>NC_139232.1:103847774-108647774 GCF_977018435.1 Lepisma saccharinum
TAACTATATTGCTTTTTTATCCATTTATCTAAGAATACACACAGACAAACACATCTGTTCACACTTTTATGTACATAGATATGCCTTTTTTCAATATTTTAGTATGAAGATTGCACTTTAGCTATTTAAGCAAGTGTAGGAAAGGTAGGATTTCTGAGAATTTGTTGCAGGATTTTGTTGTCCAAGTATAGATGAGAACTGAGCTGGGAGACTGCTTTGAACCTTTTCATGAGAGTTTGCATGTGAACTGTATGCAAATTGAGCACTATTGACTGTGCATGCTTCTAAGTTTTGCTGTTATTTTACATCAAGTCTGTGAGACTGTAGTCAGTTTTCCCTCTTCAAGTAGTTTTTATTGATTGTATTTGTATATGTTTTGGGGACGAGGCAGTTTGTTGTAGAATATTTTTACCTGATTGTTTTGAGATATTGAGTGTCTGCTGTTTTACTTGTAATTATTTTCCTTCTTGTGTTGTGTATTTGACTATATTTTGTCCAAGTTTGTAATATTTAGAATAATTGTTATTGACTTGTAGATGTAGGGAGTAATAATCCTTTGCAAGATGCTCTATACTTTAGTCTGAACATTATTCTTAGTGTTCACTTTTGAAGCCTTAGTATTCTGGTAGTATTATTAATGTAGAGGTAAATTATGCTGAAATGTAGGCATTTTTCTGATAAATTATACTCACTTAGTTGTTTCAGCAGGTAGAAGTTGCATGATGGTTTACTGCTGATTATGTTAATTTGCTCTTCTTATGTACTACGTATGATGTAGCTTACTTGAGTAATTGGAATTTTCTACTGAAAAAAGGATTGCTTGTCTATTTTATTCCTATGTTGTTGAGTTTGTCCATAAGCAAGCCATGTTTTTACTCTATCCTATGCCTTGAAAGAATCTAGATATATTGTGTTTGCAGTTTTATGTTTCTCTAAGGTTTCAGCTATGTAGTTTTTTAAACTGTGCTATGGGTGTGACTATTGATTTCTCTTTCTGGATGCCATGTTGGTTTCTGTGTATTCCTCTTGCTGCTTGAATCTGACTTAGGTTGTTTGCTTTTCTTCTTTGATCTTTATTTGTTTATTTGTTCAGTATTTTTTATTTCTTTGAATTTTAATTACTTTAATTTTACATTAACTAACATATTTTATTTTAACAACAAAAGAATTTACTCTAGTATAATAACTTCTACTAACAAAAATGAACTATTATAACTTTTAATTTTAGAAAATTGTATTTTTAAAACTTTAACTTTGAAAAATTGATTTTCAATTACTTTAATTTTACATTAACTAACAAATTTTACATTAACAACAAAATAATTTGCCCTAGTATAAAAACTTCTACTAACAAAAATATACTATTATAACTTTTAATTTTAGAAAATTGTATTTTTAAAACTTTAACTTTGAAAAATTGAATTTTAACACGCTTTGACTTTAACAATGTTCTTTGAATTTTTTATGTAAAAAAATATTAAAAAATAAAAAATACTGAACAAATAAACAAATAAAGATCAAAGAAGAAAAGCAAACAACCTAAGTCAGATTCAAGCAGCAAGAGGAATACACAGAAACCAACATGGCATCCAGAAAGAGAAATCAATAGTCACACCCATAGCACAGTTTAAAAAACTACATAGCTGAAACCTTAGAGAAACATAAAACTGCAAACACAATATATCTAGATTCTTTCAAGGCATAGGATAGAGTAAAAACATGGCTTGCTTATGGACAAACTCAACAACATAGGAATAAAATAGACAAGCAATCCTTTTTTCAGTAGAAAATTCCAATTACTCAAGTAAGCTACATCATACGTAGTACATAAGAAGAGCAAATTAACATAATCAGCAGTAAACCATCATGCAACTTCTACCTGCTGAAACAACTAAGTGAGTATAATTTATCAGAAAAATGCCTACATTTCAGCATAATTTACCTCTACATTAATAATACTACCAGAATACTAAGGCTTCAAAAGTGAACACTAAGAATAATGTTCAGACTAAAGTATAGAGCATCTTGCAAAGGATTATTACTCCCTACATCTACAAGTCAATAACAATTATTCTAAATATTACAAACTTGGACAAAATATAGTCAAATACACAACACAAGAAGGAAAATAATTACAAGTAAAACAGCAGACACTCAATATCTCAAAACAATCAGGTAAAAATATTCTACAACAAACTGCCTCGTCCCCAAAACATATACAAATACAATCAATAAAAACTACTTGAAGAGGGAAAACTGACTACAGTCTCACAGACTTGATGTAAAATAACAGCAAAACTTAGAAGCATGCACAGTCAATAGTGCTCAATTTGCATACAGTTCACATGCAAACTCTCATGAAAAGGTTCAAAGCAGTCTCCCAGCTCAGTTCTCATCTATACTTGGACAACAAAATCCTGCAACAAATTCTCAGAAATCCTACCTTTCCTACACTTGCTTAAATAGCTAAAGTGCAATCTTCATACTAAAATATTGAAAAAAGGCATATCTATGTACATAAAAGTGTGAACAGATGTGTTTGTCTGTGTGTATTCTTAGATAAATGGATAAAAAGCAATATAGTTATAAATCAATGACTATACCTAATAATATTAATTTCAAAATAAGCTGATAGAAAAAGATCTAATAACTACAGTATAAGCTTTTAATTTTTGTTAATTACAAAAAATAAAAGTTAAATACAGTAAATAAACTTGATCCCTTACATTGAAAAAGGAACATAAATTGAGAATATTTGAAAATAAAATACTTAGGAAAATACTTGGGCCTAAAACAGATGAGGAGACAGATGAGTAGAGAAGATTACATAATTTAGAAGTACATAATTTGTATTCATGTCCAGATAGTATTAGAATGATTAAATCAAGAAGACTTAGGTGTGTAGATCATGTGGTACGAATGGGAGAGGAAAAAATAGTATACAGGATTTTTGTTGGGAAACCTGATGGTAAAAGACCAATAGGAAGACCAAAACAAAGATGGAGGGATAATGTAGAGATGGACCTAAAGGAAATTGGTAGGGAAGGAAAGGAGTATATAGATCTTGCTCAGGACAAGGACAGATGAAAGGCATGTGTTGCTGCAGCCAAGAACATTCGGGTTTAAGAAGACTAGAGAGTTAGTTAGTTATACATTAAATAAGCATAATATTTGGATTGTAAGTAGAGAATATAACAAATGTACAAAGCATTGTGCGTAAACTATGTCAACTTTGCATTATAAGCAGAAAATTAAACCAGTTTGCCTTAGAAATACATTTTAAAAATAGCCCAAAATAGCATGCGTAATAGAAAATTAAGAAAACTTTCTGAAACATAAAAGTACTGACTAGTGCTGAATGAATCAATTACTGTAAAATATTATTCTCTGATTCAAGTAATTTAACTGTAAACATTATCTTTTGTGTGTAAAATATAATTGTTAGTTGAACTGATAAGTACAAATATTAACTTTATACGCCTTCATACACTCTAAATAACATAACTTTGATATATAAATTAGTAACAATTTGTTAAAATGAAGTTAAACTGTAGAATTGTTTTCTTAAATAAATATAAAGTAGTAAAAATACTAAACAAATAATTCCTTCTTTTGCTATTTAAAGGATGTCAAACAGTGTAAATCAGTTGTTAGTGGCTAAATAACATAAAATTTGAAGGCAGTAACAATATTTTTAAAAAATACTGTTTTTTACCTAACTTTGTGAATTAAATACTAGTACATTTTGTCAAATTATAAATAAAATATACCTATTTCTTTGGTATTTGTACTAAAGTGAAGAAAATGTTACTAAAACTTGGCTAGTACAGTAAATCTAAGAGTTTTAGCTTTATTTGTCCGTAACTGGATATAATTGTAACTTGTTAATCTCGCCAAACACAATCTTTACCTCAATTTTGGAAGCTAGCTGAACTTTAGCGTTTCGAATTACATATAGTGAAGGCCTCTATAGTGGAAAAATACACCCAGTCTGTAAACATTTAGAAATGTTGTCTCCTTGTCTGTCGAACCAGACCAAAAGTGTTCTCAAGTGTTTCAATATATTTCTTAACATAACTAACTTTTCAAAAAAGAATACCTTGTGCCCAGATAGCTTAGTTGGTATAGCGTTAGGCTTTTAACCTATCTGTCCAGGGTTCGAGTCCCTGTCTGGGAGATAACAATTTTTAAATTTTGTCATCGGATCTTTTGCAGAATGGATATAAAATATGTTTACAGTCTAACAGATTATTATTTATCTAAAATTTTGCAAATAAGCTATTAAGTTTCTCAAATATCAGCATCTTTAGCTAACAGTACAGCATAACCAGTATTATTATGATAGAAATGTTCTGGTGGAAGAACCTACACCTACTGTAATATCTCTGTGGTATTAACTTACATGCAGCCCATAACTTTTGGGACTGTTTCTCCTCCGTTACATTTCCTCGCCATTTACCCTTAGCGTCGCGATTAGCCTCAGAAGCAAAAAAAGCGAAATCTTATATTTGTTCTTTTTATATCTCTGAAACCACCTATACTATAGAACTACGTTTAATGAATTTTGCAGTCTTCCTGTTTGATCTGTTAAATAATCCAGTCAATAAAAATATACTTGCATAGAAAAATCTGTTTTTCAGATACTTTAATCGGGTAATCTGCTTTTGCGTACTTCCTCAGAAATATACACAATCATAGTTCTTTATAAATTTAGCACCTGATATAGAATAAGTCGAAGTCTAGTTAGAGTTGACCTGTAAGTGCTTCTGGTACATGTAGTTACTTGAAAAAGCAAATATTGGGTGTATAAAAGGTAGCATTCTTGTGAAACAGTAAAAAATCAACCTCATTTCCTCGTAATATTAGCTGTAAATGCTTCTTGCAGGTTAACCAAGCTCTGGCGTGTGGGCCTACGTCACCTATAATCCTTTGTAAAGTTCGTGTTGTCCTATAAATTGTCGATATACATACTAAGTCTCTAGTTACAGCCTAAGCTTTTAGTTTCAATCAGAGAATTTCAGTGTTCAGATAGTGATTGTAGCCTCGTATAATAAACCAAATGGAAATAACCCAAATGTTGATGCACCCAAAAACCAGTAATACTTCAAAAATACCTTGAAAAAGGCTATAAGGCTAAATTATTCTTCTAGCATAGAAAAAAGTTTAGCAAGTGGACCTATGGTCCATATAGTCAGTCGTCTGAGAACTTCGTCTTGTCCTGTGAATTGTCAATATATTGATAAATAGTTATATTAAAAAAAAAAAAAAAGAAACAATGTTGGTAAGCGTCCAGTTATGGACCCATCGGTAAAGGAATTTCAGTCTTTATAGACACACAATAATTTTCGTTAAACTAAACATTTGGCCTCGTATAAAAATAAATAGTCGAAATGATAAACATTTCGTGTACCTTATCCAGTAAGCCTTAGCTAGAAATACAATAACAGCGTTACAGACATAAAAATTAAGCAAGCTTTGATATTCTAGTGGCACATAATAAATATAAAATATCCTTTAAAAAACTCTGACAAAAAGTTGTGGGTTATCTGAGATCAGAATTTTCAAGCCCTCTCTCCTGCATAAATAGGCTCTAGAATTCACTAAGCCTCAAAATAATATTAGGGTACATAAAATAAAAAGCAGATGGAGAGTGATGCTGATCACATCTCCAAACAGCAAAAACAAAAGTATATGGATGGAGCCCTACCTGATATATTTAGAAAACTTTACCTAGTATAAAAGTAACAAAATACTTAGCAAACTCTAAAATAAACAAACTTTCCTACGTAGCAGGCGTAACCTGACCTAAATAAATACATATAGAAATACAGAACCAAAAATAGCATATTGGAAATCAGTAAACCCTAATAATAATAATAATAATATATTCTGTGGCTTACATTTTAGCTAAAAGTACTTTTCCTTTAGTGTTTTCGAAAATATTTAAATAAATACTAAACTCTAAGTTAAAAATTTGTAAATGTATATATGATACAAAACAAAATAAATAAAAATTAATACATACCCTGCAAATAATCAGTAAAAAAGTTGAAAACATCTCTTTGTGCATCCAAAATAAAATAACAAATCCTACCTGACTGGATTAAATTGTGTTATTTGAGTAATATTAAGCCTAAACTTGTAAAATAAAAGGGTAAAACTTGACGAAACACACTTCATGTGTACAAAATTTAATTCAAAACACATCTAAATTGTGTTATTTGAGTAAACTAGAGAATAATCCTGTAAACTTGGAAAATATATCTGTGTGTGTATGTGTGTGTGTGTGTGTGTGTGTGTGTGTGTGTGTGTCCAAAATGTAATAAAAAACACGTTCAAGTCGTGTTATTTGAGTAAATATTAGGCTAAACTTGTAAAATAAACAGATAAAAAATAAAAACTCACACTTTGTGTGTCGAAAATATAACTAAAAGTCTTTCCTAAACAAATAGAATTGTGTTATTTGAGTAAAAAATAGGCATAAACTTGTAAATAATAAATTAAAAGTTGAAAAAATCTCTTTGTAAATACAAAATATCCTGAATAGATGAAATTGTGTTATTTGAGTAATAATAAGCCTAAACTTGTGAAATAAACAAATAGAAGTTGAGAACAAACACTTTGTGTGTCGAAAATGTAACTACAAGTCTTTCCTGAACAGATTGAATTGTGTTATTTTGGTAAAAATAAGCCTAGACTTGTGAAATAAACAGATAGAAGTTGAGAACACACACTTTGTGTGTCGAAAATGTAACTAAAAGTCTTTCCTGAATAGTACAAATAGTGTTATTTTTGTAAAAAATTAATATCAAATTGTAAAATAATAAGTTAAAAGTTGAAAAAATGTCTTTGTGAGTCCAAAATTTAATAAAAATTGTTGCCTGAATAGTACAAATAGTGTTATTTAGGTTAAAAACAGGTATAAAATTGTAAAATAATAAGTTAAAAAGTTGTAAAAATATCTTTGTGAGTCCAAAATTTAATAAAAAATGTTGTATAAATAGTGTTATTTTGGTAAAAAATTAACATAAAATTGTAAAATAATAAATTAAAAGTTGAAAAAATGTCTTTGCGAGTCCAAAATTTAATAAAAAATGTTGCCTGAATAGTACAAATAGTGTTATTTAGGTTAAAAATAGGTATAAAATTGTAAAATAATAAGTTAAACAGTTGTAAAAATATCTTTGTGAGTCCAAAACTTAATAAAAAATGTTGCGTGAATAGTACAAATAGTGTTATTTTTGTAAAAATAAGGATAAGCTGTGAAAATGTTTGACATAAAGTCAAAGTTTGGTAAAAAAATAAACTCAAAATTAAATTAAATAGCACACAGTAACATAAATTTACTACCTAAATCAATAATCAAAAGGTCCTAGGTTCGTTACCCCGTTATAAAAGCAAATAGTGAAAACTGTAGGCCCAGTCCCTGATAGCTCTCCCTTCTTCCTAGTACAGATAATAAACCCTTACGCTTCGTTCTCCTTGTTCAAAATAAAGTTCTCGCTCCAATCTAATTCGGTATCCAAAATCCTTTTTTCTTGTGTTCTCGGTAACCTTGGCTTAGTTAGACAGAAACCTGTTCTAACATGCAAGCTTTCTACCCTAAAACCTTCGCTAAAGCGTCCTGTGCCTTGGGGCAACCCTGAGCGGAATATTAATTGGCGGCTGAAACCAGTTCTACAAGCGACGCATAGCTTCAGAGATTTGACCCTTGCTGCGCATTTCATTTCCAGACATCCTTTGTTGTCTGGTTCAATCCCTCCCCTGCCCTACACTATTGCATAGCTTTCCCCTGTTCTTGCGTACTGGTTAACCTTGGAAAAAAAACCGGTTCTGAAAACCTACCGACGCGTTCTCTGATTGGTGAATCAGATTCCTTCTTTGTTGTGACGTTCTGACGTCATTTGACCTTGAACGCACACTCCCCAAATTCCTTTCTCGTCTACCTGGGCGGAATATTAATTCATTCTCTCTGTCTGGCATCAGAGCCGAGTCGAGATTCGGAGACAGTATTCTGTCTGGCGTCTGAGACCACCGTGTTTCATAACATGATGAAATTACTGCATAGTACTAATTAATAATATTACATATCGCGGGTTCGAGTACCGGGAGCGTCCCCAATCGTAATTGGACCTGTACCTACACCCATTACCACCGTTCATAGCAGTTCATAAACCATAGAAAACTTATTTTCAATATTATAAACATTAATTATTATAGTTTCATACATTACATACTTTGCAGTAATGAATATAAAACCATATGCATAGCGTTTAGTACCTCTAATTACCTTCTATATACATATTTTTCATAAAATAAATAATTATATATTCATAAAAAGTTATAAATATGCAAATACATAAATGTAAAGTATTCTAAGTACATGCAAATGAATTCTAAGTACATGCGAATTAATTAAAACCCGTGCAAATGACTTCTAAGTACGTGCAAATTAAATTGCGAATATTAAATAGCAACAGACGTTATCTCACATCAATACTACTTATAGAGGTTCCGGGATATGCAGTTTTTACTGTATTATTCAATCAAAATCCTGCTATTTTCCATTACCAATTATAAGTTACCTTGGGATCTAAGTCCCCCTTGTAGTAGCACAAGTAGTTTCGCACACATATTAAGAATAGTAAAGTTTTTATTTCTTATGAAAATTTTAATAGTTTAATATTAACATTTAATTCTTTTTTAAAAAAATTACATGTGAAAGTTCGTTTTAAGTTCATTTTATGCTCAGGTAGCCTAATCAGGATTGGGCCTACAGTTTTAAGATGAAATTTGAATATTTATGTAATATGTCTCCACTGAGGATCAAATCTGGTATCCTTTAATACAAGACAACAATCCATATGGTAAAAACAAATTAAGGATTACACGGTATACAGAAAGTTATGCAAACGAGATTTTAACTTACGTAATTTTGTACAAAAAGAGAGAGACATGAATCTTACATTGGCAATTAACTCTGATGTGTCGATATTTTATTAAACATTAAATTAGATTATCATGCTAAGCATGAACGTATAGTAAGCCAAAATTGACTAAGGTTTCATTTTAACACGAAGTAAAAAGAATATAGATAAAAGACAGCTGTGGAATATCTTGCAAAAAATTTCAATGTGTATTGATGATCTCTGTGATTATCTACCGAATTGATAAAAATAATTATACTTACTCGGGCAAGAAGCGGCAACTTTAAAAATTCCCCTCCCCAAAGCAGTCAGCAGGGAAACGGGATTTTGTCAAAATAACCTTTTTGCGCTGTAATTGGCCACCAGGAGATACAACGGCAGGAGTGTAAAAAAAAAAGAACTTCAAAAGTAGGCAAAGAGCCATAAACATGTATTGGCTACTTGAAATAGTATACGTAATACTCCCTTGGAAAATCTTGCGCACACTACTGCACATTACTACCATCAAAATAAATAAATTTATTGACCACATCTGCTCACCTCCGGCATTTCAGCAGAGCGCACACTAATTGATTTTTTGTGGAGCTTTATATCATCCGACCATTCCTCCGTTGTCAGGCCGTCTATCCATTGGTCAGCTGTGGATCCATCCAGAAGAGACCTTTCCCAATCAGTGTCCACGATTTTATAGTTGTTGACTCTTCTCATTCTGTGCAGAGGTTCCGCCTCCTCAACAAAGCTTTCCTGAGATTGTTTGAAATTGCAAATTGCAAGAAACAATAACGGCAACAATACCTTGCTGGCCCACGCCATCTGTCCAGTTTTCATCTTCTTTCACCGGCGAAAGACTTCCCAGTAAAGTGCTTTTGGATGCAATGTTCACTAGCGTTGGCTGATGATCTGCAAGAACAAGAACAATACAAGATTGGTTAGTTTAAAAACCACAAGTCACACACATTCCGAGAAAGTTACCTTGTATAACTGCCGTTCTCCCAAAATGCACACACCTAGTACACAAGATGAAATATTTTAACATTCAGAATTTAGGGATGCATTGTTTTTTCTAGTCCAAAGTCTAAATTATATGTTTGTTATAGTTTGTTTCTAAGTCCTCATTATGCACAGAAAGGCTAATCGGGACTGGATCTACGGTTTAAAGTGGTATTCAAACCGCTATGTGCCGGGTATCGAAGCAGGGACTCCTTGATAACAAGGCAACGATGTTAGCACTACGTAATTGGGGTGGCTATAAATCATAGAATTACAACGTTCACTATGTGAACGCTTTGATCAGTTTAAGATGGGCCGGATCGTGCGATATGTGTCAAATGCATAACTTTTCACCTTCTTTGCTAGAAATTAACACAATAACTGTCTATGGACCAAAATGCACTTCATGGTTTCATAACAAATGTATGTATCAAAGGAAGTTCGCACACTTCACGAAAGCAACAGAGGTGGACGAGAGGGTTGAGTGGTAGACTCACGTAATCGTCACAGAAGATCCTATGGTCCAGTCTCGGATTTTGCACGGGTAAATGTTGCTTCATCAGTGCCACCTATTCACCATTCATCCCCATCGACGGGATTAGCCAACAGGAACCGGAATGCGACGCTAAATATGAAAAATCCAAATAAAAAAATATATATATCTTATATTGTGTAACGTTGTCAACCCTTGTTCTTACGTGACTTGAGGGGTTATGCCTGTCGGGCACCAAAAGAATTAATTAAATTTAAAACACAAACTTTTGTGAATAAAATAGCTATTTGTTTGAACAAATATGTGTATTACTAATTGATACATAATTATGGAAACATCAAAATCATGATTTTTTAGTTCTTTAACTGTAGTGTTTATCAAAGGGATCAGGCAGGCACATCGTACAGAATTTCGGATGCCCCTTTAAACTGTTGGTCGAATTTTGTTTATCCCAGTTAAGTAAACAGTGCAAAAAAACAAACATTTTCCCTTATGTTACCCTTACGTCCTTAAGATTATTTTTTTTTAAAAAAAAACAATTTCCAAGTGAAATGAATTTTTTATATAGCACCGTGATGCATGCCACCGTTGTGCTCTTTCAGAATGATTGCGTCATCATCGCTTACATTTCCGGTCAGGCAAATAGGAAGTATAATGACAATATGCATTTGCGAACTGTTCAGAAAAGAAATATGGAAGATGTCCTTGGCAACATGAATTATTTCCGGTCATATAACACTTTAGTTGTCTTTTTATATACCGAAGCGTTGGAATGGCATTTCCTGTATGAAAACTGATTGCACTTTCTTCAATCTGAGTGTTGATATTGTGATCAAAAATATATTACATTAGTGAGGATACCAAAATTAAAGTTAAAAAGGTGTATGTTCGTTATTTAGCGTTGCTATTCTGCCTGAATTTGCTAATGCGACGATGAGATAACATTGATGAAAACAACATCCGAAAAGACATACTTCCCGGAACTCGAAATCAGAAACCTCAGTTGCTGCAACGGCAATGAACTCGATGCACTGACCACGCGTGAACTGGCCCTAGGCTCTCGAAAAGCCTGTAAAACTGAATATAGTTATCTTCTCTTCTTGCAGGTGGTCTTAGGTCACATTTTTCTTTTCTAGCTACATCTTCTAAGTATTATTTCTTGTAGTTAAATTTTCGTAATGTATCAGAAAAAACTATGGACAAAAATACTCGAATTGCGATCGTATTATAATATAAATTATGGATATTTGCTCGTCTGTTCATAAGAGCCAGTAATCAACATCGAATGTCCCTTGCGACGTGTCAGATACTAAAACATTACATATTTGATTATATAAAAAGAACGTCCTTAAAAAGGGATCAGTTATACAATGGATCTTGTCAATGTTACATTGTTGGAATGTAGCAAATTAACTGTGAAGCAAGCAGTCTGTTTTATTATTATTTAAGATGAATAAAGATGATATTAAAACGTCACAACAAAAAAATATATGTTTTTATGCTTGTAACAACCATAGACTACAAGAGAAGTAGTTTTATCATTTAAGTTAAATTGTTCATTGAGGGTAAATAATTTAGTTGTAAATAATAATAATATGTGTGTGTGTGTTAGCCCCTCTTCAGCTCGATTCCTTCAACATTAAGACCGTATCGTTGGTCGAACAGAAGCTAAACAAAATTATAAAATAAAGATTAATCGTAGTCAAAAAGGACTTACAGAAGCTAAGTGCTCATTGTAAAATGGCATCACTGCAGCATATTTAACATGCATTCAGAATTTATAAGTTTCAGCATTGAGGATTTAGACCTGATCAAGAAAAACTCGTGTACAACTTACCTGTATCTTCCCTCGACTCTCCCTCTTTGTAATCAATGTTGATAGTCTGAACCAGATCAACCGGACTGTAGGATTGCCTAGTAGCTGAAGGCATTTTATAATCCTATCCTTAGAATTTCCTATTGTTCTTAAGCACCCCTCCCCCTTTCCAATCTCATCATCATCACATTGTGATAGATCCTCCAAAGGTCAACAATAGTGTTGAATGCCAATTTTCTTTTCTGTCATGTTCTTACCACGTATTTTTCATAGTATTCATATCTCCTGCCGCTGTTGTTGGTGAGCATTATTATTTTATTATTATTATTTCTTTATGTGTTTCACCGTGGAATGACCAAGGATGTATCGTGAAGCAAACAGGATGTTAGAATGGCATGGTTTCCCCTGTTGCTGATGTTATCTTAGTCACGACAGCTGTTGATCAGTAGCTTCGTCTACTTCGCTGCACTTTTTGACTCTCTCTCTCTCTCTCTCTCTCTGCACTCATGCGTTTAGTTGGTTTCAGGGTGCAACGTGGATTCACCTACAACCTACTTCGTTGAATTGGTGTCAGGCAGTGGCGGCTCGTGGTCTGTCTCTATGGGTGGGGTGTGAACTTAAGAGCCCGTATCAGCGTCGCTCGAAAAAAGCAGCGGACAGATGTCATTTATTCTTCCTAGTCTTATCAATATTGATTCCATTTTCCCCTTCGAAGGCAAATCCATTGCATGGGAGACCTTTTGAGACTTTGCTGGAAGGAGGGTTGCTGTGTCGAAAGAAGCAGACCACAAGGTTCCCTGTCCGCTACTCTCCCCCCATTCATGCAGGTCAGAGTCTGATCATAACGGACCTTTCTTTCCAGCCCCCACCGTTTATAAACCCGACATGTTTCCTGTGACAAGACAAAACTTTTTCCGAGTGTCTGAAAGAAGAAAAACACACATTGACGAACATCGCAATACAACTTACATGTAATAGAGCCAAGGACTATTTAGGGGTGGCGGGGTGTCCAGGGAGTCCGAATCTTCCACGAGAGACTTACGAAGTACTAAAATTAAATAATGTAAATATGCTTGTTTTGTTTAGCATCTGTCGTATAATCGAGAGAGGTGTATTTCCGTCAAACATATTCTAAGGGAAGGATTACATTGGGGTCAAACAACTTTGGATGACTGTATCACATAAGATTTATGCACACCACTACTTAAGTAATATGCTTAAATATTAAATTAAGAGCTTTTCTCTTCGTCAAGTGGATCTAACATCCTTTTTCGTTATTCAAGAAATATTCAATTCCTTATCTGTTTCACAATCACCTTGCCAGGGCAGTTGTTTTTATACAAATTGAAGCGATCTGAACTATTCATGAGCTAGATAACGAATATTCTTATGCCGTCTTTTCCCCATTCATGTAATAACAATATTAATTAATATTTTAATTATTAATTTAATATTACAGTTATTTTAATTTGTTTTTATTATTAGAAGAAGGTACCAACACCATAGGCGTATGCAGACCCTCTGATAAGGGAGGGGGCAAAAGCCTTGAAAATTCAGTCAGATCGGGAAAAAAAAACTCATTTTATTTCACTGTTTTAGTTTTTTGCATTGATGTGATATATATATGTGTGTGTGTTCGCGCGCGCGCGTGTGTATATATATATATATGTTAATACCTAGGTATATATATATATATATACCTAGGTATTAACATATTATTTAAATACATTACGTAATCTATTCATCCGCCCCTTAACAAACCAACAGCAAAAATTATATAAATTGTCTGTGAAATGTGAGCGCTCGTTTTTCTCCAAACCAAACTGTTATAGCAGCAACTGTCTGAATTACTTACTTGTTCTTACTTTTTCTCTGGTAATTTACAATGTATTGGAGAAAAGAAATTGCGAGCGAAGCGAGCAAGAAAATTTTTCGAATCAAATTTTTGAAAATTGAAACAGTATTGATTTAATAGGGCGCAAAAAATTTCATGGGACGGCATGGCATTCTCTTTTACAATATTTCTCAATCAGATTGTTCGGCGCCCAGGGCCAACTCCCGCTACTTCCTAGCTACGGCTCGGAAGTTGACAAGACTGCAAGAAAAGCAGGTACCGCGAGCGAAGCGAGAAATAAAATTTTACGAAATGTATTTTTATTTGTATAAAATTTAAGTCGAGGGGACAATTGTCCCTCTGTAACCCCCTGCAAGTGATCCTGACCGTCTGGAAGAAATATTGCAAGATGGACGTGAAAACTAATTCCGCCTTGAGTATTTTTTTGTCCTGCTACTAGTAGATTCTGCTAGTCTTGCTTTGTTTTACTTCAATGTATCCCCCCCCATAATTGATTTCCGTCCAAGGTTGGAAAAAGGCATAAGGCAATGCCCCCCTGTCCCCTTGTGGTTGCGCCATTTCCTTTTAGAGTATAATATTGTTTAATAACAGCGACAATATTGCTCTTCACTAAATTTCTAGGTGAAAGTATAATAATATAGGGGCATGGAACGTCTGAAAGGGTGCAAGGAAGACCACACCTCGAAAACGAAGGTCAACCTAAAAGTATATATCTCACAAGTATAATTCAATTCAATTCAATTCAATGGTCTTTATTCTTGGGCGAGGTTCAGCAAATGCTGATCTACCACCTAACCCGGCAAAGAAAAATGTAGCAAAGTACCTAGGTACATTATTATACATGAAGATTATAAGACACTACATAAGTAAAATAACATAAAAGAAACTATAAAGAAAAACTACTACTACACAAAGAAAATCACAAAAAGAAAACAGATGAGAAAATATATACAGTGCGTGTGTGCTAATAAATGAAAAGATAATAATGTACATGTATTAACTTAGTTTCGGTCCAGTTTTTTCAATAATTCACAGGAAACAGTTTTTAATCATATGTGGTCTTACTTTGCTTCTGATCATCAATCAGTGAATCATATACTGCCCTACGAAAGTGTTTGTAGTTCAGTTGCCTTATTTCGTTCGGGAGTGCATTCCAGATTTTAGGTGCCAAGTAACTGAATGAAGATTGCGAAACAGAAGTTCTGCAGCGAGGTATATGGAGATTAGCGGCGCTTCTGGTGAAGTATGAGTGCGTTTCCCTCCTGGCTTTAAGCTTTACACTCGGATAGTTCGGTATGTTTTTATTTATAACATTGCAAGTAATGCAGGTCATGTGCAGTTCTCTCCGTCTTGCCATGTTGAGAATTTTGTGCTGATTAAGCACAGGTAGAACGTGTTCGTGATTTTTAAATCTGTAGACGTACCTCATGCATGCATTTTGGACTTTCTGAATTTTGCCTGAGAGCCTTTTTGTGATTCTTGGCCCGTAAACAACATCGCAATAATCAAAAAGAGGATATATTAAAGATTGGACCAAATTTAATTTAATTTTGGGTGAAAGAAAGTCAACAAGCGTGTAGAGGCTCTTTAGCACTGAATATCCTTTACCGCACTGTTTCAGTACATGTTCAGACCAGTCTAATTTTTGATCCATGGTCAAGCCCAAATTTCGTACTGTTTGTGAGAATTTTGCGTTCTTCGTTTCAATTAATATTTTACATTCGCTGAGATTTATTTGTTTCACGAGATTATTGTTTCCGATAATAGTAAATGTAGATTTATTTAAATTTAGAACTAAGCCATTTGATTCTTACCAGTTACTTATATTTTTGAAGTCCTGATTTAATAGTACAATCGCATTTTGTAAATTAAATATATCTGTCGATGTATACAATTGCGTGTCATCGGCATAACAGTGCACGTTACAATATTTTACTGACGTAATCAAGTCGGCAGCTGCTAACGTGAATAACAAAGGACCCAGGATTGAACCCTGAGGGACGCCAGCATCCACTAGCAGAGGCGACGACAGTTTATCTGTTAATACACGCTGTTGCCTTCCACGGAGATACGTCTCGAACCATTTGAGTGTTATTTGAGATAATTTGTAATATTGTAGCTTTGCAAGAAGTAGTTTATGTGGTAGCGTGTCAAAAGCTTTGCTGACGTTAAGTAAAACTAACATTGTTACATGGGATTTGTCCATTGCATGAAAAATATCGTCGGTCACTTTCAGGAGAGCAGTTTGCGTGCTATAGTGAGGACGGCGGAGGAAGAATGTTATAGTCGCCAATGTACTTACGAACTTGATCGTTTACTATTTTCTCAATGATTTTTGAGAGTACCGGCAAAATACTAATGGGGCGAATGTCATTTACAGAGCTCGGGTTCTGTTTCTTAGGTATGGGAATGACCTTTGCCTCCTTCCAAGAATGCGGGAAACAGCCTGTGAGGAGGGAATAATTAATTATATGCGTTAATGGCGGAAGGATTTGGGGAAGTGAGAGTTTTATCATTTTTACAGATATGCCGTCAACTCCGGCCGCGTTTGATCGGATTTTGTACACGAATTTTCTGACAACGGATTCATCCACTTCACGAAAACTGAAATCAGCCGCACTCTCACTGAAACAGCCAGCGTAATAACCCTCACACTGCTGAGAAACTTTCTCTTGGTTTACTTTCAAGTCGCGGCATACGTTCACAAAGTGATTATTTAGGACATTAACATCATTTAATGTGGGAGGAAGTTCCCCGATTTTGTTTTTACCACTATACCCCCAACTCCGCATATGTTGCCATATGTGCTTCGAATCATTGTACGAATTTATGATATGTTCGAAATACGCTTTTTTCTCTTGTCTTACGACCGATGTTGCGAAATTACGTAATCTCTTGTATTCGGTCCAATGTTGAGAATTATTTGTCCGCTTAAATTTCAGTAGTTCGTTATCTCTTAATTTCAT
The DNA here is from genome assembly GCF_977018435.1 of Lepisma saccharinum. NCBI lineage: Eukaryota > Metazoa > Arthropoda > Insecta > Zygentoma > Lepismatidae > Lepisma > Lepisma saccharinum. The sequence continues at coordinate 103,864,822 of NC_139232.1, forward strand.
GATTAACTTAACATTTTCTGTTATCCAGGGTGCTTTCCTCTTAGTTGCGCGAACGGTTTTCAATGGAGCATGTTTATCAAACACCGCATTCAATTTTTCGGTGAAGAAACGCACTTTATCTTCAATGTTTGCAAATTCTATTAACGTATTCCAATTTATTTTGCTTAGGTCGTTTTCGAGGTTGTCTTTCACTATCGCATTATAGTTTCTGTAAGTAATTGTCGTGGCCTTAGGCTTTGCTTTGCTGAAATCAAAGAGACATATGTCAAACAATGATCGGAGTTGCTGACTGGTACAGAGACGCCACAATTTATGACATCAGGTAAGTTATTTACGAAGATCGGATCAATTAAGGTTTGAGTGTTATGCGTGATACGTGTGGGTTCCTTTTAGGATTTGGGAGAGCTGGAAGTGTTCAGCAAGTGACCGGACGTATCGTGTGTTGGGCTCATTTGGCTTTAAAAAATCTACGTTTATGTCACCTAAGATTACTAAGTGATGGACTTTGTGATATATATTTGATACAATATCTTCGATGATTGATAATTTGGAGTACGGAATATCACCGGGTCTATAAATGCCGCAAATGTCAATACTGTGTTGCTTTTGACGGATTATTATTACAATAAATTCAATATTATTAATCTCTTCAGGAATAATTGATATCTCTTCTACCGCTAGCTCCGAACGCACGTAAAATAAAATTCCGCCGGCACCTTTATGCTTGCGGTCTTTCCTAATCACGTTGAATCCTGGTATTTTAATTATTTGATCATTTGATTTCAGTCATAGTAATTTACATTAATTATTATGTAATGGGGACGCAGGAACGTGATAATTTCAAATTCAAGTGGTGTTTTTTGAGGGGACAGCACTAGTATCGGGGTAATATTATGCCCCATGAAAAAAATACCTTTCTTGTCCCTTTGTGGAAAAATCTGCTAACGTCCGTGATTAGGGGCAATTCCCCCCCCCCCCGGTCCGTGCGCACGCCGATGACCTACATATATGGAATAGTTCATAACATCGAGTAGCAGGATATCTCTCCTGTATGGCGCAGTAAACTAGGGAAATAATGACAATGCTTTGTAGTAGTGCATAGCTATTCAGCCTGTTGCGACACATGTGCAGAACAGGCGAAAGACATTCTTTTGTGTTTTCTGCAGTTGGTGGATTATCCTAGATGAGATGATTTTGATGTTCTTTCTTTTCTTAACGTAATAAAAACGTGTCTTACAACCTAAGGCGTCGTGCTTTGTGCTCCGCCTGAGGATGAATTATATGATGAAACTGATGAACGGACACTCACAAAGAGCATCCATGCCGGGATTCGAACTCCCGGATGTGCTAACCACTCCACACGGAGGCCAATTTCTATTCCATGGAGAAGAATCAGATGTGAAACACATATAAAACTATTGGTAGTTATTTTCACTACTAATCACAACTGCCTAGTGCGAGAGCTGCAACTGTATCCGTTGATTTATGTCAATGATATTGATAGTCAATGCTTTTGTCTCCTAGTGTAGGTGAATTTGCACTGAAAATATGTTTGTTCTCTTAGTGTTACCTTCACAATACAATTGGTAACATCCTCCAACTTATAAAAATTAATTTTTAACACTCGTTCCAAAAATAGTGACATGATTTACATAGGATAATAATTGTTAACATTCAGCTTCGTAGTCATCGTATTATCATCATCGTTTGACCCTCCAACAACCAAACAGCAATCCCAAAGCCACTGAACACATCCACCTGGCAGATATGCAGCAGAGTATCTGTAAATTTTTTTGGCAAGTTTCGAGACTTGTGATTTAACAATTACTTAGTACGTATTAAATAATCAATGTCCGTTGTTGATCCATGCAGATCTGCAGCTGTCACCTCCAACCACGATTTTACGTACAACACGTTGTATTAATCTTGCGATCTTATAAAAGCAGGAAATGTACTTGAACATTGCAATGGCCTTGCCCTAAGGGAAGTTTTATAATGGAAAATATTACGGAAGATAGCTTCTATTTCTTTAATTTTCGATCGCAAGGCGTCTACGTACTATAAAAATCTGGGGCTAAAGGGAGCTTAGATCTGTTGTTGGGGTTTCATCCCCCCCTAACCTCCTTGTAGCTCCGTCCCTGGCTGTATGTATTTCGTCCAATGAGTACAAGCTAGCAAAACTGTGAATTTCAACAAGTTTGTAGATAATTCTGCAGCTGTTCATAAAAACAGACGTATTTTATTAGTTTCTTGCTGTGGTTCATTTTCCCATTTCAGCAAAAAGTATTCACACTCTTTGCATACGGTGAGTAAATGGGCGGAAGGGAGAAGTTGCCCCTTAATAGTCTCACTTAGAAATTTAGTGCAGAGGAATCTCATAACCGTTCTTAAACAACATTATGCTTTTATAGAAATAAAAGTTAATACTATTTTCAAACCTGCGAAAGTTCCAAGTAACTACGTAAGGAAAGGGTAGTGTATTACTTCCTATGTAATTGGACTCTCCCACTAGCAAATTTCTTATTAACACCTCCACATATTTTATTCTTTAGTTGTATTATCTGTATGTGTCTGCCGAATAAATTGCCCATATATTGCACATGAATAAATTATGTGTAGTTCTTTTGAATTTGCGGTACTAAACCACGTTTATACGTACGTTAGTCTTTGAACGACAAAGATGGAAAATAAATCGCCAGCAGAGAACAATGGTGCTACTGAAGTTGAAATTCATCTAATAAAGTGATTTTAGGTGGGACGGGACACACACGACCCTGTTTTGTTCCCATCAATGTAATAAAAACAGTGAGATGGAATGAGGGCTTTATTTCGGCAGCTAAACTTTTATCAAGGTCCTTGCTCCCCATAATCGGAGTATCTGAGCACGCCTAAAATTCCTTATACAGAAATAGTGTTATTTGTCGTATATCCAGAAAGTTTATTGATTTGCTTTATTTTACTTCGCTTTTTGTGCCACTTTTGGCCAATTTGCGAAGATGGGGATGAGTGATGATATGATGAAATTGATGAATGGACACTCACAAACATCCGCGGCTAAGCTGGAATTCGAACCCGGGACCCCTGGCGTCGTAGCGCGATGTGCTGACCACTCTCCTACGGTGGCCGGAACCAGAAAGTTGAAAGTGAATGAAATTTTTATGTTGTGTTTTGTATGGTCATTATCAATAGTAAGTCTGTCATATTATTCCACTAAATAATGTCTTTGGAAAAGAAAAAAACAACATAAAATTAATGTATTTTATTTCACATAAGACCTATGCCTACAAGTATTTTTGTATATGATGACACAGAACTATCTTATGTTGTGATTTCTTTGGGTCTGACTGTAATATATATATATATATATATATATATATATATATATATATATATGTGTGTGTGTGTGTGTGTGTGTGTGTGTGTGTGTGTGTGTGTGTGTGTGTAATTGGTTATAAAATAACGCAGTAAAGTATTAAGTAAATATATTTTATCCCCCTACTTACAAATCATGAAGGGAGTCAAATTCGAAATTAAATTGAACGGACGTTCAAAATGTTTAAAAATAGCAATATTTCCATAACAGATCATCAAGTATATTTTACCATTGACCCTCAGAAATATCTCAAACTAACAATGAACGTTCATTGAACTTATTTATGATCGACAGCTAAAAAGTCATTCATTTGCGTGGCTGGTTGCTAATCCACCACCAGATAGAATTTACACAATATTTACCTAAAAACTTTGAGTAAAGTCACCTTCCCCCTAAGGAAAAAATCCCTTGGTAATGGACTTTCGTGTTCTCACAAAAAAAAAAAAGTTATAATTTGGCACAATTTTTCTTTTGTAGGCAAACCTTTTGTAAAGGTGTACTTCAGTCTGTGCAACCAGCCCTTCCCATTTGTGAACAGTATAGTGGAGTAATCCCCCGTCCTTCACTGTTATCATGGATATCGCGTAGTGAAGAACTGTTTACAAGCATCGCCCAAACCATTGATTCTCACCCAAAACCTTTCCCTGCCTTCTTTTTTTCTTTTCCTAGCTCTCAGCATGCGGTTTTCTTGGAAGACTGGCCGATTGTGAAAGAAAAAAGGGAAGGCGAAGGAGTATGGAGGGGCGGGGGCGGGGTTGAGCGCGAGCGGTACAGAGGGGGAAACGGCTAGCGCGACCAGCTTAGAAAAGTCGAAGTTAAAATTTACATACATTGCTCTGTACGTCGAAAAACTACAGACATTCTAAAGAAAATTATGTAAGATCAGTTTCATTTCTTTGCTGTAGAAGAACAGTTGAAGCTTTCTTGTGCTTTAAAATGTTGATTTAAGTCATTATATACAATTGGCGAGCAAGTGAATTTTACGAAATTGAGATAAGGAAAACTACGTAATAGATAATGTATTTAAAAAAAAGGCTTCGCGACATAACTAATTTCATATTCGATCTTTAACTCAGTAAAATTTAAATGTCACACACTTGACTGTTCGAGCACAGAAGGTCGACGCAAGAACCTATTTTTTAGGTATCGTCACCAGCGGTGATACGGGCTCTTAAGACTATATCACAGATTAATAAGATCGCTTACTTCCTATCTCTCCTTTGTAATCTGTGCGTATACCAAAAAGGGCATGTGGAGCCACCCTACAGCTGTTTCGAAACGTAAAGCGTTGTCATAGCAACCTCTCCGCCAATCATATCTTACTCTTGGCAGTGACAGTTGAATGCGTCTCAGCGCAATGATCCGCTCACCCCACCCTTCCATTGCTGCTTTTATTTTCTGCTAATAATTCGGGACATATCTCGTAAGGTCGAATTAATTATTTTATTTAAGTGCATAAAAATGTTCTACAAGGATAAATACCATTGTTCAGTTAATGCACGTTACGTTTGAATGATTTCTACATCTAAGTTACAAGATATACAGAATAAGTAGCCCAGAAGCACAACATACGAAAATAATTTGAAGTTCCTGAAATTCCAGCACGTAAATCATTCCGTTGTGCATCAAAAATGGTCCGTGTATTATCTGCGGTAATAAGTATTTTTATGTCGTATTCTCCCTATTATGCGTTGCTTTTCTGACATTTTTGGCAAACCGCGATTTTATCTTGTGTAAACTCCACAGCGATTACTTTGTTCGTAGATCAATGCGTTTCCTCGTCGTTGTTTATTTAGCCTCGCATTTTTCCAATTTTAGGCTAATCGCGACGATGCTATGAAAAATTGATGACACAAAGAAAGCTCTAACAGGGATTCGAACCCAGGACCCCTGCATTAACCGAACAATGGTATTTATCCTTGTAGAACATTTTTATGAACTTAAATAAAATAAATACTACGACCTTACGAGATATGTCCCGAATTATTACCAGAAAATAATAGCAGGAATGGAAGGGTGGGGTGAGCGGATCATTGCGCTACCCAAAGTGTTCTAAAGGGCGCTCGAGCCATGTTGCAACATTTCCCAAATTGTCTCTTTCTCTTCATAACAATTGCTGCACAGTTTAACGTGGGTGGCAATCTGCAGGATACAGCATACTTAATACCAGCAACTGTTTCTGGTGCCGTCACTGTAATTTCCTCCCTTGTGTAGGCCTACCATATTCAATCGCAAGATGTAGACACTTCTGATTTACCAACGTAGAAAATTCCATTCATCTGTCTATGGCCTCATAAAATAAAACGAAAGACAAATGCATCCACTTTCTCTGCAATTAATATTAGTAGAGTACCCTGAAAGGGGGGGTGGATTTGATGCTGAAAATGCCAGGGAAACAAAATACAGGATTCGAAGGTTTTGTCTCAGGAAATAAGAATAAATCATAAAACGTATATTAAAAACTACTCATGGAACATTAACGCTATTCATCTAACGAAACCATTACAAATCGGCTGGCGGCTTGTAGGTATGAAATATACTGGAATAAAAGATATATACATGTAGTCAGTCAGTACTTGTTTTCCAAACTTAACCACCATCCTAAGAAAATTGGGGACCTACAAGTGAGTAGCGTAACCCAGTCTGGGAAATCTCCTATAACAGCTGAGGGTTCGATGTGCTGACCCTACGTCACCCCATTACTGGTTGAAGATCTCCACACCTCTAGGTAGGGTTGTGGGAGGCAGACTGGCAGTCAGTTGATAGGCCAAGGACCTTCCAGGGCTGTAGAGCAGTGGATCTCAACCTTTTTCAGTCGGGGACCCACCTTGAAGGATATTACACTTCATGGGACCCATAAGATGGGAACAAGCGGAATTACTTTGTAGGGGTGTGGACCTAGTCTATAATCATATATTTGCTCTTTTACAACAACACTGCCTGAATTTAAATTGTTAAAACAATATATCTAAGTAATTTAAGGTAATAGGTTTTTAAGACCCAGTTAACAAAGTTTCGAACCCAACTTCCCGACCCACCAAATGTCCCCTCAGGACCCAGGAGTTGGTCGCACCCTATAGGTTGAGAAACTATTCTGTAGAACCATGGGTTATGTTATGCTGTAGATGAAAGTAAATATTTTACACTACAGTTAATTTCTATCACAACTTACATTCAGTGTTCTGTAGATGAAATAGTATTTTGGACAATACGACATAGAAACTAGTTCAGTTCCATCTGCCATGAGAGAATAGAATAAAATAATAGTTATGAGTGACACAGCTCATTGGGGAAGTTATCAAGCAGAATATTTTCTGGAATAAAATTGTAATTGTTTTAATTCTATCAGTCTATTTCTCTGTTAAAACTACTATGATGGTGATAATGAATAGTTATAGGAAAATAGAGTAAGAAAAGGTCAAACCTTACACAAGTTAACCTAGAATGCCTATATAGCAACCACCTCATCTCGAAGTTGTACCTATATGGAGACGCATAGTGGTTCGGATCCCACTTTAAACTGTAGTTCCAGTCCCGATTGGCCTTACTGTGAATAAAGTTGACTTAAAACACCAAATCAACCAATCAATCGAAGTTGTATGAAATTTCACTTTTCTGGTTTGCATGAGAGTAATTTCAACCCATTTCTAAAAACGAGTGAATGTTTGTAAGATATATTACTAACTAATCACTGCATGCTTATTCATTTTAGTATTTGTCAAAAATCCTTAATTTTTAATCTAGAATGGGAGTAGGAGTATGTCATACAAGCTAGTTTTGTTCGAAGTTACTTACTGGAACCACTCTACATATTGACTACAATTTCATCATATGGCATTACATATTTCATAGTTACACAAAAATCTGGATTCGAAATATGAATGTCTTAGAATAAAAAACAAAGCAGTCATTGAGTATGTAGGATCAAGCTAGATAAGCACACTCCCAGCCCCCCACTCCTAAACACACACACAATGGAATTAAAAATACACCACTGAAAGATCTTATCCTGCACAGATATGTATTTTATATATTCATATACTTAATACAGTACTGAAGATGATACAATCCATGCATTCAGAATAAATATTGCACATGAATTTTTTAAAGCTAATTAAAAAACAAAAGAAATGTGCAAATTTCCAGCTGATGACAAAGAAACCAACAGTATTTTTTGCAATTTAGAGAGATTTCACACCAAAGTGACATGTGGCATATGCCACTTGGAAATGAACCAATGAACAGCAACATTTCACTCATAGTGGATGCCATATTGACAAAATCCCTGCTACTTCTAAATAATGTCACACATGTTTCTAGTCAGTCTGAAAGAAAGTGAACATAAAGAGTTAATAAATAATCATTCTTTTAAGCTTCACACTATCAGGTCGATCATTGGTGCATGTTTCTCATACCATCCCTTCCATCAAGAAGTAAATTTAACTTGGCTTCGTATCGAACATACAGGTAGGTGTCTCACTCATGATGATTTGCTGCAAGGGCTAGACCATCCAATGTGTCATGTCTAAATGTTAAGTGATTGGCTTATTCCTACCTAATGTGTAGATTATACTTTCCTCAAACTTTTGATCTTACCAATTATTGACCAGGTTGGGAGATAATGAAAGCACTTTAAGAAATGTCATTACCTTTTTGAGAAGAGCTGGGCTCTTATACTGTCTCTGAAGAAGTTCGTAGTTTTGTGTATATCCTTTGCAAGTCTTTATAACATTTCACTTTCAACCTTTCTCAAGGGGCTCTTCACACCCATTTTTTAACTCAGGTATGGGTTCGATACCCGGTGGAGACCCATAGTGTTTCGGATCCCACTTTAAACGGTAGTTTCAACCAAATTAGCCTTTCTGTGCATAACGTAGACCTAAAAGAACAGTTCAAACTCAAGTAAGGATATCAGATAAGAGGATTCTTCCTCACATACATTGAATGGCCCAATATGGTCATTATGCCTACAAGTCCCAAAATTTATTTCAAGCATCTTACTTCCAATTACACATATAAATTATATTGTTAGCATTAAACATATGGAATATAAAGTAAAAGACTATAAGAAATCCTTAAAACCCTACATCAAATAATTTCCACTGTATTGAATATTATCATAATATTGTTAATGAAATTCCATTAGACAAACCATTGTGTCATACTGATAGGTTTCTTGGTCGGACACTCACTATGGTGACATGTTATACTTCACCAAGAATGAATTTACATGTTGAAATACTCCAGAAGAAGAGAACAGTTTCAGAGAAAGTACATTACTCTTAATGATTTAATACTCATACTGTGGAAATGTAAAACATTATATTCTATTGCTAATAACAAATGTAAGGGAAAATAAACAAACACATTGTTATTCAGGTATATATATATTTATTGAATCACTAGTAATTAATATATTTTGCATAAGGTATGATAATCTCTTTGAGGTCCTACAGACTTTCACTGGAATAAAAGTTACTGAAATTATTAAAGCATCATTAACACACTCAACAAACATTTCCATAGTAGGTTCACATATGTACAGTCTCAAACAGAAAAATATGTGCATTTTATTTCCTTTAATCAAACTTTTCAAATATTTTACAGGACTGTTTAGCTGAAAATCATATCTTTTTCATCCATCCTGCTTGGAATATTTAGTGAAACATTAAATACATTTGTTTCTAACATTCTCAAGCAATGTATCGTGTTGTTAGGTGTTATGTACTTTAAGCAAAATTTATCTCTAAAGCATATATTTTTTTAATGCAGAAAAGGGAAAATACAATTTCTTATGCATGAGCCACATAACTGATGACAATGTTATTCCATAAGAAATGCAATATACTTACTTGGTTCTACATCTGGGTATGCATCATGCACTAACTTATTTCTATTAGAATTCATAAACATTTTCTCTGAAAAATTGTCTCCACAAACTCTGTAACTTTTGTATGTTTTGTGCCTCAAGTCCTTTCGCCATACTTTCTCCAACCATATCTCAGCTCTACGAGAAAAATAAAAGACGAAAAATTATTTTAGAAACATATAACTATGCAAGACAAAGCATTCTACATTTTATGTCACTCAAAAAAGATAAATTCCAAGATGCAAGAGTTGTTAGTGAGCTAAGGTCAAAGCGTGTCAACACAAAGAAAAGTTACTGAAAATGAATATGCATTAGATCACTATCTGTATCTGTTGAATAAAGTAGTGTCAAATGTATAAGGGTCCATTCTATGATAGCTCCTTCAACAATTGCGCAAAATATTATGAGCTTGTCACCATTCAATTGATTTATTTTTACTCAATTTTCACATTATTTCTCATCGTAACTAATTCTTATGGCACCATACAGTGTGTGGCAATGCAAATAAAAAAAAATAATTATAGATATTGCACTAAACTTCCTAACATATGAAGCAAAGTTTTACCACATTATCTTTTAGAAAGAGTCCCTGAAGCTTACTGCCTAACCTACAACAGGCTAACAATGCAATTTTTGACATTAAATGGATCATGGAATCTATTCCCGGGAGTGCTTTCAAGAAAAATGTTATGACACAACATATTTCTGAAGAAGATACCAGGACAGGAAATATGTCAACAAATCAAAATCACCCATACCATCTAGTAGATCAAAGCCCATGACCAACAACAAGAGCTATTAAAGCAATAATATTAACTACAGGTATAGTTAGATGATTCCATCAACAAAATATATTATTATTAATAATAGGAGTAACATTCATAATTCTGTAGGGTTGGATTAAAGCACATAGATTAAAATGCGATTTGAAACACAAAATCTTCGTCCCGTGGCACCAGTGAGAAAGGATTTTTCTTTACAGTAACACATGTGTAAATGTTCGTAAAATATTTTGCATATATTGCACATGTAGGTTAGTTACACTAATTTCGTTTCCAAAACTAGTAATTACTTATGATTTGGTTCAATGTATGCTTTCGTAGTTAGGTTAGGCAGGCCAGGTTTGGTTCTCTTAGCATTATAAATAAATTACCTAAATTCATTTTACTAAGGTTCCGATTTACTTCTACATTAATTCCCACTAGTCTACGATACTTACAGTCCCTTGTCAATGGAAAATACATTGTCCTTGGGAAGCGTGCAAGCTTGCGTAAGGTAATTTTTAAGTTGTTTTTTCAACATAAATATTTTTAAAAAAATCCAAAGAGTGCTAATTACTTTAAGAAAGGTTCAAATTTCGTGTGACAATGATTGCTAAAATTCTACGATAATTAGTCTTCCTGCTAAGAGAATTTTTTAAAAAATCATAGAACGATAGGAACCGTTACCTTAGGTTTCATTGCTTTAATATTTACACGCTTTTTTTCATCTCCTGTACATGTTGACAACGTTTTAAATGCTAGAAGAAATAAACTTCATGCAGAAGCGAATAGGAGCGCGATAACTTGCAACTATCTGCATTATAACATGCACAAATGAGCTTTTCTGAACTTCAAACAAACTTCAAGTCATTCCTACTATTCTCGTTGGCTTCCTATCCTCCTGTGTAACTTATAAATAACATTAAGTTACAAAATCGAACCTTTAATCTTTCAGACGTTTTTTTAAACACATGTCCTTTTACTTAAATGAAGCAAAATACAGAATACGAAGACATGCTAGGAATTATTCTCCGTGGAAACTAACTTTATGGAAATTATTTTTACATAAAGAGCGAACAGAATTCATAAATAACTAACCTTTCAGGATATGACAGAACACGAACACAGCTCTGGATTCCTCTTCTGACAGTTTTTACAATAAAAACCTGCACAATAAGCCATTGTTTTTATTTTTTGTTCTTCTACATCCTTATTAAAATAGTTAGTGTACGTCCATGACAGATCATATGGAACTATGTTACGTCATGTAAAAGTATTGACTTTAAAAATACGATTTTTCTTATACATGTTTAAGAAGGGAAAGGCATTTAATAAAATACAAAATCACGTACAAGTGATCATCATTGATTAATAGATACATAAACTAAATTTTTAATGAGAAAATTAGGATTTAACATCGATGGTGGTGCCGACTGGTAGCTGGTTAATTCATGCACGAACAAATGAATACCGAAATTAACCTTGTTCGGATTTTTGCACCAGTGCGGGAGGCCTGACTATATCATGGAAAGGCATTTTCCGAATTCGCCTTCCTTCTGCCGGTAGAGCGCGCACAGCGTTTAGGCACCAGATGTTTTGTCCAGGCCCGCTTTGCGAGGCTCCTCAAGAACACTCCTCCTCCGGTACCCCGGTAGTTAGTGATTGATAGGTCATAAAACCCTTGCGAATTTATTTCATCAGACATGTCCTAGGTTTTGCTGTTCGGGTCGATTGGCATCTTCATTGTCAAAAGCTGATCTTACCATTTCGTGTCAAAATTCCAGACGAACGATAATATAGAGTCCTGCAGCAACAATATGTGGCTTGTAACGTACATAATTGTGAAAGCTTCTCTTCAACTAATAGTATTTGACCTCCGGGGCGAGGTAGTTAGCACAGCGCGCTGACAGCAGGGGTTCGAATCACGAATAAGACATGGATGTTTATGTTCTGAATGTGAAAAAATATGGAACTGAGTATAAACTGGTATATGAGAAAAACAGAGAAAATATTTCATCTTACTGCCACGTAGTAAACCCAGGTTCGATTCTCAGTGTGAATGATTTCAAGCGGAAACTTGAATAAAACCGACTCTGTGAATGTCCTTGATCTATTTTTATAAAACTTTGACTGATAATCAATATATGCACTAATTTAATAAAACTTGCATATTTTAATTAATATTAGGTCTAAAACAAAATATGGTTATTTAATACCATGTGGTCTAAAAAGATAATAATTGACAAAATAGTCAACTTTTTCTATTTATATATATTGTTGTAACCCCTATGTATTTTCCTAAACTTGACTTCGTTTAAAAATTGCGGCCATGTTTGACTTATGATTTGCGGCATTTTTAGCCTTTGTAGATATTTGCGGTAATTATGATAACTAGAGCCCGGAAGTTCAGGCATTTATTTACGTTAAAATAGGCAGGCAAAAAGGCATTTATAATGTGGAAAATAGGCACTAAAAATGAAAAAAGGCAAAATAAACCGAAAAAAAGGCGCATTTAGAAGTCACTTACTTTTATCTATAATATCTTGCAAAATGTTAAAATCTAAATTGGGAAGAGCATTTCAATTTTCTCCGTCTTGATTGCACGTAACTACAAGGTGCTTTTTAAATGCTCAACATTCATTGATAGTTGTCTGTCAGAGAGAATGTTTTTCATAATAGAAAATGATCTTTCTACTTCGACAGAAGTTATTGGAGCATACATAAAACAAGCTAATGTAGCTGGACTCATTTCGGTAACAGCATTTTCACCTTTTAGAATATCACAAATTGTTTTCAATTGTTTCAAGTCCTCATTTGCACTCACTACCCGTTTGCACCGCAACAGCTGACCCCTTTTCTCCTGGCACTTCCATCATCTGCTGCATAGATTCCTCGAAGATTTTCATGGATGCTATAATTGTAATTGTCTCTGGCAATGCACAATATTGTGCAAAAATAAACTTGAATAGCACAGGAGTTTTTTCACTTCACGAATTGAAGCCGCTTCAATTTCTGGAAGAGCATCGATCACCTCACTGATTTTTTGAAGGTTGTTAGCATAATATATAGCTGCTGATATCCAGGTTCCAATCTCGTCAAGACTGGTTACTGAGGTAAACTAAGCTCAATCGCAACTTCCTGAAATCTTCGGGTTCGAGAGGGAGATTTCAGAAATATCTTCTTTGTGTTCGAAATCAACCTGTCCACTTCAGCAGTCAATCATGCACAAGAAATGTAAACCGAAAGGCAATATCCTAACTCAGCATGAATTACTTTTTTCTCACACTTTTCTCCTTCAGCAATCTTGAAACATGCGTGAGTTCAATATTACTTAAACAAGGCGAAAATTATTCACATAATAAACGGAAGAAAAATAAATGCCAACAACGTTTTTTGGGACAAAAATAATTTATATACACATTTTTTTTTAAAAAAATTGTCAAATTTCATTGAAAAAGGCAAAAAAAAGCATTATAATTAAAAATAGGCAGTGGGGTCCCAAATAGGCAAAATAGGCAAAATAGGCAAAATAAAAAGGCTCCCAAAACATTCGAAACAACATAAGAAACGTATATCCGGAAAAATTTTATCAATATATGCAGTAGATAAAATGAGGCATTTTGCCAAACTTCCGGGCTCTAATGATAACTCATCTAAGAAAAATGATAGCTTGGGTAAAAAACATTGTTTTCAGTACATTTTAAGCTACATTGTATATTTCGTGTATTTTTTCATTATATTGATTTTGACCAAAATTCAAAGTTTAGGATATTTTTGTTAGGGAAGTTATGTAATATCATAGTATTTCGGCTGAATTACTGCTAGCTCTTTGATCGTTTCTTGATTCTCTTTTTCAAAATTTTGAGCCCAGATGTCTCCGATGGGGGAGCTAAAAAAAATGATATTTACAACGTAAAGATTACTCTATGACAGGTACCTGTGAAACAAAATTTCCAGATTGATATTTCTTGGATAACAAACCTACAACGTTATTATTTACAAAGAAATGTTTGCTTTTTAATAATCATGTAATTAGAATTATTGTATTTATTAATTACATCATGCTAATGGCGTAATAAGTCCGTTAGTAGTGTTACGAATTAAATTTTCCTTTTTCTTTATCCCATTAGTTATGTGTGGGGCGTTACTCCCACCCCCCCCTATACGCCTTCATGGCGTGGTGCTAAGCACAGGGGAGCACTTTACCTTTTTACCATTAGTTATGAATAACTTCTTCCCGGCTCGACAAATGTCACAAGGTCTTTCAAACTAAAAAATAGAGTGCTTTATGCCAAATTTAAGTCAGATTACGTGTCAGTAAGCAGTTTTTTTACCTGTTTACTTACTTCAAATGCGACATTGTCCCAACGGGAAGTTTACCGATTCTGGCCTATGTTAACTTATTCTTTATAGAATTACAACAAAATGGGTTGCTTTGATATTTTATTGTAATTTTGAAAGATCCAATTATGTACAAAAAGATGTTTTGTTACTATAATTAGGTACTTGTATTTGAAAGAAATTGGTAAAGTCAACCACCTAATTATGCAATGTGTTTTGAAGTCATATTGATGGGTGGGTGGTGGTGGCTCTTTACATATTCACAGTCTCGGTTATTTATAGAGGCGATGCAAATCGTCTCTATCCTCCCATGTAGTTATATAGTAGAGTCCCTTGTACGTAGATGCAGCCTCACCCTCTCCTCCGGGAATCGAACGGCAGTCAAGCTCTCCTGTCGACTGTCTTTATCCTCCCAAAAATAATTTCCGAAAAAAATTATGACCGATTTTGAATCAGGTGCAACACAAACAACATTGGAGATATTGAATTTGTTGAATCGGTAGAGTATAAATACACCCCCAATTTTTTTTATAATTCTCTAGGCATTGAATTAATAATGGAGGTTAGCATATTGAATCTTTCACCCGAAATTCATTATAAAATTATTTCTTAATGATTTATTGATTTTGTGTTTTAAGTTCACTTTATGCACAGTACGGGTAATCGGGACTGAGCCAGGCATGGAACCCGGGATCCCTTCATTACAAGGCGACGACGGTACCACTGCACCATCGAGGATGCTACGTCAATACTTGAGTTTTGAAGAAATCTATGGAGAGACTTTAACTTTGTTTCATTTGCATTTTATATATATTTATCTTGTGTCTCTAATATCCTATTTAACACTACAACTAACCAAAT
Source organism: Lepisma saccharinum (assembly GCF_977018435.1). Taxonomy (NCBI): domain Eukaryota; kingdom Metazoa; phylum Arthropoda; class Insecta; order Zygentoma; family Lepismatidae; genus Lepisma; species Lepisma saccharinum. The sequence continues at coordinate 103,880,027 of NC_139232.1, forward strand.
TAGAACTAGTGTACACTTTATGTTGTCTATATTCCCCATAATTATTTGTTACACTGGGAGTCGTATTCATGTACCACTTTCCTCACTTCCAGCACCGGTGTTGGTTAACACTGTGACGACTTCCTGAGGAGTTAGACTGAATTTGGAAGCACTGTTCTGGTAGTAGTTTCCCATTTTTCTGGTGGAACGTCGTTTAGCTACTGAATTTGCTTTTCCTCTAATTTGTGTTTCGGTTTTCTTTTAAGCCTACTTTGACTTACCTTTACTTTGATGCTGGTGTTGCTTTAGTAGTTTGAGAACAAGTCAAAGTATTCTTCGGATTCCATTTTCTCATTTTGGGGATTGGTGGGTGGGTCGGTTTTTGCGCAAGGGGGTGAGGGTGAGGGATGTTGTTTTTCTGCTTCTCTTCACTAACTGTGGTGGTGGTTCATTGTTCTCTTTATGAATTTTGGTTATCGTGTTTTTGGTTTCTATCTCTATTGTGCCTTCTTGTTGTTCGTGTTCCTTGTCGTTGTGACTCTGGTAGATCGGTTGCTGCTCCTTCTGCTGTTCGGTTGCTTGCAGTTGTGATGTGCTTGCTGTTTCCTACATTCCCGTCACTGATCAGTTTGTTCACAACGGCATCAATGTAAGTTCTATTTGCCAGTGTTCGCACATGCAATACAGTAAATTTCGCAGTTTGGCAGGTAGATTTTCAATGATCATTCGAGCCACTCACATATAGAGGACTGAACAGAATTGATCAACTAAGCTTTATAATTATTGAAAGCCAAAAAAATAATTGAATAGGCTTTTCAAGGATATTTTTATCAACCGTACGCCACTGTGCACTGGGTATCGAAATTTTGTTCTCCACGTTTCATCGGGAACATCTACAGTGCCGTATTCACATAGTTTTTCACACACTTGATTCTTATGCACTTCCACTGGTAAATGATATACGAATTAATATCACTACCCTCCCTGCATCGCTAAATGTCAAATTCGCAACCGTCCCATTATCGTAGATGATTCATTTCACCGTGGTATTGTTCAAGCAATTTCTTCACTGTTTGCAGTCGCACTAGTTTCAAATAAACACATCTTCCATTTGTCGGTATCTGTATTACCGAGATTTCGTCGATGTTAAGGATAAACTCTCCACATATAAATTCATGAACGTCCATTTCACTGGGTTTTGCAAACCAGACTCAAAATTTATCAGTATGGTATTTTTTAGAATCATATTTCTCTTTTATTTTTCGATAAACAAAAGCCCTAACACAGTTCTAGGTTCTTGTAATATTCCTCACTTGCCCCGTTCTCGGCCGCGGTGGTTCAGTCGGTAACGCGTCTGACTACCATGTTAGAGGTCCCGGGTTCGATCCCCGGCCGGTCAGGGGCGTGATGCTGATCACATCAACCACACTCACGACCGGATCAAGAATGTGTGGCTCGTTAGCCCTACACCCCCTATACTCCTTCATGGCGTGGTGCTAAGCACAGGGGAGCACTTCACCTTTTTACCCGTTCTCGGTGCTTCACGGTATTGCTGCACTCACGTCAGCTAAGCCCCGAGGAACGAACCCTCTTGACGCGTGCTGACGCATGAACAGGCATAGGTGGAACTGGTTATTTGTCTATGGGTGGAACACTTATGAGTCACCGACTTTACAGCTCGCAATTCCCACCGGCGGCTGGGAAACAACAAATCAGGGATCAGTTAAATTCTCTTCGACTGACATCGGGCATTTTCGAGTCACAAGGCACCGAAAGTTCCGGGAGAGACGAAACAAATGAACGTCGGATTCACAGCATGTTGCCAAACGTACTGTAAAACGGGAGAGAGAGACCAAGGCTGCCCACAGAGGGACATACTAATACTAAAATATAAAACGAAATCCAAATGTTCAAGTACACACGAATACAATAAAAACACTGATGCATGCAAACTGTGATTGTATTATGTACCAGTTGATATAATGATATAGTTAATGACAATAGTCGGTACTCTGTGTAAGATTATACTACAATATAAAAACGTGAACAATAGGTAAATATCTTGAATGCTGTTGACTTTAATTGTTATGTCACATTGATCAGAATACTATGGAAGAATTGGCCGGAAAGAACTTATAAGTTTTCGTTCTCGAATTCCCTGTTAATTTCTTCCAAGACTTCCTTTATTACACCGACGTTCTCTTCTGTCCATTGAACCCTCACCTTGTCTCTTGACAGCCGTTCGGCAATCTCTTCTTCTTCAGAACCAAATTCTCCTTTGTGATCGTCGTAAAATTTCTTCGCCTGCAGACAAAGGAAGGTGTAATTAGGAACTGGAACATATCTATTATACACAAGACAACCCTGTTTTAGGCTGGGCGACCCCAATAATAGAAATATCAAAGATACTTATTATAATATGATTTGCTCCGATTTTGGGTGGAATGAAAACGTTCCTACTGTGAGCCACTAGCCTCACCGTGATTCAAGTCCCTATCTTTACCATGATTCAGGACAGTTTTGAATCCAAAATTCTCCTTACTTCTGACATGTAATTAAATTAAGTTTAAATTTCGATACGATTGCACAATGACGTCAAACCATTCCACAGCAAATTGTTGTTTGGATAATCTTTGAAATATCAGAAAGAAGTTGAGATTCGCTACGACAATTGAAATTCACATTACACCATCCGTGCACGTTCATATAATTGAGTTTCGTTGAAATAGAATTTTATTACATATTCCTAGTTAGCAAAACGAACTATATTAAAATGTATTCATTCTATTGACTTTTAGTTATAAGTCGTGTATGACGAAAAAGTAGCAAAAAGTACGTTCTATGTTCAATTAAAGTGGATGAAAGAAAAGTTGAACATGGTTGCCAAATATCTTAGTTACTGTCCGAATGCTCTGCTACATTATTGAAAATTTCTCGGAAGTGGGGAATTTTTTATCCCCCCCCCCCCACCTCCCCGGTCATCACTGATTCAGGAGCAATTAATTTCGAGCAACCACAAGTGATTTCTTTCTCTCTGTTCTAATTCAAATTTGTTCTACGTCATTTTATGCTTAGAGAGACTAATCAGGACTGAAGTGGGATCCGAAAGAACGTGATGTGCCTCCAAGGTGATCGAACACTGCACACGATGATTACAAGGTAACAGCGTTTCGATCGGAAAGAAATATTAAATGTAATTTTACATACCTTTTAGAAAAAGGAACACGTGGTGGCTCGAAACCAGATACTCATGCGGAGTGTTTTCTATTGAGCTGTGTCAAAGATAACGAACTGGCGTTCGAGTGAGGACTGTAACCATTGCCGGATCTACAAGCCGCCAAACCTCATAGTGGATGGGATCCCGCAGACAAGTAAAGGTAGGTAAGTAGAAGGGGTCTATGATAATATTTTGCGGGGGGTGGGGGCAAGATTTGTAGATCCGGCATTGACTGTAACCATAATGTTGCACATCAGAATCAACAATAACTCGACAAACTGAATAACTGAAAGTCTAGTCTATGCTCTATGGTAGATTTTGCTGTACAGTTAATTGTAAATGGTTTATGGAAAAAACGTATATTATTACTCCATTTATGCTTATGTCATCAACGTATTACGTCGAGACTTCCTTGCCACCAATGGGGTCTCTCCAAATGTCCAAATGCCTAGTGATAACGTATTGTAATAAAGGGATTGTGAAAGCACATGGTGGTTAGGTTTCTACTTTAAACTGTAGGTCCTGTCTCGATTAGCCTATGTGTGCAAAAAGTGGCTTAAAACAAACGTATACTAATCCCTTACCATTAACTTTGCCGATCATTCTGCAGGTGAAGTATTCGTATAATCCTGAAATGTTATGCCACCATGCTTACAACATGCTTCTTCTTAACTATAAGGTAATCTAGAATCATTTATGGCGCTTACCGTACACATAATGCTTTGAAAGCAAAACAACGAAGATACCCAGATAGCACGAAAGCTTTTGGAATCCTTGATGTAGCTTGCTTATAGCTTGTCAAAGCTAGTTGAATACGGCAAGCTTGATATTAACACGATGCAAACTTGTTTCAAGCATGCAGCTTTCAGTAGCAAGCTTGCTTGACACGTGGTAACTAGTTGGCTTGATTCAAGCCTGTTGTAAGCTTACAGAAGCCTTGTTTGCTTTACATGAACAGCTTGAAGATTGAAGAGAGCTTACTGTGCTATCTGGGTAAGGAAGAGTTCAATGACAATCAACAAATGGAGAGAATCTATCATTAATTTAAAAGAAAAAGAAACAGAAAATCTTCATACCTTCTGCAGATATTCCTCTGTATTGATATGCCCAATGGAAGCTGTAAACAAATCTATCCACAATGTAGGGTGGTCAGCATCCCTGCGAGAGAAAAACACGCATCAGTGATTTCATTTTGACTGCAGGCTGCGCGGCATGTCGCGGATGCCGCATTCTCGACTCGTGACGTCCCGCTTATTTTTACGTAAAAATCTTTAGCATGCATATATATATATTGCAAAACGAGTACTAATCTGTGTTATAATAGTTGCTCAAAGTGGTGGCCAACTGTATTCTAGGCATTTTTTGATGAAATTTTGTGACATGCCAAAGATTCTCTTTAGTAATTATGGCAAGTTCTGTTTGTACAGTAGACTATTTCTAATCTGATATTGCTGTGCTACGCAATGCAGTCCTGGCTAGTAAGAAAACATGTCCGAGGAGGCCTCATTTCAATCCACACTGCCCACCTGCTTATCGCTTGAACATGATTCAAACAAGACCTTGAATGAACTCGATCGACACAACCCACAGGAGGAAGCGGGAGGGCGTGTTTAGATTTGCTGATATTCACTGAAAAGCATGAACGTCCCTTCGGCAGACGAAGGCATTACGTAGTCGATTTTCGATCTTGACACCGAAGTGCCCAGTTTCGATTCACAGCCTGCACATGGATGTTTTTTTTGTGAAGTTCCCTTCGTCAATTTCATTTAATTATTATCAATCCTGATTGTCGTGTTAGCCAGAAGTGGTAGAAACGTGACTCTATGTAACCAAAAATACAAATACGTACATTAGTGATGCGGTTGCAGATATGTTCACATACATAAATTTCATTTTGCGTGTGCCCACCCGTGAATGTGTTCTGATTTTATTCATACGTGCCGGCAACAATACATCAAGTATAACACTATTTTTTTTCCTGAAAACAACTTCATGCAGATCTACTAATTGCGATTTATCTATAGTTAATTACAGGATCATTTCACTGTAATGTCACCATACTCGTAAAAGAAGCGCGGATTTACAAATGCAACACGGGAATGAATCTATCTGTATATGTGGGAGTTAGGATTTCTATATGACAGTGACGTGCGGTGATGTCGACACTTGTGGTAGCAATCAGTGGCGTGTCCAAGGGAGGTTGGTGTGGGCATAATCCCCCTCCCCCCTTTAGGGCACAGTATTCCTAAAAATAGAACGTCAAAGAAAGGAAATGATTGCAAAATGAGGAAGGACTACTGAAAAGAAGCAGGTATTAATCCCACCCACTTTCGAAAATCCAGAACATGTTGATTTGACTATTAAGCCTAAGATCCCGGGTTCGAACCCCGACCTGGGCATGGGTGTTACTTGTGTTTGTCCCTTCATCAATTTTATCGTACCATCTTGACGATTAGCCAAAAGTGTAGGAAAAGCGACGTAAAACAAACCAAATTAAACAAACAATCAATGATTTGATTAGTGTTGCCCACGGGACGAGACGGGACAGGCTTTTAAAAATTCGAGACGAGATTGACCATGTGTCATAAGACAAACGAATATTTTCGAGACGAGACAGCATTTCGACGAGACTCCACGAGACGAGACAGACCAAAGTCTCGTCTCGTGGGCAACACTAGATTTGATTTATGCTACTTAGCGTCGCTGTCACATTTGGTTAATCGCGAAGATGGTACAATACAATTAATGAAGAGACAAACACAAAAAACACCCATGCAGAATTCGGGGTTCGAACCCGGAACTTTTCATGTCATAGCGTGCAGTGATAACCATTCCCCCACGGTTGGTTGATTTGGTGTTTAAGTCCACTTTATGTACATAAAAGCTAATCAGGACTGGACACACAGTTTAAAGTGGGATCCAAACCACTATGTGCGTCCACCTGGTAGCGATCCGGGGCACTTGCACTCCCCCACGGAGGTCGGCCGACAACAAAGATGAGTGGAAAGTTCTAACTATTCGGATACGTGGGTATCGGTAAAACAAACTGCATATTTACTCAGTGGTACGTAAATTTCAATTGGATTTTTTAAACACCATATGTGCATATGATTAACGTTTTTCCAAAAAATTTGCATTGCTTGATTTCCCTAATTTCTTCATCTCACTATCTCGTTAGTGAAGTATCCGGGCTCGAGCCCTGGCCTGTGCATGAGTGTTCCTTTGTAACCATTTTTCATCCGTTTAATTTAATCAACGTTCATCGTCATGGCAGAAGTTAGGTAAAGCAATGGAAAAGCAACGCTAAAGAAAGGAAAAAGAAAATACAAATAATCTCCTCCCAGTGCATCTGCAGGGCACTGTGAAATCAGGAGTCCGGAGTTCTCTGTTTATGATTGTCCCTCGTGACTTCCATAAGCTCATTAGCTACTTATCGCGATTAAATCTATACAGCTACAAAAAGTGATGGAAGATGGCAAAAATTAAAAATATTAGAGGGGATGAACAGGTAACAAAACACACTTTTTTATACTTTCTTCAATGATATTCATTTGGCTTTTTGAGTTGTGGGATACATTTTACATTCCAAATTATTTCATTATTCACTGCAGAGTACAACACATATGAACAAGAATGCGCGCTCGTCACGGGTTCGAATCCCGGCCTGAATTGTTCTTTGTGAGGTCCCTTCATCAATTTCATTATATCATCATTCATCCTCATTTTCGCGATAACCAAATGTGGCAGAAAGGTGAAGTAAAATAAACCAAACCAACAACAACAATTAGAACGCGCGTTTTCTTGCCCAAATTAATACATCCGTATTTATGACAGTTTAGCTTACCCATATGTTTTATTGGAGGCCGAATTATTAGTATATTTAAATAAAACACTACTAAAACGAGAGCGAGAGAGCGTGAGCAAATATTTGTTATTTAATCATTATATATTCCATATTTGAAAAAAAAAGAAAGAAACCATAACACTTTTGTCTGCACAACGTTTAAAAGGTTATGTAAATACAGAGAACATAAGTACTGAAGAAAATTTTAGAGGATTTACAAAGGTAACGAAGGGAAACCAATCCCCTATCTGTCCTATAGGAGATAGACTGGAGGACCTTAAACCACGGGCTTTTAACCATGGGAGCGGGGGGCGAGGGGCAAGGGACGTAGAGGCAGAAAACTTCCCCTTCCCTTCGGGCGGATGTCTATACCTGGATCTGGTAAGGCGGAAGAAGAGCCAGCTAGGGTATTCAGCCTTGCCAGCTGATCACATCGAGGGGCGAGAAACGCGTGGAAAGAAATGTTGCATATGAACTGAGGAGGCTTCAAGATAATAAATATTGTGATTTGAAAATAATTAGAGACGTGAGATTTATTGATCTATCTCTGCTAGACTAGCTACTACTCAGTGCACGTCACTGCTATATGATGGTGATAAATATGTGTCTCTGGTGTTTGTGTGTCTGTGTGCGTTCGCTCACACATGAAATCTCTTACAGGAGTTAGTGTCAGTTCAAAAACAGCATTGACATGTTGATATTGTTACAAAAGATATGTTTATTACAACTAATGGAGGGGAATTAGAGCCAAATAAAGACATCTGAAAACAAATGGAGAACGTAATGCATTGCAAAGCAGGAGGTCCCAGGTTCGAACACTGATCAGTCATGATTGTTTTTGTTATCGTCATTTCAACAATTCATCCTTTCCTTTCGCTTTGTCGAGATTAACATGGGAGATAGAACAGCGACCTATAAAGTAACATAAAACTTTGCTGCTTTAGTTGTCTCTTCACGATCTCGTCGTAGAAGGTTCCGGGTTCGAGTCTCAGCTTGGACATGGGCGTGCCCATTGGGAGTGTCCATTCACAAATCTCACCCAACAATCGTTCATTTTCATCCATGCGACTGGGCAAGAGTGGCAGAGAGAAGCGACGTTAAATAAGAAAAATGCCAGTTTCTGGAGAGAGAGAGAAGGCATCTCAAAGCCTGTTTTAAGGGAAATAGTAGTATTGTGTTTCATTGTAAATTTTAAATATATACCCAAGTAAAATAATGATTACCAATGATTAACTGCAATCTTTGAGGTTAAATCGGTATTGTCAGTAGTATATGAAAGACAGAGAGGCGTGTCTGGCGAGTCATAGATGGGGGGCGAATATTTTGTGGGGGACAGTCATAATTGGTTTGAGTTGCTGCTTTAAGTCCACTTTATGCACAGTAAGGCTAATCGGGACTGGACCCACAGTTTAAAGTGGGATCTGAACCACTTGTGCCTTCACCGGGTATCGAACCCGGGACCCCTTGATTACAAGGCAATGACGCTACCACTGCGCCATGGGGGTGGCCCGGACAGTCATATTTAATATATTCAGAAATATTAGTTACATCTCACATGTGTATTTCAAGAAATATTCAAAATGTTACCAGGTCTTGTGTCTGTTTTTTTGTAAGTGACAGGGGAGTGTAAATACCATTGTTTCCTTGAATCGCTATCGAATAAATAAATTAGTAGTTAGCTCACCTCTGGCAGGAGATCATATGACACAGATGAAAATTCAATTAAACCAAAACGTATGGCTTAATCCTGCAATTGGGGGGGGGGGGGGGTGTATCGAGGTGCATTGCCTTGGGTAGAAATATGTATCCTCTACACGCGCGCATTTCTTTGCTTGTAATTTGGGCATCGGTTTGCACATGTTAAGAGTTCCTCACTAGTTACGTGATGTTCTACAGACGGATGTCATTTCACCTAATGAAATTAATTCGAATTTATGTTTTCCGGTCCTTGGAGGGGTAAGGATAATGCATTACGAGGCTAGAGGTCCCATGTTAGAACCTTGGACAGACATGAATGTATCTTCAAAACAAATCTCTATCATTTTTTCTCAACTTCATCTTTGCGAAATGAAATAAAAATGTTCAAACTTTATGAAATTAGGTTATTCGTTTAAGATATTATTTTTTACATGCTTTGATACAATTAAAATTCGAACTTGAGAAGCAAATTTCTTCTGTTTTTCTAACCAACCGCGCGTCCTGCCGTGTTAGAGTACAACACACATATCTTTGCCGTTGCGTAGATAGAGTACAACACACATATCTTTGCCATTGCGTAGATACCAATTTTCGTTTCGTCTCCCTCTCTCTTAGCATCACGTGTTCTACCCTGCTAGCCAACCTTCGCTATTGTTGCCATATTGTCATTCCATTCCTGGACACTCTCGCGCAAACATCATTGAAAACAATTGAATAGCGCTCCAGCTAGTGGTTCACACCGTTCGGCAGGGACGGTAATGTGGCAATATAGCACGGCGTAGTGGTTGCTTCTTTTATGCAGTGCATGTTCATTGGCTAGCTAGTAACTAGTGTTGCCAACTGTAATAATGAAGCACTATTTTTGTCACGGAAGGAGAAAGGCAGGTAAAGTGACGGTGAGTTTTGTTGGATTGGAAGCACCATATTTTTATTTTATACTAAGTATTAGACCGGTTTGACGTTGTGTGCGAGTGCTTATGAACCATAGACAATTTACCGAACCCATAACTGTGTTCAATGTTATCTACTGGTTATAATCAGGGCTAGGATTTATAGGTAACCATATATACTTTTAGTTTGACGAAATATTGCTGAAATTTTGTGATATCTTTGCGAATAGTAATGTTTGTAGTGATTTAAGGTACAGTTTATTGTCAATATTTTTCCATATTTTTCCAACTTTAATAAATACTTACTTTTACATATTTAAGGAAAATATACTTAATTTTACATATTTCAACAGGTTTATTTCACAAAGAGTTCATATTTCATAATTTTGGAATTGTTCAATATAAATAAATTATGTGGCTCCAACAGCATTTCAACCCTTGGCTACGGCATGTGTTATTGTAGAAATTTTTGCTGCTTAATGCAATGCATATTGTTTTCTGTGTTAAAATTGCCATACTTTGATGGGTGACCAAGTTCATAGCAGGGCTGGCGGAAGGGGAGGGCGAACCGTGCGACCGCTCAGAGCGGCAAATTTTCAGGGCGGCAAAATTTGAAGAGAAGAAAAAAATAAGACTATTGAAAACTGTGGTCGAGCGAGATATTCTTTTGCGTTTAATAGTATGGAAATAGCATAAGAAGTCTCATTATTTATTTTATATTTTGATGTTTTACTTAGAATATATTGATTTTGAATTTCCCGTTTCTGGGCAATGACGGGGGGGGGGGGGGTTCGAAATGGAGCGGCATCTGCCGCCACCGCCCAGGGAGGCAAAATGACTACCCCCATCCCTGGAACATAGCAAAAGAAAAAGCCGCGCAGCTTATCGTCTAGTGGCAGTATATGTACGTGTTATTGTTGTGGAACCCGGCATCGTTTGTAAATGTACAACAAAGGCAACCGACTGTCGCCGATCACAGAGAGGAAATAATACTGCTTGAGGAGGAGTGTTGTTGTCCAATTGTCGGGGTTTAACACGTTGGTATGTTATTATCTGCCATTGCAATTCCGTACCAGTGTTTTCTTTTTTTAGGAGTGAACAGTTAGAACGCCACCAGTGCATTAATGCAATGAAAAATATTTTCTTTTACTTTGTTTGAAACCACTCAAATAAGGAATCGTATGAAGAAGTCTTCTTTGCAGCATTTTTGGTAATTTTACGTATGTGTTAGTTCATATTTTGCGAATTTTTAGTCCATATGTATGTAGCTACATACAAAGCCACTTGTTAGTACATATTAATCCTAGTCCTGGTATAATGCATGACGTTTAAAACTCAACGTTAGATAGACCTGAATTCTCTAATTTTTTTGTTGTACGTAACAGCTGTGCATCGGCGCACTGCAGCAATTTTTCTATCTGCTCCATTAGCAACACTGCTTCTTGAGTTGTATCGCGCATCGCACGGCAGAAATATCTGTGTTGGACTTCATCAATTTTCGTTTCGTCTCCCTCTCTCTTAGCATCACGTGTTCTACCCTGCTAGCCAACCTTCGCTATTGTTGCCATATTGTCATTCCATTCCTGCACACTCTCGCGCAAACATCATTGAAAACAATTGAATAGCTTTCCAGCTCGCGGTTCACACCGTTCGGCAGGGACGGAAATGTGGCAATATAGCACGGCGTAGTGGTTGCTTCTATTATGCAGTGCATGTTCATTGGCTAGCTAGTAAGTAGTGTTGCCAACTGTAATAATGAAGCACTATTTCTGTCACGGAGGGGGAAAGGCAGGTAAAGTGACGGTGAGTTTTGTTGGATTGGAAGCACCATATTTTCATTTTATACTAAGTATTTGACCGGTTTGACATTGTGTGCGTGTATTGCGTGTGTGTATCAGGGCTATCATGAACGAAATACAATCTCTTGAGATGTCAGAATTTGAAGAGAAGAAGAAAATAAGCCTATTGAAAACTGTGGTCGAGCGAGATATTCTTTTGCGCTTAATAGTATTGAAATAGCATAAGAAGTCTCATTATTTATTTTATATTTTGATGTTTTACTTAGAATATATTGATTTTGAATTTCCCGTTTCTGGGCAATGACGGGGGGGGGTGTCGAAATGGAGCGGCATCTGCCGCCACCGCCCAGGGAGGCAAAATGACTACCCCCATCCCTGGAACATAGCAAAAGAAAAAGCCGCGCAGCCTATCGCCTAGTGGCAGTATATGTACGTGTTATTGTTGTGGAACCCGGCATCGTTTGTAAATGTACAACAAAGTCAACCGACTGTCGCCGATCACAGAGAGGAAATAATCCTGCTTGAGGAGGAGTGTTGTGGTCCAATTGTCGGGGTTTAGCACGTTGGTATGTTATTATCTGCCGTTGCAATTCCGTACCAGTGTTTTCTTTTTTTAGGAGTGAACAGTTAGAACGCCACCAGTGCATTAATGCAATGAAAAATATTTTCTTTTACTTTGTTTGAAACCACTCAAATAAGGAATCGTATGAAGAAGTCTTCTTTGCAGCATTTTTGGTAATTTTACGTATGTGTTAGTTCATATTTTGCGAATTTTTAGTCCATATGTATGTAGCTACATACAAAGCCACTTGTTAGTACATATTAATCCTAGTCCTGGTATAATGCATGACGTTTAAAACTCAACGTTAGATAGACCTGAATTCTCTAATTTTTTTGTTGTACGCAACAGCTGTGCATCGGCGCAATGCAGCGATTTTTCTATCTGCTGCATTAGCAACACTGCTTTTTTAGTTGTGTCGTGCATCGCACGGCAGAAATTTCTGTGTTGGACTCTAACAATGGCAAAAAAACAACTTGCAAACAGAAGAAACAGGTTAATCAAAATTTCATCAAAAAATGCCGGGAATGGATGAGTGCATAGTCCACCACTTTGAACAACTCTTTTAACACAGGTTAGTACTCGTTATGTATGATAAATATGCATGATAAATATGTGTGCTCAAAAATATGTGGGACGTCACGGGTCGAAAATGCCGGCATTTGCGCCATGCCACGCATTCTGCAGTCATGTGCTATGTCGGCCCAAAACAAAAATGAATGATTGAACTGGAAACTAATCGTAATTTGTATGTCAAAGCACGAAACTTAATAATACAAATAGGTGTCAATATGTAGCACAGTTTCATGTAATAAGCGATGAATGAGAGCCCCGTGGCTTTCGCAACACTCTGTACCAATGTACCAAGCTAGTTATAGATTTCGATGTTCGAGGCGAGAATATAATCCGTTCTCCCCGTACTTTGGCCAAATGTTACCATTATCCGTGTACGCTCTATTATTTTAAAATACCATGCGAAAATAGTAAATCGAAACTAGAGATTCCAGGTTCGAAACCTGATCTGGCATCTATATATCATTGTGTTTTCCTGTCTTCATTTCCTTATCGTTTGCGATTAATTCAAGGATTATAAGACATACTAAATCACAAGAACAGAAAATATAAGCACAAGACAGAACTTCATAGTGGAATTTTGAAATTACTTTGCCGGTTGGTCACGTGAGTACTCGAAAATCAATGTCCTAAGGAAGAGTAATTGGGTGTTTTGTTTTATAACTGTAGTTGTTTTTCCTCTCCATATATTACATTTTTGAGCATTTATATGAAAACAGTCCGTGGAATTTATGAATATATCTTCCAAAATGAAGCTCGGCAATTTAAAACCCACTCAGAGAAGATACACAAATTTCAGAATACTTTTTCATGTAAATGTTTTCTTAAAGTCAATTCCAAAATGAGAAGGTGGTTTCTGTGAAAATCCTTAACATAATGGAAGCCGTTAATTTAAACGGATGCTGCAATTAAAGTCAGTATTGAATTTCCAAACATGATTTCTGTAAATTATGACTGTGCACTCTTCTTAAATCTCCAAAAGTACCATTATACAAGTGTAGACATTATGCTAAGTTTACCGTGACTGGACCAGCAAATATGTTTCTATACAAACTGCTTAATACTGCAAATAACTTATTTCTGCTTCTTCTTTTATATGACTCTATCAACGTTTATATCCTGTTGACTTTGGTCAGCGTTTCTGTGAATGTAGTTCTTCCGTGTTCGGTAGATTAGATTGTCTTATTTCACCAGTAACACAGATTGAAATCAATTATATAAACAATATGTTAAGCAATGACTGGGTGTGATACCTTGATACACCTGCACTACACCTAGTGTCAGAAAGTGCAGCGAACTCGACACGGACCGTTTGCACGATTTGAATGTTTGTTTGTTTTGCACCTGTGTATTATTGTGCGTAACACTCAATTGGGTATCAATGATTTCTTTTAAAAATTGTTTTTGATAACAAAACAGACAGACGCTGACTCACCAACGGTTTTAATGATCGAAATTCGAATCCACCATAAATAGCTCGAGATAATTTTTCAGCCCCAGTTGTACTCAGAAATTTATTGCGTGAACAGTTCTTGCCTCCACGTTATTGGCTGATTATTAATTGATACGTAAAGCGTATAAAGGGGAGTGGTGTGCTATTGAAGTGTCATTTCAGTGACCGTGTCGTCACATCTAGATCTACAGGTAAACGAATATCCTTCTATTCCCCTTTCTATTCTTCTTACAACCGTGCCAAACCAGTCATCCCCGAAGTGTAAATATCGAATGATGTAGTGTTGTTCTTATTTCACAGGTTCGAGCCCCTTTGCTTGTGTTAGTGTTCCATTAATTATCTGGGGTGTCACCTCATCACCTTTGCGTCCCTCTTGCGAAGCGAAGAAGTCGTTTCCGGCTGTCATAGCTGTAGAAAGCGGTCCCCAAAATCTAGCTTAGATTTTATTTATTTATTTATTGATTTAGTTTATTTTTCTTCTCGGTTGTGTTTCTTGGCTAATTTGCAAAGATGGGGATGAGTGATGAAATGATGAAATTGATGATTGGACATTCACAATCAACCAAGCCCCCAGCGGGATTCGAACCCGGGAACCTTGGCGTCGCTCACCTTAGATTTTGTACGTGGTGGAGTTACCTTTGCTTTCATTTATTCCCCTCCACGAAATGCATGAACACTTTTTTTTTTTTTGTATTTTGGCTCCGTTCTCTCGTATCCCCTCTTCCGATTAGGATATAATTGACATCCGGTTTTTTGGGACCGTTCCCGCTACATTCATTTCCATATTTTGAATGCCTTTCCACCCTCCAACATTTTTTCTCACCCGTTTTCTTTAGTTTTTCGTCGCTCAGGCCGCCCGACGTATCTAGCGCGTCACGCTACCAAAGCCTCATGGGGCTAAACCCTACAGTCTCGCCACACCTTATGGTTTGCAATTTCATATTAATTTTGTGTTTTATTGGGGGGGGATCCTTCCTCTCCCCCTCCTTCCTGTTTTTACCCGCTTTACATGTTATTGAGTTTTTACATTTTTATATACATTTCATGGACTTTTTTACATGACGTTTTAGTGTCTACCCTTCCAATCACAGTTTGTATTTGTTAATATTTTGGAATGCGGCCCTTTCAGAATATTTCCTATGCGTATATTTCTGCTATCTCCTCCGTTCCCATAGTAACGAATATATTTACGCTAGAGCCTTGCCTTTTTTTCTCGCAGTTGTTTCATAAATAAATTCAGAATATAAGCTCCTCCCATGTACACATTGAGTACAATACTCTGAAATATTTTTCGGACTGGTCTGGTTTAACTTTTCCTTTTTAGCTACCCCCTGACCCTAGCTTCCACACCATTCGTCTCAGCCAGCAAGGGCCGCCAAAGAGGAACCCGGCACCCCTTTATCCAGGACAGAAGTCCATCACCTTAGCCCTCTCCCGGATTCATCAGGTTCCTGAGCCCTAACCTCCAGGAAGGTTCGTGACCAGTAATCACCAGAACTTCGTTTATAACTAGCAACCACCAGAAGTTTGTTCATGCAGAGCAATTACCTGAACCCCCCCAGATTCATCATGTTCAGGACCAGCAACGCCCAGATAGTCTACGCTAGTACGCCCCAGTCCCATCTTCACGCCTTAAGTGGTTAAAGTGCAGTCGCAGTCCGTCCACCCCAGGATCCTCAAGAAAATGTCTCTCCCCCCCCCCGGATGACAGGGCCTCACATCAAGAATGCTCAGGGCTCAACCTGCCATTTCCGCATCGGCAGCCGCCTCTTTTCCATCGCCCAATTTATCTACGCATCAATCCGTTCTAGTGACATCGTAGCACCTTCCAGGATAACAGTGCAGTCGCCGCCCGTCGACCCCAGGTACGCAAAGATACGCCTAAACTGTCCGTGTGTTCGAAACCCGTTGCTGGACCTTTCAGAACATTTCGGACGATCTCCATTACCCAATAAACACTCACCAGAGTGATTGCTAATGGAGTATATTACCTAAGAGAATAAAGAACGTTTCATAGTATTTTTTTCTGTTCCCATTGGCCTCACATCGTTTTCAACCCAGTACTTCACGTAGAAAACACTAACTTACAGTGTAACATCAGGGAACAATTTCTTTTTATGACAAACCTTTTAACATGATTTCTGACATCAACAACATTAATTTAAAAATAGACAGACAATAGTTTTTGGGGGCGGCACGGTCCATGTATACAACTAATATTTCATTTTTTAAAAAAAATCCTTGACTATTGTATATAATTTCATTACTTGTGAGAGAGACACTCCACAGGTAAACCCCTCAGGTAATACCTCTGTGTATATTTTAAACATTTTTTTTTCTTCTGGAGTATGTCTCGATAAGATTTTTTTTAAAAATACATATGAAACTAACGGTTCAAAGTGTATGGACATTCCGAGTGACCCAAACAATAATCAAGAAGTTCTGACCCTTTTAATGGGAATCGGCAATACGCATCCTTTTTTTTCTCTCAATCAACGTTTAAGTGCTTCAGTGTTCCATGTGACGCGTGATAAACGTGTTCGACGTCAGCACCTGACATGAGAGAATGCTCTGTCAGCAGCAGCTGAAATCTCATAATACGTACGCCGTCAGTATAGTGAACCGGAAAATGGTCCAGTGCTTATGTTCCAGCATATTTAGAATACTAAGTGCATTTTTGTTTCTTTTTTCCTTCTTTTCACCCCCCTTGTATAACATTATTTTTTGGGGGGTTGGCGTAAATAAATTGTCTTCTCCAATTGACTGGACTGGCCGGGTACACGTCACAAACAAAAAAGATTAACTTCCCTTCGTGAACTCAATTTTTTGCCCCAGGCAGGTGTGTCGTATCATGGAAAAGGCGTGATTCGAACCCGGGACCCATGGCGTCACAACTTGATAGTCTAATCACTTAATTAAGAGGCCGGTTGAAGAAGCTGGAAAGAGCATCTCATAAGCACACACCGGCAATCCTCAGCGGATGAAATATCCACTAACACAAAATAGTATGAAATAAAAATAAGTAATCGCAGCTTTATACTTAAAGCACCGTTTGCGACAGATGCGGAATCGCTAACGGTTTTAACGATCGGAAATTCAAATCCACCATAAATAGCTCGAGAGATCATTTCTCAGCCCCAGTTGTACTCAGAAATTTATCGCGTGAATAGTTCTTGCCTCTACGTTATTGGCTTTTTATCGATTCATACGTAAAGCATTACCGCGGGAAGTGGTGCGCTATTGAAGTGTCTTTTCAGGGACCGTGTCGTCACATCTAGATCTACAAGTAAACGAACATTCCTTTATTCCCGTTTCTATTCATCTTACAACCTTTCCAGACCAGTCGTCCCTGAAGTGTTAATATCGAATGTTTAAGTGTTGTTCTTATTTCACAGGGACGAGCCCCTTTGCTTGTGTTAGTGTTCCATTATTTATCTGCCCGACCCTGTGGCCGAGTGGTTAGCACATCGCGCTGCGACGCCAAGGGTCCCGGGTTTGAATCCCGGTCGGGCTTGGTTGTTTGTGAATGTCCATTCATCAATTTCACATTTCATCGCTCATCGCCATCTTCGCAAATTAGACTAGAGGCACAAAACGCGAAGTACAATAAACTAAATCAATCAAATCAATCAATCAACCATTATTTATCTGGGGTGTCACCTCATTACCTATGCGTCCCTCTTGCGAAGCGAGCTAGTCGCTTACGGCTGTCATAGCCGTAGATAACGATCCCCAAAATCTACCTTAAAGACATTGTATGATAGTTACTTTACTTAATTTGTACTCTTTCTCGGATAACTTGATAAGGAAGTAAACACTGTTCGAAATAAGTGAAAAACAATCCAGTGGATGCCAGAGCTTCATCTGTCCGTGTGTAGTTCGCTGCACGTTTTGACACTAGGTGTAGTGCAGGTGTATCCAGATGTCGGGCTGGTGCAAAGAAATGACATCAACCAAGTAGACGAATGGAGGTGTTCAAGTTCACAAGATTCAACAGATGCCTGTCTGCTGCCTCAAATCTTCATTTGATTAGTTATCACGCACCACGTGACCATGCACCACACACTGCACAGCTTTATAACGTAGTGCAAACGGTGCAGACCCAAGATGCACTACTTGATACCAAATCCACCAAATAGTCGAGTTGGTGTTCCACCTTGTAACGTGTATTCAACTAGACGCGTGAGACCAGATAAAGCCAGAAAGTTCAGGGAAAGGAAAGGGGCTTCTTTCTCGAAATTGGTTTTGAAATGATTATTAAAACAAATATTTACAAAGAACAGATATTTAGAAATAGAAAAGATACAGAGTGTTTCAACTGTAGTCATCACGTTTCAGCAGTTGCTTCACTTGAGGAAAATATTCATCTACAAGCACCTTAATGCATCAAGAAAATCTGTAAATATTGAACTCTTACTTACAGTGATTTCCATCCGTTTAAATTAGAAATGAGATGATTCAGCATGTTGCTCCTACCGCAAGAATTCACTGTATATTTAAAGAACACCCTTCTAGCTTGATCGATGGTAATTCCTTCTTTCTTGGCCAATATATGACTCAGTATTCTGCAAAAATTAAAACTAATTTAGATTGCTTAGTTATGAAGTCATATTTGCTTCTTTCAAGGGAATTACTTGCATTAATTTTCAGTAAAGGATCCAATTATATGGAAAGAAAACCATCAATATGTCATCAAGCAATAGATTTCCTCCTAGGGATTGAGATCTGTTTGCTTCGAAGATTGTAAAAGTAACGAAGATTTTTAAACCAACACTTTAACTTTTGCCTTAGACTTATTTATTCGTAATGTCTAGTTTCAATTACTTTGAGCAAATTCATATATTACTAAAATATTGCTCTAGTGTTTTGACGCAGAGAATTCCTTACATTAAAAGAGGAACAAAGCTTTTGAGAATAAAATTCTAAGATTCGTGTTTGGACTTGAATGAGATTAACCGTAACACCGCATGCAGTGACAGCCCACAGTTTCCACGGTTAAAAGGTCATTGCTGTGTGCGGTGTTTCCAAGTTCTACGTAAATCTTTACTTGATTCAATAAAAAAATGTTAAAAATCAGTTTCGCAAGTATGAATTGATAATGATAATGGATTTTAAGAATATATGCAAAGAGCTTTAGAACAAGACCAATTTTGTACTTGTAGGACTATCCAATACTAAAAATTGGTGTTTGGAAAAATTAATAAGAACAAGTTTTTGACAAATTTTGAAAGTCTGAAAATTAAGAATTATGTCAAAAATGTTTCTGCCTGCACCATACTAGAATTGCATAAAGACTGGACCACCCGTTTCTTATTTATATAATTTCAAAGAGAGCGATCAATTACAACACTTAGAAGAAAAAAATTTTTGTTCACACGACGATAACAAATAGAAGGCATACTTGAAATAAATTTGGTTAGCATAGATTAATGTATAATTGAATAAGCTAAATTTTAGCTTAACTCGTTTTTATGTAGATCTACAGGTTAATTTCTAATTGGAGTCCAAACTCGAGTATCAAGAATTTTTAATCCGATAGTGAGGAGGATTCTATCTTATGATGTTCAAATATTATATTTTGTTTGTGGGGATATAAGTATATAATTACTTTCAATAACATTTAGTCGTGCTTCTCTTGCTAAATGACCAATGGAGAGCATGAATTACTTCATAACTTTTTGATTTGTGATAACCCAATTCCCGCTCTAGACGAAGGTATTTTCCTTTGCATTTTTCTTAACATTTTCTTAATTCTACAGTGTAAAGTGAAATCTTATATCATTTTGTTGCCATGGCATATTCCATGACATTTTCACAGATAGAATCGGTTCTAATTTACTTAGCATTTCGAGTAGCGTAACCAATCAGAATGCGAGCTCTAGGTCACGAGTTTAGATGTAATGGTGGCCGAAGAATATGAAGACAATGCATCACTTCACATTGTGGAAAGTCGATGACTATACAACCGAGTGGAAAAATATTCCATACGCAACCATTTTAGGTACAATGTCTCTTAAAAGTTTTAGGACAACGACATTTTATACTAGGCAACCCAAATTACGTAAGGCGATGGTGGGTTGCGTGTAGAGTTAGGCTCTATTTCAGGGTTGCCATAAGCACAATTGATATTTATGAAATACGGGAAAGGTATAAAATCAATTATTATTGCATAAAACTTTTAAAAAAATATCAGTATTACATTTGTCGCAAATAAGAAAAACTTTCCTTTGTGTAGACTCATCATCGATGAAATACTAGAAAATCGATTTTCTTTCTTTCAGAAAATATGTCTCTTTTGCGACAAATGTGATAGTGATATTTTTTTAGACTTTCATACAATAATACTTGTTGTTATTCCTTTTGCGTATTTCATAAATATCTATTGGGCATATGGCAACTTTGAAATTTTGCCTAACACTACACGCAACCCACAAGCGCCTTACGTAATTTGGGTTGCCTAGTTTAAAATGTCGTTGTACTAAAACTTTTGAGAGACACTGTACAAATCAGTGGCGCTGCTTCAGTTCGAGCTTTATAGCAGTACACTTACAGAAGAATAAATATTTTTTCAATTGTAACATCGGCCACTGGCAGAAATATCTGAATATATAGGTGAAATTTATGGTTACTCAACGCTACAAAAAATATGAAAGGTTTCACTTTGTTCACACGGTACCTCGTAAATTAAATAATCATTCCTCTTATTAATTGCATCTCTTCGTCTTAACAATGTTTAGTTATTGAGTGAATACCGCGTAACTCGTATGCCTTTCGTGCTGAAGAGTATCGGATGTTTCCTGCACGCTTCGAATTGCATTTGCAAACGGAAATGTTACATGGAATGCTACCGTGTAAAGCACTGCCTGTCATAAAAAATGCTATAAGATTTTTGAAAGCATTTATGCTAGCAAATATGCTAAAGAAAGTCTTCCGTCTAAATCGGATTTAAGTTAAAATCTTCAGCTTCTTATGGAGAGATAAATCCATTACTCACCTTTGAACCTTATAATCGTCATTAAGACAGGCAGCCAGCGACCGAAGGAAGCGGTCTCTGCTCTCAGAGTCGTAAGAGCTGGGCAGGTTGAGATACCTTTCAAACAGGAAGTCCCACTCTTCTCTTGATGCAAAATTTGAAATGTGGCAAAAATTTCTGCTATGGAAGCTAGGGGAAGAAAGAAGAATCCGTAATCGACATTGGAACAATGACGGCGCGATTAATATTTAAATGTATTGAATAATATCATGCTATTGTTTGTGAGCCACATACCAATTTGGTATTTAACTTATTTTCACCTTCACTGTGAACAAAGCACATACAAAATTAAGTTGAATTAAACAAGGGTGATGGCAATTAATGGTATTTATTTCATTAATGCCAATTTCTACACGCAAGGGGGTCGATGGACCTCTCCCTGAGATAATAAAAAAGACAAATGAAAGCAAAGGAGATCGAGAAAATGACCGCCAAATACCATCTTTGTCTTTGAAAAAGTTTTAAAACGATGTCTCAAAATGGTAATTAAACATTTATTACCTCTACATACATTATTCATAGTAGAGGCAATAAACGATTTCACCCGGAAATAATTCCAATACAAATCATTTTGTGCCAGATTGTGCGGAATGATGTGGTGAATAATACATAAAGTATCCACCATCAAAATGTTTGGGGAAAATCCGCCATCCTGCAAAATGGCGGCAAAGATTTACCTTGAAAACTAAAATATTGTAATAAATCGAAAGCGGTACATTGTATGTACACAAATGTGGAGATAACCAAAATGAA
Source organism: Lepisma saccharinum (assembly GCF_977018435.1). Classification (NCBI taxonomy): domain Eukaryota; kingdom Metazoa; phylum Arthropoda; class Insecta; order Zygentoma; family Lepismatidae; genus Lepisma; species Lepisma saccharinum. Next base: position 103,901,825 of record NC_139232.1, read on the forward strand.
AAAGCAGAAAATTTGCTAAATTATGTTTTTTTTTTGTTTGATAGGGTTACCACAAATCTTAATTGAATTAGAAGGATTCAAACATTTTCTTTTATTTTTAGAATTAACGTAAAAGTAGGGTTTAAACATAAAAACAGCAAATATGTAAGAAACTATGTAACGTACGTCCAAAAATTACTGTACAAAATTTATATCTTATGATTTCCTCTAGAGATTGCTTTTTTTCGTGCTTTTAGTGTCAAGGGCTGAGGAGATCTGTACTTTAAAGCAAAATTTCCCAATATCTTACGTGTTCCATTTCTTATGATATTGCTGATAATACTTTGTCTTCTGCAGTGTCTCGTTCACTTGCGTTTGTTACGTGTTGTTTTGTTGTTTAAAAATGTATACACACAGTCGCAGCGATTAGGTGTCTGAACTGAGCAAGCTTAAGGACGGGGGGCGGAGGGCATGGACAGTTAACTTTCTATATACTGCAATTAGAAAGAGTCGTATTGAAAATGGAATTCGGAAAAATGATTTTGGGTGAAGTCCACCGGTAGGGAAGGTTTAGCATTAAGAGACCATAGTGAGTGGACAAGAAGTGCGTAATGGGGGGGGGGGGTGATCCCCATGACCATACGTCTAATTGCTGCCATTGTCAATATATTGAACTAATATGATACGGTTTTTAATCAGTCGCTTTGCCATAGAGTCCATTGCAGAATTTTTCGTAGATACCTGGTGCCAACATTTTAAATTTCATCATTTCCTGTACATACGGACGTGCACTTGTAGCTCAGGTGGTGCCCCTGATGCAGCAAAATGAGAACATATGCATAACTGGTTGAACATGTAAACTCTACATCCAAATAAGCTCGGCTTTAATGAAATTCGGAAGAATATCGACCATACTAATGCATTGCATTAGCATCTTCTTCTGAATTGAAAAGGGCAACGATTATTGAACGTATCTCAGAAATAAGTTCATTAGCAACATGCACTCTGCTGCTTCAAGTAGCTTGAGCAGTGCTCCATATACTATGAAATGAACCCTTGTGCCTCTGGCTAAGGCTATTCCGAATTTATTTGATCTGCTTTAGTTTATATTACGTCGTTTTTCTGCAACTTTTAATTCATCACGAAGATAAGGATGGACAATCACAAACATATATGGACCACACAACACAAGTCTATCTGTAGCAGGTCCTGCGTCAAATAATCGAAAAAGGTGATCATCCAGTGAAACCAGCGATTTCTTCACTTCCAGATATGCATTCAATCTACATTGCACTATATTTGTGGGCACTCAAAGAGGTAAATCACACACATATCATCACATTTGATCAACCAATATATCTGAACGCACACTGTATTGCAACCAATGAGGACGCAGATAGCCCTCTGAAGCAGCCCATATTAAGGCTGGGTGGTCTTCATATCAAGATCAGTTTCCTGAGATGTGTTGCTTATCTAATGGCAGGTTCAGGCCTTCAACAAATCCTTGAGATCATTTACCTATGATAACCAATGATCACCGGAAGAGGCCCTCACTTCCAAGTAGTGCACCTTCGACTGCATTTTGAAGACTACCGAGGCTCTGATGTCTGTACTCACAGTCAGTATAATCCTCTGTGGGACTCGTGTTGTCGTCCATATTCTCCCTTCATCCGTCTCACCATATCATCATCATTCCATGTGTTCGCGGTTAGCCAAAATTGAAAGAAAAACGACGTAATATGAAGGAAAACATATCAAATCATACCGGAAAGGTCATAGCCAGAGACACAAGCAGTCATCTCATAGGTTATACAGCACTTTTCACGCTACTTGAAGAAGCAAATGCATTGCAAATAAACATATTTCTGAGATACGTTCAATAATCGCTGGCCAACTCAATTCAGAAGTAGTCGCTAATGTATGAGATGGTGTATTAAGACTTCCGAAAGTTTGTGAAAAACAATGATGTTGAAGAAAGGTATCCACACAGAAGCCATTTTGAGTGGTTCAGATGTAAAAATCGTCTTACTTAATGTGACAAATCAACGTTGTAAATTACCGAGAATAATCGAAGACAGCGTTAACAAGCAGGCGAACCTCCATGCAGGAGTGGCCAGTGTAAAGCATCATGATGAGAGGGGGGCCAAGTAGGAATATATAAAATGACATGCACGTCTCAATTCATCCATAATATCTTCACTCATCGTCGCGACTAACAAAAAAGGCAGAAACGCGACTTTGTAAATTAATACGTATTTACATTTTCTTTGTGCTAGCTGTACGCACTACATAAATTTTGCTTTACACACACTTCATCTTCCCTCAAAATCGTGTATTATAATTCCCCTCCTTACGTTAGTATACAAATAACTCCTAGAAGTTTGATCAGATACAGGAGAATTAAATATAAAATGTATAGTTTAACAATCCAAATATTTCACATGCAAACAAAGTTATGTGACCGGCTCATTTTGACCTCAAGTCTCTATATGACTGTACTCTGTTTCAATCTTTCATTTCTCTTACTTCTCCTAGGTATTTCCCCACTTCCTGTCCCACTTCTTTTACCTTTATTCTTTCGTCTACCACTTCTATCACCTCCCTCCCTGTTAAGTTCAGCCACTTGTGCCTTAGGTATCGTGTAGAAGGGCAGTTCAGTAGGATATGCTTCTCCGTCTCCTCTCCATCGCACAAAGAACATATCGTTTCCCCTGCTTCGTTTCTCTTCCTTAATTGTTTCCATCCACCTAGTCTGATCCATGCCAGCGCGCTTCTTCTCTTTTCCCTCACAACATTGATATATTTTGATTTCCCCCATTCTCATTACTTTTAGCTGTTCCCTGATTGAGACCTTCGTTTGGCAGTCTGCTCTCATTTGGTTTTCTGTTGAAATGCCCCCTCCTCCCTCTTCCCATACCCAACCGATTCCGTTATTGAATAGGAAATTTTTCAAGTCCCAACCCCAAGTGTGAACGTTTTCCTCCCTTATCTGTATTTCCAAAAATTGTCCTCTCAGCGTAGTTTGGCCCTCTTGTGATAGTCGCATCCAATATTTAACAACCCTCATCCGTGCTTGTACCGTGTCTCTGTTCAAGCCCAATTCCTTGAGGATCCCACAGTTGGCCGTACCTCTGCTTACGCCCATTACCCTCTCATAGAATTCTGTTTGTGCCGGTTCTTGTGTTGTCCCCTCTTAACCCCCACAGTTATACTCCACAGTTTAATATTCCTAATATTATTGATGAATAGAGGTTTAGAATGACCGGGAAAGGCATTTGAGGCTATATTTATTGTCCTTATGACTAGTTCTATTGTAAATTTCGTTTTAGTTTTTCTTGCTCTTATGTGGTGTGTCTAGCTTCCTGTCATGGAGAGTGTTGCCTCCAGGTATGTGAAGTTTATAAGCCGTTTGATTAAATCCTCTCGTATGTCCATGGGTCCTGTCTGCTAAATATGTAGCCATCTTTGAAGTCAACTATTCTTTTTAATGTTTACATTCATTTTATATTTGTTGCACCCCTCATATATCCTATCTATGCCCCTTTGTAAACCCTCTATTGTCTCAGACAAGATGACTATGTAGTCTGCATACATAAGGACTCCTATACATGGGATTGAATCCTGGTCCATTTTAATTTCATGTGCTATCCAATCTATGAACAGTGAGAATAGCACTGGTGATAGGATGCGACGTTAAAGGAAGTGAAAGAGTAAAGAGTATAAAAATGTTATATATCATGTTCTTTGGTCAAATTAATATCCGATCTATTTACATTGCACAAACCTAAAATATTAAACAAATGTTTGGGAAAATCGATTTTGTTGCATTCGATGGGGTCTGTCAATCCCGAGTGTACTGCAATGCCGGGCCGTCAGGTGGTGAGGGTGTAACATGTTACCACCAGGTATCTGCAATGGACTCGAAAGCGAAGTGACGGATTTAGAACTGTATCTTACCGTATCATATTAGTTCAATGTATTGACAGTGGCGGTGATTAGACGTGGGGACATAGGGAGTAGTTCCTCCCCTCTCCATACTCCTTTCGCACACCGCGTCGTCATTTGCCAAGTAAATGTTAGAACGTGCTCAGAAGTTTTTCCGTTGAGTCGACTCCTTTCAATCACGAATCGGCCAATATTTCAGTTTTTTGGCATTGTAAGACGAACAAAAATGGAGACATGATGACGTCATTCCTGAGGTGAGTGACACGATCAGGTCATTGTTTCACGCATGTGAGTAAACTTTTAGTTGTTATTATGAGTAAGAAATACTTTTTTACAGATAGAGGGTGTGACTAATATTTGTTAATGTTCAATTTAATGTAACCACATATGATTTTGTGAAATTTATGTCTTTTGGGGCAGCTAGATTTTTAAAGATCTGTTTTTCGTTATTTGTCAACATTTTGAGTTGTGTGTTAAAATTATAAAGCAATGAGTTCGTGAGCCAATATTGTTTCAAGATATTTGGTACACGTAAATGTACAAAACTTAAGGTTTTCAGTAGGTTTTTTGTGTTCTTTAAGTTATTTTGTATCCAAATGTATGTAGTGGCGTACCCAGGGATTGGTGCTAGGAGTTGAAACCCCCTTTTGATTCAAAATTTTCTTTAAAAAGAAATAATTAAAAGGACCTAAAACGCAAGAAGAACTATGAAACTCTTAGGCAAGTCACTTTTGGGTGCGCACGCAGGCGTGTCTATGTGAGGAGGGGCTTGGCGTGTCTGCTAGGGGAGAGGGACGTGGCATTTGTGAATGCTATTCATTTCTGTTTCTAATTTTCATTTGCTGTTATATTTTACCATTTATGAAGGTAAGGAATTACATATATTTTCTCCTCTACTGTAGGCTCTAAAGATGTCAAAGTTTGACTTGATGTAATTGCTACGAGAACTGAATGACAGTCACTGATTTATCCGCACAACATTGATGACAAAGGAGTTGAGGGCTTTAATGGGAGGTCTTGACAAAGTGGACTTCATTTTCTCTTTGTAATGAATATTGTTCAAGTCATGAAAGTGAACCTTGGAAGTAATATTTCATTTCGTTGACTTAGTGATTTGTAGTTGGAATAAGATAACCTAAATAATATATAAGTAGCTAGAATATGAGAGAGAGATATGCTACGTGAGAGAGAATCTTCAAGAGAAATAAATGATCCGTTGAACTTCAGACGAGACATTTCAGAAGCTCTAATTAATGAGGAATGATAATAGAAAACAGGGTACTCTTGTAAAAATGGGACGCCCAGTTCACCAAATATAGAAGATGAGGATTTAGTTCAACAGGGCAACAACTTAGAAGAAAGTACGAGTCCCAAGAATAATATATTTGAAGTGACGCCAAAGAATTATGTGTGTTAGGATCGGTTCCAAGATATGTCAGAACATTCACATGGTTGAGAGGCACACTGTACAATGGGGGATTGTTCATGGTAATGCATGATTCAAGGTTCACGATGTGATGGACTATGTTTTAACAAGTACAATAATTGTTTTAGAGATTGTGATGAAAAATTATGAAGAAGAAATGTTATATTCTTTCAAACCAGTAGAACAGTAACCCTGTAAAGATGATATATTTTATCATGCATTGCTAATATCTGCAAAAATTCTACTTCATACAATTTCTGATAATTTATTACCTATAAATTATTGTATAATGTAATGTATACCACGGGCATTATAAACATTATAAATGTGTTAATATTGCAACAGAAGTGTCTATTAATGGTTTTCATATGTAGAAGGAGTACAAAACGATGAGCTCCCTTCACTCACAGTGACGTCATTTGACAACATCCGATTCTTCAATCCTTACACACACAATGTATAAAAAATATGTATAATATGTGACGTTTTTATATTTATATATATCAAACGTCACATAATTGGAAAATTTCAAGTTAAATATTAGTTTAATTTTCCGCCATCAGAGGTCTTTCGCCCTCGATGCCTCAGTGACCAGTGCTGCCTCTTGCGGCAGACTTGGTACAAGCGCGCAGGTCGTAAAACACCTCCGCAGTGCCTCAACGACTTTTGTACTGACGGGGACGAGAAGGTCAACTCCTTTCGCACAACATAGCCAGCGAGAGACGTGCCCAGCGAGCTGCCTTGACTGACGGAAGTTTCCTCGTTTGCCATTTTGCGGAATGGGCCAGTATCATAGAGGACCAGGGGCATAAATAGGACAGCCGCCTTACAAGGACTTTGAGGCCAAAGTTTGTTTGGCGTAGGTACGTAAATTCTCTCTGCTGTGATAATGAACTTAACATCTTTGTGCTGAAGTTCCACGTCGTATTCCCTTTAATCAAGTATAAGCATTGCGCGTAAAACTTTTGTTGCACTCTAATTTCCTCCCCACCTTTTTCCCCTTGTTGCGTGCCACCTTTTGGACGCCTTGAAAGCCTTAAGTGAACTAACGAAAGATAATGTACGCCGAAACTAGTGTGAACAGAACAAATTAATTCTTACTTGATATTAGGTTCAAAAAAAACAAAAAAACTATTTTTTTGTTGCTAAGATTCTGGTTTTCGTAAGTGATCCCTAACAAGTGAACCTTTTGTGCGGCGAACGAGTATAGCAGTTTGTGCCAATCTTGTGATGCGTTCCTTAGGCTGGTATTTGATGATTTGACCCGGTAGTCAAAAAGGGCGTCGAGTTGAAGTCCTCGTCGCAAAAGCAAAATTTACGAACCTTCTTTCCCCTTTATTAATTGATTCGGGACGTTTGTTCCATTTGCCCTTTCCACCTTTTTCCACGGTAGCATTAAGAATCAGGAGAATTGGGGGTAATATTGTTTAAACGCAAAATTGTTAATGTAAAAGTAAATCAGCGAGATGCAAAAGAAAACTTGCTTGTAGTAAACACATGAACTGTAGAGTAGCGTTAGTTGTCAAATCATTATGTTTGAATGGGACGAGGGAAGATCAACGTATGAATTGAACACGTATTGTTAATGGAGTGAATGGTTGAAGTCAGTTAAATTAACACACGCAGGACGTGTCCTTTTGAATTTTGACGTGGACGCACGTCTCTTGTGAAATTAGTATTTGATTTAAGTCGAGTTTGTTTGTATTGGGCTATTTTTACGTGTTGATTGTTATTTATGAAATACATGATATTTGTGCAATGCAATACGCTGTTGATGATTGAACATACTAAATTGTAATTTACCTTACTTGAAATCTATTCTGCGCCAGTAAATAAAAACGCGCATGAGATACGCGTCACCTGGCAACCATATACTGGTATGAAAGGTACTCTGGAGTAATATTGTATTTACGTGAGTGCAAGACAAAACAAGATTGGACGATATAGTAATTGAGAGTGTGAATGAACTCAACGGAGAAGGCACAGAGTGCTATTCGTTGACGGACCCTTTAAATTGTGTGCGCGTTATATACATATATATATAGGGTGTACATTTATTACAGGGCTTTGTCTCGCGCTTCTCGTCGACTTTGCTTGTAGACTCCTGCATTCTCGCGCGAGAAGGGCGACACAAAAATAGTATTTGTGATATATAGTGCGGGTTTTCACTTTAACCTTGAAGTTGCGATCGCCGCCCAGCAGCTTCCTCATAAACATCTCGCGCGATCGTGGCTTAACCCCACTATACCATTACAAAATTTGGTACCAGAGCATAGTTTCATTTGATCCGTGTAGCAACATTACTATTGTTATCATACTACCTCCCAAATTTCCCCCCCCCCAATTGTCCCCCCTAACTTTTGAGTAAATTGATTTTTTTCTTTGCAACTCACCCTTTTTTTTTCAACATATTTACTGTTTTGCCATAATTTTTTTTTATGAAAATTGTAACTAGGTGTGGTACAAATTTGACAGCGGAGCATTTGATCTCCGGTATCCTCAAATTTGCCAGTAGAGCATTTAACATACGCGATATAAGAAATAGTGGTTCATAGTGCAACACGATTTCTACCTGTGCATTTTGGGCATTTTGATTTGCTGCTTGAACATAACTTTTACTGCAGTCTATATATTCTTGAGACATCCAATTTTTTTTTCCCATTTACATTGTTTCCCATTCTTTTTCTCCCTCCTTTTGTTGGTACTCCCCTTTTTCATTTGCACCCCCCCTTTTTTCTTATATTTTGATAGATTGGATAGATTGGTTATATTTTTCCCTTGTACATATACATCTTTATATTGTTGTTTTGCGCTTGGGTCTTTACCTTTTCTTTCAGCGCAATGACATCTGCCATACCTTTTCCCTATACGCCGCCACATCTACCTCCACCATCACCCTCAACTTTGGATTTTGTGCGGGGCTTGGTTTTACCCCAGCCTCCTACCCCCGTGCAAGATTTGGCGCTTATTAGTGCCATCAATTTCCTTTTTAAGGACTTGCCAACATCGCATGGCCGAGATATACATAATTTGTTTATTTTTTTGTTTACCTTACATAAAATCATTTGTTTGGATTTGATGGAAGTCGAATCCATTTTGTTATTGGCCTTACAATATACATTGTCCCCTCTTACAGAAATTTGGCTGGAAGGCCTTTTGCAGAAACTGCCCTGGCACTTGTTCACATTAATGATCTGGAATCGTTTAGTTCCACATTCTGTCTTACTACCTTTTCAGATCGATGTTCTTCATAGGGTACAACAACCGGATGAAAGTTTGTACTCCTATGTTCGGGATATTTATGATGCTAGCCAAGTATTCCCCGTTGAATGGTCTGAGTCACAGTTAATTGATACCATTATCCAGGGTATCGGCTTTCCAGCTCGCTCGCTACTCTTGGGACGCTCTCGTCCCCAAACCATTCGGGATTTATTTCTTTTGGCGCAAAATATATGGCAGCCCGAATTAAAATGGAATTCTCAGCGAGGTGCGGAGACACGGGGTATACAACATAAAGTCCCGGTGCAGCCGTTGTTGACAGATAGTTCCTTCGCTCGTGGTGATCCGCCCATTGAACCGGTTTCTGCTTATTCATGTATGCCCGCGGTAGAAATTTCACCGCAGGATGAACGAAAGACACATGTTCAAGATGACAGTGGTGCTCCTGGTCGGGACATTTCTCCTACCTTGCTTCATACGGAATATCCGTTTTTGTTTGAGGGCCATCCGACGCCTACAATTCGAGTTCTCATAAATCAACAACCTGTTTTTGCATTACTCGATACAGCTGCATCGGTGTCCTTAATTTCCTTTTCCTTTTTGAATACATTTAAAGACCCCTCCCCTCTTCTTACTGATCACCCTATAGAATTGCGGGATGTGACTAATCATCCATTTTCCTTATCGGCTTATAGTCATTTGACTTTACGTCTTGATCGTCTATCTTGGAAGTGGCGCTTTTGGGTATCAGAAAACCTTCCTTTTCCTTTAATATTGGGTACCGATTTCTTGATGCATACAGGTGCTATCCTTTCCTTTGAAAAGAAGCTTTTGTCTTTCCCTTTTCATATTGATGGCATTCAAATGGCTTTTTCTTTATCATTTCCAGTAAATGTTCTTGATGTATCTCTCCCTTCACCGAATGCGCCTTTAGAAGTTAATAATCAACCAGATGAAGATTTACAGTCTCCTGTATACTCAAATAGTTCAACTTTACAATCTTTGTTGTGTCAGTTTCAGGATGTGGTAACAGATAAGGTGGGTTCTTGTACTTTAGATCCTGTTTCGATCCCTGTGGTATCGGACATTCCCTTTCGATCCAAGCCGTTTCAACTAAATCCTGTCCAAACTGAAATTTTGAGAAAACAGATTGAGGATCTACAGGCACAACAAATTATAGAGCCGTGCCGGTCAGCCTACTCTAGCCCTGCCTTCCTTGTACCAAAGAAGAACGGTACCCACCGTTTGGTATGTTCTTATAAAAATCTTAATCGCCTAATAGCCTATGATCAATTTCCACAACCACGTATTGATCTTTTGTTTCAGCATTTACAATCGGCAGCGGTATTTTCTTGCCTGGATCTATGCCAATCGTTCCATCAAATACGATTGGATGATAAAAGTAAAGACTTAACGGCTTTTGTTACGTCGTTTGGACAATATAGATATTCTCGTGTTCCATTTGGTATCAATTTGGGGACTCAAATACTATCAAGGGCACTGGATGAAATCCTGGGAAAATTCAAATACAAGTTTCTTATGACATACGCCGATGATTTGCTGATATATTCACCCGATATGCCGTCCCATTTGCAACATATCAAAGAGGTTCTTCTAGCCTTGCGGCAAGCTGGTCTTACCATAAATCCTCAAAAATCTACGTGGATGGCTTCCGAGATAAAATATTTGGGCTATATCATTCGCAAAGGTCAGATGCTTATGGATCCTGATCGGGTTTCCGCAATACAGGATATTCCCCCTCCTAAGAGCCAAAAGGGTGTTTCTCAAGTCATGGGGTTACTTTCATATTTTTCCCGTTTCATACCTCAATTTGCGGAGCGCACAAGTTTTCTTACCGATAAACGTAAGAAGGATCTTCCCTTCGTTTGGACTTCGGAAGATCAGATTCGGTTTGACAATCTAAAAGCCGCCTTTATTGAACATACGGTATTAGCATTACCTGATTTTAATCAGGAGTTTGTTTTGCAGACGGATGCTTCAAGTTTGGCCCTTGGCGCCACCTTAAATCAGAGAGATATGGATGGATCCTTACGTCCCATTGCCTTTGCGTCGAGGAAACGCACCAATCTTGAGCGTAAGCAATCCATATACGAAGCAGAGTGCGGTGCCATCGTCTTTGGTTTTAAGAAATTTGAAACTTATTTGACGTCTAAGCACTTCACTTTGCAAACGGATAATCAGGCCTTGTCCTGGTTACTCAAACATCCAGAACAATTTGGCAAGTTCGGACGTTGGTTGTTATACCTTTCGCGTTTTTCTTATGATGTGGAACATATTTCGTCAGCTAAAAACCCGGTAGCAGATTGCCTTTCTCGCATGCATTCTCCGGAAGAGTTTGCTGTGTCTTCGTTGCCTTTTACCAGCTTGGCCTGCGCTGCCCCGAAGTTTAATATAATTCCCTTCAATAAGTCAGACATTTCAGCCCTCCAAGTCCAGGATCCTGCTCTATCTCCCATCATTGCTCAATTGAAGGACAATTTACAGGTTAAACATTACCGCCTATACCAAGACCTTTTGATTTGGCAGCCGCCTCGTGCAACCTCTTCCTTGGTTGTGCTTCCCAAGGCCCTGCAACACTTAATTTGTCGTTATTACCACGATACCCCTGTAGGTGGGGCTCATTTAGGCGTTAATAAAACAATAAAGAAAATTGCATCGCTCTTTTGGTGGCCAAATTATCTTTCTGATATCCGTCTGTATGTGCGCTCTTGTGATATTTGCCAGAGGGCTAAAATAGCTGTACGCAAGCCTCCGGGCTTTCTTTCTTCGGAGGTTATTCGCCATCCCTGGAGACGTCTATATATTGACCTAGTCGGTCCCTTGGTTCGCTCGACTAAAGGTAATGTGTACATTTTAGTTGTGGTGGATGCCTTTTCGAAGTGGGTCTCATTGTATCCGCTTCGATCTGCCACGTCCCATCATATTATTGATAAGCTACGAACTTTATTTTTGTCCTTTGGTGCTCCTTGTGAGTTGGTATCTGATAACGCCTCCTACTTCCGTTCACATTTATTTAATAATTTCTTGTTTGAATCCAATATTAGACATATATATACTAGTGCATACTATCCAAATCCCTCTCTGGCAGAGAGATTTATTAGAAACCTTAAGGCTTCTTTGATTTGTTACCATTCCCAAGATCATACTAAATGGGATGTTCATTTAAGTAGCATTGCCTTTGCATTTAATACTGCACAACATGACAGTACTCACACTACTCCCTCCAAACTTATTTTTGGTCGTGACATAGATGGACCCATGAATTTCTTTTGGGAACTGCAAATGGATAATGAACTGGCTGCTCCTCCTTCGCCGGAACGAGCTCATCGTTGGGGTGAGGCGTACCAACATCTGTTAAAATCTTGGCATTCTCGCCAACGTAGATATGACCTATCTAGATCCCAGGTTTCATATAAGCCAGGTGATATGGTACTTTATCGTACCTTCCTTCATAGCAATGCTTTACAACGCATTTCTTCAAAACTTCAAGAGCGTTGGTCGGGTCCTGCCCAGGTTTACAAAATGCTGGGTCCTGTGACTGCTTTATTGGTGGATCCCGATACGCAGCAGATAGTTAGGAAGGCTCATGTGTCACACATTAAACCATATATTATACGCGACTTGGAGGTTGTTCCCCAAGTAGAGGATTTGGCAACTTCTAATATTGCTCTCCAACTTCAGTCCTCTCCAGCCACAAGTTAAGGACTTCTCTGCTTAATTATACTCATTTTTTTTTATTATCATTATTTTTGTACCTTTCTTGTAAGTGTTATTGGCTATAAGTGTATCTATATATATATATATATGTATATAACCTTTCTGGTTAGTCATATTGTTGCTCTCAACATATATATCTATGTGTCTTGTTTAACCTTGGATATTGAATTAAGAGTGTTAATATTATGTTGTGTGTATTATATATATGAGAGAAACTCATGCTCTCTTGAATGAAATTTGTTTACTTGCTATGACCTATGGTAACTCCAATTTCTCCGTACTGTTGTAATAATGCTATCTCCTTGTTCCTTCCAGTAGTAACCTTCTCCTCATCTTTCCTATTTCTTCCTTCTTCCTTCGTTCTTTATCTCGATTTTGATTGCGTTCCCTTTTTTTTCTTTCTATGTTTTTTGCTTGACGAGGATACGTGTGTGCTACCTGAAACTATTAATGGAACCGCCAACCTTCTCCATCGTTCTGGTTACGAGTTTTTTCCTTCCATCTTCAAGTGTACGGATTACCGTGGTTACGGCAAAGAGGCAATGTGTGCTGGTTACTCCACAACCTTGTCATGAAGAGTGTTACATCTAGGTGTTTGACCGGGAGGCAAACACGATGTAAGGTGCTTTATGTCGTCGACATGCGTCTTCTTATGTTTAATATGCTTGTATGCATCATTATGAAACTTTGAGTGACTATTTTCAAAATTGGTAACCTAAAAGTTTTAGGCGTGTGAATTTGAGTGTGGATCAATTAAGTGGGATTAGATCCTTCCTGAAAGAACTTGGTATTAATTGCAACAATGTTTTTTATATGTTGTTCAGGTTATTTAGCGTATATATGTTTCTTTTGGATTTTGGGGTGTGTATTTTTTTTTGGGAGTCTGGGGGATTTTGTGACGTTTTTATATTTATTTATATCAAACGTCACATAATTGGAAAATTTCAAGTTAAATATTAGTTTAATTTTCCGCCATCAGAGGTCTTTCGCCCTCGATGCCTCAGTGACCAGTGCTGCCTCTTGCGGCAGACTTGGTACAAGCGCGCAGGTCGTAAAACACCTCCGCAGTGCCTCAACGACTTTTGTACTGACGGGGACGAGAAGGTCAACTCCTTTCGCACAACATAGCCAGCGAGAGACGTGCCCAGCGAGCTGCCTTGACTGACGGAAGTTTCCTCGTTTGCCATTTTGCGGAATGGGCCAGTATCATAGAGGACCAGGGGCATAAATAGGACAGCCGCCTTACAAGGACTTTGAGGCCAAAGTTTGTTTGGCGTAGGTACGTAAATTCTCTCTGCTGTGATAATGAACTTAACATCTTTGTGCTGAAGTTCCACGTCGTATTCCCTTTAATCAAGTATAAGCATTGCGCGTAAAACTTTTGTTGCACTCTAATTTCCTCCCCACCTTTTTCCCCTTGTTGCGTGCCACCTTTTGGACGCCTTGAAAGCCTTAAGTGAACTAACGAAAGATAATGTACGCCGAAACTAGTGTGAACAGAACAAATTAATTCTTACTTGATATTAGGTTCAAAAAAAAAAAAAAAACTATTTTTTTGTTGCTAAGATTCTGGTTTTCGTAAGTGATCCCTAACAAGTGAACCTTTTGTGCGGCGAACGAGTATAGCAGTTTGTACCAATCTTGTGATGCGTTCCTTAGGCTGGTATTTGATGATTTGACCCGGTAGTCAAAAAGGGCGTCGAGTTGAAGTCCTCGTCGCAAAAGCAAAATTTACGAACCTTCTTTCCCCTTTATTAATTGATTCGGGACGTTTGTTCCATTTTCCCTTTCCACCTTTTTCCACGGTAGCATTAAGAATCAGGAGAATTGGGGGTAATATTGTTTAAACGCAAAATTGTTAATGTAAAAGTAAATCAGCGAGATGCAAAAGAAAACTTGCTTGTAGTAAACACATGAACTGTAGAGTAGCGTTAGTTGTCAAATCATTATGTTTGAATGGGACGAGGGAAGATCAACGTATGAATTGAACACGTATTGTTAATGGAGTGAATGGTTGAAATCAGTTAAATTAACACACGCAGGACGTGTCCTTTTGAATTTTGACGTGGACGCACGTCTCTTGTGAAATTAGTATTTGATTTAAGTCGAGTTTGTTTGTATTGGGCTATTTTTACGTGTTGATTGTTATTTATGAAATACATGATATTTGTGCAATGCAATACGCTGTTGATGATTGAACATACTAAATTGTAATTTACCTTACTTGAAATCTATTCTGCGCCAGTAAATAAAAACGCGCATGAGATACGCGTCACCTGGCAACCATATACTGGTATGAAAGGTACTCTGGAGTAATATTGTATTTACGTGAGTGCAAGACAAAACAAGATTGGACGATATAGTAATTGAGAGTGTGAATGAACTCAACGGAGAAGGCACAGAGTGCTATTCGTTGACGGACCCTTTAAATTGTGTGCGCGTTATATACATATATATATAGGGTGTACATTTATTACAGGGCTTTGTCTCGCGCTTCTCGTCGACTTTGCTTGTAGACTCCTGCATTCTCGCGCGAGAAGGGCGACACAAAAATAGTATTTGTGATATATAGTGCGGGTTTTCACTTTAACCTTGAAGTTGCGATCGCCGCCCAGCAGCTTCCTCATAAACATCTCGCGCGATCGTGGCTTAACCCCACTATACCATTACAAATATCACTTAGGAGACCAATATACGTACTTACAAAAATACAGATTTTTTTTAGGAACAAAAGAAAAACTCGGTGAGCGAAATACACCTTTTGTCCCATCACTAGGTCTCTTAATGCTACGCCTTGCCTACCCGTGGATTTGACTCAAAATCATCTGCTCAAATTCCATTTTGAATATGATTCTTTCTAATTGCACTAGCCTATATAGAAAGTAAACTGTCCATGCCCTTCTCCTAACTCCCTCGCTCACTTCAGACACCTAATCGCTGCTACTGTGTGCATACATTTTTAAGGAACAGCAACACCTAACAAACGCAAGTGAACGAGACACTGAAGAAAACAATGTATTATGTTCTCTGCAATATCATAAGAAATGGAACACGTAAGATATCGGGAAACACATGACTGTGCTTTAAACTACATATCTCCTCAACCCTTGACACTAAAAGCACGAAAGAAAGAGCAATCTCCAGAGAAATTCATAAGCTATAAATTTTGTTCAGTGATTTTTGGACGAAAAATACTTAGTTTCTTACATATTTGTTGTTTTATGTGTTAGAAACCAACTTTTACGCTAATTCTAAAAATGAAAGAAAATATTTGAATCTTTCTAATTCAATTAAGATTTATCGTAGCTCTATCTAACAAAAGCATAATTTGTTAACTTTTCTGCTCTTTCATTTTGTATATTTTCACTTTTTGTGTGCAATGCACCGCTCCCGAGATATTGCAGACTTTTAGTTTTCAAGGTGAATTTTTGCCGCCTTTTTCTGAGATGGTGGATTTTCTCTAAACATGTTGATCGTGAATCTGTAATGTATTTATCACTACACCATTCCGGAGAATCTGGCAACACAAACATATGTGTTGCAATTATTTCCGAGTTTGGCCATTTTTTCCTGTTCGTTTCCTGTACTATAAGTTAAAAGACAATTTTCACAATCAGAGCTAAAGACGTAAAATCTACTACAAGATCGCAGAATCTGGCCACGCTTCATGAAAATAATTAGTCATATTTTCTATTCCTACAATCTGTATAGGAGGGAGGAGCAAAATTACTCACCTCACCGGCACCTCTTTGTCCGGGTTCTCCGACTCCATCCACTTCTGGACTTCCTGCCTGTACATTGGAACCTGCTCGCTGGCCCCGAAAAATACCCTTATTATTCCTACAAATCTCCTCGCCTGTATTCTTGATGGGGAATCCCCTTCCTGGTTCTCTTCTCCCAGTTCCTGATAGGCTGGGTTTGTGAGGTAAATGAGGTAGTTCTGCAAGGGACACCCAAAAATTATTTTAGACAATGCATCATGTTGCTGCTAGGTATCAAATTAGCAATAAGCACAAAATATATAAATTCTTGTTATAAATAAAAAACAGAAAGCAAATTAAGAGTTTTGTGTATTACACCATATCCCATAATATGTTTTAAAACTAACAGTGATGATGAAGTGTCTCTTCTTATCAAAGATTTTTATCGTTAATACATTTAAATTGTGAATGTTATAAAAATATGACGGTCACAATAACCTCCCCTGCCGAGCTGAATAAAACATAGACATCGTACCGTGGATAACCTCAATGATACAAGTTCTTAATCATACACATCAAACAGTGACATAACATTCAAGTTTTTAACATTCAAAACAACTTTTAATACTATAACAAGTCTTTCAATGAATAAATATAAATTTTGAACTACATTTTTACTCTTGCACATGTTTGTTAACATTCAATTTAAATGTAAAATATTATACATTCCTCGAGGCAAAATAATATTTCCACTTAATGACACAGTTTGATATTTGAGCAATAAATCAAATAAATTATCAGCTACTCGAGCTTCACAATATTCGTTGCCGTAACACTTATTATGAATGTCTTCTTCAGAAGCTACATAAACAGAATCATCCACTGTGAAGATTCAAACACCAAAATTTTACAAGATCCTAAAAATACAAGAATTTTAATTATTTGTGGAGCTCGAAACAAAAAGACAAAATACTTCCTTACTACTTCAAAAACTGAGTTCAACAGTATACTTTTAAAATCCTTTTAAGATTTAATAATTCTTTATGAATAGTGGTTCAAGTTTCTCTGATTTTTGTTCTTTGTTTTGCTTTTATTACGATAATTATTTATTGCAGTTGTACTTGTGCTCTCCAGATCAAATAGGCGTGTAATTGTGTAACTACAAATAAAACCTCGTGGACAAATTCATTTTCTAATTGCATAATGGCATATTTAAATCCTGCCACTTTTACACGCTGTTCACCCGCGATACAAGTCAACTGAATTACTTCCATTGGTTCCAGCTTTATATTTGGCAGTATAGAACTGAAAGTGATCCAAACCTTATATTCAACAAATTAAATTGACTATCTGTGTCAATTAAAAAACATTTAAGAAACAAGTCACTGATAGATTAAGTATATAATGAAATGGTAAACGAAAATATATTCTGCGTTGGTTGTCATGACGACAGGATTTGGTTACATGGATTGTAGGAACATCGACTAAAAGATACATGAATATGTTATGATTATTGTTACCAGTTAAGTGTAAGAACTGATGTTGTCACTGTTCGGAGTTGTACCTAATGACTTTCATTTATCAAGCAATTGGTCTAAGCAACAGGTAACGATACGACATCATTTATATTGTCACAAATTTTTCCCTGTACTCTTGTGCTTCAAGTAAAGGTGCAGGACTTCCTTTATCTGTAACAGTTCACTGAGGCTCTGAGTCAATCCACTCCATCAAAAATGCAACAGGTAAAACTTCATCCTTATCAACGTCTAAATACTTAACTTTATTAAAATCACCGAGACAATACTTAACATGAAATAGATAAGGATCATAATTTCAAGCATCCTTTGGCAGGGTGAATTGAAACGCATTTCCCCGCTTTCATTTTCAATGTTCTCGCAGGGCTTCCACTAGTAACATTCGTTACTGTATAACATTCTTGATTTAAACAAATATCATTGCAGTTCATTTCATTTCGGAAATTTCCATTGTTCCTTGCTGAAAAATCTGAATTAGTGATAGCGGAGTCACCTCGCAATTCTCAAGAAAAACAAATTGTTAAAATTTTCATCCCCAGGTGCAAATATGGCGCTGAAACTTGGTGCAACAATATCCTTCTGCTTAATCATTGATCATGTGGTCTTACATTTCCGAAGGGTCATTGACGCATATTGAACATTGCTGTACTGACAAAAAAAAAAAAAAAATGCACGTCTAACTTCTGGTTATTGTTATTTCAGCGCCATATTTCCTCCGAATTAACGTCTTTTGATATAAATATAGAAATTACGGAAAGTTTGTAGAGTAACGAAGCATGTGCCACGAGAAGCAGTTTTGGTTAGCTGCCACATCATCAACGGTGGACACACAGAGCATTTCAGAGGTGTGTACAAAAAAACCTTGGGAGAGTTTATCATTCAATTCGCATCAGAATTACTATTGTCATCTCCATTCTTTAACCGTAGTAAGTTTATAATCATCCACAGACATTACTTACCCTGTATTTTACCTATACGTTCATCAGTTCTATAATGATAATCATAATAATACCTTGTAATTCTCCCATGCATCTGTACCGTCAAGGAATGAGTTAAGGAGGGTCATGGATTTTATTAACCATGGCTCTGCGGTGTCCAGGTCCCTCCGAAGGAAGAGCTGCAGGCGAAAGTGGTGGGCGCAGGAGAGGTCGCCTGACCTACATAGGTAGCCACTGTAGTGGATCAGCTGGGCACGAGTCAGGGCGGGGATGTTCTTGAAGTTGTCGCTGTTCAAGTACCGGGTGATCAGGTCCCAGTTGTCGGTGTCGTAGTTAACGTAGTAAAAGCCTGGAAGATTTCAGACAATGGTGTAAAAACAAGAAAAGATTCAGTACATACTTAAAAGGAAAAGCTCCATTGTAGCTATGGTTAAGACATATTAAATATGCATGTAGTTCAAGAAAAACTTATAGGTTGGATTCAACAACGTCACTATCTACTGAATTGGTACTTCGAGCGGCCTTGATGGATGCCAGTTCTTGTAAACATACGGAATTGAAGCGGGAGATTTGAAACATTTTTTACGATGGTATATTATGAAGTATTTGTTGTTTCAAACAGAAGCTAACGTTATTTCACATTTTCTTGCATGCGCAAACATGCCGGCTGTGCGCACCCTGACGTCACATGAAACTCGACTGTACATCATCCTTGTTGGGAAACCTAATAGTAAATGATATGCATGAAGGTCAAGTCAAGGACATTGTTGTAATGTTGACGAGGAAGAGTGACGGTATGATGAAATTCGACATTCAGACGGAACACCCATGACCAGACGGGATTCGAACCCGGGTGCCTTGACGTCGGGACGCGCTGCAATAACCACTCCTTCACAGAGGTCGGTTCAAGTCGCTTGTACAACGCGATATTTAACTACTAATTTCTTCAATGGACGAAAAATTAAAATTCAGATGATGGATTGTTCCAATGGCTCTTCTGTTAGGTGACTGTAATGCACAGATTGGCAAAGAAGACACATTTAAACCCACGATTAGTAAAGAAAGTCTTCATGAATTAAGTAATGATAATGGTATAAGATTGATTACTTTTGCAACCTCAAAGAATTTAATTGTGAAAAGTACCACTTTTAAACATAAAGATATCCATAAATATACCTGGTCTTCTCCAGATGGTAAAACTCATAATCAGATAGATCATATTCTCATTGATAAGAGAAGGCATACTAGTATATAATTGACGTTCGTGCACATAGAGGTGCTGACTGTGTCAGTGACCATTATTTAGTAATTGCTAAATTAAGAGAAATACTCTCAGTGATAAATCATAAGCAAAAAAAATCGAAAAAGTTCTAAAATTTAATACAGGAAAATTTGCTGATAAAACAATTAAGAAAGATCACCAAATTAAACTGTCAAATAGATTTGATGTTTTGCAGGATTTAAATGATGATGAAAATATAAATGAAACAGACGTAAATAAGAATTAGGAGCACATACGTAATGCAATAGAACCAGCAGCTAAGGAAAGTATAGGATACCATAAACCAAGGAAAAGTAAGCCATGGTTTGATAATGAATGTCATAATCTAATAGAAATAAGAAATCAGGCTAGACTTAGGTGGTTAAATAACTCTGATGATACAAATCTAAGTAATTATAATAGAATAAAACGAGAAGTTAACCGCACGTTTAGAAGTAAAAAAAGAGATTACTTGAAAGCAAAAATAACGAAATTGAAACAAACAGCAAAACCAAAAATATCAGAGAGTTATATAAAGGTGTAAATGAATTTAGAAAGGAGTGGCAACCTAAAGTAAACTTGATAAAAGATAAAGACGGTGATTTTCTAGCTGACCCAAGCGATATTCTAAATAGATGGAAGTACTACTTTAATGACCTTTTAAATGTTCATGTAGGAGATAAACCAGAAGAAAATGAAGTGCACACAGCAGAACATTTAGTTCCAAAACCTAACTTGACTGAAGTTAAAGATGCTATTAAAAGGCTAAAGAATAACAAAGCACCTGGCATTGATTTAATACCAGCTGAGTTAATTAAATATGGTGGAAATTTAATGTCAAATTCATAAATTAATTAGTTTAATATGGAATAAGGAAGAAATCCCTCAACAGTGGAAAGAATCCATAATTTTTCCTGTGTTTAAAAAAGGTGATAAAATGAACTGCAATAATTACCGTGGAATTTCTCTACTCTCAACAACATATAAAATATTATCTAACCTTCTTTTAACGAGACTAACCCCATATGCTAATGAAATTATAGGTGATTATCAATGTGGATTCAAACGTAACAGATCAACTACAGATCAAATTTTTCACATTAGACAGACACTTGAGAAAAAGTGGGAATATAATCAAAATGTCCATCAGCTATTCATTGCTTTCAAAAAAGCATATGATTCAGTCAAAAGAGATAAATTATATAATATATTTGTAGAATTTGGAATACCTAAGAAGCTTGTTAGTATGATAAAAGTATGCACCAGTGAAACAGAAAGTAAAATTCGTGTGGATATTAATGTGTCTGACAAATTTACAATTCATGATGGGTTTAAACAAGGAGACGCATTATCTCCATTGCTCTTTAATTTTGCTTTAGAATATGCTGTTAGGAAGGTAAAAGAAACTAACGAAGGATTAGAATTAAATGGTGTGACTCAGTTGTTAGCATATGCAGATGATGTAGACTTATTAGGGGATGATATAAATACAATTAAGAATAATCCTAAAATACTTTTCAAAACTGCTAAAGAGATAGGTTTGGAAGTTAACAAAGAGAAAAGTAAATGTATGCTTACAAGCCGAAACCAAGTGTTAGGTAATAATCAAAATCTAATTATTGATAACAACTCGTTTGAACTAGTTTCCAAATGCAAATACTTAGGAGTAATATTAACAAATGAAAATTATATTAAAGAGGAAATAAAATGTAGGCTTAATTCAGGAAATGCATGTTACGTCTCTCTTCATAAACTATTGTCTTCTCGTTTAATATCTAAGAAACTAAAAGTTAAAATATACAAAACAGTAATTTTGCCTGTAGTATTATATAGATGTGAAACTTCGTCCCTTACATTGAAAGAGGAACATAAATTGAGAGTATTTGAAAATAAGATCCTTAGGAAAATCTTTGGACCTGAAAGGGATGAGGAGACAGGTGAGTGGAGAAGGCTACATAATTTAGAACTACATAATTTGTATTCATGTCCAGATATCATTAGAATAATTAAATCAAGAAGACTTAGGTGGGCAGGCCATGTGGCTCGAATGGGAGAGGAAAGAGGAGTTTACAGGATTCTTGTTGGGAAACCTGATGGTAAGAGACCTATAGGAAGGCCAAGACGAAGATGGAGGGACAACGTTGAGATGGACCTATAGGAAATAGGTAGGGATGTAAAAGAGTATACAGATCTTGCTCAAGATAGGGACAGA
The DNA here is from genome assembly GCF_977018435.1 of Lepisma saccharinum. Classification (NCBI taxonomy): domain Eukaryota; kingdom Metazoa; phylum Arthropoda; class Insecta; order Zygentoma; family Lepismatidae; genus Lepisma; species Lepisma saccharinum. Next base: position 103,923,779 of record NC_139232.1, read on the forward strand.
TAGAAGGCCTGTGTTGCTGCAGCCATGAACCTTCGGGTTTAAGAAGACTAGAGAGTTAGTTAGTTAGTTAGTTAAGATTGTACCAATGTTCGCTACAAAAATAGGTGAAAAGATGAATGATTTACTTTGTAGTTAGTGGTTATTGTTAGCGTTTTTCTCTAGAGTCATTGTTGGAATTGCTACGTAGTACTAAAAATGATAACTTGATTCATTTACTGCTCTAAGAAGACAATTGGTTCCTTAGCAAAATCCCACTTTAAAACATGAGAGTTTAATTGGCACGCTGAAAATGTACGGAAGAAACACATACAAGAGACTTGTCAGACATGGAAGCGAATTTATTCCCTGCGCCACGTTCGAAACCACCACGTCGTCGTCACGAGGCTCGACACGGTCGACAACTCTCGCCCGGCACGATCTCGTCTTTGAGACTCCTATACTCATACTGTCGATACTCGGGCTACCCCGGAAAACGATGGCAACGCAGTAGATCTAACTTCGACTGCAGTAGGAAGTAGATCGGGTTCAACCGGAGCCATCCGAAAGGAATCGTCCGGGAGAAAACACATAATATTCCGCTACATACAGCAGATGGACCTGTTTTAGCAAGCGGAACTTTTCGCAACTCATTTTAGGAGCTATTTTCAAATAAATGAACATCTCCACGAATTAGAGATTGAACGGGAAGTCTTCAATAGTTACAGCCAACTACAGCAAATGGCCCCAATATTAGATGCTCAGCATATCACACCTAGAGAAGAAGGACGCACAAGTCAAAAATTAAAATCCTCGTCTGCACCAGGATCGGATGGAGTGCCAGTTGAAGCTTTGAAGAACATGACCAGAAAAGGCTTTGTCTATCGCGCCAAACTCTTTACGGCCATCTTGAAAATTGGATACTTTCCACGTAGTTGGAAAATCGCAAAAGTGGTCGCTATTCCCAAACAAGGAGAAAATCCGAACGACACAAATAACTACAGACCAATAAGTCTCCTGTCGCACATCATCAAAATCTTAGAGAGAATCACCTGTAAAACACTCAACACCATCTAATTCCAATTCATCAATTTGGATTCAGAGCGAACCACAGCACTATGGAACAGATCTTAAGAGTCATTGATTATGCAGCAGTGCATAACATCCGCAAACATCGTGTTCCGGGAATATTCCTAGTCGTGCAAAAAGCCTTTGATCGTGTTTGGCATATTAGATTAATCTATAAATTACAACAACTATCGTTTCCTATAAATTACAACAACTACCGTTTCCACAGTGCTACACGAAATTAATACTCGATTACCTTACCAGAAGCTCCTTCTTGGTCAATGTTGAAGGTAGAAAATCTCAGGCACGTGACATAGCTGCAGGTGTACCACAAGGATCCGCTCTTTCTCCCATGTTCTACGCTCTCTACACGGCAGATCTTCCGCAAACATCTGAAGGCATCATGGCCACGTATGCTGATGACACTGCATTTTCTGTGCATGCCAAGAAATTATCAACTTATGAAGTTGGAATGAAAAGGTATCTTCCAATATTTGAAAAATGGGCCACCAAATGGAAAATTAAAATACATGCAGGGAGATTTAAGGCCATAACAATAGGGGCAGACGGTGCCAAAAGCAAGGCTAACCTCCATCTTTTTGGAAAACATATCCCTGCTGTAAATAAAGTCACATACCTGGGAGTAAGCATCAACTCGAGATTAACCTTTGGATCTCACATTGAGAATATCTGCACACGAGCCAAGCAGACAGTGGAATACATCACTCCAATGCTTAGATAACCGCCATTAACATTAGAAACTAGACTACACATATATAATATAATGGTGAGACCGATACTGATATATGCTGGCCCATCGTGGATGCAAGCTGCCCAAAGTCATCTTAAGAAAATTCAAGAAGTACAAAATAGAGCCCTTCGTGTAATTGTCACTACTCTAGAGCTATGAGAACTTTACAAATGCACGAGGATCTAGAACAACCCATGATTATAACTATTCTGAGGTATGTAAGAGAAACATTATGGACCAAACTGGGCACGCATCCCAACCCACAAATAGAACAAACTCTTCCTCGAATTAAGAGAGTACACTTTCCACGTCCGCCATAAAGATTACCTGGCTACTCAGAACCAATCGTCTAATTGACCATCTTGTAGTGTTTTTTTTATTGTCACGCTTGTGTTGTATTGTATTCCTTGTATTTATGTTTGTATTATTAATTCGGGAACATTGTCGATAAAATCTTCCGCGACAGTTGCGGAAGACATTTGTAAAAAAGAGAATGTAAAGAAAATATTTATGTTGTATTATACAATAATATTTGTGATACAAGTTAATGTAATAAACAAGATGCTGACTTAGACAAAAGCTGACACCAATGGGAAAGGAGGAAGCGAATTAATACGTGGTATAAAACTCACCTACATACTCGGGATTGGCAAGGATAAATTTGTTTCTATCTGGAAGCCCGGTCAGCACTCCTTCCTTCTCTTGTAGGAAGATCTTAGCTCTCCTATCAACGAACTGAAGCTCGTCTTGCGTTGTGTAGGGGATGGGAATAGTCCACAGCAGGTCCTTATTTGTTTCTTCGCCTTTCATTTCTATGTAGACTTTCTGTAATTAACGTATGAGAACATTCCATATAATCTATTCTTAAGTCTACACTCTAAACAATTGATTGATTGATTGATTGATTTAGTTTATTTTACTTCGCGTTTTGTGCCTCTTCGCTAATTTGCAAAGATGGGGATGAGTGATGAAATGATGAAATTGATGAATGGAGATTCACAAACAACCAAGCCCGACCGGGATTCGAAACCGGGACCCTTGGCGTCACAGCGCGATGTGCTAACCACTCGGCCACAGGGTCGGGCGTTACACTCTAAACAATATAACAGTCGCACATAATGTTGTAAACTGAAGAAAGAGGGAGATAATGCTTGATCTAGTTTATTTTACTTCGCTTTTCTACCACTTCTCGCTAATCGCGAAGATGAGAATGAGTGATGACATGATGAAATTCATGAAGAAAGACACACTCAAAAACACCCATGTTCAACCTGCTATTTTAATCCGGGAGCCCTGCGTTGTATCGCTCTGTGTTAACCACTCTGCCACGGAGGTCGATGTTAGAAAGAGAGAGAGATACGTATGTTGCTGCGTTAATCAACTTCCGGGGTTTGGAGATACTAGAGGGTTAGTTAATATTTACCTTCCACAATATTCCAATGTTTCAGTCGGGAAGAGACTCCCAAGGGAAAGAAATACATCACGTACCTAAAGAAACGCAGGAGGGGATGGGTATCGTGCAGGGTGGAGAAAAAAATTAACAAACTCATATTTTTGCCCCAAAACGTCTCTCAATTCCTGGTTTACGAAAACTTTCTCTGAACTTTTACTCTACGTACACAGAAATGTTACGTTTTATATAGTTGCAATGTGTAGAGTGACAGAGAAATCAAATTTTATGACGTCAGCAGGAAAACCTACATTTTGCACATTTTCACGGCAGTGTGCAATGCTGCGACCTCAGATTGCACGGCACGATGCATACTGGGTATCTACACAACATGGGAAGCAAAAAGTACTGAAATTGACAAAGAAATAGTTATTTTGATTTTTTTTTGTGGAATTAGTAACAAACAATAAACTTGTTACATGGGTGGCAACACTGTTCTGAATATTCTCGTCTAAAGAAAATGCTGGAAATGCCCAGCCCTCTGTTTTAAGGCACATTTCAGACGACGCCGTAAGTTGCAGAAAAAAACTTTTTCCACGACTTGTGGGCTGATGTTGTTAATGACATGCAAAATGTTTGTCTGCAGATGTTGTAATGTTTGTGGATTGTCTTCATAAACAACATCTTTTAAGTAACCCTACAAGAAGTAATCTAGTGGGAAGATGTCGGGGGAGCGAGGGGGCCACAAGCCCTTTCCAATCAATTTGTCACGAAAAATTCTCTCAAGAAAGACTTTGTTTCGCGTGATGAATGACTTGAAGCAGCATCTTGTTGAAACCATACGTCTCTCTCATCCTCCTCTAACATCGACACAAATTCCTGCACAATGTTCATATACACAGCACTATTCTTCACAGTCTCTTGGAAGAAAATTGAAGAAAAATGGTCCAACAATGCACCGCTATGATATTGCACACCAGACACCTATTTTCGTCGAAATAAGTGGCTCCTCATGAGAGTTTACGGTAGCCCATATCCTAAAGTTCTGACTGTTAACATAACCCGATAGGTGAAACCATTCTTCGTGGAAAAAATAAACTTTGTCAAGTTCCCTTTGAGACTTGAATGTCTGAAGAAACCATCTAGCAAATCGTATTATTTTGCCCTTGTCCGGAAATTTAAGTTCATGTACGACATGAACACGGTGAGACGAAACTTTAACTTACGCAATGCTTTGTGTATGATAGATTTGGGTATATGCGATTCTTTCGATAAACGCCGGAGTGATTTCTTAGGTGAACGAGCATACCGACGTTCCAAATCTTCCAAAAAATCAGCTGTAAAGGCACTAGGTGTTCCACTTTGTGGCTTGTCACACACGCGACAAGTTTCATCAAATTTGTTTTGAAGCCGCAATATTGTTTTCCTATGTGGTACACTCTTCTCAGGATACCTCAATGAAAACTGTTCCTGCACCTGTTCATGACTGTTTGTTCTCAAGAAGCATTTGAGGATAAAAACACGTTCTTGCAAGATGTAACTCACTTCAAAAGATAAAAGGAATAATAACTTTAGAATCAAATTAATAACAGCACTCTCAGCAGATAGAACAACGTCACTCACATACGACACAAAACCAACGAGCCAACAATGCAACAAACAGAGCAGCGCTGACAGGTTCGATCCAGACACACAGCATGGCAGCGCCGGCTTGATTGCTCACCAGAGAAGTCAGTGTTGCCAACCAACAAACAGTAAAAGTTACCGTCCATAAGAGATTTACAATTTACGATCACTCGATATCAGTACTTTTTCCTTCCCATGATGTGTAGATATCCAGTACGCATCGTGCCGTGCAATCTGATGCTCGCAGCATTGCACACTGCCGTGAAAATGTGCAAAAAGTAGGTTTTCCTCCTGACGTCCTAATATTTCATTTCTCTGTCACCCTACACACTGCAACCAAAAAAATAGCCTATTTCGACATTTCTGTGTACGTAGAGACTATATGTTCAGAGAAAATTGTCGTAAACCAGGAATTGAGAGACGTTTTGGGTCAAAAATATGATTTTCTTCATTTTTTCTCCACCCTGCACGATACCCATCCCCCCTCCTACATTCAACTGCAAAAACATGCCAAAAGACCATGCTCTCTTGTGTTAAAGCCTTATTCATCTCCGACATTTCGTTACCAATTTACAGCTAATCAAATTTCAAGGGACAGGACTTTGTGGACACTCTGTATAAGTCGACATGCCACATAGCGGTTTGCCAGACAAGAAAGTAGAAAAACCTACGACAAGATAGAAGGCATAATGGAAAAAAAGAAAGGAAGAGAGCATACATTATCGTAATGAGAGTTTGGAATGCAGTAGTAGGAGAAGGCGAAGAGGGAAAAAGAATAGGAAGACATGTATTAAAATACAGAAACGAGAGAGGTGAATTGCTGGTCAACTTCTGCAGGAGTAACTCACTCATTGTCGGAAACTCTCTCCTCCAACAGCATAGGAGAAGAAGATACACATTGGCATCCCAAAGGACAGCAGAAGATATCGGACAGACTACATCCTGGTAAACGAGAGATTTAGAAACTGCCTCAAAAATCCAGAAACCTTGCCAGAAGCTGACATAAATTCAGACCATGTACTAGTAGTGAGAGAAAGAAACTTTTGTTTGAAGAAGATAAAAAGAGGACAGAAAATGAAGAAACCTAATTTCGAGAAACTAAAGGATGAAACACAAAGGAAAAGGTTTCAAACAGAATTTAAAGGAAATGTAGTTGAAGTGAAAAGTGTTTTTTAAAACAGTGACACGATCTGGGAAGGAATAAAAGTTTGCCTTAACATAACTGTCGAAGACACCATAGGGTACAGGGAATGAAATAAATAGAAGAGACTATGGATCACACAAAGTATGCTCGAGAAAATATAAGATAGGAAAAGATAGAATAACATTAATGCACAGGAAGGAAGAAAAAATACAGAGAACTGATTAACCAGGTAGAAAAGGAAACATATAAGGGGAAACAGAAATGGATGAAACAAAAAATTCGAGGAAATTGGTGTACCATGAAATTCAATGTCTGGACTTTACAAAAGAAGTGGGAAGCTATTTGGATGATGGAAGATGAGAGCGGAAACGAAATTATGGACAAACAAGAAATACTTAGAACATGGTAAGAGTATATAAAAGATCTGTACGGGAAAGGGAACCGACCAGATGCTTTATGCCTAGAAAATGAAGGAGGACACAAAAGGGCTACCCACCATGATGGAAGAATTTGAACTGGCCCTCTGTAATGGTTTATATTCTTCTGTGGAGAGTAACCTGCCTTGGCTCGACCTGTTACGTGCTTTCGTTACTTACCCAGGCGAATAGTTTATGTTATACAATAAAAAACTAATAAAACGGTTCAACAGGACTAAAAGACATAGATTAACTATCATACAAATATTGTTATATTCTTGACCACTGAGAGAACCTTCCAAGGTCTCTCCTCTAGCCCAAGAACTTAAGAATGCCATTCCCCGCTATTCCGCAGGATCCTTTATATAGACCCTCCGAAGAATGACCGGAAAACTGGAAATTTCCACCCCTTAATGACGTAAAGGGAAAAATATAAAATTAACCACCTTCCACAACCCTGCTTTCAGTCACATAGACCAAGCCTCTAGTACATTGTTTTAAAACTGCATGAAAAAAGGAGTTACATTGGTATTAAAAGACAAAATACTAAAAATGCATAACAAGTATTTAAAAAGGACCATGTACTGATTCTATCATTACATCTCAAACAACTGAAGAACAGAAAAGCAACAGGAAGTGACCAAATTCCTGTAGAACTCATAAAAATGTGGGTGAAGGAAAGAAAGAAATGCTACATTTATGCAATGAAATCTATGATAAAGGTATATAGCCAGAGAATTTCATGGAAACAATGTTAGTACCTTTACAGACGAGAAGTAACTCGAAGAAATATTCTGAATATATGACAGTCAGTTTAATATCACAATCAGGAAAAAGGTGTGGAAATGTTTGTAGCCTTTGTTGATTTGGAGAAACCTCTCAGGGATCCTGAAGAATATTTGGGTAGATTGAAAGGGAGGGAGGCTTATCTGCAACCTATATATGAGACAACGTGCCAAAGTGAGAATGAAGAAAAGAACCAAGGAAGTTAAGTTGGAAGAGGGTCACGACAAGGCTTCTGGCTCTCTCCTACATTATTCAACATCTATGTAGAAGAAATTTTTAAAAATTGTTTCCATAGCAAGGGAGGAGTAGCAGTAGGAGGATGGACAATATATTGTATAAGATTTGCAGATGACATAGCATTCTTTTAAAATATATTAACTGATGCTATGTTTAAATCTATATTATTTTTAGCAGAAAATGAATGGACCATAAATGCCATGCAAGCAAAGATGAATAACCTCTGTGAACAGTTCGGGATAAGAATAATGTGAAGAAGACGTAAGCAATAGTGATCGGAAGAAAACCGAGAAAGGCAAAAGTGAGCGTCAGAGGTGAGAGAATCGAACAAATAGATAGTTTTAAATATGTTGGATGCATCATAAGCAGTGATATGAAATTCAGTCAAGAAATAGAAGTGAGAGTAACACCGGTAAACTTGCAAGAAGAGCTCAGGGAGAGGATCTTAACAGCTGGTCAACACATCAAAGACACCATCACATCACGAGTTAAGAGACCAAATGTCCGTAAAAACCTGCGTGCCTACATTCGTAACGGAGGTGCCCACTTTGAGCAAGATGTGTAATGTTCTTTAATTGTATTCTTCATTGATTCCATTCACATGAAGATGAATGAAGTATTATTTCTTGTACACAAATGTGATTGTTAGCAACATTTGTACCTTGTTGGATAGCAGATGTCACAAGGAAGTAATTTAGGTAATTTGTACGCTTCGTGTTCGTACCATTTTTGTTATTAATAGGTGGCCAAGTAAACTAAGAGTGCATTTTTTTATCATCTCTTGTAAGTTTAGATCCACCCGTTACTTACATGTGATTGTTATTTGGGAAAAACGTTTTTTCAAAGAACCACTTATTTGTTAGCTATCTAAAAAGGCTGAAATAAGTTCCATACAATGAGCAGTTTTTTTCTCAATTCATCTTTTTATGTGGAAAATTGTCATTTTTTTAAAAAAAAACAATTGAAATTCGATTATCTCGAAAACTACTAATTTTCGGACGGGGTATCATATGGTCAAATTTATTGCAAATTGTCTGTACTTTAACACCTTTCAGGGAATACATCTAATTACCAGTCACCCTGTATATATATATATATATATCGTGTTCCTGTAAAGCAAAGTAATTAATTCCTACCAAAGCAATTTCTGTAATGCTCTACGGAAACATCCGAACATCTCTTGGAGAGGAGAGGAAAGTACTAAAAAAAAGAACATCGGTTTACATTTAGAGGGCAATGTGTTTGTTTATATACATTATGTATGTTAGGGCTAAGCCGATTACATCTTGAACCCATACCGATACTCTTACGATACCGATGCTTGGAAATTTTGTACTCGTCAGAGATATCCAATGTTATTGATTAGTCTTGTGTCATGGTTGCTTAAAGCGAAACTTGTTATTTACCTTAATTTATCAAGCAAACTCATACCAAGCTTTGTAATAATAACAGTATCAGTAGGTAACCATAGCAATGAAAGTGCAAATGACATGAGTTCGTGAGAAGTGTTTTTAGGCAGGATTTATACAATTATTTTCTGTGTGTCAACGAATGAATTTCACCCTGGTACTAGTGGTACAAATATCAATTGAAACTTCGAATATTACTTAAATTTCAGGATAATTAGACTGTCGCGCGCAGTTTTCAACAATCAAAACACCGCCAAAGTATCGGCCAGTATCGGTAAATTAAATCGAACCGATACTTTCAATACATCGGCATCAGAAATTCAACCCTAATATATGTACATACTCGTCTTTTTTTTATTATTTTATTTTTTAATTTATTAATTAATATTACGTATATATTACCTGGCTTAGAGTTGCTGTGTTGTTCTCGTAGTTCCTGTTAATGGTGACAACAGGAACTCTGCTGTAATTGGTCCATGTGGCTGCAACATCAGGGAGAGATATGCTGGCAGGCAATGATCCATCCTCGTGGCAGAGCTCATCAAAAGTTTGCCAGAAATATTTCTTGTTGTTGTCGTCGTCGTATGAAGATTTCCTGAGGAGAATGAATTAAGATTATTACTTCTCATTAAATGTATTTGCGATCTCTGAAAGTTCAACTCACGCTCTCTTCTCTCTTTTTTTGTGTGCGTGCGATTGTGGCGGAATGGCAAATAGTAGGGAGAGAGACAGAGAGAGAAAGTTATGTAAGGCAGTAAGCAGACACGAACAATATCTAGTACAGAGTAACGAAGTGTGTGTTATGACGGTACACCCCAGGCGCAGTGGTCCACAAATCAACCAAGTTACACAACTCCATAGTTGCCAACCAATTTACAAAACTGCATACTCGTGACTTCCAAATTAAAATAAAAAATAACAATTTAAAAGAAAATGGAAAATTATCCACCCCATATTGTAATGGTAATGTAACTCCCGTCCAGTAACGCACGATGCGCAGTTTGCAGCTTGACAGGTCTGCAGACTCAACAAACAAAAAAAGAAAATGAACACTATCCCGCTTCCCATATTTAAAATGAGGATAAATGTATCCCACCCTATATTTGTTTCATTTTTCGTTACCCTTCCTGTTACTTCATGGGCAACGCTCGGATATAATGCACTTCACTTATTTGCAGCCAAAGAATATTTAGTTGTGATTACTTTAATCTAAATTTGGCACTATTGCTTTCCATCAACCCTCGCACAAATGACAATTAAACACACATGTTTGTTATGCACAGGGAAATTCCACGACCTGAAAGAGAAGGATTGTTATTAAGACACATGAAATAAAACTTGCTGTGATCTTCGTAAATAATTTGTAAATTTGAACAAATTCCAATTTAAAACATGATGTTTATTATATTAATGAATTTTAACATCACCACCTTAGTATGACAGGTTGAATCTGTAAGTTCTAGAACATATATTGTCACAATAATTTCTTCGAAGTTACTCGAAAGGTAATCCTCCTCTAATCCTTACCAAGTAAGGTATTTTGTCCTACGAACCTGATATAATAGAAAAACAACAACACGAATAATTTTTACTTATAAATAAATAAATAAACTTCTCAACACTGCGATGCTAGCTTGCACAATATGTGTGCTTTTTCTATCTTCTATATCAGCTGACACCAGAATGCAATATGGCGTCGACTACTTTGGAATTGGCTCGAAGCGAATACTTCTATTATTATTAATATAAGATATGCTGTATTACAAGGATATCAGCTTATCGATTAGACCAAATTACAGTCACATTGGATATGTATTTTCTCGACGTCGTGCGAACGTAATGCTTCCCTATGCGTTAAGACCATTACATGTCATCCCTTAACTTGGGCAATGCATTTGCAGAAACAACAAATCTGCAGCCGGAAGTTTCTTGACGTAAAGCTTACATACGCCGTTCTTCTTAGTCCAAGTTCTTCTTCCCGCACGATCTGCACATCACCTAGGTCGGGCTGGTATATGAACAAAGCCATACCATGGCTGCGTCACACAAAATCCTGAAGTGATTCGTTCCCAACGCTAAAAGCAAGCCATGTCTTTGTCAGCCATGACACGATGTGTCCTTTTTTTCCATCCTCCTTTAAACTTGCCGCACAATTTCGATTAACAATACCGCCTTTTAAATTGTTCAATACATTATAAAATTGTGTGTTAAGGATCGGTATAACAACAACGCAAACACCAAATCGCATTTTCCTGCACTCCTTTTTGTTGCCTTCCGCAGGCACTACTTTTAAGATGCATCAGTCATCCGGCATTCTGCAATATGTACACCAGAGAGGCCGACGACTACATCAAATGAACTTTTGTTAGGGATCCCCATAATACATGGACTCAATATAAAAAACATAACTTCACATCTTGTGGGTACTTTCAAACAATATCACATTTCAGCCATATTGTTAAATTTAGTGACAATTTTCAACACTTAAGTAAATGAAAAGGATCCCTAATGCTTGCGTAACTTCTATGCATGAAATCTCAAACTTCTTAAATATTCACATGCGCTTATGATGACTGTGACTGTGATAGTGTGTGTGTGTGTGTGGGGGGGGGGGGGGTTTGTGAATGTGATAGAGAGCGAATTCGCATTTGCTTTGTTTTAGGTCCGTTTAGCAAAGATATGAGGGTAGACAATGATAGGATGAAATGTATTATCCCATACACATACCAACTTACAGAACACACATCCTTCAAAGGAGAATTTGATTGCAAGAGCGCTTTCCCAAATGGTCTAACTCTCAAGAGGCATGCAGAGAGAAAAATGTAACACAGACAAACTGAGGAACGAGATGAAAACAGAGATGATGAGAGAGAAAGAGTGGATGAGAAAAAGAGATATAAGCAGAGGAATAGAAGCTTAGACATGTTCGCAGATATAAAGACGAGAAAGAGAGAGAGAGAAGAAGCGACAGAAGGGGAAGAGAGCGAGAGAAAGGTAAAAGAAGAGGGAGATAAGAAAAAGAGAGAAAGACGGGCAGAGAGGGAGACAGATAGTAGGAAGAGGGAGAAAAAGAAAGACAGAGAAAGGAGGAAGGGAAAAGATAGAGAGAAGATTCAAGGGAGAGGGAGAGAAATAAATACAAAGACAGGAAGAAAAATAGGTTGAACGAAAGAGGGGAAAACAGAAAAATCAACACATAGAAAGTGAGCGAGGAAGGAAGAGAAAGGGAAGGGAATGTGAGAAAGGGAAGCAGAGAAAGAAAGATCGAGAGATTGAACATGTTAATTCAGATGGAGGGTGTAGTCGATTGTCAAGCACCATTGCAAGAGAGGATCGTCCCACTATTGACGTTGGAAACTAGAAGCTAAAAATCACTCCAGACTCCTCAAAAATATAACAATAATGAGGTAAACAATGGTCAAACCGTGTAGCGACATCGGAAACTAACAATACTACTTCAGAGAGACTATTGGTTGTCTGCTGCAGAAAGTCATCCAACAAGGAAAGCACGTTAATACATTATTTTACTGGAGAAGAAGCACAGAGACACACACAGTGAAGGATAAAGTAGGAATATAGGGGGAGAGAGAGAGATAAGTAGATGAAGAAAGATGTGTGGAAACATAAAATAAAAGAAAATGAATTGACAAACAGAAGAACAAAGACATGGACAGGAAAAATAAAAGGCTCACGAAGAAAAATGGAGAGAGAGAAATAGAGAAAGAAAAGAAGGGAGGGAAGCAGATAGCAAGAAGAAAACAAACAGAAACAAGATAATGGGGAGAGAGTGAGAGTGAGAGTGAGAATCTAGTGAGCGTAAGGACACAGAGAGGATGAGAAATGCACAAGCAGAATGAAACGTATTGGAACACCCACAAATCAAGGGGTCCCTCATTAGGACCTTGGCAGAGACCACTTGAAACTGTAGGTTCAGTCCCGATTACCTTATTTGTGCATACAATTTTTTAAACTTTGACAAACATTTCGAAACACACACTGAGATCGCAAGAGAGAGAGAGAAACGACACCAATAGAGCCAGGAGGGACGAACACCCCCCTCCCCAAGTCAACCAAAAATAATGGGCTTTTCTCTTGTGTTTGTGCACTAAATGTGACGCCTCCCCCATCAAAGGCAAATATTCCTACTCCCAATCTTTGCATCTCTACTAGCTTTTTTCTGGTAGCGTCACTAGATACATACATACACACACAAACACACACATAAGAAACTGTCTGAATACTTACCCCTCTCTGTCCAATTTACTCAACGTCCTCTGGTAATTAGCAGGAGAAACTGTTTCATTGAACATTGATCTAATCACAAGTTCTGGAAAGAAAGAGACGATTCTCAGTTATTTAAGCACCAAGAAATTTAATGGACATCTTGGTATGAACTTTACATCTAGATTGAAGGGTGCCTTAAGATTGAAATTCCACCCGTGTGAGGTGGATTTTTGTGGAACACAGAAAAATTTAGAAAACTTCTATACAAAACAAATATAGACAAGATATAAAAACGAAACTTGATGAAACAGGAGAGGAGAATGATGTAGAAGTGGAATGGGATAATTTAAGAAACATCATTGATAGTACAGCTAATAATGTATTAGGAACCAAAGAATACGAAAAAAATGATGATTGGTTTGATGAAGAATGCAAAAAGGTGGTTAAAGCAAAAAATGAAGTCAGAAATAGATGTCTTAATAGGACTACAAGATCAAATAGAGAAAAATATGAAAATCTGAAAAAAAAATGCTTAAAAAATATGTAGAAAAAGAAACGTCAAGCAACAAAAGCACAAACAGAAATGTTACAAGAACTAAACACCAAAGAAGAATATAGAAAATTCTATCGAACTCACAAATTTATAACACACCAGTATAAAGCAAGAAGTAGGCACTTAAAATCCAAATATGGTCAAATCCTAACTGAACAAGCAGAACTAATGAATAGATGGAAAGAATACTTCCAGGGAGAGAAACACAACCAGGATTTTGAAGTACCCTACTGGAATGTAATGAGGATCAACAGGATAATGGCGACATATTAGTTGATGCACCAACATATGAAGAAGTAAAGACAGTAATTAAAAACTTTAAAAAAATGAAAGCACCAAGAATTGACAATATGAACATGGAGCTTATACAAGCAGAGGGAAAAGAAATGTATCGCAGAATACATAAACTTATAATTAATATATGGAATACAGAACAAATACCAAATGATTGAAATATAGCACTGGTGTGACTTGTACTTAAAAAGGGGATAAAACAGTCTGCGAAAAGTATAGAGGCATAGCATTATTAAACAACCTATATACTGATGATATTATAGGAGAGTATCAAAGCGGATTTAGGAACAACAGAAGTACTACAGTTAAAATCCTGATGATGTGTTTGATTTTCGAGAAATGCTACGAATATGATATAGATTTGCATGTTTTGTTTATTGACTTCAAACAAGGCTTCGATTCAGTACACAGATCAACAATATTACAAAGGTTACAAGAAATTGGAATACCAAATAAATTGGTAACATTAATCCAGATGATAATTTAAAACACTAGAGCCTCAGTTAAAATAGAAAATGTAAGATCTGATTTTTATTTATATTATGACAGGGTTCCGCCAAGGAGATCCTCTTTCAGCAGCGTTATTTAATTTAGCTTTAGACTCAGTAATTAAAAAAATAGATACAAAAGGAGATATCAGTACTAGACTAAATCAAGTCACAGCATACGCTGATGACGTAGCTATTATAGCAAGAACTAAGAACGTTCTTTCAGAAATATTTATAAGTCTAGTAGAGGAAGCTGCAATAGTACGACTCCAAATTAATGAAAACAAATTAAATACATGAATATTAATAGATCAAATATGGATAATATTTGATCAATGCTAATAAATAATTACTCCTTTGAGCGTGTTAGTAATTTTACATACCTTGGATCTACACTTATTGAAAATAATAAAATACAATCTGAAATTGACGAAAGAATAAAAAAAGGTAATAAGGCCTATTACCAAATACATCCCTGTTAAAATCGAAACCTCTGAAACGAAATACAAAAATGAAGATATATCCTACTATGATAAGACCAGTGGTTACATAATACATACATAATACATTAACGGAGCAGACATTATACGATATATTAAAAGCCAAAGAATTAAATGGTTAGACCACATACAAAGAATGGATAACACGAGAACTATAAAATGCATACTAGAATGGATATCTATGGGGAGACGACCAATCGGAAGACCTTGGATGAGATGGTTTGAAGATTGAAGATGTATGTGAGGATCTAAAGATTCTCAAAATTTGAAATTTGAAAGAAATGGCAAAGAAGAGGAAAGATTTGAATGACAAATTGTTGTGATGCTAATGGAAGAAGAAGAAGGAGGATTTTTGGCATCCCTTCCTTTGCACCCTTCCATCCCGGACTTTCAACCCTGGCTCCCTATTTCCTCCAAAGAAAAAAAGGACAACGTTATAAACTTATCGTTATAATGACTAAAAATACAGTTATTTTTATAATATCTCACGTGTTACTATTTAAAAGAAGTTTATTATAGGTATGTGTTTAATTCGTACATAATGATATCAAAAGGAGAAAAATCTCTTACCTTAAATTGCTACATGACTTTGAAGTATAATTATTGTATTATGCACCAGTAACTTCAATTAATTCTTGTCTACACATATCCAACTTCTTAAGAGATACATAGCTACGCTTACGTAATCAGACAAAAAGTTTTGGCGCTATTCAAGGGGGACGTCATTTTTGGTGCCCCCGAGGGTGACGCCCCGGGCTGTTACCCGAGTTGCCCGGCCCTTAAACCTCCTCTATTAGATTCTCTCTAGATCGCGAATTCTCTATCAATTCGTTTAAATGAAACACAATACTTTTGCAGATTTCACTGTTAACCTTCTTGTGTTAAACTTTTTTTCTCATTTGAAGTAATTATGATAATCTTGTAACGACCCTGCGTGGTCGCCATTCACTTATTATTATTAGACCTTGCGTTGTCGCAATATTCTTTTTAATTTCGGATGATAGAGTTAAGCGGAATGTCCCTGCGAGGCCTACGCTTTTAGTTTAAATGTATTCTGTAAACGTTAACGGATCCACCTCTACGTTTATTAGCTTCACTTATTATTAGACCCTGCGTGGACTCTGTATTCTGTAAACGTTATCAATTATTGTCATTTAAACTGTTTAATTTTAGTATTGCAGAGTTCTGCGTGACTCATTATTAATTGTATTGTCTGGATGTACACAGTTTTAGTTATGGTAGCACGTGCATCTAGTGATTTTTTTACTAGTGTTTTCTCAATGTCAAATCACGATAATTCTCAGTGCGGAGTTTGCAATATGTAAAAAAATTAATTGGCAACGCGTACTTGTATAAAATATTATCTAACATTCTTTTAACAAGACTAACCACATATGCTAATGAAATTATAGGTGGTTATCAATGTGGATTTAAACGTAACAGATCAACTACGGATCACATTTTTTACATAAGACAGACACTTGAAAAAAAGTGGGAATATAATCAAAATGTCCATCAGCTATTCATTGATTTCAAAAAAAGCAATATGATTCGGTCAAAAGAGATAAATTATATAATATATTTGTCGAGTTTGGAATACCTAAGAAGCTTGTTAGTATGATAAAAGTAATCACCAGTGAAGCAGAAAGTAAAATTCGTGTGGTATTAATGTCTGTGACAAATTTACAATTCATGATGGGTTAAAACAAGGAGATGTATTATCTCCGTCGCGCTTTAATTTTACCTTATAATATGCTGTTAGGAAGGTAAAAAAAACTAAGGACTAAAATTAAATGGTATGACTCAGTTATTAGCATATGCAGATGAAGTAGACTTATTAGGGGATGATATAAATACAATTAAGAATAATGCTAAAACATTTTTCAAAACTGCTAAAGAGATAGGTTTGGAAGTTAACAAAGAGAAAACTAAATATATGCTTACAAGCCAAAACCAAGTGTAAGGTAATCATCAAAATCTAATTATTGATAACAACTCGTTTGAACCAGTTTCCAAATTCAAATACTTAGGAGTAATATTAACAAATGAAAATTATATTAAAGAGGAAATAAAAAGTAGGCTTAATTCAGGAAATGCATGTTACTTCTCTCTTCATAAACTTTTGTCTCCTCGTTTAATATCTAAGAAACTAAAAGTTAAAATCTACAAAACAGTAATTTTGCCTGTAGTATTATATGGGTGTCAAACTTGGTACCTTACATTGAAACAGGAACATAAATTGAGAGTATTTGAAAATAAGATCCTTAGGAAAATCTTTGGACCTGAAAGGGATGAGGAGACAGGTGAGTGGAGAATGTTACATAATTTAGAAGTACATAATTTGTATTCATGTCCAGATATTATTAGAATAATTAAATCAAGAAGACTTAGATGGGCAGGCCATGTGGCACGAATGGGAGAGGAAAGAGGAGTTTACAGGATTCTTGTTGGGATACCTGATGGTAAGAGACCTATAGGAAGGCCAAGACGAAGATGGAGAGACAACGTTGAGATGGACCTAAAGGAAATTGGTAGAGATGGAAAAGAGTATATAGATCTTGGTCAGGGGTGATGATCACATCACCCCCACTCACGACCGGATCAAGAAAGTGTGGGGCGTTACCACCACACCCCCTATACGCCTTCATGGCGTGGTGCTATGCACAGGGGAACACTTTACCTTTACCTTTTAGATCTTGGTCAGGATAGGGACAGATGGAAGGCCTGTGTTGCTGCAGCCATGAACTTTCGGGTTTACGAAGGCTAGAGAGTTAGTTAGTAATTATAGTTAGAATTTTCACCGCCCATGCGCCACCCCGTGTATAAGATCCAGAGAGAGAACTATTGTCGTTCGACGTACACCATGTTGCGGGAGAAGAGATGCAGGGAATCACTTGAATCGTCGTCCAAATGTTTGACACGCTCTTCAGATGCTAAAAGAAATCCTGAATCGACTTCGGTTCCTGTTCGCCGATGGGAAAAACCCGCACAGATTTTGATCTACACCGCCAACGGTGCAGATATAGCACAGAAGATTTGTTTTCTGGTTCGTCGACTGCTAACATTTACCTATAAAGGAACTGCTTGAGAGTTACCTGTTCGACACAGGAAGTAAGAAACAAGATTTGGCAAGCGCTTATTGAGGGCAAATTTGAGCAGCACCTGCAGTTCGCCTCTGGTTCAGATGCACATCAAACACTTAAGGTGGTTATTCGATATATCCCCCGGATCACGCCGACTCGGATATACAAAAAGCTCTACGGCAACTCTGCTTTCATGTCATACAAGTTCGACGTCTTAGAAAACAAGAATATACTTCGCCAAATAAGATTTCGTCATATACAGGCTACTGGGAGAAGGAATGCCACCTCTACCCGCTCGTGTACGTCAAACTCCGACGTAGTGTTCTTCGACCCGGGTGCAAGGATCGTCCCGCCCCGGAAATATTGAAGCTGGACACCCTACTCCAATTTCACATTAGGGTAGAAAGACTCCGACCACAAGAAATCTTGCAATGCCATAAATGTCAGAGATATGGCCACGGGCAGTCTTTCTGCGAGGCCAAACCCCGTTGTGTCAAATGTGCGGGAGAACATTTAAATAAGGACTATCCACAAAGTTCTCCGCAAATATTAGCTCGATGTGCCAATTGTTCCGGTCAACATACCGCCAATTACAAGGGTTGTCCCTTGTTTCGAGAAATCGACTCGATGCATCGCCAAAAACATCCAAACGATCGTCCATTACAAGTCCGACGGCAGAAGAAAGACGAACAACCATCGCCTTCTGCCCCAATCAACTCCATTCCTCGGTCAAAGGGGCCCGAGGATACATCGACGCAGCGACCATCGCCTGCTGCCACTTTCAACTCCATTCTTCGGTCAAAAGGGCCCGAAGTTCCATTGAAAGAGCGACGAGCAGCTTCCCAGCTGTCAGCCAATCACCGACACACAGCGAGCTCTTCGCCTCCTGTAACTACTTCGACGTCACCCGCTCCCGGGAAGACTTAAGACGTCCTTCGGAGCGTCCGACGGCTACTCAGTCAACTATGGAACCCCGATACCTTCAGGGCGCTACAGCTATTAGTGGATGGACTACAACATCTACGAACTTTGACCGATTCAGAAGCACGCTTCTAACATCTTCGGACGTTGGCGGCGCTCTTGTGATATATATGTTTTATGTTGTTCTGTCTTGTGTTGTCCCCCTTTTTGGGATTTCTTGGGAACATTGTATATTTTCTTAATCATGCGATAGTTGCATGAGGACTTTGTACTTATTGATGTAATACTTATACTTTTTACATTTTTGTACTCATTTCCGACTCCAGTTAATGTTCAAACTAAACAATATGCTGGGATACACAAATCCTGACTACAACCTAAGCCCAAAAAAATACGGAGCTCACTTGGCTCCCGGATGTCAACTGGCAAACATCCTGGGAAAAACCGGCCATCCAGCCAGAAGCCTAGCAGCCATCCCAGAAGGAAGGAAGGAGGAAGAAAGAAGAAGAAGAAGAGCCTAGTAGCAACCCAACTACCTGGTCTAATCTATTTTGCTGATAGATGCCAGATTCTACCTGCCCGGCTTGTCTGGGAGCACCAGGACCTCCTTCCTAACCTGCCGTCCTTGTACAGAAGACACCGGTCGGCTTGCCGATTCCTAGCTAGCCCCGAGGGTGTCGCGGAATCCTTTAATCCTTTACCCAGCGTCCGCTTATCGGAGGTGCAGGCTGGCTACGGCCAGTTCCCAGCTGTGGTTGGGGGTACCACGCACATACTACTTTGTCTTACTGGGGAGTCCGTGACGTCGGCCGCAAACAGCGCACTAAATAAAATTAGGTCCCTCTACACCCCCTGGCGCCTCACTGCGAGGAATAAATCGAATGATCCCTGCCCCCTTTGAGTCCAGAAGTGGTGAATGCACGTGTAGGGTAATTGTAAATGCACGTAAGTGAAAAAGGTTAAAGACTAGTGTGCTAACAGACTTTCTTATGATAAGCTCATAATAAATATATATATATAAAGCTGTTGTTCACGTTTTACCCAGCAAGCCCTGAGATATCTAGAGTCTGTGTCCACCGATTGAATTAAGGAAGTTAGCACTTATGGGTAGACTTTTGCCGTCCTCTTAACTGAAGTGTGGCGATTACGTGGTAGGACGTTGCAAAATTTTTGTCGTCCATAACGTGGGGTCCGACAGAACCGTTCATTGTCGATCATAAAGGGACTGTCCAGTGAAAGTGAAAGTGTGTGGACTGCACTAAACATGGACCAATTTCCAGTGCCAGAGCCAATTGGTAAGAAAAGAGAAAAATACTTTGAAACTCTCCGAGCTTTAATTGAGAGCCAAGTGGAAATAAGAAAGAAAGAGGAAGAAGAAGCCAAAAGACGAAGAGAAAAAGAGGGAGAAGAAGAAAAGCGTAGGAATGAACTACAAGCTTTCTTTGCCCAGCAGAGTACTGACATAGAAGGTCTTAAGGCCGGAGTAGAAAGTATCCAAATTACTTCTCAGCAATAGGTAGCAAAGGGTGAGGAAAGATTAAAAGGGGTACTGCAAGAAAGACTGAAACCATTATCTCAGTGGCGCGGACAAGTAGAGATTACAGTGGAGTCCATTGAGAAAGCTGTCCAAAATTTGGGAGAGAAGACCGAATCCATCGAGAAAGTCGTGCAAGAAGAGAAGGAAGTGATGGAGTCAGTAACCTCAACTCTGAGGAAGGACGTAGAGCAGGCCGCTGAAGAGAAGGTGAATTCTCTTAGGGTAGAAACAAGGAAGCTTGAAAGAAGGAAGTGATGGAGTCAGTAACTTCAACTCTGCGGAAGGACGTAGAGCAGTCCGCTGAAGAAAAGGTGAATTCTCTTAGGGTAGAAACAAGGAAGCTTGAAGTATCTCTGCGAAGAGAAATGCAAGATCAGACAGGAACATTTGTTCAGAGGGTAAGAGAACTTCCGGTTCAGTTCCAAAGATTGAATGTTCAGCCAGATGTTCATTCCAGCCCTTTTACTCCGGATTGGGATTTTATTCAGGATTCCACTCCTTATGAGCCGCCTAGGTTAATTGAGGAACCTCTATTCGCTGCCAACAGAATGAAGGCTGGTGGAAGAAAAAGGCCTCGACACGATGATACTTCAGATGGATCGCCATCTAGAAGAAGGCCAGATTTTAAGATGCCCAGAATGGCGGATGTCGCTCACATTCCTAAATTCAAAGGCGACATTGAGGTTCAGTCAGCAGAAAAATATCTTCGGGAGCTCAACGTCAGCTTTGAACTTATGCAGGTACCCGAACATTATAGGCTAGAGTTGCTTCCTAGAGTCTCCACACCAGGGCCAGGCAACCCGTCGACCGAGTAAACTTCGACAACCATCGCCTCTACAAGTGTTCATCTGAGCGAAGAAGAGAAGCGGTAGGGGAAGAAGATGAGCTGGTGACTAAAGTGTAGAAGAAACGGAGGCTCTTATTACTATCATATTTTCTATTGAATTTTAAATGAATATTTCATTACAATTTTTCATAAATCGTAAGATTTAAATTTCTTCAAAATATTTGCCCGAGGAAAGGGCATATATAACGACACTGCGTGGGTCCACCGATTGAATTAAGGAAGTTAGCACTTATGGGTAGACTTTTGCCGTCTCCTAATTCAAGTGTGGCGATTACGTGGTAGGACGCTGCAATCTAAGATTACAAACCTCAAATCGTGTAGCTATTTTATCCACAATATTTACAAAACATTTACAACTTACACGAGAATAATCCTTGTGTTTCTTTTTTTATTGAAACACAAATAAATAAATAAATATTCCACCCAGTGCTGGAGGCCTCCTCGATTGCGCAGTGGTAGCGTCGTCGCCTTGTAATCAACGGTTCCAGGTACGATACCCGGTGGACACTTGGCAAAGTGGTTCGGATCCCACTTTAAACTGTAGGTCCAGTCCCGATTAGCCTTACTGTGCAGAAAGTGGACTTAAAACACCAAATCAATATACAATAAACAATCAGTGCTGGTTCGCAAGTTTGGCAGTTTTTACTAGTTTGGTATACTAGTAGAAAATTGAATTTTATGTGCTGAAACACGAACATCCAAACATAAATCTCGAAAGTTTACACATAGTCGTATCTTGGTTGGGGCAGGAGAGCACTTGCACCAAAAATTTTCAGGTTTATAAAAATGTATAAGTTATTGGTACTTTTGTTAACATCCTGGAACCTTAGTAACAGAGAATCCAGTAATATTTACAATTTCTCAAATGTAACAATATATTTTGGCTTTCAACAATAGTCCTAGATGATATTTTTATTGGGTTGAAAACTCATTGATTCTGCCCCCCAAAGTTAAGCTCCATGTTCGATTCTGACACTCCGAAGTTTGGTCCCAAGTTACACAACTCGTATATATATATATATATATATATATATATAATGAAAGAATAATTAATGTAAAAATACTGTACCATAGGAATATGCGCCCTCTTGTCCGTTAGCAAAATTCAAATAGTTCACATACGTCTTTATTAATCTCAATATGGGATTATCCTGTTAGAAAGAATATCGAGTTAGTATATGTATACAATTTTCCAATATACTATGATTCAACGCAAAATTATACAATACCACAAAAAAAAAAACTCCGCACAGAAAACATGTAAGAATACTGCAGAACAAAAAAATCACACATAGACCCTATTGGGTCAACGTGCACTACACTCCTGAAGTTCTTAGTGTCCAAAATAAATTTGGAAATGGTCGAAATAACCGGCTCTTTTGAAAAGAAAGCAGAGTTTGTTTTGTTGGATGGTCTTCTTTCCATAAAGTGTTTCAAATCAATGAAAATACATTACTTGGCTGCACTCTTCATGTTCCTCCGTGAACAGGTTTACCAGACATTACGTCAAATTATACATGAAGAACTTGAAAGCCGGAATACAAATATCTTATGCTAAATACAAATGTCAAGTACATTTTCTGTTTTAGATATAGTTAGAGATTAAACAGTATCATAGAGGGTGAATTGATAAGTGTGTTAAAAGATGTAGCACTATTTTCTTTGTTTTATCTTTCTTTCCTTCATGTTCATTAGTCAAATTCAAACAATGAAAATTATATCATGCCATTATATTCTATGTACTAAATACATACAAAACTACTCTAGTTATGCGAGTGTTTATATACTACATAGATGTATTTAATAAACCTACTGAAATAGGAAGTTAACACTTCCATTCGAAATATTCGGTATTTTTGCAACTACTGCTTGTGTCTGGTTATGAATTCCACGTCGAAAGTTGTATTTTAATTTAGATATGAGTGTCTCTTTACAGTACAGAAATAAATTAAAGCTGTGCAAGTCTTGACACATTTTGGCCATCTAATGTGGTTGTCAATCGTTGAAAGACCACAGCGAGGTAAATTTATTTCATAATAGTCAATCCCTGGTCAAAAATTTTACCCCTTTCTATTTTTTAAAACTGTATACCTTAATGTACATCCTTGAAATTAAATATTAATAAATTAAATGGCACATGGTATATGTCTAGTCTTGTTAACAAATATAAAATAGAGTTTAAAATAGGTAACAACCACTGGATCTAATTAACTTTTGTGGCCCGATACTGGACACAGACCGGTAGTTTGGAAACACTATCCAAGATCACGGTGGCCCTTAAACTGACGCAGAAACTAAATCGGTTGACCACAATTGGCAAACGAAAAGTGTATATAAAAAATCTGACTTTCTCGCAGTCAAAATTGTGTTTCTTCAAGTTCACTGTATGCTCCGATGTGGTAATTGGGTTTGGTTTAATTGATTGATTGATTTGGTGTTTTAAGTAAGGGGAAAATTGACTAAGGTTTAAATCTTTTTGCACGAAGTAAAAAGAATATGGATAAAAGACAGTTGTGGAATAGCTTGCAAAAATTTTCGATGTCTATTGATGATCTCTGTGATTATCTATCGAATTGATAAAAATAACTATTCTTAGTTGGGCAAGAAGCGGCTACTTTAAAAATCCACCTCCCCAAAGCAGCCAGCAGGGAAACGGGATTTGATCAAATTAACCGTTCTGCGCTGTAATTGGACACCGGGAGATACAACGACAGGAATGCAAAAAAATGAACTTGAAAAGCAGGAAAGGACTCATAAACGAGTTTTGGTTACTTAAAACAGTATACGTTATACTCCCTTCTAAAATGTTGCGCACACTACTGCACATTACTACCATGCAAATAAATAAATTTATTGACCACATCTGCTCACCTCCCGCATTGAAGCAGAGCGCACACTAATTGATTTTTCGTGGAGCTTGATATCATCCGACCATTCCTCCGTGGTCAGACCGTCTATCCATTGGTCAGCTGTGGATCCATCCAGAAGAGACTTCTCCCAATCAGTGTCCACGATTTTATAGTTGCTGACTCTTCTCATTCTGTGCAGAGGTTCCGCCTCCTCAGCAAAGCTTTCCTGGGATTGTTTGAAATTGGAAATTGCAAGAAACAATAACGGCAACAATGCCTTGCTGGTCCACGCCATGTGTCCAATCTTCATCTTCTTTCACCGGCGAAAGAATTCGCTGCAAAGCGCTCTTGGAGGCAATGTTCACTAGCGCTGGATGAAGATCTGCAAGAACAAGAACAATACAATCTTGGTTAGTTTAAAAACCACAAGTCACACATTCCGAGAAAGTTTCCTTGTATAATCCCCGTTCCCCCAAAATGCACACAACTTGCACACAAGATGAAACATTTTAACATTCAGAATTTAGCGATGCATTGGGTTTTCTAGCACAAGGTCTACATTATATGTTTGTTATAGTTTGTTTCTAAGTCCTCTTTATGCACAGAAAGGCTAATCGGGACTGGATCAACGGTTTAAAGTGATAGCCGAACCACTATGTGACTGAGCCTGGTATCGAACCAGGGACTCCTTGATAACAAGGCGACGATGTTAGCACTACCTAATCGGGGTAGCTATAAATCATAGAATTACCAACGTTGACTATGTGAACACTTTGATCAGTTTTAAGATGGGCCGGGTCATGCGATATGAGTTAATTGCATAACTTTTCACCACCTTAGCTACAAATTAGCACAATAACTGCCTACCAACTATCGAAATGGAGCAAAATGCACTTGATGGTTTCATAACAGATGTATGTATCAAAGGAAGTGCGCACACACGTCACGAGAGCCACATAGGTGGACGAGAGGGTTGAGTGGTCGACTCACGTAATCGTCACAGAAGATCCTGTGTTCCAGTCTCGGATTTAGAACGGACGAATGATGCTTCATCAGTGCCACCTATTCACCATTCATCCTCATCGACCAACGGGTTTAGGCAATAGGAATCGGAATGCGACGCTGAATATGAAAAATTCAAATCAATTCAAAAAATCTATATCTTATATTGTGAAACGTTGCCACCTTTTAATCACAGGGATCAGTCAGGTACATCTTACAGAATTTCGGATGTCCCTTTAAACTATTGGTCCAATTTTGCTTATCCCAGCTGAGTATAAAGTGGACGAGAAACAAACTTTTTGGCTTAATTTACTCGGCTGTCCTTCAAATGTTTTGAAAAAAGAATCCAATTTTCAAGGAAATCGAATATTTACATGCACGCAGTGATGCATGTCACCTTCCGTTCTTCCATAATGATTGCGTAATCATCGCCTTCAGTTCCGGTCAGCCAAATAGGAAGTATAATGACAATGTAAATTTGCGAACTGTTCAGAAAAGAAATATGGAAGATGTCCTTGGCAACATGAATTATTTCCGGTCATATAACAAATTAGTTGTCCTTTTAGATACCGATGCGTTGGAATGGCATTTCCTGAATGAAAACTGATTGCACTTCCTTCAATCTGAGCGTTGATATTGTGATCAAAAAGACATTATATTAGTTATGAATGAAAAATTAAAGTGAAAAAGGAGGGAATGTGACTATAAATAGTTAATGAACAATAGAGAGTCGTTCAGTATTATTGTATGGACAAAGAAACCAATTGAGAAAGACATTCCAGACAGACTTACGCATAAAACCTAACTGAGTTTGCAATACACGTTCGGTGAAGCTTCTTGGTAAGCCTAAACAAAAATTTGGTAGTTTTTTTTTTTTGCTAAATCTAGTAAATATGAGCAGCTTATTTTGGTGTCTATGATCAAATATCACGATTACTAATTCAAATTAGTTCTGGAGAACAATAATATTATTATTGACTATTTAAACATTTCTTTGTACATCAGAAACTATATGTTTTGTAAATAAAACCTTTAAATTCTGACCATTCAAACTTTTATAGTATGTAAAATACACATAGAAACGTTACGTTTTCACCCTCTAACAGGGTCTTCTTCAGACGAATATTCACAATAAGAATTTACGTTACGTTTTTATGTACGTATATTTTTTATACTATAGAAGTTTTCCTTTTTCATTTCAAGGTTTTAATAACATGGAAACAAGGCTTAACAGCGATGCGTTTTGTCTGAAGAATTCCCATGTATCTAGCTCTGCCCTTTTGAACAAATGTATACATGTTTGATTCCATGTGGAGATGTAAATATCAGCGTTAGCGTCATGAGGACAATTGAGAAGCTACTTGAATGCAATGGTGGCACGGAGTACACTGTCAAAATGTCAGAAAAAAAGCAAAAATTATATTTTTGGTGTATATTCGTTATTTAGCGTTGCTATTTTGTCTGAATTATTCTAATCGTGACGATGAAATGACATTGATGAAGACAACATCCAAAAAATATACTTCCCAAGACTCGATACAAGAAACCTCGGTTGCTAGAACAGGAGAAAGGACTGCGAAACTGAATATAGTTTACTTTTCTTTTTGCAGGTGGTCCTAGAGCACATTTTTGTTCTTTTATAAGTACATCTTCTAAGTACTATTTCTTGTAGTTAAATTTTCGTAAAGTATCAGAAAAACTATGGACAGAAATACTTAATTGCGATCGTATTACAATATGAATTATGGAAATTTTTTCGTCTGTTCATGAGAGCCAGCAATCAACACAGATTGTCCCTTGCGTCGTGTCAGATATTAAAACACAATATATTTGATAAAATAATAAGGAAGTCTTTAAGAAAGGATCAGTTATACAATGGATATTGTCAATGTTACATTGTTGGAATGTAGCAACTTAACTGTGAAGTAAGCAGTTTGTTTTATTATTATTTAAAATGAATAAGGACGTTATTTAAACGTCACAACAAACAAAATATGTTTTTATGCTTGTAACAACCGGAGACTACAAGTGAAATAGTTTTATCATTTAAGTTAAATTGTTCAGTGAGGGTAAATAATTTAGTTGTAAATAAAAATAATAATATGTGTGCTTGTGTTAGCCCCTCTTGAGCCTGATTCCTTCAACATTAGGCCCGTAACGCTGATCGAACAGAAGCTAAACAAAGATTAATCGTAGTGAAAATAGACTTACAGACGTTAAGTGCTTATCATAAAATGGCAAGCACTGCAGCATATTTAACATGCATTCAGAATTGATATGTTTCAGCATTGATGATTCAGACCTGATCAAGAAAGACTCGTGTTCAATTTACCTGTATCTTCCGTCGACTCTCCCTCTTTGTAATCAATGTTGATAGTCTGATCCAGATCAACCAGACTGCATGATTGCCTAGTAGCAGAAGGCCTTTTATAATCCTATCCTTAGCTTTTCCTATCGTTCTTAAGCACCCCTCCCCCTTTCCAATCTCATCATTATCACATTGTGAGAGAACCACACTAAGGTCGTCAATTGTGTTGAGTGCAAAGATTTTTTTCTGTCATGTTGTTACCACGTAACATTTATAGTATTCATATCCTCTGCCGCTGTTGATAATGAGCATTATTCTTTTGTTATTATTATTTCTTTATGTCCTTCACCGTGGAATGACCAAGGATGTAACAGGAAGTTAGAATGGAATGTTTTACCCTGTTGCTGATATTATCTTAGTCACGACAGCTGATGATCAGTAGGTCCGTCTATTTCGCTGCACTTTTTGACTCTCTCTGCACTTATGATTGTAGTTGGTTTCACGGTACAACGTGGACTCACCTACAACCTACGTCATTGAATTCGTGTCAGGCAGTGGCGGCTCGTGGCCTGCCTCTATTGGTGTGCATTTTAGTCACGAATCCAGAAGTTTTGTAACTACCCCTGTCAAATACTCGCACCCGATCTTGAGCACATATTGATGCTTAATATATTGGTTACCCAAATTTTGATTAACTTTCACTGAAAATGAGAATATTATAGAGTTATATTTCATGTTTTTACAAATTTCAAATATTTCGGAAATTATCCAGTCAATCACGAGAAGAACGATGCAATATCAATGCAATATTCAGCATTCAATAATCTTACAAAATCACTCAATACATAGAAATAGGGATCTACAATATCAATACTATTGTCGATTTGCAAAATATATTTCATAAAAATTTCCTCCTCCGCTAGGCTGACATTAATGAATAACGAGAATAATAACATTGGCGTACACCAAATAAAACGATCCAACTACCACATGAGCAAATCAATTGTAATCTATCTAGCTGTTGTTTATTTCTAATGGCAGACTAATCGAAGCAAGCAAATCAAGCGAAATCAAGAGAATAATAAATCTTAAAGAAAATTACAGTACTCACTCAGTTCACACTGCCCTGCTTCGTACTTCAGAATGTTTTCTTCACTTTCGCCGTAAACATATATTGCTGCAGTTGCTACAGGATATGTAGCTAACTTCCCTCCAAAAATCAACAATGTTAAATATGAAGTCTCTGCTTTCGCTATGTAGTGTTTCCCTATTCATCAAGAAATCAAACAGTTTGCACTGAAAGAGTTACGAGATTTTGATAGCGCTAAACAATTTTGCAACTCAATAAAAGAAACACACAATGCAAAACAGCTGGCTGATTGATGTCCGCTCCCTTCGCGTGGGTTGATAATTCGGCTACTGCGCCACAGAGACCGTTTATTTTGGCCAAGATGCACTAAGCAAACGCAATATCAGGCATGTATAAATCTCTCGTCTCGCTTTCTGTTGCCCTCCTCACCTTCCCCTTTTTCTTCCCCTATCATGCACGGGACACAATTCGGAGGGACAACATATCATCGAAATTTCCCTTAAAAAAAAAAAAAAAAAAAAAAAGAATCCCTGAATTTGCAATTATGTATGTTCGTCACACTCTGTCACATGATCTCTAATGTTATGGTTTTGCAACACTACATTTGCTCGCACACCAATCGATACGTTCACGGCTTTCCTAAATGATGCAACCAGCCCTCGCATGGCGCTCAAGCTAAAAGACCCAATCAGCGTCCTCTACGCGACTGCTTCAACAGCGTCATAGGGAGCGAAACTAACATTGCGTTCAAGCCCCAAGCGCGGCTCAGTCGACGCGAGTTGATATCACTAATCGCAGGCTTCTCCACCATCTCTCTTGGTGGAGCGGCGTTGGAACACTTGATGTTACAAAGGAGATAGAGTTCAATAAATAAGTATAATAATAATGTTTTGCATTACAGATTTATTTGGGTGTGGACGTGCGAAAAGGCAGAAGCCGCTACTGGTTCCAAGGAATATATCAAAACAAATATAACTAACTAACTAACTCACTAGCCTTCTTAAACCCGAAGGATCATGGTGCAGAAACACAGGCCTTCCATCTTTCCCTATCTTGAGCAAGTTCTATATACTCTTTTCCATCCCTAAAGGTTTCCCTTAGGTCCATCTCAACGTTGTCCCTCCATCTTCGTCTTGGTCTTCCTACAGGTCTCTTAGCATCAGGTTTCCCAACAAGAATCCTGTAAACTCCTCTTTCCTCTCCCATTCGTGCCACATAGCCTGCCCACCTAAGTCTTCTTGATTTAATTATTCTAATAATATCTGGACATGAATACAAATCATGTAGTTCTAAATTATGTAACCTTTTCCACTCACCTGTCTCCTCATCCCTTTTAGGTCCAAATATTTTCCTAAGGATCTTATTTTCAAATACTCTCAATTTATGTTCCTCTTTCAATGTACGGGACCAAGTTTCACATCCATATAATACTACAGGCAAAATTATTGTTTTGTATATTTTAACTTTTAGTTTCTTAGATATTAAACGAGAAGACAAAAGTTTATGAAGAGAGAAGTAACATGCATTTCCTGAATTAAGCCTACTTTTTATTTCCTCTTTAATATACTTTTCATTTGTTAATATTACTCCTAAGTATTTGAATTTGGAAACTGGTTCAAACAAGTTGTTATCAATAATTAGATTTTGATTATTACCTAACACTTGGTTTCGGCCTGTAAGCATATAGTTTTCTCTGTGTTAACTTCCAAACCTATTTCTTTAGCAGTTTTGAAAAATATTTTAGCATTATTCTTAATTGTATTCACATCATCCCCCAGTAAGTCTACATCATCTGCATATGCTAACAACTGAGTCACACCATTTAATTTTAGTCCTTCTTTAGTTTCTTTTACCTTCCTAACAGCATATTCTAAGGTAAAATTAAAGAGCGACGGAGGTAATGCATCTCCTTGTTTTAACCCATCATGAGTTGTAAATTTGTCAGACATATTAATACCCACACGAATTTTACTCTGTTTCACTTGTGCATATTTTTATCATACTAACAAGCTTCCTAGGAATTCCAAACTCTACTAATATATTATATAATTTATCTCTTTTGACCGAATCATATGCTTTTTCAAAATCAATGAATAGCTGACGGACATTTTGATTATATTCCCATTTTTTTTCCAAGTGTCTGTCTGATGGGAAAAATTTGATCTGTAGTTGATCTGTTACGTTTAAATCCACATTGATAATCACCTATAATTTCATTAGCATATGGGGTTAGTCTTGTTAAAAGAATGTTAGATAATATTTTATATGTTGTTGAGAGTAGAGAAATTCCACGGTATTATTGCAGTTAATTTTATCACCTTTTTTAAACACAGGAACAATTATTGATTCTTTCCACTGTTGAGGGATTTCTTCTTTATTCCATATTAAACAAATTAATTTGTGAATTTGACATATTAATGAATTTCCACCATATTTAATTAACTCAGCTGGTATTAAAGCAATGCCAGGTGCTTTGTTATTCTTTAGCCTTTTAATAGCATCTTTAACTTCAGTCAAGTTAGGTTCTGGAACTAAAGGTTCTGCTGTGTGGACTTTATTTACTTCTGATTTATCTCCTACATGGACATTTAAAAGGTCATTAAAGTAGTTCTCCCATCTATTTAGAATATCGCTTGGGTCAGCTAGAAAATCACCGTCTTTATCTTTTATCAAGTTTACTTTAGATTGCCACCCCTTTCTAAACTACTTACACCTTTATATAAATCTCTGATACTTTTATTTTTGCTGTTTGTTGCAAT
The DNA here is from genome assembly GCF_977018435.1 of Lepisma saccharinum. Taxonomy (NCBI): domain Eukaryota; kingdom Metazoa; phylum Arthropoda; class Insecta; order Zygentoma; family Lepismatidae; genus Lepisma; species Lepisma saccharinum. The sequence goes on from NC_139232.1 coordinate 103,955,037, forward strand.
TTCGTTAATTTTGCTTTTCAAGTAATCTCTTTTATTTACTTCTAAACGTGCGGTTAACTTCTCGCTTTATTCAATTATAATTGTTTAGATTTGTATCATCAGAGTTATTTAACCACCTAAGTCTAGCCTGATTTCTTATTTCTATTAGATTATGACATTCATTATCAAACCATGGCTTACTTTTTCTTGGTTTATGGTATCCTATACTTTCTTTAGCTGCTGATTCTATTGCATTACGTATGCGCTCCCAATTCTTATTTACGTCTGTTTCATTTATATTTTCATCATCATTTAAATCCTCCAAAACATCAAATCTATTTGACAGTTTAATTTGGTAATCTTTCTTAATTCTTTCATCAGTAAACTTTCCTGTATCAAATTTTAGAACTTTTAGATTTTGTTGCTTATGATTTATCACTGAGAGTCTTTCTCTTAATTTAGCAATTACTAAATAATGGTCACAGGCATAGTCAGCACCTCTATGTGTACGAACGTCAATTATACTAGTATGTCTTCTCTTATCAATGAGAATATGATCTATCTGATAATGAGTTTTACCATCTGGAGAAGACCAGGTATATTTATGGATATCTTTATGTTTAAAAGTGGTACTTTTTACAATTAAATTCTTTGAGGTTGCAAAAGTAATCAATCTTATACCATTATCATTACTTAATTCATGAAGACTTTCTTTACCAATCGTGGGTTTAAATGTCTCTTCTTTGCCAATCTGTGCATTACAGTCACCTAACAGAATTTTCATATCATACTGAGAAAATATATCAAAGACCTGTTCTAACTCTGTATAAAAATCATCTTTAGTATTATCATCTTTATCTTCCGTTGGTGCATGTATGTTTATTAAAATAATTTTACACCACCTACCCTGTAAAACTGCATATCATATCCTATCATTAATAAATTCTACTGTTTTAAGAGCCGAGATAATTCTATTATTTATGAAAAAGCCTGTTCCAAAATTATGATTTTCAGTACCACCATAGAAAAAAGTATAATTTTTATTTTTACAATTCCCATCTCCTGGCCACCTAACTTCCTGGACAGCTACTACATCTAATTTATACTTAACTATCTCATTAACTGTACACTGAAATGCCCCAGGCCGTTAAAGGCTCAGAACTTTCCAGGTGCCTAATTTAATATCCTTATTCCTAACGTAGATCTTAACCTTAGTCCAGGGACCTCCCAAAGTAGTCCCCACCCGGAGATCCGAACGGGGGACTATTTTACCTCCGGAATACCTTGGGAACATCCATGGCCTTATATTGCTGTTTCTTGACAGGTCTTTTTACAGTGCAGAGTTGTCAGCTCTACGCCTAACCCCCAATATGAATGGAGGAACTACTACACAAAACAAACACGAACACATTAGACAGCACAATTACTACACAAGACGAACACAAACACATTAGACAGCACAACTACTACACAAGACACACACAAACACATCACAACTATAACACAATATAAACACAAACACACCACAACTACTACACAATATAAGCATAAAGAAACTACACACCACAACTACTACACAAGACAAACACAAACATACTAGACAGCACAACTACTACACAAACATGCTAGACAGCACAACTACAACAAGTGTATTTATATATATAAAATATATACAAATATCTATCTGAATCTGAAAATGCAATTCATATGTACATTTACACCGGTAAAACAGCAGATTATGTGCCTATGCAAATTATCCTAGTTGTAAGGTTGCTTTATGAGAATTATCTCAACTAGTGAAAAGTATTACTCCACATTTCTCCAACTTTAAACACTGATGCTCCCCTGAGAAAAAAATCCTGCGAGTGACCTTGTTTTGAATCACAATTTTCACATAACTTGGCGAGTTGTAATATATATTTTGTGTGCCACTGACTCCAGCCCTTAATACACACTCCATACTATTTTTGATGATACAGATATTTATATCATACATGTTAAAATGTACAATATTCACTTCGACCATAGTACCTACCGTACATTCCATCCCTGGCCAAAGCAATACAACTTGAGATCTGTTGACATTTGACGTAGATGTGGAAGGAATATGGATAATGACATCAAAGTCACAGATTTCTGTCAAACGAGAGGTTGCAACAGGGGCGGGGAAGGTACAGATAAAGAAAGCTCCCCATGAAAGAACTTTCTAAAGTCTAGACAATCTTCTAAACACTTTTCCGTCTCCCACCTAATTCGCCTATTCCTGTTTGGTTAGGCTTCTTAGTGAGTATAAACAAAAAAAAATTGCAGCCTTTTTGCAATATTTTCTGACGATATTATTATTCAACTGTGAACAAATATACACGATTACGAAAATAAATTAGTTCTGTTGAACATTAATGTGATTGTTGCCTATTTAAACAAATATTTGATCATTAGAAACTATTGTTTGGTTATTCCAAATAAACGTTTTCTCTGAACAACTCCCACGTAGCTCTGTCCTTAGGAACGAGTGCTTACGTGTTTTTGAATCCATGTGGAAATGTAAATTTTAGTGTTATCATCAAGAGGACAATTTAGGAGCTACATGAACGCGGAGTACACTGTCAAAATAATAATAATAATAATAATAATAATAATAATACCGGGACTCGAAACTAGAAATCTCAGTTTCTACAAGGGCAATGAACTCGTTGCACTGGCCCTGGAAAGGCCTACGACACGGAATATAGTTTTCTTATCTTTTTGTAGGTGGTCTTACAAAACGTGCTCTTCATCGGTACATCTTGTAAGTGCTTTTACTTGAAGATAATTTTGTAATGTTCCATAAAATATATGGACTGAAACACCAAAATTAAGATTGAATTGAAATATAAATCATAGAAATTAGTTCGCCTGTTTAGAGGAGCCAGCAATCAATACAGAATGCCCTTCATGTGGTGTTAGAAACCAAAAGCCTCAAATCTGATGAAATCCAAAAAGGAAAAAATATATATTATCTTGTTCCAGCATAAATTATACTGATTTTTTCATCTGAAGTTCGAATGTGAGTCAGCAGTCAAATAATGCATCTGCAAATAAAGTTCAAACTTGCCTTATGACGTTGTTGGTTGTTATACTTATTTAAGTCTTGTAACATTTCAATTCTAACTAAACGCATTTCGTGACAAATATCCACAAATTATGCATTCACCAAACCGTAGTAGGATGAATAAAAGTACTTTATGTCAGTGTTTTCATCGGAACAAGTTTGTGGTTTACTAAATAAGTTTATATCTCCGAGTCACAAATATGGAGTAGGTTACGAGAATGAGCAGGAAATTGCATTGTGTTGGTTTCGAAATGCCGTCCTCTTATCTCTTATGAAATTATAAAGCCCCTCTATTACATTGAAATACCTGTAATGCGAAAGGATTTCCGACGCTTATAGATGCTACGATGTATTTATTATGTACGTTACAATATTCATTGAAGGTCTACCAAGGTTCCTCGGCTCTTGAAAATAATTTAGTTATAAATAATTGTTTGTGTGTGTTAGACCCTGACGAGTCCGAATGCTGGTTGAACATAGCCTTTATATAATTGCCTAGGTATATAATAGAGATTAATCGTATACAAAAAGGATCTACAGAAGTTAAGTGCTTATTGCAAAACGGCAAGGATTGCAGCATATTGAACACCGCGTTCAGATTAAAGATTTATGTAAAGCTGCAATTGCGACCGAAGATTCAGCATTGAGGATTTAGATCTGATCAAGAGAAATCGTGTCCAACTTACTTATATCTTCCATCAACTCTCCTGCTCTGTAATCAATGTTGATAGGCCGAACCAGATCAATCAGACTGCAGGATTACTTAGTAGAAGAGGGCCCTTTTTATAAACCCATCTTTAACTATTCCTACGATACTTAACACTCCCCTCACATTCCAGTCTCATCATTGCTTCATTGTGAAATAGCCACACAAAGGTCGTCAATTGATATAGTGTTGACTGTCAATTTCTTTCTATCATGTTCTTACGACGTAGCTTCTATATTCATATCCCCTGCCTCTGTTGATAATGATATTATTTTTTAATGTGCTAATTTGCATCGTACTAGAATGACCAAGGAGGTATCGTGAAGCAAACAGGAAGTTACAATGGTATATTTTCTGTTGCTGATGCTATCTTTGTCATGATAGCTGATGATCAGAGGCAAAAATTGAGGATGAGGCTAGGACAGTTTACTTTGTCTTGGTAGACAAGTCTTTAACATTACGAGAGGCCTTAGTGAGTGGGTCAAAAGTAGTTTACGAAAACTTTTCCTGATGTATTGGGGATATATCTGTACTAGTGCAAATCATGCAACTTTTGTTTGCTGTATTTCTTGCATAATTTGCGCACTGTTAGGTGGGTAAAATCAGTCTGCTGTACAGGGTCAACGAAGTTAGTAATAAGGTGCGCTTTATACAGCGTATACTGATACACGTGTAGATTTAATTGTATCTTGTGCAAATATCCTGTTTAAAGAAACAAACTGTCGCAGTACTTGTTGAGGCCAGTGTACGAGTTCATGTATGTATTATACGTAGTATAGCTTGTAGTTTGTCCCAAGAATATTGTTGACAAAACGTTTAAATCCGTTTTGAAAACTTCGTGCCACCACCGGTGGACGTTTCCCTCGTATAACGGCCGTTCGATCCATTTTGCCAGTGCTGTTGGAAACTTATTCTAACTGCTTAATCTGTTCATTGCGTTGTGTTAATCTTCCAATAGCCCCTCCCAATTCTTGTTAATGGTACTGGTGATCTCATAGTGGTAATCAAAGCCTGATGATCACTGAAGATTGTAATTAGAGGCCTAACTTATATAATTGTTTATTTCAACACGTGGGAAGTGTAGCCCCTATCTAGTCGTGAAGCAGTATTTGCGATAACGTATGTATACCTTCGTGCATTTCCTTGTCTCTCTTCCCACACATTCTTGACTTTTAATTTATGGACTAAGTATTTAAGAGCTAGTGAAAAGTTGTACAGGTGTTTGATCTGAATCAAAGAGCACACAATTGAAGTCCCCTGCAAGGTACACCCGTGAGCGAAAAAAACCGCCCACCCTCGAAAATATCAAAGTCCAAATCTGCACGATGTGACAACAAAGCTGAGCAGTGTAGTAAACCTAACATGCGAGAAAGTAGCATCGCCAGTACGTCGAAGTCTTGGTGATGCTAAAAAAAGCATATGTATTTGATGTATTTATTTATTTCTGTCGAATAATTGCAAATAATTAAACAAATAATAAATTTCGCAACACATTCTTTGCTCCTGCTTCATTCCTCAACATTGCTATTGCTGCAGATATCTTCTGAAACTATGTGAATAAGTGAAAGATGATTCGTATATTAGTTCCAAAAAATGTCGTGCTTTGGAAAGTTATTTTCAAATAGTTTGAAACGATAGGTAAAACATTAGGGCAATTTTAATAATCATACATTATTTAATTCTACCATACGCCGGAAAAATGGAAAGAAGAAAAGAAATGGAAGAGTGGAGACCCGAACATGGGATCAAAATGTCAGTCTGAGTTTATAAGTAGAACGCCTTAACCAACTACTCTAACTTTCTGTCTTCTCCTTCACTTACTCTCTCCACTCAATATGCTCATCTGGTCTCGCTCTACAGATGCCGCATAGCACGTTTCGTCCAGGCATTTCTTGTAACTTTACATTTCGCGAGAGATCTGTTGACATATTTCCCCCATAAATTACAGTTTAGTTTGTGGCCATGATATTTTTTATGTCCTTACGTATGATTGTAGTAGCCTGTAGGAATGTAACCACCTCCTACAAGCCAAAAACAGAGTCGGAAAGACTGCCACGATGATCGACAGTGTTACAAACTGTGAAGAACTCGCACCATTTGCAGTTTCATTGTCGACACGGTAAGACACGTAATTAAGATCAACACGCGTTTTGTTTATGTGACCAAACATCCAATTGATATTGTGTTGATTTCTGGCTATATGTGTGTTTTATGGGTGCGTGTTTGTGTGCACGCATGTTTTTGTATTTTTCTTCAATATTCATTTTAAGCAAAAATTCAGCAAGTAATGTATATCAAGTTGAAAATAATATATTTTATTATTTTTTGGAACCAACATACGAATCATCTTTCACATATTCACCGAGTTTCAGAAGATATCTTCAGTAATAGCAATGTTGAGGAATGAAGCAGGGGCAAAGAACGTGTTGCGAAATTTATCATTTGTTTAATTATTTGCAATTATTTGTCAGAAATAAATAAATACATCAATTACATATGTTTTGTAGCATCACCAAGACTTCGACGTACTGGCGATTCTACTTTCTCGCATGTGAGGTTTGCTACACTGCTGCGCCTTGTTGTCACATCGTGCAGATTTGAACTTTGAAATTTTAGAGGGTGGGCGGTTTTCTCGCTCACAAGTGTACAAGGAGCCGGCATGCCCTGCGATGCATTCCGGTACGTATTGCATATAAAAATTACGCCTCTCTCTCTCTCTTCCGTATCGTGATCCTGAAGGACCATAGACGTTAACTATAGACAAGTACTCTATTCTTCCGTTAAGGTCATTTTTAACTTTGGTGAAGGCTAATCCTTTACGTACTAAAAATGCTGTGTTTCGTGTGCTACTCGGAGTGTAATTATTATAATCGATATATATGTGATGGCAATCTAAGTACTTTCTAACGACTTCATGCAGTAGTGCTACGTCAATACTTGAGATTTAAAGAAATCTATGGAGAGACCTAGTTTCACTTTGCATTTTTTTTATATATTTATGTTTGCCACCCGTATAACTTGCGTCTCTATTATCCTATTTAACACTACAACTAACCAAATTAGAACTAGTATACACTTTATGTTGTTTATATTCCCCATAATTATTTGTTACACTGGTCGACGTTTTCATGTACCACTTTCCTCACTTCCAGCACCGGCGTTGGTTAACACTCTGACAACTTCCTGAGGAGTTAGACTGCATTTTGAAGCACTGTTCTGGTAGTAGTTTCCCATTTTTCTGGTGGAACGTCGTTTAGCTACTCAATTTGCTTTTCCTCTAATTTGTGTTTCAGTTCTCTTTTAAGCCTACTTTGATTTGATTTGATTTAGTTTATTTTACTTCGCGTTTTGTGCCTCTTGGCTAATTTGCGAAGATGGGGATGAGTGATGAAATGACGAAATTGATGAATGGACATTCACAAACAACCAAGCCCGACCGGGATTCGAACCCGGGACCCTTGGCGTCGCAGCGCGATGTGCTAACCACTCGGCCACAGGGTCGGGCAAAAGTCTACTTTGACTCACCTTTACTTTCTTGCTGTTGTCGCTTTAGTAGTTTGAGAACAAGTCAATGTCTTCTTCAGATTCCTCTTTCTCACTTTGGGGATTGGTGAGTGGGTCGGCTTGCTGCAGAAGGGGGTGAAGGTGGGGTATGATGTTTTTCTGCTTCTTATCACTATCTCTGGTGGTGGTTGTTTGTTCTCTTCATGAATTTTCGTTATCGTGTTTTTGGTTTCGATCTCTGGTGTCCTTTCTTGTTGTTCGTGTTCCATGTCGTTGTGACTCTGATAGATGGGTTGCTGCTGGTTCTGCTGTTCGGTTGCTTGCAGTTGTGATGTGCTTGCTGTTTCCTACAGTCCCGTCACTAATCTCTTTGTTCACAACGGCATCACTGTAAGTTCCATTTGCTAGTTTTCGCACATGCAATACAGTAAATTTCGCCGTTGGCATGTAGATCTCGAATGATCATTGGAGCCACTCACACGCAGAGGTCTGGCCAGAATTGATCACATAAACTTTATAAACATTGACAGCCAAAAAAAAGAATTGAATAGGCTTTTTCAAGGATATTTGTATCAACCGTACGCCACAGTGCACTGGATTTCGGAATTTTGTGCTCCACGTTTCATCGGCAACATCTACACTGCCGTATTCACCCACTTGCATATTATGCACTTCCACTGGTAAATGATATACGAATTAATATCACTACTCTACCTGCATCGCTAAATGTCAAATTCGCCACCGTCCCATTATCGTAGATGGTTCCTTTCACCGTTGAATTCTTCAAGCAATTTCGTCACTTCGCAGTGGCACTAGTTTCAAATAAACACATCTTCCATTTGTCGGTATCTGTATTGCAGAGTTTTCGTCGCTGTTAAGGATAAACTCTCCACATATAAATTCATGAACGTCCATTTCACTGAGTTTTGTAAACCAGACTCAAAATTTATCAGTATGGTATTTTCTAGAATCATATTTCTCTTTTTATTTTCTGACAAACAAAAGCACTTACACAGTTCTATGTTCTTGTCTTATTACTCACTTGCCCCGAGTAGTTGATATCTACGATAGTGGCTGTTGCTATTTAATATTCGCAATTTAATTTGCACGTACTTAGAACTAATTTGCACGTACTTAGAATTTATTTGCATGTACTTAGAGTACTTTACATGTATGTATTTGCATGTTTATAACTTTTTATGAATATATATTTATTTATTTTATGAAAAATATGTATATAGAAGGTAATTAGAGGTACTAAACGCTATGCATATGTTTTTATATTCATTACTGCAAAGTATGTAATGTATAAATCGATAATATTAATGTTTATAGTATTGAAAATAAGAGTTTACGGTTTATGAACCGCTATGAACGCTGGTAATGGTACAAAAGAAGACGGTCCCGGTACTCGAACCCGCGATATGTAATATTATTAATTAGTACTATGTAATAATGTATGTTATTATGGTATGAAACACGGTGGTGCAACACGCTAGACAGAATACTGTCTCCGAATTTCGACTCCGCTCTGATGCCAGACAGAGAGAATGAATTAATATTCCGCGCAGGTAGAGGAGAAAGGAATTTGGGGAGTGTGCGTTCAAGGTCAAATGACGTCACAACGTCAGAACAAAGAAGGAATCTGATTCACCAATCAGAGAACGCGTCGGTAGATTTTCAGAACCGGTTTTCCCAAGGTTAACCAGTACGCAAGAACAGGGGAAAGCTATGCAATACTGTAGGGCAGGGGAGGGATTCAACCAGACAACAAAGGATGTCTGGAAATGCGCAGCAAGGGTCAAATCTCTGAAGCTATGCGTCGCTTGTAGAACTGGTTTCAGCCGCCAATTAATATACCGCTCAGGGTTGCCCCAAGGCACAGGACGCTTTAGCGCAGGTTTTTTTTATCTGTACTATGAAGAAGGGAGAGCTATCAGGGACGGGGCCTACAGTTTTCACCATTTGCTTTTATCACAGGGTAACGAACCTAGGACCCTTTGATTATTGATTTAGGTAGTAAATGTATGTTACTGTGTGCTATTTAACTTAATTTTGAGTTTATTTTTTACCAAACTTTGACTTTGTCAAACATTTTCACAGCTTATCCTTATTTTTACAAAAATAACACTATTTGTACTATTCAGGCAACATTTTTATTAAATTTCGGACTCGCAAAGAAATTTTTCAACTTTTAATTTATTATTTTACAATTTTATGTTAATTTTTTACCAAAATAACACTATTTATACTATTCAGGCATCATTTTTTATTAAATTTTGGACTCGCAAAGACATTTTTTCAACTTTTAACTTATTATTTTACAACTTTATGTTCATTTTTTACCAAAGTAACACTATTTGTACAATTCAGGCAACATTTTTTATTAAATTTTGGACTCACAAAGACATTTTTTCAACTTTTAACCTATTATTTTACAACTTGATATTAATTTTTTACAAAAATAACACTATTTGTACTATTCAGGAAAGACTTTTAGTTACATTTTCGACACACTAAGTGTGTGTTCTCAACTTCTATCTCTTTATTAGGCTTATTATTACTCAAATAACACTATTTATACTATTCAGGCAAGAATTTTTATTAAATCTTGGACTCGCAAAGACATTTTTCAACTTTTAATTTATTATTTTACAATTTTATGTTAATTTTTTACCAAAATAACACTATTTATACTATTCAGGCAACATTTTTTATTAAATTTTGGACTCTCAAAGATATTTTTACAACTTTTTAACTTATTATTTTACAATTTTATACCTATTTTTAACCTAAATAACACTATTTATACTATTAAGGAAAGATTTTTAGTTATATTTTCGACACACAAAGTGTGTGTTCTCAACTTTTATCTGTTTATTTCACAAGTTTAGGCTTATTTTTACCAAAATAACACAATTCAATCTGTACAGGAAAGACTTTTAGTTAAATTTTCGACACACTAAGTGTGTGTTTTCAACTTCTATCTGTTTATTAGGCTTATTATTACTCAAATAACACAATTTCAGCTGATCAGGCAACATTTTTTATTAAATTTTGGACTCACAAAGACATTTTTTTCAACTTTTAACCTATTATTTTACAACTTTGTTAATTTTTTACCAAAATAACACAATTTCATCTGTTCAGGAAATACTTTTTATTACATTTTGGACATACACACACACACACACACACAGAAAGAGAGAGAGAGAGAGAGAGAGAGAGATTTTCCAATTTTACAGGATTATTCTCCACGTTTACTCAAATAACACAATTTAAATGTGTTTTGAATTAAATTTTGTACACACGAAGTGTGTTTCGTCAAGTTTTACCCTTTATTTTTCAATTTTATGCTTATTTTACCAAAGTAAGACGTCTTAGTCTATTCAAGAAAGAGTTTTCAATTATATTTTGGATGCAAAAGTATGTTTTGGCAAGTTCTACCCTTTTATTTTTCAAGTTTAGGCTTATTATTACTCAAATAACAAGGAAAGTTTGTTTATTTTAGAGTTTGCTGAGTATTTTGTTACTGTTGTACTAGGTAAACGTTTTCTAAATATATCAGATAGGGCTCTGTATATTTTTGTTTTTGCTATTTTGGAGATGATGCGATCAGCACCACTCTGCATCTGCTTTTTTATCTTATGTACCCTAATATTATTATTTTGAGGCTTAGTGAATTCTAGAGCCTATTTATGCAGGAGAGAGGGCTTGAAAATTTTGATCTCAGATAACCACAACTATTTGTCAGAGTATTTTAAACGATATTTTATACTTATTATGTGCCACTAGAATATCTAAGCTTGCTTAATTTTAATGCCTGTAACGCTGTTATTGTATTTCTAGCTAAGGCTTATTGGATAAAGTACACGAAATGTTTAACATTTCGACTATTTGCCAAATTTTTTAGTGTAACGAAAATTATTGTGTGTCTATAAAGACTGAAATCCCTTTACCGATGGGTCCATAACTGGACGCTTACCAACATTGTTTCTTTTTTAAATATAACCATTTATCAATATATTGACAATTCACAGGACAAGACGAAGTTCAAAGACAACTGACTATATGGACCATAGGTCCACTTGCTAAACTTTTTTCTATGCTAGAAGAATAATTTAGCCTTATAGCCTTTTTCAAGGTATTTTTGAAGTATTACTGGTTTTTTGGGTGCATCAACACTTGGGTTATTTCCATTTGGTTTATTATACGAGGCTACAATCACTATCTGAACACTGAAATTCTCTGATTGAAACTAAAAGCTCAGGCTGTAACTAGGGACTTAGTATGTATATCGATAATTTATAGGACAACACGAACTTTACAAAGGATTATAGGTGACGTAGGACCAACGCCAGAGGTTTGTTAATCTTCAAGAAGCATTTACAGCTAATATTACGAGGAAATGAGGTTGATTTTTTACTGTTTCACAAGAATGCTATTTTTTATACACCCAATATTTGCTTTTTCAAGTAACTACATGTACCAGAAGTACTTACAGGCCAACTCTAACTAGACTTCGATTTATATAAATGTAGCAAGAACTATATTTCTGAGGAAGTACGCAAAAGCAGATTACCCGATTAAAGTATCTGAAAAACAGATTTTTCTATGTAAGTATATTTTTATTGACTGGATTATTTAACAGATCAAACAGGAGGACTGCAAAATTCATTAAATGTAGTTCTATAGTATAGGTGGTTTCAGAGATATATAAAAAAACAAATATAAGATTTCGCTTTTTTTTGTTTTTTGAGGCTAATTGCGACGCTAAGGGTAAATGGCGAGGAAATGTAACGGAGGAGAAACAGTCCCAAAAGTTATGGGCTGCATGTAAGTTAATACCACAGAGATATTACAGTAGGTGTAGGTTCTACCACCAGAACATTTCTATTATAATAATACTGGTTATGCTGTACTGTTAGCTAAAGATGATGATATTTGAGAAACTTAAAAGCTTATTTGCAAAATTTTAGATAAATACTAATCTGTTAGACTGTAAACATATTTTATATCCATTCTGCAAAAGATCCGATGACAAAATTTAAAAATTGTTATCCCCCAGACATGGACTCGAACCCTGGACAGATAGGTTAAAAGCCTAACGCTTTAACAACTAAGCTATCTGGGCACAAGGTATTATTTTCTTGAAAAGTTAGTTATGTTAAGAAATATATTGAAACACTTGAGAACACTCTTGGTCTGGTTCGACAGAGAAGGAGACAACATTTCCAAATTTTTACAGACTAGGTGTATTTTTCCACTATAGAGGCCTTCACTATATGTAATTCGAAACGCTAAAGTTCAGCTAACTTCCAAAATTGAGGTAAAGATTGTGTTTGGCGAGATTAACAAGTTACAATTATATCCAGTTACGGACAAATAAAGCTAAAACTCTCAGATTTACTGTACTAGCCAAGTTTTAGTAACATTTTCCTTCACTATAGTACTAATACCAAAGAAATAGATATATTTTATTTATAATTTGACCAAATGTACTAGTATGTAATTCACAAAGTTAGGTAAAAAACAGTATTTTTTAAATATTGTTGCTGCCTTCAAATTTTATGTTATTTAGCCACTAACAACTGGTTTACACTGTTTGACATTCTTTAAATAGCAAAAGAAGGAATTATTTGTTTAGTATTTATACTACTTTATATTTATTTAAGAAAACAATTCTACAGTTTAACTTAATTTTTAACAAATTGTTACTAATTTATATATCAAAGTTATGTTATTTAGAGTGTATGAAGGCGTATAAAGTTAATATTTGTACTTATCAGTGCAACTAACAATTATATTTTACACACAAAAGATAATGTATACAGTTAAATCACTTGAATCAGAGAATAATATTTTACAGTAATGGATTCATTCAGCACTAGTCAGTACTTTTATGCATCAGAAAGTTTTTTTTTAAATTTTCTATTGTGCATGCTATTTTGGGCTTTTTTTAAAATGTATTTCTAGGGCAAACTGGTTTAATTTTCTGCTTATAATGCAAAGTTGACATAGTTTTCGCACAATTCATTGTACATTTGTTATATTCTCTACTTACAATCCAAATATTATGCTTATTTAATGTATAACTAACTAACTCTCTAGCCTTCTTAAACCCGAATGTTCGTGGCTGCAGCAACACATGCCTTTCATCTGTCCCTGTCCTGAGCAAGATCTATATACTCCTTTCCTTCCCTACCAATTTCCTTTAGGTCCATCTCTACATTATCCCTCCATCTTTGTTTTGGTCTTCCTATTGGTCTTTTACCATCAGGTTTCCCAACAAGAATCCTGTATACTCTTCTTTCCTCTCCCATTCGTACCACATGATCTACACACCAGAGTCTTCTTGATTTAATTATTCTAATAATATCTGGACATGAATACAAATTATGTACTTCTAAATTATGTAATTTTCTCTACTTATCTGGCTCGTCATCTGTTTTAGGCCCAAATATTTTCCTAAGGATTTTATTTTCAAATACTCTCAATTTATGTTTCTAGCTTATACTGTAGTTATTATATCTTTTTCTATCAGCTTATTTTGAAATTAATATTATTAGGTATAGTCTTTGATTTATAACTATATTGCTTTTTTTATCAATTTATCTAAGAGTACATGCAGACAAACACATGTGTACACACTTTTATGTAAATAGATATGCCTTTTTTCAATATTTTAGTATGAAGATTGCACTTTAGCTATTTAAGCAAGGGTAGGAAAGGTAGGATTTCTGAGAATTTGGTGCAGGATTTTGTTGTCCAAGTATAGATGAGAACTGAGCTGGGAGACTGCTTTGAACCTTTTCATGAGAGTTTGCATGTGAACTGTATGCAAATTCAGCACTATTGACTGTGCATGCTTCTAAGTTTTGCTGTTATTTTACATCAAGTCTGTGAGACTGTAGACAGTTTTTCCCTTTTCAAGTAGTTTTTATTGATTGTATTTGTATATGTTTTGGGGACTTAGCAGTTTTATGTTATGAGGCAGTTTGTTGTAGAATATTTTTACCGGATTGTTTTGAGATATTGAGTGTCTGCTGTTTTACTTGTAATTATTTTTCTTCTTGTGTTGTGTATTTGACTATATTTTGTCCAAGTTCGTAGTATTTAGAATAATTGTTATTGACTTGTAGATGTAGGGAGTAATAAACCTTTGCAAGATGCTCTATACTTTAGTCTGAACATTATTCTTAGTGTTCACTTTTGAAGCCTTAGTATTCTGGTAGTATTATTAATGTAGAGGTAAATTAGGCTAAAATGTAGGCATTTTTCTGATAAATTATACTCACTTAGTTCTTTCAGCAGGTAGAAGTTGCATGATGGTTTACTGCTGATGATGTTAATTTGATCTTCTTATGTACTACGCATGATGTAGCTTACTTGAGTAATTGGAATTTTGTACTGAAAAAAGGATTGCTTATCTATTTTATTCCTATGTTGTTGAGTTTGTCCATAAGCAAGCCATGTTTTTACTCTATCCTATGCCTTGGAAGAATCTAGATATATTGTGTTTGCAGTTTTATGTTTCTCTAAGGTTTCAGCTATGTAGTTTTTTAACTGTGCTATGGGTGTGACTATTGATTTCTCTTTCTGTATCCCATGTTGGTTTCTGTGTATTCCTCTTGCTGCTTGAATTTGACTTAGGTTGTTTGCTTTTTTTCTTAGATCTTTATTTGTTTATTTGTTCAGTATTTTTTATTTTTTTGAATTTTAATTACTTTAATTTTACATTAACTAACACATTTTATTTTAACAAAAGAATTTACTCTAGTATAAAAACTTCTACTAACAAAAATGTACAATTATAACTTTTAATTTTAGAAAATTGTATTTTTAAAACTTTAACTTTGAAAAATTGATTTTTAATTACTTTAATTTTACATTAACTAACAAATTTTACATTAACAACAAAATAATTTGCCCTAGTATAAAAACTTCTACTAACAAAAATATACTATTATAACTTTAATTTTAGAAAATTGTATTTTTAATACTTTAACTTTGAAAAATTGAATTTTAACACAGTTTGATTTTAACAATGTACTTTGAATTTTTTTATGTAAAAGAATATTAAAAAATAAAAAATACTGAACAAATAAACAAATAAAGATCTAAGAAAAAAAGCAAACAACCTAAGTCAAATTCAAGCAGCAAGAGGAATACACAGAAACCAACATGGGATACAGAAAAAGAAATCAATAGTCACACCCATAGCACAGTTAAAAAACTACATAGCTGAAACCTTAGAGAAACATAAAACTGCAAACACAATATATCTAGATTCTTCCAAGGCATAGGATAGAGTAAAAACATGGCTTGCTTATGGACAAACTCAACAACATAGGAATAAAATAGATAAGCAATCCTTTTTTCAGTAGAAAATTCCAATTACTCAAGTAAGCTACATCATGCGTAGTACATAAGAAGATCAAATTAACATCATCAGCAGTAAACCATCATGCAACTTCTACCTGCTGAAAGAACTAAGTGAGTATAATTTATCAGAAAAATGCCTACATTTTAGCCTAATTTACCTCTACATTAATAATACTACCAGAATACTAAGGCTTCAAAAGTGAACACTAAGAATAATGTTCAGACTAAAGTATAGAGCATCTTGCAAAGGTTTATTACTCCCTACATCTACAAGTCAATAACAATTATTCTAAATACTACGAACTTGGACAAAATATAGTCAAATACACAACACAAGAAGAAAAATAATTACAAGTAAAACAGCAGACACTCAATATCTCAAAACAATCCGGTAAAAATATTCTACAACAAACTGCCTCATAACATAAAACTGCTAAGTCCCCAAAACATATACAAATACAATCAATAAAAACTACTTGAAAAGGGAAAAACTGTCTACAGTCTCACAGACTTGATGTAAAATAACAGCAAAACTTAGAAGCATGCACAGTCAATAGTGCTGAATTTGCATACAGTTCACATGCAAACTCTCATGAAAAGGTTCAAAGCAGTCTCCCAGCTCAGTTCTCATCTATACTTGGACAACAAAATCCTGCACCAAATTCTCAGAAATCCTACCTTTCCTACCCTTGCTTAAATAGCTAAAGTGCAATCTTCATACTAAAATATTGAAAAAAGGCATATCTATTTACATAAAAGTGTGTACACATGTGTTTGTCTGCATGTACTCTTAGATAAATTGATAAAAAAAGCAATATAGTTATAAATCAAAGACTATACCTAATAATATTAATTTCAAAATAAGCTGATAGAAAAAGATATAATAACTACAGTATAAGCTAGAAACATAAATTGAGAGTATTTGAAAATAAAATCCTTAGGAAAATATTTGGGCCTAAAACAGATGACGAGCCAGATAAGTAGAGAAAATTACATAATTTAGAAGTACATAATTTGTATTCATGTCCAGATATTATTAGAATAATTAAATCAAGAAGACTCTGGTGTGTAGATCATGTGGTACAAATGGGAGAGGAAAGAAGAGTATACAGAATTCTTGTTGGGAAACCTGATGGTAAAAGACCAATAGGAAGACCAAAACAAAGATGGAGGGATAATGTAGAGATGGACCTAAAGGAAATTGGTAGGGAAGGAAAGGAGTATATAGATCTTGCTCAGGACAGGGACAGATGAAAGGCATGTGTTGCTGCAGCCACGAACATTCGGGTTTAAGAAGGCTAGAGAGTTAGTTAGTTATACATTAAATAAGCATAATATTTGGATTGTAAGTAGAGAATATAACAAATGTACAATGAATTGTGCGAAAACTATGTCAACTTTGCATTATAAGCAGAAAATTAAACCAGTTTGCCCTAGAAATACATTTTAAAAAAAGCCCAAAATAGCATGCATAATAGAAAATTTAAAAAAAAACTTTCTGATGCATAAAAGTACTGACTAGTGCTGAATGAATCCATTACTGTAAAATATTATTCTCTGATTCAAGTGATTTAACTGTATACATTATCTTTTGTGTGTAAAATATAATTGTTAGTTGCACTGATAAGTACAAATATTAACTTTATACGCCTTCATACACTCTAAATAACATAACTTTGATATATAAATTAGTAACAATTTGTTAAAAATTAAGTTAAACTGTAGAATTGTTTTCTTAAATAAATATAAAGTAGTATAAATACTAAACAAATAATTCCTTCTTTTGCTATTTAAAGGATGTCAAACAGTGTAAACCAGTTGTTAGTGGCTAAATAACATAAAATTTGAAGGCAGCAACAATATTTAAAAAAATACTGTTTTTTACCTAACTTTGTGAATTACATACTAGTACATTTGGTCAAATTATAAATAAAATATATCTATTTCTTTGGTATTAGTACTATAGTGAAGGAAAATGTTACTAAAACTTGGCTAGTACAGTAAATCTGAGAGTTTTAGCTTTATTTGTCCGTAACTGGATATAATTGTAACTTGTTAATCTCGCCAAACACAATCTTTACCTCAATTTTGGAAGTTAGCTGAACTTTAGCGTTTCGAATTACATATAGTGAAGGCCTCTATAGTGGAAAAATACACCTAGTCTGTAAAAATTTGGAAATGTTGTCTCCTTCTCTGTCGAACCAGACCAAGAGTGTTCTCAAGTGTTTCAATATATTTCTTAACATAACTAACTTTTCAAGAAAATAATACCTTGTGCCCAGATAGCTTAGTTGTTATAGCGTTAGGCTTTTAACCTATCTGTCCAGGGTTCGAGTCCATGTCTGGGGGATAACAATTTTTAAATTTTGTCATCGGATCTTTTGCAGAATGGATATAAAATATGTTTACAGTCTAACAGATTAGTATTTATCTAAAATTTTGCAAATAAGCTTTTAAGTTTCTCAAATATCATCATCTTTAGCTAACAGTACAGCATAACCAGTATTATTATAATAGAAATGTTCTGGTGGTAGAACCTACACCTACTGTAATATCTCTGTGGTATTAACTTACATGCAGCCCATAACTTTTGGGACTGTTTCTCCTCCGTTACATTTCCTCGCCATTTACCCTTAGCGTCGCAATTAGCCTCAAAAAACAAAAAAAAGCGAAATCTTATATTTGTTTTTTTTTATATCTCTGAAACCACCTATACTATAGAACTACATTTAATGAATTTTGCAGTCTTCCTGTTTGATCTGTTAAATAATCCAGTCAATAAAAATATACTTACATAGAAAAATCTGTTTTTCAGATACTTTAATCGGGTAATCTGCTTTTGCGTACTTCCTCAGAAATATAGTTCTTGCCACATTTATATAAATCGAAGTCTAGTTAGAGTTGGCCTGTAAGTACTTCTGGTACATGTAGTTACTTGAAAAAGCAAATATTGGGTGTATAAAAAATAGCATTCTTGTGAAACAGTAAAAAATCAACCTCATTTCCTCGTAATATTAGCTGTAAATGCTTCTTGAAGATTAACAAACCTCTGGCGTTGGTCCTACGTCACCTATAATCCTTTGTAAAGTTCGTGTTGTCCTATAAATTATCGATATACATACTAAGACCCTAGTTACAGCCTGAGCTTTTAGTTTCAATCAGAGAATTTCAGTGTTCAGATAGTGATTGTAGCCTCGTATAATAAACCAAATGGAAATAACCCAAGTGTTGATGCACCCAAAAAACCAGTAATACTTCAAAAATACCTTGAAAAAGGCTATAAGGCTAAATTATTCTTCTAGCATAGAAAAAAGTTTAGCAAGTGGACCTATGGTCCATATAGTCAGTTGTCTTTGAACTTCGTCTTGTCCTGTGAATTGTCAATATATTGATAAATGGTTATATTTAAAAAAGAAACAATGTTGGTAAGCGTCCAGTTATGGACCCATCGGTAAAGGGATTTCAGTCTTTATAGACACACAATAATTTTCGTTACACTAAAAAATTTGGCAAATAGTCGAAATGTTAAACATTTCATGTACTTTATCCAATAAGCCTTAGCTAGAAATACAATAACAGCGTTACAGGCATTAAAATTAAGCAAGCTTAGATATTCTAGTGGCACATAATAAGTATAAAATATCGTTTAAAATACTCTGACAAATAGTTGTGGTTATCTGAGATCAAAATTTTCAAGCCCTCTCTCCTGCATAAATAGGCTCTAGAATTCACTAAGCCTCAAAATAATAATATTAGGGTACATAAGATAAAAAAGCAGATGCAGAGTGGTGCTGATCGCATCATCTCCAAAATAGCAAAAACAAAAATATACAGAGCCCTATCTGATATATTTAGAAAACGTTTACCTAGTACAACAGTAACAAAATACTCAGCAAACTCTAAAATAAACAAACTTTCCTTGTTATTTGAGTAATAATAAGCCTAAACTTGAAAAATAAAAGGGTAGAACTTGCCAAAACATACTTTTGCATCCAAAATATAATTGAAAACTCTTTCTTGAATAGACTAAGACGTCTTACTTTGGTAAAATAAGCATAAAATTGAAAAATAAAGGGTAAAACTTGACGAAACACACTTCGTGTGTACAAAATTTAATTCAAAACACATTTAAATTGTGTTATTTGAGTAAACGTGGAGAATAATCCTGTAAAATTGGAAAATCTCTCTCTCTCTCTCTCTCTCTCTCTCTTTCTGTGTGTGTGTGTGTGTGTGTATGTCCAAAATGTAATAAAAAGTATTTCCTGAACAGATGAAATTGTGTTATTTTGGTAAAAAATTAACAAAGTTGTAAAATAATAGGTTAAAAGTTGAAAAAAATGTCTTTGTGAGTCCAAAATTTAATAAAAAATGTTGCCTGAACAGCTGAAATTGTGTTATTTGAGTAATAATATGCCTAATAAACAGATAGAAGTTGAAAACACACACTTAGTGTGTCGAAAATTTAACTAATAGTCTTTCCTGTACAGATTGAATTGTGTTATTTTGGTAAAAATAAGCCTAAACTTGTGAAATAAACAGATAAAAGTTGAGAACACACACTTTGTGTGTCGAAAATATAACTAAAAATCTTTCCTTAATAGCATAAATAGTGTTATTTAGGTTAAAATAGGTATAAAATTGTAAAATAATAAGTTAAAAAGTTGTAAAAATATCTTTGAGAGTCCAAAATTTAATAAAAAATGTTGCCTGAATAGTATAAATAGTGTTATTTTGGTAAAAAATTAACATAAAATTGTAAAATAATAAATTAAAAGTTGAAAAATGTCTTTGCGAGTCCAAGATTTAATAAAAATTGTTGCCTGAATAGTATAAATAGTGTTATTTGAGTAATAATAAGCCTAATAAACAGATAGAAGTTGAGAACACACACTTAGTGTGTCGAAAATGTAACTAAAAGTCTTTCCTGAATAGTACAAATAGTGTTATTTTTGTAAAAAATTAATATCAAGTTGTAAAATAATAAGTTAAAAGTTGAAAAAATGTCTTTGTGAGTCCAAAATTTAATAAAAAATGTTGCCTGAATTGTACAAATAGTGTTATTTTGGTAAAAAATTAACATAAAGTTGTAAAATAATAAGTTAAAAGTTGAAAAATGTCTTTGCGAGTCCAAAATTTAATAAAAAATGATGCCTGAATAGTATAAATAGTGTTATTTTGGTAAAAAATTAACATAAAATTGTAAAATAATAAATTAAAAGTTGAAAAATGTCTTTGCGAGTCCGAAATTTAATAAAAATGTTGCCTGAATAGTACAAATAGTGTTATTTTTGTAAAAATAAGGATAAGCTGTGAAAATGTTTGACAAAATCAAAGTTTGGTAAAAAATAAACTCAAAATTAAGTTAAATAGCACACAGTAACATACATTTACTACCTAAATCAATAATCAAAGTGTCCTAGGTTCGTTACCCCGTGATAAAAGCAAATGGTGAAAACTGTAGGCCCCGTCCCTGATAGCTCTCCCTTCTTCATAGTACAGATAAAAAAAACCTGCGCTAAAGCGTCCTGTGCCTTGGGGCAACCCTGAGCGGAATATTAATTGGCGGCTGAAACCAGTTCTACAAGCGACGCATAGCTTCAGAGATTTGACCCTTGCTGCGCATTTCCAGACATCCTTTGTTGTCTGGTTGAATCCCTCCCCTGCCCTACAGTATTGCATAGCTCTCCCCTGTTCTTGCGTACTGGTTAACCTTGGAAAAACCGGTTCTGAAAATCTACCGACGCGTTCTCTGATTGGTGAATCAGATTCCTTCTTTGTTCTGACGTTGTGACGTCATTTGACCTTGAACGCACACTCCCCAAATTCCTTTCTCCTCTACCTGCGCGGAATATTAATTCATTCTCTCTGTCTGGCATCAGAGCGGAGTCGAAATTCGGAGACAGTATTCTGTCTAGCGTGTTGCACCACCGTGTTTCATACCATAATAACATACATTATTACATAGTACTAATTAATAATATTACATATCGCGGGTTCGAGTACCGGGACCGTCTTCTTTTGTACCATTACCAGCGTTCATAGCGGTTCATAAACCGTAAACTCTTATTTTCAATACTATAAACATTAATATTATCGATTTATACATTACATACTTTGCAGTAATGAATATAAAAACATATGCATAGCGTTTAGTACCTCTAATTACCTTCTATATACATATTTTTCATAAAATAAATAAATATATATTCATAAAAAGTTATAAACATGCAAATACATACATGTAAAGTACTCTAAGTACATGCAAATAAATTCTAAGTACGTGCAAATTAGTTCTAAGTACGTGCAAATTAAATTGCGAATATTAAATAGCAACAGCCACTATCGTAGATATCAACTACTGCCCCGTTCTCGGCTGTGGTGGCTAAGTCGGTAACGGGTCTGACTACCATGCTAAATGTCCCGGGTTCGATCCCCGGCCGATCAGGGGCGTGATGCTGATCACATCACTCCCACTCACGACCGGATCAAGAAAGTGTGGGGCGTTACCCCAGCACCCCCTATACGTCTCCATGGCGTGGTGCTAAGCACAGGGGAGCACTTTACCTTTATACCGGTTCTCGGCGCTTCACGGTATTGCTGCACTCACGTCAGCTAAGCCCCGAGGAACGAACCCTCTTGACGGACAGGTGTGGGTTGAACTGGTTATTTGTCTACGGGTGGAACACTTATGAGTCACCGACTTTACAGCTCGCAATTCCCACCGGGGGCTGGGAAACAAAAAATCAGGGATCAGTTAAATTCTCTTCGACTGACGTCGGGCATTTTCGAGTCACAAGGCACCGAAAGTTCCTTGAGAGGAGAAACAAATGAGCGTCGGATACACAGCATGTTGCCAAAAGTACTGTAAACCGGGAGAGAGAGACAAAGGCTGCCCACAGAGGGAGATACTAATACTAAAATATACAACGAAATCCAAATGGTCAAGTACACACGAATACAATAAAAACACTGTTGCATGGAAACTGTGATTGTATTTTGTGCCAGTTGATATAATGATACAATTAATGACAGTAGTTGGTACTCTGTGAAATATTATACTACAATAAAAACGTCAACAATAGATAAATATCTTGAATGCTGTTGACTTTAATTGTTATATCACATTGACCAGAATAATATGGAAGAATTGGCAGGAAAGAACTTATAAGTTTTCGTTCTCGAATTCCCTGTTAATTTCTTCCAAGACTTCCTTTATTACACCGACGTTCTCTTCTGTCCATTGAACCCTCACCTTGTCTCTTGACAGCCGTTCGACAATCTCTTCTTCTTCAGAACCAAATTCTCCTTTGTGATCGTCGTAAAATTTCTTCGCCTGCAGACAAAGGAAGGTCTAATTAGGAACTGGAACATATCTATTATACACAAGACAACCCTGTTTTAGGCCGGGCGACCCCAATATTAGAAATATCAATAAATACTTATTATAATATATTATGAGTTGAAATTCTCTACGACAATTGAAATTCACATTACACCATCCGTGCACGTTCATATAATTGAGTTTCGTCGAAATGGAACTTTATTACATATTCCTAGTTAGCAAAACGAACTGTATTAAAATGTATTGATTCTATTGACTTTTAATTATAAGTCGTGTATGACGAAAAAGTCGCAAAAAGTACGTTCTACGTTCAATTAAAGTAAATGAAAGAAAAGGTGAACATGGTTGTCAAATATCTTAGATACTGTCCGAATACTCTGCTACATTATTGAAAATTTTTGGGAAGTGGGGACTTTTTTACCCCTCACCGGTCATCACTGATTCAAAAACAATTATTTTCGATCAACCACAAGTGATTTCTTTCTCTCTGTTCTAATTAAAATTTGTTCTACGTCATTTTATGCTTAGATAGACTAATCAGGACTGATGTGGGATCCGAAACAATGTAATGTGCCTCCAAGGGGATCGAACACTACACACGATCATTACAAGGTAAGAGCGTTTCGATCGGAAAGAAATATTAAATGTAATTTTACCTCTGAGTGAAAAAATAATAATATTAATTCTAAAAACAGAAATTACAAATTTCTTCATACTTACATTTACTAAAATTGTTGATGCATGCCAATTGCATTTAGATTTATTCTAGGATATAAGAGGGGGCATGTTCACTTCTCCAGCTAATAAAGTCCCAGTACTCAATGAACGCCCCTTTACTTCAAAGAAAGTTCAGGATGATCAGTTTCTCTCTGACAACCATATGTCAAGTCCATGTCGAGCCCAAAATATCCTACCCTCAAACCTTTCCCAGCAATAGCGTTCGTTTAAGGCACTGTCAACGTGCCAATTCAGTTTTTCTATAAATTCCTTAACATGAAGTTGCAGTTGCATTATCTTTGCTCGGTTGTGTTGTGCATTTTTTTTTACAATGTGGAGGCCTTGAGAGTATAACGTTGCAGTGAATGAATGAATGTCCAAACACTGCAAGTAAAAATGACAACAGAGCTTTTCAGAGAAAGAAACACGAGGTGGCTCGAAACCAGATACGCATCCGGACTGAAGTGAGCTGTGTCAAAGAAACCGAACTGGCGTTCGAGTGAGGACTGTAACCATTGCCGGATCTACAAGCCGCAAAACCTCATAGTGGAGGGGGTCCCGCAGACAAGTAAAAGTAGGTAAATAGGTATTTAAGGAGGGAGTCTATGATAATATTTTGCGAGAGGGGGGCAAGATTTGTAGATCCCGCATTGACTGTAACAATAACATTGCACATCAGAATCAACAATAACTCGACAAACTGAATAACTGAAAGTATAGTCTATGCTCTATGGTATATTTTACTGTACAGTTAATTGTAAATGGTTTATGGGAAGAAAGTATATTATTACTCCATTTATGCTTATGTCATCAACGTATTACGTCGAGACTTCCTTGCCACCAATGGGGTCTCTCCAAATGCCTAGTGGTAACGCATTGTAATAAAGGGTCTGTGAAGGCACATAGCGGTTCGGTTTTCACTTTAAACTCTAGGGCCTGTCTCGATTAGCCTATGTGTGCAAAACGTACTTAAAACGAACGTATACTAATTCCTTACCATCAACTTTGCCGATCATTCTGCAGGTGAAGTATACGTATACGTAATCCTGAAATGTTATGCCACCATGCTTACAACGTGCTTCTTCTTAACTATAAGGTAATCTAGAATCATTTATGGCGCTTACCGTACACATAATGCTTTGAAAGCAAAACAACGAAGATACCCAGATAGCACGAAAGCTTTTGGAATCCTTGATGTAGCTTGCTTATAGCTTGTCAAAACCAGTTAAATGCGGCAAGCTTGATATTAACACGATGCAAACTTGTTTCAAGCATGCAGCTTTCAATAACAAGCTTGCTTGGCACGTGATAACTAGTTGGCTTGATTCAAGCCTGTTGTAAGCTTACAGAAACCTTGTTCGCTTTACATGAAAAGCTTGTTTCAAGATTGAAGAGAGCTTACTGTGCTATCTGGGTAGGGAAGAGTTCAATGACAATCAAGAGAATCTATTATTAATTTAAAAGAAAAAGAAACAGAAAAACTTCTTACCTTTTGCAGATATTCCTCTGTATTGATATGCCCAATGGAAGCTGTAAACAAATCTATCCACAATGTAGGGTGGTCAGGATCCCTGCGAGAAAATCACGCATCAGTGAGTTCATTTTGACTGCAGGGTGTGCGGCATGTCGCTGATGCCGGCATTTTCGACTCGTGACGTCCCGCTTATTTTTACGCAAAAATCTTTAGCATGCGTATATATATATTGCATAACGAGTGCTAATCTGTGTTATAAGAGTTGTTCAAAGTGGTGGTCAACTGCATTCTAGGCATTTTTTGATGAAATTTTGTGACATGCAAAAGTTCCTCTTTAGTAATTCTTGCAAGTTCTGTTCGTACAGTGGCCTATTTCTAATCCGATAATGCTGTGCTACGCAATGCGGTCCTGGCTAGCAAGGAAACATGTCCGAGGAGGCTTCATTTCAATCCACACTGGCCACC
This sequence comes from Lepisma saccharinum, assembly GCF_977018435.1. NCBI lineage: Eukaryota > Metazoa > Arthropoda > Insecta > Zygentoma > Lepismatidae > Lepisma > Lepisma saccharinum. Next base: position 103,980,700 of record NC_139232.1, read on the forward strand.
TGCTTATCGCTTGAAAACGATTCAAACAAGACCTTGAATGAACTCGATCGACACAACACAGGAGGAAGGGGGAGGGTGTGTTTAGATTTGCTGATATTCACTGAGATGCATGGACGTCTCTTCGGCAGACGAAGGCATAACGTAGTCGATTTTCGATCTTGACACCAAACTGCTCGGTTTCGATTCACAGCCTGAACATGGATATGTTTTTTTTTTTTTTTTTTTTTTTTTTTTTTTTTTTTTTTTTTTTTTTTTTTTTTTTTGTGAAGTTCTCTTCGTCAATTTCATTTAATTATTATCAATTCTGATTGTCGCGTTAGCCAGAAGTGGTAGAAAAGTGACTCTATGTAACCAAAAATACAAATACTTACATTACTGATGCGGTTGCAGATATGTTCACAGTAGTGCAAGTTTATTGTTTCAAAATAACACTTGGTACGAGTGCTTTTTTATCCTCTTTTTTTATCAATTGAATATCAGTTTTTGACATATTTTGACAATTTTTTGTCGATGTTTTAGCGTTTAGCGATGTTTTAGTGAAATTTCGCTTTTTTCCCACTCACACTTGGTACGAGTGCATTTGTAGCCTCTTTTTTTTATCAATTGAATATCAGTTTTTGACATATTTTGACAATTTTTTGTCGATGTTTTAGCGTTTAGCGATGTTTTAGTAAAATTTCCCTTTTTTCCCACTAACACTTGGTAGGTATATCACGATCTTACGTGATATAACTTAACGTATCCTTTTTTTTTATTACGTGCAAAACTACACGAGAGCCTCTACATGCTTTGACCTACTTTAGAGTAGACCCAAATGGACAGTTCACCAACCGAAAGTGGAGCTCGGAGTGGGGCTCGGTGGGGCTCGCCTTAATGGTTTTCTCTTGTAAGGCATAAGCCTCATTTTCTCGCAGTGTTGCCAACACCTACCTACACCCCTTCTTCTTCTTACTTGGCAAGGGCTTTGCCAATGTATACACTGGCGTAACATACACACACTGGGCAAGGAGAGCCGGCAACAAACACACACTGCCGTAAAAGAGAGAGAGATGGATGGATGGATGGCAACACAGTATATGTGTGCGTGTGCGTGTGTGCGTGTGTGTGTATAATATGTAGCATTATTAACTAGAGAGTGTTGGCAAACCACCTACAACTAAAAAAAAAGAGAGAGATGCCAACGTTGCTGTAAGATGAAGAGAGAGAGAGAGATTTAAAAGACCTATAGCTGGCAACAGTGGTGAGCGAATGCGCCTTATCGTAAATTTTTCCAAGTCCGGGGACCATGTTTATATATCGCGACCTTTGTAAACCTCTCGGGAACGATGTGCCACACACGCGCGTGCGCGCCTCTCATTATTTCCGTATTGTGACGCAAGCAAACAAACAAAAATAATAATTGTTTTTTAGGATTCCTGGCCCCTATAACCCCGCCAGGGTGCGTGGTGCCCAACCAAAAAAGGTTCTAACGGTTGCGGTTATAGATAACCACACCTCTGTAGAGTTTCACGTGTTTTTTGTTTTCTCAAAGTTCCTATGAGACACCTCTGTTTGTCAAAAATTCGAGATATTTGCAATTTAACGCTGTGGACTTGGAAAAAATTTCGATTGATGAAAAAAATTGGTTCCATGACGACCTATGTTCATTTTGGTATGGGAGGACAGAGAACACCGAGACTCGACCGACGCACTAAACCCGGCCTCTCTACTCGTACTCTACGTCACCAAAAAAAATCGACAAGGGGAGATTTTTCGATAACTCTCACTGTTTCCAAGGTACTTAGGTTTTTGATAGACGACAACGACGGAGTCAGCAATGAGTAAACATCTGAACTCGGTGATAGAACCATGTAGAGTAAACTATTACACAATATGTTGCAACAAATTATGACGTAATGTGATGAGTCATATCTAACGTGGCGTCTTCTGATTGGTTAATTATTACAGGTGTTTTCAATACGGTCCGCGCTTTTATTATATATAAGACGGCATACACTGCAGATCAGTCAGTCTCGTGAGAGCAGCCGAAGAGTACGGACGTCCTGTCGCAGCGCTCCTCGTTTTTGTAAAAAAAAATAGGTATCTAACTTTCTTTGAAGCTACATACCATCTATTATTTCAAGTTTAAAGGTGTTTCACGTGGTTTTTCATAGTAATTTCGACCAGATTGAATTTTGACGTGATCGTGCGTTTTCTATTTCGCCTCGTAAAATTCTATATAAAATAGCATAGCTGAAAATTCTATCGTAATATACTAGACTTTTTGATTTCTGTGATTTTGGAGAAAGCAATGGCATCCACCAGTTTCAATCGTAAAAATGATAAAACTGAATGTGTTACTTGCGAAAAATTAATATCTAAAACTAATATTAGCAAGCACAGGGCAAGATGTATCGAAACAGGTTCGAGAATTAATCGTTCGTTACCTTCTAAGCCTTGTGCTTGATGCGGAAAGATGATCAGCATTGCACATTTAAGTAAACACCTCAAAATTTGCAAACCATCGACCGGACAAGCATCGGAAAGGAAAATCGATGATTCAGAAACGGAAGCTTCCACTTCCAAGCAAATTAAATTATCTAATGAACGCAAACCAATTTGATCTGCATTCAACGACCAACTCCAGGATTTTTCAATTAAGTCAGAACCAGGCCGTGACATCCTTAGTTTCTTGGATGAAACGAAAACATCTGTACTAAATATTTTAAAAGATAAACTTGAAAACAACTCTATAAAAGTATACGTTGTTCTGTTTTCTGAATACGAAAAAGTCGATGGCACAACGAGAATTTTTTATCATCGTACAGAAAACCAGACTCTTTATTTTGCTGACGTCGAAAATTTAGACAACTTCTATTATAAAGTTACCAATGAGCTGGTTAAGAAACATGACGATTTCGAGGCTAAAGGGTCGGGATGGTCTCTGTGTGGAAGTCCTCACACGTTAACTGTTTACGTGAACCAATTCTCGCCTCTTCGCGCTTCAAGCTACGTTCCTCTTCCACCGAACATTCAACACAAGAGGGCTGTGTTAAATATACAGAACAGCGATAACAAGTGTTTCCTTTGGTGTATATTGGCTGCACTGCATCCTGTTTATTGCAAAAATAATATACAGTGGGTTGGACATTACAAACAATACGAGTCCGAGTTTGAAAGTGTAATGTCTGGCATCGAATACCCGGTGACATTGTCGGATATAACAAAGTTTGAAAATCGTGCAGGAAAACGCATCGCTATTAATGTATATTCCTTCACGTCAGATAAATATCTCGTGCATCCAGTCAGGATAAGCGATATCGACGATGACGATGCTCGTGTGATTAATCTTCTTCTAATTTCAAACGAGGATGTTCATCACTACACGCTAATTCGTCCTCTATCACGTTTGGTCAGAAGTCAAACTACCAAGTATGCAAACCACATCGAAGTTTGCCCGAGATGCCTAACCACGTTCAACGATAAAAAACGAGTCGATTATCGAAATTACACCGGACGTCAGATTGCTATCGATAAACTTGCCGAACATAAAATTTATTGCGGTGACAACAGACCGACTTGCATGTTGATGCCGAAATCAAAAGAGGTCGAAGAATTTAGGATGCATAAGGCATTGTTCGAACATCCCGCAATCATCATTGCTGATTTTGAGTCTTTTCTCAAACCGTTGTCGTACTGCGAACCAGACCCAGAACTTTCTTCCACAACACCGTATCAGTTGCACGAAGCCTCGAGTTTCGGATATGTTGTTGTGCGACAGGATAGGATAGATGAACCGTATGTTTACCGAGGACCAGACGTAATCAAACATTTTTTTGAAAATATGGTTGAAGAGGTTGAGACTATTGGCAGCCTCTTACGCGAATCGAAACCAATGCTTCCATTATCCAGCGATGAACTTCAATCTCACAATAACATTGAAACGTGACCGGTGTGCGATCAACGTTTCACCGACGAGAACCGGAAAGTATTTCACCATAATCACTTCACCGGAAACTACATCGGTGGAATCTGTAACACGTGTAATCTATTAAATATTGAATAGCGTGGTGGTAGTTATTTATGGATTAAGGTATACAAAGGGAAGGGGTATTTCCTCCCTCTATTAAAAATAATATTGTTAGTGTGTTTGTTAATTTTTGGTGTATAACGTTAGGGGTATATAAAAATAGTGTAAGAACTATTACTCTTAGATGGGGCAAAGGTGGGAGTATAAGTATTGGGAATACCCAATCCCAAAAATTTTGTTCATAGTATTTATGATGGCGACCCTTCGTTTTGCTACGATAAATATAAACAAAATGAAATCCCTTACAAAACAGGCGGCGTTAGAGGACTTTATTATACAAGCATCATTAGATATTGTATTTCTCCAAGAATGTGAACAAATGAATTTCAATTTTTCCCCAACGATAAGAGTTCATAATAATGCAAATTTCCAATCGAGAGGAACAGCTTTGTTAACACGTAATACGGTTCCCCTCACAAATTTGGTATGTCATCCTAATAATAGAATCATATCAGCAAAAGATGCAAATGTATGGATATATAACATATATGCTCCATCCGGGTCACAGTGTAGAAAACAAAGGGATGAGTTTCTTGAGCAGGAAGTTGCAGTTGAAATGCAGGGTAGGAGAGAACACATAATATGTGGGGGAGATTTCAATTGTGTATTGTATCCGCAGGATCAAAGACCTGGATTTAACAAGTCGAATTCATTGGAAAAATTAGTAACTGGCTTTAACTTCACAGATGTCTGGAGTGACAAATGTTTTGGGCAGAGGGGATTCACGTATATACGTGACAATTGTGCATCCCGATTGGATAGATTTTATGTAACACCCACATTACGTCAGTACGTAAAATCCATCAGTATAACACCTACATGTTTTTCAGATCACAGTGCTGTCATTATGATGATAAATGTGGACATTCCAATAGTACCTAGAGGGTACGGTTGTTGGAAATTAAATGCTTCAATTCTTAATGAAAAAATTTCCAACAAGCATTTAATGACCAATGGTCGAGATGGATAACACACCGCCTGAGGAGGATAGATATAATCCGCTGGTGGGAGAAGATACTCTAACCGGGTATAAAAAGATTTTGTATCAGTTACTGTAAGGAACGGTCGAGAGATTGGATAAATAAATATAATTTTTACTACAGGGTGTTGCGTGAACAAATTCAGCAAGCAACAGACGGGAAAAAAGTGCAAACTGAAGTCAAACGTATAAAAGCTGTATTGTTAAAAATGACTGCAGAAAGGCGTCAAGGGGTCAAAATTTGTAGTAGACTTCCTCATTTTGACAACGATGAGGTCGCCTCTATCAGCCATGTAATTCATGAAAGAAAAAATGCTAAAAGACAATGTATTAGTGAAATATTTGATAATTGGGGAAAAAATATCAATTCAGCCCCTGAAGTACGTAATTGCATTTATAATTATTTTGAGCAACAATATTCCCAACCAGCGTCACATAATGGAGCTTTAATGGATGCATTGGCATCCGAATCAGAGGTTTTTACAGATGAAGAAAGTGAAAACTTAAACAAAGAATATACAAGTGAGGAAGTGTTTCGAGCGATTAAGGAAGGGCAATCATTTTCAGCTCCTGGTTAGGATGGGATACCCAATAAGTTTTATCAAACCTTTTGGAAATTGATGGGTCAAACAATAACGGATTGGATAAATGCAGTGTTTAGCAAGTATCAAATGGGTACATCTTCCAATACGGGTATTATAATTCTAATCTCAAAATGTCCAAAACCAAGCGAAGCTGGTCATTATAGACCCATCACCCTACTTTGTACGGATTACAAAATATTGGCGCGATGTATGCTTGGCAGACTTATGCCTTATGTCGACAAATTAGTAGGAGAGGATCAATATGTTTTTGGTTTAAATAAGAAAATCTCAAATGTTTTACAAACGATGCGTGAAGTAATTACATGTTATAGACTACAGAACAAAAATTCTGAAAATGCTATATTAGCATTAGACTTTGAACGTGCTTTATACTCGATAAATCATGAATATCTATTTAAAGTTTTGCAGGGCTACGGTATACGTGGACATCTTCTTTCAGTATTTAAAAGTCTTTATAGTCATGCAACAGCAAAAATTCAAATAAATGGTTTTCTGACAAAAGAACTCTATATTTATAAAGGTGTAAGACAAGGAGATCCTTTGTCGATGTTAGCGTTTTGTATTGCACTGAGACCCATTCTTTCTGAAATAGGCCGAAAAGTTCAAGGAATTAACATACACTCTACTACCATTAAGGTGTTAGCGTATGCTGACGATGTTACTGTATTAATAAATGAACAGTCTGATATTGATGAAACATGTCAAGTATTACAGAAATTTGGAAAATGGTCGGGATTAAAAATAAACCAAGAAAAATCGTCAATTTTGAATTTAAATTTGGTTCATTCTCACTTGCAGCGAGGTAATTTTAAGGTTGTACAAACGATACGTATACTAGGTATAATATTTACGCACTCTATTCAAAGTATGATCCAATTAAATTATGATAGAGTATTAACTGGGGTTAAAGCGATATTACAAACAAATAAATTTCGCAGCCTTAGTTTACAGTCAAGGGTGACCTTTGTACAGGTGTATGCACTCTCAAAGGTATGGTACATGGCAAAAATCCTCCCACTACGGAAGTTAGATATAAATAAACTTAAGAGTGCAGTAAAGTGGTTTATTTGGAATAGTCAGATATTGAGGGTGAAACATGTATTACTTTGTTTGCCTTTTGCCGAGGGAGGAATGAATCTTGTGAATATAGAACTCAAATGCCAGGCGTTACGTATTCAAGCTGACACGCAGACATTGATTCAGCATCCACTCAGCCTCACAAGTAAAGTTTTGAGAAGCGCTTTGGACTATATTTCACTAGAGGCTCCTATTGATATTACTAGACTGGTAGACAATTTATGGTATTTTAAGTCAACAATAGTGGATATTAGTTATGCCCTATTACAATCTCCGATATTAACAATACCAGTGACATCGGAAATATATCGCAGACTATGTAAATTAGAACAACCAACATGTAAAATTATTGAGCAAAATCCCAGAATGAAGTGGAGAGAAATATGGAATAATATTCAGGCTCACCATCTTACATCAAATCCGATCAGCATGGTATATAATTGTCCACCAAAAATTAATCACTGGACAGAGACTCTATGATCTTAAATTAATAAATACGCCAATGTGTGCTAAATGTAATGTATCTGATAGTTTAGTCCATAGACTGAGTGAATGACAAATAATAGAAACATCATGGCTTTATATAAGGAAACTTGTGAGTACTATTTGTCGAACATCAGTGTATAACATCTCTGTAGATATTCTTTTATATCCAGCTTCTGAATATTACCCAAAAACAAAACGTAAGAGTGTACAATGGCTCTTAGGACACTATGCCTATTTCCTATCGACATATCTGCAACCAGATTTTAATATACAATTTGTAAATTACCTCCATCAAGAATACCACCGGATACCTGACTGTAAAAGAAAGATTGTATGCTAATTTTCTTACTGTAATGTTTACTTGCCCAATGAGTTGAAATGTAAATTGAAAATGTAATGTAATAAATTGCAAAATGTAATAAAAAAAAGTGGTTAAAAAAAAGTGGTTAGCACATCGCGCTGCGACGCCAAGGGTCCCGGGTTTGAATCCCGGTCGGGCTTGGTTGTTTGTGAATGTCCATTCATCAATTTCATCATTTCATCACTCATCCCCATCTTCGCAAATTAGCCAAGAGGCACAAAACGCGAAGTAAAATAAACTAAATCAATCAATCAATGTACCATCAGGGAACAGTTTATTTTTATGACATCGTAGAAAAACACCACCTTTGCGTCCCTCTTGCGAAGCGAGCTAGTCATAGCCGTAGATAACGATCCCCGAAATCTACCTTAAAGACTTTTGTATGATAGTTATTTTACTTAATTTGTACTCTTTCTCGGATAACTTGATAGGAAGTAAAAACTGTTCAAAATGAGTGATAAACGATCGAGTGAAGGCCAGAGATTTAACTGTCCGTGTGTAGTTCGCTGCACTTTTTGACACTAGGTGTAGTGCTGGTGTATCCAGGTGTCAGGCTGGTGCAAGGAAACGACATTGAACCAAGTAGACGGATCGAGGTGTTCAAGTTCACAAGATTCAACAGATGCCTGTCTGCTGCCTTAAATCTTCATTTGATTAGTTATCACGCACCACGTGGTCATACACCACACCGCTTTAGAACGTAGTGCAAACGGTGCAGACCCAAGATGCACTACTTGATACCAAATCCACGAAATAGTCGAGTTGGTGTTCCACCTTGTAACGTGTAATCAACTGGACTTGTGAGACCTGAGAGAGTCAAAACGTTCAGGGAAAGGAAAGGCGGTTCTGTCTCGAAATTGGTTTTGAAAAGATTATTAAAACAAATATTTACATAGAACAGATATTTAGAAATAGAAAAGATACAGAGTGATCCAAATGTAGTAATCATGTTTCTGCAGTTGCTTCACCTGAGGAAAATATTCATCTACAAGCACCTTAATGCATCAAGAAAATCTGTAAATATTGAACTGTTACTTACAGTGATTTCCATCCGCTTAAATTAGAAATGAGATGATTCAGCATGTTCTTCATACCGCAAGGATTCATAGTGAAATAATAAAACACCATTCTAGCTTGATCGATGGTAATTCCGTCTTTCTTGGCGAATATATGATCCAGTACTCTGCAAAAATTAAAACTAATTTACATTGCTTAGTTATGAAGTCATATTTGATTCTTTCAATGGAATTACTTGCATTGATTTACAGTAAAGGATCCAATTATATGGAAACACAACCATCAATATGTCATGAGAAGTAATAGATTTCCTCCTAGGGATTGAGGACTGTTTGCTTCGAAGATTGTGAAAGTAACTAAGTGTTTTAAACCAACAATTTAACTTTTGCCTCAGACTTATTTATTGATAATGTCTTGTTTCAATTACTTTAAGTTTCTGATGTTTACTTTATTCAGATAATGCCAGCCAATTTTCCATTCATAATGTTCCCATCTCGTCTAATATGAAATATTTCAGATAAAAATGCACAAAATTAAGAAAATTCACATATTACTAAAATATTGCCAGAATGTTTTAACACTGAGTATCCCTTGTATTAAAGAAGGAACAAAGATATTGGGAAAAAAATTCTAAGATTCGTGTCATCGCTGTGTGCGGTGTTTCCAAGTTCCACGTAAATCTTTACTTGATTGAATAAAAATTTGTTAAGAATCGGTTTCGCAAGTATGAATTGATAATGATAATGGCTTTTAAACAAGACCAATTTTGTACTTGTAGGACTATCCAATACTAAAAATAGGTGTTTGGAAAAATTGATAAGAACAATTTCTTGACAAATTTTGAAGGTCTTAAAATTAAGAATTATGTCAAAAACGTTTCTGCCTGCACCGTACTAGAAATGCATAAAGCCTGGACCACCTGTTTCTTATTTATAGAATTTCAAAGAGAGCGATCAATTGCAACACTTAGGAAAAAAAAACATTTTTTGTTCTCACGATTACAAATAGAAAGCATCCTTGAAATAAATTTGATTAGCATAGATTAATGCATAATTGAATAAGCTAAATTTTAGTCTAACTCGTTTTTATGTAGGTCTACTGGTTAATTTCTAATTGGAGTCCAAACTCGAGTATCAATCATTCTCAATCCGACAGTAAGGAGGATTCTATTTGATTTATTTATTTATTTACGACTTTGTTTACATGGCGAAGTTAAGGCATTAAAGCCTTCTCTTCCACTTAACCATTAATTGCAGGGATCATTTTTTTCTTTGCAGTTAATTGTATACAATTAAAAAATTAAAAAGATAAATGAAAAATAAAGTAATGAAAGTAAAATGAAAATAAAAATGAAAGCAATACAGTTTGAATACGATGAATCAAGCCCTGAATTAACCATTAATTACGTACATTTCTCATTATTTTTACTAGCACAATCAAAAAATATAAATTAAAAATAAAAGCAATACAATTTCTACTTGGACACACACACACACACAAAATCACACACACACACACATTCATACATAGAAAGAATATTTCGTGGGCTAAATGGCGTTGCTTAAATTCGTACTTTTTAGCAGTACACGTACAGAAGAATAAATATTTTTTCAATTGTAAACACATGGGCACTGGCAGAAATATCTCAATATATAGGTGAAATTTATGGTTACTCAACGCCAAAAGAAAATATGAAGGATTTAACTTTCTTTACATGGTATCTCGTAAATTACATAATCATTCATCTTATAAATTACATCTCTTCGTTCTTACATTTATTAGTTATTAAGTGAATACCGCGTAACTCGTATGCTTTTCGTGCTGAAGAGTATCTAATGTTTTCTGCACGCTTCGCATCGCATTTGCAAGCGGAAATGTTACATGAAATGCTACCATGTAAACACTGCCTGTCATAAATAATGCTATAAGATTTTTGAAAGCATATATGCTAAAAGAAAGGCTTCCGTCAAAATCGGGCTTAAGTTAAAATCTTCAGCGATCTATTATAGCCTGTGTAAAATTTTGGTTTCTCTCTCTCCGAATGAAAGAAAGCTATGGTTAAGGTAAAAGCCAATAGATGGCGCTGATCACATGTTACGTCATTCATTTGCCGGTTGGATGTAAGAATCCTGAACCAAGACACTCCATTTCCAGCTGGAACACGTTCAAAATCACATCCAACAGGGCACTCGACGTGACGAGAGAGGTCGACAGGGGACTTAGACGAACGTAGTGGTGATGGTTTAATTTCATTTCTTTCGTAGAGAATTAGTATAATATTATTTTACTTAATTTTGTAGAGCTGTTCGTAGTATTATATTAATTTGCTTGTTGATCTTTACCGAGTGATCGTCATTACAGACAAGTAGAAAAAGGGGGAAATTTAACATAGAAATATTATTTTACGCAATCAGATAAACATGGATGAATAATGATACCAATTAAATAATCAGTAAGAGGGGAGATAGTCAATTATTAGTTAAGGATAACTATTGAAAATTATCTTTATATAAATATTAATGTTATCGTTGAGGTCATAATTGTTAATGACAGTTTATGTATATACAGGGTGTCGCAAAACTCTTTCAACAACGCTTGGGTGCTGGTAGATATCATTAAAACAAGTAACTTTTCCCTATAAAGTTTACCTCGAAAGCGCTTAGTTTCTGCGCTATAAGCGCTTAAAATCTATCCTGTACGTATGCAACCCAACACAGCAAAAGCTTGCTCTGACATAACTACCAGGGGCGCAGGGTTGCCACTAGCGTTCCTCGTTAAGAGAGACGACTTGAAAACAACAACTTGGGAGTCTTGTCTGAGCAAAATCCAAAACATTAATGATACTTGCGATGTTGTAAGAAGCATTGACAGTATTTATAAACTGACCAAGACAAATAATGGGCAGACTGAAATTCAAGATTACTGATGGCCGAGTGCACCAACGCCGATTATTTCGAAGTTCAGATGAGCGGGATCATTTTTGATCCACTCTAAATGAACTTGGTTTAAAGATTTGCATTGCACCAACGAAAAACGACGTTCAAGAGATTCCGTTCAAATGATCCGAGATTAATTTGTAAGGCTATACCTGATTGGTTGGCTAAAACAAATGACAATCAAGAACCCCACCGAATAGTGTGATGTGTTAAAGTATCAACGTGTAGGAGAAGAAAGTAATTCGGGCCGCAAACTTATCTGAATTTGAGAAATGTACTGATCAACCTTGTCGACGAGTACAAGGATGTAGTAGGGTGTCAAGAAATAATAATCTTAAAAAAGAACTGACGGCATAAGACAAAAGAATAAGGAGAAAGCATGGAACCTTCTTCTACGGGACTTCAATGCCTTACGAAATGCATTCGCGAGAGAACAGCGTACGCTGAAACTCGCCCGCTCAATAAAGATATTTTATTATTATTATTACTGTATTGTGGTAAGTATTTGAATTTTTCATTTCTTAATTCTTATATATTTATATTGTCATGTGTAGCAACAGCATGTAGCAATATCGTAACATTGCTCTGTTCTAATTTACCTTGGACTTGCACATGTTTTGTGTTCTGGGATAGAAAATACAGCATTTAGAAACATTTCGACTTTGCACCACAGAACCACAAATTATTATTATTATTTTGGCAGTTTTTAGTTTACTTTACACAACTCTCGAATTATCAGCATTGTACACCCAACATCTCTAGCGTTTGCACGCCCTCGATATCACTTTCCGCTCTTTTTATATTCAAAAACAACTGCCTGCAGTCGAAGCGTCAGTATCGTGAACCATGATCGGCCACCAAAACGGTGGCGAATGGCCGTTCAGAAGATAAACTCGTTTTGATGTTCCTAGATCGCGATCAAGCGTTGAACCGTCTTCGTGCAATGGAATTTTCCAGTGATCCTTTCCCGATCCGAGTTTAAAATTTGATCTTCGTTCGTGCACACGGCCATTACTCATTCTAAAATATCTCCATAATTGATCGATTGATATGGATTATTTTAGTTCGCTTTTCTGCCACCTTTGGCTAATCGCGAAGATGAGGATGATATGATGAAATAACAAATGACATCATTTTCTAAGCCAGGATTTAAACCCGACACACCTGGCGCCTTAGCGGTCTTTGCTAACAACACACGGAATGTTTCGTGTATCATGCAATATCAACAATTGCAAGGGACACGTAAGATAGGGGAAATGCACGAACGAACAAATGTAAGTAATGCGCAAATGTGCAGTACGAGTGCCCTTTACAGTTCAGCGCTTGATATAAGTATGCATTTCTTGACTTTGGTTCTTAATAAGCACTAGTTTTAATTTGTGAATTTATTTATGTCTAAACGACGTTTTTCATTAAATTGAAAGTCGGCCCCCGTGGCGGAGTGGTTAGAACATCGCGCTACGATGCCAGGGGTCTTGGATTCGAATCTCGGCTTGGGTATGAATGTTTGTGACTGTCCATTCATCAATTTCATCATATTATCACTCATACCCATCTTCGCAAATTAGCCAAAAGTGGCACAAAAAGTGAAGTAAAATAAAGCAAATCAATCAATCAATGAATCAATCAATCATTAAATTAAAAGAGCCTTGCAATTATTTCCTTATGATTGATTGATTGGGTGTTTAAGTCCACTTTATGCACAGTAAGGCTAATTGGGACTGGACCTACAGTTTAAAGTGGGATCCGAACCACTATGTGCCTCCACAGGGTATCAAAACCGGGACCCCTTGATTACAAGGCGACGACGCTACCACTGCGCCATCGGGGAGGCCTAATGAGACGAACACGATTAGCAATAATTAGGAATAATTTTCAAATAAATTGCAATAACATTACAGTCTGCGTGTTCGAAACGAGGCAGCAAACACATCATGTTTACATTTTTTCGTTCGTGGATTTCCCCTATCTTACGTGTCCCTTGCAATTGTTGATATTGCATGATACAGCATGATATCATACAATGAATGATATCTACCAGCACCCAAGCGTTGTTGAAAGAGTTTTGCGACACCCTGTATATATAATATCATTGTTTTAATACTAAATTTTAATTTTTTTAAAATAAACTGTCATCCAATCATATCCAGTGAACTTTATATTCTAGTAATTAAAATACTTGATGTAGGGTGTATCACGTACTTATGGGGGTCCAGTATGTAGATTCATAGCTATCTTTCATCGGTCAATCGGAAGGGTATATTTAATCCTAATTAAATTGTAATATAATTAAGCCTTATTTCAATATTAAAAACAATAAGTTGCTGACCAAGGCAGTTTATTAAGATAAAAACACTTAACACGTAACGTTTCAACCCTGTATCAGGGTCTTCCTCAGACGAAGAACTAAACTAAAATGATGAAATATACTACACACAGAAAGATTACATACACATAGCAGGGTCACTAGCCACACAACAACAAATCAAGTTGACAGTCCTTATCTAGGAAGATTTCTCCAAAGGAATTAAACATATCACCTCCTGACAGTTTTTGACTAATGGGCAGAGCCGTGAAAAACAGTGAGCAGGTGGTGGACGTTATAAAAGGTCTGAAGGAGTCTGGGGATAAAATCACAAAGTTTAGCCTAGACGTGAGAAGCATGTTCCCGAGCATCAAAAGGGGACACGTAGTGGATATAGTGAGGAAGAAAGTGGGGAAAAGCATTATAGGAGAATGGGATAGTGAGAGAGTGGTACAAGCGCTGGAAACCATTTGGGACAATGGCTACAGCAGAGTGGGGAGTAAAATCATCAAGATTAGTGAAGGTCTGAATATAGGCTCTTGCTTGAGCCCTGTGCTGGCGGAATTAGTTATGAATGAATGGGAGAAGGAAGTGATAGTGAAAGGAGGAGATAAGTTAAGTCTGTTTTGTAGATATGTAGATGATTGTTTTGGGATATGGAAGGGAACAAAAAGGCAGCTGAGTAAGCTTGTTAAAGATGTAGAAGATGGGAAAGCAGGGATATTCCTTGAGCTCGAAACGGAACAGGAAGGAACATTAAATTTCTTGGATATTAAGATGAAAAAGAAGAGAGGAATGGGGATTGTGGCTACATGGTATCAAAAGAAGTGTTCGGCAGGAGTGTTCTGCCACAAAAGAAGTGATGTGGGTGATGGAACTAAACGTAATTTTATAAGAAACATGGAAGACCGAATAAAGAAGATATGCACAGAGAAAGGGGAAGAAAAAACCAAGATTAATAGCCTGTGGGAACAACTAGAAGAGAATGGCTATGAAAAGTAAGACAGACACAACATCAACAGTAGAAGGAAAGAGATAAAAGAGAGAGGACTGGAAGAGAAGGAAGAAAAAGAAGAAGAGAGATGATTTGGTATAAGAAGTATGGGCGATGCCACAGAGAAGATATGCAAAGTGCTGAGGAAAGTGGGTATAAGAACTTACAGGAAGGGAGGACGCACTATTTTAAGTATAGCCAGCAAGAAGAAGGAAGAAAAGAGAGAAGAAGAAGAGGAAGGGGTTATCTACGAGGTGAAGTGCAGAGGATGTGAAAGTGTATATATAGGGGAAACGAAGAAGAGACTTAAAGACAGGTTAAAGCAACACATGGATGATGTGAGATTGAAGAGAGACAGGAATGCCATATTCAAACACAATAGAGAAACGGGACATGAAGTTGAATGGGATTCGGCTAGGCGAATAGGAAAAGAGAAGAGAGAATTAGTGAGAAAATGGAAGGAGGCCAAAGAAATAGAAAAGAAAGGAGAAGACATCATGAATTGGAATGGAGGACTCAAGATAAACAAGGAATGGAAGAGTGTGTTAGAGAAAGTTGAAAGGATGAAGAAAAGGAATGAAGAAAAAAGAAGTATGAACAAGGAAGAAAGAAGAGAAAAGAAGAAGACCAGAGGAGGAGGTATTCATCCATAACCAAAAAGGCAGGAGGTGGTTCTAGACTCTTGCTAATCTTGACCTGTCAATCACCTGTCAGTGTAGACCCATTAGTCAACAACTGTCAGGAGGTGATATGTTTAATTCCTTTGGAGAAATCTTCCTAGATAAGGACTGTCAACTTGATTTGTTGTTGTGTGGCTAGTGACCCTGCTATGTGTATATAATCTTTCTGTGTGTAGTATATTTCATCATTTTAGTTTAGTTCTTCGTCTGAGGAAGACCCTGATACAGGGTTGAAACGTTACGTGTTAAGTGTTTTTATCTTAATAAACTGCCTTGGTCAGCAACTTATTGTTCCCAATTAAAAACAAATAATTTAAATCCGAACCAAAGCAAGAAAGAAAGGTATATACTATGCAGAGATAAATCCATTACTCACCTTTGAACCTTATAGTCGTCCCTATTACAGGTAGCCAGCGACCGAAGGAAGTTGTCTCTGCTCTTAGAGTCGTAAGAGCTGGGCAGGTTGAGATACCTCTCGAACAGGAAGTCCCACTCTTCTCTTGATGCAAAATTTGAAATGGGGCAAAAATAACCTTTAGGGATGCTAGGGGAAGAAATAAGAATCCGTAATCGACATTGGAAGAAAAGGGAAACTACTATACTATAGACGGTGCGATTAATATTTAAATGTATTGAATTATATCTTGCTATTTTTTGTGAGCCACATACCACTTTGCTATTTCACTTATTTTCACCTTCACTGTGAAGAAAGCATATCCAAAATTAAGTTTAATTAAGAAATAGGGGTGATGGCAATTAATGATATTTATTTCATTAATGCCAATTTCTACATGCAAGGGAGGCGATGCGATTAAGGCCTGCCTCTCCATGAGATAATAAAAAAAGACAAATGACAGCAAAGGATATCGAGAGAAACAAACGTGGTAAATGCAATCTCCCACAAAATGACCGCCGAATACCATCTTTGTCTTTGAAAAACTTTTAAAACGAAGTCTCAAAATTGTAATTACACATTCATTACCTCTACATACATTATTAATAGTAGAGGAAATAAACGATTTCACCCGGAAATAATTGCAACACAAATGTTTTTTGTACCAGATTGTGCGGAATGGTGTAGTGAATAATACATTAAATATCCACCATCCAAATGTTTGGGGAAAATCCGCCATCTTGGAAAATGACGGCAAAGATTTACCTTGAAAACTATAATATTGTAATAAATCGAAAACTGTGCATTGTATGTACACAAAATGTGAAGATAACCAAAATGAAAGAGCAGAAAGTTTGATAAATTATGTTTTTTGTTTGATAGAGCTACCACAAATCTTAATTGAATTAGAAAGATTCAAATATTTTCTTTCATTTTTAGAATTATCGTAAAAGTTGGTTTCTAACAAAAAAAACAGCAAATATGTAAGAAACTATGTAATGTACGTCCTTAAATCACTGATCGAAATTCATAGCTCATGATTTCCTCTACAGATTGATTTTTACGTATTTCGAGCTTCTAGTGTCAAGGGTTGAGGAGATATGTAGTTTAAAGCAAAGTCATGTTTTCCCTATATTTTACATGTTTCATTTCTTATGATATAATACATTGTGTTCTGCAGTGTTTCGTTCCCTTCCGTTTGTTACGTGTTGTTTTTGTTCGTTAAAAATGTATACACACAGTAGCAGCGATTAGGTGTCTGAACTGAGTAAGGATTGGGGGGGGAGGGCATGGACAATTTAATTTCTATATACTGCAATTAGAAAGAATCGTATTGAAAATTGAATTCGGACAAATGATTTTGGGTCACATCCACTGGTAGGCAAGGTTTAGCATTAAGAGACCATAGTGAGTGGACAAAAAGTGTGTATGGGGGGGGAGGGGCATTGCTCACCATGACCCATGTCCAATTGCCGCCACTATCAATACATTGAAATATTAAGATAGAGTTTTTAATCAGTCACTTTGCCAGAATGTCCATTGCAGAATTTTTCGTAGATACCTGGTGATAGCATGTTCAATTTCATCATTTCCTGTACATACAGACGTGCACTTGTAGCACAGGTGTTGCCCCTTATGCAGCAAAGGAGAACACATGCATAATTGGTTGAAGATGTAAACTCCACATTCCATTACGCTCGGCTTTAATGAAATTCGGAAGAATATCGATCATCCTAATGTATTGCATTAGCGCCTACTTCTGAATTAAACAGGCCAACGATTATTGAACCTATCTCAGAAACATGTTCATTTGCAACATGCAGTTTACTGCTTCAAGTAGCTTGAATAGTGTTTCATATTCTATGATATTATCCCTTGTGTCTCTGGCTAAGGCTTTTTGGAATCTATTTGATCTGTTTTAGTTTATATTACGTCGTTTTCCGCCACCTTTGCTTAATCACGAAGATAAGGTTGGATGAATGGACAATCACAAACATATATGGACCACACAACACGAGTCCATCAGTATCAAATCTTGCGGCAAATAATCGAAAAAGGTGATCATCCAGGGAAACCAGCGATTTCTTTACTTCCAGATATGCATTCAATACACATTGCAATATATTTGTGGCCACTCAAAGAGGTAAATCACACAAATAGCATCACATTGATCAACCAATATATCTGAAAGCACACTGCATGGTAGCCAAAGAGAACTCAGGTAGCTCTCTGAAGCAGCCCATATTATGTATGGGTGGGTGGTCTTCATATCAAGTTCAATTTCCTGAGATTTGTTGCTTATCTAATGGCAGGTTCAGGCCTTCAACAAATCCTTGAGATCATTTACGGAGGTAATTATGTTAAACCTACGATAACCAATGATCACCGGAAGAAGCCCTCACTTCCAAGTAGTGCACCTTGGACTGCATTTTGAAGACTACCGAGACTCCGACGTTTGGACTCACAGTCAGTGTAATCCTCTGTGGAACTCGTATTGTCGTCCATATTCTCCCTTCATCCATCTCAGCATATCATCATCAGTCCTCGTGTTAGCCAAATTGACAGAAAAACGACGTACTATAAACTAAAACAAATCAAATCAAACCGAAAAGGCCATAGCCAGAGACACGAGTCATCTCATATTTTATACAGCACTCTTCACGCTACTTGAAGAAGCAAAGTGCATTGCAAATGAACATATTTCTGAGATACGTTCAATAATCGTTGGCCGACTCAGTTCAGAAGTAGTCGCTAATGTATGAGACGGTGTATTAAGACTTCCGAAAGGTTGTGGAGAACAATGATGTTGAAGAAAGGTAGCCACACAGAAGCCATTTTGAGTGGTGCAGATGTAAAAATCGCCTTACCTAATGTGATAAATCAACGTTGGAAATTACCGAGAATGATCGAAGACACCGTTAACACGCAGGCGAACCTCCATACAGGAGTGGTCAGTGTGAAGCGTCATGAAGAGAGGTATGTCAAGTTAGAATATATATAAAATGACATGCACGTCCCATTTCATCCAATATATCTTTATTCATCGTCGTGACTAAACGAAAAAGTAGAAACGCGACTTTGTACTACTTTAGTATGTATTTACATTTTCCTTGTGCAAGCTGTACGCACTACATAAATTTAACTTAACACACACTTTCTCTTCCCTCAAAATCATGTATTAATATTCACTTCCTTACGTTAGTATACAAATAACTCCTAGTAGTTGATCAGACACAAGAGAATTATACATAATATGTATAGTTTAACAAACCAAATATTGCACATGCAAATAAAGTTGTGTCCGGCTCATTTTGACCTCCAGTCTCTCTATATATATGCATGTACTCTGTTTCAATCTTTCATTTCACTTACTTCTCCCAGGTATTTCCTCACTTCCTGTCACACTTCATTTATCTTTATTCTGTTGTCTACCACTTCTATCACCTCCCTTCCTGTTCAGTTCAGCCATTTGTCCCTTGGGTTTCGTGTAGAGGGGCAGTTCAGTAGGATATGCTCGTCCGTCTCCTCTCCATCGCACAAAGAACATATATTTTCCCCTGCTTCGTTTCTCTTCCTTAATTGTTTCTATGTACCTAGTCTGAACCACGCCAGCGCGCCTCTTTCCCTTTCCCCCTCAATATTGGTATATTTCGATTTCCACCATTCTCATTACTCTTAGCTGTTCCCTGATTGAAGCCTTCGTTTGGCAGTCTGCTCTGATTTGGTTTTCCGTTGAAAACCCCCCTTCCTCCCTCTTTCCATAACCAACACATTCCGCTATTGTATAGGAGATTTTTCCCTTCCCAACCCCAATTGTGAACGTTTTCCTCCCTTGTCTGTATTTCCAAACATTGTCCCATGAGCGTAGTTTGGCCCTCTTGTGATAATCTCATCCAATATTTAACAACCCTCATCCGTGCTTGTACCGTGTCTCTGTTCAAGCCCAATTCCTTGAGGATCCCAAAGTGTGCCGTATATCTGCTTACGCCCATTACCCTCTTACAAAATTCTGTTTGTGTGCCGGTTGTTGAGTTGTCCCCTCTTAACTCCCACAGTTCTACTCCATAGTTTAATGTTCCTAATATTATTGATGAATAGAGTGTATGTGAAGTTTTTAACCCGCTGATTAAACCCCCCGTATGTCCATGTGTCCTGTCTGCTAAATATGAAGCCATTTTTGAAGGGAACGGTTTTTCTTAATGATTACATTCATTTTATATTTGTTGCACCCCTCATATATGCTATCTATGCACCTCTGTAAACCCTCTATTGTGTTGGACAAGATGACTATGTCGTCTGCATACATAAGGACTGGTATACTTTGCACTCCTATACATGGGATTGAATCCTGGTCCTTTTTAATATCATGTGCTATCCAATCTATGAACAGTGAGAATAGCACTGGTGATAGGATGCGACGTTAAAGGCAGTGAAAGAGTAAAGAGTATAAAAATGTTATATCATGTTCTTTAGTCAACTTAGTATCCGATCTATTTACATTGCACAAATCCAAAATATTAAACAAATGTGTGGGAATGTTGTTGCATTCGATGGGGTCTGCCAATCCCGACTGTACTGCAATGCCGGGCCGACAGGTGGTGAGGGTGTAAAATGTTAGCACCAGGTATCTGCAATGGACTCTAAAGAAAAGTAACGGATTTAGAACTGTATCTTACCGTATCATATTAGTTGAATGTATTGACAATGGCGGTGATTAGACGTGGGGGCATAGGGAGTAGTTCCTCCCTTCTACATACTCCTTTCGCACACCGCGTCGTCATTTGCCAAGTAAATGTTAGAACGTGAGAATTTTTTCCGTTGAGTCGACTCATTTCAATCACGAATCGGCCAATATTTCAGTTTTTGCCATTGCAAGACGAACATAATTGGAGACTTGATGACGTCATTCCTGAGGTGTGTGACACGATCAGGTCATTGTTCCACGCACGTGAGTAAACTTTTAGTTGTTATTATGAGTCAGAAATATTTTTTACAGATAGACTATGTGACTAATATTTGTTAATGTTCAATTTGATGTGTCCACATATGATTTTGTGAAATTTATGTCTTTTGTGGGAGCTAGATTTTTAAAAAAATATGTTGTCGTAATTTGCCAACATTGTGAGTTATGTGTTAAGATTATAAAGCAATGAGTTCGTGAGCCAATATTGTTACAAGATATTTGGTACACTTAAATGTACACATCTTAAGGTTTTCCTTGTTTTTTTTGTGTATTTTAAGTTATTTTTTATCCAAATGTATGTAGTGGCGTACCCAGGGATTGGTGGTAGGGTTAAAAGCCCCTTAGAAAGAAATAATTAAAAGGAACTAAAACGTAAGAAGAAGTATGAAACTCTTGGGCAAGTCACTACGTGCGTGCTCACGCAGGAGTATTTATGTGAGGGGGGGCTTGGCGTCTGTGCAAGAGGGGAGGGACGTGGCGTTTGTGAATGCTATTCATATCTGTTTCTAATTTTCATTAGCTGTTATATTTTACAATTTATGAAGGTAAGAAATTACATATATTTTCTCCTCTATTGCAGGCTCTAAGGATGCCAAATTTTGACTAATGTAATTGCTACGAGAACTGAATGACAGTCAGTGATTTATCCACACAACATGGATGACAAGGGAGTAGAGAGCTTTAATGGGAGGTGTTGACAAAATGGACTTCATTTTTTCTTTGTAAAGAATATTTTTCAAATCATGAAGTGTACCTTGGAAGTAATATTTCATTTCGTTGACTTATTGATTTGCAGTTGGAATAAGAGAACCTAAATTATGCTTCTAAAAAAATAGCTTGAATATGAGAGAGAGAGAGAGATATGCAACGTGAAAGAGAATCTTCAAAAGAAATAAATGATCTGTTGAACATCATTGATTGATTGATTTAATTTATTTTACTTCGCGTTTTGTGCCTCTTGGCTAATTTGCGAAGATGGGGATGAGTGATGAAATGATGATATTGATGAATGGACATTCACAAACAACCAAGCCCGAGCGGGATTCGAACCCGGGACCCTTGGCGTCGCAGCGCGATGTGCTAACGACTCGATCACAGGGTCCGGCTTGTTGAACATCACACGCGACATTTCAGAAGCTCTAATTGTGAGGAATGATAATAGGAAACAGGGTACTCTTGTGAAAATGGGACGCCCAATTCACCAAATATGGGAGATGAGGATTTAGTTCAAAAGGGCAACAACTTATAAGAAAGTACGAGTCCCAAGAATAATATATTTGAAGTGACGCCAAAGAAATATGTGTGTTACGATAGGTTCCAACATATGCCAGAACATTCACATGGTTGAGAGGTACACTGTACAGTGGGGGATTGTTCATGGTAATGCAGGATTCAGTGTTCACAATGTGATGGACTATGTTTTAACAAGAAAAATAATTGTTTTAGAGATTGTGATGGGAAATTATGAAGAAAAGATGTTATATTCTTTCAAACCAGTAGAACAATAACCCCGTAAAGATGATATATTTTATCATGCATTGCTAATATCTGCAAAAAATCTACTTCATACAATTTCTAATAATTTGTTACCTATATATTATTGTATAATGTAATGTATACCACGATCATTATAAACATTATAAATGTGTCAATATTGCAACAGAAGTGTGCGTGAATGGTATTCATATGTAGAAGGAGTACAAACACGATGAGCTCCCTTCACTCACAGTGACGTCATTTACCAAAATCCGATTTTTCAATCTTTACACACACAATGTATTATATATATATATATACATATATTGTAGAGATATGGTGATTAAAAATACGAGAAAACCTCGTCAAGAAATTATTTTATGCTTGTTTATTCACTGGAATTGTCCGACCAGCGAGCAATCTCAAGAATGCGCAAACTTAGCAACTTCCTCGAAGCATTGACTGTGACGCAAATACGTGGATCTGCTAGAAGCATCTGGACAAGAACATCATTCGCCTACCAGGTATGAACAAGCGTAAATAACCTTCAATTCAATCTTCCATATCTCCTTCCTCTTAGTCGGAGCAGGTTCAACTCACAAGTATATTTAAGCTCTACTTAAATGTGTTATTGAAGCATCGCTGTGACCTCAGATCCCTGGTAAGACGGGATTACAACATGGTGGAGGTATTTCAGGCTCTTTTTTCAATTGAGTACCCTTCTGTACAAATTGTTTAAATTAAATTAGTCCCGCCCTCCCACTTTGGGAGTATCTCACAAAATAATTTTTTAGTAGTCACAACTTAATACTCCCACAGTACGCTTAAGATGCGTCAGACCCACTGACAATTTTGGATATTACTATATGAAATACAACCCTTCTTTTCTATGGTGTCGTCCCCCCCACAAAATCTAGTTCTTTGGCATAATATTCATTAAGTACGTGCTTAAGCATCATTCACACGGGAATTGCTTGTATTTATTTGAAAAACGACATGTAAATGAATTAACTAACTGCATACCCCTACTTTCATTTGTTCTTTGGTCAGCGCGACGAACTTTAATCTATGAATACGTCACAGATAGCATTGCACAAACACCTAGATGCCTCCCTCGACCAAATCATAGAGTTAGCTACTGCAATTCAGGCGGGCACGGTACAATCACAACCCCTATCACCGGCCCTCTTCCCCTCCACTAACAATGTTAAGATCTGCTAACAGAAACTACCCCCAATTCTTACTAGGATTAGAAACACCCAGCAGAACCCGAGACCAATCCTTAGCAAGCACCCCAACTAACATTCCAACTAACTCTAACAGTACTAATAGAACTGATAGCGTTACTGCAGAAATTTCCACCACTGACATGGGCACTCCAATCCCAATCCGACGCATTTCAGCGGAAACGACCCCAAAGAAGTCGAACCATTTTTCCTGAGGATACAGAATGTAGCTCACGCCGCTGGATTGTCGGAAGCAAAGCGAAAAAAGATGTTGCCTTATTTTTAACGGACACAGCTCTGACTTACTTTCACGATATACAGAAAAGACCTAACTTCACGAACTTGACATATACCCAAATAAAAAATGAGCTAAGTGCCCTGTTCAAAGGCGCATTCCTCCCTGCAGAGCCTGTCCAGATTGTCTTAGCGCGCAATCAGTTCATTACAAAGCCCATTCACGCATATGTCATTGCTAAGAAGGCATTGGTCCAACACTATTTCCCGCACGCCACTGAGGAACAGACTTTATCCTATATAATCCGGGACTGCGAGCTAAATACATAGGTTGCTTAACTAATAAACGCTTTGCCAAAACAGAGAAATTATTAGCCTACCTACAAAATTTCCAAAGCCAACAGTTATTCATTAATTCCCGCATGATGGAGGAGACCTTCTATCTACACGGATGATGTCATAATTTATAGTTCAAATCTCCCACACATGATTAACATACTGGACAGAGTGTTCCAAAAGTTAAGAAAAGCATCCCTTATATTATCACCTTCTAAGTGTAGGCTAGCCTTTACTAAAGTAAAAGTCCTTGGTAATCTGGTATCTTAAAAGGGAATTAAGATTTCTGAACATATTCTTAAAGCCATTTTGGAATATCCCATCCCTAACACCAAACGCAAGCTTCGTAGTTTTTTATGACTTGTAAATTTTATTTGGAGATTTGTGCAAGGATTTGCAGGACCGACAGAATGTTTATTCAAGCTTCTCAAAAAGAATGTCAAGTTTGAATGGACTGACGAACACCAGGAAAGTTTCGAAACACTAAAACAAATGATAACTTCAGCCCCTAGACTCCGCCCTTATGACCCTAAGTGCCCCTCATATGTGTTGATTGATGCATGCGCAGAAGGCATTGGCGGAGCGCTGTTACAGTCTGACGAAGAAGGAAATTTACATCCCTGCGCTTACTGCTCGAGATCTTTAACACCACCAGAAAAAAAAGCTGATACATTTTCCCTTGAAATTGCAGGTGCTTATTATGTTCTGAAAACTTTCAATTTTTTTGTTATGAATCAACGTTCTCACAGACAACAAAGGATTATCCTATCATCGTTCAACTAAACACCCTAGTTCCATTTTGGGAAGAAGAGCACTTTATTTTCAAAATTTTGACTTCGAAATCAGGCATATCAGGGCCAGTAAAAATGAATTTGCGGATTCACTTTCCCGTGCAAGCTTACCGCTTGAAAGGACTAATCCTGACAAGAAGAATGACGATGATGATGATGCTCTGTTCTCTCATCAAGTATTCCATACACAATCAGAAGATTTTGATATTAGCACCGAACAGCGTAAAGTCCCTTATTTAAGAGACATTATTGATATTTTAGAAAACAAAGATCAAGCTAGTAATCCTAGGCTAGAAAAACTCTTCTTATGTACTCAAAAATGGCGTGTTATACAGGACAACAAGAATCAAAACAGGATGTCGAAATAGGCTTTGCGTCCCCCACGCATTAAGAAATCAAGTTTTCGGTCTTATTCATACACATAAAATGAATGGAAGTCACCAAGGCGCACAGAAATCATATAATTTAATGCTTATGCGCTACTTTTTCCCTAACATGAAGAAATTTGTCTAGGATAAGGTTCGACATTGCATCCCTTGCCAGATCTCAAAGAAACCACACGGTTCAACCCCACACCCTCCAGACATTTCCCCCTGCCCCTCTTCCATTTCAACGAATTCATCTTGATGTCTGTGGACCTCTAGTTTCTTCTAAGACACATAAATAGAAATATTTTCTATCAATAGTCGATAGTTGTACTAGATACGTCATTACAGCTCTTTTGGGTAATCATGATGCACAAAACATAGCAACAGCTCTAGTTGAGAAAGTATTTCTAGTCCATGGTCTCCCGGAAACTATTTATTTAGATCGCTCAACACCAAATTCAAGCTTACTTTTACGGGAGTTAGCCAATATTACCGGCGTACAGCTCAAATTTGTAGACACCTGTGCACATTTCACGAACGGGTTAGTTGAGAGTTCATTTAGCTATATAAAGAAAGTCATGAGAGTTGTATTGGAGAAAAAGGATGCATGGTGTGAGTACCTGGCTAGTGCCACGTACAGCCATAATATTACACTCCATTCTGGATTACGTCAGAGTCCATATTTTACTTTGTTTGGCTATAACCCAAGGATCCTAGCAGACGCAGTCGTCTCTTCGAATCCTGACAATATCTCCCAGACAAACACACAAAGACTTGAACTCTTGACATCCATACGTAAGACCGCTCATAAGAATTTACAAAAGAGTTTCGAACAACAGAAACAGTACACAGATCGCACTTCTAGACAAATTCAGTAATCACCAGGACAACATGTGTGGTTCCTAGATTCCAGTCAGATTCCCGGCGTTTCTAAAGCTTCTGCGTCCTCCTATAAGTACAAAGGAACTATTCTTCGAAAAGTTAACGAGAATTCCTATGAAGTTACTTTCATTGATGGCAGGAACAAACAGAAAATTGATACAAACACGGTTTCTAGGTTGAAAGCCCGCTACGACTAGTGCCATGAAACTCCGCTAACATATACACTAACATTCATTAACACTCCACTCCCGATATCACTCTCTTTAGCCTCCTCGCTACGTACATTGCACATGCTAACATTCCACGCTCCAGCATTTTCCCAAGCCAACCCCCCCCCCTCCCTCTTCACTTCCCGTGAACGCAATGCACTTCTGCATCAGAACGAACTCATTTTTATTTTAAAAGCCCAGGATTACAGAACGCCCTCCTAATCACCGGAACATTTATAATAAGAATTCCTTGCCTAATAATTAATTCTCCCTGATATTTTAATATTATTTTTATAATTGGCGATTATACGCATAGTAATAGTCTGAACTTATCACTTAGCTGATTTGACTCATAAGTACTTAGCGCGTTTATGGTTCTAACTAGCAAACATTTTTTCCCCCATTTGCTGGTACATATACGCTCAAATGAAAAAAAAAACAAAAACAAGAATGAACGAAAGAAAGAACAAGATGAACGATTTAAATGAACTGCGTAGAACTTGCTGAACTTTTGGCTTTTGGCCATATCATTTTTTTTATTTGCGCTCAGGTGTAACGCGAACTGCTTCTTTGTAAGCTGCAATGCACTAAATATGTTAACAAACATATAATAAATATAGGCAAATGTTCCCACTCTCTCCTTTGATTTTATAGTTAAACTATTCATAGCACATATCCCATCAAATTAAATACATACTCTCTTTTTCCATGAACTTTTTATAAATCTATTAGTTATTCTTTTTCACTTATTTTTCAATTTTTCATTTTTCTTCCTTTGCGCACATTACATGTAAAATTCTTGCAATTATTTCTCTATACGACATTTACACATATTACAGACGGAAATGTCTCGTAATCACTTAGTTCGTTCTATTATCACTAAACTCCCCTTTCTTTTCTCATTTCAGACTCCCACCACAAGATGTATCCCGCTCATTATGCTATTATCGCAAACATCGTGCTAGCTCTTATCGGCATTCTTATTTTATTGGTTTTATTAATTACATCTTGTTGTTGTTCCCCCAAATCACGTGTTACAACACCCTAAAAACGATTAAAGAAACCTTCTATAGGTTCCCCAATTGCTTTACAATCAATTTCACATGCCCCGGAGACAACAGTTATTCCCCCACCACCCCCTCTTCCCCCGCCCACTTTATCCTCTGGTACGAAACAAACAACTATTCATAACCGATGTACCACAACTTTTTCGAAAGGACGTAGACTTCCGGTACCTCCAGTGGGGCCGCCTCCCCCGCTCCCTCTCCTGGCGTGTCCGGCTATTCCCCCTCCTTCCCCGTGGCCCCCCGGCGAAATTTCCCCCTGTAAACCTTTCATTCATAAACAGGTCCTCTTAAAAACTCTGCATAATATAAGTAACACCGCCCCTTCGCCGTCACTTCGATCAGATACTGCCTCCCCTCCCCCTCGAAATTCTGTTGAGTTTATTACTCGCCACCATTTATTATAACTCTGCTCCGCTCCCTTTTTCATTTTTCCAAATTTTTCCTTTTCGCTTGTTTCATTATCATCGCCGCGACTGCTTATGGATTATTCATGTCAAACTGTTGCTTTTGCTTACGAGAGATCTTGGCTCTTTGAAGTGAACGGATGACAATCTTGTGGAAATCCAACGTTGAAAGACCCT
Organism: Lepisma saccharinum; assembly: GCF_977018435.1. Lineage (NCBI taxonomy): Eukaryota > Metazoa > Arthropoda > Insecta > Zygentoma > Lepismatidae > Lepisma > Lepisma saccharinum. The sequence goes on from NC_139232.1 coordinate 104,008,736, forward strand.
CTCCCGTCTGGAACGATCCGCTGATTTTTTCATCATCCCGGCCGCGCCGCAGTACTGCAACGTTTTACAACTATCCAACTCAGAATGTCACCCCTCAAGCTGGCATCTCCCACTCCAGCGCACAGCGACATCATACGCTCGAGATTCACCTTCGTCTGAATGTCATTCCTATGACGTCACGGAGAACCCCCTCGGGAAAGACCCTCCCACCAAGTGCTTTTGCCTCGCTCAAATGACGTCACACTCATGCGTTTCGTATGTGAACATTTCGTGTACATCACCAGGTTTGTGCCCACGGATGCTGTTGTATATTTTAGTGTATTTATATTTTCCAGCCCTGTGTGAGGTACGCTGCTACGATTATCGCTATGATATGACATTACTTTGCTATAGTGAGCCCCGCCTCTAGCGACATACAGTCTGTCGCGTTGCCATAGTCGCGATCGCTCGATGCTCCGCCCCGCCATGTGCTTGGTTGTCAGTGTACTTTGGACTGTGCAAACAATCAACAAACCCACGTGTGTTGTGCAAAGTTCTTCTCGCTGTGTTATGACCTGTGTTTTCCGGCTGTTATAGTATTTTCGTGTTTTATTCAAACCTAGTTATATTTCAATACTATTCATTTATATGGCTCAAGACTTCGTTCGTTAGTACTCCAACTATTTGAGTAGACAAGAGGCTTTACCCTACAGTTTTTTTCTACGTGTTTTGTTCAACGGTGCTTTGTGATATGAATAATTTGGTGATATGAATATTTTGGTGATATGAATATTTGGTGAATAGTTTTGGTGTATTGGTGTTCTACGGTTTGGGAATTTTAATAAATGATAATTTTAAATCTAACCTCCTCTGAAATGGTTGATCGACCATCAAAGAATGGATCGATGGACTTAACAAGGGGAATGTAGAGATATGGTGATTAAAAATACGAGAAAACCTCGTCAAGAGATTATTTTATGCTTGTTTATTCACTGGAATTGTCCGACCAGCGAGCAATCTCAAGAATGCGCAAATTTAATAACTTCCTCGAAGCACTGACTGAGAGGCAAATACGTGGATCTAACATGATCCAGCGTGTTCGAAAGGTGTAATAACCTTTCGAAGCAAAAGATTATAAAAGGAAGCTCCTCCCGGAGCTAGCTCTCATTACTCTTACAAAGAACAAACTACAACGACGGGGTACGAAGTTTACGGCTGCATAAGTCTGCAGCCATTCGTGCGGGATTGCTGGGAATAGTGAGTCAAGGGTCACAGTATCGAACCTTGGCATCAGTCACGATTCGGTCTGCTAGAAGCATCTGGACAAGAACATCATTCGCCTACCAGGTATGAACAAGCGTAAATAACCTTCAATTCAATCTTCCATATCTCCTTCCTCTTAGTCGGAGCAGGTTAAACTCACAAGTATATTTAAGCTCTACTTAAATGTGTTATTGAAGCATCCCTGTGACCTCAGATCCCTGGTAAGACGGGATTACAACAATATACATACGTACTTACAAAAAATCAGATATTTGTTTTTAACAACAAGAGAAAATTATGTGAGCGAAAGACTTTTTGTCCCCGCACTAGGTGTCTTAATGCTAAGCATAGCCTACCAGTGGATTTGATCCAAAATCATCTGCCCAAATTCAACTTTCAATACGATTCTTTCTAATCGCAGTAGGCCATATAGATAGTAAACTGTCCATGCCCTTCTCCCACCCCCCTCACTCAGTTCTGACAACTTATCACTCTTACTGTGTGCATACATTTTTAAGAAACAAACGCAAGTGAACGAAACACTGCAGAAAATAACGTACTCTATTATTTTCTCAGCAATATCATAAGAAATGGAACACGTAAAATATAGAGAAACACATGACTCTGCTTTAAATTGCATATCTCCTCAACTTCTGTCACTAAAGGCACGAAACAAAAAGCAATACGTAGAGGAATTCATCAGCTATTAATTTTGTTCAGTAATTTATGGACGTAAAATACTTAGTTTCTTACATACTTGCTGTTTTATGTGTTAGAAACCAATTTTTACGCTAATTCTAAAAATGAAAGAACATATCTGAATCTTTCTAATTCAATTAAGATACACGTATATGTTAGCTCTACGTATTTAACAAAAGCATAATTTATTAACTTTTCTGCTCCTTCAATTTGGATATCTTCACTTTTTGTGTTCAATGCACCGCTCTCGAGATATTACAGTTTTTTTTTTAGTTTTCAAGGTGAATTTTTCCTGCCATTTTCCAAGATGGTGGATTTTCCCCAAACATTTGGATGGTGAATTTTTAATGTATTATTCACTACACCATTTTGCACAATCTGGCACAAAAAAACATTTGTGTTGCAAAATATTTCCTGGTTAGGTCATTTTTTTCCCGTTCGTTTCCTCTACTATAAGTTAAAACACAATGTCGTATCAATCCCTAAGATTGTATATTTATTTTTATTAAAGTCTCTCTGAACGCTTCACGTTGACCAGGGCATTCACTTGTTTTTCTCAGTTGTCTCAACCTCTGTGGCATGTTTACAATGCATTGTGTTGTGCCATGCAAACCTCCTGAGCATTCAGGAAACAGGTAATACTTCTGGTTATAGAGTCAGCGGTTTTGCATGGTAGCAATAAAATAACAAGATTCGGCATAGAGGAAGAGCTCGATGGCCTAGTAATATAGAGGTGAGACAAGCTGAGAGGGGACTGACTTTTGGGATTGAGTTGAGAGAGAGAAGGTGGTCAGCAAGGCAGTAGGTCAGAAGTGGAACGACGCTCTGGTCGACGAATTGGAGAAGCTTACAGAGGACTTCGCTTATTTGATTCAGCTAAAGACTTCAGATAGACAGGTAATTATCCTACACCCAGCCATGATTCAGGTTCAACGGTTCAGAAAATCCAACGAGTGACCATTGTCTTTTCTGTAGTAAGTTCCTTAGTGTGATTTTGTACCTTTCGCATTGCCAAGCGATAACTCGTCATGGCAATGACGAGTGGTCTCATCAAGAGGATGAATGATGAGTTATTTACATCACCCCAGCAATTAATTTGCATAAACAACTGGTTCAGATCCCCTCATTCTTTAGAATGACACGTGGTGGAGTGCTTGAGGCCTTTTCATTTTTTTCAGAAAATGAAAAGAGTTGCAGTTAATTTTTTACCAGTTTTCAATTCAACCCCACCCCAAAATTTTGCTCATTTGTTTAGTTTTTAGTATGACCTTGCCACAATTGATTTTGAAAATACATAGGGCTTAAAGGTTTCTAACATTAATGGGGGAGAAGAATTCATATATGCCATGATAGATGTCGAGCTTTCACCTTGCTGATGAACTCGATGAAACATTAGATCAATTATTAGATATAGCACGAGGAACTACAAGCTTTAATTTAGATGTCAACGGTCCAACTGCAAGTTCCACCCCCAAATTTAAACGTAGCCCAATATTAACTAGACGCCTTCAGCGACAGTTATTAGAACAACAGGAAAAGGAAAAGCAATTAGAGTACCAAGGTCAGGATATTAGAGATTTAGGTCCAACACAATTTGTAACTATGGCTCAGTCTCAGTTTGTTCCCCCAACTATTTTAGAGGGTATCCCATTTCAGGGGATAGCCGGGGAAGACGTTTCGAAATTTTTAGACAAAGTAGATAGCCTTGCCATCTTAAATGGTTGGAACAGCGCAGGAAAGCAGGAATTATTCCCAGCTCTCCTGGCCGGACCAGCTTTACGATGGTACCAGACTTGGAAAGATGCTCCAGAAAATCAAGATAGGTCCTACGAGGATATACAACAAAAATTTAAGGATGAATTTACAGGGTCCTTGGATCAACTCCAGATCGAGGAACAAATTCGATATAGGTTGCATAAGGAAACTGAGCCAGTTACAAATTATGTAAGGGACAAGCAGTTACTTTTACTTAAGGCAGATCCCAAAATGAGTGTTCAACAGCAGATTAAACAGATTATATTAGGACTGCAGGTGGATTACATGAAGGATATCCATCATAAAGAGTATGAATCAGTGCATGCGTTGCTTAAAGATCTACAATCCTTCGAAAAGCTTCAGTTTTTGATGAGGCAGCGCAAGCTGAAAGAGTTGAGGTGCGAAGATCAAAGGGACAGTTTATTCCTTCCTTTTCAGAATAACAATCTGGCTACTGCTGAGTCTGCACAATCGCGACCTACTTCTGGGATCGAAGCAAGATTCAATGCCTTGCAAAAGGAGGTCGAGCAATTGAAATCAGCTAACAATCCTCCAAGTAACAAAGCTGAAGTCCAGGCTCAGGAAACTGGTCTGGGAGCAAGATTAGCGAGTCTTACTTTTAGACTGGATAGCATTGAGGATCAGAAACAACACCATGGCACCGATTCATCTAGTCAGAAACAATTTAGAGACCCATGTTATAGAGAGAATTATCAGACAGGGAATAATTATAGAGGTTCCTACAAGGGTAACAATCATAGACGAACACAGTACAATAGGGGGTATAGGGATGGACGCCCTAATAATAACAATTCAGATCGCAATAGGCGATATGGCAATACCCAACAATGGCGAGGACGTGGAAACTTCCGCGGACAGAACTCGCGGGGTTCCTCGTCTTCAGCAGGGCGAGGCCAGGAAGACAGGGAAGAGCAACGGGGGAGACCACACTGCTCTATTTGCAATTACCCTAATCACTCGGCAGCCACTTGTTTTCAGAACAAGGAGGCTTTAAACAAACAGTGACTGCCCATAGAAGAGACGTATGCGCAGACTTTGTTGGAAAACAAATTTCGTTCTCTACTTTCCCCTATGAGGAATTAATTAACATTAACGCAGTGTTAGGGGGACAACGTCAGAGGTTTCTTGTGGATTCCGGAAGCCAAGTATCAGTTACCAGTGATCGAGGTATTCCTTCAACCGCCAAATGTTTTAAAATTCATACGGCCATAAGGGGAGTAGCAAAAGAACAAATTGAAATTAAAGAGATTGTCCTGTTAACATTTGCAATAAACGGCCGCAATTTTACCCATCCTTTTCGGATGATTCCAAATTTTGAACATGGGACAATCTTGGGAAATTATTTTTTAAGAGCTCATAAAGCAAATTTGGATTTTGAACCAAATCGACTCACATTGAGGAGATTTGGTACTCCTCCGCGGAACCAGTTAAGGACGGAACACAGAAAAACCTTTGACGTATCCATAAAAGTTGCTAGTCTGATCAGGGATCTATATGTGCCAGAATTTGTGACTTCCAGACAAATTAGAATCAAACCTAGATCTCATTTGTGTATTCCTGTCAAATTGACAAATTTTAGTAATCAGAATTTAACTTATTTAGAACCAGATTTACAGTTTCAAATGGACACAGGCTTAATGGTGCCTCGAGCCATTGTAAATCCGGAGTCATTTTTAATTTGGATTACTAACCCAAATTCTTACAAAATTAAAATTAGGAAAGGGGCACGCTTAGGTACCGCAGAGGCATGGCAAAATCCAGTACCAGCTTCGCGTCATATTGCAGATGACGAAGGACCTAACGTTTTGTGACCAAGGAGACTGGCACCGTGACAAAACCAGTGCACGACATTACTAAATTTGACATTAATCCAGCACTAGAGCCCGATCAACAGTTGCAACTTAGACAATTACTAGAGAGGTATGTAGATGTGTTTTCTTGGTCTGAGCAGGACATTGGTTGTGCCACTAATTACACGCATCCTATAAAGTTAAAGGACGATTCTGAATTTCACGTCCCAGCCTACCCTATACCTGTACACCTGCGTAAAAAAATTAATCAGCAAATTGACAACTTGCTAGAAGCAGGGGTCATCAGTCCTACGACATCACCCTACAATTCACCAGTTTTTCTTGTTAACAAGAAATCAGGAGCTTATCGCATGGTGCAGGATTTTCGATTACTTAATGCTAGGTCTGTTTTCGATGCAGTTTCGATAGGAAACATTTCAGAAATATTGCACAATATGGCCGGTAAGAGCTATTACTGTAGTGCCGACCTGAAACAAGGATTTTTTCAGATACCATTAGCGGAAGAATCGAAAAAGTACACTGCCTTTACTATACCAGCCAGGGTACAATTTGCCATAAATTTTACACCTATGGGACATGTGACATCTCCCGCGGCGATGACCCGATGTGTTCAGCTCGCTACAGCGGGTATGAATGACAATAACTTTGCCTTTTATATCGATGACATGTTTGTATTTGCTAATACATTTAAGGATATGTTGGTGAATTTAGAGAAAATGTTTCTATGTTTACGATCTGCCGGATTGAAATTAGCTGTACCTAAATGTTCATTTGGATACTACGAGACAATTGCCTTAGGCCACAATGTGGGCAGATATGGTTACCATATCAGCGATAGAATACTGTCATCCATTAAGAATTATAAGGTTCCTACCACCACAAAAAAGGTTAAAATGTTTTTAGGTCTTTGCAGCTACGTGAGGAAGTACGTCAAAAATTTTTCTGACATTGCATCACCATTACAAGGTTTAAATTGTAAGGGCAAGAAATTTACATGGGGTCCTGAACAACAATCAGCATTTGAGAAATTAAAGGAAGCACTAATTACTGCACCTGTTTTGTTACCTTACGATCCAGCGAAGAACACCAAGGTTTTCACCGATGCTTCATCTCATGCAGTCAGTGGCGTATTGATGCAGCCCAATGCAGAAGGAGAGTACTTGCCATGTGCGAACTGCAGTAGAACTTTGACAGACACTGAAAAAAGATTGAGCGTCATTGAACAAGAACTAACAGCAATTTTATATGCTTTCAAATCATTCAGCTTTTATCTTGTGAGGCACCATTTCGATTTACACACGGACAATAAAGCAATTACGTATATTAGGACATCCCGTAATTTAAGCTCAAAGCTTCTTCGATGGAGTAACCTTTTGGAGGATTTTTCATTTACTCCTAACCATTTCAAAACTACGGAGAACATCGCTGATCCCCTCAGCAGAGAATGTGGAGAAAATGTAGAGGATGGCAACATTGAAGAGGACATTCCCGAACCCAGGACACTTACATTATTTGATGCAACCACAGATGTCGCGGAACATCAGAGACAGGATTCATTTTTTGGCCCAATTATTAAGATTTTGGAAGACCCAGACAGGGACCATGGAACACTACCTTTATCCATCCAAAGGCAGGTTTATCATCATGTGTTAGAAGATGGTGTATTATATAGACAAGAGAAATTAGGAGCCACTACCAGGAAATTGTTATGCATTCCAATGACGTTACGTGATTCTGTGATTGAGACACTCCACGCTTCACCCATTGGAGGTTCTCATCTTGGATTTACCAAATGTTACAATGTTGCATTATCACGAATTTATTTTCCAAATATGAAATTATTCATACAAAGGAAAATCAGAGAATGTATTACATGCCAGCAGAATAAAGGCCGTCCAGGTCTACCATCAGGAGAACTGTGTACTTTTCCCGCACAGAAGCCATTCCAGCGGATTTGCCTAGACTTTTCAGGTCCATATCCTCCTTCATCCAATCTTCGTCACCGATACATAATTGCCGCAACAGATTTTGGGCCACGATATTTAATAGCCAAACCGGTTGCAGATTGTACGGCCAGTACAGCAGCTGAATTTGTGTATGAGGAAATAGTGTTACGCTATGGAACCCCACATGATATTTACACCGACCGTGGATCGGCATTCAAATCTAAGCTCTTTCAGGAACTTGGCAATAAATTGGGAATAACCATCAAGTTTTCGCCAGTAGGTTCACACAATTCGATAGGGCTTTCCGAACATTTCACAAACAGATCTAATGACGTAAAATCTACTACAAGCTCAAATAATATTAACTTATTTGCTCAAATCTGACCAAACTTCATAAAAAAAGTAGTCATACTTTCTATTCCCACAATCTATATAGGGGGTGAGGAGCAAAAGTACTCACCGCCCAGGCACCGGCACCTCCTTGTCCGGGTTCTCCGACTCCATCCACTTCTGGACTTTCTGCCTGTACTTTGCAACCTGCTCGCTGGCTCCGATTAATTCCCTTATTCTTCGTACATATCCCCTCGCCTGCTTTCTTGATAGGGAATCCCCTTCCTGGTCCTCTTCTCCCAGTTCCTGGTAGGCTGGGTTTGTCAGGTAAATGAGGTAGTTCTGCAAGGGACACCCAAACATTATTTTAGACAATGCAGCATTTTGATGCTAAGTTTCAAATTAGCAAGAAGCACAAAATATATAAATTCTTGTTATAAATTAAACACAAAAATCAAAATTATGAGTTTTGTGTATTACACCATGTCCCATAATACATTTTAAAAGTAACAGTGATGATGAAATGTATTTCTTCTTATCACAGATTTTTATCGTGAATACATTTAAATTGTGAATGTTATAAAATATGACGGTCATAATAACCTCCCCTGCCGAGCTGAATAAAATATAGGCATCGTACAATGGTTAACCTCAATGATACAAGTTCTTAATTATACACATCAAACAGTGACATAACATTCAAATTTTTAACATTCAAAACAACTTTTAATACTATAACAAATCTTTCAATGAATAAAGATCAATTTTGAAATACATTTTTACTCTTGCACATTTTTGTTAACATTCAGTTTAAATGTCCAAATTATACATTCCTCGAGGCAAAATAATATTTGGAATTAATGACACATTTTGATATTTCGGCAATAAATTAAGTAAGTTATCAGCTAATCGAACTTCACAATATTCGTTACCGTAACCCTTCCTATGAATGTCTTCTTCGGAACCTAGATTAACAGAATCATCCGCTGAGAAAATTCAAACGCCAACATTTTACAAGATCCAAGAAATACAAGAATTATAATTATTTGTGGAGCTCGAAACAAAAGGACATGATACTTCCTTACTACTTCAAATACTGAGTTCAAGAGTATACTTTAATTTTTATTTTTATTTTTAATCCTTTAAGATTTAATAATTCTTTATCAATAGTGGTTCAAGTTAGTCTTATTTTTTGTTGTTTTTATTACGATAATTAATTATGGCAGTTGTACTTGTGCTCTGAAGATCAAATAGGCGTGTAATTATGTAACTACAAATAAACCCACGGGGACAAGTTCATTACCTAATTGCATAATGGCATATTTAAATCCTACCACTTTTACACGCTGTTCACCCACGATACAAGCCAACTGAATTCCTTCCATTGGTTCCAGCTTTAAATTTGGTAGTAAACAACTTAAAGTGATCCAAACCTTATTATCCAACAAATTACATGGACTACCTGTGTCAATAAAACATTTAAGAAACAAGTCACTGATATATTCAGTACATAATGAATTGGTAACCGAAACTATATTCGCGTTTTTTATCATGACTACAGGATTTGGTTATATGGATGATAAGAACATCGACTAGAAGATACATGAATATGTTATGATTATTGTGACCAGTTAAGTGTGAGAACTGATGTTGTCACTGTTCGGAGTTGTACCCAATGACTTTCATTTATCATACAATTGATCTAAGCAACAGGGTACGATACGACATCATTTATATTGTCACAAATTCTTCCCTGTATTTCTGGTGCTTCAAGTAAAGGTGCAGGAGTTCCGTTATCTGTAACAGTCCACTCAGGCTCTGAGTCAATCCACTCCATCCAGGTAAAACTTCATCCTTATCAACGTCTAAATACTTAACATTATTAAAATCACCGAGACATGACTTAACGTGAAATAGATAATTAATTACAAGCATCCTTGGGCAGGGTGAATTGAAACGCATTTCCCCGCTTTCATTGTTTAATGTTCTCGCAGGCCTTCCACTAGTAACATTCGTTACTGTATAAGAATCTTGATTTAAACTAATATCATTGCAGTTCATTTCAAATCTGAAATTTCCATTGTTCCTTGCTGAAACCTCTGAGTTAGTGATTATGGAGTCACCTTGCAATTCTCAAGAAAAATAAATTGTTAAAATTTTCATCACCAGGTGCAAATATGGCGCTGAAACCTGGTGCAACAACATCCTTCTGCTTAATCATTGATCATGCAGTCTTACATTTACGAATGGTCATTGACGCATATTGAACATTGTTGAACTGACAAACTAAAAAAAGAAATAATTAAAAATGCACGTCTAACTTCTGGTTATTGTTATTTCAGAACCATATTTTCTCCGAATTAACGTCTTTAGATATAAATATAGAAATTACGGGAAATTTACCGGATAAAGAAGCATGTGCGACGAAAAGCAGTTTTGGTTAGCTGCCACATCAGCAAGGCGGACACACAGAGCATATGTGAGATGTGTACGAAAAACCATGAGAGAGTTTAGCATTTAATTTCCATCAGAATTACTATTGTTAGCTCCATTCTTTATAAGTTGTAAGTTTATAATGGTCCGCAGATAATAATCACACTGTATTTTACCTTTACGTTCACCAGTGCTATAATGATAATCATAATAATACCTTGAAATTCTCCCATGCATCTGTACCGTCAAGGGATGGATCAAAGATGCTTAGGAATTTCATTAACCATGGCTCTGCGGTGTCCAGGTCCCTCCTAAGAAAAAGCTGCATGCGAAGGCGGTGGGCGTAGGACAGTTCGCCTGACTTGTACAGGTAGGCACTGTAGTGGATCAGTTGGCCACGAGTCAAGGCGGGGATGTTCTTGAAGTTGTCGCTGTTCAGATACCGGATGATCAGGTCCCAGTTGTCGGTGTCGTAGTTAACGTAGTAGAGACCTGGAAGTTTTCCAGACAATGGTGTAAAAAACAAGAAAATATTCAGTACATACTTGAAAGGAAAAACTCCATTGTAACTATAGTTAGGGTATACTAAATATGCCTGAAGTTCAAGAAAAACTTATAGGTGTCTTTCACCTACGTCACAATCTGCTGAATTGAGACTTTGAGCAGTCCTGATGGATGCCAGTTCTTGTAAACATACGGAATTCAAGCGGGAGATTTGAATATTTTTTAAGATGGTACATTATGAAATATAAGCTCACGCTATTTCACATTTTCTTGTTTACGCAAATATGCCGGCTGTACTGATTCTGACGTCACATGAAAGTCGCCTGTACAGCATCCTTGTTGGGAAACTTAATAGTAAATAATATGCATGAAGGTCAAGTCTAAGTTGTAAGGACAATGCTGTAATGTTGACGAGGATGAGTGACTATATGATGAAATTGGACACTCACAAGGAACACACATGACCAGGTGGGATTTGAACCCTTGACGTTGTGGCGCGCTGAGATAACTACTCCTTTACAGAGGTCGGCTCAAATCTCTTGTGCAACGCGATATTTAACTATTAATTTCTTCAATGGACGAAAAATTAAATTTCAGATGATGCATTGGACCAGTTATCACTACGAAAATACGTGAGAAGATGAATGGTTGACTTTGTAGTTAGTGAATATTGTTATTGTTTTTATCTAGAGCCATTATTGGAATTGCTACGTAGTACTAAAAATGATAACTTGATGCATTTACTGTTCTGAGAAGACAATTAGTTTCTTAGCAAAATCCCACTTTAAAGCATAAGAGTTTAATTGGTACGCTGAAAATGTACGGAAGAAACACCTCCTCACATTCAAGAGACTTGTCAGACATGCAAGCGAATTTATTCCCTGCGCCACGTTCCTGTAGGAACGGTCGTCTTTCGGCGGACTCCATATCTAAGGAGAAGAGACGCCGGGAATCGTTCGAAACGACCACGTCGTCGTCACGAGGCTCGGCACGCTCGACAAAAGCTTCTCGACTTGATGAATCGCCTTCGGTTCCTGTTCGACGGTGGGAAATACCGACACCAATCTTGATCTACACCGCCAATGGCAGGGCAATTGCAGAGATAATAAGTTTCCTGGTTCGACGAGGTTTTACCTTTTCTTATAAAGGAAACTGCTTGAAAGATTCTTGTTCGACTAAGAACGTAAGAAGTACCATTTTGCAAGCGATACTATATGGCCGCATTGAACAGTATGTGTAGTTCGCCTCAGGATCCACTGCCCACCAATCACTAAATGTGATAATTCGATACATTCGTCAGGACTATTCCACCGGGGATATTTACAAAGCTCTTCATCAACTTGGCTTTTTTGTAGTGATCCTCGACCTGGGTTCAGAGATCGTACTGCCCCAGAAATATTCCAATTGAACTCTCTACTCGATTTCACGTTTAGGGTTGAGAAACTCCGACGAAAAGATATACTGCAATGCCATAAATGTCAGCGGCTTGGCCATGGGCAGACTGTCTGCGAAGCTAAACCCTGTTGCGTGAAATGTGTCGGCGAACATCGAATCGACAGATGTCCTCGACGTTCCTTGCAAGTATCAGCGTATTGCGCCAATTGTTCTAGTCCACACTTGGCTAACTACAAGGGTTGTCCCTTGTACAGAAGAACGCTTCGATGCATCGCCCTAAGCAACCTAGCGATCATCCATCACAATTTCGACGGCAGAAAAACGACGACCATCCATCGCCTTCTGCTCCATCTAACACTACGCCTCGATCAAATAGGCTCGATGCAACAGTGACTCATCGACCAACGCCTACTCCCCCTTTTCAACTCACTAACTTTTCAAATGAGAATAGATGTAGTGACCCGACCCCGTGACCAGCCCCCACTGATTGGTGCGAACCGACAACAACAAAATTATTGAGCATCCTCACCACCAATGAGTGAATCCACAGCTTCGGTAAAGCTACGGCGCGCAGCTGAGGCCTGGCTGAGATTGACTGGCACCCCAGGGGGTGGGTAGCCGCCCTCGGGAAATTTTAAAGTGGATGTTCGTCGATAAATGTTGAGATTTTCCCGAGGTGTTTTAGAGTGTGTGCATGGTGCCGTTAAAGATATTAGAACTTTTAAATGTATGTTTTGTTTTGTATTGTTGACATTGCCGTCCAATGGAAGTCAATAACCCTTACGAAGAGCAGTGGTAGCTTTTAGCTAGCTTCTGAAACGCGATGATGGAGGTGGTGAGGAGGTGGTGTGATGACTGACAATTTGTTAGTGTGTAATGTGTACTTGTGTGAGGTTTAATGGGTTATGGTCAAGAGTCCTGTTTGAAAAGGAAAATGGATAAGAAACGACATCTAATAGTATGGAGACCTCCACCCCAAAACAAATATTAGAAGAAAAACGGAAAAACTGAGTGAAATCGAAGGAGAGACAGTAGAAACCCAATTATGAGGAAATACCAAATAATTTTAGATTTTTAGTAAATAAACTGCAATCAGCAATTTCGAGGGAAAAGATTCCAGTGTCAACAAAAACATTTCTGACAGAAATCACTAGTAAAATCCTGGCAGAGTACGAAGACTTTAAAACGTAATGTGAAGTGGTTCCTCTCTAAATGAGGAACTTAAAAGGGATAAGGCATTCTTCCAAGAAACTCTTAAAAAGCAGAGTTTACAAGAGGAGGTTCATAGAGAAAGTGCATCTTATGCAGGACAACCGCAGAATGCGGACATACCAAAACCCTCAAGACCAGTAAAGCCAACGGTATTTATAAAATCAAAAGAGGTAACGCCTAAGGAAATGCAGTCCATCATAACAAGCAAAATTGTCCCAGTTAGAGACAAAATTAGAGTGACTGACTGTAGAGCTACACGGGACACAGTTATAGTAGAAGTAGCAACACAAGAGGAACTTCAAAGAATGATAAACAATCAGAACTTGCAATCGGAGGGCTTAATTATAGAAGCAAGGAAAAAAAGGAATCCAAAAGTAATCGTTTATGATGTACCTAAATCATATAATGACAAAGATCTAGCAGAGGAATTGTATAACTTAAACTTTGATGATATAATGACGGAAGAGGAGTTCACCAATAACATGAAAATAAGTTTAGGACTGGCAAGCGGAATGAAAAAAACATTACATATAGTCCTGGAAACCTCAATAATGAGGAATATTATTCTCAGAAAAGAAAAACTCTACTTAAACTTTCGTATGGTTAATGTAAAAGACTACATATCTATTCCAAATGTTTTAATTGCAACGACCTGGGCCACAATATTGCACTAGAGAAGAGACATGCAACAAGTGTGGAGAACAGCATGAGGAACAGCAGTGCTCCTCAAGTGTAACGATATTCATACCGCGCAAGATCCGGAGCCGTAATTGCCAAAGACAGGAATGCTTATACAGATAAACGCTCAAGGATCGGAACTTGTCATGAATGAACTCATCCATTATATCTTAAACAATGAGATAGACAGCACTTATACAGGAGTCCTATCAAGTGAGAGGGAAGATTCAAGGACTCCCTAATAGAATGAGATCTTTCTAATGCCTAAATCATCAAAGGTGGCAATAATAGTCGCTAATTCAAGCATCGTATGGTTACGTGATTACTCTACTACACTGTGGTGATAGAGGTTAAGCTGGGTGAGGACTTATGGATAATGGTAGACACGTATTGTCAATATAAGGACCCCATTCAGACATACATACATATGACTGATAGACTGGTTACAAGATTTACTCGGCACAATATTCTCATATCAATGTATGCCAATACCAAATCAAATAAGGGGTTCAGCAATGATACTGATGAAAAGAAATTGGAGCTGGAGGATTACATCGCCAGCAGGGACCTGCATGTGATGAATAGAAAATCAAGAGTTCCAACTTTCTGTAACTCAAGAGGAGGGAAATCGAACATCGATATTACACTGGCCAATCATTTGGGTAGGACCTTAATAGACAATTAGTGGGTAAGGGATATCACCCAAAGTGACCATAATATGGTTGGCTGGAATATTAACTCAGGAAGAGGTTCTAACGCAGACCAAGATATTCCGGCTAGGAGAAAATGGACCTCTGTTGAGCAATCTCTGTTGAGGATTAACGTGAATCAGTTATTACTACAAAAACCCATACAGACAGGACAACCATTAGTGGAAAATTTGAAGGTATTAACAGCCACACTGTATCGTGCAATACGAACCATCCCACACTCTAACAAAAACAAGAAGAGAACAATATGGCCATTGTATATATTAAAGCGAAGGACCCTTACGAGGAAGTTAAGGAAGATATACCAGAAGTCCAAGACGGACCGAGACCGAAGGTACAACCTTGCAAAATACAGGAGATCCAAAGAAATATGCGCATATCTCATAAAGCAACTTCGAGTCAATTCCTGGGTTAGATTCCTGCAGAAGGAAATCGCGAGAGATACAGGGGGATATCCGTACAAACTGGTCTCGAATAAGCTTAAGCATAGTTTAGCCATACCCACCTTACGAAGGGGTCATGAGACATATACAGAGACAGGAAAGGATACAATACAATATCTCATGGATAACCTTTTACCAACAGATGTGCCACAAGAGGATTCTGTAATACAGAAGGCGGTTAGAAAGGAATTGACCAATCCGTACAACAACGAAACCTTGGTGATCCCATTTGCAAAAGAGGACATTGCACTGGATATTGACTCTCTTAAATGCAAGAAGGCCCCAGGACCAGATACGTTAACTAATGAAGCAATCAAAATTCTAAATAATGAATTACTTGAAGGTCTTCAGATAATATACAACCAATGTCTGGTATGGGGAGTTTTTCCCAAACAATGGAAAATTGCCAGACTAGTGGCCATCCCTAAGGACTCAAAAAGGGATTTTACAGAAGTTGGTACATATAGACCAATTTGTCTTGTAGATAACTTGGGCAAGATTCTGGAAAAACTAATACTTAAGCGAATGAAAGAAAGACTGAGCTTAAGAGAAAGATCGAACAGACAGTATGGATTTGGAAATGGACGTTCTCCAGAGGATGCTGTGAATGAAGTAATAAGAACCGTCCAAATGAATCAAAGCTAGTACGTGTTAGGAATAGCACTAGATATAAGTGGGGAATTCAACAACCTGTGGTGGCCCTACGTGCTTAAGATATCAAGGGACCTCGATGTACCAAGACCACTCTACACACTAATCCAAAACTACTTAGATGGAAGATCAGCGTTCTACACATACGGCCAAGAAAGGACAATCAAGGATCTAAATAAGGGATGTCTTCAGGGATCCGTCTTCGGTCCCTTATTGCGGAACTTGAATATCGAACCTCTACTAGAAGAACTGAACTAACATCAAGATGTTCTCCTGGTAACAGCCTACGCGGACGACGTAATAATTCTATGTAAAGCAGACAACCGGAAGAAGCTGGAGAGGAGAGCCAACTTGGCAATGGAGTTAGTCAATAATTGGACTATGGAATCGAAGATGTTACTAGCCAGAGACAAAACGCATAAGATCCTCTTTAAGGGGAGGTTACTGAGGATGCCGATAGTTGAAGTTGCAGGACTCTTTTATTTCCAGCACTAAACGACTGAAATATCTTGGAGTTTATGTGGACTCGGGAATGAAGCTGAAAGGGCAAGTAGACGAGGTTACTTCAAAGGCAAAGGCGGCTCTACATAGCATCTTAGGGGATGAGCAACTCAGCGATGAAGATATCTCTAAAAATCTCATTAATATATTATTGTGCAACTTTTGTTTCGAATGTCTGATATGCTGCATTCGCATGGTCGTACCTGATTAAGCAGTAGCAAATCAAATGCATCCTGAGATCATCCCAGCGGAATGTCCTCTTGAGGATGACGGGTGCATTTAGGACTTCTAGCAATTATAGCTGTGGCGGGAGTTCTACGCAGAGCGGCAAGATACTGGTGGAAGATGAAGCAATACAACAAGATTGAGGAACTTCTGAATACAAGTTTCAAAACCAAGAGAGAAATAGACCAGCATCTTTGGCAGCAGTGGCAGAATGAGTTGGCCCAGTCTCAGAGCTCGGATCATACTAAGAAGTATTTAAAAGAGGTCAAATAGATGGTAGGCGTCAGGATGCTTTATCCTACCAAAGGCATGGTACACTTCATTACAGGCCACGGGCCATATGGCTCATATCTGAACAGATTTGGTCTTAGTGCGTCGAGTGAATGCAGAGTATGCAAAGTAGAAGACACTCCTGAGCACGATCTGCTGCGGTGCAAAAAACATACGGACCAACAAATTGTAACTCTTAGACAAAGTGTGAGTGGAGTCAATCTGCAAGAACGTCTAAGTGAACCAGCCATCTTCCAGTCCGTTAAAAAGACGAGCTGAAGCAATATCCACAATAGATGAGATCAACTATAGATACAACATCGGCGCTGGCAACGAAGTGGGAACCCTACATCCGGATCTGGAAGCAACAAGTGAAAGACGCTGTAGCAGCAGATTGAGTGCTAAGAACTTGAATGAGAATCCAATAGCTGAAGAAAATGAGGAACCAGAATAGAAGGAAATACGATATTACGAACAAGGACCGACCGCAATAAACAGAAGGAAATATTATATTACCTGCGCTAGAGGAAGAAAAGAAAGTGTTTAGTGAAGTGTGGTAAAGCAGCGTGGATGACCGAACGATGTGCCTGAACTACTACTACCACTACCAGGAACTGGATGAGGAAGGCAGGAGATGTGTGCAGAAGAAGAATGAATAAGATACCGGAAGAAGAAAGAAGAAGTAGTGAGTAATCCATCCAAGGGATACCAGATCAGCAATTCTCGTAACATCGAGTAGCTGAGGGTCTAAGGACCAAAGACTTTAAACTTTATCTTTTGATAATACAGGTCTATGGACCTTATTGTTGATTACAACATAAACCAGATTATCACTATCTATATCACTTATTTTCTCTCTTTCATGGAATCAATAATCCATGGTTACCCTCATTAAGGGCATGGTGTTCGTACCATCAAGGAAGTTAAATTGTCTTATCAATTTTCAGTTTATTGCAATTCATATTTTTACTTATATATATATATATTCATTTTTATATTTCTTTGTATTTCTTCTAATTCTATGTTGTTCTTCTGTATATATTATTTTTAATGGTGTTCTTTGTATGTTTTATTACTGTCTTAAAGAGGTAAGGAAGGAAGGGAAAATGGAACTGGAAGAAGAAACAAGAAGAACCTATTAACCCACCTTCTAAGGGTTTCAAGTTTAGCAATTCTCCTAACATCGAAGAGCTGAGTCTAAGGACCTTATACATCATAACTACTTGTTTTTGGAAACAGGTCCACGGACACAAACTGTGTCTGTTACACAACCTGAACAATAGTCAGGTTATATTCCACTCATACAATTCTTTATTTCGTTAGACACCACTGATGTAAATTATATTTCACTACGTTATTTAATAGTCATATTATATTATTCTTATACATGTATTTCTCATATATTATTTATCTTTGTATTTCTTATTGTCAAGACACGAAAATAAAATAGGAACCCGTAGTACACAGACCTTGGTTTTAATCTTCAGAAACCAAGGTAGCTTAATCTTTCCCTTTCCAATGTTCCCTTTCCTACTGTAGTAAAACCATAATCCTAGAGGGGCACAACTGCTCCCAGTGAAAAATAGGCAAAAAGGAAATGCCATCTACGACAACTAAGCTGGGAGAGAGGGTTACACTGTGAGCGAGGAGAGAGGTGGCTGGAGGACATCGTCCCCTGTGCTACCCTGTGGGGACCGAGATTCCAGCGTTGCAGCGACAACCACCTGCCCAGCTGCCAACACAACTTAGATCATCAGTGAGCACTCCGTCTCCTGCCATTATATCGACGTCTTCCATACCAGAACAGACATCAGAAGTTCTAGAGAACATTCGGCGGTTATTAAGACAATTATGGAACCCTGATACTTTCAGGGCATTACAGCTATTGGCTGACGGCTTCGCACGATTCCAAGCAATCACCGACTCACAGGAGCGCATTCAACATCTTCTGAGGTTGGAGTCACTCCTGTGATATTTATGTTTTATGTTGTAACGTCTTGTGCTGTCCTTTTTCTTTGACAGTTGCAGTATGTTCTTGTAAACTCGATGTTAAGAGTAAATATATTTTGTAGTACAATGTACATGTAGTAGCTACAACAGTGAATGTTTCTCAATAAACAAGATGCTGTCACGGTAAAGTGATAACTTAAAAAAAAAAGGAAGCGAATTCCTCTGTAATTCGCTTCCTTCGCTTCCACTGGAGTGGAAACCTACGGGTGTTAACGAAGCTCCGATGCAGAGAGATGGGCATCGCGTCGGTGTGATGGCCGAGACACGTCACCGAAGAAGTAACTCGCGTAACTCGAGACGTCAAAATGAAAGAAGACTACTAACCCAGCTTGCTGATTGGCCTGGTCTAACAACAAATCAGAACACAGGGATACATGTGCTATGCGCAACACCGATTGGAGTTTGGACAGCTCTCGCCCGGCACGATCTCGTCTCTGAGATTCCTATACTCATATTGTCGATACTCGGGCTACCCCGGAAAACGATGGAAACGCAGTAGATCTAACTTTGACTGCAGCAGGAAGTAGATCGAGTTCAACCGGACCCATCCGAAAGGAATCGACCTCTAAAAGACTTAAATTGCGTCAGAAAGATGTCCAGAAAGAAGACAGCGCCTATCTTGTTGATCAGTCATCGAAAAAAACTCCATTAGTAGATAGCGATGGATTCCAGCTTGTGGAGTCCCGCAGAACAGTTTCCAGCTCTTCCTCGGAAGATGGTACAGTACAACCGGTCTCACTTTCCAATATATCTGAAGCCCTTGCTAACGCAGAAAGTAATAAAGAGGACTCGTCAATGCAGATTGAAGAGGGTGCCTCACAAATACCAGAGCAGCTACGAACTACAAGGAGGGCAGTTGAACGATCTCCACTCATATGTGTACCAGCAACTTTCTCCGCACAATATCGAGAGTAACCTCATAAATGCACTAAAACTGAATCCTCGTGTACATGTCACGGCGGACAGTATACGATTTCAATTCACAAACAACAGTGAATTCGCACGCTTTCGAAAGGCTCTAGAATTTCAGCAGGTCAAATATGCTATTGCTACGGATAGACAAGAACGACCATTAAAAGTTGTGTTCAGACTACTGCCAATAGACTTAGAGACGAAAAACATCATGGGTCAATTTATGATGCAGGGAATGGAAGCAATTACAGTCCAGCAAATGACACAGCGAGAACCTAACAGTACCAGAAGGAAAAGGATCCCATTATACTTGGTATCAGTAAAAAGATCGGCCGACGCAGCGGAAATATACCAGCTGGAATATCTTCGTATATACAGGGTAGGTGTGGTTCCGTACAGACCTCCCCTTGTAATACAATGCCATAATTGTCAACGACTGGACCACACACAAAAGCTATGTTTTACCACCCCCAGGTGTGTCAAATGTTCAAGGGCATACAAAGCATTAGAATGTGGGCTGAAAGATGAAGAACATCCAACGTGTGTCAACTGCGGAGGAAATCACCCCGATAACTATCGTGAATGTAGAATATTTGCGGAGATACTTCAACAAAATCGCCAAGCCACGATGCCTGCAGCTAATCCAACGCTACGTCCAGAGATTACGTCTATACAAGCAACTACAGGTCCAACCTACAATCAACATGGACCTACAGCATCTGCAACAACATCGCAGCCTCAGTCGTATGCCGCTCAAGTAGATTCACGTCCTAGAGGTAGAAAGCATTCATATGTTCCACCTTCAAATGCTTCCATGGGGAGTGGTTTACATATTCTACTAGATATGGCCAAGAATTGGAACCTAACAAAAATCTGGCAACTCTGTCCAGAGGACTACAAGTTCTCTCTCAAGCTCCGACGGGAATATCTGTCATAAGTGTCGTCATCCAAATACTGATGGAGATGCAGTCTGATGGATGTGTTTAGTCGAAGACACATCCTAAGACAGTTAAATCTTTTGATTTATAATGCAGACGGTTGAGATAAACAAACTCCGGAATTCTTTTACCTTCTGCAAAATAGCGAAGCAAATATAGCTTTGATTAACGAAACACACCTGAAAACACATTAAATGGACAATCCCTCAATATCGAATATTTCTGGAAGATAGAATTGGAAGCCAAAGGGGAGGTTTACTCATTCTAACAAGACAAGGACCGAACGGGGCACAAGTGTCACTACATACCTTCTCTTCTATAGAAGCCATAGGGATTAGTGTACATACAGCGGAAGGAAACATAATATGGTTGCAGCATATCACACTCAAGCTACAACGATAGATCAACAAGACATCTTACTGTTGAATGCTTTGCGAACTCATGTGATAGTGGGAGGAGACCTAAATGCTTAACATTCGAATTGGAACTCCCTTCTACCCACGAGGAAGAGGCCTCCCAGACGTTTTGGATATTCTGTTAATCAAGGTAGAAGGTCTATCCACTATTCCATATGTGGAAACTGCCCTAGTCTCAGACCACCTTCCAGTTTTTACTGCTGTGGCTCAGGGCATATATTGTCACAGATTCCACTCCTTACAATCAACCCTGACAGACTGGGATCTTTACAGGCAAGAGACACATAACAAGTTAAACCTTCACAAACAAATGGACTGCCCTGCAGCTATCGATCTCGCAGTCCAGCATATTTCGGAGATAATTGCAGCAACATATCGGCATGCCACTATAACAACCAAAACCCCAGAGATAAAAATACCATTACCAGTACTCCAAATGTGTCTCCCCTATAGCGCAGTGGTAGCGTCGTCGCCTTGTAATCAAGAGGTCCCAGGTTCGATACTTGGTGGAGGCACATAGTGGTTCGGATCCCACTTGAAACTGTAGGTCCAGTCCCGATTAGCCTTTCTGTGCATAAACACCAAATCAATCAATCAAGTACTCCAAATACTTCTCTGTATAACTAGATGGGCCAGACGACGGTGACAACTTACGTATGCACCAATCCATTTATACGAATGGAAACAAATTTTAAAGCACTTACATCAATATCTCTTTCGATACAATCTTCTGTTGGGATGCAAAACTTTGATCATTGCAGATAAAAGGCAAGACATTCTGGAAATTGGCAAGGACTCTGAATGCCCGGGAGAAAACAAATACTACGCCACTACATACAGCGGAACTTTTGGCAACTCATTTTAGGAGCCATTTTCAAATAAATTAAGATCTCCACGATCTAGATATTGAACAGGAAGTCTTCAGTAGCTACCGCCAACTACAGCAAATGACCCCAATATTAGATGCTCAGCATATCACAACTAGAGAAGTGGGACGTACATGTCAAAATTAAAATCCTCGTCTGCACCAGTATCGGATGGAGTGCCAGTTGAAGCTTTGAAGAACATGACCAGAAAAGACTGTGTTTCTCGCCAAACTCTTTACGGCCATCTTGAAAATTAGATACTTTCCACGTAGTTGGAAAATCGCGAGAGTGATCGCTATTCCCAAACAGGCGAAAAAGTCTTCTGTCGCACATCATCAAATTCTTAGAGAGAATCACCTGTAAAAGACTCCACACCATCATTTTCGGCCACCATCTAATTCCTATTCATCAATTTGGATTCAGAGCAAACCACAGCACTACGGAACAGCTCTTAAGAGTCATTGATTATGCAGCAGTGCATAACAACCGCAAACATCGTGTTCCGGGAATATTTCTAGACGTGCAAAAAGCCTTTGATCGTGTTTGGCAAATTGGATTAATCTTTAAATTCCAAAAACTACCGTATCCACAGTGCTACACAAAATTAATACTCGATTACCTTTGCAAAAAGATCCTTCTTGGTCAGTGTTCAAGGTAGACAATCTGAGGCACATGCCATAGCTGCAGGTGTACCACAAGGATCAGCTCTGTCTCTTATGATGTACGCTCTGTACACGGTACATCATTTGCAAATATCTGAACGCATCATGGCCACGTACGCTCAGACGCTGCATTTTTTGTGCATGCCAAGAAATTATGAACTTGTGAAGTTAGAATGAAAAGGTAACTTCCAATATTTGAAAATGGGCCACCAAATGGAAAATTAAAATAAATTTTGGGAAAAGTAAGGCCATAACAATAGCGGCAGATGGTGCCAAAAGCAAGTCTAACCTCCATCTTTTTGGAAAACACAACCTTGCTGTAAATAAAGTAGCATACCTGGAAGTAAGCATCGACTCAAGATTAACCTTTGGATCTCACATTGAGAATATCTGCACACGAGCCAAGCAGAGAGAGGTATACTACACTCGAAAGCTTAGATCAACGGCATTAACATTAGAAACTAGACTATACATATGTAATATGATGGTGAGACCGATACTGATATATGCTGGCCCATCCTGGATGCAATCTGCCCAAAGTCATTTTAAGAAAATTCAAGAAGTACAAAATAGAGCTCTTTCTGTAAGTGGTCACTACCCTAGAGCTACGAGAACTCTACAAATGCACGAGGATCTAGAACAACACATGATTGTAACTATTCTGAGGCATGTAAGATAAACATTATGGACCAAGCTGGCAAACTCTTCCTCGAATTCAGAGGGTACACCTTCCAAATCCGCCATAAAGATTACCTGGCTACTAAGAACCAATGATCTAATTGACCATCTTGTAGTGTTTTGTATTGTAATGCTTGTGTTGTATTGTATTCCTTGTATTTATGTTTGTATTGTTAATTCGGGAACATTGTCGATAGAGTCTTCCGTGACAGTTGCGGAAGACATTTGTAAAAAAGAGGATGTAAAGAAAATATTTATGTTGTATTTTACAATAATATAATACCAGTTAATGTAATAAACAAGATGCTGACTTAGACAAAAGCTGACAACGAGGAGAAGGGGAGAAAGCGAATTGATACGTTGTATAAAACTCACCTGCATATTCGGGATTGGCAAGGATAAATTTGTTTCTATCAGGAAGCCCGGTCAACATTCCTTCCTTCTCTTGTAGGAAGATCTTAGCTCTCCTATCAACGAACTCAAGCTCGTCTTGCGTTGTGTAGGGGATGGGAATAGTCCACAGCACGTCCTCATTTGTTTCTTCGCCTTTCATTTCAATGTAGACTTTCTGTAATTAACGTATGAGAACTTTCCATATAATTTCATTTCTATTCTTAAGTCTACACTCTAGACAATATAACAGTCGCACATAGAACATAAAACGTTGTAAACTGAGGAAAGATGGAGATATTGCTTGATTTAGTTTATTTTACTTGGCTTTGCTACCACTTCTCGCTAATCGCGAAGATGAGGATGAGTGATGGCATGATGAAATTCATGAAAAAAGATACACTCACAAAGAACACCTATGTTCAAGCCGGTATTGGAATCTGGGAGACCTGGCGTTGTATCACGCTGTGTTAACCACTCTGTCACGGAGGTCGGCGTTCGAAAAATAGATATGTTGCTGCGTTAATCAAGTTCCGGGGTTTGAGGATACCACAGGGTTAGTTAATATTTACATTTCACAATATGTCAATGTTCCACTCGGGAAGAGACTCCTAAGGAATTCATGGCATTGGCATAGCACTTGGACCACGTGTAAGATATAAAGTAATGTCAGTACGTTATGTCGACGACGGGATAATTATGGTACATCTGAAGGTAAAGATGAAAGACCTACTGCTTATACAATGTGTCCACAAAGTCCTGTCCCTTGAAATTTGAATAGCTGTAAGTTGGTAACGAAATGTCGGAGATGAATACGACGTTAACACAATAGAGCATGGTCCTTTGGCATTTGTTTGCAGTTGAGAGAAATACATCACGTACCTAATGAAACGCAGGAGGGGGATGGGTATCGTGCAGGGTGGAGGAAAAAATGAACAAAATCATATTTTTGCCCTAAAACGTCTCTCAATTCCTGGTTTACGAAAACTTTCTCTGAACTTTTAGTCTACGTACACAGAAATGTTGAAAGAGGCTACTTTTTTAATTGGTTGCAGTGTGTAGAGTGACAGAGAAATCAAATTTTATGACGTCAGCAGGAAAACCTACATTTTGCACATTTTCACGGCAGTGTGCAATGCTGCGACCTCAGATTGCACGGCTCGATGCATACTGGGTATCTACACAACATGGGAAGCAAAAAGTACTGACATGGACGAAGAAATAGTTATTTTGATACTTTTTTAAAATTAGTAACAAACAGTAAACTTGTTACATGGGTGGCAACACTGTTCTGAACATTCTCGTCTAAAAAAATGCTGGAAATGCGCACCCCTCTGTTTTAAGGCACATTGCAGACGACGCCGTAAGTTGCAGAAAACTTTTTTCACGACTTGTGGGCTGATGTTGTTAATGATATGTAAAATGTTTGCCTGCAGATGTTGTAATGTTTGTGGATTGTCTTCATTAACAACATCTTTTAAATAACCCTACAAGAAGTAATCTAGTGGAAAGATGTCGGGGGGGGGGGGGCGAGGGAGCCACAAGCCCTTTCCAATCAATTTGTCACGAAAAATGCTCTCAAGAAAGGCTTTGTTTGGCGTGATGAATGACTTGAGGCCCCATCTTGTTGAAACCATGCGTCTATCTCATCCTCCTCTAACATCGACACAAATTCCTGCACAATGTTCATATACCCAGCACTATTCTTTACAGTCTCTTTGAAGAAAAATGGTCCAACAATGCACCGCTATGATATTCCACACAAGACACCTATTTTCGTGGAAATAAGTGGCTCCTCATGTACAACATGAGGGTTTACGGTAGCCCATATCCTACAGTTCTGACTGTTAGCATAACCCGATAGGTGAAATCATTCTTCATGGAAAAAATAAACTTTGTCAAGTTCCTTTGAGACTTGAATGTCTGAAGAAACCATCTAGCAAATCGTATTATTTTGACCTTGTCCGGAAATTTAAGTTCATGAACGACATGAACACGGTAAGACGACACTTTAACTTACGAAATGCTTTATGTTTGATAGATTTGGGTATATGCGATTCTTTCGATAAACGCCGGAGTGATTTCTTACGTGAACGAGCATACAGACGTTCCAAATCTTCCAAAAAATCAGATGTAAAGGCACTAGGTGTTCCACTTTGTGGCTTGTCACACGCGCGACAAGTTTCATGAAATTTGTTTTTGAGCCGCAATATTGTTTTCCTACGTGGTACACTCTTCCCAGGATAGCTCAATGAAAACTGTTCCTGCACCTGTTCATGACGGTTTGTTCTCAAGAAGCATTTGAGGATAAAAACACGTTCTTGCAAGATGTGACCTACTTCAAAAGATAAAAGGAATAATAAGTTTAAAATCAAATTAATAACAGCACTCTCAGCAGCTAGAACAACGTCACTCACATACGACACAAAACCAACGAGCCAACAATGCAACAAACAGAGCAGCGCTGACAGGCTTCATCCAGATGCACAGCACGGCAGCGCCGCCTGGATTTCTCACCAGAGAAGTCAGTGTTGCCAACCAACAAATAGTAAAAGTAACCGTCCATAACAGATTTACAATTTACGATCACTCGGTATCAGTACTTCTTCGTTCCCATGATGTGTAGATATCCAGACGCATCGTGCCGTGCTATCTGATGCTCGCAGCATTGCACACTGCCGTGAAAATGTGCAAAAAGTGTGTTTTCCTCCTGAGGTCCTAATATTTCATTTCTCTGTCACCCTACACACTGCAACCAAAAAAGTAGCCTCTTTATACATTTCTGTGTACGTAGAGAATAAACATTCAGAGAAAAGTGTCGGAAAACAGGAATTGAGATAGGTTTTGGGTCAAAAATATGATTTTGTTAATTTTTTTCTCCACCCTGCATGATACCCCTCCCCCTCCTGAATTCAACCTCAAAAACATGCCAAACGACCATGCTCTCTTGTGTTAAAGTGGTATTCATCTCCGACATTTCGTTACAAACTTACAGCTAATCAAATTTCAAGGGAAAGGACTTTGTGGACACTGTATAAGTCGACATGCCACATAGCGGTTTGCTAGACGAGAAAGTAGAAAAACCTACGACCAAATAGAAGGCATAACCGAAAAAGAAAGTAAGAGAGCATACATTATCGTAATGAGAGTTTGGAATGCAGTAGTAGGAGAAGGCGAGGAGGGAAAAAGAATAGGAAGACATGGATTAAGAGACAGAAACGAGAGAGGTGATTTGCTGGTCAACTTCTGGAAGAGTAACTCACTCATTGTCGGAAACTCTCTCTTCCAGCAGCATAGGAGAAGAAGATACACATGGGCATCCCAAGGGACAGCAGAAGATATCCGACAGACTACATCCTGGTACAAGACAGATTTAGAAACTGCCTCGAAAATTCAAAAACCTTACCAGAAGCTGACATAAATTCAGACCAGGTACTAGTAGTGAGGGAAATAAACTTTTGTTTGAAGAAGATAAAAAGAGGACAGAAAATTAGGAAACCTAATTTCGAGAAACTAAAGGATGAAATACAAAGGAAAAGGTTTGAAACAGAATTTAAAGGAAATGTAGTTGAAGTGAAAAGTATTTTTTAAAACAGTGACACGATCTGGGAAGGAATAAAAGTTTGCCTGAACATAACTGTCGAAGACACCATAGGGTACAGGGAAAGAAAGAAATACAAGAGACTATGGATCACAAAAAGTATGCTCGAGGAAATGTAAGATAGGAAAACATGGAATAACGTTAATGCACAGGCTGGAAGAAAATACAGAGAACTGAATAACCAGGTAAAAAGGGAAACAGATAAGGGAAAAGATAAATGGATGAAACAAAAATTCCGAAGAAATTGGTTTACCATGAAATTCAATGTCTTGACTTTACAAAAGAAGTGGGAAGCTATTTGGATGATGGAAGATGAGAGCGGAAACGAAATTATGTACAAACAAGAAATACTGAGAACATGGAAAGAGTATATAAAAGATCTGTACGGGAAAGGGAACCGATCAGATGCTTTATGCCTACCTGTAGAAAATAAAGGAGGACAAAAAAGGGCTACCCACCATGATGGAAGAATTTGAACTGGCACTCTGTAATGGTTTATATCCTTCTGTGGAGAGTAACCTGTTTTGGCTCGACCTGTTACGTGCTTTCGTTACTTACCCAGGCAAATAGTTTACGTTATACAATCAAAAACTAACAAAACGGTTCAATCGGACTAAAAGACATAGAATAACTATTATACAAATAGTGTTATATTCTTGACCATGGATATTAGGGAAATCTTCAGTTCCTTTTTCTCCATAATACCCAGACGTTCAGTTAAAATAATATAGAGGACTGTTTATTTCGTCAAATAAATACATTAAAAAAATACAAAAGGAATAATACCCACATAAAAATTACATGATCCAATGAATTGAATACTCTATCTGAGGTAATAAAGGACTGGATTCTTTCGGTGGCTCGAAAACAAATTTCTTTAAAACAATAATAATATCTTCAAGTAACTGAACGTTGGCTTGTCGCCAAACGATTTAGAATAACTACGTGATCGGCCGCTAGCCGTGAAGCTAGCTAGCCACAGGCACTTTATACCGCCACTGAGAGAACTTTCCAAGGTCTCTACTCTAGGCCAAAAACGTAAGAATGCCATTCACCGCTATTCCACAGGATCCTTTATATAGGCCCTCCGAAGAATGACCGGTAAACTGGAAATTTCCACCACTTAATGACTTAAAGGGAAAAATATAAAATTAATCGCAACCCTGCCCCAGTCATAGGCCAAGCTTCTAGTACATTGTTTTAAAACTGCATAAAGAAAGGAGTTACATTGGTATTAAAAAACAAAATACTAAAAAATGCATAAAAAGTATTTAAAAAATGGACCATTTACTGATTCTGTCATTACAACTCAAAATAATTGAAGAACGGAAAAGCAACAGGAAGTGACCAAATTTCTGTTGAATTCATAAAATATCTTGGTGAAGGAAAGAAAGAAATGCTACATTTATGCAATGAAATGTATGATAAAGGTATATAGCCAGAAGATTTCATGGAAACAATGTTAGTACCTTTGAAGACGAGAAGTTACTCCAAGAAATGTTCTGAACATATGACATTCAGTTTAATATCACAATCAGGAAAAGTTCTTTTGAGAATTTTAAATAGATGACTACCCTCTAAAATAAACACAGATTTAGAGGAAGAACAGTTTGATTTTAGAAAGGGAGAGACGACGTAGGTAAGAGAGACGACGTAGGACTTCTGAGAAAAATTGGAGAAAGATACGTGGAAAAAGGTATGGAAATGTTTGTAGCCTTTGTTGACTTGGAGAAACCTCTCAGGGATCCTGAAGAATATTTGGGTAGATTGGAAGGAAGGGAGGCTTATCTGCAACCTATATATGAGACAACGTGTAAAAGTGAGAAAGAAGAAATGAACCAAGGAAGTTAAATTGGAAGAGGGGCACGACAAGGCTGCTGGCTCTCCCCTACATTATTCAACATCTATTTAGAAGAAATTGTTAAAAATTGTTTCCATAGCAAGGGAGGGGTAGCAGTAGAAGGAAGGACAATATCTTGTATAAGATTTGCAGATTACGTAGATTTTTTTTAAAATTTAGTAACTTATGCTATGTTTAAATCCCTATTGCTTTTACCAGAAAATGAATGGACCATAAATGCCATGTAAGCAAAAATGAATACAGTCTGTGAACAGTTCGGGATAAGAATAATGTGAAGAAGACGTAAGCAATAGTGATCGGAAGATAACCGAGAAAGGCAAAAGTGAGCGTCAGAGGTGAGAGAATCGAACAAGTAGACAGTATTAAATATATTGGATGCATCATAAGCAGTGACATGAAATGCAGCCAAGAAATAAAAGTGAGGGTAGCAATGGCGAAGGAAGCCTTCTATACAAAGAAAAAAATTATATTTGGATATATGAACAAAGAACTGAGGAAACGGCTAAAGAAGTGCATTGTATGGAGTGTAGCTCTAAATATTGCGGAAACATGGACACTGAGAACAATTGAGAAAAAGCGACTGGAAGCTCTAGAAATGTGGCTATGGAGACGAATGGAACGGGTGAAATTGACAGAAAAAGTGAGAATTGAAACCGTGCTTGAAAAAGTTCTGGAAAAGAGATCAATGCTGGAGATAATCATGAAGAGAAAAATAAATTGATTGGGCCACTGGATGAGAAGAAACTGTATCCCAAGGGATGCTACTGAAGGAATTGTCAATGGAAAGAAAATCCGGGGATGATGAAGATACCAAATGACTGACGACATCAAAATAAATAGATCCTACGATGCTACACAGCGAAAGGCTTAAGATCGAACAGCATGGAGGTTGCAAGGAAAGACTTGCCCCTAGGCAGAAAACAATAAATGAATGAATATGTCAATATTCCCATAAACTTCTGGTAACCATTTTCTAAAGAACTCATCACTGTTTCAAATCGATAACGAAAAATGTAATTAAGTAACTTTCTCTCCCCCAACCACTTTTTAATGATCACCTGATATATATATCTCGTGCTCCGAATTAGCAAAGTAATTATTTCCTACCAAGGCAATTTTTGTAATGCTCTACGGAAAGACCCGAACATTTTTTGGAGAGGAGAAGAAAGTACTAAGAAAGGACATCGGTTTACATTTAGAGGGCAATGTATTTGTTTATATACATTATGTATGTTAGAGCTAAGCCGATACCACCTTGAACCCATACCAAAACTCTTACAATTCCCACCGATACCGATGCTTGGAAATGTTGTACTCGTCAGATATATCCAATCCAGAGTTATTGATTAGTCTTCTGCCATTGTTGCTTGAAGCGAAACTTGTGATTTAATTTAATATATCAAGCAAACTCATACCAAGCTTTGTAATAATAACAGTATCAGTAGAATAGAATAGAATAGAATAGAATTTATTTCCAGTATGAGCCTTACAGCTATTCATACCATACAAGTTAAAAATTTTCGTGCACTTTCCCTACACCCTTCCTCCTTTTAGACTGCTTCCACCTTCACACTGCTTGGGAGTTCACAAACACTATTTCACTTCAAATCTTTCTCTATACTTGCACTGTTACCTGAGTGGTTCCTAAATTTTCTCAAATATATTTATTACTTTATTTATTTGGTACCCTCCCCCTTTCACACATGTTCGCTGTCCCCACTGAGCTTCTTTGCTCTCTTTACCCAGGCGTAATGTAGGAAAGTTCCCAGATTCCGTATTTGCGCCTCCCCCCCTCTCGGTCCCTCCCTCCTAATAACGCTTGTCATTATATTCTCAATGTTATCTTCGTTTATTTCCCTGATATATTTTTGTCTTGCCTCCCCTGTTTCTTTGCACTGGAAAAGAATGTGAAATTTCGTCTCGTCTTCGCCGCATAACGGGCATTCTACGCTCCCGTCCTCCCGTTTAAGTCTAACTTGTGCCCATCCCCCCAGTCTGAACCAGGCCAATCCTGACCTTTCTTTTGCCCCACACAAATCTACGTAGTTCCTCCTTCCCCATTCTCGATCCGTATCTACTATTTTCGCCGATGTTAACGATATTTTTGCGTCGCATTCTGCCAAAATTTTCTGTTTGGTAATATTTTCCAGCCTGGCACGTATGGCCCCTAGCATCTGCATATCAATTCTCCCCTCTATTCCCTCTTCCCACACCCATCCTAGCCCTATACTGTATAATTCCGTCTTTATTTTTGCTACCCATTGCCTCCCATTACCCCCCCTTATCTGTGATTGTACACAGAGTTTCTTCAAATTTCCCCCCTCCATGGTGATCAGTTTTGCCCAGTATTTAATGCTCCTCATTTTGGCATCCACTTCCTGTCTTAATTTTCCCATTTCCCTAAGTGCCCCACATGTTGCCGTACCCCTCCCTACTCCTAGCCCTTGTTTTAGGAATCTAGACTGTATGACGTTTACGGTTTCCCCTCCCTCCCAGACCCATAGTTCGATGCCATAAAATAGTGTTGCCTTAACTGTGGCCTCGTAGACCCCCTCCAGAATTTTGATTGGAATATTTGGTACTTTGTATTTTATTTTTCTTGTTTTCTCTAACGCAAAAATTGCTTTACATTTATTCCTGTGTACGTGCCTTGCCCACCTACCCGTCATTGTCATCACCATGCCTAAATAATCATACTGTTTCACCCTATCGACACTTGTCTCTCCGTATTTCCATTGTTCATCCTTACCAAATACGTACCCGTTCTTAAATACCATTATTTTGGTCTTCTTCATATTTACTCGCATGGCCCATTTCCCGCAATACCCGTGTAACGTGTCTAGACCGTTCTGTAGACCTGCTGTTGTGTTCGAAATCAGTACCAGGTCGTCTGCGTACAACAGGAGCGGTACCTTTACGTCGGATATCGTTGGTTGATCCGTGTCCCTCTGCGTTATTTCCTCCACGATATCGTTGACGAAGAGGATAAACAGCAGAGGGGAGAGAACGCACCCCTGCTTCACCCCCAGTATTGATTCATTTGCCCCTGTTACGCCCTCATTCCCGCACTTTACGCAAAACTTAACTTTTTCATATGCCGCTTGGAGAGCTCTGATCATTCTGGCGGATACCCCAACGTCCCACAATTTTGCCCACAACATTTGCCTGTTTACCGTGTCAAAAGCCTTTTCGAAGTCGACGTAGCAGCAATATAATTTCCCCCTTTTGACCCCTAGTTTTCCTTGTATCAATGTCTGCAATAAAAGTACATTGTCTATTGTCTGATAATTTTTCCGAAATCCAGCTTGCAGAGGAGAAAGAACATCAAAAATTTCGCACCATTTTTGTAATCGTCTATATAATATCTGGCAGTACACTTTGCTCAGTACGGAGAGTAATGAGACCCCCCTGTAATTGTTAGGATTGCTTTTTTCCCCTTTACCCTTGTAGATGGGGCAAATGATGGTATCCTACCATTTTTCCGGAAACAGCCCCTTCCGGTAGAGCCCATTCATAATTTCCCTGCCCATTTTCGCCATTAGTGAATTTTTATTTGTGCCCTTTATAATCTCAGCGGTTAAGCCATCCCTGCCTGCCGCCTTCCCGTTTTTTAACGTGTTGATTGCTAGAGAGTATTCATTGTCCGTTACCTCCTCATCTAGAATTGGTACGAAGGTGCCCAAGTAATTTCCATCGTTGCCAGGTGTATTTATTTCTCCCTCCCTCGTTCCCATTATTTCCTTAAAGTGTCGTTCCCACGTTTCGGGAGTAATCTCCGCCTCCGTGTACTCCTTCCCTCTTAAGTTCCGGATTATTCTCCATAGCTGTGCTGCGTCTCGCTGTTGCACGGCCTCCTCTATCGCCTTAACCCTTCCCTCCTCCCATTTCCCCCTTTCCCTCTCCAGTATCGTAGCGTATAGTTTCCGCTGTGCTACATATGATACTCTATTTGCCTCGTTGCTGAGTAATTTGAATTTTTTCAGAGCCTGTGTCATTGCTTTTTTCTGAATTTTGCATGTATCATTATACCATCCTCCCTTTTGAGTTTTCCCTCCCCCCCGCTCATCCTGTATCATGTGCCTGGCTGCCCTCTCAATGCAATGGTAGTATAATTTTAATGCTTGAAGTACATCCCCCTCGGTTAGTAAATTCAACATTTGGTTCGACATTAGCTCTGAAATTTTGTCGATTAATGTATCTGAAAATTCCCGAGAACCCTCCTCCTTCCATCGGTACCTCCGAACTGCTTCGGGGGCAGCGCCGCCTGTTGCCCCTCCCCTGCTCCTCTCGTTCATATTTCCTTCCCTCCGTCCATAGTTCAGGGTTGCTATTAACGGAAGATGTTTGCTCTCTGTTCTTGCATCGACCAGAAATTCTGTTATGTTTTGTGTTAAGTCCCTCGACATAATAAAATAATATATGACGCTAGCCCCATTATCAGTGACGTACGTGAAATTTCCCTCCCTGTCCCCTCCGCATCGTCCGTTGAGTATGACAAAGTTAAAAACCTCCCCGAAATCCAATAATTTCCTCCCGTCTGCATTCACGTGCGAGTCTTTACTTTGTCGCGTATAAAATATCCAGTCGTCGTTTAATGCGCCCCTTTCCCCCCTCCCCTGTGATCATCCTCCCCGATTACGTCATTTATCCCGATTCTTGCATTAAAGTCTCCCGCGACCAGCATGCTTGCATCGGGGAACTTGTCCTCAACCTCTTGCAGAAACATGGTTAAGTTTTGACCATAGCAATGAGAGTGCAAATGACATGAGTTCGTGAGAAATGTTTTAGGCAGGATTTATACAATTATTTTCTGTGTGTCAACGAATGAACTTCACCCTGATATTAGTGGTACAAAATCAATTTAAACTTCGAATATTACTTAAATTTCAGGATAATTAGACTCCGCAAAATTGTCGCGCGAAGTTTTCAACCATCAAAACACCGCCTAAGTATCGGCCAGTATTTGTAAATTAAATCCAACCGATACTTTCAATACATCACCATTAGACATTCGGCCCTTATATATTTTCATACACATCTTTTTTATTTTATTTTTTATTTATTTATTAATATTCCATATATATTACCTGGCTTAGAGTTGCTGTGTTGTTCTCGTAGTTTCTGTTAATGGTGACAACAGGAACTCTACTGTAATTGGTCCATGTGGCTGCAACATCAGGGAGAGATATGCTGGCAGGCAATGATCCATCCTCGTGGCAGAGCTCATCAAAAGTTTGCCAGAAATATTTCTTGTCTTCGTCGTCGTATGAAGATTTCCTGAGGAGAATGAATTATGATTATTACTTCTGACATGAAATGTATTTGCGATCTATAAAAGTTCAACTCACGCTCCCTTCTGTCACTTTTTGTGTGCGTGCGTTTGTGGCAGAAAGGCAAATAGTAGGGGGAGAGAGAGAGAGAGAAAGTTATGTAAGGCAGTACGCAGATACGAACAATATCTAGTGCAGAGTAACAAAGTGTGTGTTATGACGGTACGCCCCAGGCGCAGTGGTTCACAAACCAACCAAGTTACACAACTCCATAGTTGCCAACTAAGTTACAAAACTACATACTCGTGACTTCCAAAATAAAATAAAAATAACAATTAAAAAAAAATTCAAAATTATCCACCCCATATTGTAATGGTAATGTAACTCACGTCCAGTAACGCACGATGCGCAGTTTGCAGATTCACAGGTCTGCAGACTCAACAAACAAAAGAAAGATAATGAACAACTATCCCGCTTCCCGTATTTAAAATGAGGATAAATGTATCCTACCCTATATTTATTTCATTTTTCTTTACCCTTCCTGCTACTTCATGAGCAACACTCGGATATAATGCACTTCTCTTATTTGCAGCCAAAGAATGTTTGGTTGTGATTACTTTAATCTAAATTTGGCACTATTACTTTCCATCAACCCTCGAACAAATGGCAATTAAACGCACATGTTTGTTATGCACAGGGAAATTCCACCACCTGAATGAGAACTATGGTTATTAAGACACACATGAAATAAAACTTGTGGTGATTTTCGTGAATAAGTGGATGAACAAAGCCCAAAATAAAACATGATGTTTATTATATTATTGAATTTTAATATCACCACCTTAGTATGACAGGTTGAATCTGTAAGTTCTAATTGTCACATTAATTTCTTCGAAGCTACTCGAAAGGTAACCAAGGAACGCTACGTTTTGTTCTACGAACCTGATGTTTTACAAGACAACACGAATGTGTTTTGTTAATGAATAACCCCTTTCACAGTAGGGTGAACTTTCAACTCAACATTCACAATGTACCAGATCAAAACTTTCAAAATCCGTAGAGATATGCTAGTCGTAAACAAATGAGTCAATTTTGAATGCTGATCAAAATGTCAACACATCGTTGCATAAATTAGTATTGATACACTAACGTCTTATATTTGAGATAAAGTACGTATTAGGAGAATGTAAGCAGCACCTGAACTTTCTCCTCATAACTTCTCAACGCTGCCAAGCTAGCTTGTACAACATGTGGTGCCTTTTCTATCTTCTATATCAGCTGACACCAAAATGCAATATGGCGTCGACTCCTTTTCAATTGGCGCGAAGCGAATACTTCTATTATTATTAATATAAGATATTCTCTATTCGAAGGATATCTGCTTATCGATTATCCAAAATTAGTCACATTGCATATGTGTTTTCTCGACGTCGTGCGAACGTAATGCTTCCCTATGCGTTAAGACCATAACACGTCATACCTTAACTTGAGCAATGCATTTGCAGAAACTACAAATCTGCAGTCGGAAGTTTCTTGACGTAAAACTTACATACGCTGTTCTCCTTAGTCCAAATTTTTCTTCCCACACGATCAGCATATCACCTAGGTCGGGCTGTTACATGAACAAAGCCAGACCATCGCTGCGTCACACAAAATCCTGAAGTGATTCCTTCACAACACTAAAAACAAACCATGTCTCTCTCATCCATGACACGAGGTGTCCTTTTTTCCATCCTCCTCCAAACTCGCCGCACAATTTTAACACTCGATTAACAATACGGCCGTTTAAATCGTTAAATACATTATAAAAATGTGTGTTAAGTATCAGTATAACAACAATGAAAGAGCTTGTTCGAAATCTCAAACAATAACGCAAACACTCAAGCGCATTTTTCTGTACTATTTTTTGTTGCCTTCCGCAGGCACTCCTTTAAAAATGCATCAGTCATCCGGCATTCTGCAATATTTACACCAGCAGAGGCCGACGACTAAATCAACTATACTTTTGTTAGGGATCCCCAAAATGCATGGACTCAATTATACAAACATAACGTCACATCTTGTAGATACTTTCAAACAATATCACATTTCAGCCATATTGTTAAATTTAGTGACAATTTTCAACACTTAAGGAAATTAAATGCGTGCGTAATTTCTATGAATGAAAACGCTAACTTTTTACTTATTCACATGCGCTTATGGTAACTGTGATAGTGTGTATGCGGGGGGTGGGTTGTGAGTGTGATAGAGAGCGAATTCGCATTTGCTTTGTTTTAGGTCGGTTTAGCAAACATATGAGGGTAGACAATGATTGGATGAAATGTATTATCCCGTACACATACCAACACACAGAACACACATCCTTCAAAGGAGAGTTTCATTGCAAGAGCGCTTTCCCAAATGGTCTCCTGATTCTAACCCTCAAGAGATAGAGGCATGCAGAGAGAAAAATGTAACACAGACAAACTGAGGAGAGAGATGGAAACAGAGATGATGAGAGAGAAAGAGTGGAAAAGAGGAAGAGATATAGGCAGAGGAATAGCAGCTTAGACATATTTGCAGATAGAAAGACGAGAAAGAGAGAGAGAGAGAGAGAGAGAAAGCGAGAGAAGGGGAAAAAAGGGAGAGAAAGATAAAAGAAGAGGGAGATAAGTAAAAAACAGAAAGTCGGCGAGAGATGGAGACAGATAGTAGGAAGAGGGAGAAAAGAAAGACAGAGAAAGGAGGAAGAGATAAAGATAGAGAAAATGAAAGAGAGAGGGAGAGAAATAAATACAAAGACAGGAAGAAAATAGGTAGAAGGAAAGAGGGGAAAACAGAAAAATCAACACATAGAAAGTGAGCCAGGAAGGAAGAGAAAGAGAAGGAATGTGAGAAAGTGAAGCAGAGAAAGAAAAATCGAGAGAGTGAACATGTTAATTCAGGAGGAGGGTGTAGTCGATTGTCAAGCACCATTGCAATAGACGATCGTCCCTCTATTGAAGTTTGAAACTAAGAAATCACTCAAGACTCCTCAAAAATATAACAATAATGAAGTTAACAATGGTCACACCGTGTAGCGACATCTGAAACTAACAATACTACTTCAGAGAGACTATTGGATGACAGCTGCAGAAAGTCATCCAACAAGGAAAGCACGTTAATACATTATTTTACTGGAGAAGAAGCACAGAGACACACAAAATGAAAGATAAAGTAGGAATATAGGGAGAGAGACATAAGTATATGAAGAAAGAGGTGTGGAAACATAGAATAAAAGAAAATGAATTGACAAACAGACTAACATAGACATGGACAGGAAAGAAAAATAGCTCACAAAGAAAAATTGAGAGAGAGAGAAAGAGAAAAAGAAAAGAAGGGAGAGAAGCAGAAAGCAACAAGGAAACAAACAGAAACAAGAGAATAGAGTGAGAGTGAGAATCTAGTGAGCGTAAGGCCAGAGAGGGTGAGAAATGCACAAGCAGAATGGAACGTATTTGAACACCCACAAATCAAGGGGTACCGCATTAGACCTCGGTAGAGAACATTTGAAACTGTAGGTTCAGTCGCGATTACCTTATTTGTGCATAAATGTTCTTAAACTTTGACAAACGTTTCAAAACACACACACTGAGAGGGCGATAGAGAGAGAAACTGCACCAAGACGGGCAGGAGAGACGAACATCAAACCCCCCCCCCCCAGTCAACCAGTAATAATGTGCTTTTCTCGTGTTTTTGTACACTAAATGAGACGCCTCACCCATCAAAGACAAATATTCCTACTCCCAACATTTGCATCTCTACTAGCTTTTTCTGGCAGCGTCACTAGACACACACACACACACACACACACACACACACACACACACACACACACACACACACACACACACACACATATAATAAACTGTCTGAATACTTACCCCTCACTGTCCATTTTACTCAATGTCCTCTGGTAGTTAGCCGGAGAAACTGTTTCATTGAACATTGACCTAATCACAAGTTCTGCAAAAAAAGAGATGATTCTCAGTTATTCAAGCACCAAGAAATTTAATGATCATCTTGGTATGAACTTTACATCTAGATTGAGGGGCGGCTCAAGATTGAAATTTCACCCGTGTGAGGTGGATTTTTGTGGAACACAGAAAAATTGAAAAAAAAAAACTCCAATATAAAAAACAAAAAACAGACAAGAATTACAAACGAAACTTCTTGAAACAGGAGAGGAGGATGTTGTAGAAGTGGAATGAGATAATTAAGAAACATCATAAATAGTACAGGTAATCAAGTTTTAGGAACCAAAGCATACGAAAAAAATGATGATTGGTATGATGAAGAATGTAAAATTGTGGTTAAAGCAAAAAATGAAGCCACACTACAAGATCAAATAGAGAAGAATAAGAAAATATGCAAAAACATGCTAAGAAAATATGTAGAAAAAAAATGCCAAGCAATAGAAGCACAAATAGAAATGTTACAAGAACTAAACACCAAAAAAGAATATAGAAAATTCTATCGAACTCAGAAACTTATAACACACCAGCATAAACCAAGAAGTAGACACTTAAAATCCAAAGATGGTCAAATCTTAACTGAACAAGCAGAAGTAATGAATAGATGGAAAGAACACTTATAGGGAGAGAAACACAACCAGGATTTTGAAGTACCCTACTGGAGTGTAATGAATCAACAGGATAATGGAAACATATTAGTTGATGCACCAACATATGAAGAAGTAAAGACAATAATTAAAAACTTTAAAAAATGAAAGCACCAGGAATTGACAATATGAACATGGAGCTTATACAAGCAGAGGGAAAAGAAATGTATCGCAGAATACATAAACTTATAATTAATATATGGAATACAGAACAAATAACAAATGAGTGGAATATAGCACTGGTGTGGTCTTAACAAGGCGATAAAACAGTCTGCGAAAAGTATAGAGGCATATCATTATTAAACAACCTATATACTGAAGATATTATAGGAGAGTATCATAGCGGATTTAGGAAACAGAAGTACTACAATTAACATCCTGATGATGCGTTTGATTTTAGAGAAATGCCACGAATATGATATAGATTTGCATATTTTGTTCATTGACTTCAAACAAGGCTTCGATTCAGTACACAGATCAACAATATTACAAAGGTTAGAAGAAATTGGAATACCTAATAAATTAGTAACATTTATCCAGATGACAATTTAAAACACTAGAGCCTCAGTTAAAATAGAAAATGTAAGATCTGATTTTTTTTTTATTATGGCGGGGGTCCGCCAAGGAGATCCTCTTTCAGCAACGTTATTTAACTTAGCTTTAGACTCAGTAATTTAGAAAATTAGATACAAGAGGAGATATCAACACTAGACTAAATCAAGTCACAGCATACGCTGATGACGTAGCTATTATAGCAAGAACTAAGAAAGTTCTTTCAAAAATATTTATAAGACTAGTAGAGGAAGCTGCAATAGTAGGACTCCAAACTAATGAAAAGAAAACTAAATACATGAATATTAATAGATCAAATATGGATAATAATAGATCAATGCTAATAAATAATTACGCCTTTTAGCGTGTTAGTAATTTTACATACCTTGGATCTACACTTAGTGAAAATAATAAAATACAATCTGAAATAGACGAAAGAATAAAAAAAGGTAAAAGGCCTATTACGCAAATGCATCCCTGTTAAAATCGAAACTTCTGAAACGAAATACAAAAATGAAGATATATCCTACTATGATAAGACCAGTGGTTACATAATACATACATAACACATTAATGGAGCAGACATTATACGATATATCAAAAGCCAATGAATTAAATGGGTAGGCCACATACAAAGAATGGATAACACGAGAACTATAAAATGCATACTAGAATGGATATCTATGGGGAGGCGACCAATCGGGAGACCTAGGATGAAATGGTTTGAAGATGTGTGTGAGGATCTAAAGATTCACAAAGTAAGAAATTGGAAAGAAATGGCAAAGAAGAGGAAAGATTTGAATGACAAAGTGTTGTGATGCTAATGGAAGAAGAAGAAGGTGGATTTTTGGCATCCCTTCCTTTCCGCCCTTCCATCCCGGACTTTCAACCCTGGCTCCCTATTTCCTCCAATGGAAAAAATTACCACGTTATAAATTTATGGTTATCTAAATTATTTTTATAATATCTCACGTGTTACCATTTAAAAGAGGTTTATTATAGGTATGTGTTTAATTCGTACATAATGATATCAAAAGCAGAGGAATCTCTTAGCTTAAATTGCTACATAATTTTGCAGTAAAATTATTGTATTATGCAGCAGTAATTTCAATTAATTCTTGTATACACATATCCAACTTTTTAAAAGATACATACCTACGCTTACGTAATCAGACAAAAAGTTTTGGCGCTACTCAAGGGGGACGTTCATTTCGTGCCCCCGTGGGTGACGCCCCGGGTTGTTACCCGAGTGGCCCGGCCCTTATAATCCTCTACGTCTCTTGTTTCCCCTTTAATACCAAAGAAGTGAGACGAGGATTGTCTTATCGGCGCAGTGGATGATCATATATTAGGTACTTAAAGTATACAATTGGAACTTAATATTCGTAACCCAATATTTATTACAAAACATATTAGTACTTATACTTTCCAAATACAATTAATTCAACAGAAATGTCTATGGATTATCTCCCAGTTAACCTAGTTTAATTTGTCCCATTTGATAGTCAGCAGTCAGTAAGTAAAGGCTACACGAGTCAGAGCAAATCGCAACCCAGTCCAAAACCCCCCACAGCCAACATGACCCGGAGCAATCCACCTAAAAAAATCTAAACTAAAACAATTTCCTTTTCTTGCACTTTTAAGAACTCAAAATAAATCAATGGACTTTAGGTAAATTACACCCGGCCATGAGGGCCTATAAAGGGCGATAGACTGTAATGCAATATACTCAGCCTGTCCAGCCAGTGTCCAGTACGTCAGAAGTCTCTCGTAGTCGGCAAGGATCTGCCACGCTAAACTTCTCGCTCGACCAGCGCAGAAGCCCAGCCAATGGCAGAACCTTCCAGAGTCACCTGTCTGTTGAGTCTCCATCCGTCATTCATGAGCAATATTACACTATGGGCTTACAAAACAACCTCTCCCCCAAAAATTACAATTTTCTAGCACATAGTGTACTACTAGTTACACATATCTTTTTAGAATTCACATTTCAAACATACTCTTCTTACATAACCAAGTTTCAAGCTTTAGAGCGAGGTTTCGTAATAGTTATAGGGGTTTGCGCATGTCATCCCTCCAACTCCATCGCCTGTAAATATTCAAAAAGAAAAAGAAAACAAACTGGTACCAGTACAAGTTTACAAACAAACCATTCATTCATACCATAATACAGGCAACCTACACCAAATTTACAATAATTTACATTTATATAATGGGAGAATCCTTAATTAACCTTACATAGTCGATCCATGTATAAAATTACCTATTATTGCCTCTCCTGGGCTCCAAATATCTTTTCAATTTATGTACATGTACTTTGGAACATACCTTGTCATCATCAACTTTCTTAACCAGAACTGAATTCTCTGTTAGAAATTTACTTATAAAATATGGACCCTCGTACATATTAGAAAGACTTTTAGTTATCTTGTCCTCTAAGGAAGATTTAATCTTAGTCCTAACTAATACTTTGTCATTGACTTGAAACGTTATGGGTGCATATCGCTTCTTATACAATTGTTTTCTCTTTTCCCATTCCCTTTGCATATTTCTGATAGCATTTTTCCATTTATCTTGCAAATTACCATCTGCTACATTAAAATCCATATCAGATAATTGCCATTGGACTTCCAATGGATCCCACAATTTTCGTCCCAAAAACAATTCCGACGGAGTATACTTCAATGTATGATGGTATGAACAATTTAAACTATACTGTATCTTTTTCAAACCTTCATGCCATTTAGTTTGATCTGCTGAATAATAACATCTCAAGGCAGTTTTCAAAGTACGTATGTATCTTTCACTTAAATTGGCCTGAGGATTGCCAACAGATAATCTAATATGCTGAATTCCATGGTTAAATAAATAACTGGTAAATGCATCTGATACAAAATATGAAGCATTGTCTGATACAATCTCATAACAATAGCCATAAGTCAAAAATATATGATCTAATTTATCAATCAATACCTTTGAACTCAATTTCCTAATAGGCTCAAATATACAAAATTTTGATGCTCCATCTACCAGAACAAAAATATATTTATAACCATTAGATACAGGTAATGGTCCACAAATATCTATGTACAACCTTTTCATAGGAATTGTTACAATTTCAGACGTTAATATATTTTCAGGGGTTGTATTTTTACACTTAGCTCGTTGACATACATCACAAGATTGAACTAAATCCTTAACATCCTGAGACATATGTTCCCAAGTAACGTGTCTCTGTAGACGCTTAAGTGTTTTCAACCAATTACCATGAGATCCTGTTCGCATATTAGTGTGATAATATAATATTAAAGGATGTTTCAAATTATCTGGTACACATATCCTATAAGGAAAATTCTTGGCTTTAGTTCTTTTGTATAAGAAACCTCGATGCAATTTATAATTTGGGAAATTTATACCTTTCTCCATTTGTCTCATAATATTGGCCAATTCCTGATCTTTCAACATTTCTTTCTTCAAGGTATCGGCATGAAATGGGTTTACCAACATGGCCAAATTAACATTACTAACATAATCAGAATCTAATTCTTCCGTTTGATAATCTCTCCAATCATACATACGAGATAATAAATCAGAAGTCACATTTTGCTTAGAGGGTATGTGCACCACTTCAAACTTATAACAAGAGAGTTTCTCCATCCATCTCGCATATTTGGAATATTTCCTAGATTGTTTAACCATATAACTAAGGCTCATATTATCTAATTGAATAATAAAAGGCTGAATTTTCAAACAGTATTCAAAACGTGATATGGCTTGCATTAAACTTATAAGTTCAATCTCATAAATTGTTCGTTTTCTATCAACTTCTTTCAATCTTTTAGAAAAGAACGCCACTGGTCTCAGATTATTATTTTCATCAGCTTGGAAAAGGCAAGAGCCGAATCCTCTCAAGGACCCATCACATTGAATAACAAACGGTTTATTTAAGTCAGGCAATTTCAAAATTACATGTTCTCTAAATAGAGTTTTAAATTTTTCTAGTGCCTCTTGTTGCCTAGAACCCCAATGAAACTTTATTTTGGGTGTTCGAATTTCATTTAAGGGAGCTACCACAGTAGAATACTCTGGAATAAATTTAGAATAAAAATTTAAGGTACCCAATAATCTTAATAATCCTTTTAAATTTCTCGGCGAAGGGAGATTTTGAATAGCTTCAATTCTGTCTGGATCCATTTCACAATTTCCTTGCCCCACAATAAATCCCAAGAATTTTATTCTCCTTTTCAAAAAACAACTTTTATTGGGGGAAATAGTTAAACCATATTCTCGTAATCTCTGCAGTACTAAACGTAAATGTTCCAGATGTTCTTTCTCATTAGCACTATGAACAATTATGTCATCACAAAATAAATGTAAAAACCTTCCCTTATAATCATGAAAAACTTGGTTCATAACTCGTGACATGCAACTTGGCCCAATACTAATGCCA
Organism: Lepisma saccharinum; assembly: GCF_977018435.1. Classification (NCBI taxonomy): domain Eukaryota; kingdom Metazoa; phylum Arthropoda; class Insecta; order Zygentoma; family Lepismatidae; genus Lepisma; species Lepisma saccharinum. The sequence goes on from NC_139232.1 coordinate 104,052,807, forward strand.
AATGGAATGACCTTATATCTATACTGATTATTAGGAGTTACAAAGGCTGTTACATCTCTACTAGATTCATCCAAGTTTACTTGGTTGAACGCTCTTTTCAAATCAATAACAGAAAATACCTTCCCCTGACTCAATTGAGCCATAGTTTCTTCCATATTAGCCACTGGGTGCGCATCATAGATTATTTTCTTATTCACTGCAGAATAATCACAAATAAGTCTTTTAGTCCCCCCTGAAGAAGGAATTACAAAGCAAGGTGCTGCGTACGGTGACGAAGATGCTTCAATAATGTTTTGTTCTAATAATTCAGTAATCACTCCATCTAGTTCCTGTTGTTTAGATGGTGGAACAAAATATGGACTCCGGTGTACAGGAACATTATCATATAATTTAATTTTATACGAAAAGTTCTTTAAACGTCCTAGCTTAGAAGTAATAACATCAGAAAATTCACTTTTCAACTTACATAACTGTTGTTCAGTATCCTCTAATGCAAACTGTCCAAAAGATGCGCCAGAAACATCAGAAGCTCTGGATTCGAGTCCCCGCCTTCTCTCTTGTGGCCTCCACGAAGTCCTAGACTGGCTCCGAAAGGAATTCTCACCAATGTTTACATTTCTGACGAAGTTTTCCTGGTTCGCACCTGCTGTCTGCTGGAAAGCTACATGTTGACCTTGGTCAGTTCTCGTGCGCTGATAAGACCGAGCTCCGACACCTCGGCCTGTGCTGGCTGAACCCTGGGCAGGAGAACGTACAGGAAATGAAGGACGATCTTGTCTTTGTCTTTGACCTATATTCTGTAAAACACGAAAATTTTTGCATAAGCTTTCAGATGTCCATTTAATAGGGATTTTCTCATCACTTCCGGAAAAACCAACAATTTGTTCTAAATAGTTAATCACCATGTGGCACTGTTTCTGAAATCTCACACCAAGCACTAAGTCTAGAGGTATGTTTTTGCAAACATGAAAAGTTGTGGTCCACGATAAATTTCCAAGACCAACATTTAACATAACTCCTTTATTAATATTCATAAGGTTGTCGTTACCAACTATCACTTGCATATCCAAATCCCATTCTCGAACAGTTCCCCTAGTCTTTATTCGATCTAAGAGACTTTCACTAATTAAACTATATGTTGACGCAGAATCTAAACAGGCCAAAAGATTCAGATTATTGATTTTACAGTCAACAAACACAGCAGTCACTTTAGTTTCACCACCTTGTCTGGGTCCTATGTCACTACGCGATCCTTGCAAAGCAAATTGAGCACCTCGCACCTGCATCGGACACCATCGCTCAAAATGATCACTTGCTGAACATTTACGACAATATTTGGGCGTATAGTCTTTGAATACAGGACCTTTAGCCTTGAATTGTCGTTCGATATTATGTAATCCCCAAAAATCCTTGGACAAATAAGAAAGTTTTTCTAAAACTTTCAACTCGTTCTGCAATTCATTTAAAGTATTAGGTATCCCCTTTAGATACAATTTTTGGGAATACTGAGGTTTAAGTCTATCCGCAAGATAACTTACAAATGTACTTTCATCAATATCAAACTGCAAAATCTTAGCAGCTCGAACTCTATTGTCTAAATACTCTAATGGAGTTTCATTGTCTCCTTGATTACCCATTACATACTTATTACATAAATATTGCCACCCAATAGAAGTTGCATACTTATTTAAGATCATTTGAACTACATCATTCCAAGGGATATTTTCAATTATACATTTCATCCATAATTTACCCATTTCAGTATTTAATTTTGGTAATACTGCGAGCATAATCTCGTGAGAAGGAAACATTTTTCTGTCTTTAATACCCTGCAATACATACAAAAATCTATACAGGCTTTCAGCATTAATGTCCTTAACTATAGGTACGGTAGCTATTAATTGAGTCAAATTTTCTTTGGCCATTTCCATATTTAACTTTCTCAAATCGGAACTATTATATAATACTCGTTCGTCTTCATCAGACGACGACGAACTTTCCAAAGGCTTACTTGGGCGTTTATTCACCCACCGGGGTTTACAAGGTACCTTTACGTACGTTTCTACATCTTCCCCCTCCCTTTGTCGTCCTTGGGCATTTTCAGGAGTGTGTGGTAAGGGTCCTACAAATTCATTTAACAACTGCGAAGCAGAATGTTCTCTACGAGTTGAAGAAAGTGGGGGAAAAGGCGGACCAAAATTCCTCCCATCCACTGTTCCCGTAATATCTACAGTATAATAATTCCGAGAGGTAGCCATATTACCGCACCATTTTACAGTCTAACCTACCTAGAAATATTGATATATTGATAGCCAATTGTACACAAGTAACAGACAAAACCAGCATGAAACCATGCTCTGCTCTTATAATCCTCTACGTCTCTTGTTTCCCCTTTAATACCAAAGAAGTGAGACGAGGATTGTCTTATCGGCGCAGTGGATGATCATATATTAGGTACTTAAAGTATACAATTGGAACTTAATATTCGTAACCCAATATTTATTACAAAACATATTAGTACTTATACTTTCCAAATACAATTAATTCAACAGAAATGTCTATGGATTATCTCCCAGTTAACCTAGTTTAATTTGTCCCATTTGATAGTCAGCAGTCAGTAAGTAAAGGCTACACGAGTCAGAGCAAATCGCAACCCAGTCCAAAACCCCCCACAGCCAACATGACCCGGAGCAATCCACCTAAAAAAATCTAAACTAAAACAATTTCCTTTTCTTGCACTTTTAAGAACTCAAAATAAATCAATGGACTTTAGGTAAATTACACCCGGCCATGAGGGCCTATAAAGGGCGATAGACTGTAATGCAATATACTCAGCCTGTCCAGCCAGTGTCCAGTACGTCAGAAGTCTCTCGTAGTCGGCAAGGATCTGCCACGCTAAACTTCTCGCTCGACCAGCCCAGAAGCCCAGCCAATGGCAGAACCTTCCAGAGTCACCTGTCTATTGAGTCTCCATCCGTCATTCATGAGCAATATTACACTATGGGCTTACACCCTTAAACCGCCTCTATTAGATTCCCTCTAGATAGCGAATTCTCTATCAAGTCGTTTAAATGAAACGCAATACTTTTGCAGATTTCACTGTTAGCCTTCTTGTATTAAACTTGTTTTTATTCATTACAAGTAATTATGATAATCTAAGGATTCCAAACCTCAAATCGTGTAGCTATTTTATCCACAATATTTAAGCAAAATATTTACAAATTACACTAGAATAATCCTTGTGTTGTTTCTTATTGAAACCCAAATAAATAAATAAATATTCCAAACAGTGCTGGAGGCCTCCCTGATGGCGCAGTGGTAGCGTCGTCGGTTTGTAATTAAGGGATTCCGGTTACGATAGCCGGTGGACACTTGGTACAGTGGTTTGGATCCCATTTTAAACTGTAGGTCCAGTCCCGATTAGCCTTACTGTGCATAAAGTTGACTTAAAATACCAAATCAATAAACAATCAGTGCTGGCTCGCAAGTTTGGCAGTTTTTACTAGTTTGGTATAATAGTAAAAAATTTGATCTTGATGTGCTGAAACACGAACATCCAAATATAAATCTCGAAAGTTTACACATAGGCGTAACATGGTTGGGGCAAGAGAGCACTTGCCCCCCAAATTTTCAGGTTTATAAAAAATATAATTTATTGGTACTTTTGTTAACAACCTGGAACCTTAGTATCAAAGAATCTAGTAATATTTACGATTTCGCAAATGTAACAATTTATTCTGGCTACCAACAATAGTCCTAGATGATATTTTTATGGGGTTGAAAACTCATTGATTCTGCCCCCCAAAGTTAAGCTGTTAAGCTCCATGTTCGATTCTGACCCTCCAAAGTTAGGTCCCAAGTTACATATCTCGTGTGGGTGTGTGTGTGTGTATATATATATATATAAGGAAAGAATAATTAATGTAAAAATACTGTACCATGTTGTGACCTTCTATAGGAATTTGCTCCCTCTCGTCCGTTAGCAAATTTCAACATGTTCACATATCTTGTTAATATTCTCAATATGGGATTATCCTGTTTGAAAGAATATCGAGTTAGTATATGTATACAATTTTCCAATATACCATGATTCAACGCAAAATTATACAATACCACAAAAAACTCCGCACAAACAACATGTAAGAATACTTCAGAACAATAAAATCACGCATAGACCCTATTGGGTAAACGTGCACTACACTCCTTAAGATTCTTATTGTCAACATGAGTAAAAATAGATTTGAAAATGGTCGAAAAACCCGCTCTTTTGAAAATAAAGCAGAGTTTGTTTTGTTGGATGGTCTTCTTTCCAAAAAGTGTTTCAAATAAATAAAATAAATAACTTGGCTGCGCTCTTCATGTTCCTCCGTGAACCGGTTTACCAGACATTACGTCAAATTATACATGAAGCACTTGAAAGCCAGAATATAAATATTTTATGCTAAATACAAATGTCAAGTACATTTTCTATTTTAGATATAGTTAGAGAATAAAGAGTATCATAGACGGTGCATTGATCAGTGTGTTAAAAGATGTAGCTCTATTTTCTTTCTTTTATCATTTTTCCTTCATGTTCATTAGTCAAATTCAAACAATGAAAATTATATCATGCCATTATATTCTATTTACTAAATACATACAAAACTACTCTAGTTATGCGAGTGTTTATATACTACATAGATGTATTTAATAAACCTACTGAAATAGGAAGTTAACACTTGCATTCGAAATATTCGGTATTCTTGCAACTACTGCTTGTGTCTGGTTATAAAATTCCATGTCGAAAGTTGTATTTTAATTTAGAAATGATTGTCTTTTTACAGTACAGAAATAAATTAAAACTGTGCAAGTCTTGACACATTTTGGCCATCTAATGTGGTTGTTATTCGTTGAGAGACCACAGCGCGGTGAATTAATTTTTTAATAGTCAATGCCCTGGTCAAAAATTGTACCCCTTTCTACATTTTTAAACTTTATACATTAATGTGCATCCTTGAAATTAAATATTAATAAATAAAATGACACATGGTTTATGTCTAGTCTAGTTGACAAATATAAAATTGAGTTTAAAATAGAAAACCACTGGATCTAATGAACCTAGCCCGGTAGTTTGGAAGCACTATCCTAGATCACGGTGGTCCTAAAACTGACTCAGAAACTAAATTGATTGGCCTCAAATGGCAAAAGACAAGTATATTTTAAAAAATCTAACTTTCTCGCAGTACAAATTGTGTTTCTTCAAGTTCACCTTATGCTTCGATATGCTAATTCGGATTGGTTTAATTGTTTTGTTGATTTGGTGTTTTAAGTATACTTTATGTACAGTGAGGCTAATCGGGACCGTGCCTACAATATCATGTGGGATCCGAACCACTATGTGCCTGCACTAATTGGGATTGGACCTACAGCATAAAATGAGGCCTGAACCACTGTGCCTCCTTTAGGGACCTCCTTCATTACAAGGTGACTTTATTTGATGCAATCAGGAAGGTCCATCATTCTTTATATTATTCAATCAAAAATCCTGCTATTTTCCACTCCCAATTATAAGTTACTTTGGGATCTAAATCTCCCTTGTAGTAGCATATCGATCTCAAGTATTAAATTTGGTACAGATTTAAAATGAAATCTGAATCTTTATGTTATATGTCTACACTGAGGATCAAATCTGGTAATCTTTAATACAAGACAACAATGCAATTGGGAAGGCACAATCAGAAACTCACATATGGTAAAAACAAATTAGCAACTACAGGGTATACAGAAAGTTTTGCAAACGAGATATTAACTTACGTAATTGTGTAGAAAAAGAGAGAGAAACATGAATCTTACATTGGTAATTAACTCACGGTGTGGATATTATTTTTAAAAGATTAAATTAGATTATCATGATGTGCATGAACGTTCAGAAAGGGGAAAATTGACTAAGGTTTAATAATTATTTGCACGAAGTAAAAAGAATATGGATAAAAGATAGTTGTGCAAGAGCTTGCAAAAATTTTCGATGTGTATTGATGGTCTCTGTGATTATCTACCGAATTGATAAAAATAACTATTCTTACTTGGGCAAGAAGCGGCAACCTTAAAAATCCCCCTCCCCAAAGCAGCCAGCAGGGAAACGGGATTTTTGTCAAAATAACCGTTCTGCGCTTTAATTCGACACCGGGAGATACAACGGCAGGAGTGTAAAAAAATAAACTTGAAAAGAAGCATAAACGAGTTTTGGCTACTTCAAATAGTATACGTAATGCTCCCTTCGAAAATGTTGCGCACACTGCTGCGCATTACTACCGTAAAAATAAATAAATTTATTGACCACATCTGCTCACCTCCGGCATTGCAGCAGAGCGCACACTAATTGATTTTGCGTGGAGCTTGATATCGTCCGACCATTCCTCCGCGGTCAGGCCGTCTATCCATTGGTCAGCTGTGGATCCATCCAGAAGAGACTTTTCCCGATCAGCGTCCACGATTTTATAGTTGCTGACTCTTCTCATTCTGTGCAGAGGCTCCGCCTCCTAAACAAAGCTTTCCTGGGATTGTTTGAAATTGCAAATTGCAAGAAAAAATAACGGCAACAAAACCTTGTTGGTCCACGCCATGTGTCCAGTCTTCATCTTCTTTCACCGGCTAAGACTTCGCAGTAAAGCGCTCTTGGAGGCAATGTTCACTAGCGCTGGCTGAAGATCTGCAACAACAAGAACAATACAAGCTTGGTTAGTTTAAAGACCACAAGTCACACACATTCCGAGAAAGTTGCTTTGTATAACCGCCGTTCCCCCAAAATGCACACACATTGTATACAAGAGGAAAGATTTTAACATTCAGAATTTAGGGATGCATTGGTTTTTATAGCCCAAGGTCTACATTAAATGTTTGTTATAGTTTGTTTCTAAGTGCTCCTTATGCACAGAAAGGCTAATCGGGACTGGATCTACGGTTTGAAGTGGTATCCGAACCACTATGTGAATGCACCTGGTATCGAACCAGGGACTCCCTGATAACAAGGCGACGATGTTAGAACTACGTAATCGGTGTGGCTAGAAATCATAGAATTACGAACGTTTGAATATGTGAACACTTTGATCAGTTTTAAGATGGGCAGGGTCATGCGATATGAGTCAATTGCATACCTTTTCACCTCCTTAGCTAGACATTAGCACAATACCTGTCTACCAACGATCGAAATGGACCAAAATGAACTTCATGGTTACAAAACAGATGTATGTATCAAAGGAAGTGCGCACTCACGTCACGAAGCCACACAGATGGACGATAGGGGTGAGTGGTCGACTCACGTAATCGTTACAGAGTATCCTGTGTTCCAGTCTCGGATTTAGCACGGGTGAATGTTGCTTCATCAGTGCCACTTATTCACCATTCATCCCCATCGACGGGATTAGACAATAGGAACCAGAATGCGACGCTAAATATGAAAAATCTATATCTTATATTGTGTAACGTTGTCACCTTTTAATCACAGGGATCAGGTAGTCACATCTTACAGAATTTCGGATGCCCCTTTAAACTATTGGTCTAATTTCGTTTATCCAAGCTGAGCATACAGTGGACGAAAAACAAACTTTTTGGCTTAAGTTACTCGGGTGTCCTTCAGATTTTTTGAAAAAATAATACAAATTTTCAAGTAAATCGAATATTTACATGCACACCGTGATGCATGTCACCTTCCGTTCTTTCATAACGATTGCGTCATCATCGCCTACAGTTCCGGTCAGCCAAATAGGAAGTATAATGACAATGTGCATTTGCGAACGGTTCAGAAAAGAAATATGGAAGATGTCCTTGCCAACATGAATTATTTTCGGTCATATAACACGTTAGTTGTCCTTTTACATACCGAAGCGTTGGAATGGCATTTCCTGTATGAAAACTGATTGCACTTTCTTCAATCTGAGCGTTGTTATTGTGATCAAAAAGACATTACATTAGTCATGATAGCAAAATTAAAGTTAAAAAGGAAGCAATGTAAATATAAATAGTTAATGAACAATAGAGAGTCGTTAGTTACTGTATGGACAAATAAACCGACTGAGAAGCACTTTCCAGATAGACTTACGCAGAAAACCTGACTGAGTTTACAAAACACTTTCGGTGAAACTTCTTGGTAACCCTAAACAAAAATGTGGTAGCCTTTTTGCTAAATCTAGATTTAAATCCAAATATCAATTTGGTGTCTATGAACAAATATCACGATTACTAATTCAATAATATATATATTGCCTATTTAAACAATTTTTTGTACATTAGAAACTATATGTTTTGTAAATAAAACCTAAAAATGCTGACCAAGTCAAACTTTTATTGTATAAAAAATATACATAAAAACGTAACGTTTCCACCCTCTAACATGGTCTTCTTCACACGAATATTCAGAAGAAGAATTTACGTTACGATTTTATATATATTTTTTATACTATAAAAGTTTGCCTTGGTCATCATTTTAAGGCTTTTTTAACATGGAAACAAAGCTTAATAGTGATACGTTTTGTCTGAAGAATTCCTATGTATGTAGCTCTGCCCTTTGGAACGAGTGTTTACGTTTTTTATTCCATGTGGCATATCAGCGTTACCGTCATGAGGACAATTGAGAAGGTCCTTGAATGCAATGGTGGCACGGAGTACACTGTCAAAATGTCAGAAAAAGATCAAAAATTGATATTTTTGGTGTATTTTTTGTAATTTAGCGCTGCTATTCTATTTTAATTGGCTAATCGCGACGATGAAATGACATTGATGAAGACAACATCCGAAAAAGATACTTCCGGAGACTCGAGACAAGAAACCTCTTTGCTAGAACTGGAAAAAGGCCTGTGAAACTGAATATAGTTTATTTTTCTTTTTGCAGGTGGTCCTAGACCACATTTTTGTTATTTTATAAGTACATCCTCTAAGTACTATTTCTTGTAATTAAATTTTCGTAATGTATCAGAAGAACTATGGACAGAAATACTTAAATTGAGATCGTAAAAAAAAAAAAAAAAAAAAAAAAGGTAAAGTGTTCCCCTGTGCATAGCACCACGCCATGAAGGCGTATAGGGGGTGTGGGGGTAACGCCCCACACTTTCTTGATCCGGTCGTGAGTGGGGGTGATGTGATCAGCATCACGCCCCTGACCGCCTTTACCCCCCAGGGTTTCCCCCAGGTACCCATGTTATTCGACGCTGGGTGGGCGCCGGGGCCGCTTTCACCGTTAGAAAAGTTCCCGGATTTGAACCGGCCGGGGATCGAACCCGGGACCTTTAGCATGGTAGTCAGACGCGTTACCGACTGAGCCACCGCGGCCATCGAGATCGTATTACAATATAAATTATGGAAATTTTTTCGTCTGTTCATAAGAGCCAGCAATCAAAACAGAATGTCCCTTGCGTCGTGCAGATACTAAAACACTACATATTTGATAAAATAATAAGGAAGTCTTTAAGATAGGATCAGTTATACAATGGATCTTGTCAATGTTACATTGTTGGTATGTACCAAATTAACTGTGAAGTAAGCAGTCTGTTTTATTATTATTTAAGATGAATAAAGATGTTATTTAAACGTCACAACAAAGAAATATATGTTTTTATGCTTCTAACAACCGTAGACTACAAGATAAATAGTTTTATCATTTAAGTTAAATTGTTCATTGATGGTAAATAATTTAGTTGTAAATAATAATAATATGTGTGCGTGTGTTAGCCCCTCTTGAGCTTGATTCCTTCAACATTAAGCCCGTAACGCTGGTCAAACAGAAGCTAAACAAAATTATAAAATAAAGATTAATCGTAGTGAAAATGGACTTACAGAAGTTAAGTGCTCATTGTAAAATGGCAAGCACTGCAGCATTTTTAACATGCATTCAGGATTCATAAGTTTCAGCATTGATGATTTAGATCTGATCAATAAAGACTCGTGTTCAATTTACCTGTATATTCCCTCGACTCTCCCTCTTTGTAATCAATGTTGATAGTCTGAACCAGATCAACCAGACTGCAGGATTGCCTAGTAGCAGAAGGCCTTTTATAATCCTATCCTTAGCTTTTTCTATCGTTCTTAAGCACCCCTCACCCTTTACAATCTCATCATTATCACATTGTGAGAGATCCTCACAAAGGTCGTCAATAGTGTCGAGTGCCAACATTTTTTTCTATCATGTTCTTACCACGTAACTTTTATAGTATTCATATCCCCTGCCGCTGTTGATAATGAGCATTATTATTTTTATTATTATTATTATTTCCTTATGTGCTTCACCGTACTACATTGTGAAATGACAAAGGATGTATCGTTAAGCAAACAGGAAATTAGAATGGCATGTTTCCCCTGTTGATAATGTTATCTTAGTCACGATATCAGATGATCAGTAGCTCCGTCTATTTCGCTTCACTTTTGGACTCTCTCTGCACTCATGCGTGTAGTTGGTTTCACGGTTCAACGTGGATTCACCTACAACCAGTGGCGTCTCGTGGCCTCAAATTTGGCCGGGGCTTTTTTTAAAAGAATTTAAAATATAATGACAATTCACATGAATTAAAAAAATAGGTATTTTTCTTCTTCTAGACTACGAAACTGGACTTATTTTTTAAAAAAAGTATTTAAAAGGTAATAACAATTCATATGAATTACAAAAAACAGGTATTTATCTTTTCTAAACTACAAAATTGGACTTATTTTTTTAAAGAATTTAAAATATAATGACCATTTCCATAAATTACAAAAGAAACAGGTATTGCTGTGAAACTAACCTTTCTACGAACGTTGGTTCTCATTTAAACAAGAACTGTGCTCTCCTGTTCTTCTGCTCAGAAAATTTTGTAATTATTTTTTCATTGAAGCCCTCTATGTTTGCAATGTATTCTTTCTCTATTGTAAGCACTGCCAAGGCATTGAGTCTGTCTTCTCCCATTGCACTTCTGAAACATCGCTCAGATTCAGCTGTTGCCACTGGAGTTGTTAAAACTATGTTTGTCATTTTTACTGTTTCTGAAAAGGTATCCTCTAAATCATTTTCTATGAAAAACGAATGCAATGTACTGATAGAGTTTATGTTTTTAAACTCTTCACTACAATAAAGAACACGAAGTTCACTCTTTATTTTTCCATCTTCTATGAAGGGATAATATTTGGCACAATTCTTACACGAATCATCGAGAAAATCAGACTTCCTCCAGTCATTGAATTTAGCAGGGTCCACTAAATTGAAACACTCCAAATGTTCAGTAGCCCCAAATCTCTCTTGGGCTTGATGAATATGTGTATTTATTTACTTTGGATTCCTCTAAATGTTCATGCAAACTGTTATCTTGCTTAGCAATCTCATTTACTAAATCTAGGAAGATGCCTCTGTTTAAAGATTGTTCTCTTTCGTTAAGTCCTCGTAGAGCAAGTTCATGTCAACCACAGAATTTTAAGCAATCGATAATTCTATTTAATATATGCCTATTTTTCCGGACTAATTCATTGTGCATTGTAATTGACAGTCTATATCCTTCATCGATTTGTGTTCGAACATCAACCTTTTCAAACAAACTCAATTTTAACGAGTTTCCAAGTGCGAAGAACTAGTTTCATGTGACTTAATTCTTTCAGAAAGATGTTTGAGATCACTTATACCATGAACTATCCATGAAGCATCACCACCAAACAAAAGGCAATTAAAACAAAATAGAGTTTTCTTGATCTCTCTAGCTGTCAACCACGGTTTTCTATTGTACCAGTCTGGATTGAAAGAGCGTGATTGTGATTTGTGTTTTTGTATTAATGTAACACTCGGATGGTCAGGACCTAATTGTTTAACAACAAGTTTTTCTTGGTCACTCAATGTCTGAAATGGTGTAACAAGTAACAAATGCTAAGTAACAAAAATCAAATATCCACTCCCTGTCTCTACCACATGAATCACTATTACCAATAGGTAGACTTCGGAAACTAAAGATTAAGCAGTTCAAACTTCATAGCAACACATCCAAGAAAAACATCCAAACACATTAGGCACCTTTCATACAAAACTTCTCAAAATGTCACAACTGTTCTAGATACTGAAAATTACGAAATCATTTCCCGAAGTCTGAATCAGGAAGGGATTTTCTCCCCCTAATTCTAGTACATTATTCGGAATCCCACACACCTTAATAAATCACAAAATCAATAAGTGTTTTTGTTATGTTGCTAGAGTAATAGAGGATATAATTGTAAAGATTAGTGAGAATTCCAGGTAGGAATATGTTATGTATTTTTCATAGGGGGGCAAAGCAGGCTGTCAGAGAGGGCAGTTGCCCCCCCCCCCTGCCCCCTATAGCTACGGGCCTGAATCCACTTTGTTCATAGCGAATAAAAACCACCACAACGCTACACTACAACACGCGGGATCGAACGAACGCGACGCCACGGAAGTAGCCCCGAATCAACACCCAAACCCATTACACTCCTCCCTTCGTTCTCTCTGCTAGCACGTGACTTTCACTGTAGCGTATAGCGTAGACCACGCCTTCCTCTGCGACGAGCCCCGAGATGATAACTGACATCAATGCCGCTAGGAGCTCGGTCGTATCCAAAGCTGCTGACGATAAACTTACGTCGGTAAAAATCGCCTTTTAAAAGATTATGTGATAGTTATGTATTATGGTGATTGAAAATTACGTCAATATGTCCGTTTTTCTTTAGGGGATAAGCCCCGGAAACCCCCAGGGACGAGACGCCACTGCCTACAATTGAATTGCCATTGAATTGGTGTCAGGCAGTGGCGGCTCGTTGTCTGGCTCTATGGGTGTGCACTTTAGTCTCGCGTCCAGAAGTGTTATAACACCCCTGTCAAATACTCGCACCCGTTCTTGAGCACATATTGATGCTTAATATATTGGCAACCCAAGTTTTGATCAACTTTCACTGGAAATGAGGCTATGATAGAGTTATATTTCGTGATTTTTTTTAAAAAACGGATTTTTTCCATATGTCAAATATTTCGGACTGATCGAACCAAGCAAATCGAACGAAATCAAGAGAATAATAAATCTTAAAGAAAATTACAGTACTCACTCAGTTCACACTGCCGTGCTTTGTACTTCAGAATGTTTCCTTCCCTTCCGCGTATATATATATTGCTGCACTTGCTACAGACTTGGTAGCTACCTTCCCTCCAAAAATTCAACAACGTTAAATTTTAAGTCTCTACTTTCGCTATGTACAGTTTCCCTATTAATCATGAAATCAAACAGTTTGCACTGAAACCGGTACGAGATTTTGACAGCGCTAAACAATTTTGCAACTCAGTAACAGTAACACACGATGCAAGACATCTGGCTGATTGATGTACGCTCCCTTCGCGTGGGTTGATAATTCGGCTACTGCGCGACAGAGACAGTTTATTTTGGCCAAGATGCACTAAGCAAAGGCAATATCAGGCATGTTTAAAACACACGTTTCGCTTTCTGTTGTCCTCCTCACCTTCCCCATTTTCTTCCCCTATCATGCACGGGACACAATTCGGAGGGACAATATACCATCGAAATTTCCCTTTAAAAAAAAATCCTTCAATTTGCAGTGATATGGGTTGGCTCGACTCTGTCACACGATCTCTAATCGAAAGTTTGCAACACTACATTTGCTCGCACACCGATCGCTACGTTAACGGCAACCTCCCCTCACCTGGAGCTCAAGCCAAAAGACCTCGTCAGTGTCATCTGAGTCGATCGACGCGGATTGATATCACTGATCGCAGGCTTTTCCATGATTTCTCTTGGTGGAGCCTCGTGGGAACACTTGATGTTTCAAAGGAGATAGAGTTCAATAAATAAGTATAATAATAATATTTTGCATTACAGATTTATTTGGGTGTGCACGTGCGAATAGCCAAAAACCGCTACTGGTTCAAAGGAATATATTAAAAGAAAGATAAGCTTTCCAACAGTTTTTTTTCCGTCTCCGGCTCTAATTAGCCTATGCCTGTCCGGTTAGGCTTCTTAGTGAGTATAAACAAAAAAAATGGCAGCCCTTTTCCTAAATCTAGTAGATTTTACCATATTATTATTCAACTGTGGACACGATTACTAAAATAAATTAGTTCTGGTGAACGATAATGTGATTGTTGGCTATTTAAACAAATATTTGATCCTTAGAACAAACGTTTCCTCTGAACATTCCCACGTAGCTCTGTGCTTAGGAACGAGTGGTTACGTGTTATTGAATCCATGTGGATATGGAAATTTTAGTGTTATCATCATGAGGACAATTTAGGAGCTACACGAACACGGAGTTCACTGTTAAAATAATAATAATAATAATGCCTGGACTCGAAACCAGAAATCTCAGTTTCTACATGGGCAATGAACTCGTTGCACTGGCCCTGGTGAAAACTTGTACGTGGGCGCCAAATCTCACTGGGAAACTTTACCTTAGTCCGGAGACCGAAGTCCCCTTCCTAGGTGCCAAACTAACGGTTCGATTCCAGGGTACGTGTGAGCGGATCGGTTTTCACCCCCGGCGCATAGCAGACTCGTGCATAAAGTGATGTCGAATAATTAATAATAATAACGACTTAGATAATAATAATAATTGATGGTAGCCCTATAGTCCAGCGGAAATGCTTTGCTGACTTAACGTTGAACAAAATATGAATACCAATAGTTATGAGGATTAGTATACTATTTGTAAAACACAAATCATAGTCAAATCATAGATAACAAAAATGTATTTTACATAGCACTCAAAAATAGACACATTACACAACCCCTCACTATCACTCAAGCATTCACACTCTCGCTCATACTTCAGGGGTAAAATTACATTAAGATGAATACATTGGCCCTTTTTTTAGATACAGCTAAATATTTAGTTTTCTTATGAGCCGGGACTGATCTTAATCTGCGCCTGCAGACGTTAATTTGTTTAGAATCCAAGATACTAAGTTTTCATTTGCGCACTCTCATTAAATTCTGCCAACGAGCATAACACGTGAACTTTTATATTTCGCAATTTATTAAAACATGAAATAATCCTTGTAGAATTTTCACAAATGCGCCTTGGAACTTCAATAACATTAGGCAGGGCACGCAACTCGTGCAACATAGATATCAAATGCAAGTCACATACATCGTTACAGAATAAAAAATGAAGACACTGATGTATGAATATATTAAAAATAGGACGAACCTAATTTACTTCCTTATTTAACAAACTTGAGAGGTGATCTCTGCATGAAATACACGATTTACGCAGTTTTAATCAAATATTTACCGAGTAAAGCATATAAGGTGACATAAATCAAAAATATTACTCAACAGCTCGGCCCAGAACGTGGAAAAACAACAGTATGCCGTGAATCGATTTTCCGAATTAGAAATTGTCGTGAAATTTAGATTATGTTGGACAAAAATGTAATCAATACCTTTGCGACTTTTAATTTAAAGATTGGTATATTTTCGTCCGACGGCCGATCTTTGGAGTCCTGGGTCGATGATCACTCACACATATAGAAAAATAACAGTTGTATACTGTACCATCTCTGCGTTCTAGACGATCCAGCGAAGTTTACCGTAGTCCTTTAGACGGCGGCGTGACGTCAATCCGCGGTCCTCCTCGCGACACTAACACTTCGTGTTACTTCTTTGTAGTGGCGCTTCGGAAACTTCTTGAACACCCCTTCCTTCTACGCTTCGACATCGCGGCTACATAGATGAGGGAAAACTGCCTCTCTGCCATCTGTCTTCTTCGTGGTGGAGCGATTAATTGCTCTCTCTACTCGGTGGACGGCGAAGATGCAGTAAGTATCGCTTGATCTCTCAATCTCTTCTTCTGCTAGATGGTATGTATAAGTGAGGGCTGCTGTCGCTTTATCTTCCCACTCCACTCTCTCTCTCTCTTTCTCTCTCTGTAAAATTTTTGTCGGGCGTCGTCGTCGAAGTACTCAAAGATGCTGATTCGGCTGGCGGCTTTCCGCGGTATCTTTATATGGCTTCATATCGGGCTGCGGACGTCATTTGTGGCGACGTGGCGTTTGTGGCGACGTTTTAAAGGTGTGGTGTCGGGACGCTGACCGGTGGTGATCTGCTGCGTCGGTTTAATGCAGGCTGGCTGGGAAGACCCGTGGCCCCCCTTCTCATCTACTCCAGCCCGACATTGTCATATTACTGTTCCTCGTCATAAAAAGAATAACACAAATCCAGTGCACAGGTCACTAATTAACACTGCGTATTTATACCGCTAGTCACTGTCACTCACGCAGAGTAAAACACACGGCGCGGTGAAAAAAAGACAAAGTCCAGAATCTTACTCCGACTGTCGCAGAGGTGTTGCCGGATCGAAAACTGGCGGTCTACTGTGTACTGTTCGTCTGTTTTTCCACTATTTAAAGACAATTTGAAATTTCGAATTCTAACAGACTGAATTTTAGGCGTGGAAATCTGAAGTAGCGTCTTTGGTGGTCAAGCGTCCCATTTTTGCTTGGTCCAGCTTCATCAGGCACTCGTGTTGCGTTAGAATGTGGTGAAAAGAATAGTTCTAGCGCCTGGACCCTCATCTGGTACGTAACATGTTCCTCCACTAATTGGCCTCCCAAGTGGAATTTCCCGGCGCCAAATGCACAAAAGTCGCTCTAACAGTGAAAGATTTATCACAGCACATTGTTGTAGTTCCCAGCTCCTCTGACCGAACAGGGGAAAAGTCGACAAAGCAGAGAAATCCAAGAGGTTCAGAAAAGTGATGTTTCTCTACCCAAGCTTCAAGAGGATACAAAGTTGCGAAAATATAAAATAATGAAAACCTAGGATATAGAATAATAAAAACGTAGGTGACAAGAACTGATTGTCATAAGGTAGTCTTGCACAACGTTCTTTTTATCGGTACATCTTGTAAGTTATTTTATTTGAAGATAATTTTGTATTGTTCCAGAAAAAAATATGGACTGAAACACCAAAATTAAGATTGAATTGTAATATAAATCATAACAATTAGTTCGCCTGTTTAGAGGAGCCAGAAATTAATACAGAATGCCTTTTATGCGGTGTTAGAAACCACAAGGCCTCAAATCTGATGAAATCCAAAAAGGAAAAATATATATTAAATTGTTCCAGCATAAATTATACTGATTTTTCCATCTGAACTTCGAGTGAGAATCAGCAGCCAAATAACGCATCTGCAAATGAAGTTCAAACTTCCCTTATGACGTTGTTGGTTGGTTTACTTGTTTAAGTCTTGTAACATTTCAATTCTAACTAAACGCATTGCGTGACAAATATCCACAAATTATGCATTCACCAAACCGTAGTATGATGAATAACAGTACTTTATGTCAGTGTTTGCATCGGAACAAATTTGTGGCTTGCTAAAATAAGTTTATGACTCCGAGCCACGAATATAGAGTAGGTTACGAGAATGAGCAGAAAATTGCATTGTGTTGTTTTCGAAATACCGTCCTCTTCTCTCTAATAAAATTATAAAGCCCCTCTATTACATTGAAATACCTGTAATGCGAAAGGATTTCCAACGCTTATAAATGCTACGATGTATTTATTATGTACTTTACAATAATCATTGAAGGTCTATCAAGGTTCCTCGGCTCTTGAAAATATTTTAGTTATAAATAATTGTTTGTGTGTGTTAGACCCTGACGAGCCGGAATGCTGGTCGAACACAGCCTTTACATAATTTCCTAGGTATATAATAGAGATTAATCGTACACAAAGAGGATCTACAGAAATTCAGTGCTTATTGCAAAATGGCAAGTATTGCAGCATATTGAACATCGCGTTCAGATTAAAGATTTATATAAAGCTGCAATTGCGATCTAAGTTTTAGCATTGGAGATTTAGATCTGATCAAGAAAAATCGTGTCCAACTTACTTATATCTTCCCTCAACTCTCCTGCTCTGTAATCAATGTTGATAGGCCGAACCAGAACAATCAGACTGCAGGATTACTTAGTAGCAGGGGGGGGGGCTTTTTATAAACCCATCTTTAACTATTCCTACCATACTTAACACCCCCCTTGCTTTCATGTATCATCATTGCTTCATTGTGAAATACCCACACAAACAACGTGAATTGATATAGTGTTGACTCTCAATTTCTTTCTATCATGTTCTTACGACGTAGCTTCTATATTCATATCCCCTTGCCTCTGTTGATAATTATATTATTTTTTCATGTGCTCCATTGCATCGTACTAGAATGACCAAGGAGGTATCGTGAACCAAACAGGAAGAACATATCAACATTTTCTAGCAATATGCTACACCTAGAAATTAGCTAAATCCACCAGAAAATATAAAAATATAGCTTCATTTTTACCAAAATAGTTTACTAATATTAATCATCGTAGTACGAGGATTTAGAATTCGTAGCATGATTAGATAATTTGCTACACCTATGAATTAGCTAAATCCATCAGAAGATATGAAAATATAGCTTAATTTTGGCGCAAATAGGCTATGGTATCAAATGACCTTGGACAAGGTCGTCCTTTGAATGCCCAAACTCCTCTACTTTCCGAATTAGAAATAAAATTAGTTCTTACCAAGTTAATTTCTGTAATACTCTACGGAAACACCCGAACACCTTTTGCAGAGGATAGGAGAGTACTAAAAAGGAGATCGGTTTACATTTAGAAGACAATGTATGTCACGTACATTATAAGCTCTGTTAGGGCTGAGCCGATACCACTGTGAAACGACACCGATCCTTGGAAATTGTTGTTCAAAATATTGATTAATATTAGTGAATAATCCAATCCAATAATAAGCCGGTGTAGGCACATAGTGGTTCGGATCCCACTTTAAACTTCTAGGTCTAATCCCGATTGTCCTTTCTGTGCATAAAGTGGACTTAAAACACCAAATCAATCCATCAATCAATAAAACCAATAATAAGTATCAATTTGATAGAGCCTTCCTTTAAAATAGTAATTAAAAAAATACTTCAGGATATGAAAATACCTGTTATGTAATCACAAAATGCAGGGTCTTATTTACACAATAATAACATATGCCTACATAAAATCTCTTCAAGCAAGACCTTGAATTGTGTCTTGTTATAAAACGTGATAATTTTCGACCAGTTATCCTTTTTTAAATTTTTTTTACATTGTCAAGTTTTGTACTCGTCCGAGATATCCTATCCAGTGTTATTGTTTAGTTTTGTGGTATAGTTGCTTGAAGGGAAACTTGTGATTTACCTTAACACATCAACCAAATGCATACCCGGTCTAAGGTTTAATTGTTGCTTTGATCAGCTTTGTAATAATAACAATATCAATAGGTAACCATAGCAATGAGAGTGCAAAATACATGAAGTTCGTGAAAAGTGTTTATAGGCAGGATTTTTACTATTATTTTCTTTTGGTCAACAAATGAATTTTACTTAACCTTCAGGATAATTTGGCTCAGCGAAAGTGTCGCGCGTAGTTTTGAACAATCAAAACACTGCCAAAGAAATCGGTATATTAAATACAACCGACACTTTCCGATAAAACGACATCGGCTCAACACTAATATATAATATATATACGAATTGTTTCTTTTCTTTTTATAATATTTTATATTACCTGGCTTAGAGTTGCTGTGTTGTTCTCGTAGTTCCTGTTAATGGTGACAAGAGGAAATCTGTTGAAATTGGTCCATGTGGCTGCTACGTCAGGGAGCGATATGCTGACAGGCAGTGATCCATCCTCGTGGCAGAGCTCATCAAAAGTTTGTCAGAAATATTTCCTGCCGTCGTGGTACGAAGAATTCCTGAGGAGAATGAATTATCATTCTTACCTCTGGCATGAAATGCATTTGCGATCTCGGAAAGTTCAACTCACTCTCTCTTCTCTCACTTTTTGTGTGCGTGTGTGTATGTGGCAGAACGATAAACAGTAGAAAGAGAGAAAGTAAGATAAAGCAGTAAGCAGACACGAACAAGATCTACAGAGTAACAAATTGTGTGTGTGTGTGTGTGTGTGTGTGTGTGTGTGTGTGTGTGTGTGTGTGTGTGTGTGTGTGTGTGTGTTTAGAAAGCGAATTCAAATTTGCTTTGTTTTAGGTCGCTTTAGCAAACATATGAGAGGTAGACAATGATTGGATGAAATGGATTATCCCTTAAACATACCAAGACACAGAACACACATCCCTCAAACGATACTTTGATTGCAAGACCGGTTTCCCAAATGGTCTCCTAATTCTAACCCTCAAGAGATAGAAGCATGCAGAGTGAAAAAGTAAGACAGACAAACTGAGGAACGAGATGAAAACAGAGATGATGAGAGAGAAAGAGTGGATGAGAAAAAGAGATATAAGCAGAGGAATAGAAGCTTATACATATACGCAAAAGAGAAGGAGAGAAAGATAAAGGAAGAGGGAGAGAAGGAAAAAGATAGAAAGACGGAAGAGAGGAGACAGATAGAAGGAAGAGGGAGAAAAAGAAAGACAGATAGAGAGAGAAAAGAGCAAAGTTCCCCTAAAGTTAAGCTCCAGGTTTGGTTCTACCGCCTCAGAATTAGGTCCCAAGTCTGATTCTCGTCGTCGCCTTGTAATTAATAGGTCCCGGATTCGATACCCGGTGGAAGCACATAGTGGTTTACATCCCACTTGAAACTGTAGGTCCAGTCCCGATTAGCCTTACTGTGCATAAACTGAACTTAAAACACTAAATCAAGCAACCTAGTATGATTCTCTCCCCACAAAATTAGTCCCAAGTTTGATTCTGCCCGTAACAATTAGGCCCAGCTTAATTCTGTCCCCTCAAGAAAAGGCCTCGTTTAATGCTGGCCCCTGTAACGTGGGAGGTGGGGGAAGCAATAATAACAAAAAAACTATGTAAACTAAAATCAATAGGAAGGTGACTTTACAACTTGCTAAAAATGTAACCAGGCTAATATATATATATATATATATATATATATATATATATATATATATATATATATATATTTACTTGATGCTCTGAAAAGCCCCTTTTAAATGTCAACTTGGCCCCGTAACCCTTTTTTTGAACTCTTATAGTCGCGATTGACTCAAAATGACGAAATTGGAGACCGATGTTACTTTTAAACTATTGGTTACTCATCCAGTTCCGTTTCGTTTTCACTCAAAGGCAAGGAACGTGAAGATTGTGACGGGGGTAACACTCACTCCCCCCACCTGATTCTCTTCTGATTCTACAATCGTGTTCCTCTTCATTAACCAAATCCCTTCAGACGCGCAATTCACAATAATGCACTGTTTCTTACTACATACCTCGATTTCTCTGTTCCGAGTCCACTATCTCGTTACGACGACGTATCCTAGGTCAATAGGGGCCGATAGACCAAACTGTCGCAGGACTTCCGACTCACGAACAGGTGTCTTCTAGTCATCCAAACGACACCCAAACAAGAACTTCGTCCCGGAATATACAGGGTCATCGAGAATCATTGCCGGGATTTTAAACTGTTATTATAAAATAACTATTTAATGGATATACGCGTGTGGCGTCTTAAAATGTTCAGAAAAGTTTCAAGTTTCGTGTTACCTTGTGTGACCGTGAGGCTTAAAACGGCGCATGCGCGGGAGCACCTTAAAGAGAGGGTCGCTGCAGTAATTGCAACTGTAACTGTGGACACGATTCAGAAGACGTGGCAGGGGATTGAATAAGTCTAGACATCACCAGAGCTACAAATGGCGCCATATCGAAGTGTACTAAGCTAAATCTAAAACTTTAAACTTTGCTGAACATTTTAAGATGCCACACGTGTATATCCATTGAATATTTTTTTTATAATAACAGTTCAAAATCCCGGCAAGCATCCTCTGCACGTCTGTATGCAGCTTCGTGACCTCTTCCCAATTGTCACATTCTTGACTCGACGAACTCGTCTGTAGTGCTGCGGGGCTGGTAACCTCTTCCCAATTGGTTACAATGTTGACTCGTAGATTCGCTTCGTTAGCTTAACAAAACGTTCACTAGTCGACGTTGACTAGCACCAAACTCTCCTCTGTTGTACAAAGAAACTGGAACATGTATCGGGAACTGTTCATTTTGACGACACTCCAGAGACCAGGAGCAACTCTTGGCAACTTCGTGAAGTTCTCAACCGGCTGCATCTCGCCACAAATAACGTCCCTATACAATACCTTGCGCAACGCAGAAGTCAAGTTCAATTTGTATGCGTGCCCAACTTTCCCCCCTTGACGAACTCAAGCGCAGGAAGCGCTGACTAGTGTGTGCTGCACGTATATGCGTCGGCCGGTCATTGATTTCACTTTCTCTGAGAGGAGGAAAAATCAACTGAGGGGCGCAGAAATGCCCTCTATCGGTGAATTCTTGTTTCTTATTACGTCATAAACAAATAAAGGACGCGGAACGTACTAGTTCGCAGGAGCTGGGGCAGAGAAGTGACGTGTTTTGTATTGCGTAATATTCAGATACGCGTAATAGAAGCAAAAACGAGTACTGACGACTTAAAACAGTATACGTAATACTCCTTTGGAAATTCTTGCACGCCACTGCACATTACTATTATGACAAAAAATAAACTTATTGACCACATCTGCTTACCTCCAGCATTGCAGCTGAGCGCACACTAATTGATTGGTCGTGGAGCTTGATATCATCCGACCATTCCTCCGTGGTCAGACCGTCTATCCATTGGTCAGCTGTGGATCCATCCAGAAGAGACTTCTCCCAATCAGTATCCACGATTTTATAGTTAGTGACTCTTCTCATTCTGTGCAGATTTTCCGCCTCCTCAACAATGGTTTCCTGGGATTGTTGAAAATATCCAATAGCAAGAAACAATAATGGCAACAAAGCCTTGCTGGTCCACGCCATGTGTCCAGTCTTCATCTTCTTTCACTTGCAAAAGACTTCGGTGTGTAGCGTTGGTTGATTGTCTGCAAAACCACAAACAATTCAAGGTTGGTTAGTTTAAAGGAGCATCCGAAATTCTGTACGATGTGACTGCCTGATCCCTTTGATTAAAATGTGACAACGTTACCCAATATAAGATATCGATTTCTTTTATTTGAATTTTTCATATTTATTGTCGCATTCCGATTCCTATTGGCTAACCCCGTCGATGAGGATGAATTTTTAATAGGTGGCACTGATGAAGCAACATTTACCGGTGCTAAAGCCGAGACTGGAACACAGGATCTTCTGTGACGATTACGTGAGTCGGCCATTCAACTCTCTCGTTCACCTGTGTGGCTTTCGTGACGTGTGTGCGCATTTCCTTGGATACATAGAATACATATGTAATGAAACCATGAGGTGCATTTTGGTCCATTTCGATCGTTGGTAGACATTTATTGTGCTAATATTTAGCTAAGGTGAAAATTTATGCGATTGCCCCATGTCAAATGACCCATCCAACTAAAAACTGATGAAAAGTGTTCACATAGTCAACGTTGGTAATTCTATGCTATATAGCCACCCCGATGGCGTAGTGGTAACATCGTCGGTGTAACATACACGGTGGTGGCACAAAGTTGTTCGCCATCCACTTTAAACCGTAGGCCCAGTCTCGAGTACCCTTTCTGTGCATAAATTGGACTTGAAAACAAACTAAAACAAATAAATACCTTAGATTATGGCCTATAAAACTCAATGTATCCCTAAATTCTCAGTGTGAATATGTTTTACCTTGTTTACAATATGTGTGTGCGTTGGGAAGGGGAGAGGGGCTATTCACGGCAACGTTGTACGACTGTATGACTTGTGGTCTTTAAACTGTTGGTCCAATTTCGTTTATCCCAGCTGAGCATACAGTGGACGAAAATCAAACGTTTTGGCCTAATTTACCCAGGTGTCCTTCAGATTTTTTTTTGAAAAAATAATTCAATTTTCAAGTAAATCGAATATTTACATGCACACCGTGATGCATGTCACCTTCCGTTCTTTCATAATGATTGCGTCATCATCGCCTACAGTTCCGGTTAGGCAAAGGAAGTATAATGACAATGTGGATTTGCGAACTGTTCAGAAAAGCAATATGGAAGATGTCCTTGGCAACATGAATTATATCCGGTCATATAACACATAAGTTCTCCTTTTACATACCGAAGCGACTTTCATCATTGCTATGGCATTCCCAAATGAAAACTGATTGCACTTTCTACAACCTGAGCGTTGATTTCGGGGTGAAAAGTTATTAGTCACGATAGCAAAATTAGAGTTAAAAATGAGGGAATGTGAATATACACTAAATAGTTAATGAACAATAGAACATCGTTACTCATTGTATGCACAAATATGAGAAGATCCTTTAAGATGTATTTACGTAGAAAAGCTGACTGAGTTAACAAAGGACTTTTCATTATACGAGAGTTACGCCTTCCTACGGATCGAGACGGCGAAATTTTTGGAAAAACTAATTTTGTTTTAATATATTCTCTGGAACCTCCCTGTACCTCCTGAGAAATATCACCAAACATCGAAGTTGGGGAACATAAATAAATTTTTAAAAATGTGCGCCATTTTCGAAATTTAGAAAAATTGCGTTGGCCATAACGATGAGACATAAAATGAGTGAGTTTGAAGGAATAAAACTTCTTCCAAATTTCATTTTAATTCATTTATTGATTGATAGATTTTGTTAATTTTAATCTGCTATTCTGCCACCTTCTATTCTCGAAAATGAGGATGAGGGATAATATGATGACCATGATGAAGGGACACTCACAAATAAAATATTTAATATTGCAAAATCAAATAAAATCAAACATTGTATCAGAGAAACTAATGACTGAAATACGTAAATTACGATCGTATCACAAAATGAATTTTAGCGATTAGTTCGTCTGTTTGCAAGAGCCATACTACAAAACCGGAAATTTGAAATACAGAAAATAAATATTGTCGTGTTGCGGCAAAAAATATACTGATGTGTTCAAACTTGCCTTATGACATTGGTGACAGATTTAAGGTATAAAACATTTCAACTCGAACTAAACGCATTCCGTGAGAGATACTCATAAATTATGCATTCACCAAACCGTAGCAGGTTGAGTAAAAGTACATTATGTCAGTGTACACAGGTGTACGAGCTGGAACAAATTTGTGGCTTGTTAAAATAAGTATATTACTCCGAGTCACGAATATGGCGAGAATGTGCAGGAAATTACAGTGTGTTGGTTCCCAAATAACGATATTTTATTTCTTATGAAATTATAAAGTCATTCTATTGTATTGAAATACCTGTAATGCGACATGGTTTCCCACGCTATAAATGCTAACATATATTTATTATTTATGTTCATTGAGGATCTATCAAGTTTTGTCGGTTCTTGTAAATAATTTAGTTATAAATAGTTGTATGTGTGTTTGTTAGTCCTTACGTCAGGAGCCAGACTGCTGGTTGAACATAGCCTTTACATAATTATATAACATACATTAATCGTACGCAAAAGGATCCACACAAGTTAAGTGCTTATTGCAAATGGCAATTTATATAAATTTGCGAGCTAAGTTTCAGCATTGAGGATTAAGATCTGATCAAGAAAAGTCGTGTTCAACTTACCTGTATCTTTCCTAGACTGTCCCTCTTTAAGATCAATGTTGATAGTCCGAACCAGATAAACCAGACTGCAGGATTACTAAGTAGGCGAGGGCCTTTTTATAAACCAATTTTTAACTATTCCTACCATACATAACACCCCCCTTCCAGTCTCATCATTGTCTCGTTGCGAAATACCCACACAAAGTTTGTGAATTGTTATAGTGTTATCAATTGTTTTTATATTCATATCCCCTGCCGCTGTTAAAAATATTATTTTTTCATGTGTTCCATTGCATCGGAATAGAATGACAAAGGAAGTATCGTTGAGCAAACAGGAAGTGTCAATGCCATGCTCTCCTGTTGCTGATGTTATCTTAGTCACAACAGCTGACGAACAGTATCGGCTACTTGTTGCCAAAAGTTCTCGCAAAACTTTTTGCCAGTTGTATTGGGGATATTTCTGTACTATGTGCGACTCAAGCAAATTTTTTATGAATCCATGTATGTATTATAGTAGAGCTTCTATATACACTTTTTGAAGAGGTTGGTAATTTCACTTGCTTCACGGATGCCTCAAACGAATGTGTCTGATATGTTCGTAAAATGTCAGATTTGTTGCGTTTTCTGTTGTTTGAATCAGGTAAATATGAGGTGATTAAACAGTGTTATATATTTTTTATTCGTATATCGACTACTTCCATCCCCCTTTGCAATGGATGTAGACTGTCTTTTGATTCACTCTGAAAACTTCTCCTGTCCATAAGAAACGGTTTATCTTTTAGATATTCGTGCTCTGTTGCGGGCATCGCATGAGCGTATTTGAGCGGCATACCATAATTGGATAAGATATATACGTTTGCGATTTTAACTCTCGTCGACAGGGTGAAGGGTCGTAGTATAAATTTATTTATGGCATAGTTTATATTTTGGCATAATGTGTCTCAACTAAGTTGTATACCTTCTTTCGTTAGTAAAATACACTCCTAGTATTTTAGTTTGATCTACTATTGCAAATTGCACATGTATGGTTGGTTCTAGGCGTTTTCCTAGAGATAAGCAGCATGTCTTAGTGGTATTTGTAAAGTACCAGATTCGATTTCACATTGATGAATGCTAAAGTTTTTACTCTTGTTTTGTTCTGGCATTGTACTGTAACATAGTCTATGTATGCACTGACCGTAAACTATCCCTCTGTGTTATAAGAGTTAACGGCCTTGTGACACTGCTGTAGAAAAGAGTCCAATGCCATTACGAAAAATGGTAGTCTTAAGGGGATGCCTTGAGGAAGTCCTCTCTTTATTGGACATTTGGGTTACACGAAACGATTGATTTTTACTTTTAAATCTATAGCTGTTACTAGGTCTTTTTTTCAAAAACAGGAGTCCATTACTTCTTTAATTTCCATGGACAAAAAACAATGGTCATACTACAATACTAGGAGCTCCAAATTCGGGAAGAAACTCACTAATTTATTTAATACTGTCAGAGTCAAGAAAATTTAGTCCCAGAATTATCATATTGGACAACATAAATTATGATGTATTCCTACTGTTTCCATGGGAGCCTATATGTTTTAAGAGTTCTAGTAAATAGTCGTATCTTACTCTGTCGAATGCCTGGGAATAGTCTACTGAAATCAGGAGTTTGCAGAGTTGCTCGCCCTGGTTTGTTATTACTGTGTCTTGCAATAAATTCAGTAAATTATGTATTTGTTTAGTTCCTACTACCACATATTGGTAGGGCGTTGCTAGCTTGTTCAGGAGTAGTTATAATCTATTCGCCGTATTCCCGGCATCCGGTAGCGCAACGCATATTAAGACGGCTTGTGTCCTTATCTGCCAGTGCGGATGTACATTTCTGTTGGGTCCCTAGCCACGTGGGCATTCTGGGAAATGAAGCAGCAGATGCTGCCGCCAAGTCTGCTGATGCACCTTTTGCCAGCTAGCGACCTGCGGAATGTTTTCCGTTGTTGCCTTCTTGACACTTGGCAAGCCGAGTGGGATGCGGAAACGGGGAACAAGCTTCACGCTGTTAAGCCCACCACAGGTGCTTGGCGTTCCTCGTCCCGTCCCTCTCGGCGAGAAGAAGTTATTCTTACCCGCATGCGTCTAGGACACAGCCGTCTAACGCATAGCCATCTGCTCCAAGGGCTGGACCCTCCGTTGTGTCGTGTTTGCAATGTTTTATTAAGCATTCGACACATTCTCGTTGAATGTGTCGATCTTGCTTACCTCCGGCAGACTTTTAACCTTTCTGGCTGTTTGTCATCCCTCTTGGGTGATGACAGCACTATTTTAACAAATGTTTTTAGTTTTTTGCGAAGAGCTGGACTCTTCCACCGTCTGTAAGGAGGTTTTTAGTTTGTTCTGACTTTTTAATGTGTCGTGTTTGTCTCGTGCAGGTCTTTTTACAACGTTGCACTTTTAGTTTTTCCCAAGGGGCTATCTACACCCCTCTTTTAAAAGTAAGTCAGAATTTTAGATAAGGGGACATTTCCCCGTATACATAGATGGGTGCGAAATGGCCTTAAGTGCCGACGCACCCAGAAATTTTAATTCATTCATTCATTCATTCATAATACTGTCAGAGTCAAGAAAATATAGTCCCAGAATTATCATATTGGACAACACAAATTATGATGTTTTCCTACTGTTTCCATGGAACCCTATATGTTTTAAGAGTTCTAGTAAATAGTCGTATCTCATTCTGTCGAAGGCCTGGGAATAGTCTACTGAAATGAGGAGTTTGCAGAGTTGCTCGTCCTGGTTTGTTATTACTGTTTCTTGCAATAAATTCAGTAAATTATGTATTTGTTTAGTTCCTACTACCCCATATTGGTAGGGCGTTGCTAGCTTGTTCAGGAGTAGTTATAATCTATTTGGTTAGTATGTTATGAACTGTATTAAATAACGTTATCGGTCTGTAATCATCCATGTGTCCGTAATGGCGACTCCTTGGTATTAAAATAACTGTGTCTTTTGTTCTGTAAGGTTCTTTCCCCTTCTTCTCTATTTTGTGTTAACCCATGTAGTTAGTGTGTCGCACCATAATATTTTATATGCACTTGTTGCGATGCCATCTTCTCCGGGAGCTGATACGTGTGCTCCCTGCATTACCGCTTTATGCAGTTCCTCCTTGGTATGTGGTTTTTCGAAGTCAGGTATTTCTTCTGGATGTGAGGCCGCTGGGGTCGTCTATGTGTATGCATTATGTGTCTTGATACATACTCGCGAAAGTATTTAGTTTTTAAATAGTTGTATGCTATCTGTTGAATATTCTTCTCTTTATTATTTCCGTTATATAATTTTGATTTTGCCGCTGCTGGTAGATATTGGTTAAATTAATATCTTCTGTATCTAGGTTTGAGAGCGTACTGCGAATTCGTATTTCGTCCACTTTGGTTGCCTATATCCGAAGTGGTTGTGCTTTTACTTTCTAATTTCTTGCGTTTCACGATCTCATTGCTGTTAGTCATACATTTCATGTAATACTGCGTGGTAGAAATTGCACTTGTTATACCAATCTCGTAGTTTGTCCCAAGAATATTGTTGACAAAACGTTTTAAAATTGTTTTGAAAATTTCGTGCCACCACCGGTGGATGTTTCCCTCATATAACGGCAGTTTGATCTATTTTGCCCAGTGCTATTCGAACTGCTTCATCTGTTAATTGCGATGTGTTCATCTTCCAATAGGCTTCCCCGCAATGGCAGCGTCGTCGCCTTGTAATGAAGGGGTCCCTGGTTCGATACCCGGTGGAGGCACATGGCACAGTGGTTCGGATTCCACTTTAAATTGCAGGTCCAGTCCCGATTAGCCTTACTGTGCATAAAGTGAACTTAAAACACCAACTCAATCAATCAATCATCTTTCAGTAGCCCCTCCTAATTCCTATTATCCGTATTGGTGATTTATTAGTGGTAATCAAAGCCTAATGATCACTGAAGGCTTCAGGTAATAGTCTAACTGATGTAATTGTTGATTCAACGCGTGGGATATGTACCCCCTGTCTCAGGGGTGCCCATCCCCTCCAAAATCATGTCATGCGTCCCCCCAAATCATATCGTAATCCTCACAAAGTAGTTAATTACGACAGCGTGTCTACCAAAAGTAACTTTTTCCTTAGCTTTACTGAGCACTATATTTGATCTGCTCCTCCTCCCTAAACCGGGTTGCACATCACTCAAGGCCGCCCCTAAAATCGTTCATCGTAATCCCCCGAAAATAGTTCGGATGAATACGTAATAATTGATGTCTATTTGATTGAAATACCAAGTTAAACTGTCCATGTTTTTTAATTTAATTTAATTTATTTTCCGGTTGATATCCTGATGTAAAGTGGATTTTACAGTATTCAGGACTTCTCAAATAAATAAATAAATTGATCGATTTTCGAAAAACTTAAAGCTAGCATATTGATTGGTTCAATGTAGTAAATTCAATTATGTAAATATGCATTTAAATAGGGTTTATTTTATAATTTAAGTATTTAACACAATTTTTTTACACAACTTAAAATAAAGATAGAAAATTCAAACCAAATAACATGTTATAGATGTATGAACGATTGAATTATTGTTTCACGAGACATTACAGAATCCTAGCTAGAAATTCTTACACTCAGAGCGATAATATAATACGATGCACCTGGTTTAAATTAAGCAATATACAAGTACTAATACTACGAACTATATTTTAAGAAGTGATATTATGAATGAATATCGAGAATATCGTTTGTCTTGTATTGCAGCTATAGTATAAAATTTCAAATTCACCTGAGTAAAGCTTCAAACATGCATTCTCGTAAGATAATATTGCGAGCGAAGCGAGCAAGAAAATGTTTACATTCATTTCTTTTCAGGCTTTCAAGAATATTATTTTAATGGATGTCAATACTTTCTTAGGATCCTGAGATATTTAACCTATCTCAGCTTCTCTTTTGGTACGCTTGGGTCGAAAACGTGTGGATATCATATCGCTAAATACAGTCTCCAGAATTTCATGTTCGAACTCTCTCCACTACAGAAATCCCTTCACAACCTAAGATTTATCACTTTATCAAGTGCTTCCTATCTCGCCCTTTACATTTAAAACTCAATCCTACCACAAAAATCTCCATGCCAATTTTAGACTTACTGTTGATATTGAAGAGTGGATATTGCCTCCTCCAAAAAGTTCATTCTCAGTCTCCACACCAGAACCTCCGCAATAGTAATAGACAAGAATTGGATACACCCTCAATTTAGTGCTCAATTCCTCTCTAACTAAAATATCCGCCATAATCTAAGACCTAGAGTTGGATACTGTCATCCCCAAAGTTTAATTCAGAATACCCCCCAGAACACACGTGTCAATTAAGGCTTAATATGTAAGAGTTGGATATTTCTCCCGCCCATTCGATAATACCCTTAAACACTTTCTTTTCTTCATCTAATGGATTAAATTTGGTACATTTAAGGTGTAAAATGTTTACATATATTTTGCAAAAATATATAAATCTTGAGTTTTATATTATTTGAAGGGAACAAATCCTCCCAAATATCTCGATGGTGCATCCTGCGCCATATTCCCCCTCCCCCCGCTTGGTCACCTCTGCCCTGTCTTGTCGTGAAACACTACTTGCGATAACGTATGTACGTATACGCTGGTGCATTTCGTTGTTTCTCGTTCCACACATCCTTGACCTTTATTTCATGGACTAATGTGCATTGCAGTACGTCTTGCACATAAAAATTGCGCCTCTTCTTTCAGCATCATGATACTGACAGAGCATAGACGTTAACTATAGACAAGGACCCTATTCTTCCGTTAGATCATTTTTAACTAATCCTTTACGTACTAGAATTGCTGTGTTTCCTGTGCTACTGGGAGTGTAATAATTATACTCGATATATATGTGATGGCAATCTAAGCACTTTCTACCGACTTCCTGCAATATCCTATTTATCCCATTATCCTATTTAACACTACAACTAATCAAATTCGAACTAGTATGCACTTTATGTTGTTTATATTCCCCATAATTATTTGTTACACTGTTCCACTTCCCTCACTTCCAGCACCGGTTTTGGTTAACACTGTGACGACTTCCTGAGGAGTTAGACTGAATTTTGAAGCACTGTTCTGGTAGTACTTTCTCATTTTTCTGGTGGAACGTCGTTTAGCTACTGAATTTGCTTTTCCTCTAATTTGTGTTTCGGTTTTATTTTAAGCGTACTTTGACTCACCTTTACTTTGTTGCTTTTGTCGCTTTCGTAGTTTGAGAACAAGTCACTGTCTTCTTCAGATTCCCTTTTCTCATTTTGGGGATTGGTAGGTGGTCGGCTTGCTGGGGGAGGGGGTGAAGGTGGGGGATGTTCGCTAACAACCTGTTGTTGGTTCTCTTCTTGAATTTTGTTTGTCGTGTTTTTGGTTTCTATCTCTGGTGTCTTTTCTTGCTGTTCTTGTTCCATGTCGTTGTGAATCTGGTAGATAGGTATCTGCCCTTTCTGGTTGTTCAGTTGCCTGCTGTTTCCTCTGCATTCCCGTCATTGGTCAATTTGTTCAAAACGGCATCAATAAGTTCTATTTGGTCGTGTTGGTACATGCAGTACAGTCGGTTTTCGCCGTTGGCAGATAGATCTCAAATGTCCATTAGAACCACAAACCTCACACGTTGAGTTCTGACCAGAATATATCACGTAAGGTTTATAATTACAGAAATTCACAATGGATGGAATAGGCTTCTTCAAGGACTTTTTTGCCAAGCGTACGCCACTGTGCACTAGATATCGGAATTTTGGTCTCCACGTTCCATCGGTAACATCTACGGTGCCGTAGTCAACGAGTTTTTCACGCACTTGCATATTATGAACTTCCACTGGTAAATAGAATACGTTAATGAATTTCACTACCCTACCTGCGTCTCTAAATGTCACTTTCACTACCGTCCAATTATTGGTAGATGAATTTTATTTCACCGGGGTATTGTTCAAACAGTTTCGTCATCGTTCGCAGTCGCACTAGTTTCAAATAAACACATCTTCCATTTGTCGGAATCTTTATTGCCGAGATTTCGTAGACGTTAAGGTTAAACTGTTCATATATAAATTCATGAACGTCCATTGCACAAGGCTTTGCGAGCCAGACGCAAAGCTTATCAGTTTGGTATTTCCTAGAATCATATCTCTCCTTTTACTTTTCATTAAATAACCCTAATACAGTTCTAGGTTGTTGTTTTTTTTTTATTATTTATTTATTTTGTTTTACCTCGCGTCTTGTAACTCTTGGATAATTTGCGAAGATGGGGATGAATGATGAAATTGATGAATGGACATTCACAAACAACTATGCCCTAGCGGGATTCGAACCTGGGACCCTTGGCGTCGCAGCGTGATGTGCTGACCACTCGGCCACATGGTCCGGCAGTTCTAGGTTCTTGTCCCATTACTCATTTGCTCCCTTCTCGGAATCTAACGGTACATGTATTACGTTGTTCTCACGTCAGCTAAACAGCGAGGAACGAACCATCCTGGCAGGTACTCGCGCACGGACTGGTGTGGAGCGTTTATGACCCACCAACCGGCGGCTGGGAAACAATGAATCAGTGATCAGTTAAATTCTCTTCGACTGACATCGGGTATTTCCGAGTCACAAGGCACCAAAAGATCCTGGCGTGACGAAACAAATGAACGTGTGATACACAGCATGATGCCAAACGTACTGTAAAACATTAGGGGGGGGAGTTGATCAGCGCCGTTACTGGATAGAAGTTGTACAATAATACACAAACAAGCCAATAAAAACAACGTCGTAACGGGAGAGCGATGTTACCTCTAAAGCTTTCACTTCGCAACTGAGGTGGTTGGCATTCAACGAGGCACACACTCCCCGAAGCGATTGGTGGACAGATAAAGCTATGTGGCAAAAAGTAGTTCAGCCGCCAGTTGGGCCTGCGATCAGTGTAGAACAAGGCGGCCCACAGGGAGAGACACTTATCCTAAAATATGTATCGAAATCCAAATGGTCAAGTACATACGAATACAATAAAAACACTGTTGCATGCAAACTGATTATATTATGTACCAGTTTATATAATGATACACTTTCCACAGTAGTAAACACTCTCTGCAAGGTTATACTACAATATAAAAACGTCAACAATAGATAAATGTCTTGAATGTTGGTGACTTATTGTCAAGCTTTGATTGTTATGTCGCATGGACCAGAATACTGTGGAAGAATTCGTAGGAAAGAACTCATAGGCTTTCGTCCTCAAATTGCTTGTTAATTTCTTCCAAAGCGTCCTTTATTACACCAGCGTTCTCTTCTGTCCATTGAACCCTCACCTTGTCTCTTGAAAGCTCTTCGACAATCTCTTCTTCTTCAGAACCAAATTCTCCTTTGTGATCGTCGTAAAGTTTCATCGCCTGCAGACAAAGTAAGGTCTAATTAGGAACTGGAACATATCTATTATACACAAGATAGCCCTGTTTCAGGCTGGGCGCCCCCAGTAATAGGAATATCAAAGATACTTATTACGATAATATGATTTTCTCGGATTTTGGGTGGAATGAAAACGTTCCTACTGTGTGCCACTAGCCTCACAGTAATTCAAGTCCCTATCATTACCATGATTCAGGACACTTTTGAATCCAGATACGTTCCTCCAGAAGGGGGATACCAATCTTCACGGGGAGGGAATGTCAGGGGCAGCGAATTGTAACATCAATAAAATCAACACTAATATTTCAAAATTCCCCTTACTTCTGACATGTAATTAAATAATGTTTAAATTTAGATAAGACTGCACAAGCACGTCACCACCATACCACAGCAAATTGTTCATTGGCTAACCGTTGAAATATCTGCAAAAAGTTGACATTCGCTGCGACAATTGAAATTCACATTACACCATCCCCTGCACGTGCATATGATTGAGTTTCCGTGAAAATGAATATTTATTACATATTCCTAGTTTGCAAACCGAACACTGTTATAATGTATTCATTCTTTTGACTTTTAATTATAAGTCTTTTATGGCGAAAAAGTCACAAAAAGTACGTTCTACGTTAAATTAAAGTGGATGAAAGAAAAGGTGAACATGGTTGCCAAATTTCTAAACTACTGTCCGAATGCTCTGGCATGTTATTGATTTTTTTGGGAAGTGGGGGACTTTTTTATCCCCCTCCCCCCCGGTCCACCTCGTGAATTCATCACTGATTCAGGAACAATTGATTTCGAAGCAACCACAAGAGATTTCTTTCTTTCTGACCTAATTCAAATTTGTTCTAAGTCACTTTATGATTAGATAGAATAATCAGGACTGAAGTTGGATCCGAGCCACTGTGCAATCTGCCTCCATCGGGGATCGAACACTGCACGCGTTGATTACAAGGCAACAGTGTTTCGATCGGAAAGAAATATTAAATGTAATTTTACCTCTGAGTGAAAAAAAATAATTCAAAAAACAGAATTTGAAATTTCCTCATACTAAGTTACTCAAGATTGTTGTTTATGCATGCCAATTGCATTTAGATTTACTCTAGGGTATAGGAGGGGGCATGTTCACTTCCCTAGGTAAAATGTCCCAGTACGCTTTGAACGCCACCTTACTTCAAACAAAGTTCAGAAAGGTCAGTTTCCGTCTGACAACCATATGTCAAGTCCATGTTGAGCTCAAAATATCCTCCCCTCAAACCTTTCCCACCAATAGCGTTCGTATAAGGCACTGTCCACGTGGATTAAATTAGATGTTGCCAATTCAGCTTCGGTATACATTTCTTAACGTGAAGTTGCAGTTGCCTTATCTTTGCTCGGTTGTGTTGTGCTTTTTTTCTTTTTTTTTTTTTTACAATGTGGAGGCCTTGAGAATATAACGTCGCAGTGAATGTGACAAGAGCGCTTTCCAGAAAAAAGACTTGTGCTGGCTCGAAACCAGATACGAGACCGGACGGTTTCCTCTCGAGCTGTGCCAAAGATACCGAACTGGCGTTCGAATGAGGACTGTAACTATTGCCGGATCTACAAGCCGCAAAACCCCACAGTGCAGGGGGTCCCGGAGACAAGTAAAGGTAGGTAAGTAGAGGGGGGCCTTTGATAATAGTTTACGGGAGGACATGATTTGTAGATCCGGCATTGGCTGTAACCATAATGTTGTACATCAGAATCAACAGTGGCTCCACAGACTGAATACCTGAAAGTCTAATCTATGCTCTATGGTAGATTTTGCTGTACAGTTAATTTTAAATGGTGGATGGGAAGAAAGGATATTATTACTCCATTTATGCACATGTCATCAACGTATTACGTCGAGACTTCCTTG
This sequence comes from Lepisma saccharinum, assembly GCF_977018435.1. Taxonomy (NCBI): domain Eukaryota; kingdom Metazoa; phylum Arthropoda; class Insecta; order Zygentoma; family Lepismatidae; genus Lepisma; species Lepisma saccharinum. The sequence continues at coordinate 104,088,558 of NC_139232.1, forward strand.
CCACCAATGGGGTCTCTTCGAATGCCTATGCCTAGTGGTTACGCCTTGTAATAAAGGGTTTGTCAAGGCACATAGTGGTTCTGTTTCCACTTTCAACTCTAGGTCCTGTCTCGATTAGCCTATATGTGCAAAAAGGGGCTTAAATACAAACTCATACTAAAACCTTACCATCAAATTTGCCGATCATCCTGAAGGTGAAATATATAATCCTGAAATGTTATGCCACCATGCTTACAACATGCTTTTTCTTAACTATAAGGTAAACTACAATCATTTATGTCGCTTACCGTACACCTAATGCTTTGGAAGGAAAACTGCGAAGATACCGAGATAGCACGAAAAATTTTGGCAAGCTTGATGTAGCTTGCTTGTAGCTTGTCAAAGCCAGTTGAATACATGATGCAAACTTGTTTCAAGCATGCAGCTTTCGGTGACTTGATTCAAGCCTGTTGTAAGCTTACAGCAAGCCTGTTCGCTTTACATGAAAAGCTTGTTTGAAGCTTAAAGAAAGCTTACTGTGCTATCTGGGTAGGGAAGGGTTAAATGACAATCAACAAATGGAGAGAATCTATCATTAATCTAAAAGAAAAAGAAACAGAAAAAAAATCATACCTTCTGCAGATATTCCTCTGTATTGATACGCACAATGGAAGATGTAAACATATCTATCCACAATGTAGGGTGGTCAGCGTACCTGGCAAAGAATAACACGTATCAGTGTGTTCCTTTTGACTGCAGGCTGCGCGGCATGTCGCGGATGCCGCCATTTTCGACTCGTGACGTCCTGCTTATTTTTAAGATAATTTTTTTTACCATGCAAATATATATATTGCATAACGAGTACTAAAGTTTGTTTTAAGAGTTGTTCCAAGTGTTGGCCAACTGCATTCTCGGCACTTTTTGATGACATTTTGTGACATGCAAAAGTTCCTCTTTTGTAATTATTTCAAGTTCTGTTCGTACGTACATTGTCTTTCAGTTTATATATAATGTGGAGATTGCTTCTATAGACTCTACTTTTTAGGGTTCCCCACAAATAATAGTCACTTAGTTCCGCTCTCAGTGCTGTAGAAACACTGCCTGGGTAAATTTCACCCAACGCGCGGTCATATGTTTCAGTTTGATATTCCAACATGTTATTTTTTTTCCTCGTCTTATCAAATGTGTAATTCAATTCAAATGTTAAAAACTAATAAAATGATATTAATCAATGAAGATATTATTAATTGCGTGCCTTAAAACAATTACAATTTGGACTAGAGAAGTATTTATTTATCTGTTTCTTTTATTTTACCCAGGGCGCGTTCTTACTGTATGACAGGAAACGCTCTTCTTGTTTTTTCTCTCTCATATTTTCTCAACTTCATATTTGCGTATTGAAATAAAAATGTTCAAACTTAATGAAATTATGTTATTCCTTGAAGATAATATTTTTTACATGCTTCGAAACAAGTGAAATTCGGAATTAAGAAGCATTTCTCTTCTGAATATTTTTTATCCAGCACGCGTCCTGCAGGGGTTAACAATGGCAAGAAAACAACTTGCAAACAGAAGAAATACGCTAATCAAAATTTCATCAAAAGATGCCGGAAATGTGTGAATGCAGTTGGCCACCACTTTGAACAACTCTTATAACACAGGTTAGTACTCGTTATGTAAGATAAATTTGCATGCTAAATATGTGTGCTTAAAAATATGCGGGACGTCACGGGTCGAAAATGCCGAAATACGCGCCATGCCACGCTGTCTGCAGTCATGTGCTATCTCGGCCCAAAGACAAAATAAATGATTGAACTGAAAACTAATCGTAATTTGAAAGTATGTCAAAGCACGAAACTTAATAATACAAAAAAGGTGTCAATATGTATCACTGTTTTATGTAATAAAACCATGAATGAGAGCCCCGTGGCTATCGCAACACGCTGTACCAATGTACCAAGCTAGTTATAGATTTCTGTGTTCGGGTCGAGAATATAATCTGTTTTCCCCGTACTTTGGTCAAATGTTACCATTATCCGTATACGCTCTCATATTTTAAAATACCATTCGAAAATAGTAAATCGAAGGTAGAGGTTTCAGGTTCGAAACCTGATCTGGCATAGATATATCATTGTGTTTATCCTATCTTCATTTCCTTTTCGTTGCGATTATTTCAAGAATTATATGACATACACAATAACAAGCACAGAAAATATAAGCACATGGTAGAACTTCGTAGTGGAATTTTGAAATTCCTTTGCGGTTGGTCACGTGAGTACTCGAAAATTAATGTCCAGAAGAAGGGCAATTGGGTGTTTTGGTTTTATAGCTCTAGTTGCTTTTCCTCTCCATATATTACAATTATGTACATTTATATGAAAACAGTCCGTGAAATTTAAGAATATATCTCCGAATTTGGAACTCCGCATTCAAAACCTACTCAGAGAAGATATACAAATTTCAGAAGACTTTATCATGTAAATTTTTCTTAAAGCCAACTCCAAAATGAGAAGGTGGTTTCTGTGAAAAACCTTAACATAATTGAAGCCGTTAATTTAAACAGATGCTGCAATTAAAACCAATATTGAATTTCCAATCATGATTACTGTAAATTATGACTGTGCACCCTTCTTACATCTCCAAAAGTACCATTATACAAGTGTAGACATTATGCTAAGTTTACCGTGACTGGAGCAGCAAATATGTTTCTATACAAACTGCTTAATACTGTAAATAACCTAATTCTTCTTCTTCTTTTATATGACCCTATCAACGTTTATATCATGTTGACTTTGGTCAGCGTTTCTGTTATTGTAATTCTTCCGTGTTCGGTAGATTAGATTGTCTCATTCCACCAGTAACACAGATGAAATCAATTATATAAACAACTTAAACAATGGCTGGGTGTGACACTTGGATACACCTGCACTACACCTAGTGTCAAAAAGTGCAGGGAACTCGACATAGACTGTTTGTACGATTTGAATGTTTGTTTGTTTTGCACCTGTGTATTTTTGTGCGTAACACTCAATTGGGTATCAATGATTTCTTTTAAAAATTGTTTTTCATCACACACTCAAACATAATGTAGTTTCTATCTTGTATTAATGCTAATCTATTTTGACACATGATAGTAATTCTTCTCTGAAAAAGAAAGACTCCAGCCTATTTGTCACTACAGCATAAATGTTAAGCAATAAAAATTGAATGAAAAAATATAAATATGCTGACCAAGGCAGTAATTTATTTTATTAAAAACATAAACTAAACGTAACGTTTCAACCTTCTAGCAAGGTCTTCATCAGACTCTGTATCAAGTACAAAAGTAACAAGATACCAAAAACAGGGCATTATATACACAAAACATTACTCCCTCCAGACTAATAGAAAGTTGTTTTGGAACTTTCTCGCAGGTGGCTTTCACTATACTTTCACCTAAAAGGCGAAAAATATATACTTCCATATAGAATGTGGATTGGGCTTTATATATCACGCTCTTTTTCCTTCATTTTCTTTCTTCTCTCCTCTTTCTCTCTTGTCCTTTCCACTCTTTCTAACACTTTCTTCCATTCTTTGTTTAACTTCAGTCCCCCATTCCAGTTCATTGTGTCTTCTTCACCTTTCTTCTCTATTTCCTTGGCTTCCTTCCATTTTCTCACTAGCATTCTCTTCTCCCTTCCTATCTGCTTAGCCTCATCCCACTCTATGTCATGTCCTGTTTCTCTCGTGTGTTTAAATATCGCATTTCTCTCTCTCTTAAGTCGTACATCATCCCTATGTTGTTTCAACCTATCTTTCAGTCTCTTTTTCGTTTCTCCTATGTACACACTCTGACATTCTTTACATTTTACTTCGTAGATAATCCCTTCCTCTTCCTCTTCTCTGTTTTCCTTTTTCTTGTTTGCATTCTTCGCTATTCCTAAGATGCTTCTCCCTCCCTTCCTGTAAGTTTTAAAAGAGGAAGGGGAGAATTGGAAGAGAAAGAAAAAGATGAAGAGAAAGAAAAAGAGAGGTGGTTTGGAATAAGGAGTATGGGGGAGCCCACAGAAAAGATATGCAAAGTGCTTAGGAAAGCGGGCATTAAAACTTACAGGAAGGGAGGGAGAAGCATCTTAGGAATAGCGAAGAATGCAAACAAGAAAAAGGAAAACAGAGAAGAGGAAGAGGAAGGGATTATCTACGAAGTAAAATGTAAAGAATGTCAGAGTGTGTACATAGGAGAAACGAAAAAGAGACTGAAAGATAGGTTGAAACAACATAGGGATGATGTACGACTTAAGAGAGAGAGAAATGCGATATTTAAACACACGAGAGAAACAGGACATGACATAGAGTGGGATGAGGCTAAGCAGATAGGAAGGGAGAAGAGAATGCTAGTGAGAAAATGGAAGGAAGCCAAGGAAATAGAGAAGAAAGGTGAAGAAGACACAATGAACTGGAATGGGGGACTGAAGTTAAACAAAGAATGGAAGAAAGTGTTAGAAAGAGTGGAAAGGACAAGAGAGAAAGAGGAGAGAAGAAAGAAAATGAAGGAAAAAGAGCGTGATATATAAAGCCCAATCCACATTCTATATGGAAGTATATATTTTTCGCCTTTTAGGTGAAAGTATAGTGAAAGCCACCTGCGAGAAAGTTCCAAAACAACTTTCTATTAGTCTGGAGGGAGTAATGTTTTGTGTATATAATGCCCTGTTTTTGGTATCTTGTTACTTTTGTACTTGATACAGAGTCTGATGAAGACCTTGCTAGAAGGTTGAAACGTTACGTTTAGTTTATGTTTTTAATAAAATAAATTACTGCCTTGGTCAGCATATTTATATTTTTTCATAATAATGGAAACAAGGCTTAATAGTGTTATAAAAATTGAATGTAGTGTTAAAGAAAACGGCTATTTAAAATACCAAGGACTAAAGGAATAGGGGAGCATATTACCTCCTTCAATTTTTGGATGGGGTTACTGTATCCAACTAAATCCTTCAATCCGAATTGTACCCATTGCAACGCTTCCAAAAATTTTGATGAGCAGAAGATACTGTCATTCAGAGAATCTCGTTTTTTGTAGCTAAACGCAGAAACAAAAAGGTTATCTTATCTACGTCATCTCCCTATCCAAAAGAATTCAAAGTATCGTGAATCTATTATAACTACTCCATTTTGGTTATAGCGTATCATGCCAAAGGCGTGACTCGAACTCAGGACTCTTAGAGTCATAACTCGATAGACTAATCACTTCATAAGGAGGCCCGGTCGAAGAAACTGGAAAGAGCTTTCTACAAGCACTCACCGGCAATCGGCAATCTTCAGCGGATGAAAAATCCGCTGATACGAAATCGTATGAAACAAGAATAAGTAAACGCAGGTTTATGCTTAAGCACCGTTTGCGACAGACGCGCACTCCCCAACGGTTTTAACGATCGAAATTCGAATCCACCATAAATAGCTCGAGAGATCATTTCTCAATCCCAGTTGTACTTAGAAATTTATCGCGTGAACAGTCCCTGCCTCCACGTTATGGGCTGATTATCGATTGATAGGTAAAGCGTATGAAGGGGAATGGTGCGCTTTTGAAGCGTTATCGTCACATCTAGATCTACAGGTATTCGAACATTCCATTATTCCCCTTTCTATTCTTCTTACAACCCTGCCAGACCAGTCATCCCCGAAGTGTTAATATCGAATGATTTAGTGTTTTTCTTATATCGCAGGGGCGAGCCCCTTTGCTTGTGTTAGTGTTCAATTAATTATCAGGGGTGTCACCTCATCACCTTTGCGTCCCTCTTTCGAAGCGAGCAAGTCGCTTCCGGCTGTCATAGCCGTAGATTACGATCCCCATAATCTACCTTAGATTTTATTTATTTATTTATTGATTTAGTTTATTTTACTTCGCGGTTTGTGCCTCTTGGCTAATTTGCAAAGATGGGGATGAGTGATGAAATGATGAAATTGATGAATGGACATTCACAGACAACCAAGCCCGAGCGGGATTCGAACCCGGGACCCTTGGCGTCGCCTACCTTAGATTTTGTACGTGGTGGAGTTTGCTTTGCTTTTCTTTCATCCATTTCCCCCCGCGAAATACATGAACACTTTTCTTCTTGTCTTTTGGCTCCGTTAGCTCGTACATCCCTCTTCCGATTAGGATATAATTGATGTCCGGTTCTTTTGGACCCTTCCCGCTACATTCATTTGAATGTTTTTACACGCATGTTTTTTTTCACTTGTTTTCTTTAGTTTTTCGTCGTTCAGGCCACCCGACGTATTTAACGCGTCTCGCTACCAAGGACGTAGCCATACAGCCTAGTGGGGCTAGACCCTACAGTCTCGCCACACCTTATGTTTTGCATGAGACAGGGCCTCACATCAAGAATGCTCAGGGCTCCACCTGCAATTCCCGTATCGGCAGCCGCCCCTTTTCCATCGCCCAATTTATCTACACATCAGTCCGCTCCAGTGACATCGTCGCACCTTCCAGGATAACAGTGCAGTCGCCGCGCGTCAACCCCAGGTTCGCAAAGATACGCCCAAACTGTACGTGTGTTCGACCCCCGTCGCTGGACCTTTCAGAACATTTCTGACGATCTCCATTAACCAATAAACGCTCACCACAGCGATTGCTAATGGAGTATACTACGTCAGTGAATAAAGAACGTTTCATAGTATTTGTTTTCTGTTCCCAGTGGCCTCACATCGTTTTCAAGCCTGTATTTCATGTAGAAAATACAAACTTATAGAGTGTACCACCACGGAACAGTGTTTTTTATGACATCGCAGAAAGACTTGCCAAACATTTTAACAAGATTTCTGACATCAACAACATTAGTTTAAAAAATGAAATGTATGAAAGAGACAGACAATTGTTTTTGGGGGCGGCACGGCCCATGTATACATCTAATATTTGATTTTTTTTTTAAAAAAAAATCCTTGTCTATTCTATATAACTTCATTATTTGTTTGACAGACACTCCACAGGTAAACCGCTCAGGTTATAGCCTACCTCTGTATATATTTTATGCCAATTTTCTTTCTTCTCGAGTGTGCCTCGATAAGTTTTTTTTTAAAAAAAACATATATATGAAACTAACGGTTCAAAGTGTGTGGACAATATGAGTGACCCAAACAATGTTCAAGAGGGACTGACCCTTTGACAGGTAATCAGCAATACGCATCCTTTTTTTCTCTCTCAACGTGTGTTTAAGAGCTTTAGTGTTCCCTGTGACGATGCCAGGGGTTCTGGGCATGAATGTTTGTGAGTGTCTATTCATTAATTTCATCATGTCATCACTCATCCCCATTTTCGCAAATTAGCCAAAAGTGGCACAAAAAAGCGAATTAAATTAAAGCAAATGAATAAACAATCAATCTTACAACCCGGCCAGACCAGTCATCCCCGAAGTGTTAATATCGAATGTTTAAGTGTTGTTCTTATTCCACAGGTGCGAGCCCCTTTGCTTGTGTTAGTTGTCCATCATTTATCTGGAATGTCACCTCATCCCTCTTGCAAAGCGAGCGAGTCGCTTCCGGCTGTCATAGCCGTAAATAACGGTTCCCTAAATCTACCTTAAAAAAATTGTACGATAGTTACTTTACTTAATTTGCATTCTTTCTCCGAAAACTTGATAAGGAAGTAAAAACCTGTTTAAAATGAGTGAAAAACAATTGAATGAAAGCCAGAGCTTCATATGTCCGTGTGTAGTTCGCTGCACTTTTGGCACTAAGTGTAGTGCAGGTGTATCCAGGTGTCAGGCTGGTGTAAGGAAACGGCATTCAACCAAGTAGGCGGGTCGAGGTATTCAAGTTCACAAGATTCAACAAATGCCTGTCAGCTGCATTAAATGTTCATTTAATTAGTTAGCACACACCACGTGACCATACACCACACACTGCACCGCTTTAGAAAGTAGTGCAAACTGTGCAGACACAAGATGAACTACTTGATACAAAATCCACGAATTAAACGAGTTGGTGTTGCACCTTGTAACGTGTAATCAACTAGACGCGTGGGAGCAGAGAGAGCCAATAAGTGCAGGGAACGGGAAAGGGCTTCTGTTTCGAAATTGGATTTGAAAAAATTATTAAAACAAATATTTGCAAAAAACAGATATTTAGAAATAGAAAAGATACAGGGTGATTCACAAGTACTAATCATGTTTTTAGCAGTTGCTTCACCTCAGAGAAATATTCACCTAAAAGCACCTTAATGCATCTAGGAAATCTGTAAATATTGAACTCCTACTTACAATGATTTCCATTTGTTAAGATTGGAAATGAGATGATTCAGCATGTTGTTCCTTCCGCAAGAATTCTTATTCGAATAAAAAAACACCGTTCTAGCTTGACGGATGGAAATTCCTTCTTTCTTGGCCAATATATGGTCCAGTACTCTGCAAAAATTAAAACTAATATTAGATAGCTTAGCTATGAAGTCATATTAGATCATTTCAATGAAATTATTTGCATTGAATTACAGTAAACGCCCCAATTATATGGAAAAACAATCATTAATATTTCATCATGTTATTAGATTTCCTCCTAGGGATTGAGGTCTGTTTGCTTCGAAGATTGAAGAAGTAAGTAAGTTTTTTGAACCAACAATTTAACTTTTGCCTCAGACTTATTTATTGATAATGCCTTGTTTCAATTACTTTGATTTTTTGAAGTTCACTTTATTCAGGTAATGCAAGCCAATTTTCCATTCCCTTGTATGAAAAGAGGAACAAAGCTTTTAAGAATAAAATGCTAAGATTTGTGTTTGGACTTGAATGAGATTAAACACAACACAGCACGCACTGACTCGCAGTGAGAGCCCAAAGTTTTCACGGTTAAAATGTCATTGCTGTGTGCGGTATTTCCACGTTCTACGTACATCTTTACTTGATTGAATAAAAAATTGTTAAAAATCTGTTTCGCAAGTATGAATTGACAATGATAATGGATTTTAAAAACAGAAACAAACAGCTATAAAACAAGACCAATATCGTACTTGTAGGACTATCCAATACTGAAAAATAGGTTTTGGAAAGATTGATAAGAACAAGACAAATTTTGAAAGTCTGAAAATCAAGAATTATGTCAAGAACATTTCTGCCTGCACCGTACTAGAATTGCACACCGATTGGACCACCCGTTTTTTATTTATAGAATTTCAAAGAGAGGGATCATTTGCAACACTTAAAAGAAAACACTTTTTTGTTCTCACGACGATAACAGTGTAAAGCACTGTCTGTCATAAAAAATGCTATAAGATTTTTGAAAGTACACTGCTGTTTGTGAAAATTGCAACACCAAAAAGGATACGTATGATTGAAATGAACTTTATACCACAGATTAGGTACATGCCAATACACAAATGATTAGGGTTACAGATTGTATATGATCTCTGACCTTGAGAATTCAGTATGGTGTGAAGCCCCCATGTGCTGCAAACATAGACTCTACACGTCGTGGCGTGGAATCAAGGAGGGCCTGGATATGTTCCTGGGGAATCTCCCTCCAAGCTGTTTGTATGCGAGTCCACAAAGCATCAACAATGGTTGCGGGAGGGCCATGACGAACAAGTTGCCGACCAACCATATCCCGGACATATTCGATGGGCGACATGTCAGGCGAACGTACAGGCCAGGGAAGCAGTGGTACCCGTCGTTCTTCGAAGACGGCTTGCACATTCCTCGCCACATGTGGTCGGGCATTGTTCTGCTGAAATATGGCATGTGGAGTTGCCTGAAGGAGGGGCACTGCCTCGGGCTCTAAAACCTCCCTGACGTAGCGGTTGCAGTAGTAGTATTGGCTATATAACCAGGGCGATAAATGAAGAGCCCCCCTCAGGCAGATTTGGCTACACTTAAAACAAGCTCAACATGCCCATATGAGCTTTTTGCTCAAGTGTGGAACCCTGTCTAATCCAAGATATTTGTAAAAATGCCCTCGGGAATTTTCTGTGAAATGAAGAGCCCCCTCAGATTGATTTGCCCACACTTACAAAAGTTGCATCAGCCAGATTTTTGTCCATAAGCTTGTTAAAAATATGCCCTTCTTGATATTGTTTTGGATGTACTTGAAATTAAGCCAAAAACCCACCTACACCCACACATATTTACTTCCGGTTTAAGTTCAATTGGATACCAGGTTCAATTTGTTTATCTAATATTATAACAATGTAATATGCAGAGACCCTCTAGAATGGCTCTGTGACTTTTTTATTTCTTACATCATATGTTTGCATGTTTCATATTGATTGATTCTCAGTATTTATGGTATTGAGATCAAAGTGATTAATGTGCACAATTCCCGACACGGTAGTATTGAACTTTTGCTTTGCATGTTTCAAGTGATTCTCCAGGCTTATATCTGTCCCAGCCTGTTATACAAAAATCAATACATAACACAGTCTAAGGTCATTGCTTTTCTAGGACATGCATGTCTGTGCAGGTATTTGTGCTAGGTCAGTGTAGATCAATATTTATTCTCTTTTTCCACTTGTAGGCCATTAGCTTTACAACCTGTCGTAGTAAGCATAGAGTTTTGATTTAAAACCCAAAAAATTTTATATAATAAACCGAGGATAAAAATTAATAATAATAATTAATAATATTAATATTAAGTATATACACTAAATATACAAAGCACACTGCTGAACCCAACTAATATTTTTTATTCAGTATAAAGTTTTGAATTGAAGCCCAGGAAATCTTATATAATAAACAACAAGAAAAATGCCAAAACAAAAATATTGTGATCAATGCAATAAAAATATATTTAGCTCTAATTGGGCCAGGCACCAAAGGAATTGTCTTCTAGACAAACGCAGAACTCCCACTAAAATATGCCCTAAATGCCATAGAAAATATAGCATGGAATATTTCACATATAAACATAAAGGTACTTGCTCCGCACAGTCATCAACATTGCCCCCACAACCATCTCCATCTGGTCTGAAAAGGAAGCATGAAGCACCTGTTAATGCTGGACCGGCAAAGCAGCCACGCTATGAACCACCTATCCATAGCAGTTTTAATGGCCAACTTAGGGATCACTATTTTAAATCAGAGCCAAGATGTGGTATTAAGAATTTTTTGAACAGTGTAAATCCTGATGTGCAGGCAATTCTAAATGCACAAAATGGCTCTTATAAGTTGTCCCTCAAATTGTTTACACAATATAAGAAACCAAATGGCACAAAATTTACACAGCCCCACATAACAGAAACTGTACCGGTATATTCAAATGCAAATTTAGACAAAATAATAAGCAGTTTGATAGATCAATTAAATATTAAACACTCTGAATTTGCAGCAAAAGAGTCTGGATGGAGCCTATGCGGTTCTCCACACAAGTTATATGTTAATATTTCTGAATTCAGCCCATTACAAGGATCTACATATCTGCCATTACCTGCCAATATTAAAAACAAACAAGCCGTGGTTAATATAGAAAATAATGATGAGAAATGCTTTTTGTGGTGTATTTTAGCTGCTTTGTTTCCAGTTTTAAGGACCCTGAGAGAATAACTTATTATAAACAATATGAACACAATTTCGATGAAGCAATGAAGGGCTTAGAATATCCAATGTCTGTTCAGAATATTGATAAATTTGAAAAAAAGGCCAGGGATATTAATGGTAAACAATTATCTATTAATATATTTATTTGTTCCACTGGCCGTGGCAATTGCTTGATAGCTCCTCTCAGAATCAGTACACTTGATGATGATTCTGCTATTCCGATTGATTTGCTCTTAATTGAAGGGGATGGCACATATCATTATACTCTGATACATAATCTTGAAGCTTTAGTCAGAACACAACTAGACAAATCCAATACAATATTCAAGTTATGCAGAAGATGTTTAACTGTATTTGATGGTAGAAAAATGGTGAATAGGGTTCGGGAAGTGAATGCAGAAATTGCTAAAAACCAGTCGGTAACGAGTCTGACTACCATGCTAAAGGTCCCGGGTTCGATCCCCGGCCGGTTCAAATCCGGGAACTTTTCTAACGGTGGAAGCGGCCCCGGCGCCCACCCAGCGTCGAATAACATGGGTACCTGGGGGAAACCCTGGGGGGTAAAGGCGGTCAGGGGCGTGATGCTGATCACATCACCTCCACTCACGACCGGATCAAGAAACTGGGGGGCGTTACCCCCACACCCCCTATACGCCTTCATGGCGTGGTGCTAAGCACAGGGGAACACTTTACCTTTACCTTTTTAAGTTAATTGAGCATCTGAAATACTGTGGCAATCATAAACCTGTTCATATGGTGATGCCAATACCAAGTGAAAATGCCAAATTCAATAAGTTTGAAGCCTTGTTGGAACACCCAGCATATATAGTCTGTGATTTTGAATCAAATCTCAAACCTCTTGTTTCTGTAGCCCAGACCCTGAGGAATCTTCAATTACATCATATCAATTACATGAACCTTCCAGCTTTTATTATGTTGTTGTACAGGATGGTGTTGTTAGTAAAGAATATTCACACATGGGACCAGATGCCATCACAAAATTTGCACATAGAATAGAAAATGAGTGCCGTGACATAGCATCTAATGTCTTATTAAAATCAAAACCCATGTTGCCTTTAACAGAGAAACAGATTGAAGATTTCAACAATGCAGAAAATGCCCGGTATGTGATTCTGAATTTTCAGATACAAATATCAAGGTGAAACACCATTCTCATACAGATGGTAAATTCTTAATGGCCCTGTGTAATAGCTGTAATATTAAGATCCAGAGACCAAAATGTGTCCCTATATTTTGCCATGGTGCATCCAATTATGATTTCCATCATTTGATCAGGTACGAGGGGTTTGACAAGCAGAATTTAAATATTTTAGCTGAAAATAATGAGAAATATATTGCTATTAGCAAAATAATTAAAGTTAATGGTGTTCCTATTCACTTAAGATTTCTTGATTCATACAGAATTCTGTTTGCTAGCCTGGCAACACTGGCCAGTCAATTATCTGATGATCAATTCAAAATCACATGTGCCTTGTTTCCAAATCAGGACCTGAAATTAATTATGCGGAAGGGTGTATATCCATATGACTATGTTACAGATTTTTCTAAATTTGATGAGTGTTCTCTGCCACCACAACAACAGTTTTACAGCAAAATCAGAGGATCTGGAATCACTGATGAAGATTATCACCATGCCCAATTGATGTGGAACAATTTAAAATGCCAGACATTTGGTGATTATCACATGGCTTATTTAAAACTTGATGTGACTCTCTTAGCTGATATACTGCAGGCATTCAGAAAATCTTCTATGCAAAATTATAAACTGGATCCAATGTATTTTTACAGTGCCCCAGGCTTAGCATGGTCTGCAATGTTTTTAAACACTAAAATGCAATTGGATCTGATCCAGGATCAGGATATGTATCTGTTTATGGAACAATGTATAAGAGGAGGCATGGTGCAATGCTCTCAGAGATATGCCAGAGCAAATAATAAATATATTCCTGATTATGATCCAGCACTGCCATCAAATTATATACTGTATGTGGATGCCAATAGCCTCTATGGTTATGCTATGATGGATAAACTGCCATATGCAGGGCTTGAGTGGGATGAAGATTTCAATATTGAAGATCTTCAGGATTTTGATCACAGTGACTATGGCCTATTCTTAGAGGTTGATCTGACAATTCCAGATGATTTACACAACAAATTTTCTGATCCGCCCCCAATTCCTGAGGTTGAGTGCTCACCTGGCTCTAAACAGAAGAAATTGATGATGACTCTGGAGCCAAAACAGGGCTATGTCATATATTACAAGAACCTCCAGTTCCTGATGAATCATGGTGTTCAAGTGACCAAAGTTGGAAAAGTTTTGAGGTTCAGGCACTCAAGATGGTTGAAGCCATATATTGATACAAACACAGAGCTTCGAACATCTGCAATGAGCCAATTTGATAAATCTTTGTTTAAATTGATGGTCAATTCTGTGTATGGCAAAACTATTGAAAATGTCAGAAAACATACCGATGTTAAAATAATTACTGACCCCAGCCTGAGCAAAAAATTGATTGCAAAGCCTAATTTTAATTATAGAAGAATTTATGATGAAAATATGGCACTCTTCAACATGAAAAAAACAAAGATTAAATTTGATAAGCCTATTTATGTAGGGGCTGTGATATTGGAATTGGCCAAATTACACATGTTAAAATTGTATTATGATGTATTGAAGCCTTTTTATAAGGATCGTGTAAAACTGATGTACATGGACACAGATAGTTTTGTTCTTGATATTCAGACAGAAGATGTTTATCAAGATATGTCACAGCCTGAATTGCTTGAATATTTTGATAGCAGTGAACATACAAGAATTCAACCCCACAACAAAAAGGTGCCTGGCAAGTTAAAAGATGAGACACTTGGTGATGTTATTGTGGTATTTGCTGGGTTAAGGGCCAAGATGTACAGCTTTGAAACATGTAGTGGTGCTGTTGCCAAAAAGGCCAAGGGCATTGGCAAAGTAACTGTAGTCCAAGAGCTTGAATTTAAAGATTATGAAGATTGTCTCAAATCCCAGAATTTAATCAGAACATCAGAATGCAGAATTCAGAGTGTGGATCACTTATTGACTACAAATGTTGTAAGAAAAGTGGCTCTGGACCCACATGATGATAAGAGATGTATTTTATCATGTGGCATACATACTCTACCATGGGGTCATTGTGATTTGAAAAATGGCAATCAATGCCCAATTACAGAGCATGATTTGAAATAAATAAACATGCCTATGAACTTATTTGGGTTTAAAAAACAAGCTATTATGGACCTGCCAACACCACAACCCCCTTCTGATATAATATCTAAACTGAGTGCTTTGTTAATTATTCATCTGAACAGCATTCTTACAGATGTTGATGATGAAACAGGTAAAATATTGTACATATTTAACAATAATTTAAATTATTACCAATTACCTGTAGGTGGTCAATTACAATTTATTACAACCCCTGAGGGTGATGTCAAAATTTCAGTAGGGAGAAATATTTACAGAATTAAGCACTCAAACATGATTTCTGGCACTGTTTATACTGTTTCTGCTGGTGACTGCTTATATATTGAGGTCCCTGGATCCTATGACAAGCTTATACCTTTTTTTATAGAATTAAGAATAAGATATTCAATAATAAATAACCACTAAAACAAAAATGCCTAATGATATATTTGGCCATACAAGACATGAAGATCACAGTGATGAGATTCTGATGCTTGATGTCAGAGTCAAGAAATTAAGAAGTGATTTACAAGCTTTACAAACCACACTCAATGCCAGTCTTCAATTAGAAATTACAAATTTACAATCACAATGCATGGACCCTCTTCTTAAAATTGACTCAGAACTCAAATTATTGCTTCAGAAATATACTGATTTGGCCACATTGGATAATTTTCAAAGTTTAGAAGAAGCTGTAGCAGCTCTTCAAGCCAAATTTAAGACCCAGGCCACCAACTCTGAGCAATTGAAACAACAATTGGAAGAGCAGATAAATAATGTCCAGACACAGCTCCAAACAATTGTCAAAAGCATAAAATCACAAGAAGATTTTGATCTAGTGATTTCCACTCTAAAGGAACAGATTCAGTCACTCCAGATACCTAATCTGGACCCTCTGAACAATGCCATAGCCGAGGTTAAAGAAAAAATTGAGACACTTGAAAATTTTATGAACAATTTGCCATCTTCTGATGCTTTGAGTGCAATAACTCGCAGTGTTGGAAACATTAAGCTGCAACTTGAAACATATGAAGATTTTGGAAAAATTCAAAGTACCATAACCCATCTTGAGGGTACAATAGCAGCAGTGCAAAGTGATTTGACAAATGCACAAGAAACTCTAGAATCCCGCCTGCCCGGTATTGTAGATACCCTTGTTAGTGTCCAGCAACAGATCACAAAACTTGAAAACCTCAACACTGAATCTGAGCTATCTCATTTTCATCACTTGATTGATGATATCCAAACAAAGCTTGAAATTTTACAACAAACAACACCCTCTCAGGCAGATATAGCCCTGCTCCAAGATGCTATGCAAAATGTGGCTGATGCTTCTGAATTAAACAATGTAAAATTGGCACTTGAATCTTTGCAGAATACTGTATCAAATCTGCCTACATCACAGGAACTTAAAAATATTAAGAGAGCTGTGAATCGCATATTGAAATCAGAAGATATCAAGAATATCCAAACAGAGATCAAACAACTCACTCAGACAGTGGCCACTCTACCAACTAATCAACATATTAATGAACTGCATGCCCTGTTTGATGATATCAGAAGACAGGTCCATGATCTTACTGCTCAAAATTCAAAATTGGCAGTTGTTGAAAATTTACAGCAAATTGTAGCTAATATCAAGCAACAGCTAGGGACCATGGAATCCAATCAAGCAAATGCTTTGTCTGTTTTTGCCACCCAGCTACAAGAAATTGTGCAACAATACAAGAAACTTATTGTGGACATAAAAATCAAGCCAGGCCATGATGATGTTGTTAGGACTATCAATGAGCACCTTGAATCTGTAACAAGTAGATTGCTCACAGCAGAAAAAGAAATAACCGGCATAATTGAAAATCCTAAACATACAGTAATTCTTGAATTGTACAGTATCCCCAACAAAGAATATGATTCACCATTTACACCAGGTGGCAAAATATATATGCTGTCCCCTGCACAATTTTATTACCAGTTTTTTGTTGGGGGCACACTTAGACCAATCAAGATCAAATATTGGCTTCAACCACAGGCACACCACTACCCTACCTTATCAATAACAAATGCTGATAACAAAGTAAAAATCACCAGTGCAGAATTGGAGAATTTTACAGACCCCAATACATTAGAAACATCTTATGCTGAAGATGATGGCTCTCTGGAATTTCATATACAAATAGGAGACAAATTATATTTAGAAAATCCTGCAGTATCAGCTGCTGAACACCCTATAGTTGCAATATTCTTGTTTACATATTATGTCTAGACAAATTATTGTTGATGAATTACACAGACAAGCCAGACATAATTTTAAGAGACTGCCAGTAGTCACAAAAGGCATAGATGATTTATGGCAGAGCGACTTGATTGAGATGGCAAGTGGACAGCTGAAAAACTTAGACAAAATCAACAAGGGCTACAAGTATCTACTTACTTTCATAGATACATTTTCAAAATTTGCCTGGGCTGTGCCACTCAAATCCAAGACTGGAGCATGTGTTACAGAAGCCTTCAGGACAATCATCAATCAGAGTGGAAGATCCCCGCGCTATTTGCAAACAGATAATGGCAAAGAATTTTATAATTCAGTATTTCAACAATTTATTAAAAGCCAGTCAATACAACATTACTCGAGTTACAGTGATCTCAAGGCCTCAATTGTAGAGAGATTCAACAAAACCCTAAAAAATCTTATGTATAAACAATTTACCCTCCAAGGTAATTATAAATGGATTAATATTCTTCCAGAACTTCTACATAAATATAACAACTCGGTCCATTCCACAATCAACATGAAACCCTCTGAAGTAACTTCATCTGATGAGCAAAAATTGATCAGCACTGTTTATTATCCTAGATACCAGCCAACAACAAGAAAAGCCAAATACAAGGTGGGCGATCAAGTAAGAATCAGCAAATATAAGCACTTATTCAAAAGAGGCTTTACAAGAAAGTGGAGCACTGAATTATTTACAGTCGTTCAAATTAAACCTGGGACCCTTAACACATATATAATAAAAGACCACCGAGGAGAAATTCTCAAAGGCAGGTTTTATGAAGAAGAGCTCAGCAAAACTAAACAGCCTGACACATATCTCATAGAAAAAATCATCCGCAGAAAAGGCAACAAGTTACTTGTCAAATGGCTAGGACTCACAGAACACAGCTGGATCGATGCAAACAAAATAATAATATGAGCACCTGGGATGTTATAAAGAGGCTGCCAGAACCTGAACAGCAGATTAAGAGAAATGGCAAGTTGCTGCCTGATAATATTAGATGTCTTATTGTTGGGCCATCGGCTTGTGGTAAAACTACACTAATGGTTGATAATTTTTTATTGGCACCCAACTGGTTAGACTGGAAAAACAGGCACTTGTATGTCTTCTCTAAGAGCTTGGAACAATTAAAATATCAGCAGATGATGAAGCTATATGATGGATTGGATATAGCCACTTTTGAATCAGATGTTAAGCCACTTCATGAATGTCTCGATAATTCTGTTGTTGTGTTTGATGACATTATACTGGATAATCAAAACAAGGTTAGAAACTTCTTTACACAGGGCCGGCACAAAAACATAGATTGTTTCTACCTGGCACAGACTTTTTCAAAAATACCGAAGCAACTGATCCGAGACAACAGCAATTTTATGTGTATTTCATCAAGACCATACCAACCTCAAACACATACATGATGAATATGTAGGTGGGGACCTGAGCTACAATGATTTTTCTAAGATTTGAAGTAGGTGCTGGAACCAGGACAGTTATGGGTTTGTCACAATTGATATGACAAGAAAAGCCAATAGTGGCAAATACAGAAATAAAATCAACAATTTTCTAGACATTGAAACATATATAAATAAACATGAAAAGGCCAATCATTGATGATCTTAAATTAAGAGATTATCTTGTAAAAAGATTTAAGGGATGGAAATCAGAGAACCGAGGTTTTTATGAGCAACACAAGCGCACAGAACAGCCTATTATTGAAGCTATTGGTGAATTAGGTAAAAATATCAAAACTGTTACAGAGCAAAATCAAAATTTAATCACAGAGCTTGTACCTGTAGCTGCAAGGAACATATTAGATTATCCATTCACCCCATTTTCTAGTATTCATACACCTAGTCCTATTGCTCCTCGAAGAATTGAAGCTACTCAGGATCCTATTGAATTGGGTCTTCTTGCTCAAAAATATTTAAGCACACCTAAAGACAACAAAGATGAGGTCTTTGGCTTATATGCTGACACAGAGCGTGATGGTAGCATCATACATAGAATTGGCAATTTCAGAGTAACATTTATGGGAGATGATCTGATTGTATATTCAGAATCTCATCTTGGAGAAAAAGGTGCTTTTGTTAAGTATCCTGGAACACCTGGATTGTGGGAACTGATGACTAGGAAGAGACCTGGCAGCTATACAGATCAAGATTATGAGTATTACAAAGAAATATTAATAAAATCAGATGCTCTATACCAGAACAATGATCCCACACAAAAAAGAGTCAAGTCTAGCAGTGGAGCAAAATACAACAACTTAATCAAGCCCATATGGTCTCAGATCAAGACTGGCAGTGGAATCAAACAATACAACACACTGCCTAAAGAATTTGTGTGGGTTGATGATTGCAGGAAACTTGTAGATAGGTTGCTGGTAATAGCTGGGGAGGAAAATGCTGGCAACCACAATTTTTACAATGAAAAAGTTGGAATTATGGACATGATAAGCACCAAATTGTCTAATTTTATAGTGAATGACACTAAGGGGATTGGATATCTTATAAAAATTATTAATACTCTACCCCCCAAATTTTGGAATATTTCTGAGGGTCGGGGGCTGGTTAATGACATTATAAACAAGCTGCCATTTGAACTACACATTCCAGGCTATCAGTATTGTGGTCCAGGCACAAAATTGGACCATAGATTAAACAGAGGTGATCCTGGTGTTAATCCCCTAGATGCTGCTTGTAGAGACCATGACATAGCATACAACACACATTCTGATCTTGACAAGAGACATGTTGCAGACAAGAAATTAGAAGAGGCTGCATTTGGTAGATTTTTAAGCAAAGATGCTTCTTTAAGTGAAAAAATAGCAGCATTGGGGACTACCATAGCTATGAATACCAAACAAAAATTGGGGTGGGGGTTGTGAATATGTATATAATAAACCTACAATGAAGGCCAAGGGTGTTATGTATCAGATACCTTATGCAGGTCTGAAATCTCTTGGACCTATTAATAATCTTTTAACCAAAAAGCAGCGCAAGAAGAAAAGCTCTTGTCTTGCCAAGGGCCATGGTATGAAATTGTTTCTTAGTACCCCCCAATTAAAAAAATTACAGCAATCAAGAAAAAAATCACATGTAGGGGGATTCATATTTACTATCCTTGCCATCTTAGCTGCTCTCGGGGCTGTTGGGAGCTTGGCCGGGGGATCAGCCGCCATAGCAAAAACAGTAATAGATGCCAAAAAAATAAGGCAGAATTAGATGAGCAGAATCGCCATAACCTGGCCATTGAGAAACAAGGCAAAGGTGTTAAGAGAGCCATGAATAAGTTTAAAAAAAACAAGAGCCGCTTACAAACCAAGATATTGAAGCTTTAATCAAGCCACTGGGCATCAAACATTTTAGAGGTGTGTACATGTCTGATTCTTTGCCAGAGCAACCACTCAACAAAGAGTGTGGCATTGTTAATTTGGATAAGTACAAAAATCAGGGCACTCACTGGATCTGTTATCTTAAATATTTAAAAAATGAGGCATTTGTGTTTGATTCATTTGGAGGTGTTCCACCTGAAAATTTAGTAAAATATCTAAAATCAACTAATTTTTATTACAATAATGCCCGTGTTCAAAATTTCAAAGATGTTAATTGTGCACATTTGTGTTTATCTGTTCTTAGATATATGTCTCAAATAAATAAACCATCAATTGAAGATTTTCAAAAAGCCTTGTGGTATTTAAAACATCATGGGGGTAGTCCATCTTACCAGCCAAAATTCAATATTGAAACTCAAATTACATGATGACATAGTGTATCCCAAAACAATAGCTCTCAGAGCATTTTATGGCATGTACTTGATCCCTAATATTACACACCACAACAACAAAATTGCAGTTGGTGATGAAAAAATTGTCATCACTCCAGGGCAGTATAATCTATCTACTCTAAATGCTCAATTACCCAGAGGTGTAGTATTAACTCAAAATTCTGTCACTCACAGAGTAGAGATTGTATCTGCTACAGAAACAGTAGATCTGGGTACTATAGGAGAGCTGTTAGGCTTTGAGAACAACACAAAACTTGAACCAGCCATCAAACACACTGCTATGAATATACCTAAATTCTTAGCCATAGAGACTCTGAATATTCACTGTAATGTGGCTGAGGGTATGATCACCAAATCAAATGGCATAGGCACTCACAAACAAACTGGGATCATTGCAACATTCAAACCTAACTCTGAATTTATGGAGCCAATCATCTACAATCCATCCCCAACATTATATTTTCCTGTGTGTCATAATAGAATAGATTATATTGAATTGATGGTCACTAATGAAAAAGAAGAATTAGTTGATTTTGCTGGAGCCACAACAACTGCTATCATAGAAATTAATATTTAAATAAAAATACATACAAGAAAAAAAATGGAAAATATTGAGAGTTATGAGCTACAATCATTCCCTCCAAACAGGAGGACATTTGCAAATTTAAATCAACCCAACACAGAGATTGAGATTGATCTTGATGTAGGGGATGGCTTTATACACCCCCACAGAGCAGATCTATACATCAAATTTGATGTTGTAAAGCTCGATGGTACAGATTATCCGGCAAAATTCAAATATAAGATTGGTAGATAATTTTGTGCCACATCTGTTCTCTGAAATTGAGATCAGAAAACATGGTGTTGTTATAAACAGAGTAGATTATCCCGGCATTACCTCCACAGCTTTGGCCACACTAAAATTATCCAAAACCGAGGCTTCTTACTACAAAATAGGTGGATTTGAGGCTGGTGATAAAATAATATCTAAAAGCCACACAGTGCTGTTCCCCATGCGCCTGTTGCCAGGATTCTTTTCAGATTACAAAGATATTATGTGGAAGGGTGGTTTAAGAATTACATTTAGAAGAGCTGCCAATGATAATAATGTTTTGATGAGGTACAGTGCATTAAACTCTACAGGGGAAGCTCTGCCCAATACCCTACCTGATGAGGGCAAGTGCATTATTCAGACTATGGAGCTATGAATGCCAGTTGTTGAATATGAAGCCAGTTATGCTCTTAAATACAAAACAGATATTCTAAAAAATCCACAGGTATTTTTACAATTTTATACATATCAATGTGTACAGAAACCTGCCACTGGTACCTATTATGAGTTTGATGCTACAAATTCATTCTCCAGTATACAATATGACATGCCAGATTTTGTGGTGGTACTGTTTCAGACTGGAAGACACAATAATCAGGAAAAAAATTCAAGTAAATTTGATAACTGCAACATCAAGAACATATATCTTAAAAATGGCAGAAATGAGGTATTTCCTAGAGAAAATTATAATTTAGACATGTCCAAGGATGATTTTCTTAAATTATATGAAGCATTTACAGCATACAAAAGAGTCACTACTGGCAATACTGACATGTATTACACACCAGATGAATTCAAAGCACAGAGACCCATGTTTGTCATCAACACTTCAAAAAGAAAACAAGTTGTGGTTAATGACAGGACAAACATTAAAATTATCTGTGAATTCCACGATACACTCCCCGATGACACCATAAGTAGTGTTATTCTCATAGGTGAAAAATCATATGTTTATGATGTAAGAAATGAGAGAGTCACAGAGCAATTCTAGAGGGTCTCTGCATATTACATTGTTTTACTATTAGATAAACAAATTGAACCTGGTATCCAATTGAACTTAAACCGGAAGTAAATATGTGTGGGTGTGGGTGGGTTTTTGGCTTAATTTCAAGTATATCCAAAACAATATCAAGAAGAGCATATTTTTAACAAGCTTATGGACAAAAATCTGGCTGATGCAACTTTTGTAAGTGTGGGCAAATCAATCAGAGGGGGCACTTCATTTCACAGAAAATTCCCGAGGGCATTTTTACAAAAATCTTGGATTAGACAGGGTTCCACACTTGAGCAAAAAGCTCATATGGGCATGTTGAGCTTGTTTTAAGTGTAGCCAAATCTGCCTGAGGGGGGCTCTTCATTTATCGCCCTGGTTATATAGCCAATTACACTACTGGTTGCTGTTCAGATTCCCTTCAATACGTAGGAGGGGAGATGGCATGTTGTGTCCAATGGCGCCCCAAACCATCACACTTGCCGTTTGTCCGCTATGCCGCTTAACAATGCAGGTTGCCAGATTGCGTTCACCACGGTTGCGTGTAACACCTATGCGACCATCACTGTAGGACAAGTTTAAGCGGGACTCGTCCGAAAACACTACATTTTGCTACTTAGCATGCCAGCGACGGCATTCACGCGCCCATTGCAGTCTGAGGCGTTTGTGGTTTCTGGACAATGGAAGCCGACGCAATGGCATGCGTGCCACCAGCCCAACCGCAGCAGACATCGTCGTACCGTCGACGCAGACAGGTCCACAACTGTTGTAGTGCTCCAGCGTCGAGCCAACACTGTGGGTGAAGCTGTACGGTCCGTTACAGCCATGCGGACAAGATGGCGGTCATCCCGTGCTGTGGTCACATTGCGTGGTCCAGTACCTGCTGGTCGCTGTGTACGACCTTCTTCTATCCACTGGCTCCACACACGCATGACTGTCGTAGCAGCAAGCCCTGTACGAGCCAAAATGTCACGGTATGATAAACCCGCTTCCCGGAGACCGCTCATTCTGCCCCGTTCGAACACACTCACATGCTCATATTGCACCATTTGACGTCGACGAGGCATACCAGCACTTGCTTTCACGTTTCCACTTCGTTTGACGGCTCTTCACTGACTGAGCTTGGCGTAACACTGACCTTTCCGGTCACACATGAGAGGGCGCTGCTGGTCCTACATGCACGCCATCTCTCTGCAATTCTAATCACTTATTGCTGTTACACTGTTCTACACATCCTCCGAGTTTGGGTTCATTTAGGCCATTATTTCTGGGTGTTGCAATTTTCACAAACAGCAGTGTATATATGCTAGCAAATATGCTAAAGAAAGGCTTCCGTCTAAATCGGATTTAAGTTAAAACCTTCAGCGAGTTATGCAGAGTTAAATCCATTACTCACCTCTGAACCTTATAATCGTCCCTACCACAGGAAGCCAGCGACGAAAGGAAGTCGTCTCTGTCGTAAGAGTCGTAAGAGCTGGGCAAGTTGAGATACCTCTCGAACAGGAAGTCCCACTCTTCTCTTGATGCAAGATTTGAAATGTGGCAAAAAGATCTGCTAGAGATGCTATGGGAAGAAAGCAGAATCCGTAATCGACATTGGAAGAAAAGCGAAACTACTATACTATAGACGGTGCGATTAATATTTAAAAGTATTGAATAATATCATGCTATCGTTTGTGAGCCACATAAAACTTTTGTATTTAACATATTTTCACCTTCACTGTGAACAAAGCATATCCATAATTAAGTTGAATTAATAAACAAGGGTTATGGCAATTGATGCTAATTATTTCATTAATGATAATTTCTGCACGCAAGGGGGGCGATGGGACTAAAGCCTCTCCCCGAGATAATAAAAAAAATGAAAGCAAAGGAGATCGAGAGAAACAAACGTGGTAAATGCAATCTCCCACAAAATGACCGCCGAATACCATCTTCGTCTTTCAACAACTTTTAAAACGAAGTATAAAAATTGTAATTACACATTTACTACCTCTACATACATTATTAATAATAGAGAAAATAAACGATTTCACTTGGACATAATTGCAACACAAATGTTTTTTTTTTTTGTGCCAGATTGTGCGTAATGGTGTAGTGGATAATACATTAAGTTTCCACCATCCAAATTTTGGGGAAAATCCGCCATCTTAGAAAATGGCGGCAAAGATTTACCTTGAAAACTAGAAACATGTAATATATCGAAAACGGTGCATTCTAAACAAATTGTAAAAATAACCAAACTGAAAGAGCAGAAAACTTGCTAAATTATGTTTTTTGTTTGATAGAGCTACAATAAATCTTAATTGAATTAGAAAGATTCAAATATTTTCTTTCATTTTTAGAATTAGCGTAAAAGTTGTTTCCTGACACAAAAAAACAGCAAATATGTAAGAAACTATGTAAAGTACGTCCAAAAATTACTGAACAAAATTCATAGCTTATGAATTCCTCTAGAGATTGCTTTTGTTTCGCGGGTTGATTAGATATGTCGTCTAAAGCATAGTCATGTGTTTCCCGATATTTTACGTGTTCCATTTCTTATGATATTACTGAGAACATAGCACAGTGTTTTCTTCAAAGTTTCGTGTTGTTTTTGTTGTTTAAAAATGTATACACATAGTAGCAGCGATTAGGTGTCTGAACTAAGCAAGGGATAGGGGAGGGCATGGACAGTTTACTTTCTTTATAGCCTACTGCAATTAGACAGAATCGTATTGAAAATGGAATTCAGGCAGATGATTTTGGGTCACATCCACTGGTAGGCAAGGTTTAGCATTAGGAGACTATAATGCTGGGACAAAAAAAAATGTGTATGGGGGGGAGAGGGGCATTGCCGCCACTATCAATACATTGAACTATTATGATACAGTTTTTAATCAGTCACTTTGCCAGAAAGTCCATTGCAGAAATTTTGCATTTTAAGGCTGGCTGGTCTTCATATCAAGTTCAGTTTCCTGAGATGTGTTGCTTATCTAATGGCAGTTCAGGCCTTCAACAAATCCTTGAGATCAAGTAGTTGTATTGATGATAATATTGTCACAACAAATGAAGAGCCATATGATTAAACAGCCCGATTTGGCTACACTTAAAACTATGCCAAGATGCCCATATGCCCCAATCGGCCAAGTGTGCACATATTTAAATCTAAAGAATTTTGTGCCCCAGTGTACAAATGAAGATCTCATATGATTAAACAGCCCGATTTGGCTACACTTAAAACAATGTCAAGATGTCTATATGAATCAATCGGCCATGTGTGCACACAGTTAAATCTAAAGAATTTTGATCCCTAGTGTACAAATGAAGAACCCCCCTCAGACAGATTTGGCCATGTGTGCAAAGGCTGAATCTCTCAGTTTCTTGTCCATAAGCTTGTCAAAAATATGCCCCTCTTGATATTGTTTTTGCTACACCTAAAACTAAACCAAAAGTGCTCATAAAACCCACACCCACCCACATTTACACCCACATATATTTACTTCCGGTCCGGTAATATGTAGAGGCCTTCTAGAATTGCTCTGTGACTCTCTCATTTCTTACATCATAAACATATGATTTTTCACCTATAAGAATAACACTACATATGGTGTCATCAGGGAGTATATCGTGGAATTCACAGATAATTTTAATGTTTGTCCTGTCATTAACCACAACTTGTTTCCTTTTTGAAGTGTTGATGACAAACATGGGTCTCTGTGTTTTAAATTCATCTGGTGTGTAATACATGTCAGTATTGCCAGTAGTGACCCTTTTGTATGCTGTAAATGCTTCATATAATTTAAGGAAATCACCCTTGGACATGTCTAAATTATAATTTTCTCTAGGAAACACCTCATTTCTGCAAGTATAGAGTTTTGATTTGAACCCCAAGAAATTTTATATAAATACCAAAGCCAAAAATATTAACACACATACACACACACACGCACTAAATATACAAAGCACACTGCTGAACCCAACTGATATTTTTTATTAAGCATAGAATTTTGATTTGAATCCCAAGAAATTTTATATAATAAACCAACAACAAAAATGCCAAATCAAAAATATTGTAATCAATGCAATAAGAATATATCCAGCCCCAATTGGGCTAAGCACCAAAAGAATTGTAATCCAGACAAATGCAGAATTCTCACAAAAATATGCCCAAAATGCCATAGAAAATATAGCATGGAATATTTCACTTATACTTGTTCTGCACAGTCATCAACATTTCCAAACAAAATTGATTGGAAATATTTGTGTGATTGCCCTGTATAACTTAGATTGCAAGGTCATATTTTGTAATTTTCTTGACCAGGAGCTAGGCCCTGTACACCAGAAACAGGCTATAAAGTGCCTCTCCACAAATTATGTGAGCATTATGGAGCACACAATACACTTTACAATTTTGAAAATCTCAATTTAAATTCAGGAACAAGAGATTTGGATTTGATGTATCTGGAAATATCCCTTCTTTCAAAAAATGTTTGCATCTTGAGTCAACCTGCAAACAATATTACATGTTAGGCTGGGCTATCTCAACAGCAGAGGCATGCAGCTTAGTGGTTTCCCGCACTCACTTTCTGTAAATATATTCTATGATTTTATTATCCTATTAAAGCACCCAATGCTGCAATTTTTAAATTTTTGCTGTGTATGCATCAAAAGATTGCAGGTGATGATTGAAATCTGCACCACTATACAGCATCCCACTGTCTGTTGTAACAAATTCTGACCTATGGAGCCTGTCCAGATATAGCTGCAAAGATCTGAAATGTTTCCAGTTTGAGCTCTGATTAGGAAGGATCTCAAAATTATAGAATCCCCTTGGCCTTGTATAATTTGTGCCCATAATAGGAAAAATTGCTGTAATAATAGAAAACAACAAAAAATCCTACATTTCTTCTATAGGTATTATACATATTACACTCAAACCCCCTAATCATTCTTAGGTTAAGATATTTGAAACATTGTGGGCTGTCAAGTGCCCACTGAAACTCTGTTTCATTGTTGATGGCAAACACATCATGCTCTGACAGTGTTGAGAATCTAATTCTGAAACCCTCAACAAGAGATTCAGATCTAATACATCTTGCAATGTCTCTTCTCTCAAAGAATGACATTGTGCATGCATAATATATCTAAGATCTATATGCACAGTTGCAATCTTTACACACAACAGTTTTCATAGAATATTCAGCACTACAATTTTTGGATTTTTGATCCAACAGATACATCATAATCTTATTCAAACCAATAATACCTCTATTGTGGAAATTTCCTGTGCGGACAAAATCTGACCCTTTATACACCATGCCTGTGTTTGTAGTTATAAAATCAAATGCATCAAAATAGCTTAGGTACATGTTATAATTAAAATGTTTCCAGTTTGCAGTCTGATCAAAAGACATAAGAAAATTATACAGTACTACAATATTTGTGTTTGTAAACCAATAATTGTTCCTGTAGGAATCATAGAAACTGACAAAGAATCCAACAATTCTTCTCTGTATGAAATACACAATTTTTTCACTCTGGCTGATACATCCCAGGCTCAGGTATCTAAAACTGTGCTCACTGTTGAACACCCATCTGAACTCAGTTTCATTTCTCACAGCAAACAAATCATACTCTGACAATCCATGGAACACAAGTGTAAAATTATCCAAAAGTGACTCAGATTTTATGTATTTGAAGAGGTTTCTTCTGTCAAAAAACATAATTGCATAACTTGCTGCAGTGTGAACCTTGCTGTATATACAATTAATTAGCAATAAATCTGTCTAATAGGAACATGTGCATGACTAGATCACAATTGTTCTGTGTTTCAGGCATGTTGATAAGCCCTAGCCCTCCAGGACAACAACACACTCAAAAATACAATATTGCAATTTTTTAAGAACATGTTGAATATATAGCTTGATCACCTCAGCCCTAGGCTGATGATGCTCCTGCTGCCCACTGCCAGACGTTTGTGCCTGAAATACATGATGTTGTTTGGCTTTTCAAATCATTTTTGCCCTGTATGTTTTATTGCACAGGCAGACAGGATAATTGTTTACCACAGTTGCATGTATCACTCAGGTTGTTCTCCTCCAGTGACAGAACAACACAATCATGGTTACAATTCCTAAATTTCTGCCTCAGGAAATACATAACAAGCTCATTCAAATATGTGTGCTTTGAGTACTCAACCCTGTCAGGATCAAAATCCACCTTACTATACAAATTTCCCTCATCTGTGGTGATGAATTCACTATCCTCCAGGTTCATATCAAGTATCCTATTTAAAAATTTATAATGCATCCAATTTGAACTCTGACATGCAATCATGTGCATCCTATACTCAAAACACCACTCTTAACAATTGTTAAACCACCAATTATCAAACAATTTCAACCCGCAATAATAATAACAATTGTCTGTGTAAAAATTAACAAAAAATCCAACAATCCTCCTGTACCTGTTGTAGACAATTCTTTCAAACTTGCTAAGCAGCTTAAGGCACAGGTATTGAAAAATACTGTCACTCATAAGCACCCACTGCATTTCAGATTTATTCTGTACAGCAAACAGGTTGTAATCAGACAAGCCAGAGAGCCTAAGCTTGAAATCATCAACAAGTGACTTGGATTTTATATATTTTGAAATGCATCTTCTCTCAAAAAATTCTGTATCAGGTGATTGAAGATGGAATATATAAAATGACATGCACGTCCCATTTCATCCGTAATATATTCATTCATCGTCGTGATTAACCGAAAAGCTAGAAACGTGACTTTGTACTTTATTATTTATTTATTTTCTTTCTGGTGCGAGCTGTACGGTCTACATAAATTTTATTCTACACACTTTCTCTTCCCTTAAAATCGTGCATTAATATTTCCCTCTTTACGTTAGTAATATACCCCTCTTTACTTCTCCCAGGTATATCCCCACTTACTGTACCATTTCTTGTATCTTTATACGGTCGCCTACCACTTCTATCACCTCCCCCCATGTTAAGTTTTTCATCTATTTGTCCCTCAGGTCACGTGTAGAAGGGCAGTTCAGTAGGATATGCTCGTCCGTCTCCTCTTCATCGCACAAAGAACATATAGTTTTCGCTGCTTCGTTTCTCTTCCTTAATTGCTTCCATCCACGTAGTCTGAACCATGCCAGCGCGCCTCTTTCCTTTTCCCCTCACAACTTTGATATATTTCGATTACCACCTTTCCCTTACTCTTAGCTGTTCCCTGATTCCCCCCCTCTCTCTCTTCCCATACCCAACCCATTCCGCTATTGAATAGGAGAACTTTCAAGTCCCAACCACAAGTGTTAACGTTTTCCTGGATGCCCCAACCGCGGGTGGCTTACGGGCGGGGGCTATATACCCCGAATTTCAATGAAAAAAAAATGTGGAGTTTGCCCCCTCTTCTCCAGCTACTTTGTGGAGAAAACCGGAACTTTTGCATTTTCCTCAAAGAATGGACCTTCTGCAACAGAATGAAACTTGATTCATGTTCGTGGGTGCAATACAATTTGAATAATAAGGCAAAACGTAAAACTCTAGCGAATTTTAGCCAATTTGCATATTATTCATAAAATTTTTATATAACTGACACTATGGGACCAATCTACTTCGCATAACTTTTGTTTTGCAGGTAGAACATCAATGCATGCAACCATGTAAAATTTGGATGCCCCAACCTTGGGAGGGGGGGGGGGGGTTACGGGCTGCGGCTGCAAAACCCGAACTTTTGCTTTTTTTCGTTGGCACTTGCATCTTGTGTAGCTACTGTGAATCTATTTCCTCCCTGTTGATTCGGCTCTTTGTGGAAATATGTCCGGAAATTAAACGATTGTGCCTTAGGGAAAACGATGAGCTGTTATACGATACGAACTGTTTATGGTGAGGCCTTTCCTAACAGAGAAGGGAAGGGAGCCTTTGCAATCGTTTGTTTTGTCTCTACTTCTGGATAGAATCACGCTTCTGACGCCTCTGGCTAAGGTCAAGCTTCATTGCATTTCTAACTTACAGGCGACAGAAAGCTGACACCGCCAAACCTCATCCATTCCCCTCTGTCCTTGCTCCCCCCCTCCCCGCCACTACTTCAGCTGGATCACCAGGTCTAAACACAAAGAAGAATGTGTGCCTTATCAGTACTAAATCACAGCGTTGGAAGCTTGGAGGAAAACAGCGTCGTAAATACCAAGCATTTATTGTGTCTGTCAACTGACGAGAGCCAACACGTGAGCTCAAGCCCAAACACGTGACATATACCGAGAAAGGAGGGGGGGAGAATTGGAATTTTCGTAAACACGATTGCAAAACATGTTCCCGAACGAACTGTCATGTGCTTCTCCCACCCCACACCCCGTCCCCCCTCGCTCAGTTCAGACACCTGATCGCTGTTACTCTGTACATACATTTTTAAACAACAAAAACAACATGTAACAAACACAAATGAACGAAACACTGCAGAAACAATGTATTCCGTTCTCAGCAATATCATAAGAAATAGAACACGTAAGATATAGGGAATCGCATGACTCTGCTTTAAACTACATATCTCCTCAACCCCTTACACTAAAGGCACGAAACAAAAAGCAATCTGTAGAGGAATTCATAAGCAATGAATTTTGTTCGGTAATTTGTGGACGTAAAATACGTAGTTTCTTACATATTTGTTGTTTTATGTGTTAGAAACCAGCTTATACTCTGATTTTAAAAATGAAAGAAAATATTTGAATCTCTCTAATTCAATTAAAATTTACATACTTACTCGCTTTTATATATATTCTTTCGTATTTCTAAATTAAAAATACGAAGTTATTTATTACTTACGTAAAATGAGTATCTATTTTGTACACCGACAACGTTTCGGGAACCACTGTTCACTTCTTCAGGTCCTATATCTCGGCTACTACAAGGTCACAGAATATTAACCTAGTTGTTCATATCTGGCCTCGTTTCATAAAGAATTAGCCATACTTTCTATTCCCACAATCTGTATGGGGGGGGGGAGGAGCAAAAGTACTCACCCTACCGGCACCTCCTTGTCCGGGTTCTCCGACTTCATCCACTTCTGAACTTCCTGCCTGTACCTTGCAACCTGCTCGCTGGCCCCGAATGATATCCTTATTCCTCGTACGTATCTCCTCACCATCTTCCTTGATGGGGAATCCCCTTCCTGATCCTCTTCTCCCAGTTCCTGGTAGGCTGGGTTTGTGAGGTAAATGTGGTAGTTCTGCAAGGTACACCCAAACATTATTTTATACAATGCAGCATTTCGATGCTAGGTTTCAAATTAGCATCAAGCATAAATATGTAAATTCTTGTTATAAATAAAACACAGAAATCAAATTACGAGTTTTGTGTATTACACCATGTCCCATAATACATTTTGGAACTAACAGTGATGGTGAAATGTCTTTCTTCTTTTCAAAGATTTTATCGTTAATGCATTTAAATTGTGAATGTTATAAAAATATGAGGATCACAATAACCTCCCCCGCTGAGCTGAATAAAATATAGCGATCATACTGTGGATACCTCAATGATACAAGTTCTTAATTATACACATCAAAGAGTGACATAACATTCAAATTTTTAACATTCAAAACAACTTTTAATCCTATAACAAATCTTTCAAAGAGTAAACATCAATTTTCAACTACATATTTACTCTTACACATAATTGTTAACATTCAATTTAAATGTCCAATATTATACATTCGTCGAAGCAAAATAATATTTGCAATTAATGACAGATTTTGATATTTGAGAAATAAATTAAATAAGTTATCAGCTACTCGAGCTTCACAATATTTGTTGCCGTAATCCTTCTTATGAATGTCTTCTTTAGAAGCTACATAAACAGAATCATCCACTGAGAATATTCAAACGACAAAATTTTAAGAAATCCAAGAATTACACTGTTCTGCATAGGTTTTATTTCTTCTGAAGGAATTTGGTATGGGAAATTCAAATCCATAATTAGAATTTCGCTATCAGGGACAGTTTTCTAAGTTATATAAGGAAATAAAAAGTCTTATTTTACTCAGATTCACCGTTCGTGATAAATGTAGGGAATTGTCAGATGAGCAGTTGGCAGCATCTGCTTCTTAGTTTCTGTTTCAGATGTTGGCAGTTCTGTTACTAAGCTACATGATGTACCTGCAAGTTATTGTCAAAATACTAAGCATTGTGATTGCAGCTTTTGTTTAAGTTGATATATTTTGTCTGCCGAAATCAACCAGGTAGCCTCTGCTACATCTGTGGAGAGTTGGCCTTTGGAAGGCAGAAGTAGAGAATTCGATCTATCATGAAGAATTACTACAAACATTACCTTGGAATAGACCAATCTCCACCCCAGCACAAACATTACTAAAATTAGGGAAACGTGTCTATTTTGAAATTGAGCACCTACTGACTGATCGCAACAACGTTAGTGGTTTAATGAACGTTCATACGTTCTTCTGATGTCACAAAGAAACCTGTGAGATATTAGAAGCTAGCTAACTAACTCTCTAGCTTCTTAAGCCCAAAGGATTATGACTGCAGCAACACAAGCCTTTCATCTGTCCCCATCCTAGGCAATTACTATCCAACATTTATCTTCCTTACCGATTTCCTTTAGGTCCAGAGATATTAGAAGAAATCCATCGAATATAATGAGCATAAATGGAAGATAATGGGCGACTTCAAGATAGTTGCAATGATTTTGGGAATGCAACATGACTACACAACTTATCCCTGCTTCCTCTGCAAGTGGTATACCCGTGACAGAAGAACCCCTACACAAAAAAGAATTGGTCTCAACGAAATTGACAAGTGGGAGAAAAATTATACAGCGTGTGATGTTCCTCTTCCCTCTCTTCACACCAAGCTAGGCCTTACGAAACAATTTGTAATTTGAAATCAGCACAAAATTTGCAATAGGAATCAGAACTTTTTCCTCCAGAAAAAAGAAAAAAAAATATTTATGTAGAACAGTGTTCGAAACAAAAGGACATGATACTTCCTTACCACCTCAATTACTGAGTTCAACAGTAGACATACGATTATTAATTATTGCACTTGCACCTGTGCTCTCAAAATCAAATAGGCGATTAATTGTTTAACTACAAATAAATCCACGTGGACAAATTCATTACCTAATTTCATAATGGCATATTTAAATCCTACCACTTTTACATGCTGTTCACCCGCGATACAAGCCAACTGAATTCCTTCCATTTGTTCTAGCTTTATATTTGGTAGTAAAGAACTTAAAGTGATCCAAACCTTATTATCCAACAAATTACATTGACTACCTGTGTCAATTAAACATTTAAGAAACAAGTCACTGATAGATTCAGTATATAATTCAAAGGTAACCGAAACCACATTCTGCGTTGGTTACCATGACGACACGATTTGGTTATATGGATGGTACGAACATCGACTAAAAGTACACATGAAAATGTTATGATTATTGTGACCAGTTCAGTGTAAGTATACACTATTAAACTGATATTGTCACCGTTCGGAGTTGTACCCAATGACCTTTATTTATCATACAATTGGTGTACGAAACGGGGAACGAGACGACATTATTTACATTGTCACAAATTCCTCGCTGTATTTCTGGTGCTTCAAGTAATGGTGCAGGAGTTCCTTTATCTGTATCAGTCCACTCAGGCTCTGAGTCAATCCACTCCATCAAAAATGCAACAGATGAAACTTCATCTTTATCAACGTCTAAATATTTAAATTTGTTAAAGTCACCGAGACAAGACTTAACATGCAAAAGGTACGGGTCTTAATTACAAGCATGCCTTATATGGTCATCCTTTGGTAGGCAGGGCGATTTGAAACGCATTTCCCCGCTTTCATTGTTTAATGTTCTCGCAGAGCTTCCACTAGTAACATTCGTTTCTGTACAACATTCCTGATTTAAACTAATATCATTGCAGTTCATTTCATGTCGGAAATTTCCATTGTTCCTTGATAAAACCTCTGAGTTAGTGATAGTGCGGCCAAACCGTGTAATTCTCAAGAAAAAGAAATTGTTAAAATTTCATCACCAGGTGCAAATATGACGCTGAAACCAGGTGCAACAACATCCTTCTGCTTAATCATTGATCATGCAGTCTTACATTTCCAAAGGATCATTGACGCATATTGAACATTGCTGTACCGACGACAACGACGAAAAAAATGCATGTCTAACTAATGGTTATTGATAATTATTTCAGCTCCATATTTCCTCCGAATTAGAGGCTTTTGATATAAATATAGAAATTACGGAAATTTGCGGAATAACGAAGCATGTACGACGAGAAACAGTTTCGGTTAGCTGACACATCAACAAAGGTTGACACGCAGATCATTTGTGAGGTGTGTACAAAAAACCTTGGGAGAGTTTATCATTCAATTTGCATCAGAATTACTATTGTCAGTTCCATTTTTATCCGTAGTAAATTTGTAATGGTTCACAGACAATAATCACACTGTAATTTACACTTGACGTTCACCAGTTCTATAATGATAATCATAATAATACCTTGTAATACTCCCATGCATCTGTACCGTCAAGGGATGAGTCAAAAGAGGTGGTCATCATTTTCATGAACCATGGCTCTAGGGTATCCAGGTCCCACCGAAGGAAGAGCTGCAGGCGAAAGTGGTGGGCGTAGGAGAGGTCGCCTGACCTACATAGGAAGGCACTGTAGTGGATCAGCTGGGCACGAGTCAGGGCGGGGATGTTCTTGAAGTTGTCGCTGTTCAGATACCGGGTGATCAGGTCCCAGTTGTCGGTGTCGTAGTTAACGTAGTAGAGAGCTGGAAGATTTCAGACAATGGTGTAAAAAGAAAAAAATAACCAGTACACACTTTAAAAAAATAACTCCCTTGTAGCTATAGTTAGGGCTTACTAAATATACATGTAGTTCAAGAAAAGCTTATAGGTGGGATTCACCTACGTCACAATCTGCTGAAGTGGGACTTCGAGCAGCCTTGATGGAGGCCAGTTCTTGTAAACATACGGAATTCAAGCGGGAGATTTTAAACATTTTTACGATGGTACATTATGAATTATTCGGTGCTTCATACAGAAGCTCACGTTATTTCACATTTTCTTGCATACGCAAACATGCCGGCTGTGCGCACTCTGACGTCACATGCAAGTCGCTTGTACACTGGCAAACTTTATAAAAAAGTCTCCCTCCTCTTAGTTAGATTGGAAGGTAGTTCATTACTTCATTACTCCTGTATTGGATAAGAAGGTAGGGGAAGGAAGTTGCAGACAAGGCCATCACTACCTTGTGCGCACGTAAACTTGTTTCCGGAAAGCTTTCT
This sequence comes from Lepisma saccharinum, assembly GCF_977018435.1. NCBI lineage: Eukaryota > Metazoa > Arthropoda > Insecta > Zygentoma > Lepismatidae > Lepisma > Lepisma saccharinum. Next base: position 104,124,467 of record NC_139232.1, read on the forward strand.
GTTGGAGTCTTGTCAGGCATGATCTGGGCAGTTTGTGGAAGATTTTTGTGTTCCAAGCAGGGAGTCGTAACGTAACGAAATGGAACGGTATTTTCAATTACGGTTTCCGTTACGTTACAACCAGAAACAGAATAACTTTTTTCGTGAACAAAAACGTTACCTCAGGTATATGAACATTACGTTACAGGTGTGCATAACGGTACCGAACCATAACTGATCTCTAAAGGAGTAGGTCTTCACGTGACACTTTAACGTTACATCCATTGCCGGCAACCAGTAACGTTACAGGGTAAGAAAGAGGTTCGTCACGTATTGACTAGTAACTTTAGTGTATGTGGAAAGTGATAGTAACGTTACAATTAACCATTAACTTAATTGAGGTCACGACTGTAAAAACGTTACACTCCTTTTTTCAAAGCAACAACGTTATTTATAGCTGGTATCATACAGACGTACCGATGTTCAATACCGTGTCCGATGCCGTGTTCCGGAGAGAATAACATAGGTCTCTCGTATAATTGTGCTCGTTACTTTTGTAACGTTACAGTTCTTTTCCTCCACAAAAGTCTGTTTCGAAAAAGTGATACACATATCCGTTACGAATAGTAAATACCGTTATCGAAGGCGTTTTCGAAGAAGCCTCATAATTATGATCGGCAGCATACTAACATTACAGTACTTTGACCCCTTGAAAGTCACTAAGTTATAATACGTATTTTCGTTTTGGATGTCAGTGAAAAAATTAAATTGTAAAATAAAACGTTTCAAAACATCCGTAAACAAGATTCGGCGTGACAAAAGTTCTGGTTATTGGAATTTACTGATTAACTATGTATTTATCACAAATATATTTCTTTTCTGCATACTTATTCGCTTTATGTGAATTTGTTCTAATTTGATTATTTATGTAAGATGAATTTTAAAATGTGCGTTCACCTCCCTCCCTCTCTCTCTCTCTCTCTCTCTCTCTCTCTCTCTCTCTCTCTCTCTCTCTCATCTCTCTCTCTCTCTCTTTACATGTGTTACATCATTTTTTTTAAAAAAAAATACAGTTTGGCAATGAGAATGATTCGTGCTTAGATTAAGTTGCTGAAGGACGAAACATAAAGGACCAACCATGGTCGAGCCAAAAAATCATCCGTACCACGCGTTCGTCCACCTAAGCGAGAGGCAAGCTTTCTCCTATCGGAAGACGAAAAATAATTGCTTGCTGCGCGACCTTGAGAAGGCGAACCGAACTGATAGCAGCAGCACCACGGAAAATCTGAATTCTGAAACTTTGTACACGTGACCTTCGATCACGAAGCATCCGAGTAGACAACGCCTTGGGGCGATATGAAAGGCACTTTTGGTAAGTAGAAAATACGTAGAAACGAAATGTTAGATGGAATTGTTGTACGAAACAAATAAAGCGAATAAAAGGACAGTATATTTTATCATTTACAGGGCCCTCATCGGCTTACAATTTTGAAAATTACGTTCAGTAATTCATGTCTTCTTGGACAGGAGGTGCATTAAACTTTTTGGTGTAGAAACAGACAGAACGCCCGCTTACCTACCACGTTTAAAAGAAGAGCATAGACAGACAAAGTAATTTTCAAGAACGCAAGAATGGCAGTCGACATGGACATTTAGCAACGTGTGACTGAGAATTACAAACGGAACAAAGGACAAGATTCTTCAAGAAACAGTAATTTTATAAAACTTCCTATCATTAACTCAGTTCATCCTTTTATCCTCTTTTGTTTGTTATACTGTTGTATTATTCATGTTTTATATCGCTTTTCTGCCACTTGTAGATAATCGCGACGATGAAGATGAATGATGATCATATTAAATCTATGAAGGGATGCTTACAAAAAAAAACAGCCATGCCCAGATGTCTACTCGAACTTGAAATGTTTGGTACGGAGTGTATGAGTGGATCACTAAACGACTTCGGCCTTCGAGGCTACGGTTTCAGTTGCAACATGCAGTATAATTACGTTTCTACTACTCTGAATTGACCAAAGCATGTGGTATGTATCCTTCATTTTTCTTAAAAATCCCCCTTGATACATGAGATACTACGAATAATTTCAGGCATACCCTCGAATTCTGATTGCCTGGCACTTTTTTTTTTTTTAACTAAGTAATGAAGTGACGTTTATATTCATCTTAGGCCTACGACTAGCTCGAACTAAAAACTCTTGTGAAATACTGTGTATATGTTATCCTTGTGAAGTGAGGAACTTCATATTTTGCTAAGAAAATATGTATGAAAAATTATATTTGTAGCTACTACTTGAAGAATTCAAATTATTATTATGATGGAATTTCAACTTACGTATACTCTGCATATAATGTGGTATATAGTTATCGGAGAGGAGTTTTTGTCTCGCAGTCAATTTATTTTTAGTTGAGGAACTCGAGAGTAAGTTGGAAATATATAATGACCCACGTTGTAGTGTGCTGTTCGATTAATCAGAATTGGAGTGAGAGAAATCTGTAGTTAAGGTCATTCAACACGTCAATTTGTAACTGTGAATGCAATTTTTTTTCTATTTAGCAGGAAATCAGTCTGCTATTGTTGTAAGTAATAAATGGAAATATATATATTTTCTGCTCGAGTAGGAATCCGCAGCCGTTATCCAATCAATCAGTTTCTGTGTGTGAAACTTCTGTCTAGGAAAGCTACATACAATTTGCTTTTAATAACAGCATCTTCAAAATAACCTATCAATTATTGTCATGCCAAGTAATGTTTGATTTTGATTTGTTATATTTAACTTTGGTCTTATGCCACTTTTGGCTAATCGCGAAGACGAGGATGGGTGATGAAATGACAAAATTGATGAAAGGACATCACAATGAAAGTAATGCACAGGCTGGGATCCGAACTCGTGACCTGTGGCGTCGTATTGCACTGTGCTAACCACTCCGCCACGGAGCTCTGCAAAGTAATGTTTGACCATACATTGTTCATGAAATAAAAACATAACACATAGAGTGGCTCACATTAGTAAGCGAATGCGTAGCATTTTGCTGCATTTCTTCACAATATTTGAAAATTAACAACATGTACCTAAATATAAACGATGGTGAAATATTTATACGCATTTATTAAAGTTATATGTAACTTTTTTTAAATTTTGGGTGCGTCACGTTATACGGGGTGCAGCCCCTTACCATAACAAATAACATAACTGTAATGTCGCATAACTGAAATATTAAAATATTCTGACTTAGGTTAAAAGCTGAGGCTGTAAAGAGGCACTCAGCACACATGACGGAAAGCAGGAGAACACACAGAATTATACTGGCCATAGGGCCAGTCGCCAGAGTCTCGTTAGTCTGCAAAGAGCAGTCCAGGGTGTACTACGTGGAATGAAGTTGAGGATTGGGTGTAATACGTGGAAGGTCACCCCTTACACCCCTGTTACGTTTTCAAATCTGAAAATAGTTATTTATGTTTGGGTGTGAAAAAAGAGATCACTTTACTATTCACACAAATCGTGAAAGCCTTCTGTTTCTGTTAATCTACGTTTCCATTTTGACAAGTTCCAGACCCATGACGCGCAACATGTGCCGGCGCATGTTCCGCGTCATTTAGTGCACTATTTCTGCAAAATACGCCCGCAACAACACCGGAGTGCAGGACTTGATTGTAGCGTTGTTCCATTGTGCTTTAGAGTAGTCAGTGTTTCTTCTCTTGTATTGTAATAATTTGGTGGTGATTTAACTTGTGTAAAGATGAACAATACAACTATGGCGGGTTTTGTGGTTATGGCAGGGGGGTACCATGAACTTCTAAAAAAAAGAGGCGAAAACGACCTAGATGGTGGATTAGAAGTTTTCTAGCGAAAAGAAATTCGGAAGGAGCGTATAACTCGTTGATGAGAGACTTACGTCTTCAAAGTGGATACGAAAACTTTGTAAGAATGACTGCAAATGATTTTGCATTGTTATTAAATCTTGTTGGACCACAGATTGTAGTCGCGTCGTCTGTTTCTACTCTAGTGCGCATGCCCCAGGAACTTGCTGCAGGCTGTTTCCATTGTCCGTGGTGCATGTTGTGCGTCTTAATCGTTTGGGGCAATTTTGTCCCCGGCACTTGCGCCGCGGCATGTTGCAGACAGTTTCCATTTCAACAAATGCTTGGCACATGCAGCGTCGCATGCCGCGCGTCATGTTGCGCGGCAAATTTGTGGTAATGGAAACGGGGCTTTACATAGTTTTTTACCGGTCAACTACAGTGCGGGGAAGGAACAATTGATGCTACTTCCTGACTACATTTGTTACCAGTAGCTGCATTGCTCCCTAACTGAAGTACGAGAAAAATGGGTAACAAAAAAAAAAAAAATACAACATTTGACGAACGGCAGCTATTATTTTTACCGTACCTAACCAAAGGGTGCAGGTACAGGGAAATTGAAAATGTTAAGTACACGTAAGCGTACCGTGGGTGACGCAATACAACGTAATGAAAAGCAAAATGAGGTACATTCCGTATCTCAGAAAATTCAACCAACAGAAATAGGAGAACGAAATATACGAGCTTCAGTATAAAAAATCAAGACCCTTTCCTCATCCCCACCCCCTTTCCAAACCAAGGGCTCCGAAAGCAGCTGTGCAATTTGGAGTAGGCATTGGGACTGCTGTACGGTTCAGTAGCGTTTCGTCCGAGTTGTAGTTTGTCCGAAAGCGAAATTCGTAGAAACATGCTACAGTTCGTCCGCGACGGTTTAATGAGTTGCGTTTCGTCCGAGCCTGGCTGATGATGAGTCACACCTTGACTAACCGGTAGCAGCGGTGGAATTGGTGACCAGGATACCTCAGTTCACAACTTTTAAAACTACATTGCATAGACAGCGGAGTGCAACGCAGGGAGTGCAGACTGAGACAAATTGTCGAGAGAGAGGTCCCGGGTTCGATACCCGGTAGAGGCACAAGTGGTTCGGATCCCACTTTAAACTGTAGGTCCAATCCTGATTAGCCTTAATGTGCATAAAGTGGACTTAAAACAACAAATCAAATCAAAACAAATCGTCGAGAGGAAGTGAACTTGGACCTAGAAATTTTAGTCATGGCAGATGGCAACACTTTCTTACTATCTGACAACTATGAAGGTGAGATTTGCAATTTCCAGAGGGAAAGAAATATTAAAACAACAAAAAAGTATTTTTTTCGATGGAGCATTTAAGAGTGTTAGCAAGAGTTTGCTTCATTAAACACTATTAGGATGGTAGCCCTCGGACGAAACGCTACTTCGTCAGGTAACCGTAAGCTGCCTGTTCCTGGAATTCGGACGCGAAACGCTACGCCATGTGTTGTACACCCGAAATGGTAATCTGGTGGTTCAGAAAGCGAAGATGTGTATGAGCGACGAATGCTAAAACTGATGAAGGGACATTCACAGAGAACACTCATGCGCAGGTCGGGATTCGAAACCTGAACCCCTGGCGTCGTAGCGCGCTGTGCTAACCACTCTGGCACGTAATATATTTTATTTACTCATTTTTAGCTACTTCCTTTTAAACTAACTAACTAACACTCTAGCCTTCTTAAACCCGAAGGTTCATGGCTGCAGCAACACAGGCCTTCCATCTTTCCCTATCTTGAGCAAGATCTATATACTCTTTTCCATCCCTACCGATTTCCCTTAGGTCCATCTCAACGTTGTCCCACATCTTCGTCTTGGCCTTCCTACAGGTCTCTTACCATCAGGTTTCCCAACAACAATCCTGTAAACTCCTCTTTCCTCTCCCATTTGTGCCACATGGCCTGCCCACCTAAGTCTTCTTGATTTAATTATTCTAATAATATCTGGACATGAATACAAATTATGTACTTCTAAATTATGTAACCTTCTCCACTCACCTGTCTCCTCATCCCTTTTAGGTCCAAAGATTTTCCTAAGGATCTTATTTTCAAATACTCTCAATTTATGTTCCTCTTTCAATGTAAGGGACCAAGTTTCAGACCCATATAATACTACAGGCAAAATTACTGTTTTGTATATATTAACTTTTAGTTTCTTAGATATTAAATGAGAAGACAAAAGTTTATGAAGAGAGAAGTAACATTCATTTCCTGAATTAAGCCTACTTTTTATTATATTAATATAATTTTCATTTGTTAATATTACTCCTAAGTATTTGAAGTTGGAAACTGGTTCAAACGAGTTGTTATCAATAATTATATTTTGATTATTACCTAACACTTGGTTTCGGCCTGTAAGCATATATTTAGTTTTCTCTTTGTTAACTTCCAAACCTATGTCTTTAGCAGTTTTGAAAAATATTTTAGCATTATTCTTAATTGTATTTATATCATCCCCTAATAAGTCTACATCATCTGCATATGCTAACAACAGAGTCACACCATTTAATTTTAGTCCTTCGTTAGTTTATTTTACCTTCCTAACAGCGTATTCTAAGGCAAAATTAAAGAGCAATGGATATAATGCATCTGCTTGTTTTAACCCATCATGAATTGGAAATTTGTCAGACCCATTAATACCCACACGAATTTTACTTTCTGTTTCACTTGTGCATACTTTTATCATATTAACAAGCTTCTTAGGTATTCCAAACTCGACTAATATATTATATAATTTATCTCTTTTGACCGAATCATATGCTTTTTTGAAATCAATGAATAGCTGATGGACATCTTGATTATATTCCCACTTTTTTTCAAGTGACTTCCTTTTACCTACGCTAAAAAAGAAATTAAAAAATGAATATTAGTCTTTTTTTCAACATGTCCATTGAGAATGTAAATGATCTGTCCGTTTTTCATTTTGTCAGGAAACCTTTAAAGTTTGACATTATAGTTATTGGACCTTTGTCGCCATTGCACTGAAAGTTTACATCATTGCAAAGGCTGATATATCTATCTACCAGATAGAACACTGGAATTGAATGAGATTAGGTAGTTGTTCTGTAATGGAGATAACACAATTCCATTATAACTTTGTCATTCGGTAAAATAATCGATTACTTTGATTTCACTATTATTCAAAATGTATGTATCTGTTAAAAGCAAAAGTAAGAACCGAAGTCCACCATGCCAGCAACACTACTACTTCTAAACAGCTCCCACAAGTGCCTGAGGTTAGAATGAAAGTTTGTCTTGTTTTAAGTTCACTTGTATGCACAGATAGGCTAATTGGGAGTGGACCTACAGTTTAAAGTGGGAAATAAACCACTGTGCCTCCACCAGGAATCGAATGCAAGTGGTTTCTCATACTCAGATAGTAATTGTAGTTGGTTGAGGGAAATTGTAGGCTGCAATTGTTTCATCTCTTATCGTCTGATGTCTACATACAAGCAATTTTGGTATATTGAGTGTGTTTTTCTTTCATCTACGCAATATGGCAGCAGTCACGAGAATGCAAACTCAAGACAGGCACACAAATTTGGAAGTAGTAAATACTGTATAGATGAATGAACAGGGCAAAATTTAAATTAACACACAAGTATTGCTTTCGAATATCTTAGCGACTGTGGAGCAAATTGTGGTTTTGCATTAAAGGGAAGACACGCGAATACCACCACTCACTCGTGCATGCAGTGATCGAAGTGGTAGTTTGTAGCTAGGGTGGAACGAGCCTTGGAAATCGGTCGGGAAGTTGTTTGTTATTGTTTCACATAATTTGTAGGTAGTCACACGTAGTCTGAGAAACAGAAAAGTCACACATACAAGAACCTTGCTTGCAGGCCACGGACAATAATCTTCATGGGTAAAAAAGTGTAGCTTTCCTGGCGAAGTGTTCTCGCTCGGCTTGCGAGCCAGCTTAAATCGGCGTTAGCGTCCAGTGTTTCGGGCGCATACATTGCTCCCACCATAAGGTAGAGAGCATCCTGATGAGAGCAATGTATGCGCTCCAAACGTTGGACGCTAACGCCGATATAACCTGGCTCACAAGCCGAGAACACTGTTGGAATCTCCACAGGCATATAATAAAAATGTATCATACCCAAATGACACATCTGGTGTAATACCTAACGTGCCAAATTTTGGAAAATAGGAGCAGATAGCGTGTGTGAGAACCAGAGAGACTTAACTCCAATTTATCAAATTTATAGGAGAGAAAATAATGTATTCTTAGGAATATGACTCCTAAACGTGACTCCGCCTTACAGATAAGAATTAGAAGTGGAAAAATATCGATTTACTCCAAATACTCTTCAGAGGATTTTTTCTAACAAAACTGAAAACAGCATTATTGTAGTTACGTTCCTCTGATTCCCGTAGGACGATAGGTGAAATACATTTAATATGTGATGTTTGAAAGAAGTTGTGTTAAGATGTGAAACATGTAGCCCACAGCCATGCTGTATGAAGAAAGCATAGAGGATAAGCTCCAATCACACTTAATCTAGGCTCACAACAAAGATAGCGGCTGAGTGACCTAGCGTAATGAAAGGCAAAGAGAACAGTTAATCATTGGAAGAAACAATGAGTTTCATGTTTAAGATCATTCTGCCATATGTATAATTAATGCAGTTGCTTATAAAAATAAAAATGGTCCAAAATGCTTCAAAGTAATTTAAAATATGAGGCGTTGCGGATACGAAGGGCGAACTCAACAAAGTGCATTGTGAGGGAAATGAATTTCAAATTGCCAGACACAGTGTGAACTCCATAAAAAACTTTGAAAATCACGCATGAAACATTCCGATCTACTGTTACCAAGTTTTTGTGGAGCTCGAACTGTGCCTGACAACTTGAAACGCATTTCCCTCACAATGTACGTTTGTTGAGTTCGCCCTTGGTATCCGCAACGCCTCATATCGTCTCTAGGAAAAACCATTCAAACTAAAAACCACGATTTTCATACTAAATAGAAGGCATTTTCACCACATACTTGAAATTAGTTTGAGAAAATCTAAAATAAGAGGAATTCCTATCCCTGTTTTCTTTTTCAGGGAGGGGCAAACAAGGTAGTTTTTTCCAAGCGGGGGGGGGGGGGGCAAACAAGGTGCATGTTCCCCCATAACAGTGTTGCCTCCTCAAAAACCATTGCTTTAATTTGAATTTATCATGTTCATGCAATAATTAACATATATTATTGTAGCTAAAATGCAATTGCGCGATATACATATATAATTTTTGGTTGACTTTCATTTTCCAGGTGGGTCGTGCCTTTGCCTCTCTTTCGGACATTCATGCAAAGGTTCTATTTTTATATCGCGTCTACCACTTTCGGTTAATCGCGATGGTAAAGGATGTGATAGGTGATGGAAGTGGTATAAAGACAAATGACCCATCCATATTTTCTAATCCGACATTAGACTTCGCAGTGTATTACGCTAACTAATTTGCCACGGGATCGGCTTCTTCGTGTTTGTCTGCTCATCAAATTATTGATTAGTTATTCAAACTATATAGGTAGCAAAGCTATATAAAATAACGAAACAGAAAAAAAAATCCACTTGACGTCTTGTAGTACTATCATCAACCTACAATTTCATGCTCTCAAATCCACACAGAAAACTTCTTGTGGCATTAGTTTTACGGAATGGCCTTGGGGAATAAACAACGCCCATTTCCTGGTTCAGCTCGAAACAATGCAGGTGCCTTATCGAAGCTGCTCTTGAGCACGCAGGGTTTCTAACCTACTTCGCCGTAATTCAGTTGTTGTATCTTGTTTAATATGCTGTATTGTACAGCCAACCGCAGATTAAATAGGAGGAAAAAGATTTTTCCGACGGAAAATAAGTTGGCAATGCTGCGAACACCGAGGCATTCTTGATAAGACGCTTGAGAAGGGTCGAGAAAACTTTCCTGAAAAAGCGCAACCCCAGTATCGAAGGTCATGCTACACGTGGATTGGCAACTTTCGGGAGCATGCTGTCTGTCTACACAATTCTACCCAAATACCTGTTTGAAAATGAATCTTCTGCTCGCACTTTATTTTTCAAATGTAGTTCTGACATTGTAGTCATTTTGCAATTACTTTTTTTGTTCTTATTTTGCTTTGCTTTTATGTCACTTTTATAATTAATCGAAACTATGAAGATGGATGATAAATAGATTAAATTGATGAAGAGACACCTAAAACATATATTTACAGACCAGGACTCGAACCCGGAACCTAAAGCGGATAGGTTGAGGGTGGGGGAAGACCATCAATAACTCCCGGCCACGAACTGGCTTATAATTTTTGTAATTTCTCAGGAGTATTATTTGTTCTGTTCATGCCTGCTTTCGGAAACTTAAGTTATAAGTGACACACTTCGTTCGGTGGGGACAAGCCACGTATTGTTTGAGAGGAGGGACACATCTCGTTCATATACTAGATACAATCATGGACTATACTTCAAATGGCCTCCCCGATGGCGCAGTGGTTGCGTCGTCGCCTAGTAATCAAGGGGTCCCGGGTTCGATACCCGGTGGAGGCACAAGTGGTTCGGATTCCACTTCAAACTGTAGGTCCAGTCCCGATTAGCCTTACTGTGCATAAAGTGGACTCAAAACACCAAATCAATCAATCATATACTTGAAATGTGACGTGCTAAACACTACTTTCAGATGGGCATGGCAATTTTGATATACAAGTTGCATTTTCTCTACTTAGATTATTTATGTCCAAATGTTATCCTAATAGATAATCTCGCAACAACGCAAAATGTTTAAATTGACTCGAATTCACAATGACTCATATACAGTGTGTTTATAAATGAACAATAATAATAAATCTATTTATTACCTTACACGGGCAAAACTTACACCGTAAGCAGCAGCAACTGTCCAAGTTTATATAACTTTATTTAAATTTGTATAAAGATAGAAATCGAGAGGGGGCTATTGCCCCTCTGTGCCCCCTTGCAGGTGCTCTTGGCCGTCTGGAAGAAATAGTGCACGAAAGACGTGAAAACTAAATCCATCTTGAGTATCCTTTTGTCTTGCTACTCTTAGATTCTGCAACCTTTCTTTCTATAGTCCAATGTTTGCCTTCCTTACCTCCTAGAATTGATTTCTGTACAAGTTTGAGGGCTAATCTCCCCTGCCCCCTGTGGTTGTGCCACTGCATCTTCTTCCACCGTTGTTGCTTGGTGAACTTTCATCGGCTTCAAAATACTTCATTTTCTTCAAGAGCACAATATCGTTTAATAAGCGGCGATATGATTCCTCTACCCTAAATTTCTGGATTAAAGTATATTAATATAGGGGCATGGAAATCTGGAAGGGGGGGCGAGGATGGCCACCTCTCCCCTTTAGAAAACGAATGTCAGCTAAAAGTATATATTTCACACGTATAATTTGATTTGTAATAGTAATTTACATTAATTATTATAATGGGGATGCAGGAATGCGATAATTTCGAATACAAGTGGTGTTTCTTGAGGGGGCAACACTATTGTCGGATTAATATGCCCCATGGCATATTTCCCTGCTTCTAAAATATCGACAGATGTCCATGCTTAGGGGGGGGGGCATTGCCCCCCCCCCCCCTTGCACCCCGTTCGCACGCCTATTGCTACTCATTCCTACACTAGTTGGACGCTTAATTCAATTTCGAGCCAAAAATGTAATTTAATATCAAATCAGGGTTGTTAAACGTCCACGAACCCATAAATTCTAATGGGTTCTATTGGGTTCCGCAACAAGACCGGAATCTTTTTTATCGCACAGTTTAAATTCGGTCCAAGTTGCGTATTCTTTAATTTCAATATGGACCGTCTTTAAATTGATCCGGAAAGAAGGTCCCTGTGCCGTATTTCAATTGATCCGGAGAAAAGGTTCCTGGAACGAATTGAAATATTTTAAACATAAAAAGGTTCTTTACGGTCCAGATCCATTTATGCTTGCTAATATTCCCTGCTGAACCGGAATTGAATTGATTTAAAATTCCTGACCTTTTAACAACCCTGGTTGAAATTAATTTTTTTACAAACAACCATATTTTTAACGGCTATTTCACATTAATCCCATACGATATACTGAGTTATTTTTCGCAATGTTCAAAAGAAAGGTAAGAGATTTTGGCTTTTTCTTCCTTGATGTTAAATAGATTATATTTGTCACGCGCCTATAACGTTACTAGCTAACATTTGTGAATTGTTCTTTCCTTGTAACGTTAACATCTACCATACTGAATTTATTTACGTTCCTTATGCAGATGGTATGTACCCAACTGCATTTTGTTCCGTTCCGCTACAGTGGTTTACATGTTGCTACATTCCTATGTAACGTTAATTAACATTTTGCCTTTCACTTCATTCCGTTACGGAGGATTGCATTCATTACGTTCCTATGTACCGTTATTTACTACCATGTTGCATTTCGTTACGTTTTTGTAACGCTAGTATATACCACATTGCATTTCGTTACTACAAATGTGTACATTCCTTGTAACGGTAGTATATACCATATTGCATATTACGTTATGTTCCAATGTGCTCATTTCGTTCCGTTCCTTTATAACGTTAATATCTACCATAATACATTTTGTTACGTTCCTTGTAACGTCAATCTATAACATATTGCATTTCGTTACGTTACATGGGTACCACCAGTGGAACCATACTCTTCCTCCTACAAAATGGAACGTACCGTGTAACGCAAATTGGGTACGTTACGACTCCCTGGTTCCAAGCCCCCCCACCCCCTCTCTGTGTATGTGTGTGTGCGTGCACGCGCGCACGCCAACACCCGTTTCTTTTAAAGTTTGGCGTATTTTTATTGCATCGACTAATTGCTGTTATGGCTAGGAATGAAATAAATAAATAAAAAAGTATAAAGAAAGTATAAAAAATACCAAAATTCCTGGTATGAGTAGTTAATAGTAGTAAAGGTTAGGTAAAGTTCCTCGTGCGTATAGCAACGTGCCATAAAGACACATTTATGGGATGTAGTAGTAGTAGGGAACCGCATATTCTCGAGCTCGGCCATTTTGGAGGTGATACGATCAGCACCACGCTCCAGAAGCCTTTTTTCGCCAGGGTTGTAGGGGAAATGAGAAAATAGAAATGTTTTGCATTCTGCGTACGTGACAGTATTCTTTGCATATTGTCCCTGAAATATCTGTTAACATCCTAACCCGCAGTTTTTTCAGGATAAACTAGTTGAAGGCTACGAGTGGTTCCTGAGAAGTAATGAACATATCACAGAATGCGCACTAGTTTAGCTCATGTTTTTTTTGGGGGGGAAGGGGGGAGAATGATATACAAATTTATTCTACGAATGCCTACGTCATTGTGACAATGGAGTATATTTTGCAGACTAACGAGTATCTGGCGTCTAGACACAAGGCCAGTATAATGGTCTGTGAAATTTGGACTGTGTCCTACTTTTGTGATTGCCTTTCACAAATTTCGTCTTAACACACCTTTCATCCTTATCTATGTGATTACTCCAAAGTGGAAGAAAAGCGAAGTAAAATAAATAAATAAATTGGTCATTGTGTCCCTGCGTTCTTCAATATTTCTTCGTGAACGAAAATTAATGTTTCACCGATGTAATGCATCAATATAGTCATGTGAATTATTATTTTCCGTCATCATAGTGTTCTTAATCATTCCTTAAAGCATAGACTTTAACGCTGTTGTCCTTAGTGTAAACGATCTTAACTGTGTGGAAGTTTTTATGTAGGCAAAACAATGGTTAAGAGTAAATCCAAATTGATTGTTAGAAATTTAAAATATTATAACTCTGACCTGACGCATATTAACAGTTCTTAGTTCGCTGTCAAGGAACGATATCTCCTAACTAAAAAGGATTCCGGCCTCCGTGGTAGAGTGGTTAACACAGCTTGCTTAAACACCGCCTTTGAATTGTGTTCGTTCGGTGTTCATTGTGACTGTCCCTTCATTAATTTCATCATTTCATCGCTCATCCTCATCGTCGCGTTTAGTCAAAAGTGGCAGATAAGCAAAGTAAAATAAACCAAATCAAACATAAATAAGAATCTGAAGGGAAAAATATTCCATTACCAAAAATAAAATAAATAAATATAAAATATACAGTAATTACTTTGTTGACACTGCAGTTTTTTTTGGTAGTGTGTAGCTGTCTTAGGGTCGTATGTTCGAATTAGCCGACCTCAAAATATACGAACAGTGAACAATTAATGGAAATGCACATTTCTATTCCTTTAGTAAGCGTTGAGTCGTAAATCCTGTGGACACAGTGTGATTTTCGTGCAAGGAAGGGTTCCAGGAACATCAACTAGGTCGACGTTTACTTATAACATTACGAGGGTATGGATTTCTCTCAACAAGTGCAACAAATGTTTATGGTCATGGAAATTATTTATACAATTTGTTTGAGTAACGTTGTTTTCTACCCCTTGAAATTTAGGGTAACTGGAGATGAAAAGACACACACGTGGCAGATTGTAACGTGCTTTGAAGACTGAGGTCTTAAGTTCGAACCATGATTAAGGCATGTTTGCCCCATTACATTCATGTTATCAATTGGTCAATCATTCTCATCGCCACGGATTAACCAAGAGGCAAAAATGCAACGTAATATATCCTAAATAGAAAAAAATACAGAAAAGGGGCAAGGAAATGCACATATCGTGTCGAGTCGAGCTTGTGTGTTGCAAGACGGAAATGTGTAACTATTATCGCAAGAGCACGTTCAATTATATTAGCGCAGAACCATACATCACATAATACAAGTAAAATTGTTGTTGGTTGACGTGAACTGTTAATCTGCCTAAACTCTTAAAATACTCTAATATCAGAAAAACTAAATATGCTGACCAAGGCAGTAATTTATTTTATTAAAAACATAAACTAAACGTAACGTTTCAACCTTCTATCAAGGTCTTCTTCAGACTCTGTATCAAGTACAAAAGTCTTTTGTACTTGATACAGAGTCTGAAGAAGACCTTGATAGAAGGTTGAAACGTTACGTTTAGTTTATGTTTTTAATAAAATAAATTACTGCCTTGGTCAGCATATTTAGTTTTTCATAATCATGGAAACAAGGCTTAATGGTGTTCTAATATCAGGTTTTTTGTTCCACTTAATATTTCAATTTTGAGAGTCTTCATGACAGAGTGCCTTGCATACTGCTCTATGAAACTGGAGACCCTATGTTCGATTGATTGAGTGATTGAATTGCTTTATTTTTCTTCGCTTCTTGTGCCACTTTTGGCTAAGTTGCAAATATGGGGGAGGCCTCCCCGATGGTGCAGTGGTAGCATCGTCGCCTTGTGAACAAGGGTTCCCGGGTTCGATAAACGGTGGAGGCACATAGTGGTTCGGATCCCACTTTAAACTGTAGGCCCAGTCCCGATTAGTCTTACTGCGCATAAAGTGGACTTCAAACTTAAACTCAATCAATCAAACTCAATCAAATATGGGGATTAGTGACGATATGATGAAATTGATGAATGGACACTCACAAATCCATGCCCAGTCCAGGATTCGAATGCGGGACGTCTGGCGTCGTAGCGTGATGTGATAACCACTCTACCACTGGGGCCGGAATCTATTTTCTAAGCGTGGGTAATATTAAAGAGCTTATTGTGTTCGTTTATTTTTTCTGGTCACCCCAACATTCGTCCTTATTGTTGAAAGTAAACAAGAGCGATATAATATGGTCGTATAAATAGTATAAATAGTTACCACACATGCCTGTCACGTGCCTAAAGAAACGACCTTCTTTGCTCGTTTTCTTTTTATATTTGTTTTAGAGCTAATGACAAAAGAGAGAAAAGAAACGAAAAAAATGAACAATCTATTTTCATTCATGAAGGAAATAAATCGCCAGCTCGGAACCTGATTTCTTGAGAGCTCAAAATGGACAAGAAATATTTCTTCCGAGGCCGAATGACCACAGAAAGAAACGCTGTGCTCATTCCTTGATGACTCATGGTTAACATTGCTCTTCTGTGTAGTGTTCACGACTGACAACTGTGAAGCTCTTCCTTATCTTGCATAGAGTTTCGGCATTGACGCTGGAGTGTTTCCAATTCAATAACAGTTTTTGTTTGTTGCTTCCAATCTAACTGAGAGGAGGGAGACCTTTTTTTAAAGTTCGCCAGTGTACAGCATCCTTGTTGGGATGTAAATTATATGCTTGAAGGTTAAGTCTAAGTTGTAAGGACATTTCTGTAATGTTGACGAGGATGAGTGACGATATGATGAAATTGGACACTCACAAGAAACACCCATGGCCAGACGGGATTCGAACCCGGCTGCCTTGAAGTAGTGGCGTGCTGTGATAACCACTCCCCCACAGAGGTCGGCTCAAGTCGCTTATGCAACTCGACTTAGAACTATTAATTTCTTCAATGGGCGAAAAATTAAAAATCATATGATGCATTGGACTAATGATCGCTACGGAAATAGGTGAGAAGATGAATGATTTACTTTGTAGTTAGTGATTATAAAATCCACCCACCAACTTGCATTTTTTTTAAAAAAAACGATCAGATGATTTGAAATCAATAGGTGATTCTGGAAGTATTTTGAATGCTGATCACGGAAATGACATCCATTTTTTCCCATCACGTCAGGATTTTTCACAATTTTACAATCAAAATTCTCATATTCGCCATAACATTGCACCCTTCACCTAACGCATCATATGCATCAAATTAATTTATGCAAAGGCAATTTAGGTTGCTTCCAATTCAATAAGTGAATCCGAAAGTATTTTTAGTGCTGATCACGAAAATGACGTCCATTTTTTTCCCATCGCGTCAGGATTTTTCACAATTTCACAATCAAAATTATCATATTCGCCATTCCATTACACCTATTACAAAACGCAAGAAAATCAATTTAAGCAAGCAAAATTTAGGTTGGTTGCAAACCAATAAGGGATTCTGGAAATATTTTGCTTGCTGATCATGCACACGATATTCATTTTCCCCCATCACGTCAGATTTTTTACAATTTCACAATCAAAATTCTCATATTCACCATTCCATTATGTATATTACAAAACGCAATAAAATAAATTTAAACAAAGGAAATTTGGATGTTTACAAACCAATAGGTGATTCTGGAAGTATTTTGAATTGTGATCGTGCACGACATATATTTCTTCCCATCACGTCAGGATTTTTCCCTAGATCATGATTTTTCTCAACGTCATTAAGTTCAATCAACACATTACATTATAACCAGAGTTAGGATTTTTAAGGGAAAATTTCATTGGGAAAAAGGAAGGGAAAAGGTGCTAAAATAAGACCCAAAAAGGGGCAAAAAGGTGCTGATTGGGGAAAAAAAAGGTGCTGATAATTATACTACTTATTAAAACTTTCCCTCCTATTTTATTAGTCTAAGCTAATCACTCGAAGCTGTGTACACATCACACACATAGATTGTGTTACAGTTATTCACCAGAGTCGGGGAAAAACACAAAGCTGTTGTACCTTACAACATTAAGCATTTCAAAATTTTTAAAAGTGAGTTTGTTTCTTTTCGGAGATAAAATATCTTTATATAAGCTGAAGCTTCTCTCTACATCCACAGAAACAAGTGGGGCAAACTTAGTATTCACTCGGAATGGCAACTCTGTGGAAGTGGCAAATTCCGCGTGTGTAAAAGATGCACAGAAGTCAACATTAAATTCCTTTAAATTTTGGTTCTTGGAAGAACACTGCTCAAATGCATTGCGTAAGAGAGGCTGCCGAGATTTACTTCCTTGCAGATTCTTGTTCTTTCGATGCTTAGAGCTGGAAATATGTTGCTAAATGCGATCTCTGGTGTGTTTCATCTAATGTGATTCCCGTATCACAAACCGTGCATCGAATAACAGTTCCATCACTTTCTATAAACTTGTGCTTAAATTCTTGAGCCTGACTGATAAATCGGGATCTGGGCACTTTCGGCATGATAAAGTACATGCACTAACAGGATCTAACAGAGTGAAAAAGCAGGTAAGGAACTTACATCCACAAACAATATCTGTCCACTGCGCAAACATGAAACGTGAAACTCACCACTTCAGAAACACATTGTTGCATCATTGCTTCCAAGACCAAACTGCGTTTCCTTGTTCCTTCTATCTTAGAAAAAAATAACGGCGATCTGTTGCATATCAGTAGCGGTCTTTCCATTGTTGATTTCAAATAGGCAACAATCAAGCACAGTTTAAATACATTCAATTTCAGTTAACAATGTGTAAACATCTTAAAGAGAAAAGTGTCGCGAAAAAAAAATCATTGATTTGCTGAGGAAATATAACAACACCAGTAAAAAGACACAAAAAGGGGAGGAAAAGCGATTAAGAACACGAAAAAGGGGGAAAATAGATAAATGTCCCAGAAAAGGGAGGGAAGGGGAAAGGTTATCAAAAAAGGGAAAAAAGGTCCTGGAAAATTAGCTCCATTCTCACGTTGAGGCAACATTTCACACACTGAGTCCTTCCAGAGAGGTCACACTTTCACTACGAAAAAAAGGTGTGCACCTAAAAATCCTAACTCTGATTATAACATTGAGTTTTGGACATTATTTGAAGGAAATTTTTATGAGGTATTTCGAAAATTAAATTTACGTAATCAAAGTTTATAATTTTCATATCAAATTGCCTTGTGAAGATAGTGGGTGGATTGAATGCTTACTGTTCTATGTGCATTTACTGTTTGAAATTGGAGGATTTGTATTGTAGAAAGCCAATATTTTCGAATTATGTAAACAGAGCCATCTATTGAGGAAACCATGGAACTACACATTTCATTCTTAAATTAATTCAGTTAATATATTGCTATTTTCTGAAAAAAACTGCACGTGATGGGTAAAAATGGATTTCATTTTTGGAATCAGCATGTTGAAATAATTCAGTGGCAACAGTCATCTGTGAGTCATCCAAACCTATGCAGGCCTGTGAATTGTTAATGTTTTCCTCTAGAGCCATTGTTGGAATTGGTGCGTAGTACTAAAAATGATATCTTGATTCAATTACTGCTATGAAAAGACAATCGGTTTCTTAGCAAAATCCCACTTTAAAGCATAAGGGTTTGATTGACACACTGAAAATGTACGGAAGAAACCTCCTCAAATACAAGATACTTGTCACACATGGAAGCTAATTGATACGTGGTACAGAACTCACCTACATACTCGGGATTAGCAAGGATAAATTTGTTTCTATCTGGAAGACCGGTCAGCACTCCTTCCTTCTCCTGTAGGAAGATCTTAGCTCTCCTATCAACGAACTGAAGCTCGTCTTGCGTTGTGTAGGGTATGGGAATTGTCCACAGCAGGTCCTCATCTGTTTCTTTGTTTTTCCTTACAATGTAGACTTTCTGTAATAGACGTATGATAACATTCCAAAAAAAAATCATTTATATTCTTAAGTGTACACTCTAAACAATATAATAGTCGCATATAGAACATAAAACGTTGTACATTGAAGAAAGAGGGAGATATTGCTTGTTTTGGTTTATAATACTTTGCTTTTCTACCACTTCTCGCTAATCGCAAAGATGAGAATGAGTGATGACATGATGAAATTCATGAAGAAAAATACACTCAAATAACACCGATTTTCAACCTGGCATTTGAATCCGGAGGCCCTGCGTTGTATCGCTCTGTGTTAACCACTCTGTCACAGAGGTCGATGTTAGAAAGAGAGAGATATGTTGCTGCGGTAATCAACTTCCGGGGTTGGGGGACACCAGAGGGTTAGTTAATATTTACATTCCACAATATGTAAATGTTTCACTCGGGAGGAGACTCCCCAGGAATTCATGGAGTTGGCATAGTACTTGGACCACGTGTAAGAGATTTAGTAATATCAGCATGTTACGTGGATGAGAGCAGTGGCGAAGCGTGGTGTCACTGGAAGAGTAGGCACAAGCTGTGAGTTCGTGTTGTTATGGGTGCACCTTTTTTAAAATATAAAAAATATAACCTTAAAGTTATTTTTGAAAATGTAACAACATATTCTTAACTCTTGATGTGTGCTAACTCGTAAATCGTATTTCTTGATTTTATTGTAAATTGATGCTTTAGACGTCATTCGAGCGACAGTCCTCAATGCCCCTTATTTCTTCCTATGTCCTGTAATAGGCTTCTATGCTTGTATTTGTAGCATTCCAGAGTAATAAAAGTTATAATTCCCCTTGCTCACTTCACGCTCACAACAATGAAACACGACACCAGTGGCGGAGTGGTTAGCACATCGCGCTACGACGCCAAGGGTCCTGGGTTCGAATCTCGACCTTTGCACAGATATCTGTGATTGTCCATTTGTCAATTTCATCATATCAACACTCCTCCCCATCCTCGCAAATTAGCCAAAAGTGGCACAAAAAGCGAAGTAAAATAAAGGAAATCAATGAAAGAACTATAAAAAAATAAATGAACGAAAAGAAGAAAAAACAATATAAAATATAACAATAAAACAACAAAGCAACAGGAGTAAATCGAGAAACTAACGAAAACACAGAACACTGTGATTGAAACATTTTTCGCCCTCTGAACAAGTTGTCTTTACCTTTCTACCCTCACCTTCCCCTCCTTGGATACCCCGCGCTGGACAAGAAACGGATGTGAAACCCAGTTTTGTACCGTGTCTCCAGCATTGCCAAACTCCCAATCAAAGTGTGCTGATTAAATTCTTAAATTTGCTAAATGCAACTAAATTGTGCTCGGATGTCTTAGGTCTTATGTTTATTTTATGTATCTATTTTGGGGGCAGTTGTGATCTGAAAATGCGTTGTTGTTTAGTTAAACGATATTGGTAATTTCCCCCCATTAAATTAATTACAATGGTTTAACCAATGTAATTGGTTCAATCGCTTGACAAAGTTTGAGAAAATTCAACGACTACAAAAGGCGGCGGCTTTTTTATCTGTGACCCCAACTTTCTAGCAATTTCCTTCAATAAAATGTTCCTCGTGAGCTAAGTAAGGAAAGATAAAGAAAAGATGAAAATAAGGCGGTGGACCAGAAGTGGCTGGATTGGCATGCTACCTTTTGTTTGAAACAAATAAGATCTGATAATAATCAGATCAAATGATCAAATAAGATTTATTTTTTCATTTATTTTTCAAAATATATTCCTCTGAATTCAACTTATCTGTCTCCCAGGGGCGCATGTTTATAGATTATGCTATTATCCGAACACAGGGTGCTAGGTGCCAACAAAGTTCAAATTGTACTACATTTAGCACTATTACGCTAGGGTTGGCATCACTACATGAGGCTGTAATCACTGTCTCAATTTCGGGCGAACGGGCCCCTGAAATTATGCTTTCCCGCATGAATCACTTAGATTGTTATGGTACCAGCTGAGGCCCTATGAGAAGTGGCTCGACATGCGACGATAAAGCCTCTGGCAGGGATGGAAATTTGTGGAAATGATCGTATGGCCTAGAATTTCAGTTTTCTTGTATTAAGGCGTCGTTAATTAAATTATAAGTAATAAGATAATCCGTAATAGCCAAGTATATTAGGGTAGGCCCGGCCTCCGGGCCTCTTATGAGGCTTCGCCACTGGATGAGGGGATAATCATGGTACGACTGAAGGAAAAGAAGGAAGACCTAGTGCTTGTACATGTCTACATGGTCATAGTGGTTTGCCAGACGAGAAAGTAGAAGAAACCTACGACACGATAGAAGACATAATGGAAAAATAAAGAAATTCAGCATACATTATCGTAATGGGAGATTGAAACTGCAGTAGTAGGAGAAGGCCAGGAAGGAATCGGAGTAGGAAGATATGCATTAGGGGAGAGAATCGAGAGGGGTGAATTCCTGGTCAACTTCTGCAAGAGTAACTCATTCATTGTTGGAAACTATCTCTTCCAACAGCATACGAGAAGAAGAGACACATGGACATGCACAAAGGACAGCAGAAGATATCAGATAGACTACATCCTGGATATTTAGAAACTGCCTCAAAAATTCAAAAACTTTACCAGGAGCTGATATAAATTCAGACCATGCACTAGTAGAGGAAGAGATATGCTCGTCCATGAAGAAGATAAAAAGAGGACAGAAAATAAGGAATATCGAGATACTAAAGGAAGAAAAACAAAGGAAAAGGTTTGAAACAGAATTTAAAGAAAGTGTATTTGAAGTGAAAAAGCATGTTTAAAATCAGTGCCACGATCTGGGAAGAAATAAAAGTGTGCTTTAAAAAAACCGTCGAATACCCCATAGGGTGCAGGGAAAGAAAGAAATGCAAAAGCAAAACATGGATCACAGAAAGTATGCTCGAGAAAATGGATGAAAGGAGAAGATGAAAGAGTATTAATGCACAGGAAGGAAGAAGACGATACAGAGAACTCCATAAACAGGTAAGAAGGGAAGCAAATAAGGCAAAAGAGAAATGGATAAAACTAACGTGAGAAGAAATGAAAGAGTTAGGATAGAGATGATGATATGACCTGATATACCGTGAAATTGAATCCCTAGGCTCTACAAAGAGAAGTGGGAAGTTATGTGGATGATAGAAGATGAGAATGGAATCGAAATTGGGGACAAACGAGAAATACTGAGAACATGGGAAGAGCACGTAAATGATCTGTAGGGGAAAGAGAGCCGACCAGATACATGATGAATAGAAAAAAGAAGGAGGACAAAAATGGCTACTCATGATGATGGATGAATTGGAACTCGCACTCAAAGAAATGAAGAACGGATAAAAACAGGAAGTGACCAAATTCCTGTAGAACTCATAAAGTAATCTAGATGAAGGATAGAATGAAATGCTACATTTATGCAATGAAATGTATGATGAAGGTGTATGGCCAAAAGATTTCATGGAAACAATCTAAGTAACTATAAAGAAGAGAAGTAACGCAAAGAAATGTGCTGAATATAGAACAGTCAGTTTAATATCACAATCAGCAAGAGTTCTCTTGAGAATTTTAAATAGATGCCTACACTCTAAAATAAACAGAGAGATAGAGGAAGATCATTTTTTAGAAAGGGAAGGAGTACGAGAGATGCCATGGAAATACTGAGAACAATTGCAGAAATATATCTGAAAAAGGTAAATAAATATATGTACCCTTTGTCGATTTAGAGAAAACCATTAATAGAGTGAGTTGGACCAAGTTTTCAGGGATCATTTAGAATATTAGGGTAGATTGGAAGAAAAGGAGGCTTATCTGCAAATTATATATGAAACAACGTGTCAAAGTGAGAATAGGAGAAGAAATGAGCCAAGGAAGTGAAATTGTAAGAGGAGTACGACAAAGATGTTGTCTTTCTCCTACATTGTTCAACAACTATATTTAGAAGATATAGTTAAAACTGTTCCCATTGCAAGAGAGAGCTAGCAGTAGGAGGAAGGACAATATCTTGTATATGATTTGCAGATGACATGCCCCTGTTGGCAGGAAATTAAATAACCATAAATGCCATGTTTGCAGAAATGAATACCCACTGTGAACAGTTTGGTACGAGCAGGAGAATAAATGTGAAGAAGACGAAAACAATAGTGATCGAAAGAGAACCGAGAAAGGCAAAATTGATCGTCAGAGGTGAGATAATGGAACAAGTAGACACTTTTAATTATCTTGGATGCGTCATAAACGGTGATATGAAATGCAGTCAAGAAATAGAAGCGAAGGAAGCCTTTAATAGGAAGGAAAATATTTTCTGTGGATTTGTGAACAAAGATCCGAGGAAAGTACGAATGAAATGCATTGTACGGGGTGCAGCTCGATATGGTGCGGAAACATTGACACTGTCAACAAGTGACAAAAAGCTACTGGAAGCTCTAGAAATGTGGCTAGGGAGACGAATAGAACGGGTGAAATGGACAGCAAATGTAAGAAATAAAGCAGTGCTAGAAAGAGTTGGGGAAAAGAGATCAATGCTGGAGATAATAATGAAGAGAAAGAGAAATTGTTTGGGTCAATGGATGAGAAGAAATTGTATACTAAGGAATGTCAGTGAAGAGGTGGTCAATGGAAAGAAAATCCAGGGAAAAGAAGATACCAAATGATTGACGACGTCTAAATAAGTGACTAATACGATGTTACAAAGCTAAAGGCTCAAGATCGAACAGCATGGAGGTAGGAAGGAAAGACTTGCCCTTGGGCAGAAAACAATAAATGAATGAATGAATTTGTTAATATTCCCATAAACCTTTGGTAACATTTTTCTAAAGAAAACATCACCGTTTCAAATCGATAACTAATAAATTATTTAACTAATTCTCTCCCCCACCCGTTTTTTAATGATCATATGAAATATATCTAGTGTTCCGAATTAGCAAGGACATTAGTTCTTACCAAGTTAATTTCTGTTATACTCTAAGGAAACAGCCAAACACCTTTTGGAGAGGAGAAGAGAGTACTAAAAAGGAGATCGGTTTACATTTAGAAGACAACGTGTGTCACGTACATTATAAACTATGTTAGGGCTGAGCTGATACCCCCTTTCAATCGATACCAATACTCTTACGATTCTCACCGATAACGATGCTTGGAAATTGTTGTCCAATTTTTTTATTAATATTGGTCAATGAGTATTCAATACTAAGCATCAATTTACCAGAGTTTTCCTTTAAAGCAGTAAAGAAATAGTTCAGGATATGAAAATATCTGTTATTTAATCACAAAATACAGGTTTTTTACACAATGATAAAAACAATTGCCTCCATAAAGTCTCTTCAAGCAAGGTCTTGGATTGAGTCTATTTAAAAAACCTGATAAATTTCGACCAATTTTCCATTGACAAGATTTGTACTCGTCAGAGACATCCAATCCAATGTTATTGATTTGTCTTGTGCCATAGTTGCTTGACGCGAAACTGGTGATTTACCTTGACACATAAACATATCCGGTTTAATTGTTGCTTTGATCCGCTTTGTAATAATAACAATATCAGTAGGTATCCATAGCAATGAATGTGCAAGAGACATGAAGTTCGTGAGGAGTGATTTTAGAAATGATTTTTAATCTTTTTTCTGTTTGTCAACGAATGAATTTCACCCTGATATGAATGGTACAAAATCAATTGAAACTTCGAATTTTACTTAACTTTCAGAATAATTAGACTCCGTGAAAGTGTCGCGCGAAGTTTTCAACCATCAAAACACCTCCAAAGTATCGGGCAGTATCGGTAAATCAAATCAATCCGATACTTTCCGATACGTCGGCGTCGGCTCAGCCTTGATGTATAATATACAGGGTGATTGGTAATTCGACCTATTTCTGGAAAGGGGTATTACTAGAGCACATTTGCAACAAATTTGACCCTATGCACAGGGGGTCGGAAATCAATGGGTTTCGGGTTATTCCAGTTTGTAGATTTTCGTGACATATTTCGACATGCGATCAAAAGACTACTAATTGTGAAAACACTACTATACCCTGGACACTTAATTGACACTTTGCTAACAGCTGACGAATGAGTGACTACTGGGAAAAAAATTCATGCGCAAAATTCCCATACCCACAGAAAGAAGGAGTCATTTGAGCACACGTCATTAAGAAATTTGGAAATTATCGTATAAATCGAAGAGGATTACTAAAAAAAAATGGTAACACACTTAGCGTATAAATTACGGAAAAAACTTCCTCGTTTCATAACCTCTCCAAAAAGATACAAATGTTGTCAACTGGCACACGGGTTGTGGGGAAAATCTGAGTAAAAAGCAGAGATGGCGCGTTGTAGACCTCTTTGTAAAGTGAAAACAAGTTGTCGGTTGTGAGAAATAAAGGAACGAAAATGAGTGAAGTAATAATGTTATTTACCATTCTCATGATTCCAGGTTGTCAGAATTAACTGTTACAAAAACTACAAATCCTGTTCAAATTGCCTCCCCCGGTTACGTATGCAAGCAATAATTCTTTCTCATTTAATTAAATATTGTATTTGTGCGTTTTCAATTTGGCAAATATTTATGATGTCATAGACAACTAGTGTCAGATAGAAAATAAATTAATCTTGATGTGCCAGGACCTGGCAACATTTAAGAAACTGATAGATTTATCAAAGAGCAAGAAATATCATAGCAACTAGGAAAGATAGTGGAAAAGATGTATCTCCAAAAAAAGAGCTTATGAAACGACGAAGTTTTTTCCGTAATTTTTACGCTAAGTGTGTTACCATTTTTTTGAGTAATCCTCTTCGATTTAAACGATAATTTCCAAATTTCTTAATGACGTGTGCTCCAATGACTGTTTCTTTCTGTGGGTATTAAAACTTTGGCCATGAATTTTTTCCCAGTATTCACTCATTCGTCAGCTATTAGCAACGTGTCAATTAAGTGTCCAGGGTGTAGTAGTGTTTTCACAATTAGCAGTTTTTGGTCGCAAGTCGGAATATGTCACGAAAATCTACAAACTGAGTAGATGGAAAATAGCGGAGCTGACTCACCCGGGCGAGTCGTAGCCTTTTACGCTGTATATTTTAAGATACCTTCACGGGAAATCACCTATAGGGTAGTACCTTCACGGTTAACCCCCGAAATCACCTATAGGGTAGTACCTTCACGGTTAACCCAGTACCTTCACCGGAAAACACATATAGGGCACTACCTTCACGGTAATTTTGGACGAACCATAGCCTTTTACGCTGTATATTTTAAGGGTATCTTCACGGGAAAGCACCTATAGGGGACTACCTTCACGGTTATTTTCCATACAGCCCAAAATAACAACTACCTTTTACGGTCTTTCTAGTACCTTCACGGGAAAGCGTCTATAGAGCAGTACCTTCACGGTTAACCCAGTACCTTCACGGGAAAGCGACTATAGAGCAGTACCTTCACGGTTAACACAGTACCTTCACGGGAAAGCACCTATAGAGCAGTACCTTCACGGTTAACCCAGTACCTTCACGGTTAACCCAGTACCTTCACGGGAAAGCACCTATAGGGTAGTAGCGAACCATAGCCTTTTACGCTGTATATTTTAAGGTACCTTCACGGGAAAGCGCCTATAGAGCAGTACCTTCACGGTTAACCCAATACCTTCACGGAAAAGCACCTATAGGGTAGTAGCGAACCATAGCCTTTTACGCTGTATATTTTAAGGTACCTTCACGGGAAAGCACCTATAGAGCAGTACCTTCACGGTTAACCCAGTACCTTCACGGGAAAGCACCTATAGAGCAGTACCTTCACGGTTAAGACAGTACCTTCACGGGAAAGCACCTATAGAGCAGTACCTTCACGGTTAACCCAGTACCTTCACGGTTAACCCAGTACCTTCACGGGAAAGCACCTATAGAGCTGTACCTTCACGGTTAACCCAGTACCTTCACGGGAAAGCACCTATAGGGTAGTAGCGAACCATAGCCTTTTACGCTGTATATTTTAAGGTACCTTCACGGAAAAGCACCTATA
This sequence comes from Lepisma saccharinum, assembly GCF_977018435.1. Classification (NCBI taxonomy): domain Eukaryota; kingdom Metazoa; phylum Arthropoda; class Insecta; order Zygentoma; family Lepismatidae; genus Lepisma; species Lepisma saccharinum. Next base: position 104,151,679 of record NC_139232.1, read on the forward strand.
GAGCAGTACCTTCACGGGAAAGCACCTATAGAGCAGTACCTTCACGGTTAAGACAGTACCTTCACGGGAAAGCACCTATAGGGCAGTACCTTCACGGTTAACCCAGTACCTTCACGGTTAACACAGTACCTTCACGGGAAAGCACCTATAGGGCACTATCTTCACGGTTATTTTCCAAACAGCCCAAAATAATAACCCCCTTTCACGGTTTTTTTCCAAACCTTATGCAGGTAACTGTCAGCGTTGCCAACTCTGCGTAGCCGTTTACGCTGTATATTCACGGTGTACCCTCACTGTCAGCGTTGCCAACTCTGCGTAGCCGTTTACGCTGTATATTCACGGTGTACCCTCACTGTCAGCGTTGCCAACTCTGCGTAGCCGTTTACGCTGTATATTCACGGTGTACCCTCGCTGTCAGCGTTGCCAACTCTGCGTAGCCGTTTACGCTGTATATTTACGGTGTACCCTCGTTATCAGCTTTGCCAACTCTGCCATCAATATTTCACCACAATATTTTACGAGTTAAACTAACCTAGTGAGTTGGCAACATTTATTCTATCATGCACGAACTAACCTAACCTCTCCCAATGGTGAATGGCTCTGATTGGTCAGACAGCCCCTCCCGAACATTTCATGGCCGATCAATTTTGTGCGCGTGAGCCTCGAAGTCTTTTGTGAGCCCGTACATTTCATATTTTTATGCTGTACAACACAAAATAAAATTTCAATATTTGTTTCTAGCGATGATAAGTGGCACTTTTGGCTCTTTAACCGAGAAAAAAAGACGCTTTTTTTGCTTGGTGTTACTGTTGTTTGAGTCGCAAGCTAAATTTAACTAACAAATCAAAACGATCGCTCTTCAGGGGGAAGTATGCTTTCGAAAACAAAGAAACAATACAAATTCCAGCATTTCCTCTACTGATGAACATCTTTTCTGTTTTGGTTAATTACGCAAGGGAAAAAAAAGGGCTTCGAAAGAAAAATCTTTACCAGTAAAAATATCTGCGAGATCTTTTCTCGAAGCAAGAATAGGAAAAATTAATAAAATAGTCTGAGCAGTGGGAAAGAAAGAAATGCTCTATAACATGCCAACCAACGTGTTCGGCTACAACAGGAGGAAACCTGGCGCCACGCTTCCCAAGTACGTCAAGATATCCTGCGAAGAGGTCGTCAAAGGTCGAGACATGCTTGACGATGCCTTGCTTGCTTTCCGAACCGACCTGTTGGCAGCTACATTCATCCACTTGAACGGTATTTTGAAGCAGTTCGAAGAGAACACTGGCAAGATCTTCTTCATCTTCAACAACAATAGCATCTTCTACGAACTCTCGCTAGGTGGCGGAATTCTCCGGATTGTGAACTTGCATCCCTCGAGCGGTGTCGCGATAAGTCTACATCACGGGGAGAGTTTGTTCAGGATCAAGCACGACAACATGAAAGTCGGAGTCTCGTACGACAACGTTTCCGTCGGAGATCGTCTGTACGCTGAATATATCGAGACGAATATGGAGCATCCGATACCGCTTTTTTTGGAGTTGGTGCTCTCCTATCCCGTCGCCAGTGTCAGTCGTCTATCGTAAGCAAAGAAAAAAAATGCAAGAAAGCAAGGAAGATAATAGATCCATATTTTTGCATCGGAGCCTCTGTTGTCTATAAGCCTCAAACAACCTCATGAGAGCAGCGATCGTGAACGAACTGCACAAACCTGCCCGCAGGAATTATCCTCGACTGCCCGTGGTCACCAAAGGGATAGACGACCTCTGGCAGGCCGACCTCGTGGAGATGAGCACGGGGAATCTCAAGGGGCTTCACAAGATCAACAAGGGGTTCAGATACCTCCTCACCGTGATCGATACTTTCAGCAAGTACGCTTGGGCGATACCCGTTAAAAACAAGACCGGGGTTGAGGTCAGCAAAGCTTTCGCTTCTGTTCTCAAACAGAGATCCCCTTGTTTCCTGCAGACCGATCGAGGCAGGGAATTCTACAACTCTGCCTTCGGGAGGATGCTCAAGGAGAACGGTATTCTTCACTATTCAACCTACAGCGAGCTGAAAGCAAACATCGTGGAGCGATTCAACAGGACCCTCAAAGGACTCATGTGGAAACGGTTCACCCTCCGCGGGAACTACAGTGGGTGGATCTGGTGCCCGAACTGGTGGAGGAATACAACAACCGAATTCACAGGACGATCGGGATGAAACCCTTGGAAGTGTCCAAGTGAAACGAAAGGTGGTTGCTCTCCGAAGTGTACTGCAAACGAAACACTGGCGAAAAAATCAAGAAACCAAAGTATAAAATAGGAGACAAGGTGAGAGTGAGCAAGTTCAAACGACCCGGAGTGTTCGACAAAGGTTTCACTCGAAACTGGTCTACAGAAATTTTCACTGTGACCGATGTTCTCCTGCCTTCATCACCTCCCAACATCCCCACCTACAAGCTGAAGAGCACCGCGGACGGTGAGGACATCGAGGGTCGATTCTACGAGCAGGAACTGTCCGCCACTAGGTTCCCGGACACTTACCTTGTGGAGAAAGTGCTACGACGCAGCAAGGGCAAACTTTACGTCAAGTGGCTCGGCCTTCCCTCTTCGCAGAATTCTTGGGTTGATGCTGTCGATATCATATGAGCTGGGAGGTGACCAAGAGGCTCCCGGACGTTGGCGAAGGTAAAGGAAGAAAGAAAAATGGCGAATTGCTCCCCGAAAGTATCAGATGCCTCATCGTGGGGCCCTCGGGTTGTGGCAAAACCACATTGATGGTAGACAATTTCATCCTGGCTCCCCACTGGCTCGATTGGGAGAGCAGACACCTGTACGTCTTTTCCAAGAGCCTCGAGCAATCGAAATACCGGCAGCTGATTGCAATCTACTACGATCTGGAAATAGCCACCTTTGCCTCGCAGATGGTACCTTTGGACGAGAGTCGTGAGAATTCGGTGGTTGTCTTCGACGACGTCATCCTCGAGAATCAGGAAGAGGTTCGCAACTACTTCACTCGAGGTCGCCACAAGGGCATGGACTGCTTTTACTTGGCTCAGACCTTCTCGAAGATCCCCAAGCAGCTGATCAGGGACAACGCAAACTGCATTTGCTTGTTTCGGCAGGATGCCACCAACCTCAAGCACGTGTACGACGAGTTCGTCGGAGGGGATATGACGTACGAGTCGTTTCGCAACCTCTGCACGCATTGCTGGAATGCTGACGACTACGGCTTCGCCACGATAGACATGACTCGCAAACCGAACCAGGGGAAGTATCGTAACAAGATCAACGAGTTTATCGTGATGGAAAATGTAATATAATAGTACGAGGTGAAGAAAAAATTAATACATCACGATCTGCTAACCTTCCTGTGGAGCTGCTCTATCAGATATTCAAAATTGTGCCGGGTAGAGAAGAAGATAACATCCACAGAATAATTGATATCGCCGATAGTTCGCCAGCGTTCGCCGTGCCGTGTCAGATGATCATGAAGGACTACATATTTAAAATCACGGGGAAAAAGATCGTGAATACCGAAGATCTTCACGCAATAACAGACGAAATGGAAGACATGCTTGATGGATATCATAAGCAGAGTGTTAGAAAATTTTCAGATGAATGGTACGAGATGAACAACAAAAAAGATAAGATTATCAACAATATCATTTCATTGACAGCTCTGTCTTGTTTCTTCCGTCGAAATAAAATAACAAAATTGTAAGAAAACAGATAGGTCCAAAACTTAATTTTGCAATGTCCAAAAGGAAAGCCGAAGAAAACATCAAGTTGACCGAGTACCTTGCTAAACGATTCAAAGGGTGGAAGGAAGAGAATCGTGGATATTATGAGCAGAAGAAGCGACAGGAGCAACCGCTCATCGATGCAATCGGTGACTTGGGCAAAGAAATTAAAGATGTTGCCGAACATAACAAGGACTTGATCACAGAGTTGGTGCCGGTGGCAGTTCGCAACATAACGGACAATCCTCCCACTCCTCCTTCACCCGCCACAACTCTCCAACACTTCCAACTGCCATCGCTTCCCACTAGGTTTCCGTCGCCCAGCAGCAGCAGCAGTTCGTCTTCCGTCGAGGGAATACGATTAGGACCGACCGCAGCCAAATATCTGAGCACCAAAGGTGATGACAGAGACGAAGTTTTCGGTTTGTATCCATCACCCGACACTTCCGGGAGCGTCGTGTGGAAGATAGGCAGTTGGCACGTCACGTTCGACAAGGACGATATCATCATCTACAACGAGAGCCGAGCGGGACGCAGAGGTTTCTTCAAGAAGTATGCAGGCACGCCGGGGCTATGGGAACTGATCACTAGAAAACGCCCCGACGCCAACGTGTATTCCGAAGAGGATTACGACAATTACAAGGAAATTCTCAAGATGACCGATGCTTTGTAACAGAACAACGACCCATCTCAGAACAGGGTCAGTCGAGTAGCAGCGAGAAGTACAGGAACATAATCAAACCGTTTTGGAACGAAATCAAGCAGCAACCTGGCACCACTCGCCTGCCTACCGGCAGCGGTATCAAGCGCTACTCCAATTTGCCCGTGGGGATCGTGTGGCTGGACGACGTTCGTAAACTCGTGGACCCGCTGCTGGTCATCGCCGGAGAAGAAAGGGCCGGAAACCGAAACTTTCACAACGAAAAGGTTGGCATCGTGGACACGATCGTTTCCAAACTAAGCCGCTTCATCGTTAACGAACCGAAAGGCATCGGGTATCTGATCAACATCATCAACATCTTGCCCCCGCGATTCTGGAAGCTGGCGGAAGGGAAGGGACTCATCAACAACATCATCAACAAATTGCCTTTCGAGATGCATATTCCGGGCTATCAATACTGCGGTCCCGGCACCAAATTGGACGCGCGACTGGATCGCGGTGATCCGGGGGTTAATCCCTTGGACGCTGCCTGCAAAGACCATGATATTGCGTACCGGGACAACAGTGATCTCGCAGCAAGGCACGATGCCGACATGCAGTTGGAACACCGGGCTTTCCGGAGGGTGGTCAGCAGAGACGCCGGCATAGGTGAAAGACTGACCGCTCTGGAACGACAATGGCAATGCACACGAAAAGAAAACTCGGTTGGGGTTTGTAACAAATTTGTATTTATTTCATTTCAATAAAAAATATCAAAACTGTTCAATGATTCTCTCGTTCTTTATATCGTAAACAAACTTTTTCCCTGCAATCAGGATCACGCTGCATACTGTATTGTCTGGGATCGCCTCTTGGAAATCCACGACAACCTTGATGCTCGTGCGGTCACTGATCACCACCTGCTTGCGTTTCGATGTGTTCATCACGTACATCAGACGTTTCTGGATAAACTCCGCTGGCGTGTAGTACATGTCGGTAGATCCTTCCATGGTGACCCTCTTGAACGCTGTGTAAGCTTCGTACAGCTTCAGGTAATCATCTTCCGCGAGGTTGTAGTTCTCTCTGGGGAAAATCTCGTTACGCCCGTTCTTTAGGTAAATGTTCCTAACTTTGCAGTAGTCGAACATACTCGAATCCGCATTCTGACTGCAGTCACGACCGGTTTCAAACACAACCACCACAAAGTCGGGCATGTCATACTGGATGCTGTTGAACTGTGTCGTCACGTCGAACTCGAAGTGTCGCCCGGACACCGTCCTCTGCAAGAATTGGTACATCTGAAACTCGAGCGGGATGTTCGGGTTCTTCATGATTTCTGCTTTGATCTTCGTGGCGTGGTTAGCTTCGTATTCGATGATCGGCATGCGAAGTTCCATGGATTTTATCACGCACTTATCCTCGGACGGGAGGCTCGCATCGTCCACGGCGCCCCCAGCCGTCGCGGATTTCCATCGCAGAAACAAGTTGTTGTCGTTGGACGCTCTCTTGAAAGTGACCCTCAGACCGCCCTTCCACATGATTTCCTTGTAGTCGGAGAAGAATCCATAGAGGAGTCGCAGAGGGAATAGCACGGTGCTGAGTTTCCCGGGTAATTTGTTGTCGGTTTCGAAACCCGCCGCTTTGTAGTACGAACTCTCTGGCTTCGAGAGCGTCATGGTCGCCACGATGGTCGAAGTTAGTCCGGGGTTATCTATCCTGTCGATGACTGTGCCATGCTTTCTCACTTCCACCTTCGAGAAGAGGTGAGGGACGAAATTGTCTATCAGCCTGATGTTGGCTCCTGCGGGGTAAGCTGCATTTTCGTCCCTGGTGACAATTTCCAATCTGATGTAGAGGTCAGCGCGATGAGGATGCACAAACCCGTCACCAACGTCCACATCAAATTCGATGTCCTTGTTCGGTTCGTTGAGGTTGCCAAACGTCCTTCTGTTGGGAGGGAAGGACTGCAGTTCGTAACTTTCTACGTGATCCATCGTGCGCTTTCGATTAACCGTCTATATTATTTACAAGATAGCCAGTACGGCCGTGCTCGTGGCTCCGGCGAAATCCACCAATTCGCCTTTCTCGTTCGTTATAGTCAGTTCTACTTCACTGAACTTGTCGTGCTGGATGGGAAAAAAGATCAGTTTGACTGGTTCGTAAAGAATCGGCTCCAGGAATTCCGAATTGGGCTTGAACGTCGCAATTATACCGGTTTCCTTGTGTGTTTGGTCCCGATTTGTGTCCGTCGATACAACCATGCCCTGAGCCAGGTTGCAATGTACGTTAAAAGTTTCTATGGACAGGAATTTGGGAATAGAGGACCCGACGTGCTTGATTCCCGGCGCCAACCTGCTGTCGTTAGGGAAACCCAACAGCTCCCCGATGGATCCAAGGTTTATTTCTTCTGTGGCGGACGTAATCTCCACGCGATGAGTAACCGAACTCTCGGACAGGATGACGTTCGAAGGCAATTGGGCTTGCAGCGTAGTCAGGTTATATTGTCCAGGCGAAACGGTGATCTTCTTGCTTCCTACGTGGAGGGTGTTGTTGTATTCTGTGACGTTGTGAATCAAGTACATGCTGTAGAAAGCCACGAGCCCCAACGACTCTTGTTGCAGACTGATTACATCGTAATGCAGTTTCAGTTTGAGGATTGAAGTCTCGCTGGACAAATGCAGGACTAGCATTTTTCTTTTATCGCTATTGATTTATCAAATCCGTTGCTCTCTGAAACATTTCCAACGATGTCGAGTCGCCGCTGCCGGTTAGTTGTGAAAGAATGACCAGCATTACGACGCAGAGATGACCGCAGACCACTTCGTCGAAGCCCTGCATCCTTTCATCGTTGTAAAATATTTCAGACGTCGATTTCAGGTAGTTCGCAAGCGCGAGTAGCGGAACGCCACCGAAAGAATCAAAAACGAAAGCGCTTCCGTCCTCGGCAATCCAATAACATACCCAGTGGGTTCCCGGGTTGAGAGAATTATCCAAGTTGACCACTCCGCTTTCGCCGCCACTTCGGGGTCCGTTAGCAGGCAATGTATCGGACATGAACACACCTCTGAAGTTTATAACGTTGAACAATTCGGCTAGAGACTCAATATCTTCGTTTGAAAGGGGCACTTTTTTTTAAGGTTGAATTTCTTCAACGCTGCTGCGGTGGTTTGCTTCTTCGTTCTTCTTCTCTTCAATCCGGAACCAGTAGCGTTCATCTTGCTTTCCACGGCGAGGTTGTGTCTTTTTTGATCTTCGAGCTCTTTTGTGTTCTTCTTGGCATCGATCACGGCTTTCACGATCGCGGCACTGCCACCTGCGAGACTTCCCACGGCTCCGAGAGCAGCGAGGATCGCGGGAATGCTGAAAATGAAACCTCCCTGCTTTCTTGACCTAGATTTTTGCAACTTGCTTAGTTGTGGCCTGCTGAGAAGGAGCTTCATCCCGTGTCCCTTCTTTAAACATTTGTTTTTCTTCTCGCGTTGCTTTTTCGTGAGTATATAATCGATGCCCGAAACCTTTTTGAGTTCCGAGTAAGGGATTTGATAAGCCACTCCTTTCGGACGCATTGTGAAGAACTCCTATTTTATTATGTCTATTTATTTACTTACTGCTATCCGTGAACTGCATTCTGCTTCAGCTGCTGCCTTCTTTTCTCTCTGTGCCAACCCCAACATTGGGATAGAACAATAAATGGAAAGAAAAGGTTTTGGTGATATGAGACTGCTGTTTATTTCAGCAAAAAAAAAAAATAGATGGATGCTGGAAATGAAGTGAATGAAAAAAGTATTTACAGAAGCGTGTGAAGTGGATTTGTTACAGGATTAGCCTAATTACAGATATTGCATGATTTGGACTTCTCTCCGATTGGTGAATAGCCCCATGGAACGGTGTGAATGCCGCAGTTCAAAACTTTTCTCTTGTCGTCCTCTGCATCCAACGCCACTTTGTTCAGTTTCACGGTCTTCACATCATGGTCTATGCTCTGGAACCTCCTCTCTTCCCGCCGGTTGGGTAGTTTCTTCTTAAGGCATTCGATGTAATCCTCGACGTTTAACTTCCCTTGAACAGTGCTTTTCCCAACTCCCTTGGACTTCTTGATGGTGGCGACGGTCGTTCTGATATACAATACGATTTAGCCTTGAGTCCCACGAACTCTCTGATGATCTCACCGTTCATTTCGTCCTTCATCATTCCGGGAACTTTCTTGTTTCTTTCAAAATGTTGTAGGGGTTCGGTTGTGGATAGCCCGAAGTGTCGAAATGTTCCTTCAATTCGGTTACCATGCTCCTGTACGGATCTTCCTTCATCACATAAACTGTCAGTATCCATGTAAGCGATCTGGATTTGATTTTTGTATCGTGACTTCATGATGTTGTAATGGAACTCGTACATTTGCAGTTTCGACAGTTCGAGAATTGCAGCCCCCACGTACGTCGGTTTGTTGAACGTAATGCAGGATTTGTCAAGATGAAGCAACGTCAGGTTCTCGTTGAAAATTTTCCTGCTCTTGAAGCGTGGGTTGGCAACCCACTTAATGCATTTTTTTTCGTCCGAAACTATCTTAACGTCCTTGTATTTCCTTACATTCTCCATTGTTTTACCATAGATGGCGTTGTTCATCAGTTTATACATATCCTTATCCAGGTCAGATGTCGCCACCTGCCGCTTCTGGGTGTTCATGTTTATGTAGGGTTTAAGCCATTTGCCCTGCGTAAATTTCAAAACTCTGTGCACTTTAGTTAAAACAAGACCCTGCTGGAGATAGAATTTCAGCAGTTTGCAGTGCACTACGTAATGATCCTTCCTCTCCAACGTGAGAAGCAGTTTTGGTTGATTCGAGCGAGGAGGACATTTTAGCTCAGGCGCCAGAGGAAAATCCGAATGGAGCTGGTGCAATTCTGAAGGATACTCCAAGTCTACCTCCGCGAAGTATCCTGTCTATCCTTCAAAATTATCCTCTTGAAGCAGATGTTTCAGTCCTTCTTCGGTGATGTCCGACCACTCGAAATTAGAGTGTGGCAGCTTCTGCTTCATCGCATAACCATACAGGTTGTTGACGTCCAAGTATATTATGTAGCTGGACTCCTGATTGGGATCGTACTCGTCTCCCATGTACTTGTTGTTTGCTTTCGCATGTCTTAAACAACATTGCACGATGCCGCCCCTGATACATTTCTCGATGAAAAGCTGCATGTCGCATTGATCTTCCGCGAAAAGTTGCAATCGGATGCTACTGCAATACAACATGGCATTCCAAGTGAATCCCGGAAGACTCACGAAGTGCGCAGGATCGACTTTGTAATCACGAATAGCGGTTTGACGAAACGCTTGGAGCACGTCGAATAGGAGAAGCACGTCCAGCTTCAAGTATCGATCGTGGAAATCACCCAGCGAGCAGCATCGAAACTCGTTCCACATACGTTTGGCATGCGCATAGTCTTCGTCGGAACACACGGAGTCCTTCAAGGTTGAATTAAAAGCGTCTTTCGACGGAAGATCCGTCTCGTCGAACTTTTCGGGCCCGTCGACGTACTCATATGGGTACACTCCTTTCCTTCGAATAGCGTCCAAGGACACATCTGGGAAATGATCTCTGGTAACTTCCGGCATGTCCAACATGGCGACGCATTTTTCGAGGCTAGCCTGGAGAAAGCGGTAAGAATCGATTAATATGAGTTCAATTCTTCTGTATTTTGGCTTCCTGCCAGCAGCGCACAACGTGCACTCATCATCGCAGGGGATCATTTTGCTCATCTTACCATGATAGCCTGGTGGAATATTCACCCACTTGCTGATAGTAATGTATTTCTCGTCGGTCTCGGCAATCACACGGATGGATTTTTTGTCATAGCCCAGCTCTTTGACGAAATGGTTACTTACTTACTTAGTCATCCTCTTCTATCTTGCGGTGTTGAGGTTTCCCAGAGGGTCTTCCATCGGATTCTGTCTCGGGCCAGCTCCTTTGCTCTCCTCCACTCTCCTCCTCTAGCCTCTACAGCTGCCTTCACATCTTCTTCCCATGTTCTTCTGGGTTTCCCGCGTGGTCTTGCTCCTTGCATCTTTGCATTCAAGGCTTGTTTAGCTATTCTGGAGTCTTCCATTCTTTGTATGTGCCCAAACCATCGTAACTGGTTCTGTTCGATTCTCTCAAGCACTGGTAATACGCCCAGGCTAGCTCTAATGGTCTGATTCCTAATTTTGTCTCTTCTTGTTTTCCCTTCTATTTTGCGGAGAAATCTCATTTCTGAAGCCTGTATTTTACTCCTATGTTTATTTGTCAATGTCCAGGTTTCACTACCATAAAGTAATGTAGGTAAATATATCACTTTATACACACGGATTTTCGTATTTTTGGTCACTAATGGATTATTTAGGAAATTTCTCTTTAGCGCATTAAAGAGTCTCCCTGAGGCTTGGGATCGAGCTATAATTTCACCATCTATTCTACCATCTTGATGCACTATAACCCCGAGGTATTTAAAATCTGTAGTCTGTTCTAATGTCGTTCCATTATTCAAAGCAATCTGATGTATATTTGGCTGTCGTGCCATCATCATGGTCTGAGTCTTTTTATCATTTATCTTCATACCCCTCTTTTTTAACTCTTTTTCCCAGATTCTCACGTTCTTTTGTAAATTACTTTCGGAATCTCCCAATATTAATATGTCATCGGCGAAGGCACAATGGTTTATATATATTGGTTTTAAAAACCTATACCCCATCTTGAATTTCTGTACCTTCCCATCGCATGATTTAATAACATCATCCATTAAGGTGATAAAGAGAAGTGGGCTAAGGATACATCCTTGTTTAAGTCCTACTATAGTCTCAAATTCTTGAGACTCTGCATTGCAGGTGCGGACATAGTTTCTACATTTCTTATACAGACTCTGCGTTGCTGTAATTAATTGATTGCTAACCTTTCTTTGTTTTAGTATTTTCCATATTTCATCCCTCGGAATGGTGTCGAAGGCTTTCTCTAGATCTATGAAAGCCATATGTGCCTCTTTTCCATATCTCATCAGTTTTTCACTGATCTGTCTGATGGTAAATATGAGGTCTTGTGTGCTTCTTCCTGGTCGGAATCCGCACTGTGCCTCGTCTAGCTGTGGCTCTACCACTTTCCTTATTCTATCTTCTAGTATCCTCGCGTATACTTTCCCCGGCACACTCAATAGCGATATCCCACGATGGTTTTTGCAGTCTCTATTATCTCCTTTTTTAAATATTGGCACAATGACACTACACTCCCATTCAGCTGGTATCTTCTTTGCTTTCCAAATTAGATTAATAATCTTGAGTAGTATGTCTTGACCACTTTTGCCCATGAATTTAAGCATCTCAGGTGCTATTTGGTCATGTCCTGCCGCTTTGCCAAGTTTCATTTTCTTTAGTGCTCTTTTTAGCTCCTCCATAGGTATTTCTTCTTCAGTTTCTCCCTCCTCTCGGTGTTGCTGTTTTTCTTCCTCAGTCTGTTCTTTCTCCTTTTCTCCTATTTCCATATTTCCTCCAAGCAGTTCTTGAAAATATTCTTTCCACCGCTCTATAATGTCATTTTCACTTCGGAGGAGGTTACCACTTTTGTCTTGTATGAACTTAAGAGGACATTGCTTCTCTATTTGCATCGATTTTAATACTTTGTAGAACAGCTTTTGGTTATTTTGTAGGTTTCCTTCCATTGCTTCTCCAAATTTTTCCCATGACTGTTGTTTTGCATCTTTCACTATATTCTTCACTACTAATCTTTGATGTTTATAAGCTTCATAGTCACTTAAATGTTTTGTGAGTAGGTATTTTTTCCACCGTTGCTTCTTTTCCTTTACCATTTCTTTTATCTCTTCCGTCCACCATGCTGTTCTTCTCTGTTGTTGCTTTCCGCTGGACTTTCCGCAGATTTCGGGTGCTGCTCCTAAGATTGCCTCTTTATATAAACTCCATATTTCTTCCAGTTTATCTTCTCTCATAGTGGGCCATTCCAATGTTTCCACCCTTTGTTTCACAGCCTCTTGATAGTCTTTTTGTCTTGCCTCTTCTCTCAATTTATATACCTTTATTCTTTCTTTAGGTTTCCTTTTGTTATCACCAGCGTCATTGGTCTTGATATTAACATGTAACTGCATAATTACTAAATAGTGGTCACTTCCAATCTCGTAACCTCTATATGCTCTTGCATCTAAGATAAATCTCCACTGTTTCCTCTGTGTCAATATGTAGTCAATAATAGATTTTTCCTTTCGGCTGGGGACTTCTCTTGTATATCTATGTGTTTCTTTATGTGGGAACATTGTGTTCGTAATTACAAAATCATTTCCTGCACACATATCTAGTAATCTTCTCCCATTATTATTCTGGTGCGTCTCGCCGTATTTCCCTAACAGCCCTTCCATTCCTTCTATGTTATTTCCAACTCTGCCATTAAAGTCACCTAAAACAAAGACAGCTCCCATGGTGTCATCTACTGTCCTCTGCAGCTCTTCATAAAATCTATCTTTCTCTTCTGCTATATCATCTTTATTTGGTGCATATATAGCAATAAAAGTAGTGTCTTCATTTATGCTACTGTTAAAGGTTAAAGTTACCAAGATTATTCTTTCATTGATGAATTTCCAGCATTTAACATAATGTCTGTAGGCCTCGGAGATTACTATAGCCACTCCTCCTTTTGCTCTCTGTTCTTTGCCTACGCCTGAATGAAACATTAGGAACCTTTCACCACTATTTGGTTCTATTATTTGTTCATATCCATTTCCTTTTTTCTTGGTCTCCGTCACTGCCAATATATTCAATTTTGCTCTCACCATTTCCATTATTAATTCAAACTCCTTTCCAGCAAGTCCACGTACATTCCAGGTTGCCACTCTCATTATCCTTTTCCCTCTCTTGGTCGTCAACAGTTTAATCAGTCCGGTTTCTCCTCTGTAGTTTCTTTTAATAATTTCATCTCGGACACTCGGGTTATCAGCCCTAGTTCCAAAGCCTTGTGGGAGGGGCTGCCTCCCTTATAGCCCTCGGCCTGCTAGATTTTCTTTTAGGGTTTCTTCCCTTAGCCTTTGAGGTTTCTCCCTCTCACTGCAAGGCAGAAGTTTGCCTCGGTCCGGGACTGCTTATTCGGGATTCCCCTTATTCGCAGCTAACCCCCATATCTGGGGGCCATTCGCTATCCGCCACCTGCGACCCACCCAGTAGCTGAGGCTCGCCCTGGGTGACGAAATGGTGAAGATCATAATTGCTGAGCCCGTGGAAAAATACCGGTACAAACTTGGCAGTTTGAAGCTTCAAATTGCATCTATGGCATAACGGACTGATGTACTGACCCGTTATGTGATTGTGGTGTGCCACTTTTATCACACAATCATCAAATTTGGACTCGCAATTTGGACAATGTGTTGCACAAACAAACCTCAATTCTTCGTCTTCGGTAAGATCATTCATGGGTTTAGTCCTGAACAAAACATCACCCCATTTCTCCACTTCCTTGACTAGGAATTCCAGGAAGCGTTTTCCAACCTCGGGTCCTCGGTAAAGAATCGGTTCCTTCCTATCTTCGTCCGCTCCTGCCATCCAGTGCACGTAGTATGCGAAACTGCAAGGTACGTGCTCGTGGTAGGCAGTAGTTGATGATTTCGCCAGATCGGGGTCGCAGATCGCCATGGGCTTCAAGAATGCCTCGAAGTCCGCAACGATGACAACGGGGACCTCCAGCTGGGAGTTGTACTTTCTGAAGAAATGAGAACCACCAGGGAACACGCACCTGGATGGTTGATGCTGCATACATTCTCTGAGGTGATCCTGCAGTCTCTCCTTGGCGGTTCTTGAACCTAGGTTGCTGAAAAATACCATATGTCGATAACAGATTTCGATTTTATGTTCATATTTTGTTATCTCGCTTCTGACCAGCTTCGAAAGATCACGGATGAGGCAATAATGGTGCTGTTTCATATTTTTTATCAACAGCATGTGCACTACATTCACCTCATCACCTACAATTTTGCTGATCCGAAGCGGAAAAATATTTACTTTTTTGTTGCTGATTGTATATCCATACACATTTACACCGATTGGAATCTCGTTCTTTTGTTGATATGCTTTTTCGAATTTTTCGATTTTTTTCAGCTGCACAGGAAATGTAACGTCTTCGAAATATTCATCCAATTCATTCTCGTACTGGCTGTAACTTCCAACGCGCGCAGAGTTTTTTGTTTTATGATGCAAATGGGCCAGGAGGCACCATTTGAAACACTGGTTGTCGTTGTTTTCAATGTTAAGAACGGCTTTCTTGTTTTCGATCACCTGCGGGAGCTTCACGTAAGTCGATCCTGAAAGAGGCTTGTATTTGCTTATGTTGATGTTGATGATGTGTGTAGTGTTGCAAACACTCCAACCCGATCCTTTACCTGGAAACTCTCCTGCTTCCGGACGATCTCATTCATTAACTTGTCGTAAAGTTCGCTTATCACCTCCCTATCACTTTCCAGCAGAAGTTGTTGCTTTGTTCTACTGGAGAACACGTGAGTTTGTTCCGACGAATGCTTCTGGAACAACGAATCCAAAACCATGTTGAATTTGAAGGGGCCCTTGTTGAGAGTGGAAACCAAAATCTTAACCACTTCTGCTTTCTTCTCTTCCAGGAAAATTTCGGCACTGCAGGGCAAACCCCTATTCTCGCTGCTGAGGCTGTAATTTGCCAACATATTCCTGAAGGCCGTTCTCTTCGGCTTAATGCATTCTGGGTCGCGTGCTTCAGCCGATTCTATGATCTTCGTTCTCTTTCCATGGCTCAACTGGTTTGAAGACTGCTTTCGCTTTACCCCACTCTTCTGATTGACGGTCAAATTTTCTGTTGTTATCACTTTCCTGGATGTTGGAGAAGGTTTGGTGATGCTGGCGGGTTCTTTCGACGAACCAGGCCGTTGAATACATCTTTGTTTATGCCGACTTAGATGGGACTTGGTTTGCGGGATATTACAGAAGGGGCAGCAAACTTGGGGTTGTTTCGTCTTCGGAACTGACGACGCAGTGGCTTGTGGCTGCGACATTTTTCTGCAACAGAGAAAGCCAACTTTTCAGGGATATGCAATAGGCTATTATATACACATTGGGGCCATTGATTTGATCTGTAAGTAAACAGTAAGACGCAACAAGATGCCGAACAATATCTTCGGTCACTCCAGAGGCGACACGGATACCGAGCCACCCGACAACACTGAAACTCTAAAACTCGACCAACGAGTGAAGAAACTTCGCAGCGACCTGCTGACTCTCCAGAACACTCTGTCCTCGAGCCTACAAGATGAGATCACAAGTCTGCAGAAAACATTAGTGGATCCGATCCTGAAGATCGAAGCGGAATTCAAATTACTGTTCGCCAAGTATGCTGATTTAGCATCCTTGGAAAGTTTGAGCAGCATTCAGGAAACAGTGAACAACCTGCGAGAGGAATTATCTTACCTACAAAAATCCAGAGACATTATTCAACTAAAAACTAAGTTTGAGGAACAGGAAACAAACATCCAAGCTAGCTTGAGCGAACTTCAAAATGTTATTTCTAACATTAAGATCCAACTTGAGTAGTGGGAAAGTATATATTATAAACCCAGGAAAGGAAGAGCCCCCCTGAAGCAGATTTGGCTACACTTAAAACAAGCTCAACATGCCCATATGAGCTTTTTGCTCAAGTGTGGAACCCTGCCTAATCCAAGATTTTTGTAAAAAAGCCCTCATGGATTCCATGAGAAAGGAAGAGCCCCCTCAGATTGATGAGGCTATACTTATAAAAGGCACTTCTGTGAGATTGTTGTCCATAAACTTGTCAAAAATATGCCCCTCTTGATATTTTTTTTGGCCACACTTAAAACTAGGCCAAGACACACACACACATACATACATATACACACACACATACACACATATTTACTTCCGGTTTAAGTTCAATTGGATACCAGGTTCAAATTGTATATTAAAACAATGCAATATGCAGAGACCCTCTAGAATTGCTCCGTGACTCTCTCATTTCTTACATCATAAACATATGATTTTTCTCCTATGAGAATAACACTACATATGGTGTCATCAGGTAATGCCTCATGGAATTCAGAGATAATTTTAATATTTGTCCTGTCATTCACCACAACTTGTTTTCTTTTTGAAGTGTTAATTACAAACATGGGTCTCTGTGTTTCGAATTCATCTGGTGTGTAATACATATCCGTATTGCCAGTAGTGACTCTTTTGAAGGAAGAAAAAGCCTCATATAATTTAAGGAAATCATCCTTGGACATGTCTAAATTGTAATTTTCTCTAGGAAATACCTCATTTCTGCCATTTTTAAGATATATGTTCTTGATGTTGCAGTTATCAAATTTACTTGAATTTTTTTCCTGATTGTTGTGTCTCCCAGTCTGAAACAATACCACTACAAAATCAGGCATGTCATATTGTATGCTGGAGAATGAATTTGTAGCATCAAACTCATAATATGTACCAGATGCGGGCTTCTGTACACATTGATATGTATAAAATTGCAGAGGAATTTGTGGATTTTTTATTATATCAGCTTTGTATTTAAGAGCATAACTGGCCTCATACTCAACAACAGGGATTCTTAACTCCATAGTCTGAATAATGCATTTGCCTGCATCTGGTAGGGTATTAGGCAGAGCTTCCCCTGTAGAGTTTATTGCACTGTACCTCATCAAAGCATTATTATCATTTGCAGCTCTTCTAAATGTGATTCTTAACCCACCCTTCCACATAATTTCTTTGTAATCTGAGAAGAATCCTGCCAATAAGCGCATCGGGAACAGCACTGTGTGGTTCTTAGATAATATCTTATCACCAGCCTCAAATCCGCCTATTTTGTAGTATGAAGCCTCGATTTTGGATAATTTTAGTGTGGCCAAAGCTGTGGAGGTAATGCCGGGATAATCCACTCTGTTTATAACAACGCCATGCTTTCTGATCTCAATTTCAGAGAATAGATGTGGCACAAAATTATCTACAAGTCTTATATTTGAATTTGCCGGATAATCTGTACCATCGAGCTTTACAACATCAAATTTGATGTATAAATCTGCTCTGTGGGGGTGTATAAATCCATCCCCTACATCAAGATCAACCTCAATCTCTGTGTTGGGTTGATTTAAATTTGCAAAGGTCCTCCTGTTTGGAGGGAATGATTGTAGCTCATAACTCTCAATGTTTTCCATTTTTTCTTGTATGTATTTTTATTTAAATGTTAATCTCTATGATTGCAGTTGTTGTGGCTCCGGCAAAATCAACTAATTCTTCTTTTTCATTAGTGACCATCAATTCAATATTATCTATTCTATTATGACACACAGGAAAATATAATGTTGGGGATGGATTGTAGATAATAGGCTCCATAAATTCAGAATTAGGTTTGAATGTTGCAATGATGCCTGTTTGTTTGTGAGTGCCTATGCCATTTGATTTGGTGATCATACCCTCTGCCACATTGCAGTGAATATTCAGAGTTTCTATGGCTAAGAATTTAGGTATATTCATAGCAGTGTGTTTGATGCCTGGTTCAAGTTTTGTGTTGTTCTCAAAGCCTAACAGCTCTCCTATAGTACCCAGATCCACTGTTTCTGTAGCAGATACAATTTCTACTCTGTGAGTGACAGAATTTTGACTTAATACTACACCTCTGGGTAATTGAGCATTTAGAGTGGATAGATTATATTGCCCTGGAGTGATGACAATTTTTTCATCCCCTACTGCAATTGTGTTGTTGTGGTGTGTAATATTTGGGATCAGGTACATGCCATAAAATGCCCTGAGAGCTATTGTTTTGGGATATACAATGTCATCATGTAATTTGAGTTTCAATATTGAATTTTGACTGGTGAGATGAAATACCCCCATGATGTTTTAAATACCACAAGGCTTTTTGAAAATTTTCAATTGATGGTTTATTTATTTGAGACATATATCTAAGAACAGATAAACACAAATGTCCGCAATTAACATCTCTGAAGTTTTGAACACGGGTATTATTGTAATAAAGATTAGATGAATTTAGATATTTTATTAAATTTTCAGGTGGAACACCTCCAAATGAATCAAACACAAATGCCTCATTTTTTAAATATTTAAGATAACAGATCCAGTGAGTGCCCTGATTTTTGTACTCATCCAAATTAACAATGCCACACTCTTTGTTGAGTGGTTGTTCTGGTAAAGAATCTGACATGTACACACCTCTAAAATGTTTGATGCCCAGTGGCTTGATTAAAGCTTCAATATCTTGGTTTGTAAGCGGCTCTTGTTTTTTTTAAACTTATTCATGGCTCTCTTAACACCTTTCCCCTGTTTCTCCATGGCCAGGTTATGGCGCTTCAATTCATCTAATTCTGCCCTATTTTTCTTGGCATCTATTACTGTTTTTGCTATGGCGGCTGATCCCCCAGCCAAGCTCCCAACAGCCCCGAGAGCAGCTAAGATGGCAGGGATGGTAAATATGAATCCCCCCACATGTGATTTTTTTCTTGATTGCTGTAATTTTTTTAATTGGGGGGTACTAAGTAACAATTTCATACCATGCCCCTTTGCAATACAAGATTTTTTTCTTGCGCTGCTTTTTGGTCAAAAGACTGTCAATAGGCCCAAGAGATTTGAGACCTGCATAAGGTATTTGATACATAACACCCTTGGCCTTCATTGTAGGTTTATTATATACATATTCACAACCCCCACCCCAATTTTTGTTTGGTGCTCATAGCTATGGTGGTTCCCAATGCTGGTATTTTTTCACTCAAAGAAGCATCTTTGCTTACAAATCTGCCAAATGCAGCCTCTTCTAATTTCTTATCTGCAACATGTCTCTTATCAAGATCAGAATGTGTGTTGTATGCAATATCATGGTCTCTACAAGCAGCATCTAAGGGATTAACACCAGGATCACCTCTGTTTAATCTATGATCCAATTTTGTGCCTGGACCACAATACTGATAGCCTGGAATATGTAGTTCAAATGGCAGCTTGTTTATAATGTCATTAACAAGGCCCCGACCCTCAGAAATATTCCAAAATTTAGGTGGTAGAGTATTAATAATTTTTATGAGATATCCAATCCCCTTAGTGTCATTCACTATAAAATTAGACAATTTTGTGCTTTTCATGTCCATAATTCCAACCTTTTCATTGTAAAAATTGTGGTTCCCAGCATTTTCCTCCCCAGCTATCACCAACAACCTATCTACAAGTTTCCTGACATCATCAACCCACACAAATTCTTTAGGCAGGGTGTTGTATTGTTTGATTCCACTGCCAGTCTTGATTTGTGACCATATGGGCTTGATTAAATTGTTGTATTTTGCCCCACTGCTCGACTTGACTCTTTTTTGTGTGGGATCATTGTTCTGGTATAGAGCATCTGATTTTATTAATATTTCTTTGTAATCCTCATAATCTTGATCTGTATAGCTGCCAGGCCTTTTCCTAGTCATCAGTTCCCATAATCCAGGTGTGCCGGCATATTTAACAAAAGCACCTTTTTCTCCAAGTCGAGATTCTGAATATACAATTATATCATCTCCCATAAATGTTACTCTGAAATTGCCAATTCTATGTATGATGCTGCCATCAAGCTCTGTGTCAGCATATAAGCCAAAAACCTCATCTTTATTGTCTTTAGGTGTTGTTAAATATTTTTGAGCAAGAAGACCCAATTCAATAGGATCCTGACTAGCCTCAATTCTTCTAGGAGCAATAGGACTAGGTGTGTGAATACTTGAAAGTGGGGTGATTGGATAATCTAATATGTTCCTTGCAGCTACAGGTACAAGCTCTGTGATCAAGTTTTGATTTTGCTCTGTAACAGTTTTGATATTTTTACCTAAATTATTAATAGCATCAATTACAGGCTGTTTTGTTTGTTTGTGTTTTTCATAAATTCCACGGTTCTCTGATTTCCATCCCTTAAATCTTTTTACAAGATAATCTCTTAACTTATGATCATCAATGATTGGCCTTTTCATGTTTATTTATTTATGTTTCAATGTCTAAAAAATTGTTGATTTTATTTCTGTATTTGCCAGTATTAGGTGTTCTTGTCATATCAATTGTGACAAACCCATAACTGTCCTGGTTCCAGCACTTGCTGCAAATCTTGGAAAAATCATTGTAGCTCAGGTCCCCACCTACATATTCATCATGTATGTGTTTGAGGTTGGTATGGTCTTGATGAAACACACAAATAAAATTGCTGTTGTCTCGGATCAGTTGCTTGGGTATTTTTGAAAAAGTCTGTGCCAGGTAGAAGCAATCAATGTTTTTGTGCCGGCCCTGTGTAAAAAAATTTCTAACCTTGTTTTGATTATCCAATATAATATCATCAAACACAACAACAGAATTATCGAGACATTCATGAAGTGGCTTAACATCTGGTTCAAAAGTGGCAATATCCAATCCATCATATAGCTTCATCAGCTGCTGATATTTTAATTGTTCCAAGCTCTTAGAAAAGATATACAAGTGCCTGTTTTTCCAGTCTAACCAGTTGGGTGCCAATAAAAAATTATCAACCATTAGTGTAGTTTTACCACAAGCAGATGGCCCAACAATAAGACACCTAATATTATCAGGTAGCAATTTGCCATTTCTCTTATTTTGTTGTTCAGGTTCTGGGAGCCTTTTTATAACATCCCAGGTGCTCATATTATTATTTTGTTTGCATTGATCCAGCTGTGTTCTGGAAGTCCTAGCCATTTGACAAATAATTTGTTGCTTTTTCTGCGGATAATTTTTTCTATGAGATATGTGTCAGGCTGTTTAGTTTTGCTGAGCTCTTGTTCATAGAACCTGCCTTTGAGAATTTCTCCTCGGTGATCCTTTATTATATATGTGTTAAGGGTCCCGGGTTTAACTTGAACCACTGTAAATAATTCAGTGCTCCAGTTTCTTGTAAAGCCTCTCTTGAATAAGTGCTTATATTTGCTGATTCTTACTTGATCACCCACCCTGTATTTGGCCTTTCTTGTTGTTGGCTGATATCTAGGATAATAAACAGTGCTGATCAATTTTTGCTCATCAGATGAAGTTACTTCAGAGGGTTTCATGTTGATTGTGGAATGGACAGAGTTGTTATATTTATGTAAAAGTTCTGGAAGAATATTAATCCATTTATAATTACCTTGCAGTGTAAATTGTTTATACATAAGATTTTTTAAGGTTCTGTTGAATCTCTCTACAATTGAGGCCTTGAGATCACTGTAACTCGAATAATGTTGTATTGCCTGGCTTTTAATAAATTGTTGAAACACTGAATTATAAAATTCTTTGCCATTATCTGTTTGCAAATAGCGCGGGGATCTTCCACTCTGATTGATAATTGTTCTCAAAGCTTCTGTAACACATACCCCAGTCTTGGATTTGAGTGGCACAGCCCAGGCAAATTTTGAAAATGTGTCTATTACAGTGAGTAGATACTTGTGGCCCTTGTTGATTTTGTCTAAGTTTTTCAACTGTCCACTTGCCATTTCAATCAAGTCGCTTTGCCATAAATCATCTATGCCTTTTGTGACTACTGGGAGTCTCTTATAATTATGTGGCGCCTGTCTGTGTAATTCATCAACAATAATTTGTCTAGACATAATATGTAAACAAGAATATTGCAACTATAGGGTGTTCAGCAGCTGAAACTGCAGGATTTTCTAAATATAATTTGTCTCCAATATGTATTTTAAATTCCAGAGAGCCATCATCTTCAGTATAGGCTGTTTCTAATGTATTGGGATCTGTAAAATCCTCCAATTCTACACTGGTGATTTTCACTTTGTTATCAGCATTTGTTATTGATAAGGTGGGGTAGTGGTGTGCCTGTGGCTGAAGCCAATATTTGATTTTGATTGGTCTCAATGTGCCCCCAACAAAAAACTGATAATAAAATTGTGCAGGGGACAGCATATATATTTTGCCACCTGGTGTAAATGGAGAATCATATTCTTTGTTGGGGATGCTGTACAATTCAAGAATTACTGTATGTTTAGGATTTTCAATTATGCCTGTTATTTCTTTTTCTGCTGTGAGCAATCTGCTTGTTACAGATTCAAGGTGCTCATTGATGGTCCTAACAACATCATCATGGCCTGGCTTGATTTTTATGTCCACAGCAAGTCTCTTGTATTGTTGCACAATTTCTTGAAGCTGGGTGGCAAAAACAGACAGAGCATTTGCTTGATTGGATTCCATGGTCCCTAGCTGTTGTTTGATATTAGCTACAATTTGTTGCAAATTTTCAACAACTGCCAATTTTGAATTTTGAGCTGTAAGATCATGGACCTGCCTTCTGATATCCTCAAACAGGGCATGCAATTCATTAATATGTTGATTGGTTGGAAGAGTGGCCACTGTCTGAGTGAGATGTTTGATCTCTGCCTGGATATTCTTGATATCTTCTGATTTCAATATCCTATTCACTGCTCTCTTAATATTTTTAAGTTCCTGTGATGTAGGCAAATTTGACACTGTATTTTGCAAAGATTCAAGTGCCAATTTTACAGTGTTTAATTCAGAAGCATGAGCCACATTTTGCATAGCATTTTGGAGCAGGGCTATATCTGCCTGAGAGGGTGTGGATTGTTGTAAAATTTCAAGTTTTGTTTGGATATCATCTATCAAGTGATGAAAATGAGATAGTTCAGATTCAGTGTTGAGGTTTTCAAGCTTTGTGATTTGTTGCTGGACACTGACAAGGGTATCTACAATCCCGGGCAATCTGGATTCTAGTACATTTGCCAAATCACTTTGCACTGCTGCTATTGTACCTTCAAGATGGGTTATGGAACTTTGAATTTTTCCAAAATCTTCATATGTTTCAAGTTGCAACTTAATATTTGCCACACTCCGAGTTATTGCATTCAAAGCATCAGAAGATGGCAAATTGTTCATAAAATTTTCAAGTGTCTCAATTTTTTCTTTAACCTCGGCTATGGCATTGTTCAGAGGGTCCAGATTATGTATTTGGAGTGACTGAATCTGTTCCTTTAGAGTGGAAATCACTAGATCAAAATCTTCTTGTGATTTTATGCTTTTGACAATTGTTTGGAGCTGTGCCTGGACATTATTTATCTGCTCTTCCAATTGCTGTTTCAATTGCTCAGAATTGTTAGCCTGGGTCTTAAATTTGGCTTGAAGAGCTGCTACAGCTTCTTCCAAACTTTGAAAATTATCTAATGTGGCCAAATCAGTATATTTCTGAAGCAGCAATTTGAGTTCAGAATCAATTTTAAGAAGAGGGTCCATGCATTGTGATTGCAAATTTGTAATTTCTAATTGAAGACTGGCATTGAGTGTGGTTTGTAAAGCTTGTAAATCACTTCTTAATTTCTTGACTCTGACATCAAGCATCAGAATCTCATCACTGTGATCTTCATGTCTTGTATGGCCAAAAATATCATTAGGCATTTTGTTTAGTAGTTATTTATTATAGAGTATCTGATTCTTAATTCTATAAAAAAGGGTATAAGCTTGTCATAAGATCCAGGGACCTCAATATATAAGCAGTCACCAGCAGAAACAGTATATACAGTGCCAGAAACCATGTTTGAGTGCTTAATTCTGTAAATATTTCTCCCTACTGAAATTTTAACATCACCCTCAGGGGTTGTAATAAATTGTAATTGCCCACCTACAGGTAATTGGTAATGATTTAAATTATTGTTAAATATGTACAATATTTTGCCTGTCTCATCATCAACATCTGTAAATATGCTGTTCAGATGAATAATTAACAAGCCACTCAGTTTAGACAGCATATCAGAAGAGGGTTGTGGTGTTGGCAGCTCCATAATAGCCTGTTTTTTGAACCCAAATAAGTTCATAGGCATGTTTATTTATTTCAAATCATGCTCTGTGCTTGTGCATTGTTTGCCATTTTTCAAATCACAATGACCCCATGGTAAAGTATGAATGCCACATGATAAAATGCATCTCTTATCATCATGTGGGTCCAGAGCCACTTTTCTTACAACATTTGAAGTCAATAAGTGATCCACACTCTGGATTCTGGATTCTGATGTTTTGATTAAATTCTGGGATTTGAGACAATTTTTATAATCTTCAAATTGGAGCTCTTTTTCAACAGTTACTCTGCCAATGCCCTTGGCCTTTTTGACAACAGCACTACATGTTTTAAAACTGTACATCTTGGCACTTAACCCAGCAAATTCCACAATAACATCACCAAGTGTCTCATCTTTTAACTTGCCAGGCACTTTTTTGTTGTGGTGTTGTTGAATCTCTTTATGTTCACTGGTATCAAAGTATTGAAACAATTCAGGCTGTGCCATATCTTGATAAACATTTTCTGTTTTAATATCAAGAACAAAACTATCCGTGTCCATGTACATCAATTTTACACGATCCTTATAAAAAGGTTTCAACACATCATAATACAATGTTAACATATGTAATTTGGCCAAATCCAATATTGCAGCCCCTACATAAATAGGTTTATCAAACTTAATTTTTGTTTTTTTTCATGTTGAAAAGTGCCATATTTTCATCATAAATTTTTCTATAATTGAAATTAGGCTTTGCAACCAATTTTTTGCTCAGGCTGGGGTCAGTAATTATTTTAACATCGGTATGTTTTCTGACATTTTCAATTGTTTTGCCATATACAGAATTGACCATCAATTTAAACAAGGCCTTATCAAATTGGCTCTTTGCAGATGTTCGAAGCTCTGTATTTGTATTAATGTATGGTTTCAACCATTTTGAGTGCCTGAACCTCAAAACTTTGCCAATTTTGGTCACTTGAACACCATGTTTCATCAGGAACTGGAGGTTCTTGTAATATATGACATAGCCTTGTTTTAGATAAAGTGTCATCATGAGCTTCTTCTGTTTAGAGCCAGGTGAGCACTGAACCTCAGGAATTGGGGGCAGATTAGAAAATTTGTTATGTAAATGATCTGGAATTATCAGATCAACCTCTAAGAAGAGGCCATATTCACGGTCATCATAGTTCTGAAGATCCTCAATATTGAAATCTTCAACCCATTCAAGCCCTGCATATGGCAGTTTTTGCATCATAGCGTGACCATAGAGGCTGTTGGCATCTACATACACTATATAATTTGATGGGAATTCTGGATTATAATCACGCATATATTTGTTATTTGCTCTGGCATATCTCTGAGAACATTGCACCATCCCTCCTCTTATACCTTGCTCCATAAACAAGTACATATCTTGATCTTGGATCAGATCCAATGGCTTTTTGGTGTTTAAAAACATTGCATCCCATGCTAGGCCCGGGGCACTGTAAAAATACACTGGATCCAGTCTATAATTTTTCATGGAAGATTTTCTGAATGCCTGCAATATATCAGCTAAGAGGGTCACATCAAGTTTCAAATAAGCCATGTGATAATCACCAAATGTCTGGCATTTTAAATTGTTCCACATCAATTGGGCATGGTGATAATCATCATCGGTGATTCCAGATCCTCTGATTTTGCTGTAAAACTCTTCTTGTGGTGGCAAAGAACATTCATCAAATTTAGAAAAATCTGTAACATAATCATATGGATATATACCCTTCCGCCTAATTAATTTCAGGTCCTGATTTGGAAACAATGCACATGTGATTTTGAATTGATCATCAGATAATTGAGTGGCCAGTGTGGTCAGGCTAGCAGATAAAATTCTGTAAGAATCAAGAAATCTTATGTGAATAGGAACACCATTAACTTTAATTATTTTGCTAATAGATATATATTTCTCATCATTTTCAGCTAAAATATTTAAATTCTGCTTGTCAAACCCCTCATATCTGATCAGATGATGGAAATCATAATTGGATGCTCCATGGCAAAATATGGGGATAAATTTTGGTCTCTTGATCTTAATATTACAGCTATTACACAGGGCCATTAAGAATTTACCATCTGTATGAGAATGGTGTTTCACCTTGATTTTTGTGTCTGAAAATTCAGAATCACATACCGGGCATTTTTCTGCATTGTTGAAATCTTCAATCTGTTTCTCTGTTAAAGGCAACATGGGTTTTGATTTTAATAAGATGTTAGATGCTATGTCACGGCACTCATTTTCTATTCTATGTGCAAATATTTTGATGGCATCTGCTCCCATGTATGAATCTTTTTTAGTAACAACACCATCCTGTACAACCACATAATAAAAGCTGGAAGGTTCATGTAGCTGGTATGGTGTAATTGAAGATTCTTCAGGATCTGGATTGCAGGATGCAAGAGGTTTGAGATTTGATTCAAAATCACAGACAATATATGCTGGGTGTTCCAACAAGGCTTCAAACTTTTTGAATTTGCAATTTTCACTTGGATTGGGCATCACCATATGAACAGGTTTATGGTTCCCACAGTATTTCAGATGCTCAATTAACTTGTTTTTTGCAATTTCTGCATTTACTTTACAAACCCCTTTTATTATTTTTTTTGCCATCAAATACACATAAACATCTTCTGCACAACTTGAATATTATATTGGATTTGTCTAGTTGTGTTCTCACTAAAGCTTCAAGATTATGTATCAGAGTGTAATGATATGTGCCATCCCCTTCAATTAAGAGCAGATCAATCGGAACAGCAGAATCATCATCAATTGTACTGATTCTGAGAGGTTCTATCGGGCAATTGCCAGTGGAACAAATAAATACATTAATAGATAATTGTTTGCCATTAATATCCCTGGCCCTTTTTTCAAATTTATCAATATTCTGAACAGACATTGGATATTCCAAACCCTCCATTGCATCGTCAAAAAAGTGTTCATGTTGTTTATAACAACTTATTCTCTCAGGATGCCTTGAAACTAGAAACAAAGCAGCTAATATACACCACAAAAAGCATTTCTGGTCGGTATTTTCAATATTAACCACGGCTCTTTTGTTTTTAATATTGTCAGGTAATGGCAGATATGTAGATCCTTGCAATAGGCTGAATTCAGAAATATTAACATATAACTTGTGTGGAGAGCCGCATAGGCTCCATCCAGACTCTTTTGCTGCAAATTCAGAGTGTTTAATATTCAATTGATCTATCAACCTGCTTATTATTGTGTCTGAATTTGCATTTGAATATACCGGTACAGTTTCTGTTTTGTGGGGCTGTGTAAATTTTGTGCCATTTGGCTTCTTATATTGTGTATACAATTTGAGGGACAGCTTATAAGAGCCATTTTGTGCATTTAGAATTGCCTGCAGATCAGGATTTACACTGCTCAAAAAATTCTTAATGCCACATCTTGGCTCTGATACAAACCGATAATCCCTAAGTTGGGCATTAAAACTGCTATGGATGGGTTCATAGCGTGGCTGCTTTGCAGGTCCAGCATTAAGAGGTGTTTCTTGCTTCCTTTTCAGACCAGATGTAGATGCTTGTGGGGGCAATGTTGATGACTGTGCAGAACAAGTGCCTTTATGTGTATATGTGAAGTATTGCATGCTGTATTTTCTATTGCATTTGGGGCATATTTTTGTGGGGGTTTTGCATTTGTCTGGATTACAAATCTTTTGGTGTCTGGCCCAATTAGAGCTAAATATATTTTTATTGCATTGGTCACAATATTTTTGTTTTGGCATTTTTCTTGTTGTTTATTATATAAGATTTCCTGGGTTTCAATTCAAAACTTTATACTGAATAAAAAATATAAGTTGGGTTCAGCAGTGTGATTTGTGTGTGTGTGTGTGTATGTGTATGTATATATGTGTGCTAATATTTTTGGCTTTGGTATTTATATACAATTTCTTGGGGTTCAAATCAAATCTCTATGCTGGATAAAAATATCAGTTGGGTTCAGCAGTGTGATTTGTAATTCAATTTATACAAATCTGCAATTAAAAAATATAAGCAGCACTGGAACAATACAACCTTACTCTTCAACAGCTCTTACAATACTGGCTGATATGCAATGCAAAATCTCTTTATATACCCTAAGCACGGACCGCATTGAAAATATCTGAAACAATAGGCCAATCAGAATAAAACACATCATCACATTATGTCATAAGCAACCAATCAGAAAACAACACATCTGAAACAATAAGCCAATCAGAATATAACACATAATCACATTATGTCATAAGCACCCAATCAGAAAACAACACGTATCTAATAATTTATTGGATAATAATTTGTTGCAAAACATGATGCAATATAAATAAACCAGAAATAGGCCACAACTTGGCCACAAGTGGACCGGAAGTAGTCAAACCAGAAGTGGACCGGAAGTGGACCGGAAGTGGGCAGAAATGGGTAGAAATGCCAAAAATAGACCGGAAATGGACCGGAAGTGGGCAGAAATAGGTAGAAATGGCCAAAAATAGACCGGAAGTAAATATGGGTGGGTATGGGTGTGTGGCTCTTATGAGCAGCTTGGCTTAGTTTTAAGTGTGGCCAAAAAAAATATCAAGAGGAGCATATTTTTGACAGGATTATGGACAACAATCTCACAGAAGTGCCTTTTATAAGTATAGCCTCATCAATCTGAGGGGGCTCTTCCTTTCTCATGGAATCCATGAGGGCGTTTTTACAAAAATCTTGGATTAGGCAGGGTTCCACACTTGAGCAAAAAGCTCATATGGGCATGTTGAGCTTGTTTTAAGTGTAGCCAAATCTGCTTCAGGGGGGCTCTTCCTTTCCTGGGTTTATAATATATACTTTCCCACTACTAACTTGAAACCAACCCTGCACCCGAAGACATACTTCTGATCAATCGAGCAGTGGCCGATCTACGAAACGAACTCGGTAGTTTTCGGGATGAGATCCCGTCTCTGATATCCTTCGCAGAACTTGAAAACTCGGTGAAAAACATCAGGGAGAAACTTCAAACCGTCGAAGAAGCCATTGCCAACTTTCCTTCGTCCGAGGAACTGAAAATTATAGGAAAGTCTGTGGCCAACATCAAACTGCAACTCGAGACGTACGAGGATTTCGGTAAAATCCAAGGCACCGTAAGCCACATCGAGGACACTTTGTCGACCATGAGAACTGATCTATCGACCGTGCAGGAAGCTTTGGAATCGAAATTGCCAGGCATAACGGAAACCCTGACCACAGTTCAACAGCAAATTGCCAAGCTGGAAAGCCTTAACACCGAAACCGAACTTTCACACTTCCATCACCTGATCGACGACATACAGAGCAAGTTGGAAACACTGCAGCAATCAACCCCTACACAGGACGACATGACGTGACTCCGGGATGCGCTGGGTACGGTAGCCGACGCCAGTGAGCTGGACGCCGTGAGAAAAGCTTTGACCGCGCTGCAGAATACAGTCGCCAACTTACCAACATCGCAGGAACTGAAAGCCGTGAAGAGGACAGTGAATCTTTTGCTCAAATCCGAGGACGTGAAAAACATTCAGATTGAAATCGTGCAAATTCGAGACACCATCGCCACGATGCCCACCAACCAGAACGTCAACGAGCTGCACATTCTGTTCGCAGAAATCAGAAATCAGGTTCACGACCTCGCGACACAAATCTCCAAACTGAGGCTAGTCGAAAGCTTGCAGCAGATCATCGCAAACGTGAAACTTCGAATGGACGACGTGGAGACCGGTCAAGAGTCTGCTTTGGCTGATTTTGCCGACAAGCTTCGCAAACTGAACGAACACTTCAAGCAACTTCGCGTGGAAATCAAGATCAAACCTTCTTACGACAGCATCGTCAACCTCTTCAGCGAACACCTGGAGCCCGTACAGAACAAACTGGACGACGTACAGGAGGAACTGCGAGCCAACGTCGGCAGCCTGAACGTTAGCTTCGACAAATTAATATCGACAGTCGTCCTAGAGATATTCAGCATCCCAAATCGAGAATTTCCGTCCCCTTTCAATCCACGAAGCAAACTCTACATGCTCACTCCTGTCAAAGCATACCATCAATTTTACCTGAGGGGAAAACTTCAGTTTGTCAAGGTAACTTACTGGTCGCTACTGCAAGCCCTTCACTATCCGACTATGACTGTGACGAATATAGGGGACGAACCTAAAGTCCGCTATGTAGAGCTGGTTGATTTCACACATCCCGAAAGTGGAGAGACTTCATATGCCGAGGATGCTTCGCAAATCATAGACATTCAAGTCGGCGATAAACTGTATGTAGAGAACCCCACGCTCTCACCAGCACAAAATCCCATCGTCATCGTGTTCCTTTTCTCACACGACGTCCAGTAGAAGCAAGTAAAATTTTGTTATGTAAACTTATTAAAGATTAAACGAGACTTTCCTGATTAGCACAAAAATACACTGATATTGTGCGATCACGAGATAATTTGAGTTAATAATATGCAATGTAAAAGTAAATTCCAAGTTAACTCGGGTTAATAAAGCAAGTATAGCTCGACCACAAGGAAAAAAAACCTTCCCTCAAAAGCGTTCGCACATCTTCCCTGCCGTTATCGGTGCTCGGGGCAGTATTGCCAGGTCATACTTGAAAAAAATCGGGAGATTGTTTCTTGGGAAACCAGAAGATCTGCTACAAAATCCGATGATCTAATAGTAGCGGATGAACGACCTTCTCGGGGGGTGATATAGGCGTGTGCACTGGGGGGCAAGAGGATGTCTGCAGATTTTTTTCCAGAGAGGGGGAAACAATGTATTTTTATCAGGCGAATAAACGAGGCATATTACCCCGTATAATGTTGCCCTCTCAGAAAACACCACTTGAGTTTAAAATTATCACACTGACGTTGGCCGCTCTGAAGGCTCCTTCCTCCTGTCTTCCCCCCCCCCCCCCGCCAGCGCGATGGGGTCTGCGCAGGTTTCTTTCCTTGTGGATAAAAAAAATAATTGCTGTACTTACCTCTGTTGAAGTAAAGCTGTTCTTTCTCCTTCTTGCAAAAGTTTTCATGCAATTGAACACAACGTGCACCACAAGCTCATATAGAACTCAGACACTAGAGTTAATACAGCATAAATGTCACTAGCAATTCACGGCAGGAATACTGTTAATATACTCACTCCGGTCACCTTCTCGCTAAGCACTGCGAAAAGTCGAGGCAATCGTGGTAGGAAACAATATCGATCCGTCTAGGCTACATACATCGTTCTGTCTTGCTCACGCAATTAGAGGGAAAGATTCGCGTAAATAACCAATCAGAGCCATTCACCATTGGGAGAGGTTAGGTTAGTTCGTGCATGATAGAATAAATGTTGCCAACTCACTAGGTTAGTTTAACTCCTAAAATATTGTGGTGAAATGTTGACGGCAGAGTTGGCAACGCTGACAGCGAGGGTACACCGTGAATATACAACGTAAACGGCTACGCAGAGTTGGCAACGCTGACAGCGAGGGTACACCGTGAATATACAGCGTAAACGGCTACGCAGAGTTGGCAACGCTGACAGCGAGGGTTCACCGTGAATATACAGCGTAAACGACTACGCAGAGTTGGCAACGCTGACAGCGAGGTTAATGTACACCGTGAACTCTTGTAATATACAGCGTAAACGGCTACGCAGAGTTGGCAACGCTGACAGTTACCTGCGTAAGGTTTGGAAAAAACCGTGAAAAGGGGTTGTTAGTTTGTGCTGTTTGGAAAATAACCGTGAAGGTAGTGCTCTATAGGTGCTTTCCCGTGAAGGTACTGGGTTAACCGTAAAGTTACTGCTCTATAGGTGCTTTCCCGTGAGGGTACTGGGTTAACCGTGAAGGTACTGCTCTATAGGTGTTTTCCCGTGAAGGTACTGGGTTAACCGTGAAGGTACTGCTCTATAGGTGTTTTCCCGTGAAGGTACTGGGTTAACCGTGAAAGGTAGTTGTTATTTTGGACTGTTTGGAAAATAACCGTGAAGGTACTGCTCTATAGGTGTTTTCCCGTGAAGGTACTGGGTTAACCGTGAAAGGTAGTTGTTATTTTGGACTGTTTGGAAAATAACCGTGAAGGTACTGCTCTATAGGTGCTTTTCCGTGAAGGTACCTTAAAATATACAGCGTAAAAGACTATGGTTCGCTACTACCCTATAGGTGCTTTTCCGTGAAGGTACTGGGTTAACCGTGAAGGTACTGCTCTATAGGTGCTTTCCCGTGAAGGTAGGTTAAAATATACAGTGTAAAAGGCTACGATTCGGGACTAACCGTGCCCTATAGGTGATTTTTCGTGAAGGTACCTTAAAATATACAGCGTAAAAGGCTACGATTCGCCCCAAAATTATCGTGAAGGTAGTGCCCTATAGGTGTTTTCCGGTGAAGGTACTGGGTTAACCGTGAAGGTACTACCCTATAGGTGATTTCGAGGGTTAACCGTGAAGGTACTAACCTATGGGTGATTTCCCGTGAAGGTACCTTAAAATATACAGCGTAAAAAGCTACGACTCACCCGGGTGAGTCAGCTCCGCTATTTTCCATCTACTAAACTGCAATAACTCGAAACCCATTGATTTCCGACCCCATGTGCATAGGGTCAAATTTGTTGCAAATGTGCTCTAGTATTACCCCTTTCCAAAAATAGGTTGAATTGCCAATCACTCTGTATATACGCATTGTTTTCTTAAAAGATATATTTTATATTACCTGGCTTAGAGTTGCTGTGTTGCTCTCATAGTTTCTGTTAATGGTGACAAGAGGAATTCTGCTGTAATTGGTCCATGTGGCTGCAACATCAGGGAGAGATATACTGGCAGGCAATGATCCATCCTCGTGGCAGAGCTCATCAAAAGTTTGCCAGAAATATTTCTTGTCGTCGTCGTCGTATGAAGATTTACTGAGGAGAATGAATTACTGTTATTACTTCTGACATGAAATGTACTTGCGATCTCTGAAAATTCATCTCATTCTCTCTTCTCTCCTCTCACTTTTTGTGTGCGTGCGTGTATGTGGCAGAACGGTATAAAGTAGAAAGAGAGAGAGAGAGAGAGAGAGAGAGAGAGGAGAGAGAGAGAGAAAGTAAGATAAGGCAGTAAGAAGACACGCACAAGATCTACAGAGTAAGATAGTGTGTTAGAGCGAACTCGCATTTGCTTTTTTTTAAGTCGCTTTAGCAAACTTGTTAAGGTAGACAATGATTGGATGAAATGGATTATCCCTTGCACATACAAAGAAACATAACACATATCCCTCAAAGGATACTTTGCTTGCAAGACCGCTTTCCCAAATGGTCTCCTGATTCTAACCCTCAAGCAACAGAGGCTTGCAGAGAGAAAAATGTAACACAGACAAACTGAAGAATGAGATGATGAGAGAGAAAGAGTGGATGAGAGGAAGGAATATAAGTAGATGAATAGCAGCAGCTTAGATATATTCACAGAGAGAAAGAAGAGATTGAGAGAGAGAGAATGTGAGAGAAGGGGAAAATGGAATGAAAATATAGGAAGACTGAGAGAAGAAAAATTAATAAATACGGGAAGAGAGGGAGACATATAGAAGGAAGAGAGATAAGAAGGAAGAGAGAGATGAAGATAGAGAAGGAGAAAAGGAGACAGACAAAAGAGAAAAGGAGAGAGAGACATGAAATAGGAGAGAGACATGAAAGAGAGAAAGAAAATGAATAATAAAAACAGAGAGAGAAACACAGAGCGGGAGAAAAGAGGTAGAAGGAAAGAGGGGAAAAACAGAAATAGGTGCACATTGAAAGCGAGCGAAAAAAGAAAGAGAAGGAAAGTGAGAAAGGGAAGCAGGGAAAGAGAGAAGGAGAGATTGATTGTCAAGCACCATTGAAAGAGAGGATCGTCCCTCTCTTGAAGATTGAAACTAAGAAATCACTGCAGACTCTTCTAAAATATAACAAGAATGAAGTAAACAATGATCACACTGTGAAGCGACATCTGAAACTAAAGATACTATTTCAGAGATACTAGTGGATGACAGCTGTCTTCCAACAAGTGTCCTCCAACAAGAGAAAAGGTTAATACACAATTTTGTTGGAGAAGAAGCACAGAGGCATACGAAGGGATGAATAAAGTAGGAATAGAAGAGGAGAGATAAGAACATGAAAAGAGGAGTGGAAACATAAAATAAAATATAATGAATCAACAAACAGAAGAACAGACATGGGCAGGAAAGAGATTGATTGATTGATTTAGTTTATTTTACTTTGCGTTTTATGCCTATTGGCTCATTTGCGAAGATGGGGAAGAGTGATGAAATGATGAAATTCATGAGTGGACATTCACAAACAACCAAGACTAAGCGGGAATCGAACCCGGACCCTTGGCGTCGTAGCGCAATGTGCTAACCACTTTTTTTCATGTAAAGGAAATACCCACTACACGGATGTATCCCCCACCAGTCACACTTTTTCTCACTTTCCAATTGTTACAGTTTCTCAGTTCCTTATCATCTGGACAAACACAAATACCCATGCCTTACCCGGGACTCGAACCCGGAACCTCTGGTGTTGTATCGCTCTCTGCTAACCACTCCGCCACGGAGGTCGACGTACTCGGCCACAGGGTCCGGCGCAGGAAAGAGAAAACATTCACAAAGAAAGAGAGAGAGAGAGAGAGAGATTTGAAGGGAGAAAACCAGAAAGCAACAAGGAAATCAATGAAACAAGAGAATAGGGAGAGAGTGAGTGTGAGAATCTATTGAATGTAAGAACACAGAGAGGGTGAGAAATGCACAAGCGGAATGAAACTTATTGGAACACCAACAAATCAAGGTGCCCACATTCGACCTCGGTGGAGGCCACCTGAAACTGTAGGTTCAATCCCGATTATCTTATTTGTGCATAAAATGTTCTTAAACTTTGACAAACGTTTCAAAACACACACATGGAGATGTCGGAAGAAAAGAAAACAGAGAGATGGCACCAAGAGGGACAAGAGGGACGATCACCCTCCAGTCAACCAGTAATAATGTTCTTTTTGCGTGTGTTCTTCTTCAGCTGTGCACTAAATGTAATGCCCCACTCCCAAGTAAATATTCCTTCTCCACCCTTTACCTTTTTTCTGGCAGCGTTATTAGACACACACAGAAAAACACACACATACCATTATACACACACACACATAACAATCTCTCTGAATACTTACCCCTCACTGTCCATTTTACTCAACGTCTTCTGGTAATTAGCTGGAGAAACTGTTTCGTTGAACATTGACCTAATCACAAGTTCTGGAAAAGAAGAGACGATTCTCAGTTTTTTAACCAAGCAGAAATGTAATGGTCATTTTGGTATTAACTTTAAATCTAGATTGAGGGGTGGCTCCAGATAAAATTTTCACCCGTGTGAGGTGGATTTTTGGTGCCCCTTCTTTTCCATCCTTTCTGGTTCCCTATTATCTCCAATGGAAATATGACAACGTTATAAATGTATGGTTTTAATAATTAAAAATACCGCTATTTTCTAATGTCTCACGTGTTACCATTCAAAAGAGGTTCATTTTAGGTATGTGTTTAATTCGTACATAATGACATCAAAATGAGAGGAATCTCTTAGCTTAAATTGCTACATGATTTTGCAATATAATTATTGTGTTATGCAGCAGTAACTTTGATTAATTCTTGACTAAGCAAATCCAAATTCTTAAGAAAACATAGCTAGGTTTACGTAATCAGACATGACGTTTTGGCGCTACTCAAGCGGGACGTCCGTTTTGGTGCCCCCGAGGGTGTAGCCCCGGGCTGTTACCCGAGTTGTCCAGCCCTTAAGCCGCATCTATTAGATTCCTTCTAGGTCGTGAATTCTCCATCAAGTCGTTTGAATTAAACGCAATACTTTTGCAGATTCCATTGTTAACCTTCTTGTATTAAACTGTTTTATTCATTTGAAGTAATTATGATAACCTAAGGATTCCAAACCTAAAATCGTGTAGCTATTTTATCCACAATATTTAAGCAAAAATATTTACAAATTACAGGAGAATAATCCTTGTGTTGTTTTTTATTAAAACCCAAATAAATAAATAAATATTCCAACAATGTTGGTTCGCAAGTTTGGCAGTTTTTACTATTTTGGTATACAAGTAGAAAATTGATCGTGATGTACTGAAACAGGAACATCACTTGCCCCACAAATTTTCAGGCTAATAAAAATGTATAAGTTAATGGTACTTTTGTTAACATCCTGGAACCTTAGTATCAAATAATCCAGTAAGATTTACGATTTCTCAAATAGAACAGTATATTCTGGCTTTCAACAATAGTCCTAGTTGATATTTTTGTGGGGTTGAACACACTTTTGATTCTGCCTCCCAAAGTTAACCTCCAAGTTCGATCCTGACCATCCAAAGTTGGGTCCCAAGTTATACATCTCGTATATATATATATCAAGAATGAATAATTAATGTAAAAATACTGTACCATCTTGTTGTGACCTTCTAGAGGAATATCTGTCCTCTCCTCGGTAACCAAAAAGGATAAACTTCCAAAATCTCCTTTTTAATGTGAATAAGGGATGATCCTTTTTGAAAGAATATCGAGTTAGTATATGTATACAATTTTCAAATATAGATTCATGCAAAATTATACAATACCACAAAGAAAAATACTCTGCACAAACAACATGCACGAATACGATAAAACAATAAAATCACACATAGACCCTATTGGGTAAACGTGCACTACACTACTTAAGATTCTTATTGTTAACATGTGTAAAAATTGATTTGGAAATCGTGAAAACAAAGCGGCTCTTTTGGAAAGAAAGAGGAGTGTTTTTGTTTTAGTTGGGCTTCTTTCCATAATGCGTTTCAAATCAATGAAAATACATTACTTGGCCGAGCTTTTCATGTTCGACAGCTTTAATTTATTTCTCGGCTCTTAAAACAGTAGAATTTATTAATGATAGGATATCATATGCAGTTTTACAGGGTAGGTGGTGTAAAATTATTTTAATAAACATACATGCTCCAACGGAAGATAAAGATGATAATGCTAAAGATGATTTTTGTGCAGAGTTAGAACAGGTCTTTGATAAATTTTCTCAGCATGATATGAAAATTCTGTTAGGTGACTGTAATGCACAGATTGGCAAAGAAGAGACATTTAAACCCACGATTGGTAAAGAAAGTCTTCATGAATTAAGTAATGATAATGGTATAAGATTGAATACTTTTGCAACCTCAAAGAATTTAATTATGAAAAGTACCACATTTAAACATAAAGATATCCATAAATATACCTGGTCTTCTCCAGATGGTAAAACTCATAATCAGATAGATCATATTCTCATTGATAAGAGAAGGCATACTATTATAATTGACGTTCGTACACATAGAGGTGCTGACTGTGCCAGTGACCATTATTTAGTAATTGCTAAATTAAGAGAAAGACTCGCAGTGATAAATCATAAGCAACAAAATCTAAAAGTTATAAAATTTAATACAGGAAAATTTATTGATGTAAGAATTAAGAAAGATTACCAAATTAAACTGTCCAATAGATTTGAGGTTTGCAGGAATCAAATGATAATGAAAATATAAATGAAACAGATGTAAATAAGAACATACGTAATGCAATAGAATCAGCAGCTAAAGAAAGTATAGGATACCATACACCAAGAAAAAGTAAGCCATGGTTTGATAATGAATGTCATAATCTAATAGAAATAAGAAATCAGGCTATACTTACGTGGTTAAATAACTCTGATGATACAAATCTAAGCAATTATAATAGAATAAATCGAGAAGTTAACCGCATGTTTAGAAGTAAAAGAAGAGAATACTTGAAAAGCAAAATTAACGAAATTGAAACAAACAGCAAAAACAAAAACATCAGAGGTTTATATAAAGGTGTAAATGAATTTAGAAAGGGGTGGCAAA
The DNA here is from genome assembly GCF_977018435.1 of Lepisma saccharinum. Taxonomy (NCBI): domain Eukaryota; kingdom Metazoa; phylum Arthropoda; class Insecta; order Zygentoma; family Lepismatidae; genus Lepisma; species Lepisma saccharinum. The sequence continues at coordinate 104,189,752 of NC_139232.1, forward strand.
CTAAAGTAAACTTGATAAAAGATAAAGACGGTGATTTTCTAGCTGACCCAAGCGATATTCTAAATAGATGGAAGAACTACTTTAATGACCTTATAAATGTCCATGTAGGAGATAAATCAGAAGTAAATGAAGTCCACACAGCAGAACCTTTAGTTCCAGAACCTAACTTGACTGAAGTTAAAGATGTTATTAAAAGGCTAAAGAATAACAAAGCACCTGGCATTGATTTAATACCAGCTGAGTTAATTAAATATGTTGGAAAATCGTTAATATGTCAAATTCATAAATTAATTTGTTTAATATGGAATAAAGAAGAAATCCCTCAACAGTGGAAAGAATCTATAAGTGTTCCTGTGTTTAAAGAAGGTGATAAAACGAACTGCAATAATTACCGTGGAATTTCTCTACTCTCAACAACATATAAAATATTATCTAACATTCTTTTAACAAGTAAAAAGTAAAGTAAAGTGCTCTCCTGTTATCAGCACCACGCCATGAAGGCGTATAGGGGGTGTGGGGGTAACAAGACTAACCCCATATACTAATGAAATTATAGGTGATTATCAATGTGGATTTAAACGTAACAGATCAACTACAGATCAAATTTTTCACATCAGACAGACACTTGAAAAAAGTGGGAATATAACCAAAATGTCCATCAGCTATTAATTAATTTAAAAAAAGCATATGATTCGGTCAAAAGAGATAAATTATATAATATATTAGTAGAGTTTGGAATACCTAAGAAGCTTGTTAGTATGATAAAAGTATGCACCAGTGAAACAGAAAGTAAAATTCGTGTGGGTACTAATATGTCTGACAAATTTACAATTCATAATGGGTTAAATAAGGAAATGCATTATCTCCATTGCTTTTAATTTTGCCTTAGGATATGATGTTAGGAAGGTAAAAGAAACTAACAAAGGACTAAAATTAAATGGTATGACTCAATTGTTAGCATATGCAGATGATGTAGACTTATTAGGGGATGATATAAATACAATTAAGAATAATGCTAAAATATTCTTCAAAACTGCTAAAGAGATAGGTTTGGAAGTTAACAAAGAGAAAACTAAATATATGCTTACAGGCCGAAACTAAGTGTTAGGTAACAATCAAAATCTAATTATTGATAACAACTCGTTTGAACCACTTTCCAAATTCAAATACTTAGGAGTAATATTAACAAATGAAAATTATATTAAAGAGGAAATAAAAAGTAGGCTTAATTCAGGAAATGCATGTTACTTCTCTCTTCATAAACTTTTGTCTTCTCGTTTAATATCGAAGAAACTAAAAGTTAAAATATACAAAACAGTAATTTTGCCTGTAATATTAAGTGGGTGTGAAACTTAGTCCCTTACATTGAAAGAGGAACACAAATTGAGAGTATTCGAAAATAAGATCCTTAGGAAAATATTTGGACCTAAAAGAGATGGGAAGACAGGTGAGTGGAGAAGGTTACATAATTTAGAACTACATAATTTGTATTCATGTACAGATATTATTAGAATAATTAAATCAAGAAGACTTAGGAGGGCAGGCCATGTGGCACGAATGGGAGAGGAAAGAGGAGTTCACGGGATTCTTGTTGGGAAACCTGATGGTAAGAGACATATAGGAAGGCCAAGACGAAGATGGGGGGACAATGTTGAGATGGACCTAAAGGAAATCGGTAGAGATGGAAAAGAGTATATAGATCTTGCTCAAGATAGGGACAGATGGAAGGCCTGTGTTGCTGCAGCCATAAACCTTCGGGTTTAAGAAGGCTAGAGAATTAGTTAGTTAGTTCTACTGTAAAGAGACACTCATATCTAAATCAAAATATAACTTTCAACACGGAATTCATAACCAGACACAAGCCGCAGTTGCGAAAATGCCGACTTCTTTGAATGGAAGTGTGAACTTCCTATTTCAGTAGGCTTATTAAACACATCTATGTAGTACATAAACATTCGCATAACTAGAATTGTTTTGTTTATAATTTCTAAATACAATCTAATAGCATATTATGTGGTATTCATTGTTTGAATTTGAAAATGAACATGAAGGAAAGAAAGAAGAAAGAAAATAGTGCTACATCTTTTAAGGGAGTTAAGCCATGTTAAAGTATAGGCCCAAATTTCAATGGATAACCGTACAACTAATATAAATTCGGTAAGAAAGAAATTTTCCGATATAAAATATTGTTTTATTCACTAGAACTTGTGAGCCTTATAATTTTGTTACGATTGAAGGTATATAAGTAAATAACAGAAAATGAAAGGTCTCCGCCATGTTGAAACTTCTGCGTACAGATGGCGCTGAGGTGGTAGTTTGTCAATACGGGTGCATTTTTTTCTTCTTTTATGATTAGTATGGAAGATTTCGTAGTGAAAGAAAGATCACATGTTCTTTCCGCAACCATCTGAAATACTATGTGAAAATATGAAAACATTTCGTACATTCAGACAGTAGTGCTTATTATCAAAATTTTCGAAGTGGCGTTTAGTCGCAATATACTCCGTGGTGCAGATTTTAGCCAACACTGTTGCCGAGATTTCACTCCGTGCCTTCTAACGATATGATCAATGCGAGTGCTTCGAAATTGTGAAAGTTAAACCAAGTTAGAAGTGAAGAGTCTGTGATGAAATATTAGCTAGTTGCGTAATGTATAATTACAGATAAATTCAAAATTAAATTGTGGATCTAAGTATGTATCGTTTATATTACAAAATTGTTCTGTGCTATTATAAGTCAGTGAATTTATTGAAACCTAAGTTAATATAAAAAAATCGTGTAATTAAGAAAATATATCTGTGTTCAAAATCTAGATAGCATGGAAGGCTCTGGGCCATCCGGAAAAAGTTTCCCGTTTGTAAGAAATTCAAGAAAGTTCATACAAGTGAAGGAAATGTCTAACGAGGAATGTAATAATAAGAACAGAGAGGACGTCTAAATGGACATGAACGAAATAGTGGAAGGAAAAAGATTACATCTTCAAGTAAAGACGGAGAAAATATGGATGTTGAATTAGTTACTAAGCAACCAAAAAGTCAAGACACTAAACGAAATCGAGCAAGAGTTAATGAAAAGGAGGAATCAGTAAATGCTCCAAAAAATTTCAAAGCAAAGCGTGAAACACAATGTTGGTAGCTTTTGTGCTATTATGTTAGGTAATCACTTAAGAGAAGCTAGAATTAAGGTGAATTATGTTAAGGCATCGGGTCCTAATCGTGCAAAAGTTTACTTTTTAACATCCAATGATGCAAATTACTTTTACTTGAACAAAGAGTTTCAGGAGAAGTACAAGGTAAATGTCAAAATCCCGAAGAGTCTTTTACACAGAATGGGACTAATATATGGGTTACCGTTACATATAAATTTAGAAGAAGTACAAGATGAAGCAGAGGCTGAGAGAAACATTCCAAGACTCAAAATGGAAAGAATGAAGAAGATTAATCAAGAAAATGGGGAATTTGTGTTCAAACTGACCGAATTGATCAGCGTAACGTTTCAATCACAAAGGTTGCCCTCTCATATAAAGCTACTCAGTAACATATTTCAGGTACAGTGTCTCTCAAAACTTTTAGGACAACGACGTTTTAAACTAGGCAACCCAAATTACGTAATGCGCTGGTGGGTTGCGTGTAGAGTTAGGCTCAATTTCAGGCACAATAGATATTTGTGAAATACGCGAAAAGAATAAAACAAAGTATTATTGTATAAAACTCTAAAAAAATATCTGCATTACATTTGTCACAAATAAGAAATACTTTCTGAAAGAAAGAAAATCGATTTTCTAGTATTTCATCGCTGATGAGTCTACGCAAAGGAAAAGAGAAGAGAAGAAACGAAAAGGGACAAAAAATGAGAGGAGAAAAGAAAGAGCGAAAGGGGAAGAGGAAAAGTAAAAGAGGGAAGAAAAGATAGGACAGATGTGGATAGGAGAAGTAATGAGGAGAAAGGGAAAATATGCGAGGAGAGATGAGGAAAATGGAGCAAAGAGGAGAACAGAGAATTTGAAAGACATGAAAAAGAAGGAGAATAGGAGGTTTGATAGGAGAGGAGGAGAACAGAAGAGGGGAGTTGAGAGTAGAGTAAAAGAGAGAACATAAGAAGAACGAAAAGAAGAGGAGAAGAGTGCAGTGAAGTCGGAAATCTAAGACAGGAGAGGAGATAAGAGGAGTGGAGAAGAATAGGATGGAGACAATAGGTGAGAACAGGATGGAAGGCAATATGACATATAAGCAAAGGAGTAGAAGGGGAGAGATGAAGGAGAAGGAGACAAGAGATAGGAGACGAGAGGAGAGATGAGGTATTTGTAGAAAATATCGTCTCAGCGTCAAGAAATGATGCATTGATCAAAATATCGACATGAAACATTCAAAAATATTTTAAAATGAATTGGAGAATGTATTAGATCGGTGCGAAATGCCATTTGGCTGAGTTCAGAGCGAGATAAAATTTGCCACGTAAGATCTTTGATTCTACCTGCGATTATACCACTAAAAACATGGATGCAATTTTCATATTTATAAGAATTATCCAATTTTTCTCCATTTCTTAGATCGTTGAAATGGTAGTTTTGTTATTTAACATTTCTCCTCCTCCCATCGTTAATTCCAAACAGAATCATTCCGTTTCACACTGCATGGACAATGAACACAATGAGATATGTCTAAAACTTTTGAAATTTTTCTCCCTCCGGAGGGGTTTGAACACACGACCATCAGGTTGACAATCTACAACAGTAAACACTACCCTACAAACTTTCGTTCATGAGAATAGCTAGGAGGAGCTGACCAGTGTGAAATGTAGAAGCAACTCTCCTCCTACATGTAATGTGCAAAGAATACTTGTTTGTATCAAAGAAATCGAAGGTAGTAGGAATCGGCGCAAACATTTCATGGAGAATTTCACACGATGAAAACTTTTCATTCGATATTTGTAGAGGTATTCTTGCATTGAGCTGGAGTGGATAAAGGGGTAAAATTAGTATGTCCTGAATTACCACAAATATAAATAGTCATTTCATTAATATTTGTTAATGTCTTTGAAGCAGTACACAATTATCGTTAAAGTATCATAATTCTCGATCTTATACATAAAAATAACCCTTTGAACATGTGTCAATTCATTTATTTGTTTATTTTTTTTTAGTAAATTCCAGATGCAGAACAATGTAGCCACTCTACACTGCTATTACAAATAATGCTACAATGCTCTTGTTTAATAAAAGAAGAATTAAAAAAAGAGCACGTCGTAAGGGGACTCGAACCTGTAACCGCTTGATGCCCAGTCGAGAACTCTAAGCAATACACCACGCCTTTACCTTCCGTTCAAACAATAATTTTTATATATTCAGTCACAACAATATTATAAATGTTGTTGGATATTCATGAAGTTGAACTTTTACTTTAATTTTGAATTTCTTTTCTTGTATTAGCAGCTATCTTCGAGAAAATATTTCGAAGTGATGAAGAAAAACGAGAATTTTGATGTAGCGTTGACAGCGATGTGTACAATTTTTAATAAATTCTTAAATAATGGAAAAGTACCAGAAGATTGGTCCAAACCGTAGATTATTCCAATTTTAAAAACAGGCAAGGACCCTCAAGTAGGTAAATCATATAGACCTATAGCTTTGACGTCAGTTTTAGGAAAGATATTTGAGAAACTGATACAAAAGGAATAGAATGGTTTTTAGAAAGCCAAAACATATTTCAGTTCGAACAAATAGGATTTCGAAAGGGATTAGGATGCCAGGACGGATTAATCACTCTATCCTCTTATATTTTCGACTCACTGAAAAGAATAAGAATTCCATTAGCTGCATTCTTAGATGTAAGCGCACCTTATGATAATGTAGATATTAATATCCTAATCCAAACAATACAACAGCTAAAAATACCTCACAACTATGTTTCGATATTATGGATGTTACTGAGTAAAAGATCTGTATATTTCTACTTTTTCAGTGAAAGTAGAGGACCTTATTCAGCCTGCAAAGGGTTACCTCAGGGAAGTCCTTTAAGTTCTTTGTTATTCAACATACATATGATCGGGATGAAAAGGAAATTAATTAAAACAGTCAATTATCTTCAATATGCAGATGATATCTGTATCTATATCATATTACATTTTTTAGTAAAAAGGGAACACCTCCAATAGTTCACTCAATGTCTCGAAAAACAAGAATTCCCATTACATCAAGAGTAAAATATTTAGGTGTCATCTTGGATGAAAAACTAACTTGGAAGGGCCAAACTAAAGCAATACAAGTCAAATCAGAAAAAGTGTTTAATTTGTTCAAAGCAATAGCAAATACTCAGTGGGGATGTCATCCTCGAGTTATGCTTTTATTTTACAAGAATTATTTTCGGCCTATGATAGATTATTCTCTATTGGCAATGTGTAACTTGACACAAGGAAAATTGAATTCCATTGATTTCATACAAAGGAAATTCTTGAGAAGATGTTTAGGCGTTATGAACAGCACTCCAAACGTAGTAGTATATATGGAAGCAGGTGAATGTTGCATTTCATGTAGACAGAAGATGTTAGCAGCAAATATGCTCCTCAAAGTGAAATCATATTGTGAGCATCCTTTCAAGAATGTACTAAAAATATGATACACTTACATGAAACAGGAAAAGTAACAAACAGAAAAGCTGCTATGTGTATAGAATTGTATAATTCGTTTTGTCAAGAATACCATGATGTTCTACAGATGCGTTCACGGCCTGTTTTTTCATTAGATTATCCTCGACAGTCTGGATAATATTAATTTTCCTTGTTATTCGCACATATCGGAATAATTTACTTAATGGCCAAGTTTTTATTACATATACTCAGATGGATCTAAAAGTGAGTCAGGAGTTTAGATGCGCAGTGTACGATCCACAACATAAAAGAGATCTATTATTTCGGCTTCCGCAAGACTGTTCAATATTTACAGCAGAATCTTACGCAATTTACCAAGCTTTAATGTATGTCCAAAAATTAAATTTACGAAAGTTCTTAATACTTACTGACTCGCAAAGTGTATTACAGGCGCTTAAATCTTCTTACAAGAGTCTTTACAAATTATCCCCTTATATTATAAATTGTATACAATTAGTTCAAACAATACAAAAATCTGGAAAAACCATTGAGTTTTCTTGGGTTAAAGCTCATAGTAATATTACAGGCAATTCTCATGTAGATGAATGTGCAAAGAAAGCAATGTGTCTTCCAAATATTACGAACTTATCGTTATACTATACGGATCTTCTCCCTAGAGAAAAGAAGAAAATTCTGAATGAATGGTTGGATCGGTGTCGAAATGAACTTACAACAGTTAGAGAATTATACAGACCATTTGTTGAATTCAAAACACACAAACCATAGTTTCATCATGTAAGTGCTACAAGAAATGTAATTATATTAATTAATAGACTGAGAACGGGCCATTTGTGTACTAGGCAACATTTATCCAAAATTGGAATAACGAACAATAAGAAATGTGAATGTGGCTGGGAAAGTGCAGATGCACAACATACAGGGTGTCCGGCTTAGACCTTTAACATTACAAAACAGTATAACTTTAGTTACATTCAATTTCAAATGAAACTTATTGTTTGTATGGGACTGGCAACTGTGGCCATTTGCGAGAATCACCAGTACTTCGAGTTGACGTGACGCGCATGCGCGTGTAACGCATAAATTCCAAGATGGCGGAGTTGACGGTTCAGCAGAAAGTGTTCTGCGTTCTTTCACCGGAAGAAAATAAATCTGTGAAGCTTGTTCAACGTGCTTTTCGGCGTGAATTCAATCTTCAACGTCACGACAATTTTCCTTCCTATTTGAATATTGCTAAGTGGGATAAACAACTAAGAGAAACTGGAAGTGTTGTGTCAGTGGCCGTGAAGTACGCGAAGCGGAAGATATCAGAGGAAAACATTGAGGTGATTCGCACTGCATTCACAAGAAGTCTAAGAAAATCAGTAAGACGTGCAAGTTTAGAGCTCAACATTCCTCGGTCTACTATCCATGACGTTGTGCACAAAAGGTTACGTCTATGGGAGTACAAGATCCAGTTACATCAAGGAATTTATGCTGATGATAAGTGAACATTTTCCTGAAGATGGATAGGAAGAGGTTCTAAACCACTTACTTGCCTCCGCGCTCGCCGGATCTTTCCCCCCTAGACTTTTTCTTCTGGGGGTTCATCAAGGACCAAGTCTACAGTATGCCCGTCGAAAACTTGGAAGATTCGCGTAACAGAATTCGTCAGGCGATTAACAATGTGACCCCTCAAATGCTAGTGAATACATGGACGGAATTGGAATATCGGTTCGACATCTGCCGTGCCACAGGGGGGCTCATATCGAGGTTGTGTGAAGTGCTGGTGCTGGGACAAAAAAATGCATGAGTTTTTCTACCAAAATGTAAATTTTGGTAAAAAAAATTGGGTTTCTCTGCAAAATTATGCTCTTTTGTAATGTTAAAGGTCTAAGCCGGACACCCTGTATAATACTGGAATGCTCAAAATATAATAGAGAGAGAAATATCTTGTATAAAACTTTAAATCATCGAAAGGTCCAGTTTCCAAAATTATAGTTTGTTATCATTTTTAAGGGAGTGTAAGATACAATTGTAAAAGATAAAGTGTTCTTTAAAAAATAAAAACTAATAATCTGATATCTGTAAAATAGGGGGGAAAACTGATAATTTTAATGTAAACAATTGTGTACATTTTATATGTGTATTGTTATGGACAAAAACGGCATAAAAGCTGTTAGGTTTCAAATAGATGAATGAATGAATGAATGAATAAACTAAGTTACCAGAGGATAACGAATCCAGTAAATGTTGGAAGAAGGAAACATCGGAAGAAACTGAAAGGTAAGTCTTATATTTAAATGCTTGTTGCTTAATCCATCAAAAGCAAAACGTTTGCCATATGCAAGAGTGATGCAGAATGTATGATTTATTTATATGTTGAGGAAATACCTTCCGATATAATTTCTGTGAGAATATCGCTTCAACTTGTCTTCCTTTTCAAAGCAGCACGCATTTTTCCTTACAAACGAAGTTGATAATTCTTTGCAATTGTAAAATCAGAAGAGAACGTTATTTTAAATTAGACATAATGCAGATATTACAGTTTTGTGATTATTCCTAGAGAATGAAATACCTTGATATAGATTATATTCTGGCATTAAATCGATATTGCACAAAATGCTCTACTATCGTTCCTGTAAGATTATTTAAGTATTTCACTGGTGCTATTCAAATGTACTACATCGGAATTTGCATTACAAATAAGTCGTTCAATATAGTTTCACTTTGCCCTTGTACATGGTTGGAACGAGTCGTTTCTTACCTGTTTAGAACAAGATTTTTCTCCTTTATGTTTTTGAAACTTGAACACAGTTCATAAAGCTCGCAAATGTTAAATGCATTAAGTAGGTTAAGCTGTTAGGTTGGATTGGAATAGATTTAATGTGAGATCCCCGAATTTTGTGCAAGTTCTGGAAAACGTTCTGTTAACTTCTTTCACAGAATCAGGTCACAAAACCAGTTTTGTAAGCTGTATAAAACTCTTCGGTTTTCTCATTCTTTCATAATTTTGAACGCCTTGTAATGGTAGTGCAGCATTTCCATAAGTTCATGCTTTATGTATTTAAAGTGTAAAAGTACACCCTAACAGCTAAAAGGGTAAAGTCCTAACCGAATACCAAACAATAGTTTGCGTGTTTACTGAGAATTTACAAATTACTATAGATTAGTAAAGATTAGGAGTTCAAATATTTTACAAGTGCAAGGCCAATCATTTATTTGTGGGTAAGATTGATTGATTTTCAGAGAAATCATAATTTGTCCACATTATGCTACGAATATTTGATTCAATAACCTACTGAAGTCCAAGTCATATTCATAGGCTTGCGCACGGGGGCTCACGGACGTTCGCAGATTTTTTCCACATAGGGACAAGCAAGATATTTTTTCATGGGTCATATTACCCCGATAATATGGCCATGGGGCTGCCCTCTCAAAAACACCACTTGAATTTGAAATTATCGCATACTTGCGTCCCTCCATTACATAATAATTAATGTAAATTACTATGACTGAAATCAAATTATACATGTGAAATATATACTTTTAGATTGATATTCGTTTTCGAAGAGGGAGGTGTGTTAAGCCTTGCTCCCCTTTTAGACGTTCCATGCCCATGCATTATTATACTTACAACTAGAAATTTAGTGTAGAGGAATCTTATGACTGTAATTAAACGATATTATTGGAGTAAATTAAGTATTTCAAGCCGATGAAAATTCAAATTAACTACGGGGAAGGGGTAGCAGTGGCGCAACCACAATGGGGCACAGGGGCATTGCCTTATCCCAATCTAGGACGGAAATCAATTCTAGGAGGGCAGACATTGAAGTAAGAGAAAGTAAAGCTAGCAGAAATTAAGAGTAGCAGGACAATAGGATACTCAAAATGGAATTAGTTTTCACGTCTTTCTATCATATTTTTCCCAGACGGCCAGGAGCACTTGTAGGGGGTACAGAGGGGCAATTGCCCTTCTACTTCAAATTTTATATACAAACAAAAATACATTTCGTAAAATTTTCTTGCTCGCTTCGCTTCTCAATTTCTGCATTTCTTACAGTCTTGTCAAGACCATACTTACAGCTAGGGGACGGCGGGAGTTGTCCCTGGGCGCTGAACAATCTGAATGAGAAAAATTGTAAAAGAGAACCCCATGGTGTCCCGTGAAATTTATTGCGCCATATTAAATCAATACTGTTTTCAATTTGCAAAAATTTGAAGAGTGAAATTTTTTTGCTCGCTTCGCTCGCAATTTATTTTCTCCAGTGCATTGTAAATTAATAGAGACAGTGTAAGAACAATTAAGTGCTTCAGACAGTTGCTCCTGTAACAGCTTGGTTTGGAGGAAAAGGAGCGCGCATATTTCAGAGACAATTTATATCATTTTTGCTGTTGGTTTCTTATGGGGCGGATGAATTGATTATGTAATGTATATAAATAATATATCATGTATATATATACATACACACACATATACCCATCAATGCAATAGAACTAAAACAGTGAGAGAAAGTGAAGTTTTTCTTTCCCTGAACTTTCAAGGCTTTTGCCCCCCCCCCCCCCCCTAATGAAATTGTCTGCGAACGCCTATGGTCATATTTCACATGCACTGTAATGATAGATCTGGGTCACTGAAGTGGGCTGATACCGTGAATCAAACCTTTCATAATTCTGTTATAACAGGACCACTTCGTTAACCATTATGGTGCAGTTAAGATCAATTGTATTCACATCCACTTACACAACATCTCTAAGTTGTTTTCATTTTATTATTAACTCAACTTGTCTGTGGTTGTAACAATGTAATGAAAATGATTATTTCATCTTTGTTAAGTTCATAGTCTCATACACCATATTAACAAAACTTTTATTTGCTCCTTTTGCAGATGAACAATTGAGAATCTATTTGATGTGTCTTCCAAGAATTCCTTGAAATTTGTAAAAAGGACAACAGATTTGACTAACAATGGCAACCTAATACCGTGGAAGTTTGTGGATATGCTTGTATGGAATCAAAATCGTCTGTGTGGATTGTTTGAACTGTACACAATTTGCAGATACGTGGTTGAATGGTGATGGTTTACAAGATATCAAGAGTCCAAATTATACTCAAGAAATAATGTTGCAAGAGTTCTTAATATCTGGTTGCAAGTAGTCAGCAATTGGGAACGGTATATTTGAGAAACTGAAAATAATGGGAATGGTATAACTTGTTTGTCTTGTCTGTCAAGTTATAGAACACCTTCCTTGAAATTTTTGCTAGTTCCAATTTTTAAGGATATTTGCTTTCTGAATGGGATGATGATTTCAAGATCGCAAGAAGCATACGCATCTATGAGAGAACGACATAATGTTTTGCAGGATGAGCAAGAAGGAGAATGAAGTTACATTGAAACAGAAATGTTAATGTGAATTTATAAGTATATCCCGAATATATAGTTTTAGTAGTCTCTTCATGCTATGATTTTTGAATTATTTGAATTTTATTCTAATGGTAATTATTACGATATTGTATCTTAGAAAACTTCTCTCACAATTCTTATCTGATTAATACTGAACTCTTAGATATCAACAGTATTTGGAAAGTTACTTTTCAAAAGTAATTCAAAGTTAATCACTTGAGAAATTAATTCAGTTATAATTACTGTAGCTTTAAAACGTATCTAATTTAGTTACTATTACAATTAAATTACTTTATCCAAGATTAGTTATATCTTGTAAGACATGGTTCAGAACATGAAATGCAAGCGCACTATTCATTTAATCACAGATGACCACCAACAACTTAGCATTAACTTTCATATATAATTGAGGACTAAAAGTGGTAAACGTTGTAAGTGCCAAAAGCGAAAGTGTTGGGAAATCGCATCGTTCCGCACATCAGCCCGTAAGAACGTGCACACTAGTAACCTCTTTACACGCCCTTTGAACTACTTAGAGGGCTCTCAGCCACATTTCACGTTTACCACATTATAAAGCATGGCACATTCAAGAGTTTAATTTGGAAAACGGTGTTTGAATTATTGTGGCACCTACAGCGTTTACCAATTTTACTTCAATTATAACTGCTTGTCTCCGTGTTGGAGTGGTTAGAACAGCTCGTTTCGACGCTAGGAGCCTCTGGTTCGAATCCCGGCATGGCTATTCTTTGTATGTGGTCCTTCATAAGTTTCATCATTTATCACTCATTCTCATCTTTGCGATTAGACAAAAATGGCAGAAAAGCGTAGTAAAATACATTAAATCAATCAACCATATAATTATGACTAACTTAATATATTTTATATGTAAATACAGAGGCAATAAAATCCACATATTTTACTTAAGGATGAAAAAATAATATTTTCTTGTATTCTTGTTGAGCAAACAATATATTATTCAGAATTACTGTTGAACTGTGGTATACCAATGAGGATTGTTGGAGATTATATAGCCTTCTGTCGAAATTATTCTAATAAAAATACGCTTGGAATAGATACTTCCTGGTTCTTTGCAATAAATAAAATTGTTCTCATGGTCTCACGATTTCAATAATCACTAATTCATCCATTCTTTCAGGAGAGGATATGATTCAACAAATTGTAAAAATGGAACAGAAGAAAATTTCTTTATGTGCGAAAAAATAGTAATTGTACACTTCTGTTCAGATCAATTGGTACATACTTCAACTCTTCGACCCTATAAAGAGTGACACTTTATGTGAACAGGAGTATACAACTAACTTTGAACTTAGTTACTAGTTCGGTGAAAAAATAACTGCATTTCAGGTACTAATTTCATAACGTAAGTAGTTTACAGTTAATGTTACTCGAAAATGTTACTGTTAGTTCCAAAGACAGCTGCAGAACAAACCAGTATAATTCGTGAAGAAGTGTGAAACAGGACTTTGGGCACTGTACTTAAGTAGTATGAAACGTACAAATAATCACTGTGCTGCTCCTTTACCTTTATTCCCGGGTGTCAAATAAGGGCCTCCCCGATGGCGTAGTGGTAACGTCGTCGCCTTGTAGCTACTCAAGAGGTTCGATACATGGTGGAAGCGCATTGAACAGTGGTTCGGATCCCACTTTTAACTGTAGGTCCAGTTCTGATTAGCCTATCTGGACTTAAGAAATGAATTCAATGTTTTTAAATAAATAATTTTCTTAAAGTATAGTAATTTGAGCTTTAATTTCCATTGTAACACTGTTAAGCCTTGTTTCCATGTCATTAAAATGTTGACGAAGGAAAAAGTTTATAGTATAAAAAATACATATAAAAACGTAACGTTTCTACCCTCTAACGGGGTCTTCTTCAGACGAATATTCACAATTGAATATTCGTCTGAAGAAGAACCTGTCAGAGAGTGGAAACGTTACGTTTTTATGTGTATTTTCTTTTATACTATAAAAGTTTTCCTTGCTCACCATTTTAATGTTTGTTTTTTTAAATTTCCATCTTCAGTTTTCTTCCAATATTGCGAATAAGAACTTTTGCAGCTTTTAATATACCCGAAAATATTATGAGCGAAGATTCCTTGGTCTTATCGTCATCCTGAGAAAATGGAACACTTTTTTGTATCAGTTGTAATTCTGGAAGAAAAATACATTTAGAAACTGACACTTACAGCCTTGTGGAAAAATTAACATTAATACTTTTAAGCATTTTGAACAATGTTTATAATTGAAAAAATTGAAAATGTGTTTTATCTTTAACTTCATTTTACTAACACAGGGTGCGGAAAATAATATCTTGTAAATGACGTTTCAACAATGAAAGCACGGTGCGTTGCGTTGCGTTCTACCAAAGAATATTTTGAACGGTCACTCCATACACAAGGAAACAACTTCGCTGCAGCAAGCGAACGGAAACGTCTCTGCGCAAGTAGTGACACGAGACGGCTCTAGAAGTACCAATGAACACGTGAGAGGGAACGGGGGATAGCGGCTGAAGTAACCAGCATTGGCAGAATCGTGTACTACTTCGCTCTGCCCACTCGATCCCTCCCCCCCCCCCCCCCCATCCTTTCCACCTTCTCTGGCGCTCTGTTCAGCCTTGTTGCAACAGAGATAGTCGGGACAAAGTATAAAGCCTCCGATCAAAGGTAGAAGGTACTGTAATACAAAATCAAGTATACAGTCAACGCAGTCACGTATCCAGAAATTCCTTTCGGGGGGCGAGGGTGACAATATATTTTTAAGGGGTATAGATAGAACCTCACAAGTATATATTTGCCCTTTTGGAGGCAAAACGGGTAGAGTGGGGACAAGGAAAGTTTACTTTCTCTTGGTAGACAAGACCTAGCATTAAGAGGCCATAGTGCGGAGGCAAAAAAATGATGAGCAACTGTCCCCTAAATAGTAACCACCGTTTAAGGCTGCCATTTTTATCACAACGTGTTTGTCCGTTTCTTCTCATCAGGTATCAAAACATATTTGGTGTCTTTGAGTGTCTTCACGAAGCTGTTACACAATGGATGGACAATCGCCTCGACAATACGAGATTCAAACTGTGGACTACAAATTGCACGCACACAGTTCTCGAATATCTCTCCCTGATTCGAGCCTGAACAGAACTAATGTGTCTTGTCTTTCCATGTATGCAGCTCTTAGAAAAGCAGAAACCTACCAAATTGTTCATATTCAGGCCTAAGCACTCGCAAGTGTTCAAAATTGTCCTTCACAGTTTCCGCAGTCTTGTCATATATCGGCACGAAACAAAGGAAGTCTTCTCAAACACAGCTGGATCGAGAAACAATTAATGCACAGTGAAAACCCTTCCGTCCCAACACACCTAATGTTTCGACTTCCAATATGATAAAATGCTCACTCATTTATCTCAAGTGGCGTGGTAGGGGTCATAACCCTCCTTTGGCCCAGTATTTCTAAAGAAATGAACGTGAAAGGCAGAGAAAGATGGCAAAATGAGGACTGACTACCGAAAAAAGTATACGTAACCGCCCCCCGTATACATGCTATTATCAATAACAGGGTTATATAACATTTTCTATCTTGCCTAGATAATTATTACTCTCCTTAAAATATCGTCACATTATTCAAGAAGCCAAATACCTACTTTATCTAGTGTAAACTGAAATATTTCCTGACGGGTGGGTCAACCCCACCTTATCCCCACCTTGGACATGTGCTATTATCAATTACAGGGTTGTAGATTTACCTTGCCTCGATAATTATTTCTCTCCTTAAATTTTCGTCACATTATTTTATTTCACACACACACACACAAGAAACCAAAAAGCCTCATTTTATCTAGTGTAAACCGAAAACTTTCGGGGGGCTATAGCCACCTGAGTCCCCTCCTTGGATACGTACCTGAGTCATCGCAGCATTTGCTTCAAAAGAATTCACAAAATGTTTTTAATTGTTTTAATTACTGTCCTCACTTGGTCCGTTTCGTGTTTGAATTAACTACACTTATTATTGTATTTTCTACTCTGCGTTCTGAATATTAAAATAGATACTGAACATAAAACAACGGATTTTCTATTAATATTTAACTACACTTATTACTGCATTTTCTTCTGTGCGTTCTAAATATTAAAATAAATAATTAATATAAAACAACGGATTTTATATTAATATTTCGACTATTACTACCCTCCACTGATGATATATTGCTTATTTCTGTAAAAAGAACATATAATTAAAATCTCATGATTATCAATTTTCCTGATTTACTATATTTTTAATCCACTAACTCAACTCTAACCAATATGGTGCCATCTCACATAGAGTACCCTAATCGACCAACCTGTATGTACAGTCACGGACACTTCTGGGTTGTAACGACCCTATTGAAGAAGCACTCAAGCAAGCCATCTATGTCTAACCACCAAGCTCCTTGTGACTAGACAACCCAAACAACATTGTAATTCTGCGGCTTGTACACCAGTCACGGGTATACATTTCTGTAAATTGAGCAGTGATGCCAAAGAGAAATACGAGATGAAGATTGTCGGAAGTAATGTCTCGTGTTCTCGACACGGAATAATACTCGGTCCAAGTTACGTTCCTTTATTTAATGTTGTTTGGTAACGAACCTGACGGACTGGGTTTATATTTTCACTCCTTGCATTACACTAAGTTCTATATTTTACAGTTATATTAATGCTTTGAACGAAAATAATACCTAGAACAACATCCAACACACGTTCACACCACTCTTGTCACACACATGCACGTGAAAACGCACACACAAAGCTAATGATTGATTGATTGATTTAGTTTATTTTACTTCGCGTTTTGTGCCTCTTGGCTAATTTGCGAATATGGGGATGATTAATGAAATGATGAAATTGATGAATGGACATTCACAAACAACCAAGCCCGACCGGGATTCGAACCCGGGACCCTTGGAGTCGCAGCGCGATGTTCTAACCACTCGGCCACAGGGTCGGGCACACACAAAGCTAAGTTTTAACTTCCAAGTGAAGGTCCAAATTACAGTAAACGGAGAAGCATGATGTGCGAAACACGTGATATTTCACAGAAAGAATGCGTCTATTTTTGACATACGTGGTTTCTATTAATAGAGAATGAGACAATTATCAGAAATTAAGATGGATTTGCTTTTTCATGTGCTGAGGAAGGAAACAGACTGATTGGAAAGAGAAAAAGTAGTGCTATTGATAGTGTGTTGGTTAGCGTGCAGAGCTTTCATCAGCTAGCCCTAAGTTCGATCTCCACTATGGGCAAACTTTTTTTATTATTTTCTTGCAGTGAACAAGTTTATTATGTTGTTTTCTAGGCATTTTAACGAAAGGATACACATCAAATTTAATATTTTAATCTGTCCTTTCATTCTTCTAATAGGTTCTATATCACAAGGGATATAGAGATTCTCTATCTTGGCGAAGGATATTTTCTCAATAGTTCCGTAGCTACGATTCTCCAGTCCCTTCCACCCACTTCTTTTTTTAATTTCTTCATATCTACTCACGAAATACCATGAATCTAACGAAAACACACAGATAAAGTTAGAACAAGAAACACACCTCGCATCGAAGATTCCAGGTTTGAGTTCTGGATTTATTGCGAGGGTGGATTATTCCTGTGTGTCTATTTATCATCTTCGTCTAAAAAACATTCCTCACTATTCCCGTGATTAACTTAGGGAGAGACCAAAGCTACTCAAAAAACAAAAGTACAGAAAACGCAAGACACGCCTGGCTACGCATGTAATACCTTAGGAATTAGCAATCTGAAAATAAACTTTCGTTTTGGTGGACTACTTGCAAAATTGTTTCGTGTTGTCTCGTTTGGAGTGTTTGCTAGCGTGTCGGACAAGCGTGCGGGCAACCTGAGTTCGAGCCCACCAGAAGGTATCTTTTTTTTTTGTCTAATTTCATCCAACCTTATTTATAAAACTCAGGTTTCTTTAAATCCTGTTGAATTACATACCACTTCGTATGTTGGCAATCTGAAAGCAGCAAAGATGAAAATTAATACGATTTTTTTATTATTCCTAGAAAATGACAATGAAACCATTAATAACGGTTTTTGCAATGTGATATTGATATCATATATTGAAATACTAAAAATGGGGAATTTTCGCTTGAAACAACTTATAAATGATCATATCCTGATGTAAGATGCACGATCAGAAAGCCTGAATGTTGCATTCAAAACTGCAGATAACTAACTAACTAACTAACTAACTCTCTAGCTTTCTTAATCCCGAAGGTTCATGGCTGTAGCAACACAGGCCTTCCATCTGTCCCTATCCTGAGCAAGATCTATATACTCTTTTCCATCCCTACCGATTTCCTTTAGGTCCTACTCAACGTAGTCCCTCCATCTTCATCTTGGCCTTCCTACAGGTCTCTTACCATCAGGTGTCCCAACAAGAATCCTGTAAACTCCTCTTTCCTCTCCCATTCGTGCCACATGGAATGCCCACCTACGTCTTCTTCATTTAATTATTCTAATAATATCTGGACATGAATACAAATTATGTAACCTTGTCCACTCACCTGTCTCCTTATCCCTTCTATTTTTAGGTCCAATTATTTTCCTAAGGATCTTATTTTCAAATACTCTCAATTTATGTTCCTCTTTCAATGTAAGGGACTAAGTTTCACACCCATATAATACTACAGGCAAAATTACTGTTTTGTATATTTTAACTTTTAGTTTCTTAGATATTAAACGAGAAGACTAAAGTTTTTGAAGAGAGAAGTAACATGCATTTCCTGAATTAAGCCTACTTTTTATTTCTCTTTAATATCATTTTCACTTGTTAATATTACTCCTAAGTATTTGAATTTGGAAAGTGGTTCAAACGAGTTGTTATCAATAATTAGATTTTGATTATTACCTAACACTTGGTTTCCGCCTGTAAGCATATATTTAGTTTTCTCTTTCTTAACTTCCAAACCTATCTCTTTAACAGTTTTGAAAAATATTTTAGCATTATTCTTAATTGTATTTATATCATCCCCTAATAAGTCTACATCATCTGCATATGATAACAACTGAGTCACACCATTAAATTTAGTCCTTCGTTAGTTTCTTTTATCTTCCTAACAGCATATTTTATGGCAAAATTAAAGAGCAATGGAGATAATGCATCTCCTTGTTTTAATCCATCATGAATTGTAAATTTGTGAGACACATTAACACCCACACGAATTTTAATTTCTGTTTCACTTGTGCATACTTTTATCATATTAACAAGCTTCTTAGGTATTCCAAACTCGACTAATATATTATATAATTTATCTCTTTTGATTGAATCATATGCTTTTTTTAAATCAATGAATAGCTGATGGACATTTTAATTATATTCCCACTTTTTCTCAAGTGTCTATCTGATGTGAAAAATTTGATCAGTAGTTGATCTGTCACATTTAATGTAATTACATAAAGTGCACTTACTACACAAAACTGCAGAGAACAATGCATTATTTCTTAACAGTTCACCATGCATGACTTATAAACAGTGAAATTTATTTTCGTACTATAATAGGAATTTAGTTATTAATATAAATAAACAAGAGAGGAGAACTAATGATGAACTAAAATTGTAAACAAAAATAAAATATCTAAGTTTTTCAGAAAAAAGCACACAAGTCACAAACTGCGAATATCTGTTGATTTCACCTAAGAAGGAGAGGCTACGGTTTGGGACGGGACTTTCTATAGTGGTACGGTACCCTGCAGTTTTTTTTTATTATTTAATTAAAGGAATACACCTACTTATCAGTATCCCCAGTTCTTCACATTTTTCTCAGTTGTCATACATGTCAATTTTCTCTATGTTCTCTTTATTCTCATTGGGACAAACACAAACATCCATGCCCGAAAAGAGTATTGATAATATCGCACGTTAGCCAGCAATTTCCGAGGAAAAGTTTGATAGCCGGTTTATACTCGAGTGGTTGGGATCCCACTTTAAACTGTAGGTCCAGTCCGGTATAAGCTTTCTTACTGTGCATAAAGTGGACTTAAAAGAAGAAGAAATCCGAGGAAAAGCGCATGAAGGTTTCGATTTTTTCCAAGTGCCTTGATGAGGAGATGCTATTGTATGACTTTAAACTAGCCAGGTAGCCCCATAGTAGCGAATAATTATCACGTCCCACAGGTTATGGGTTCGATTTCCGTTCTACTGCCCAATTTCATTTTAATAACTCGAGCAACAAATGTTTGCATTTTATTTAATAATTTATTGAAATAAAGGTGAATATATTTTTACTTTATTTTTGGGTGGAAATCTCTATTTTACAGTTTTCAATTTTATTTATGGAAATATTTTTTTTAAGATCGTTTTCCACTTTTCTCATCATTTTACAAACATTTACATATTAAATTGTCCACGTGTTTTATTCAAAAAATGTTATACCTGGTGAAAAGTATACATTTCTTTCGAGAAAATGTACAAGGAATGAATATAATTCTATTCGCAAGTAATTGTCGTAAAAGTTTGGAAAAGAAAATTCAATTCGAAATTCAACAATTCGCACAGCAAATAAAATAAGAATGTGTGCAATAAATAAAATGAAATAATTAGTTGCATGAGTTAAGAAAAAAATTGGAGGCAATCAAATGGAATCGAACCAAGTACCTTCTACGTGTCAAACTAACACGCTACCACCACACCACCGTGCCTTCTGTCAGACGGACAATATATTCGTCTCGTGAGTAACGCTTGCTAAGTTCCTAAACATTGAAGCTCTTTTTTCTCGGGAATGACTGACTAATGTAATTGTTGTTGTGTGTCACGGAGATATGTTTACTGCAACATTTGAGCACACAATCGAAACATACAGAAACAATGTTTGTTCTGCATGTCATTACTTTTCCCCGAGTTCAAAAAATATCCAGAATCCAAACTCACTGCTAGTTACCCAGTTATGCAAAATATGCCTGGACTACACGCATGCGCTTTATCAGGGATGCGAAGGAACCTCGCAAAGTTACAGAAGGTTCTCTGGGGGTGCTGTCGGTTGGCCGCGGAGTCACGTGGTATCTTCTTATCATTCGAACATGACCTTGTGCAGCACACTGAAGCGAGCGAAGGTATTTCATGTGATTTGTAAGCTGGAACAGACTTTACACGCGTCACAATCGACAGAGGTTTGTCCTCAGCTTATTCTTTAGGGACAGGCAAACCACACTAGGCATACAGAGTATAAATATGGGAGGCAATTATTTCTCAGTCTCCTCACACTGACAATTTTATTACCCTTTTTGGAGTTAGTTGGCCATAGAAACGGATCTTATTATTGAAGTCGTATCTCATGTGATGGCTTGGTTCAGCTGATCAGGTTTTCTGACAAAAGCAGGGCAGGTTATCCAAGAACAATCTGCTTCCTTCCTCATCCTGTATAAAGCATACGAGCACATAGCACAAATATGTAAGAGAAATATTTGTTAATTGGGTAACTTGTTTGCAATTGAATTTCTATCATTAACAGCTGCAAAGAAATTCTGTAATTATCAAGTGCTTTACGGGCTCAACGTCAAGTTTGGATTTGTCGGTTATCCAAATATTATTAATTTTGAAAATACTCTTTCAGTTGGTGGAATGTGCCTGAAATTGAATGACATATTAAATCGTGAACGTATTTTGTTTCTTTAATTAAAACTTTTAGTTTACAAATAAATCATCAAACCAACCTGTGTTCTTCTCCCTTGTTTATTTATAGTAATATCTAAAATCCCATTGAAGCATAGAAAAAACTTTTCGCTGTTCATAAGTCAGTCATTGTTCTCTGCAGTTTTCAATGTAACATTCAGGCTTTCTGATCGTGCATCTTACGCTTCACATCAGTGGTATTTATAAGTTGGTTTAAGAGAAATTTTCCATTTTTAATCTTTCAATATATGATATCAATATCACATTGCAAAAACAGTTATTAATCGTTTCAATGTCAATTGCTGGGAAAGAAAATCGTATTACTTTGGATTCGAACATGCAAACGCAAGTATCAAAGTATTTACTTTAGACAACACTCACAATTTTGAAACGTGGAAAGGTTAACGGAGAATGTTAAATTTGGTGTGTTGACATAATGTAGCTACTGAAATATTAGCACTGACAACTAGGAAGCGATCTCAATTATAACGTGGCTGCATGCTTTTCGCTAATAAATAACTGTGTTTTTTCAACGTATACACAAATACATCGTCGCTTCGGAACAAGAAATGTTCATCCTTGCTTCTTTCAGATTACTAACATACGAAGTGGCATGTAATTCAACAGGTTTTGAAGAAACCTCAATTTTTATAAATAAGGTTGGATGAAATTAGACAAAAAAAAAGATACCTTCTGGTGGGCTCGAACTCAGGTTGCCCGCACGCTTGTCCGACACGCTAGCAAACACTCCAAACGAGACAACACGAAACAATTTTGCAAGTAGTCCACCAAAACGAAAGTTTATTTTCAGATTGCTAATTCCTAAGGTATTACATGCGTAGCCAGGCGTGTCTTGCGTTTTCTGTACTTTTGTTTTTTGAGTAGCTTTGGTCTCTCCCTAAGTTAATCACGGGAATAGTGAGGAATGTTTTTTAGACGAAGATGATAAATAGACACACAGGAATAATCCACCCTCGCAATAAATCCAGAACTCAAACCTGGAATCTTCGATGCGAGGTGTGTTTCTTGTTCTAACTTTATCTGTGTGTTTTCGTTAGATTCATGGTATTTCGTGAGTAGATATGAAGAAATTAAAAAAAGAAGTGGGTGGAAGGGACTGGAGAATCGTAGCTACGGAACTATTGAGAAAATATCCTTCGCCAAGATAGAGAATCTCTATATCCCTTGTGATATAGAACCTATTAGAAGAATGAAAGGACAGATTAAAATATTAAATTTGATGTGTATCCTTTCGTTAAAATGCCTAGAAAACAACATAATAAACTTGTTCACTGCAAGAAAATAATAAAAAAAGTTTGCCCATAGTGGAGATCGAACTTAGGGCTAGCTGATGAAAGCTCTGCACGCTAACCAACACACTATCAATAGCACTACTTTTTCTCTTTTCCAATCAGTCTGTTTCCTTCCTCAGCACATGAAAAAGCAAATCCATCTTAATTTCTGATAATTGTCTCATTCTCTATTAATAGAAACCACGTATGTCAAAAATAGACGCATTCTTTCTGTGAAATATCACGTGTTTCGCACATCATGCTTCTCCGTTTACTGTCATTTGGACATTCACTTGGAAGTTAAAACTTAGCTTTGTGTGTGCGTTTTCACGTGCATGTGTGTGACAAGAGTGGTGTGAACGTGTGTTGGATGTTGTTCTAGGTATTATTTTCGTTCAAAGCATTAATATAACTGTAAAATATAGAACTTAGTGTAATGCAAGGAGTGAAAATATAACGGAAGGTTGTAATGAGGCGAATCATTACTTGATCCTTTTTTATTTGATATGTTTAATTAATTAATTGAATTGGATAAATCGGGTTTTAGTGTCATGTATTTTGGTAATGTTGTGGATGTCTATGTATTCATGTACGTGCGTATTCTTGGCCGTTGGGTAGGTAGGTGTGTCTCTGGACAGCCGACAAGCGGAAAGTTCCCAGTAACGGTTAGGTGATTAGCGGGGCCTATAAAAGGAAGGGAAGGAAGCAGTCGGCCTCAGATGTTTTGGTGCAATACGGCGAGGTGTATTTTCTCTATGGGGCGAAACGAAGAATTTTTCTTGATACTATGAATCGGCGCATACTTTAACTTTCTTTCTTATAATACACACACTTCATTCTTTTTTCACATTTAATTCAATAGTACATGTCATGTGGGAAACCGGGTACATATGTACACATACCTTCAGCCACCCTTTTTGGTACTGAAGATTATAATTTTTTCTTACTCGTGGAGCCAGTGTATGTTGCTGAGAATCGGCTTAAAAGCACAAATTATACCTATACAAGGTGTAGGGGGTTGTGAAATCCATCGACGAATTGAAAGGATTTATCCGGCGACGAAAGTTGGTGTCACCACTTTGAGCCCGAGTCGAAACTGCAAATTCGTCAGTGGATGCACGCAGATTCCCCTCCACCAAAAAAGTTCAAGACCCTCCACACTAGAGCCGGCAAGGTCATGCTTTCGTTCTTCTTCGACCGCAAGGGACCACTCCTCGTCGACTTCCTGGAGCATGGAGCTACGGTCAATGCCCAGCGGTGTTGTGAAACATTAACGAAGCTCAGGAAGGCAATCAAACCGAAACGTTCCGGTCACCTTTCTCGTGGTGTCGTCCTATTGCACGACAACGCTAAACCACACACAGCCAAAGCAACAAAGGAGTGTCTGAAAAAAAATTCAAGTTGGAAATCCTGAGCCACCCCGTATAGTCCAGATCTGTTCACGTGTGACTTACACATCTTCGGTGAGCTCAAAAAAGCACTGCGGGGACAACGGTTTCAATCGGACGATGACGTCAAGGAGTACGTGCGCAATTGGTTCCAACAGCAGCCTAAGGAGTTCTACGAGGGTGCCATTTTGCGACTGGTGTCACAATGGGATAAATGCCTAAACAGTGGTGGACAATACTTGTGAGGTTCGTTACGTATGTGCTGTGAAATATCCTCTGCCTCGTTATTTATTGACTGAGCTTAATTTATCTAAGATAGAAAATCGACTTTGCTTTTGTATTTAGCATAAAATATTTGTAATCTGGCTTTCAAGTGCTTCATGTATAATGTAACGTAATCGCTGGTAAGCCTGTTCACGGAGCAAGTCTTGACACATTTTGGCCACCTAATGTGGTTGTCCATCGTGAGATCACAGCGCAGTAAATTTATTTTTTAATAGTCAATGCACAGCTCAAAAATTTTACCTCTTTCTAATTTTTTAAACTTTATACATTAATGTGCATCCTTGAAATTATTAATAAATAAATTATGGCATATGTATAGTCTTGTTCACAAATATAAAATACAGTTTAAAATAGTTAGCAACCACTGGATCTAATGAACTCTAGTGGCCCGATGCTGGACCCAGTCCGGTAGTTGGGAAACACTATCCTAGAGCACGGTGGTCCTAAAACTGACTCAGAAACTAAATTGATTGGACTCAAATGGCAAAAGACAAGAATATTTTAAAAAATCTAACTTTCTTGCAGTACAAATTGTGTTTCTTCAAGTTCACTGTATGCTTTGATATGCTAATTGGGATTGGTTTAATTGTTTGATTGATTGTTTTTTTAAGTCTACTTTATGCACAGTGAGGCTAATCGGGACTGCACCTACAATATAAAATGGGATCCGAGCCACTATGTGCCTGCACTAATTGGGATTGGACCTACAGCTTAAAATGGGGCCTGAATCGCTGTGCCTCCATTAGGGACCCCCTTGATTACAAGGTGACATTATTTTATGCAAACGTGGAGGCCCCTCATTCTTTTATATTATTCAATCAAAATCCTGCTATTTTCCACTCCCAATTACAAGTTACTTTGCGATCTAAGTCTCCCTTGTAGTAGCATACCGATTTTAAGTATTAGATGGGGTATATGCACAAGTAGTTTCGCACACATATTATGAATAGTAAAGTTTATAATTCTTATGAAAATTTTAATAGTTTAATATTAACATTTAATTAATTTTCTCAAATTACATGTGAATGTTCCTTTTAAGTTCATTTTATGCTCACATAGTCTAATCAGGATTGGGCCTACAGTTTTAAGATGAAATTTGAATCTTCATGTAATTTGTCTGCACTGAAGATCAAATCTGGTATCCTTTAATACAAGACAACAATGCAATTGGGAAGACACAATCAGAAACTCACATATGGTAAAATCAAATTAGCAACTACAGGGTATACAGAAAGTTATGCAAACAAGATTTTAACTTACGTTATTTCGTACAAGGAGAGAGAGAGAGAGACATGAATCTTACATTGCTCTTTCTCTGCTGTGTGGATACTTGTTTTAAAGATTAAATTAGGTTATCATGCTGTGCATGAACTTTCAGTAAGGCGAAAATTGACTAAGTTTTAATAATTTTAGCACAAAGTAAAAATAATATGGATAAAAGACAGTTGTGAAATAGCTTGCAAAAATTTTCGATGTGTATTGATGATCTCTGTGATTATCTACCGATTCGAAGAAAATAATTATACTTACTCGGGCAAGAAGCGGCAACTTTAAAATTCAACCTCACAAAGCAGCTAGCAGGGAAACGGGATTTTGTCAAAATAACAGTTCTGCGCTGTAATTGGACACCGGGGGATACAATTGCAGGAATGTAAAGCAGGAAAATATGCAAAAACGAGTAGGTACTGGTTACTTGAAATAGTATACGTAATACTCCCTTCGATAATCTTGCGCACACTACTGCACATTACTACCATAAAAAGAAATAAGCTTATTGACCACATCTGCTCACCTCCGGCAATTCAGCAGAGCGCACACTAATTGATTTTTCGTGGACCTTGATATCATCCGACCATTCCTCCGTGGTCAGGCCGCCTATCCATTGGTCAGCTGTGGATCCATCCAGAAGAGACTTCTCCCAATCAATGTCCACGATTTTATAGTTGCTGACTCTTCTCATTCTGTGCAGAGGCTCCGCCTCCTCAACAAACCTTTCCTGGGATTGTTTGAAATTGCAAATTGCAAGAAACAATAACAGCAACAAAACTTTGGTGGTCGACGCCATGTGCCCAGTTTTCATCTTCTTTCACCTGCGAAAGACTTCGCTGTAAAGCGCTCTTGGAGGCAATGTTCACTAGCGTTGGCTAATGATCTGCAAGAACAAGAATAATACAAGACTGGTTAGTTTAGAAACCACAAGTCACACATATTCCGAGAAAGTTACCTTGTATAAGCCCCGTTCCCCAAAATGCACACACATTGTACACTAGATGAAATATTTTAACATTCAGAATTTAGGGATGCATTGGGTTTTCTAACCCAAAGTATAAATTATATGTTTGTTTCTAAATCCTCTTTATGCACAGAAAGGCTAATCGGGACTGGATCTACGGTTTAACGTGGTATCTGAACCACTAGGTGACTGTGCCGGGTATCGAACCAGGAACTCCTTGATAACAAGGCGACGATGTTAGCACTACGTAATTGGGGTGGCTCTAAATCATAGAATTACCATCATTGAGTATGTGAACACTATGATCAGTTTTGAGATTTGCCGGGTCATGCGATATGAGTCAATCGCATAACTTTTCACCTCCTTAGCTAGAAATTAGCACAATAACTGTTTACCAACAATCGAAGTGAACCAAAATGAACTTCATGGTTTCAAAACAGATGTATGTATCCAAGGAAATGCGCACACACGTCACGAAAGCCACATAGGTGGACGAGAGGGTTGAGTGGTCGACTCACGTAATAGTCACAGAAGATCCTGTGTTTCAGTCCCGAATTGAGCACGGGTAAATGTTGCTTCATCAGTGCCACCTATTCACCATTCATCCCCATCGACGGGATTAGACAATAGGAACCGGAATGCGACTCTAAATATGAAAAATCCAATTTAAGAAATCTATATCTTATATTGTGTAACGTTGTCAACCCTTCAGTACACGGGTGACATTGTTGTTACGTGACTGGACGGGTTGTGCCTATCAGGAACAAAAAGAATGAATCATATTAAAAACATAAAAACTTTTGTAAATAAAATAGCTATTTGTTTGAACAAATATGTGTATTACTAATTGATACATAATTATGGAAACATGAAAATCATTATTTTTAAGTTCTTGAACTGTAGTGTTAATCAAAGGTATCAGGCAGGCACATCGTACAGAATTTCGGATGCCCCTTTAAACTGTTGGTCCAATTTTGTTTATCCCAGCCAAGCAAACAATGCACGAAAAACAAACCTTTTCGCTTATGTTATGTTACCCTTACGTTTTTCAGATTTTTTTAAAAGAAAAAACAATTTCCGAGTAAAAATAATATTTTAAGCAGCAGTGTGATGCTTGCCACCGTTGTGTTCTTTCAGAATGATTGCGTCATCATCGCCTACAGTTCCGGTCAGCCAAATAGGTAGTATAATGACAATGTACATTTGCGAACTGTTCCGAAAGGAAATATGGAAGATGTCCTTGCCAACATGAATTATTTCCGGTGATATAACACGCTAGTTGTCCTTTTACATACCGAAGCGTTGGATTGGCATTTCCTGTATGAAAACTGATTGCACTTTCTTCAATCTGAGTGTTGATATTGTGATCAAAAAGACATTACATTAGTCATGAAAGCAAAATTAAAGTAAAAAAGGAGGGAATGTAAATATAAATAGTTAATGAACAATAGAGAGTCGTTAATTTTTGTATGGACAAAAAACCAATTGAGAAGGACCTTCCAGTTCCAGATAGGCTTACGCAGAAAACCTGACTGAGTTTGCAATACACGTTCGGTTAAGCTTCTTGGTAAGCCTAAACTATAATTTGGTAGTCTTTTTGCTAAATCTAGTAAATATAACCGGCTTATTTTGGTGTCTATGAACAAATATCACGATTACTAATTCAAATTAGTCCTGGTGAACAATGATATGTTTATTGCCTATTTTAAACAATTTTTTGTACATTAGAAACTATACGTTTTGTAAATAAAACCTTAAAATGATGACCAAAGCAAACTTTAATTGTATAAAAAATATACATAAGAACGTAACATTTCCACCCTCTAACAGGGTCTTCTTCAGACGAATATTCACAATAAGAATTTACGTTATGTATTTGTGTATATTTTTATACTATAAAAGTTTGCCTTGGTCAGCATTTTAAGGTCTTATTAACATGGAAAAAAGGCTAAACAGTAATACGTTTTGTCTGAAGAATTCCCATGTCCTTTGGAAGGAATGTTTACGTTTTTGTTTCCATATGGAATGTCAGCGTTACCGACATGAGAACAATTTAGAAGGTACTTGAATGCAATGGTGGCACGGAGTACACTGTGAAATTGTCAGAAAAAGAGCAAAAATTGATATATTTGGTGTATTTTTCGTTATTTAGCGTTGCTATTCTGTCTGGATTTGCTAATGCCAAGATGAGATGACATTGATGAAAACAACATCCCGGAACTCTAAATGAGAAACCTCAGTTGTTAAAACGACAATGAATTCGATGCGCTGACCACGCGTGAACTGGCCCTATGTTCTCGAAAGGCCTGTAAAACTCAATATAGTTGTCTTCTCTTTTGGCAGGTGGTCTTAGGCCACATTTTGCTTTTCTAGGTACATCTTCTAAGTATTATTTCTTGTAGTTAAATTTTCGTAATGTATCAGAAAAACTATGGACAGAAATACTTAAATTGCGATCGTATTATAATATAAATTATGGATATTTGCTCGTCTGTTCATAAGAGCCAGTAATCAACATGGAATGTCTCTTGCGACGTGTCTGATACTACAACATTTCATATTTGATTAAATAAAAAGAACGTCTTTAAAAAAGGATCAGTTATACAATGGATCTTGTCAATGGTACATTGTTGGAATCTAGCAACTTAACTGTGAAGCAAGCAGTCTGTTTTATTGTTTTTTTTAAGATGAACTAAGATGTTATTTAAACATCACAACAAAAAGAAACATATGTTTTTATGCTTCTAACAACCGTAGACTACAAGAGAAATAGTTGTATCATTTAAGTTAAATTGTTCATTGAGGGTAAATAATTTAGTTGTAAATAATAATAATATGTATGCGTGTGTTAGCCCATCTTGAGCTTAATTCCTTCAACATTAAGCCCGTAACGCTGGTCGAACAGAAGCTAAACAAAATTATAAAGTAAAGACTAATCGTAGTCAAAGAGGACTGAAGTTAAGTGCTCATTGTAAAATGGCAAGCACTGCAGCATGCATACATGATTCAGGATTTATTTACTAAGTTTCAGCAATGAGGATTTAGATCTGATCAAGAAAAACTCATGTTCAATTTACCTGTATCTTCCGTCGACTCTCTCTGTTTGTGATCAATGTTGATAGTCCGAACCAGATCAAACAGACTGCAGGATTGCCTAGTAGCAGAAGGCCTTTTATAATCCTATCCTTAGCTTTTCCTATCGTTCGTAAGCACCCCTCCCCCTTTGCAATCTCATCATTATCACATTGTGAGAGATCCTCACAATGGTCGTCAATATTGTTGAGTGCCAACATTTTTTCTATCATGTTCTTACCACGTAACTTTTATAGTATTCATATCCCCTGCCGCTGTTGATAATGAATATTATCTTTTTATTATTATTATTTCTTCATGTGCTTCACCGTGGAATGACCAAGGATGTATCGTGAAGTAAACAGGAAATTAGAATGGTATGTTTTCCCCTGTTGCTGATGTTATCTTAGTCACGACAGCTGATGATCAGTAGCTCCGTCTATTTCGCTTCACTTTTGGACTCTCTCTGCATTGGTGCGTGTAGTTGGTTTCACGGTGCAACGTGGACTCACCTACAACCTACTTCGTTGAATTGGTGTCAGACAGTGGCGTTTCGTGGTCTGGCTCTATGGCTGTGCACTTTAGTCTCGCGTCCAGAAGTGTTATAACATCCCTGTCAAATACTCGCACCCGATCTTGAGCACATATTGATGCTTAATATATTGGCAACCAAAGTTTTGATCAACTTTCACTGAATATGGGGCTATGATAGAGTTATAATTCATGACATTTTAAAACTGATTTTTTACAAATTTCAAATATTTCGGAAATTATCCAGCCAATGACGAGAAGAGCGATGTTATTGTGCAATACGTAATTCAGCATTCGATAATCTGACAAAATCACTCAATGCATAGAAATACCCATGTACAATGTCAATACTATTGTCGATTTGCAAAATATATTTCATAAGAACTTCCTCCTCCGCTCCGCAGATATTAATGAACAATGAGAATAATAACATTGGCGTACACCAAAGAAGCCGATCCAACTACCAAATGGAGGAAATCAACTGTAATTTATCTAGCTGTTCTTTATTTCTAATGACAGACTAATCGAACCAAGCAAATCAAGCGAAATAAGAATGTTTCCTTCCCTTCCGCGTATACATATGTTGCTGCAGTTGGTACAGACTTTGTAGCTAACTTCCCTCATAAAATTCAACAACGTTAAATATTAAGTCTCTGCTTTCGCTATGTACAGTTTACCTATTCTTCATGAAATCAATCAGTTTGCACTGAAACCTTTACGAGATTTTGACACCGCTAAACAATTTTGCTACTCAGTAACAGTAACACACGATGCACGACATCTGGCTGATTGATGTACGCTCCCTTCGCGTGGGTTGATAATTCGGCTACTGCGCCACAGAGACAGTTTATTTTGGCCAAGATGCACTAAGCAAAAGTAATATCAGGCATGTTTAAAACACCCGTCTCGCATTCTGTTGCCCTCCTCACCTTCCCCTCTTTCTTCCCCTATCATGCAGGGGACACAATTCGGAGGGACAATATACCATTGAAATTTCCATTTTAAAAAAAATCCCTCAAAAGGCAATGATGAATGGGTTGGCTCGACTCTGTCGCACAATCTCTAATGGAATGGGTTTGCAACAAGCGGGACTCGGTCGACGCGGGTTGATACCACTGATCGCAGGTTTTTTCACCATCTCTCTTGGTGGAGCGGCGTGGGAACACTTGATATTACAAAGGAGATAGAGTTCAATAAATAAGTATAATAATAATGTTTTGCATTACAGATTTATTTGGGTGTGCACGTGCAAATGTGCAAATAGGCAGAAGCTGCTACTGGTTCCAAGAATTATATTAAAATAAATATAAGCTTTCCAACAGTATTTTTCCGTCTCCGGTCCTAATTTGCCTATTCCTGTTCGGTTAGGCTTCTTAGTGAGTATAAACAAAAAGAAACATGGCAGCCTTATTGCCAAATCTAGTAGATTTGACCATATTATTAATCATCTGTGAACAAATATACCCGATTACTAAAATAAATTAGTTCTGGTGCACAATAATGTTATTGTTGCCTATTTAAACAAATATTAGATCATTAGAAACTATTGTTTGGTTATTCCAAACAAACGTTTTCTCTGTCCTTAGTAACGAGTGGTAACGTGTTTTTGAATCCATGTGGAAATGTAAATTTTACTGTTATCATCATGATTACAATTTAGGAGCTACATGAACGCGGAGTACACTCTCAAAATAATAATAATAATGCCGGGACTCGAAACTAGAAATCTCAGCTTCTTCTTGTACAAGGGTAATGAACTCGTTGCACTGGCAATGGAAAGGCCTGAGACACGGAATATAACTTTCTTATCTTTTTGTAGGTTGTCTTACACAACGTTCTTTTTATCGGTATTATCTTATAACTTAAAGATAAATTTTGTAATGTTTCAGAAAAAATATGGACTGAAACACCAAAATTACGATTGAATTGAAATATAAATCATAACAATTAGTTCGCCTGTTTAGAGGAGCCAGCAATCAATACAGAATGCGGTGTTATAAACCACAAAGCCTCAAATCTGATGATATCCAAAAATCAAAAAAAAAATATATTATCTTCTTCCAGCATAAATTATACTAAATTTTTCCATCTGAACTTCGAGTGTGAGTCAGCAGTCAAATAACGCATCTGCAAATACAATTTAACCTTGCCTTATGACGTTGTTGGTTGGTTTACTTATTTAAGTCTTGTAACATTTCAATTCTAACTAAACGCATTTCGTGACAAATATCCACAAATTATGCATTCACCGAACCGTAGTAGGATGAATAAAAGTACTTTAAGTCAGTGTTTGCATCGGAACAAATTTGAGGCTTCCTAAAATAAGTTTATGACTTCGAGTCACGAATATGAAGTAGGTTACGAGAATGAGCAGGAAATTGCATTGTGTTGGTTTCGAAATACCGTCCTCTTATCTCTAATCAAATTATAAAGCCCCTCTATTACATTGAAATACCTGTAATGCTATAAATGCTATTATGTATTTATTATGTACGTTACAATATTCATTGAAAGCCTACCAAGTTTCCTCGGCTCTTGAAAATAATTTAGTTATAAATAATGTTTGTGTGTGTGTTAGACAATGACCAGCCGGAATGCTGGTCGAACATAGCCTTTACATAATTACTTAGGTATATAATAGAGATTAATCGTACACAAAAAGGACCTACAGAAGTTAAGTGCTTATTGCAAAATGGCAAGTATTGCAGCATATTGAACATCGCGTTCAGATTAAAATTTTATATAAAGCTGCAATTGAGACCTAAGTTTCAGCATTGAGGATATAGATCTAATCAAGAAAAATCGTGTCCAACTTACTTATATCTTCCCTCAACTATCCTGCTCTGTAATCAATGTTCATAGTCCGAACCAGAACAATCAGACTGCAGGATTACTTAGTAGAAGAGGGGCCTTGTTATAAACCCATCTTTAACTATTCCTACCATACTTAACACTCCCCTCGCTTTCCAGTCTCATCATTGCTTCATTGTGAAATACCTACACAAAGGTCGTCAATTGATATAGTGTTGACTGTCAATTTCTTTCTATCATGTTCTTACGACGTAGCTTCTATATTCATATCCCCTGCCTCTGTTGATAATTATATTATTTTTTCATGTGCTCCATTGCATCGTACTAGAATGACCAAGGAGGTATCGTCAACCAAACAGGAAGTTACAATGGTATGTTTTCTGTTGCTGATGCTATCTTAGTCACGATAGCTGATGATCAGAGGCCAAAATTGGGGATGGGGCTATACAGTTTACTTTGTCTTGGTAGACAAGGCTTTAACATTACGAGAGACCTTAGTGAGTGGGTCAAAAGTAGTTTACGAAAACTTTTCCTGTTGTATTGGGGATATTTCTGTACTATGTGAGACTCATGCAACTTTTGTTTGCTGTATTTGTTGCATAATTTGCGCAATGTTAGGTGGGTAAAATCAGTCTGCTGTACAGGGTCAACGAAGTTAGTAATAAGGTGCGTTTTATACAGCGTATATTGATACACGTGTAGATTGAATTGTATCTTGTGCAAATATGCTTTATAAAGAAACAAACTGCAGCAGTACTTGTTGAGGCCATTGTAGGAGTTCATGTATGTATTATACCAGGTGGCCCACATGAAAGTAGCCCGGCCGGGTAATACCAGACGAGCTAATAAATGTATGTGTAACTCTCTGCTATGTAAGTAGACATAGAAATCTGTGCACAAGCAATACACATACTCATTCATGTTTTAATTTAATTGTTCATAAATATTGTTAGTTGTTCATGGATCTGTCAAATGCCTAGCAGTTCTGGTAAACAAGTCGCGTCGAGAAGATGGTGTTTTCCGTGCAGCAGCAAATTGTGATAGTGGAAGAATATGTGCGGACGGTACCCAAGAACTAAACCACATGCGAAATAATGCTTCCTGGCTACGAATGTGTATAATGTCGTACGCAGTCATATCTATTTCTACAATTAAAATTTTAGTTGAGTATGATGTACCACATATCCTGCACGCTGAGCACTATGACACCCCTCCATGACTTAAAATTGGTGTTTGTTGTGCAGTTCCAACAACACGTATAGTGGGTCCAGTGTTCTTTGAATCAACAGTGAATAGTGCAGTTTATCGTGGCTTCTTACAAACGTTTTACGACGAAATGACACCAGAAGATAGACTATACTCCTACTGCCAACAAGATGAGGCCACATGCCACACTTAGAACGAATCCCTGGCGTTGGTGCATGAACTGGTTACAGAAGAGCGCACAGTAAGCAAGAGGTTGTGGCCCCCTCGTTCCTCGTTAGGTCCCAAGTTACGCCCATGGTACAAGGAAAGAGGGAAAAACAGAAAAAGCGACATATAGAAAGAGAGCGAGGCAGAGAAATAGAGCAAAGTGAGAAAGGGAAGCAGATATAGAAAAAGAGAGAGAGAGAACATGTAAATTTAGGAAGAGGGTCATCCAACAAGGATGAGAGAGAGAGAGAGAGAGACAGCACCAGTAGGGGCAGGAGGGACGAAAAAACCCAGTCAACCAGTAAGAATGTGCTTTTTTCGTGTATTTGTACACTAAATGTGACTCCTTCTCCCTCAAAAGCAAATATTCCTACTTCCACCTTTGCATCTCTACTAGCTTCTTTCTGGCAGCGTCACTAGACACACACACACACACACACACGCACATATACGTGTAAACGTGGTCTTATAAGGCCCGAGTGAGTGTACATATGTTGTTGGAACCACTATAATTTGATAAATTAGCAAAATAAAATTCATTTTAAAATGTCGAGACCATGCATGTGATTACAAATACCACCGTGGTTTTTGAAAATTATCATTTATGCAGTTTTCCTCACGAAAAAATGGTTACTATTCTTGTTGGAACCTGGTACCAATATCACCTGTCTAATTTACGTGTTGTAATTTTTAATACAATTGCATCCGTTGTGGGTACCGATCAATATTGCACAAACCGTCCAACCAATCACAATTCTTGTAGATCACATGATTTCTTCCTGTGTGTAAGCAGCTACGTACCATACCGAATTGAGCAAATAGTTGTGAAATGCGCTTTACGGCGTCAATTGAGAGCGCGTAACTTGGACGTTTCTGTCTCGGCGCAGAGCATTCGGAAGGGGAGGGGGAAAGAGTTCCTCTCGCGGCGGTCGGAAGGGGAGGGGAAAAAGAAGAGTTCCTCTCGCGGCGGAGTTAGGAAGGAATTAACTGTTGTGCAGTCAGTGCCGTACTTAAGGAGTTTTTGCCCCACTGTGGAATTGAGAAAATAATCACATTTACCCTAATCGCTGACTCTTAATTTTTACTTTGCATACTTTTATGTGTTGTTTGAAGATTTCAGAAATCAAAGCAGGCTTGTGTGGCCTATCATGCCGCAACTGTGTGAAACGAAGCTCTTTATTGGAACGCTACCAAGCGAAACGCAATAGGTAACAAGCGACAAGAGATACGTATCGCTTGGAATTGAACCCTCAGTAATCAATTCGACCTTTCGCATTGATGCGACTGGGCAAGATACACATGTCGCTTTCGGCTCGGTGCATTAGGTTTTTCGCGCATGAGCGGTGAATTTCTTGCTTTAGATCGAAGTCGCCAGTGTTCATGGGAGTCCGTAAGGGGGGGGCAAGGGGGACCCGTGCCCCCTTTGGAAAATGAAAGTCAACCAAAAATTATATATTTCACACATATAATTCCATTTCAGCCACAATAATATGTGTTAATTAATGCACGAACATGATAAATTCAAATGTAAGCAATGTTTTTTTGAAGGAACATTGGGTAAAATGTGGCTTATTTGCTCCCCCTGTAAAAAAAAATACCTTCCTTGCCCTTCCCTGGAAAAAACCCTGCTGACGTCCATGCCAGTGTTGCCTGTCGATTGTCGCCTGCCACTTGTCGCTTCGATCTGAAGTCTCCTTGAAGGGGTCAGGGGAAGAATTCTGACGGATGCGACAAGCGACAGTGTGCTTCCACATCGACAAGAGACACGGGTCCCTTTTGTCTTGTAGACTAAAACATTCACCGCCCGTGCACGACAAGTGGAGGCATCACGATGCACAACATTGATAAAGTAGCCAGTTTGAGCGACACAACCAAGCGACATGCAATATTTGCAGCTTACCGTGCTGCATCAGTTCGAAACGTTGCAATGATTACCGAGGCTTGTCGCTTGTCGCGTTACGCTTCGGTCTGGAATCTGCTTAAACGGCATAAACGACAGGCGACTAGCGACATGGAGATTTTATACCAAAGCGACAAGCGACATTAGACCATTCAATATAAGGCAAAGCATTCACCGCGCATGCGCGAACAAAAGTACGAAGCGACATGATGCACGGTATTAACAAAACTGGCCAATCAGAGCGACACGCAAGCTACAAGCGACACCTGTATCTTGTCGTGTCGCTTCTGTTCGAAAGGTTCAATTCATTACTGCTGGTTCGCTTCCAAGGGACATGTGTTGGTTGGCGCTTTCGTGTGTAATCTCCCTTACAAGGCAAGAAAGCTGCAAACGACAGACGACAAGCGACACGGAGAATTCACACAGAAGCTGCAAGCGGCAAGCGACACTAGCACAGTTAGTCTAAATCCAAACATTCACCGCGCATGAGCTAACAAGAGCACTAGGTGACAGGATGCACGGTATTGAGAAAACGGCCTAATCAGAGCTACACGTGCAGCTTGACCTGTCTTGATACGAAAGGTTGCATTTATTTCTGAATGCTGGTTTGCAAGTTAAGCGTGTCACGTGCCGCTCCCCTCTGAAAGCTACACCAAGCCATTGTTTTATTGAATTCTCCTCAGGAAAGGAAGAGAATGCTTATACAAATACAGTCTCCGTAGATCATTTGCGAAGCCACTCATTATATTTGAAACTCAGCGTGCACTATAATCAACTGAAGCGGCCCTAACAAATTATTCGCTGGAACTTGGATCTCACTTTCCTCATCGTTGTGAAGGGTCACTCGCAATAGAATTGTTACGATTTTATCTCTCTGGTTGAGAACAGAATTTGGAGACTATAGTCGACAAAAAAGTTATTTCTGTTGGAGTTATTAGATTTGGGGAGGAGGGTGGTGCTTCAGATGGCTGTTCCATGTAGACTGTAGATTTGAACAAAAGGAGCAAAGGAAAAGTAACTTATTTAATTTCTTTGTAAAATGAATTAAGTGTTAATTTACCAGAAGTCCAGTACAGCGAAACTATCCAAGTTTATAATGGTGTGAGTCTTAATGGACATTTTAATTAAACCTTTCTTAACAAACTGATTCAATATTGAATAGGGTAGTGGTTCCCTAAGGGTGCGCCACGGCGCCCTGGGGTGCCACGAAATGTTCCGGAATTTTAACTGAAATGCCACTTACTTGTTAATCTACACAGGGTTTTAGATATGCTTGTTCCAAACATGTGCTTATTTAGTACTATTTACATAAACAATGTTTCTGAATTTGAAATATGTGCTTATTTTTTAACATAAGGCAAGCAACCTAACAACACTAACTTAGCGTTGCAAGTTTTAGATAGGCCTATGCCTATATTCTGACTTGGGCGCCGCAGAAAACTTTTGAAACTACAAAGTTTGGGATCCCCTGAAATAGGGCATAATTGTAATAAAGAATGATTGACGTATAAACTTGATGTGAATCGTAGAGAAATGTTTGTTTCGCGAATGGAGCGAACAAGAAAATGTTTTATAAATCTCATTCCTTGCAACCACCCAATCACAGTAACTGTTGATCACCTGACCTCTACTTCCACGTCACCCATGAAGCCTGCTGGTGCTTCTTTGCGTCCTAGCACCTAGACCACAAGCATTTCGTTTTCGCGCCTTTTTTACCGGACGCCCGGTCCTTTCTTATTTCGGTAGTTCTTCTCGCAGTCAAGTAGGAGGGGTACGAGTTCCACTTAAAGCCTCCCCGATGGCCCTGTCGACCTCCGTGACGGTGTGGTTATCACAGAGCGCTACGACGTCAGGGGTTCCGGGTGCGAGTCCCGGGTAAGGCACGGGTATTTGTTTGTCCAAATGAGAAAAACTGAAAATTGAGAATAACCGAGAAATGAAAATCTTGATAATATAGTGAAAAACGGGGGATACTTCCGGTTAGGGGTATTCCTTAAAAAAAAAATGGCGTATTGGTTGCTTCGTCGCCTTGTAATCAAAGGGTCCCGGGTTCGATACCCGGTGGAGGCACTTTGTGGGTTGGATTCCACTTTAAACTGTAGATCCATTCCCAATAAGCCTTACTGTGCATAAAGCGGACTTAACCAAGCAAAATATGTACTATTTTGCGAATGTGGGAGTTGTTGGAAAGGTTCCCAATATAGCTATTTTGTTCTTTGATTATTGGGCTGGTTTAAATAGAATTAGTGAAGGGAACGAGAGCAAGTGAAATATTCATTCGAGAATTAGACTGCAAGAATCACTAGCAGAGTTGTCTGTTTCCATCCGAATCGTGGCGCGCCAAAAGCAAGTTCCGAGCGACCCAGCTGGCCGCTGGCGCCAAAGTGTCTGGAATCGTCTCAAGCAGACCGACCTGCAGTGAGCACACAGGCAATGAATTCGGTTTCTGGTGAAGTGACACTTATATATATATATACACACAAGACCAGGAACGTGACCGGGGATGGAGGGTTGGGACAAGATATACATTGTTAAATTTGGACCAAGTTATCTGTTTTTACCATGTATTTAGTAACTCTATAGTCCAACAGCCTTTTGAAGACCAGAGCTTATCAAATGGGTTCTTCGTTGATCGCATTCAGTCCCATCGACGCTGTTATCAGACTTTCTCAATAGGAGCCAGATCGTCCTTATTTAAAAAAAAAAAAAAAAAAAAAGTGAAGGGAAAGTGCTCCCCTGTGCAATGCACCACGCCATGAAGGCGTATAGGGAGCGTGGGGTTAGGGCCTCACACTTTCTTGATTACGGCCGAAGGTGGGGGTGATGTGATCAGCACCACGTCCCTTGCCGCCTTTACCCCCAGAGTTTCCTCCAGGTACCCACTTTATACGACGATGGGTGGACGCCGGAGCTGCCTGAACAGGTGGAAAAATTTCCGGTTCTCCCCCGCCTGGAGAACCTTATTAAGTATTTGAATTATATTAATTGTGTTGCGTCATCACCCACATTTTGGAGCTCTCATCTAAGTTCGAACCCGGGACCGCAGATAATACGCAGGAGACCTTTTCATGGTAAGAGTATGATAATTACAATGGAATGAGAACCCAGGAGCTAGATATTTGGCACCCTAGTAGTAGAGTGCCCATAATATTTTGACCCCAAAACGGGACATGCCAAGGAGATCAGTGTACCTCCTCCCCTCCTGAAAAATCAGTTAGGCCTAATTATAAATTTATTGTTATAATTAAAGTATTATTATTATTTTATTATTTGAAATATGATCTCTCATTGTCAAAAGCTATTATTTATTATAATCTCGGTGTGACTTACACAGTATTTCTGGTTCCTTCTGATCAACCTTTGATGTTAGCCCTACGCAGAAGTTGGGGAGTGCCAGAAGTATGTATCAGAACAATCAATCTTCTTGAGAGCGGCTTTATTTTTCACCAACCGTTTGTAAATCTCCTCAAAAACCTTACCCCACACATCTGACGCGTGATTTCCCACTTCAGTTTGTGGTTTGTCCCAAGTTCATATTGAAACTGCATATACGTTTCTTGGGCATACTTATGCACTCTCTACAAATAACGGAACACACGCAAAACAATACAACTTTTTTTTTTTTTTTAGCATGAAATATCTCAACTTTATACTTGGTTTTCAAGCTAACCCCTAGGCTTTTCTAAAACGGTACAAATAGTGTTTTTAAATAATATCGAAGGGACGACCGCGACACGCCTCTCAAACAGGACTGTCTCGTTCAAAACGGGAAACGTCCGTTTCCATGGTGAACAACAAGCACGGCAAACTCTCTAAATAATTGTTTGTTATTATACCTCTAAACATTTAGTTAAAGCAACCACGATGTAGATAATATTTTCGCATTGAGTTTACCAATATATGTACGTAATTGTATCTGGGCTGAAACTCCTTATTATGTAGATGTCACCCTCGTTTGATCCACCTTTTCAAAGCCAGGAGTTGATTCAGCTGTGTGTTGTAGATCTGTGAGAAATATAATGTATCTCCACAATTAAGAATTGAAGGAAACAGTGTGTGCTGCAAAAAATGTCCGTGGCAACGGTTGCTAAGGACGTGAAAAAAGAAGGGCTATTTGAGCTATTTTTGAATTTTCTCGGCCTTTTGTGACGATTTCATGGGGTGTCGTAGTTGGGCATTTCTCGCCTCCGGGGCTTCCTTCATGGAGAACATTTGCGTCAGTGAGTCAGTCAGTGGTGGGATTGGGGCTTTATATATATTGGATAACTCGGCCTTTCATGTACAATTTTCTGAAACTTTGAGTGAAGTTACGAGCTAGGCACATTGTAGCTCTGTTTGTATACTCTGTCCCGAGAGTGACTCGAGAGTGCTCGACCAATTAACGCGTGAGAGGGAACAGGGAAAATGGGAGAAA
This sequence comes from Lepisma saccharinum, assembly GCF_977018435.1. Lineage (NCBI taxonomy): Eukaryota > Metazoa > Arthropoda > Insecta > Zygentoma > Lepismatidae > Lepisma > Lepisma saccharinum. The sequence continues at coordinate 104,230,751 of NC_139232.1, forward strand.
AAGGAATTTTAAATTCGTCGTTGAAATCTTCAGTGATACTTATTCTAAAGGTAAAAGGTAAATATAATCTACGTGCATTGAATCATGCTGTGAAGGTACACACGGGTCAAAGGTGGAGCTCTCCCACCGTTGAAAGACCACAAGGTGAATGCAACGCGGTCATGGAAACTCTCCCTTCTGAAGCATGACGTCATATGAGTTGCAGAGGCGGGTCCCGTTCCTCTGTAGGCAGAGAAGAAGTGAATTGGTGTTTGCAAAACAACAATATTTCATGAGCTTTAGAATATTAGGAGGGAACATTTAAGAAAGTCAACATCTTCTAAAGTTCAAAATTTAGCACTAAAATATTTCTCTAGAGCACGGTTTACTTTAGTTAGTCGTTAAACTCACACCTTGGAGTAAAAAGTATTTTGACAATTAGGCTATTATCAGTCCTTCTGATTTTTATCAGCCTGGCGTGCAGCATTTTTCATTGCATTGTATGGGTCATACGTAGATAGCTCGGTGGTCGAGCGTGTTCAGTGGTAAACTGGCGACCTAGGTGCCAATGGATCCGGGTTCGATTCCCTGTGTGAGGTGTAAGGCGTGACGTTTGTGAAGAGTACGAATTCCACGCAGTAAAACCCTGGACCGCATTCTGCAGAATAATGAGGATCTGGAGCCCAGATGCACGGACAGTATAATCCTCTGCGGTTGCGTGTTGGCGCCCTGCATGCTAAGTTGCCCTTCGCAACATCTGTTTTTAACTAGGGTGTACAGACTTGAGTCTTCAGACGACGGCAGTTCTAGTATTTGCCTCGACTGTACGTAATCACTGGCGTAGGCCGAGGGGGGATGGTTGAAGGGGCTACGGTCCACTCCGAAATTTTAAGAAAACCAACATTTTCAAATGAAGGCAGTGAAGAACTGGGAAATGGGGGACCAGAGTGAGTGTTAAATGTGCTGACGTGTCCATAATTTAAATAAATCAATCAAGTATTTTTAAGTTCCGGCCTGCATGAGTCTACCTTTGTAAGTGTAACTCATAATTCATCTTCGTCGTCGCCAATAGTGGCTGAAAAGCGATGTAAATATTAATGAATGCAAACATAAATTCTAGCTCTACGCTGTAGCAATTCTGACCACCTCTCGTACATAAATCAATTTTGTATACTTTTTCTCCATGTCGATGCTTCTCAACAATATCTGGTTAGTAAAGGTAGAATGAGAATGAGAGAAAGGGAGATGTTTCCAGATGTTTCCAGCTTTGGCTGCAAATCGCTTCTCCCATCTCGCTAGAACTCGAGAAAGACCAAACTGTTAAAATTCAAATTTGGAGGCATTACGGGAAATATAACTTTCATTATTGTAGTGGTTGTTTCTACATATTTTATTTTTTGAGGACACATTCCAGGGTGGTCAGGCACCATTGGCACCCCCCGTGCGCAAGACTATGCCCTCACATATCAATTTTCATTTGCTTCATCTGTAGAAGAAAGTATTGACGGTAACCAAAATTAGCGATGTTGTTTGAAAGTGTGTTAATATCGGGTGTGTTGTAGAAGAAAAGAAAGCATTATTTACACTGTTACTCTTCCTTGCACTCGTATTGTGTTTCGTTTGTTAACTGGGACCTCCCCGTTGGTGTAGTGGTAACGTCGTCGCCTTGTAATCAAGGGGTCCCAGGTTCGATAGCGGATGAAGGCATAGGAATATAGTGTTTCGGGTTCCACCTTCAACTGTAGGTCTAGTCCCGATTAGTGTGCATAAAGTGTACTTAAAACACAAAGTCAATCAATGAATCGTTTGTTTACTGAACGATGCCATTCGAATATGAGCAAAGCGCTTTCGTTACTTACGAAAAATGCTTCTACTTTAACAGAATTATAATCGAACCTTTTTATATCTTTCAGCTATGATTGCTTGAAAAAGTTAAAGGACGTTAGTATTGTAAAATCTCGGTGGACTCATTATCTTAGCACCAAAAATTCTGGGTTGGAATTCCTATGTCAGTTTCGTATCTCTAATGAGGCAAATAGGAAATAATTTGGAAATATGCTCTGCCCCAGGTTTCTCTGCAGCGGCCGAACGAAAGCAAGTCTCTGCGCAATCAGTCAATATGGAGGACTGACTAACGAACGCGTGCGAGGGAACGGGATTGTGGTAAAGGTGAACAACGACCACCCTTTCCAGCAGCGCTCCGCTTACTCACTCTTCCCCTTTCTTGCGCAGCCTTGCTCCATAGATACCCGGGACAGAGTATAGAGAGAATTGGAAGAGACAGCAAACGTGCCATTTTGGTGGCAGAAGTAATCACTGCATCTACGCACAGTATCGGCAGTTTTAAAAAAAAACAATGGCATCTATTTGCGTTGGTAATACATCAAAAGGTGAAGAAAAGCAAATGCTGTTATTCACTTTGTTGATGTCTGGTTAAGTATTTTCCTATCTCGTTGTTGTTAACTTTATCGAAAGAGATTTTTTTTTACTCTGCAAAAGATAAATCGTAATTTTGTCACGCCTTGCATGTATCCTGCAGCTAAATATTGACAACAGTAAAAACGCAACAAAACCAGTGTAACAAAGGACTTTGGCCACGTGTGTAAAAATGAACGTTCCTTTCAACGAAACTCGCACGACTCCACCGCTAACTTTTACTGGCGCCTAAGAGTCTGGACTCTGGAGTTGTTTCGCCCAGACATGTGTGCTGGATCTGCTGTGAGAGCTCGAGTTTCGGGTTCACTTCCAAGTGAACGAGAGTAATGTATACACCCAAGCATCAGTGGCGTGTGCAGGGGGATAGTTATGGTTGGGAACGCAATACCCCCAATTGATTCAAGTTCGCTGCACAATTAACGTGAACTGCAAAGAAAGATGGGGAAATAGTATGACTGCTGTCCACTATCGCAAGTCACGTAGTGGTAACGGTATCACATGTAACGATGCGTTCGAGCCTCAGTGGTTCAGTTTCCACTGGATGATATTCATTGCGCGAAATCACACCCACCGTCATGGCCACGATTTCGGCAAACATTTCGGGGTGTTTTTTTAACACACTTGATAGGCATTGCGCCTACAGTATTTGTGGCAGTGACTGAAGGTACGCATATAACGATTACATTCTAAATGCAGTTCTTCTTCATTTTGTTTTAGCCTCGTAAAGATTAACAGACTATCTATCAGACTATCTAAAAAGATGTGTAAGGCCTCACACACTCTTCGATCCCGGCCAATTTGGAGGTGATGTGATCAGCACTACGTTCCTGTCGCCTTTACACCCCAGAGTTTTACCTCTAGTTGCCCACCATTTATTTGAGGCTGGATGAGCTCCAGTCGCTTTACGCGGGGACAACGACGGAAACATTTCGACCTTAGATCATCCAAGGGACTCCCGTGTGGCAGACAGGCGCCCTACTGACTAGATTACATTATATTGTGCATAACCATTATTTATTTGGAATCAGCCCCTCCCCCGCGCCCTTAATTAAAATGATATATTGTTAGCACTAGCTTACCCGGGGGGGGGGGGGATTCCAGGCCAACCAAATTCTCAACTGTGGACATTTGTATTTAAAAAATGAAAATAAATTGAAATACGTTGCAATGGTCCCTACCAATATTTCTGAATTACTTTTGCTCATACAATGATGAAGGTAACGTACATAGGAGGAAAATTCACGCTGTGGGCCTATCAGTATGTTCCGCCATGAAACTTGTGCTTGTAACAGTGTACAATTGGTTGATAATTATGGTAATTAATGTAGTTATTATAATTACTTGAGAACAGCACATACGAAAACAAGAAATACCATTGATTCAACATTAACATGTAATTTTGAGATCTAGTGAATGATAAAATGTGTGTGAGACTCGTGTAATAATTGGTTCACATGATGGTCATTTTGCAATTATTATATTTGTTATATAAGTTATATGAAAAACAAAAGAAGAAATGATTCATTAAAAAATTGTTCCATGAATTTTAATTTTAATGTTAAAAAGGAAAAAAATGTCTGGGCCTCTGAGGCCCCCTCAGGTATGTTAATTTCTTGTACGCCAGGGGAAGCTAGGGATAAGAAAAACCAAACTTATTCCAGTCTTAACTGTAGTTCTTTTGTAAAACAATGGTTTTATGCTTGCAATCATGTATTATATGGTATTGCTGCAAGGGTTCTTCGCTTTGGTCAGATTCCCATTCAATCAACAATTTGGCGTGCCACCTTTCCTCTTCTGTCTTTTACTCCTAAGCTAGAATACAATTCAAATGTAGTCGAAAAAAGGTATAGGCTAGGTGATGTAATTTGAAACTCTTTCATCTTCGATTCCTACAGATCATAAAATTGTAAAGTCACGACTTCAATAACACAAATAATTTTCGTCGGAATAACAGTTTTAAGTAAGGTATAAAAATGGCTACAAATTGGCCGTTGTTCAACTCTAGATATTAGAGAACCAAGTTATATCATTTGAGCAGGTAAAAATACAAAATACGTATGTTGATAGGATATACGTATTGTAGAACAAAGTGAAAACTATAAAAACCAGTGAAATTGAAATAAATCTACATTTCTCAAGTAAGCATAAAGGAAAGGAAGAGTAACGCACAATTCTTGCAGTAATGATAAAATATTACTAATTTCGAGAGCTTAACCGTGAAACGATTGCCCCGCCATCGATATGGAGACACACGGGAACGAGTCATACAATTCGACAAAGACTGCTAGGCCTCTATTTTGACGTGAACCAAGCTTCGTAAGTTCTTTTTAACAAACATTGTTTCAATGTGCGCGAGCTACACCTCCGCAGTTCTATTCACTGGGAATGACCTACTAAAAGCGCGAATTTTCATGAAAGGCTAGCATGTGAGTCAATGTGTGAAGAACCCCGTCTCCTCGGATTAAAAGCGCGGAGTTAGAGTAGAACCCAGAGCCCCCTGGTAGCAGCAGATTTTTTGGCGGATGGAGTGGGGGAGGGTTGCACGTAATATTTCGTTTATACTGTAGGAAAGTTCAAGTCCGTGCTTCTGAAGTAAGACATGGATGCCGAAATATTGAGGACAGCGACAGAGTGTTGAAAACAACTTTTCCCACCCTCTTTTTTTTATTTTTTTTTACTAGCGTTTTGGATAAGATTGATTGATTAATTTTTTGTTTCAAGTCCACTTTATGCACAGGAAGGCTAATCGGGTTTTGGATAAAAGTATTTACATTTTGAAGGCATAGTTTCCCTTCCATTGTAGGAATAATGCGGTGAATTCAGCAGTCCTACATAAAAGTAAAACATTTTACCAGTAGTCTTTAGGTGAGCCTACCTACAAAGATTTAATTTTCCATAATTGTAATTGCTAGTCAGTTAACAAAGCATACACCCTTAATCCACCATCGTGGAATTAACATTTCTTTTCGCATGCATATCTCAAAGTTCGACTACAGAAACACAATTAATTGACTTGGTGTTTTAAGTCCACTTTATTCACAGTCAGGTTAATCGGGACTGGACCTACAGTTAAAATTGGGATCCGAACCACTAGTGCCACCACCGGGTATCGAACCCGAGACCCCTTGATTATACAGAAACACAATGACCGAAAATATGGGAATAAATAATATCACCCATGAAACAGCAAAATCAAGTTAAGGTTTTGCAACTGATGTGGTGAACGCTCCGTGCAGACTTGAAGACGCCAATGCAACAGTCTCTTTTCATCTTCCCAGTTATATCGTTTACGTATCGGAAATCACTCCCGCAAGCCGGCTCTGTGGCTGAATTGTTAGCGTAGCGTGCCACAAAACACACGGCGTCCTAGGTTCGCATCCCGGTTAAAAAACCTGGACATGAAGTTGTGTTTGTTCCAACAGCCTGTTTCATCATTCATCCTAGCCTTCATATTATATGCGACATTTGCATGAAGACACAACATTTGCTGCTGTTATCTACTTATTGATTTGATTAGTTTACATCTCGCTTCTGTCTCTTTTGGTCACGCGAAGATTAGGGTGAAATTGAAGCCAGGCAATGACGAACACGCATGGGCGGTTAGCAACACACAGACTGAGTGTGAGTCTAGACGCCAAAGCCCCGTTTGTCTGCAAAATGCACACTCTGTACTAATAGCACTTGTGTAGTTTAAAATATCGATACATCTGATTAAAAATATTCATTAAACTTCGTTGTCCTTTAAAACTGCCACTTTCAATATATATTTCGCCATATAACACAAATACCGCAAACGCACTAAAGGAAAACAATAGCCACACTGGACGCGAACCAAGAAACAAGGATGTTGATTTCAGCCTTCAATATCTCTCCACTTGACTTTTAATTGTTGGCATTCAAAATGTTTACATTCTTATTTCGAGGAACAATTGTTTATATTCGAGCAATAAAATTGTACATATTGTTTTATCACGTGACCTTTGAAAATATGGTCATGATGTAAGAAGTTATTTAAGCGCTAGATACTCCTTCGTTCATGAAATTAGCAAGAAAAAGGATTTGACATGTTCTATTCTGCTATTATAACAACGTTAAGAAATTTTAATAGTCCATGGTCTTCTTCACTTCTGCTCCTTCAGCTTCTCATTTTTGTGCGGCCCTAGGTATCTAGTACCAACCCCCCGCCCCCCTTCCTTGAGTCCATCGTGTCATACCTAAAAGAGACGTTGTCATTTAGGCGCTTGAAGGAAAGTCATCCCTTACACCCCGCTCCTGTTTGTGGGTAATATTCCCACCCTTTCAGTGGCGTGCCTATAAATGTAGTAAAGGGATGTGAGCATAAGGAGATTATGAGTTATTTCTTACCACTCCTAGATCATGCATTGTTTTCCTAAATTTGACGTTTTCTTAAAAGGAAAGTTGCTCTAAAACCCCTTGTACGAGTAGATAGGCAGCTGTTCCATAACTTTCCAGCTGGCATATCATAACCAAGTGACAGAATTCGGCTCTGTTTAGCGTGAAACACAATACAAGCTGACGTAGTAGTTAGGATAACAGACTGATTCTTCAATATTTTCCCGCTCATCTTATCAATTAATCATCTATATAACAGTCACAATGAATAAACTCCGTGGCGAAACTGCCCTTGAATAACAAACGCCTGTTGATTGGTTGACACGTGATCAGAACATCGAATCGCATTGCCGCTGTTATCTGGTTTTCTCGATCGGATCCCACTAATTCACGTAGCTTCCCAACTGGCTTCAAGAGCCAGAAATGTTCGAGCTCCCACCGGTAAATAAATCTGTTATCACGCTAACTTGATTTCTTAGTTTACTTTATGCTAAGATGGGCTAATCAAGACTGGACCTACAGTTTAAAGTTGTATCCGAACCACTGTGTGTCTCCCCCGGGTATCGAACCCGGATCTCCTTGATTACAGGCCGAAGAAATTACCACAACTACATAGGGTTGGCCGTATATGTTAGGCAATAACCGTTCGACTGCTTCAAAGCACTTTGAAAATCGTGGGTTGAGTACGGAAATAATATTGATAAAGCAAACACAGTTACAGTACCTAATCTTTGCAGTAATGAATTACCAGTAAATCTTTTGAACAAACCAAAGAAAAGTTTCGCAAAGATACTCCGTCAGCACTGAAAGATGGGTCAAACGTTTCTTTTGTACAGGGAGGTTATTTCAGTCGTTCACCGCCAGCGTGACGGCCGTTCCGCGGACTCTTCATGCAACAGGTCCCGGCAAATTGCGTTCAGGAAGTCCGTAACAGAAACCGCTTGTTTTGTAATGTTTCCACTTTTCACAATTACAGTTACAATTACAATTGAAATAAGCACGTACCTTGTCGCACGGATGCAGGAAAAGGTGTCCTCCCAAATACAAATATTTCCGGCACCTTATTTCTGACATCTAATCTTAGATTAGACATCGCTACTTTATCCTCAGTTGACAGAAAGGGAAGACAGCATCCCAGCGCATAAAGCAAACCGAAAGCGTAAAATGATATTTAAAAGTAATAATAATGATGATCACTAACCTCCTGTGTTATAAGAGATGTTGAAAATGACTTCCTTCAACAGCAATACAACACGTTTCTTAGGTTCAAGAGATCCTGTCTATCGTAATCCCTGACCACTTTTCTGCAAGAATTCGTTTTCACGTAATTATCGTACATAAAAACTCTATGTTCAAGACTATATTTGTTTAACGACATAAGTAATGAATGAATAACAATTAACACACAATAAAGCACTGGCCACGAGTAAGCACATTACAATAACACAGTATAAGCAACACGCGTACTGATAAATGAACAGAAGTGAACATGAACGTACACTGACGTCTGGTAGCCGACAGTGTTGCTAACCATTTTTCGGCAATGTCCCTACAGACGTAGTCAAAATGTCCCTACAACTGACCAAATGTCCCTACGCCAAGTAAAGTGACTAAAAAAAAAAACACCTCATTAGCATGCAAACAGAAGATAAAATATACACATTTACTTACCAAATCTTTCTGCTCGGTGCTTCCACAATTAATGAAGGAGCGAATTTACAATACAGGACCTCTCCCCGATTTTTTGTAATATTTCGCATACTCACTAATTGAGGCCTCCTAATCACGAATTTGAAGTTAAAATTTGGGGGGTCACGTGTAGAAATTGCAAAATAAGTGACATTGAGTGGTCCGCGATCGGCACGATTGCTTATTATTTACCGGAAGATTTTGTGTTTCCAATACTTAAAAAACGAAATATACATTCCTGATATTACTACGACCCCAAATTTTAACTATGTTTGCCTATCCTAACCTAACCTAACCGTACCTGAATGGTTCGTGGGGCTATCCGTCAATGGTTTGTTGGGCTACCCGTGCATGTTTTTTTCGAGCCCAAATTTTAACTATGTTTGCCTAACCTAACTTAACCTAAACTTACCGAGAATGGTCAGTGGGGCTATTCCTGAATGGTTTTGCGGTAATTGTGATTACGAACCGATAAAAATATTATTTTCGTAGCACTTTAACGGCAAACGTTCATCATCGAAGACGCCATTTTCGTATCCTGCAATTTTATGATTGATGTACTGTTGCCAAATTTACCTGTAATCAAATCAGTTCTTCTACATCGTGATTGTCGCTGTCACATGTAAGCACGTTCTTTGGGCAATATACTGAAATCCATAAGTTTATTAATTAGCCCACAGCCATCCTCCTGCACACTCCACCTAACAATCTGTACAACATTAACAACTTTTTTACTGTTCTCTTCCGCCATTCTTACACGATCCATGCTCTCCAAGTATGAAATCGACAGTGTGGCAACGCTGTAGACAGCGTAACTAATTTTAATTTGTTCATATCAACAAATATGGCTACCATACTTGTATACGGAGAATCATTGCGAGAATTGAAAAGCTTATTTTACAACTTCTACACGTTAATGAACATTTTTCCCCCTCACCCCAACATGTTAACTTGAGATAAATAATCACGAATAATTATTTCGTGAGTATAAGACGTAGCATAGAAATTACAGAAGGGTCCGGTATTGTAAATTCTTGCCTTAATGAATAATAGGGGTGTGCTGGACAGAATTTTTTGGGTCGGGACGGGATCGGGACGGTAATTTTTTTAAATCCCGACATTCGGGACTGAAAAATTTGCAATTTCCCGACCAAGTCGGAAAATTTTCTGGACGGGAAATGTTCGAAATTTCCCGAAGCACTGGAAATCTCGAATTTTACAAGTCATTTTCACTTTAAGTGATTGTTTTTGCATTTCTAGAATAAAAACTTACAACTTTCGATAAGTTCCAGAAACTTACAAGGCAGAAAACGTCGAGAATTAACGACTTTTTAAAGTAAAGAATCCAGCACACCCCTAATGAATAACGTTGAGTCGTTTACTGTTGATTATGTTATTTGAAGTCATACATGCTGCTGCTGTGAAGAGATAGATGTTGGTTGGTGATGCTGTATTTCCTGCATTCTTTAACAATTTTGGTCCCATTTTATTTCCCTTTTTTGTTTTTGTATCACTTAACATTGAAAATATTCTTTCCGTTTCCGCGTTAGAATGCGGCAATGTTAGCACTATTTTCGCGAGAGTGGAAATGTTTTCAAAAAGGAACTTGCCTTGAAAGTTTTTGGTAACCGATAACATGTTCCAAAATTCTGATGGAGATCTGTTAGTTAGTTCTTTTTTCTCCTTCTCGCTAAAGTATCCAGATAAACTAATTCATAAAATGTAATTTACCAAGATTGAAAAAAGTACCTACGTTTTCCCTCATTTGGCAAAATCTGTCCCTACGTTCCTACGCGGGCGAAATTTAGTGAAAAGTCCCTATGCGTAGGGACATGTCCCTACGGTTGGCATCACTGCCGACACGTGCAGTATGAAGCGCCCTCTCGCGGCTGACAACTCACCCAACCCCCGATAAGCTGCAGGCGCTGTCGCGACAACTGAGAATAAAGTAGCGATGACTAATCTAAGATTAGATGTCAGAAATAAGGTGCCAGAAATATTTGTATTTGGGAGGACACCTTTTCCTGCATCCGTGCGACAAGGTACGTCTTATTTCAATTGTAATTGTAACTGTAATTGTGAAAAGTGGAAACATTACAAAACAAGCGGTTTCTGTTACGGACTTCCTGAACGCAATTTGCCGGGACCTGTTGCATGAAGAGTCCGCGGAACGGCCGTCACTCTGGCGGTGAACGACTGAAATAACCTCCCTGTAGCATTTTGACTATCTATTCTGTCCGCACCACCTGACACAGGTCTTCTTGTACTGCATGTACAATGTAGTTTGGCGAAAGGAAAAAAAAGCACGCAGTTCTTATCGCTTTCTTGCAGGAAGGCAAAGTGACAGAGCAGAAACGTTTTTCATCCTCTTAGCTTCTTATTTCTTACACAAGGCATGATTTTTCCTGCATTTACTTGGGTCTCCCCCATGGCGCAGTTGTAGCGTCGTCGCCTTGTAATGAGAGGTCCCGAGTTCGATACCCAGTGGAGGCACACAGTGGTTTGGATCCCACTTTAAACTGTAGGTCCAGTCCCGATTAGCAGAAAGTGCTATTCAAACACCAAATCAATCAAACCTGCATTTACTTGAAAGGTGAAAACGTATCAGCTGCAAAGGACGGAATTAGCCGAAGAATGATTGAAAGTCGAACTTCAGCTAAGAAAAATAGAGAGAATGAATTTGATGTTTAAGCTTGACCAAGATGAGAAAAATCCACTGGCCCTGTTATTTAATTTTCAACAATAAGGGAGCGGTCGGAGAGTGGTGACGCAATGAGCTCTTTACCATGTGATCCTGCCCCTGCGTTGCCAAAATGTTCAGCATTCTTCAACAGATGGTCGTCACCTTTATTCAGTGCTAAGCATTATCATTATGAACGTCACACACCGAAAGTCAAGATGTAATATTTATCGTTGTTGAAGCTTTTGATAACGAAGGAGTGAAGGAAACTGGCAACACGGCGGTACTCGGGTAAATGCGGAAGAGAGAGGAGAAAACAAATGACTGCCAGTGACGGATCTACATATTTTGGGCCCATGGCAAGCATCACTTAAGGCCCCTTCAATGTAAAATACAGAAGTATGTGAAAGGAAATGTCAAAACCTTTCTGCTATTCCGTTTCTTCAATGTATGTATATATTGTTCGTGCGTGCGGGCCCATGGAAAAATTTGATTTTGTTATTTAGCGTCGCCTACAGAGTGTGTCTAATCGCGACGATGAGGATGAGTGATGATAGGATGAAATTACGGAGTGGATGCAGCAACACTCGCAAAGAACAGCCATGCCCAGCAGAGATGCGAACCCGTTACCACTGGCGTCGTAAACTCTGTGCTAACCACTTCGCACGGAGGTCGGTATATCTCTGGATTTTTTACGGATAGTTTTAAGTCCATTTTTATGCACAGGTAGGCTAAATGAGACTGGACCTAACGTTTTAAAATGAGATCCGAACCACTATGTGCCTCCACCGGGTATCGAACAAGGTATACCTCTGAAGAGGAAGGTGGAATTGGAAAGGTAGAGTTTTGCAAAATCATGGACAGATGAAACTTTTGATAAGTCACTTATGAGAGATGTCTAAAGATAAAACTCAGCTGGGAATGATGGACCAATAACTGTTTCTTAATACATTTCATTCTACATTTGCTCGTTATTTCTTTTAATTTGTAAAGCTTTGGGCTGGGTATGCAGTAGTGTTTAGGTAAGCAAATCATGTTTGATGGTTCCCAACGTAAATAGTAATTTCTTTCTATCCACGGGATTTTCGTCCCTTGCTCCGCCTGTCTGTTGCAATTATTACTCATTCATTTTACAAACCATTCGTAATATTAATACTATGCAGGTTCTCTCCAAGAACCAAGTACGAAGGTTAACTTTTGCATTCCGAACTCAGTCTCCCTTTGTCTCGGGGGATTTACAATTTCAAATAAGGTATTCTTACTTTTCTTTGATTGTCGTTGTAAATACAAGATTTAGAAAAATAATAAAATAATAATATTACATTTAGAAAAACTGGGAATGAAACGTTCGACCACAGGTGAGTTTCCTAAGTAAACTGTCACAGAAAAACCAACGCTGTTATTCACTACGTTAATTCATAGTTCATAACTTTGCTATCCCGTTGTTGTTAGTTATTACGAAAGAGAAAAGTATTTCACTCCGCAAAAGGGCAATCATAATTAATCTCTAATAATAATCGTCATGTTATATGTGGCATTAGGTATAATTATGTTGCCCGACCCTGTGGCCGAGTGGTTAGCACATCGCGCTGCGACGCCAAGGGTCCCGGGTTCGAATCCCGGTCAGGTTTGGTTGTTTGTAAATGTCCATTCATCAATTTCATCATTTCATCACTCATCCCCATCTTCGCAAATTAGCCAAGAGGCAATTTTTACGCGAAGTAAAATAAACTAAATCAATCAATCATGTTACACCTTGCTTGTAGCCCGAAGCGAAAATTAGATACCAGTCAAAATAATTCTTACGCACTACTCTCGCAGCCAAACCAGTGGGAGAAGGGGAACGACTGTAGATTACGGCAGCAGATAACACCCACTTGCGCAAGCAGTAGAAACACTCTGCCGTTGAAATATCGAATTGGGACGTTAGTACAGTCACTGACACTACTGGTTTGTAATTGTACAATTGAAAGTCAATGAAATCGTTACAACCCAGAACTGTTCGTGACTGTACAGCTGTCATGATGCAAGAAAGGACAAGTGCAAAGCATGTTTTTCTGGGATTCGAAACCTGAAACGTTACCCTTGCGCGCTGCACGTAAATAAAGACGGACTGGAAGTAAAATTTAGATCTGACATTTTTGTTAATCAGGTTCACCAGAATATGACGAAGAGAAACAACACTCGTGTTTTAATTCTTAGTTGAAGTTTGTTGTGAAGGAGAGAGTATAAGCAACATATCTTTGGTCTTTGGAAACACTCATGTAGTCTGCAGGTCATGCTAATTTCGTGTTAAAGAAAGGAACATACTAGTATTAGCCTACATTTTCGGGTTAGTGTACTATTTTTTTTTATTTGTCCCTAAGTAATTTGGAGTTCTCGATTATAATTTGGCTGGTGTGTCTTTAGAGGCTCTCCCCGATGGTGTAGTGGCAACTTCGTTGTCTTGTAATAAAGATGTCCTGTGTTCGATGGAGACACATAGTGTTATGATTCAACTTTAAACTGTAGATCCACCATGACTAGCCTATTTCTACACAAAGTTGATTTATAATAAAAGCTCAAGTCAATTTAAATCACCTGGTTCGTCTAACCTATTATGCACAAAACATCAAGAAAACATAGGACAGCTCTATTATTCAGAAATCCTGGTAACGACGAATTGTCCATCGCCAGAGGTGCCAAGGGGGGCACTTCCTCCCTTTTTTTGCAACTTTTATGCTAAACCTTATATACGAAGGGAAACTAAACTGTCCTTGCCACCTTCCCCCCAGTTTTGGCATCTTTCCCCCCGTTTTGGCACCTTGCACCGCAGTTTTGGCGCCCAATTGCCGCCACTATCCATCACCATTTTCATTCAGTCTGTATTACACAGTGTGATAATAATAAATTGAAATAATGACATCAATAAGCAGAGGCCATTGCCCGCTTCGAACTAACGTAGTTTACTCCTAAAAACAACATAGGATGTACAATAGAATGAAAATGTAATGAAAATAGCGTTGGGCAATTTTCCTACCATTATGTTTGCCGTTGACTGTGCCTTGGAAGTGTCAATCCCAGAATAAAATGCGTAGGACAGCCAGTTATGGATTTTAGATACCAGGTTTCGGTGTATCGAAATACAGGTCACATCGAAGATGCAGAACATATTTGTTTGATGCCAGTACTTGGGGGTCTGCTATATTGATATTTCCAGCAGCCGTAATAAGTATCACGTTTCTTACAAGTTGTATTTATATTGCAATCAGACAACGTCCTGCATTTCTGCACTTCTGTGGGTCCAGTTCCGATTAGCTTATCTATGCATAAAGTGGCCTTAAAATACAAACTCAAAACTAAAAATATATGATGGGTGAACGTGCGTTCGTTTTTTTTTTTTTACTAAATTGGGAATCAACGCAAAAGGGATAAGCTTTATGAAAATAATGCAACTTTAGACAAATTAAGTATTACTTCTATTTATACTAAGTAATTTTATGGCACTTTTGTTTGTATTGGGTTAACCGTGACGATCTTATATACTTCTAAACTGTGAATAATGTGAGTAATGTTTTACAAATATATTAGTTTAAGCGTATCCTTCTCTCACTGACATTCGCCAGAATGCACAGTCAAACAGCTAAACCATAGGAAGGGGGAAAGGGGCGTGACTTTTCGTGATAGGCAAACGACGGGTCAATTTTCCATTTCGGCTTATTATAACAAACACGGGCCTGGAATCGCTTTTTATTTAACGTGAAGGGGGACGGACAGTGACCATGTAAGTACTGCATAAAGCATGACGTCCACTGAGACGCGGAGAAACTCAGCAAATGAACACGACAGACACGTTTCCGGCGTCTCAGTGGGCGATAATCTGTAACATAGCCTGCCAAAATTTTCGTGCTTCGGTTTCGCGCGTTTCACTGTAGTGGGCGTTACACCATTTGATTTAAGTAGAAGCAGACAGCAGATCTGTTGCCGGAAATTTCCATGTTTCGCCGCGTCTCATTGGGCGTCAAGCTTCAGTCTCTTCCTTGTAACGCGATCAGCTAACCCGCGTGGCTGAGCGAGCCGGTTTATGTTTGCAGGCAATACCATTGCAAATAGGAGAACTGAAAGGTCTGCACATGTAAATATGTTGTAGAAATTAATTCCATTCTAAGGTGTTAAAGGCATTGAAAGACATGAACAAAAATGTTTAAAAAAAAAAAACGCAAGTGGTGCTTGCTCAGTTTCCTTTACCGCACGCTTCTGAAAAAAAGGGGGGTGGGGGATGTTTTCCCAGTGCGTCTCGGTCATCAGTTGTGGCTCTTTCTACACAACTCAATCGCCCTTCTGCTACTCGCTGCCTGTTGGGGCAAAGAATATATACAAACCATAATAATATTAATAGTGATAATAATAAAATCGTCTTTACTAGAGCGGGCGTTTTTCATCCGTTTCTAGCCCGACCCTGTGGCCGAGTGGTTAGCACATCGCGCTGCGACGCCAAGGGTCCCGGGTTCGAATCCCGGTCGGGCTTGGTTGTTTGTGAATGTCCATTCATCAATTTCATCATTTCATCACTCATCCTCCATCTTCGCAAATTAGCCAAGAGGCACAAAACGCGAAGTAAAATAAACTAAATCAACTCAACTCAAATCAAATCAAATCATCCGTTTCTATCATAAATATAACAATGAGTCGAAGTGGTTGGTAGATGAGAGCAAATAAATTCAGACGCGCACAAATATTCTCGTAGGGCCTAACGTTAGTGCCTCTACTCTTCAACCTTACAAGATATAAATGAATGTCACCATTAAAGAGAGTACTTTATGTTGGTTACCGAAGATACCGAAAATGTAGGTTCTCAGTATATCGATATTTAGAGGTCATATTTTCGAGTACAGATAACGGATATCGATGGTTTCAGCAACCGGCCTCCGTGGCGGAGTGGCTAGCACAGCGCGCTACGAAGCCAGGGGTCCCTGGTTCGAACCCTGGCCAGAAATTGGCTGTTTGTGCGAGTCTCTTGATCAATTTCATTAGGTTATATGATCACTCGTCCTCAACTCAATTAACCGTAGGTGGCAGAAAGCGAAGTAAAATAAACCAAATAAATCAATAGTTTTAACAGCACAAAATATATCCCCTTTATGTGACCATTTCAGGATATTTTTTTTAATTTTGCCTGCTTTACGGTGCACTATATACACCAGCAAGTTAAAAACAAGGAAATGAAGTAATTAACTCGAAGCGGATTACATAAAAAATAACTCCATCTTAGATTCCAGCCGAGGCTACTCCCTTAATATCGTGCCACAGTAACCATCAGCCATGGAATCACTTCTTGGTGAACAAGGGCAATTACATTAACATATTATTATTAATAATATTAACTAGAATAGGATTATACACAGTGGCGGCGATTATGGGGGCGTGGGGGTAGTTGCCTCTCCTCAAATTTTGGCACTTCTTGTCCCCTCAACTGCGTCCTCTAACGAAATTTCCTGACACTTCACTCATCTCCACTTCAAAAGCAATGGAAAAAAGAAATAAGTAAGTTAAGAATGGATGACCATAATTAGAGGCAAACTAAAAGAGTGATCAGTTGAGAAGTCGACCCCATCCTTGAAATAATTTGATTTCGATCAGTCAAGTATGAGTTTTTAAACATTTAACAACGTTTTATATGAAAATCTTATATTACATGAATGCGTGCGTTTCGTTGGTTCTCTTCCTACCGCGCCCATTTGCCATTGCTTTCTCTGCAACGTAAAGGTTGGGGGACGTTCGAGATTCGAACCCGAGGCTTTGTCCAGATGTCGGCTCGTTTTGCCCCGACGGTAAAACTAAAAAAGTAGCTCCCTCTCCTATCAGGAGAAAGAAAACCTCGCGAAGTGACACCCCGGAGACTTCGTGACGTGAGGTGATGCTCATTACTAGGGCTAAAAGGGGCTAGAACATCACCCTAGTTGTTGCCATCAATGGCAGAATTGCGATCCAGTCCCATGTCTTCATCTTTGCTTATGGGCAAGTGCTGGAGAGTAAACTTATACCTTGCAAGAGTCAGTCTCAGAATATTACGAGAATAGAGTGAGTTTTAGATACCCTGGTTCAATATCTCGAACTACCGGTTACATCAAAGATGCAGAAAGTACCGGAAAATAACGAAGGTACCTTTTCGATATATCGATATTTCGTCGTTGCCAATACCTGAGATTCCGGAATTTTCAAGTAACGGTAAATCAATAACTCCACCATCTTTAAAAAGTATAACGTTTCTTATCATTCATATTTAATTTCAAATCACACACTTATACTTATGTACACATGTGGAGGTTGTGTGCCTGTGCAGTGCTTCTTTCGGAAGAAAGTATTCAGGTACTGTTTCTAAATTCGTAAGCAACACAAAAGGAAAATCCGAAGTTAATAAACAACTATTTATACTCGGTTATTTACAGCGCGTTTCATTTAAAATTGTACCGCAGTCCGCCCATTTACGAATACCTAACGCAATGCATTTATATGTTTGTAATGGTAACACTACGGCTGCATAGTCACGTAGCTTGGTGTGGAACTTAGAGGCAAGGAAATTGAAAAGGAAATTAATACTTACTCTCATGATGCTTTTCCGGTGGGTTCAATTTTAAATTGAACGCACTGTATATTTTACGTGGCTTTTCTTCCTGTTTTGTTAATCGCGACGATTTTACATTTAGGTACTCCAAATTAATAATTTTGTATATTCACACGTCAACCTGCTATTATCCTTCATATTTAAATGTTTTTATTTTATCAGTGACTCACTGGCAATTGCCATAATGCATAGTCAAACATCTAACAAAAAGATGGGCGAAAGAAAATATTATCGCACTACGTCTCGGTTCTATTTAGGGGTGAAACCGTTGCACATTACTCAATCGCGTCTGAACTGAATCTCCTACCTGCCCCAAAGGAACGATTGATTGATTAATTTGCTTTACTTTACTTCCCTTTTTGTGCCACTTTTGGCTAATTTTCGAAGATGAGGATGAGTGATCATATGATGAAATTGATGAATGCACACTCACAAACTTCCGTTCCCAGGTCAGGATTCGAACCCGGGACCCCTGGCGTCGTACCGCGATGTGCTAACCACTCTGCCTTCTGGTGCCGGTCCAGAGGAACGAGTAGAAGCGGATAGTTATCTAAATAACTTACATAAGTTTGTTGGACGAATAAATTGGTCGCTGCAGAAAATGAACATTGCTTTGCGTTGATTAAAATGAGTCTCAAAATATTTTATCATATATACTTGCTTCAAATTAGCAATCTCGTTACATAATTTTGTACAAGCTTCATGCTTTTAGCGTCTTTAAATATGTTGGCTAAAGAAGAGTAGTTGGATAGCCTCAGGCTGATTTTTTTTTAAAGAAAATACGAATTGATCTAAAGTTATAGTATTTTCTGATCATTTTATAAATGTATTTAATAGTTCTGCTGTACACTCAGCGGCGAAAGAAACAGTAGGCGAATTGTCCACCACCATTTTCATTAAGTCTGTATTACACAATGTGATGGTACTGAATTGAAATAATGACGTCAATATGAAGAGGGCAATGCCTGCTTCGAACCAACATAGTGTCATTCCTTAAAACAGCACAGGATATAGAATAAAAAGTAATGAAGATAGCAATGGACAATTTTCCTACCAATTCTTTGCTGTTGACTGTACAAAGTAAAAAGAAAACACTCTGTGGTGGGTTCCTTTACTTTCCACAGTGGTCTTTCAGAACGCCACAAGCAATAACTATACCGCGTTTGGTAGAACCTGTCCAGCTTCCCGCGCTAGATGCTCCCTGGCTTTTCTCGGTGCTGGGGAAAGTCAAAGCCAGGCAGCCAATTAAAATACGCAACGTCGCAACAGCGTCTACGTAAGCGCCTCTCTTCTGGCTTCCATTCGCTCCTCGCTGCCCAGCAGACGATTTTTTCCTCGTTTCTCATTGGCACCGAAACTGTTGAGCGCTCCCTAGCGCGGGAAGCGGGACAGGTTCTACCAAACGCGGTTTTTTTTTATAATTCTGTGCAACTTGCTTCGTGGCCTCCCTTGCTGGCAGCGTCTGCGGAGTAAAGAATGGCGCCAGGAAGTCTCATCCCGCGTTCGGAAAAGTTACAGACTCAAAATTGCGTTTGCATTAGCTGCTAGTCACTACGTACTTCGTTTTTGCCATCGTTGGTAATATCTGTACATCAAACTTGGTTCATCATCCACTTAAGTAGGATATAATTGAAGTCAATACATGCGAAATACAAAGCAAAAAGGATGAGTGAAGGGTGGGGGGTCAATGTTGTTTCATCGTTTAATATGGCGTACGTGTCAAAGCAAAACTTTGGTCAAACCACATTCATCTGTGGTTTAACTTTGTTTTGAGTCCACGTTTTGCATGATAGGCTAATCGGGAAGGACCTACAGTTTAAAGTGGGATTCGAGCCTCTGATCAATCTACCCCAAGCAGGCATGAAAGTTCGATCTCGGAATCCCTTCATTACAAAGCGACAGCGTTGGGCATGAAACAATCAGGAAGGCCCATATCTTTGGAACGGAAGGCAGAATATGGGTGTAACATCATCATATTGACTCTTCGTCGTTGCCTTGTAATCAAGGGGTCCCGGGTTCGATGCCCGGTGGAGACACATAGTGGTTCGTATCCCACCTTAAACTGTAGGTCCAGTTCTGATTAGCCTTACTGTGCATAAAGTGGACTTAAAACATCAACTCAATCAATCAATACTGACTCTTCTTCTTTTTGCTTCGTGTACATGGTGTGAAATCACTGGTTGAGGTTTACAAAGATCTTAATCTACACGTACGTGCGCGCTAATATTTATACGTAATTAAATACAACATTACTAATTACTAAATAACTAAATATTTAGAAATAACATTATTAAATACATTTAAAGAATTATTTTTTACTTTCATAAATATCAGATTTGCATAAAGTAGCAAACTGATTTCTTTACTAAGTGGTTAAAGATGTCAATTAATTTCAAAATTGATGAAATTGTTTTATTATGGTACAGCTGAAAGATTGATTGATTGAATTGGTTTATTTTACTTCGCTTTTCTGCCACTTTTGGCGAATCGCGAAGATGGAAATGGCTGATGTACAATGAAACCGATGAAGGGACACTCACAAATAACCATGCCCAGGCCGGGATTCGAACCCGGGACCTCAGGCGTCGTAGCACGCTATGCTAACCACTCCTCCACGGATGTCGGCGTAACACTTGAAACATTGTGTTTAGTTTTGCTATTAATATAAATCAATTAGATTTCATTCTTATATTTATTGTCCTTTCTTGTTTCACTTTAATTGTGAATACGTTGCTATTGCTGTAGATCTGTTAATGATCTTTTGAAAGAGAGATTGTTGTGGAAATGCCACCGTTGCACCTTGCCCTTGGACCTCTTCGCTCCCAATAGTTCTCATGCACTATCATCCGCTGAGAGGAGATCGTTTCGAGGGATATTGAGCAATCCAGTGTTACGGTGAAAAACCTTCCTTCGCTTCACTTCAAGTGACAAGAAAATCGCAAAAAATTAAGTATAAAGAACAGATTGAACTGTTTGTGACATTTTGATCATTTTTGTAAGATGGTACGTATAAGATGTACATGGTAAGATGTCACTTACCATGTTTTACACTCGAGCCCTTCATTTAATGAATTTATTTTGCCTTAACGTCTCAGCCCGGACCTTGGGGTGAACGAGTTTGCGGTGGCAAAATGCCTTATCTTATTTAAATCTTCTTTTCGTCAACATTCGTGAATTGTAGTGATAGCGAGTTGCATGTTATTGAGTAGGAAAGCAAGCAGAGAACAGCAATTTCAGTTAATCAGGCTGTGATTCCGCCCTTTGGAATTATTTCTCACTTATTGCAGACGATTATTTGACCAGAACCTTAGATAACTTGCAGGAAACATTCCGTTTCTTCCGTTCTGCACGTCCTCTCATATCCGCGTCGTGGTTAACCAGACGGTACAAATTAGTTACCTTCACCTCGTACTAATCCACACAATCCACAATACTTTCACAAAAAAAAATACTTGGAACGGTAGCCATATTATTGGTATTATAACCTGAGCATTGCATTGGTTTGGTTTAGAGTACGAGGTCGTTGTATTATGAAGTTTATCTAATTTTGTGTGGTGTCGTCAGTGTCACATGTTGGTACGTACAATGCTGAGGATTTCTGTTTTCCCCTTAGTTGACTTATATTCAATGACAAATTAAGGAAAGCTAAGCACTTGTTTATCGCAGAAGAAAATTGTTATAACAATGTAAAATGTGACAAATCCACAACAAAATTATATGTAAGGTAATTTCGTACTTTGTAAGTCACGCGTATATAACCTATACTGAATGAATGAATAAATACTGCATTTAAATTTCTTTGAATATTACTAATGTATTAGGGGAGTCTACAGACCCCACCCCCGGTACGCTCTCAGACAAAAAAAAAGTAGAGTAAAAAGTAAAGTTGTTGCGTGAAAATATGGCCATTCTATTCAATTGCTATTGCCTTCGGTTTGTAGACCGATTGATTATAAAAAAAGGTGTTTTCTAAACTTTTTTTCGAAGAGCTTGCATTTTCTGCAGCTTGCGTTTGCAACGTTGCAACCAGGAGACAGGACAACCTTACTGTCAAGCAGGCGATCTTGTTTCTCTTCTATCGGTATCTAAGGTTGCCAGACACTCATCTTTTATGATTAACTTCGCTGCTTTTAAATAACGTTATTTTTTCAACATTAAAGCATAAAGTTGGTTTACAAAGTTTAAATTGAAAATATTTCTGTTATACGTTTCGTGAAGCAATGCTGAGAGACCACGGGAGTGAGCGTTATTAGTTCTCTCTCTTCCCACACGGCCTGAATGTGTTTCTGAAGCAGTGGCAACCATGCCCACTAAGCCCCTCGCAGACAAGGGATGGGGGGGGGGGGGAAACAACTCGGTGTTGCTTTTAGATGTTATATGTAAAAGCACTTCCCAGGTTTCTCTCGCTCTTCCTGTGTAACTTGCGATAAATGCAGAATTCCTGTGTTGTGCGCACAATCGAAGGCAAATGTAATAATAGACAAATTGCTCATCATTATGTTAATTAAGTCTGTGTTCCTCAATGTGATTTTCAAGGATCGGAATCGTCATACAGCTTCTTAAAAAAAGCCCTGTCTGGGAAAGTAAATAATTGAAAAAAACTATTGATATCTTGCCTGCTATAATTTTTGCCGTTGACTGTATACAGCAAAAGGACGTTTTGCTGTGGTCTTGGAAAACGATAGCGTCGCCTTGTAATCAAGGGGTCGCGTCACGGGTTTGATACCGGTGGGGACACGTGGTACAGTGTTTCGGATTCCACTTTAGACTGTAGGTTCAGTCTCGAATAGCCTTTCTGTGCAAAAAGTAGCAATTGAATTCTTCGAAAAGGAGCACACATTTCAAATCTTGGTCGTCTAATACACGAACGAATGTTTGTGGTTACAGTTGCCATGCATCGCCAATACAACACTAAACTAAGGGTTTCAGTGTATTTCTATTTTACGCCCATTTTCTACCTATCTGGTTAATCGTGACGAAGAGGATAAATGACGAACCGATGAAATGGTGATGGATCACACAATGATACATCCACGCCTGACCAGGTACGTAGGAACCTGAGGCTTCACAGCGTGTTACGCCGTTTACTCCGCAACGGAAATCGACTAAAGGTTTCAGATGTCAAATGACAGAATGTAGATATCATCACCAACGGTTCAAGGTTGAACCCCTTGAGTTTATTTCTGCTTTCTATCTTTCTTTTTTTAGTTTTTGTTTTAATTTTAAGGCCACTTTATTCACATAAAGCATACACCCCTTGTTTGGGAATGACTGTTTTATTTTTGTGTAGTGTATCGTGCAGTGGGTAACACAGTTGCCTTGTAATCAAGGGGTTCTAGGTTCTATAACCTGCGGAGGCATATTGTGGAGTCCGATCTTTGCAAGAGGTTGACTTAAAACAAATTTTTAAATATTTTTTTTTGTCATTTCTTGTCTTCATCATTCGTTCTCATCGTCGGAATCAATCAAAATTGTCAGAGAGGAGGCGTAAAATTAGGAAAGTTCTAATACGACAAAGACGCTTTTCTGATGTCTTGGCTGATAGTCAACAATTTATTACAAGAATAATTCAATCTAGAGTTTGGTATCCAATGCAAATTACGCTAACCAAAGTGCTTAACGAAAAGTTCTTTCTAGTAGAGGGAAAAGGAAAGAGAGAATGTATGAAGTTGATGTAATCTTAGACGTTATTGTTTCAGAATGTATACAACCAGTATACAGTACTTACAAAAATGTGTACATTTTTACTATTTTATCGCTTGTCGCCACTGTGTTGCATGTTGCGGGGAAATCTCAAATCATTATTATCTTTTCTGGAAGTCGCACATATTTTTCGCTCGTAAGTCTTATTGACCGAGATAAATAATTTGTAAACACATGTCATAAGTTATCGTGAGAATTTGTTTTTAATCACTTTCTGCATTTCTAAGTAAAAATTCTTTAATCTTGAATTCTGAGAATTCTTGAGATGCTCAAAGTTAATAACTTCTGCATTTGTTTTCTTATATCCCTACAAAACAGCTACTTAAGTTGACCGGACAAGGTTTTCAGTGAACTCAGTCGTGAAACAAACTGGAGGCAGGGGTGTCCGGAGGGAGGGGGTTGTGACACGATGCTTGATGGGAATTATTGGAGGGGAAAACAATAATTGAGCTTTGATAATATAATACCAAAACGTTTAAACATATGTTTATACTATTTCTACGACTTCTACCTGACTTCACACAAATATGTGTATATATGAATGTGTGGTTGATTTGAATTGTTAATAAAGTGCACTTTATGCACAGATAGGCTAATCGGAACTGGACCTACAGTTTATAGTGTGATCCGAACCACTGTACTGTGTGCCAGGACCTCTTGGCAAAACGACAACGTTGCCACTACGCCATCGGAGAGGCCCCACGTGTTTGTGTGGTGTGTTGGAGCAGAGGATTACTTGTAAAATCAAACTAACAAATAACCAAGAGTACGGTTCGATACGCTAAATGAAAGTGCAAAATTTGTTTTGTTCATTTTTATGTTTCAAAACATAAAGTGTCCTTACATTCCCTTCGACAATCTTTTAATTTCAACTTCGGCAATGGAGATTTGAAAGATGCGTGGATCCAGAAACTGCCTGTTTTCTTTTCTTCAGCTTTGGTTTCAAGTTTGGTCCTGAAAAATGGTTAACTCAGATTTGCGACCAGCCAATGGGATGGTCTGATTTTTCCGGCCCATTTCTTTCAAGAACTTTTAAGAAATAGTCGGGCTGTTTGTTTTGCTTTATATCCAGTGTAAACTCACTTTTCTCGGTGGCCACAAATCTTCGCTTATCTACAAACATTTGAATCATTTATTAAATCTGTTTGTAATTTTAAATTTCCTCTCCTTGCCTTCTTTCGTTTATTTTCGAATTAAACTTCCAATTTAACTTCCAGGTTATTAGTTCTTACTAGTGTTGCGCAACATATCGTCAATAAATTTTAAAACATCTATCGTGTCAGCGATATAACGTCACGATATTTGGCGACATATAAGGTGTCAGCGATATATAGTCACGACATTTGGCGATATTTATCATGAAGGCGATATATCGTCGCGGCAGGCCCCCGTGGAGGACTGGTTAGCACATGGCGCTACGACACTAGGGGTACCGGACAAGGTACGGAGAATGCAATACGTATATGTATGTTAATGAGTTTCCTAGTATTATACCCCGCCCGAAACAAAGTTAAAGTACCTACACGTGTGATTGCAAGTACGTTTAGTTCCACGCCTACGCGCATTTGCGTATTATTAATGTAAGAAATGGTCGAACAGTTAACAATGTTTCCCAGTTTTCTTTGTTCAACAAATGTAAAAGAAAAATCATGCTAAAACGCTTTTGCAAGTCAGTTGAAATACAGATGTCTGAAAGATAATGCAATCAAACCATGGCCAGTATTAATGGAAGGACTATTATGCCTACTCATTTTATACAGGCACACTTTGTTCTTGGGGGAAGTGGGTGGTCAGACGAGACATTTCCTACATCTCCCAAATAAATCAAGATTACATTCTGATCTCCCAGCAGCCACTTACGGTTAACAACTTTTTACTTTAGTAGAAATTTTAGACTAAATATTTGGTCAAAATTGCCGGTTTTCCCCTCAATTTTGCAAAATAATATTTCTTGCTTGCTTCGATTGTAATATAAACGTTTCTACACGTCACATTATTTAGAAAGAATTAGCGACCTATTCAATTAAAATGTTCCCTACATAGCTATTTCTATTTTGTTTATTTTTCGCCGCTGGTCTATTTCGTGGATAAATCGAGACAATGAGGTGGAATGACAAAATTATGAAGGTACAAACACGATGTCCATGACTCCATATTATCGCGTTTATTCTTTAGATTTAGCTAAACTTTGCGGAAAATTGTGAAAAAGTATTAACGCAATCTTTCAAACCAGAATTTTAATAATTGTTTGAGACCTTCAAGATTGGCCCATGTAAGCAATTGGATCTTCGACGCTGTGCTTCTTGCTTGAGTGCGAGGGGACGTTAAGGGAGGGGAGGGGGTTGGTGACGCCGTTCGTGGCTGATTCGAGGGTTGCCGCTTGAAAGTACGGACAGAAGTGAGACTATGCCATTCCTGTTTTCTCTGCTTTCAGGGCATATGGCCTGAGAGCGAATGATTGTCTACAGTCGGATTAAACATTATGGAGACTCGAGTTTGAACTCCAATTAAAAATTAACCAGTAGAGCTACGTATTTAAATTTCGTCCCGATTGGACCACAAGTTTTTTAATTACAGAATCTCAAAGAGAGCATAGTTTGAAAAACAACAAAAAAGCTGCATTTTTTTGTTCTCACGACGATAAGAAATTGAGAGCATACTTGAAAAAAAAATAGTTTTTTTTAGCTTAAATCAGAATTCAATAAGTTAAGTGGTTAATTTTTAATTTGAGTGCAAACTCCAGTAGCCATAATTTTTAATTGGAGAGTAGTTCGGCAGAATCTTTCTTTATTGCTTCCTTTATAACGCAGTGTTTGTGCGAGAGATCGTGATGATTACATATAAAGAGATATCGCTGTTCGTTAACAGCATGTAAACCAATCGCCTGTTCTCTTGTCACCTTAGCACATTTTAAGTCTAAGCACCTTTCAACTCATTCAGCAAAGTGTCATGATGTTTTAACTTGATTAAATAGCAAGTATTAATATACTAATTAGTTTCATAATTTAAATGAATAATAGAAATATGGGCACACATAATACGTACGCAAAATTCAGAATTATTTAATAAAAGGTGTTCCAAATCGGACGCACTTCAAGAATTCAATCTATCATCATAATTATTTTCTTTCTTTCACTTTCCGGTCTCGGAATGGAGTCTTGGGGCACGGGCCCCTCCTCTCGCAGTGTGGTGTGTGCGAAGTCACCTATACCACTAACATTGCGTATATTTTTCGGCTGAAGACAGCATAGAATTGTTGCAGGGGTTCTTTCCATGTAACCTCTATTCGTGATTAAAGTGTTCGTGTTTAATTATTTTCGCAATTTTTCTACTCATGGTTGTTCATTAATTTTGGTATCGTTTCATTCTGCTTTTCTTTCAAAATTAATTGGACTCCATACACTGACATGGTGTTATTCATTGAAAAACTGCTTGGCAAACCTTGGCTTTCCCAGGGAAGTTGAAGTTTCACCAATCTGTTTAGTTAGCGTCGACAGATTTCCTCCAGGGGCAAAAAGTCTCGTCTCACACATAAAGATCGATATTTAAGATTTCTAGGGGATCGAAAGCCCATTACACCGAAAAAGACTTGATTCAGTTAACATGCATTTATTATTATTATTATTATTAGACGTATAACATATAGCGAATACATTACATTCAGTTAGAGAAGTTGTACAGTGAATATTGTTTAAAATTTGTGCATTCAGAGAGCCGTAGGTTGAGAATTGTATGCCAAAGAGAACAACACAATTCGACACACCCTTTACACATCATTAAACTTTTGCTTCTGTCGAAAGTATTATTTTAGAACATATATACTCTATATGAAGAAAAGCTCTCATTGTGAGCCGAGCGAGGAAATTTTCTTTACTCAATTTAGGGTTAAAATGGACAATTTAGACCGGTTTATTAGTGTAAAAAAATATGTACGTGAAATTATCCAATATTTGAAGGCATAGACAACATTTCCAGCTCCCTAGCCTCCCCCTTCCCTGCATTGAGGGAGCTGCTTCTATGCTACTGGTCACCGGTGAAACCTACTTTGTTCTATTTTATGTCTTATATTTGTACAGTTATAAGCCCACGAAATGATCCCCTGTTTAAAAGGGAAGTGGGGGGGGGGGGAGGGTGATGGACTGCGAAATTCATTTGTGGAGTTTATGGACAATACGAAGCTTTGTCGTCTTCCAGGCCAGTGTTGTTTAGAAGCCATTTGTATTTCATATTTATTTTATGTCGCTTTTCTTCCACTTTTGACTATTCACGACGATGGATCATGATTATGCTAAATGGATGAAGAGACACTCACAAAACAGCCTCGTCCAGGCTGACGGGACTCGAACTCGGAGTGTACGGTCACTCAACGCACTCGTCCACAGAGTCGAACCTTTAGAAGTGGGGAAATTAATCTTTTCACACCATATTTCTCAGGAAATTACGTTACGACTATGCGTCAATCAATGATTGAAAATATGAATATATTTTAACTGACATTAAAAGTGTTGTTGAAAAGCCGTAATTTATTTCTATAAAAATATGTTTCAAAATATGGATATTGGTGTAAGAATATAATTTAATCGGTAGGTTTTTATAACTACAATTCGTATATAGTTTAAAACTTTGTTGAAGAGTTTCTTTCATTTTCTAAGATTAATCTTTCATATTAATATGATACTTTTGGAGGTTAAGGCTTTAATTTTCAAACCTAAAATTCCCAATCGGTTGTTCGGCGTAAAAAACAGAACACTGAGCGGCGCATAATATGTTGACGTATTACGGTAACGTTGCGCCATTTGGGACGCACTACTGTACTTTCTGTGACGTCACCTGTGCTGTTTGGGTCCGTGACATCGATACAAAGAGATAACGGCCAAAGAAATTCAAGTCGGTAGAAAAACAAAATCACCAAGAAGAGCTTGAAATGTAATGCATGCACATAAAACAGCACATAAAAATTCGGAAGGAAAAATTTAAATACTTTATTTTTGTTTTCAGCCACTGCCAACTGCCATACATAATCATCCTCTGTGGGGTTTGCGTTATATGTTTCTGAGCGTCCCTTCTCCACTTCTAACATTCATTTGCATCCTCGCAATTAGCCTGAAATGGTAGAAATCCGACGCTAAATAAACTAAATGAACTAACAATAAAATGCTCTCAGTGTAGCATAAACTGCATAAAATATATGTGACGCTTCGAAAGGTGGTAGTTTAAATTTAGTAATCCCCCTCCCATGTCTTGCATTGCCTCGAATGCAAGTATTCCTTACGTTGCTCAAGTAACATTTTCCCCTAGGATAGTGAAATGATCCACATTAATGAAGCGACAGTAAAAATTAAACGTATAGCCTATTAATGTTAATCTGAGTCGCTTTTCTTTAGTTAATCGTTAATGACCATTAATGCTGGAATGCAGATATAAATGATAGAAGGAACACAATGGCATACCTTACTCATGATTCTAAATTAGAACTTCTGGCTTCGTAGCCACTCCTTCCTGAATGCAGCAAGGTAAAAAAATGAACAAAATAAAGTGGATTTGATTAGATTATTATTATGTAGCTTCGCTTTTCTTACCCATTTTGGCTAGTCGAAACTATGGGGATGAGTAATGATACGATGAAATTTATGAAAAGCATCCACAAAGGAACACCGAAGTAGCGTCGTAATGCGATGTGCTAACCTTTCCGCCACGAAGGTTAGTTACAATAGATTGACCGATTGATTTACTTTATTTTACTTCACTTTGTGTGTCACTTTGGCTAATTTTCGACAATGGGAATGATGATGATATGATAAAATTGATGACTGGACACTCACAAACATCTATGCTCAGGCCGAGATTCGAACCCTGAACCCCTGCCGACGTAGCACGATGTGCTAACCACTCAGCCATGGGGGCCGTTAGCAATAAAGTCGAATTTACTGAATGATTGATTGATTGATTTAGTTTATTTTACTTCGCGTTTTGTGCCTCTTGGCTAATTTGCGAAGATGGAGATGAGGGATGAAATGATGAAATTGATGAATGGGCATTTACAAACAACCAAGCCCGAGCGGGATTCGAACCCGGGACCCCTAGACAGCGGAACTAAGGAAGATGGAAGACATACAACTGGATTTTAGTCACCATCCAGGTTTATATTCCCCCAACTCCCTCCATGTGTTTAGTGCTTCAGTGTGTTCATTGATTAGTGTGTTTAGTGTTGAGTATATTTACTAAGCGCGCTAAGGAAGTTAACGCCTGGAGTGATGAAATTAAAAATATATAGTAACAATAAAATAATAAATAAATAACGACAGGGTAGGTAGTTTCTTGCCATGTGTAGTAGGCAACATTGGTTACAACAAGAAAAAATAAATTTCTGTACGGTACAAAGAGTTATTGAAAAAAATCGTATTGTATCTCAACAAATCTATTCTGGAAGCTGGCCCTCAACGTATTCCGGAAAACGTTTATAAACCGTTGATGTCAGATACCTGGGCCTGGATGTATAAATATTGTATGTTGAAACCTCACCTATAAAGCACAGTTCTATTAATTGTATATATATATATATATATATATATATATATATAAATCCACTGTTGGTTTTATTTACTGTTTTGCTTTTGACGTCAGTCCACAAAAAATTCATCTTCGAATCAATTTTGTATAACGCTACATGGTGCCTTGTACCGGGAGTTCCTTCTGATTATTTTTTGAGATAATACATTTAACTTAAGAAATCTTGTTAATAATAAGTTGAGATAGGATTATTTGTGTGTAAGATATTTGTGTCCTGCGTAAGAAAGTGAAAAAAAGCTGTACAGTTTGATCGGGTGAGCAGGCTCTTTCGTTGCAGCTGTACAGGATTAAGGGATTAGGGAGCTAGCGATAAGTAGGTCAGTGGTACAAACATGGTTCGAACGTCGATCTCTGAGTCTCAGGACGAAGCAGCCGAAATAGGCTGGAATAAAATACTTGAATGCTGCGTCAAGGAACTTTGTTATGAGGGGGCAATAGAATGTAGTTTTTGTAAAAAGTGGTACCATAAATCTTGCACGGGAATGAGCGAAGAAGAATTTACGAAATTTGAGTTGCATTTAGAAGAATTTTTTCCTTGAAGATATGCTGCGCACTGTCAGAAAAGCAAAATATCAAGGAGGAAAAGTAAAATTACACAGGCTGTTCAAAAATTAACTGACGAAAATGAAGAGAGCGTTAGCCTCACGACACGTTTGTAATTTATGAAGCAGAGTAGAGAAGAGGATAGGCAAGAGCAGCTTAAATTTAGAGAAGATGATATCTTTGGCTGCAAGTCGTTTCACTCTTCTGGCTTTAACTTTAGAAAGGTCCGACCATTAAATTCAATTCTCGAGACAGCAGGGGAGACATTATTTTCATTATTATAATGGTTGTCTCTACATTCTTAATTTTTTGAGGACGCATTTGGAGGTGTTCATGCACCACTGGCAACCCACGTGCGCACTCCTATGCCCTCACAAATCAGTTTTAATTTGCTTCATATGTAAAAGATGTTTTTTTAAATTGTTTTAATATCGGGTGTTTTATAGATCAAAAGAAAGTAAATTTATATATCTAGGCTATTTGTGCCTGGAGAAGTTAAAGGACGTCGCGATTGTTAAATGTCGGTCGACTCATTATCTGAACACAATAAATTCTAGGTTCGAATTCCTATGTCAGTTTCATCTGTCTTACGTGGCAAATATATAATTAATTAGAGGCAGAGATATATATATATAAGGAGACAGTAAACATATCATTTTGGGGGCAGGGGTACTGACTGCATTTACGCACAGTATCGACAGTATTAAAAAAAAGGTCAGTAATTGCTTTGGTAATATATCAAAAGGTAAATAAAAGCAAGGGCTGTTATTCACTTTTTTGATTTCTGGTTAAATATTTTTTTTTACTATTTCGTCGTTAATTTTATCGGAAGAAAACATTCTTACACTCTGCAGAAGAGAAATCGTCTATTAATTTCCGAATAATAATTAATCACCATTTTATATCATATGTATATCATTAACATTCTTCTGTTAAGTCTTGCATGTATCCTGCAACGAAATACGGACACCTGTCAAAATACTTCAACGCAACCAAAGCAGTGGGACGCCACGACTGTATAAATGCATGTTCCAACGAACGTCAGTGGCTCAACCGTTATCTGTTTCACGGCGCCTGGAGTTGTCTCGCTGAGAGCTCGAGTTTCGGTTTCGCTTGTAAGTGAGTGAACACTTATATACACAAGCAACAGTGGCGTCTGCATGGGGGCAACTAGTTGGGAATGCAGTACTCCCAATATGGTTCAAGTTTGCTGTACACCATTAGAGCCTCAGCGGCTGTTACCATTGGATGATATTCAGCCAACAACTTCCCCCACAATTGTTTGCGCGAAATCACACCCATTGCAATGATTCCGGCAAACGTTTCGGAGCGTGTTGTAAACACACTTTATAGGCATTACATCTACAGTGATTGTGGCAGTGATTGAAGGTGCAAATATAACGATTATATTCTAAATGTAGTCCTGCATTTTGTTTAGTCTCTTAACAATGACCAGACTATCTAACAGAATATATAAAACGATGTGTAGGGCCTCACACACCCTTCAATCACTGATAATTTGTAGGTGATGTGATGTGAACAAGAAAAAGCATTGATTCAATATTAACATATTATTTTGAGGTTTAGATAATAATAAAAAAAGTATTTCAAGTCGGCTCTGTGCCTGAATGGTTGGCGTACCGTGTTACAAAACTCGGGGTCCTAGGTTCGCATTCTGGAAAACCTTGACATGAAATTGTGTTTGTTCCAACAATCTGTTTCATCATTCATACTATCCTTCATGTTATATTATATATTTGCGATAGGAATCTTCAATTTGAGGAAGGCACAGCCATTTTCTGCTGTTATCTACAGATTGATTTAACTAATTTCACTTCTCGCTTCTGATTCATTTGGTCAATCGCTAAGATTAGGATGGAATTGATGTGAGGGCAATGACAAAAATGTTTGGACAGTACGCAACAAACAGACTGAATGTGAGTCTAGACGTCAATGCCCAAATTGTCTGCAAAATGCAGCCAATGCAGAGCGGGATAGTAATAGAATTTGGGCCCCTAGGCTATCTTTTCTTTCGGGCACTGTAGACATTTTTATTAATAATTTTGATATCATGGTACTTTATTTTCACTAACTGCATGCTCTGTACTAATAAAACTTGTAAAGTTTAAAACATTGATACAATATCGGTACATATTGTTTGTATGATCTAGGTGACGTTTGAAAATAGGTCATTGTGTAAGAACTTATTTAAGCGCTAGATAGTCCTTCGTTCACGAAATAAGCAAGTAATAGGATTTGGCATGTTTTAATTTGCCATTATCACAACATTAAGAAATGTTAATAGTCCATGGTCTTCACTTCTGTCCCTTCAGTGTCTCATTTTTGTGTGGCCCTAGGTTATAGCCTAGGATAACCTAATGGCAACCTTCCCCCCCCCCCCTGAGTCCAGGACGTGGAAGAGAGGTTGACATTTAGGCTCTTGCAGGAAAGCCATTCATTACACCTCGCTCCTGTTATCGTTATGTAAGGAACCCTCTCCATTTGCAGCAGTATTCCCCACGCTTCCAGTGGCGTACTCACAAATGCAGTTAAGGGATTATGAGTTACTTCTTACCACTCCTAGATCATGCCATCTTTTCCTAAATTTGACGTTTTTTTTTAGGAAAGTTGAGCAAAAATAAGACTACCTAGCTCTAAAACTCCTTCTAAATACGCCACTGTTCTTAACTTTACAGCTGACATATCATAACACCCATCTATCACCCAGTAACAGAATTCACCTCCGATTAGCGTGAAACACAATAATAGGATGTTTTGTTAATATTTTCTCGCCAATCTTATATAAAATTAATCATCTCCATAACAGTTACGATGAAAAAACTCCGTGGCGAAACGGCCTTGAATAACAAAGGCCTGTTAAGTGGCTTTCTTATAAGTTGACACGTGGTCAGCACATCGAATCCCTTTGCCCCTGTAATCTTTATCCTCTACTTCACGTAGCTCCCCAATTGCCTTCAAGAAACCGAAATGTTCGGTAATGGAACCTGTGATCACGCTAAATTGAGTTCTAAGTCTACTTTATGCAAAGATGGGCTAATCGGTGCTGACCTATAATTAAAAGTGGTATGCGAACCACAACGTGCATAAGTCCAACAGTAAGGGAGCGGTCGGAGCGTGGGTGACGCAAGCAGCTCTTTACAATAGAATCCTTTCCTTGCGTTGTCAAAATGTTAAGCATTCTTGAACAGATGGTCGTCGCCTTTATTCAATGCTAAGCATTTGTATCATCATGAACCTTAGACATCGAAAGTAGAGATGTAATATTTATCGTTTTTGAAGCTTTTGACAACGAAGCACTGAAGGAAACTGGCAACACGGCGGTTCTCGGGTAAAAGCAATGCGGAGGAAGAGAGAGGAGAAAACAAATGACTGTCATTGACGGATCTACATATCTTGGGCCCATCTCAAAGCATTATTGAAGTTACCTTCAATGTAAAACACACATACTTGTGATAAAAAATGTCAAAACATTTCCTACTATTCAGTCTCTTCAGTGTATGTATGTTGTTTGTGTGTGTGTGTGTGTCTGGAATGATTCGATTTTGTTATTTAGCGTCGCTTTTCTATCACTCTGGCTAATCGCGACGATGAGGATGAGTGATGATAGGAAGAAATTAGGAAGTTGATGCAGGAACACTTACAAAGAACACCCACGTCCAGGGGTTGATGCGAACCGTAACCATTGGCTTCGTAAACTCTCTGCTAAGCACTCCGTGCGGAGATCGGAATATCTCTCGAGTTTTTTTTAATGTATAGTTTTAAGTTCACTTTTATGCACAGATCGGTTAAATGGGACACGACCTATAGTTTTAAAGTGAGATCCGAACCACTATGTGCCTCCACGGGGAATCGAACATGGTATACCTCTGGAGAGGGAAGTAGAATTGGAGAGGTAGAGTTTTGCAAAATCATGTGGAGATGAAACTTTTGATAAGTCACTTGTGAGAGATGTCTGGGGATACAATTCAGCTGGGAATGATGGACCAATATCTATTGCATAATATTTCTACATTTGCTCGCTTTTACTTTTAATTTGTCGAGATTTGGGTTGGCTATGCAGTGGTTGTTATGTAACTACATGACGTTTGATGGTTCCCAATGTAAATACTAATTTCGTTCTATCCACGGGATTTTCGCCCCTTGCTCCGCCTGTCTGTCACAATTATTAATCATTCATTGGACAAACCATTCGTTAAATTAATATTACGCACGTTCTCTCCAAGAACCAAGCACGAAAGTTAACTGTTGCATTTCGAAGTCCCTCCCATCCTTTGTTTCACGCTACGGGTTAAGAATTTCAAATAAGACGTCCTTATGTTTCTTTTTTTTTTAATTTTCTTTGTAGATACAAGATTTAAATAATAATAATAATAATAATAATAATAATAATAATAATAATAAAATAATGAATTTAAATAACTGGGAACAAAATATTGGATCACTGGTCAGTTTCCTGAGTAAACCGTCAAAGAAAAGCAAACGCTGTTATTAATTTCGTTGATTCATAGTTCATTGTTTGCTATCTTGTTGATGTTAATTTTAACGAATAATTAATCTGTAACAATCCCCACTTGAGGTGGGGTGTAAGGGGTAGTACACCCAATTGTCAAGTAGTACACCCTACACTACATTTTGCAGACGAACGAGGCTCTGGCGACTGGCACTATGGCTAGTATAATTTTGTGTGTCTTGTCCTGTTTTTTGTCCTTGTGTGTGCTGAGTTCCACTTTGCAGCCTCAGCTTTTAACGAAAGCCAGAAAATTTTTGTAATTTAGTAACAAGACAGTGCAATAATGCTATTTTAGTTACGGTAAGGAGCTGGACCCCGTATATTGTGACGGGTGCAAAATAGCCTAAGTGCTGACGCACCCAAAATTTTTAAATTCAAATTCAATATCACATGAGGTATGATTTTGTTACACCTTGCTTGTAGCCAGCAGCGAAAATTGCATACCAGTCAAAATAATTGAAAGCACTACTCTCGCAGCCTGGCAGGTGGAACACGGGAGTATAGATTACTGAAGCAGATAACATACACTCCTGCAAGCAGCAGAACAGTTCTGCCGTCGAATTTTGTCGAGCTGAGACATTTGTACATCTTATCATGATGCAAGAAAGGACAAGTGCAAAAACATGCTTTTCTGGGATTCAAACCCTGAAACTTTAACCTTGCGTGCTACACGTAAACAATGACGGACTGCAAATAGAGAAACGCTCGTGTTTTACTTTTTAGTTGATGTTTGTTATGAGGGAAAGGGTATATGCAGCAGATCTTTGGAAACACTCATATAGTCTGCGGGTAATGATAATTCCATGTTAAAGAAAGGATCATATTAGTATTATATTCTGTGAAGTAAGGTAAATTTTTTTTCGGATTAGTGTAGTATTTTTTTTATTTGTCACCAAGTAACTTGGAGTTCTAAATTATTTGACTGGTAAAGTCCGTTCAAGGGAAACGAAACTAGCTGGAAAGTACGATTCCAAACGCGAGAGGGGAAGCTGGTAGAACACTCACCAAACCACCCTGTGCCTTTTGCTTGCTAAGGTTCGCTTGCTGTGTTTATTACTGCTTTCTGTGTTGTGTTTGTGATATCTCTTACAATTCGTAACAAACCGTTTGGAAGGGGAACAAAGAAAACTGTGACGCTTTGGTCCCTGTTGCACATTCTACAAACGCCCTCGATACAATACAGAATGCCAAAAAACATTCAGTTACTACATTTTCTTTATTGTGGACACTATTACTAGTGAATATTATCCTGATTACTGCTGTGTGCATTTGTGCTGATTATACGATTTACTAAGGAGACCAATTTAAGTGAATGATCCAAAATAAAGTTCCTGGTTTACAAACAAGTTTATCTACTAATGTGACGTAATGAATACTTTCCTGATATGTTCCGTTTGCGTATATAGTAGTATATGGATGGTTATTTTTTTTCATTCTGTACCCTTACATAATTCGTAAACATCTCTACGTATTTTGATGGTGATGTTACTACGTTTGAAATTTCATTGTTGTTTCCACAGCAGACAATTTTCACGAAACTCACTTCCTGAACATAGTTCCGTCACCCCTATTTTGCCAATGAACACGTCCAGTTGCGACTTGCACACGTCGCGAAAATTGGTTGCTATTGATAAGAACCTTAAATCTGTGATTGTCCCTTCATTAATTTCTGACATTCGTTTGCATCCTCGCAATTAGCCAGAAGTGGTAGAAATGCGACGTCAAATAAATTAAATCAAGTAACAATAAGTACTTGTATAAAAACTAGTGCACAAAACATGTATGACGCTTCGAAAGATGGAATTTTGAATTTAGTAATCCTCTCTCAACAGTGGCGTAGCAACATATAGCGACGCCCTGGAAGAGATTAGAATGCGAGGCCCCCATCCAGTGGCGGAAATTAAGGGGAAATGGGGGGCGAGTAGTCTCTCCCCTCTTTTTTTCCACCTTTGCACCAGCACTATGCTAAACCTTATCTACCAAGGGAAAGTAAACTGTCCTTGTAATTTTTGTTTTATAATCATTGATGCCTGTTTACAAGACATTTAATTTAGTCGAGACAGTCCATTCTTCCAAATCC
The DNA here is from genome assembly GCF_977018435.1 of Lepisma saccharinum. Taxonomy (NCBI): domain Eukaryota; kingdom Metazoa; phylum Arthropoda; class Insecta; order Zygentoma; family Lepismatidae; genus Lepisma; species Lepisma saccharinum. The sequence continues at coordinate 104,267,919 of NC_139232.1, forward strand.
CTGTCCCAATTTATTTCAAACTTAAGTCGTATTTACCAAAATGTTTCGAGTTTTATTTGTGGGGGTGGGGGGTTAACCCACATTTAGACATGTTCTTCATTTTAATAATGATTGCTAATGTATATATCATTTCATTTACAAATGTATTATTTTCTAACCATAGAATTTTCACGGCTGTTCAATGGTGCTGGTACAAGTACAGTTCTAAAAAAATAAAATATTGTTAGTTTGCGGAAGACAGAAATATTCGAATACTTCTGAGAATTGAACGTAAACAATAAGCACCAAGCTGTACGCCTTGTGACAACTTTAGTCTGTAAGCGATTGCGTTGCTGAATGCTGATTGTCGGATAGGGGGAGGGGGTTATAAGTGAGTTGATTTTTTCCCGATACTTTGGACCGTAACATTGCAACTCTACAATTCTACAACTAGGAAAGATATTAGTAGGCAATTTGTTCACCACCATTTTCATTCTCTCTTTACTCTACAACTTGTGTTGTTCTACGGGGTCATTAATTCTTTTCATGCGAAGTTTATGTTGACATCTGCGTTTCTATTTCAACCCATTATCATGACACTGTGGAAAACAGACTGAATGACAATTCAAAGGAGATGGACATATTGCTTTAACCGTTGGGTGTACACTTAGCATTGTATCTACGAGCTAGCACTAGCTCGTACAATAATACTACCATAACACTGGTGGTCACATCCTATACTCCCAACAGCATTTCGCCGACCAGGGTCGACCAACTGGACGGAGTGGTTAGCACAGCGCACTACGAAGCCGTGGGTTCCGGGTTCGAATCCAGGTTTGAGCATGGATGTTCTTTGCGAGTGTTCCTTGATCAATTTCATCATATCGTTACTCATTCTCATCATCACGATCAGCCAAAAGTGTCAGAAAATCGACGTAAAATAGCCTAATTCAACAAATCCAACAGCATTTCGGATGTTCCCTTTTGTTCCACATTTTCGGATTTGTCTCCAACCACTTCAAAAATATCCTGGGTACGGGCCTGTTCTAGGAAGGAATGAAAAAACGCGAGCATTTAAATGCCTCACGCTTGCTTCGTGGCAGTTGGAGGTGTTTGTTGTTAACTTATTATATTCGGGAGTGAAAGGTAAAGAGAAAGAAGAGAATACAAGACAACGGGCTTTTTATTCAATGAAAGAATAAATGGGTAAAAATGTCTAAGCAAGTTATCGTGAATTTTTGCTAACTGTTTCACGTGAGAAATACGACGATCATTTTTTACTTCTTTCGTGCCCCTTAGGCTTAAGACCTGCCTGCCTGTATGTTATGCTTCTGATTTGACGTATTCATTCAAATTATAACGTTTAATTAGAATTTAAAACCAGATAAATAATAAATAAATGTTTTAATATTATTTCCCACAAAAATAGCATTTTCCATGTCCCCCCACTTCTGTTTATAACATTTTTCGTTTCAAGCTCATTCGACGCGAGGCACCTTTACGCGCGAGGAGCCATGCGGTCGGGCACTTCCCTCACCCCTTGCTACACCACTGCCTCTTAATGCCTTGGGTTGCCTCGAAAGCGAATATTCTTCACGTTGCTAAACTAACATTTTCCCCCTAGGATAGAGAAATGATCCACATCAATGTAGCGACAGAAGAATGCGACGTATAGTTACGTTAATTTTAAGCGTTTTTCTACGTCGTAGGTTAATCGTTAATAAGAATTAATGGTGGAATTAGAACGAACACGATGATATATCCATTCCTCACCCAGGATTCAAAAGTAGGGCTTCTGGCTTCGTAGCTACTTCTTCATGGAGGCCAGAAGGTAACAAATGAATACATTGGATTAGATTATTTTTAGCGTCGGTTTTTTTCATTTTTGGCTAATCCAAACGACGAGGATGAGTAAGAATATGATGAAATTGATGAAGGGCACCGTCAAAGGAACACCCATGAGCAGGCCGGGATTCGAACCTGAAACCACGTATCGTCGTAACGCACTGTGTTAACCTTTCCTTCACGCAGGTGAGCTGCAATAGAGTCGAATCTACTGAATATGTTCGTTTTAAGGAGACTTCCCTTTATAATGCTTCATCAGAGCGTGGTTTTTGATCGATTGATTGATTGGAATTTTAAGTCCACTTTATGCACAGTAAGGCTAATCGGGACTGGGCCTACAGTTTAAAGTGGGATCCGAACCACTGTGCCATGTGCCTCCACCGCGTGTCGAACCCGCCACCCCTAGATTACATCAGAGCGTGGTGTTGATCATTCATGTCTCTTTCACTACGGCAGAGATCGAGAATGTGTGGAGCCATATCATTTGCTCGAATGGTGTCACGGCACGCTGCCATACACAGGGGAGAACACAGGCAGTCGCCACATATATTTTGATGGCATAAAATCTTTGCTGTCCCTTCAAGTACATTTGCTTCTGTAACTTTGTAAATATTGTTATATAAAGACCACACTGAGGGAAGGAATACGCTATCGTTCACTAAACCTGAATACTTTGTGACCATTTACTTAATTTCATTATTAATTATAAAGTGCAATCAAATACACGGCTATAAATTGTCAGGTTTAGAAACGGGAAGAGTATTTATGTCGTTTACATTTTATTTTGCCATCTAGAAAGTAATGTTTACTACAGTGGATTTAATATTTTCGTTAAGGTCATAGAAGGCAAATATGTTGTTTCCAGGCATTATATAAAAAATTGAATCGATGTCTTCAACTCGAGCTTTTTCCCTTAAAGTTTTCTGGTGGGGAACATTATCAAATGTACATGTCATTGTTCTCTCGGTTGTTTTATGCATAAGATGCCGCAGTGGTAGCGTCGTTGCCTTGTAATCAAGGGATCCCGGGTTCGATAACCGGTGGAAGCTCATAGTGGTTCGGATCCCACTTTAAACTGTAGGTCCAGTCCCGATTAGCCTTATTGTGCATAAAGTGGACTTAAAACACCAAATCAATCAATCAATTATGTATAAGCAAATGCGTTATACGCATATAATAATGCGAATATCTCTGCGTAAGCATTTGTATGTTATCTTTTTACATTTGAACTATGAAGAAACACACGCAAACCGAAGTGACGAGCAGGACACAGTTCCTACTTTGTGAAAATAACGCAATGGAGAGATCAAGCGTAAGATACCGTGACAACAGACACAGGGGGAAAATGCGCGGTGAACTTACTACAAGCAAGGAAGCGATTGTTTTGCCCCTGCGTCGTTGTCGGGTGAAGACTTTCCCCTCTCGTTTAGTCGCACGTTAAACAGAGCGAGCGAGTACAGAAGACGTCAAATACGTGTAGCATGCAACGTCGCAAAAAGACATCGCAGCTCTCTGTCCACGGTTTCGGCGCGGCTGCAGAGGCGAGAGTGAAAACTTCGCTTCACTTATCAGTGTTGCCAAACACGACTGTTAAAAAAAGAACTGCATTGAAATTAAATGTAGTTAAGGATTGCAATCAAGCCGTTAACTTTGAGAAGTATAAACGTTTGTCTTCGTGTTCTACGAATAGGGATCCTATGTTCGAATACCGAACGAGTCTTGGGATGCTTTCAGACCGAAGCGAGACGCGACACGTGTCACTTGGAAACAAACACTCAATAATATATGCTATGCTGCACGGGTAGTGTTACTTCAGTGAGAAACCCCTCGTTGCTCGTCGCTTCGTCCCAATGGAACTTTCGTACCGAAGCGATAAATGGCTTTGGAAACAAAAATTCTTAAATAAATAAAACTTTCTAACAAATGTGATATGACAAACTACACGTGCCACTTGCATGTTTCACGCACTAGGGACGTTATCGTGTTGCTTCGGTCTGGTGGTCATGCCTACGCATTGAATGCTTTCTTGCAGAGAGATTTTAAACCGAAACGACAGGCAACAAGTAGCAAACGACGACTGCAAATGACACTGAAGTTCATACCGAAGTGACAAGCGAAAAGAAAGACAAGCCACTTCAGTCTTCAAGTAAGCATTCACTGTTAAAGCCCGAACACCAGACCTAGGCGACCCAATTCAGGATATTGACAAACGGAAGTAACAGGCGAGACTTGCTTCTTCGTTTCGAAACGTTTCGCTTCTCGGCTTCCGCTTCTGAAAGTCATGGATGTCATGCAGCGTGTCGCCTTGGTCTGTTAGAGCATTTGAGAAGAACGCTTGCTTGTAGACAGAGGTATCGTGTCACTTGTCACTTCGATATGAACCCCCCCCCCCTTTTTGCCGGATCGCTTGTCGCCTTGGTCAGAAATCTCCATTCTTATCCTCATCATGGCCGAAAGGAGACAAGTAACGAGTTTCTACTGATAACATCTGATAACTCTACTCTTTGTTTCCTGGTAATGGAAGAAAATGAGCTTTACAAATGGATTTCTGTTTACCAGTATTATAGTAAAACCCAACTAATAATTTGTTATAGGCACATATAGAACGGTCACATTTGGAGGAATAAATTCTATTGTAGCATTTTGTTTGATTGCAGGATTAAAGCCGACCCCCGTGGTGGAGTGGTTAACACATCGCGCTACGACACCAGGGTTCCCGAGTTCGAATCCCGGTCTGGGCATGGATGTTGTGGGAGTCGATTCATCAATTTCATGATATCATCACTCATCCCCATCTTGGCAAATTAGCCAACAGTGGTACAAAAAGCGAAGTAAAACAAAACAAATCAATTACAATTACACTTGGAGGGTTAGAAGATAATAGAAAAACAGATCTGGTTCCAAAGTTTTAAGTTGGCAACATTGACAGCTCGGAAGCAACAAGACGGCCAGGCGAGAGGGGAACCCCGTCGGCATTTGCACGTACCTTTCCTCGCCTCTCATCCCCCTGGGATGTTCGGTACCAATACATGCGAAATAGATCCAAGATTTTACACACCCACACTTCACGGTACCAAGGGATGCGATTAAACACCACAGTTTTACACAGCCTTGAAGGTACCAGCTTTCACCAGCAGGTGGCAGAGTGTAACACAGCGACATAAACACTAATCCAACAAATATGAACTTTTTGGTACCTTCGAAATACTTCGCGTACAGGTCGCAAGGGCTCTCAGGAGTCTCGAAATGCCTTTTCCTTATTGGGACCGGCAAAAAGTCCCAACATTTTTTTTGGTCCCATTAAGAAAGGTGTTTAAAGATACGCCGGTCCTAAGAAGAATATATTTGCGTACCCACACGCACACACACACACACACACATATATAAATATATATATATATATATATATATATATATATATATATATATATATATATAAGAAACTGTCTGAATACTTACCCCTCACTCACCGTTTTACTCAAAGTCTTCTGGTAGTTAGCCGGAGAAACTGTTTCATTGAACATTGACATAATCACAAGTTCTGGAAAAGAAGAGACGATTCTCAGTTACTTAACCACCACGAAGTTTATGGCCATTTTGGTATTAACTTTATATCTAGATTGAGGGGCGGCCAAGATTGAATTTTCACCCGTGTGAGGTGGTTTTCTTCGCGCCCCTTCCTTTCCACTGTTCCATCCCGAACTTTCAACCCTGACTCCCTATTTCCTAAAATGGATAAAAATGACCACTTATAAATTTATTGTTTTAATGAGTAAAAATACCGTTTTTTTATAATATCTCACGTGTTACCATTCAAAAGAGGTTCATTTTAGTTACTTGTTTATTTCGTACATAATGACATCAAAAGGAGATGAATCTCTTAGCTTAAATTGCTACATGATTTTGCAGTATAATTATTGTGTTATGCAGCAGTAACTTCAATTAATTCTTGTCTACACAAATCCAATTTCTTAAAAAATACATAGCTACGCTTACGTAATCATACATAAAGTTTTGGCGCTACTCAAGCGGGACGTCCCTTTTGGTGCCCCGAAGGTTGCGCCCCGGGCTGTCACCAGAGTTACCCTGCCCTTAAGCCACCTCAAATAGATTCCCTCTAGGTCGAGAATTCTGGATCAAGCCGTTTAAATGAAACGCAATACTTTTGCAGATTTCCCTGTTTACCTTCTTGTATTAAACTTTTTTACTCATTTGAAATAATTATGATAATCTAAGGATTCCAAATCTATAATCGTGTAGCTAATTTATCCATTATATTTAAGCAAAATACAACCTCTGACAATAAACTTCGGTGAATGATCCTGAATATCGAACGTAGACGAATTCTTAATGAAACCTACCTTACTGTCCTTCGAAATGGTCTCCTCCCATGGCTATGCACCGTTGAGAACGGTTGTACATGTCCTGGAAACTTTCAGAAAAGTCTTCTTTCGGGATGGTGTTCAAGACCCTCGTCACCTTCTGTTGGATGTCCGGAATATCCTCAAATCTCTGAACTTTCAAAGCGATTTTGAGGCGTGGGAGGAGAAAGAAATCTGGAGAATTCAGATCCACATTTCTTGCAATGCATTGTTACAGAGGATGAGAGATGGTGTGTGAGGTACGACCCTAAAACGAAACGCCAAAGCATGGAATGGCGTTCTCCTGCATCACCCCGTCGGAAGAAGGTCAAGGCCGAAAAATTGTTTTTCCCTCCGTAAAAATTCCTTCATCGTAATGAAAATTTAGTATGGTGTAGGCAGAAATGTTCTAAACACCATTCATCGATTCTTTTTAAATCATTAATAATAATGATAATTTTGTCTTGGAGTCAAAATAAATGTGTCAATTGAAGAGTTATGAAGCACATGCAAATTCATTGCTCTGTGCATTAATTTTCCAGTATGCAAAATATAATTTCCTATTCATCAACAAATGGTGGAACACAGAGGCACAGCGGAACATGGTGTTACCACAGGTAACAGCAAAATGTAAAGAAATTAGAAAGATTTGTTTCAATAAAATTTTCAATTACCTTCGGATTCTGAATTATTATCAGAATCATAAGTTCCCAGCAAAGACAATGCACTACTCAGGGCCGTTGATGGTACAATTGGAGTTGCCTCATCACCCTTCCCCTCCCATTCATTGTCACTGAACTGCTGTTCAGGAGTTGACGGCACTTGCGGTTCTTCCACTGCTTCTTTATCTCGGCTCTTAAAACAGTAGAATTTATTAATCATAGGATACCATATGCAGTTTTACAGGGTAGGTGGTGTAAAATTATTTTAAAAAACATACATGCACCAACGGAAGATAAAGATGATAATACTAAAGTTGATTTTTATACAGAGTTAGAACAGGTCTTTGATAAATTTTCTCAGTATGATATTGTTAGAAATGAAACAAACAGCAAAAATAAAAATATCAGAGATTTATATAAAGGTGTAAATGAGTTTAGAAAGGGGTGGAAACCTAAAGTAAACTTGATAAAAGATAAAGACGGTGATTTTCTAGCTGACCCAAGCGATATTCTAAATAGATGGAATAACTACTTTAATGACCTTTTAAATGTCCATGTAGGAGATAAATCAGAAGTAAATGAAGTACACACAGCAGAACCTTTAGTTCTAGAACCTAACTTGACTGAAGTTAAAGATGCTATTAAAAGGCTAAAGAATAACAAAGCACCTGGCATTGATTTAATACAAGTTGAGTTAATTAAATATGGTGGAAATTCATTAATATGTCAAATTCATAAATTAATTTGTTTAATATGGAATAAAGAAGAAATCCTTCAACAGTGGAAAGAATCCATAATTGTTCCTGTGTTTAAAAAAGGTGATAAAATGAACTGCAATAATTACCGTGGAATTTCTCTACTCTCAACAACATACAAAATACTGTCTAACATTCTTTTAACAAGACTAACCCCATATGCTAATGAAATTATAGGTGATTATCAATGTGGATTTAAACGTAAAAGATCAACTACAGATCAAATTTTTCACATCAGACACACACTTGAAAAAAGGTGGGAATATAAACAAAAAGTGGGAATATAATTCATTGATTTCAAAAAAGCATATGATTCGGACAAAAGAGATAAATTATATAATATATTAGTAGAGTTTGGAATACCTAAGAAGCTTGTTAGTATGATAAAAATATGCACCAGTGAAACAGAAAGTAAAATTCGTGTGGGTATTAATATGCGTGACAAATTTACAATTCATGATGGGTTAAAACAAGGAGATGCATTATCTCCATTGCTCTTTAATTTTGCCTTAGAATATGCTGTTAGGAAGGTAAAAGAAACTAACGAAGGACTAAAATTAAATGGTGTGACTCTGTTGTTAGCATATACAGATGATGTAGACTTACTGGGGGATGATGTGAATACAATTAAGAATAATGCTAAAATATTTTTCAAAACTGCTAAAGAGATAGGTTTGGAAGTTAACAAAGAGAAAAGTAAATATATGCTTACAGGCCGAAACCAAGTGTTAGGTAATAATCAAAATCTAATTATTGATAACAACTCGTTTGAACCAGTTTCCAAATTCAAATACTTAGGAGTAATATTAACAAATGAAAATTATATTAAAGAGGAAATAAAAAGTAGGTTTAATTCAGGAAATGCATGTTACTTCTCTCTTCATAAACTTTTGACTTCTCGTTTCATAATTCTAAGAAACTAAAAGTTAAAATATACAAAACAGTAATTTTGCCTGTAGTATTATATGGATGTGAAACTTGGTCCTTTACATTGAAAGAGGAACATAAATTGAGAGTATTTGAAAATGAGATCGTTAGGAAAATCTTTGGACCTAAAAGGGATGAGGAGACAGGTGAGTGGAGAAGGTTACATAATTTAGAACTACATAATTTGTATTCATGTCCAGATATTATTAAAATAATTAAATCAAGATGACTTAGGTGGGGAGGCCATGTGGCACGAATGGGAGAGGAAAGAGGAGTTTACAGGATTCTTGTTGGGAAACCTGATGGTAAGAGACCTGTAGGAAGGCCAAGACGAAGATGGAGGGACAACGTTGAGATGGACCTAAGGGAAATCGGTATGGATGGAAAAGAGTATATAGATCTTGATCAAGATAGGGAAAGATGGAAGGCCTGTGTTGCTGCAGCCATGAACCTTCGGGTTTAAGAAGGCTAGAGAGTTAGTTAGTTAGTTAGTTAGTAGTTAAAAATTCCTTGTGGATCATGCCACCACTGTCAGAGAAAGTGATAAGCATCGTCTTGATGCGTGATTTTTCGGCCTTGACCTTCTTGTATTTTGTGAATAAAATTTAATAGTATATGATGTGATATTCATTGTTTGAATTTGACTAACTAACATGCAAATGAAGCAAAAGAAAAAAAAAGAAGGAAAATAGTGTTACATCTTTTAACACACTTATCAAATGCACCCTCTATGATACTGTTTATTTTCTGAATATATCTAAAATAGAAAATCTACTTTTGGATCTAAATCTCCCTTGAAGTAGCATACTGATCTTGAGTATTAAATGGGGTATATACCCAAGTAGATCTCCACACATATTATGAATAGTAATGTTTCTAATTGTCCTGAAAATTATAATAGTTTAATATTAAAATATGCGTAATTCTTTGGGACATCACATTCGAAAGTTTGTTTTAAGTTCATTTTATGCTCCGATAGTTTAATCAGGATTGGACCTACAGTTTTAAAATGAAATCTGAATCTTTATGCAATATCTCTCTACTGAGGATCAAATCTGGTACTCATTGATTACAAGACAACAATGCAATTGGGAAAGCACAATCAGAAACTCACATACGGTAAAACAAATTACATTTTGACTTACGTAACTTTTGTACAAAAAGAGGGAGAGATACATGAATCTTATATTTGTCTGTGTGGATAATTTTTAAAGATTGAACTAGAAAATCACGCTGTGCGTGAACGTTCAGTAAGGGGGATAATTGACTAAGATGTAAATAGTTCTTGCACGAAATGAAAACAAATATGGATAGCTGTAGAGACGCTCGCAAAAATTTTCGATGTGTATTGAGGTCTCCTTGGTTATCTACCGAATTGATGAAAATAACGATTCTTATTTGGGCAAGAAGTGGCAACTTTAAAAAACTCCTCCCCAAAGCAGCCATCAGGGAACCAGGATTTTGTCAAAATAACCATTCCGCGCTGTGATTGGACACCGGAAATACAACGTCAAAACTATAAAAGAAACGAATTTTAAAAGCAGGAATAGAAGCAAAAACGAGTAATGACTACTTATAACAGTATACGTAATACTCCTTTCGAAATTCTTGCACGCCACTGCACATTACTATTATGATAATAAATAAACTTATTGACCACATCTGCTTACCTCCCGCATTGCAGCAGAGCGCACACTACTTGATTTTTCGTGGAGATTGATATCATCCGACCATTCCTCCGTGGTCAGGCCGTCTATCCATTGGTCAGCTGTGGTTCCATCCAGAAGAGACTTTTCCCAATCAGTGTCCAGGATTCTATAGTTGCTGACTCTTCTCATTATGTGCAGAGGTTCCGCCTCCTCAACAATGGATTCCTGAGATTGGCAACAAAACCTTGCTGGTCCACGCCATGTGTCCAGTCTTCATCTTCTTTCACTGGCAAAAGACTTCGGTGTGAAGCGTTGGTTGATGGTCTGCAAGACCACAAACAATTCAAGGTTGGTTAGTTTAAAGGGGCATCCGAAATTCTGTACGATGTGACTGCCTGATCCCTTTGATTAAAAGGTGACAACGTTACACAATATCAGATATCGATTTATTTTATTTGAATTTTTCATATTTAGCGTCGCATTCCGATTCCTATTGGCTAACCCCGTCGATGAGGATGAATGGGGAATAGGTGGAACTGATGATGCAACATTTACCCGAGCTAAAGCCGAGACTGAAACACAGGATCTTCTGTGACGATTACGTGAGTCGACCACTCAACCCTCTAGTCCACTTGTGTGGCTTGCGTGACGTGTGTGCGCACTTCCTTTGATACATACATCTGTTATGAAGCCATGAAGTGCATTTTGGCCCATTTCGATCGTTGGTAGACATTTATTGTGCTAATATTTAGCTAAGGTGAAAATTTATCCGATTGCCCCATGTCAAATGACCCAGCCAACTAAAAACTGATGAAAGTGTTCACATAGTCAACGTTGGTAATTCTATGCTATATAGCCACCCCGATGGCGTAGTGGTAACATCGTCGGTGTAACATACACGGTGGTGGCACAAAGTTGTTCGGCATCCACTTTAAACAGTAGGGCCAGTCTCGATTACCCTTTCTGTGCATAAATTGGACTTGAAAACGAACTAAATCAAATAAATACCTTAGATTTTGGCCTATAAATTCAATGTATCCCTAAATTCTATAATGTGAATATGTTATCTTGTGTACAATGTGTGTGTGTTGGGAAGGGGAGAGGGGGTATTCACGGCAACGTTGTACGACTGTATGACTTGTGGTCTTTAAACTGTTGGTCCAATTTCGTTTATCCCAGCTGAGCATACAGTGGACGAAAATCAAACTTTTTGGCCTAATTTACCCAGGTGTCCTTCAGATTTTTTTTTTGAAAAAAGAATCCAATTTTCAAGTAAATCGAATATTCACATGCACACCGTGATGCATCTCACCTTCCTTACTTTCATAATGACTGCGTCATCATCGCCTACAGTTCCGGTCAAGCAAAGGAAGTATAATGACAATGTGCATTTGCGAAATGTTCAGAAAAGCAATATGGAAGATGTCCTTGGCAACATAAATTATATCCGGTCATATAACACATTAGTTGTCCTTTTACATACCGAAGCGACTTTCATCGTTGCTATGGCATTCCCTGTATGAAAACTGATTGCACTTTCTACAACCTGAGCGTTTATTAAGGGGTGAAAAGCTGTTATTCACGATAGCAAAATAAGAGTTAAAGTGAGGGAATGTGAATATACACTAAATAGTTAATGAACAATAGAACGTCGTTACTCATTGTATGCACAAATATGAGAAGGATCTTTAAGATGTGTTTACGTAGAAAAGCTGACTGAGTTAACAAAGGACGTTTATTATACGACAGTTACGCCTTCATACGGATCGAGACGGATAAATTTTTAGAAAAACTAATTTTGTTTTAATATATTCCCTGGAACCTCCCTGTACCTCCTGAGAAATATCACCAAACATCGAAGTTGGGGAACATAAATACATTTTGAAAAATGTGCGCCATTTTCGAAATTTAGAAAAATTGCGTTGGCCATAACGATAAGACATAAAATGAGTAAGTTTGAAGGAATAAAACTTGTTCCAAATTTCACTTTAATTCATTGATTGATAGATAGATTTTGTTAATTTTAATCTGCTATTCTGCCACCTTCTGTTCTCGAAAATGAGGATGAGGGATAATATGATGACCATGATGAAGGGACATTCACAAATAAAATATTTAATATTGCAAAATCGAATAAAATCAAACGTTGTATCAGAAAGACTATTGACTGAAATACGTAAATTACGATCTAGTTTATTTTACTTCGCGGTTTGTGCCTCTTGGCTAATTTGCAAAGATGGGGATGAGTGATGAAATGATGAAATTGATGAACGGACATTCACAAACAACCAAGCCCGAGCGGGATTCGAACCCGGGACCCTTGGCGTTGCCTACCTTAGATTTTGTACGTGGTGGAGTTTGCTTTGCTTTTCTTTCATCCATTTTCCCCCGCAAAATACATGAATACTTTTATTCTTGTCTTTTGGCTCCGTTAGCTCGTACCCCCTCCTCCGATTAGGATATAATTGATGTCCGGTTCTTTTGGACCCTTCCCGCTACATTCATTTGAATGTTTTTCCACCCTCCAACTTTTTCTCACACGTTTTCGTTAGTTTTTCGTCGTTCAGGCCACCCGACGTATTTAGCGCGTCTCGCTACCAAGGACGTAGCCATACAGCCTAGTGGGGCTAAACCCTACAGTCTCGCCACACCTTATGTTTTGCAATTCCTTATTAATTTTATGTTCTTTGAGGATCTTTCCTCTCCCACTCCTTCCTGTTTTTACCCTTTTTACTTTTTACTGAATTTTTACATTGTTATATACATTTTATGGATTTTTTTACATGACGTTTAGTGTCTACCCTCTCAATCACAGTTCTTTTTTGTTAATATTTTGTAATGCGGCCCTTACAGAATATTTCCTATATTCCTATAATATGATGACCATGATGAAGGGACACTCACAAATAAAATATTTAATATTGCAAAATCGAATAAAATCAAACATTGTATCAGAGAAACTAATGACTGAAATACGTAAATTACGATCGTATCACAAAATGAATTTTAGCGATTAGTTCGTCTGTTTGCAAGAGCCATACTACAAAACCGGAAATTTGAAATACAGAAAATAAATATTGTCGTGTTGCGGCATAAATTATACTGATGTGTTCAAACGTGCCTTATGACGTTGTTGACAGATTTAAGGTATAAAACATTTCAACTCGAACTAAACGCATTCCGTGAGAAATATTCATAAATTATGCATTCACCGAACCGTAGCAGGTTGAGTAAAAGTACATTATGTCAGTGTACACAGGTGTACGAGCTGGAACAAATTTGTGGCTTGTTAAAATAAGTATATTACTCCGAGTCACGAATATGGCGAGAATGTGCAGGAAATTACAGTGTGTTGGTTCCCAAATAACGATATTTTATTTCTAATTAAATTATAAAGTCATTCTATTGTATTGAAATACCTGTAATGCGACATGGTTTCCCACGCTATAAATGCTAACATATATTTATTATTTATGTTCATTGAGGATCTATCAAGTTTTGTCAGTTCTTGTAAATAATTTAGTTATAAATAGTTGTATGTGTGTTTGTTAGTCCTCACGTCAAGAGCCAGACTGCTGGTTGAACATAGCCTTTACATAATTATATAACATAGATTAATCGTACGCAAAAGTATCTACACAAGTTAAGTGCTTATTGCAAAATGGAAATTTATTTAAATTTGCGACCTAAGTTTCAGCATTGAGAATTAAGATCTGATCAAGAAAAGTCGTGTTCAACTTACCTGTATCTTTCCTAGACTGTCCCTCTTTGAGATCAATGTTGATAGTCCGATCCAGATCAACCAGACTGCAGGATTACTACGTAGCAGAGGCCTTTTTATAAACCAATCTTTAACTATTCCTACCATACATAACACCCCTTCCAGTCTCATCATTGTCTCATTGCGAAATAACCACACAAAAGTTCGTGAATTGTTATAGTGTTATCATTTGCTTTTATATTCATATCCCCTGCCGCTGTTAAAAATAATATTTTTTTCATGTGCTCCATAGGATAGGAATAGAATGACAGAGGAGGTATAGTGGAGCAAACAGGAAGTGTCAATGGCATGCTCTCCTGTTGCTGATGTTATCTTAGTCACGACAGCTGACGAACTGTATCGGCTACTTGTTGCCAGAAGTTCTCGCAAAACTTTTTGCCAGTTGTATTGGGGATATTTCTGTACTATGTGCGACTCGAGCAAATTTTGTTTGCTGTATTTGTTGCATAAGTTGCACACCGTTAGGTGGGTAAAATCAGTCTGTCGTACGAGTCCATGTATGTATTATAGTAGAGCTTCTGTATACACTTTTTGAAGAGGTTGACAATTTCACTTGCTTCACGGATGCCTCAAACGAATGTGTCTGATATGTTCGTAAAATGTCAGATTTGCTGCGTTTTCTGTTGTTTAAATCTGGTAAATATGAGGTGGTTAAACAGTGTTATAGTTTTTATTCGTTTATCGACAACCTCCATCCCCCTTTGCAGGGGATGTAGACTGTCTTTTGGTTCACTCTGAAAACTTCTCCTGTCCATAAGAAACGGTTTAACTTTTAGTTATTCGTGCTTTGTTGCGGGCATCGCATGAGCGTATTTGAGCGGCATACCATAATTTGGAAAAGATATATACGTTTGCGATTTTAACTCTCGTGCACAGGGTGAAGGGTCGTAGTATAAATTTATTTATGGCATAGTTTATATTTTGGCATAATGTGTCTCAACTAAGTTGTATACCTTCCTTCGTTTGCAAAATACACTCCTAGTATTTTAATTTGATCTACTATTGTAAATTGCACATGTATGGTAGGTTCTAGGCGTTTTCCTAGAGGTAAGCAGCATATCTTAGTGGTATTTATAAAGTACCAGATTCAATTTCACATTGGTGAATGCTAACGTTTTTGCTCCTGTTTTGTTCTGGCATTGTACTGTAACATCGTCTATGTATGCACTGACCGTAAACTGTCCCTCTGGGTTATAAGAGTTAACGTCCTTGTGACAATGTTGTAGAAAAGGGTCCAATGCCATTACGAAAAATGGTAGTCTTAAGGGGACGCCTTGAGGAAGTCCTATTTTTATTGGACATTTGGGTGACACGAAACGATTGATTTTTACTTTTAAATCTATAGCTGTTACTAGGTCTTTTTTTTTAAAAAAAAAAAGAACAGGAATCCATTACTTCTTTAATTTCCATGAAAAAAAAACAATGGTCATACTACGTTACTATAATAATAATCCAAAAGCGCAACAGCCCAATATCGGGCGAAGGCTTACCTTGCTGGCCTCCCTCCCACACGAGTCACCAAGGGGGCGTGGAGATCTGCAGCCAGACTAGGAGAACGGGTGGTCAGCCCGACCGACCCCCAGCCGTTGTAGGACTTCGCGACCGGATTACGCTCACTCACTCGGAGCACCCCAATTTCCTCACGATGGTGGGCTGCCACCGGCCCTATACGTAGGCCGAATAAATTCCGACCAGAGCCGGATTCGAACCTACGCCGTCCCGCAGCGAACGATCTCAAGACGAGTGAACGCCTCGGCTACGGAGGAGGACATACTACGTTACTAGGAGCTCCAAATTCGGGAAGAACCTCACTAATTAATTTTCTACTGTCAGAGTCAAGAAAATTTAGTCCCAGAATTATCATATTGGACAACATAAATTATGATGTTTTCCTACTGTTTCAATGGGACCTTATATGTTTTAAGAGTTCGAGTAAATAGTCGTATCTTACTCTGTCGAATGCCTGGGAATAGTCTACTGAAATGAAGAATTTGCCGAGTTGCTCGTCCTGGTTTGTTATTACTGTTTCTTGCAATAAATTCAGTAAATTATGTATTTGTTTAGTTCCTACTACCTCATATTGGTAGGGCGTTGCTAGCTTGTTCAGGAGTAGTTATAATCTATTTGGTTAGTATGCTATGATCTGTATTAACTAACGTTATCGGTCTGTAATCTTCCATGTGTCCGCAATGGCGACTCCTTGCTATTAAAATAACTGTGTCTTTTGTTCTGTAAGGTTCTTTCCCATTCTTCTTTATCCCGTGTTAACCCATGTAGTTAGTGTGTCGCCCCATAATATTTTGTATGCACTTGTTGCGATGCCATCTTCTCCGGGTTCTGATATGTGTGCTCCCTGCATTACCGCTTTATACAGTTCCTCTTTGGTATGTGGCTTTTCGAAGTCGGGTATTTCGTCTGGTGTAAGGCGGTGTGGTTGTATATGTGTATGCATTATGTGTCTTGATACATACTCGCGAAAGTATTTAGATTCTAAATAGTTGTATGCTATCTGTTGAATATTCTTCTCTTTATTATTTCCGTTATATAATTTTGTTTTTGCCGCTCCTCATAGATATTGGTGACGTGAGTTAAATTAATATGTTCTGTATCTAAGTTTGGGAGCGTACTGCGAATTCGTATTTCGTCCACTTTGGTTGCCTACATCCGAAGTGGTTGTGCTTTTACTTTTCAATTTATTGCGTTTCACGATCTCATTGCTGTTAGTCATACATTTCATGTAATACTGCGTAGTAGAAATTTCATTGTTATACCAATCTCGTAGTTTGTCCCAAGAATATTGTTGACAAAACGTTCTAAAATGCGGTTTGAGAATTTCGTGCCACCACCGGTGGATGTTTCCTTCATATAACGGCAGTTTGATCTATTTTGTCCAGTGCTATTCGAACTGCTTCATCTGTTAATTGCGATGTGTTCATCTTCCAGTAGGCCTCCCCGCAGTGGCAGCGTCGTCGCCTTGTAATCAAGGGGTCACGGGTTCCATACCTGGTGGAGGCATATGGCACAGTGGTTCGGATTCCACTTTAAACTGAAGGTCCAGTCCCGATTAGCCTTACTGTGCATAAAGTGTACTTAAAACACCAACTCAATCAATCAATCGTTTTCCAATAGCCCCTCTTAATTCCTATTATCGGTATTGGTGATTTCATAGTGGTAATCAAAGCCTAATGATCACTGAAGGCTGCAGGTAATAGTCTAACTGATGTAATTGTTGATTCAACGCGTGGGAAATGTAGCCCCTGTCTCAGGGGTGCCCATCCCCCCAAAAATCATGTCATGCGTCCCCTCAAATCATATCGTAATCCTCACGAAGTGTTTAATTACGACAGCGTGTCTACCAAGAATAAACTTTTTCCGTAGCTTTACTGAGCACTATATTTGATCTGCTCCTCCTCCCTGAACCGGGTTTCCCATCATTCGAGACCGCCCCTAAAATCGTTCATCGTCATCCCCCCAAAATAGTTCGGATGAATACGTAATAATGTATGTCTATTTGATTGAAATACCAAGTTAAACTGTCCATATTTTTAAATTTAATTTAATTTATTTTTCGGTTGATATCCTGATGTAAAATAGATTTTTCTGTATTCAGGACTTTTCAAATAAATAAATAAATTGATCGATTTTCGAAAAACTTATTGATTGGTTCAATGTAGTAAATTTAATTATGTAAATATGCATTTTAATAGTGTTTATTTTATAATTTTAGTATTTAACAAAATTATTTACACAACTTAAAATAATGAAAGAAAATTCAAACCAAATAACATGCTCCAGATGTATGACCGATTTAATTATTGTTTCACGAGACATACAGAACGCTACCTAGAAAATCTTACACTCAGAGCAATAATATAATACGATGCACCTGCTTTAAATGAAGCAATATACCAACACTAAGCACTATATTTTAAGAAGTGATGTTATTCATGAATATCGAGAATATCGTTTGTCTTGTAATGCAGCTATAGTATAAAATTTCAAAATCACCTGAGTAAAGCTCCAAACACGCATTCTCGTAAGAGAACATTGCGAGCGAAACGAGCAAGAAAATGTTTACATTCATTTCTTTTCAGGCTTTCAAGAATATTATTTTAATGGGATGTCAATACTTTCTTAGGATCCCGAGATGTTTAATCTTTCCCAGCTTCTCTTTTAGTAAGCTCGGGTCGAAAACGTGTGGATATCATATCGCTAAATACAGTCTCCAAAATTTCATGTTCGAACTCTCTCCACTACAGAAATCCCTCGACAACCTAAGATTTAGCACTTTATCAAGTGCTTCATTTTTCTCGGCCTTTAAATTTAATACTCAATCCTACCACAAAAATGTCCATGCCAATTTTAGACTTACTTTTGATATTGAAGAGTGGATATTGCCTCCTCCAAAAAGTTGATTCTCAGTCTCCACACCAGAACCTCCGCAATAGCCTAAGACAATAGTAATACACAAGAATTGGATACCCCTCAATTTAGTGCTCAATTCCCCTCTAACTAAAATTTCCGCCATAATCTAAGACCTAGAGTTGGATACTGTCACCCCCAAAGTTTAATTCAGAATACCCCCAGAACACACGTGTCAATTAAGGCTTAATATGTAAGAGTTGGATATTTCTCCCGCCCCTTCGATAATACCCTTAAACACTTTCTTTTCTTCAGCTAATGGATTAAATTTGGTGCATTTAAGGTGTAAAATGTTTACATATATTTTGCAAAAATATATAAATATTGAGTTTTATATTATTTGAAGGGAACAAATCCCCCCAAAAATTTCGATGGCGCATCGTGCACCATATCCCCCCCCCCCCCCTTGGGCACCTCTGCCCTGTCTTGTCGTGAAACGCTACTTGCGATAACGTATGTACGTATACGGTGGTGCATTTCGTTTTTTTCTCGTTCCACACATCCTTGACCTTTAATTCATGGACTAACGTGTATTGCGGTACGTCTTGCACATAAAAATTGCGCCTCTCTTTTCTGTATCATGATCCTGACAGAGCATAAACGTTTACTATAAACAAAGAATCTATTCTTCCGTTAAGGTCATTTTTAACTAATCCTTTACGTACTAAAATTGCTGTGTTTCCTGTGCTACTGGGAGTGTAATTATTATACTCGATACATATGGGATGGCAATCCAAGTACTTTCTAACGACTTCATGCAGTAGTGCTACGTCAATACTTGAGTTTTGAAGAAATCTACGGAGAGACTTTAACTTTATTTCACTTTGCATTTTAATTATATTTATGTCTACCACCCGTATCACTTGCGTTTCTATTATCCTATTTAACATTACAACTAACCAAATTAGAACTAGTATACGCATTATGTTGTTTATATTCCCCATAATTATTTGTTAC
Organism: Lepisma saccharinum; assembly: GCF_977018435.1. Classification (NCBI taxonomy): domain Eukaryota; kingdom Metazoa; phylum Arthropoda; class Insecta; order Zygentoma; family Lepismatidae; genus Lepisma; species Lepisma saccharinum. Next base: position 104,287,257 of record NC_139232.1, read on the forward strand.
ACTGGTCGTCGTATTCATGTACCACTTTCCTCACTTCCAGCACCGGTGTTTAACACTGTGACGACTTCCGGAGGAGTTAGACTGAATTTTGAAGCACTGTTCTGGTGGTAGTTTCTCATTTTTCTGGTGGAACGTCGTTTAGCTACTGAATTTGATTTTCCCCTAATTTGTGTTTCAGTTTTCTTTTAAGCGTACTTTGACTTACCTTTACTTTGTTGCTGGTGTCGCTTTCGTAGTTTGAGAACAAGTCACTGTCTTCTTCAGATTCCCTTTTCTCATTTTGAAGATTGGTATGGGGTCGGCTTGCTGCGGGAGGGGGTAAATGTGGGGTATGTTCGCTAACAACCTGCTGTTGGTTCTCTTCTTGAATTTTGTTTGTCGTGTTTTTGGCTTCTATCTCTGATGTCTTTTCTTGCTGTGCTTGTTCCATGTCGTTGTGACTCTGGTAGTTGCCCTTTCTGGTTGTTCGGTTGCCTGCTGTTTCCTCTGCATTCCCGTCATTAGTCAATTTGTTCAAAACGGCATCAATAAGTTCTATTTGGTCGTGTTGGTACATGCAGTGCAGTCGGTTTTCGCCGTTGGCAGATAGATCTCAAATGTCCATTCGAACCACAAACCTCACACGTTGAGTTCTGACCAGAATATATCACGTAAGGTTTATAATTACAGACAGTCACAATGGATGGAATAGGCTTCTTCAAGGATATTTTTGCCAAGTGTACGCCAATGTGCACTAGATACCGGAATTTTGGTCTCCACATTCCATCGGTAATATCTACAGTGCCGTTGTCACCGAGTTTTTCACGCACTTGCATATTATGAACTTCCACTGGTAAATAGAATACGTTAATGAATTTCACTACCCTACCTGCGTCGGTAAATGTCACTTTCACTACCATCCAATTATTCCTAGATGAATTTTATTTCACCGGGGTATTGTTCAAGCAATTTCGTCATCGTTCGCAGTCGCACTAGTTTCAAATAAACACATCTTCCATTTGTCGGAATCTGTATTGCCGAGATTTCGTAGACGTTAAGGTTAAACTGTTCATATATAAATCCATTGCACTGGGCTTTGCAATCAGACGCAAAGCTGATCAGTTTGGTATTTCCTAGAATCATATCTCTCCTTTTACTTTTCATTAAATAAAAGCACTAACACAGTTCTAAGTTGTTGTTTTTTTTTTAATTTTTTAATTTTGTTTTACCTCGCGTCTTGTGCCTCTTTGATAATTTGCGAAGATGAGGATGAGTGATGAAATTGATGAATGGACATTCACAAACAACCATGCCGGAGCGGGATTCGAACCTGGGTCCCTTGGCGTCGCAGCGCGATGTGCTGACCACTCGACCACAGCAGTTCTCGGAATCTCACGGTACACGTATTCCGGTGCTCTCACGTAGCTAAACAGCGAGGAACGAACCTTCCTTGCATGTGCTAGCGCACGGACAAGGCGCACGGACTGGTGTGGAGCGTTTATGACCCAACCCAACCGGCGGCTGGGAAACAACGAAACAGTGATCAGTTAAATTCTCTTCGACTGACATCGGGCATTTTTGAGTCAGAAAGCCCCGAAAGATCCTGGCGTGACGAGACAAATGAACGTGTGATACACAACATGTTGTCATGTTGTTCAACGAGGCACACACTCCCCGAAGCGATTGGTGGACAGATAAAGCTATGTGGCAAAAAGTAGTTCAGCCGCCAGTTGGGCCTGCGATCAGTGTAGAACAAGACGGCACACAGGAAGAGAGACTTATCCTAAAAAATGTATCGAAATCCAAATGGTCAAGAACATACGAATACAATAAAAAGCTGTTACATGCAAACTGATTATATTATGTACCAGTTTATAAAATGATACACTTTCGACAGTAGTTGGCACTCTGTGCAAGGTTATACTACAATATAAAAACGTCAACAATAGATAAATGTCTTGAATGTTGGTGACTTATTGTCAAGCTTTGATTGTTATGTCACATGGACCAGAATACTGTGGAAGAATTCGTAGGAAAGAACTCATAGGCTTTCGTCCTCAAATTGCTTGTTAATTTCTTCCAAAGCGTCCTTTATTACACCGGCGTTCTCTTCTGTCCATTGAACCCTCACCTTGTCTCTTGATAGCTCTTCGACAATCTCTTCTTCTGCAGAACCAAATTCTCCTTTGTGATCGTCGTAAAGTTTCTTCGCCTGCAGACAAAGTAAGGTGTAGTTAGGAACTGGAACATATCTATTAAATACACAGCCCTGTTTTAGGCTGGGCGCCCCCAGTAATAGGAATAACAAAGATACTTATTATGATTATATGATTTGCTCCGATTTCGCGTGGAATGAAAACTTTCCTACTGTGAGCCACTAGCCACACCGTGATTCAAGTCCCTATCTTTACCATGATTCAGGACAGTTTTGAATCCAAATACGTTCCTCCAAACTTCACGGGGAGGGAATGTCAGGGGCAGCGAATTGTAACATCAATAAAATCAACACTAATATTTCAAAATTCCCCTTACTTCTGACATGTAATTAAATTATGTTTAAATTTAGATAAGACTGCACAAGCACTTCACCACCATTCCACAGCAAATTGTTCATTGGCTAACAGTTGAAATATCTGCAAGATGACATTCGCTGCGACAATTGAAATTCACATTACACCATCCCTGCACGTGCATATGATTGAGTTTCAGTGAAAAAGAATATTTATTACATATTCCTAGTTAGCAAACCAAACAATGTTAAAATGTATTCATTTTGACTTTTAATTATAAGTCTTTTATGGCGATAAATTCACAAAAAGTTCGTTCTACGTTAAATTAAAGTGGATGATAGAAAAGGTGAACATGGTTGCCAAATTTCTAAACTACTGTCCGAATGCTCTGGCACGTTATTGAATTTTTTGGGAAGTGGGGGACTTATCCCCCTCCCCCCGGTCCACCTCGTGAATTCATCACTGATTCAGGAACGATTAATTTCGATGCAACCACGAGAGATTTCTATCTTTCTGATCTAATTCAAATTTGTTAATTTGTTCAAAGTCATTTTATGCTTAGATAGGCTAATCAGAACTGAAGTGGGATCCGAGTCACTGTGCAATCTGCCTCCATCGGGGATCGAACACTGCACGCATTGATTAAAAGTAACAGTGTTTCGATCGGGAAGAAATATTAAATGTAATTTTACCTCTGAGTGAAAAAAAAATAATAATTCTAAAAACAGAATTTGAAATTTCTTCATACTTATAGTTACTCAAGATTGTTGCTAAAATTGTTGGTGCATGCCAATTGCATTTAGATTTATTGTAGGATATAAGAGGGGGCATGTTCACTTCTCTAGCTAATAAAGTCCAAGTACGCTTTGAACGCCACTTTACTTCAAACAAATTTCAGGATAATCAGTTTCCCTCTGACAACCATAGGTCAGGTCCATGTCGAGCCCAAAATATCCGCCCCTCAAAACATTCCCACCAACAGCGTTCGTTTAAGGCACTGTCCACGTGCCAATTCAGTTTCTCTATAAATTTCTTAACGTGAAGTTGCAGTTACGTTATCTTTGCTCGGTTGTGTTGTGCTTTTTTTTTTTTTTTTTTTTTTTTTACAATGTGGAGGCCTTGAGGGTATAACGTCCCAGTGAATGAATGGATGTCTAAACACTGCAAGTAAAAGTGACAACAGCGCTTTTCAGAAGAAAAAAACAGGTGGTGGCTCGAAACCAGATACGAGACCGGACGGTTTCCTCTCGAGCTGTGTCAAAGATACCGAACTGGCGTTCGAATGAGGACCGTAACCCTCGCCGGATCTACAAGCCGCAAAACCCCAAAGTCCAGCGGGTCCCGGAGACAAGTAAAGGTAGGTGTGTAAAGGTAGGTAAGTAGAGGGGGCCTTTGATAATATTTTGCGGGGTGGGAGGGGGCAAGATTTGTAGATCCGGCATTGACTCTAACCATAATGTTGTACATCAGAATCAACAATGTCTCCACAGACTGAATAACTGAAAGTCTAGTCTATGCTCTATGGTAGATTTTGCTGTTCAGTTAATTTTAAATGATGGATGGGAAGAAAGGATATTATTACTCCATTTGTGCATATGTCATCAACGTATTACGTCGAGACTTCCTTGCCACCAACGGGGTCTCTCCAAATGCCTAGTGATTACGCCTTGTAATAAAGGGTTTGTCAAGGCACATAGTGGTTCGGTTTCCACTTTCAACTCGAGATCCTGTCTCGATTAGCCTATATGTGCAAAAAGTGGATTAAAAACAAACTCATACTAAAATTACCATCAACTTTGGCGATCATTCTGCAAGTGAAGTATACGTATAATCCTGAAATGTTATGCCACCGTGCTTACAACATGCTTCTTCTTAACTATAAGGCAATCTAGAATCATTTATGGCGCTTACCGTAAACCTAATGCTTTGAAAGCAAAGCAACGAAGATACCCAGATAGCACGAAAGCTTTTGGCAACCTTGATGTGTTGCTTGCTTATAGCTTGTCAAAGCCAGTTGAATGCGGCAAGCTTGATATCGTACAAACACCCGATTGTTTGTATTAAGGGATCGTAAAGAGGCTATGTCAGCCTTTTGCCAGTTGCCACTCGCTTGCTATGCGAGAGGAACGTTGTAAGTGAAAGGGGGTAGCTCTGAAGAGCTACGTCTACACTTAACCAAGCAAGGGGGATAGCTCCGTGAAATAAGAACTACACTCACGATTAACGTTAAACACTACAATTGACTGGTCTGGCAGGGGTGTGAGAGATTGATAAGCAAGGATAGAGGAACGTTGGTTACCTGTAGATCTCGAAGTGCCGATCGACTCGCTGGTTCGTTGATGAAACTCTGATGAACTCTCCTGAAATAAAGCTCCTTTCCGATAGCCCGGTGGCTCAGTCGGTCGCGTCTGACTACCATGATAAAAGTCCCGGGTTCGATCACCGGCCGGTTCAAATCCGGGAACTTTTCTAACGTCGGCGCCCACCCAGCGACGAATGACATGGGTGCCTGGGGGAAACCCTGGGGGGTAACGGCGGTCAGGGGTGTGATGCTGATCACATCACCCCCACTCACGACCGGATCAAGAAAGTGTGGGGCGTTACCCCCACACCCCCTATACGCCATCATGGCGTGGTGCTAAGCACAGGGGAGCACTTTACCTTTTTTTTTATTTTTTTTTACCTTTTTCCGATAGCGTACGACTCCTTGCTGTAACTCCTTTTGTAACGTTCGGTAATCCGACTTTAAGTCGGAGGCAACAACGGTTCACGCCATAACTTTCCTAGTTCAACAACTTGTAATTCCGAGACATCGACTGTGCACGCGATAGATTTCAGATACCGACTGCGGGGAGAAATATTCTCTCAAGCTATTTAAACGAAATTCGAACTTCGGTCGTTGAGAGACGTGCTTTCAGCGTAATGCTGTGTTTGCAGTATCTTTCCTGCGATTCCGGAAGAATTTAATCCGCTGAAGATCGCAGGTGGCATTTGCTTGAAAGAAGCTCTTTCCAGCTTCTTTCATACTCGAGCCCTTTTTATGAAATGATTAGGCTATCGGACTATGGCGCCCGGGGTCCCGGATTCGAGTTATGCCTTCGGCATGATACAATATTAACATGATTCAAACTGTTTCAAGCGTGCAGCTTTCGGTGACAAGCTTGTTTGATACGTGGTAACTAGTTGGCTTGATTCAAGCCTGTTGTAAGCTTACAGCAAGCTTGTTCACTTTACATGAAAATCTTGTTTGAAGCTTGAAGAAAGTTTACTGTGCTATCTGGGTAGGGAAGGGTTCAATGACAATCAACACATGGAGAGAATGTATCATTAATCTAAAAGAAAAATAAACTGAAAAAATGCATACCTTCTGCAGATATTCCTCTGTATTGATACGCCCAATGCAAGATGTAAACATATCTATCCACAATGTAGGGTGGTCAGCATCCCTGGAAAAGAATAACACGCATCAGTGAGTTCATTTTGACTGACTGTAGGCTGCGCGGCATGTCGCGGATGTCACTATTTTCGACTCGTGACGTCCTGCTTATTTTTAAGAACAAATCTTTAGCATGCATATGTGTATATATATATATTGCATAACGAGTACTAATCTGTGTTATAAGAGTTGTTCAAAGTGGTGGCCAACTGCATTCTCGGCACTTTTTAATGACATTTTGTGACATGCAAAAGTTCCTCTTTTGTAATTCTTGCAAGTTCTGTTCGTACGTACATTGTCTTTCAGTTTATATACCGGGTGGTCCATTTATAATGATAGTATGGAATATCGCATGCAGAATGCATCCAATCGAAAAATTGCACAGAATAAAAGTTTGATACTATTGAGGAGGTAAGTCAATTCCGCAAAAATTTCGTCGCCGCCACCCACCCCTTGGGGGGGGGGGGTTAATTTGAAATTTCAAATGGAACACCCCCATTCGTTTAACATATTTGGATTCCGTGTTGAAAAAGAAACATTTTTTGTTTGAAAAATTTTGTAAAAAAATTGCAAACTTCGAACATTTATAAACATTTGGTAGTTTCAGATTAATTTTGTTCCCTTTATGTAATAATGGTTTTGGTTTCCGTTGAAAACATTGAATAAACGAATTTTATTCAAAAAATGTGTGCAAAGAATTCGGCAAAAGAAAATTGTTTGTTTTATGTTGTGTGTTGTGTGTTTTTGTGCACTATATAATTTAGTTTATTAGTGAATTGTATATGAAAAGGAATTTTATAATTTTGGGGGGTTGGTGGCGGCGACGAAATTTTTGCGGCATTGACTTACCCCCTCAATAGTATCAAACTTTTATTCTGTGCAATTTTTCGATTGGATGTATTCTGCATGCGATATTCCATACTATCATTATAAATGGACCACCCGGTTTAGTGTGGAGATTGTTTCTATAGACTCTACTTTTTAGGGTTCCCCACAAAGAATAGTCACTTAGTTCCGCTCTCAGTACTGTAGAAACACTGCCTGGTTAAATTCCACCCAACTCGCGGTCATATGTTTCAGTTTGATATTCCAACATGTTATTCTTTTCCTCGTCTTATCAAATGTGTGATTCAATTCAAATGATAAAAAATAATAAAATGATATTAATCAATGAAGGTATTACTAATTGCATGCCTAAAAACAATTACAATTCGTACTTAGAAGTATTTATTTATCTCTTTTTTTTACCCAGGGCGCGTTCTTACGGTATGGCAGAAAACGCTTTTCTTACCGTCTTTTCTGTCTCATTTTTTCTCAACTTCATGTTTGCGTATTCAAATAAAAATGTTCAAACTTAATAAAATTAAGTTCCTTGAAGATATTATTATTTACATCCTTCGAAACAAGTAAAATTGGGACTTAAGTAGCAATTCTCTTCTGAATATTTTTTTATCCAGCACGCGTCCTGCAGGGATTAACAATGGCAAGAAAACAACTTGAAACAGAAGAAATACGTCAATCAAAATTTCATGAAAGGATGCCTGAAATGGGTGAATGCAATTGGCCACCACTTTGAACAACTCTTATAACACAGGTTAGTACTCGTTATGTAAGATAAATATGCGTGCTTAATATGTGTGCTTAAAAATATGTGGGATGTCACGGGTCGAAAATGCCGGCATCCGCGCCATGTCACACTGTCTGCAGTCATGTGCTATCTCGTCCCAAAACCAAAATGAATGATTGAACTGGAAACTAATCATATTTTAAAAGTATGTCAAAGCACGAAACTTAATAATACAAAAAGGTGTCAATATGTATCACAGTTTTATGTAAGAAGCGATTAATGAGAGCCCCCCCCCCCCGGGAGTTCGCAACACGCTGTACCATTGTACCAAGCTAGTTATAGATTTCTGTGTTCGGGGCGAGAATATAATCCGTTCCCCCCGTACTTTGGTCAAATGTTACCATTATCCGTGTACGATCTCCTGTTGACTTTGCTCAGCGTTTCTTTTATTGTAGTTCTTCCGTGTTCGGTAGAATAGATTGTCTTATTTCACCAGTAACACAGATTGAAATCAATTATATAAACAACTTAAACAATGACTGGGTGTGACACCTTGATACACCTGCACTACACCTAGTGTCAAAAAGTGCAGCGAACTCGACACGGACTGTTTGCACGATTCGAAGGTTTGTTTGTTTTGCACCTGTGTATTTTTGTGCGTAACACTCAATTGGGTATCAATGATTTCTTTTAAAAATTGGTTTTGAACACGCACTCAAACATAATGTAACTTTTATCTTGTATTAATATTAATCTATTTTTGGCACATTATAGTAATTCTTCTCAGAAAAAAAGACTCCAGCCTATTTGTCACTACAGCATAAATGTTAAGCAATAAAAATTGAATGTAGTGTTAAAGAAAACGGCTATTTAAAATACCAAGGACTAAAGGAATAGGGGCGCATATTACCTCCTTCAATTTTTGGATGGGGTTACTATATCCCACTAAATCCTTTAATCCAAATTGTACCCATTGCAACGCTTCCAGAAATCTTGATGAGCAGAAAATACTGTCGTTCAGAGAATCTCGTTTTTTGTAGCTAAACACACAAACAAAAAGGTTATCTTATCTGCGTAATCTCCTAATCCAAAATAATTCAAAGTATCGTGAATCTATTATAACTACTCCATTTTGGTTATAGCGTAAGTAGTACAGTGGCACGGGTTCTGCAACCGAAAATGAGGCTCGGTGAGGCTCGCCTTAATGGATTTCTCTCGTAAGGCATGAGCCTCATTTTCTCGCAGTGTTGCCAGCTCACCCCAAGAATATTTCACCATGTGATATTTTACAGGCGAAGCTAACCTACAAATGGGAGTTGGCAACACTGGCAACATCAATTGCGGTTTAGTGTTGCCAACTCACCTCAAGAATATTTCACCATGTGATATTTTACAGGCGAAGCTAACCTACAGAGTAGAACAGTGGCACGGGTTCACCAACCGAAAATGGCGCTCGGTGGCGCTCGCAGTGTTGCCAACTCCTCACTCGAAAAAATCACCAAGGTTTTTGTTTTTGGGTATAACCTAACCTCAAGCAAGGAGCTGGCAACGCTTGAGGCCTTTCTCGCAGTGTTGCCAACTCACCCCAAGAATATTTCACCATGTGATATTTTACAAGCGAAGCTAACCTACGAATGGGAGTTGGCAACACTGATTAGTGGAGGTGTATGGGTTCTGCAACATCAATTGGCGTTCAGTGTTGCCAACTCGCCTCAAGAATATTTCACCATGTGATATTTTACAGGCGAAGCTAACCTATGAATGGGAGTTGGCAACACTGATTAGTGTAATCAGCTCAGTTGAGCGCCATCAATTGGCGATCAGTGTTGCCAACTCACCCCAAGAATATTTCACCATGTGATATTTTACAAGCAAAGATAACCTACGAATGGGAGTTGGCAACACTGACTAGTGGAGGTGCATGGGTTGAGTGCCATCAATTGCGGTTCAGTGTTGCCAACTCACCCCAAGAATATTTCACCACATGTTATTTTACAGACGAAGCTAACCTACAAATGGGAATTGGCAACACTGACTAGTGGAGGTGCACGGGTTAAGTGCCATCAATTGATGTTGCCAGTGTTGCCAACTCACCTCAAGAATATTTCACCATGTGATATTTTACAGGCGAAGCTAACCTACAAATGGGAGTTGACAACACTGGTAACATCAATTGCGGTTCAATGTTGCCAACTCACCTGAAGAATATTTCACCATGTGATATTTTACAGGCGAAGCTAACCTACAAATAGAAGTTGACAACACTGGTAACATCAATTGCGGTTCAATGTTGCCAACTTACCTGAAGAATATTTCATCATGTGATATTTTACAGGCGAAGCTAACCTACAAATGGGAGTTGGCAACACTGACTAATAGAAGTGGCCAGGGTTGCGTCCGAATCAGCAGCAGATGTCACCTAGAGCGCTGTTTCATCCGGGACTCAGCCAATCTCTGTTGTCCGAATTTGCGGTAGACGTGGAGTCGGAGGGAAGAGCAGAGAGGCGCGACAGATGCACGCTTGAACTCGCTGTGACGCTGCGCTTGGCAGCCATATTCTAACTTTCACTTTGTACAGACAACATTTACTGATTAGAGGATGTAAAACTCAGTTATATTTTAATATTTTTTCGATAATACTGAATGCAGAAAACGTAAATGATGAAATAGCGTGTTATATTTTTAATGTGAGTAGTTAGGTGGAAATTATTGTCATGTTTGTTTGCGCCCCAGAGCGCGGTGGGTGAAGTTCGGGCTGACACCTGGCGGGAAAAGTGACAGCCGTACTACAAGGGGACATGCAGATTCGGACGACTTGGACGCGACTTCGAGTGCACGCGAGAGCAACGGGGGAGAACGGGATGGAGCGCTTGCCAATCCGGACACGGCTTTTGTAAACCTCTCTCGGGAACGATGTGCCACACGCGCGCGCGCCTATCGGTAGATTATGTTTCGCGTATTTATTTGTTGCGCTGACACAGCGTGATGAGTAAATAATGCATTTTCTCATTTTTGAAGTACGAATGCACTTTATCGTAATCTTCCAAGTCCCGGGGACACTAATGTTTGTATATCGTGACTTTTGTAAACCTCTCTCGGGAACGATGTGCCACACACACACACGTGCACGCGCTGGCGCCTCTTATTATTTCTGTATTATGGCGCAAACACATCTAGAAAAACTACAATTTTGCTCCCTCTCCTCTCTGCGTGTGCTATCAACAATACGTAGGCCTTGGGACGACGAAAGTTACACAACGGTGAGCCTCGTCAGTACACCTACCCCCAACATCTGGAGCATGCAAGTACATAATAGCGGGTCGCTTGGGTGTATACAATTTGTTTTGTTTATATTTTGTTTCAGAGCGAGCGAGATAACCGGAGCATGCAGGCACACAACAGCGAGCTGGGATGGAAGATCGTCAGCATATCCGGAGCGTGCAGGTACATAATAGCGAGCTGCTTGGGCGTTAGCGTGGCTTCGCCGGATGCAATACACACGATGCTTAGGTTACAACAGGTTGTTAACATTAGCTTTGGGGAAGAATATTCTAGAGAAGATTGTCTCAGAACATTTTCATAGTTTCACACTTCTATTAGATTGGTAGAAAAATATATTAGTGGGCAATAAAATCTGAAGAAGATTTGTGTCTAGCAAAAATAAGCTAAATAGAATTACACATGCATACAATATTTATTTTTTTTTCTATCTACAATCATATTTTTCTTATATATTTTTTCAATTTTTTTATAGGGTTGATTAAAACACATATTTGAGGAAGACAACACTCTACCACCAACCGATCACATATAAATAAACATACCCAAAAAAAAATGCGCTCCATGAAAAGTTGCCCTGTGTGCAAAACAGCCATATCAAGCAAAAATTTTGCAAGACATTGTCGCACCTGCGTGCCAAGCAAGCATTTGGCTGCCACCGAACTGTGTTCCGGATGTAATAAACATATTACAATTGCGTATGTGAAGAAGCATAAGCTTACTTGTCTAAGCAAAAATACATCTGGGGCCCAGCCTTCGACCTCCACCAAGAGGAAGGCAGAAGCAGCCTCCATCAATGCACCACCTGCTAAACGCGTCAAGCCTGCGATAAAAGCAGACCGGTCTGCTTTCGGTGGAATATTAGGAGATTACGTTCAATTGTCGGATGGCTCTTGCGATGTTCGTAGCTTTTTAGAGGAGAAGCGAGCAGAAATAGTTTCTATTTTTAGTAATGCACTGGCTACGCACTCCTCCACTAAATTCTACGCATCGCTACGTTGCCGGTACAAGAAGCCGTCTGACGAAATTTACAGCTTCTGCCACAACACCAAGGCGAAGATGCTGCATCTGGCGGATGTCGACAACCTCGAGGTCATCTACAACAAGTTTGTCGAGGAGCTGCTGGCAAAGCAGGAGGAACATCAAGCTAAGGGCTCGGGAGGTTCGCTGTGTGGCGAGCCTCACGAACTGCGCGTCAAACTTTCCAAGTTTGAGCCTCTCTTCGCCTCCAGCTACGTCCGCTTACCAGAAGCGATTGAGGATAAAAAGGCCGTCCTGAACATTCAAAACAGTGACGCCAAGTGCTTTCTCTGGTCGGTGCTTGCGGCGTTGCACCCTGTCGACCGGAAAAAACAACCACACCGAGTTAACCACTACCTACCCTACGAGCCAGAGCTGGAAGATGCGATGGTTGGGATCGACTACCCGGTGGCGCTTTCGGATATTCGTAAGTTCGAGGCCCGTACACACAACCCTCGGTTGGCCATCAACGTTTACGGCCTCACCGACGAAAATGTGGTGTACCCTATCCGGGTGAGCGACGTAGAGGACAATGATGCTCGAGAAATTCATCTCCTACTCATCAAGAACGAGACCCATCACCACTACACCCTCATCCGTTCTCTCTCTAGACTTGTTTCGAGCCAGCTGAGCAAAGACAAAACCCACATAGAAGTTTGTCCCAGGTGCTTGTCTAAATTTCGTAATCAAAAATGGCAGGATTACCAGCGCATCAGAGGTCCCAACATCGCTGCCGAGAAGCTCGCTAACCACAAGCTCTACTGCAATGCCAACGAACCTGGGCTGGCAGATTTGCCCAAACCTGGCACCGTGGAGCGTTTCCACATGCACGGCGCCATGGTAGAGCACCCCGCCATCATCATCGCGGATTTCGAGGCCTTCCTCAAACCCCTGTCCACTTGCGATCCCGATCCCGAAGTTTCCTCCACTACCCCTTACCAACTCCACGAGGCATCCAGTTTCGCATACGTTGTGGTACGACGAGACCAACCCATCGCCCCCGAGCCCTACGTGTACCGTGGTCTCGACGCAGCCAAACACTTCCTCGAGAGGATGGTTGTCGAGGCTATCGAGATAGGGAAGGTGCTGTTGACCCCCAAGTCTATGCTCCCACTGTCCCCCGACGATCAACATAGACACGACGAGGCCATCGCTTGCCCTGTCTGCGTCAAGGAGTACACCGCCAACAACTGTAAAGTCCGACACCACGATCACTTTAACGGTAGGTATGTTGGTCCTTGGTGCAACGACTGCAACCGCTTGGCTCGGGACCCGCGCTTCATCCCTGTGTTTTTTCACAACGGCTCGGGGTACGACTTTCACCACCTGATCAAGCATCTTGGGTACGACGACATGCGAATCGACGTCCTGGCACAAAACGAGGAGCGTTACATCAGTGTGAGCAAATGGGTTCGAATCCCAGAATCCGACTCTACCGTCGAACTTCGCTTCCTCGACTCCCTGAGGTTCCTCCCGGCCAGCCTCGATGCTCTCGCGGGGAAGCTTAGCGACGAGAAAATGCTCATCACCTCTGCGAATTTTCCGAACTTGGACGCCAGTCTCTTCAGGCGTAAGGGGGTCTACCCCTACGAATACGTCACCGACTCTACCAAGTTTGCGGAGACGTCGCTTCCTCCTCGAGCAAACTTCTATAGCAAACTGCGAGGCTCGGGCATCTCTGAGGATGACTATAACCATGCTCAGTCCATGTGGCGCGAGCTGGATTGCCAAAATCTCGGAGACTACCACGACGCCTACCTCAGACTTGATGTGACGCTCCTCGCCGACGTGATCCAGGCGTTTCGTGCAACTGCGAAGACCATCTACCACCTGGATCCCGCCTACTTCTATAGTCTCCCCGGACTGGCATGGTCAGCCATGTTTCTGGTGACGAAAATTGAGCTGGAGCTTTTTTCGGACGTGGACATGATGCTGTTTGTGGAACGTGCCGTGCGGGGTGGAATGGTCCAGGTGTCGCAGCGACACTCGCACGCCAACAATCACCACATGGCCACCGGTTACGACCCCTCACAACCGTCCAGCTACATCATGTACACGGACGTTAATAACCTCTACGGACACTCCATGATGCAGCCACTCCCTTTTAGAGGTTTCGAGTGGGCTGATCCCTCCAACTTCGATGTTGAAGGTTTCAACGATGAGGAATGCGGATTTTTTGCCGAGGTGGACCTTGAGTTCTCCGAGAAGCTGCAGGATTTGTTCTGCGATCTTCCCCCTGCACCCGAGTTCAAGTGTCCACCCGATTCCAACCAGAAGAAGCTCGTCATGGACTTCGAGCCCAAAGAGCGTTATGTCCTGCACTACCGGAATCTCCGGTGGTTGATGAAGCAAGGGGTCACAGTCCACGTAGTTCACCGCATCCTCAAGTTCGAGCATTCTTCATGGTTGCGTCCATATATCGAAGTCAACACTAAACACCGCACCGCAGCCACGTCCGAGCTTGATAAGGATTTCTTCAAGCTCATGAATAATGCGGTGTTTGGCAAGACCATGGAGAATGTGCGAAATCATGTAGATGTGAGGCTAATATCAAACAAAGCACAATGTCGCAGGCTCGTAGCAAACCCGTTATTCAAATCGAGGACTATTTATAATGAGCAGCTTGCTCTGGTGCATATGAGGAAGAACAAGGTGATGCTCAACAAGCCAATTTATGTTGGTGCCTCAGTATTAGACCTGAGCAAACTGCACATGTTTCAAATATATTATGGGATACTACGCCAGCACTATAACGACAATATCAACCTACTCTACACGGACACAGATAGTTTGATGTACCACGTTCACACAACCGACGCATACGGGGATATAGCCACAGTTCCAGCTCTTGAAGAGCTCTTCGACACCTCGGGCTATCCCCAGCCGAACCAGTACGACATCCTGGCTCGCAACAAGAAGGTGCCTGGCAAACTCAAAGATGAGAAGGACGGAGATGTGATTCTTGAGTTTGCAGGTCTTCGCGCCAAGGCCTATACCATCAAAGCCGAGGGTAGCGTTACCAAGAAGGCCAAGGGTGTCGGCAGACAGGTGGTTCGGCAGCATCTCACATTCGAGGACTTCGTGGATTGCCTCAAGACCAGGTCGTCGGTTCTAAGAGCAGAACAGCGCATCCAGAGCGTCGACCATGTGTTGACCACCAACAAAGTGAGGAAGATTGCCCTGGATCCCAACGACGACAAGAGGTGCGTTCTCCAATGTGGAATCCACACACTGCCGTGGGGGCACTATCGCTTAGCAGAAAGCAAAACCTGCAACATATGCCCATCTTCAACAGAAGATTCATAAAACAAAACAAAAAAAAAGAAAACAAAAAAAAAACACTGACTGTTATTACAAAAAACTTTGACCGTATTTTAAATAACCAGCATAATATGAATCTTTTTGGTTTCCGAAAACAAACCAACATGGAGACTGTACACCGCGCGACGACAGATCATGAATTTCTACCTTCCATGTTAACTAAACTCAACGGTCTACTGATCGTTCACCTTAACAGCATTTGGACGAAATTGGATGACGATGTGGGCAAGATGTTTTACGTCTTCAACAACAATTTACATTTCTACGAAATTCCGATTGATGGAAAACTTCAAATCGCCGTGAATCCGGAAAACGTAGGCGAAATCAAAATATCTACCGGCAAGAATATTTTTCGAATCAAGCACGACAAGATGCTTTCTAACATTACGTACGATGTTTCCGCAGGAGATTGTTTATACGTGGAACTCCTCGGAGATTACGACAAACTCATTCCTCTCTTCGTAGAATTACGAATCGTCTATCCTATTATAAATAACCGTTAACCAAAATGCCTAACGATATTTTCGGCCACACCAAACGTGTAGACCACGCAGAAGAGATTCTCATGTTGGACGTCCGAATTAAAAAGTTGAGGAGCGATTTAATCGCTTTGCAGGAGACCTTAAACAAAAGTTTAGAGTCGGAGATCGCTACGCTCCAAACGCAATGTCTCGACCCTATTCTGAAAATCGATTCCGAACTAAAAACGCTCATAAAAAATTATGTCGACGTACCTTCTTACGACAACGTTCAAAATATACAGTTGAGCGTGGATAAGCTTCAAAATGATTTGGCCAAATTGCAGCAATTTCAATCAAAAAATGAAGATTTGGGAAAATTGAAACTCGAAATCGAAGAACGAACTTCGGCAATCGAAAAGAATTTCTCTGAACTTCAAACCGTCGTGAAGGATATTGATGTAGAACGCTTGCACGTCGTTGTTTCCAAATTACAAGAAGAATTCGCCAGCACGTTGGAAGAAATTAAATCCAAGTTACAGACTTTGGAAGATACCATGACCAACCTACCATCGTCAGACGAACTGCAGGTCATCGGCAAAAGCGTCGCGAACATAAAAATTCAATTGGAGGCTTATCAAGATTTCGAACACATTCAAACCACCATCGCTACGCTTCAGGCATCTCTGGAGTTGATCAACGAAGAAATTAAAAATATTCACGCTGAAGCGAGCGCGTTGACGAGCATACAAGACACGTTGAGCACGGTTCAGCAGAAGATCGAATATTTAGAAAATTTGAACGTCGAATCGAACCTTGCTCATTTTCATCACGTACTGGACAACATACAGGGTGACTTGGAATCGTTACGGACGAGCGTACCTTCGAGCGAAGATTTGGAAAAATTGAAAACGGCGGTGACGGCACTATCCGATTCGAGCGACATCAAAAGTTCGTTGAGCGATCTCGAGAGTAGGGTTGCCAATCTCCCCACCTCCAAAGAATTGCACGCTTTGAAAAGAAGCATATCACGTATGCTGAAACGACTGGAAACGG
The DNA here is from genome assembly GCF_977018435.1 of Lepisma saccharinum. Classification (NCBI taxonomy): domain Eukaryota; kingdom Metazoa; phylum Arthropoda; class Insecta; order Zygentoma; family Lepismatidae; genus Lepisma; species Lepisma saccharinum. The sequence continues at coordinate 104,303,883 of NC_139232.1, forward strand.
AAACGGCGAACGTGGAACAGATTCGAGACGAACTTGCTTCGCTGGTGTCGACGCTGCCCACTTCGCAGAGCGTCGCCGACCTTCACACGCAGTTTACCGAGATGCGAAGCATCGTGAACGATCTTACCGAGAAAAGTTCGAAATTGAATCAAGTCGAGAACCTTCAGAGTATCGTCGTCAACATCAGAGATCAAGTTGGAGTGTTGGAATCCACGCAGGAATCGACGCTGGCCTCTTTCGGTGCCAAGTTACAAGAACTCAACGAAAACTACAAGCAGTTGAACGTGGAAGTGAAAATCAAACCGTCATTTTCTACAGTAACGGATACCATCGTCGAACATTTGTTGCCCGTACAAAATACACTGGGACAGCTTCACAGCAACCTCGTTAGCGTCGATACTAAATTCGCTAAACTGCATTCTCTGCAAGCCATCGAAATCAACAGCATACCCAATCAACAGAGAATCTCCACGTTCGTCGAAGGTAACAAACTGTACATGTTACATCCTTATCATCCGTACTACAAGTTTCTCCTCGATGGTACAATTCAGATAAACGAATTTTCGTACTGGTCTCACGGCAGAAAAGCTAGCGTTCCCACCATGACCTTGATATCGAATCGTGGTGTTCAGAAAGCAGGAAACATTCCTCTGGCACGTTGGAACGAAACGCGCAACATATATGAAATACACGAAGACGAAGATCTCACCGTTTTCGACGTGAGTGCCGGCGATAAGCTGATCATTCAAAACACGAGCGAAGTGCCACCCTCTTTGAATCCCATCACGCTGGTGCTTCTCTTCAAACGTAATCTCTAAAAAATGTCTAGGCAAGCCATCGTCGAAGAATTGCATAAACCTGCACGCCGCAACTACCAACGTTTGGCGATGGTAACCAAGAGCATCGATGACCTCTGGCAAAGTGACCTCGTGGAGATGAGTAGCGGCAATCTAAAAAATGTGCATAAATTGAACAAGGGTAACAAGTACCTCCTCACCGTCATAGACACGTTTTCGAAATTCGCATGGGCTCTACCTTTGAAAGCCAAAACGGGAACGTGCGTCACGGAAGCATTCAAGACAATTTTTCGCGAAAGCGGCAGACGACCTCGGTTTTTGCAAACAGACAAGGGGAAGGAATTTTACAATGCTGTATTCCAAAAGTTTATTCGGAAACACGACATTCGACATTATTCAACCTTCAGTCACATCAAAGCCAGCATCGTGGAAAGATTTAATCGAACCTTGAAAACACACATGTGGAAACGATTCACGCTTCGAGGAAATTACAAATGGGTCGACATACTGCCGGAACTCGTCGACACCTATAATGATACGGTACACAGAACGATAGGCATGAAGCCAGCTGATGTTACAAAATCTGACGAGCAGCGTTTAATTTCTACAGTTTACTGTCCAAAGTACACTCCCACGACTACCAAGAAATCAAAATTCAAAATTGGAGACCAGGTGAGGATCAGCAAATTCAAACGCACCTTCGAGAAGGGGTTCACAAAAAATTGGAGCACGGAACTTTTTACGGTGGTTCGAGTTTTACCCGGAAACCGACACACGTATATAATAAAAGATAGTAGCAACGAGATTTTGAAAGGAAGATTTTACGAAGAGGAACTCTCTAAAACAAAACATCCCGACACGTACCTCATCGAAAAAGTATTGCGTAGAAAAGGTGACAAACTGTTTGTCAAATGGCTGGGACTTCCGGAAAAGAGTTGGATCGACGCGAACGAAGTGATTCTATGAGTGCGTGGAATGTCGTGAAACGTCTACCTGATTCGGAAAGTCAAACGAGAAAAAAGAACGGTGAGTTGCTTCCCGACAGCATCCGTTGTCTAATCGTAGGCCCTTCAGGGTGTGGGAAAACAACACTGCTCGTGGACAATTTTCTCCTCGCACCGAATTGGTTAGATTGGAAGAACAGGCACCTCTACGTATTTTCGAAAAGTCTCGAACAAGCGAAATACCAGCAACTGATAAAACTGTACGATGGTCTGGACATTGCAACGTTCGCTTCGGAAATAAAACCACTCGACGATTGTCGTGAAAATTCAGTCGTTGTGTTCGACGATGTCATCCTGGAAAATCAAAATGAAATTCGCAACTTTTTCACGCAAGGTCGTCACAAAGGAATGGATTGCTTCTTCCTAGCTCAAACGTTTTCCAAAATTCCAAAACAGTTAGTACGCGACAACGCTAATTTCATATGTTTGTTTCGTCAAGATCACACCAACCTCAAGCACGCGTACGATGACTACGTAGGCGGAGACATGAACTACAATCAATTTTCGGAACGCTGCTGCTCCCACTGTTGGAACAGTGACGATTTCGGATTCGCGACGATCGACATGACGAGAAAACCCAACGACGGAAAATATAGAAACAAAATCAACGACTTTCTAAACGTTGCAACGTTGTGAGAAACGACGTGTATAAATAACGTTATGGCGAAACGAAAAATCGAAGACGAAAATCTCAAGTTGCGAAACTACCTCGCGAAACGCTTCAAAGGTTGGAAATCCGAGAATCGCGGATTCTACGAAGAGAAGAAACGTCAAGATCAACCTGTGATCGATGCCATCAGCGATCTAGGTAAAGAAATTAAAGGCGTCACGGAACAAAATAAAAATTTGATCAACGAACTCGTACCACTTGCAGCTAAAAGTTACACCGTACCCACGCCTATTTCGAGCATTCCTTCAACGCCGTTCGAACTAAGAGACGTACCGCCAGGACGTCGAGCCATAAGCAGCACGTCGTCGTCTTTGGATAAGATCGAGTTGGGACCTTTGGCACGAGACTACCTGAGTACGGGTAAGTTCGACAAGGATGAAGTGTTCGGATTGTATCCCACCATGGAAACCAATGAAGGCGGCGGTGTGGTATGGAAGATTGGGAAATCGAAGGTGACTTTTGAAGGCAACGACATTAAAGTCAATTTAGGCGATAAGAATAGCTGGAACAGGTATCCGGGTACGGTGGGACTGTGGGAACTCGTTGCCAAAAAGCAGCCGAAGGATTACACCGAAGAAGATTACCAGAGTTACAAGGAAATTCTGATCATGACGGACGCCTTGTACCAGAACAACGACGCTACGCAGAATAGGGTGAAATCGAGCAGCGGCGAAAAATACAGGAATCTCATCAAGCCGATATGGAACCAGGTGAAAACAGGCAGCGGCGTCAAACTCTACAACACCCTGCCCAAAGAGTTTGTGTGGGTGGACGACGTGCGCAAGCTCATAGACCGATTGTTGGTTATTGCAGGAGAGGAGAATGCAGGCAATCGTAATTTCTACAACGAGAAGGTTGGCATCGTGGACATGATCAGCACAAAACTTTCCAACTTCATCGTAAACGACGACAAGGGCATAGGGTACCTCATTAAAATCATCAACACGCTGCCTCCGAGATTCTGGAACGTGGCCGAAGGAAAGGGTCTCGTGAACGACATCATCAACAAGTTACCTTTCGAGATGCATTTACCTGGCTACCAGTACTGCGGACCAGGTACCAAACTCGAGAAAAGATTGGAGAGAGGAGACAAGGGTGTGAATCTGTTGGACGCCGCATGCAAAGATCACGACATCGCTTACAACACCACTCGCACCGATCTGGATGCACGTCACGAAGCAGACAGAAAGTTAGAGCACGCAGCTTTCGAAAGATTCGTTAGCAGAGACGCTTCGCTGGGAGAAAGAGTTGCAGCACTGGGCACCACCATCGCCATGAACACGAAACAAAAACTTGGATGGGGTGTGTAGAAATAAAAAAGTTTCTCAACCCGTGAAAAAAATTTCTTCGGTATATAAATAACACTACGTAAAAAAAAAAAACTCCAATTGTGTTTGCCATTTATAAAATGAGTAAACAATCACTAGACGCCCAAGCATTAAAACAAATGCCAAATTCATCAGTCGAATATGTAAAAATTCAGGAATTAGAAGTGGACAAACCTTACACGATAACTTCCGGTTCAATTGTTTCTACCCAGTATGGCCCCAAGGCGCGTCTGTTGCTCAACGCACAATACAGTCTATTTTTACCAGATCGATACGCTGACATGTTATCCGACGAGAAGCTAGCTATTTTAATCGAGAACAAAACTCGAATCGTGTACAAGAGTACAAAAGAACTTCTTGGTAAAAAAACAAAGCACGTAATAGAATTTGTGTAACGACTCTGCGCGAAGTATATCCTTGAAAAAAATTACACGGAACAAAAAAAAAATCTCAGAACATTTATATATAAATAACATACCAAAAAAATTACACAAAAAAAAATCCTAGAACATATATATAAATAACATACCGTGAAGATAACATATAGAGCATCAACATGAAGCCCAAGGGTGTTGTGTACCAGATACCATACTCCAATCTGAAAAATCTAGGTGCCCTCGATGGGTTACTCACCAAGAAACAACGCGAGAAGAAACGTTCTTGCTTGACGAAAGGACACGGAATGAAATTACTTCTCAGCACACCTCAATTGAGACGCTTGCAGCGTTCGCGGAAACAGCAAAAAATCGGAGGTTTCATATTCAGCATCCCGGCCATCCTGGCAGCATTGGGGGCCGTTGGAAGTTTGGCCGGCGGAAGCGCCGCCATCGCAAAAACCGTCATCGACTCGAAGAAGAACAAGGCGGAGTTGGAAGAACAAAAACGTCACAACCTGGCTATGGAGAAGAAAGGGAAAGGTATAACCAAAAAACAAAAAAGCAACCTCGATGCTTTAAAGAAATATAAAAAAAAGAAAAAGCCCTGTCCAACTTCGATATTGAATCTCTAATCGAACCGTTGGGAATAAAAAACTTCAGGGGTGTTTTCATGTCCGATTCTCTACCCTCTGCTGTGAAGAAAAAAGAGTATGGCGTGGTCAACCTGGACAGTTACAAAAATCCTGGTACACATTGGATATGCTACCTCAAAATTAACGATGACAAAGCATTTGTTTTCGATTCGTTCGGTGGCACACCGCCTGCCAGGTTGGTGAAGTATCTCAGTGTTGCCAACCTCTACTACAATGACAAACGCATCCAGGGTTTCACCGATGTTAACTGCGGCCACCTATGCCTTTCTGTTCTCGCATACATGTCTAAAATAAATAACCCGTCGGTGGAACATTTTCAGAAAGCATTGTGGAACCTGAAACACAATGGGCGTGTTCCATCTCACAAGCGAATCTTCGATCTTGAAACTCACGCTGCACGATGACATCGTCTATCCTAAATCCGTAGCTCTGCGTGCATTCTACAGCATGTACCTCATACCTAACGTCACGCAGCACAACAACAAAATTAGCGTCGGAAGCGAACACATCGTCGTCACGCCAGGTCAATACAATCTTTCCACTTTGCAAGCTCAGTTACCCAAAGGCACGTACCTTTCTCAAAATTCGGTCACGCACAGAGTGGAAATCCTATCCGCGACGGAGACCGTGGACCTGGGCACCATGGGAGAACTTTTAGGTTTCGAGAACGACACCAAACTCGAAGCTGGCATCAAACATACGGCAACCAACATTCCTAAATTTCTAGCCATAGAAACTCTTAACGTTCACTGCAACGTGGCGGAAGGCATGATCACAAAATCCTCGGACGGATTGTTAGGAAGTCACAAGCAGACAGGAATCATCGCCACATTCAAACCCAGTTCCGAATTCATGGAACCGATCATCTACACACCCTCTTCGCCGATCTATTTTCCAGTATGTCGCAACCGCATAGACGACATAGAGTTGGTGGTGACGAACGAGAAAGAAGAGGTGGTGGATTTCGCAGGTGCAACGACCACTGCCATCGTGGAGATCAACGTATAGTAAATAACACGCATAGTGAAAATGGAACAAATCGAAAGTTACGAATTGCAATCTTTTCCTCCGAACCGTCGCACGTTCGCCAATCTCAACGAAGCGAACAGGGAGATCGAATACGACGTGGACGTAGGCGACGGGTTCGTTCATCCTCACAGAGCGGACCTCTACCTTCAATTCGACGTGGTGAAGAAGGAAAGTGGAGAAGCGTTTCCACCCAATGCAAATTTGAAACTCGTGGACAACTTCGTACCTCACCTGTTCTCGCAGGTGGAGGTGAGGAAACACAACACCGTCATCGACAGAATAGATTATCCAGGCATCACGTCGACGGCAGTGGGAACATTGAAATTATCCAAAACGGACGCGGCATACTATCAAGCGGGAGGATTCGAAGCGGGAACAAAAATATCGACGAGAAGTCACACGGTGCTCTTTCCCATGCGTCTGCTGCCGGGATTCTTCTCCGACTACAAAGAGATCATGTGGAAGGGAGGATTGCGCGTCACGTTTCGAAGAGCGGCCAACGACAACGGCGCACTGATGCGATACACCAACTTGAACGCCGACGGCACGCCGATAGCCAACACATTACCCGAAGCAGCCAAGTGCGTCATCCGAAGCATGGAATTGAGAATGCCGATCGTGGAATACGAGACGAACTACGCCCTCAAGTACAAAGCGGAGATCTTGAAGAGTCCGCAGGTGCCGATTCACTTTCACGGTTACCAGTGCGTGCAGAAGGTGGCGTCGGGAAGTCACATGGAATTCGACGTGACGACGCAGTTCAACAACATACAGTTCGACATGCCAGATTTCGTCGTGGTGCTCTTTCAAACCGGTCGCGATAACAACCAGGAAAAAGATTCCAGTAAGTTCGACGACTGCAAGATCAAAAATGTTTACCTGAAGAACGGTAGGAACGAAGTGTTCCCGCGCGAGAATTACAACCTCGACATGACCAAAGACGATTACCTAAAACTTTACGAAGCTTACACGGCTTACAAGCGCGTGACCGAGGGAAACGTGGACGTGTACTACACGCCCAGCGAATTCAAAATCCGCAGGCCGATGTTCGTCATCAATACGACGAAGAGGAAGCAGGTGGTGGTCAACGATCGCACCAACATCAAAATCGTCTGCGAGTTCCACGACGCGCTGCCCGATGATACCGTGTGCAGCGTTATCCTGATTGCAGAGAAGTCTTTCGCGTACGACGTGAAGAACGAGAGGGTTACAGAGCAGTTTTAACAGGTTTAACATCTTTTTCTTGCACAAAATAATAAGAGGCGCCAGCGCGTGCACGTGTGTGTGTGTGGCACATCGTTCCCGAGAGAGGTTTACAAAAGTCACGATATACAAACATTAGTGTCCCCGGGACTTGGAAGATTACGATAAAGTGCATTCGTACTTCAAAAATGAGAAAATGCATTATTTACTCATCACGCTGTGTCAGCGCAACAAATAAATACGCGAAACATAATCTACCGATAGGCGCGCGCGTGTGTGGCACATCGTTCCCGAGAGAGGTTTACAAAAGCCGTGTCCGGATTGGCAAGCGCTCCATCCCGTTCTCCCCCGTTGCTCTCGCGTGCACTCGAAGTCGCGTCCAAGTCGTCCGAATCTGCATGTCCCCTTGTAGTACGGCTGTCACTTTTCCCGCCAGGTGTCAGCCCGAACTTCACCCACCGCGCTCTGGGGCGCAAACAAACATGACAATAATTTCCACCTAACTACTCACATTAAAAATATAACACGCTATTTCATCATTTACGTTTTCTGCATTCAGTATTATCGAAAAAATATTAAAATATAACTGAGTTTTACATCCTCTAATCAGTAAATGTTGTCTGTACAAAGTGAAAGTTAGAATATGGCTGCCAAGCGCAGCGTCACAGCGAGTTCAAGCGTGCATCTGTCGCGCCTCTCTGCTCTTCCCTCCGACTCCACGTCTACCGCAAATTCGGACAACAGAGATTGGCTGAGTCCCGGATGAAACAGCGCTCTAGGTGACATCTGCTGCTGATTCGGACGCAACCCTGGCCACTTCTATTAGTCAGTGTTGCCAACTCCCATTTGTAGGTTAGCTTCGCCTGTAAAATATCACATGATGAAATATTCTTCAGGTAAGTTGGCAACATTGAACCGCAATTGATGTTACCAGTGTTGTCAACTTCTATTTGTAGGTTAGCTTCGCCTGTAAAATATCACATGGTGAAATATTCTTCAGGTGAGTTGGCAACATTGAACCGCAATTGATGTTACCAGTGTTGTCAACTCCCATTTGTAGGTTAGCTTCGCCTGTAAAATATCACATGGTGAAATATTCTTGAGGTGAGTTGGCAACACTGGCAACATCAATTGATGGCACTTAACCCGTGCACCTCCACTAGTCAGTGTTGCCAATTCCCATTTGTAGGTTAGCTTCGCCTGTAAAATAACATGTGGTGAAATATTCTTGGGGTGAGTTGGCAACACTGAACCGCAATTGATGGCACTCAACCCATGCACCTCCACTAGTCAGTGTTGCCAACTCCCATTCGTAGGTTATCTTTGCTTGTAAAATATCACATGGTGAAATATTCTTGGGGTGAGTTGGCAACACTGATCGCCAATTGATGGCGCTCAACTGAGCTGATTACACTAATCAGTGTTGCCAACTCCCATTCATAGGTTAGCTTCGCCTGTAAAATATCACATGGTGAAATATTCTTGAGGCGAGTTGGCAACACTGAACGCCAATTGATGTTGCAGAACCCATACACCTCCACTAATCAGTGTTGCCAACTCCCATTCGTAGGTTAGCTTCGCTTGTAAAATATCACATGGTGAAATATTCTTGGGGTGAGTTGGCAACACTGCGAGAAAGGCCTCAAGCGTTGCCAGCTCCTTGCTTGAGGTTAGGTTATACCCAAAAACAAAAACCTTGGTGATTTTTTCGAGTGAGGAGTTGGCAACACTGCGAGCGCCACCGAGCGCCATTTTCGGTTGGTGAACCCGTGCCACTGTTCTACTCTGTAGGTTAGCTTCGCCTGTAAAATATCACATGGTGAAATATTCTTGAGGTGAGTTGGCAACACTAAACCGCAATTGATGTTGCCAGTGTTGCCAACTCCCATTTGTAGGTTAGCTTCGCCTGTAAAATATCACATGGTGAAATATTCTTGGGGTGAGCTGGCAACACTGCGAGAAAATGAGGCTCATGCCTTACGAGAGAAATCCATTAAGGCGAGCCTCACCGAGCCTCATTTTCGGTTGCAGAACCCGTGCCACTGTACTACTAGCGTATCATGCCAAAGGCGTGACTCGAACTCAGGACCCCTAGAGTCATAACTCGATAGTCTAATCACTTCATAAGGAGGCCCGGTCGAAGAAACTGGAAAGAGCTTGCTACAAGCACTTACCGGAAATCGGCAATCTTCAGCAGATGAAAAATCCGCTGACACGAAATCGTATGAAGCAAGAATAATTAAACGCAGCTTTATACTTAGAGCACCGTTTGCGACAGACGCCGACTCGCCAACGGTTTTAACGATCGAAATTCGAATCCACCATAAATAGCTCGAGATATCATTTCTCAGCCCCAGTTGTGCTCAGAAATTTACCGCGTGAACAGTTCTTGCCTCCACGTTATTGGCTGATTTTTAATTGATACGTAAAGCGTATAAAGGAGAGTGTTGCGCTATTGAAGTGTCATTTGAGGGACCGTGTCGTCACATCTAGATCTACAGGTAAACGAACATTCCTTTTTTCCCCTTTCCATTCTTCTTACAACCTTGCTAGACCAGTCGTCCTTGAATTGTTAATATCGGATGTGTAAGTGTTGTTCTTATTTCATAGGGGCGAGCCCCTTTGCTTGTGTTAGTTCTCCATTATTTCTCTGGGGTGTCACCTCATCACCTTTGCGTCCCTCTTGCGAAGCGAGCAAGTCGCTTGCGTCTGTCATAGCCGTAGATAACGATCCCCATAATCTACCTTAGATGTTATTTATTTATTTATTGATTTAGTTTATTTTACTTCGGGGTTTGTGCCTCTTGGCTAATTTGCAAAGATGGGGATGAGTGATGAAATTATGAAATTGATGAATGGACATTCACAAACAACCAAGCCCGAGCGGGATTCGAACCCGGGACCCTTGGCGTCGCCTACCTTAGATTTTGTACGTGGTGGAGTTTGCTTTGCTTTTCTTTCATTTATTTCCCCCCGCGAAATACATGAACACTTTTCTTTATTTCTTTTGGCTCCGTTAGCTCGTACCCCCTCCTCCGATTAGGATATAATTGATGTCCGGTTCTTTTGGACCCTTCCCGCTACATTCATTTGAATGTTTTTCCACCCTCCAACTTTTTTTTCACACGTTTTCGTTAGTTTTTCGTCGTTCAGGCCACCCGACGTATCTAGCGCATCTCGCTACCAAGGACGTAGCCATACAGCCTAGTGGGGCTAGACCCTACAGTCTCGCCACACCTTATGGTTTGCATGAGACAGGGCCTCACATCAAGAAAGCTCAGGGCTCCACCTGCCATTCCCCTATCGGCAGCCGCCCCTTTTCCATCGCCCAATTTATCTACACATCAGTCCGCTTCAGTGACATCGTCGCACCTTCCAGGATAACAGTGCAGTCCCCGCGCGTCAACCCCAGGTTCGCAAAGATACGCCCAAACTGTTCGTGTGTTCGACAACGTCGCTGGACCTTATGGAACATTTTGGTCTCCATTAACCAAGAAACGCTCACCACAGCGATTGCTAATGGAGTATACTACGTCAGTGAATAAAGAACGTTTCATAGTATTTTTTTCTGTTCCCAGTGCCCTCACATCGTTTTTAAGCCAGTACTTCATGTAGAAAACACAAACTTATAGAGTGTACCATCACGGAACAGTTTATTTTTATGACATCGCAGAAAGACTTGACAAACTTTTTACAAAATTTCTGACATCAACAACATTAGTTTAAAAATGAAATGTATGAAAGAGACGGACAATGGTTTTGGGGGGCGCCACGGCCCATGTATTCATCTAATATCTGATTCTTTTTTTTAAAAAAAAAATCCTTGTCTATTGTATATAATTTCATTATTTGTGTGACAGGTAAGTCCTCAGGTAAACCGCTCAGGTTATACCTCTGAATATATTTCATGCCAATTTTCTTTCTTCTCGAGTGTGCCTAGATAAGTTTTTTTTTAAAAAAAAAACATATATATGAAACTAACGGTTCAAAGTGTGTGGACAATCCGAGTGACCCAAACAATGTTCAAGAGGGACTGACCCTTTGACAGGGAATCGGCAATACGCATCCTTTTTTTCTCTCTCAACGTGTGATTAAGTGTTTCAGTGTTCAGTGTGACACGTGAAAAACGTGTTCGAAGTCAGCACCTGACATGAGAGAATGCTCTGTCAGCACCAGCTGAAGTATAATAATACGCATGCCGTCGGTATAGTGAACCGGAAAATGGTCCAGTGCTTATATTCCAGCATGTTTAGAATATTAAGTGCATGGTTTTCTATTATTTTTTTCCATCTTTTCACTCCCCTTCTATAACATTATTTTTTGGGGTTGGTGTAAATAAATTGTCTTCTCCAATTGACTGGACTGGCTGGGTACACGTCACAAACAAAAAATTAACTTCACTTCGTGAAATCAATGTTTTTGCTCCACGCAGGTGTGTCGTATCATGCCAAAGGCGTGACTCGAACCCGGGATCCCTGGCATCACAACTCGATAGTCTAATTACTTCATAAAGAGGCCCGGTCGAAGAAGCTGGATGGAACATCTTACAAGCACACACCGGCAATCTGTAATCTACAGCGGATTGAAAATCCGCTGACACGAAATCGTATGAAACAAAAATAAGTAAACGCATCTTTATACTAAAAGCACCGTTTGCGACAGACGCGAGGACTCGCCAACGGTTTTAAAGATCGAAATTCAAATCCATCATAAATAGCTCGAGGGCTATTTCTCAGCCAGTTGTACTCAGAAGTGTTCGTGCCTCCACGTTATTGGCTGATTACACTGGTCTACAAAAAAATATTTGTGTATGTTGCAAGAACAAAACAAGCTGTTTCTAGAAGTTGCGGAGTCCCTGAATTTCTCCATCGGGCTCAGATTTCCTGTAAAATATGTTTTTTTGTATTTTCCTACCTCAGCCTATGTTCTATATGTATTGGTCGAAAGGACTCGCTTTCACAAAAGTGCTACAAACGTAAAAGGTAATAAATCTGTCTCAGTATACAAAGGAATGAAGTAAATGAGTAACATGAAAGTTTATAAACATACCTAAAAATGTTTCCTTCCCGATTTCCTACGAAACTTTGCCTCAGGAACATCTCTTCGTAAGGTCCAGCAGTAGTAGGACAGCATTGCGGCACTCCATTTGCCTTGATACCGCTTTTTCATTAGAGCAATGTCTTGGTGAAACCGTTCACCGTGTTCGTCACTAACGGCACCAAGGTTAGTTGGGAAGAAGTCCAGGTGATCATTCAAGAAATGTAATTTTAGTGACATGTTGCATCCCATACGTTGGTATGATCTAATTAGTCCATGTACAATATCGCGATAAAAGTTTTTACATACACTTGTAAAGACAACCATGCCATTTTTTTCAACATCTGTTAATTGTTGAATGAAATTCTCGTCATTCATCAATTCTCTTATTTGAGGCCCTATAAATAAATATTCCTTCTTTAATTTTGGCATCTCTGATTCTTGGGAATTTCTGTTGCAAGTACATGAATCCACGTGAAGTTCTGTCCATGGCTTTCACAAAGTTTTTAATTAGTCTCAATTTTATGTGCAGAGGAGGGAGATACACATTTTTGGGGTCAACAAGAGGAGTGTTCGCCACATTCTTCTGTCCAGGCACTAATTCACTATGAAGAGGCCATTTTTTTCCCACAGTAGTGTTTTTTTCTGTCTCTGCTGTCCCACTCGCCTAAGAAGCAGCAATGCTTTGTGTACCCAAGCTGCATGTCAAGCAGAATTGCAATTACCTTCAGATCTCTGCATATATTCCATTTGTATTTCTCATATTGGATATTTGTCAGAAGCTGTTTCAAGTTCTCATACGTCTCCTTCATGTTAACAGCATTAGCAATTGTTACTGTTTGGAATTTGTTTCCGTTATGGAGAAGTACAGCTTTCATACTAACTCAGCTGGAATCGATGAAAAGACGCCAATAGTATGAACTGTATTCATGGCCAAGACAATCCATAATGGATGAGATGTCATTACAAAAAACCATGTCTCCTTCGTGGGAGAAATATTCTGAGAAAATAGTATGGCGGTCACGAAAAAAAGCACACTTTCGTATCGCAAGCGAGGAGATTCCAACCTTTCAGTCGCGAAGCTAAAAGTTCAGACTGTTGCTTAAACAAATTTAAATCCTGCGTAAGATCGTTCAGATCCCCTTCTGACAATAAGTATGGTTCCATTGATGAACCGGACACTTTAAATGTTGGGTCGGTAGTTTCTTCACCTCTTGCACTTTCTTCCCCGTGTTGTTCACGACAATCATCTTCACTCACAGTCACATTCTCAGGAGGCTTTCGTACCGGCAATTCTTCATTGTGACATACAGGTCTCATGGCTGATAGTAAATTTGGGTACTGCACAGTGTTCCTTGTTTTCGAAGTGATTCCAGCTATTTTGGTCAGGCAGAAATAACAGTCTGTTGTGTGATCTGATGGTTTCCTCCAAAACCATGGGAACAGCAAACGACATGTGACGTGATCCTTTTAACCAGCTTGTCAAAAGTGTAACACAGGTCAAACAGCATATGTGGGGGCCCATGTTTTGTCTTAGTACCCAACTTTACACCCAAGATAAAGTTCGTAGCACTTCTTTGTAAGAGGGGTAATTCGTCGCTTTTGTGACTTAAATATCATCTCTCCACATATATAACAAAACGAATTGGGGCTATTTACGCAGGTACTATGCACTAACACTACACACTACACACTACTTCTGAAACTTCGAATCACAAGCTAATCAAAGGCAGTCACTTCCCACTCGGTCAGAACTCATAATGCTGAGACGCACGTGACAACAAACAACACTGCGATTCTACGTGTTCGGGCATGACTCATTGACAGTGTTGCCATGCCTCTATCTTATTCACGATTTGGTTTGTTGCAATTGGACGAAGGTCCCTGGCCTTAGGAACGTGCTGGTCATTCTATGGTCATATAATGACTGTTATTCAACAATATCTGTAGAGTAAATATAGGTTAAGCCACACCCAATAGGCAGAATTTTCATGAATTGCATTAGGTACATGTTAGTGTGTAACAAGAAAACTGAGCCCGATAGGAAAAAACTGATTTCATTTTCGAATTCAGCATCATCGACTTACCTTAGAACACCATTCACATTCCTTGTAACAAATTTCATGTCGATTGATACGTAAAGCGTTACCGCGGGAGTGGTGCGCTATTGAAGTGTCATTTCAGGGACCGTGTCGTCACATCTAGATCTACAGGTAAACGAACATTCCTTTATTCCCCTTTCTATTCTTCTTATAACCCTGCGGCCGGCCCTCGTGGCGGAGTGGTTAGCTCATAGCGCTACGAAGCCAGGGGAACTGGGTTTGAATCCAGGCATGGGCATGAATGTTTGTGAGTGTCTATTCATCAATTTCATTATGTCATCAATCATCCCCAAAAGTTGCACAAAAAAGCGAATTAAATTAAAGCAAATGAATAAACAATCAATCTTACAACCCTGCCAGATCAGTCATCCCCGAAGTGTTAATATCGAATGTTTAAGTGTTGTTCTTATTCCACAGGTGCTAGTCCCTTTGCTTGTGTTAGTGTTCCATTATTTATCTGGGATGTCACCTCATCCCTCTTGCAAAGCGAGCGAGTCGCTTCCGGCTGTCATAGCCGTAAATAACGATCCCCTAAATCTACCTTAAATAGTTACTTTACTTAATCTGTCCGTGTGTAGTTCACTGCACTTTTTGACACTAGGTGTAGTGCAGGTGTATACAGGTGTCAGGCTGGTGCAAGGAAATTACATTTAAGCAAGTAAGCGAATAGCTGTGTCCAAGTTCACAAGATTCAACAAATCCTTGTAGCTGCTTTAAACGTTCATTTGATTAGTAAGCACGCACCACGTGACCATACACCACACACTACACCGCTTTAGAACGTAGTACAAACGGTGCAGACACAAGATGCCCTACTTGATACCAAATCCACGAAATAGACGAGTTGGTGTTCCACCTTATAACGTGTAATCAATCAGACGCCTGAGACCAGAGAGAGCCAAAAAAGTGCATTGAACTAGAAGAACTAGAAGGGGCCTCTGTTTCGAAAATGGATTTGAAAAAATATTATTAAAACAAATATTTGCATAAAGGAGATATTTAGAAATATAAAAGATACAGAGTGATTCAGAAGTAGTAATCATGTTTCAGCAGTTGCTTCACCTGAGAAAAATATTCATCTACAAGCACTTTAATGCATCAAGAAAATCTGTAAATATTGAACTCTTACTTACAGTGATTTCCATCCGTTAAGATTGGAAATGAGATGATTCAGCAAGTTGTTCCTACCGCAAGAATTGCCATTCGAATAAAAAAACACCCATCTAATAGCTTGACGGATGGAAATTCCTTCTTCCTTGGCCAATATATGATCCAGCACTCTGCAACAATTAAAACTAATTTTAGATAGCTTAGCTATGAAGTCATATCAGATCATTTCAATGAAATTACTTGCATTGAATTACAGTAAACGACCCAATTATATGGAAAAACAACCATCAATATGTCTTCAAGTTATAGATTTCCTCCTAGGGATTGAGGTCTGTTTGCTTCGAAGATTGTAAAAGTAACTAAGTTTCTTGAACCAACAATTTAACTTATGCCTCAGACTTATGTATTGATAATGTCTTGTTTCAATTAATTTAAGTTTCTGAAGTTCACTTTATTCAGTAATGCAAGCAAATTTTCCATTCATAATGTTCTATGGTCTAATATAAAATATTTAAGATAAAACTCCACAAGAATAAGCAAATTCATATATTACTACAATATTGCCCGAGTGTTTTAACACACAGAATCCCTTGTATTAAAAGAGGAACAAAGCTTTTGAGAATAAAATGCTAAGATTCGTGTTTGGACTTGAATGAGATTAAACATAACACCGCACGCACTGACTCGCAGTGAGAGCCCACAGTTTCCACGGTTAAAAGGTCATTGCTGTGTGCGGTGTTTCCACGTTCTACGTACATCTTTACTTGATTGAATAAAAATTTGTTAAAAATCGGTTTCGCAAGTATGAATTAACAATGATAATGGATTTTAAAAACAGAAACAAACAGCTTTAAAACAAGACCAATATTGTACTTGTAGGACTATCCAATACTGAAGAATAGGTGTTTGAAAGATTGATAAGAACGAGACAAATTTTGAAAGTCTGAAAATCAAGAATTATGTCAAGAACATTTCTGCCTGCACCGTACTAGAATTGCACACCGATTGGACCACCCATTTTTTATTTATAGAATTTCAAGGAGGGCGATCAATTGCAACACTTAAAAGAAACACTTTTTTGTTCTCACGACGATAACAGTGTAAAACACTGTCTGTCATAAAAAATGCTATAAGATTTTTGAAAGCATATATGCTAGCAAATATGCAAAGAAAGGCTTCCGTCTAAATCGGATTTAAGTTAAAACCTTCAGCGAGTTATGCAGAGTTAAATCCATTACTCACCTCTGAACCTTATAATCGTCCCTAACACAGGCAGTCAGTCTCGAAAGGAAGCGGTCTCTGTTGTCAGAGTCGTAAGAGCTGGGCAAGTTGAGATACCTCTCGAAAAGGAAGTCCCACTCTTCTCTTGATGCAAATTTTGAAATGTCGCAAAGAGCACGGCTAGAGATGCTAGGGGAAGAAAGCAGAATCCGTAATTGACATTGGAAGAAAAGTGAAACTACTACGCTATAGACATAGCAATATATATAATATTAAATGTATTGAATAATATCATGCTATTGTTTGTGAACCACATACCACTTTAGTTTATCACTTATTTTCACCTTCACTGTGAACAAAGCATATCCAAAATTAAGTTGAATTAAGAAACAAGGGTGATTGCAATTGATGCTCATTATTTCATTAATGATAATTTCTACACGCAAGGGGGCGATGGGACTAATAAAAAACCCAAATGAAAGCAAAGGAGATCGAGAGAAACAAACGTGGTAAATGCAATCTCCCACAAAATGACCGCCGAATACCATCTTTCTTTTTCAACAACTTTTAAAACGAAGTATAAAAATGGTAATTACACATTTACTACCTCTACATACATTATTAATAATAGAGAAAATAAACGATTTCACCTGAACATAATTGCAACACAAATGGTTTTTTTTTTGTGCCAGATTGTGCGGAATGGTGTAGTGAATAATACATTAAGTATCCACCATCCAAATGTTTGGGGAAAATCCGCCATCTTGAAAAATGCGGCAAAAAATTATCTTGAAAACTAAAAACAAGTAATATATCGAAAACGGTGCATTGTATGTACACAAAATGTAACAATAACCAAACTGAAAGAGCAGAAAACTTGCTAAATTATGTTTTTTGTTTGATAGAGCCACAATAAATCTTAATTGAATTAAAAAGATTCAAATATTTTCTTTCATTTTTAGAATTAGAGTAAAAGTTGTTTCCTGACACACAAAAAACAGCAAATATGTAAGAAACTATGTAATATACGTTCAAAAATTACTGAACAAAATTCATAGCTTATGAATTCCTCTAGAGATTGCTTTTTGTTTCGCGCTTTTAATGTCAAGGGTTGAGGAGATATGTAGTCTAAAGCACAGTCATGTATTTCCCGATATTTTACGTGTTCCATTTCTTATGATATTGCCGAGAACATAGTACATTGTTTTCTTCAGTGTTTCGTTCACTTCCGTTTGTTACGTGTTGTTTTTGATGTTTAAAAATGTATACACATAGTAGCAGCGATTAGATGTCTGAACTAAGCAAGGGAGGGGGGAGGGCATGGACAGTTTACTTTCTTTATAGCCTACTGCAATTGGAGAGAATCGTATTGAAAATGGAATTCAGGCAGATGATTTTGGGTCACATCCACTGTTAGGCAAGGCTTAGCATTAGGAGACCATAGTGCTGGGACAAAAAAAATTGTGTATGGGGGGGAGGGGCATTGCTCCCCATGCCCCACGTCTAATTGCCGACAGTATCAATACATTGAAGTATTATGATACAGTTTTTAATCAGTCACTTTGCCAGAAAGTCCATTGCAGAATTTTTTGCATATTAAGGCTGGGTGGTCTTCATATCAAGATCAGTTTCCTGTGATGTGTTGCTTATCTAATGGCAGGTTCAAGCCTTCAACAAATCCTTGAGATCATTTACGGAGGTAATACTGTTATACCTATGATAACCAATGATCACCGGAAGAGACCCTCACTTCCAAGTAGTGCACCTTGGACTGCATTTTGAAGACTACCGAGGCTCTGACGTCACAGTCAGTATAATCCTCTATGGGACTCGTGTTGTCCTCCATATTCTCCCTTCATCCATCTCACCATATCATCATCATTCCTCGTGTTCGCGGTTAGCCAAAATTGACAGAAAAACGACGTAATATGAACTAAAACATATCAAATCAAACCGGAAAGGCCATAGCCAAAGACACAAGGAGTAATTTCATAGTTTATACAGCACTCTTCACGCTACTTGAAGAAGCAAAGTGCATTGCAAATGAACATATTTCTGAGATACGTTCAATATGCGTTGGCCGACTCAATTCAGAAGTAGACGCTAATGTATTAGACGGTGTATTGAGGCTTCCGAAAGATGGTGGAAAACAATAATGTTGAAGAAAGGTAACCACACAGAAGCCATTTTGAGTGTTTCAGATGTAAAAATCCTCTTACTTAATGTGACAAATGAACGTTGTGTAGTATCGAGAATGATCGAGGACACCATTAATTCGCAGGCGAAACTCCATGCAGGAGTGGTCAGTATGAAGCGTCATGAAGAGAAGGAGGCCAAGATGGAATATATAAAGTGACATGCACGTCCCATTTCATCCGTAATATCTTCATTCATCGTCGCGATTAACACAAAAGGTAGAAACGTGACTATGTACTTTATTATTTATTTATTTTCTTCCTGGTGCGAGCTGTACGATCTACATAAATTTTATTCTACACACACTTTCTCTTTCCTTAAAGTCGTGCATTAATATTCCCCTCTTTACGTTAGTAATATACCCCTCTTTACTTCTCCCAGGTATATCCCCACTTACTGTCCCACTTCTTGTATCTTTATTCTGTCGTCTACCACTTCTATCACCTCCCTCCATGTTATGTTTTTCATCTATTTGTCCCTTAGGTCACGTGTAGAAGGGCAGTTCAGTAGGATACGCTCGTCCGTCTCCTCTTCATCGCACAAAGAACATATAGTTCCCCCTGCTTCGTTTCTCTTCCTTAATTGCTTCCATTCACCTAGTCTGAACCATGCCAGCGCGCCTCTTTCCTTTTCCCCTCACAACATTGATATATTTTGATTACCAACTTTCCCTTACTTTTAGCTGTTCCCTGATGGAGGTCTGCGTTTGGCAGTCTGCTCTGATTTGGCTTTCTGTTTAAATGCCCCCCCCCCTCCTCTCCCTTCCCATACCCAACCCATTCCGCTATTGAATGGGAGAATTTTCAAGTCCCAACCCCAAGTGTGACCGTTTTCCTCTTTTGTCTGTATTCCCAAACATTGTCCCCTAAGCGTAGTTTGGCCCTCTTGTGATAATCGCACCCAATATTTAACAACCTCTGCTTACGCCCATTACCCTCTTATAAAATTCTCTTTGTGTGCCTGTTGTTGTGTTTTCCCCTCTTAACCCCCACAGTTCTACTCCATAGTTTAATGTTCCTAATATTATTGATGAATAGATGTTTTGAATGACCGGGAAACGCATTCAGGTGGCTTATTTATTGTCCTTATGACTTGTTTCACTGTCAGGGAGAGTGTTGATCTCAGGTATGTGAAGTTTTTAACCTGCTCGATTAAATCCCCCCGTATGTCCATGTCTCCTGTCTGCTAAATATGTAGCCATTTTTTAAAGCAAAGATTTTTTTTATTTTTAATGTTTACATTCATTTTATATTTGTTGCACCCCTCATATATCCTATCTATGTCCCTTTGTAAACCCTCTATTGTCTCGGACAAGATGACTGTCGTCTGCTTACATAAGGACTGGTATACTTTGCACTCCTAAACATGGGATTGAATCCTGGTCCATTTTAATTTCATGTGCTATCCAATCTATGAACAGTGAGAATAGCACTGCTGATAGGATGCGACGTTAAAGGAAGTGATAATGTAAAGAGTATAAAAATGTTATATCATGTTCTTTAGTCAACTTAATGTTCGATTTATTTTCATTGCACAAATCCAAAATATTAAACAATTTTTTGGGAAAATCGATCTTGTCTGTGGTCTGAGGGTCTGCCAATCCCGACTCTACTGCAATGCCGGGCAGTCAGGTGGTGAGGGTGTAACATGTTAGCACCAGGTATCTGCAATGGACTCGAAAGCGAAGTGACGGATTTAGAAGTGTGTTTTACCGTATCGTATTAGTTCAATATATTAACAGTGGCGATGATTAGACGTGGGGGCATAGGGGTAGTTCCTCCCCTCTCCATACTCCTTTCGCAGACCACGTCGCCATTTGCCAAGTGAATGTTATAACGTGCTCAGAAATTTTTCCGTTGAGTCGACTCCTTTCTATCACAAATCAGCCAATATTTCCGTTTTTGGTATTGTAAGACGAACAAAATTGGAGACTTGATGACGTCATTCGTGAGGTGTGTGACACGATCAGGTCATTGTTCCACGGAATTGAGTAAACTTTTATTTGTTTTTATGAGTAAAAAATATTTTTTTTACAGACAGAGGATACGTCAAATATTTGATAATGTTCAATTTAATGTGTCCACATATGATTTTGTGAAATTCATGTCTTTTGGGGCAGCTAGATTTTTAAAAAATCTGTTGTAATTTGCCAACATTGTGAGTTGTGTGTTAAGATTATAAAGCAACGAGTTCTTGAACCAATATTGTTACAAGATATTTAGTACACATAAATGTACACAACTTAAGGTTTTCATTGGGTTTTTTGTGTATTTTAAGTTATTTTTTATCCACATGTATGTAGTTGCGTACCCAGGGATTGCTGCTAGGTGTTAAAACCCCCTTTTGATTCAAAATTTTCTTTAAAAAAAATTAAAAGGAACTAAAACGTAAGAAGAACTACGAAACTCTTGGGCAAGTCACTGTTTGCGTGCAGACGTAGGCGTGTGTATGTGAGGGGGGAAGCCTTGGCGTGTTTGCCAGGGGGAGAGGGACTTGGTGTTTGTGAATGCTATTCATATCTGTTTCTATTTTTCATTAGCTGTTATATTTTACCATTTATGAAGGTAAGGAATTACATATATTTTCTACTCTATTGTAGGCTCAAAAGATGTCAAATTGTGACGTGATGTAATTGCCACGCGAACTGAATGACAGTCAGTGATTTATCCAGACAACATGGATGACAAAGGAGTAGAGCGCTTTAATGGGAGGTGTTGACAAAATGGACTTCATTTTTTATTTGTAAAGAATATTTTTCAAGTCATGAAAGTGCACCTTGGAAGTAATATTTCAAGTAGTGGGATTGGTGGTATTATAAACCCAAGAAAGGAAGAGCCCCCCTCAAGCAGATTTGTTTACACTTAAAACTAGCTCAACATGCCCATATGAGCTTTTTGCTCAAGTGTGGAACCCTGTCTAATCCAAGATTTTTGTAAAAAAGCCCTCATGGATTCCATGAGAAAGGAAGAGCCCCCTCGGATTGATGAGGCTACACTTATAAAAGGTATTTCTGTGAGATTGTTGTCCATAATCCTGTCAAAAATATGCTCTTCTTGATATTTTTTTGGCCACACTTAAAACTAAGCCAAGATACACCCACATACACACCCACACCCACACATACGTGTAAACGTGGTCTTATAAGGCCCGAGTGAGTGTACATATGTTGTTGGAACCACTATAATTTGATAAATTAGCAAAATAAAATTCATTTTAAAATGTCGAGACCATGCATGTGATTACAAATACCACCGTGGTTTTTGAAAATTATCATTTATGCAGTTTTCCTCACGAAAAAATGGTTACTATTCTTGTTGGAACCTGGTACCAATATCACCTGTCTAATTTACGTGTTGTAATTTTTAATACAATTGCATCCGTTGTGGGTACCGATCAATATTGCACAAACCGTCCAACCAATCACAATTCTTGTAGGTCACATGATTTCTTCCTGTGTGTAAGCAGCTACGTACCATACCGAATTGAGCAAATAGTTGTGAAATGCGCTTTACGGTGTCAATTGAGAGCGCGTAACTTGGACGTTTCTGTCTCGGCGCAGAGCATTCGGAAGGGGAGGGGGAAAGAGTTCCTCTCGCGGCGGTCGGAAGGGGAGGGGAAAAAGAAGAGTTCCTCTCGCGGCGGAGTTAGGAAGGGGTTAACTGTTGTGCAGTCAGTGCCGTACTTAAGGAGTTTTTGCCCCACTGTGGAATTGAGAAAATAATCACATTTACCCTAATCGCTGACTCTTAATTTTTACTTTGCATACTTTTATGTGTTGTTTGAAGATTTCAGAAATCAAAGCAGGCTTATGTGGCCTATCATGCCGCAACTGTGTGAAACGAAGCTCTTTATTGGAACGCTACCAAGCGAAACGCAATAGGTAACAAGCGACAAGAGATACGTATCGCTTGGAATTGAACCCTCAGTAATCAATTCGACCTTTCGCATTGATGCGACTGGGCAAGATACACATGTCGCTTTCGGCTCGGTGCATTAGGTTTTTCGCGCATGAGCGGTGAATTTCTTGCTTTAGATCGAAGTCGCCAGTGTTCATGGGAGTCCGTAAGGGGGGGGGCAAGGGGGACCCGTGCCCCCTTTGGAAAATGAAAGTCAACCAAAAATTATATATTTCACACATATAATTCCATTTCAGCCACAATAATATGTGTTAATTAATGCACGAACATGATAAATTCAAATGTAAGCAATGTTTTTTTGAAGGAACATTGGGTAAAATGTGGCTTATTTGCTCCCCCTGTAAAAAAAAAATACCTTCCTTGCCCTTCCCTGGAAAAAAACCCTGCTGACGTCCATGTTGTCTGTCGATTGTCGCCTGCCACTTGTCGCTTCGATCTGAAGTCTCCTTGAAGGGGTCAGGGGAAGAATTCTGACGGATGCGACAAGCGACAGTGTGCTTCCACATCGACAAGAGACACGGGTCCCTTTTGTCTTGTAGACAAAAACATTCACCGCCCGTGCACGACAAGTGGAGGCATCACGATGCACAACATTGATAAAGTAGCCAGTTTGAGTGACACAACCAAGCGACATGCAATATTTGCAGCTTACCGTGCTGTATCAGTTCGAAACGTTGCAATGATTACCGAGGCTTGTCGCTTGTCGCGTTACGCTTCGGTCTGGAATCTGCTTAAACGGCATAAACGACAGGCGACTAGCGACATGGAGATTTTATACCAAAGCGACAAGCGACATTAGACCATTCAATATAAGGCAAAGCATTCACCGCGCATGCGCGAACAAAAGTACGAAGCGACATGATGCACGGTATTAACAAAACTGGCCAATCAGAGCGACACGCAAGCTACAAGCAACACCTGCATCTTGTCGTGTCGCTTCTGTTCGAAAGGTTCAATTCATTACTGCTGGTTCGCTTCCAAGGGACATGTGTTGGTTGGCGCTTTCTCTCCCTTACAAGGCAAGAAAGCTGCAAACGACAGACGACAAGTGACAGGCGACAAGCGACACGGAGAATTCACACAGAAGCTGCAAGCGGCAAGCGACACTAGCACAGTTAGTCTAAATCCAAACATTCACCGCGCATGAGCTAACAAGAGCACGAGGTGACAGGATGCACGGTATTGAGAAAACGGCCTAATCAGAGCTACACGTGCAGCTTGACCTGTCTTGATACGAAAGGTTGCATTTATTTCTGAATGCTGGTTTGCAAGTTAAGCGTGTCACGTGCCGCTTCCCTCTGAAATCTACACCAAGCCATTGTTTTATTGAATTCTCCTCAGGAAAGGAAGAGAATGCTTATACAAATACAGTCTCCGTAGATCATTTGCGAAGCCACTCATTATATTTGAAACTCAGCGTGCACTATAATCAACTGAAGCGGCCCTAACAAATTATTCGCTGGAACTTGGATCTCACTTTCCTCATCGTTGTGAAGGGTCACTCGCAATAGAATTGTTACGATTTTATCTCTCTGGTTGAGAACAGAATTTGGAGACTATAGTCGACAAAAAAGTTATTTCTGTTGGAGTTATTAGATTTGGGGAGGAGGGTGGTGCTTCAGATGGCTGTTCCATGTAGACTGTAGATTTGAACAAAAGGAGCAAAGGAAAAGTAACTTATTTAATTTCTTTGTAAAATGAATTAAGTGTTAATTTACCAGAAGTCCAGTACAGCGAAACTATCCAAGTTTATAATGGTGTGAGTCTTAATGGACATTTTAATTAAACCTTTCTTAACAAACTGATTCAATATTGAATAGGGTAGTGGTTCCCTAAGGGTGCGCCGCGGCGCCCTGGGGTGCCGCGAAATGTTCCGGAATTTTAACTGAAATGCCACTTACTTGTTAATCTACACAGGGTTTTAGATATGCTTGTTCCAAACATGTGCTTATTTAGTACTATTTACATAAACAATGTTTCTGAATTTGAAATATGTGCTTATTTTTTAACATAAGGCAAGCAACCTAACAACACTAACTTAGCGTTGCAAGTTTTAGATAGGCCTATGCCTATATTCTGACTTGGGCGCCGCAGAAAACTTTTGAAACTACAAAGTTTGGGATCCCCTGAAATAGGGCATAATTGTAATAAAGAATGATTGACGTATAAACTTGATGTGAATCGTAGAGAAATGTTTGTTTCGCGAATGGAGCGAACAAGAAAATGTTTTATAAATCTCATTCCTTGCAACCACCCAATCACAGTAACTGTTGATCACCTGACCTCTACTTCCACGTCACCCATGAAGCCTGCTGGTGCTTCTTTGCGTCCTAGCACCTAGACCACAAGCATTTCGTTTTCGCGCCTTTTTTACCGGACGCCCGGTCCTTTCTTATTTCGGTAGTTCTTCTCGCAGTCAAGTAGGAGGGGTACGAGTTCCACTTAAAGCCTCCCCGATGGCCCTGTCGACCTCCGTGACGGTGTGGTTATCACAGAGCGCTACGACGTCAGGGGTTCCGGGTGCGAGTCCCGGGTAAGGCACGGGTATTTGTTTGTCCAAATGAGAAAAACTGAAAATGGAGAATAACCGAGAAATGAAAATCTTGATAATATAGTGAAAAACGGGGGATACTTCCGGTTAGGGGTATTCCTTAAAAAAAAATGGCGTATTGGTTGCTTCGTCGCCTTGTAATCAAAGGGTCCCGGGTTCGATACCCGGTGGAGGCACTTTGTGGGTTGGATTCCACTTTAAACTGTAGATCCATTCCCAATAAGCCTTACTGTGCATAAAGCGGACTTAACCAAGCAAAATATGTACTATTTTTCGAATGTGGGAGTTGTTGGAAAGGTTCCCAATATAGCTATTTTGTTCTTTGATTATTGGGCTGGTTTAAATAGAATTAGTGAAGGCAACGAGAGCAAGTGAAATATTCATTCGAGAATTAGACTGCAAGAATCACTAGCAGAGTTGTCTGTTTCCATCCGAATCGTGGCGCGCCAAAAGCAAGTTCCGAGCGACCCAGCTGGCCGCTGGCGCCAAAGTGTCTGGAATCGTCTCAAGCAGACCGACCTGCAGTGAGCACACAGGCAATGAATTCGGTTTCTGGTGAAGTGACACTTATATATATACACACAAGACCAGGAACGTGACCGGGGATGGAGGGTTGGGACAAGATATACATTGTTAAATTTGGACCAAGTTATCTGTTTTTACCATGTATTTAGTAACTCTATAGTCCAACAGCCTTTTGAAGACCAGAGCTTATCAAATGGGTTCTTCGTTGATCGCATTCAGTCCCATCGACGCTGTTATCAGACTTTCTCAATAGGAGCCAGATCGTCCTTATTTAAAAAAAAAAAAAAAAAAAAAGTGAAGGGAAAGTGCTCCCCTGTGCAATGCACCACGCCATGAAGGCGTATAGGGAGCGTGGGGTTAGGGCCTCACACTTTCTTGATTACGGCCGAAGGTGGGGGTGATGTGATCAGCACCACGTCCCTTGCCGCCTTTACCCCCAGAGTTTCCTCCAGGTACCCACTTTATACGACGATGGGTGGACGCCGGAGCTGCCTGAACAGGTGGAAAAATTTCCGGTTCTCCCCCGCCTGGAGAACCTTATTAAGTCTTTGAATTATATTAATTGTGTTGTGTCATCACCCAAATTTTGGAGCTCTCATCTAAGTTCGAACCCGGGACCGCAGATAATACGCAGGAGACCTTTTCATGGTAAGAGTATGATAATTACAATGGAATGAGAACCCAGGGGCTAGATATTTGGCACCCTAGTAGTAGGGTGCCCATAATATTTTGACCCCAAAACGGGACATCCCAAGGAGATCAGTGTACCTCCTCCCCTCCTGAAAAATCAGTTAGGCCTAATTATAAATTTATTGTTATAATTAAAGTATTATTATTATTTTATTATTTGAAATATGATCTCTCGTTGTCAAAAGCTATTATTTATTATAATCTCGGTGTGACTTACACAGTATTTCTGGTTCCTTCTGATCAACCTTTGATGTTAGCCCTACGCAGAAGTTGGGGAGTGCCAGAAGTATGTATCAGAACAATCAATCTTCTTGAGAGCGGCTTTATTTTTCACCAACCATTTGTAAATCTCCTCAAAAACCTTACCCCACACATCTGACGCGAGATTTCCCACTTCAGTTTGTGGTTTGTCCCAAGTTCATATTGAAACTGCATATACGTTTCTTGGGCATACTTATGCACTCTCTACAAATAACGGAACACACGCAAAACAATACAACTTTTTTTTTTTTTTTTAGCATGAAATATCTCAACTTTATACTTGGTTTTCAAGTTAACCCCTAGGCTTTTCTAAAACGGTACAAATAGTGTTTTTAAATAATATCGAAGGGACGACCGCGACACGCCTCTCAAACAGGACTGTCTCGTTCAAAACGGGAAACGTCCGTTTCCATGGTGAACAACAAGCACGGCAAACTCTCTAAATAATTGTTTGTTATTATACCTCTAAACATTTAGTTAAAGCAACCACGATGTAGATAATATTTTCGCATTGAGTTTACCAATATATGTACGTAATTGTATCTGGGCTGAAACTCCTTATTATGTAGATGTCACCCTCGTTTGATCCACCTTTTCAAAGCCAGGAGTTGATTCAGCTGTGTGTTGTAGATCTGTGAGAAATATAATGTATCTCCACAATTAAGAATTGAAGGAAACAGTGTGTGCTGCAAAAAATGTCCGTGGCAACGGTTGCTAAGGACGTGAAAAAAGAAGGGCTATTTGAGCTATTTTTGAATTTTCTCGGCCTTTTGTGACGATTTCATGGGGTGTCGTAGTTGGGCATTTCTCGCCTCCGGGGCTTCCTTCATGGAGAACATTTGTGTCAGTGAGTCAGTCAGTGGTGGGATTGGGGCTTTATATATATTGGATAACTCGGCCTTTCATGTACAATTTTCTGAAACTTTGAGTGAAGTTACGAGCTAGGCACATTGTAGCTCTGTTTGTATACTCTGTTCCGAGAGTGACTCGAGAGTGCTCGACCAATTAACGCGTGAGAGGGAACAGGGAAAATGGGAGAAAAAGGAATTTTAAATTCGTCGTTGAAATCTTCAGTGATACTTATTCTAAAGGTAAAAGGTAAATATAATCTACGTGCATTGAATCATGCTGTGAAGGTACACAGGGGTCAAAGGTGGAGCTCTCCCACCGTTGAAAGACCACAAGGTGAATGCAACGCGGTCATGGAAACTCTCCCTTCTGAAGCATGACGTCATATGAGTTGCAGAGGCGGTCCCGTTCCTCTGTAGGCAGAGAAGAAGTGAATTGGTGTTTGCAAAACAACAATATTTCATGAGCTTTAGAATATTAGGAGGGAACATTTAAGAAAGTCAACATCTTCTAAAGTTCAAAATTTAGCACTAAAATATTTCTCTAGAGCACGGTTTACTTTAGTTAGTCGTTAAACTCACACCTTGGAGTAAAAAGTATTTTGACAATTAGGCTATTATTTTTCGGGCCTCCCAAATGGCGCAGTGGTAGCGTCGTCGCCTTGTAATCAAGGGGTCCCGGGTTCGATACCCGGTGGAGGCACATAGTGGTTCGGATTCCACTTTAAACTGTA
The DNA here is from genome assembly GCF_977018435.1 of Lepisma saccharinum. NCBI lineage: Eukaryota > Metazoa > Arthropoda > Insecta > Zygentoma > Lepismatidae > Lepisma > Lepisma saccharinum. The sequence goes on from NC_139232.1 coordinate 104,332,136, forward strand.
GGTCCAGTCCCGATTAGCCTTACTGTGCATAAAGTGGACTTAAAACACTAAATCAACCAACCAACCAATTAGGCTATTATCAGTCCTTCTGATTTTTATCAGCCTGGCGTGCAGCATTTTTCATTGCATTGTATGGGTCATACGTAGATAGCTCGGTGGTCGAGCGTGTTCAGTGGTAAACTGGCGACCTAGGTGCCAATGGATCCGGGTTCGATTCCCTGTGTGAGGTGTAAGGCGTGACGTTTGTGAAGAGTACGAATTCCACGCAGTAAAACCCTGGACCGCATTCTGCAGAATAATGAGGATCTGGAGCCCAGATGCACGGACAGTATAATCCTCTGCGGTTGCGTGTTGGCGCCCTGCATGCTAAGTTGCCCTTCGCAACATCTGTTTTTAACTAGGGTGTACAGACTTGAGTCTTCAGACGACGGCAGTTCTAGTATTTGCCTCGACTGTACGTAATCACTGGCGTAGGCCGAGGGGGGATGGTTGAAGGGGCTACGGTCCACTCCGAAATTTTAAGAAAACCAACATTTTCAAATGAAGGCAGTGAAGAACTGGGAAATGGGGGACCAGAGTGAGTGTTAAATGTGCTGACGTGTCCATAATTTAAATAAATCAATCAAGTATTTTTAAGTTCCGGCCTGCATGAGTCTACCTTTGTAAGTGTAACTCATAATTCATCTTCGTCGTCGCCAATAGTGGCTGAAAAGCGATGTAAATATTAATGAATGCAAACATAAATTCTAGCTCTACGCTGTAGCAATTCTGACCACCTCTCGTACATAAATCAATTTTGTATACTTTTTCTCCATGTCGATGCTTCTCAACAATATCTGGTTAGTAAAGGTAGAATGAGAATGAGAGAAAGGGAGATGTTTCCAGATGTTTCCAGCTTTGGCTGCAAATCGCTTCTCCCATCTCGCTAGAACTCGAGAAAGACCAAACTGTTAAAATTCAAATTTGGAGGCATTACGGGAAATATAACTTTCATTATTGTAGTGGTTGTTTCTACATATTTTATTTTTTGAGGACACATTCCAGAGTGGTCAGGCACCATTGGCACCCCCCGTGCGCAAGACTATGCCCTCACATATCAATTTTCATTTGCTTCATCTGTAGAAGAAAGTATTGACGGTAACCAAAATTAGCGATGTTGTTTGAAAGTGTGTTAATATCGGGTGTGTTGTAGAAGAAAAGAAAGCATTATTTACACTGTTACTCTTCCTTGCACTCGTATTGTGTTTCGTTTGTTAACTGGGACCTCCCCGTTGGTGTAGTGGTAACGTCGTCGCCTTGTAATCAAGGGGTCCCAGGTTCGATAGCGGATGAAGGCATAGGAATATAGTGTTTCGGGTTCCACCTTCAACTGTAGGTCTAGTCCTGATTAGCCACACTGTGCATAAAGTGTACTTAAAACACAAAGTCAATCAATGAATCGTTTGTTTACTGAACGATGCTATTCGAATATGAGCAAAGCGCTTTCGTTACTTACGAAAAATGCTTCTACTTTAACAGAATTATAATCGAACCTTTTTATATCTTTCAGCTATGATTGCTTGGAAAAGTTAAAGGACGTTAGGATTGTAAAATCTCGGTGGACTCATTATCTTAGCACCAAAAATTCTGGGTTGGAATTCCTATGTCAGTTTCGTATCTCTAATGAGGCAAATAGGAAATAATTTGGAAATATGCTCTGCCCCAGGTTTCTCTGCAGCGGCCGAACGAAAGCAAGTCTCTGCGCAATCAGTCAATATGGAGGACTGACTAACGAACGCGTGCGAGGGAACGGGATTGTGGTAAAGGTGAACAACGACCACCCTTTCCAGCAGCGCTCCGCTTACTCACTCTTCCCCTTTCTTGCGCAGCCTTGCTCCATAGATACCCGGGACAGAGTATAGAGAGAATTGGAAGAGACAGCAAACGTGCCATTTTGGTGGCAGAAGTCCTCACTGCATCTACGCACAGTATCGGCAGTTTTAAAAAAAACAATGGCATCTATTTGCGTTGGTAATACATCAAAAGGTGAAGAAAAGCAAATGCTGTTATTCACTTTGTTGATGTCTGGTTAAGTATTTTCCTATCTCGTTGTTGTTAACTTTATCGAAAGAGATTTTTTTTTACTCTGCAAAAGATAAATCGTAATTTTGTCACGCCTTGCATGTATCCTGCAGCTAAATATTGACAACAGTAAAAACGCAACAAAACCAGTGTAACAAAGGACTTTGGCCACGTGTGTAAAAATGAACGTTCCTTTCAACGAAACTCGCACGACTCCACCGCTAACTTTTACTGGCGCCTAAGAGTCTGGACTCTGGAGTTGTTTCGCCCAGACATGTGTGCTGGATCTGCTGTGAGAGCTCGAGTTTCGGGTTCACTTCCAAGTGAAGGAGAGTAATGTATACACCCAAGCATCAGTGGCGTGTGCAGGGGGATAGTTATGGTTGGGAACGCAATACCCCCAATTGATTCAAGTTCGCTGCACAATTAACGTGAACTGCAAAGAAAGATGGGGAAATAGTATGACTGCTGTCCACTATCGCAAGTCACGTAGTGGTAACGGTATCACATGTAACGATGCGGCGGTCCGGCGTTCGAGCCTCAGTGGTTCAGTTTCCACTGGATGATATTCATTGCGCGAAATCACACCCACCGTCATGGCCACGATTTCGGCAAACATTTCGGGGTGTTTTTTTAACACACTTGATAGGCATTGCGCCTACAGTATTTGTGGCAGTGACTGAAGGTACGCATATAACGATTACATTCTAAATGCAGTTCTTCTTCATTTTGTTTTAGCCTCGTAAAGATTAACAGACTATCTATCAGACTATCTAAAAAGATGTGTAAGGCCTCACACACTCTTCGATCCCGGCCAATTTGGAGGTGATGTGATCAGCACTACGTTCCTGTCGCCTTTACACCCCAGAGTTTTACCTCTAGTTACCCACCATTTATTTGAGGCTGGATGAGCTCCAGTCGCTTTACGCGGGGACAACGACGGAAACATTTCGACCTTAGATCATCCAAGGGACTCCCGTGTGGCAGACAGGCGCCCTACTGACTAGATTACATTATATTGTGCATAACCATTATTTATTTGGAATCAGCCCCTCCCCCGCGCCCTTAATTAAAATGATATATTGTTAGCACTAGCTTACCCGGGGGGGGGGATTCCAGGCCAACCAAATTCTCAACTGTGGACATTTGTATTTAAAAAATGAAAATAAATTGAAATACGTTGCAATGGTCCCTACCAATATTTCTGAATTACTTTTGCTCATACAATGATGAAGGTAACGTACATAGGAGGAAAATTCACGCTGTGGGCCTATCAGTATGTTCCGCCATGAAACTTGTGCCTGTAACAGTGTACAATTGGTTGATAATTATGGTAATTAATGTAGCTATTATAATTACTTGAGAACAGCACATACGAAAACAAGAAATACCATTGATTCAACATTAACATGTAATTTTGAGATCTAGTGAATGATAAAATGTGTGTGAGACTCGTGTAATAATTGGTTCACATGATGGTCATTTTGCAATTATTATATTTGTTATATAAGTTATATGAAAAACAAAAGAAGAAATGATTCATTAAAAAATTGTTCCATGAATTTTAATTTTAATGTTAAAAAGGAAAAAAATGTCTGGGCCTCTGAGGCCCCCTCAGGTATGTTAATTTCTTGTACGCCAGGGGAAGCTAGGGATAAGAAAAACCAAACTTATTCCAGTCTTAACTGTAGTTCTTTTGTAAAACAATGGTTTTATGCTTGCAATCATGTATTATATGGTATTGCTGCAAGGGTTCTTCGCTTTGGTCAGATTCCCATTCAATCAACAATTTGGCTGCCATCTTTCCTCTTCTGTCTTTTACTCCTGAGCTAGAATACAATTCAAATGTAGTCGAAAAAAGGTATAGGCTAGGTGATGTAATTTGAAACTCTTTCATCTTCGATTCCTACAGATCATAAAATTGTAAAGTCACGACTTCAATAACACAAATAATTTTCGTCGGAATAACAGTTTTAAGTAAGGTATAAAAATGGCTACAAATTGGCCGTTGTTCAACTCTAGATATTAGAGAACCAAGTTATATCATTTGATCAGGTAAAAATACAAAATACGTATGTTGATAGGATATACGTATTGTAGAACAAAGTGAAAACTATAAAAACCAGTGAAATTGAAATAAATCTACATTTCTCAAGTAAGCATAAAGGAAAGGAAGAGTAACGCACAATTCTTGCAGTAATGATAAAATATTACTAATTTCGAGAGCTTAACCGTGAAACGATTGCCCCGCCATCGATATGGAGACACACGGGAACGAGTCATACAATTCGACAAAGACTGCTAGGCCTCTATTTTGACTTGAACCAAGCTTCGTAAGTTCTTTTTAACAAACATTGTTTCAATGTGCGCGAGCTACACCTCCGCAGTTCTATTCACTGGGAATGACCTACTAAAAGCGCGAATTTTCATGAAAGGCTAGCATGTGAGTCAATGTGTGAAGAACCCCGTCTCCTCGGATTAAAAGCGCGGAGTTAGAGTAGAACCCAGAGCCCCCTGGTAGCAGCAGATTTTTTGGCGGATGGAGTGGGGGAGGGTTGCACGTAATATTTCGTTTATACTGTAGGAAAGTTCAAGTCCGTGCTTCTGAAGTAAGACATGGATGCCGAAATATTGAGGACAGCGACAGAGTGCTGAAAACAACTTTTCCCACCCTCTTTTTTACTTTTTTACTAGCGTTTTGGATAAGATTGATTGATTATTTTTTTATTTCAAGTCCACTTTATGCACAGGAAGGCTAATCGGGTTTTGGATAAAAGTATTTACATTTTGAAGGCATAGTTTCCCTTCCCTTGTAGGAATAATGCGGTGAATTCAGCAGTCCTACATAAAAGTAAAACATTTTACCAGTATTCTTTAGGTGAGCCTACCTACAAAGATTTAATTTTCCATAATTGTAATTGCTAGTCAGTTAACAAAGCATACACCCTTAATCCACCATCGTGGAATTAACATTTCTTTTCGCATGCATATCTCAAAGTTCGACTACAAAAACACAATTAATTGACTTGGTGTTTTAAGTCCACTTTATTCACAGTCAGGTTAATCGGGACTGGACCTACAGTTAAAATTGGGATCCGAACCACTAGTGCCTCCACCGGGTATCGAACCCGAGACCCCTTGATTATACAGAAACACAATGACCGAAAATATGGGAATAAATAATATCACCCATGAAACAGCAAAATCAAGTTAAGGTTTTGCAACTGATGTGGTGAACGCTCCGTGCAGACTTGAAGACGCCAATGCAACAGTCTCTTTTCATCTTCCCAGTTATATCGTTTACGTATCGGAAATCACTCCCGCAAGCCGGCTCTGTGGCTGAATTGTTAGCGTAGCGTGCCACAAAACACACGGCGTCCTAGGTTCGCATCCCGGTTAAAAAACCTGGACATGAAGTTGTGTTTGTTCCAACAGCCTGTTTCATCATTCATCCTAGCCTTCACATTATATGCGACATTTGCATGAAGACACAACATTTGCTGCTGTTATCTACTTATTGATTTGATTAGTTTACATCTCGCTTCTGTCTCTTTTGGTCACGCGAAGATTAGGGTGAAATTGAAGCCAGGCAATGACGAACACGCATGGGCGGTTAGCAACACACAGACTGAGTGTGAGTCTAGACGCCAAAGCCCCGTTTGTCTGCAAAATGCACACTCTGTACTAATAGCACTTGTATAGTTTAAAATATCGATACATCTGATTAAAAATATTCATTAAACTTCGTTGTCCTTTAAAACTGCCACTTTCAATATATATTTCGCCATATAACACAAATACCGCAAACGCACTAAAGGAAAACAATAGCCACACTGGACGCGAACCAAGAAACAAGGATGTTGATTTCAGCCTTCAATATCTCTCCACTTGACTTTTAATTGTTGGCATTCAAAATGTTTACATTCTTATTTCGAGGAACAATTATTTATATTCGAGCAATAAAATTGTACATATTGTTTGTATCACGTGACCTTTGAAAATATGGTCATGATGTAAGAACTTATTTAAGCGCTAGATACTCCTTCGTTCATGAAATTAGCAAGAAAAAGGATTTGACATGTTCTATTCTGCTATTATAACAACGTTAAGACATTTTAATAGTCCATGGTCTTCTTCACTTCTGCTCCTTCAGCTTCTCATTTTTGTGCGGCCCTAGGTATCTAGTACCAACCCCCCGCCCCCCTTCCTTGAGTCCATCGTGTCATACCTAAAAGAGACGTTGTCATTTAGGCGCTTGAAGGAAAGTCATCCCTTACACCCCGCTCCTGTTTGTGGGTAATATTCCCACCCTTTCAGTGGCGTGCCTATAAATGTAGTAAAGGGATGTGAGCATAAGGAGATTATGAGTTATTTCTTACCACTCCTAGATCATGCATTGTTTTCCTAAATTTGACGTTTTCTTAAAAGGAAAGTTGCTCTAAAACCCCTTTTACGAGTAGATAGGCAGCTGTTCCATAACTTTCCAGCTGGCATATCATAACCAAGTGACAGAATTCGGCTCTGTTTAGCGTGAAACACAATACAAGCTGACGTAGTAGTTAGGATAACAGACTGATTCTTCAATATTTTCCCGCTCATCTTATCAATTAATCATCTATATAACAGTCACGATGAATAAACTCCGTGGCGAAACTGCCCTTGAATAACAAACGCCTGTTGATTGGTTGACACGTGATCAGAACATCGAATCGCATTGCCGCTGTTATCTGGTTTTCTCGATCGGATCCCACTAATTCACGTAGCTTCCCAACTGGCTTCAAGAGCCAGAAATGTTCGAGCTCCCACCGGTAAATAAATCTGTTATCACGCTAACTTGATTTCTTAGTTTACTTTATGCTAAGATGGGCTAATCAAGACTGGACCTACAGTTTAAAGTTGTATCCGAACCACTGTGTGTCTCCCCCGGGTATCGAACCCGGATCTCCTTGATTACAGGCCGAAGAAATTACCACAACTACATAGGGTTGGCCGTATATGTTAGGCAATAACCGTTCGACTGCTTCAAAGCACTTTGAAAATCGTGGGTTGAGTACGGAAATAATATTGATAAAGCAAACACAGTTACAGTACCTAATCTTTGCAGTAATGAATTACCAGTAAATCTTTTGAACAAACCAAAGAAAAGTTTCGCAAAGATACTCCGTCAGCACTGAAAGATGGGTCAAACGTTTCTTTTGTAGCATTTTGACTATCTATTCCGTCCGCACCACCTGACACAGGTCTTCTTGTACTGCATGTACAATGTAGTTTGGCGAAAGGAAAAAAAAGCACGCAGTTCTTATCGCTTTCTTGCAGGAAGGCAAAGTGACAGAGCAGAAACGTTTTTCATCCTCTTAGCTTCTTATTTCTTACACAAGGCATGATTTTTCCTGCATTTACTTGGGTCTCCCCCATGGTGCAGTTGTAGCGTCGTCGCCTTGTAATGAGAGGTCCCGAGTTCGATACCCAGTGGAGGCACACAGTGGTTTGGATCCCACTTTAAACTGTAGGTCCAGTCCCGATTAGCAGAAAGTGCTATTCAAACACCAAATCAATCAATCCTGCATTTACTTGAAAGGTGAAAACGTATCAGCTGCAAAGGACGGAATTAGCCGAAGAATGATTGAAAGTCGAACTTCAGCTAAGAAAAATAGAGAGAATGAATTTGATGTTTAAGCTTGACCAAGATGAGAAAAATCCACTGGCCCTGTTATTTAATTTTCAACAATAAGGGAGCGGTCGGAGAGTGGTGACGCAATGAGCTCTTTACCATGTGATCCTGCCCCTGCGTTGCCAAAATGTTCAGCATTCTTCAACAGATGGTCGTCACCTTTATTCAGTGCTAAGCATTATCATTATGAACGTCACACACCGAAAGTCAAGATGTAATATTTATCGTTGTTGAAGCTTTTGATAACGAAGGAGTATAGGAAACTGGCAACACGGCGGTACTCGGGTAAATGCGGAAGAGAGAGGAGAAAACAAATGACTGCCAGTGACGGATCTACATATTTTGGGCCCATGGCAAGCATCACTTAAGGCCCCTTCAATGTAAAATACAGAAGTATGTGAAAGGAAATGTCAAAACCTTTCTGCTATTCCGTTTCTTCAATGTATGTATATATTGTTCGTGCGTGCGGGCCCATGGAAAAATTTGATTTTGTTATTTAGCGTCGCCTACAGAGTGTGTCTAATCGCGACGATGAGGATGAGTGATGATAGGATGAAATTACGGAGTGGATGCAGCAACACTCGCAAAGAACAGCCATGCCCAGCAGAGATGCGAACCCGTTACCACTGGCGTCGTAAACTCTGTGCTAACCACTTCGCACGGAGGTCGGTATATCTCTGGATTTTTTACGGATAGTTTTAAGTCCATTTTTATGCACAGGTAGGCTAAATGAGACTGGACCTAACGTTTTAAAATGAGATCCGAACCACTATGTGCATCCACCGGGTATCGATCAAGGTATACCTCTGAAGAGGAAGGTGGAATTGGAAAGGTAGAGTTTTGCAAAATCATGGACAGATGAAACTTTTGATAAGTCACTTATGAGAGATGTCTAAAGATAAAACTCAGCTGGGAATGATGGACCAATAACTGTTTCTTAATACATTTCATTCTACATTTGCTCGTTATTTCTTTTAATTTGTCAAGCTTTGGGCTGGGTATGCAGTAGTGTTTAGGTAAGCAAATCATGTTTGATGGTTCCCAACGTAAATAGTAATTTCTTTCTATCCACGGGATTTTCGTCCCTTGCTCCGCCTGTCTGTTGCAATTATTACTCATTCATTTTACAAACCATTCGTAATATTAATACTATGCAGGTTCTCTCCAAGAACCAAGTACGAAGGTTAACTTTTGCATTCCGAACTCAGTCTCCCTTTGTCTCGGGGGATTTACAATTTCAAATAAGGTATTCTTACTTTTCTTTGATTGTCGTTGTAAATACAAGATTTAGAAAAATAATAAAATAATAATATTACATTTAGAAAAACTGGGAATGAAACGTTCGACCACAGGTGAGTTTCCTAAGTAAACTGTCACAGAAAAACCAACGCTGTTATTCACTACGTTAATTCATAGTTCATAACTTTGCTATCCCGTTGTTGTTAGTTATTGCGAAAGAGAAAAGTATTTCACTCCGCAAAAGGGCAATCATAATTAATCTCTAATAATAATCGTCATGTTATATGTGGCATTAGGTATAATTATGTTGCCCGACCCTGTGGCCGAGTGGTTAGCACATCGCGCTGCGACGCCAAGGGTCCCGGGTTCGAATCCCGGTCAGGTTTGGTTGTTTGTAAATGTCCATTCATCAATTTCATCATTTCATCACTCATCCCCATCTTCGCAAATTAGCCAAGAGGCAATTTTTACGCGAAGTAAAATAAACTAAATCAATCAATCATGTTACACCTTGCTTGTAGCCCGAAGCGAAAATTAGATACCAGTCAAAATAATTCTTACGCACTACTCTCGCAGCCAAACCAGTGGGAGAAGGGGAACGACTGTAGATTACGGCAGCAGATAACACCCACTTGCGCAAGCAGTAGAAACACTCTGCCGTTGAAATATCGAATTGGGACGTTAGTACAGTCACTGACACTACTGGTTTGTAATTGTCCAATCGAAAGTCAATGAAATCGTTACAACCCAGAACTGTTCGTGACTGTACAGCTTGTCATGATGCAAGAAAGGACAAGTACAAAGCATGTTTTTCTGGGATTGGAAACTTGAAACGTTACCCTTGCGCGCTGCACGTAAATAAAGACAGACTGGAAGTAAAATTTAGATCTGACATTTTTGTTAATCAGGTTCACCAGAATATGACGAAGAGAAACACTCGTGTTTTAATTCTTAGTTGAAGTTTGTTGTGAAGGAGAGAGTATAAGCAACATATCTTTGGTCTTTGGAAACACTCATGTAGTCTGCAGGTCATGCTAATTTCGTGTTAAAGAAAGGAACATACTAGTATTACATTTTCGGGTTAGTGTACTATTTTTTTTTATTTGTCCCTAAGTAATTTGGAGTTCTCGATTATAATTTGGCTGGTGTGTCTTTAGAGGCTCTCCCCGATGGTGTAGTGGCAACTTCGTTGTCTTGTAATAAAGATGTCCTGTGTTCGATGGAGACACATAGTGTTATGATTCAACTTTAAACTGTAGATCCACCATGACTAGCCTATTTCTACACAAAGTTGATTTATAATAAAAGCTCAAGTCAATTTAAATCACCTGGTTCGTCTAACCTATTATGCACAAAACATCAAGAAAACATAGGACAGCTCTATTATTCAGAAATCCTGGTAACGACGAATTGTCCATCGCCAGAGGTGCCAAGGGGGGCACTTCCTCCCTTTTTTTGCAACTTTTATGCTAAACCTTATATACGAAGGGAAACTAAACTGTCCTTGCCACCTTCCCCCCAGTTTTGGCATCTTTCCCCCCGTTTTGGCACCTTGCACCGCAGTTTTGGCGCCCAATTGCCGCCACTATCCATCACCATTTTCATTCAGTCTGTATTACACAGTGTGATAATAAAATATTGAAATAATGACATCAATAAGCAGAGGCCATTGCCCGCTTCGAACTAACGTAGTTTACTCCTAAAAACAACATAGGATGTACAATAGAATGAAAATGTAATGAAAATAGCGTTGGGCAATTTTCCTACCATTATCTTTGCCGTTGACTGTGCCTTGGAAGTGTCAATCCCAGAATAAAATGCGTAGGACAGCCAGTTATGGATTTTAGATACCAGGTTTCGGTGTATCGAAATACAGGTCACATCGAAGATGCAGAACATATTTGTTTGATGCCAATACTTGGGGGTCTGCTATATTGATATTTCCAGCAGCCGTAATAAGTATCACGTTTCTTACAAGTTGTATTTATATTGCAATCAGACAACGTCATGCATTTCTGCACTTCTGTGGGTCCAGTTCCGATTAGCTTATCTATGCATAAAGTGGCCTTAAAATACAAACTCAAAACTAAAAATATATGATGGGTGAACGTGCGTTCGTTTTTTTTTTTTTTTACTAAATTGGGAATCAACGCAAAAGGGATAAGCTTTATGAAAATAATGCAACTTTAGACAAATTAAGTATTACTTCTATTTATACTAAGTAATTTTATGGCACTTTTGTTTGTATTGGGTTAACCGTGACGATCTTATATACTTCTAAACTGTGAATAATGTGAGTAATGTTTTACAAATATATTAGTTTAAGCGTATCCTTCTCTCACTGACATTCGCCAGAATGCACAGTCAAACAGCTAAACCATAGGAAGGGGGAAAGGGGCGTGACTTTTCGTGATAGGCAAACGACGGGTCAATTTTCCATTTCGGCTTATTATAACAAACACGGGCCTGGAATCGCTTTTTATTTAACGTGAAGGGGGACGGACAGTGACCATGTAAGTACTGCATAAAGCATGACGTCCACTGAGACGCGGAGAAACTCAGCAAATGAACACGACAGACCCGTTTCCAGCGTCTCAGTGGGCGATAATCTGTAACATAGCCTGCCAAAATTTTCGTGCTTCGGTTTCGCGCGTTTCACTGTAGTGGGCGTTACACCATTTGATTTAAGTAGAAGCAGACAGCAGATCTGTTGCCGGAAATTTCCATGTTTCGCCGCGTCTCATTGGGCGTCAAGCTTCAGTCTCTTCCTTGTAACGCGATCAGCTAACCCGCGTGGCTGAGCGAGCCGGTTTATGTTTGCAGGCAATACCACTGCAAATAGGAGAACTGAAAGGTCTGCACATGTAAATATGTTGTAGAAATTAATTCCATTCTAAGGTGTTAAAGGCATTGAAAGACATGAACAAAAATGTTAAAAAAAACAAAAACGCAAGTGGTGCTTGCTCAGTTTCCTTTACCGCACGCTTCTGAAAAAAAGGGGGGTGGGGGATGTTTTCCCAGTGCGTCTCGGTCATCAGTTGTGGCTCTTTCTACACAACTCAATCGCCCTTCTGCTACTCGCTGCCTGTTGGGGCAAAGAATATATACAAACCATAATAATATTAATAGTGATAATAATAAAATCGTCTTTACTAGAGCGGGCGTTTTTCATCCGTTTCTAGCCCGACCCTGTGGCCGAGTGGTTAGCACATCGCGCTGCGACGCCAAGGGTCCCGGGTTCGAATCCCGGTCGGGCTTGGTTGTTTGTGAATGTCCATTCATCAATTTCATCATTTCATCACTCATCCTCCATCTTCGCAAATTAGCCAAGAGGCACAAAACGCGAAGTAAAATAAACTAAATCAACTCAAATCAAATCAAATCATCCGTTTCTATCATAAATATAACAATGAGTCGAAGTGGTTGGTAGATGAGAGCAAATAAATTCAGACGCGCACAAATATTCTCGTAGGGCCTAACGTTAGTGCCTCTACTCTTCAACCTTACAAGATATAAATGAATGTCACCATTAAAGAGAGTACTTTATGTTGGTTACCGAAGATACCGAAAATGTAGGTTCTCAGTATATCGATATTTAGAGGTTATATTTTCGAGTACAGATAACGGATATCGATGGTTTCAGCAACCGGCCTCCGTGGCGGAGTGGCTAGCACAGCGCGCTACGAAGCCAGGGGTCCCTGGTTCGAACCCTGGCCAGAAATTGGCTGTTTGTGCGAGTCTCTTGATCAATTTCATTAGGTTATATGATCACTCGTCCTCAACTCAATTAACCGTAGGTGGCAGAAAGCGAAGTAAAATAAACCAAATAAATCAATAGTTTTAACAGCACAAAATATATCCCCTTTATGTGACCATTTCAGGATATTTTTTTTAATTTTGCCTGCTTTACGGTGCACTATATACACCAGCAAGTTAAAAACAAGGAAATGAAGTAATTAACTCGAAGCGGATTACATAAAAAATAATTCCATCGTAGATTCCAGCCGAGGCCACTCCCTAAATATCGTGCCACAGTAACCATCAGCCATGGAATCACTTCTTGGTGAACAAGGGCAATTACATTAACATATTATTATTAATAATATTAACTAGAATAGGATTATACACAGTGGCGGCGATTATGGGGGCGTGGGGGTAGTTGCCTCTCCTCAAATTTTGGCACTTCTTGTCCCCTCAACTGCGTCCTCTAACGAAATTTCCTGACACTTCACTCATCTCCACTTCAAAAGCAATGGAAAAAAGAAATAAGTAAGTTAAGAATGGATGACCATAATTAGAGGCAAACCAAAAGAGTGATCAGTTGAGAAGTCGACCCCATCCTTGAAATAATTTGATTTCGATCAGTCAAGTATGAGTTTTTAAACATTTAACAACGTTTTATATGAAAATCTTATATTACATGAATGCGTGCGTTTCGTTGGTTCTCTTCCTACCGCGCCCATTTGCCATTGCTTTCTCTGCAACGTAAAGGTTGGGGGACGTTCGAGATTCGAACCCGAGGCTTTGTCCAGATGTCGGCTCGTTTTGCCCCGACGGTAAAACTAAAAAAGTAGCTCCCTCTCCTATCAGGAGAAAGAAAACCTCGCGAAGTGACACCCCGGAGACTTCGTGACGTGAGGTGATGCTCATTACTAGGGCTAAAAGGGGCTAGAACATCACCCTAGTTGTTGCCATCAATGGCAGAATTGCGATCCAGTCCCATGTCTTCATCTTTGCTTATGGGCGCGAGAAATCCCCCCCCCCCCCTTTCCTTTCTCTTCTCATTTCAAGTGCTGGAGAGTAAACTTATACCTTGCAAGAGTCAGTCTCAGAATATTACGAGAATAGAGTGAGTTTTAGATACCCTGGTTCAATATCTCGAACTACCGGTTACATCAAAGATGCAGAAAGTACCGGAAAATAACGAAGGTACCTTTTCGATATATCGATATTTCGTCGTTGCCAATACCTGAGATTCCGGAATTTTCAAGTAACGGTAAATCAATAACTCCACCATCTTTAAAAAGTATAACGTTTCTTATCATTCATATTTAATTTCAAATCACACACTTATACTTATGTACACATGTGGAGGTTGTGTGCCTGTGCAGTGCTTCTTTCGGAAGAAAGTATTCAGGTACTGTTTCTAAATTCGTAAGCAACACAAAAGGAAAATCCGAAGTTAATAAACAACTATTTATACTCGGTTATTTACAGCGCGTTTAATTTAAAATTGTACCGCAGTCCGCCCATTTACGAATACCTAACGCAATGCATTTATATGTTTGTAATGGTAACACTACGGCTGCATAGTCACGTAGCTTGGTGTGGAACTTAGAGGCAAGGAAATTGAAAAGGAAATTAATACTTACTCTCATGATGCTTTTCCGGTGGGTTCAATTTTAAATTGAACGCACTGTATATTTTACGTGGCTTTTCTTCCTGTTTTGTTAATCGCGACGATTTTACATTTAGGTACTCCAAATTAATAATTTTGTATATTCACACGTCAACCTGCTATTATCCTTCATATTTAAATGTTTTTATTTTATCAGTGACTCACTGGCAATTGCCCTAATGCATAGTCAAACATCTAACAAAAAGATGGGCGAAAGAAAATATTATCGCACTACGTCTTGGTTCTATTTAGGGGTGAAACCGTTGCACATTACTCAATCGCGTCTGAACTGAATCTCCTACCTGCCCCAAAGGAACGATTGATTGATTAATTTGCTTTACTTTACTTCCCTTTTTGTGCCACTTTTGGCTAATTTTCGAAGATGAGGATGAGTGATCATATGATGAAATTGATGAATGCACACTCACAAACTTCCGTTCCCAGGTCAGGATTCGAACCCGGGACCCCTGGCGTCGTACCGCGATGTACTAACCACTCTGCCTTCTGGTGCCGGTCCAGAGGAACGAGTAGAAGCGGATAGTTATCTAAATAACTTACATAAGTTTGTTGGACGAATAAATTGGTCGCTGCAGAAAATGAACATTGCTTTGCGTTGATTAAAATGAGTCTCAAAATATTTTATCATATATACTTGCTTCAAATTAGCAATCTCGTTACATAATTTTGTACAAGCTTCATGCTTTTAGCGTCTTTAAATATGTTGGCTAAAGAAGAGTAGTTGGATAGCCTCAGGCTGATTTTTTTTTAAAGAAAATACGAATTGATCTAAAGTTATAGTATTTTCTGATCATTTTATAAATGTATTTAATAGTTCTGCTGTACACTCAGCGGCGAAAGAAACAGTAGGCGAATTGTCCACCACCATTTTCATTAAGTCTGTATTACACAATGTGATGGTACTGAATTGAAATAATGACGTCAATATGAAGAGGGCAATGCCTGCTTCGAACCAACATAGTGTCATTCCTTAAAACAGCACAGGATATAGAATAAAAAGTAATGAAGATAGCAATGGACAATTTTCCTACCAATTCTTTGCTGTTGACTGTACAAAGTAAAAAGAAAACACTCTGTGGTGGGTTCCTTTACTTTCCACAGTGGTCTTTCAGAACGCCACAAGCAATAACTATACCGCGTTTGGTAGAACCTGTCCCGCTTCCCGCGCTAGATGCTCCCTGGCTTTTCTCGGTGCTGGGGAAAGTCAAAGCCAGGCAGCCAATTAAAATACGCAACGTCGCAACAGCGTCTACGTAAGCGCCTCTCTTCTGGCTTCCATTCGCTCCTCGCTGCCCAGCAGACGATTTTTTCCTCGTTTCTCATTGGCACCGAAACTGTCGAGCGCTCCCTAGCGCGAGAAGCGGGACAGGTTTTACCAAACGCGGTTTTTTTTATAATTCTGTGCAACTTGCTTCGTGGCCTCCCTTGCTGGCAGCGTCTGCGGAGTAAAGAATGGCGCCAGGAAGTCTCATCCCGCGTTCGGAAAAGTTACAGACTCAAAATTGCGTTTGCATTAGCTGCTAGTCACTACGTACTTCGTTTTTGCCATCGTTGGTAATATCTGTACATCAAACTTGGTTCATCATCCACTTAAGTAGGATATAATTGAAGTCAATACATGCGAAATACAAAGCAAAACGGATGAGTGAAGGGTGGGGGGTCAATGTTGTTTCATCGTTTAATATGGCGTACGTGTCAAAGCAAAACTTTGGTCAAACCACATTCATCTGTGGTTTAACTTTGTTTTGAGTCCACGTTTTGCATGATAGGCTAATCGGGAAGGACCTACAGTTTAAAGTGGGATTCGAGCCTCTGATCAATCTACCCCAAGCAGGCATGAAAGTTCGATCTCGGAATCCCTTCATTACAAAGCGACAGCGTTGGGCATGAAACAATCAGGAAGGCCCATATCTTTGGAACGGAAGGCAGAATATGGGTGTAACATCATCATATTGACTCTTCGTCGTTGCCTTGTAATCAAGGGGTCCCGGGTTCGATGCCCGGTGGAGACACATAGTGGTTCGTATCCCACCTTAAACTGTAGGTCCAGTTCTGATTAGCCTTACTGTGCATAAAGTGGACTTAAAACATCAACTCAATCAATCAATACTGACTCTTCTTCTTTTTGCTTCGTGTACATGGTGTGAAATCACTGGTTGAGGTTTACAAAGATCTGAATCTACACGTACGTGCGCGCTAATATGTATACGTAATTAAATACAACATTACTAATTACTAAATAACTAAATATTTAGAAATAACATTATTAAATACATTTAAAGAATTATTTTTTACTTTCATAAATATCAGATTTGCATAAAGTAGCAAACTGATTTCTTTACTAAGTGGTTAAAGATGTCAATTAATTTCAAAATTGATGAAATTGTTTTATTATGGTACAGCTGAAAGATTGATTGATTGAATTGGTTTATTTTACTTCGCTTTTCTGCCACTTTTGGCGAATCGCGAAGATGGAAATGGCTGATGTACAATGAAACCGATGAAGGGACACTCACAAATAACCATGCCCAGGCCGGGATTCGAACCCGGGACCTCAGGCGTCGTAGCACGCTATGCTAACCACTCCTCCACGGATGTCGGCGTAACACTTGAAACATTGTGTTTAGTTTTGCTATTAATATAAATCAATTAGGTTTCATTCTTATATTTATTGTCCTTTCTTGTTTCACTTTAATTGTGAATACGTTGCTATTGCTGTAGATCTGTTAATGATCTTTTGAAAGAGAGATTGTTGTGGAAATGCCACCGTTGCACCTTGCCCTTGGACCTCTTCGCTCCCAATAGTTCTCATGCACTATCATCCGCTGAGAGGAGATCGTTTCGAGGGATATTGAGCAATCCAGTGTTACGGTGAAAAACCTTCCTTCGCTTCACTTCAAGTGACAAGAAAATCGCAAAAAATTAAGTATAAAGAACAGATTGAACTGTTTGTGACATTTTGATCATTTTTGTAAGATGGTACGTATAAGATGTACATGGTAAGATGTCACTTACCATGTTTTACACTCGAGCCCTTCATTTAATGAATTTATTTTGCCTTAACGTCTCAGCCCGGACCTTGGGGTGAACGAGTTTGCGGTGGCAAAATGCCTTATCTTATTTAAATCTTCTTTTCGTCAACATTCGTGAATTGTAGTGATAGCGAGTTGCATGTTATTGAGTAGGAAAGCAAGCAGAGAACAGCAATTTCAGTTAATCAGGCTGTGATTCCGCCCTTTGGAATTATTTCTCACTTATTGCAGACGATTATTTGACCAGAAACTTAGATAACTTGCAGGAAACATTCCGTTTCTTCCGTTCTGCACGTCCTCTCATATCCGCGTCGTGGTTAACCAGACGGTACAAATTAGTTACCTTCACCTCGTACTAATCCACACAATCCACAATACTTTCACAAAAAAAAATACTTGGAACGGTAGCCATATTATTGGTATTATAACCTGAGCATTGCATTGGTTTGGTTTAGAGTACGAGGTCGTTGTATTATGAAGTTTATCTAATTTTGTGAGGTGTCGTCAGTGTCACATGTTGGTACGTACAATGCTGAGGATTTCTGTTTTCCCCTTAGTTGACTTATATTCAATGACAAATTAAGGAAAGCTAAGCACTTGTTTATCGCAGAAGAAAATTGTTATAACAATGTAAAATGTGACAAATCCACAACAAAATTATATGTAAGGTAATTTCGTACTTTGTAAGTCACGCGTATATAACCTATACTGAATGAATGAATAAATACTGCATTTAAATTTCTTTGAATATTGCTAATGTATTAGGGGAGTCTACAGACCCCACCCCCGGTACGCTCTCAGACAAAAAAAAAGTAGAGTAAAAAGTAAAGTTGTTGCGTGAAAATATGGCCATTCTATTCAATTGCTATTGCCTTCGGTTTGTAGACCGATTGATTATAAAAAAAGGTGTTTTCTAAACTTTTTTTCGAAGAGCTTGCATTTTCTGCAGCTTGCGTTTGCAACGTTGCAACCAGGAGACAGGACAACCTTACTGTCAAGCAGGCGATCTTGTTTCTCTTCTATCGGTATCTAAGGTTGCCAGACACTCATCTTTTATGATTAACTTCGCTGCTTTTAAATAACGTTATTTTTTCAACATTAAAGCATAAAGTTGGTTTACAAAGTTTAAATTGAAAATATTTCTGTTATACGTTTCGTGAAGCAATGCTGAGAGAACACGGGAGTGAGCGTTATTAGTTCTCTCTCTTCCCACACGGCCTGAATGTGTTTCTGAAGCAGTGGCAACCATGCCCACTAAGCCCCTCGCAGACAAGGGATGGGGGGGGGGGGGGGGAAACTCGGTGTTGCTTTTAGATGTTATATGTAAAAGCACTTCCCAGGTTTCTCTCGCTCTTCCTGTGTAACTTGCGATAAATGCAGAATTCCTGTGTTGTGCGCACAATCGAAGGCAAATGTAATAATAGACAAATTGCTCATCATTATGTTAATTAAGTCTGTGTTCCTCAATGTGATTTTCAAGGATCGGAATCGTCATACAGCTTCTTAAAAAAAAGCCCTGTCTGGGAAAGTAAATAATTGAAAAAAACTATTGATATCTTGCCTGCTATAATTTTTGCCGTTGACTGTATACAGCAAAAGGACGTTTTGCTGTGGTCTTGGAAAACGATAGCGTCGCCTTGTAATCAAGGGGTCGCGTCACGGGTTTGATACCGGTGGGGACACGTGGTACAGTGTTTCGGATTCCACTTTAGACTGTAGGTTCAGTCTCGAATAGCCTTTCTGTGCAAAAAGTAGCAATTGAATTCTTCGAAAAGGAGCACACATTTCAAATCTTGGTCGTCTAATACACGAACGAATATTTGTGGTTACAGTTTCCATGCATCGCCAATACAACACTAAACTAAGGGTTCCAGTGTATTTCTATTTTACGCCCATTTTCTACCTATCTGGTTAATCGCGACGAAGAGGATAAATGACGAACCGATGAAATGGTGATGGATCACACAATGATACATCCACGCCTGACCAGGTACGTAGGAGCCTGAGGCTTCACAGCGTGTTACGCCGTTTACTCCGCAACGGAAATCGACTAAAGGTTTCAGATGTCAAATGACAGAATGTAGATATCATCACCAACGGTTCAAGGTTGAACCCCTTGAGTTTATTTCTGCTTTCTATCTTTCTTTTTTTAGTTTTTGTTTTAATTTTAAGGCCACTTTATTCACATAAAGCATACACCCCTTGTTTGGGAATGACTGTTTTATTTTTGTGTAGTGTATCGTGCAGTGGGTAACACAGTTGCCTTGTAATCAAGGAGTTCTAGGTTCTATTCCCTGCGGAGGCACATTGTGGAGTCCGATCTTTGCAAGAGGTTGACTTAAAACAAATTTTTAAATATTTTTTTTTGTCATTTCTTGTCTTCATCATTCGTTCTCATCGTCGGAATCAATCAAAATTGTCAGAGAGGAGGCGTAAAATTAGGAAAGTTCTAATACGACAAAGACGCTTTTCTGATGTCTTGGCTGATAGTCAACAATTTATTACAAGAATAATTCAATCTAGAGTTTGGTATCCAATGCAAATTACGCTAACCAAAGTGCTTAACGAAAAGTTCTTTCTAGTAGAGGGAAAAGGAAAGAGAGAATGTATGAAGTTGATGTAATCTTAGACGTTATTGTTTCAGAATGTATACAACCAGTATACAGTACTTACAAAAATGTGTACATTTTTACTATTTTATCGCTTGTCGCCACTGTGTTGCATGTTGCGGGGAAATCTCAAATCATTATTATCTTTTCTGGAAGTCGCACATATTTTTCGCTCGTAAGTCTTATTGACCGAGATAAATAATTTGTAAACACATGTCATAAGTTATCGTGAGAATTTGTTTTTAATCACTTTCTGCATTTCTAAGTAAAAATTCTTTAATCTTGAATTCTGAGAATTCTTGAGATGCTCAAAGTTAATAACTTCTGCATTTGTTTTCTTATATCCCTACAAAACAGCTACTTAAGTTGACCGGACAAGGTTTTCAGTGAACTCAGTCGTGAAACAAACTGGAGGCAGGGGTGTCCGGAGGGAGGGTGTTGGGACACGATGCTTGATGGGAATTATTGGAGGGGAAAACAATAATTGAGCTTTGATAATATAATACCAAAACGTTTAAACATATGTTTATACTATTTCTACGACTTCTACCTGACTTCACACAAATATGTGTATATATGAATGTGTGGTTGATTTGAATTGTTAATAAAGTGCACTTTATGCACAGATAGGCTAATCGGAACTGGACCTACAGTTTATAGTGTGATCCGAACCACTGTACTGTGTGCCAGGACCTCTTGGCAAAACGACAACGTTGCCACTACGCCATCGGAGAGGCCCCACGTGTTTGTGTGGTGTGTTGGAGCAGAGGATTACTTGTAAAATCAAATTAACAAATAACCAAGAGTACGGTTCGATACGCTAAATGAAAGTGCAAAATTTGTTTTGTTCATTTTTATGTTTCAAAACATAAAGTGTCCTTACATTCCCTTCGACAATCTTTTAATTTCAACTTCGGCAATGGAGATTTGAAAGATGCGTGGATCCAGAAACTGCCTGTTTTCTTTTCTTCAGCTTTGGTTTCAAGTTTGGTCCTGAAAAATGGTTAACTCAGATTTGCGACCAGCCAATGGGATGGTCTGATTTTTCCGGCCCATTTCTTTCAAGAACTTTTAAGAAATAGTCGGGCTGTTTGTTTTGCTTTATATCCAGTGTAAACTCACTTTTCTCGGTGGCCACAAATCTTCGCTTATCTACAAACATTTGAATCATTTATTAAATCTGTTTGTAATTTTAAATTTCCTCTCCTTGCCTTCTTTCGTTTATTTTCGAATTAAACTTCCAATTTAACTTCCAGGTTATTAGTTCTTACTAGTGTTGCGCAACATATCGTCAATAAATTTTAAAACATCTATCGTGTCAGCGATATAACGTCACGATATTTGGCGACATATAAGGTGTCAGCGATATATAGTCACGACATTTGGCGATATTTATCATGAAGGCGATATATCGTCGCGGCAGGCCCCAGTGGAGGACTGGTTAGCACATGGCGCTACGACACTAGGGGTACCGGACAAGGTACGGAGAATGCAATACGTATATGTATGTTAATGAGTTTCCTAGTATTATACCCCGCCCGAAACAAAGTTAAAGTACCTACACGTGTGATTGCAAGTACGTTTAGTTCCACGCCTACGCGCATTTGCGTATTATTAATGTAAGAAATGGTCGAACAGTTAACAATGTTTCCCAGTTTTCTTTGTTCAACAAATGTAAAAGAAAAATCATGCTAAAACGCTTTTGCAAGTCAGTTGAAATACAGATGTCTGAAAGATAATGCAATCAAACCATGGCCAGTATTAATGGAAGGACTATTATGCCTACTCATTTTATACAGGCACACTTTGTTCTTGGGGGAAGTGGGTGGTCAGACGAGACATTTCCTACATCTCCCAAATAAATCAAGATTACATTCTGATCTCCCAGCAGCCACTTACGGTTAACAACTTTTTACTTTAGTAGAAATTTTAGACTAAATATTTGGTCAAAATTGCCGGTTTTCCCCTCAATTTTGCAAAATAATATTTCTTGCTTGCTTCGATTGTAATATAAACGTTTCTACACGTCACATTATTTAGAAAGAATTAGCGACCTATTCAATTAAAATGTTCCCTACATAGCTATTTCTATTTTGTTTATTTTTCGCCGCTGGTCTATTTCGTGGATAAATCGAGACAATGAGGTGGAATGACAAAATTATGAAGGTACAAACACGATGTCCATGACTCCATATTATCGCGTTTATTCTTTAGATTTAGCTAAACTTTGCGGAAAATTGTGAAAAAGTATTAACGCAATCTTTCAAACCAGAATTTTAATAATTGTTTGAGACCTTCAAGATTGGCCCATGTAAGCAATTGGATCTTCGACGCTGTGCTTCTTGCTTGAGTGCTAGGGGACGTTAAGGGAGGGGAGGGGGTTGGTGACGCCGTTCGTGGCTGATTCGAGGGTTGCCGCTTGAAAGTACGGACAGAAGTGAGACTATGCCATTCCTGTTTTCTCTGCTTTATGGCCTGAGAGCGAATGATTGTCTACAGTCGGATTAAACATTATGGAGACTCGAGTTTGAACTCCAATTAAAAATTAACCAGTAGAGCTACGTATTTAAATTTCGTCCCGATTGGACCACAAGTTTTTTAATTACAGAATCTCAAAGAGAGCATAGTTTGAAAAACAACAAAAAAGCTGCATTTTTTGTTCTCACGACGATAAGAAATTGAGAGCATACTTGAAAAAAAAAATAGTTTTTTTTTAGCTTAAATCAGAATTCAATAAGTTAAGTGGTTAATTTTTAATTTGAGTGCAAACTCCAGTAGCCATAATTTTTAATTGGAGAGTAGTTCGGCAGAATCTTTCTTTATTGCTTCCTTTATAACGCAGTGTTTGTGCGAGAGATCGTGATGATTACATATAAAGAGATATCGCTGTTCGTTAACAGCATGTAAACCAATCGCCTGTTCTCTTGTCACCTTAGCACATTTTAAGTCTAAGCACCTTTCAACTCATTCAGCAAAGTGTCATGATGTTTTAACTTGATTAAATAGCAAGTATTAATATACTAATTAGTTTCATAATTTAAATGAATAATAGAAATATGGGCACACATAATACGTACGCAAAATTCAGAATTATTTAATAAAAGGTGTTCCAAATCGGATGCACTTCAAGAATTCAATCTATCATCATAATTATTTTCTTTCTTTCACTTTCCGGTCTCGGAATGGAGTCTTGGGGCACGGGCCCCTCCTCTCGCAGTGTGGTGTGTGCGAAGTCACCTATACCACTAACATTGCGTATATTTTTCGGCTGAAGACAGCATAGAATTGTTGCAGGGGTTCTTTCCATGTAACCTCTATTCGTGCTGAAAGTGTTCGTGTTTAATTATTTTCGCAATTTTTCTACTCATGGTTGTTCATTAATTTTGGTATCGTTTCATTCTGCTTTTCTTTCAAAATTAATTGGACTCCATACACTAACATGGTGTTATTCATTGAAAAACTGCTTGGCAAACCTTGGCTTTCCTAGGGAAGTTGAAGTTTCACCAATCTGTTTAGTTAGCGTCGACAGATTTCCTCCAGGGGCAAAAAGTCTCGTCTCACACATAAAGATCGATATTTAAGATTTCTAGGGGATCGAAAGCCCATTACACCGAAAAAGACTTGATTCAGTTAACATGCATTTATTATTATTATTATTATTATTATTATTATTATTAGACGTATAACATATAGCGAATACATTACATTCAGTTAGAGAAGTTGTACAGTGAATATTGTTTAAAATTTGTGCATTCAGAGAGCCGTAGGTTGAGAATTGTATGCCAAAGAGAACAACACAATTCGACACACCCTTTACACATCATTAAACTTTTGCTTCTGTCGAAAGTATTATTTTAGAACATATATACTCTATATGAAGAAAAGCTCTCATTGTGAGCCGAGCGAGGAAATTTTCTTTACTCAATTTAGGGTTAAAATGGACAATTTAGACCGGTTTATTAGTGTAAAAAAATATGTACGTGAAATTATCCAATATTTGAAGGCATAGACAACATTTCCAGCTCCCTAGCCTCCCCCTTCCCTGCATTGAGGGAGCTGCTTCTATGCTACTGGTCACCGGTGAAACCTACTTTGTTCTATTTTATGTCTTATATTTGTACAGCCCACGAAATGATCCCCTGTTTAAAAGGGAAGTGGGGGGGGGGAGGGTGATGGACTGCGAAATTCATTTGTGGAGTTTATGGACAATACGAAGCTTTGTCGTCTTCCAGGCCAGTGTTGTTTAGAAGCCATTTGTATTTCATATTTATTTTATGTCGCTTTTCTTCCACTTTTGACTATTCACGACGATGGATCATGATTATGCTAAATCGATGAAGAGACACTCACAAAACAGCCTCGTCCAGGCTGACGGGACTCGAACTCGGAGTGTACGGTCACTCAACGCACTCGTCCACAGAGTCGAATCTTTAGAAGTGGGGAAATTAATCTTTTCACACCATATTTCTCAGGAAATTACGTTACGACTATGCGTCAATCAATGATTGAAAATATGAATATATTTTAACTGACATTAAAAGTGTTGTTGAAAAGCCGTAATTTATTTCTATAAAAATATGTTTCAAAATATGGATATTGGTGTAAGAATATAATTTAATCGGTAGGTTTTTATAACTACAATTCGTATATAGTTTAAAACTTTGTTGAAGAGTTTCTTTCATTTTCTAAGATTAATCTTTCATATTAATATGATACTTTTGGAGGTTAAGGCTTTAATTTTCAAACCTAAAATTCCCAATCGGTTGTTCGGCGTAAAAAACAGAACACTGAGCGGCGCATAATATGTTGACGTATTACGGTAACGTTGCGCCATTTGGGACGCACTACTGTACTTTCTGTGACGTCACCTGTGCTGTTTGGGTCCGTGACATCGATACAAAGAGATAACGGCCAAAGAAATTCAAGTCGGTAGAAAAACAAAATCACCAAGAAGAGCTTGAAATGTAATGCATGCACATAAAACAGCACATAAAAATTCGGAAGGAAAAATTTAAATACTTTATTTTTGTTTTCAGCCACTGCCAACTGCCATACATAATCATCCTCTGTGGGGTTTGCGTTATATGTTTCTGATCGTCCCTTCTCCACTTCTAACATTCATTTGCATCCTCGCAATTAGCCAGAAATGGTAGAAATCCGACGCTAAATAAACTAAATGAACTAACAATAAAATGCTGTCAGTGTAGCATAAACTGCATAAAATATATGTGACGCTTCGAAAGGTGGTAGTTTAAATTTAGTAATCCCCCTCCCATGTCTTGCATTGCCTCGAATGCAAGTATTCCTTACGTTGCTCAAGTAACATTTTCCCCTAGGATAGTGAAATGATCCACATTAATGAAGCGACAGTAAAAATTAAACGTATAGCCTATTAATGTTAATCTGAGTCGCTTTTCTTTAGTTAATCGTTAATGACCATTAATGCTGGAATGCAGATATAAATGATAGAAGGAACACAATGGCATACCTTACTCATGATTCTAAATTAGAACTTCTGGCTTCGTAGCCACTCCTTCCTGAATGCAGCAAGGTAAAAAAATGAACAAAATAAAGTGGATTTGATTAGATTATTATTATGTAGCTTCGCTTTTCTTACCCATTTTGGCTAGTCGAAACTATGGTGATGAGTAATGATACGATGAAATTTATGAAAAGCATCCACAAAGGAACACCGAAGTAGCGTCGTAATGCGATGTGCTAACCTTTCCGCCACGAAGGTTAGCTGCAATAGATTGACGGATTGATTTACTTTATTTTACTTCACTTTGTGTGTCACTTTGGCTAATTTTCGACAATGGGAATGATGATGATATGATAAAATTGATGACTGGACACTCACAAACATCTATGCTCAGGCCGAGATTCGAACCCTGAACCCCTGCCGACGTAGCACGATGTGCTAACCACTCAGCCATGGGGGCCGTTAGCAATAAAGCCGAATTTACTGAATGATTGATTGATTGATTTAGTTTATTTTACTTCGCGTTTTGTGCCTCTTGGCTAATTTGCGAAGATGGAGATGAGGGATGAAATGATGAAATTGATGAATGGGCATTTACAAACAACCAAGCCCGAGCGGGATTCGAACCCGGGACCCCTAGACAGCGGAACTAAGGAAGATGGAAGACATACAACTGGATTTTAGTCACCATCCAGGTTTATATTCCCCCCAACTCCCTCCATGTGTTTAGTGCTTCAGTGTGTTCATTGATTAGTGTGTTTAGTGTTGAGTATATTTACTAAGCGCGCTAAGGAAGTTAACGCCTGGAGTGATGAAATTAAAAATATATAGTAACAATAAAATAATAAATAAATAACGACAGGGTAGGTAGTTTCTTGCCATGTGTAGTAGGCAACATTGGTTACAACAAGAAAAAATAAATTTCTGTACGGTACAAAGAGTTATTGAAAAAAATCGTATTGTATCTCAACAAATCTATTCTGGAAGCTGGCCCTCAACGTATTCCGGAAAACGTTTATAAACCGTTGATGTCAGATACCTGGGCCTGGATGTATAAATATTGTATGTTGAAACCTCACCTATAAAGCACAGTTCTATTAATTATATATATATATATATATATATATATAAATCCACTGTTGGTTTTATTTACTGTTTTGCTTTTGACGTCAGTCCACAAAAAATTCATCTTCGAATCAATTTTGTATAACGCTACATGGTGCCTTGTACCGGGAGTTCCTTCTGATTATTTTTTGAGATAATACATTTAACTTAAGAAATCTTGTTAATAATAAGTTGAGATAGGATTATTTGTGTGTAAGATATTTGTGTCCTGCGTAAGAAAGTGAAAAAAAGCTGTACAGTTTGATCGGGTGAGCAGGCTCTTTCGTTGCAGCTGTACAGGATTAAGGGATTAGGGAGCTAGCGATAAGTAGGTCAGTGGTACAAACATGGTTCGAACGTCGATCTCTCAGTCTCAGGACGAAGCAGCCGAAATAGGCTGGAATAAAATACTTGAATGCTGCGTCAAGGAACTTTGTTATGAGGGGGCAATAGAATGTAGTTTTTGTAAAAAGTGGTACCATAAATCTTGCACGGGAATGAGCGAAGAAGAATTTACGAAATTTGAGTTGCATTTAGAAGAATTTTTTCCTTGAAGATATGCTGCGCACTGTCAGAAAAGCAAAATATCAAGGAGGAAAAGTAAAATTACACAGGCTGTTCAAAAATTAACTGACGAAAATGAAGAGAGCGTTAGCCTCACGACACGTTTGTAATTTATGAAGCAGAGTAGAGAAGAGGATAGGCAAGAGCAGCTTAAATTTAGGGAAGAGGATATCTTTGGCTGCAAGTCGTTTCACTCTTCTGGCTTTAACTTTAGAAAGGTCCGACCATTAAATTCAAATCTCGAGACAGCAGGGGAGACATTATTTTCATTATTATAATGGTTGTATCTACATTCTTAATTTTTTGAGGACGCATTTGGAGGTGTTCATGCACCACTGGCAACCCACGTGCGCACTCCTATGCCCTCACAAATCAGTTTTAATTTGCTTCATATGTAAAAGATGTTTTTTTAAATTGTTTTATAGATCAAAAGAAAGTAAATTTATATATCTAGGCTATTTGTGCCTGGAGAAGTTAAAGGACGTCGCGATTGTTAAATGTCGGTCGACTCATTATCTGAACACAATAAATTCTAGGTTCGAATTCCTATGTCAGTTTCATCTGTCTTACGTGGCAAATATATAATTAATTAGAGGCAGAGATATATATATAAGGAGACAGTAAACATATCATTTTGGGGGCAGGGGTACTGACTGCATTTACGCACAGTATCGACAGTATTAAAAAAAAGGTCAGTAATTGCTTTGGTAATATATCAAAAGGTAAATAAAAGCAAGGGCTGTTATTCACTTTTTTGATTTCTGGTTAAATATTTTTTTTACTATTTCGTCGTTAATTTTATCGGAAGAAAACATTCTTACACTCTGCAGAAGAGAAATCGTCTATTAATTTCCGAATAATAATTAATCACCATTTTATATCATATGTATATCATTAACATTCTTCTGTTAAGTCTTGCATGTATCCTGCAACGAAATACGGACACCTGTCAAAATACTTCAACGCAACCAAAGCAGTGGGACGCCACGACTGTATAAATGCATGTTCCAACGAACGTCAGTGGCTCAACCGTTATCTGTTTCACGGCGCCTGGAGTTGTCTCGCTGAGAGCTCGAGTTTCGGTTTCGCTTGTAAGTGAGTGAACACTTATATACACAAGCAACAGTGGCGTCTGCATGGGGGCAACTAGTTGGGAATGCAGTACTCCCAATATGGTTCAAGTTTGCTGTACACCATTAGAGCCTCAGCGGCTGTTACCATTGGATGATATTCAGCCAACAACTTCCCCCACAATTGTTTGCGCGAAATCACACCCATTGCAATGATTCCGGCAAACGTTTCGGAGCGTGTTGTAAACACACTTTATAGGCATTACATCTACAGTGATTGTGGCAGTGATTGAAGGTGCAAATATAACGATTATATTCTAAATGTAGTCCTGCATTTTGTTTAGTCTCTTAACAATGACCAGACTATCTAACAGAATATATAAAACGATGTGTAGGGCCTCACACACCCTTCAATCACTGATAATTTGTAGGTGATGTGATGTGAACAAGAAAAAGCATTGATTCAATATTAACATATTATTTTGAGGTTTAGATAATAATAAAAAAAGTATTTCAGGTCGGCTCTGTGCCTGAATGGTTGGCGTACCGTGTTACAAAACTCGGGGTCCTAGGTTCGCATTCTGGAAAACCTTGACATGAAATTGTGTTTGTTCCAACAATCTGTTTCATCATTCATACTATCCTTCATGTTATATTATATATTTGCGATAGGAATCTTCAATTTGAGGAAGGCACAGCCATTTTCTGCTGTTATCTACAGATTGATTTAACTAATTTCACTTCTCGCTTCTGATTCATTTGGTCAATCGCTAAGATTAGGATGGAATTGATGTGAGGGCAATGACAAAAATGTTTGGACAGTACGCAACAAACAGACTGAATGTGAGTCTAGACGTCAATGCCCAAATTGTCTGCAAAATGCAGCCAATGCAGAGCGGGATAGTAATAGAATTTGGGCCCCTAGGTTATCTTTTCTTTCGGGCACTGTAGACATTTTTATTAATAATTTTGATATCATGGTACTTTATTTTCACTAACTGCATGCTCTGTACTAATAAAACTTGTAAAGTTTAAAACATTGATACAATATCGGTACATATTGTTTGTATGATCTAGGTGACGTTTGAAAATAGGTCATTGTGTAAGAACTTATTTAAGCGCTAGATAGTCCTTCGTTCACGAAATAAGCAAGTAATAGGATTTGGCATGTTTTAATTTGCCATTATCACAACATTAAGAAATGTTAATAGTCCGTGGTCTTCACTTCTGTCCCTTCAGTGTCTCATTTTTGTGTGGCCCTAGGTTATAGCCTAGGATAACCTAATGGCAACCTTCCCCCCGCCCCCCCTGAGTCCAGGACGTGGAAGAGAGGTTGACATTTAGGCTCTTGCAGGAAAGCCATTCATTACACCTCGCTCCTGTTATCGTTATGTAAGGAACCCTCTCCATTTGCAGCAGTATTCCCCACGCTTCCAGTGGCGTACTCACAAATGCAGTAAAGGGATTATGAGTTACTTCTTACCACTCCTAGATCATGCCATCTTTTCCTAAATTTGACGTTTTTTTTTAGGAAAGTTGAGCAAAAATAAAAATAGCTCTAAAACTCCTTCTAAATACGCCACTGTTCTTAACTTTACAGCTGACATATCATAACACCCATCTATCACCCAGTAACAGAATTCACCTCCGATTAGCGTGAAACACAATAATAGGATGTTTTGTTAATATTTTCTCGCCAATCTTATATAAAATTAATCATCTCCATAACAGTTACGATGAAAAAACTCCGTGGCGAAACGGCCTTGAATAACAAAGGCCTGTTAAGTGGCTTTCTTATAAGTTGACACGTGGTCAGCACATCGAATCCCTTTGCCCCTGTAATCTTTATCCTCTACGTCACGTAGCTCCCCAATTGCCTTCAAGAAACCGAAATGTTCGGTAATGGAACCTGTGATCACGCTAAATTGAGTTCTAAGTCTACTTTATGCAAAGATGGGCTAATCGGTGCTGACCTATAATTAAAAGTGGTATGCGAACCACAACGTGCATAAGTCCAACAGTAAGGGAGCGGTCGGAGCGTGGGTGACGCAAGCAGCTCTTTACAATAGAATCCTTTCCTTGCGTTGTCAAAATGTTAAGCATTCTTGAACAGATGGTCGTCGCCTTTATTCAATGCTAAGCATTTGTATCATCATGAAACTTAGACATCGAAAGTAGAGATGTAATATTTATCGTTTTTGAAGCTTTTGACAACGAAGCACTGAAGGAAACTGGCAACACGGCGGTTCTCGGGTAAAAGCAATGCGGAGGAAGAGAGAGGAGAAAACAAATGACTGTCATTGACGGATCTACATATCTTGGGCCCATCTCAAAGCATTATTGAA
The DNA here is from genome assembly GCF_977018435.1 of Lepisma saccharinum. Classification (NCBI taxonomy): domain Eukaryota; kingdom Metazoa; phylum Arthropoda; class Insecta; order Zygentoma; family Lepismatidae; genus Lepisma; species Lepisma saccharinum. Next base: position 104,362,729 of record NC_139232.1, read on the forward strand.
GTTACCTTCAATGTAAAACACACATACTTGTGATAAAAAATGTCAAAACATTTCCTACTATTCAGTCTCTTCAGTGTATGTATGTTGTTTGTGTGTGTGTGTGTGTCTGGAATGATTCGATTTTGTTATTTAGCGTCGCTTTTCTATCACTCTGGCTAATCGCGACGATGAGAATGAGTGATGATAGGAAGACATTAGGAAGTTGATGCAGGAACACTTACAAAGAACACCCACGTCCAGGGGGAGATGCGAACCGTAAACATTGGCTTCGTAAACTCTCTGCTAAGCACTCCGTGCGGAGATCGGAATATCTCTCGAGTTTTTTTTAATGTATAGTTTTAAGTTCACTTTTATGCACAGATCGGTTAAATGGGACACGACCTATAGTTTTAAAGTGAGATCCGAACCACTATGTGCCTCCACCGGGAATCGAACATGGTATACCTCTGGAGAGGGAAGTAGAATTGGAGAGGTAGAGTTTTGCAAAATCATGTGGAGATGAAACTTTTGATAAGTCACTTGTGAGAGATGTCTGGGGATACAATTCAGCTGGGAATGATGGACCAATATCTATTGCATAATATTTCTACATTTGCTCGCTTTTACTTTTAATTTGTCGAGATTTGGGTTGGCTATGCAGTGGTTGTTAGGTAACTACATGACGTTTGATGGTTCCCAATGTAAATAGTAATTTCGTTCTATCCACGGGATTTTCGCCCCTTGCTCCGCCTGTCTGTCACAATTATTAATCATTCATTGGACAAACCATTCGTTAAATTAATATTACGCACGTTCTCTCCAAGAACCAAGTACGAAAGTTAACTGTTGCATTTCGAAGTCCCTCCCATCCTTTGTTTCACGCTACGGGTTAAGAATTTCAAATAAGACGTCCTTATGTTTCTTTTTTTTTAATTTTCTTTGTAGATACAAGATTTAAATAATAATAATAATAATAATAATAATAATAATAAAATAATGAATTTAAATAACTGGGAACAAAATATTGGATCACTGGTCAGTTTCCTGAGTAAACCGTCAAAGAAAAGCAAACGCTGTTATTAATTTCGTTGATTCATAGTTCATTGTTTGCTATCTTGTTGATGTTAATTTTAACGAATAATTAATCTGTAACAATCCCCACTTGAGGTGGGGTGTAAGGGGTGGCCTTCAACGTAGTACACCCAATTGTCAAGTAGTACACCCTACACTACATTTTGCAGACGAACGAGGCTCTGGCGACTGGCACTATGGCTAGTATAATTTTGTGTGTCTTGTCCTGTTTTTTGTCCTTGTGTGTGCTGAGTTCCACTTTGCAGCCTCAGCTTTTAACGAAAGCCAGAAAATTTTTGTAATTTAGTAACAAGACAGTGCAATAATGCTATTTTAGTTACGGTAAGGAGCTGGACCCCGTATATTGTGACGGGTGCAAAATAGCCTAAGTGCTGACGCACCCAAAATTTTTAAATTCAAATTCAATATCACATGAGGTATGATTTTGTTACACCTTGCTTGTAGCCAGCAGCGAAAATTGCATACCAGTCAAAATAATTGAAAGCACTACTCTCGCAGCCTGGCAGGTGGAACACGGGAGTATAGATTACTGAAGCAGATAACATACACTCCTGCAAGCAGCAGAACAGTTCTGCCGTCGAATTTTGTCGAGCTGAGACATTTGTACATCTTATCATGATGCAAGAAAGGACAAGTGCAAAAACATGCTTTTCTGGGATTCAAACCCTGAAACTTTAACCTTGCGTGCTACACGTAAACAATGACGGACTGCAAATAGAGAAACGCTCGTGTTTTACTTTTTAGTTGATGTTTGTTATGAGGGAAAGGGTATATGCAGCAGATCTTTGGAAACACTCATATAGTCTGCGGGTAATGATAATTCCATGTTAAAGAAAGGATCATATTAGTATTATATTCTGTGAAGTAAGGTAAATTTTTTTTCGGATTAGTGTAGTATTTTTTTTATTTGTCACCAAGTAACTTGGAGTTCTAAATTATTTGACTGGTAAAGTCCGTTCAAGGGAAACGAAACTAGCTGGAAAGTACGATTCCAAACGCGAGAGGGGAAGCAGGTAGAACACTCACCAAACCACCCTGTGCCTTTTGCTTGCTAAGGTTCGCTTGCTGTGTTTATTACTGCTTTCTGTGTTGTGTTTGTGATATCTCTTACAATTCGTAACAAACCGTTTCGAAGTGGAACAAATAAAACTGTGACGCTTTGGTCCCTGTTGCACATTCTACAAACGCCCTCGATACAATACAGAATGCCAAAAAACATTCAGTTACTACATTTTCTTTATTGTGAACACTATTACTAGTGAATATTATCCTGATTACTGCTGTGTGCATTTGTGCTGATTATACGATTTACTAAGGAGACCAATTTAAGTGAATGATCCAAAATAAAGTTCCTGGTTTACAAACAAGTTTATCTACTAATGTGACGTAATGAATACTTTCCTGATATGTTCCGTTTGCGTATATAGTAGTATATGGATGGTTATTTTTTTTTCATTCTGTACCCTTACATAATTCGTAAACATCTCTACGTATTTTGATGGTGATGTTACTACGTTTGAAATTTCATTGTTGTTTCCACAGCAGACAATTTTCACGAAACTCACTTCCTGAACATAGTTCCGTCACCCCTATTTTGCCAATGAACACGTCCAGTTGCGACTTGCACACGTCGCGAAAATTGGTTGCTATTGATAAGAACCTTAAATCTGTGATTGTCCCTTCATTAATTTCTGACATTCGTTTGCATCCTCGCAATTAGCCAGAAGTGGTAGAAATGCGACGTCAAATAAATTAAATCAACTAACAATAAGTACTTGTATAAAAACTAGTGCACAAAACATGTATGACGCTTCGAAAGATGGAATTTTGAATTTAGTAATCCTCTCTCAACAGTGGCGTAGCAACATATAGCGACGCCCTGGAAGAGATTAGAATGCGAGGCCCCCATCCAGTGGCGGAAATTAAGGGGAAATGGGGGGCGAGTAGTCTCTCCCCTCTTTTTTTCCACCTTTGCACCAGCACTATGCTAAACCTTATCTACCAAGGGAAAGTAAACTGTCCTTGTAATTTTTGTTTTATAATCATTGATGCCTGTTTACAAGACATTTAATTTAGTCGAGACAGTCCATTCTTCCAAATCCCTGTCCCAATTTATTTCAAACTTAAGTCGTATTTACCAAAATGTTTCGAGTTTTATTTGTGGGGGTGGGGGGTTAACCCACATTTAGACATGTTCTTCATTTTAATAATGATTGCTAATGTATATCATTTCATTTACAAATGTATTATTTTCTAACCATAGAATTTTCACGGCTGTTCAATGGTGCTGGTACAAGAACATTTCTAAAAAAATAAAATATTGTTAGTTTGCGGAAGACAGAAATATTCGAATACTTCTGAGAATTGAACGTAAACAATAAGCACCAAGCTGTACGCCTTGTGACAACTTTAGTCTGTAAGCGATTGCGTTGCTGAATGCTGATTGTCGGATAGGGGGGAGGGGGTTATCAGTGAGTTGATTTTTCCCGATACTTTGGACCGTAACATTGCAACTCTACAATTCTACAACTAGGAAAGATAATAGTAGGCAATTTGTTCACCACCATTTTCATTCTCTCTTTACTCTACAACTTGCGTTGTTCTACGGGGTCATTAATTCTTTTCATGCGAAGTTTATGTTGACATCTGCGTTCCTATTTCAACCCATTATCATGACACTGTGGAAAACAGACTGAATGACAATTCAAAGGAGATGGACATATTGCTTTAACCGTTGAGTGTACACTTAGCATTGTATCTACGAGCTAGCACTAGCTCGTACAATAATACTACCATAACATTGGTGGTCACATCCTATACTCCCAACAGCATTTCGCCGACCAGGGTCGACCAACTGGACGGAGTGGTTAGCACAGCGCACTACGAAGCCGTGGGTTACGGGTTCGAATCCAGGTTTGAGCATGGATGTTCTTTGCGAGTGTTCCTTGATCAATTTCATCATATCGTTACTCATCCTCATCATCACGATCAGCCAAAAGTGTCAGAAAATCGACGTAAAATAGCCTAATTCAACAAATCCAACAGCATTTCGGATGTTCTCTTTTGTTCCACATTTTCGGATTTGTCTCCAACCACTTCAAAAATATCCTGGGTACAGGCCTGTTCTAGGAAGGAATGAAAAAACGCGAGCATTTAAATGCCTCACGCTTGCTTCGTGGCAGTTGGAGGTGTTTGTTGTTAACTTATTAAATTCGGGAGTGAAAGGTAAAGAGAAAGAAGAGAATACAAGACAACGGGCTTTTTATTCAATGAAAGAATAAATGGGTAAAAATGTCTAAGCAAGTTATCGTGAATTTTTGCTAACTGTTTCACGTGAGAAATACGACGATCATTTTTTACTTCTTTCGTGCCCCTTAGGCTTAAGACCTGCCTGCCTGTATGTTATGCTTCTGATTTGACGTATTCATTCAAATTATAACGTTTAATTAGAATTTAAAACCAGATAAATAATAAATAAATGTTTTAATATTATTTCCCGCAAAAATAGCATTTTCCATGTCCCCCCACTTCTGTTTATAACATTTTTCGTTTCAAGCTCATTCGACGCGAGGCACCTTTACGCGCGAGGAGCCATGCGGTCGGGCACTTCCCTCACCCCTTGCTACACCACTGCCTCTTAATGCCTTGGGTTGCCTCGAAAGCGAATATTCTTCGCGTTGCTAAACTAACATTTTCCCCCTAGGATAGAGAAATGATCCACATCAATGAAGCGACAGAAGAATGCGACGTATGTTTACGTTAATTTTAAGCGTTTTTCTACGTCGTAGGTTAATCGTTAATAAGAATTAATGGTGGAATTAGAACGAACACGATGATATATCCATTCCTCACCCAGGATTCAAAAGTAGGGCTTCTGGCTTCGTAGCTACTTCTTCATGGAGGCCAGAAGGTAACAAATGAATACATTGGATTAGATTATTTTTAGCGTCGGTTTTTTTCATTTTTGGCTAATCCAAACGACGAGGATGAGTAAGAATATGATGAAATTGATGAAGGGCACCGTCAAAGGAACACCCATGAGCAAGCCGGGATTCGAACCTGAAACCACGTATCGTCGTAACGCACTGTGTTAACCTTTCCTTCACGCAGGTGAGCTGCAATAGAGTCGAATCTACTGAATATGTTCGTTTTAAGGAGACTTCCCTTTATAATGCTTCATCAGAGCGTGGTTTTTGATCGATTGATTGATTGGAATTTTAAGTCCACTTTATGCACAGTAAGGCTAATCGGGACTGGGCCTACAGTTTAAAGTGGGATCCGAACCACTGTGCCATGTGCCTCCACCGCGTGTCGAACCCGCCACCCCTAGATTACATCAGAGCGTGGTGTTGATCATTCATGTCTCTTTCACTACGGCAGAGATCGAGAATGTGTGGAGCCATATCATTTGCTCGAATGGTGTCACGGCACGCTGCCATACACAGGGGAGAACACAGGCAGTCGCCACATATATTTTGATGGCATAAAATCTTTGCTGTCCCTTCAAGTACATTTGCTTCTGTAACTTTGTAAATATTGTTATATAAAGACCACACTGAGGGAAGGAATACGCTATCGTTCACTAAACCTGAATACTTTGTGACCATTTACTTAATTTCATTATTAATTATAAAGTGCAATCAAATACACGGCTATAAATTGTCAGGTTTAGAAACGGGAAGAGTATTTATGTCGTTTACATTTTATTTTGCCATCTAGAAAGTAATGTTTACTACAGTGGATTTAATATTTTCGTTAAGGTCATAGAAGGCAAATATGTTGTTTCCAGGCATTATATAAAAAATTGAATCGATGTCTTCAACTCGAGCTTTTTCCCTTAAAGTTTTCTGGTGGGGAACATTATCAAATGTACATGTCATTGTTCTCTCGGTTGTTTTATGCATAAGATGGCGCAGTGGTAGCGTCGTTGCCTTGTAATCAAGGGATCCCGGGTTCGATAACCGGTGGAAGCTCATAGTGGTTCGGATCCCACTTTAAACTGTAGGTCCAGTCCCGATTAGCCTTATTGTGCATAAAGTGGACTTAAAACACCAAATCAATCAATCAATTATGTATAAGCAAATGCGTTATACGCATATAATAATGCGAATATCTCTGCGTAAGCATTTGTATGTTATCTTTTTACATTTGAACTATGAAGAAACACACGCAAACCGAAGTGACGAGCAGGACACAGTTCCTACTTTGTGAAAATAACGCAATGGAGAGATCAAGCGTAAGATACCGTGACAACAGACACAGGGGGAAAATGCGCGGTTAACTTACTACAAGCAAGGAAGCGATTGTTTTGCCCCTGCGACGTTGTCGGGTGAAGACTTTCCCCTCTCGTTTAGTCGCACGTTAAACAGAGCGAGCGAGTACAGAAGACGTCAAATACGTGTAGCATGCAACGTCGCAAAAAGACATCCACAGCTCTCTGTCCACGGTTTCGGCGCGGCTGCAGAGGCGAGAGTGAAAACTTCGCTTCACTTATCAGTGTTGCCAAACACGACTGTTAAAAAAAGAACTGCATTGAAATTAAATGTAGTTAAGGATTGCAATCAAGCCGTTAACTTTGAGAAGTATAAACGTTTGTGTTCGTGTTCTACGAATAGGGATCCTATGTTCGAATACCGTACGAGTCTTGGGATGCTTTCAGACCGAAGCGAGACGCGACACGTGTCACTTGGAAACAAACACTCAATAATATATGCTATGCTGCACGGGTAGTGTTATTTCAGTGAGAAACCCCTCGTTGCTCGTCGCTTCGTCCCAATGGAACTTTCGTACCGAAGCGATAAATGGCTTTGGAAACAAAAATTCTTAAATAAATAAAACTTTCTAACAAATGTGATATGACAAACTACACGTGCCACTTGCATGTTTCACGCACTAGGGACGTTATCGTGTTGCTTCGGTCTGGTGGTCATGCCTACGCATTGAATGCTTTCTTGCCGAGAGATTTTAAACCGAAACGACAGGCAACAAGTAGCAAACGACGGCTGCAAATGACACTGAAGTTCATACCGAAGTGACAAGCGAAAAGAAAGACAAGCCACTTCAGTCTTCAAGTAAGCATTCACTGTTAAAGCCCGAACACCAGACCTAGGCGACCCAATTCAGGATATTGACAAACGGAAGTAACAGGCGAGACTTGCTTCTTCGTTTCGAAACGTTTCGCTTCTCGGCTTCCGCTTCTGAAAGTCATGGATGTCATGCAGCGTGTCGCCTTGGTCTGTTAGAGCATTTGAGAAGAACGCTTGCTTGTAGACAGAGGTATCGTGTCACTTGTCACTTCGATATGAACCCCCCCCCCTTTTTTTGCCGGATCGCTTGTCGCCTTGGTCAGAAATCTCCATTCTTATCCTCATCATGGCCGAAAGGAGACAAGTAACGAGTTTCTACTGATAACATCTGATAACTCTACTCTTTGTTTCCTGGTAATGGAAGAAAATGAGCTTTACAAATGGATTTCTGTTTACCAGTATTATAGTAAAACCCAACTAATAATTTGTTATAGGCACATGTAGAACGGTCACATTTGGAGGAATAAATTCTATTGTAGCATTTTGTTTGATTGCAGGATTAAAGCCGACCCCCGTGGTGGAGTGGTTAACACATCGCGCTACGACACCAGGGTTCCCGAGTTCGAATCCCGGTCTGGGCATGGATGTTGTGGGAGTCGATTCATCAATTTCATGATATCATCACTCATCCCCATCTTGGCAAATTAGCCAACAGTGGTACAAAAAGCGAAGTAAAACAAAACAAATCAATTACAATTACACTTGGAGGGTTAGAAGATAATAGAAAAACAGATCTGGTTCCAAAGTTTTAAGTTGGCAACATTGACAGCTCGGAAGCAACAAGACGGCCAGGCGAGAGGGGAACCCCGACGGCATTTGCACGTACCTTTCCTCGCCTCTCAACCCCCTGGGATGTTCGGTACCAATACATGCGAAATAGATCCAAGATTTTACACACCCACACTTCACGGTACCAAGGGATGCGATTAAACACCACAGTTTTACACAGCCTTGAAGGTACCAGCTTTCACCAGCAGGTGGCAGAGTGTAACACAGCGACATAAACACTAATCCAACAAATATGAACTTTTTGGTACCTTCGAAATACTTCGCGTACAGGTCGCAAGGGCTCTCAGGAGTCTCGAAATGCCTTTTCCTTATTGGGACCGGCAAAAAGTCCCAACATTTTTTTTGGTCCCATTAAGAAAGGTGTTTAAAGATACGCCGGTCCTAAGAAGAATATATTTGCGTACCCACCCACACACACCCACACACACATATACATACACACCCACACCCACACCCATACCCACATATATATTGACCTTGACCTTGACCTTGACCTTGATCTTGACCTTGACCCTGACGTTGACGTTGACGTTGACGTTGACGTTGACGACGTTGACGACGTTGACGACGTTGACGACGTTGACGTTGATGACGTTGACGTTGATGACGTTGACGTTGACGACGTTGACGTTGACGACGTTGATGTTGATCTTGACCTTGACCTTGACTACACCTACCCAGATGTTTTCAATGCGGTCCGTGCTTAGGGTATATAAAGAGATTTTGCATTGCATATCAGCCAGTATTGTAGGAGCTGTTGAAGAGTAAGGTTGTATTGTTCCAGTGCTGCTTATATTTTTTAAACACAAAAATATTGCAGATTTGTATAAATTGAATTACAAATCACACTGCTGAACCCAACTGATTAAGTATAGAGTTTTGATTTGATTCCCAAGAAATTTTATATAAATACCAAAGCCAAAAATATTAACACACATACACACACACACATACACACACACACACACACACACACACACACACACACACACACACACACAGTACAGTGCTGAACCCAACTGATTAAGCATAAAATTTTGATTTGAATCCCAGGAAATTGTATATAATAAACAACAAGAAAAATGCCGAATCAAAAATATTGCAATCAGTGCAATAAAAATATATTTAGCTCTAATTGGGCCAGACACCAAAAGATTTGTAATCCAGACAAATGCAAAACTCCCACAAAAATTTGCCCCAAATGCCATAGAAAATATAACATGCAATACTTCACATATACACATAAAAATACTTGTTCTGCACAGTCATCAACATTGCCCCCACAACCATCCACATCTGGTCTGAAAAGGAAGCATGAAGCACCTGTTAATGCCGGACCTGCAAAGCAGCCACGCTATGAACCACCTATCCATAGCAGTTTTAATGGCCAATTAAGAGATTATCGGCTTGTATCAGAGCCAAGATGTGGTATTAAGAATTTTTTGAACAGTGTAAATCCTGATCTGCAAGCAATTCTAAATGCACAAAATGGCTCTTATAAGCTGTCCCTCAAATTGTATGCACAATATAAGAAGCCAAATGGCACAAAATTTACACAGCCCCACAAAACAGAAACTGTACCGGTATATTCAAATACAAATTCAGACAAAATAATAAGCAGGTTGATAGATCAATTAAATATTAAACACTCTGAATTTGCAGCAAAAGAGTCTGGATGGAGCCTATGCGGTTCTCCACACAAGTTATATGTTAATATTTCTGAATTCACTCCATTACAAGGATCTACATATCTGCCATTACCTGATAATATTAAAAACAGAAGAGCCGTGGTTAATATAGAAAATACCGACCAGAAATGCTTTTTGTGGTGTATATTAGCTGCTTTGTTTCTAGTTTCAAGGCATCCTGAGAGAATAAGTTGTTATAAACAACATGAACACTTTTTTGACGATGCAATGGAGGGTTTGGAATATCCAATGTTAGTTCAGAATATTGATAAATTTGAAAAAAGGGCCAGGAATATCAATGATAAACAATTATCTATTAATGTATTTATTTGCTCCACTGACCGTGGCAATTGCTTGATAGAACCTCTCAGAATCAGTACAATTGATGATGAATCTGCTGTTCCGATTGATTTGCTCTTAATTGAAGGGGATGGCACACACCATTACACTCTGATACATAATCTTGAAGCTTTAGTGAGAACACAACTAGACAAATCCAATATAATATTCAAGTTGTGCAGAAGATGCTTAGCTGTATTTGATGGCAGAAAAATGGTGAAGGGGGTTCGTGAAGAGAGTGCAGAAATTGCAAAAAACAAGTTAATTGTGCATCTGAAATATTGTGGCAATCATAAACCTGTTCATATGGTGATGCCAATGCCAAGTGAGAATTGCAAATTCAAAAAGTTTGAAGCCTTGTTGGAACACCCAGCATATATTGTCTGTGATTTTGAATCAATCCTCAAATCTCTTGCATCCTGCAATCCAGATCCTGAAGAATCTTCAATTACACCATACCAGCTACATGAACCTTCCAGCTTTTATTATGTGGTTGTACAGGATGGTGTTGTTACCAAAAAAGATTCATACATGGGGCCAGATGCCATCAAAATATTTGCACATAGAATAGAAAATGAGTGCCGTGACATAGCATCTAATATTTTATTAAAATCAAAACCCATGTTGCCTTTAACAGAGAACCGATTGAAGATTTCAACAATGCAGAAAAATGCCCGGTGTGTGATTCTGAATTTTCAGATACAAATATCAAGGTGAAACACCATTCTCATACAGATGGTAAATTCAAAATGGCCCTGTGTAATAGCTGTAATATTAAGATCAAGAGACCAAGATTTGTCCCCATATTTTGCCATGGAGCATCCAATTATGATTTTCATCATTTGATCAGATATGAGGGGTTTGACAAACAGAATTTAAATATTTTAGCAGAAAATGATGAAAAATATATATCTATTAGCAAAATAATTAAAGTTAATGGAGTTCCTATTCACATAAGATTTCTTGATTCTTACAGAATTTTATCTGCTAGCCTGGCTACACTGGCCACTCAATTATCTGATGATCAATTCAAAATCACATGTGCATTGTTTCCAAATCAGGATCTGAAATTAATTAGGCGAAAGGGTGTATATCCATATGATTATGTTACAGATTTTTCTAAATTTGATGAATGTTCTTTGCCACCACAAGAAGAGTTTTACAGCAAAATCAGAGGATCTGGAATCACTGATGATGATCATCACCATGCCCAATTGATGTTTAACAATTTAAAATGCCGGACATTTGGTGATTATCACATGGCATATTTGAAACTTGATGTGACCCTCTTAGCAGATATATTGCAGACATTCAGAAAATCTTCTATGCAAAATTATGGACTGGACCCAATATATTTTTACAGTGCCCCGGGCCTAGCATGGGATGCAATGTTTTTAAATACCAAAATGCCATTGGATCTGATCCAGGATCAAGATATGTATCTGTTTATGGAGGAAAATATAAAAGGAGGTATGGTGCAATGTTCTCAGAGATATGCCAGAGCAAATAACAAATATATGCCTGATTATGATCCAGCACTGCCATCAAATTATATATTGTATGTGGATGCAAATAGCCTCTATGGTCACGCTATGATGGATAAACTGCCATATGCAGGGCTTGAGTGGGTTGAAAATTTCAATATTGAGGATCTTCAGAACTTTGATGACAGTAATTATGGCTTATTCTTAGAGGTTGATTTGACAATTCCAGATCATTTACATAACAAATTTTCTGATCTGCCCCCTGAGGTTCAGTGCTCACCTGGCTCTAAACAGAGGAAATTGATGATGACACTGGAGGCAAAACAGGGCTATGTTATATATTACAAGAACCTCCAGTTCCTGATGAAACATGGTGTTCAAGTGACCAAACTTGGCAAAGTTTTGAGGTTCAGGCACTCAAGATGGTTGAAATCATACATTGATACAAACACAGAGCTTCGAACATCTGCAAAGAGCCAATTTGATAAATCTTTGTTTAAATTGATGGTTAATTCTGTATATGGCAAAACAATTGAAAATGTCAGAAAACATACCGATGTTAAAATAATTACTGACCCCAGCCTGAGCAAAAAATTGGTTGCAAAGCCTAATTTCAATTATAGAAGAATTTATGATGAAAATATGGCACTTTTCAACATGAAAAAAACAAAGATTAAGTTTGATAAACCTATTTATGTAGGGGCTGCAATATTGGAATTGGCCAAATCACATATGTTAATATTGTATTATGATGTGTTGAAACCTTTTTATGGTGATAATATAAAATTGATGTACATGGACACGGATAGTTTTATTCTTGATATTAAAACAGAAGATGTTTATAAAGATATGACCCAGCCTGAATTGTTTCAATATTTTGATACCAGTGAATTGCCAGGCCATTTGAATATTCAACCCCACAACAAAAAGGTGCCCGGCAAGTTAAAAGATGAGACACTTGGTGATGTTATTGTGGAATTTGCTGGGTTAAGTGCCAAGATGTACAGTTTTAAAACATGTAGTGGTGTTGCTGCTAAAAAGGCCAAGGGTATTGGCAAAGTAGCTGTGGAAAAAGAGCTCCAATTTGAAGATTATAAAAATTGTCTCAAATCCCAGAATTTAATCAAAACATCAGAATCGAGAATTCAGAGTGTGGATCACTTATTGACTTCAAATGTTGTAAGAAAAGTGGCTCTGGACCCACATGATGATAAGAGATGCATTTTATCATCTGGCATTCATACTTTACCATGGGGTCATTGTGATTTGAAAAATGGCAAACAATGCACAAGCATAGAGCATGATTTGAAATAAATAAACATGCCTATGAACTTATTTGGGTTCAAAAAACGGGCTGTTATGGAGCTGCCAACACCACAACCCTCTTCTGATATGCTGTCTAAACTGAGTGCTTTGTTAATTATTCATCTGGACAGCATATTTACAGATGTTGATGATGAGACAGGCAAAATATTGTACATATTTAACAATAATTTAAATTATTACCAATTACCTGTAGGTGGGCAATTGCAATTTATTACAACTCCTGAGGGTGATGTTAAAATTTCAGTAGGGAGAAATATTTACAGAATTAAGCACTCAAACATGGTTTCTGGCACTGTTTATACTGTTTCTGCTGGTGACTGCTTATATATTGAGGTCCCTGGATCCTATGATAAGCTTATACCCTTTTTTATAGAATTAAGAATCAGATACTCTATAATAAATAACTACTAAATCAAAAATGCCTAATGATATTTTTGGCCATACAAGACATGAAGATCACAGTGATGAGATTTTGATGCTTGATGTCAGAGTCAAGAAATTAAGAAGTGATTTACAAGCTTTACAAACTACATTCAATGCCAGTCTTCAATTAGAAATTACAAATTTGCAATCACAATGCATGGACCCTCTTCTTAAAATTGATTCTGAACTCAAATTGCTGCTTCAGAAATATACTGACCTGGCCACATTAGATAATTTTCAAAGTTTAGAAGAGGCTGTAGCAGCTCTTCAAGCCAAATTTAAGACCCAGGCTAACAACTCTGAGCAATTGAAACAACAATTAGAAGAGCAGATAAATAATGTCCAGGCACAGCTCCAAACAATTGTCAAAAGCATAAAATCACAAGAAGATTTTGATCTAGTGATTTCCACTCTAAAAGAACAGATTCAGTCACTCCAAATACCTAATCTGGACCCTCTGAACAATGCCATAGCCGAGGTTAAAGAAAAAATTGAGACACTTGAAAATTTTATGAACAATTTGCCATCTTCTGATGCTTTGAATGCAATAACTCGGAGTGTAGCAAATATTAAGCTGCAACTTGAAACATATGAAGATTTTGGAAAAATTCAAAGTTCCATAACCCATCTTGAAGGTACAATAGCAGCAGTGCAAAGTGATTTGGCAAATGTACTAGAATCCAGATTGCCTGGGATTGTAGATACCCTTGTCAGTGTCCAGCAACAAATCACAAAGCTTGAAAACCTCAACACTGAATCTGAACTGTCTCATTTTCATCACTTGATAGATGATATCCAAACAAAACTTGAAATTTTACAACAATCCACACCCTCTCAGGCAGATATAGCTCTGCTCCAAAATGCTATGCAAAATGTGGCTGATGCTTCTGAATTACACAATGTAAAATTGGCACTTGCATCTTTACAAAATACAGTATCAAATTTGCCTACATCACAGGAACTTAAAAATATTAAGAGAGCAGTGAATAGGATATTGAAATCAGAAGATATCAAAAATATCCAAGCAGAGATCAAACATCTCACCCAGACAGTGGCCACTCTACCAACAAATCAACATATTAATGAACTGCATGCCCTGTTTGAGGATATCAGAGGACAGGTCCATGATCTTACAGCTCAAAATTCAAAATTGGCAATTGTTGAAAATTTGCAACAAATTGTAGCTAATATCAAGCAACAGCTAGGGACCATGGAATACAATCAAGCAAATGCCCTGTCTGTTTTTGCCACGCAGCTACAAGAAATTGTGCAACAATACAAAAAACTTGTTGTGGACATAAAAATAAAGCCAGGCCATGATGATGTTGTTAGGACCATCAATGAGCACCTTGAATCTGTAACAAGCAGATTGCTCACAGCAGAAAAGGAAATAACAGGCATAATCGAGAATCCAAAACATTCAGTAATTCTTGAATTGTACAGCATCCCCAACAAAGAATATGAGTCTCCATTTACACCAGGTGGCAAAATATATATGCTGTCCCCTGCACAATTTTATTACCAATTTTTTGTTGGGGGCACATTGAGACCAATCAAGATCAAATATTGGCTTCAACCACAGGCACACCACTACCCTACCTTATCAATAACAAATGCTGATAACAAAGTAAAAATCACCAGTGTAGAATTAGAGGATTTTACAGACCCCAATACATTAGAAACATCCTATGTTGAAGATGATGGCTCTCTGGAATTTAAAATACAAATAGGGGACAAATTATATTTAGAAAATCCTGCAGTATCAGCTGCTGAACACCCCATAGTTGCAATATTCTTGTTTACATACTATGTCTAGACAAATTATTGTTGATGAATTACACAGACAAGCCCGACATAATTATAAGAGACTCCCAGTAGTCACAAAAGGCATAGATGATTTATGGCAGAGCGACTTGATTGAGATGGCAAGTGGACAGTTGAAAAACTTAGACAAAATCAACAAGGGCTACAAGTATCTACTCACTGTAATAGACACATTTTCAAAATTTGCCTGGGCTGTGCCACTCAAATCCAAGACTGGAAAATGTGTTACAGAAGCCATCAGAACAATTATCAATCAGAGTGGAAGATCCCCGCGCTATTTGCAAACAGATAATGGCAAAGAATTTTATAATTTAGTGTTTCAACAATTTATTAAAAGCCAGGCAATAAAACATTATTCGAGTTACAGTGATCTCAAAGCCTCAATTGTAGAGAGATTCAACAGAACCTTAAAAAATCTTATGTATAAACAATTTACCCTCCAAGGTAATTATAAATGGATTAATATTCTTCCAGAACTTCTACATAAATATAACAATTCTGTCCATTCCACAATCAACATGAAACCCTCTGAAGTAACTTCATCTGATGAGCAAAAATTGATCAGCACTGTTTATTATCCTAGATATCAGCCAACAACAAGAAAGGCCAAATACAAGATTGGTGATCAAGTAAGAATCAGCAAATATAAGCACTTATTCAAGAGAGGCTTTACAAGAAACTGGAGCACTGAATTATTTACAGTGGTTCAAGTTAAACCCGGGACCCTTAACACATATATAATAAAGGATCACCGAGGAGAAATTCTCAAAGGCCGATTCTATGAACAAGAGCTCAGCAAAACTAAACAGCCTGACACATATCTCATAGAAAAAATTATCCGCAGAAAAGGCAACAAGTTACTTGTCAAATGGCTGGGACTTCCAGAACACAGCTGGATCGATGCAAACAAAATAATAATATGAGCACCTGGGATGTTATAAAAAGGCTGCCAGAACCTGAACAACAGAATAAGAGAAATGGCAAATTGCTACCTGATAATATTAGGTGTCTTATTGTTGGGCCATCTGCTTGTGGTAAAACTACACTAATGGTTGATAATTTTTTATTAGCACCCAACTGGTTAGACTGGAAAAACAGGCACTTGTATGTTTTTTCTAAGAGCTTGTAACAATTAAAATATCAGCAGCTGATGAAGCTATATGATGGATTGGATATAGCCACTTTTGAACCAGATGTTAAGCCACTCCATGAATGTCTCGATAATTCTGTTGTTGTTTTTGATGACATTATATTGGATAATCAAAACAAGGTTAGGAATTTCTTTACACAGGGCCGGCACAAAAACATTGATTGCTTCTACCTGGCACAGACTTTTTCAAAAATACCCAAGCAACTGATCCGAGACAACAGCAATTTTATATGTGTGTTTCATCAAGACCATACCAACCTCAAACACATACATGATGAATATGTAGGTGGGGACCTGAGCTACAATGATTTTTCCAAGATTTGCAGCAAGTGCTGGAACCAGGACAGTTATGGGTTTGTCACAATTGATATGACAAGAACACCCAATAGTGGCAAATACAGAAATATAATCAACAATTTTCTAGACATTGAAACATAAATAAATAACCATGAAAAGGCCAATAATTGATGATCTTAAATTAAGAGATTATCTTGTAAAAAGATTTAAGGGATGGAAATCAGAGAACCGAGGAATTTATGAAAAACACAAACAAACAGAACAGCCTGTAATTGATGCTATTAATAATTTAGGTAAGAATATCAAAACTGTTACAGAGCAAAATCAAAATTTGCTCACAGAGCTTGTACCTGTAGCTGCAAGGAACATATTAGATTATCCATTCACCCCACTTTCCAGTATTCATACACGTAGTCCTATTGCTCCTAGAAGAATTGAGGCTAGTCAGGATCCTATTGAATTGGGTCTTCTTGCTCAAAAATATTTAACCACGCCTAAAGACAATAAAGATGAGGTGTTTGGCTTATATGCTGACACAGAGCTTGATGGTAGCATCATACATAGAATTGGCAATTTCAGAGTAACATTTATGGGAGATGATATAATTGTATATTCAGAATCTCGACTTGGAGAAAAAGGTGCTTTTGTTAAGTATCTCGGAACACCTGGATTGTGGGAACTGATGACTAGGAAAAGGCCTGGCAGCTATACAGATCAAGATTATGAGGATTACAAAGAAATATTAATAAAATCAGATGCTCTATACCAGAACAATGATCCCACACAAAAAAGGGTTAAGTCAAGCAGTGGGGCAAAATACAATAATTTAATCAAGCCCATATGGTCACAAATCAAGACTGGCAGTGGAATCAAACAATACAACACCCTGCCTAAAGAATTTGTCTGGGTTGATGATGTCAGGAAACTTGTAGATAGGTTATTGGTGATAGCTGGGGAGGAAAATGCTGGGAACCACAATTTTTACAATGAAAAGGTTGGAATTATGGACATGATAAGCACAAAATTGTCTAATTTTATAGTGAATGACACTAAGGGGATTGGATATCTCATAAAAATTATTAATACTCTACCCCCCAAATTTTGGAATATTTCTGAGGGTCGGGGCCTTGTTAATGACATTATAAACAAGCTGCCATTTGAATTACACATTCCAGGCTATCAATATTGTGGTCCAGGCACAAAACTAGATCATAGATTAAACAGAGGTGATCCTGGTGTTAATCCCTTAGATGCTGCTTGTAGAGACCATGATATTGCATACAACACACATTCTGATCTTGACAAGAGACATGTTGCAGACAAGAAATTAGAAGAGGCTGCATTTGGCAGATTTGTAAGCAAAGATGCTTCTTTGAGTGAAAAAATAGCAGCATTGGGGACCACTATAGCTATGAGCACCAAACAAAAATTGGGGTGGGGGTTGTGAATATGTATATAATAAACCTACAATGAAGGCCAAGGGTGTTATGTATCAAATACCTTATGCAGGTCTCAAATCTCTTAAAACTATTGACAGCCTTTTAACCAAAAAGCAGCGCAAGAAAAAAAATTCTTGTATTGCAAAGGGGCATGGTATGAAATTGTTACTTAGTACCCCCCAATTAAAAAAATTACAGCAATCAAGAAAAAAATCACATGTGGGGGGATTTATATTTACCATCCCTGCCATCTTAGCTGCTCTCGGGGCTGTGGGGAGCTTGGCTGGGGGATCAGCTGCCATAGCAAAAACAGTAATAGATGCCAAGAAAAATAGGGCAGAATTAGATGAGCAGAAGCGCCATAACCTGGTTATGGAGAAACAAGGCAAAGGTGTTAAAAGAGCCATGAATAAGTTTAAAAAAAACAAGAGCCGCTTACAAACCAAGATATTGAAGCTTTAATCAAGCCACTGGGCATCAAACATTTTAGAGGTGTGTACATGTCTGATTCTTTACCAGAACAACCACTCAACAAAGAGTGTGGCATTGTTAATTTGGATGAGTACAAAAATCAGGGCACTCACTGGATCTGTTATCTTAAATATTTAAAAAATGAGGCATTTGTGTTTGATTCATTTGGAGGTGTTCCACCTGAAAATTTAATAAAATATCTAAATTCAGCTAATCTTTATTACAATAATGCCCGTGTTCAAAACTTCAAAGATGTTAATTGCGGACATTTGTGTTTATCTGTTCTTAGATACATGTCCCAAATAAATAAACCATCAATTGAAGATTTTCAAAAAGCCTTGTGGTATCTGAAACATCATGGGGGTATTCCATCTCACCAGCCAAAATTCAATATTGAAACTCAAATTGCATGATGACATAGTGTATCCCAAAACAATAGCTCTCAGAGCATTTTATGGCATGTACCTAATCCCTAATATTACACACCACAACAACACAATTGCAGTAGGTGATGAAAAAATTTTCATCACTCCAGGGCAATATAATCTGTCCACTCTAAATGCTCAATTACCCAGAGGTATAGTGTTAAGTCAAAATTCTGTCACTCACAGAGTAGAGATTGTATCTGCTACAGAAACAGTGGATCTGGGTACTATAGGAGAGCTGTTGGGCTTTGAGAACAACACAAAACTTGAACCAGGCATCAAACACACATATACCTAAATTCTTAGCCATAGAGACTCTAAATATTCACTGTAATGTGGCTGAGGGTATGATCACCAAATCAAATGGCATAGGCACTCACAAACAAACAGGCATTATTGCAACATTCAAACCTAATTCTGAATTTATGGAGCCCATTATCTACAATCCATCCCCAACATTATATTTTCCTGTGTGTCATAACAGAATAGATTATATTGAATTGATGGTCACTAATGAAAAAGAAGAATTAGTTGATTTTGCTGGAGCCACAACAACTGCAATCATAGAGATTAATATTTAAATAAAAATACATACAAGAAAAAAATGGAAAATATTGAGAGTTATGAGCTACAATCATTCCCCCCAAACAGGAGGACATTTGCAAATTTAAATCAACCCAACACAGAGATTGAGGTTGATCTTGATGTAGGGGATGGATTTATACACCCTCACAGAGCAGATCTATACATCAAATTTGATGTTGTAAAGCTCGATAGTACAGATTATCCGGCAAATTCAAATATAAGATTGGTAGATAATTTTGTGCCACATCTATTCTCTGAAATTGAGATCAGAAAGCATGGCGTTGTTATAAACAGAATAGATTATCCCGGCATTACCTCCACAGCTTTGGCCACATTAAAATTATCCAAAACCGAGGCTTCATACTACAAAATAGGTGGATTTGAGGCTGGTGATAAGATATTATCTAAAAACCACACAGTGCTGTTCCCCATGCGCCTATTGCCAGGATTCTTCTCAGATTACAAAGATATTATGTGGAAGGGTGGTTTAAGAATCACATTTAGAAGAGCTGCAAATGATAATAATGCTTTGATGAGGTACAGTGCAATAAACCCCACAGGAGAAGCTCTGCCTGATACCCTACCTGATGCAGGCAAATGCATTATTCAGACCATGGAGTTAAGAATCCCTGTTGTTGAGTATGAGGCCAGTTATGCTCTTAAATACAAAGCAGATATAATAAAAAATCCACAGATTCCTCTACAATTTTATACATATCAATGTGTACAGAAGCCCGCATCTGGTACATATTATGAGTTTGATGCTACAAATTCATTCTCCAGTATTCAATATGACATGCCTGATTTTGTAGTGGTATTGTTTCAGACTGGAAGACACAACAATCAGGAAAAAAATTCAAGTAAATTTGATAGCTGCAACATCAAGAACATATATCTTAAAAATGGCAGAAATGAGGTCTTTCCTAGAGAAAATTACAATTTAGACATGTCCAAGGATGATTTCCTTAAATTATATGAGGCATTTACATCCTTCAAAAGGGTCACTACTGGCAATACTGACATGTATTACACACCAGATGAATTCAAAGCACAGAGACCCATGTTTGTAATCAATGCTTC
The DNA here is from genome assembly GCF_977018435.1 of Lepisma saccharinum. Lineage (NCBI taxonomy): Eukaryota > Metazoa > Arthropoda > Insecta > Zygentoma > Lepismatidae > Lepisma > Lepisma saccharinum. The sequence continues at coordinate 104,383,206 of NC_139232.1, forward strand.
AAAAAGAAAACAAGTTGTGGTGAATGACAGGACAAACATTAAAATTATCTGTGAATTCCATGAGGCATTACCTGATGACACCATATGTAGTGTTATTCTCATAGGGGAAAAATCATATGTTTATGATGTAAGAAATGAGAGAGTCACGGAGCAATTCTAGAGGGTCTCTGCATATAATATTTTAATATTAGATAAGCAAGTTGAGGCTGGGGTCCAATTAAACTTAAACTGGAAGTAAATATGTGTGTGTGTGGGTGGGTGTGGGTGTGTATATGGGTGTATCTTGGCTTAGTTTTAAGTGTGGCCAAAAAAATATCAAGAAGAGCATATTTTTGACAGGATTATGGACAACAATCTCACAGAAATACCTTTTATAAGTGTAACCTCATCAATCCGAGGGGGCTCTTCCTTTCTCATGGAATCCATGAGGGCTTTTTTACAAAAAATCTTGGATTAGGCAGGGTTCCACACTTGAGCAAAAAGCTCATATGGGCATGTTGAGCTAGTTTTAAGTGTAAGCAAATCTGCTTGAGGGGGGCTCTTCCTTTCTTGGGTTTATAATACCACCAATCCCACTACTATTTCATTTCGTTGACTTAGTGATTTGCAGTTGGATTAAGAGAACCTAAATTATACATATAAAAAAATAGCTGGAATATGAGAGAGAGATATGCTACGTGGGAAAGAATCTTGAAAGGAAATAAATGATCTGTTGAACTTCAGACGAGACATTTCAGAAGCTCTAATTATGAGGAATGATAAATAATAGGAAACAGAACAGAATTGGAAACAGATAATATTGCAACAGAAGTATATATTAAAGGTATTCATATGTAGAAGGAGTACAAAACGATGAGCTCGCTTGACTCACAGTGATGTCATTTGTCAACATCCGATTTTTTAACTTTGATGTCCCTTGACTCACAGTGACGTCATTTGACAACATCCGGTTTTTCAATCTATACACACACATTGTATAAAACTTTATATATAATATAATTTAGGAGACCGATATACTTACGAAAAATACAGAACATTTTTTTAGCAAGAAAAAGAAAATTCTGTGAGCGAAAGTCACTATGGTCTCTTAATGCTAAGCCTTGCCTACCAGTAGATTTGACCCAAAATCATCTGCCCGAATTCCATTTTCAATACGATTCTTTCAATTGCAGTAGAAAGTAAGGTAACAGTAGGATAAGCCGGAGACGGATTTCTTAAAATTTACAGGAGAAAAGACGAGAAAGTACTTACGGAATTGTGTTCTTGAGGACTTTCTGAAGCCGGAGATATTGTTTTTTGGAATCGTGCTACGTATTTTGCCTGTAAATAAGGTATTTTTCGTCAATCATGCATCTCCGTTGTGCGATAGCTCGTGCCGCCATTACCGTTGACTACGTGAATCAAATGTTCCGTGCGTTCGGTTATGTAACCCCCTCACAGTGTAGCAACCACGCGGTAGTTTTACAAGATGACGTGTGAGCGGGGTTTTTCTTCCAATTTAAGGTAACACTCTAGTTTACGTCCTTTTCCTAAGGAATACGTGTCATATATCGTTGGAAAGCTTATTTTATAAGGAATTGAACAACGTAAATCCGAAAGGTAGGAAAAATTTCCTGAAAGAGTAAATCGAGAAAAACCTATGTTGTCCGGATATGCGTGATTGAACATACTAAGGAATTGTTTAGATAATGAAGCACATATTTAGGGGTGAAATGAGTGCTAATGGAACCTAACCTAACAGGCCTAACCTAACCTCGTAGGCATACCTCGACCCCGTGAATGGATAGTGGGGCTATCGTGAAAGGAAAGTGTAAAAAGAGAAAGGTACTTACCCGAAGAGATGCCGGGTGCCGCACCACCATCGCGCACCGCGAGTGCAAAGAAGCAATCACCATGCAGATAAGGACGTAAAGTAGAGTTTAGCCTTAATTTTCGCTTAAAAACCTTTTGTGAATAGTTTGTGCGGCATTTATCGGCGCAGCGCAAACGCAAAGAAGCAATCACCATGAAGATAAGGACGTAAAGTAGAGTTTAGCCTTAATTTTCGCTTAAAAACCTTTTGTGAATAAATGTGCGGCATTTATCGGCGCACCGCGAATGCAAAGAAGCATTCACCATGCAGATAAGGACGTCAAGTACAGTTTAGCATCAATTTTCGCTTAAAAACCTTTTGTGAATAGTTTGTGCGGCATTTATCGGTTCATAAGTTTGGAAACACTGCACATCAGCTGACGATACTGCATATCAGCTGACAATAGACAACGTGAGTCAAGATTTGCCCGCCGATCAATAAATGATTATAATGTTAAAAGTAACGTGTTTTTCATGGAAAAAAAGGTTATGGCCAGCTTGAAAAATCTTCCGCTATGCATATGAGGTAAGTAGCAATGATTTTTATTTGAAAACAACCGAGTTTAATGTGTCTCCGGCTTATCCTACTGTTACCGAAAGTAAACTGTCCATGTGCTTCTCCCACCCACCCCCGTCCCCCCTCGCTCAGTTCAGACACCTGATAGATGTTAGTGTGTACATACATTTTTAAACAGCAAAAACAACACGTAACAAACGCAAATGAACGAAAAACTGCAGAAACAATGTATTACGTTCTCAGCAATATCATAAGAAATAGAACACGAATGATATAAAGAATCGCATGACTCTGCTTTAAGCTACATATCTCCTCAACCCCTGACACTAAAGTCACGAAACAAAAAGCAATCTGTAGAGGAATTCATAAGCAATGAATTTTGTTCGGTAATTTGTGGACGTAAGATACGTAGTTTCTTACATATTTGCTGTTTTATGTGTTAGAAACCAGCTTATACTCTAATTCAAAAAATGAAAAAAAAAATATTTTAATCTCTCTAATTCAATTTAAATTTATGGTAGCTCTATTAAACAAAAAACATACTTACTTACTTTTATATATATTCTTTCGTATTTCTAAATTAAAAATACAAAGTTATTTATTACTTATGTTAAATGAGTATCTATTTTGTACACCGACAACGTTTCGGGAACCACTGTTCACTTCTTCAGGTCCTATATCTCTACTACTACAAGGTCACAGAATATTAACCTAGTTGTTCATATCTGGCCTCGCTTCATAAAGAATTAGCCATACTTTCTATTCCCACAATCTGTATAGGGGGGGAGGGAGGAGCAAAAGTACTCACCCCACCGGCACCTCCTTGTCAGGGTTCTCCGACTCCATCCACTTCTGGACTTCCTGCCTGTACCTTGCAACCTGCTCGCTGGCCCCAAAGGTTTTCCTTATTCCTCGTACGTAGCTCCTCACCATCTTCCTTGATGGGGAATCCCTTTCCTGGTCCTCTTCTCCCAGTTCCTGGTAGGCTGGGTTTGTGAGGTAAATTTGATAGTTCTGCAAGGGACACCCAAACATTATTTTAGACAATGCAGCATTTTGATGCTAGGTTTCAAATTAGCATCAAGCATAAATATATAAATTCTTGTTATAAATAAAACACAGAAATCAAATTACGAGTTTTGTGTATTACACCATGTCCCATAACACATTTTGGAACTAACAGTAATGATGAAATGTCTTTCTTCTTTTCAAAGATTTTATCGTTAATGCATTTAAATTGTGAATGTTATAAAAAGATGACGGTCACAATAACCTCCCCTGCTGAGCTGAATAAAATATAGGCATCATACTGTGGATACCTCAATGATACAATTTCTTAATTATACACATCAAAGAGTGACATAACATTCAAATTTTTAACATCCAAAACAACTTTTAATATTATAACAAATCTTTCAAAGAGTAAACATCAATTTTGAACTACATTTTTACTCTTGCACATGATTGTTAACATTCAATTTAAATGTCCAATATTATACATTCGTCGAAGGAAAATAATATTTGCAATTAATGACAGATTTTGATATTTGAGAAATAAATGAAATAAGTTATCAGCTACTCGAGCTTCACAATATTCGTTGCCGTAACCCTTCTTATGAATGTCTTCTTCAGAAGCTACATAAACAGAATCATCCACTGAGAAGATTCAAACGACAAAATTTTACAAAATTATGTTTAGCCTTTTAGGTGAAAGTACAGTTGGCAAGTGAAAGCCACCTGCTAGAAAGTTCCTAACAACTTTCTAATATTCTGGAGGGAGTAATGTTTGTGTATATGTAATGCCCTTTTTGTGAATCTTGTTACTTTTGTATTTGATACAGAGTCTGATGAAGACCTTGCTAGAAGGTTGAAACGTTACGTTTAGTTTATGTTCTTAATAAAATAAATTACTGCCTTGGTCAGCATACTTAGTTTTTCAAAATCCAAGAATTACACTGTTCTGCAAAGGTTTTATTTCTTCTGAAGGAATTTGGTATGGGAAATTCAAATCCGTAATTAGAATTTCGCTATCAGGGACAGTTTTTTAAGTTATATAAGGAAATAAAGAGTCTCATTTTACTCAGATTCACCGTTCGTGAGAAATGCAGGGAATTGTCAGATGAGGAGTTGGCAGCATCTGCTTCTTAGTTTCTGTTTCAGATGTTGGCAGTTCTGTTACTAAGCTACATGATGTACCTGCAAGTTATTGTCAAAATACTAAGCATTGTGATTGCAGCTTTTGTTTAAGTTGATATATTTTGTCTGTCGAAATCAACCAGGTAGCCTCTGCTACATCTGTGGAGAGTTGGCCTTTGGAAGGCAGAAGTAGAGGATTCGATCTATCATGAAGAATTACTACAAACATTACCTTGGAATAGACCAATCTCCACCCCAGCACAAACATTACTAAAATTAGGCAAACGTGCCTATTTTGAAATTGAGCACCTGCTGATTGATCGCAACGACGTTAGTGGTTTAATGAACGTTCATACGTTCTTCTGATGCCACAAAGAAACCTGTGAGATATTGGAAGCTAACTAACTAACTCTCTAGCTTCTAAAGCCCAAAGGATTATGACTGCAGCAACACAAGCCTTTCATCTGTCCCTATCCTAGGCAAAATCTATCCAACATTTTCCATCCTTACCGATTTCCTTTAGGTCCAGGGATATTAGAACAAATCCATGGAATATAATGAGCATAATTGGACGATAATTGGCGACTTCAAGATAGTTGCAATGATATTGGGAATGCAACATGACTACACAACGTATCCCTGCTTCCTCTGCAAGTGGTATGCCCGTGACAGAAGAACCCCTACACAAAAAAGAATTGGTCTCAACGAAATTGACAAGTGGGAGAAAAATTATACCGCGTGTGATGTTCCTCTTCCCCCTCTTCACTCCAAGCTAGGCCTTACGAAACAATTTGTAATTTGAAATCAGCACAAAATTTGCAATAGGAATCAGAACTTTTTCCTCCAGAAAAGAGAAAAACGTTTCTTTATATAGAACAGTGCTCGAAACAAAAGGACATGATACTTCCTTACCACCTCAATTACTGAGTTCAACAGTAGACATACGATTATTAATTATTGCACTTGCACTTGTGCTCTCAAAATCAAATAGGCATGTAATTGTTTAACTACAAATAAATCCAAGTGAACAAATTCATTACCTAATTTCATAATGGCATATTTAAATCCTACGACTTTTACATGCTGTTCACCCGCGATACAAGCCAACTCAATTCCTTCCATTTGTTCTAGCTTTATATTTGGCAGTAAAGAACATAAAGTGATCCAAACCTTATTATCCTACAAATTACATTGACTACCTGTCAATTAAACATTTAAGAAACAAGTCAATGATAGATTCAGTATATAATGCAAAGGTAACCGAAACCATATTCTGCGTTGGTTACCATGACGACAAGATTTGGTTACATGGATGGTACGAACATCGACTAAAAGTACACATGAATATGTTATGATTATTGTGACCAGTTAAGTGTAAGTATACACTACTAAACTGATATTGTCACCGTTCGGAGTTGTACCCAATGACTTTTATTTATCATACAATTGGTGTACGAAACGGGGAACGAGACGACATTATTTATATTGTCACAAATTCTTCCCTGTATTTCTGGTGCTTCAAGTAAAGGTGCAAGAGTTCCTTTATCTGTAACAGTTCACTCAGGCTCTGAGTCAATCCACTCCATCAAAAATGTAAGAGGTAAATCTTCATCTTTATCAGCGTCTAAATATTTAAATTTATTAAAGTCACCGAGACAAGACTTAACATGCAAAAGGTACGGGTCTTAATTACAAGAATGCTTTATATGGTCATCCTCTGGTAGGCAGGGCGATTTGAAACGCATTTCCTCTCTTTCATTGTTTAATGTTCTCGCAGAGCTTCCACTAGTAACATTCGTTACTGTACAACATTCCTGATTAAAACTAATATCACTGCAGTTCATTTCATGTCGGAAATTTCCATTGTCCCTTGCTGAAACTTCTGAGTTAGTGATAGTGGGGTCACCTTGTAATTCTCAAGAAAAAGAAATTGTTAAAATGTCATCACTAGGTGCAAATATGGCGCTGAAACATGGTGCAACAACATCTTTCTGCTTAATCATTGATCATGCAGTCTTACATTTCCAAACGATCATTCACGCATATTGAACATTGCTGTACCGACGACAACGACGAATAAAAAATGCACGTCTAACTAATGGTTATTGATAATTATTTCAGCTCCATATTTCCTCCGAATTAGAGGCTTTTGTAAAAATATAGAAATTACGGAAAATTTGCAGAATAACGAAGCAGGTGCGACGAGAAGCAGTTTCGGTTAGCTGACACATCAACAAAGGTTGACACACAGAACATTTGTGAGGTGTGTACAAAAAACCTTGGGAGAGTTTATCATTCAATTCGCATCAGAATTACTATTGTCAGTTCCATTTTTTTCCGTAGTAAATTTATAATGGTCCACAGACAATAATCACACTGTAATTTACACTTGACGTTCACCAGTTATTTAATGATAATCATAATAATACCTTGTAATTCTCCCATGCATCTGTACCGTCAAGGGATGAGGAAAAAAAGTTGGTAATCATTTTCATGAACCATGGCTCTAGGGTATCCAGGTCCCGCCGAAGAAAGAGCTGAAGGCGAAAGTGGTGGGCGTAGGAGAGGTCGCCGTACCAACATAGGAAGACACTGTAGTGGATCAGCTGGGCACGAGTCAATGCGGGGATGTTCTTGAAGTTGTCGCTGTTCAAATACCGGGTGATCAGGTCCCAGTTGTCGGTGTCGTAGTTAACGTAGTAGAGACCTGGAAGATTTCAGACAATGGTGTAAAAAGAAAAAAGAATCAGTGCACACTTTAAAAGAATAACTCCCTTGTAGCTATAGTTAGGGTTTACTAAATATACCTGTAGTTCAAGAAAAACTTATAGGTGTGTTTCACCTACGTCACAATCTGCTGAAGTGGGACTTCAAGCAGCCTTGATGGAGGCCAGTTCTTGAAAACATACGGAATTCAAGCGGGAGATTTTAAACATTTTTACGATGGTACATTATGAAGTATTCGGTGCTTCATACAGAAGCTCACGTTATTTCACATTTTCTTGCTTACGCAAACATGCCGGCTGTGCACACCCTGACGTCACATGAAAGTCGCTTGTACACTGGCGAACTTTTAAAAAAGGTCTCCCTCCTCTTAGTTAGATTGGAAGGTAGCTGGAAACACTTCATTACTCCTGTATTGGATACGAAGGTAGGGGAAGGCAGTTGCAGACAAGCCCATCACTACCTTATGCGCACGTAAACTTGTTTCCGGAAAGCTTTCTGTTGGAGTCTTGTCAGGCATGATCTGGGCAGTTTGTGGAAGATTTTTGTGTTCCAATCCCCCCCCCCTCTGTGTATGTGTGTGTGCGTGCGCGCGTGCACGCCGACACCCGTTTCTTTTTAAGTTTGGCGTATTTTTACTGCATCGACTAATTGCTGTTATGGCTAGGAATGAAATAAATAAATATAAATAAAAAAGAATAAAAAAAAAACAAAATTCCTGGCATGTGTAGTTAATAGTAGTAAAGGTTAGGTAAAGTTCCTCGTGCGTATAGCAACGTGCCACGAAGGCACATTTATGGGATGTGGTAGTAGGGAACCGCATAATCTCGAGCTCGGCCATTTTGGAGGTGATACGATCAGCACCACGCTCCAGCCGCCTTTTTTTCGCCAGGGTTGTAGTGGAAATGAGAAAATAGAAATGTTTTGCATTCTGCGTATGTGACAGTATTCTTTGGATATTGTCCCTGAAATATCTGTTAACATCCTAACCCGCAGTTTTTTCAGGATAAACTAGTTGAAGGCCACGAGTGTTTCCTGAGAAGTAATGAACATATCACAGAATGCGCACTAGTTTAGCTCAGGTTTTTTTTGGGGGGAGGGGGGGAGAATGATATACAAATTTATTCTACGAATGCCTACGTCATTGTGACAATGGAGTATATTTTGCAGACTAACGAGGATCTGGCGTCTAGACACAAGGCCAGTATAATGGTCTGTGAAATTTGGACTGTGTCCTACTTTTGTGATTGCCTTTCACAAATTTCGTCTTAACACAGTTTTCATCCTTATTTATCTATGTGATTACTCAAAAGTAGAAGAAAAGCTAAGTAAAATAAATAAATCAATTGGTCATTGTGTCCCTGCGTTTTTCAATATTTCTTCCTGAACGAAAATTAATGTTTCACCGATGTAATGCATCAATATAGTCATGTGAATTATTATTTTCCGTCATCATAGTGTTCTTAATCATTCCTTAAAGCATATACTTTAACGCTGTTGTCCTTAGTGTAAACGATCTTAACTGTGTGGAAGTTTTTATGTAGGCAAAAAAATGGTTAAGAGTAAATCCTAATTGATTGTTATAAATTTAAAATATTATAACTCTGACGTGACGCATATTAACAGTTCTTACTGTCAAGGAACGATTTCTTCTAACTAAAAAGGATTCCGGCCTCCGTGGTAGAGTGGTTAACACAGCTTGCTTAAACACCGCCTTTGCATTGTGTTCGTTCGGTGTTCATTGTGACTGTCACTTCATCAATTTCATCATTTCATCGCTCATCCTCATCGTCGCGTTTAGCCAAAAGTGGCAGATAAGCGAAGTAAAATAAACCAAATCAAACATAAATAAGAATCTGAAGGGAAAAATATTCCATTACCAAAAATAAAATATATAAATATAAAATATACAGTAATTACTTTGTTGACACTGCAGTTTTTTTGGTAGTGTGTAGCTGTCTTAGGGTCGTATGTTCGAATTAGCTGACCTCAAAATATACGAAGAGTGAACAATTAATGGAAATGGGGATGCACATTTCTATCCTTTAGTAAGCGTTGAGTCGTAAATCCTGTGGACACAGTGTGATTTTCGTGCAAGGAAGGGTTCCAGGGACATCAACTAGGTCGACGTTTACTTATAACATTACGAGGGTATGGATTTCTCTCAACAAGTGCAACAAATGTTTATGGTCATGGAAATTATTTATACAATTTGTTTGAGTAACGTTGTTTTCTACCTCTTGAAATTAATGGTGACTGGAGATGAAAAGACACACACGTGACAGATTGTAACGTGCTTTGAAGACAGAGGTCTTAAGTTCGAACCATGATTAAGGCATGTTTGCCCCATCACATTCATGTTATCAATTGGTCAATCATTCTCATCGCCACGGATTAACCAAGAGGCAAAAAGGCAACGTAATATATCCTAAATAGAAAAAAATACAGAAAAGGGGCAAGGAAATGCACATATCGTGTCGAGTCGAGGTTGTGTGTCGCAAGACGGAAATGCGTAACTATTATCGCAAGAGCACGTTCAGTTATATTAGAGCAGAACCATATATCACTTAATACAGGTAAAATTGTTGTAGGTTGACGTGAACTGTTAATCTGCCTAAACTCTTAAAATACTCTAATATCACTGGTCAACAGTCAAAATGCGACATGAGTGATATATACAATTTCTAATCAATATTGGTCCCCTAAATACGAAACTGTCATTAAAAATCGCAATTGACTAATTTAAATTGAGTTACAGGGCATTGTTGATTTGGAAAGTTCCCTATGTATAAGGTATTGCATAGCTGTAAGAAGTAAATGTTGAGTTTTCTCTTTTCACATCTTATCTTTGTTTATTTGTTGTAAGGAAAGGGGGAACTGTTCAAGACCACCCACATAACCTCTTTATTCATTGATTTGTGAGGTGTTCGTTTGTGCAGACGTGATTGTGGCTTTATAAAACTAGGTTGAGTGTGTGCATTTATCGAAGATCGTGTTTGCGTATTACGTGGTCCGTTTATGGTAAGGTTGGCATTTAATTAAATTGCTGAGTGATTTGGTGAAAAAATACCACGTAAATGCATTATCAATGCTAACAATTTCTGTTGTTTGTGATCATATTGTGTTTTCTGGACAGCGGAGAAATATTACCCCTGCTGTAAGAACAGCCTACAATCTGTATTTCGGTAAATACTGCAAATTCGAAGAGATTAAGATAAGACTTGGGCTCCACATTTCTGTTGTAAGACCTGCTACACGAATCTGCTGGACTGGTTAAATCACAGAAGACCATTGATGCCATTTGCTATTCCCTTGATTTGGTTGGAGCCCACTAATCATACAGACATTTTTTTTTGTTTGTATGGTCCCACCAATACAACTTACGTCCAATACTAAAAAGAGGACAATTGTATTTCCAAATATTCGTTCTGCTACTCGTCCTGTGGCGCATAGTAATGAACTACCTGTTCCAACACCCCCTGAATCTTATTCCGTAGAATCAGAAGACGAACCATACGATCCACAACCTTCCACATCTACAGATCCTGACTTTGCAGGTGAAGTTACAGAACAGCACAAGGTTAGCCAGAGTGAAATGAATGATTAATGAGAGATCTTGAACTTTCAAAAGCAAAGGCAGAGCTATTAGCCTCCAGACTTCAACAATGGGATTTTCTGGCTTGTAATGTGAAGGTGTTATTTTATCGTGACCGCCAGAAAAAGTTGGAGGAATACTTTTCTACCGAAGGAGATCTGATATACTGCAGTGATATTAATGGTTTATGGGGGGCTATGGGCATTAAGCACATCTGTGAGGAGTGGCGGTTATTCATAGATGCATCGGTATTAAAAGTAAAAGCTGTACTGCTTCATAACTAACTAACTCCCTAGCCTTCTTAAACCCGAAGGTTCATGGCTGCAGCAACACAGGCCTTCCATCTTTCCCTATCTTGAGCAAGTTCTATATACTCTTTTCCATCCCTACAGATTTCCCTTAGGTCCATCTCAACATTGTCCCTCCATCTTCGTCTTGGCCTTCCTACAGGTCTCTTACCATCAGGTTTCCCAACAAGAATCCTGTAAACTCCTCTTTCCTCTCCCATTCGTGCCACATGGCCTGCCCATCTAAGTCTTCTTGATTTAATTATTCTAATAATATCTGGACATGGATACAAATTATGTAGTTCTAAATTATGTAACCTTCTCCACTCATCTGTCTCCTCATCCCTTTTAGGTACAAAGACTTTCCTAAGGATCTTATTTTCAAATACTCTCAATTTATGTTCCTCTTTCGCCATTCCATTAAGTCCATTACAGAATGAAAAAAAAAAATTAAAAAAAGGAAATTTTGGATGTTTATAAACCAATAGGTGATTCTGGAAGTATTTTCATTGCTGATCATGCACATGTCATCCATGTTCCCCCATCACGTCAGGATTTTTCACAATTTTACAATAAAAATTATCATATTCGCCATTCCATTAAGTCCATTACAGAATGCAAAAAAATAAATTTAAACAAAGGAAATTTCGGATGTTTACAAACCAATAGGTGATTCTGGAAGTATTTTGAATTGTGATCGTGCACGACAAATATTTCTTCCCATCACGTCAGGATTTTTCCCTAGATCATGATTTTTCTCAACGTCATTAAGTTCAATCAACACACTACATTATAACATTGAGTTTTGGACATTTTGTGAAGGAAACGTTTATGCGGTATTTCGAAAATTGAATTTACGTAATCAAAGTGAATAATTTTCATATCAATGTGTCTTGTGGAGATGGAAGGTGGATTCAATGCCTACTATTCTATGTGCATTTATAGTTTGAAATTGGAGGATTTGTATTGTAGAATGCCAATATTTTCCCATTATGTAAACAGAGCCATCTGTTGAGGAAACCATGGAACTACACATTTAATTGTTAAATTAAGGCAGTTAAATATATTGCTATTTTCTGAAAAACTGCATGTGATGGGTAAAAATGGATTTCATTTTTGGAATCAGCATGTTGAAATAATTCAGGGGCAACAGTCATCTGTAAGTCATCCAAACCCATGCGGCCCGTGAATTGTTAATATTTTCCTCTAGAGCCATTGTTGGAATTGGTACGTAGTACTAAAAATGATAACTTGATTCGTTTACTGCTCTGAAAGGACAGTGTGTTTCATAGCAAAATCCCACTTTAAAGCATAAGGGTTTGATTGACCCGCTGAAATGTAAGGAAGAAACCTCCTCAAATACAAGATACTTGTCACACATGGAAGCGAATTGATGCGTGGTACAGAACTCACCTACATACTCTGGATTGGCAAGGATAAATTTGTTTCTATCTGGAAGCCCGTTCAGCACTCCATCCTTCTCCTGTAGGAAGATCTTAGCTCTCCTATCAACGAACTGAAGCTCGTCTTGCGTTGTGTAGGGTATGGGAATAGTCCACAGCAAGTCCTCATCTGTTTCCTTGTTTTCCCTTACAATGTAGACTTTCTGTAATAGACGGATGATAACATTCCAAAAAATTTCATTTCTATTCTTAAGTGTACACTCTAAACAATATAATAGTCGCATATAGAACATAAAATGTTGTACATTGAAGAAAGAGGGGGATATTGCTTGATTTGGTTTATAATACTTGGCTCTTCTACCACTTCTCGCTAATCGCGAAGATGAGAATGAGTGATGACGTGATGAAATTCATGAAGAAAAATAGACTCAAATAACACCCATGTTCAACCTGGTATTTGAATCCGGGAGCCCTGCGTTGTATCGCGCTTTGTTAACCACTGTGTCACAGAGGTTTGGGGATACCAGAGGGTTAGTTAATATTTACATTTAACAATATGTCCATGTTTCACTCGGGAGGAGACTCCCCAGGAATTCATGGAGTTGGCATAGTACTTGGACCACGTGTAAGAGATTTAGTAATATCAGTATGTTATGTGGATGAGAGCAGTGGCGAAGTGTGGTGTCACTGGAAGAATAGGCACAAGCTGTGAGTTCGTGTTATTATGGATGCAACTTTCTTAAAATACAAAAAAATATAACCTTAAAGTTATTTTTGAAAATGTAACAACATATTCTTAACTCTTGATGTGTGCTAACTCGTAAATCATATTTCTTGATTTTATCGTAAATTGATGCTTGAGATGTCATTCGAGTGACAGTCATCAATGCCCCTTCTTTCTTCTTATGCCTTGTAATAGGCTTCTATGCTTGTTTTTGTAGCATTCCAGAGTAATAAAAGTTATTATTCGCCTTGCTCACTTCACGCTCACAATAATGAAACCCGACACCCGTGGCGTAGTGGTTAGCACATCGCGCTACGGCGCCAGAGGTCCTGGGTTCGAATCTCGGCGTGGGCATGGATATTTGTGAGTCTCCATTCGTCAGTTTCATCATATCAACACTCCTCCCCATCTTCGCAAATTTGCCAAAAGTGGCACAAAAAGCGAAGTAAAATAAAGGAAATCAATGAGAGATCTATAAAAAAAAATGAACGGAAAGAAGAAAAAACAAGATAAAATATAACAATAAAACAACAAAGCAACAGGAGTAAATCGAGAAAATAACGAAAACGCAGAACGCTGTGATAGAAACATTATTCGCCCTCTGAACAAGTTGTCTTTACCTTTCTACCCTCACCTTCCCTTTCCACTCCTTGGACACCCCGCGCTGGACAAGAAACAGATGTGAAACCCAGTTTGTACCGTGTGTCCAGCGTTGCTAACCTCACAATCAGGAAAAGTGTGCTGATTAAACTCTTAAATTTTGCTAAATGCAAATAAATTGTGCTCGGATAACTCAGGTCTTAAGTTCATTTTATGCATCTATTTTGGGGGCAGTTGTGATGTGAACATGCGTTCTTGTTTAGTTAAACGATATTGGTAATTTCCCACAATTAAATTAATTACAATGGTTTAACCAATATAATTGGTTCAATCGCTTGACAAAGTTTGAGAAAATTCGACGACTACAAAAGGCGGCGGCTTTTTTATCTGTGACCCCAACTTTCTAGCAATTTCCTTCAATAAAATGTTCCTCGTGAGCTAAGTAAGGAAAGATAAAGAAAAGATGAAAAGAAGACGGTGGACCAGATGTGGCTGGATCGGCATGCTACTTTTTGTTTGAAACAAATAAGATCTGATAATAATCAGATCAAGAGATCAAATAAGATTTTTTCAAATTTATTTTTTCAAAATATATTCCTCTGAATTCAACTTATCTGTCTCCCAGGGAGGCATGTTTATATATTATGCTATATTTTACCATTATCCCAAACACAGGGTGCTAGGTGCCAACGAAGTTCAAATTGTACTACATTTAGCACAATTAGGCTAGGGTTAGCATCACTGCGTGAGGCTGTAATCACTGTCTCCATTTCGGACGAACGCGCCCCTGAAATTATGCTTTCCCGCATGAATCACATAGAATGTTATGAGACCAGCTGAGGCCCTAGGAGAAGTGGCTTGACATGTGGCGACGATAGAGCCTCTGGCAGAGATGGAAATTTGTGGAAATTATCGTAAGGCCTAGAATTTCAGTTTTCTTGAATTAAGGCGACGTTTAATGAAATTTTAAGTAATAAGATGATCCGTTATAGCCAAGTATATTAGGGTAGGCCCGGCCTCGGGGCCTCTTACGAGGTTTCGCCACTGCATGAGGGGATAATTATGGTACGACTGAAGGGAAAGAAGAAATACCTAGTGCTTATACATGTCTACATGGTCATAGTGGTTTGCCAGACGAGAAAGTAGAAGAAACCTACGACAAGATAGAAGACATAATGGAAAAATAAAGGAAGACAGCATACATTATCGTAATGGGAGATTGTAACTGCAGTAGTAGGAGAAGGCCAGGAGGAAATCGGAGTAGGAAGATATGCATTAGGGGATAGAATCAAGAGAGGTAAATTGCTGGTCAACTTCTACAAGAGTAACTCACTCATTGTTGGAAACTCTCTCTTCCAATAGCATACGAGAAGAAGATATACATGGACATGCCCAAAGGACAGCAGAAGATATCAGACAAACTACATCCTGGATAATTAGAAACTGCTTCAAAGATTCAAAAACCTTACCAGGAACTGACATAAATTCAGACCATGCACTAGTAGAGGGAGAGATATGCTTGTCTATGAAGAAGATAAAAACAGGACAGAAAATAAAGAAACGTAATATAGAGATACTAAAGGGAGAAAAACGAAGAAAAAAAATTGAAACAGAATTTAAAGAAAGTGTATTTGAAGTGAAAAAGCATGCTTAATATCAGTGACACCATCTGGGAAGGAATAAAAGTTTGCCTTAACAAAGCCGTCGAGACACCATAGGGTGCAGGGAAAGAAAGAAATGAAAAAAAAAACATGGATCACAGAAAGTATGCTCGAGAAAATGGAAGAAAGGAGAAGATGGAAGAGCATTAATGCACAGGAAGAAAGATGACGATACAGAGAACGCAATAAACAGGTAAGAAGGGAAGCAAATAAGGCAAAAGAGAAATGGATGAAACTAACGTGCGAAGAAATTAAAGAATTAGGAAAGAGAAGATGATATGACCTGATATACCGTGAAATTCAATCCCTTTGCTTTACAAAAAAAATTGGGAAAGTATGTGGATGATAGAAGATGAGAATGTAAACGAAATTAAGGACAAACAAGAAATGCTGAGAACATGGGAAGAGTATGTAAAGAATCTGTACGGGAAAGACAGCCGACCAGATACATGATGAATAGAAAAAGAAGGAGGACAAGAAGGGCTACTCATGATGATGGATGAGTTGGAATCCGCACTCAAAGAAATGAAGAACGGAAAAAAAAAAACAGGAAGTGACCAAATTCCTGTAGAACTCATAAAGTAATCTAGATGAAGTATAGAATGAAATGCTACATTTATGCAAAGAAATGTATGATGAAGGTGTATGGCCAAAAGATTTCATGGAAAAAATCTAAGTACCTCTAAAGAAGAGAAGTAACTCCAAGAAATGTGCTGAATATAGAACAGTCAGTTTAATATCACAATCAGCAAGAGTTCTATTGAGAATATTAAATAGATGCCTACACTCTAAAATAAACAGAGAGATAGAAGAAGAACGTTTTGAATTTAGAAAGGGAAGAGGTACGAGAGACGCCATAGAAATACTGAGAACAATTTGCAGAAAGATAACTGGAAAAAGGTAAATAAATATCTGTATCCTTTGTCGATTTAGAGAAAACCATTGATAGAGTGAGTTGGACCAAGTTTTCAGGGATCATTTAGAATATTAGGGTAGATTGGAAGAAAAGGAGGCTTATCTGCAAATTATATATGAAGGAACGTGTAAAAGTGAGAATAGGAGACGAAATGAGCCAAGGAGGTGAAATTGTAAGAGGGGTACGATAAAGATGCTGTCTTTCCCCTACATTGTTCAACAACTATTTAGAAGATACAGTAAGAACTGTTTGCATTGCAAGGGAGAGGTAGCAGTAGGAGGAAGGACAATATCTTGTATATGATTTGCAAATGACATGGCCCTGTTGGAAGAACATGAAAGGACCATAAATGCCATGTTTGCAGAAATGAATACCCACTGTGAACAGTTTGGGATGAGCATGAGAATAAATGTGAAGAAGACGAAAACACTAGTGATCGGAAGAGAACCGAGAAAGACAAAAGTGAGCGTCAGAGGTGAGATAATCGAACAAGTAGACACTTCTAAATATCTTGGATACATCATAAGAGGTGATATGAAATGCAGTCAAGAAATAGAAACGAAGGAACCATTTAATACGAAGGAAATATTTTCTGTGGATTTGTGAACAAAGATCCGAGGAAAGGACTAATGAAATACATTGTACGGAGTGCAGCTCTATATGGTACAGAAACATTGACACTGAGAACAAGTGACAAAAGCTATTGGAAGCTCTAGAAATGTGGCTATGGATACGAATAGAACGGGTGAAATGGACAGCAAATGTAAGAAAATGTAAGAAATGAAGGAATGCTAGAAAGAGTTTGAGAAAAGAGATCAATGCTGGAGATAATAATGAAGTGAAAGAGAAATTGTTTGGGTCACTGGATGAACAGAAATTGTACAGTAAGGAATGTCAGTGAAGAGGTGGTCAATGGAAAGAAAATCCAGGGAAGAAGAAGACACCAAATGATTGACGACGTCTAAATAAGTCACTCCTACGATGCTACAAAGCTAAAGGCTCAAGATCGAACAGCATGGAGGTAGGAAGGAAAGACTTGCCCTTGGGCAGAAAACAATAAATGAATGAATGAATTTGTCAATATTCCCATCAACCTTTGGTAACGTTTTTCTAAAGAAAACATCACAGTTTCAAATCGATAACTAATAAAGTAATTAAGTAATTCTCTCCCCCACCCGTTTTTTAATGATCACCTGAAATATATCTAGTGTTCCGAATTAGCAAGAACATTAGTTCTTACCAAGTTAATTTCTGTTATACTCGAAGGAAACAGCCGAACACCTTTTGGATAGGAGAAGAGAGTACCAAAAAGGACATCGGTTTACATTTAAAAGACAATGTGTGTCACGTACATTATAAACTATGTTAGGGCTGAGCCGATACCCCTTTGAATCGATACCAATACTCTTACGATTCTCACCGATAACGATGCTTGGAAATTCTTGTCCAATTATTTTATTAATATTAGTCAATGAGTATTCAATAATAAGCATCAATTTACACGAGATTTCCTTTAAAGTAGTAAAGAAATAGTTCAGGATATGAAAATATCTGTTATTTAATCTCAAAATGCAGGTTCTTTTACACAATGAGAAAAACATATGCTTCCATAAAGTCTCTTCGAGCAAGGTCTTGGATTGAGTCTTTTTAAAAAACCTGATAAATTTCGACCAATTTTCCATTGACAAGATTTGTACTCGTCAGAGATATCCAATCCAATGTTATTGATTTGTCTTGTGTCATAGTTGCTTGACGCGATACTGGTGATTTACCTTAACACATCAACCAAATACATACCCGGTTTAATTGTTGCTTTGATCCGCTTTGTAATAATAACAATATCAGTAGGTATCCATAGCAATGAATGTGCAAGAGACATGAAGTTCGTGAGGAGTGATTTTAGAAATGATTTCGTAACGAACCTTAAAGTTCGTGGGATCTTAAGAGTATCTAGCAGGTTAACCAGTTAACTGATGGGGTGATGTAAACTACTCATCATTCATCCTCTTGATGAGACCACTCGTCATTGACATGACGAGTTATTGCTTGGCATGCGAAAGGTACAAATTACACAAAAGGAATTAAACTACTGAAAAGACAATGGCAACTTGTTGGATTTTGTGAACCGTTGAACCTGTATCATGGCTGGGTGTAGGATAATTACCTGTCTAACTGAAGTCTCTGAGCTGAATGAAAATAGCGAAGTCCTCTGTAAGCTTCTAACTTGTTGACCAAAGCGTGCTTCCACTATCGACCTCCTGTCTTGCTGACCTCCTCTCTCTACCAACTCAATTCCCAAAGTCCAGTCACTTCCCAGCTTGTCTCACCTCTATATTCCCTGGCCATCGAGCTCTTCCTCGATGCCGAATCGCCGAATCGTGTTTATTATAATTGCTACCATGCAAACCGCTGACACCAAACCCAGAAGTGTTACCTGTTTCCTGAATGCTCAGGAGGTTTGCATGGCACAACACAATGCATTGTAAACATGCCTAAGAGGCTTGAGACAGCTGAGAAAAACAAGTGAATGCCCTGGTCAACATGAAGCGTTCAGAGAGACTTAATAAAATAAACATACAATCTTAGGGATTGATACGTTCGCGCCTCCTAGGAAAAATTTTCTCCTTTGAAAATTTAAAAGTCAAATCGCAAAGCTTGACATGACTCAGGTTCGCCAATTCCATATATTTTCTTAAAAAAACCAAATATACCAAAGAAAAATCCACCAAAACATACCTTCCCTTGTTTGCCGTAGCCTGAAGGAAAGAAAAATTTTTATTCCCTAAACTCTATAATGAATAATACCCTTAATACTAACAAATTCGTATGTTTATACGACGCAAAAACAATAATATATACTATTATAAGACTAGAAATCACAAAAGTTCGTGTCGTTAAGCGAAAAAACTCTTAATGTACCACATTTTGTGCGTACGTAATGTGTATTATGTAGAATTGCTCATCCATTTGCTCCTAGTCAAGAGTCTGTGATGCCTCGCCACGCGGTAACGACTCTGTGTGTTCCGCGAGGCTAACGGCTGGAGCGTCTTGCAAGATGGAACAAAATTCACAATGTTTGTTTATATTGCCCCTCGATATAGACTCTTCAAATAAGTAGAAAAACCTTAAAAAGGTGCACAAGTAAGTACACGTAAGTAAGCATGTAAAACATTGTCACTTCTCACTGTTTTGTCCGTGTAAAAACCTGATCATATCAAAGTGCGTATGTTTTACGAACTACGTAGCACTGCACTCCTAACATCGCCAAATATATAAACTTGCATGGCTGTGTTGCACATTCCAATGTATTATTATACAATATTCAAAGCATATAGTGAGTTACACTGAAAACTGTCGCTGGTAAAACTTAATTA
Source organism: Lepisma saccharinum (assembly GCF_977018435.1). Classification (NCBI taxonomy): domain Eukaryota; kingdom Metazoa; phylum Arthropoda; class Insecta; order Zygentoma; family Lepismatidae; genus Lepisma; species Lepisma saccharinum. The sequence goes on from NC_139232.1 coordinate 104,402,994, forward strand.
TAGCGTTCAATTTTCTTTTCTACATTAAACTGTACACTGTATACATATATCTGGCTTGGTGATTACCTTTGTATGACTGCACACAAAAATTATTAATCTTGCAAGTGACAAAACTATGTGCTTGAGTTATAAAAATGTTCTGCGAACAAATGTGTCGCTTTTAACATTCCATATTGGTGAGAAGAAAGAAAAAATATATCACAATAATAACTGCATGCTATAAACATATGCATAAAATATTGTCACTAAAGCATGCTTTCTAAAATGTTCGAAAGTGCTGTAATTATGTTATTTATTGCTTGCATGTCCGTTTATTATTCAAAGTGCAAAATTTCATCTTGAGAAAAAAAAAATATGCACTAATTGATGCTAGCACTGGTCACTTGACACCACTGGTGCTTGTCGCTTCCTTGTAATATACTGTAAACTTGAATGCATATAAAACTGGTTCTCATGCATGGCACAAAACTGAAAATGTTTATAAGGGCTATGGAAAAATATTGTTTCCCATAATGCATGTTAAATAACCAAATAGATACACATGATAGAAGCTCGCATGTGTATATGTAGAAACACTGTAGCACAATTCTGTAATTATTGTTTGTTACCGGAACTGCTGTTTGTAGAAAGCACGTTTGCTAGACTTCTTCTTCTTCTCTCTGGATTGCTTGTCGTCTTAACTGCATTGGGCAATGTAAAAATGTGGTAAATTACCCGTAGAACTTGGGAGAGGGGGAAAAATTGTTGTTTGAACTGCAAACAGTGTGGAAGGAAATAGTATCTAGCTCCATCACTAGGTGTTGTTGATAATATGTAGTCCGCTATACTGGGAAATGTATGGTGGATTACATCCTTCCTGTAAAAGGTAGTCTCCGTGCAGTAATAAGTAGAAATGTCTGCATGTCTCCCTCAAATTGGTGGTGACGAGTCTCTTCTTGAAATAGTACTTAAAATATCTGCATGTCTCCCTCGTAGACTGATACTCAGTCTTTCTGCCTGGTAATAATAGACTGCCTGCGGATGTCCGTCATGAAAATGCCCATGGATGGTGTAGGCATTGCTTGTCCATGGCGCTCCGTATAGACAGGTTAGGTTAAAAGGAAAAATTATGACAAAGAAAGGAAATTGCAATAGGATGGGTATATATAATTCAAGTATGCATGTACACAAAACCAACTAATTTCCACTGCCTTTTCTTTAAAATTAAATTAAATTGTCTCATCAAAAATAAAATATGATTAAAATAAATTGATAAAATAATTGCCATAACTCTTTGAAAATAAATAAGGAAAATTTAAATAAAATATCCAACCGTAATTAAAATATTAATGTCCATGATTAATGTGTTGCCTTAACCTATTAATTATTACTGCTCTGCTCTGAATTAATCTGTTTCACAAGCTGATGATGCTTATAAAAATAATATCCTACGGTTGCGGTTAATAACACATTCCAAATAACAAAAACTAATATAGACATGGGCAAAGGGTTTAAAAGTAATTCCTTAAATGAAATGTTCTTACTAATTGATTGATTAAGTTGCTTTAAAGCAAGTTCAAGCGGAGTCCATTGGGGAATAGTGAAATCAGATAAATTCTTGGGGATATTAAGTAATAACTCAATTTCCTGCATTTTGACTTGTTCGAAAGCTAAAATTCTTGTGTGTAAAATTTGTTGATCCACAATAATTTGCGAAAAATCCTGATAATTAAAAAATAAAGATTCCCCTTCGTTAAGCTGAATTGATCTGTGCGTGTTCAAATTATTATTCAAATTCTGAATAACAATAAATTGACCTGAACCTGATATTAAAATACCATTACGTGTCCTAATAAACTGGAATAATTTATTGTCAGTAATAGATTTCACTTCAAAATTACAAAATGTAGAATTAATAAACAAAGGTAAGTGTTGCAAGCATGTTCTAAATTCTGTTTAAATGTAAAAAATTATTATGTTGTGAACCCTTAAAATAAATATATAAAATGTGAGTTGCGCAAAGCAAGCTATTAGAGTGCTAAAAGTTGCTTTGACAAGCCTCTAATGGCCTCCTAATAAATGATAGGCCGGTGCAATTTACCGTGGTTCAATATAATGCAATATAAAACAAAATTTCAGTAAATGCTACTTCTGAGTTTCGTTGAAACTTCAGGTGGTAACAAAATATAGCATCAGGGAATTAAAAAAGGTGAAATTCAAATTTGAAACACAATAAAATTAATAAAACTTTCTCAATTTCAAATTTTCTTTAAACAAAAGAAATTTAACCACTCAAGACTTCTGGAGTCCGCCGTATACCTCAAATCACTTGGTCGTGTAAACAGACCCGCCGCGGAAAGGTATACTTGACCCATATAAGAATGGTGTGTCAATCCCTTAGGTATGTTTAAACAAAATAGATAGAAAATAGTTATGCTATATATTACAATATAAATACAAATTAATAGTTATTACCTACTGTACTAACATTAACATGAAGTTAATCAGTAAGAAGTAATGAATTTATTGCTGCATTGTCGAATAAGGTGCAAATTGGGTAAGTGAGCTAAATTTCCTAATAATAAATATTAATAATAATAATAAATTCTCAAATTATAACATTTGTGGTAAACCACACTGTTTAAATTTGGAAAGGCTAACGATGCCGTGGCGACTTTTGCTGCACATGCCTGTGCCAATCACCGATGCTTAGCCTGGCATGTTGCTAATAATCTTGATTACTCTAAGTGCATAAAGTGCTAAAATTGCCCTTTTGTAGAAATTTCCCTGATTTTATCAAAATTTTCGTTTATCTTTATCCTGATTTAAACCAAATGTACGTCGATTTCCCTAAAATTTACTTACTATAAATATCTCTATAAAAAACGGGAAAATTTTGCGAGAAAAACGCAAAAAAAAAAATTTCGTCTTGTTGTTCCTTTGAAAATTATTGGTCGTGATTAGTCTGAAGTGCATAAATGCGACGTTTTATGGAAAAAATTTATCTATATAGAACAAAATATCCCTAACATTGTTTACATGAACTTCTATCGTAAAAATCAAATTCTGATGGCTATATGCGTAACTAAACTGATTCCCTAAAATTTTACTGAACGAACGCCACTAACTCAAAAAAAATATGCAAAGCCTGTGGTAAGTGTTTCTGAGCTTCTAGCGTGTTCAAAGTACTTGGGAGAGAGCTTGAGTGCAGAAAAGGAATTTGCTGATACCAGACATTCTAAATTGTGCAAAGTTGCATTTTTGGTCGCTGGACGCAACTGAAAATTTCTCTATGGCGACAACGAGAGCTCTGGCAAGTTCGCTGCCGTGATCGGCGACTTCGGGTACGTTCGGGTGCCGTTCGGGAGGTGGAGGGGAAAAGGTCGCTGCTTCGAGCAGCGGGCATAGGAACGGAGAAAGAAAATGCAAGGCGATGGTTCGCTGATACATTGAATGACACGTAACTGTTTACAAAACTTTAAATTACTACGAACAAAGTGTAGTAACAGCTGCGGGAGTTCGAAATAAAGTCAAGGTCTTTGTAATGACGTAATAAATTGGATGGAAAGGAAAAAAAACTTCGTTGCGCTTACGACAGCGTGTTACTAGAACACTTCCGTGCTGGTAAAATAACAACAGTTGGGAAACTGTTAGCAAACTAAATGACTAATAAACCTTGCATAAGGTACAATCAAACGTAAAAAATGAATTATACTTAAAATTTGAAACGTAATTAATATAAAAATTCTAGGTGAACATGAAGTCGTAGAAAATATGGTCTGTAAACGATACAACAGGTTCGGGAACCTGAAAATTTGGCCTACTTTCTGCTTTTAAAGTAACTCTTGAAACTTTCTCGACTTTTACTGGTGACTGATTCGCAAATAACTCTTTAACTTTTACAACTGGCTGAACACAGGGTGAAATAGGCAATTCACTTTCCATTTTGCAACTGTTTTGAACAAAATTAGGCCCCTTGTTTACGGCAAATTTCTGAACTCTATCTTTAACGGATAAAATATTCTTCGGCAAATCTATACTGTCGTTTGTAGTGACTACACTATTTCTGGATACGTCTTGAACTTCTTGTTGTACCCTAGGTTGAATAATAATGGACTGAGGGAGTGGAGGGGGAATTGGCGGGTGACTCGTTTTCAATGGTACCACTTCAACAATCGGTGCAACATCATCGTAAATCTGATCAATGGACGGTGGATCATTATTAAGTTTGCTTAACTGTAATTCGTTGGTACACTCATGGTCATAAGTAATAGATTTCTTGCGTTGACATTGAAAATAACAGATTATGAAAATTATAAAAATACTAATAATAAATGTTGTTAATAATAAAATAGTAATTATATTATAAGGATAGTCAAAGGACTTGTTCAACAGATAAATAAAATTATAAGCTTTTACGTATGGAAGAAATCCGTTTAAAATAACTAAAATCGCAATGATTTTCATGTTGCTTAGGCAATCAAAACAAACAGTTCTTCAGAGCTAATACGTACTTTAAGCCTGCCTAGTCTAAGTAGTAGATATTTTAACTCAACTTTTAATTATTTCTGACTCTAGGCTCAAATTATCTGCGTGATTTATTTATTTAATATAATTTATTTATTCTCTAAATTTATTAGCACTGGTTAACTTATCTTATTTTAAATTTTACTGCAAACTTCTCTTATCTACTTTCAGGTGTTATTTCTATTCTTAAATACTTAACATCAATTTAACCGTACTGAGGTACAAGGTAAAGGAAAAAATTGAGTCTGATTTACTCCTGTCTACCTGAAATAAAATAATAATTATTATTTATGCGATCTTTAAATGCATTAAAATACTAACATCACTAAAACTTGAAGAATCTTTAATTCTCTCTACTCATTCTAAAATATGCTTAGCATATTATTGTGGCAAAGCTAAAACTAAAACCGTTGTGGTTTACTCATTATCATTCTGCGATGGCAGAATGGATTTCCAGGATTATCGGTAGCTATCCAATATCCGAAGGAAAATACTTGTTAGTGGAGCGCAATAAAATCTTGACGTCGACGTCTACATATTCATATAGTATAAATATTCTCATAACTGGCGCTTAAAATTAAACTTTGCTAATATAATCATATACCTTCTTCTGAAGAGTAACTATAAAATTCCAGTGATGTATTCGCTGAGCTAGTATTGTTACATACTGCAAAACTTTTGTGCCTAAAGCACATTATTAAATAATAAGTCTGCTTTTAATTGTTAATATTATTAGTGCTATTTTATTATAACTTATTATTATATCTCGTGAGTGGATTTAAAATATTAGACCTGTTTCACTTTAATAAATACCGTAACTTGGAGCAAACTTGCAATATTTATATTTAAGATTTTAAAACAAACTACATTTTAAAGTTTTTAACATTCGAAGCTACAACGTGCTAAGGATAAATATTCAACTGTCAAACGAAACAATGTTTCGGACAGAGAAAAAAAAAATATAAATATATACTAACAAAAAAAATCTCGTTAATATGTGAGAAACGTCCACGCCGTGTGATGCTCTCATAATTCTCTTCTAGTTATTCAAAAATAAGTTGGCTGTGCCTAACTTTGCTTAAAGCATATAAGTATATGTATATCTGTGTACGGATTCATTCTCGTCACTACTGCTTACCTGTGAACGGACATCTCTCGTCACTGCAGCCTAATTATACATCTATTACTTCTCAACTAGAACTTTTAATTAATCGGGCGGTTTATACCCTAAATCACGGTACGAACCTTGTACATGCGTGTCGAGGAATATAATTGGCGTTTTGTTTCTTTACATATTAACATGAATTAAAATTTTCAGGCAATGTATGCGTAAGTTAAGTAAACGTAAGGCAAGTGACTATCTCGTATAAACTTGACTATCTCCTTAATCTAAGCTCCCTTCATGAGGTGCTAGGAGACTTCAGTCATTAAGAATATAAATGAGTGGTCCTCGGGGCCTTATTCGTTCCCAAAACTATATATGTATAAAAATGTAATATCCTCGTTGCAAAAGTCTTAGCAGTTATAGTTCAAGCATTCTAAATCATTTACAGGTTACGGTCAGTTTTAAACCAAATTGAAATTAAACTGTTAAGGAATCTCAATTAAACAAAATATTGACTCAAACAAGCATACTCTCTGCTATAACTCGTTAAAATGCACATAGTGCTGATTGTCTCTGACTCGGTGGCACTAATTTTATTTTCCTCATTCATAAATAACTTTAAAATCCACTTTTATTCCACGTTGTTAATTAATTAAAAATGTTAAGGGTAAAATCGTTTACTGTTTACTGTAACTTACTGCATCCTCATAACCAACGTTGTAATAATTTTCGTATCCAAAATCATATAAAAAAAATCTAAAATCACTGTCAATGCAAGAAATCTTCAAATCTAAATGCCTTTCCCTTCTTCCTTATTTAAAATCCTGGATGGTAAAAATTTCCCAGGTGGGAATTTGTCGTAGCCATGGTACCGGGTTCGTGAGTGAACCACAGAGCTACCAGGAGCAGATTGATAGGGAATCGTCCACGGACGTCCCTGGGCCGGCCACATTTTTGATGAAATGGGCCTCCCTAAAATCCGACATCGAACCTTCCGCCACGCGGAATGCCGGACGCTCCTGATACCAAAGCGCCAGCCCGACGCGGGTAACCACGACGGAGCTAAGGTGCAGGTCCTCCGCATTCTTACATTTCGCTGATTACCGACCCAGACTCGAGGTCGATAAATTTCATCGCATTCATCCTCATGTTAGACTAAACATCTATCATGGCATATATAAATTCTTCTCCCCCCATTAATGCAAAAAAAAAAACTTTAAGCCCTATGTATTTTCAAAAATAATTTTGGCAAGGACATACCAAAAAAACTAAACTAATGAGCAAAATTTTGGGGTGGGATTTGACCATGTGTCAAAATTTGGGGTGGGGTTGAATTTAAAACTGATTGTTGAAACCTCTACTAGATAACATTCTATTTTCTCGTGGCATTTCCGAGGAAATGGATGAGAAGCCCAAATCTCCACCACGTAACGAGATTTGGGGTGGGGTTGAATTTAAACTGGCTAACAAACTCTTTTCATTCCTGTAAGAAATGAAAAGACCCACGTATCTCCACCACGTAACGAACCTTAAAGTTCGTGGGATCTTAAGAGTATCTAGCAGGTTAACCAGTTAACTGATGGGGTGATGTAAACTACTCATCATTCATCCTCTTGATGAGACCACTCGTCATTGACATGACGAGTTATTGCTTGGCATGCGAAAGGTACAAATTACACAAAAGGAATTAAACTACTGAAAAGACAATGGCAACTTGTTGGATTTTGTGAACCGTTGAACCTGTATCATGGCTGGGTGTAGGATAATTACCTGTCTAACTGAAGTCTCTGAGCTGAATGAAAATAGCGAAGTCCTCTGTAAGCTTCTAACTTGTTGACCAAAGCGTGCTTCCACTATCGACCTCCTGTCTTGCTGACCTCCTCTCTCTACCAACTCAATTCCCAAAGTCCAGTCACTTCCCAGCTTGTCTCACCTCTATATTCCCTGGCCATCGAGCTCTTCCTCGATGCCGAATCGCCGAATCGTGTTTATTATAATTGCTACCATGCAAACCGCTGACACCAAACCCAGAAGTGTTACCTGTTTCCTGAATGCTCAGGAGGTTTGCATGGCACAACACAATGCATTGTAAACATGCCTAAGAGGCTTGAGACAGCTGAGAAAAACAAGTGAATGCCCTGGTCAACATGAAGCGTTCAGAGAGACTTAATAAAATAAACATACAATCTTAGGGATTGATACGATTTTTAATCTCTTTCCTGTTTGTCAACGAATGAATTTCACCCTGATATGAATGGTACAAAATCAATTGAAACTTCGAATTTTACTTAACTTTTAGGATAATTAGATTCCGCGAAAGTGTCGCGCGTAGTTTTCAACCATCAAAACACCGCCAAAGTATCGGCCAGTATCGGTAAATTAAATCCATCCGATACTTTCCGATACGTCGCAATCAGCTCAGCCTTGATGTATAATATACAGGGTGATTGGTAACTCGATCAATTCCTGGAAAGGGGTAATACTAGAGCGCATTTGCAACAAATTTGACCCTATACACAGGGGGTCGGAAATCAATGGGTTTCGGGTTATTCCAGTTTGTAGATTTTCGTGACATATTTCGACTTGCGACCTAAAAACTACTAATTGTGAAAACACTACTACACCTTGGGCACTTAATTAACTCGTTGCTAACAGCTGATGAATGAGTGACTACTGGGGAAAAAATTCATGCCTAAAATTCCCATACCCACAGAAAGAAACAGTCATTGGAGCACACGTCATTTAGAAATTCGGAAATTATCGTTTAAATCGAAGAGGATTACTCAAAAAATGGTAACACACTTAGCGTAAAAAAATCCTATAGCGCAGCAGCCCAATATCGGGCCAAGGCTTACCTACCGGCTGCTGGCCTCCCTCCCACGCGAGCCACCAAGGGGGTGTGGAGATCTGCAGCCAGATTAGAGGGACGGGTGGTCAGCCCGACAGACCCCCAGCCGTTGTAGGACTTCGCAACAGGATTACGCTCCCTCACTCGGAGCTCCCCAATTTCCTCACGATGGTGGGTTGCCACCGGCCCTATACGTAGGCCAAATAAATTCCGACCAGAGCCGGATTCGAACCTACGCCGTCCCGCAGCGAACGATCTCAAGACGAGTGAACGCCTTAACTCGCTCGGCTACTGAGGAGGACACTTAGCGTAAAAATTATGGAAAAAACTTCCTCGCTTCATAAGCTCTCCAAAAGGATACAAATGTTGTCAACTGGCACACGGGTTGGGGGAAAAATCTGAATAAAAAGCGGAGAAGGCGCGTTGTAGACCTCTTTGTAAAGTGAAAAGAAGTTGTCGGATGTGAGAAATAAGGGAACGAAAATGAGTGAAGTAATAATGTTATTTACCATTCTCATGATTCCAGGTTGTCAGAATTAACTGTTACAAAAACTACAAATCCTGTTCAAATTGCCTCCCCCGGTTACGTATGAAAGCAATAATTCTTTCTTATTTAGTTAAAATATTGTATTTGTGCGTTTTCAATTTGGCAAATATTTATTATGTCATCGACAACTAGTGTCAGATAGAAAATAAATTAATTTTGATGTGCCAGGACCTGGCAACATTTAAGAAACTGATAGATTTATCAACAAGCAAGAAATATCATAGCAACTAGGGAAGATGGTGGAAAAGATGTCTCTCCAAAAAGAGAGCTTATGAAACGAGGAAGTTTTTTCCGTAATTTTTACGCTAAGTGTGTTACCATTTCTTTGAGTAATCCTCTTCGATTTAAACGATAATTTCCAAATTTCTTATTGACGTGTGCTCCAATGACTGTTTCTTTCTGTGGGTATGACAATTTTGGGCATTAATTTTTCCCAGTAGTCACTCATTCGTCACCTGTTAGCAACGTGTCAATTAAGTGCCCAGGGTGTAGTAGTGTTTTCAGAATTAGTAGTTTTTGGTAGCATGTCGAAATATGTCACGAAAATTTACAAACTGCAATAACTCGAAACCCATTGATTTCCGACCCCCTGTGCATAGGGTCAAATCTGTTGCAAATGTGCTCTAGTATTACCCCTTTCCAGGAATAGGTCGAATTACCAATCACCCTGTATATACACATTGTTTTCTTAAAAAATATATTTTATATTACCTGGCTGAGAGTTGCTGTGTTGTTCTCGTAGTTTCTGTGAATGGTGACAAGAGGAATTCTGCTGTAATTGGTCCATGTGGCTGCAACATCAGGGAGAGATATGCTGGCAGGCAATGATCCATCCTCGTGGCAGAGCTCATCAAAAGTTTGCCAGAAATATTTCTTGTCGTCGTCGTCGTATGAAGATTTACTGAGGAGAATGAATTACGATTATTACTTCTGACATGAAATGTACTTGCGATCTCTGAAAATTCATCTCACTATCTCTTCTCTCACTTTTTGTGTGCGTGTGTGTATGTGGCAGAACGGTAAACATTAGAAAGAGAGAGAGAGAGAAAGTAAGATAAGGCAGTAAGCAGACACGAACAAGATCTACAGAGTAAGAAAGTGTGTTAGAGCGAATTCGCATTTGCTTTGTTTTAACTCGCTTTGCAAACATGTGAGGATGGACAATGATTGGATGAAATGGATTAGCCCTTGCACATACTAAGAAACATAATAACATTTCCCTCAAAGGACAGTTTGCTTGAAAGATCGCTTTCCCAAATGGTCTCCTGATTCTAACCCTCAAGCGAAAGACGCATGCAAAGAGAAAAATGTAACACAGACAAACTGAAGAATGAGATGATGAGAGAGAAAGAGTGGATGAGAGGAAGAGATATAAGTAGATGAATAGCAGCAGCTTAGACATATTCACAGAGAGAAAGAAAAGAGAGAGAGAGAGAAAGTGAGAGAAGGGGAAAATGGAGAGAAATATATAGGAAGAGGGAGAGAAGAAAAATAAATAAAGACGGGCAGAGAGGGAGACAGATAGAAGGAAGAGAGATAAAAAGAAAGAGAGAGATGATGATAGAGAAGGAGAAAACGAGACAGACAAAAGAGAAAAGGAGAGAGGGACATGAAAGGGTAGAGAGACATGAAAAAGAGAAAGAAAATGAAAAATAAAGACAGAGAGAGAAATACAGAGCCGGAGAAAAGAGGTAGAAGGAAAGAGGGGAAAAACAGAAAAAGGGACACATTGAAAGCGAGCGAAAAAAGAAAGAGAAGGAAAGTGAGAAAGGGAAGCAGAGAAAGAAAGAATCAGAGATTGATTGTCAAGCACCATTGCAAGAGAGGATCGTCACTCTCTTGAAGATTGAAACTAAGAAATCACTCCAGAATCTTCTAAAATATAACAATAATGAAGTAGACAATGATCACACTGTGTAGTGACATCTGAAACTAAAGATACTATTTCAGAGATACTAGTGGATGACAGCTGCAGAGTGTCCTCCAACAAGAGAAAAGGTTAATACACAATATTGTTTCAGAAGAAGCACAGAGACATACGCAGGGATGAATAAAGTAGGAACAGAAGGGGAGAGATAAGAACATGAAAAGAGGAGTGAAACATAAAATAAAAGAAAATGAATTGACAAACAGAAGAACAAAAACAGGGGTAGGAAAGAGTTTGATTGATTGATTGATTTAGTTTATTTTACTTCGCGTTTTATGCCTCTTGGCTCATTTGCGAAAATGGGGATGAGTGATGAAATAATGAAATTCAAGAATTGACATTCACAAACAACCAAGCCTGAGCGGGATTCGAACCCGGGACCCTTGGCGTCGTAGCGCCATGTGCTAACCACTTTTTTCATATAAAGTAAATACCCCCTACACGGAGGTATCCCCCACCATTCACACTTTTTCTCACATTTACATTTTTCAATTGTTACAGTTTCTCAGTTATTTATCATCTGGACAGACACAAATACCCATGACTTACCCGGGACTCGAACCGGAACCTCTAGTGTTGTAGCGCGCTCTGCTAACCACTCCGCCACGGAGGTGGACGTACTCGGCCACAGGGTACGGCGCAGGAAAGAGAAAACATTTACAAAGAAAGAGAGAGAAATGAAGGGAGAGAAGCAGAAAGCAACAAGGAAACCAATGAAACAAGAGAATAGGGAGAGAGTGAGAGTGAGAATCTAGTGAATGTAAGAACACAGAGAGGGTGAGAAATGCACAAGCAGAATGAAACTTATTTGAACACCAACAAATCAAGGTGCCCCACATTCGACCTCGGTGGAGGCCACCTGAAACTGTAGGTTTAATCCCGATTATCTTATTTGTGCATAAAATGTTCTTAAACTTTGACAAACGTTTCAAAACACACACATGCAGATGGCGGGAGTGAGAGAAAAGAGAGAGACGGCACCAAGAGGGACAGGAGGGACGATGACCCTCCAGTCAACCAGTAATAATGTTCTTTTTACGTGTTTTCTTCTTTAGCTGTGCACTAAATGTAATGCCCCACTCCCAAGTAAATATTCCTACTCCACTCATTACCTTTTTTCTGGCAGCGTCAATACACACACAGAAAAACACACACATTCCATTATACACACACACACATAACAATATCTCTGAATACTTACCCCTCACTGTCCATTTTACTCAACGCCTTCTGGTAATTAGCTGGAGAAACTGTTTCGTTGAACATTGACCTAATCACAAGTTCTGGAAAAGAATAGACGATTCTCAGTTATTTAATCAACCAGAAATGTAATGGTAATTTTGGTATTAACTTTACATCTAGATTGAGGGGTGGCTCAATATAAAATTTTCACCCATGTGAGGTGGATTTTTGGCGCCCTTTCCTTTCCACCCCTCCATCCTTTCTGGTCCCCTATTTTCTCCAATGTAAATATGAAAACGTTATAAATTTATGGTTTTAATAAATAAAAATACAGTTATGTTTTTAATATCTCACGTGTTACCATTCAAAAGAGGTTCATTTTAGGTATGTGTTTAATTCGTACATAATGACATCAAAATGAGAGGAATCTCTTAGCTTAAATTGCTACATGATTTTGCAATACAATTATTGTGTTATGCAGCAGTAACTTCGACTAATTCTTGACTACGCAAATCCAAATTCTTAAGAAAACATAACTACGCTTACGTATTCAGACATGAAGTTTTGGCGCTACTCAAGCGGGACGTCCCTTTTGCTGCCCCCGAGGGTGACGCCCCATCTGTTATCCGAGTTGCCCGGCCCTTAAACCGCCTCTATTAGATTCCTTCTAGGTCGTGAATTCTTCATCAAGTCGTAGAATTAAACGCAATACTTTTGCAGATTCCATTGTTAACCTTCTTGTATTAAACTCTTTTACTCATTTGAAGTAATTATGATGATCTAAGGATTCCAAAACCTAAAATCGTGTAGCTATTTTATCCACAATATTTAAGCAAAAATATTTACAAATTACACGAGAATAATCCTTGTGTTGTTTTTTTATTAAAACCCAAATAAATAAATAAATAAATAAATAAATATTCCGACCAGTGTTGGTTCGCAAGTTTGGCAGTTTTTACTATTTTTTTTATACAAGTAGAAAATTGATCGTGATGTGCTGAAACAGGAACATCCAAACATAGATCTCGAAAGTTTATACAGAGGCGTAATTTGGTTCGGCAAAGAGGACACTTGCCCACAAATTTTCAGGCTAATAAAAATGTATAAGTTAATGGTACTTTTGTTAACATCCTGGAACCTTAGTATCAAAGAATCCAGTAGTATTTACGATTTCTCAAATGTAACAGTATATTCTGGCTTTCAACAATAGTCCTAGTTGATATTTTTATGGTGTTGAAAACACTTTTGACTCTGCCTCCCAAAGTTAAGCTCCAAGTTCGATTCTAACCCTCCGAAGTTGGGTCCCAAGTTATACATCTCGTATATATATATCAAGAATGAATAATTAATGTAAAAATACTGTACCATCTCTTTGTGACCTTCTATAGGAATATCCGTCCTCTCGTCGGTAACCAAAATGGAGAAACTTCAGAAATCCTCTTTTTATTCTGAATAAGGGATCATCCTTTTTGAAAGAATATCGAGTTAGTATATGTATACAATTTTCAAATATAGATTCATGCAAAATTATACAATACCACAAAGAAAAACACTCCGCACAAACAACATGCAAGAATACTGCAAAACAATAAAATCACACATAGACCCTCCTATTGGGTAAACGTGCACTACACTCCTTAAGATTCTTATTGTTAACATGTGTAAAAATTGATTTGGAAATGGTGAAAAGAAAGCGGCTCTTTTGGAATGAAACAGTAGTGTTTTTTTTTTGGTTGGACTTCTTTCCATAAAGTGTTTCAAATCAATAAAAATACATTACTTGGCTGCGCTTTTCATGTTCCACAGCTTTAATCTATTCCTCTACTGTAAAGGGACACTCATATCTAAATCAAAATACAACTTTCAACATGGAATTCAAAACAAGACACAAGCAGTAGTTGCAAAAATGCCGACTTCTTTGAATGGAAGTGTGAACTTCCTATTTCAGTAGGCTTATTAAATACATCAATGTAGTACATAAACATTCGCATAACTAGAGTAGTTTTGTATGTAATTTGTAAATAGAATCTAATAGCATATGATGTGATATTCATTGTTTGAATTTGAAAATGAACATGAAGGAAAGAAAGAAGAAAGAAAATAGTGCTACCTCTTTTAAGGGGGTTAAGCCATGTTAAAGCATAGGCCAAAATTTCAATGGATAACCGTACAACTAATATAAATTCGGTAAGAAAGACATTTTCCGAAATAAAAGATTATTTTATTCACTAGAACTTGTGAGCCTTATAATTTTGTTACGATTGAAGGTATATAACTAATTAACAGAAAATGAAAGGTCTCCGCCATGTTCAAACTTCTGCGTACAGATGGCGCTGAAGTGGTAGTTTTGTCAATACGGGTGCATTTTCTTCTTTTATGACTAGTATTGAAGATTTCGTAGTTAAACAAAGATCACATGTTCTTTCCGCAAGCATCTGAAATACTATGGGAAAAAATGAAAACATTTCGTACCTTCAGAGAGTAGTGCTTATTATCAAAATTTTCGAAGTGGCGTTTAGTCGCAATATACTCCGTGGTGCAGATTTTAGCCAACAGTGTTACCGAGGTTTCACTCCGTGCCTTCTAACGATATGATCAATGCGAGTGCTTCGAAATTGTGAAGTTAGAAGTGAAGAGTCTGTGATGAAATATTAGCTAGTTGCGTAATATATAATTACAGAAAAAAATCAAGATTAAATTGTGGATCTAAGTAAGTATCGTTTTTATTACAAAATTGTTCTGTGTTATTATAAGTCAGTGAATTTATTGAAACCTAAGTTAATATCAAATAATCTTGAAATTAAGAAAATAAATCTGTGTTCAAAATCTAGATAGCATGGAAGGCTCTGGGCCATCCGGAAAAAGTTTCCCGTTTGTAAGAAATTCAACAAATTTCATACAAGTGAGGGAAATGTCTAACGAGGAATGTAATAATAAGAACAGAAAGGACGTCCAAATGGACATGAACGAAATAATGGAAGGAAAAAAGGATACAACTTCAAGTAAAGAAGGAGAAAATATGGATGTTGAATTGGTTACTAAGCAACCAAAAAGTCAAGACACTAAATGAAATCGAGCAAGAGTTAATGAAAAGGAGGAATCAGTAAATGCTCCAAAAATTTTCAAAGCAAAGCGTGAAACAGAATGTTGGTAGCTTTTGTACTATTATGTTAGGTAGTCACTTAAGAGAAGCTAGAATTAAGGTGAATTATGTTAAGGCATCGGGTCCTAATCGTGCAACAGTTTACTTTTTAACATCCAATGATGCAAATTACTTTTACTTGAACAAAGAGTTTCAAGAGAAGTACAAGGTAAATGTCAAAATCCCGAAGAGTCTTTTACACAGAATGGGACTAATATTTGGGTTACCGTTACATATAAATTTAGAAGTAGTACAAGATGAAGCAGAGGCTGAGAGAAATATTCCAAAACTCAAAATGGAAAGAATGAAGAAGAAGATTAATCAAGAAAATGGGGAATTTGTGTTCAAACCGACCAAATTGATCGGCGTAACGTTTCAATCACAAAGGTTGCCCTCGCATGTAAAGCTACTCAGTAACATATGTCAGATACAGTGTCTCTCAAAAGTTTTAGGACAACGACATTTTAAACTAGGCAACCCAAATTACGTAAGGCGCTGGTGGATTGCGGGTAGAGCAGGCGCGGTTGGCTGTATAGCGCAAATGTGCAGTGAACCCCCAGTAATATACAAAATAAACAATAACTGAGAAGTTCATAAGCGTAGAGTGGCAAATTCTCTTAGTGAGAAGGAGAAACCGGGGGCCAGAGCCACTCAGCTCCCCCGTAATTCCGTTTCGTGCAAAGCCTCCGCTGAACCTCCGCAAGCCAACCCCTACCATGCTAAAAGCTTAGGACGGCTAGCAGAAGCTCGACGAGTACATATGGCGAAAATACATGCAGTCGGCTACTCCAGGAAGCTCGTCTCGTCAAAACGGACATGCGCAGTTCGTAGGATCACCAGCGAGCTGGAGTCAACCACGCTCTTCTCTCTTCCAGTGTTGCACTATGTGTTTCAATTTGAATTCATTTGGCATTCTCTTTGTATTTTTATATTTTACAAGA
Source organism: Lepisma saccharinum (assembly GCF_977018435.1). Lineage (NCBI taxonomy): Eukaryota > Metazoa > Arthropoda > Insecta > Zygentoma > Lepismatidae > Lepisma > Lepisma saccharinum. The sequence goes on from NC_139232.1 coordinate 104,419,192, forward strand.
CTTATTAGATTAATGAAGAGGGTGTAATATAAATGTAGAGGTGACCCCAAACGAAAGCTAGAAGTAAAGATGATGGGACAAATAAGATAAATATGATAGAAAACAACTTGCCTACACATTCAGAGTTTTCATCTTTAAGATGGAAACACTTCAGGTGGAAGGAGCCGAAAAGTCAAAAATAGCGCGAGGGCGAGGGGTTGCTTATCGGACAAGACTTAAACAACCTTTTGGTCTTCTTACGTCAGACTAAATGCTTTCGTTGACATGTTAGGCTTTTTAGGTTTAGTTGTCTTAGAATATATACACTCAATTTTCGGGGCTTACCGTGCTTGACCAAAAATGTAATATTTGCTATTTATTCAAGCCTAACCTAACAATGAAGACATTTCGCACTTACGTCAGAAGACGACCAAAAAGTTGTTTGGGTTTCGTGCGATCAGTTATACTCTAGCGCGAGAGGGTGTTCGAAGGGACGCGCGCATTTAACTTTGTTACGTGTCATTGTCTCCATACTTGTTAGTTTGTTTTGAAGTGCATGGCTGGTGATTGAAATATATATGGCATAGTGATACGTTGAGTGAAGTGAGGTGGATTGTGTATTGGAAGGAGTGTAGTTGTTGCTGTGCGAGAAGTTAACATATTGCATAGAATAGAATCTAATCGCTTTGATTTAGTGATATACTTTCGAATAGTTATATAAGAATTATCTTGTAATCAAGGGGACTTGGGTTCGATTACTGATACATACTCATTTTAGCAGGCAGAGATTTGTATTTTTAACTGTAGGTTCAGGATCCAGTTCCAATAATATAGTCTATTTGACAGTGGTGGGACCAGAAAAGAGTTGGCAAGAGTGGAAGAGGCAAAATTGAGGCGAGAATATTTTCTGAATTCTGAGATACCCCTAAATACAATACCATACGAAAATCTTAAAATAAAATGATCGCCCCCTACACACACACTCCTTGGTGCTGTCACTGTTATCTGAGCATAAAGCAAATTAACTTTGTCAGTAATCTACAGGCCAAAATTTGATAATTTTCCCAGTACTATCTCTACGAACCAAAGCGTGTAGTGTCTCAAAAGGTTTAGATAAGTCCACTTTGCATAATTTTGGTGAACCCCCAGGAAAATTATGCACGAGCCGCGCCTGGTATAGAGTTAGGCTAAATTTCAGGGTTGCCATATGCACAATAGATATTTGTGAAGTTCGCGAAAAGAATAAAACCAAGTATTATTGTATAAAACTCTAAAAAATATATCAGCATTACATTTGTCACAAATAAGAAATACTTTCTGAAAGAAAGAAAATCGATTTTCTAGTATTTCATCGCTGATGAGTCTACACAAAGGAAAAGAGAAGAGAAGAAACGAAAAGGGACAAAAAATGAGAGGAGAAAAGAAAGAGCGAAAGGGGAAGAGGAAACGTAAAAGAGGGAAGAAAAGATAGGAGGACAGATGTGGATAGGAGGAGTAATGAGGAGAAAGGAAAAAGATGCTAGGAGAGATGAGGAAAATGGAGCAAAGAGGAGAAGAGAGAATTTGAAAGAAATGAGAGAGAAGGAGAATAGGAGGTTTGATAGGAGAGGAGGAGAACAGAAGAAGGGAAAGAGAGTAAAAGAGAGAACATGAGAAGAACAAAAAGAAGAGGATAAGAGTGCAGTGAAGTCGTAAATCTAAGACAGGAGAGGAGATAAGAGGAGTGGAGAAGAATGGGATGGAGACAAGAGGCGAGAACAGGAGGGAAGGCAATATGACATATAAGCAAAGGAGAAGAAGGGGAGAGATGAAGGAGAAGGAGACAAGAGATAGGAGACGAGAGAAGAGATGAGGTATTTGTAGAAAATATCGTCTCAGCGTCAAGAATTGATGCATTGATCAAAATATCGACATGAAACATTCAATAATATTTTAAAATGAATTGGAGAATGTATTAGATCTGTGCGAAATGCCATTTGGCTGAGTTCAGAGCGAGATAAAATTTGCCACGTAAGATCTTTGATTCTACCTGCGATTATACCACTAAAAACATGGATGTAATTTTCATATTTATAAGAATTATCCAATTTTTCTCCATTTCTCAGTTCGATGAAATGGAGGTTTTGTTATTTAACATTTCTCCTTCCCCCATCGTTAATTCCAAACAGAATCATTCCGTTTCACACTGCATGGACAATGAACACAATGCGATATGTCTAAAACTCATGGAAATTTTCTGCAACCGGAGGGGTTTGAACACACGACCATCAGGTTGACAATCTAGAACGGTAAACACTACCCTACAAACTTTCGTTCATGAGAATAGCTAGAAGGAGCTGACCAGTGTGAAATGTAGAAGCAACTCTACTCCTACATGAAATGTGCAAAGAATACTTGTTTGTAATAAAGAAATCGAAGGTAGAAGGAATCGGCGCAAACATTTAATGGAGAATTGCACATGATGAAAACTTTTCATTCGATATTTGTGGAGGTATCCTTGCATTGAACTGGAGTGGATAAAGGGGTAAAATTAGTATGTCCTGAATTACCACAAATATAAATAGTCATTTCATTTATATTTGTCAATGTCTTTGAAGCAGTACACAATTATCGTTAGAGTATCATAATTCTCGATCTTATACGTAAAAATATCCCTTTGAACATGTGTCAATTCATTTATTTGTTTAATTTTTTTTATTAAATTCCAGATGCAGAACAATGTAGCCACTCTACACTGCTATTACAAATAATGCTACAATGCTCTTGTTTAATAAAAGAAGAATTAAAAAAAGAGCACGTCGTAATGGGACTCGAACCTGGGACCGCTTGATGCCCAGTCGAGAACTCTAAGCAATACAGCACGGCTTTACCTTCCTTTCAAACAATAATTTTTATATATTCAGTCACTCCAATATTGTAAGTGTCGTTGGATATTCATGAAGTTGAACTTTTACTTTAATTTTGAATTTCTTTTCTTGTATTTGCAGCTATCTTCGAGAAAATATCTCGAAGTGATGAAGAAAAACGAGAATTTTGATGTAGCGTTAACAGCGATGTGCACAATTTTTAATAAAAAGTACCAGAAGATTGGTCCAAACAGTAGATTATTCCAATTTTAAAAACAGGCAAGGATCCTCAAGTAGGTAACTCATATAGACCTATAGCTTTGACGTCAGTTATAGGAAAGATATTTGAGAAACTGATACAAAAAAGAATAGAATGTTTTTTTTAGAAAGCCAAAACATATTTCAGTTCGAACAAATAGGATTTCGAAAGGGATTAGGATGCCAGGACGGATTAATCACTCTATCCTCTTATATTTTCGACTCACTGAAAAGAAAAATAATTCCATTAGCTGCATTCTTAGATGTAAGCGCAGCTTATGATAATGTAGATATTAATATCCTAATCCAAACAATACAACAGCTAAAAATACTCACAACTATGTTTTGATATTATGGAAGTTACTGAGTAAAAGATCTGTATATTTCCACTTTTTCAGTGAAAGTAGAGGACCTTATTCAGCCTGCAAAGGGTTACCTCAGGGAAGTCCTTTAAGTCCTTTGTTATTCAACATACATATGATCGGGATGGAAAGGAAATTAATTCCAACAGTCAATTATCTTCAATATGCAGATTATATCTGTATCTATATAATATTACAATTTTTACTAAAAAGAGAACACCTCCAATAGTTTACTCAATGTCTCGAAAAACAAGAATTCCCATTACATCCAGAGTAAAATATTTAGGTGTCCTCTTGGATGAAAAACTAACTTGGAAGGGTCAAATTAAAGCAATACAAGTCAAGTCAGAAAAAGTGTTTAATTTGTTCAAAGGAATAGCAAATACTCAGTGGGGATGTCATCCTCGAGTTATGCTTTTATTTTACAAGAATTATTTTCGGCCTATGATAGATTATTCTCTATTGGCAATGTGTAACTTGACAGAAGGAAAATTGAATTCCATTGATTTCATACAAAGGAGATTCTTGAGAAAATGTCTAGGCGTTATGAACAGCACTCCAAACGTAGTAGTATACATGGAAGCGGGTGAATGTTCCATTTCATGTAGACAGAAGATGTTAGCAGCAAATATGCTCTTCAAAGTGAAATCATATTGTGAGCATCCTTTCAACAATGTACTAAAATATATGATACACTTACATGAAACAGAAAAAGTAACAAACAGAAAAGCTGCTATGTGTATAGAATTGTATAATTCGTTTTGTCAAGAATACCAGGATGTTCTACAGATGTGTTCACGGCCAGTTTTTTCATTACATTATCCTCAACACTCTGGATAATATTCATTTCCCTCGTTATTCGCACATATCGGAATATTTTACTTAATGGCAAAGTTTTTTATTACATATACACAGATGGATCTAAAAGTGAGTCAGGAGTTTAGATGCGCAGTGTACGATCCACAACATAAAACAGACCTATTATTTCGGCTTCCGCAAGACTTACGCAATTTACCAAGCTTTAATGTATGTCCAAAAATTAAATTTACGAAAGCTCTTAATACTTACTGACTCGCAAAGTGTATTACAGGCGCTTAAATCTTCTTACAAGAGTCTTTAAAAATTATCCCCTTATATTATAAATTGTATACAATTAGTTCAAACAATACAAAAATCTGGAAAAACCATTGAGTTTTCTTGGGTTAAAGCTCATAGTAATATTACAGGCAATTCTCATGTAGATGAATGTGCAAAGAAAGCAATGTGTCTTCCAAATATTGGAGAATCATACAGACCATTTGTTTAATTCAAAACACACAAACCATGGTTTCATCTTGTAAGTGCTACAAGAAATGTAATTATATTAATTAATAGACTGAGAATGGGCCATTTGTGTACTAGGCAACATTTATCCAAAATTGGAATAACGAACAATAAGAAATGTGAATGTGGCTGGGAAAGTGCAGATGCACAACATATAATACTGGAATGCTCAAAATATAATAGAGAGAGAAATATCGTGTATAAAACTTTAAATCATTTAAAGGTTCAGTTTTTAAAAAATTCTTAAGTTCAGTTGTTAATCCAGATGTGCAGATTGGTTATAGTTTGTTATCATTTTTAAGGGAGTGTAACATACAATTGTAAAAGGCAAAGTGTTCTTTAAAAAAACAACTAATAATCTGATATCTGTAAAATAGGGGGGAAAACTGATAATTTTAATGTAAACAATTGTGTACATTTTATATGTGTATTGTTATGGACAAAAGCGGCAAAAAAGCTGTTAGGTTTCAAATAGAGGAATGAATAAATGAATAAACTAAGTTACCAGAGGATAACGAATCCAGTAAATGTTGGAAGAAAGAAACATCGGAAAAACTGAAAGGTAAGTCTTATATTTAAATGCATGTTGCTTAATCCATCAAAAGCAAAACGTTTGCAGTATGCAAGAGTGATGCAGAATGTATGATTTATTTATATGTTGAGGAAATACCTTCCGATATAATTTCTGTGAGAATATCGCTTCAACTTGTCTACTTTTCAAAGCAGCACGCATTTTCCCTTACAAACGAAGTTGATAATTCTTTGCAATTGAAAAATCAGAAGAGATCGTTATTTTAAATTAGGCATAATGCAGATATTACAGTTTTGTGATTATTCCTAGAGCATGAAATACCTTGATATAGATTATGTTCTGGCATTAAATCGATATTGCACAAAATGCTCTACTATCGTTCCTGTAAGATTATTTTCGTATTTCACTGGTGCTATTCAAATGTACTACATCGGAATTTGTATTACGAATCAGTCGTTCATTATAGTTTCACTTTGCCCTTGTACATGGTTGAAACGAGTCGTTTCTGACCTCTTTTGAACAAGATTTTTCTCCTTTTTGTTTTTGAAACTTGAACACGGTTCATAAATCTCGCAAATGTTAAATGCATTAAGTAGGTTAAGCTAATTTAGGTTGGATTGGAATAGATTTAATGTGAGATCCCCGAATTTTGTGCAAGTTCTGGACAACGTTCTGTTAACTTCTTTCACAGCATCAGGTCAGAAAACCGGTTTCGTAAGCTGTATAAAACTCTTCGGTTTTCTCATTCTTTCATAATTTTGAACGCCTTGTAATGGTAGTGCAGCATTTCGAATACGTTCATGCTTTATGTATTTAAAGTGTAAAAGTACACCCTAACAGCTAAAAGGGTAAAGTCCTAACCGCCTACCAAACAATAGTTTGCGTGTTTACTGAGAATTTACAAATTACTATAGATTAGTAAAGATTAGAAGTTCAAATATTTTACAAGTGCAAGGCCAATCATTTATTTGTGGGTAAGATTGACTGATTTTCAGAGAAGTCATAATTTGTCCACATTATGCTACGAATATTTGATGCAATAACCTACTGAAGTCCAAGTCATATTCATAGGCGTGCGCACGGGTGCTCACGGACGTTCGCAGATTTTTTTCCACATAGGGACAAGCAAGATATTTTTTCATGGGACATATTACCCCGATAATATGCCCATGGGGCTGTCCACTCAAAAACACCACTTGAATTTGAAATTATCGCATACTTGCGTCCCCCCATTACAGAATAATTAATGTAAATTACTATGACTGAAATCAAATTATACATGTGAAATATATACTTTTAGATTGATATTCGTTTTCGAAGTGGGAGGTGTGATAATCCTTGCCTCCCTTCTAGACGTTCCATGCCCCTACATTATTATACTTCCACTTAGAAATTTAGTGTAGAGGAATCTTATGACTGTTATTAAACGATATTATTGGAGAAAATGAAGTATTTCAAGCCGATGAAAATTCAAATTAACTACGGGGAAGGGGTAGCAGTGACGCAACCACAATGGGGCACAGGGGCATTGCCTTATCCCAATCTTGGACAGAAATCAATTCTAGGAGGGCAAACATTGAAGTAAGAGAAAGTAAGGCTAGCAGAAATTAAGAGTAGTAAGACAATAGGATACTGTGATGGACTTTTCCCAGCGTCCACCCAAAGGTTTATTTTTTTGTTTATTTTTTTTTTCTTATTTTCGAAAGTTAGCGTGGGTCATGGGAACGCTCATGGACGTCACCCCTATTTTTGACCACCTCCTTCGCACAGCATGGTGCTGTCACAGTATGTGAATTTACCACCATGCGACTTTCACGGCCAAGGGACAGAATGCAGCAGCCAGTCTAGAAAGCTGAAAAAATGTAACAATAGAGCTAGGTCTCCCCAACGAAATGCGCGCCTGGACGTCAGTGTTGCCAGGCATGTCAAAATTTCACCGGCATAAGTATGTAAAGGTATCACTTTGTCTTTTCCTCTTTCAACTTTCTAGATCTAGTGATTTTCTTCCATGCTAGATGGCTCCACACCCTCCATTCTAGGGGGGGTCTCTTCCGATTCGAGTCGCACCATATTTTCAGACATTCTCACGTCAAGCCTTTTCTCTGTCCATCTGTGCGATCATATATTTGTCTCTCGAATATTTACAAGCCTGTCACCATTTCGAAAACATCCCTTGCGTAAATTTCAGAATTAAGCTCAATGGAGAACTATTTACCTTCATAAATTTCGAACCTAGGCATGTTTCTGTCGACTTTAGTAAAAGGGTGAGTTATATATAACGTTGTAAACTTGCCAGGTCACACACCCTCCATTCCATGTTCATTGTCAATAGTGCGTCAGTAGTGCATAATGGAGAAGAAAGTGCAAGCTCCTGATTGGTCAGAGGAGCACAATAGTGCAAAATAGTGTTTCCAGGAGTGTGGAGAGTCCTGGGACAGACAGTCTAAGTTTTAACGGTGAAGAAGTAAGGAGGCAAAGTGGTCGCTCTCGAAAAGTTCTTTGATTCTTTGCCTTGTACGCATATGAGAGCAGTGCGGATCTGTTGACGCTCGGGCGTGTGAACGTGCAAGTGTTAAAACAGCGCCAAGTACGAACTGTGTGCAGTGCTGATTTGTTGACGCTCGGACGTGTGAACGGGAAAGTGTTGAAGCGCCGTCAAAGTACGGCGAGTCCAACGTTAAGATGCCAGCAGAACAGCTTATACAGTAATCACGCGTGCTGAAATGGACTGAACCGGAGACGACCAAGGAACCCACCAGTGGTTCTGGCTGCCATACAGAAGGACTGCTATCATTTCATCTATTACCCCCCCCCCCCATCCATATCTCTTCAAACGTGACGTCAGGACCATATTAGAAGACTGGGCCCCAACGATGAACTCAGTGCGCGCTTATATATATATTTTTTCTTTCTAATGTGCATCGGCAGACAAGGTAATGTGCAAACTGTAGTGTAGTACGCGTACTGCATGCATTATGTAATTGGCCAATAATTTCAACTCTTCATTGCTAATTTAGTTGTGACAGTGTGTATAAATTTTATAAATATGTTTATAGGTCTTTATTCTTGGATCAGTTTTGGTCACCTTGCATAGTTAGCCAAACTAATAGAAATTAAAATTATGGAAATAATAATGATTCTGTTTGCATCTCGATTTACCTACTCATATTAAGTTTCACCTGCAAATGTGTGTGTTACAAGGAGCCAGTTGAGGTTGTATGTATAGCTAGCCGTGGATTTAATTTTTGATTTGTCTTGTTTTGTTGCCCAACTGGTTCCCGGAGGCACTGTTGCCTCCATGATGTGGTGGCTCCCTATTTCTACCGGTAGGCAGTCATTACAATACTCAAAATGGAATTAGTTTTCACGTCTTTCTATCATATTTTTCCCATACGGCCAGGAGCACTTGTAGGGAGTACAGAGGGGCAATTGCCCTTCGACTTCAAATTTTATATAAAAAACAAAAATACATTTCGTAAAATTTTCTTGCTCGCTTCGCTCTCAATATCTGCATTTCTTACAGTCTTGCCAAGACCATACTCATAGCTAGGGGACGGCGGGAGTTGTCCCTGGGCGCTGAACAATCTGAATGAGAAAAATTGTAAAAGAGAACCCCATGGTGCCCCGTTAAATTTATTACGCCATATTAAATCAATACTGTTTTCAATTTGCAAAAATTTGAATAGTGAAATGTTTTGCTCTCTTCGCTTGCAATTTATTTTCTGTACTGCATTGTAAATTAACAGAGACAGTGTAAGAACAATTAAGTACTTCAGACAGTTGCTCCTGTAATAGCTTGGCTTGGAGGAAAAAGAGCGCGCATATTTCAGAGACAATTTATATCATTTTTGCTGTTGGTTTGTTATGGGGCGGATGAATTGCAATGCAATAGAACTAAAACAGTGAGATAAAGTGAAGTTTTTCTTTCCCTACTGAACTTTCAAGGCTTTTGCGCCCCCTAATCAAATTGTCTGCGCACGCCTATGGTCATATTTCACATGCACTGTAATGATAGATCTGGGTCACTGAAGTGGGCTGACACCGTGAATCAAACCTTTCATAATTCTGTTATAACAGGACCACTTCGTTAACCATTATGGTGCAGTTAAGATCAATTATATTCACATCCACTTACACAACATCTCTAAGTTGTTTTCATTTTATTATTAACTCAACTTGTCTGTGGTTGTAACAATGTAATGAAAATTATTATTTCATCTTTGTTAAGTTCATAGTCTCATACACCATATTAACAAAATTTTTATTTGCTCCTTTTGCAGATGAACATTTGAGAATCTATTTGATGTGTCTTCCAAGAATACCTTGAAATTTGTGAAAAGGACAACAGATTTGACTAACAATGGCAACCTAATACCGTGGAAGTTTGTGGATATGCTTCTATGGAATCAAAATCGTCTGTGTGGATTTTTTGAACTGTACAGAATTTGCAGATACGTGGTTGAATGGTGATGGTTTACAAGATATCAAGAGTCCAAAATATACTCAAGAAATGATGTTGCAAGACTTCTTGATATCTGGTTGCAAGTAGTCAGCAATTTGGAACGGTATATTTGAGAAACTGAAAATAACGGGAATGGTATAACTTGTTTGTCTTGTCTGTCAAGTTATAGAACACCTTCCTTGAAATTTTTGCTAGTTCCAATTTTTAAGGATATTTGCTTTCTGAATGGGATGATGATTTCAAGACAGCAAGAAGCATACGCATCTATGAGAGAATGACATAATGTTTTGCAGGATGAGCAAGAAGGAGAATGAAGTTACATTGAAACAAAAATATAAATGTGAATTTATACGTATATCCCGAATATATAGTTTTAGTAGTCCCTTCATGCTATGATTTTTGAATGATTTGAATTTTATTCTAATGGTAATTATTACCATATTGTATCTTAGAAAACTTCTCTGCAAAAAACTTCTTATCTGATTTATACTGAACTCTAAGATATCAACAGTGTTTGGAAAGTTACTTTTCAAAAGTAATTCAAAGTTAATCACTTGAGAAATTAATTCAGTTATAATTACTGTAGCTTTAAAACGTATCTAATTTAGTTACTATTACAATTACTTTATTCTAGATTAGTTATATCTTGTAAGACATGGTTCAGAACATGAAATGCAAGCGCACTATTCATTTCATCACAGATGACCACCAACAACTTAGCATTTAGTTTCATATATAATTGAGGACTAACATTGTAAGTGCCAAAAGCGAAAGTGTTTGGAAATCGCATCGTTCCGCACATTAGTCCGTAAGAACGTGTACACTAGTAACCTCTTTACAAGCCCTTTGAACTACTTAGAGGGCTACCAGCCACATTTCACGTTTAACACATTATAAAGCATGGCACGTTCAACAGTTTAATTTGGAAAACGGTGTTTGAATTACTGTGACACTTACAGCGTTTACCAATTTTACTCTTCAATTATAACTACTGGTCTCCGTGTTGGAGTGGTTAGAACAGCGCGTTTCGACGCTAGGAGTCATGATCTTCTAAATGATTAATTGCAATAAAGGTTTTTCTTTAAAGCACTGCTTAGCGATCTTGCCCGTAGTCTTAGCAACTGGATGTATTAAGCAAGACTCTATATTACACTTAGACTTAAAGTCATTAGAGTTAGAAGGTAAGAAACGACTGCAATATTTTATTTCTGCATCTATTTTTTGTACATTTAAAAGTTCTTACTCATATGCTTGAAATGCCTCAATTCACACTTTTGCATTCTCACCTGAGAGAGGGATATACCTGCTTGGGATATATTTGATTTTGAGTATTGGAAGTATAGGATAGGCTCTGGTTCGAATCCCGACATGGGTATTCTTTGTATGTGATCCTTCATAAGTTTCATAATTTATCACTCATTCTCATCTTTGCGATTAGACAAAAACGACAGAAAAGCGTAGTGAAATACATTAAATCAATCAACCATATAATTATGACTAAGTTAATATATTTTATATGTAAATACAGAGGCAATAAAATCCACATCTTTTACTTAAGGATGAAAAAATAATATTTTCTTGTATTCTTGTTGAGCAAACAATATATTATTGAGAATTACTGTTGAACTGTGGTATACCAATGAGAATTGTTGGAGATTATATAGCCTTATGTCGAAATTATTCTAATAAAAATACGCTTGGAATAGATACTTTCTGGTTCTTCGCAATAAATAAGATTGTTCTCATTGTCTCACGATTTCAATAATCACTAATTCATCCATTCTTTCAGGCGGGGATATAATTCAACAAATTGTAAAAATGGAACAGAAGAAAATTCCTTTCTATGCGAAAGAATGTACACTTCTGTTCAGATCAATTGGTACATACTTCAACTCTTCGACCCTATAAAGAGTGATACTTTATGTGAACAGGAGTGTACAACTAACTTTGAACTTAGTTACTAGTTAGGTGGAAAAATAACTGAATTTCAGGTACTAATTTCATAACGTAAGTAGTTTACAGTTAATGTTACTCGAAAATGTTACTGTTACTTCCAGAGACAGCTGCAGAACAAACCAGTATAATTCGAGAAGAACTGTGAAACAGGACGTTTGGCACTGTGCGGAGGCAACGTGTGTAAAATTGTACTTAAGTAGTATGAAACGAACAAATAATCACTGTGCTGCTCCTTTACCTTTATTCCCGGGTTTCAAATAAAGGCCTCCCCGATGGCGTAGTGGTAACGTCGTCGCCTTGTAGCTACTTAAGAGGTTCGATACATGGTGGAGGCGCATTGCACAGTGGTTCGGATCCCACTTTCAACTGTAAGTCCAGTCCTGATTTGCCTATCAGGGCATAAAAAGGACTTAAAACGTGAATTCAAGGTTTTCAAATAAATAATTTTCTTAAAGTATAGTAATTTGAGCTTTAATTTCCATTGCAACACAGTTAATCCTTGTTTCCATGTCATTAAAATGTTGACGAAGGAAAACGTTGATAGTATAAAAAATACACATAAAAACGTAAAGTTTCCACCTTCTAACAGGGTCTTCTTCAGACGAATATCCACAATTGAATATTCGTCTGATGAAGAACCTGTCAGAGAGTGAGAACGTTACGTTTTTATGTGTATTTTTTTATACTATAAAAGTTTTCCTCGGTCAGCATTTTAATGTTGTTTTTTTTTAATTTCCATCTTCAGTTTTCTTCCAATATTGCGAATAAGAACCTTTGCAGGTTTTAATATACCCGAAAATATTATAAGCAAAGATTATTTGGTCTTATCGTCATCCTGAGAAAATGGAACACTTTTTTGTATCAATTGTAATTCTGCAAGAAAAATACATTAAGAATCTGACACTTACAGCCTTGTGGAAAAATTAACATTAATACTTTTAAGCATTTTGAACAATGTTTATAATTGAAAAAATTGAAAATGTGTTTTATCTTTAACTTCATTTTACTAATACATGGTGCGGAAAATAATATCTTGTAAATGGCGTTTCAACAATGAAAGCACGGTGCGTGGCGTTGCGTTCTACCCAAGAATATTTTGAACGGTCACTCCATACACAAGGAAACAACTTCGCTGCAGGAAGCGAACGGAAACGTCTCTGCGCAAGTAGTGACACGAGACGGCTCTAGAAGTACCAATGAATACATGAGAGGGTATAACGAGTATCGTTATACGAGTCATATTATATTCAACTGTATTCATGTTTTTCTCTATATTATTGATAATGATTATTGATAATTAACCATGACTGTTGCTGCGCGCATGTTTGTATTCTTGAGGACTCGCAGAACAAAATTTTTATATCTGTTGGCAACATTGAGCAGCGCGATACGAGTAACAGATCTTTTGAACGGTTCATTGGTAATAACTGATCTTGATTTCCGAACGGGATCCAGCAAGAAAATGCTTCTTTCCTTAATGTGATTTAGCGAGTTCGTGAAAAACAAAGATTAAACCATGGGTTTTAATCATTCTCGGATATACGTTGGATGTGAAAGCAGTTCTGCACTGGGAATTGGACTTGTTGCCGGAAATTGCAGGTTGGAATCTGAACGTGAGGAACGGGTCGCGGAAGAGCGATTCAGGAGTTCGGGGAGAAAATATGGTAGACGCAGAAGTGAGCTGTTTGGATGCTGCAGATATCAAGGGATATCGGTCCATTTATAGGCGATCCATCCAAATTGAAGGATGCCTATGACCCACAAAGGATAAGATTACCTATTTCACGAGAAATTTGTGAGCGCAAGTGAAGGAGTGAGCGGATATGTGAAATTTATTTTCGCTCAATATTCACAAATTGAAGGACCCGGATGCATTGTAAGTAGGAATCCTTTTCTATCTAAGTGCTTACGGATAAACTCAAATCCAACTTGGAATACATGAAACTCATCGGCAATATACGTGATTTAAGCTAGCTTTCGTGTGCGTATATTATGGCCATAATACGAAACTCAATACGTCGTTAATTTGAGCGCGAAGCATATGCTTGAGGTAGCCATCTTGTCGAGAAAATCTCTCGCTGCCTAAGACTGTGTAAATATTAATTATTGTATATAATTTTAATTTATCGTGCTCAATTTATTCATTGTTTTCTGTGATATTTGTCAAAATTTACCTCATATCGATTGAGAGATTTGTAACGTATGTTCACGTCCGTTAGCTGTCAATAATTGAGGCTGCTAAAACTTACATAGACAAATTTCATTGTTGGTTTTCATACGTTGAAATGGTATAAAATTGTATTCGTCAGCAATGTCAAAATGATCTAAACTGGTAATTTTCAGATTATTTTCACACGTAATAATTTACGGTGTCAATGTGCATGTTGTGATCGATTTTAAGGAAAAAGACAGCGATCACATCAGTTGATATTCACGTATTAATACGCCATTGTCTGGCATGTTGGTAAGGTGCAAAATGTTGCTTACACAAAATATTGTGTTATGTGTTCGTCGTAATTCAAAATAAAATCCAGCAGATCTTATTTCTGCAATTGTTTTAGTTAATAAATGCTCATAAATCAACTCTCTAGTGTGAATATTATTAATTTACAGATTTCAATTCATGTAAGATAACCATGTGCATACTAATGTCAGTGATCTCTTACAGGTGGGGGGTTCACTTCTTACTGGTCACTCGTGCATGAATAATAACTCAAGAAATTGTTACTTACTTTTACCTTAGCGTATTCGTTATCGGGAAAGAATTTAAATTAAGTTCATCTTTCGGGTGCGTCAATAAGTCAACGGAGATGGGTTTATTTTAATATACAGGGTGGACAGGTGACAGCGGAATTTAGTATAAAGCATAAGTTCATTTCTGCTGCGGTTTTATACTTCTTGCGGTCAATAATGGTGAACATAAACTTTTAGGGTAATTTTGGTCAAGATTCTTTAGTTTGTTTAAGCTTAATTGTTGTAATTCTTTAACACGGCTACCAGCGTTACCGATGAGATGGGTGGGGTCACGTGTGAGAATTTGATGTGATTTCAGTGTTTTGTAATTGAGATGTCATCTAAATTGTTCACATTAACTTAATATACCTACCCATCAGGCTTTGACATTCTGATTGAGAGTTCTCACCTCTCAGGGTTCGTCACATTAAGATTACGAGACGTCAGTGTTAAAAGTTTTATAGGCATTAAGCAAATTTTTATTTTAATTTTTGGGCAAAAAAAAAAAAAAAATGGGAACGGAAAACGAACCTGTGACGTTGGAATCGTTGTTCGCGTTCATCAAGCAGAGTGATGAAAGGAATGATCAACGGTTCCAAGCGTCAAAAGCAAGTATTGAGTTGCTGAAGTCAGAATTAAATGACAGTAACCAATTGCTGAAGTCAGAATTGGATGACAGTAACAAATTGCTGAAGTCTGAACTTACCGCTCACACTAGTATGTTGGTGGGGAAACTTCAGTCAGACCTCAGTGATACCAGCAAATGTATCTTAGACTTGCAACAAGATGTGGTCAAAACAAGTGAGGGTCTTCATGATCTCACTTTGACAGTATCTCAATACAGATTAGAATGCATGAGTAGAGCGGAAGGGTTAGACAGGAAGTATGATGAATTGGCACGTAGGTTAGATTCGGAAGTACAGGGTGTGCAGAAATCGTTGGAACAAATTAAAACTGATAACGAAAGTCACATTAGATCTTTGGAAGGGCAAATTGTAGAAAAGGTGTTGGTTAAGATTGCAGGTAGAAGTCAGGACTCCAATCGAGTTCCTAAGGATTATCAGTTAGGAAAAGCGATCAGTGATAGTGAAGTGGTAGTGGTAAAGAGGGAGTCTCTATCATCCTCTCAACCGGTTGTGCATGTTTCTTCTCAGCTTCTAGGGTCGGAAACTTCGGTTGTTAATACTCTGCCGCCAGAAGTTATGGTAACACTAAAGTCTCTCGAAAATTCTATGGATAGGGTTAGCAAGGTTATGGCCAGCTGGGAACAGGGGAGTCCTCATAAGGTATTTGAAATGCAGTATAGTGGAGAAAAACCGGTTAAGGGTAAAAGTGTCGATCCCTCGGTAACTGAAATCACTGGGGTGGGTCGATTGGATAAGGCCACTTCTACAGACAATTCGGATGCAGGGAATGTCAAGTCAGGTATAATGCGGAAACCATTTGCGGGCTATTGTGTTTCTAGTGCAGAGTCATCGACTGATGCTGAGAAATCTTGGAGAGTTAATTCAGCAATAAGAAAGAAGGGTTATCTAAAAACCAGGCACAGAAAATCTAAAATGTGTGGGGATGGGGAAAAAGTTGACGATCCAAAGGGAGAGATTAATGGGAAGAAGGAACATTCTGATTTTAATGCTGTTCATGGGGTTGCTCCTGTGAAAGTATATAGCATAAAGCCCCAGGATTTAGTAAAATTCCCAAAATTTAATGGCTTGATCACGAATGTAACTCCAACCGAATTCCTGGAAAAGGTAGAGGAACTTTTGGAGTTATATGGAATTGATCAAGCGCACTACATTAAATATGTTCCTAAACTATTGACTGAAAGTGCGAAGCTCTGGTTTGCAGAGAGAAAGGCTCAGTTGATTTCTTATGATGCATTTAAATTGGAATTCATAAGCCATTACGAAAGTTCTAGATGGCGTAGTACTTGTCTTGCCAAAATCTTGAACTCTCCTTACCAGAAAACCTCTGAAGAAAGTGTATTACAGTATTTTTCGAAGAACTTCAAGTTGCTACGTTCAATACAACCTAAGGCGGAAGAGGCTCATATTGTTGCTCAATTAGGTTCACTATTGCCATATAAATTGAGGGAGCACTTCGTAATGCAGGACATCTCGTCATTTGCAGATGCCACGCATGCTATAGAAAATTTTGAATCATTAAGGGATTTGCCCGTGAAGCGAGATCTAGCTCCGCTTCAAAAGGGCAAAAGCTTTAAAGCTGGGGTAAACAAAATCACGATCGCCGCGTCTCAGGGTGCTGAGGTGGAGGGTAAACCAGGGGCACAGACCTTAAAGACTTCACCCACTAGCGTTAGAAAGAACACAAATTTCAGTCCCAAATCGAAACGACGTTTTCAGTACAATAGAGATTCAGCCGAAGATTCCATGTTGGGAAACGGAAACCAACTCACATCGTAGGAGGTGATGTGGGTTCGGGCTTGAATAAACCTCCAGTCAATAGGGTTGCGTCTGCGTCACCTCAGAGTAGTATGGAAGCGCATCAACAGACGAGTGCTATTAAACCGTTGTTAGAAGGGAAACAATTAATCGGTGACAGTATGTTACTCAGAGTAGCTCAGAAGTTTGGTAATTATCAGCTCAATTTCGATGAACAAGGAAATCGTAGGATTGGATTAACAGTCAGCGGACAAACTACCGAGCAATTGAACGGCAGGTTAAAGTCGTGCTCAAAGTTGGCTGACTCTGTAATAATTATGATAGGTACGAACGATATACTTAACTTTCAGACGGAAGAAACTATAAAGCGCAACATGTCGGAGACGCTGGATTTGTTGAAAGGAAGGACTAAGGAGATCAATTGGTTGACCCTACCTCCCTTAGCACGTATAATGCGTAACAAAAATTCCAATGTCTGGCACAAATGGAAAGGAATTAATGATTTCATAGTCTCGTTTCATGATGCAAGATATGTCAAAGTACACGATATCTCTTCTTTGTTTTTTGATAGCTCGGGTGAAATTCGATATGACGTTTATGAAGAATATTTGGGAAATCCTTCGCGGGGAAAAGTTGATCGAATACATTGGAACGGAGAAGGAATGTCTCAGGTTCTGAATTTTCTTAGGAAAAGGGGAATTTTAAGAAGGATAGGACAAGGGGCTACTGAACCTGGTTCTCAAATCATAGTTGAGGCTGAGATCCATGCGATGGACGAGCCATCCAGGGAATATCCAAGTTCGGAAAACCGGAGAGGAGCTCTTACCGTTGGGCAGGGGGTGAGGGCAAGATAAAACATCCTGCTATTTGTTTTGTACATATTAATGATGTTGGCGAAGGGAGTGATATCGACGATTCAATTAACTTAGAAATACCAATTAATGCTGGTCCTCAGCGACATGCTTCAGCTTTGATTAAGATAGCTATATTAGGCAAATCGTATGACGCCCTCTGCGATAGTGGCGCCGAGGTGAGTCTGCTTGAATTCAACGCGTGGAAATCAATTTCATCCTTGATTTCTAGGCCAAGGTTGGAATCGGCTTCCAACGTTAAATTAATAGATTATTCGGGTACAAAATCAAAATCTGTTGAAGGGATTGTTAAGTTAATGATCAATTTGGGGGGCTATGATTACTATGTACGATTTGTTGTGGTTAAGAATTTAAATGTACCAGTTTTGTTGGGCTTAGATGTAATTTACGGGATACAAGGGGAACTTAATTTTGATGAGGATGCATTTTTCTATAGTACTCCTAACGGTAGAACCTTTTTAAAATTTACTCCTCTCAAAGATGTGGACACCATTGAATCGGATATGGCGATAACTAACGTTTCTTCGGAACTTGATCATGCCGCAGTTGAGCATTCAAATTTCGAACTTATAATTGAAGAATCGCTAAGTTTGGAAGGTGATTCAAAGTTAAGATTCAAAGAAATGTTAAGCGTTTTTGAACAAATCTTTTCTGACACTCCGGGTTTGTGCAAAGAATATGTACATCGTATGGAACTAGATACTGATGCACCAATCGTCGCGAAGAATTATCCCATTCCTTACGCATACAGGGATAGAGTGAGGGAACAATTGAATCAAATGCTAGCATGGGGAATAATCGAACTGTCTGATTCAGAACATAGATCGCCTTTGTTAGTAGTCCCAAAACCTCATGGAGGGATTCGTCTATGTGTCGATTTGAAAAGAGTAAATCAGCACGTGAGACCAATGCAACTTACACCTATGAAAGTTGACGAGCTCTTGACGTCATTTCTAGGTTGTAAGTTCTTTACTTCGCTCGACTTGGGGAATGCGTATTGGCAAGTGCCTTTGCATGTTGATAGTCGCAAGTTCACAGCGTTTGCTTTTGAGGGTATACTGTATCAGTTCAAAAGGGTGGTATTTGGTTCTGTGAACGGCACTGCGGTGTTTGTAGATGTTATGAATAGAGTGTTGGGTTCCTTCTTGGACTTTGTGGTGGTGTACGTGGATGACATCATCATAAAGTCTAAGGATTTTGAATCACATCTAAAGCATGTGAAATTGGTTTTGGAAAGGTTAGGGCGTGCAGGTTTCACGTTAAAGCTGGAGAAGTGTAGGTTTGCAGTAAAAGAGTTTAAATTTTTGGGACATGTCATTTCCACACAGGGTTTTACAAAAGATCCGTCTTATGTAGAAAGCATTGTTAACTTGCGTAAGCCGGAGAATTTGAAACAACTTCAAAAGATCTTGGGATGTTTCAATTGGTTGGCAAAATATATACCGAACTATGCTCTCATAGCACATCCCATGTATGCTCTGTTAAAGTTGAAGACGAAGTGGCAGTGGACCTCAGAGGCTGAGGAGGCTTTTAAACGCTTAAAGTCATTGGTGGTCCAAGAGGTCACTCTGAATTTTCCAGATTTCGAAGAAAAGTTCTACATCCAGACGGATGCATCTCTGATTGGAATAGGGGGTTTTTGCTATCAGGTTTTAGAGGGGAATATGAAACCTTTAGGCTTCGTCAGCAGATTGCTGAGATCCTACGAGAAGTCATACACTTCTACTGAAATTGAGGTGTTGGCTATTTTATACACCATTGGGAAATTTTCTACATACCTTAAGGGTAGGCAATTTGTTGTAGTTTCCGATCACAAAGCTCTTACTTGGTTGGAATCTGCTCACTCTTGGAATGCCAGACTAACCAGGTGGTTCATTCAGATACAGCAGTACTCCTTTGTCGTCCAATACTGTAAAGGTTCAGAGAATGTGCTGGCCGACACACTTAGCAGGAATTTTCCTGGTGTTCCAGACATGCACTATTTGATTAATGTCTCAACCGTCTTACGGTCGGTCAAGGAAATTTTCACTCGAGAGGAGTTAATCTCATTGCAGAATGATGATGCCGATTTGAAGCAAATCATTTACCATTTAAAGGGTAATAAAGGGGATGTAAACTCTCGTTCGAGATCATGGAATGAAACTTACAGTTTAGATAATGATGTATTGTACATAAAGGACTTTCATGTAGATTCACGGTATAGGATTTGTATTCCTATAAAGTTAATTGAAAAGGTTTTAAGGGCTTGTCATGACGATATGGGGCACTTTGGCGTTGCAAAAACTTTATCCCAAGTCTATCAAGCATTTCATTGGAAAGGTATGAAATCTGACATAAAATCCTACGTTAAAGATTGCGAGTTATGCCAGCGTACTAAACCTAACAAGCATCCGGCTAAATTTATTGCTAGATCACATGTAATGGATAAGCCTGGTCAACTGTTATTTGTTGATCTGCAAGGCCCATTCACTTTAGGACCAAAACGAGAAAGGTTTCTTTTCACGGTCTTGGATGCGGTGTCGCGGTACTTGGTGGCTTACCCCGTGGTTAATAGCAATGCAAAAACCGTTGTGAATAAATTATCGCAAATTTACTTCATACATTTGGGGGTTCCAAAACAAATAGTTTCTGATAATGGTCCCCAATTTAAGTCAAACATTTTTCAAGAAGCAATGAAAGCATGGGGGGTACAACTCATTTATACTCCGGTATATCATCCGTGCTCTAACCTTGTTGAGCGCTATCATTCGGAATTGAATCGCCTGATGAGAGTGCTGTGTAATTCAAATCATGCGAAGTGGCCACAGCACGTTGCTGAAGCGTTATATCTATTGAATGGATCTATTACTCCTCAAACGGGTTATTCGCCTTCAGAACTTCGTTTAAACATGCCAAGAAGATTGACTGACATTCCGCTTGTGAACGAAGGTGATAATATCACTTGGGAGGGCAAATTGGTCATGGCAAATCTAACCAGTTTCAATAAAAGGCAAGAAAGGTTAAAAAAGCTTAATGCAAACGAGGCAATTCATCCAAAGGTTAAAATAGGAAATTTGGTTTTCATTAAAAATAAAAATTCTGGTGGTGTGAGAGATAAGGTAATAAAGAAATATTGCGAACTCTTTGTTGGGCCCTATCTTTGCATCAAAAATAGTGGTAATTCCACACTGGCATTGATTGATTGTGTTACAGGGGAAAGATATGATAATCAATCAATAGAAAATTGTAAATTATGGAAATGTTCCTTGGACAAACTGAAGTATTGGGTAGAGTACATGCAAGACGGGAATCTTACAGGGGTTCAGGAAATATTGATGAACCTGAAAAGTACCTGGGAGCAAGGAGATTCCTTGGTCAGGGATTTGAAGGAAAATGAAGATTAGAGGGTAAGGGTAGGATATTCTTGTTTGCCAAGTGAGATAGTGCCTGCGGCGGGCCATGTTGCCAAGTTGGTACAATTTCGCGGCGGGTTTGAGCATGAAGTTAATTCCTATTGTTTCTCCCCTCTAAATCATTTTCATACGGTAGTTCAAGTCGGTGGTTTGCTTTTGTGCACAGACTTGTGTCAAGTTAGGAATAGAGGTGATCTGATAGGAGAGATCTTGCTGAGTTCAAGGTAGAGTTCACTTCACTGATCGTAAGGGGCGTAAGTTGAAAATAAATTTTGGGGCTTGGTGAGAAACGCAATTAGATTTGCACAAAGGTGTGGGCATCGAGTAGGATGTCAAGCCTATCGTCAAGCTTGTACAAAGTCAAGATATTTTTTTTTTTTTTTTGTTTGAAGGTTTCTTTGATGTCAAAGCAGTTGATGTGGTGGTTATTGTGATTGGATGGTTAAAGTTAGCGTTTGCCAGCGGTGGTCTGTTTAAACTAGTGGGCCATACCTTTTGCAGGGACTGTGTGCCATCGTGAGATTTAATTGCAAATCAGCACCAGTTGAGGTGCACTAGTGTTGAGTGACCAGTGCGATTTGAACTTCGCACATATTGTAAAGATTCTATAATCAAAAGTTGATATATATGTAAATATTTTGATATTGAGTGATGATTGCTAATATTGTAAATGTAGTGTAATACTAATCTTGTTTTGGTGTGTAAATTTGTGTTTTGAGTGTACCTTCATGTTGGATGTTGTAAGGAATAAGAAATTGTGTGTTAATTGGGTTCAGCCTCTTGTTGGGCGCCAATTATAACGAGTATCGTTATACGAGTCATATTATATTCAACTGTATTCATGTTTTTCTCTATATTATTGATAATGATTATTGATAATTAACCATGACTGTTGCTGCGCGCATGTTTGTATTCTTGAGGACTCGCAGAACAAAATTTTTATATCTGTTGGCAACATTGAGCAGCGCGATACGAGTAACAGATCTTTTGAACGGTTCATTGGTAATAACTGATCTTGATTTCCGAACGGGATCCAGCAAGAAAATGCTTCTTTCCTTAATGTGATTTAGCGAGTTCGTGAAAAACAAAGATTAAACCATGGGTTTTAATCATTCTCGGATATACGTTGGATGTGAAAGCAGTTCTGCACTGGGAATTGGACTTGTTGCCGGAAATTGCAGGTTGGAATCTGAACGTGAGGAACGGGTCGCGGAAGAGCGATTCAGGAGTTCGGGGAGAAAATATGGTAGACGCAGAAGTGAGCTGTTTGGATGCTGCAGATATCAAGGGATATCGGTCCATTTATAGGCGATCCATCCAAATTGAAGGATGCCTATGACCCACAAAGGATAAGATTACCTATTTCACGAGAAATTTGTGAGCGCAAGTGAAGGAGTGAGCGGATATGTGAAATTTATTTTCGCTCAATATTCACAAATTGAAGGACCCGGATGCATTGTAAGTAGGAATCCTTTTCTATCTAAGTGCTTACGGATAAACTCAAATCCAACTTGGAATACATGAAACTCATCGGCAATATACGTGATTTAAGCTAGCTTTCGTGTGCGTATATTATGGCCATAATACGAAACTCAATACGTCGTTAATTTGAGCGCGAAGCATATGCTTGAGGTAGCCATCTTGTCGAGAAAATCTCTCGCTGCCTAAGACTGTGTAAATATTAATTATTGTATATAATTTTAATTTATCGTGCTCAATTTATTCATTGTTTTCTGTGATATTTGTCAAAATTTACCTCATATCGATTGAGAGATTTGTAACGTATGTTCACGTCCGTTAGCTGTCAATAATTGAGGCTGCTAAAACTTACATAGACAAATTTCATTGTTGGTTTTCATACGTTGAAATGGTATAAAATTGTATTCGTCAGCAATGTCAAAATGATCTAAACTGGTAATTTTCAGATTATTTTCACACGTAATAATTTACGGTGTCAATGTGCATGTTGTGATCGATTTTAAGGAAAAAGACAGCGATCACATCAGTTGATATTCACGTATTAATACGCCATTGTCTGGCATGTTGGTAAGGTGCAAAATGTTGCTTACACAAAATATTGTGTTATGTGTTCGTCGTAATTCAAAATAAAATCCAGCAGATCTTATTTCTGCAATTGTTTTAGTTAATAAATGCTCATAAATCAACTCTCTAGTGTGAATATTATTAATTTACAGATTTCAATTCATGTAAGATAACCATGTGCATACTAATGTCAGTGATCTCTTACAGGTGGGGGGTTCACTTCTTACTGGTCACTCGTGCATGAATAATAACTCAAGAAATTGTTACTTACTTTTACCTTAGCGTATTCGTTATCGGGAAAGAATTTAAATTAAGTTCATCTTTCGGGTGCGTCAATAAGTCAACGGAGATGGGTTTATTTTAATATACAGGGTGGACAGGTGACAGCGGAATTTAGTATAAAGCATAAGTTCATTTCTGCTGCGGTTTTATACTTCTTGCGGTCAATAATGGTGAACATAAACTTTTAGGGTAATTTTGGTCAAGATTCTTTAGTTTGTTTAAGCTTAATTGTTGTAATTCTTTAACACGGCTACCAGCGTTACCGATGAGATGGGTGGGGTCACGTGTGAGAATTTGATGTGATTTCAGTGTTTTGTAATTGAGATGTCATCTAAATTGTTCACATTAACTTAATATACCTACCCATCAGGCTTTGACATTCTGATTGAGAGTTCTCACCTCTCAGGGTTCGTCACAAGGGAACGGGGGATAGCGGCTGAAGTAACAGCTTTGGCAGCATCGTGTACTTCTTCGCTTTGCCCACTCGACCCCCCCCCCCCACTTTCCACCTTCTCTGGCGCTATGTGCAGCCTTGTTGCAGCAGAGATAGTCGGGACACAATATAAAGTCTCCGATCAAGGGTAGAAAGTACTGTCATACAAAATGACAGTCAACGCAGGCACGTATCCAGAAATTCCTTTCGGAGGGAGGGGGACAATATATTTTTAAGGGGTATAGATAGAACCTCACAAGTGTATATTTTCTCTTTTGGTGGCAAAACGGGTAGGGGGGGGTGGGGTAAGGAAAGTTTACTTTCTCTTGGTAGACGAGATCTAGCATTAAGAGGCCATAGTGCGGAGGCAAAAAAATTGTAAGCAACTGTCCCCTAAATAGTAGCCACCGTTTAAGGCTGCCATTTTTATCACAACGTGTTTGTCCGTTTCTTCTCATCATGTATCAAAACATATTTGGTGTCTTTGAGTGTCTTCACGAAGCTGTTACACAATTGATGGACAATCCACTCGACGATGCGAGATTCAAACTGTGGGCTACGAATTGGACGCACACAGTTCTCGAATATCTCTCCCTGATTCGAGCCTGAACAGAACTAATGTGTCTTGTCTTTCCACGTATGCAGCTCTTATAAAAGCTGAAACCTACCAAATTGTTCATATGCAGGCCTAAGCACCCGCAAGTGTTCAAAATTGTCCGTCACAGCTTCCGCAGTCTTGTCATATATCGGCACGAAACAAAGGAAGTCTTCTCAAACACAGCTGGATCAAAAAAAACAATTAATGCACAGTGAAACCCCTTCTGTTCCCAACACATCTAATGTTTCGACTTCCAATATGATAAAATGCTCACTCATTTATCTCCAGTGGCGTGGTAGGGGTCATAACCCTCCTTTGGCCCAGTATTTCTAAAAAAAATGAACGTGCAAGGCAGAGAAAGGTGACAAAATGAGGACTGACTACCGAAAAAAGTATACGTAACACCCCCCCTCACCCCCCACGTTCGACAATTCTAGGTATGCCAGTAGAGCAACGGCACGATATGCCAGAGACCCTGGTCCTGGTCCTGGCAGAGCCTGAAAATTCCTAAAATATCTACATGTGCAACATCTTCCTGCTTTCTCCTCTCGACATTCATATAATTTTCGGCTGTTCCTTTGTAGTGGTTGAGTGTGTGTCGAACCCAGTTGGCTTAAATAAAAGTCCTCTTTATCCCATGAAAGTCTCGGACTGCATACACGAAATTTGGCCCGGGCACAAATAAAATTACAGTTGATCTGTGGAACTTACTTATGTCTTAATAAACCGCCACAATATCCGGTACTCCTGTAATATTCACTTTAGAGACCTTCGATCTCTTCGACTCATGCCCCGAACTAGCACTACACTGAGGCTCATAGAGTTCCACAGACGTCAATATCTTCAACTTTGGACACGAACTAGATGTAGACTTCGGTAGTTTACGGGAAATTGTGTTATAGTAATCTTCATTTTCGAATTACTAACAGATTATATGGTACTGATCAGCCGGGAAATTGAAGACGGGTATTTATGTCATCATTATATTCTAGAATGTTCCGCAGATAAAACGTTTGGTTAATATTACCAGTAGTTCGACTCCACCTCTTATTTAAGAACGTTTCCTTTCCCGCTTTCCAAAGAGTAAATAATACAAGGAATCGTCCTACTCGTTGCAGGCTTTGTTGTGCAGCTTCCAAATGATGACAAATCTTTACACAATGATCGCGCTCTCGCTGCGACAAAAGCAATGAAAGCGCAAGAAAAGTTTATGTGCAATATTGTCAATAAAGGGGTTATAGAACATTCTCCGTCTTGCCTCGATAAATACTCTCCTTAAATTATCGTCACATTATTCAAGAAGCCAAAATAGTAATTTATCCGGTATAAACTGATAGATTTCCTGCGGGGGCTCGACCCCTGATCTCCACCTTGGATACGTGCTATTATCAATAAAATGGTAATGGAACATTCTCTATCTTGCCCCGATAATTATTTCTGTCCTTGAAATATCGTCGCATCTTTCAAGAAAACAAAAACCTAATTTATCTAGTGTAAACTAAAAGATTTCCCAGGGGGGGAAATCGACACCCCACCTTGATCTACACCTTGGATACGTGCTATTATCAATAAAATGGTTATGGGACATTCTCTATCCTGCTCCGATAATTATATCTTTCCTTAAATTATCGTCGCATCTTTCAAGAAACCAATAACCTAATTTTATCTAGTGTAAACTGAAAGATTTCCTTTGGAAGGGGCTCGACCCCCCTGATCCCCATCTTGGATACATGCTATTATCAATAACAGGGTTATATAACATTCTCTATCTTGCCTAGATAATTATTACTCTCCTTAAATTATCGTCACATCATTCAAGATGCCAAAAACATACTTTATCTAGTGTAAACTGAAACATTTCCTTAGGAGGTTAACCCCACCTTATGCCCACCTTGGACACGTGCTATTATCAATTACAGGGTTGTAGAAAAATTTACCTTGCCTCGACATTTTTTTTCTCCTTAAATTTTCGTCCCATTATTTTATTTCACACACACAAGAAACCAAAAAGCCTCATTTTATCTAGTGTAAACCGAAAACATTCGTGGGGGCTATAGCCACCTGAGTCAAAAGGTGCTGCCAACTGTTATCGAAAAATTACAACAAAATTGCCTTTAGTACGGCCTTAACACACTTATCAAAAGCACCCAGGGACGTCAGAACCGGGGTGGCAGGGGGTCATCATGCCCTCACTCATCATCGAGGGGGTAATATGGTATTTTTGCCCCCCCCCCCTTCCAGTCGCGCCATAAAAAATATTACTATTTTTTCTGCTCATTTTTGGTTCTGAATAAAATTTGAGAAAATATTTTTACATTCGACAAATAAACATGGTATGACGAGTACGGTCATAATTTGTTAAATGTTGATAAATTTCGAGTAAGCCATTATAAAATTTGATTCAATGTTAGCATTTTACGATATATACTTACGGGTTGGAAGTGATTGGTTCATTTAATTGCAAGAATTCACGCTAGGTGGCTGGCGACTACGGTTTGGTGCGATCTCCACCTATTTCAGTTATATAATTTCCTCGATTACTAAATTTTAATCGACTTATTTGATTGTCTAACTCCATATTTACGTTTGTTAATAAGTGTGTTTTAAATCAGTACACTCCTCGTGTTAAATATAGCCTTTTTAGCATATTTATGATGCTTAACGTTAACGCTCTGGTTCCAGGCTCAGGGAGATTTCGTATCGCGTGCAGCGTGATTTCAAGATTTCATATGAGAAAACACACACTTTAGGAACGTTAAAATTTGCTTAAATCTATAATGAATAACTATGGATGTGGGGAGATCATGCTATAGACACCAAACATAGATATAAGATTCTTGTCACACTCTGCATGTATATATTTGTAATGTTTATGCGTGTGCAACTTAATTACAAAGTTAATGGAACCTGTGGTTTTTAAAATAGATGAATTGTTGAACGCTAGACGCGGGAAGGGAATTCGTGCTGAAAAGCGGGCGGAGCTCGCAACATGAACGAGGAAGGAGATGGTTTTAGCAGCTGATCGGTGCAAGAGAAAGGTTTATTTGGATAATATTCCGGAGAGTAGGAATACATGGCTACTCTGAATAAGGAATACAGTTACCAGTGAAAGTATTCTGCTGTTATTTCAATTTGAGATGCTTCGTCGTAGAGTGGGAAGTGGTGAAGTTTATCCTTGTCTGAATTGACCTTGAATCGACCCCCACCCTAAGATCGTAAGTGAAAAGCTTTGTTCTTTAGTGCTCTCGAGAGACCTTTTGTATCGAAATTCAACGGTACTGCTGATTACGATACCCCGTTCATAGCTAGCTTTGCGTGTGCAGTGTGGATTGACAAAAAGCCGTGTCTGATCTACTCGGACATCGTGAACATAACAAAGAATAGCGCGACGCCATATTGAGAATAAGTTGCAACTGTACGGAAACCTTGCAAAATTCAAGATTAAATCGCTATATCGAACGACTCAAATAATAAAAAGACCGTACGATCTCAACGTATAAGTGAGTAATCAGTTATAGGGTTATTTTAGTAGGTGTCACGTGACCAAAATAAATAAGAAAGTAAAACACTTATCATAAGGCATGCACGAATGGAATTTAAACTCGATTACACAGGGCATGCCAAACTCATGTAAAAATATCAATTGAATCGTTTCTCAGGAAAATATGTCGTATGTGAAATCCCTCTAATGTTTGTTTGAGCATATGAGATGCACGAAATGTTGATGGTGAAGGGACGTAAACAAATAAACTGCTGTAATCAGTTTCTGGGTACGTCTGTTATTGAAAACAAATCTCTTA
Organism: Lepisma saccharinum; assembly: GCF_977018435.1. Taxonomy (NCBI): domain Eukaryota; kingdom Metazoa; phylum Arthropoda; class Insecta; order Zygentoma; family Lepismatidae; genus Lepisma; species Lepisma saccharinum. The sequence continues at coordinate 104,447,465 of NC_139232.1, forward strand.
AAAAAGGTCGTGCCAGAAATAGCAGATCATTCACCTATTATTTTTGAAACTTTGAGCAGTTTTTGCTTATGGCAAGAGATAAATATTGGCAGTGCAAATTCTGTTCGTTAATTGATATCTTGTTATTTTGAGAACAGATTGATTGATTTAGTTTATTTTACTTCGCGTTTTGTGCCTCTTGGCTAATTTCCGAAGATGGGGATGAGTGATGAAATGATGAAATTGATGAATCGACATTCACAAACAACCAAGCCCGACCGTGAATCGAACCCGGGACCCTTGTTGAGAACAGAACTTATAGAACATGATGTTATTTGTTCGATTTAATTATTACTTTTTCTGCTGTTTTGAATCAATTTTACATCTTATAAAATATCAACGTGATGCGATTTCACCAGAAACCAAGGTCTCTAATATATTTAGTGTCAAATATAATTGTATTAATGTGAAGTTTCTTTCCAGCAAGGGCAAAACTCATGTTCGAGTCACTTGTTATTAACTGATTGTATATGGACAGATATTTGCACTTCGTCCTGTTTATAGCTCTGATATCTCATTGCTTACCTACTAAAAAATATATCCTGTACATTGATTTCCCTTCAAAATTGAAATTCAATCAGTTTTGACCCTAAATTTTAGCCATTTGCATTAGATGTGGTGAAAAAAAATACGGAACATAAAATGTAGTCTGAAATGTACTGAAAACAATGTTTTTTACCCTAGATTTCTATAATTTTTCTTAGCTGAGTTACCATAATTATCGCAACTGCCTGCATAGGCCAAAAATGTTGCAAGTCATGAAACAAAAATGGCCGCCATTTTCAAACGAAGTCTAGTTTTAGAAAAATAATGCCTGTTTTGAACTACCCTTGTACAGGGGTTACAACGACAAATAAATGAAAAATTTTAAAAATGGTCGAGGAACCAGTGCTGGACCATTTAGTACGGATTGACCCTGAAATTTTAGGCAATTTCTAAAAAACGTAAAAATTTTTTAGAAGAATTAAAAAAACCAAAAAATTTATTTTTTGTAGAGAAAGAGCATTTCTTTGCAATGATTTTCAACATCAAAAGTTTTTGGTTCCGTCTTACCCACATGATGAAAATTCAGGTTTTCGTAACCTAGTTTTCCCACCACAAAAATTAGGCTACAAATCTATTATTAGTCTTTTTATAGGCATTTGTAAAACTTTTTGAGTGCTGATGTATTTTTTCTGAAATCCACATTATTTCATTGAACTTTTTGTAAAATTTCAAAGAGATCTGAGGATTGGTTATGGAGAAAAGAAATAAAATGTAAGCAAGGATATCTTGTGTCGAGGATCTCAAGAGTGTCAGACAACACTGATTTGATGACATTTCAAAGTGCTGTAAAATTAAAACCGTTTGAGATAGAGTGAAAAAAAATATGGGGTTTCTTTCATCCATAAAGGAAGGGTGTACACCAAATTTCATCGAAATCGGAATTAAGGGGTGTCAAAATCCTAGTTTTTTGCGTTGGTTTGATGTGGAATGACCTAACAAGGTGTTCGTTCTATTTCCAATGAAGAACATACATGATTCCTTCACGGAAAAATCTGTTACATGTTCAACGGTAATTGCCCCTGTTTGAACGTATACATTTAAAACTGAACATTGATCGCACGGTAACACATCACACCACATTTCGTCTCACGCTGGATTTTCTTGGGGGGATGGGTGCGCGGGGCCAGAGCTGTTTTAATTTTTTAGACACACTTAAAAATATCTGAAAATATAGAAATTATATTTTAAACAAGTACTAAATCAAATTCGTGTTCAAACATTTAAATCAAAAATTGCTCATATGCACTATTAATTTAATTATAAAATCAGGACGTAGTAATATTAATTTACATGAAACAATGTAAATTCACCACAGCGCGTCAAAATTAAATATAATAAACGTCTAACCATAAAAAGAAACACCAATTTAGAACCTCACATATTTCTTGGTTTGTTCTGCCTGCTTATTGCTCTTACGTAATAGTAGAAAATTACGATTGTATAGAACACTGTACTTCAGACTAAGGAACAAAAATCTTCGATTTTTTCAGACTTCTGAAAATATTTTGGTTACAGGCTCTGAGTTTATTGTAGAGCCATCCAAGGGGGGAGGGGGGTAATATTTTCTTTGTCTGCCTTTCCAAGAATCATTTCGCTATTTTAAATTCTGAAAACAAAAATTGTTCTAAGGAGCATTAAGAATATTTTTAATGGCTTGCATGATATTTTAACTTTTTTGCTATCATTTAGTTACGATAGTCCGAGAATAACTTAACATTACAGAAACTGGCTGTTCACCGATGATAGCTTAGTGGCTAATGCAGACGTCTTATCATTAAAGGAACAGGGTTCGATTCCTAGGGAGAGGGGACAATTTTAGTGCTTCGGACCAATGTATCCCGCTCGCAATAGCATATAAATTTGATTATAATTGACAATATAGTAACTGATATTTTTGAAAATTCATGACAGTTTTGAAAAGTTATCCCTACCGTCAAATCTTTATAAATTTAGATTAAACGCAACGATGATTGGAAAGCAGTAACTCCCCAATTCGAGTGAGTAGGTGATAGGAGACGAACGAGACTATTTTGAGGGTGGAGATTCCAAATTTGCGTAGCCCATATTCCGACATAGAATATGCAAATTTCTCCTTTCGGAGAAAAGTTCACTACCAGGTTATTTACTACTGCAGTTTTCACTGTTGAAAAACCGACAAAAAACGGGAGAGAAATGTTCCTGTCTATTAAGTATTATAGGTGCAATATCAGCACTAACCTTACAGAAATGACAACTGTAGAAAATGTGATAGGATGGCTGGTTACTAGGTTTGAATCTGCGATCCCGAGATTTTTTGTTCCCCGTTGCACATATACTAGTGTCACAACATGAAATGTTTACGAGATACAACGTCCCTTATATTGTTTTAATTAATTAGTTCACAGCCACCAAAACTACTGCCCACGTTCCACATCTGGTTTGTCTTTGTTCATAATAAAAATTAATTAGTACATTATGCAATATATTTAGTATGGTGCAATCAACATCTTGCAATCAGTCGCTCAAATAGTTACTGGTTCTGCACATAAAAAGTTTGGGAGTCGGTGGATACATAGTATACATGTGGGGTGAGGGTACACTCAACCCCTAATCCCTCGCAATGACGTATCCAGGTTGTGGGTCCAGAATTCAGACCCCGAAAATTCCTTAATTTTTTTGTGGATTCTGAAAATAACACCCACTAAGTTATTTATTTAAAACAAAGTCTTGAACAATTAAGAACTTTGATATATTGAGGAGCACCTCTTCTAGATCGTGATTTGACCTCAATGAAATTAATATTGCCCCAATGTATACATACCATCACAGTTTAGTAAGAATAAATGGAATTGAATACGTCAACAGAGCATCGATTGGCTGGTTAATGTATTTATCACCACTTGTTTGTGCAATTATATTACCTAGAGCGGAGATGACGATCGGAGCAGCATCTATAATTTAATCTATAATGTAATATAAATTATTTACATGAGTATATAAAAATAAAATATATAATATAATTATTAATATAATTTATATTAATTATATATATAATATAATATATATATATATATATATATATATATATATATATATATATATATATATATATATATATATATATATCAGTGCTGGGTTTAAAACCTGGACTACCTCTTTTTATCATAATGTTCAAATGGGAGGCTCTTTTTAGTTCAATTTCTTGGATTTTAAGGTGATGTGATAGTGCGGTTAAAATACATACATTACAATTTACTAATAATTATAAAATATCACTGTTTCATTAATATAAAAACAATAAGGAAAACATTTCAAATATTTCATGGTTATTTATAAAATATAGAGGCCCATATTGTGAAATATTTATGTAGTCCTACGTGTGAGAATAAAATATACGCGTATAATAAACTTCTTACCTTGAATATTTATTTTGAACAGGAACTCCATTCTTCTCTTGGCAACCTCTGTGGTAAAATGGTTATTAGCACAGCGCACTACGACACCAGTGGACTCGGGTTCAAATCCAGGCATGGACATGGATATTCTTTGTGAATGTCCCTTCATGAATTCCATCGTATCGTCACTCATCCTCATCGTCGCGATTAGCTAAAGTGGCAGAAAAGCAACGGAAAATAATAAATCAAATCCATTCTTCTCTTCTTTGCGATACTAGAGGCCTGCATATCTTCACGATTTGAAATTTATCCTAATGCAAAAGCAGAGTAAATTGCTTCGGCAATAGTTCGTTAATTATGTCATTCATTTTCATTCACTACACGACGCACCACAGATCATTCAAAACATATATACGTAATTCACTCACTCAATACACTTAAGAAAATCCACACAGTAAGAAACCTAATTTTCTTAAACTTCCTTCAACGCGATTTCCATTCGCAAAATGCCCTTCGTCATCTAAGACCAGTCAGTCTACCCCAGCCAGTCATAAACTAAGCAGCAGAGGGGATGAAAACATCGTAAAGCGTGGTTGGTTGAAGGTCAGCGGCATGCGAGTTCTGCATGTGTTCGATGGTACAGTGTTGTTTTGGCCTAAAATTCCCTATCACATGCCAAATACTCTTTTCCCGTTCCTGTAATGGTAGTTTAGTTTCAAAATTTCCGTTACCTGGGAAAATCCCATGCTGGTTAGCGCATTGGCATCGCTGCAAGGTTTTACCGCCGTTGTAAAACGAAGAGTTTCCTGTCTAAGAAGCCACTACAAATACGTCACCGACCGCCTCCAGGCGCTGATCGGGGAAGAATTTAACCGCTGAAGTCTGTTGGTAGTTTTAAAGGAAAGGAGTCCATCCTCATGTATAGAGCGAGCACAAGGGAAACAAACCTTGGACGAAAAATCACCGCGCAGCCTTTTCTTCCGTTCAGCTCGGGCCATAAGGAAGCATGGTCCACTCTCCCCCTCCTCTCCTCTCGGGGGTACGGTGTACTTTCATTTTTTCCCGTGGTCGTTGTTTGAGAGTGAAGCATCAATCACATTTGATAGTCTATTATTTTCTGTATATAATCTGGATTTCGGCGATAGCCTAGGTAGCCTAGAATATACGCGCCTGATATATATATATATATGAAAAGAGATTTAGAAAAATTGGTGGTGGATCTAAGAACTTGCCCCCCCCCCCCCCCCCCAACTTCGAAATAAGTACCGACGCCCTGAATCCACCCTCTATGATACTGTTTATTCTCTAACTATGAGGCTCAGTCAATAAATAACGAGGCAGAGGATATTACACCAAAACTATGGTAATAAGAAATGGGTCGACGGACCCGAAATATAGTTGCAAGAGTGACGAAATTGATTCGCGCACGTTCTCGCACTAGATGCCGTTACGTGTCTGGCAAGGTATGCACAAAGGCTGCTAACCGAGCATCGGCAGTGTTCAGTCATTCCATGTTTGACTGCGACGCGTAATGGAAGCATCCAAAGAGAAGCAGCGGGGTGTAGTGCGCTTCTTGACAAGGGAAGGTTGTAATGAGGCGAATCATTACTTGATCCTCTTTTATTTTATATGTTTAATTAATTAATTTAATTGGATAGATCGGGTTTTAGTGTCACATATTTTAGTAATGTTGTGGATGTCTATGTATTCAAGTACGTGCGTATTCTTGGCCGTTGGGTAGGTAGGTGTGTCTCTGGACAGCCGACAACCGGGAAGTTCCCAGTAACGGTTAGGTGATTAGCGGGGCCTATAAAAGGAAGGGAAGGGAGCAGTCGGCCTCAGATGTTTTGGTGCAATACGGCGAGGTGTCTTTTCTCTATGGGGCGAAACGAAGAATTTTTCTTGATACTATGAATCGGCGGATACTTTAACTTTCTTTCTTATAATACACACACTTCATCTTTTTTTTTTACATTTAATTCAATAGTACATCTGGGTACATATGTACATATGTACACATACCTTCAGCCACCATTTTTGGTACTGAATGTTATGTTTTTTTCTTACTCGTGGAGCCAGTGTATGTTGCTGAGAATCGGGTTAAGAGTACAAATTATACCTATACAAGGTGTAGGGGGTTGTGAAATCCATCGACGAATTGAAAGGATTTATCCGGCGACGAAAGTTGGTGTCACCACTTTGAGCCGTAGTCGAAACGGTAAATTCGTCAGAGGAAGCACGGAGATTCCCCTCCACCAAAAAAGTTCAAGACCCTCCACACTAGTGCCGACAAGGTCATGCTTTCGTTCTTCTTCGACCGCAAGGGACCACTCCTCGTCGACTTCCTGGAGCATGGAGCTACGGTCAATGCCCAGCGGTATTGTGAAACGTTAACGAAGCTCAGGAAGGCAATCAAATCGAAACGTTCCGGTCACCTTTCTCGTGGTGTCGTCCTATTGCACGACAACGCTAAACCACACACAGCCAAAGCAACAAAGGAGTGTCTGAAAAAAAATTCAAGTGGGAAATCCTGAGCCACTCCCTATAGTCCAGATCTGTTCACGTGTGACTTACACATCTTCGGTGAGCTCAAAAAAGCACTGCGGGGACAACGGTTTCAATCGGACGATGACGTCAAGGAGTACGTGCGCAATTGGTTCCAACAGCAGCCTAAGGAGTTCTACGAGGGTGCCATTTTGCGACTGGTGTCACAATGCGATAAATGCCTAAACAGTGGTGGACAATACTTGTGAGGTTCGTTACGTATGTGCTGTGAAATATCCTCTGCCTCGTTATTTATTGACTGAGCTTAATTTATCTAAGATAGAAAATCGACTTTGCTTTTGTATTTAGCATAAAATATTTGTAATCTGGCTTTCAAGTGCTTCATGTATAATGTAACGTAATCGCTGGTAAGCCTGTTCACGGAGCAAGTCTTGACACATTTTGGCCACTTAATGTGGTTGTCAATCGTGAGATCACAACGCAGTAAATTTATTTTTTAATAGTCAATGCACAGCTCAAAAATTTTACCTCTTTCTAATTTTTTAAACTTTATACATTAATGTGCACCCTTGAAATTATTAATAAATAAATTATGGCATATGTATAGTCTTGTTGACAAATATAAAATAGGGTTTAAAATAGTTAGCAACCACTGAATCTAATGAACTTATGGGGCCCGATGCTGGACTCAGTCCGGTAGTTTGGAAACACTATCTTAGAGCACGGTGGCCCTAAATCTGACGCAAAAACTAAACTGATTGGCCACAAATGGCAAAAGACAAGTATATTTAAAAAATCTAACTTTCTCGCATTACAAATTGTGTTTCTTCAAGTTCACTGTATGTTTCGATATGCTAATTGGGATTGGTTTAATTGTTTGATTTATTTGGTGTTTTAAGTCTACTTTATGAACAGTGAGGCTAATCGGGACTGGGCCTACGATATAATGTGGAATCCGAACCATTATGTGTCTGCACTAATTGGGATTGGACCTACAGCTTAAAATGGGGCCTGAATTACTGTGCCTCCATTAGGGACTCCCTTGATTACAAGGTGACATTATTTTATGCAATCAGGGAGGCCCCTGATTCTTTTATGTTATTCAATCGAAATCCTGCTTTTTTCCACTCCCAATTATAAGTTACTTTGGGATCTAAATCTCCCTTGTAGTAGCATATCTATCTCAAAAATTAAATAGGGTGTATGCACAAGTAGTTTCGCACACATATGATGAATAGAAAGTTTTCAATTCTTATGAAAATTATAATAGTTTAATATTAACATTTAATTCATTTTTGTAAATGACATGTGAATGTTCGTTTTAAGTTCATTTTATGCTCATATAGTCTAATCAGGATTGGGCCTACAGTTTTAAGATGAAATTTGAATCTTTATGTAATTTGAAGATCAAATCTGGTATCCTTTAATACAAGACAACAATGCAATTGGGTAGGCACAATCAGAGACTCACATATGGTAAAATCAAATTAGCAACTACAGGGTATACAGAAAGTTATGCAAACGAGATTTCAACTTACGTTATTTCGTACAATGAGAGAGAGAGAGAGAGAGACATGAATCTTACATTCTTCATACTCTGCTGTGTGGATACTTGTTTTAAAGACTAAATTAGGTTATCATGCTGTTCACGAACGTTCAGTAAGGGGAAAATTGACTAAGGTTTAATAGCTTGCAAAAATTTTCGATGTGTATTGATGATCTCTGTGATTATCTACCGATTCGATGAAAATAATTATACTTACTCGGGCAAGAAGCGGCAACTTTAAAAATCAACCTCACAAAGCAGCTAGCAGGGAAACGGGATGTTGTCAAAATAACAGTTCTGCGCTGTAATTGGACACCGGGAGATACAATGACAATAATGTAAAAAGTGAACTTGAAGAGCAGGAAAATATGCAAAAACGAGTAGGTACTGGTTACTTGAAATAGTATACGTAATACTCCCTTCGAAAATCTTGGACACACTACTGCACAATACTACCACAAATATAAATAAGCTTATTGACCACATCTGCTCACCTCCGGCATTTCAGCAGAGCGCACACTAATTGATTTTTCGTGGAGCTTGATATCATCCGACCATTCCTCCGTGGTCAGACCGTCTATCCAATGGTCAGCTGTGGATCCATCCAGAAGAGACTTTTCCCAATCAGTGTCCACGATTTTATAGTTGCTGACTCTTCTCATTCTGTGCAGAGGTTCCGCCTCCTCAACAAAGCTTTCCTGGGATTGTTTGAAATTGCAAATTGCAAGAAACAATAGCGGCAACAAAGCCTTGTTGGTCCACGCTGTGTGTCCAGTCTTCATCTTCTTTCACCGGCGAAAGATTTCGTTGTAAAGCGCTCTTGGAGGCAATGTTCACTAACGTTGGCTGATTATCTGCAAGAACAAGAAGAATACATACTTGGTTACTTTGAAAACCACAAGTCACACATATTCCGAGAAAGTTACCTCGTATAACCCCCGTTCCCCCAAAATGCACATACATTGTACAATAGATGAAATATTTTAACATTCAGAATTTAGGGATGCATTGGGTTTTCTAACCCAAAGTATAAATTATATGTTTGTTTATAAATCCTCTTTATGCACAGAAAGGCTAATCGGGACTGTATCTACCGTTTAACGTGGTATCCGAACCACTATGTGACTTTGCCGGGTATCGAACCAGGAACTCCTTGATAACAAGGAGACGATATTAGCACTACGTAATCGGGGTGGCTATAAATCATAGAATTACCAACATTGAGTATGTGAGCACTATGATCAGTTTTGAGATGGGCCGGGTCATGCGATATGAGTCAATTGCATAACTTTTCACCTCCTTAGCTAGAAATTAGCACAATAACTGTCTACCAACGATCGAAATGGACCAAAGTGCACTTCATTGTTTTATAACAGATGTATGTATCAAAGGAAGTGCGCACACACGTCACGAAAGCCACATAGGTGGACGAGAGGGTTGAGTGGTAGATTTACGTAATCATCACAGAAGATCCTGTGTTCCAGTCTCGGATTTAGCACGGGTAAATGTTCCTTCATCAGTGCCACCTATTCACCATTCATCCCCATCGACGGGATTAGACAATAGGAACCGGAATGCGACGCTAAATATGAAAAATCCAAATAAAGAAATCTATATCTTATATTGTGTAACGTTGTCAACCCTTCAGTACACGGGTGACATTGTTGTTACGTGACTGGACGGGTTGTGCCTATCAGGAACAAAAAAAAATCAATCATATTATAAACATAAAAAACTTGTAAATAGAATAGCTATTTGTTTGAATAAATATGTGTATTACTAATTGATACATAATTATGGAAACATGAAAATCATGATTTTTAAGTTCTTGAACTGTAGTGTTAATCAAAGGTATCATGAAGGCACATCGTACAGAATTTCGGATGCCCCTTTAAACTGTTGGTCCAATTTTGTTTATCCCAGCCAAGAAAACAATGCACGAAAAACAAACCTTTTCGCTTATGTTACGCTTACGTTTTTCAGATTTTTTTAAAAGAAAAAACCCAATTTCCGAGTAAAAATATTTTTTTTATATAGCAGCGTGATGCATGCCACCGTTGTGTTCTTTCAGAATGATTGCGTCATCATCGCCTACAGTTCCGGTGAGCCAGATAGGAAGTATAATGACAATGTACATTTGCGAACTGTTCAGAAAAGAAATATGGAAGATGTCCTTGCCAACATGAATTCTTTCCGGTCATGTAACCCATTAGTTGTCCTTTTACATACCGAAGCGTTGAAATGGCATTTCCTGTATGAAAACTGATTGCACTTTCTTCAATCTGAGCGTTGATATTGTGATCAAAAAGACATTACATTAGTCATGATAGCAAAATTAAAGTTAAAAAGGAGGGAATGTAAATATAAATAGTTAATGAACAATAGAGAGTCGTTAATTATTGTATGGACAAATAAACCGATTCAGAAGGACCTTCCAGTTCCAGATAGGCTTACGCAGAAAACCTGACTGAGTTTGCAATACACGTTTCGTTAAGCTTCTTGGTAAGCCTAAACAAGAATTTGGTAGCCTTTTTGCTAAATCTAGTATTTTGGTATCTATTAACAAATATCACGATTACTAATCCAAATTAGTCCTGGTGAACAATAATATGTTTATTGCCTATTTAAACAATTTTCTGTATATTAGAAACTATAAGATTTGTAAATAAAACCTTAAAATGACGACCAAGGCAAACTTTAATTGTATAAAAAATATACATAAGAACGTAACGTTTCCACCCTCTAACAGGGTCTTCTTCAGACGAATATTCACAATAAGAATTTACGTTATGTCTTTATGTATATTTTTATACTATAAAAGTTTGCCTTGTTCAGCATTTTAAGGTCTTATTAACATGGAAACAAGACTTAACAGTAATACGATTTGTCTGAAGAATTCCCATGTCCTTTGGAAGGAATGTTTACGTTTTTGATTCCATATGGAATGTCAGCGTTACCGTCATGAGGACAATTGAGAAGGTACTTGAAAGCAATGGTGGCACGGAGTGCACTGTGAAAATGTCAGAAAAAGAGAAAAATTGATATTTTTGGTGTATTTTTTGTTATTTAGCGTTGCTTTCTGTCTGAATTTGTTAATGCGACGATGCGATCGCATGATGAAAACAACATCCGAAAAGACATACTTCCCGGAACTCGAAATCAGAAACCTCAGTTGCTAAAACAGCAATGAATTCGATGCGCTGACCACGCGTAAACTGGCCCTAGGTTCTCGAAGGGCCGGTAACACTGAATATAGTTTTCTTCTCTTTTTGCAGGTCTTAGGCCACATTTTTCTTTTCTAGGTACATCTTCTAAGGACTATTTCATGCAGTCAAATTTTCGTAATGTATCAGAAAAAACTATCGACAGAGATACTTAAATTGCGATCGGTTACAATATAAATTATGGATATTTGCTCGTCTGTTCATAAGAGCCAGTAATCAACATCGAATGTATCTTGCGACGTGTCAGATACTACAACATTACATATTTGATTAAATAAAAAGAACGTTTTTAAAAAAGGATCAGTTACACAATAAATCTTGTCAGTGGTATATTGTTGGAATGTAGCAACTTAACTGTGAAGGAAGCAGTCCATTTTATTGTTATTTAAGATGAATAAAGATGTTATTTAAACGTCACTACAAAAAAAAAATATTTTTATGCTTGTAACAACAGTAGACTACAAGAGAAGTAGTTGCATCATTTAAGTTAAATTGTTCATTGAGGGTAAATAATTTAGTTGTAAATAATAATAATAATAATATGTGTGCGTGTGTTAGCCCCTCTTGAGCTTGATTCCTTCAACATTAAGCCCATAACGCTGGTCGAACAGAAGCTAAACAAAATTATAAAGTAGAGATTAATCGTAGTCAAAAAGGACTTACAGAAGTTAAGTGCTCATTGCAAAATGGCAAGCACTGCAGCATATTGAATATGTATTCAGGATTAAGGATTTATATACTAAGTTTCAGCAATGAGGATTTAGACCTGATCAAGAAAAATTCGTGTTCAATTTACCTGTACCTTCTCTCGACTCTCTCTGTTTGTGATCAATGTTGATAGTCTGAACCAGATCAACCACACTGCAGGATTGCCTAGTAGCAGAAGGCCTTTTATAATCCTATCCTTAGCTTTTCCTATCGTTCTTAAGCACCCCTCCCCCTTTCCAATCTCATCATTATCACATTGTGAGAGATCCTCACAATGGTTGTCAATAGTGTTGAGTGCCAACATTTTTTTCTATCATGTTCTTACCACGTAACTTTTATAGTATTCATATCCCCTGCCGCTGTTGATAATGAACATTATTTTTTATTATTATTATTATTTCTGTTTGTGCGTCACCGTGGAATGACCAAGGATGTATCGTGAAGCAAACAGGAAGTTAGAATTTCATGTTTTCCCCTGTTGCTGATGTTATCTTAGTCACGACAGCTGCTGATCAGTAACTCCGTCTATTTCGCTTCACTTTTTGACTCTCTCTGCACTCGTGCGTGTAGTTGGTTTCACGGTGCAACGTGGACTCACCTACAACCTACGTCATTGAATTGGTGTCAGGCAGTGGCGGCTCGTGGTCTGGCTCTATGGGTGTGCACCTTAGTCTCGCATCCAGAAATGTTATAACACCCCTGTCAAATACTCGCACCCATTTCTTGAGCACATATTAATGCTTAATGTATTGGCAACCCACGTTTTGATCAACTTTCACTGAAAATGAGGCGATGATAGAGTTATATTTCAGGATTTTTTACAAATTTCAAATATTTCGGAAATTATCCAGCCAATGACGAGAAGAGCGATGTTATTGTGCAATAGTATGTAATTCAGCATTCGATAATCTGACAAAATCACTCAATACATAGAAGTACCGATCTACAATATCAATATTATTGTTGATTGATTGATTCATTTATTTAGTTTATTTTACTTCGCGTTTTGTGCCTCTTTGGCTAATTTGCGAAGATGGGGATGAGTGATGAAATGATGAAATTGATGAATGGACATTCACAAACAACCAAGCCCGACCGGGATTCGAACCCGGGACCTTGGCGTCGCAGCGCGATGTGCTAACCACCCGGCCACAGGGTCGGTCGATTTGCAAAATATATTTCATAAGAACTTTCTCCTCCGCTCCACTGATATTAATGAACAAGGTGAATAATAACATTGGCGTACACCAAAGAAGCCGATCCAACTACCAAATGGAGGAAATCAACTGTAATCTATCTAGCGGTTTTTTTATTTGTAATGACAGACTAATAACCAAGCAAATCAAGCGAAATCAAGAGGATAATAAATCTTAAAGAAAATTACAGTACTCACCCAGTTCACACTGACCTGCTTCGTACTTCAGAATGTTTCCTTCACTTCCGCGTATACATATATTGCTGCAGTCGGTACAGACTATTTGGCTAACTTCCCTCCAAAAATTCAACAACGTTAAATATTAAGTATCTGCTTTCGCTATGTACAGTTTCCCTATTCTTCATGAAATCAAACAGTTTGCACTGAAACCGGTACGAGATTTTGACAGCGCTAAACAATTTTGCAACTCAGTAACAGAAACACACAATGCAAAACAGCTGGCTGATTGATGTCCGCTCCCTTCGCGTGGGTTCATAATTCGGCTACTGCGCCACAGAGACCGTTTATTTTGGCCTAGATGCACTAAGCAAAGGCAATATCAGGCATGTTTAAAATACACGTTTCGCTTTCTATTGCCCTCCTCACCTTCCCCTTTTTCTTCCCCTATCATGCACGGGACACAATTCGGAGGGACAATATACCATCGAAATTTCCCTTTTCAAAAAAAAAATCCCTCAAAAGGCAATGATGTATGGGTTTGCTCGACTCTGTCGCACAATCTCTAATGGAATGGGTTTGCAACAAGCGCGACTCGGTCGACGCGAGTTGACATCACTAATCGTAGGCTTCTTCGCCATTTCTCTTGGTGGAGCGGCGTGGGAACACTTGATGTTTCAAAGGAGATGGAGTTCAATAAATAGGTATAATAATAATGCTTTGCATTACAGATTTATTTGGGTGTGCACGTGCGAATGTGCGAATAGGCAGAAGGCGCTACTGGTTCCAAGGAATATAGGTTAAAAGAAAGATAAGCTTTCCAACAGTATTTTTCCGTCTCCGGCCTTAATTAGCCTATTCCTGTTCGGTTAGGCTTCTTAGTGAGTATAAACAAAAAAAACATGGCAGCCTTATTGCCAAATCTAGTAGATTTGACCATATTATTAATCAACTGTGAACAAATATACCCGATTATTAAAATAAATTAGTTCTGGTGCACAATAATGTTATTGTTGCCTATTTAAACAAATATTTGATCATTAGAAACTATTGTTTGGTTACTCCAAACAAACGTTTTCTCTGAAGAATTCCCACGTAGCTCTGTCCTTAGGAACGAGTGGTTACGTGTTTTTGAATCCATGTGGAAATGTAAATTTTAGTGTTATCATCATGAGGACAATTTAGGAGCTACATGAACGCGGAGTACACTGCCAAAATAATAATAATAATAATAATAATAATAATAATAATAATAATGCCAAGACTCGAAACCAGAAATCTCAGTTTCTACAAGGGCAATGAACTCGTTGCACTGGCCCTGGAAAGTTTTCTTATCTTTTTGTAGGTGGTCTTACACAACGTTCTTTTTATCGGTACATCTTGTAAGTGCTTTTACTTGAAGATAAATTTTGTAATGTTCCAGAAAATATATGGATTGAAACACCAAAATTACGATTGAATTGAAATATAAATCATAACAATTTGTTCGCTTTTTAGAGGAGCCAGCAATCAATACAGAACGTCTTTGTGAAGTGTTAGAAACCACAAACCTCAAATCTGATGAAATCCAAAAAGGAAAAAAATATATTATCTTGTTTCAGCATAAATTATACTGATTTTACCATGTTAACTCCGAGTGTGAGTCAGAAGTCAAATAACGCATCTGCAAATAAAGTTTAACCTTGCCTTATGACGTCGTTGGTTGGTTTACTTATTTAAGTCTTGAAACATGTCAATTCTAACTAAACTCATTTCGTGACAAATATCCACAAATTATGCATTCACCAAACCGTAGTAGTATGAATAAAAGTACTTTATGTCAGTGTTTTCATCGGAACAAATTTGTGGCTTGCTAAAATAAGTTTATGACTCCGAGTCACGAATATGGAGTAGGTTACGAGAATGAGCAGGAAATTGCTTTGTGTTGGTTTCGAAATACCGTCCTCTTATCTCTAATCAAATTATAAAGCCCCTCTATTACATTGAAATACCTGTAATGCGAAAGGATCTCCCACGCTATAAATGCTATCATGTATTTATTATGTACGTTACAATATTTATTGAAGGCCTACCAAGTTTCGTCGGCTCTTGAAAATAATTTAGTTATAAATAATTGTTTGTGTGTGTTAGACCCTGACGAGCCGGAATGCTGGTCGAACATAGCCTTTACATAATTACTTAGGTATATAATAGAGATTAATCGTACACAAAAAGGATCTCCAGAAGTTAAGTGCTTATTGCAAAATGGCAAGTATTGCAGCATATTGAACATCGCGTTCAGATTAAAGATTTATATAAATCTGCAATTGCGACCTAAGTTTCAACATTGAGGATTTAGATCTGATCAAGAAAAATCGTGTCCAATTACTTATATCTTCCCTCAACTCTCCTGCTCCGTAATGAATTTTGATAGGCCGAACCAGATCAATCAGACTGCAGGATTACTTAGTAGCAGAGGGGCCTTTTTATAAACCCATCTTTAACTATTCCTACCATACTTAACACCCCCCTCGCTTTCCAGTCTCATCATTGCAACAGTGTGAAATACCCACACATTGATCGTCAATTGATATAGTGTTGACCGTCAATTTCTTTCTATCACGTTCTTACGACGTAGCTTCTATATTCGACGTAGCCTCTGTTGATAATTATATTATTTTTTCATGTGCTCTATTGCATCATACTAGAATGACCAAGGAGGTATCGTCAAGCAAACAGGAAGTTACAATGGTATGTTTTCTGTTGCTGATGCTATCTTAGTCACGATAGCTGATGATCAGAGGCCAAAATTGGGGATGGGGCTAGGACAGTTTACTTTGTCTTATTAGACAAGCCTTTAACATTAGGAGATGCCTTAGTGAGTGGATCAAAAGTTGTTTACGAAAAGTTTTCCTGTTGTATTGGGGATATTTCTGTGCTATGTGCTACTCATGCAACTTTTGTTTGCTGTATTTGTTGGATAATTTGCGCACTGTCAGGTGGAAAAATCAGTCTGTTGTACAGGGTCAACGAAGTTAGTAATAAGGTGCGTTTTATACAGCGTATATTGATACAGGTGTAGACTGAATTGAATGCTAAAGTTTTTACTCCTGTTTTGTTCTGGCATTGTACTGTAACATCGTCTATGTATGCACTGACCGTAAACTGTCCCTCTGGGTTATAAGAGTTAACGGCCTTGTGACAATGCTGTAGAAAAGTGTCCAATGCCATTACGAAAAATGGTAGTCTTAAGGGGATGACTTGAGGAAGACCTCTTTTTATTCGTCATTTGGGTGACACGAAACGATTGATTTTTACTTTTAAATCTATACCTGTTACCAAATTTATGATGTTTTCGTACTGTTTCAATGGGACTCTATATGTTTTAAGAGTTTTAGTAAATAATCGTATCTCACTCTGTCGAAGGCCTGGGAATAGTCTACTGAAATGAAGAATTTGCCGAGTTGCTCGTCCTGGTTTGTTAATACTGTGTCTTGTAATAAATTTAGTAAATTATGTATTTGTTTAGTTCCTACTACCCCATATTGGCAGGGCGTTGCTAGCATGTTCAGGAGTAGTTATAATCTATTTGGTTAGTATGCTATGATCTGTATTAAATAACGTTATCGATCTGTAATCTTCCATGTGTCCGCAATGGCGACTCCTTGCTATTAAAATAACTGCGTCTTTTGTTCTGTAAGGTTCTTTCACATTCTTCTTTATCCCGTGTTAACCCATGTAGTTAATGTGTCGCCCCATAATATTTTGTATGCACTTGTTGCGATGCCATCTTCTCCGGGTGCTGATACGTGTGCTCCCTGCATTACCGCTTTATGCAGTTCCTCTTTGGTATGTGGTTTTTCGAAGTCGGGTATTTCGTCTGGTGTAAGGCCGGTGTGGTCGTCTATGTGTATGCATTATGTGTCTTGATACAAACTCGCGAAAGTATTTCGTTTCTAAATAGTTGTATGCTATCTGTTGAATATTCTTCTCTTTATTATTTCCGTTATATAATTTTGTTTTTGCCGCTGCTGATAGATATTGGTGACGTGAGTTAAATTAATATCTTCTGTATCTAGGTTTGGGAGCGTACTCCGAATTCGTATTCGTCCACTTTGGTTGCTTATATCAGAAGTGGTTGTGCTTTTACAATTCAATTTCTTGCGTTTCACGATCTCTTTGCTGCTAGTCATACATTTCATGTAATACTGCGTAGTAGAAATTGCACTTGTTATAGCAATCTCGTAGTTTGTCCCAAGAATATTGTTGACAAAACGTTTTAAAATTGTTTTGAAAATTTCGTGCCACCACCGGTGGATGTTTCCCTCATATAACGGCAGTTTGATCTATTTTGTCCAGTGCTATTCGAACTGCTTCATCTGTTAATTGCGATGTGTTCATCTTCCAGTAGGCCTCCCCGCAGTGGCAGCGTCGTCGCCTTGTAATCAATCAATCATCTTGCAGAAGCCCCTCCTAATTCCTATTATCGGTATTGGTGACTTCATAGTGGTAATCAAAGCCTAATGATCACTGAAGGCTGCAGGTAATAGTCTAACTGATGTAATTGTGGATTCAACGCGTGGGAAATGTACCTCCTGTCTCAGGGGTGCCAACCCCCCCCCCCCAAATCATGTCATACGTACCCCCAAATCATATCGTAATCCTCACAAAGTAGTTAATTACGACAGCGTGTCTACCAAAAGTAACTTTTTCCTTAGCTTTACTGAGCACTATATTTGTTCTGCTCCCCCTCCCTAAACCGGGTTGGCCAACACTCAAGGCCGCCCCTAAAACCGTTCAACGTAATCCCCCGAAAATAGTACGAATGAATACGCAATAATTGATGTCTATTTGATTGAAATACCAAGTTAAACTGTCCATATTTTTTAATTTAATTTTATTTATTTTCCGGTTGATATCCTGATGTAAAGTGGATTTTACAGTATTCAGGACTTTTCAAATAAATAAATAAATTGATCGATTTTCGAAAAACGTAAAGCTAGCACATTTATTGGTTCAATGTAGTAAATTTAATTATGTAAATATGCATTTAAATAGTGTTTATTTTATAATTTGAGTATTTAACACAATTTTTTTACACAACTTAAAATCAAGATAGAAAATTCAAACCAAATAACATGTTCCAGATGTATGAACGATTGAATTATTATTTCACGAGACATTACAGAACCCTAGCTAGAAATTCTTACACTCAGAGCGATAATATAATACGATGCACCTGGTTTAAATTAAGCAATATACTAACACTACGCACTATATTTTAAGAAGTGATGTTATTAATGAATATCGAGAATATCGTTTGTCTTGTAATGCAGCCATAGTATAAAATTTCAAATTCACCTCAGTAAAGCTCCAAACACGCATTCTCGTAAGAGAATATTGCGAGCGAAGCGAGCAAGAAAATGTTTAGATTCATATCTTTTCAGGCTTTCAAGAATATTATTTTAATGGGGTGTCAATACTTTCTTAGGATCCCGAGATATTTAATCTTTCCCAGCTTCTCTTTTGGTACGCTCGGGTCGAAAACGTGTGTATATCATATCGCTAAATACAGTCTCCAAAATTTCATGTTCGAACTCTCTGCACTTCAGAAATCCCTTGACAACCTAATATTTAGCACTTTATCAAGTGCTTCCTATCTCGCCCTTTAAATTTAATATTCAATCCTGCCACAAAAATGTCCATGCCAATTTTAGACTTACTGTTGATATTGAAGAGTGGATATTGCCGCCTCCAAAAAGTTAATTCTCAGTCTCCACACCAGAATCTCCGCAATAGTCTAAGACAATAGTAATACACAAGAAGTGGATACCCCCTCAATTTAGTGCACAATCCCCCTATAACTAAAATATCCGCCATAATCTAAGACCTAGAGTTGGATACTGTCACCCCCAAAGTTTAATTCAGATACCCCCAGAACACACGTGTCAATTAAGGCTTAATATGTAAGAGTTGGATATTTCTCCCGCTCTCTTCGATAATACCCTTAAACACTTCCTTTTCTTCATCTAATGGATTAAATTTGGTACATTTAAGGTGTAAAATGTTTACATATATTTTGCAAAAATATATAAATCTTGAGTTTTATATTATATATTATATCATCAGCAAAAAGTACAAGAAGAAATATCAGATACAGAAGATCTCAGCACGTTACTCCAATTACTGAAAGGAAGCAACATCAAGAAAATACTACGATACGTAGAAACAGCATGCAGAAGACTTCAAACAGCCAAAACCACCATGGAAAAAATGATGATAATCGTAGAAATAGTCCTCAAGATGATCGACGATGGACTATTCTAAGACAACAAAGATACAAAATCAGACAAGCATTCACGCATTCAATGCTGATGGCATCCTAGACCAGAAAATCGAACTACAACACTACCTGGCAGAACACAAAGCAGACGTAGCTCTACTTTGTGAAACATTTCTAAAACCAAAACGACAACTAAAAATTAACAACTACCAAGTCTTCATAAAAGACAGAATAGGAGACAACAATCCTTGTCAAAAAATCCTTTCCAGTGGAAGAAGTGGATATTCCTCAACTAACAACAATTGCAGCAACAGCAGTAAAGATCTTGACTCCTGGCACACCAATCATCGTGATAGCAGTCTACAAGAAACCAACTATACAACTACATGTGACAGACATCCAAATTCTCGAAGCACTGGGCCCAAGGATAGTTTTAGCCGGAGATCTTAATGCAAAAAAACCATTATGGAATTCAAGAGTAGACAATCCAGCCGGAAGACAACTTGAGAGAGCACTTCACAACTCACAATTTATCATCACTGCACCAACCGAACCCACGCACTACCCAAAAGGAAGAGCACCGGGAGAGCCAGATGTTCTAGATGTCGTACTCTTGAAAAACATAACTCTGCTGACAGGACCATATGTTCACCACGCACTCAACTCTGATCATCTTCCAATGCAATTCGTAGTTCCGCATAGAAGCATCATACATGAGAAGACCAGGCAGTCAAAATTTAACATAAATTGGAACCATTTCACTCAAATGCTGGCCGAAAACACTGATCCTAAACAACAGATCAGAACAGCGGACGAAATAGACAGGGCAACTAATAACATCACAGTATCAATGCAGCAAGCAGCTAGATATAGCACCACCAAAGAAGATAGTACTTCCAATGAGGCAAGAGCAGACAGAAAACTTCACGCACTCCTGCACATCAAGAGATGAGCTCGCAAAAAGTGGCAGGAAACACACCTCTTCAGATACAAGACTTTATGGGAAGAACTGACAACCAAAGTCAGAGACCATCTGCAACGGACGAGAACAGACAAATGGGATAAAACATTCCAAGACAATCCGCCAAACCACAGAGACTTTTGGAAGATAGTGAAAGGCTGTACAAAAACAAATACTACATCCGAGACAGAGGTATTATAGACCGATAAGCCTGTTACCGCATCTGAGCAACGCCATGGAAAGAATAATACTGAAGAGACTCCAAGAACAAGTGGAAGAAGCAAACATCTTACCCACCTTCCAATTTGGGTTTAGATCGGCACATAGCACAACAGGACAACTTGCAAGAGTGGTGGACCATCTCACTACAAAGTTCAACAGGAAGAACTACTCCCTTGGAGTCTTCTTGGACGTACAAAGTGCATTCGATAGAGTCTGGATAGCAGGGCTAATTAGAAAGTTATTCCAGATGCCAATACAGGACACGTATATTCATGTCCTAGCAAGTTACCTCAGAGGAAGAACATTCATCTCGACATTCCAAGGAGCTACAGCCTTAGCCAGACACATCAACGCGGGAGTCCCTCAAGGCTCCACCCTGACTCCCATACTGTACGGCCTTTATACAGCAGATATTCCGATAGTTCCAGGATGCCTCCCAGCACTCTTCGCGGACGACTCGGTATTCTTTGCATCCAGAAGACAACTAAAGTTCTGTTACACAACATTAAGAAGACAGCTAGATGAATTCGAACGCTGGACAACGAAATGGAGAATCAAAACCATTGCAACCAAAAGCATAGCAGTCATCTTTGCCAGGGGGAGAAGACAAGAGCAACAAACCTTGAAGCTCTTTGGACAAGACATCACAAACGCCAGGAAAGCAAAATATTTAGGATTAACGCTAGACAGTGGACTTACATTCAAAACTCATATAGAAGAAATACACCACAAAGGAAATCAGAGAATAGGAGGACTTTATGCAATCTTCAGAAATCTGCAGCTGTCATTAGACACAAGGATAGGCCTTTACAAAACAATGATTAGGCCTGCATTACTCTACGCGATACCAGCCTGGCATCATGCTGCGAAATCCTACATGGCAAAACTCCAGATAATTCAAAATAAAGCTACAAGAATAATCAGCGGCCACGATAGATACACAACTAATCAGCAAATCCACGAAGATCTCGAAATTGACAAGATAGAAGATGTTATCAAAAGACTAACAGCAAAGTTCTGGAATGAACTAAAAGGACACCACAATCCCGCAGTAAACCAAATCGGAACTGTGGTCTTAAGACGTCACACTCACCGCACCCCACGGACAGAGTGAACTTCAAGCACAAAGAAGAAGAAGATAAAAACCTCGAGCGACAGTTGCAGAGGGAATCAAACTAAGATCGCACAAACATGAAAGAAAATGGGGAAAAATGGAAATAGAAGTCAAGGAAACGGCACTTCAAAAAGAAAACGTCAAGAAAATGCAAGGTGCAACGTATTTGAAGGGAACAAATCCTCCCAAAAATCTCGATGGTGCATCCTGCGCCGTATTCCCCTCCCCCCCCGCTTGGGCACCTCTGCCCTATCTTGTCGCGAAACACTACTTGCGATAACGTATGTACGTATACGCTGGTGCATTTCGTTGTTTCTCGTTCCACACATCCTTGACCTTTATTTCATGGACTAATGTGCATTGCAGTACGTCTTGCACATAAAAATTGCGCCTCTCTTTTCAGCATCATGATCCTGACAGAGCATAGACGTTAACTATAGACAAGGACCAAATTCTTCCGTTAGATCATTTTTTAACTAATTCTTTACCTACTAAAATTGCTGTGTTTCCTGTGCTACTGGGAGTGTAATTATTATACTCGATATATATGTGATGGCAATCTAAGCACTTTCTACCGACTTCCTGCAATAGTGCTACATCATTACTTGAGTTTTCAAGAAATCTACGACGAGACCTAGTTTCACTTTGCATTCTTTTTATATATTTGTGTTTGCACCCGTATTACTTGCGTTTCCATTATCCTATTTAACACTACAACTAATCAAATTCGAACTAGTATACACTTTATGTTGTTTATATTCCCCATAATTATTTGTTACACTGTACCACTTTCCTCATTTCCAGCACCGGTGTTGGTTAACACTCTGACGACTTCCGGAGGAGTTAGACTGAACTTTGAAGCACTGTTCTGGTATTAGTTTCTCATTTTTCTGGTGGAACGTCATTTAGCTACTGAATTTCCTTTTCCTCTAACATGCAGTTTTCTTTTAAGCGTACTTTGACTTACCTTTACTTTGTTGCTGGTGTCGCTTTCGTAGTTTGAGAACAAGTCACTGTCTTCTTCAGATTCCCTTTTCTCATTTTGGGGATTGGTGGGTGGATCGGCTTGCTGCGGGAGGGCGTGAAGGTGGGGGATGTTCGCTAACAACCTGTTGTTGGTTCTCTTCTTGAATTTTGTTTGTCGT
Organism: Lepisma saccharinum; assembly: GCF_977018435.1. Lineage (NCBI taxonomy): Eukaryota > Metazoa > Arthropoda > Insecta > Zygentoma > Lepismatidae > Lepisma > Lepisma saccharinum. The sequence continues at coordinate 104,470,483 of NC_139232.1, forward strand.
GATTTTGGCTTCTATCTCTGGTGTGTTCTCTTGCTGTTTTTGTTCCATGTCGTTGTGACTCTGGTAGATAGGTAGCTGCCCTTTCTGGTTGTTCTGTTGCCTACTGTTTCCTCTGCATTCCCTTCATTGGTCAATTTGTTCAAAACGGCATCAATATGTTCTATTTGGCCGTGTTGGTACATGCAGTACAGTCGGTTTTCGCCGTTGGCAGATAGATCTCAAATGTTCATTCGAACCACAAACCTCACACGTAGAGTTCTGACCAGAATATATGACGTAAGGTTTATAATTACAGACAGTCACAATGGATGGAATAGGTTTCTTCAAGGACATTTTTGCCAAGCGTACGCCACTGTGCACTAGATATCGGAATTTTGGTCTCCACGTTCCATCGGTAACATCTACAGTGCCGTAGTCACTTAGTTTTTTACGCACTTGCATATTATGCACTTCCACTGGTAAATAGAATACGTTAATGAATTTCACTACCCTACCTGCGTCGCTAAATGTTACTTTCACTACCGTCCAATTATTCGTAGTTGAATTTTATTTCACCGTGGCATTGTTGAAGCAATTTCGTCATCGTTCGCAGTCGCACTAGTTTCAAATAAACATATCTTCCATTTGTCGGAATCTGTATTGCCGAGATTTCGTAGACGTTAAGGTTAAACTGTTCATATATAAATTCATGAACGTCCATTGCACTGGGCTTTGCGAGCCAGACGCAAAGCTTATCAGTTTGGTATTTCCTAGAATCATATCTCTCCTTTTACTTTTCATTAAATAAAAGCACTAAGACACTTCTAGGCTGTTTTTTATTTATTTATTTATTTATTTTGTTTTACCTCGCGTCTTGTGCCTCTTTGATAATTTGCGAAGATGGGGATGAGTGATAAAATTGATGAATAGACATTCACTTAAAACCATGCCCGAGTAAGATTCGAACCTGGGACCCTTGGCGTCGCAGCGCGATGTGCTGACCACTTTTTTATTATTATTATTTTCTTTCATTTTACAATTTTTCTTTCATACAGTATTTTACAGTTTTCGGTTAACAATAGTTCTCTCTACTTTAACATTCAATCAGCACCTTTAAAAAATGTGTGAATAATATTTTTCTTTTATCTTGAGACACTTTATAATATTCCTGTTTTACATGTATTAAAAATTGACCATGAAAATCTATACCTTTATATATGCAGACAAACAATATATAATGTCCAACCAGCCATTTCACACTACGCAATTTGGTACATGAAAAATACGAAAACGTAGGTAACATTATGTTATGCACACGCACAGTAAACGCATTGGGATGGGTGCGACAAATTTTTCCCAATAACACACATAGATATTTCCATGTTTCACGTGTCCGTATGCATTCACTTAGCCGGTGTGAAATCGAACCATTTTGTTTACACCTACAACATAGTGGGTGTTGTAAAAGTTTTAATTTATGTAATTTCTCTTCCGTCACCCCTATATCCTGTACCACACAGTACCACGCAGATATTACCAAGCGCGATAAATGTGCTGCTTGAACATTGTTTCATATCTTGTGCCAGGGATGGGTAGGTTGTTTAATCATTATCTTGCAGCTCGGCAGTGTTGCCAAACAACGTGACCTGTATAATTGAGATACTTTCGGTATTTCCAGAGTTTTCGCTGAAAGTAGTATATAATACATTTCTAGCACTGATTCTTGTAAATATTTATAATGCGGTGGCACCGTAGCTATTGCTATCGACAAGTGCAATGGTATGGTGTCCAAAATCTGCTTAAGTATCACATCCGTTAAATTGTCTGGAAAGTTTACTAACATTGACACATCTGCTTGTACGCGGAGAGCTTGGCTCTTTAAACTCCACGTGAGTCAGGTCAAGTCCCCCGCACCGTACCGGTAGACATACATTCTCGTGACTCACCCGCAGTATTTGGTGGGCCCAGACAAACCAGTTTATCGCACTCCTTATCTGTACAAAATCCAATTTCCTCATCGGAAGCACTCGTGCCACAAACCAGAGCTTTGAACTCGCATAAATATTTACAAAGGCTAAACTGGCAACCAAGCTAAGGGCACGAAGTTTGTTTTGTTCAAGCACACTTTTCAGGCCAGCAATACATGTTGAATAATTTTGAGCAATCATTTCTTGTAAAGAGTGGGTAAAAAAATTTCCAAGTATTTTCAGTACATTTACTTTTTGAATTTTATCATTTTGATACGAGTGGTTTGTAGCATCTAAGTGCATCCAATGAGTTTTATTAAAGTTAAGCTTTAGGCCAGCCACAGCGCTGTATTTTCTATCACGTCTTCAAGTATTTCCATATCTGTCGGCAATTTCACAAACACAATGACATCATCAGCATAACCTAATAATTTTATCGTTGTCGAGTGAATATTTAACCCCTGCAATTGCATTTCAAGTACCTTTAAAAATGGCATTAACGCTACACAAAAACTTATCATAGACATGGGATCACCTTGTCTCACACCCCTTTGTATAGGAAATGTTTTACTTAAAAAAACATTGATTTTTACACACGATTTGGCATCAGTATATAAACTCTTAATCGCATTTGCAAATTTTGGCCAAAAACCATCCGTAAGAATACAGCATATAAAAATTCGTGCTGTATAGTATCAAAAGCATTTTGAAAATCCAATGTCACTATACCATGGTGACCTTGAATGGTCGTATGTATATAACTAGTTATGACATCACGAATTGTTTGTAAAACAGTAAAGATCGATCTATTATTACCATAGCAGTATTGATGGACACCGATCATTCTTTCCATATAAGGCAAAAGACGACGAAGTAAACATCTTGCAAAAATTTTATAATCCGTGCACAACAAAGATATAGGTCTATAGTATTTTACTACGGTAGGGTTAGGAGCTTTGGGAACCACGACGATTACACCTGTATTGCTCGTCCTTCCAAAGCAGTGTTGATTACACTGCATTTATCCAGTCTGTCACAATGTTACCTACAAGTGATCAAAATCTTTTATAAAATTCTATGGGAATACCATCTATTCCTGGCGATGAGTTATTCATCATTCCTAGAATCGCTTCGTACACCTCAGCAGCTGTAAAGGTTTTTTCAATACGCAAGTTATCATTATAAGAAAATATTTCCGGCACTTGTAAAAATATTTGTTCCTGAGCTGGATTATAACTTGTTCCTTGAAATCTAGAATAATAAGAGCGGTAAAAGATTTTCTTTATTTCAGTCACATTACTATGTTCAGAATTATCTTCGTCTATTATCTTTTGAATCGTTTGGCGTTTTCCACGATTACGTTCATGTAGAGCATGACTAATGTTGGCAATTTCAAGAGGATCGAAAGGTAGAAGTTTACTACGTATTTTGCACCGACATCTTTTTTGCGCGTGTAATTGAAACATATTGCCTGTACTTGTTTAATGTTCTGTTGCACTTTTCCCCCCTCTTACCCCTTCATCAGTTAGATCTCGCAACACTTTATAGTAAAAATTGTATTTATTATTCCAATCCTGGTTCCGTTCCCTACTATATTGTCTACAAAATCGTGTGATAGCTGGCTTTAGATATTCATCCCACCACTTAATTATGTTTATTTGTTTCACCCTTAATCGTTCTCAATACTTCGAATTCTCTTGTAATGTGTCAGCAAAAAGTGGATTATCAAATAAAGATATATTCATTTTCCAATATCCATACCCATATTGCATATTTGTCATTTGCATTTTTTACCGCCATTATAAATGCACTATGATCTGAGAAGCAAGTTGGCACCACATTAACATTAGTGATATTAGGGATAATTGATTGTGAAACATAAAATTTATCTAACCGTGAAACACCCCCATCCTTTACGTATGTGAAGCATGCACTTGTTGGGTGCAAAGTGTCCCATACATCTTTCCACTGAAACCCATTTACCAACTGTTGCAGCGCATTGGGTGTATTAAATCCAGCACGCTGGTCTTTTGGCAACAAAACACAATTAAAATCGCCTCAACAAATAATATGTTGCTTATTACCTTGAAGTTCCTTGAGCTGAATATGTGGAACTATTATAGACAATATAACTAGAAGGTAACTCATAATTAGATATTGCTACTTCTTGAATGAGAGCAATATCTATAGCTGACTGAATTATAAAGTCCCCCTATGCACTTTGTTTTGTTTTGTTTTGTTTTGTAGTTTGTTTATGTTTATACTAGCAAGCCTAATGGTGGTAAGCATCACTATGGATATGTAAACACTTACTTTTACAATACTGTTAAATATATACATTGTTTTACTATTTTTTGGTCTACCTTACACACTAGGATTCTTTGAAGGGAAAAAATAGCTACATTTTATACTCTGGCTATGTATGAAATATTTCACACCAATCACATGGCCAAGCATCATATACCTTTACTCATTTTACACATTCTATTTCTGACTTTCATTTTTACTTGCACCCACACATTCACTAGACATACTAGGGGAAACACTGCATTTGGATCCGATCAGATCAACACTCGGGGCCAAATTTGTCACACTTTGGGATCTGGTTATACGCACTGGGGAGGGGAATATTGCCTGCTGCTTCCCATTCTTGTTGTGGTGGGGGTTAGGTGCCACATTTTCTTGTACTTTTTACTTCTTCAACTGCTTCTGTTCCAGGAGTCTCTTCACATTTGATTTTCTTTTGGCATTGTACTTAGTTCCTGTTGTAGTTTCACTAAGCGGAACCTTGCTTTGTTGATCTTCCAGTGTATGGGATACTCCTGCTTCGTACATGCCAGTCTCCATTTCGAGATTACTCGTAGTGTCAGACTCGCGCATCTCTTGATCAGTTGCTTCCAGACTGTCAGTTACCAAAACGTTATCCCGTACGTCACTGTGGAGGTTGTCTAAAGATACCACATCTTCCGCCAACGATTTGCTGTGGATAGCCACAGGTAGAGGTGTTTCCTTGGTAGGGTCCAGTTGGTGTTCTAAAACATCACCTTTTTCGGCTCTATTTGCAGATTTTCATAGCGTTCATTGCTCACATTTTTTCTTGCAACTGCATGGGAATTGGCAACACTGTAAATTGTGTGTCAGTCTTTATATTCGTCTCATGCGCTTAACGATGGCTAGGTGGTCTCTGTACCCCTGCTGATTACGACTGCTTAGGCTGGATTTCTACAGGAGCAGCACGTGCTCCAATATTATCTTGTATCACTCGCTCACCCATAGCACCACATCGTTGTGGTCAAAACCGTGCTGTGTGTTGAGTGTCTTCACATATTTTAGAGGTAGGTTTCTGTCCATAACATGTTACCCAATATTGCATGCTCTGTATTGATACATAGGACGGGCTTGGCTTATTCAGAACCATTTTCACCAACTTAATGCCTGTACGAGTTTTATAAATATGCTGATCCGAATATCGCTCGTCTACCGAAGGGGTCTTAATTTCACCATATTGCGCAAGCACTGTACGGATATGGCTATCGGTTATTTCCATTGGTATAACATGTAGTCTCACTAGTGTAGTTGTCCTATCAGCCCAATCTAATCTAAATTCATGTTCATCATCCTCATCACAATACACTAACTTCCCTTCAAATTTATTAATTAACTGCTCGCCTAATAGACGCGTCACTAGCTTAATATATACGCAATTACGGTATTGGTCCAGTTCAATACTTAATACTTGGTCTTCAGTCAAGGCAAGAGTATCCCGTATCCAACGACGAAGCATCAGCGATGATGGGGACTTCTTCACACTTGAAAACCATAACTATAGCGTATTTACACGACGGATTTCCATTTTTCCTTCAATTTAACAACTTTACGTAACTTGAAAATTTACGCGTTTCGCGTCGTCTAGCACGCCAGAGTCCTGATGACTCACCGGTTCACGAGCAGAGGCACGGCGATATTGCTCGCACGGGCACTTCCGCGGAACTGTCCACTCGGCCACATGGTCCGGCAGTTCTAGGTTCATGTCCTATTACTCACTTGCTCCGTTCTCGGCGTCTCACAGTACACGTATTCCGCTGCTCTGACGTAGCTAAACAGCGAGGAACGAACCTTCCTGGCAGGTGCTCGCGCACGGAGCGTACGGACTGGTGTGGAGCGTTTATGACCCAACCCAACCGGCGGCTGGGAAACAACGAATCAGTGATCAGTTAAATTCTCTTCGACTAACATCGGGTATTTCCGAGTCACAAGGCACCGAAAGATCCTGGCGTGACGAGACAAATGAACGTGTGATACACAGCATGTTGCCATGTTGTTCAACGAGGCACATACTCCCCGAAGCGATTGGTGGACAGATAAAGATATGTGGCAAAAAGTAGCTCAGCCGCCAGCTGGGCCTGCGATCAGTGTAGAACAAGGCGGCCCACAGGGAGAGAGACTTATCCTAAAATATGTATCGATATCCAAATGGTCAAGTACATACGAATACAATAAAAACACTGTTGCATGCAAACTGATTATATTATGTACCAGTTTATATAATGATACACTTTCCACAGTAGTAAACACTCTCTGCAAGATTATACTACAATATTAAAACGTCAACAATAGATAAATGTCTTGAATGTTGGTGACATATTGTCAAGCTTTGATTGTTATGTCACATGGACCAGAATACTGTGGAAGAATTCGTAGGAAAGAACTCATAGGCTTTCGTCCTCAAATTGCTTGTTAATTTCTTCCAAAGCGTCCTTTATTACGCCAGCGTTCTCTTCTGTCCATTGAACCCTCACCTTGTCTCTTGAAAGCTCTTCGACAATCTCTTCTTCAGCAGAACCAAATTCTCCTTTGTGATCGTCGTAAAGTTTCATCGCCTGCAGACAAAGTAAGGTCTAATTAGGAACTGGAACATATCTATTATACACAAGATAGCCCTGTTTCAGGCTGGGCGCCCCCAGTAATAGGAATATCAAAGATACTTATTACGATAATATGATTTTCTCGGATTTTGGGTGGAATGAAAACGTTCCTACTGTGTGCCACTAGCCTCACCGTAATTCAAGTCCCTATCTTTACCATGATTCAGGACAGTTTTGAATCCAGATACGTTCCTCCAGAAGGGGGATACCAATCTTCACGGGGAGGGAATGTCAGGGGCAGCGAATTGTAACATCAATAAAATCAACACAAATATTTCAAAATTCCCCTTACTTCTGACATGTAATTAAATTATGTTTAAATTTAGATAAGACTGCACAAGCACGTCAAACCATTCCACACCAAATTGTTCATTGGCTTACCGTTGAAATATCTGCAAGAAGATGACATTCGCTGCGACAATTGAAATTCACATTACACCATCCCCTGCACGTGCATATGATTGAGTTTCAGTGAAAATGAATATTTATTACATATTCCTAGTTAGCAAACCGAACAATGTTATAATGTATTCATTCTTTTGACTTTTAATTATAAGTCTTTTATGGCAAAGAAGTCACAAAAAGTACGTTCTACGTTAAATTAAGTGGATGAAAGAAAAGGTGAACATGGTTGCCAAATTTCTAAACTACTGTCCGAATGCTCTGCCACGTTATTTATTTTTTTTTGTTTTTTTTTTTAAAGTGTGGGACTTATCCACTTCGCCCCATCCCACCTCGTGAATTCATCACTGATTCAGGAACAATTAATTTCGAAGCAGCTACGAGAGATTTCTTCCTTTCTGACCTAATTCAAATTTGTTCTAAGTCATTTTATGCTTAGATAGGCTAATCAGATCTGAAGTAGGATCCGAGTCACTGTGCAATCTGCCTCCATCGGGGATCGAACACTGCACGCATTGATTACAAGCCATAGAGCTTCGATCGTAAAGAAATGTTGAATGTAATTTTACCTCTGAGTGAAAAAAAATAATTCAAAAACAGAATTTGAAATTTCCTCATACTAAGTTACTCAAGATTGTTGTTTATGCATGCCAATTGCATTTAGATTTACTCTAGGGTATAGGAGGGGGCATGTTCACTTCCCTACGTAAAATGTCCCAGTACGCTTTGAACGCCACCTTACTTCAAACAAAGTTCAGGAAGATCAGTTTCCCTCTGACAACCATATGTCAAGTCCATGTCGAGCTCAAAATATCCTCCCCTCAAACCTTTCCCACCAATAGCGTTCGTATAAGGCACTGTCCACGTGGATTAAATTAGATGTTGCCAATTCAGCTTCGGTATACATTTCTTAACGTGAAGTTGCAGTTGCCTTATATTTGCTCGGTTGTGTTGTGCTTTTTTTTCTTCTTTTTTTTTTTACAATGTGGGGGCCTTGAGAATATAACGTCGCAGTGAATGTGACAAGAGCGCTTTCCAGAAAAAGACAGGTGCTGGCTCGAAACCAGATACGAGACCGGACGGTTTCCTCTCGAGCTGTGCCAAAGATACCGAACTGGCGTTCGAATGAGGACTGTAACTATTGCCGGATCTACAAGCCGCAAAACCCCAGAGTGCAGGGGGTCCCGGAGACAAGTAAAGGTAGGTAAGTAGAGGGTGGCCTCTGATAATATTTTACGGGGGGACAAGATTTGTAGATCCGGCATTGACTGTAACCATAATGCTGTACATCAGAATCAACAGTGGCTTTACAGACTGAATAACTGAAAGTCTAATCTATGCTCTATGGTAGATTTTGCTGTACAGTTAATTTTAAATAGTGGATGGGAAGAAAGGATAGTATTACTCCATTTATGCACATGTCATCAACGTATTACGTCGAGACTTCCTTGCCACCAATGGTATCTCTTCGAATGCCTATGTCTAGCGGTTACGCCTTGTAATAAAGGGTTTGTCAAGGCACATAGTGGTTCTGTTTCCACTTTCAACTCTAGGTCCTCTCTCGATTAGCCTATATGTGCAAAAAGGGTTTTAAATACAAACTCATACTAAAACCTTACCATCAAATTTGCCGATCATTCTGCAGGTGAAATATATAATCCTGAAATGTTATGCCACCATGCTTACAACATGCTTTTTCTTAACTATAAGGTAAACTACAATCATTTATGTCGCTTACCGTACACCTAATGCTTTGGAAGGAAAACTGCGAAGATACCGAGATAGCACGAAAAATTTTGGCAAGCTTGATGTAGCTTGCTTGTAGCTTGTCAAAGCCACTTGAATACATGATGCAAACTTGTTTCAAGCATGCAGCTATCGGTGACTTGATTCAAGCCTGTTGTAAGCTTACAGCAAGCCTGTTCGTTTTACATGAAAAGCTTGTCTGAAGCTTGAAGAAAGCTTACTGTGCTATCTGGGTAGGGAAGGGTTAAATGACAATCAACACATGGAGAGAATGTATCATTAATCTAAAAGAAAAAGAAACAGAAAAAAATCATACCTTCTGCAGATATTCCTCTGTATTGATACGCACAATGGAAGATGTAAACATATCTATCCACAATGTAGGTGGTCAGCATACCTGGCAAAGAATAACACGTATCAGTGTGTTCCTTTTGACTGCAGGCTGCGCGGCATGTCGCGGATGCCGCCATTTTCGACTCGTGACGTCCTGCTTATTTTTAAGATATTTTTTTTTACCATGCAAATATATATATTGCATAACGAGTACTAACGTTTGTTTTAAGAGTTGTTCAAAGTGTTGGCCAACTGCATTCTCGGCACTTTTTGATGACATTTTGTGACATGCAAAAGTTCCTCTTTTGTAATTATTTCAAGTTCTGTTCGTACGTACATTGTCTTTCAGTTTAAATATAATGTGGAGATTGCTTCTATAGACTCTACTTTGTAGGGTTCCCCACAAATAATAGTCACTTAGTTCCGGTCTCAGTGCCGTAGAAACACTGCCTGGGTAAATTTCACCCAACGCGCGGTCATATGTTTCAGTTTGATATTCCAACATGTTATTTTTTTCCTCGTCTTATCAAATGTGTGATTCAATTCAAATGTTAAAAATGATATTAATCAATGAAGATATTACTAATTGCGTGCCTTAAAACAATTACAATTCGGACTAGAGAAGTATTTATTTATCTGTTTCTTTTATTTTACCCAGGGCGCGTTGTTACGGTATGACAGGAAACGCTCTTCTTGTTTTTTCTCTCTCATATTTTCTCAACTTCATATTTGCGTATTGAAATAAAAATGTTCAAACTTAATGAAATTATGTTATTCCTTGAAGATAATATTTTTTGCATGCTTCGAAACAAGTGAAATTCGGAATTAAGAAGAATTTCTCTTCTGAATATTTTTTATCCAGCACGCGTCCTGCAGGGGTTAACAATGGCAAGAAAACAACTTGCAAACAGAAGAAATACGCTAATCAAAATTTCATCAAAAGATGCCGGAAAGGTGTGAATGCAGTTGGCCACCACTTTGAACAACTCTTATAACACAGGTTAGTACTCGTTATGTAAGATAAATTTGCATGCTAAATATGTGTGCTTAAAAATATGTGGGACGTCAAGGGTCGAAAATGCCGGAATCCGCGCCATGCGACGCTGTCTGCAGTCATGTGCTATCTCGGCCCAAAGACAAAATAAATGATTGAACTGAAAACTAATCGTAATTTGAAAGTATGTCAAAGCACGAAACTTAATAATACAAAAAAGGTGTCAATATGTATCACTGTTTTATGTAATAAAACCATGAATGAGAGCCCCGTGGCTATCGCAACACGCTGTACCAATGTACCAAGCTAGTTATAGATTTCTGTGTTAGTAGAGTAGGTCAGAGAGTTCTGCGCCCGAAAATGAGGCTCGGTGAGGCTCGTAGTGTTGCCAATTTTTTACTCGAAAAAATCACCAAGGTTTTTGTTTTTGGGTCTAACCTAACCTAAAGCAAAGAGCTGGCAACGCTGCTTGAGGTCTGCCTTGCGGCGTTGCCAACATCTTACTCGAAAAAATCACCAAGGTTTTTATTTGGTCTAATATAATTTAAAGCAAGGAGCTGGCAATACTGCTTGAGGCCTGTCTTGCAGTATTGCCAACATCTTACTCGAAAAGTCACCAAGGTTTTTGTTTTTGGGTCTAACCTAACCTAAAGCAAGGAGCTGGCAATACTGCTTGAGGTTTTACAGTGCATAAAGCAATTTGCCAACCTACTGGTTTGCCATAGTTTTTTTACAAAAAAGAGAGAGGGAAAAGTTAAACAACCGATAGTGTTGCTAATATTTACCTACAGCTTTTTTTTACTTGGCAAGAGCTATCTTACTTGAGGCTTAACTAATTTATATACTGACGTAACATACACACACTGAGCAAAAAGAGTCGGCAACAAACATATACTGCCATAAAAAAGAGAGGGGTAGATAGATAGATAGCAACACAGTATGTGTGTGCGTGTATAATATGTAGCATTATTAACTAGAGTGTGTTGGCAACCCACCTCCAACTAAAAAAATAAAGATGCCAATGTTGCTGTACGATAAAGAGAGAGACTAAGCTGGCAACAGTGGTGAGCGAATATGCATTATTTCCAAGTCCCGAGCGCCAATGTATATCGCGACTTTTGCAAACCTCTCTCGCGGGAACGATGTGCTGCACATGCATACGCGCGCGCTTCTTATTATTTTCGTATTGTGACCTAAGCAAAAACAAATAATAATTGTTGTTTTTAGGATGCCTGGCCCCTAACCCCGCCAGGGTGCGTGGTGCCCAACCAAAAAAGGTTCTAATGGCTGCGATTCTAGATAGTCGCACCTCTGTAGAGTTTCACGTGTTTTTTTTTTTCCCCCAAACTTCCATGAAACCCTACAGAGGACCTCCGTAATGCATGCAACGTGTACTAACGACTCTAGTGTTATTTTGATGTTGTAATATTTTTGGATATAGAGTTTTATTGTGAGATATAGATAAAAATAATTATGTTTATTATAATATTTTTTTGATGAAGATGGAGAATGTATGTGTGTGTTACAAATAAAGTTGCATGCTTTTTTCTAGTGTGTGTGTATGTGTTTTTGATGTTCGACAGCATCTGAAACGATAAAAAAATTTTATTGTTAATTTTCTCATGTAAAAACAACAACAACAAAATTTTTGTGCAAAATTTCTGATTTGTCTCTCGTGCTATAGTGCAAAAAAACTGATGAAATTGTAATTCATAACTGATGAAATTAATATTGTAACTGATTTTGAACTAGTGAAATTTTTGTATTGTGCTATTGAAACTGATTGTGCTAGTACAAAAATTTCTTATTGTGCAAGAAAAGAGGTTAAAAACTTGTTAAAACTGCTCTGTGACCCTCTCGTTCTTCACGTCGTGGACGAAGGACTTCTCTGCAATCAGGATAACGCTGCATACGGTGTCCTCGGGCAGCGCGTCGTGGAACTCGCAGACGACCTTGATGTTGGTTCGACCACCACCTGCTTCCTCTTCGTGGTATTGATGACGAACATGGGTCTGCGGGTTTTGAATTCGCTGGGCGTGTAGTACATGTCCATGCTTCCCTCGGTCACGCGTTTGAAAGAGGTGTAAGCTTCGTAAAGTTTGAGGTAATCGTCTTTGGTCATGTCGAGGTTGTAATTCTCGCGCGGGAAAACTTCGTTGCGTCCATTTTTCAGGTAAACATTCTTGATCTTGCAGTCGTCGAACTTACTGGAATCTTTTTCCTGGTTGTTATCGCGCCCGGTCTGAAAGAGCACCACGACGAAATCTGGCATGTCGAACTGTATGTTGTTGAACTGTGTCGTCACGTCGAATTCCATGTGACTTCCCGACGCCACCTTCTGCACACACTGGTAACCGTGAAAGTGAATCGGCACCTGCGGACTCTTCAAGATCTCTGCTTTGTACTTGAGGGCGTAGTTTGTTTCGTATTCCACGATCGGCATTCTCAATTCCATGCTCCGGATGACGCACTTGGCTGCTTCGGGTAATGTGTTGGCTATCGGCGTGCCGTCGGCGTTCAAGTTGGTGTATCGCATCAGTGCGCCGTTGTCGTTGGCCGCTCTTCGAAAAGTGACGCGCAATCCTCCCTTCCACATGATCTCTTTGTAGTCGGAGAAGAATCCCGGCAGCAGACGCATGGGAAAGAGCACCGTGTGACTTCTCGTCGATATTTTGGTCCCTGCTTCGAATCCTCCCGCTTGATAGTATGCCGCGTCTGTTTTGGATAATTTCAATGTTCCCACTGCCGTCGACGTGATGCCTGGATAATCGATTCTGTCGATGACGGTGTTGTGTTTCCTCACCTCCACCTGCGAGAACAGGTGAGGCACGAAGTTGTCCACGAGTTTCAAATTTGCATTGGGTGGAAACGCTTCTCCGCTTTCCTTTTTCACTACGTCGAATTGAAGGTAGAGGTCCGCTCTGTGAGGATGAACGAACCCGTCGCCTACGTCCACGTCGTATTCGATCTCCCTGTTCGCTTCGTTGAGATTAGCGAACGTGCGACGGTTCGGAGGGAAAGATTGCAATTCGTAACTTTCGATTTGTTCCATTTTCACTATGTATGGTTATTTATTATACGTTGATCTCCACGATGGCAGTGGTCGTTGCACCTGCGAAATCCACCACCTCTCCTTTCTCGTTTGTCACCACCAACTCTATGTCGTCTATGCGGTTGCGGCATACTGGAAAATAGATCGGCGAAGAGGGTGTGTAGATGATCGGTTCCATGAATTCGGAACTGGGTTTGAACGTGGCTATGATTCCTGTCTGCTTGTGACTTCCCAGCAACTCCCCGTCCGAGGATTTTGTGATCATGCCTTCCGCCACGTTGCAGTGAACGTTTAGAGTTTCTATGGCTAGAAATTTAGGAATGTTGGTTGCTGTATGTTTGATGCCAGCTTCGAGTTTGGTGTTGTTCTCGAAACCTAAAAGTTCTCCCATGGTGCCCAGGTCCACGGTCTCCGTCGCCGATAGGATTTCCACTCTGTGCGTGACCGAATTTTGAGAAAGGTACGTGCCTTTGGGTAATTGAGCTTGCAAAGTGGAAAGATTGTATTGGCCTGGCGTGACGACGATGTGTTCGCTTCCGACACTAATTTTATTATTGTGCTGCGTGACGTTAGGTATGAGGTACATGCTGTAGAATGCACGCAGAGCTACGGATTTAGGATAGGCGATGTCGTCGTGCAGCGTGAGTTTCAGGATCGAAGATTCGCTCGTGAGATGGAACACGCCCATCGTGTTTAAGATTCCACAATGCTTTTAGAAAATGTTCCACCGACGGGTTATTTATTTTAGACATGTATGCGAGAACGGAAAGGCATAGGTGGCCGCAGTTAACATCGGTGAAACCCTGGATGCGTTTGTCATTGTAGTAGAGGTTGGCAACACTGAGATACTTCACCAACCTGGCAGGTGGTGTGCCACCGAACGAATCGAAAACAAATGCATTGTTATCGTCAATTTTGAGGTAGCATATCCAATGTGTACCACGATTTTTGTAACTGTCCAGGTTGACCACGCCATACTCTTTTTTCTTCACAGCAGAGGGTAGAGAATCGGACATGAAAACACCCCTGAAGTTTTTTATTCCCAACGGTTCGATCAGAGATTCAATATCGAAGTTGGACAGGGCTTCTTCTTTTTTTTATATTTCTTCAAAGCATCGAGGTTGCTTTTTTGTTTTTTGGTTATACCTTTCCCCTTCTTCTCCATAGCCAGGTTGTGACGTTTTTGTTCTTCCAATTCTGCCTTGTTCTTCTTCGAGTCGATGACGGTTTTTGCGATGGCGGCGCTACCGCCGGCCAAACTTCCAACGGCCCCCAAAGCTGCTAGGATGGCTGGGATGCTGAATATGAAACCTCCGATCTTTTGCTGTTTTCGCGAACGCTGCAAGCGTTTCAATTGAGGTGTGCTGAGAAGTAATTTCATTCCGTGTCCTTTTGTCAAGCAAGAACGTTTCTTCTCGCGTTGTTTCTTGGTGAGTAAACCATCGAGGGCACCTAGATTTTTCAGATTGGAGTATGGTATCTGGTACACGACACCCTTAGGCTTCATGTTGATGCTTTATATGTTATCTTCACGGTATGTTATTTATATATATGTTCTGAGATTTTTTTGTTTTGTGTAATTTTTTCGGTATGTTATTTATATATAAATGTTCTGAGATTTTTTTTGTTCCGTATAATTTTTTTTCAAGGATATACTGCGCGCAGAACCGTTACACAAATTCTATTACGTGCTTTGTTTTTTTACCAAGAAGTTCCTTTGTACCCTTGTACACAATTCGAGTTTTGTTCTCGATTAAAATAGCTAGCTTCTCGTCGGATAACATGTCAGCGTATCGATCTGGTAAAAATAGACTGTATTGTGCGTTGAGCAGCAGACGTGCCTTGGGACCATACTGGGTAGAAACAATTGAACCGGAAGTTATCGTGTAAGGTTTGTCCACTTCCAATTCCCGAATTTTTACATACTCTACTGACAAATTTAGCATTTGTTTTAATGCTTGGAGGTCACTTATTTTTTCAGTTGTCATATCGAAGAGAAATTTTCAGTGTGTGTGTTAGAGAAATTTAGTTTTTTTTTTTTTTCACGATGTGTGTTATTTATATATACCGAAGATTATTTTTTTTCACGATGTGTGTTATTTATATATATATTTTTTCCACGGTTTGTATCGAAGATTTTTTTTTGTGTGTGTGCGTTAGAGGAAGAAAGTTCGTACTTCGGAAAACGCAATGATGTGCGTGATGATTTCTTCAGTTTCCTGTTTGGACTTACACCAATCATCAGTATATCGTCTTCTCCCCTGCCTCGCCTCGTGCAGTTTGTCTAACCTATCGTTTAATTTTTCCCCCGCAACCGAAAGAAGAGTGTCAAGATCACCGCACCTCATTCCACTGATCTCCCCGAAGATGGCTCTTGATAAGCATTTCACAAGGGATACGAAATTTCGGAGTTGTTCTTGCTACGTGTAAAAGTTTCCCTACATCCTCGCAAGCGTGTTTGAATATTTTACATAGCAGTTCGTGCGGCAAATCGGTTATGCAAGACATGTTGTTATTATTTCTTTTTTACTGTATGTTATTTATTTATACGCCCCACCCAAATTTTTGTTTCGTGTTCATGGCGATGGTGGTGCCCAGTGCTGCAACTCTTTCTCCCAGCGAAGCGTCTCTGCTGACGAATCTTTCGAAAGCTGCGTGCTCTAACTTTCTGTCTGCTTCATGACGTGCATCCAGATCGGTGCGAGTGGTGTTGTAGGCGATGTCGTGATCTTTGCATGCGGCGTCCAACGGATTCACACCCTTGTCTCCTCTCTCCAATCTTTTCTCGAGTTTGGTACCCGGTCCGCAGAACTGGTAGCCGGGTAAATGCATCTCGAAAGGTAACTTGTTGATGATGTCGTTCACGAGTCCCTTTCCTTCGGCCACGTTCCAGAATCTCGGAGGCAGCGTGTTGATAATTTTAATGAGGTAACCTATGCCCTTGTCGTCGTTCACGATGAAATTGGAAAATTTGGTGCTGATCATGTCCACGATGCCAACCTTCTCGTTGTAGAAATTACGATTGCCTGCATTCTCCTCTCCTGCAATAACCAACAATCGGTCTATGAGCTTGCGCACGTCGTCCACCCAAACGAATTCTTTGGGTAGGGTGTTGTAGAGTTTGACGCCGCTGCCTGTTTTCACCTGGTTCCATATCGGCTTGATGAGATTTCTGTACTTCTCGCCGCTGCTCGATTTCACCCTATTCTGCGAGGCGTCGTTGTTCTGGTACAAGGCATCCGTCATGATCAAAATTTCCTTGTAACTCTGGTAATCTTCGTCAGTGTAATCTTTCGGCTGCTTTTTGGCAACGAGTTCCCACAGTCCCACCGTACCCGGATACCTGTTCCAACTATCCTTCTCGCCTAAATTAACTTTAATGTCGTTGCCTTCGAAGGTCACCTTCGATTTTCCAATCTTCCAAACCACACCGCCACCTTCGTTGCTCTCCATGCTCGGATACAATCCGAACACTTCATCCTTGTCGAATTTTCCCGTGCTCAGGTAGTCTCGTGCCAAAGGTCCCAACTCAATCTTATCCGAAGACGTGCTACCTATGGCTCGACGTCGTGCCGGTACGTCCTTCAGTTCGAACGGCGTCGAAGGAATGCTCGAAATGGGCGTGGGTACGGTGTAACTTTTAGCTGCAAGTGGTACGAGTTCGTTGATCAAATTTTTATTTTGTTCCGTGACGCCTTTAATTTCTTTACCTAGATCGCTGATGGCGTCGATCACAGGTTGATCTTGACGTTTCTTCTCTTCGTAGAATCCGCGATTCTCGGATTTCCAACCTTTGAAGCGTTTCGCGAGGTAGTTTCGCAACTTGAGATTTTCGTCTTCGATTTTTCGTTTCGTCATAGTGTTATTTATACACGTCGTTTCTCACAACGTTGCAACGTTTAGAAAGTCGTTGATTTTGTTTCTGTATTTTCCGTCGTTGGGTTTCCTCGTCATGTCGATCGTCGCGAATCCGAAATCGTCACTGTTCCAACAGTGGGAGCAGCAGCGTTCCGAAAATTGATTGTAGTTCATGTCTCCGCCTACGTAGTCATCGTACGCGTGCTTGAGGTTGGTGTGATCTTGACGAAACAAACATATGAAATTAGCGTTGTCGCGTACTAACTGTTTTGGAATTTTGGAAAACGTTTGAGCTAGGAAGAAGCAATCTATTCCTTTGTGACGACCTTGCGTGAAAAAATTGCGAATTTCATTTTGATTTTCCAGGATAACATCGTCGAACACAACAACTGAATTTTCACGACAATCGTCGAGGGGTTTTATTTCCGAAGCGAACGTTGCAATGTCCAGACCATCGTACAGTTTCATCAGTTGCTGGTATTTCGCTTGCTCCAAACTTTTCGAGAACAC
Source organism: Lepisma saccharinum (assembly GCF_977018435.1). NCBI lineage: Eukaryota > Metazoa > Arthropoda > Insecta > Zygentoma > Lepismatidae > Lepisma > Lepisma saccharinum. The sequence goes on from NC_139232.1 coordinate 104,488,249, forward strand.
GTAGAGGTGCCTGTTCTTCCAATCTAACCAATTCGGTGCGAGGAGAAAATTGTCCACGAGCAGTGTTGTTTTCCCACACTCTGAAGGACCTACGATCAGACAGCGGATGCTGTCGGGAAGCAACTCACCGTTTCTTTTCTTCTTTCGATTTTCCGAATCAGGTAGACGTTTCACGACATTCCACGCACTCATAGAATCACTTTGTTTGAATCGATCCAACTCGTGTCCGGAAGTCCCAGCCATTTCACCAAAAGTTTGTCGCCTCTCTTACGCAAAACTTTTTCGATAAGGTACGTGTCGGGATGTTTTGTTTTAGAGAGTTCCTCTTCGTAAAATCTTCCTTTCAAAATCTCACCGCTACTATCTTTTATTATATACGTGTGTCGGTTTCCGGGTAAAACTCGAACCACCGTAAAAAGTTCCGTGCTCCAATTTTTTGTGAACCCCTTCTCGAAGGTGCGTTTGAATTTGCTGATCCTCACCTGGTCTCCAATTTTGAATTTTGATTTCTTGGTAGTCGTGGGAGTGTACTTTGGACAGTAAACTGTAGAAATTAAACGCTGCTCGTCAGATTTCGTAACGTCAGCTGGCTTCATGCCTATCGTTCTGTGTACCGTATTATTATAGGTGTCGACGAGTTCCGGCAGAATGTCGACCCATTTGTAATTTCCTCGAAGCGTGAATCGTTTCCACATGTGTGTTTTCAAGGTTCGATTAAATCTTTCCACGATGCTGGCTTTGATGTGACTGAAAGTCGAATAATGTCGAATGTCATGTTTTTGAATAAATTTTTGGAATACGGCGTTGTAAAATTCCTTCCCGTTGTCTGTTTGCAAAAACCGTGGTCGTCTGCCGCTTTCGCGAAAAATTGTCTTGAATGCTTCCGTGACGCACGTTCCCGTTTTGGCTTTCAAAGGTAGAGCCCATGCGAATTTCGAAAACGTGTCTATGACGGTGAGGAGGTACTTGTTGCCCTTGTTCAATTTATGCACATTTTTTAGATTGCCGCTACTCATCTCCACGAGGTCACTTTGCCAGAGGTCATCGATGCTCTTGGTTACCACCGCCAAACGTTGGTAGTTGCGGCGTGCAGGTTTATGCAATTCTTCGACGATGGCTTGCCTAGACATTTTTTAGAGATTACGTTTGAAGAGAAGCACCAGCGTGATGGGATTCAAAGAGGGTGGCACTTCGCTCGTGTTTTGAATGATCAGCTTATCGCCGGCACTCACGTCGAAAACGGTGAGATCTTCGTCTTCGTGTATTTCATATATGTTGCGCGTTTCGTTCCAACGTGCCAGAGGAATGTTTCCTGCTTTCTGAACACCACGATTCGATATCAAGGTCATGGTGGGAACGCTAGCTTTTCTGCCGTGAGACCAGTACGAAAATTCATTTATCTGAATCGTGCCATCGAGGAGAAACTTGTAGTACGGATGATAAGGATGTAACATGTACAGTTTGTTACCTTCGACGAACGTGGAGATTCTCTGTTGATTGGGTATGCTGTTGATTTCGATGGCTTGCAGAGAATGCAGTTTAGCGAATTTAGTATCGACGCTAACGAGGTTGCTGTGAAGCTGTCCCAGTGTATTTTGTACGGGCAACAAATGTTCGACGATGGTATCCGTTACTGTAGAAAATGACGGTTTGATTTTCACTTCCACGTTCAACTGCTTGTAGTTTTCGTTGAGTTCTTGTAACTTGGCACCGAAAGAGGCCAGCGTCGATTCCTGCGTGGATTCCAACACTCCAACTTGATCTCTGATGTTGACGACGATACTCTGAAGGTTCTCGACTTGATTCAATTTCGAACTTTTCTCGGTAAGATCGTTCACGATGCTTCGCATCTCGGTAAACTGCGTGTGAAGGTCGACGACGCTCTGCGAAGTGGGCAGCGTCGACACCAGCGAAGCAAGTTCGTCTCGAATCTGTTCCACGTTCGCCGTTTCCGTTTCCAGTCGTTTCAGCATACGTGATATGCTTCTTTTCAAAGCGTGCAATTCTTTGGAGGTGGGGAGATTGGCAACCCTACTCTCGAGATCGCTCAACGAACTTTTGATGTCGCTCGAATCGGATAGTGCCGTCACCGCCGTTTTTAATTTTTCCAAATCTTCGCTCGAAGGTACGCTCGTCCGTAACGAATCCAAGTCACCCTGTATGTTGTCCAGTACGTGATGAAAATGAGCAAGGTTCGATTCGACGTTCAAATTTTCTAAATATTCGATCTTCTGCTGAACTGTGCTTAACGTGTCTTGTATGCTCGTCAACGCACTTGCTTCAGCGTGAATATTTTTAATTTCTTCGTTGATCAACTCCAGAGACGCCTGAAGCGTAGCGATGGTGGTTTGAATGTGTTCGAAATCTTGATAAGCCTCCAATTGAATTTTTATGTTCGCGACGCTTTTGCCGATGACCTGCAGTTCGTCTGACGATGGTAGGTTCGTCATGGTATCTTCCAAAGTCTGTAACTTGGATTTAATTTCTTCCAACGTGCTGGCGAATTCTTCTTGTAATTTGGAAACAACAACATGCAAGCGTTCTACATCAATATCCTTCACGACGGTTTGAAGTTCAGAGAAATTCTTTTCGATTGCGGAAGTTCGTTCTTCGATTTCGAGTTTCAATTTTTCCAAATCTTCATTTTTCGATTGAAATTGTTGTAATTTGGCCAAATCATTTTGAAGCTTATCCACGCTCAACTGTATATTTTGAACGTTGTCGTAAGAAGGTACGTCGACATAATTTTTTATGAGCGTTTTCAGTTCGGAATCGATTTTCAGAATGGGGTCCAGACATTGCGTTTGGAGCGTAGCAATCTCCGACTCTAAACTTTTGTTTAAGGTCTCCTGCAAAGCGATCAAATCGCTTCTCAACTTTTTAATTCTGACGTCCAACATGAGAATCTCTTCTGCGTGGTCTACACGTTTGGTGTGGCCGAAAATATCGTTAGGCATTTTGGTTAACGGTTATTTATAATAGGATAGACGATTCGTAATTCTACGAAGAGAGGAATAAGTTTGTCGTAATCTCCTAGGAGTTCAACGTACAGGTAATCTCCTGCAGAAACATCGTACGTAATGTTAGAAAGCATCTTGTCGTGCTTGATTCGAAAAATATTCTTGCCGGTAGATATTTTGATTTCGCCTACGTTTTTCGGATTCACGGTGATTTGAAGTTTTCCATCGATCGGAATTTCGTAGAAATGTAAATTGTTGTTGAAGACGTAAAACATCTTGCCCACATCGTCATCCAATTTCGTCCAAATGCTGTTAAGGTGAACAATCAGTAGACCGTTGAGTTTAGTTAACATGGAAGGTAGAAATTCATGATCTGTCGTCGCGCGATGTACAGTCTCCATGTTGGTTTGTTTTCGGAAACCAAAAAGATTCATATTATGCTGGTTATTTAAAATACGGTCAAAGTTTTTTTTTTGTAATAACAGTCAGTGTTTTTTTTTTGTTTTTTTTTTGTTTTGTTTTATGAATCTTCTGTTGAAGATGGGCACATGTTGCAGGTTTTGCTTTCTGCTAAGCGATAGTGCCCCCACGGCAGTGTGTGGATTCCACATTGGAGAACGCACCTCTTGTCGTCGTTGGGATCCAGGGCAATCTTCCTCACTTTGTTGGTGGTTAACACATGGTCGACGCTCTGGATGCGCTGTTCTGCTCTTAGAACCGACGACCTGGTCTTGAGGCAATCCACGAAGTCCTCGAATGTGAGATGCCCCCGAACCACCTGTCTGCCGACACCCTTGGCCTTCTTGGTAACGCTGCCCTCGGCTTTGATGGTATAGGCCTTGGCACGAAGACCTGCAAACTCGAGAATCACGTCTCCGTCCTTCTCGTCTTTGAGTTTGCCAGGCACCTTTTTGTTGCGAGCCGGGATTCCGTACTGGTTCGGCTGGGGATAGCCCGAGGTGTCGAAGAGGTTAACCAAAGATGGAGCTGTGGCTATATCCCCGTATGCGTCGGCTGTGCGAACGTGGTACACCAAGCTGTCCTTGTCCGTGTAGAGAAGCGAGATGTTGTGGTCGTAGTGTGGACGTAATATGTCGTAGTACGTCTCGAACACGTGGAGCTTGCTCAGATCCAGAACAGTGGCTCCAACGTAGATGGGCTTGTTGAGCTTCACCACGCCTTGCTTCATGTGAATCAGAGCCAGCTGCTCGTTGTAGATTGTTCGAGACTTGAACAATGGACTCGCAACAAGCTGACGACATCGCTCTTTCCTCGTCACCAATTTTATGTCCACGCGATTCCGTACATTCTCCATGGTTTTGCCAAACACTGCATTATTCATAAGCTTGAAGAAATCCTTATCAAGCTCGGACGTAGCTGCGGTGCGGTGTTCGGTGTTGACTTCGATATATGGGCGCAACAACGGAGAATGCTCGAACTTGAGGATGCGGTGAACTGCGTGGACCGTGACCCCTCGCTGCATCAACCATCGGAGATTCTGGTAATGCAGGACGTAATTCTTCTTGGGTTCGAAATCCATGACGAGCTTCTTCTGGTTGGAATCGGGTGGACACTTGAACTCGGGTGCAGGGGGAAGATCGCAGAACAAATCCTGTAGCTTCTCGGAGAACTCAAGGTCCACCTCGGCGAAGAACCCATGTTCCGAATCGTCGAAACTTTCGACGTCGAATTTGAAAGGGTCAGCCCACTCGAACCCTCTAAAGGGGAGTGGCTGCATCATGGAGTGCCCGTACAAGTTATTCACGTCCGTGTGCATGATGTAGCTCGACGGTTGGGAGGAGTCGTAGCCAGTAGCCATGTGACGGTTGTTGGCGCGCGCGTGCCGTTGCGACACCTGGACCATGCCACCCCGCACGGCGCGTTCCACAAACAGCATCATGTCCACGTCCGAAAGAAGCTCCAGCTTGATTTTCGTCACCAGAAACATGGCTGACCACGCCAGTCCGGGGAGACTATAGAAGTAGGCGGGATCCAGGTGGTAGATGTTCATTGCAGTCGCCCGGAACGTCTGGAACACGTCGGCGAGGAGCGTCACATCAAGTCTGAGGTAGGCATCGTGGTAGTCTCCGAGATTTTGGCAATCCAGCTCGCGCCACATGGACTGGGCGTGATGATATTCTTCGTCGGTGATGTTCGAGCCTCGTAGCTGACTGTAGAACTTCGCCTGGGGAGGTAGCGACGTCTCCGCAAACTTGGTAGAGTCGGTGACGTATTCGTAGGGGTAGACCCCCTTACGCCTGAAGAGACCGGCGTCCAAGTTTGGAAAATTCGCAGAGGTAATGAGCATTTGCTCGTTGCTCAGCTTCCCTGCAAGGGCATCGAGGCTGGCCGGGAGGAACCTCAGGGAATCGAGGAAGCGAAGCTCGACGGTAGAGCCGGATTCTGGGATCGACACTCGCTTGCTCACACTGATGTAACGCTCCTCGTTCTGGGCGAGAACGTTGATTCGCATGTCGTCGTACCCAAGATGTTTGATCAGGTGGTGAAAGTCGTACCCCGAGCCGTTGTGAAAAAACACAGGGATGAAGCGTGGGTCCCGGGCCAAGCGGTTGCAATCGTTGCACCAAGGACCAACGTACCTACCGTTAAAGTGATCGTGGTGACGGACTTTACGGTTTTTGGTAGTGTACTCCTCGACGCAGACAGGGCAAGCGATGGCCTCGTCGTGTCTGCGTTGATCGTCGGGGGACAGTGGGAGCATAGACTTGGGGGTCAACAGCACCTTCCCTATCTCGATGGCCTCGTCAACCATCCTCTCGAGGAAGTGTTTGGCTGCGTCGGGACCGCGATACACATAGGGCTCGGGGGCGATGTGTTGATCTCGTCGCACCACAACGTAAGCAAAACTGGATGCCTCGTGGAGTTGGTAAGGGGTGGTGGAGGAAACTTCGGGATCGGGTTCGCAAGTAGACAGGGGTTTGAGAAAGGCCTCGAAATCCGCGATGATGATAGCGGGGTGCTCTACCATGGCACCGTGCTTGCGGAAACACTCCACGTCGCCAGGTTTGGGCAAGTCTGCCACCCCAGGCTCGTTGGCATTGCAGTAGAGCTTGTGGTTAGCGAGCTTGTCGGCAACGATGTTGGGACCTTTGATGCGCTGGTAATCCTGCTGTTTTTGATTATCAAAAATAGACAAGCACCTGCGACAAACTTCTATGCTACCATTATGCTTGCTTTTTTGACTCGACACCAACCGGGAGAGCGAGCGAATGAGAGTATAATGGTGGTGAGTTTCATCCTTGATGAGCAGAAGATGAATTTCCTGCGCACCGTCGTCGTCTACGTCGCTCACCCGGATAGGGTACACCACATTTTCGTCGGTGAGGCCGTAAACGTTGATGGCCAACCGAGGGTTGTGTGTACGGGCCTCGAACTTACGAATATCCGAAAGCGCCACCGGGTAGTCGATCCCAACCATCGCATCTTCCAGCTCTGGCTCGTAGGGTAGGTAGTGGTTAACTCGGTGTGGATGGTTTTTCCGGTCGACAGGGTGTAATGCTGCAAGCACCGACCAGAGAAAGCACTTGGCGTCACTGTTTTGAATGTTCAGGACGGCCTTTTTATCCTCAATTGCTTTTGGTAAGGGAACGTAGCTGGAGGCGAAGAGAGGCACAAACTTGGAAAGTTTGACGCGCAGTTCGTGAGGCTCACCACACAGCGAACCCCCCGAGCCCTTGGCTTGATGTTCGTCCTGCTTTGCCACCAGCTCCTCGACAAACTTGTTGTAGATGACCTCTAGGTTTTCGACATTCGCCAGATGCAGCGTCTTCGCCTTGGTGTTGTGGCAGAAGCTGTAAATTTCATCAGACGGCTTCTTGTACCGACAACGTAGCGATGCGTAGAATTTAGTGGAGTGCGTTGCAAGCGCATCGCCGAGGACGGAAATAATTTGCGCTTGCACGTTCTCTAAAAAGCTACGCACGTCGCATGAGCCCTCCGAAATAAAAAAAAAGTCCTCTAACGAACGCTGGAAAGCAGACTGGTCTGCTTTTATCGCAGGCTTGACGCGTTTGGCGAGTGGTGCATTGATGGAGGCTGCTTCCGCCTTCCTCTTGGTGGAGGTCGAAGGCTGGGCCCCAGATGTATTTTTGCTTAGGCAAGTAAGCTTATGCTTTTTGGCATACGCAATTGTAATATGTTTATTACATCCGGAACACAGTTCGGTGGCAGCCAAATGCTTGCCTGGCACGCAGGTGCGACAATGTCTTGCAAAATTTTTGCTTGATATGGCTGTTTTGCACACAGGGCAACTTTTCATGGAGCGCATTTTTTCGGGGTATGTTTATTTATATATGGGTGGTGTTGCCTTCCTCAAATATATGCTTTAATCAACTCTATAAAAAAAATTAAAAAAAATATATAAGAAAAATATGATTGTAGATAGAAAAAAAACACAATAAATATTGTATGCATGTGTAATTCTATTTAGCTTATTTTTGCTAGACACGAATTTTCTTCAGATTTTATTGCCCATTAGTATATTTTTCGACTATTCTAGTAGAGGCGTGAAACTATGAAAATGTTTTTGTTTATATATATTCTATTGTTTTGGCTGATATAATAGCAAATATATATAGCTATTTTGAAATTCTAAAACTTTCAGGTATACTTATTTTTTACATGCAAACATACATCATAAAAATTACACAATCGTATTTTTTTTCCATATACATATTTTTTTTTATTTTCAGAAAACAAAATTATTTTCGATCTCTATTTTTTTTAAAAAAATTTATTTGTGTTTATAGTATTTGTTGGGCAATAGCAGATAAAACAAGAATAGGTTTTCTACGACCCATACTTTACGAGTTACAAAACAACTTAGAAATTACATCTTGAAATTTTAATTTAAAATAACTCGAAAACAGTAGGCACTAATCATTATGTTTCCAATAGGTTGCAGAGTACCTTCAATTTTTTTATCAAATATCATTAAAATTTTCGAAATAGGGTAAAAACTAAGCCAGCAAATCAAGTTTCTCAAAAAATAAAAAAATTGTCTATATTTTCGAAACTTGAGGGGGTAAAATCGATTTTTATTTGCTAGTCGAATAGTTTTCGTCAAATCCTATCCAACAAACTTAAAATCATCATCCTAGCTCAATTAGGAGCCGAGAAAATCAATATCTTGGAAAACGTCTTAAGATTTTTGTCTTAAGAAAATTTTCTTGATAGACCGGAAGTAACATCTTGACAGACCGGAAGTCGACTTTCTTAAAGATTAAGATATTTGTCTTAAGACGTTTTCCAAGATATTGATTTTCTCGACTCCTATGGGACCTAGAACCATGTAACTTTGGTCTATGTATATACCAGTACTTGCCCGACGCTGTGGCCGAGTGGTTAGCACATCGCGCTGCGACGCCAAGAGTTCCGCGTTCGAATCCCGGTCGGGTATGGTTGTTTGTGAATATCCATTTTCATCAATTTCATCACTCATCTTCGCAAATTAGCCAACAAGTACAAAACGCGAAGTAAAATAAACTAAATCAATCAATCAATCAATATACCAGTATTTTTCCTACATGTTCACTCACCTTACAACCCACCCGATCAAAAAAAAAAATTTACCCCCTGTGCGCATGCGCGCATGTATAAATTTAAAATATAGGTTCGATATTAAAAACAAAATATTATTTTTTTTCCTCCTCTCCTCTCTCTGGCCTAGATTGCAAATAATTGCAGAAATAATAATACCATGATATTTTTTAGACTGAAGGTCTAAATAAATAAGATTCGAATAACTATGTACTTCCACTAGTCTCTGCGATGGTGCAGCGATAGCCTTGTAATCCAGGGTTCGATACCCACACAAGTGGTTTTTTGAAACTGAAGGTCCAGTCCCGATTAGCCTTACTGTGCATAAAGTAGACTTAAAACATCAAATCAAACAGTACTTCCACTAGCCTCTGCGATAGCACAGCAATAGCCTTGTAATCTCGGGTTCGATACCCACGCAAGTGGTTCTTGAAACTGTAGGTCCAGTCCCGATTAGCCTTACTGTGCATAAAATAGACTTAAAACATCAAATCAAACAGTACTTCCACTAGCCTCTGCGATAGCACAGCAATAGCCTTGTAATCTCGGCTTCGATACCCGCACAAATAGTTCTTGAAACTGTAGGTCCAGTCCCGATTAGCCTTACTGTGCATAAAATAGATTTAAAAACAACAAAATCCAATCCAGAGTATCAACAAATTCAAAAAATAGAGTTTCCCCTGTACACTTGTATAATTTTAAACTCAAAGTTCGATACCCAGCAGAGGTGGTTCGGATCCCGCTGTAGGCCCAGTTTCGATTAGCCTTACCGCGTAAATTTTAGTTTTATAGCTAGTCAAGCAACTTGTGTGCGTATAACTTATGCTGATATGGTACTCACCTGACAGACCAAACTAATTCGGCTTCTATTACACTTGATATTTACACTTGGTATAGCGTACACTTTTATGTGACTGCCCAGTAGCAATACTCGACTGCAACTAATGTGCGCGAGATTTCTAAATAGAAACTTATACCTGCCGGCAGCTAAACTTTCAAGATTGGTTCGAGTTATGCGTGAACGCCCTTTCCTAGAAAACATATCGTTGACGCCCAACTTGATGGACAACTTCCTGTAGTCGCACCCAGGCAATTGACAGTTTCCTGTTGTGTAATTGATGGTTTCCCATAGTTACTCGCCCAAGTTTCCACACAACACAGTTGAGTTGACCACAGATTTTTAGCTTATCCTTTCAATCACCCCCAACAGTCGATGAAAATTGTAGATAGGCTGTGATTGAAATTGCTTGGAAAATTACTGCCGATACAAATAAAGTGACAGTGATGTATAACAAGCCCAGGATACTAAAGCAACAGAGCGAAACAATATGCTTGAAAGCAATCGTGGGGGGAGAAAACAGCTGCCGTGGGAAATCACTGCTGCGATGTCGCGTAACAATCAAACCGGATGGGTTGGGTACGATGGGTGCGATCAACTAGCGACAGCGGTAACAATTAAACCGGATGTTTAAATATCTGGGCGTGATAAGCTTTTTGAAGCTTGATTGATGGGTGCGAGGTGGTCGATGCATGCGAAAAAGATTTCAAATGATAAGAGAACCGGTTGAGTTGACTACAGATTTTCAGCTTGCCCTTCAGTCACTTCAGTAGATGAAAATACAAAAAATAAAAAAAAAATACGTACGTGTGTGTGGCACATCGTTCCCGCGAGAGAGGTTTGCAAAAGTCGCGATATACATTGGCACTCGGGACTTGGAAATAATGCATATTCGCTCACCACTGTTGCCAGCTTAGTCTCTCTCTTTATCGTACAGCAACATTGGCATCTTTATTTTTTTAGTTGGAGGTGGGTTGCCAACACACTCTAGTTAATAATGCTACATATTATACACGCACACACATACTGTGTTGCTATCTATCTATCTACCCCTCTCTTTTTTATGGCAGTATATGTTTGTTGCCGACTCTTTTTGCTCAGTGTGTGTATGTTACGTCAGTATATAAATTAGTTAAGCCTCAAGTAAGATAGCTCTTGCCAAGTAAAAAAAAGCTGTAGGTAAATATTAGCAACACTATCGGTTGTTTAACTTTTCCCTCTCTCTTTTTTGTAAAAAAACTATGGCAAACCAGTAGGTTGGCAAATTGCTTTATGCACTGTAAAACCTCAAGCAGTATTGCCAGCTCCTTGCTTTAGGTTAGGTTAGACCCAAAAACAAAAACCTTGGTGACTTTTCGAGTAAGATGTTGGCAATACTGCAAGACAGGCCTCAAGCAGTATTGCCAGCTCCTTGCTTTAAATTATATTAGACCAAATAAAAACCTTGGTGATTTTTTCGAGTAAGATGTTGGCAACGCCGCAAGGCAGACCTCAAGCAGCGTTGCCAGCTCTTTGCTTTAGGTTAGGTTAGACCCAAAAACAAAAACCTTGGTGATTTTTTCGAGTAAAAAATTGGCAACACTACGAGCCTCACCGAGCCTCATTTTCGGGCGCAGAACTCTCTGACCTACTCTACTTGTGTTCGGGCCGAGAATATAATCTGTTTTCCCCGTACTTTGGTCAAATGTTACCATTATCCGTGTACGCTCTCATATTTTAAAATACCAATCGAAAAGAGTAAATCGAAGCTAGAGGTTCCAGGTTGGAAACCTGATCTGGCATCGATATATCATTGTGTTTATCCTATCTTCATTTCCTTTTCGTTGCGATTATTTCAAGAATTATATGACATACACAATAACAAGCACAGAAAATATAAGCACATCGTAGAACTTCGTAGTGGAATTTTGAAATTCCTTTGCGGTTGGTCACGTGAGTACTCGAAAATTAATGTCCAGAAGAAGGGCAATTGGGTGTTTTGGTTTTATAGCTCTAGTTGCTTTTTCTCTCCATATATTACAAATATGTACATTTATATGAAAACAGTCCGTGAAATTTAAGAATATATCTCCGAATTTGGAACTCCGCATTGAAAACCTACTCAGAGAAGATATACAAATTTCAGAAGACTTTATCATGTAAATTTTTCTTAAAGCCAACTCCAAAATGAGAAGGTGGTCTCTGTGAAAAACCTTAACATAATTGAAGCCGTTAATTTAAACAGATGCTGCAATTAAAACCAATATTGAATTTCCAAACATGATTACCGTAAATTATGACTGTGCACTCTTCTTACATCTCCAAAAGTACCATTATACAAGTATAGACATTATGCTAAGTTTACCGTGACTGGAGCAGCAAATATGTTTCTATACAAACTGCTTAATACTGTAAATAACCTAATTCTTCTACTTCTTTTATATGACCCTATCAACGTTTATATCATGTTGACTTTGGTCAGCGTTTCTGTTATTGTAATTCTTCCGTGTTCGGTAGATTAGATTGTCTCATTCCACCAGTAACACATATTGAAATCAATTATATAAACAACTTAAACAATGGCTGGGTGTGACACTTGGATACACCTGCACTACACCTAGTGTCAAAAAGTGCAGCGAACTCGACACGGACTGTTTGTACGATTTGAATGTTTGTTTGTTTTGCACCTGTGTATTTTTGTGCGTAACACTCAATTGGGTATCAATGATTTCTTTTAAAAATTGTTTTTCATCACACACTCAAACATAATGTAACTTCTATCTTGTATTAATAATAATCTATTTTTGACACATGATAGTAATTCTTCTCTGAAAAAGAAAGACTCCAGCCTATTTGTCACTACAGCATAAATGTTAAGGAATAAAAATTGAATGTAGTGTTAAAGAAAACGGCTATTTAAAATACCAAGGACAAAAGGAATAGGGGAGCATATTACCTCCTTCAATTTTTGGATGGGGTTACTGTATCCCACTAAATCCTTCAATCCGAATTGTACCCATTGCAACGCTTCCAAAAATTTTGATGAGCAGAAGATACTGTCGTTCAGAGAATCTCGTTTTTTGTAGCTAAACACACAAACAAAAAGGTTATCTTATCTACGTTATCTCCCTATCCAAAAGAATTCAAAGTATCGTGAATCTATTATAACTACTCCATTTAGGTTATAGCGTATCATGCCAAAGGCGTGACTCGAACTCAGGACCCTTAGAGTCATAACTCGATAGTCTAATCACTTCTTACAACCCTGCCAGACCAGTCATCCCCGAAGTGTTAATATCGAATGATTTAGTGTTGTTCTTATTTCACAGTGGCGAGCCCCTTTGCTTGTGTTAGTGTTCCATTAATTATCTGGGGTGTCACCTCATCACCTTTGCATCCCTCTTGCGAAGCGAGCAAGTCGCTTCCAGCTGTCATAGCCGTAGATTACGATCCCCATAATCTACGTTAGATTTTATTTATTTATTAATTGATTTAGTTTATTTTACTTCGCGGTTTGTGCCTCTTGGCTAATTTGCAAAGATAGGGATGAGTGATGAAATTGATGAATGGACATTCACAAGCCCGGGGGGGGGGGGGATTCGAACCCGGGACCCTTGGCGTCGCCTACCTTAGATTTTGTACGTGGTGAAGTTTGGTTTGCTTTTCTTTCATTTCTTTCCCACCGCGAAATACATGAACACTTTTCTTTATTTCTTTTGGCTCCGTTAGCTCGTACCCCCCTCCTCCGATTAGGATATAATTGATGTCCGGTTCTTTTGGACCCTTCCCGCTACATTCATTTGAATGTTTTTCCATCCTCCAACTTTTTTTTTCACACGTTTTCGTTAGTTTTTCGTCGTTCAGGCCTCCCGACGTATTTAGCGCGTCTCGCTACCAAGGAAGTAGCCATACAGCCTATTGGAGCTAGACCCTACAGTATCGCCACACCTTCTGGTTTGCATGAGACAGGGCCTCACATCAAGAATGTTCAGGGCTCCACCTGCCATTCCCATATCGGCAGCCGCCCCTTTTCCATCGCCCAATTTATCTACACATCGGTCCGTTCCAGTGACATCGTCGCACCTTCGAGGATAACAGTGCAGTCCCCGCCCGTCCACCCCAGGTTCGCAAAGAAACGCCCAAACTGTTCGTGTGTTCGACCCCCGTCGCTGGACCTTTCTGAACGTTACGGACGATCTCCATTACCCAATAAACGCTCACCACAGCGATTGCTAATGGAGTATACTACGTCAATGAATAAAGAACGTTTCATAGTATTTGTTTTCTGTTCCCAGTGGCCTCACATCGTTTTCAAGCCTGTATTTCATGTAGAAAATACAAACTTATAGAGTGTACCACCACGGAACAGTTTTTTTTATGACATCGCAGAAAGACTTGCCAAACATTTTAACAAGATTTCTGACATCAACAACATTAGTTTAAAAAATGAAATGTATGAAAGAGACAAACAATTGTTTTTGGGGGCGGCACGGCCCATGTATAAATCTAATATTTGATTTTTTTTTAAAAAAAAAAATCCTTGTCTATTCTATATAACTTCATTATTTGTTTGACAGACACTCCACAGGTAAACCGCTCAGGTTATACCTCTGTATATATTTTATGCCAATTTTCTTTCTTCTCGAGTGTGCCTAGATAAGTTTTTTTTTTAAAAAAAACATATATATGAAACTAACGGTTCAAAGTGTATGGACAATCCGAGTGACCCAAACAATGTTCAAGAGAGACTGACCCTTTGACAGGTAATCAGCAATACGCATCTTTTTTTTCTCTCTCAACGTGTGTTTAAGAGCTTTAGTGTTCCGTGTGACGATGCCAGGGGTCCAGGGCATGAATGTTTGTGAGTGTCTATTCATTAATTTCATCATGTCATCACTCATCCCCATTTTCGCAAATTAGCCAAAAGTGGCACAAAAAAGCGAATTAAATTAAAGCAAATGAATAAACAATCAATCTTACAACCCGGCCAGACCAGTCATCCCGGAAGTGTTAATATAGAATGTTTAAGTGTTGTTCTTATTCCACAGGTGCGAGCCGCTTTGCTTGTGTTAGTTGTCCATCATTTATCTGGGATGTCACCTCATCCCTCTTGCAAAGCGAGCGAGTCGCTTCCGGCTGTCTTAGCCGTAAATAACGATTCCCTAAATCTACCTTAAAAAAATTGTACGATAGTTACTTTACTTAATTTGCACTCTTTCTCCGAAAACTTGATAAGGAAGTAAAAACCTGTTTAAAATGAGTGAAAAACAATTGAATGAAAGCCAGAGCTTCATATGTCCGTGTGTAATTCGCTGCACTTTTGGCACTAGGTGTAGTGCAGGTGTATCCAGGTGTCAGGCTGGTGCAAGGAAACGGCATTCAACCAAGTAGGCGGGTCGAGGTATTCAAGTTCACAAGATTCAACAAATGCCTGTCTGCTGCCTTAAATGTTCATTTGATTAGTTAGCACACACCACGTGACCATACACCACACACTGCACCGCTTTAGAACGTAGTGCAAACGGTGCAGACACAAGATGAACTACTTGATACGAAATCCACGAATTAAACGAGTTGGTGTTGCACCTTGTAACGTGTAATCAACTAGACGCGTGGGAGCAGAGAGAGCCAATAAGTGCAGGGAACGGGAAAGGGCTTCTGTTTCGAAATTGGATTTGAAAAAATTATTAAAACAAATATTTGCAAAAAACAGATATTTAGAAATAGAAAAGGTACAGGGTGATTCACAAGTAGTAATCATGTTTTTAGCAGTTGCTTCACCTGAGAGAAATATTCACCTAAAAGCACCTTAATGCATCAAGGAAATCTGTAAATATTGAACTCTTACTTACAATGATTTCCATTTGTTAAGATTAGAAATGAGATGATTCAGCATGTTGTTCCTTCCGCAAGAATTCTTATTCGAATAAAAAAACACCGTTCTAGCTTGACGGATGGAAATTCCTTTATTCTTGGCCAATATATGGTCCAGTACTCTGCAAAAATTAAAACTAATATTAGATAGCTTAGCTATGAAGTCATATTAGATCATTTCAATGAAATTATTTGCATTGAATTACAGTAAACGACCCAATTATATGGAAAAACAACCATTAATATTTCATCATGTTATTAGATTTCCTCCTAGGGATTGAGGTCTGTTTGCTTCGAAGATTGAAGAAGTAAGTAAGTTTTTTGAACCAACAATTTAACTTTTGCCTCAGACTTATTTATTGATAATGCCTTGTTTCAATTACTTTGATTTTCTGAAGTTCACTTTATTCAGGTAATGCAAGCCAATTTTCTATTCCCTTGTATGAAAAGAGGAACAAAGCTTTTGAGAATAAAATGCTAAGATTTGTGTTTGGACTTGAATGAGATTAAACACAACACAGCACGCACTGACTCGCAGTGAGAGCCCAAAGTTTTCACGGTTAAAATGTCATTGCTGTGTGCGGTATTTCCACGTTCTACGTACATCTTTACTTGATTGAATTAACATTTGTTAAAAATCTGTTTCGCAAGTATGAACTGACAATGATAATGGATTTTAAAAACAGAAACAAAAAGCTATAAAACAAGACCAATATCGTACTTGTAGGACTATCCAATACTGAAAAATAGGTTTTGGAAAGATTGATAAGAACAAGACAAATTTTGAAAGTCTGAAAATCAAGAATTATGTCAAGAACATTTCTGCCTGCACCGTACTAGAATTGCACACCGATTGTACCACCCGTTTTTTATTTATAGAATTTCAAAGAGAGGGATCATTTGCAACACTTAAAAGAAAACACTTTTTTGTTCTCACGACGATAACAGTGTAAAGCACTGTCTGTCATAAAAAATGCTATAAGATTTTTGAAAGTACACTGCTGTTTGTGAAAATTGCAACACCAAAAAGGATACGTATGATTGAAATGAACTTTATACCACAGATTAGGTACATGCCAATACACAAATGATTAGGGTTACAGATTGTATATGATCTCTGACCTTGAGAATTCAGTATGGTGTGAAGCCCCCATGTGCTGCAAACATAGCCTCTACACGTCGTGGCGTGGAATCAAGGAGGGCCTGGATATGTTCCTGGGGAATCTCCCTCCAAGCGGTTTGTATGCGAGTCCACAAAGCATCAACAATGGTTGCGGGAGGGCCATGACGAACAAGTTGCCGACCAACCATATCCCGGACATGTTCGATGGGCGACATGTCAGGCGAACGTACAGGCCAGGGAAGCAGTGGTACCCGTCGTTCTTTGAAGACGGCTTGCACATTCCTCGCCACATGTGGTCGGGCATTGTTCTGCTGAAATATGGCATGTGGAGTTGCCTGAAGGAGGGGCACTGCCTCAGGCTCTAAAACCTCCCTGACGTAGCGGTTGCTGTTCAGATTCCCTTCAATACGTAGGAGGGGAGATGGCATGTTGTGTCCAATGGCGCCCCAAACCATCACACTTGCCGTTTGTCCGCTATGCCGCTTAACAATGCAGGTTGCCAGATTGCGTTCACCACGGTAGCGTGTAACACCTATGCGACCATCACTGTAGGACAAGTTTAAGCGGGACTCGTCCGAAAACACTACATTTTGCTACTTAGCATGCCAGCGACGGCATTCACGCGCCCATTGCAGTCTGAGGCGTTTGTGGTTTCTGCACAATGGAAGCCGACGCAATGGCATGCGTGCCACCAGCCCAACCGCACGCAGACGCAGACGCAGACAGGTCCACAACCGTTGTAGTGCTCCAGCGTCGAGCCAACACTGTGGATGAAGCTGTACGGTCCGTTACAGCCATGCGGACAAGATGGCGGTCATCCCGTGCTGTGGTCACATTGCGTGGTCCAGTACCTGCTGGTCGCTGTGTACGACCTTCTTCTATCCACTGGCTCCACACACGCATGACTGTCGTAGCAGCAAGCCCTGTACGAGCCGAAATGTCACGGTATGATAAACCCGCTTCCCGGAGACCGCTCATTCTGCCCCGTTCGAACACACTCACATGCTGATATTGCACCATTTGACGTCGACGAGGCATACCAGCACTTGCTTTCACGTTTCCACTTCGTTTGACGGCTCTTCACCGACTGAGCTTGGCGTAACACTGACCTTTCCGGTCACACAAGAGAGGGCGCTGCTGGTCCTACATGCACGCCATCTCTCTGCAATTCTAATCACTTATTGCTGTTACACTGTTCTACACATCCTCCGAGTTTGGGTTCATTTAGGCCATTATTTCTGGGTGTTGCAATTTTCACAAACAGCAGTGCATATATGCTAGCAAATATGCTAAAGAAAGGCTTCCGTCTAAATCGGATTTAAGTTAAAACCTTCAGCGAGTTATGCAGAGTTAAATCCATTACTCACCTCTGAACCTTATAATCGTCCCTACCACAGGAAGCCAGCGACGAAAGGAAGTCGTCTCTGTCGTAAGAGTCGTAAGAGCTGGGCAAGTTGAGATACCTCTCGAACAGGAAGTCCCACTCTTCTCTTGATGCAAGATTTGAAATGTGGCAAAAAGATCTGCTAGAGATGCTATGGGAAGAAAGCAGAATCCGTAATCGACATTGGAAGAAAAGCGAAACTACTATACTATAGACGGTGCGATTAATATTTAAATGTATTGAATAATATCATGCTATCGTTTGTGAGCCACATAAAACTTCTGTATTTAACTTATTTTCACCTCCACTGTGAACAAAGCATATCCATAATTAAGTTGAATTAAGAAACAAGGGTGATGGCAATTGATGCTAATTATTTAATTAATGATAATTTCTGCACGCATGGGGGCGATGGGACTAAAGCCTCTCCCCGAGATAATTAAAAAAAATGAAAGCAAAGGAGATCGAGAGAAACAAACGTGGTAAATGCAATCTCCCACAAAATGTCCGCCGAATACCATCTTCGTCTTTCAACAACTTTTAAAACGAAGTATAAAAATTGTAATTACACATTTACTACCTCTACCTTCATTATTAATAATAGAGAAAATAAACGATTTCACTTGGACATAATTGCAACACAAATGTTTTTTTTTTTTTTTTGTGCCAGATTATGCGTAATGGTGTAGTGGATAATACATTAAGTTTCCACCATCCAAATTTTGGGGGAAAATCCGCCATCTTAGAAAATGGCGGCAAAGATTTACCTTGAAAACTACAAACATGTAATATATCGAAAACGGTGCATTCTAAACAAATTGTAAAAATAACCAAACTGAAAGAGCAGTAAACTTGCTAAATTATGTTTTTTGTTTGATAGAGCTACAATAAATCTTAATTGAATTAGAAAGATTCAAATATTTTCTTTCATTTTTAGAATTAGCGTAAAAGTTGTTTCCTGACACAAAAGAACAGCAAATATGTAAGAAACTATGTAAAGTACGTCCAAAAATTACTGAACAAAATTCATAGCTTATGAATTTCTCTAGAGATTGCTTTTGTTTCGCGCTTTTAATGTCAAGGGTTGATTAGATATGTCGTCTAAACCATAGTCATGTGTTTCCCGATATTTTACGTGTTCCATTTCTTATGATATTACTGAGAACATAGCACAGTGTTTTCTTCAGAGTTTCGTGTTGTTTTTGTTGTTTAAAAATGTATACAGATAGTAGCAGCGATTAGGTGTCTGAACTAAGCAAGGGATAGGGGAGGGCATGGACAGTTTACTTTCTTTATAGCCTACTGCAATTAGACAGAATCGTATTGAAAATGGAATTCAGGCAGATGATTTTGGGTCACATCCACTGGTAGGCAAGGTTTAGCATTAGGAGACCATAATGCTGGGACAAAAAAATTGTGTATGGGGGGAAAGGGGCATTGCCGCCACTATCAATACATTGAACTATTATGATACAGTTTTTAATCAGTCACTTTGCCAGAAAGTCCATTGCAGAAATTTTGCATTTTAAGGCTGGGTGGTCTTCATATCAAGATCAGTTTCCTGAGATGTGTTGCTTATCTAATGGCAGTTCAGGCCTTCAACAAATCCTTGAGATCAAGTAGTTGTATTGATGATAATATTGGCACAACAAATGAAGAGCCATATGATTAAACAGCCCGATTTGGCTACACTTAAAACTATGTCAAGATGCCCATATGCCCCAATCGGCCAAGTGTGCACATATTTAAATCTAAAGAATTTTGAGCCCCAGTGTACAAATGAAGAATCATACAGTGTACAAATGAAGAGCTCATATGATTAAACAGCCCGATTTGGCTACACTTAAAACAATGTCAAGATGTCTATATGAATCAATCGGCCATGTGTGCACACAGTTAAATCTAAAGAATTTTGAGCCCTAGTGTACAAATGAAGAACCCCCCTCAGACAGATTTGGCCATGTGTGCAAAGGCTGAATCTCTCAGTTTCTTGTCCATAAGCTTGTCAAAAATATGCCCCTCTTGATATTGTTTTTGCTACACCTAAAACTAAACCAAAAGTGCTCATAAAACCCACACCCACCCACATCTACACCCACATATATTTACTTCCGGTCCGGTAATATGTAGAGGCCTTCTAGAATTGCTCTGTGACTCTCTCATTTCTTACATCATAAACATATGATTTTTCACCTATAAGAATAACACTACATATGGTGTCATCAGGGAGTATATCGTGGAATTCACAGATAATTTTAATGTTTGTCCTGTAATTAACCACAACTTGTTTCCTTTTTGAAGTGTTGATGACAAACATGGGTCTCTGTGTTTTAAATTCATCTGATGTGTAATACATGTCAGTATTGCCAGTAGTGACCCTTTTGTATGCTGTAAATGCTTCATATAATTTAAGGAAATCATCCTTGGACATGTCTAAATTATAATTTTCTCTAGGAAACACCTCATTTCTGCAAGTATAGAGTTTTGATTTGAACCCCAAGAAATTTTATATAAATACCAAAGCCAAAAATATTAACACACATACACACACACACACACACTAAATATACAAAGCACACTGCTGAACCCAACTGATATTTTTTATTAAGCATAGAATTTTGATTTGAATCCCAAGAAATTTTATATAATAAACCAACAACAAAAATGCCAAATCAAAAATATTGTAATCAATGCAATAAGAATATATCCAGCCCCAATTGGGCTAAGCACCAAAAGAATTGTAATCCGGACAAATGCAGAATTCTCACAAAAATATGCCCAAAATGCCATAGAAAATATAGCATGGAATATTTCACTTATACTTGTTCTGCACAGTCATCAACATTTCCAAACAAAATTGATTGGAAATATTTGTGTGATTGCCCTGTATAACTTAGATTGCAAGGCCATATTTTGTAATTTTCTAGACCAGGAGCTAGACCCTGTACACCAGAAACAGGCTATAAAGTGCCTCTCCACAAATTATGTGAGCATTATGGAGCACACAATACACTTTACAATTTTGAGAATCTCAATTTAAATTCAGGAACAAGAGATTTGGATTTGATGTATCTGGAAATATCCCTTCTTTCAAAAAATGTTTGCATCTTGAATCAACCTGCAAACAATATTACATGTTAGGCTGGGCTATCTCATCAGCAGAGGCATGCAGCTTAGTGGTTTCCCGCACTCACTTTCTGTAAATATATTCTATGATTTTATTATCCTATTAAAGCACCCAATGCTGCAATTTTTAAATTTTTGCTGTGTATGCTTTAAAAGATTGCAGGTGATGATTGAAATCTGCACCACTATACAGCATCCCACTGTCTGTTGTAACAAATTCTGACCTATGGAACCTATCCAGATATAGCTGCAAAGATCTGAAATGTTTCCAGTTTGAGCTCTGATTAGGAAGGATCTCAAAATTATAGAATCCCCTTGGCCTTGTATAATTTGTGCCCATAATAGGAAAAATTGCTGTAATAATAGAAAACAACAAAAAATCCTACAATTCTTCTATAGGTATTATACATATTACACTCAAACCCCCTAATCATTCTTAAGTTAAGATATTTGAAACATTGTGTGCTGTCAAGTGCCCACTGAAACTCTGTTTCATTGTTGATGGCAAACACATCATGCTCTGACAGTGTTGAGAATCTAATTCTGAAACCCTCAACAAGAGATTCAGATCTAATACATCTTGCAATGTCTCTTCTCTCAAAGAATGACATTGTGCATGCATAATATATCTAAGATCTATGTGCACAGTTGCAATCTTTACACACAACAGTTTTCATAGAATAATCAGCACTACAATTTTTGGATTTTTGATCCAACAGATACATCATAATCTTATTCAAATCAATAATACCTCTATTGTGGAAATTTCCTGTGCGGACAAAATCTGACCCTTTATACACCATGCCTGTGTTTGTAGTTATAAAATCAAATGCATCAAAATAGCTTAGGTACATGTTATAATTAAAATGTTTCCAGTTTGCAGTCTTATCAAAAGACATAAGAAAATTATACAGTACTACAATATTTGTGTTTGTAAACCAATAATTGTTCCTGTAGGAATTATAGAAACTGACAAAGAATCCAACAATTCTTCTCTGTATGAAATACACAATTTTTTCACTCTGGCTGATACATCCCAGGCTCAGGTATCTAAAACTGTGCTCACTGTTGAGCACCCATCTGAACTCAGTTTCATTTCTCACAGAAAACAAATCATACTCTGACAATCCATATAACACAAGTGTAAAATTATCCAAAAGTGACTCAGATTTTATGTATTTGCAGAGGTTTCTTCTGTCAAAAAACATAATTGCATAACTTGCTGCAGTGTGAACCTTGCTGTATATACAATTAATTAGCAATAAATCTGTCTAATAGGAACATGTGCATGACTAGATCACAATTGTTCTGTGTTTCAGGCATGTTGATAAGCCCTAGCCCTCCAGGACAACAACACACTCAAAAATACAATATTGCAATTTTTTAAGAACATGTTGAATATATAGCTTGATCTCCTCAGCCCTAGGCTGATGATGCTCCTGCTGCCCACTGCCAGACGTTTGTGCCTGAAATACATGATGTTGTTTGGCTTTTCAAATTTAATTATTTTTGCCCTGTATGTTTTATTGCACAGGCAGACAGGATAATTGTTTACCACAGTTGCATGTATCACTCAGGTTGTTCTCCTCCAGTGACAGAACAACACAATCATGGCTACAATTCCTAAATTTCTGCCTCAGGAAATACATAACAAGCTCATTCAAATATGTGTGCTTTGAGTACTCAACCCTGTCAGGATCAAAATCCACCTTACTATACAAATTTCCCTCATCTGTGGTGATGAATTCACTATCCTCCAGGTTCATATCAAGTATCCTATTTAAAAATTTATAATGCATCCAATTTGAACTCTGACATGCAATCATGTGCATCCTATACTCAAAACACCACTCTTAACAATTGTTGAACCACCAATTATCAAACAATTTCAACCCGCAATAATAATAACACTTGTCTGTGTAAAAATTAACAAAAAATCCAACAATCCTCCTGTACCTGTTGTAGACAATTCTTTCAAACTTGCTAAGCAGCTTAAGGCACAGGTATTGAAAAATTCTGTCACTCATAAGCACCCACTGCATTTCAGATTTATTCTGTACAGCAAACAGGTTGTACTCAGACAAGCCAGAGAGCCTAAGCTTGAAATCATCAACAAGTGACTTGGATTTTATATATTTTGAATTTTGAGATCCTTCCTAATCAGAGCTCAAACTGGAAACATTTCAGATCTTTGCAGCTATATCTGGACAGGTTCCATAGGTCAGAATTTGTTACAACAGACAGTGGGATGCTGTATAGTGGTGCAGATTTCAATCATCACCTGCAATCTTTTGATGCATACACAGCAAAAATTTAAAAATTGCAGCATTGGGTGCTTTAATAGGATAATAAAATCATAGAATATATTTACAGAAAGTGAGTGCGGGAAACCACTAAGCTGCATGCCTCTGCTGATGAGATAGCCCAGCCTAACATGTAATATTGTTTGCAGGTTGATTCAAGATGCAAACATTTTTTGAAAGAAGGGATATTTCCAGATACATCAAATCCAAATCTCTTGTTCCTGAATTTAAATTGAGATTCTCAAAATTGTAAAGTGTATTGTGTGCTCCATAATGCTCACATAATTTGTGGAGAGGCACTTTATAGCCTGTTTCTGGTGTACAGGGTCTAGCTCCTGGTCTAGAAAATTACAAAATATGGCCTTGCAATCTAAGTTATACAGGGCAATCACACAAATATTTCCAATCAATTTTGTTTGGAAATGTTGATGACTGTGCAGAACAAGTATAAGTGAAATATTCCATGCTATATTTTCTATGGCATTTTGGGCATATTTTTGTGAGAATTCTGCATTTGTCCGGATTACAATTCTTTTGGTGCTTAGCCCAATTGGGGCTGGATATATTCTTATTGCATTGATTACAATATTTTTGATTTGGCATTTTTGTTGTTGGTTTATTATATAAAATTTCTTGGGATTCAAATCAAAATTCTATGCTTAATAAAAAATATCAGTTGGGTTCAGCAGTGTGCTTTGTATATTTAGTGTGTGTGTGTGTGTATGTGTGTTAATATTTTTGGCTTTGGTATTTATATAAAATTTCTTGGGGTTCAAATCAAAACTCTATACTTGCAGAAATGAGGTGTTTCCTAGAGAAAATTATAATTTAGACATGTCCAAGGATGATTTCCTTAAATTATATGAAGCATTTACAGCATACAAAAGGGTCACTACTGGCAATACTGACATGTATTACACACCAGATGAATTTAAAACACAGAGACCCATGTTTGTCATCAACACTTCAAAAAGGAAACAAGTTGTGGTTAATTACAGGACAAACATTAAAATTATCTGTGAATTCCACGATATACTCCCTGATGACACCATATGTAGTGTTATTCTTATAGGTGAAAAATCATATGTTTATGATGTAAGAAATGAGAGAGTCACAGAGCAATTCTAGAAGGCCTCTACATATTACCGGACCGGAAGTAAATATATGTGGGTGTAGATGTGGGTGGGTGTGGGTTTTATGAGCACTTTTGGTTTAGTTTTAGGTGTAGCAAAAACAATATCAAGAGGGGCATATTTTTGACAAGCTTATGGACAAGAAACTGAGAGATTCAGCCTTTGCACACATGGCCAAATCTGTCTGAGGGGGTTCTTCATTTGTACACTAGGGCTCAAAATTCTTTAGATTTAACTGTGTGCACACATGGCCGATTGATTCATATAGACATCTTGACATTGTTTTAAGTGTAGCCAAATCGGGCTGTTTAATCATATGAGCTCTTCATTTGTACACTGTATGATTCTTCATTTGTACACTGGGGCTCAAAATTCTTTAGATTTAAATATGTGCACACTTGGCCGATTGGGGCATATGGGCATCTTGACATAGTTTTAAGTGTCGTGTCATTCTATAGAATGAAGGGATCTGAACCAGTTAACTGATGGGGTGATGTAAACTACTCATCATTCATCCTCTTGATGAGACCACTCGTCATTGACATGACGAGTTATTGCTTGGCATGCGAAAGGTACAAATTACACAAAGGAATTAAACTACTGAAAAGACAATGGTAACTCGTTGGATTTTGTGAACCGTTGAACCTGTATCATGGCTGGGTGTAGGATAATTACCTGTCTAACTGAAGTCTTTAGCTGAATGAAAATAGCGAAGTCCTCTGTAAGCTTCTCTCTAATGCTGACCAAAGTGTGCTTCCACTATCGACCTCCTGCCTTGCTGACCTCCTCTCTCTACCAACTCAATTCTCAAAGTCCAGCCACTTCCCAGCTTGTCTCACCTCTATATTCCCTGGCCATCGAGCTCTTCCTCCTGCCGAATCGCCGAATCGTGTGTTTATCATAATTGCTACCATGCAAACCGCTGACACCATAACCAGAAGTGTTACCTGTTCCTGAATGCTCAGGAGGTTTGCATGGCACAACACAATGCATTGTAAACATGCCTAAGAGGCTTGAGACAGCTGAGAAAAACAAGTGAATGCCCTGGTCAACATGAAGCGTTCAGAGAGACTTAATAAAATAAACATACAATCTTAGGGATTGATACGTTCGCCCCTAGAAGGAAAAATTTTCTCCTTTGAAAATTTAAAAGTCAAATCGCAAAGCTTGACATGACTCAGGTTCGCCAATTCCATATATTTTCTTAAAAAACCAAATATACAAAAGAAATCCACCACAACATAACTTTCTCTTGTTTGCCGTATCCTGAAGGAAAGAAAATTTTTATTCCCTAAACTTTATAATGAATAATACCCTTAATACTAACAAATTCGTATGTTTATACGATGTAAAAAACAATAATATATACTATTGTAAGACTAGAAATCACAAAAGTTCGTGTCGTTAAGCGATAAAACTCTTAATGTATCACATGTGCGCGTACGTAATGCTTATTATGTAGAATTGCTCATCCACCTGCTCCTAGTCAAGAGTCTGTGATGCCTCGCCACGCGGTAACGACTCTGTGTGTTCCGCGAGGCAAACGGCTGGCTGGAGCGTCTTTGCAAGATAGAACGGAATTCACAATGTTTGTTTATATTTCCACTCGATATAGACTCTTCAAATAGATAAAAAACCTTAAAAAGGCGCCCAAGTACACGTAAGTATGTCACGGGCTGCTAATTTAATAAATTAACTAATTAACTCAACTAACTCAACTGAGCTGAGCTTAGCAACGCAACAACGAAGAATCTCTCGCCTCACCTGCTGGGCGAATTAAACATTACAATGAAGTTATACTTTCTGCAATTGTGATATAATCATGAGAATATAAACAAATATAATAAAGCATACAAGAATACAATATAAAGTACATTTTAACACCAAAATCTCAACGTATATTACCACATATATACTAACTTTGGATACACCCTGTAGTTTTATACATAATAATGTGAATACTGAATAATAAGCTAAATAAGATACAAGTAAATAATTGATTTGCAATTTGTTTCCTCTCACACATATGTTTGCATACTTCTTGCATTAATTATAAGAAAGGTCTACATTTTTTGCCTTTTAATATACAAAATAATCTCTAATTTTCCTATTGTTTACTTTACAATCGGGGTGGCTCTAGTGCAATATTTTCTTCAGTGTCTCCTTTGACATGAGCCGGACTGACAAAGGAGTCTTCTAGTCTTCCGTCGGGCCTTGAATACCGGTTATCTGCTCCAGAGATCGCTGTTCTTGCCTCAGTCTACTTCGTCCGGGTTCGTAATCAAGGGAGAGTGGGTCCAAGTAACGGCTAGTTGACGGTCTATTCCAGTCGGGTAAATTAGCACCAGTCTGTGGGGACACGACTGTTCTAACCGCATTCACAGCACGATTCCTCTCAACTTGACTCGGGTCGTTTTGACCCCTGCAGTGTTGCCATCTCGCGTTTTCTCCATCTCTATCATCTCTGAAGTGTTGTTGTTGTGGGCGGTGATTGCTGTACTGGCCTCGCTGGGGATAAGCTTCTCTATTGTTCCTCCCAGAGTTCTGTCTCCGACTACTGTTTGTTGCCAAATTTACTTTCGGGCATCCCTCTTGCTTTTCTTCTTCAAAATTCCCATACTTTCTTCTGTGATTCTTGTTTTCCCATGATGATCGTTTCTCTTGCTCCAGCGCGTCCAAATCGCAAAGAATCATCGACATCGTGTCCAGGTTGGAAAGTGCGTCTCCGGTTAGCTGACGTTGCACATAATGCGGAAACATTGCGCGTATTGCGGCTAACATTTCAACTGGCTCAATTCCGGGCTTCAGGGCGTGGAAATCACTCACTCGCTGCCAAAAGAATTGTTTATAGGTGATTTTCTGGCTCTCATCAAACCTGCGATTTCTAAGCAAAGTGATTTTGCGTTCTACTAGCTGGCGACCTTGAAATTGTTGTAGAAATGCTCGTTCAAATTCTTCAAAGCTATTGAACTGTGGATTCCGCTGCTCTAGCCAGATCCTTGCACTCCCTTTGAGTAATTTTCGCATTAGCCTCAGGCAGTCTGGGCTATCGACACCGTACAACAAACAATCTCTCTTGAAGTCCCCTATGAAGATTGACGGTAAAATCTCGTCGTGATCGGGGTTGTACGTTTGAAAATGATCTATGCCGACTTTTGAGAAGATTCCGCGAGTATTTGACTCCGGGTAGGAAACACTGCGTGTCTCCTGCTGGGCGAAAGCATTCAAGCTCGGCGAGCTCCCGCTCCGGCCGATGACGTCACGCGCTGCTTGGCGATCCAAGGAAGTTGGTGCTGATTGACAGGTCAGCTGGTTGGTCACGTCTGCTGCGACGAGCAAAGGGGTTGGGTTCACATCCCTGGACGTTGTCTCCAATCGGCGAATCTCTTCGTCCTCATTTCTTCTCCGTTGCGTGATTTGGAAACCCTTCAATTCACGTGTCTCCGCTTCCAGTCGTTCTAATCGGCTGGTTATGCCCGTCTGATTCTCGGTCGTTCTTGCGTCCAGCGTTCCAACAGTTTCTTGAACCTGACGTAACTCTACACGCAGATCTTTCTCCATTGCGACTACATGGTCGTTTGTCTCTTCATGTCTCCTTTCGCAATCCTTCTCCGACTGAAGTACTTTCTCCTTCATTCGGTCATTTTCGGATAGCAGTGCTTGGAAACGGCGGTCCCATCTATCTTCCCACTCTTTTCTTCTTCTTTCTTCCATTTCTTCCTTCCTTTCTTCCTGCTCTCTCCTCTTCTGATCTCTTTCTTCATCTCTGGCTTGGATATAGCTGATTAGCTGAGAGAACATGGCCTGCACGTCCATCTTCTCTGGAACTGGCAACCCCGTTACCGACTGATCTTTCCCTAGATCCTTATCGACGTTATCGGTTGAGGAAGCGCCTGCGTCTGTGGAATGCTCAACACCTGTGCGGTCCATCCTATTGTCGGCTAATCTCTTGCGGTGACGAGTGGTCCTTTGCATGCCAATCTTCTTCTTCTTCTTCTTCTTCTTCTTCTCGTGGCTGGCTATCGCCGAAGGAAAAAGATATCAAAATTCTTTTCCTGGTTTCTGGTTTCAGATCCCGGGGATCGCACCCCTCACCTGCTTCCGTGTGACATAACGCGTGTCCTTTTGTCCTTTATCGTCCGAAGTTAATAACGCCCATTGTTAATAAAATAATAAGATTCTCTAATAATTCTGCTATGGATAAATGCTATAGTCGCGACAAAGTATTTTCACTATTACACCATAAAAAACACACAAAATGGTTCTAGCTACACATCGATTGCATATTCAGTTACTTAAAATCACCGTACAAATTACACATTAATACTTTAAATGAACACGTCTTTATAGATTCTTATCAGGATTTTCAGTTACGGGTTGCAATTATTTAATTTTCAACAAAAAAAATCTTAGTTCCCCCTTAGCGTTAAATTCTGGTACCCTGTCGTAGACATTCGTAGGCTGAAAACTCTCTTTAACAACAAGTATTAAATCCCCTTGGGTAGTAGACATAACTGATTGTTAACCATTACAATCAAACTTAATAAAATTCACATTGAGTAGATAAGCAACTAATTAGAATACTCGTGACCTCCAGGTTCCTTACTAGCCTGCCTGTAACATCGTTCTACGAGCCTAATTCCTATTTGCTTCCTATTTGCCTACTCTTCTATTTTTTCTGAAGGTATAAATATATTCAATGAACTATTGTTTGCTGTTAACATAAACTCTCATCTTTAACATTTGATTACTCCGCCGGAAAACAGATGTCTAGGGATGCCATAGCACTGATTTAAGTTAAGCAATGATTTAATTCACGCAGATTCGCGGTAGATAGTCGTCATCTTTCTCACACACGCACATGGTTGGATCTTACCTTCGCTGCATTCCCTCTGACCTGGGTTGGGTGAAAGTGGTCCTACAGTTTTGGAAGGCCTCCACGCTCCATTGTTGCACCTCGCGGTTATCCTGGTTGGCGAAAGTGGATCAGTCGGCAGCTCCATCTGGCATCCTCGGATCCTGGCTTCTCTCGTGCACTGTCGACTCCATACGACAACTTGCGCAATAATAGGTCAGTTCTTCGCGGTCACTCGTAAGTACAGATACGTGACTTGGGCGATGAGACGAACATACGCGATGAGCCATTCGCGGTTTCACATGGATATCAAATGTTATTAACTTTCACTACTTAGGACGTTGTTTCGGACGATTGACACGGGTGGACGTGTCTGGCGTTATTCTCACATAACCACACGTATGTGCACGGATGCGTTGACGGCAAGGGGAGGAGGACCCCCTGGTTCTATATTCTGCTCTACTCCATGGCTCTGAAACACTCACTCGAGGAAAAACAAATCCAGACCTCGAGTCTGCTTGCAACTCGCAGCTCGGTCGCGCGAAGCTCACACTCCGGTGGCGATTCTAGGCAAAACTGTGGCAAACTGTCTCTCGCTATTCCTTTTATTCCAGATTTGAACGTAGTGACGCTGTACCCTCTATGATCAGGTGCTTGTTTATTGTTTCTGGTGCTTTGACCGTTGTCCTCCTATCCTGGCCAATGCTCACTCAGGTCCTTAACCCCTGGCAGCAGCCCCTCGCGCAGAGATTAGGCTAACTCTTTCTCTTTTGTATTCGACACGTTCAGAGAGGCCAACTCAGTAGGGTTCTGTCTTCCATTCAATCCAGCAATGAATCTTTAATAATTCATAACTCCCGTATTTCTGTTCTGATTAGGCTCAAATCTTGGAATCAGTACTTTGATGATGTGGTCTTCCGCTGGTAAAAATCTCATCCAATTCGGTCCATTGGTTTAGAAGTTGCATTTTTCTTGATATTCCCATAAGAATGCATGTAAATCCGAATTCGGGCGAAAAGCAAGCTAGTGCTGGCTAAGACAGTTCGCTAGACACCTGTATTCGCGACGGATATTAATATTACCAATTGCAATTAATTCCTACTAACGGGCAATTAGATTAATTACTTGTCACTCAATATTTGACCGTTATAACATTCCCCTCCTTTTAATTATGAATTTTTTTCAGAGCGAACTTGCGAGTGACAGGAAAAAATTCATACCACACATTAATGATATTTGTTAGTGATCGCACACATAGGCGTCTGAATAGGGACTCGAACTTATATGCCTACATATTTATTTGCCTACTCGTCGAATGTTCGGGCAACTTTTATATGCCTACATATTTATTCGCCTACTCGTCGAATGTTCGGGCGCCATATTTTGTCACGGGCTGCTAATTTAATAAATTAACTAATTAACTCAACTAACTCAACTGAGCTGAGCTTAGCAACGCAACAACGAAGAATCTCTCGCCTCACCTGCTGGGCGAATTAAACATTACAATGAAGTTATACTTTCTGCAATTGTGATATAATCATGAGAATATAAACAAATATAATAAAGCATACAAGAATACAATATAAAGTACATTTTAACACCAAAATCTCAACGTATATTACCACATATATACTAACTTTGGATACACCCTGTAGTTTTATACATAATAATGTGAATACTGAATAATAAGCTAAATAAGATACAAGTAAATAATTGATTTGCAATTTGTTTCCTCTCACACATATGTTTGCATACTTCTTGCATTAATTATAAGAAAGGTCTACATTTTTTGCCTTTTAATATACAAAATAATCTCTAATTTTCCTATTGTTTACTTTACAATCGGGGTGGCTCTAGTGCAATATTTTCTTCAGTGTCTCCTTTGACATGAGCCGGACTGACAAAGGAGTCTTCTAGTCTTCCGTCGGGCCTTGAATACCGGTTATCTGCTCCAGAGATCGCTGTTCTTGCCTCAGTCTACTTCGTCCGGGTTCGTAATCCGGGGAGAGTGGGTCCAAGTAACGGCTAGTTGACGGTCTATTCCAGTCGGGTAAATTAGCACCAGTCTGTGGGGACACGACTGTTCTAACCGCATTCACAGCACGATTCCTCTCAACTTGACTCGGGTCGTTTTGACCCCTGCAGTGTTGCCATCTCGCGTTTTCTCCATCTCTATCATCTCTGAAGTGTTGTTGTTGTGGGCGGTGATTGCTGTACTGGCCTCGCTGGGGATAAGCTTCTCTATTGTTCCTCCCAGAGTTCTGTCTCCGACTACTGTTTGTTGCCAAATTTACTTTCGGGCATCCCTCTTGCTTTTCTTCTTCAAAATTCCCATACTTTCTTCTGTGATTCTTGTTTTCCCATGATGATCGTTTCTCTTGCTCCAGCGCGTCCAAATCGCAAAGAATCATCGACATCGTGTCCAGGTTGGAAAGTGCGTCTCCGGTTAGCTGACGTTGCACATAATGCGGAAACATTGCGCGTATTGCGGCTAACATTTCAACTGGCTCAATTCCGGGCTTCAGGGCGTGGAAATCACTCACTCGCTGCCAAAAGAATTGTTTATAGGTGATTTTCTGGCTCTCATCAAACCTGCGATTTCTAAGCAAAGTGATTTTGCGTTCTACTAGCTGGCGACCTTGAAATTGTTGTAGAAATGCTCGTTCAAATTCTTCAAAGCTATTGAACTGTGGATTCCGCTGCTCTAGCCAGATCCTTGCACTCCCTTTGAGTAATTTTCGCATTAGCCTCAGGCAGTCTGGGCTATCGACACCGTACAACAAACAATCTCTCTTGAAGTCCCCTATGAAGATTGACGGTAAAATCTCGTCGTGATCGGGGTTGTACGTTTGAAAATGATCTATGCCGACTTTTGAGAAGATTCCGCGAGTATTTGACTCCGGGTAGGAAACACTGCGTGTCTCCTGCTGGGCGAAAGCATTCAAGCTCGGCGAGCTCCCGCTCCGGCCGATGACGTCACGCGCTGCTTGGCGATCCAAGGAAGTTGGTGTTGATTGACAGGTCAGCTGGTTGGTCACGTCTGCTGCGACGAGCAAAGGGGTTGGGTTCACATCCCTGGACGTTGTCTCCAATCGGCGAATCTCTTCGTCCTCATTTCTTCTCCGTTGCGTGATTTGGAAACCCTTCAATTCACGTGTCTCCGCTTCCAGTCGTTCTAATCGGCTGGTTATGCCCGTCTGATTCTCGGTCGTTCTTGCGTCCAGCGTTCCAACAGTTTCTTGAACCTGACGTAACTCTACACGCAGATCTTTCTCCATTGCGACTACATGGTCGTTTGTCTCTTCATGTCTCCTTTCGCAATCCTTCTCCGACTGAAGTACTTTCTCCTTCATTCGGTCATTTTCGGATAGCAGTGCTTGGAAACGGCGGTCCCATCTATCTTCCCACTCTTTTCTTCTTCTTTCTTCCATTTCTTCCTTCCTTTCTTCCTGCTCTCTCCTCTTCTGATCTCTTTCTTCATCTCTGGCTTGGATATAGCTGATTAGCTGAGAGAACATGGCCTGCACGTCCATCTTCTCTGGAACTGGCAACCCCGTTACCGACTGATCTTTCCCTAGATCCTTATCGACGTTATCGGTTGAGGAAGCGCCTGCGTCTGTGGAATGCTCAACACCTGTGCGGTCCATCCTATTGTCGGCTAATCTCTTGCGGTGACGAGTGGTCCTTTGCATGCCAATCTTCTTCTTCTTCTTCTTCTTCTTCTTCTCGTGGCTGGCTATCGCCGAAGGAAAAAGATATCAAAATTCTTTTCCTGGTTTCTGGTTTCAGATCCCGGGGATCGCACCCCTCACCTGCTTCCGTGTGACATAACGCGTGTCCTTTTGTCCTTTATCGTCCGAAGTTAATAACGCCCATTGTTAATAAAATAATAAGATTCTCTAATAATTCTGCTATGGATAAATGCTATAGTCGCGACAAAGTATTTTCACTATTACACCATAAAAAACACACAAAATGGTTCTAGCTACACATCGATTGCATATTCAGTTACTTAAAATCACCGTACAAATTACACATTAATACTTTAAATGAACACGTCTTTATAGATTCTTATCAGGATTTTCAGTTACGGGTTGCAATTATTTAATTTTCAACAAAAAAAATCTTAGTTCCCCCTTAGCGTTAAATTCTGGTACCCTGTCGTAGACATTCGTAGGCTGAAAACTCTCTTTAACAACAAGTATTAAATCCCCTTGGGTAGTAGACATAACTGATTGTTAACCATTACAATCAAACTTAATAAAATTCACATTGAGTAGATAAGCAACTAATTAGAATACTCGTGACCTCCAGGTTCCTTACTAGCCTGCCTGTAACATCGTTCTACGAGCCTAATTCCTATTTGCTTCCTATTTGCCTACTCTTCTATTTTTTCTGAAGGTATAAATATATTCAATGAACTATTGTTTGCTGTTAACATAAACTCTCATCTTTAACATTTGATTACTCCGCCGGAAAACAGATGTCTAGGGATGCCATAGCACTGATTTAAGTTAAGCAATGATTTAATTCACGCAGATTCGCGGTAGATAGTCGTCATCTTTCTCACACACGCACATGGTTGGATCTTACCTTCGCTGCATTCCCTCTGACCTGGGTTGGGTGAAAGTGGTCCTACAGTTTTGGAAGGCCTCCACGCTCCATTGTTGCACCTCGCGGTTATCCTGGTTGGCGAAAGTGGATCAGTCGGCAGCTCCATCTGGCATCCTCGGATCCTGGCTTCTCTCGTGCACTGTCGACTCCATACGACAACTTGCGCAATAATAGGTCAGTTCTTCGCGGTCACTCGTAAGTACAGATACGTGACTTGGGCGATGAGACGAACATACGCGATGAGCCATTCGCGGTTTCACATGGATATCAAATGTTATTAACTTTCACTACTTAGGACGTTGTTTCGGACGATTGACACGGGTGGACGTGTCTGGCGTTATTCTCACATAACCACACGTATGTGCACGGATGCGTTGACGGCAAGGGGAGGAGGACCCCCTGGTTCTATATTCTGCTCTACTCCATGGCTCTGAAACACTCACTCGAGGAAAAACAAATCCAGACCTCGAGTCTGCTTGCAACTCGCAGCTCGGTCGCGCGAAGCTCACACTCCGGTGGCGATTCTAGGCAAAACTGTGGCAAACTGTCTCTCGCTATTCCTTTTATTCCAGATTTGAACGTAGTGACGCTGTACCCTCTATGATCAGGTGCTTGTTTATTGTTTCTGGTGCTTTGACCGTTGTCCTCCTATCCTGGCCAATGCTCACTCAGGTCCTTAACCCCTGGCAGCAGCCCCTCGCGCAGAGATTAGGCTAACTCTTTCTCTTTTGTATTCGACACGTTCAGAGAGGCCAACTCAGTAGGGTTCTGTCTTCCATTCAATCCAGCAATGAATCTTTAATAATTCATAACTCCCGTATTTCTGTTCTGATTAGGCTCAAATCTTGGAATCAGTACTTTGATGATGTGGTCTTCCGCTGGTAAAAATCTCATCCAATTCGGTCCATTGGTTTAGAAGTTGCATTTTTCTTGATATTCCCATAAGAATGCATGTAAATCCGAATTCGGGCGAAAAGCAAGCTAGTGCTGGCTAAGACAGTTCGCTAGACACCTGTATTCGCGACGGATATTAATATTACCAATTGCAATTAATTCCTACTAACGGGCAATTAGATTAATTACTTGTCACTCAATATTTGACCGTTATAACATTCCCCTCCTTTTAATTATGAATTTTTTTCAGAGCGAACTTGCGAGTGACAGGAAAAAATTCATACCACACATTAATGATATTTGTTAGTGATCGCACACATAGGCGTCTGAATAGGGACTCGAACTTATATGCCTACATATTTATTTGCCTACTCGTCGAATGTTCGGGCAACTTTTATATGCCTACATATTTATTCGCCTACTCGTCGAATGTTCGGGCGCCATATTTTGTCACGGGCTGCTAATTTAATAAATTAACTAATTAACTCAACTAACTCAACTGAGCTGAGCTTAGCAACGCAACAACGAAGAATCTCTCGCCTCACCTGCTGGGCGAATTAAACATTACAATGAAGTTATACTTTCTGCAATTGTGATATAATCATGAGAATATAAACAAATATAATAAAGCATACAAGAATACAATATAAAGTACATTTTAACACCAAAATCTCAACGTATATTACCACATATATACTAACTTTGGATACACCCTGTAGTTTTATACATAATAATGTGAATACTGAATAATAAGCTAAATAAGATACAAGTAAATAATTGATTTGCAATTTGTTTCCTCTCACACATATGTTTGCATACTTCTTGCATTAATTATAAGAAAGGTCTACATTTTTTGCCTTTTAATATACAAAATAATCTCTAATTTTCCTATTGTTTACTTTACAATCGGGGTGGCTCTAGTGCAATATTTTCTTCAGTGTCTCCTTTGACATGAGCCGGACTGACAAAGGAGTCTTCTAGTCTTCCGTCGGGCCTTGAATACCGGTTATCTGCTCCAGAGATCGCTGTTCTTGCCTCAGTCTACTTCGTCCGGGTTCGTAATCCGGGGAGAGTGGGTCCAAGTAACGGCTAGTTGACGGTCTATTCCAGTCGGGTAAATTAGCACCAGTCTGTGGGGACACGACTGTTCTAACCGCATTCACAGCACGATTCCTCTCAACTTGACTCGGGTCGTTTTGACCCCTGCAGTGTTGCCATCTCGCGTTTTCTCCATCTCTATCATCTCTGAAGTGTTGTTGTTGTGGGCGGTGATTGCTGTACTGGCCTCGCTGGGGATAAGCTTCTCTATTGTTCCTCCCAGAGTTCTGTCTCCGACTACTGTTTGTTGCCAAATTTACTTTCGGGCATCCCTCTTGCTTTTCTTCTTCAAAATTCCCATACTTTCTTCTGTGATTCTTGTTTTCCCATGATGATCGTTTCTCTTGCTCCAGCGCGTCCAAATCGCAAAGAATCATCGACATCGTGTCCAGGTTGGAAAGTGCGTCTCCGGTTAGCTGACGTTGCACATAATGCGGAAACATTGCGCGTATAAGTAAGCATGTAAAACATTGTCACATCTCACTGTTTTGTCTGTGTGAAAGCCTGATTATATCAAAATGTAGTATGTTGTACGAACTACGTAGCCACTGCACTCCTAAAATCGTTGAATATATGAACTTATATGAACTTGCACTAGCTATGTTGCACATTCCAATGTATTATAATACAATATTCAATGCATATAGTGAGTTACACTGAAAACTGTCGCTGGTAAAACTTAATTATAGCGTTCAATTTTCTTTTCTACGTTAAACTGTACACTGTATACATATATCTGGCTTGGTGATTACCTTTGTATGACTGCACACACACAAAAAAAATAATAATCTTGCAAGTATCTTACCAACTGTCTACTCTGATTATAAATATCAGAAATGTTCTGCGAACAAATGTGTCGCTTTCGATATACCATGTTGGTGAGAAAAAAAAAATATAACGATAATAACTGCATGCGACAAACATATGCATAAAATATTGGCACTAAAGCATACTTTCTAAAATGTTCGAAAGTGCTGTAATTATGTTTTTTGTATTGCTTGCATGTCCGTTTATTATTTGAAGTGCAAAATTTCATCGTAAAAAAAATTATGCACTAATTGATGCACTGGTCAATTGACACCACTGGCGCTTGTCGCTTCCTTGTAATATAATGTAAACTTGAATGCATATAAAACTGGTTCTCATGCATGGCACAAAACTGAAAATGTGTATAAGGGCTATGGAAAAGTACTGTTTCCCATAATGCATGTTAAATGACCAAATAGATACACATGATAGGAGCTCGCATGTGTATGTGTAGAAACACTGTAGCACAATTCTGTAATTATTGTTTGTGACCGGAACTGCTGTGTGTAGAAAGTACGTTTTCTATGCTTATTCTTCTTTCTGGATTGCTTGTCGTCTTGACTGCATTGGGGCAATGTAAAAAATGTGTGTAAATTACCCGTAGAACTTGGGAGATGGGGAAAAGTTGTTGTTTGAACTGCAAACAGTGTGGAGGGAAATTTTATCTAGCTCCATCACTAGGTGTTGTTGATAATGTATAGTCCGCTATACTGGGAAATGTATGGTTGATTACATCCTTCCTGTAAAAGGTAGTCTCCGTGTAGTAATAAGTAGAAATGTCTGCATGTCTCCCTCAAATTGGTGGTGACGAGTCTCTTCTTGAAATAGTACTTAAAATATCTGCATGTCTCCCTCGTAGACTGATACTCAGTCTTTCTGCCTTGTAATAATAGACTGCCTGCGGATGTCCGTCATGAAAAATGCCCATGGATGGTGTAGGCATTGCTTGTCCATGGTGCTCCGTATAGACAGGTTAGGTTAAAAGGAAAAATTATGACAAAGAAAGGAAATAGTGAAGGATAGGAAATGTATGATTCATGTTCATGCAAGTACCCAATACCAACCAATTTCCACTGCCTTTTCTTTAAAATCAAATTAAATTGTCTCATCAAAATAAAATAAATTAAATAAATAAATAAAATAATTGCCATAACTCTTTGAAAATAAATAAGGAAAATTTAAATAAAATATCCAACCGTAATTAAAATATTAATGTCCATGATTAATGTGTTGCCTTAACCTATTAATTATTACTGCGCTGCACTAAATTAATCTGTTTCGCAAGTTGATGATGCTTATAAAAATAATATCCTAGGGGTTGCGGTTAATAACACATTCCAAATAACAAAAACTAATATAGACATAGGCAAAGGGTTTAGGACTAATTCCTGAAATGAGATGCCCTTACTAATCGATTGATTAAGTTGTTTTAAAGCAAGTTCAAGCGAAGTCCAATGGGGAATAGTGAAATCAGATAAATTCTTGGGGATATTAAGTAATAATTCAATTTCTTTCATTTTTACTTGTTCGAAAGCTAAAATTCTTGTGTGTAAAATTTGTTGATCCACAATAATTTGCGAAAAATCCTGATAATTAAAAAATATAGATTCTCCTTCGTTAAGCTGAATTGATTTGTGCGTATTCAAATTATTATTCAAATTCTGAATAACAATAAATTGACCTGAACCTGATATTAAAATACCATTACGTGTCCTAATAAACTGGAATAATTTATTGTCACTAATAGATTTCACTTCAAAATTACAAAATGTAGAATTAATAAACAAAATTAAGTGTTGCAAGCATGTTCTAAATTCTGTTGAAATTAAAATAAATTATTATGTTGTGAACCCTTAAAATAAATATATAAAATTTGTGTTGCGCAAAGCAAGCTGTTAGTATCTAAAAGGTTGCTTTGGCAAGCCTCTAATGGCCTCCTAATAAATGATAGGCCGGTGCAATTTGCTGTGGTTCATATTATGCAATGTAAGACAAAAATTCAGTAAATGCTACTTCTGAGTTTCGTTGAAACTCCAGGTGGTAACAAATAAAGCATCAGGGAATTAAAAAGGTGAAATTCAAATTTGAAACACAATAAAAATGATAAAACTTTCTCAATTTCAAATTTTCTTTAAACAAAAGAAATTTATCCACTCAAAACTTCTTGAGTCCGCCGTATACCTCAAATCACTTGGTCGTGTAAACAGACCCGCCGCGGAAAAGTATACTTGACCCATATAAGAATGGTGTGTCAATCCCTTAGGAATGTTTAAACAAAATAGATAGAAAATAGTTATGTTATATAGTACAATATAAATACAAATTAATAGTTATTACCTACTGTACTAACATTAACATGAAGTTAATCAGTAAGAAGTAATGAATTTATTGCTGCATTGTCAAATAAGGTGCAAATTGGGTAAGTAAACTAAATTTCCTAATAATAAATATTAATAATAATAATAATAATAATTTCTCAAATTCAACATTTGTGGTAAACCACACTGTTTAAATTTGGAAAGGCTAACGATGCCGTGGCGACTTTTGCTGCACATGCCTGTGCCAATCACCGAGGCTTAGCCTGGGCATGTTGCTGACAAATTTTGATTACTCTAAGTGCATAAAGTGCTAAAATTGCCCTTTTGTAAAATTTCTCTGATTTTATCGAAATTTTGTTTGACTTTATCCTAATTTAAACCAAATGTACGTCAATTTCCCAAAAAATTTACTTACTATAAATATCTCTTATGAAAAACGGGAAAATTTTGCGATAAAAACCCAAAAAATTCGTCTTGTAGTTCCTTTGAAAAATTATTGGGCGTGATTAGTCTGAAGTGCATAAATGCGACGTTTTTACGGAAAAAATTATCTATATAGAACAAAATATCCCTAACATTGTTTACATGAACTTCTATCGTACAAATCAAATTCTGATGGCTATATGCGTAACTAAACTGATCCCATAAAATTTTAATGGACGACCGCCACTGATGCGAGAAAATATGCAAAGCCTATGGTAAGTGTTTTCGGAGCTTCCAGCGTGTTCAAAGTACTCGGGAGAGAGCTTCCGTGCGGAGAAAGGAATTCGCTGACAAAGTTCCTGCAAAGTTGCATTTTCGTGGTCGCTTGGAAGGACTGAACAAATTTCTCTACAGCGACAACGAGAGCTCTTGCAAGTTCGCTGCCGTGATCGGCGACTTCGGGGAAGTTCGGGTACCGTTCGGGATAGCGAACGAAAAATTGTTGCTTTGGCAACAAGCAAAGGAACGGAGGACGAAAAATGCAACGCCATGATCCGCTGATACATTGAATGACGCGTAAATGTTTACAAAACTTTAACTTACTACGAACAAGGTCTAGTAAGCGCTGCGGGAGTTCGAAATAAAGTCAAGGTCTTTGAAATGACGTAATAAATTGGATGAAAAGAAAAAAACTTCGTTGCGCTTGCGACAGCGTGTTACTTGAACACTTCCGTGCTGGTAAAATAACAACAGTTGGGAAGCTGTTAGCAAACTAAATGACTAATAAACGTTGCATAAGGTACAATCAAACGTAAAAAAAAAATGAATTATACTTAAAATTTGAATCGTAATTAATATAAAAATTCTAGTCGAACATGAAGTCGTAAAAAATATGGTCTGTAAACGATACAACAGGTTCGGGAACCTGAAAATGTGGCTTACTTTCTGCTTTTAAAGTAACACTTGAAACTTTCTCGACTTTTACTGGTGACTGATTCGCAAATGACTCTTTAATTTTTACAACTGGCTGAACACAGGATGAAATAGGCAATTCACTTTCCATTTTGCAACTGTTTTGAACAAAATTAGGACCCTTGCTTACGGCAAATTTCTGAACTCTATCTTTAACGGATAAAATATTCTTCGGCAAATCTATACTGTCGTCTTTAGTGACTAAACTATTTCTGGATACATCTTGAACTTCTTGTTGTACCCTAGGTTGAATAATAATGGACTGAGGCAGTGGAGGCGGCAGTGGCGGATTTATTGTTTTCAATGGTACCACTTCAACAATCGGTGCAACATCATCGTAAATCTGATCAATGGACGGTGAATCATTAAGTTTGCTTAACGGTAATTCGTTGGTACACTCATGGTCATAAGTAATAGATTTCTTGCGGTGACATTGAAAATAACAGATTATAAAAATTATAAAAATACTAATAATAAATGTTGTTAATAATAAAATAGTAATTATATTATAAGGATAGTCAAAGGACTTGTTCAACAGATAAATAAAATTAGAAGCTTTTACGTATGGAAGAAATCCGTTTAAAATAACTAAAATCGCAATGATTTTCATGTTGCTTAGGCAATCAAAACAAACAGTTCTTCAAAGCTAATACGTACTTTAAGCCTGCCTAGTCTAAATTAGTAGATATTTTAACTCAACTTTTAATTATTTCTGACTCTAGGCTCAATTTATCTGCGTGATTTATTTATTTAATATAATTTTATGTATTCTCTAAATTTATTAGCACTGTTTAACTTATCTTATTTTAAATTTTACTGCAAACTTATCTTATTTAATTTCAGGTGTTATTTCTATTCTTAAATACTTAAAATCAATTGAACCGTACTAAGGTACAAGGTAAGGAAAAATTTGAGACTGATTTACTCCTGACTACCTGAAATAAAATAATTATCATTATTTATGCGATCTTTAACTGCATTAAAATACTAACATCACTAAAACTTGAAGAATCTTTAATTCTCTCTACTCATTCTAAAATATGCTTAGCATATTATTGTGGCAAAGCTTTATACTAAAACCGTTGTGGTTTAATCATAATCATTCTGCGATGGCAGAATGGATTTCCAGGATTTTGGTCATGACCCAATATCCGAAGGAAAATACTTGTAATACGAGCGCAAAAAATCTTGACGTCGACGTCTACATATTCATATAATATAAATATTCTCATAACTGGCGCTTAAAATAAAGTTTGCTAATATAATCATGTACCTTCTTCTGAAGAATAACTATAAAATTCTAGTGATATATCCGCTGAGCTAGTATTGTTATATACTGCAAAAAAAAAACTTTTGTGCCTAAAGCACATTATTAAATAATAAGTCTGCTTTTAATTGTTAATATTATTAGTGCTATCTTATTATTAATTATTATTATGTCACGCGAGTGGATTTAAAATATTAGACCTGTTTCACTTTAATAAATGCCGTAACTTGGAGCAAACTTGCAATATTTATATTTAAGATTTCAAAATAATCTGCATCTTAAAATTTTTAACATTCGAAGCTACAACGTGCTAAGGATAAATATTCAACTGTCAAACGAAACTGTTTCGGACAGGAAAAAAAAATATATATAAATATAAACTAACAATAAAATCTCGTTAATATGTGAGAAACGTCCACGCCGTGTGATGCTCTCCTAATTCTCTTCTAGTTATTCAAAATAAGTTGGCTGTGCCTAACTTTGCTTAAAGCATATAAGTATATGTATATCTGTGTACGGACTCATTCTCGTCACTACTGCTTACCTGTGAACGGACATCTCTCGTCAATGCAGCCTAATTATACATCTATTACTTCTCAACTAGAACTTTTAATTAATCGGGCGGTTTATACCCTAAATCACGGTACGCCACTCTAACTATATACGCTTGGCGTAATAGCGGACATAATTGTACAGCGTGTCGAGGAATATAATTAGCGTTTCGTTTCTTTACATATTAACATGGATTAAAATTTTCATGCAATGTATGCGTAAGTTAAGGTAACGTAAGGCAAGTGACTATCTCGTATAAACTTGACTATCTCCTTAATCTAAGCTCCCTTCATGAGGTGCTAGGAGACTTCAGTCATTAAGAATATAAATGAGTGGTCCTCGGGGCCTTATTCGTTCCCAAAACTATATATGTATAAAAATGTGATATCCTCGTTGCAATAATCTTAGCAGTTATAGTTCAAGCATTCTAAATCATTTACAAGTTACGGTCAGTTTTAAACCAAATTCAAATTAAACTTTTAAGGAATCTCAATTAATAATAATAACAAAAACATTGACTCAAACAAGCATACTCTGTGCCATGACTCGTTAAAATGCACCATAGTGCCGATTGACTCTGACTCGGTGGCTCTAATTTATTTTCCTCATTCATAAATAACTTTAAAATCCACTTTTAATCCACGTTGTTAATTAATTAAAATATTAAGGGTAAAATCGTTTACTGTTCACTGTAGCTTACTGCATCCTTAAAACCAACGTTGTAATAATTTTCGTATTCAAGATTATATAAAAAAAATTTAAAATCACTGTCAATGCAAGAAATCTTCAAATCTAAATGCCTTTCCCTTATTCCTTATTTAAAATTCTGGATGGTAAAAATTTCCCAGGTGGGAATTTGTCGTAGCCATGGTACCGGGTTCGTGAGTGAACCACGAAGCTACCAGGAGCAGATTGATAGGGAATCGTCCACGGACGTCCCTGGGCCGGCCACATTTTTGGCAAAATGTGGCTGCCTGAAACCCGACATCGAACCTTCCGCCACGCGGAATGCCGGACACTCCTGATACCAAAGCGCTAGCCCGACGTGGGTAACCACGACGGAGCTAGGGCGCAGGTTCCTCCGCATTTTACATTTCGCTGATTATCGACCCAGACTCGAAGTCGATAAATTTAATCGAATTCATCCTCATGTTAGACTAAACATCTATCATGGCATATATAAATTCTTCTCCCCCAATTAATGCAAAAAAGCTTTAAGCCCTATTTATTTTCAAAATTAATTTTGGCAAGGACATACCAAAAAAACTAAACAAATGAGCAAAATGTTTGGGGTGGGTATGGAACTTAGCACTCCACTACGTGTCAAAATTTGGGGTGGGGTTTAAATTTAAACTGGTTGTTGAAACCTCTTTTCTCATCGCATTTCCGAAAAAATGCATGAGAAGCCCTAGCAATACCACCACGTGTCAAAATTTGGGGTGGGCTAAATTTAATTAAAAACTGGCTAACAATTTCTTTCCATTTCTGAAAAAAAAATGAAAAGACCCGCTAATCTCCACCACGTGTCAAAATTAGGGGTGGGAAATAATTTTAAACTGGTTACAAAAACTAATCTTTCAATTTTCATTTAGTTCATGAAGAAATAAATGAAAATCCCAGCACCTCGACCACGTGTCATTCTATAGAATGAAGGGATCTGAACCAGTTAACTGATGGGGTGATGTAAACTACTCATCATTCATCCTCTTGATGAGACCACTCGTCATTGACATGACGAGTTATTGCTTGGCATGCGAAAGGTACAAATTACACAAAGGAATTAAACTACTGAAAAGACAATGGTAACTCGTTGGATTTTGTGAACCGTTGAACCCGTATCATGGCTGGGTGTAGGATAATTACCTGTCTAACTGAAGTCTTTAGCTGAATGAAAATAGCGAAGTCCTCTGTAAGCTTCTCTCTAATGCTGACCAAAGCGTGCTTCCACTATCGACCTCCTGCCTTGCTGACCTCCTCTCTCTACCAACTCAATTCTCAAAGTCCAGCCACTTCCCAGCTTGTCTCACCTCTATATTCCCTGGCCATCGAGCTCTTCCTCCTGCCGAATCGCCGAATCGTGTGTTTATCATAATTGCTACCATGCAAACCGCTGACACCATAACCAGAAGTGTTACCTGTTCCTGAATGCTCAGGAGGTTTGCATGGCACAACACAATGCATTGTAAACATGCCTAAGAGGCTTGAGACAGCTGAGAAAAACAAGTGAATGCCCTGGTCAACATGAAGCGTTCAGAGAGACTTAATAAAATAAACATACAATCTTAGGGATTGATACGGTGTAGCCAAATCGGGCTGTTTAATCATATGGCTCTTCATTTGTTGTGCCAATATTATCATCAATACAACTACTAGATCATTTACGGACGTAACACTGTTATACCTATGAAAACCAATGATCACCGGAAGAGGCCCTCACTTCCAAGTAGTGCACCTTGCACTGCATTTTTAAGACTACCGAGGCTCTGACGTCTGGACTCACTGTCAGTATAGTCCTCTGTGGGCTTCGTGTTGTCGTCCATATTCTCCCTTCATCCATCTCACCATATCATCATCTGTCCTCGTGTTCGCGGTTAGACAAAATTGACAGAAAAACGACGTAATATGAACTAAAACATATCAAATCAAACCGGTAAGGCCATAGCCAGAGACACAAGGAGTAATTTCATAGTTTATGCAGCA
Source organism: Lepisma saccharinum (assembly GCF_977018435.1). Lineage (NCBI taxonomy): Eukaryota > Metazoa > Arthropoda > Insecta > Zygentoma > Lepismatidae > Lepisma > Lepisma saccharinum. The sequence continues at coordinate 104,533,028 of NC_139232.1, forward strand.
CTCTTTACTCTACTTGAAGAAGCAAAGTACATTGCAAATGAACATATTTATGAGATACGTTCAATAATCGTTGGCCGACTCAGTTCAGAAGTAGACGCTAATGTATGAGACGGTGTATTGAGGCTTCGGAAAGATTTTGAGCAACAATAATATTGAAGAAAGGTAGCCACACAGAAGCCATTTTGAGTCGTGCACATGTAAAAATCGTCTTACTTAATGTGAAAAATGAACGTTGAAAATTACCGAAAATGATCGACGACAGCGTTAACACGCAGGCGAACCTCCATGCAGGAGTGGTCAGTGTGAAGCGTCATGAAGAGAGGGAGGCCAAGATGGAATATATAAAATGACATGCACGTCCCATTTCATCCGTAATATATTCATTCATCGTCGTGATTAACCGAAAATCTAGAAACGCGACTTTGTACTTTATTATTTATTTATTTTCTTTCTGGTGCGAGCTGTACGATCTACATAAATTTTATTCTACACACTTTCTCTTCCCTTAAAATCGTGCATTAATATTCCCCTATTTACGTTAGTAATATACCCCTCTTTACTTCTCCCAGGTATATCCCCACTTACTGTCCCATTTCTTGTATCTTTATACTGGCGCCTACCACTTCTATCACCTCGCCCCATGTTAAGTTTTTCATCTATTTGTCCCTCAGGTCACGTGTAGAAGGACAGTTCAGTAGGATATGCTCGTCCGTCTCCTCTTCATCGCACAAAGAACATATAGTTTTCCCTGCTACGTTTCTCTTCCTTAATTGCTTCCATCCACCTAGTCTGAACCATGCCAGCGCGCCTCTTTCCTTTTCCCCTCACAACTTTTATATATTTCGATTACCACCTTTCCCTTACTCTTAGCTGTTCCCTGATAGAGGTTTTCGTTTGGCAGTCTGCTCTGATTTGGCTTTCTGTTGAAATGCCTCCCCCCCTCTCTCTTCCCATACCCAACCCATTCCGCTATTGAATAGGAGAATTTTCAAGTCCCAACCACAAGTGTGAACGTTTTCCTGGATGCCCCAACCGCGGGGGGCTTACGGGCGGGGGCTACATACCCCGAATTTCAGTGAAAAAAACACAAAAATGTGGAGTTTGCCCCCTCTTCTCCAGCTACTTTGGGGAGAAAACCGGAACTTTTGCATTTTCCTCAAAGAATGGACCTTCTGCAACAGAATGAAACTTGATTCATGTTCGTGGGTGCAATACAATTTGAATAATAAGGCAAAACGTAAAACTCTAGCGAATTTTAGCCAATTTGCATATTATTCATAAAATTGTTATATAACTGACACTATGGGACCAATCTACTTCGCATAACTTTTGTTTTGCAGGTAGAACATCAATGCATGCAACCATGTAAAATTTGGATGCCCCAACCTTGGGAGGGGGGGGGTTACGGGCTGCGGCTGCAAAACCCGAACTTTTGCTTTTTTTCGTTGGCACTTGCATCTTGTGTAGCTACTGTGAATCTATTTCTTCCCTGTTGATTCGGCTCTTTGTGGAAATATGTCCGGAAGGAAAAGATTGTGCCTTAGGGAAAACGATGAGCTGTTATATGATACGAACTGTTTATGGTGAGGCCTTTCCTAACAGAGGAGGGAAGGGAGCCTTTGCAATCGTTTGTTTTCTCTCTACTTCTGGATAGACTCACGCTTCTGACGCCTCTGGCTATCGTCAAGCTTCATTGCATTTCTAACTTACAGGCGACAGAAAGCTGACACCGCCAAACCTCATCCAATCCCCTCTCTCCTTGCCCCCCCCCCTCCCCGCCACTACATCAGCTGGATCACCAGGTCTAAACACAAAGAAGAATGTGTGCCTTATCAGTACTAAATCACAGCGTTGGAAGCTTGGAGGAAAACAGCATCGTAAATACCAAGCATTTATTGTGTCTGTCAACTGACGAGAGCCAACACGTGAGCTCAAGCCCAAACACGTGACATATACCGAGAAAGGAGGGGGGTGGGAGAATTGGAATTTTCGTAAACACGATTGCAAAACATGTTCCCGAACGAACTGTCAGTGTTTCAACCTCAATATAAAAATATAAGTGTGGCAAACCCTCGATAATTGTATCTAAAGCTGTTTGTAACATATGTGTTACAGCGGCTACAAGGGACATACCTTTTTTGTAACATATGTGTTACGGGGGCGGACTAAGGGTTAACCCCCACAGTTCTACTCCATAGTTTAATGTTCCTAATATTATTGATGATTAGATGTTTTGAATGACCGGGAAACGTATTTCAGGTGGCTTATTTATTGTCCTTATGACTTTTTCCATTGCAAATTTAGTTTTAGTTTTTCTTGCTCTTATGTGATGTGTCCAGCTTCGTGTCATGGCCAGTGTTGATCCCAGGTATGTGAAGTTTTTAACCCGCTCGATTTAATACCCTTGTATGTACATGTCTTCTGTCTGCTAAATATGTAGTCATTTTTTTAAGCAACGATTTTTTTTGTTTTTTTAATGTTTACATTCATTTTATATTTGTTCCACCCGTCATATATGCTATCAATGCCCTCTGTAAACCCTCTATTGTCTCGGACAAGATGACTATGTCGTCTGCATACATAAGGAATGGTATACTTTGCACTCCTAAACATGGGATTGAATCCTGGTCCATTTTAATTTCATGTGCTACCCAATCTATGAACAGTGAGAATAGCACTGCTGATAGGATGCGACGTTAAAGGAAGTGATAGAGTAAAGAGTATAAAATGTTATATCATGTTCTTTAGTCAACTTAATGTTCGATTTATTTACATTGCACAAATCCAAAATATTAAACAAATTTTTGGGGAAATCGATCTTGTCTGTGGTCTGGGGGTCTGCCAATCCCGACTGTACTGTAATGCAGGGCAGTCAGGTGGTGAGGGTGTAACATGTTAGCACCAGGTATCTGCAATAGACTCGATAGCAAAGTGACGGATTTAGAAGTGTGTTTTACCGTATCATATTAGTTCAATGTATTGACAGTGGCGATGATTAGACGTGGTGGCATAGGGGTAGTTCCTCCTCTCTCCATACTCCTTTCGCGCACCGCGTCGTCATTTGCCAAGTCAATGTTAGAACGTGATCAGAAGTTTTTCCGTTGAGTCGACTCCTTTCAATCACGAATCGGCCAATATTTCCGTTTTTGGCATTGTAAGACGAACAAAATTGGAGACTTCATGACGTCATTCCTGAGGTGTGTGTCACGATCAGGTCATTGTTCCATGCAATTGAGTAAACATTCATTTCTTATTATGAGTAAGAAATAATTTTTTTTACAGACAGAGGATGGGTCTAATATTTGTTAATGTACAATTCTATGTGTCCACATATTATTTTGTGAAATTCATGTCTTTTGGGGCAGCTAGATTTTAAAAAAATCTGTTGTCGTAATTTGCCAACATTGTGAGTTGTGTGTTAAGATTATAAAGCAACGAGTTCGTGAGCCAATATTGTTACAAGATATTTGGTACACGTAAATGTACACAACTTAAGGTTTTCAGTGGGTCTTTTGTGTATTTTAAGTTATTTTTTTATCCAAATGTATGTAGTGACGTACCCAGGGATTGCTGCTAGGGGTTAAAATTTTTTTGATTAAAAATGTTATTTTAAAAAAAATTAAAAGGAACTAAAACATAAGAAGAACTATGAAACTCTTGGGCAAGTCACTGTTTGCGTGCTGACGTAGGCGTGTGTATGTGAGGGGGGAAGCCTTGGCGTGTGTGCGTGGGGGAGAGGGACGTGGTGTTTGTGAATGCTATTCATATCTGTTTCTAATTTTCATTAGCTGCTATATTTTACCATTTATGAAGGTAAGTAATTACATATATTTTCTCCTCTATTGCAGGGACGTGATGTAATTGCCACGAGAACTGAATGACAGTCAGTGATTTATCCACACAACATGGATGACAAAGGAGTAGAGAGCTTTGATTGGAGGTGTTGACAAAATGGACTTCATTTTATTCTTGGTAAAGAATATTTTTCAAGTCATGAAAGTGTAACTTAAAGTAATATATCATTTCATTGACTTAGTGATTTGCAGTTGGAACAAGAGAACTTAAATTATACATATAAGAAAATAGCTGGAATATGAGAGAGAGAGATATGCTACGTGGGAGAGAATCTTGTAAAGAAATAAATGATCTGTTGAACTTCAGACGAGACATTTCAGAAGCTCTAATTATGAGGAATGATAAATAATAGGAAACAGAACAGAATTGGAAACAGATAATATTGCAACAGAAGTATATATTAATGGTATTCATATGTAGAAGGAGTACAAAACGATGAGATCCCTTTACTCACAGTGACGTCATTTGTCAACATCCGATTTTTCAACCTTGATATCCCTTGACTCACAGTGACGTCATTTGACAACATCCGATTTTTCAATCTATACACACACATTGTATAAAACTATATATAATATCATTTAGGAGACCGATATACTTACAAAAAATACAGAACATTTTTTTAGCAAGAAAAGAAAATTTCTGTGAGCGAAAGTCACTATGGTCTCTTAATGCTAAGCCTTGCCTACCAGTAGATTTGACCCAAAATCATCTGCCCGAATTCCATTTTCAATACTATTCTTTCTAATTGCATAAGAAATAAACTATCCATGTGCTTCTCCCACCCCACACCCCGTCCCCCCTCTCTCAGTTCAGACACCTGATCGCTGTTAGTAGTGTAAAAGTATATATAACCAGTGCGAGAAAGTATGAACCCCTCTCAAGCAGATTTGGCTACACTTAAACCTAGCTCAACATGCCCATATGAGCTTATTGCTCAAGTGTGGCACCCCGTCTAATCCAAGATTTTTGTAAAAATGTCCTCGGGAATTTCCTGTGAAAGTATGACCCCCCTCAGATTGATTTGCCTACACTTACAAAATCTACATCTGTGAGATTGTTGTCCATAAATTTGTTAAAAATATGCCCCTCTTGATATTTTTTTTGGCCACACTTAAAACTAGGCCACGACACACCCACCCACACACACCCACACCTACACACACAGACACACACACACACACATATTTACTTCTAGTTTAAGTTCAATTGGACACCAGGCCCAACTTGTGCAATAAGCAGAGACTTTTTAGAATTGCTCTGTGACTCTCTCATTTCTTACATCATAAACATATGATTTTTCACCTATGAGAATAACACTACATATTGTGTCATCAGGGAGTGCATCGTGAAATTCACAGATAATTTTAATGTTTGTCCTGTCATTAACCACAACTTGTTTTCTTTTTGAAGTATTGATGACAAACATGGGTCTCTGTGTTTTGAATTCATCTGGTGTGTAATACATGTCAGTATTGCCAGTAGTGACCCTTTTGTATGATGTAAATGCTTCATATAATTTAAGAAAATCATCCTTGGACATGTCTAAATTATAATTTTCTCTAGGAAATACCTCATTTCTGCCATTTTTAAGATATATGTTCTTGATGTTGCAGTTATCAAATTTACTTGAATTTTTTTCTTGATTGTTGTGTCTTCCAGTCTGAAACAGTACCACTACAAAATCCGGCATTTCATATTGTATACTGGAGAATGAATTTGTAGCATCAAACTCATAATATGTACCAGATGCAGGCTTCTGTACACATTGATATGTATAAAATTGTAAAGGAACCTGTGGATTTTTTATTATATCAGCTTTGTATTTAAGAGCATAACTGGCTTCATATTCAACAACTGGCACTCTTAGCTCCATAGTCTGAATAAGGCACTTGCCCTCATCAGGTAGGGTATTAGGCAGAGCTTCCCCTGTAGAGTTTAATGCACTGTACCTCATCAAAGCATTATTATCATTTGCAGCTCTTCTAAATGTGATTCTTAAACCACCCTTCCACATAATATCTTTGTAATCTGAGAAGAATCCTGGCAACAGGCGCATGGGGAACAGCACTGTGTGGTTTTTAGATAATATTTTATCACCAGCTTCAAATCCACCTATTTTGTAGTAAGAAGCCTCGGTTTTGGATAATTTTAGTGTGGCCAAAGCTGTGGAGGAAATGCCGGGATAATCCACTCTGTTTATAACAACACCATGTTTTCTGACCTCAATTTCAGAGAATAGATGCGGCACAAAATTGTCCACCAATCTTATATTTGAATTTGCCGGATAATCTGTACCATCGAGCTTTACAACATCAAATTTGATATATAGATCTGCTCTGTGGGGGTGTATAAAGCCATCCCCTACATCAAGATCAACCTCAATCTCTGTGTGGGGTTGATTTAAATTTGCAAATGTCCTCCTGTTTGGGGGGAATGATTGTAGCTCATAACTCTCAATATTTTCCATTTTTTCTTGTATGTATTTTTATTTAAATATTAATCTCTATGATAGCAGTTGTTGTGGCTCCAGCAAAATCAACTAATTCTTCTTTTTCATTAGTGACCATCAACTCAATATTATCTATTCTATTATGGCCCACAGGAAAATCCAATGTTGGGGATGGATTGTATATGATGGGCTCCATAAATTCAGAATTAGGTTTGAATGTTGCAATGATGCCAGTTTGTTTGTGAGTGCCTATGCCATTTGATTTGGTGATCATACCCTCGGCCACATTACAGTGAATATTCAGAGTCTCTATGGCTAAGAATTTAGGTATATTAATAGCAGTGTGTTTGATGGCTGCTTCAAGTTTTGTGTTGTTCTCAAATCCTAACAGCTCTCCTATAGTACCCAGATCCACTGTTTCTGTAGCAGATACAATCTCTACTCTGTGAGTGACAGAATTTTGACTTAACACTACACCTCTGGGTAATTGAGCATTTAGAGTAGATAGATTATATTGCCCTGGAGTGATGACAATTTTTTGATGCCCTACTGCAAATTGTGTAGTTGTGGTGTGTAATATTAGGGATCAAGTACATGCCATAAAATGCTCTGAGAGCTATTGTTTTGGGATACACTATATCATCATGTAGTCTGAGCTTCAATATTGAATTTTGGCTGGTGAGATGGAATACCCCCATGATGTTTCAGATACCACAAGGCTTTTTGAAAATTTTCAATTGATGGTTTATTTATTTGAGACATATATCTAAGAACAGATAAACACAAATGTCCACAATTAACATCTTTGAAGTTTTGAACACGGGTATTATTGTAATAAAGATTAGTTGATTTTAGATATTTTACTAAATTTTCAGGTGGAACACCTCGAAATGAATCAAACACAAATGCCTTATTGTTTAAATATTTAAGATAACAGATCCAGTGAGTGCCCTGATTTTTGAACTTATCCAAATTAACAATGCCACACTCTTTGTTGAGTGGTTGCTCTGGCAAAGAATCAGACATGTACACACCTCTAAAATGTTTGATGCCCAGTGGCTTGATTAAAGCTTCAATATCTTGGTTTGTAAGAGGCTCTTGTTTTTTTTAAACTTATTCATGGCTCTCTTAACACCTTTGCCTTGTTTCTCCATGGCCAGGTTATGGCGCCTCTGCTCATCTAATTCTGCCTCATTTTTCTTGGCATCTATTACTGTTTTTGCTATGGCAGCTGATCCCCCGGCCAAGCTCCCAACAGCCCCGAGAGCAGCTAAGATGGCAGGGATGGTAAATATAAATCCCCCCACATGTGATTTTTTTCTTTATTGCTGTAATTTTTTTAATTGGGGGGTACTAAGTAACAATTTCATACCATGGCCCTTGGCAATACAAGAATTTTTTTTCTTGCGCTGCTTTTTGGTTAGAAGATTATTAATAGGTCCAAGAGATTTCAGACCTGCATAAGGTATTTGATACATAACACCCTTGGCCTTCATTGTAGGTTTATTATATATATATTCACAACCCCCACCCCAATTTTTGTTTGGTGCTAATAGCTATGGTGGTCCCCAATGCTGCTATTTTTTCACTTAAAGAAGCATCTTTGCTTACAAATCTACCAAATGCAGCCTCTTCTAATTTCTTGTCTGCAACATGTCTCTTGTCAAGATCAGAATGTGTGTTGTATGCTATGTCATGGTCTCTACAAGCAGCATCTAGGGGATTAACACCAGGATCACCTCTCTTTAATCTATGGTCCAATTTTGTACCGGGACCACAATACTGATAACCTGGAATGTGTAGTTCAAATGGCAGCTTGTTTATAATGTCATTAACCAAGCCCCGACCCTCAGAAATATTACAAAATTTAGGTGGTAGAGTATTAATAATTTTTATGAGATATCCAATCCCCTTAGTGTCATTCACTATAAAATTAGACAATTTGGTGCTTATCATGTCCATAATTCCAACTTTTTCATTGTAAAAATTGTGGTTGCCAGCATTTTCCTCCCCAGCTATTACCAGCAACCTATCTACAAGTTTCCTGACATCATCAACCCACACAAATTCTTTAGGCAGGGTGTTGTATTGTTTGATTCCACTACCAGTATTGATCTGAGACCATATGGGCTTGATTAAATTGTTGTATCTTGCTCCACTGCTGGACTTCACTCTTTTTTGTGTGGGATCATTGTTCTGGTATAGAGCATCTGATTTTATTAATATTTCTTTGTAATATTCATAATCTTGAACTGTATAGCTGCCAGGTCTCTTCCTAGTCATCAGTTCCCACAATCCAGGTGTTCCAGGGTACTTAACAAAAGCACCTTTTTCTCCAAGACGAGATTCTGAATATACAATCAGATCATCTCCCATAAATGTTACTCTGAAATTGCCAATTCTATGTATGATGCTACCATCACGCTCTGTGTCAGCATATAAGCCAAAAACCTCATCTTTGTTGTTTTTAGATGTGCTTAAATATTTTTGAGCAAGAAGACCCAATTCAATAGGATCCTGAGTAGCTTCAATTCTTCTAGGACCAATAGGACTAGGTGTATGAATACTGGAAAGTGGGGTGAATGGATAATCTAATATGTTTCTTGCAGCTACAGGTACAAGCTCTGTGATCAAATTTTGATTTTGCTCTGTAACAGTTTTGATATTTTTACCTAATTCATTAATAGCATCAATAATAGGCTGTTCTGTTTGTTTGTGTTTTTCATAAATTCCTCGGTTCTCTGATTTCCATCCCTTAAATCTTTTTACAAGATAATCTCTTAATTTAAGATCATCAATTATTGGCCTTTTCATGTTTATTTATATATGTTTCAATGTCTAGAAAATTGTTGATTTTATTTCTGTATTTGCCACTATTCGGTTTTCTTGTCATATCAATTGTGACAAACCCATAGCTGTCCTGATTCCAGCACCTGCTGCAAATCTTAGAAAAATCATTGTAGCTCAGGTCCCCACCTACATATTCATCATGTATGTGTTTGAGGTTGGTATGGTCTTGATGAAACACACATATAAAATTGCTGTTGTCTCGGATCATCTGCTTGGGTATTTTTGAAAAAGTCTGTGCCAGGTAGAAGCAATCAATGTTTTTGTGTCGGCCCTGTGTAAAGAAGTTTCTAACCTTGTTTTGATTATCCAGTATAATGTCATCAAACACAACAACAGAATTATCGAGACATTCATGGAGTGGCTTAACATCTGGTTCAAAAGTGGCTATATCCAATCCATCATATAGCTTCATCAGCTGTTGATATTTTAATTGTTCCAAGCTCTTAGAAACGACATACAAGTGCCTGTTTTTCCAGTCTAACCAGTTGGGTGCCAATAAAAAATTATCAACTATTAGTGTAGTTTTACCACAAGCAGATGGCCCAACAATAAGACATCTAATATTATCAGGCAGCAATTTTCCATTTCTCTTATTCTGCTGTTCAGGTTCTGGCAGCCTCTTTATAACATCCCAGGTGTTCATATTATCACTTTGTTTGCATCGATCCAGCTGTGTTCTGGGAGTCCTAGCCATTTGACAAATAACTTGTTGCCTTTTCTGCGGATGATTTTTTCTATGAGATATGTGTCAGGCTGTTTAGTTTTGCTGAGCTCTTCTTAATAGAATCGGCCTTTGAGAATTTCTCCTCGGTGATCTTTTATTATATATGTGTTAAGGGTCCCAGGTTTAACTTGAACCACTGTAAATAATTCAGTGCTCCAGTTTCTTGTAAAGCCTCTTTTGAATAAGTGCTTATATTTGCTGATTCTTACTTGATCACCCACCCTGTATGTGGCTTTTCTTGTTGTTGGCTGATATTTAGGATAATAAACAGTGCTGATCAATTTTTGCTCATCAGATGAAGTTACTTCAGAGGGTTTCATGTTGATTGTGGAATGGACAGAGTTGTTATATTTATGTAGAAGTTCTGGAAGAATATTAATCCATTTATAATTACCTTGGAGGGTAAATTGTTTATACATAAGATTTTTTAGGGTTCTGTTGAATCTCTCTACAATTGAGGCCTTGAGATCACTGTAACTCGAGTAATGTTGTATTGACTGGCTTTTAATAAATTGTTGAAACACAGAATTATAAAATTCTTTGCCATTAACTGTTTGCAAATAGCGCGGTGATCTTCCACTCTGATTGATGATTGTTCTGATGGCTTCTGTAACACATTTCCCAGTCTTGGATTTGAGTGGCACAGCCCAGGCAAATTTTGAAAATGTATCTATGACAGTGAGTAGATATTTGTAGCCCTTGTTGATTTTGTCTAAGTTTTTCAGCTGTCCACTTGCCATCTCAATCAAGTCGCACTGCCATAAATCATCTATGCCCTTTGTAACTACTGGCAGTCTCTTATAATTATATCTGGCTTGTCTGTGTAATTCATCAACAATAATTTGTCTAGACATAATATGTAAACAAGAATATTGCAACTATACGGTGTTCAGCAGCTGATACTACAGGATTTTCTAAATATAATTTGTCCCCTATTTGTATTTTAAATTCCAGAGAGCCATCATCTTCAACATAAGATGTTTCTAATGTATTGGGATCTGTAAAATCTTCTAATTCTGCACTGCTGATTTTTACTTTGTTATCAGCATTTGTTATTGATAATGTAGGGTAGTGGTGTGCCTGTGGTTGAAGCCAATATTTGATCTTGATTGGTCTAAGTGTGCCCCCAACAAAAAACTGGTAATAAAATTGTGCAGGGGAAAGCATATATATTTTGCCACCTGGTGTAAATGGTGAATCATATTCTTTGTTGGGGATGCTGTACAATTCAAGAATTACTGTATGTTTAGGATTCTCGATTATGCCTGTTATTTCTTTTTCTGCTGTGAGCAATCTACTTGTTACAGATTCAAGGTGCTCATTGATAGTCCTAACAACATCATCATGGCCTGGCTTGATTTTTATGTCCACAACAAGTTTCTTGTATTGTTGCACAATCTCTTGTAGCTGGGTGGCAAAAACAGACAGAGCATTTGCTTGATTGGATTCCATGGTCCCTAGCTGTTGCTTGATATTAGCTACAATTTGCTGTAAATTTTCAACAACTGCCAATTTTGAATTTTGAGCTGTAAGATCATGGACCTGTCTTCTGATATCCTCAAACAGGGCATGCAGTTCATTAATATGTTGATTGGTTGGTAGAGTGGCCACTGTCTGTGTGAGTTGTTTGATCTCTGTCTGGATATTCTTGATATCTTCTGATTTCAATATGCGATTCACAGCTCTCTTAATATTTTCAAGTTCCTGTGATGTAGGCAGATTTGATACAGTATTTTGCAAAGATTCAAGTGCCAATTTCACATTGTTTAATTCAGAAGTATGACTGTTTGTAGTCATAATTCCCTTGTTGATGAAACGTGAGCCAGCTACAGGAATATTCTGATAGTTGGAGAACTAACCTAACCTGTAGAGATTGCTTGTCCTTGCTGTGAATGCATACGTAACTCGGAAAAATTCCCGAGAGAGGGCAGCTGCTTACGGGGATAAATTGAGCTGGAAGCCAGAGTTACAAATTTAACCGCTAGAGATCGCTCTTTGCATTAATTTTGAAAAGGAGGAAATATTAGATGAATTAGTAGTAATTATTATTAAACTTTTTGTAGAAATTTCAGTTTATTCATTAGAAACTTAACTGCCATCAAATAATTATTTTTAAAATCATGTGAATACTTTTCAATTCAATTATCGCACGATGAGGGACATTTTGGCTAAACAGTTAAAAACGGTAGTGTTCGGAAACTCGGAGGCGGAAGTGATGAAAATAAAAGACATCAAAAATCTAATATTCTAATAATAAAATTGTAAAGTTCGGGTATAAGCATTTGTTAATTGTACCTTAACACACACGCACTCCTGTCGTAGTTAGAAACCAGTGGACGTTAAAGTGATTTGCGTGTGAAAGTGTGATGGTGTTTGGTCATGAAGTGTTCGGAAACTGCGTCAGGCGTGGAGGAAACAATGAACGGGGTCAAAAGATGGAGGTAAAAGCTGTTGGTCGAGAAGAAACGGCGCAACAGAATTGACAGGTTTGGCACGGTAATGATCGAAAAAGGAGATCGAAGAAGTATTCGTGGCCACCAAAATAGGAAAGTAGATGGATTGTGGTGATTTAAACAGTGAGTAACGACTGCGTGGACTGAGAAAGGTGAAAGTGGAGAGCTCGCCCACGAGGTAAGGTCTTTTGTTATTCCAAGTACAGCGACGATCGAAAAAGAAATCGACGTCGAGTGAAACTACCTTCATGTTTATCGCGACGAAAGAACATTAAATAAACGCCACGTACAATTACTAGTTATAGTACTATCTGTCAAAAGTGTCATTCACGATACTGGTACGCAATATTAAGCTTAAATCCAGACGTGCATGTGGCTCAGCGGAAGCCGCCATATTGAACAGAGAAAAGGATATCCTTCGTCGACGAAATTCATTTTTAGTAGATCAAAACTAAACTATGTATAAATGTTCCGCAGTTGGTAACTGAAGAATCGGAACAGAAATCAGTATCATTTTGTTCGTACGTTACAGTGACGTCACGCGTTCATTTCTTCGCGTTGCTCGAGCATGAACAATTGGCACCCACGCTATTGGATTAGGGTAACGTCTAGTGCACGGACACTTCAGATAAAAATAGCTACTAAAAGGAACAATTGATTCTGGATATATTAGAACATATTTTCACGTGTTATGATATCATTTTGGTAATTTTCTGTTTGTGCATGTATCGTATAATTATGCTAGGTGCACCAGCTGGTCTGTCAGAAAATGAAAATATATTTGACATTTAACTTTAACTTCAGTCTAATTTTGAAAAAGAGGTACCTCAGGTGTTCTTTCTTTTGATGTCATAGGTACGTCAAAATTAACGTGATAGTTGTTAAATCGAGAATTAATACACACAAATTGTTTATTCGATATCAAAGGTCTGTCCCTTACAATAATTGAAACGTTTGATGTAAACTCGCATTAGTCACCAATTTGAATAAAGAATTGAACGTTCGAGTGAGTTAGATTTCACCCAGATGCACATGAATGATGTCTAGTTCTCAATTAGTGAATGTTTACTAACTATGAAATTTCTTTCAGGTGAGAGAGTTGTTCGAGTGTTTGTCTGACATTAGGGACATTTATCAAGTATGATATTGAACTTACTCTAATTCGTAAATCAAAAGTGTGTTACTGAATTGACATATTCGCGTCTTTCCACAAATTGATTTCTCAGACTTGTCAACTCATGACGCAGGGAGAGGGCGCGAGTGTCAATTAAGGGATTTTCAGTAACTACTTGGTGTTTCTGTTCAATACAGGGTGGTTTACGGCAGATTGGCTAATTTTGAATTTCTTTTGTTTCTTTTCAAATCCGTGTCAATTTGAAACTTGGTTGTACTATTTCTTTCTAGCAAGGATTGACTTGTTGAGACCAAACAAATGTCGCCGGCGCGACCGTACGGTTATTCTATGATGTGAGAGGGAATTGATTGTGAGAAAGTTAGGTTGTTGGAATCTTGGATGTGGTAGGTGGGAGTGATGGGAGATAAGTAACCTCACAAAATAGTTAGGCTTAGGCAACCCCGTTAGAGCGGACCGTCATAGCAGATTATGAGACTCAAATTTGTTGAGTTCTCATAGTCTTTCTTGCTGGAGGGATAGTGAATTTTAGGGTGGAATTTGAGGGAATTTTAAATTCTGCAAATCCTTGATTCCATTGTAAAAATGGGTACGGAAGAAGATCCGGTGACTTTAGAGTCACTTTTGGCGTTCATGAAACTTAGTGAGCAAAGGTCAAAGGAAAATAATGATCATCTGAAAGCTGAGTTGATAAGCAGGTCAAAGGAAAATAATGATCATCTGAAAGCTGAGTTGATAAGCAGGTCAAAGGAAAATAATGATCAGCTGAAAACTGAGTTGACAAGCAGGTTTGCCAAAACTGCGGAGTCGGTTAGGGCCGAACTTAATGTTCTCAATGGTGAATTAAAAGCGGACATAGCTGAGCTTGAGAGAAGCACAAATGAGAATGTTGCAGAACTTAGGCAAAGGGGGGAAGATCTACGATTAAGTCTGTCTCAATATAGGGTTGAATGTATGACGAGAGCTGAAGCTGTGGAGCGAAAATATGATGTTTTGTCGGACAAGCTAGAAACTGAAGTGCAAGGGGTGTATAAGGTGGTGGAACAGTTGAAAGTAGATCAGAAGGAACAGATTAGGAACTGGGGAGAGCGATTGGAGTTAAAGGTGCAGGAGTCTGTAGATGTGAAGAAGAGTGGGTTGGCTCGGGAAGATTCGGATCGACAGATACCACTAGATGTTTATGTCAGGGAGTTGAATTCCATAAAAAAGGAAGACTCTCCTCTTGGTATTGTTAATGTTGAGGGTCAATCACATTTGAGGGGGGAAGTAGCTTCGTTAAGTATCGTGTCAACACTGAAAGCTTTGGAGACAACAATGTCTACCTTTGTAAAGGCAATGTCTAGATGGGAAGCTAAGCTGGACGAGGGGGTTCACAATAGTCAGAATAAGGAAAGAATCGATGGTGACTATAGGAAATTGGTTCAGGAAAATGTTGAGGGTCATAAGAGGGGTAGGGCAGATAAAGCCACTTCTACCGAAAGCTCATGGTCGGATGGATTTCGGGGCTCTTATAAGAAAGTGAAAAATGTGCGTTCTAGAACATCCAGTGCAGGTTCCTCAGACGAGATTAGAAAGATATCCTTAAGGGATGAGGTTTGCAACAAGAAGGGCTACCTCAAAACAAGGCATAAGAGAAATAAATGTAGGTACTCCACGGGGGCAAAATTCTAATGAGGATCTAGGTCAGGGAGATAAGGGGGATTCAAAAGAGGACCAAAAAGTAACCTCTCTTGATTCAAAGGTGTTAACGATCAAGCCACAGGATCTTTTGAAATTTCCTAAATTTGATGGGTTAATCACTGACGTGACACCTACCGAATTCATAGAAAAGTTTGAAGAGCTTCTGGAACTGTATGGGATAGATGAACCTGCTTATCTCAAATATGTACCTAAACTATTAACGGAAAGTGCAAAATTATGGTATAATGATAGAAAGTTGGAATTAGACACTTACGTCTCATTCAAAGCGGAGTTCTTAGCTCATTATGAGAGCTCTCGTTGGCGGAGTACGTGCTTAGCCAAGAAATTGAACACGCCGTATGTTAGGTCCTCGGATGATACGGTACTGCATTTTTTCTCTAAAAACTTTAAGTTATTGAGATCAATACAGCCAAAAGCTGAGGAATCGCATATTATTGCTCAAGTAGGTACCTTGTTACCATACCGATTACGAGAGCATTTTGTCATGCAAGATATGAGCACGTTTTCTGATGCAATCCACGTAATCGAAAATTTCGAATCATTGAAGGAAGTAGGGTCTAAGAGGGAGCTCACTCTTGGTCAAAAACCAAAAACTTTTAAAGGAGGGATAAATAAGGTATCCGTGTCTGTCCCAGGTTTGGAGAAGACACCTCCAAGCGAGAATAGTGACTCGAGGGGGACATCGAACAAAAACGATGGCAATAACAGGTTACGCTTTAGTCCAAAAAGCTTCAGACGATCGCAAAATAAAGGGTGTTCTTCGGGTGGTGCGAGTTCGGGAAATGGCGAACAACTCATGCCGTAGGGGGTGACATGAGTTGGTTCAGGAATGATCCTCCTGTCAACCAGGTCTCTGTGACGGATAAGGATTGTCTCGGTGAGAGTGAAAAATCCTTTAAACCGGTTCTGGAAGGTAAACAGTTATTAGGGGACAGCTTGATGGTTAGGTTAGCAGAGAAATTTGGGGGCTATCATGTGAATTTTGAAAGTGGTGGTGTTAGGAGAATAGGGTTGTCTGTGAGTGGACAGACGAGCGAGCAACTAAATGAGCGGCTTAAAACATGTACGAAGTTAGCTGACTCTGTCGTGGTAATGATCGGCACGAACGATGTCATGAAATTTATGTCTGTGGATAAAATTAAACGTGATCTTACCGAGACGTTAAACTTACTTAAAACCAGGACCAAAGAAATCCATTGGCTCACTTTACCTGCTATACCGCGGACAATGTTAGTTGAGTCAACGTATGGTAGAACGAGGTGGGAGCAAGTGAATAAGCATATTCTATCGTTCCATAATGGGGATTCTGTGAAGGTCTACGATATTACACATATATTTTTTGATGAAAAGGGGAACATTAAAAAGGAATTATTTGAGGAATTCCTTGGAAATCCTTCTAAAGGAAGAGTCGATAAGGTTCATTGGAATAGGGAAGGAATGATCAGAGTCTTGGCTTATCTTAAGCAAAAGGGAGTCTTTTCGGGGCTAGGTCATTTCATATCTAATCAAGGAAATTCAAACTACGGAACTAGAACTGCTAAGAGAGAAGGTGTGACCAACAGTAACAGTGGCCAGCGTCCTTCGGGAAACTGGGCAGGAACTCTTACCAACAAGCAGGGGGTGAGAGGAAATTGAATAATCCTGCTATTTATCATGTAAATTTTGTGAATGAATTTAGTGAGGAAGATTGGGGGGAATCAGTTGATATACAAGTACCCATGAATACAAATTGTAATGATAGGGCTTCTGCGATGGTGGAGGTTCAAATATTTGATCAAAAATATAAAGCCTTGTGTGATACAGGCGCAGAGGTCAGTGTCTTAGCATTTAACGTTTGGAAAGGAATATCTTCTGTGATATCCAGGCCGAGGTTAGAACCTTCGCGTAACATAAAATTAGTGGATTATACAGGTTCTAAATCAAAGGTTGTAGAAGGTATCACGCAAATGAAGATTGATCTAGGGGGATATAATCTTTATGTGCAGTTTTTAGTTGTTAAGAAGTTAAATGTAGATTTGATTTTGGGTCTTGACGTAATTTACAGTCTTCAAGGGGAGTTAAATTTTGATCGAAATGCGTTTTTCTATAATACGCCAGCGGTCGCGTTTTTCAAAGGTTTATGCCTTTAGAGCAAGTGGATCTCCCACTGGGGGATATAAGTGTAGGGAAACTAACAATTGAACCAGAGATGGGTGAAAATAAGGTGATTGATTTTGCACGAAAATTTGATCACGATTGTTGTCTAAATGAACATGAAAAGACTCTGTTCACAAACATGTTGAAAACTTACATGGTCATGTTTTCAGACAAGCCAGGGCTATGTACCGAATATACACATAAAATGGAACTAGAAACGGATCAGCCGGTTGTGGCGAAAAACTACCCCATACCCATGGCATATCGCGAAAAGGTTAGGGAACAACTTCGACGAATGTTGGATTGGGATGTTATAGAGTTATCCGATTCAGAGTACCATTCTCCGCTTCTGGTGGTTCCGAAACCGAGTGGGGATATCCGGTTGTGCGTAGATTTGAAGAAATTAAATCAACACGTAAGGCTGAAACAATTGGCTCCTTTGAAAGTCGACGAGTTGCTATCGTCTTTTCAGGATTGTACGTTTCTAACATCTCTAGACTTGGGCAACGCATATTGGCAAGTTCCGTTAGACGTAAATAGTCGGAAATATACGGCGTTTTCCTTCGAGGGAGTTCTGTATCAATTTAAGCGGGTCGTCTTTGGATCCATCAATGGTACAGCAGTCTTCGTAGATGTTATGAATCGAATTTTAGGACCATATTCTGATTTTATGGTAGTATATGTCGACGACATCATCGTGAAGTCAAGGGACTTTAAGACACTTCTGGAACATGTGAGATTAGTTCTAGACAGGTTGCATAAGGCTGGCTTCACGTTGAAGATCGGCAAATGCAAGTTTGTAGTTCAGGAGTTGAAATTCCTTGGACATATAGTCAGTACGCGAGGGTATAAGAAGGATCCTGCGTACGTTGAGAGCGTGCTTAGTTTGAATAGGCCGACGAATTTAAAGCAATTACAGAGAGTTTTGGGTTGTTTTAATTGGTTGTCTAAGTATATACAAAACTTCGCCTCGACGGCCAGTCCACTTTATGAGTTGTTGAAGCAAAAAACTAAATGGAAGTGGACTGAGGGAGCTGAAGAAGCATTTGAAAAACTAAAAGTCTTAGTAGCACAAAATGTGACTCTAAATTATCCTGATTTTAACAAAATGTTGTATATCCAAACCGATGCGTCTCTAATTGCCGTAGGTGGATATTGTTATCAATTAGAGGAAGGAGTTGTTAAACCGCTGGGGTTTGTGAGACGATTGCTCAGACCTTTTGAAAAAGCGTACACCTCCACAGAAATAGAGGTACTAGCAATATTGTACACGATTAGTAAATTTGCCACTTATCTTAAAGGTAGAAAGTTTGCTATTGTTACGGATCACAAATCACTTACATGGCTCGAATCTGCCCATTCATGGAATGCGAGGCTAACTCGTTGGTTCCTGCAAATCCAGCAGTACTCTTTCGAAGTCAAATATTGTAAGGTATCCGATAACATATTAGCTGACATCCTCAGTCGAAACTTTCCCAACATACCAGATTCACGGTATATGATTAACACCGTTGCCGATATGGATTTAGATCAGAAACTATTTTCAGTTGAGGAGTTGATCCTTCCCAATCAAATGATGTTGCGCTCAGGGAAATAATTGATCACTTAAAAGGGAAGAAAATTGAAGGAAGTTCTAGGTCTAGGTTGTGGAATCAGACTTATTGTCTTCAAAATGAAGTGCTGTTTATCAGGGATTTTCATGTCGCATCCAAGATTCGTGTCTGCGTGCCGGTGAGTCTGATTGGAACAGTTCTGATTCACTATCACGACACCCTGGGGCATTTTGGGGCTGCTAAGACTTTAACCAACATTTATCAGTCTTTATTTTGGAAAGGAATGAAGTCGGATGTGAAGTCCTACGTCAGAGATTGTGAAGTCTGTTTACGAACAAAACCTAATAAACACCCCTCCAAATTCGTAGCCAGGATACATGTCTCAGATCGACCGGGAAAGGATTTGTTTGTAGATTTGCAAGGGCCATTCGCATCTGGACCTAAAAGAGAGAGATTCCTGTTCACTATTCTGGATTCTGCTTCTCGGTATCTTGTGGCATATCCCGTAGTTAACAGCAATGCAAAAACAATAATAAACAAGATAGTAAACAGTTATTTTGTCCATTTGAGGGTCCCCAATCGAATTTTTTCAGACAATGGGCCTCAATTCAAGTCGAAACTCTTTCAAGACACTATGAAATCTTGGGGGGTTGCAATTGTATATATTCCAGTATATCATCCTAGCTCAAATATGGTTGAAAGGTTTCATGCCGAATTGAATAGGCTGATGCGAGTTTTGTGTTCAGACAATCATGCCAAGTGGCCGGAAAAGGTATCACAAGCTCTGTTTCTTCTAAACGGTTCCATTTCCTCACAAACTGGGTATTCCCCAGAGGAATTAAGATTGAACATGAACAAGAGCTTGATGGCTGTGGCATTAAAAGATCTGTTTCAGGATGACATTCCGTGGGATGAAAAGTTAATCATGGCAAATCTTGCTAGCATAGGCAAAAGGAGAAATAAACTCCAGCAACTTAATCAGAAAGTGATTAATCATTCTATAATTGCCAAAGGGGATCTTGTTTTCATAAAGAATCATGCTCTCGGTAATTTGGGTAATAAAGTAATAAGAAAATATTGTGATTTGTTTCTGGGTCCTTATTTGTGTGTTGACAACAGTCAAGATTCAACATTGACATTGGTCGATTGTGTTACCGGCGAGAGAGTTGAGAACCAATCTGTGGAAAACTGCAAGCTGTGGAAGTGTACACAAGATAAGCAGATTTAATGGATCACCAAAATGTTAAATTCGGGTTATATCGAAGATGATCAGGTTAATCCTAATTTGACGGACTCTCACAGACTTAGGGGTTCTGTGAGAAGTGAGGCAAAATGAGGAGCAGAGCGGTGGGAAGTCAGGTCTTTCGACTGACTCTTGTGGGCCAAGTGACATCTTTCCCGCGGCGGATATGAAAATTCAAGTAGGAAAGATTACGCGGCGGGCTGGCGCAGAGCTAGATGACCTGTCATCTCACTTCTTGGTTCTTCAGTAGTCTCCAAAATCGTTAGTCAGACAAGCATTTGGTATCTCTGTCACTTTGAAGGTGGGACTAATGTGAACTGTGTTGTAATAAAAATGTTGTAAATAGTGTACAGAATATGAGTGTATGTCTATACTTAGGTGAATATTAGGTAAAGTGAAAATTATTTATCTGTAATATGTGATGTCAAAGCTGTATTGGGATAGAGATAGGGGGTGCGATGGGTTCGGCCCATGTTGAGCGCCATTTATGACGGTTTGTAGTCATAATTCCCTTGTTGATGAAACGTGAGCCAGCTACAGCAATATTCTGATGGTTGGAGAACTAACCTAACCTGTAGAGATTGCTTGTCCTTGCTGTGAATGCATACGTAACTCGGAAAAATTCCCGAGAGAGGGCAGCTGCTTACGGGGATAAATTGAGCTGGAAGCCAGAGTTATAAATTTAACCGCTAGAGATCGCTCTTTGCATTAATTTTGAAAAGGAGGAAATATTAGATGAATTAGTAGTAATTATTATTAAACTTTTTGTAGAAATTTGAGTTTATTCATTAGAAACTTAACTGCCATCAAATAATTATTTTTAAAATCATGTGAATACTTTTCAATTCAATTATCGCACGATGAGGGACATTTTGGCTAAACAGTTAAAAACGGTAGTGTTCGGAAACTCGGAGGCGGAAGTGATGAAAATAAAAGACATCAAAAATCTAATATTCTAATAATAAAATTGTAAAGTTCGGGTATAAGCATTTGTTAATTGTACCTTAACACACACGCACTCCTGTCGTAGTTAGAAACCAGTGGACGTTAAAGTGATTTGCGTGTGAAAGTGTGATGGTGTTTGGTCATGAAGTGTTCGGAAACTGCGTCAGGCGTGGAGGAAACAATGAACGGGGTCAAAAGATGGAGGTAAAAGCTGTTGGTCGAGAAGAAACGGCGCAACAGAATTGACAGGTTTGGCACGGTAATGATCGAAAAAGGAGATCGAAGAAGTATTCGTGGCCACCAAAATAGGAAAGTAGATGGATTGTGGTGATTTAAACAGTGAGTAACGACTGCGTGGACTGAGAAAGGTGAAAGTGGAGAGCTCGCCCACGAGGTAAGGTCTTTTGTTATTCCAAGTACAGCGACGATCGAAAAAGAAATCGACGTCGAGTGAAACTACCTTCATGTTTATCGCGACGAAAGAACATTAAATAAACGCCACGTACAATTACTAGTTATAGTACTATCTGTCAAAAGTGTCATTCACGATACTGGTACGCAATATTAAGCTTAAATCCAGACGTGCATGTGGCTCAGCGGAAGCCGCCATATTGAACAGAGAAAAGGATATCCTTCGTCGACGAAATTCATTTTTAGTAGATCAAAACTAAACTATGTATAAATGTTCCGCAGTTGGTAACTGAAGAATCGGAACAGAAATCAGTATCATTTTGTTCGTACGTTACAGTGACGTCACGCGTTCATTTCTTCGCGTTGCTCGAGCATGAACAATTGGCACCCACGCTATTGGATTAGGGTAACGTCTAGTGCACGGACACTTCAGATAAAAATAGCTACTAAAAGGAACAATTGATTCTGGATATATTAGAACATATTTTCACGTGTTATGAGATCATTTTGGTAATTTTCTGTTTGTGCATGTATCGTATAATTATGCTAGGTGCACCAGCTGGTCTGTCAGAAAATGAAAATATATTTGACATTTAACTTTAACTTCAGTCTAATTTTGAAAAAGAGGTACCTCAGGTGTTCTTTCTTTTGATGTCATAGGTACGTCAAAATTAACGTGATAGTTGTTAAATCGAGAATTAATACACACAAATTGTTTATTCGATATCAAAGGTCTGTCCCTTACAATAATTGAAACGTTTGATGTAAACTCGCATTAGTCACCAATTTGAATAAAGAATTGAACGTTCGAGTGAGTTAGATTTCACCCAGATGCACATGAATGATGTCTAGTTCTCAATTAGTGAATGTTTACTAACTATGAAATTTCTTTCAGGTGAGAGAGTTGTTCGAGTGTTTGTCTGACATTAGGGACATTTATCAAGTATGATATTGAACTTACTCTAATTCGTAAATCAAAAGTGTGTTACTGAATTGACATATTCGCGTCTTTCCACAAATTGATTTCTCAGACTTGTCAACTCATGACGCAGGGAGAGGGCGCGAGTGTCAATTAAGGGATTTTCAGTAACTACTTGGTGTTTCTGTTCAATACAGGGTGGTTTACGGCAGATTGGCTAATTTTGAATTTCTTTTGTTTCTTTTCAAATCCGTGTCAATTTGAAACTTGGTTGTACTATTTCTTTCTAGCAAGGATTGACTTGTTGAGACCAAACAAATGTCGCCGGCGCGACCGTACGGTTATTCTATGATGTGAGAGGGAATTGATTGTGAGAAATTTAGGTTGTTGGAATCTTGGATGTGGTAGGTGGGAGTGATGGGAGATAAGTAACCTCACAAAATAGTTAGGCTTAGGCAACCCCGTTAGAGCGGACCGTCATAGAAGCATCAGCCACATTTTGCATAGCATCTTGGAGCAGGGCTATATCTGCCTGAGTGGGTGTTGATTGCTGTAAAATTTCAAGTTTTGTTTGGATATCATCGATCAAATAATGAAAATGAGATAGCTCAGATTCAGTGTTGAGGTTTTCAAGCTTTGTTATCTGTTGCTGGACACTATCAAGGGTATCTACAATACCGGGCAGGCGGGATTCTAGAGATTCTTGTACATTTGTCAAATCACTTTGCACTGCTGCTATTGTACCCTCAAGATGGGTTATGGTACTTTGAATTTTTCCAAAATCTTCATATGTTTCAAGTTGCAGCTTAATATTGGCAACACTCCGAGTTATTGCACTCAAAGCATCAGAAGATGGCAAATTGTTCATAAAATTTTCAAGTGTCTCAATTTTTTCTTTAACCTCGGCTATGGCATTGTTCAGAGGATCCAGATTAGGTATCTGGAGTGACTGAATCTGTTCCTTTAGAGTGGAAATCACTAGATCAAAATCTTCTTGTGATTTTATGCTTTTGACAATTGTTTGGAGCTGTGCCTGGACATTATTAATCTGTTCCTCCAATTGTTGTTTCAATTGCTCAGAGTTGGTGGCCTGGGTCTTAAATTTGGCTTGAAGAGCTGCTACAGCCTCTTCTAAACTTTGAAAATTATCCAATGTGGCCAAATCAGTATATTTCTGAAGCAATAATTTGAGTTCAGAATCAATTTTAAGAAGAGGGTCCATGCATTGTGATTGTAAATTTGTAATTTCTAATTGAAGACTGGCATTCAGTGTGGTTTGTAAAGCTTGTAAATCACTTCTTAATTTCTTGACTCTGACATCAAGCATCAGAATCTCATCACTGTGATCTTCATGTCTTGTATGGCCAAATATATCATTAGGCATTTTGATTTATTGGTTATTTATTATAGAGTATCTGATTCTTAATTCTAGAGAAAAAGGTATAAGCTTATCATAAGATCCCGGGACCTCAATATATAAGCAGTCACCAGCAGAAACAGTATAAACAGTGCCAGAAATCATGTTTGAGTGCTTAATTCTGTAAATATTTCTCCCTACTGAAATTTTGACATCACCCTCAGGGGTTGTAATAAATTGCAATTGACCACCTACAGGTAATTGGTAATGATTTAAATTATTGTTAAATATGTACAATATTTTACCTGTTTTATCATCAACATCTGTAAGTATGCTGTTCAGATGAATAATTAAGAAACCACTCAGTTTAGACAGCATAGACTGTATATCAGAAGAGGGTTGTGGTGTCGGCAGGTCCATAATAGCTTGTTTTTTAAACCCAAATAAGTTCATCGGCATGTTTATTTATTTCAAATCATGCTCTGTAATTGGGCATTGATTGCCATTTTTCAAATAACAATGACCCCATGGTAGAGTATGTATGCCACATGATAAAATGCATCTCTTATCATCATGTGGGTCCAGAGCCACTTTTCTTACAATATTGCTAATCAGCAAGTGATCCACACTCTGAATTCTGGATTCTGATATTCTGATTAAATTCTGGGATTTGAGACAATTTTTATAATCTTCAAATTGGAGCTCTTTTTCCACAGTTACTCTACCAATGCCCTTGGCTTTTTTGGCAACAACACCACTACATGTTTCAAAACTGTACATCTTGGCACTTAACCCAGCAAATGCCACAATAACATCACCAAGTGTCTCATCTTTTAACTTGCCAGGCACCTTTTTGTTGTGGGGTTGAATCTTTGTATGTTCACTGGTATCAAAATATTCAAGCAATTCAGGCTGGGACATATCTTGATAAATATCTTCTGTCTGAATATCAAGAATAAAACTATCCGTGTCCATGTACATTAATTTTATATTATCACGATAGAAAGGCTTCAACACATCATAATAGAGCTTTAACATATGTAATTTGGCCAATTCCAATATCACAGCCCCTACATAAATAGGCTTATCAAACTTAATCTTTGTTTTTTTCATGTTGAAAAGTGCCATATTTTCATCATAAATTCTTCTATAATTGAAATTAGGCTTTGCAATCAATTTTTTGCTCAGGCTGGGGTCAGTAATTATTTTAACATCGGTATGTTTTCTGACATTTTCAATTGTTTTGCCATACACAGAATTGACCATCAATTTAAACAAGGCCTTATCAAATTGGCTCATTGCAGATGTTCGAAGCTCTGTGTTGGTATCAATATATCGCTACAACCATCTTAAGTGCCTGAACCTCAAAACTTTTCCAACTTTGGTTACTTGAACACCATGATTCATCAGGAACTGGAGGTTCTTGTAATATAAGACATAACCCTGTTTTGGCTCCAGAGTCATCATTAATTTCTTCTGTTTAGAGCCAGGTGAGCACTTAACCTCAGGTATTGGGGGCAGATCAGAAAATTTGTTGTGTAAATCATCAGGAATTGTCAGATCAACCTCTAAGAAGAGGCCATAGTCACTGTCATCAAAATCCTTAAGATCTTCAATATTAAAATCTTCAACCCACTCAAGCCCTGCATATGGCAGTTTATCCATCATAGCATAGCCATAGAGGCTGTTGGCATCTACATACAGTATATAATTTGATGGCAGTGCTGGATCATAATCGGGAATATATTTATTATTTGCTCTGGCATATCTCTGAGAGCATTGCACCATGCCTCCTCTTATACGTTGCTCCATAAACAGATACATGTCCTGATCCTGGATCAGATCCAATTGTATTTTAGTGTTCAAAAACATTGCAGCCCATGCTAGGCCTGGGGCACTGTAAAAATACACTGGGTCCAGCTCATAATTTTGCATGGAAGATTTTCTGAATGCCTGAAGTATATCAGCTAAGAGAGTGACATCAAGTTTTAAATAAGCCATGTGATAATCACCAAATGTCTGGCATTTTAAATTGTTCCACATCAATTGGGCATGGTGATAATCTTCATCAGTGATTCCAGATCCTCTGATTTTGCTGTAAAACTCTTGTTGTGGTGGCAGAGCACACTCATCAAATTTAGAAAAATCTGTAACATAATCATATGGATATACACCCTTCCGCCTAATTAATTTCAGGTCCTGATTTGGAAACAAAGCACATGTGATTTTGAATTGATCATCAGATAATTGAGTGGCCAGTGTAGCCAGGCTAGCAGATAAAATTCTGTAGGAATCAAGAAATCTTAAGTGAATAGGAACACCATTAACTTTAATTATTTTGCTAATAGCAATATATTTCTCATCATTTTCTGCTAAAATATTTAAATTCTGCTTGTCAAACCCCTCGTACCTGATCAGATGATGGAAATCATAATTGGATGCACCATGGCAAAATATAGGGACAAATTTTGGTCTCTGGATCTTAATATTACAGATATTACACAGGGCCATTAAGAATTTACCATCTGTATGAGAATGGTGTTTCACCTTGATATTTGTATCTGAAAATTCACAATCACATACCGGGCATTTTTCTGCATTGTTGAAATCTTCAATCTGTTTCTCTGTTAAAGGCAACATGGGTTTTGATTTTAATAGAACATTAGATGCTATGTCACGGCACTCATCTTCTATTCTATCTGCAAATTTTTTGATGGCATCTGGTCCCATGTGTGAATATTCTTTACTAACAACACCATCCTGTACAACAACATAATAAAAACTGGAAGGTTCATGTAACTGGTATGGTGTAATTGAAGATTCTTCAGGATCTGGATTGCAGAATGCAAGAGGTTTGAGATTTGATTCAAAATCACAGACTATATATGCTGGGTGTTCCAACAAGGCTTCAAATTTTTTGAATTTGCAATTTTCACTTGGCATTGGCATCACCATATGAACAGGTTTATGATTGCCACAGTATTTCAGATGCTCAATTAACTTGTTTTTGGCAATTTCTGCATTCACTTTACAAACCCCTTTTATTATTTTTTTACCATCAAATACAGTTAAACATCTTCTGCACAACTTAAATATTCTATTAGATTTGTCTAGTTGTGTTCTGACTAAAGCTTCAAGATTATGTATCAGAGTGTAATGATATGTGCCATCCCCTTCAATTAAGAGCAAATCAATTGGAATAGCAGATTCATCATCAATTGTACTGATTCTGAGAGGTTCTATCAAGCAATTGCCACGGCCAGTAGAGCAAATAAAAACATTAATAGATAATTGTTTGCCATTGATATCCCTGGCCTTTTTTTCAAATTTATCAATATTCTGAACAGACATTGGATATTCTAAACCCTCCATTGCTTTATTAAAATCATTTTCATGTTGTTTGTAATAACTTATTCTCTCTGGATTCCTTGAAACTGGAAACAAAGCAGCTAAAATACACCACAAAAAGCATTTCTCATCATTATTTTTTATATTAACCACGGCTGTTTTGTTTTTAATATTGGCAGGTAATGGCAGATATGTAGATCCTTGTAATGGTCTGAATTCAGAAATATTAATATATAACTTGTGTGGAGAACCGCATAGGCTCCATCCAGACTCTTTTGCTGCAAATTCAGAGTGTTTAATATTCAATTGATCTATCAAACTGCTTATTATTTTGTCTAAATTTGCATTTGAATATACCGGTACAGTTTCTGTTATGTGGGGCTGTGTTAATTTTGTGCCATTTGATTTCTTATATTGTGTAAACAATTTGAGGGACAGCTTATAAGAGCCATTTTGTGCATTTAGAATCCTGCACATCAGGATTTACACTGTTCAAAAAATTCTTAATACCACATCTTGGCTCTGATACAAACCGGTAATCCCTTAATTGGCCAGCAAAACTGCTATGGATGGGTTCATAGCATGGCTGCTTTGCAGGTCCAGCATTAACAGGTGTTTCATGCTTCCTTTTCAGACCAGATGTAGATGGTTGTGGGGGCAATATTGATGACTGTGCAGAGCAAGTATCTTTATGTTTATATGTGAAATATTCCATGCTATATTTTCTATGGCATTTAGGGCATATTTTAGTGGGAGCTCTGTATTTGTCTGGATTACAAATCCTTTGATGCTTAGCCCAATTGGGGCTGGATATATTTTTTTTTGCATTGATTACAATATTTTTGATTTGGCATTTTTATTATTAGTTTATTATATAAAATTTCTTGGGTTTCAAATCAAAATTCTATGCTTAATAAAAAATATCAGTTGGGTTCAGCAGTGTGATTTGTGTGTGTATATGTGTGTGTATGTGTGTGTGTGTGTGTGTGTGTGTGTTAATATTTTTGGCTTTGGTATTTATATAAATTTTCTTGGGGTTCAAATCAAAATTCTATGCTTAATAAACCTATGACAGGTTGTCAAAAATCCTGTATATTAAATCAAATAGATTTGTAATTCAATTTATACAAATCTGCAATATTTTTGTGTTTAAAAAATATGAGCAGCACTGCAACAACACACCCTTTCTCTTCAACAGCTCTCACAATACTGGCTGATATGCAATGCAAAATCTCTTTATATAGCCTAAACACGGACCGCATTGAAAATATCTGAAACAATAAGCCAATCAGAATATAACACATCATCACATTATGTCATAAGCAACCAATCAGAAAACAACACGTGTCTAATAATTTTTTGCATAATATTGGATAATAATTTGTTGCACAGCATGATGCAATATAAATAAACCAGAAATAGGCCACAACTTGGCCACAAGTGGACCGGAAGTAGGCAAACCGGAAGTAAACCGGAAGTGGACCGGAAGTAAACCGGAAGTAAACCGGAAGTGGACCGGAAGTAGACCGGAAGTGGACCGGAAGTAAATATGTGTGGGTGTGTGTGGGTGTGGGTGGCTCATATGAGCATCTTGGCTTAGTTTTAAGTGTGGCCAAAAAAAATATCAAGAGAGGCATATTTTTAACAAATTTATGGACAACAATCTCACAGATGTAGATTTTGTAAGTGTAGGCAAATCAATCTGAGGGGGGTCATACTTTCACAGGAAATTCCCGAGGGCATTTTTACAAAAATCTTGGATTAGACGGGGTGCCACACTTGAGCATTAAGCTCATATGGGCATGTTGAGCTAGGTTTAAGTGTAGCCAAATCTGCTTGAGAGGGGTTCATACTTTCTCGCACTGGTTATATATACTTTTACACTACTGCTGTTACTCTGTACATACATTTTTAAACAACAAAAACAACATGTAACAAACACAAATGAACGAAACACTGCAGAAACAATGTATTCCGTTCTCAGCAATATCACAAGAAATTGAACACGTAAGATATAGGGAATCGCATGACTCTGCTTTAAACTACATATCTCCTCAACCTCTGACACTAAAGGCACGAAACAAAAAGCAATCTGTAGAGGAATTCATAAGCAATGAATTTTGTTCGGTAATTTGTGGACGTAAAATACGTAGTTTCTTACATATTTGCTGTTTTATGTGTTAGAAACCAGCTTATACTCTGATTTTAAAAATGAAAGAAAATATTTGAATCTCTCTAATTCAATTTAAATTTACATACTTACTCACTTTTATATATATTCTTTCGTATTTCTAAATTAAAAATACGAAGTTATTTATTACTTACGTAAAAGGAGTATCTATTTTGTACACCGACAACGTTTCGGGAACCCCTGTTCACTTCTTCAGGTCCTATATCTCGGCTACTACAAGGTCACAGAATATTCACCTAGTTGTTCACATCTGGAATCGCTTCATAAAGAATTAGCCATACTTTCTATTCCCACAATCTGTAGAGGGGGAAGGAGCAGAAGTACTCACCCTACCGGCACCTTCTTGTCCGGGTTCTCCGACTCCATCCACTTCTGGACTTCCTGCCTGTACCTTGCAACCTGCTCGCTGGCCCCGAATGATATCCTTATTCCTCGTACGTATCTCCTCACCATCTTCCTTGATGGGGAATCCTTTTCCTGATCCTCGTCTCCCAGTTCCTGGTAGGCTGGGTTTGTGAGGTAAATTTGGTAGTTCTGCAAGGGACACCCAAACATTATTTTAGACAATGCAGCATTTTGATGCTAGGTTTCAAATTAGCATCAAGCATAAATATATAAATTCTTGTTATAAATAAAACACAGAAATCAAATTACGAGTTTTTTGTATTACACCATGTCCCATAATACATTTTGGAACTAACAGTGATGGTGAAATGTCTTTCTTCTTTTCAAAGATTTTATCGTTAATGCATTTAAATTGTGAATGTTATAAAAATATGAGGATCACAATAACCTCCCCTGCTGAGCTGAATAAAATATAGCGATCATACTGTGGATACCTCAATGATACAAGTTCTTAATTATACACATCAAAGAGTGACATAACATTCAAATTTTTAACATACAAAACAACTTTTAATACTATAACAAATCTTTCAAATAGTAAACATCAATTTTGAACTACATTTTAACTCTTGCACATGATTGTTAACATTCAATTTAAATGTCCAATATTATACATTCGTCGAAGCAAAATAATATTTGCAATTAATGACAGATTTTGATATTTGAGAAATAAATTAAATAAGTTATCAGCTACTCGAGCTTCACAGTATTTGTTGCCGTAACCCTTCTTATGAATGTCTTCTTCAGAAGCTACATAAACAGAATCATCCACTGAGAAGATTCAAACGACAAAATTTTAAGAAATCCAAGAATTACACTGTTCTGCAAAGGTTTTATTTCTTCTGAAGGAATTTGGTATGGGAATTTCAAATCCGTAATTAGAATTTCGCTATCAGGGACAGTTTTTTAAGTTATATAAGGAAATAAAGAGTCTCATTTTACTCAGATTCACCGTTCGTGAGAAATGCAGGGAATTGTCAGATGAGCAGTTGGCAGCATCTGCTTCTTAGTTTCTGTTTCAGATGTTGGCATTTCTGTTACTAAGCTACATGATGTACCTGCAAGTTATTGTCAAAATACTAAGCATTGTGATTGCAGCTTTTGTTTAAGTTGATATATTTTGTCTGCCGAAATCAACCAGGTAGCCTCTGCTACATCTGTGGAGAGTTGGCCTTTGGAAGGCAGAAGTAGAGGATTCGATCTATCATGAAGAATTACTACAAACATTACCTTGGAATAGACCAATCTCCACCCCAGCACAAACATTACTAAAATTAGGGAAACGTGTCTATTTTGAAATTGAGCACCTACTGACTGATCGCAACAACGTTAGTGGTTTAATGAACGTTCATACGTTCTTCTGATGTCACAAAGAAACCTGTGAGATATTAGAAGCTAGCTAACTAACTCTCTAGCTTCTTAAGCCCAAAGGATTATGACTGCAGCAACACAAGCCTTTCATCTGTCCCCATCCTAGGCAAAATCTATCCAACATTTTCCTTCCTTACCGATTTCCTTTAGGTCCAGAGATATTAGAAGAAATCCATCGAATATAATGAGCATAAATGGAAGATGATAGGCGACTTCAAGATAGTTGCAATGATTTTGGGAATGCAACATGACTACACAACGTATCCCTGCTTCCTCTGCAAGTGGTATACCCGTGACAGAAGAACCCCTACACAAAAAAGAATTGGTCTCAACGAAATTGTCAAGTGGGAGAAAAATTATACAGCGTGTGATGTTCCTCTTCCCTCTCTTCACACCAAGCTAGGCCTTACGAAACAATTTGTAATTTGAAATCAGCACAAAATTTGCAATAGGAATCAGAACTTTTTCCTCCAGAAAAAAGAAAAAAAATTCTTTATGTAGAACAGTGTTCGAAACAAAAGGACATGATACTTCCTTACCACCTCAATTACTGAGTTCAACAGTAGACATACGATTATTAATTATTGCACTTGCACCTGTGCTCTCAAAATCAAATAGGCGATTAATTGTTTAACTACAAATAAATCCACGTGGACAAATTCATTACCTAATTTCATAATGGCATATTTAAATCCTACCACTTTTACATGCTGTTCACCCGCGATACAAGCCAACTGAATTCCTTCCATTTGTTCTAGCTTTATATTTGGTAGTAAAGAACTTAAAGTGATCCAAACCTTATTATCCAACAAATTACATTGACTACCTGTGTCAATTAAACATTTAAGAAACAAGTCACTGATAGATTCAGTATATAATTCAAAGGTAACCGAAACCACATTCTGCGTTGGTTACCATGACGACACGATTTGGTTATATGGATGGTACGAACATCGACTAAAAGTACACATGAAAATGTTATGATTATTGTGACCAGTTCAGTGTAAGTATACACTATTAAACTGATATTGTCACCGTTCGGAGTTGTACCCAATGACCTTTATTTATCATACAATTGGTGTACGAAACGGGGAACGAGACGACATTATTTACATTGTCACAAATTCCTCGCTGTATTTCTGGTGCTTCAAGTAATGGTGCAGGAGTTCCTTTATCTGTATCAGTCCACTCAGGCTCTGAGTCAATCCACTCCATCAAAAATGCAACAGATGAAACTTCATCTTTATCAACGTCTAAATATTTAAATTTGTTAAAGTCACCGAGACAAGACTTAACATGCAAAAGGTACGGGTCTTAATTACAAGCATGCCTTATATGGTCATCCTTTGGTAGGCAGGGCGATTTGAAACGCATTTCCCCGCTTTCATTGTTTAATGTTCTCGCAGAGCTTCCACTAGTAACATTCGTTTCTGTACAACATTCCTGATTTAAACTAATATCACTGCAGATCATTTCATGTCGGAAATTTCCATTGTCCCTTGCTGAAACCTCTGAGTTAGTGATAGTGGTGCCACCTTGTAATTCACAAGAAAAAGAAATTATTTAAATGTCATCACCAGGTGCAAATATGACGCTGAAACCAGGTGCAACAACATCCTTCTGCTTAATCATTGATCATGCAGTCTTACATTTCCAAAGGATCATTGACGCATATTGAACATTGCTGTACCGACGACAACGACGAAAAAAATGCATGTCTAACTAATGGTTATTGATAATTATTTCAGCTCCATATTTCCTCCGAATTAGAGGCTTTTGATATAAATATAGAAATTACGGAAATTTGCGGAATAACGAAGCATGTACGACGAGAAACAGTTTCGGTTAGCTGACACATCAACAAAGGTTGACACACAGATCATTTGTGAGGTGTGTACAAAAAACCTTGGGAGAGTTTATCATTCAATTTGCATCAGAATTACTATTGTCAGTTCCATTTTTATCCGTAGTAAATTTGTAATGGTTCACAGACAATAATCACACTGTAATTTACACTTGACGTTCACCAGTTCTATAATGATAATCATAATAATACCTTGTAATACTCCCATGCATCTGTACCGTCAAGGGATGAGTCAAAAGAGGTGGTCATCATTTTCATGAACCATGGCTCTAGGGTATCCAGGTCCCACCGAAGGAAGAGCTGCAGGCGAAAGTGGTGGGCGTAGGAGAGGTCGCCTGACCTACATAGGAAGGCACTGTAGTGGATCAGCTGGGCACGAGTCAGGGCGGGGATGTTCTTGAAGTTGTCGCTGTTCAGATACCGGGTGATCAGGTCCCAGTTGTCGGTGTCGTAGTTAACGTAGTAGAGAGCTGGAAGATTTCAGACAATGGTGTAAAAAGAAAAAAATAACCAGTACACACTTTAAAAAAATAACTCCCTTGTAGCTATAGTTAGGGCTTACTAAATATACCTGTAGTTCAAGAAAAGCTTATAGGTGGGATTCACCTACGTCACAATCTGCTGAAGTGGAACTTCGAGCAGCCTTGATGGAGGCCAGTTCTTGTAAACATACGAAATTCAAGCGGGAGATTTGAAACATTTTTACGATGGTACATTATGAATTATTCGGTGCTTCATACAGAAGCTCACGTTATTTCACATTTTCTTGCATACGCAAACATGCCGGCTGTGCGCACTCTGACGTCACATGCAAGTCGCTTGTACACTGGCAAACTTTATAAAAAAGTCTCCCTCCTCTTAGTTAGATTGGAAGGTAGTTCATTACTTCATTACTCCTGTATTGGATAAGAAGGTAGGGGAAGGAAGTTGCAGACAAGGCCATCACTACCTTGTGCGCACGTAAACTTGTTTCCGGAAAGCTTTCTGTTGGAGTCTTGTCAGGCATGATCTGGGCAGTTTGTGGAAGATTTTTGTGTTCCAAGCCCCCCCCCCACCCCCTCTCTGTGTATGTGTGTGTGCGTGCACGCGCGCACGCCAACACCCGTTTCTTTTAAAGTTTGGCGTATTTTTATTGCATCGACTAATTGCTGTTATGGCTAGGAATGAAATAAATAAATAAAAAAGTATAAAGAAAGTATAAAAAATACCAAAATTCCTGGTATGAGTAGTTAATAGTAGTAAAGGTTAGGTAAAGTTCCTCGTGCGTATAGCAACGTGCCATAAAGACACATTTATGGGATGTAGTAGTAGTAGGGAACCGCATATTCTCGAGCTCGGCCATTTTGGAGGTGATACGATCAGCACCACGCTCCACAAGCCTTTTTTTCGCCAGGGTTGTAGGGGAAATGAGAAAATAGAAATGTTTTGCATTCTGCGTACGTGACAGTATTCTTTGCATATTGTCCCTGAAATATCTGTTAACATCCTAACCCGCAGTTTTTTCAGGATAAACTAGTTGAAGGCTACGAGTGGTTCCTGAGAAGTAATGAACATATCACAGAATGCGCACTAGTTTAGCTCATGTTTTTTTTTTGGGGGGAGGGGGGAGAATGATATACAAATTTATTCTACGAATGCCTACGTCATTGTGACAATGGAGTATATTTTGCAGACTAACGAGTATCTGGCGTCTAGACACAAGGCCAGTATAATGGTCTGTGAAATTTGGACTGTGTCCTACTTTTGTGATTGCCTTTCACAAATTTCGTCTTAACACACCTTTCATCCTTATCTATGTGATTACTCAAAAGTGGAAGAAAAGCGAAGTAAAATAAATAAATCAATTGGTCATTGTGTCCCTGCGTTCTTCAATATTTCTTCGTGAACGAAAATTAATGTTTCACCGATGTAATGCATCAATATAGTCATGTGAATTATTATTTTCCGTCATCATAGTGTTCTTAATCATTCCTTAAAGCATAGACTTTAACGCTGTTGTCCTTAGTGTAAACGATCTTAACTGTGTGGAAGTTTTTATGTAGGCAAAACAATGGTTAAGAGTAAATCCCAATTGATTGTTAGAAATTTAAAATATTATAACTCTGACGTGACGCATATTAACAGTTCTTAGTTCGCTGTCAAGGAACGATATCTCCTAACTAAAAAGGATTCCGGCCTCCGTGGTAGAGTGGTTAACACAGCTTGCTTAAACACCGCCTTTGAATTGTGTTCGTTCGGTGTTCATTGTGACTGTCCCTTCATTAATTTCATCATTTCATCGCTCATCCTCATCGTCGCGTTTAGTCAAAAGTGGCAGATAAGCAAAGTAAAATAAACCAAATCAAACATAAATAAGAATCTGAAGGGAAAAATATTCCATTACCAAAAATAAAATAAATAAATATAAAATATACAGTAATTACTTTGTTGACACTGCAGTTTTTTTTGGTAGTGTGTAGCTGTCTTAGGGTCGTATGTTCGAATTAGCCGACCTCAAAATATACGAACAGTGAACAATTAATGGAAATGGGGATGCACATTTCTATTCCTTTAGTAAGCGTTGAGTCGTAAATCCTGTGGACACAGTGTGATTTTCGTGCAAGGAAGGGTTCCAGGAACATCAACTAGGTCGACGTTTACTTATAACATTACGAGGGTATGGATTTCTCTCAACAAGTGCAACAAATGTTTATGGTCATGGAAATTATTTATACAATTTGTTTGTGTAACGTTGTTTTCTACCTCTAGAAATTTAGGGTGACTGGAGATGAAAAGACACACACGTGGCAGATTGTAACGTGCTTTGAAGACTGAGGTCTTAAGTTCGAACCATGATTAAGGCATGTTTGCCCCATTACATTCATGTTATCAATTGGTCAATCATTCTCATCGCCACGGATTAACCAAGAGGCAAAAATGCAACGTAATATATCCTAAATAGAAAAAAATACAGAAAAGGGGCAAGGAAATGCACATATCGTGTCGAGTCGAGCTTGTGTGTTGCAAGACGGAAATGTGTAACTATTATCGCAAGAGCACGTTCAATTATATTAGCGCAGAACCATACATCACATAATACAAGTAAAATTGTTGTTGGTTGACGTGAACTGTTAATCTGCCTAAACTCTTAAAATACTCTAATATCAGGTTTTTTGTTCCACTTAATATTTCAATTTTGAGAGTCTTCATGACAGAGTGCCTTGCATACTGCTCTATGAAACTGGAGACCCTATGTTCGATTGATTGAGTGATTGAATTGCTTTATTTTTCTTCGCTTCTTGTGCCACTTTTGGCTAAGTTGCAAATATGGGGGAGGCCTCCCCGATGGTGCAGTGGTAGCATCGTCGCCTTGTGAACAAGGGTTCCCGGGTTCGATAAACGGTGGAGGCACATAGTGGTTCGGATCCCACTTTAAACTGTAGGCCCAGTCCCGATTAGTC
This sequence comes from Lepisma saccharinum, assembly GCF_977018435.1. NCBI lineage: Eukaryota > Metazoa > Arthropoda > Insecta > Zygentoma > Lepismatidae > Lepisma > Lepisma saccharinum. Next base: position 104,569,378 of record NC_139232.1, read on the forward strand.
TTACTGCGCATAAAGTGGACTTCAAACTTAAACTCAATCAATCAAACTCAATCAAATATGGGGATTAGTGACGATATGATGAAATTGATGAATGGACACTCACAAATCCATGCCCAGTCCAGGATTCGAATGCGGGACGTCTGGCGTCGTAGCGTGATGTGATAACCACTCTACCACTGGGGCCGGAATCTATTTTCTAAGCGTGGGTAATATTAAAGAGCTTATTGTGTTCGTTTATTTTTTCTGGTCACCCCAACATTCGTCCTTATTGTTGAAAGTAAACAAGAGCGATATAATATGGTCGTATAAATAGTATAAATAGTTACCACACATGCCTGTCACGTGCCTAAAGAAACGACCTTCTTTGCTCGTTTTCTTTTTATATTTGTTTTAGAGCTAATGACAAAAGAGAGAAAAGAAACGAAAAAAATGAACAATCTATTTTCATTCATGAAGGAAATAAATCGCCAGCTCGGAACCTGATTTCTTGAGAGCTCAAAATGGACAAGAAATATTTCTTCCGAGGCCGAATGACCACAGAAAGAAACGCTGTGCTCATTCCTTGATGACTCATGGTTAACATTGCTCTTCTGTGTAGTGTTCACGACTGACAACTGTGAAGCTCTTCCTTATCTTGCATAGAGTTTCGGCATTGACGCTGGAGTGTTTCCAATTCAATAACAGTTTTTGTTTGTTGCTTCCAATCTAACTGAGAGGAGGGAGACCTTTTTTTAAAGTTCGCCAGTGTACAGCATACTTGTTGGGATGTAAATTATATGCTTGAAGGTTAAGTCTAAGTTGTAAGGACATTTCTGTAATGTTGACGAGGATGAGTGACGATATGATGAAATTGGACACTCACAAGAAACACCCATGGCCAGACGGGATTCGAACCCGGCTGCCTTGAAGTAGTGGCGTGCTGTGATAACCACTCCCCCACAGAGGTCGGCTCAAGTCGCTTATGCAACTCGACTTAGAACTATTAATTTCTTCAATGGGCGAAAAATTAAAAATCATATGATGCATTGGACTAATGATCGCTACGGAAATAGGTGAGAAGATGAATGATTTACTTTGTAGTTAGTGATTATAAAATCCACCCACCAACTTGCATTTTTTTTAAAAAAAACGATCAGATGATTTGAAATCAATAGGTGATTCTGGAAGTATTTTGAATGCTGATCACGGAAATGACATCCATTTTTTCCCATCACGTCAGGATTTTTCACAATTTTACAATCAAAATTCTCATATTCGCCATAACATTGCACCCTTCACCTAACGCATCATATGCATCAAATTAATTTATGCAAAGGCAATTTAGGTTGCTTCCAATTCAATAAGTGAATCCGAAAGTATTTTTAGTGCTGATCACGAAAATGACGTCCATTTTTTTCCCATCGCGTCAGGATTTTTCACAATTTCACAATCAAAATTATCATATTCGCCATTCCATTACACCTATTACAAAACGCAAGAAAATCAATTTAAGCAAGCAAAATTTAGGTTGGTTGCAAACCAATAAGGGATTCTGGAAATATTTTGCTTGCTGATCATGCACACGATATTCATTTTCCCCCATCACGTCAGATTTTTTACAATTTCACAATCAAAATTCTCATATTCACCATTCCATTATGTATATTACAAAACGCAATAAAATAAATTTAAACAAAGGAAATTTGGATGTTTACAAACCAATAGGTGATTCTGGAAGTATTTTGAATTGTGATCGTGCACGACATATATTTCTTCCCATCACGTCAGGATTTTTCCCTAGATCATGATTTTTCTCAACGTCATTAAGTTCAATCAACACATTACATTATAACCAGAGTTAGGATTTTTAAGGGAAAATTTCATTGGGAAAAAGGAAGGGAAAAGGTGCTAAAATAAGACCCAAAAAGGGGCAAAAAGGTGCTGATTGGGGAAAAAAAAGGTGCTGATAATTATACTACTTATTAAAACTTTCCCTCCTATTTTATTAGTCTAAGCTAATCACTCGAAGCTGTGTACACATCACACACATAGATTGTGTTACAGTTATTCACCAGAGTCGGGGAAAAACACAAAGCTGTTGTACCTTACAACATTAAGCATTTCAAAATTTTTAAAAGTGAGTTTGTTTCTTTTCGGAGATAAAATATCTTTATATAAGCTGAAGCTTCTCTCTACATCCACAGAAACAAGTGGGGCAAACTTAGTATTCACTCGGAATGGCAACTCTGTGGAAGTGGCAAATTCCGCGTGTGTAAAAGATGCACAGAAGTCAACATTAAATTCCTTTAAATTTTGGTTCTTGGAAGAACACTGCTCAAATGCATTGCGTAAGAGAGGCTGCCGAGATTTACTTCCTTGCAGATTCTTGTTCTTTCGATGCTTAGAGCTGGAAATATGTTGCTAAATGCGATCTCTGGTGTGTTTCATCTAATGTGATTCCCGTATCACAAACCGTGCATCGAATAACAGTTCCATCACTTTCTATAAACTTGTGCTTAAATTCTTGAGCCTGACTGATAAATCGGGATCTGGGCACTTTCGGCATGATAAAGTACATGCACTAACAGGATCTAACAGAGTGAAAAAGCAGGTAAGGAACTTACATCCACAAACAATATCTGTCCACTGCGCAAACATGAAACGTGAAACTCACCACTTCAGAAACACATTGTTGCATCATTGCTTCCAAGACCAAACTGCGTTTCCTTGTTCCTTCTATCTTAGAAAAAAATAACGGCGATCTGTTGCATATCAGTAGCGGTCTTTCCATTGTTGATTTCAAATAGGCAACAATCAAGCACAGTTTAAATACATTCAATTTCAGTTAACAATGTGTAAACATCTTAAAGAGAAAAGTGTCGCGAAAAAAAAATCATTGATTTGCTGAGGAAATATAACAACACCAGTAAAAAGACACAAAAAGGGGAGGAAAAGCGATTAAGAACACGAAAAAGGGGGAAAATAGATAAATGTCCCAGAAAAGGGAGGGAAGGGGAAAGGTTATCAAAAAAGGGAAAAAAGGTCCTGGAAAATTAGCTCCATTCTCACGTTGAGGCAACATTTCACACACTGAGTCCTTCCAGAGAGGTCACACTTTCACTACGAAAAAAAGGTGTGCACCTAAAAATCCTAACTCTGATTATAACATTGAGTTTTGGACATTATTTGAAGGAAATTTTTATGAGGTATTTCGAAAATTAAATTTACGTAATCAAAGTTTATAATTTTCATATCAAATTGCCTTGTGAAGATAGTGGGTGGATTGAATGCTTACTGTTCTATGTGCATTTACTGTTTGAAATTGGAGGATTTGTATTGTAGAAAGCCAATATTTTCGAATTATGTAAACAGAGCCATCTATTGAGGAAACCATGGAACTACACATTTCATTCTTAAATTAATTCAGTTAATATATTGCTATTTTCTGAAAAAAACTGCACGTGATGGGTAAAAATGGATTTCATTTTTGGAATCAGCATGTTGAAATAATTCAGTGGCAACAGTCATCTGTGAGTCATCCAAACCTATGCAGGCCTGTGAATTGTTAATGTTTTCCTCTAGAGCCATTGTTGGAATTGGTGCGTAGTACTAAAAATGATATCTTGATTCAATTACTGCTATGAAAAGACAATCGGTTTCTTAGCAAAATCCCACTTTAAAGCATAAGGGTTTGATTGACACACTGAAAATGTACGGAAGAAACCTCCTCAAATACAAGATACTTGTCACACATGGAAGCTAATTGATACGTGGTACAGAACTCACCTACATACTCGGGATTAGCAAGGATAAATTTGTTTCTATCTGGAAGACCGGTCAGCACTCCTTCCTTCTCCTGTAGGAAGATCTTAGCTCTCCTATCAACGAACTGAAGCTCGTCTTGCGTTGTGTAGGGTATGGGAATTGTCCACAGCAGGTCCTCATCTGTTTCTTTGTTTTTCCTTACAATGTAGACTTTCTGTAATAGACGTATGATAACATTCCAAAAAAAAATCATTTATATTCTTAAGTGTACACTCTAAACAATATAATAGTCGCATATAGAACATAAAACGTTGTACATTGAAGAAAGAGGGAGATATTGCTTGTTTTGGTTTATAATACTTTGCTTTTCTACCACTTCTCGCTAATCGCAAAGATGAGAATGAGTGATGACATGATGAAATTCATGAAGAAAAATACACTCAAATAACACCGATTTTCAACCTGGCATTTGAATCCGGAGGCCCTGCGTTGTATCGCTCTGTGTTAACCACTCTGTCACAGAGGTCGATGTTAGAAAGAGAGAGATATGTTGCTGCGGTAATCAACTTCCGGGGTTGGGGGACACCAGAGGGTTAGTTAATATTTACATTCCACAATATGTAAATGTTTCACTCGGGAGGAGACTCCCCAGGAATTCATGGAGTTGGCATAGTACTTGGACCACGTGTAAGAGATTTAGTAATATCAGCATGTTACGTGGATGAGAGCAGTGGCGAAGCGTGGTGTCACTGGAAGAGTAGGCACAAGCTGTGAGTTCGTGTTGTTATGGGTGCACCTTTTTTAAAATATAAAAAATATAACCTTAAAGTTATTTTTGAAAATGTAACAACATATTCTTAACTCTTGATGTGTGCTAACTCGTAAATCGTATTTCTTGATTTTATTGTAAATTGATGCTTTAGACGTCATTCGAGCGACAGTCCTCAATGCCCCTTATTTCTTCCTATGTCCTGTAATAGGCTTCTATGCTTGTATTTGTAGCATTCCAGAGTAATAAAAGTTATAATTCCCCTTGCTCACTTCACGCTCACAACAATGAAACACGACACCAGTGGCGGAGTGGTTAGCACATCGCGCTACGACGCCAAGGGTCCTGGGTTCGAATCTCGACCTTTGCACAGATATCTGTGATTGTCCATTTGTCAATTTCATCATATCAACACTCCTCCCCATCCTCGCAAATTAGCCAAAAGTGGCACAAAAAGCGAAGTAAAATAAAGGAAATCAATGAAAGAACTATAAAAAAATAAATGAACGAAAAGAAGAAAAAACAATATAAAATATAACAATAAAACAACAAAGCAACAGGAGTAAATCGAGAAACTAACGAAAACACAGAACACTGTGATTGAAACATTTTTCGCCCTCTGAACAAATTGTCTTTACCTTTCTACCCTCACCTTCCCCTCCTTGGATACCCCGCGCTGGACAAGAAACGGATGTGAAACCCAGTTTTGTACCGTGTCTCCAGCATTGCCAAACTCCCAATCAAAGTGTGCTGATTAAATTCTTAAATTTGCTAAATGCAACTAAATTGTGCTCGGATGTCTTAGGTCTTATGTTTATTTTATGTATCTATTTTGGGGGCAGTTGTGATCTGAAAATGCGTTGTTGTTTAGTTAAACGATATTGGTAATTTCCCCCCATTAAATTAATTACAATGGTTTAACCAATGTAATTGGTTCAATCGCTTGACAAAGTTTGAGAAAATTCAACGACTACAAAAGGCGGCGGCTTTTTTATCTGTGACCCCAACTTTCTAGCAATTTCCTTCAATAAAATGTTCCTCGTGAGCTAAGTAAGGAAAGATAAAGAAAAGATGAAAATAAGGCGGTGGACCAGAAGTGGCTGGATTGGCATGCTACCTTTTGTTTGAAACAAATAAGATCTGATAATAATCAGATCAAATGATCAAATAAGATTTATTTTTTCATTTATTTTTCAAAATATATTCCTCTGAATTCAACTTATCTGTCTCCCAGGGGCGCATGTTTATAGATTATGCTATTATCCGAACACAGGGTGCTAGGTGCCAACAAAGTTCAAATTGTACTACATTTAGCACTATTACGCTAGGGTTGGCATCACTACATGAGGCTGTAATCACTGTCTCAATTTCGGGCGAACGGGCCCCTGAAATTATGCTTTCCCGCATGAATCACTTAGATTGTTATGGTACCAGCTGAGGCCCTATGAGAAGTGGCTCGACATGCGACGATAAAGCCTCTGGCAGGGATGGAAATTTGTGGAAATGATCGTATGGCCTAGAATTTCAGTTTTCTTGTATTAAGGCGTCGTTAATTAAATTATAAGTAATAAGATAATCCGTAATAGCCAAGTATATTAGGGTAGGCCCGGCCTCCGGGCCTCTTATGAGGCTTCGCCACTGGATGAGGGGATAATCATGGTACGACTGAAGGAAAAGAAGGAAGACCTAGTGCTTGTACATGTCTACATGGTCATAGTGGTTTGCCAGACGAGAAAGTAGAAGAAACCTACGACACGATAGAAGACATAATGGAAAAATAAAGAAATTCAGCATACATTATCGTAATGGGAGATTGAAACTGCAGTAGTAGGAGAAGGCCAGGAAGGAATCGGAGTAGGAAGATATGCATTAGGGGAGAGAATCGAGAGGGGTGAATTCCTGGTCAACTTCTGCAAGAGTAACTCATTCATTGTTGGAAACTATCTCTTCCAACAGCATACGAGAAGAAGAGACACATGGACATGCACAAAGGACAGCAGAAGATATCAGATAGACTACATCCTGGATATTTAGAAACTGCCTCAAAAATTCAAAAACTTTACCAGGAGCTGATATAAATTCAGACCATGCACTAGTAGAGGAAGAGATATGCTCGTCCATGAAGAAGATAAAAAGAGGACAGAAAATAAGGAATATCGAGATACTAAAGGAAGAAAAACAAAGGAAAAGGTTTGAAACAGAATTTAAAGAAAGTGTATTTGAAGTGAAAAAGCATGTTTAAAATCAGTGCCACGATCTGGGAAGAAATAAAAGTGTGCTTTAAAAAAACCGTCGAATACCCCATAGGGTGCAGGGAAAGAAAGAAATGCAAAAGCAAAACATGGATCACAGAAAGTATGCTCGAGAAAATGGATGAAAGGAGAAGATGAAAGAGTATTAATGCACAGGAAGGAAGAAGACGATACAGAGAACTCCATAAACAGGTAAGAAGGGAAGCAAATAAGGCAAAAGAGAAATGGATAAAACTAACGTGAGAAGAAATGAAAGAGTTAGGATAGAGATGATGATATGACCTGATATACCGTGAAATTGAATCCCTAGGCTCTACAAAGAGAAGTGGGAAGTTATGTGGATGATAGAAGATGAGAATGGAATCGAAATTGGGGACAAACGAGAAATACTGAGAACATGGGAAGAGCACGTAAATGATCTGTAGGGGAAAGAGAGCCGACCAGATACATGATGAATAGAAAAAAGAAGGAGGACAAAAATGGCTACTCATGATGATGGATGAATTGGAACTCGCACTCAAAGAAATGAAGAACGGATAAAAACAGGAAGTGACCAAATTCCTGTAGAACTCATAAAGTAATCTAGATGAAGGATAGAATGAAATGCTACATTTATGCAATGAAATGTATGATGAAGGTGTATGGCCAAAAGATTTCATGGAAACAATCTAAGTAACTATAAAGAAGAGAAGTAACGCAAAGAAATGTGCTGAATATAGAACAGTCAGTTTAATATCACAATCAGCAAGAGTTCTCTTGAGAATTTTAAATAGATGCCTACACTCTAAAATAAACAGAGAGATAGAGGAAGATCATTTTTTAGAAAGGGAAGGAGTACGAGAGATGCCATGGAAATACTGAGAACAATTGCAGAAATATATCTGAAAAAGGTAAATAAATATATGTACCCTTTGTCGATTTAGAGAAAACCATTAATAGAGTGAGTTGGACCAAGTTTTCAGGGATCATTTAGAATATTAGGGTAGATTGGAAGAAAAGGAGGCTTATCTGCAAATTATATATGAAACAACGTGTCAAAGTGAGAATAGGAGAAGAAATGAGCCAAGGAAGTGAAATTGTAAGAGGAGTACGACAAAGATGTTGTCTTTCTCCTACATTGTTCAACAACTATATTTAGAAGATATAGTTAAAACTGTTCCCATTGCAAGAGAGAGCTAGCAGTAGGAGGAAGGACAATATCTTGTATATGATTTGCAGATGACATGCCCCTGTTGGCAGGAAATTAAATAACCATAAATGCCATGTTTGCAGAAATGAATACCCACTGTGAACAGTTTGGTACGAGCAGGAGAATAAATGTGAAGAAGACGAAAACAATAGTGATCGAAAGAGAACCGAGAAAGGCAAAATTGATCGTCAGAGGTGAGATAATGGAACAAGTAGACACTTTTAATTATCTTGGATGCGTCATAAACGGTGATATGAAATGCAGTCAAGAAATAGAAGCGAAGGAAGCCTTTAATAGGAAGGAAAATATTTTCTGTGGATTTGTGAACAAAGATCCGAGGAAAGTACGAATGAAATGCATTGTACGGGGTGCAGCTCGATATGGTGCGGAAACATTGACACTGTCAACAAGTGACAAAAAGCTACTGGAAGCTCTAGAAATGTGGCTAGGGAGACGAATAGAACGGGTGAAATGGACAGCAAATGTAAGAAATAAAGCAGTGCTAGAAAGAGTTGGGGAAAAGAGATCAATGCTGGAGATAATAATGAAGAGAAAGAGAAATTGTTTGGGTCAATGGATGAGAAGAAATTGTATACTAAGGAATGTCAGTGAAGAGGTGGTCAATGGAAAGAAAATCCAGGGAAAAGAAGATACCAAATGATTGACGACGTCTAAATAAGTGACTAATACGATGTTACAAAGCTAAAGGCTCAAGATCGAACAGCATGGAGGTAGGAAGGAAAGACTTGCCCTTGGGCAGAAAACAATAAATGAATGAATGAATTTGTTAATATTCCCATAAACCTTTGGTAACATTTTTCTAAAGAAAACATCACCGTTTCAAATCGATAACTAATAAATTATTTAACTAATTCTCTCCCCCACCCGTTTTTTAATGATCATATGAAATATATCTAGTGTTCCGAATTAGCAAGGACATTAGTTCTTACCAAGTTAATTTCTGTTATACTCTAAGGAAACAGCCGAACACCTTTTGGATAGGAGAAGAGAGTACCAAAAAGGACATCGGTTTACATTTAGAAGACAACGTGTGTCACGTACATTATAAACTATGTTAGGGCTGAGCCGATACCCCTTTGAATCGATACCAATACTCTTACGATTCTCACCGATAACGATGCTTGGAAATTGTTGTCCAATTTTTTTATTAATATTGGTCAATGAGTATTCAATACTAAGCATCAATTTACCAGAGTTTTCCTTTAAAGCAGTAAAGAAATAGTTCAGGATATGAAAATATCTGTTATTTAATCACAAAATACAGGTTTTTTACACAATGATAAAAACAATTGCCTCCATAAAGTCTCTTCAAGCAAGGTCTTGGATTGAGTCTATTTAAAAAACCTGATAAATTTCGACCAATTTTCCATTGACAAGATTTGTACTCGTCAGAGACATCCAATCCAATGTTATTGATTTGTCTTGTGCCATAGTTGCTTGACGCGAAACTGGTGATTTACCTTGACACATAAACATATCCGGTTTAATTGTTGCTTTGATCCGCTTTGTAATAATAACAATATCAGTAGGTATCCATAGCAATGAATGTGCAAGAGACATGAAGTTCGTGAGGAGTGATTTTAGAAATGATTTTTAATCTTTTTTCTGTTTGTCAACGAATGAATTTCACCCTGATATGAATGGTACAAAATCAATTGAAACTTCGAATTTTACTTAACTTTCAGAATAATTAGACTCCGTGAAAGTGTCGCGCGAAGTTTTCAACCATCAAAACACCTCCAAAGTATCGGGCAGTATCGGTAAATCAAATCAATCCGATACTTTCCGATACGTCGGCGTCGGCTCAGCCTTGATGTATAATATACAGGGTGATTGGTAATTCGACCTATTTCTGGAAAGGGGTATTACTAGAGCACATTTGCAACAAATTTGACCCTATGCACAGGGGGTCGGAAATCAATGGGTTTCGGGTTATTCCAGTTTGTAGATTTTCGTGACATATTTCGACATGCGATCAAAAGACTACTAATTGTGAAAACACTACTATACCCTGGACACTTAATTGACACTTTGCTAACAGCTGACGAATGAGTGACTACTGGGAAAAAAATTCATGCGCAAAATTCCCATACCCACAGAAAGAAGGAGTCATTTGAGCACACGTCATTAAGAAATTTGGAAATTATCGTATAAATCGAAGAGGATTACTAAAAAAAATGGTAACACACTTAGCGTATAAATTACGGAAAAAACTTCCTCGTTTCATAACCTCTCCAAAAAGATACAAATGTTGTCAACTGGCACACGGGTTGTGGGGAAAATCTGAGTAAAAAGCAGAGATGGCGCGTTGTAGACCTCTTTGTAAAGTGAAAACAAGTTGTCGGTTGTGAGAAATAAAGGAACGAAAATGAGTGAAGTAATAATGTTATTTACCATTCTCATGATTCCAGGTTGTCAGAATTAACTGTTACAAAAACTACAAATCCTGTTCAAATTGCCTCCCCCGGTTACGTATGCAAGCAATAATTCTTTCTCATTTAATTAAATATTGTATTTGTGCGTTTTCAATTTGGCAAATATTTATGATGTCATAGACAACTAGTGTCAGATAGAAAATAAATTAATCTTGATGTGCCAGGACCTGGCAACATTTAAGAAACTGATAGATTTATCAAAGAGCAAGAAATATCATAGCAACTAGGAAAGATAGTGGAAAAGATGTATCTCCAAAAAAAGAGCTTATGAAACGACGAAGTTTTACGCTAAGTGTGTTACCATTTTTTTGAGTAATCCTCTTCGATTTAAACGATAATTTCCAAATTTCTTAATGACGTGTGCTCCAATGACTGTTTCTTTCTGTGGGTATTAAAACTTTGGCCATGAATTTTTTCCCAGTATTCACTCATTCGTCAGCTATTAGCAACGTGTCAATTAAGTGTCCAGGGTGTAGTAGTGTTTTCACAATTAGCAGTTTTTGGTCGCAAGTCGGAATATGTCACGAAAATCTACAAACTGAGTAGATGGAAAATAGCGGAGCTGACTCACCCGGGCGAGTCGTAGCCTTTTACGCTGTATATTTTAAGATACCTTCACGGGAAATCACCTATAGGGTAGTACCTTCACGGTTAACCCCCGAAATCACCTATAGGGTAGTACCTTCACGGTTAACCCAGTACCTTCACCGGAAAACACATATAGGGCACTACCTTCACGGTAATTTTGGACGAACCATAGCCTTTTACGCTGTATATTTTAAGGGTATCTTCACGGGAAAGCACCTATAGGGGACTACCTTCACGGTTATTTTCCATACAGCCCAAAATAACAACTACCTTTCACGGTCTTTCTAGTACCTTCACGGGAAAGCGTCTATAGAGCAGTACCTTCACGGTTAACCCAGTACCTTCACGGGAAAGCGACTATAGAGCAGTACCTTCACGGTTAACACAGTACCTTCACGGGAAAGCACCTATAGAGCAGTACCTTCACGGTTAACCCAGTACCTTCACGGTTAACCCAGTACCTTCACGGGAAAGCACCTATAGGGTAGTAGCGAACCATAGCCTTTTACGCTGTATATTTTAAGGTACCTTCACGGGAAAGCGCCTATAGAGCAGTACCTTCACGGTTAACCCAATACCTTCACGGAAAAGCACCTATAGGGTAGTAGCGAACCATAGCCTTTTACGCTGTATATTTTAAGGTACCTTCACGGGAAAGCACCTATAGAGCAGTACCTTCACGGTTAACCCAGTACCTTCACGGGAAAGCACCTATAGAGCAGTACCTTCACGGTTAAGACAGTACCTTCACGGGAAAGCACTTATAGAGCAGTACCTTCACGGTTAACCCAGTACCTTCACGGTTAACCCAGTACCTTCACGGGAAAGCACCTATAGAGCTGTACCTTCACGGTTAACCCAGTACCTTCACGGGAAAGCACCTATAGGGTAGTAGCGAACCATAGCCTTTTACGCTGTATATTTTAAGGTACATTCACGGAAAAGCACCTATAGAGCAGTACCTTCACGGGAAAGCACCTATAGAGCAGTACCTTCACGGTTAAGACAGTACCTTCACGGGAAAGCACCTATAGGGCAGTACCTTCACGGTTAACCCAGTACCTTCACGGTTAACACAGTACCTTCACGGGAAAGCACCTATAGGGCACTATCTTCACGGTTATTTTCCAAACAGCCCAAAATAATAACCCCCTTTCACGGTTTTTTTCCAAACCTTATGCAGGTAACTGTCAGCGTTGCCAACTCTGCGTAGCCGTTTACGCTGTATATTCACGGTGTACCCTCACTGTCAGCGTTGCCAACTCTGCGTAGCCGTTTACGCTGTATATTCACGGTGTACCCTCACTGTCAGCGTTGCCAACTCTGCGTAGCCGTTTACGCTGTATATTCACGGTGTACCCTCGCTGTCAGCGTTGCCAACTCTGCGTAGCCGTTTACGCTGTATATTTACGGTGTACCCTCGTTATCAGCTTTGCCAACTCTGCCATCAATATTTCACCACAATATTTTACGAGTTAAACTAACCTAGTGAGTTGGCAACATTTATTCTATCATGCACGAACTAACCTAACCTCTCCCAATGGTGAATGGCTCTGATTGGTCAGACAGCCCCTCCCGAACATTTCATGGCCGATCAATTTTGTGCGCGTGAGCCTCGAAGTCTTTTGTGAGCCCGTACATTTCATATTTTTATGCTGTACAACACAAAATAAAATTTCAATATTTGTTTCTAGCGATGATAAGTGGCACTTTTGGCTCTTTAACCGAGAAAAAAAGACGCTTTTTTTGCTTGGTGTTACTGTTGTTTGAGTCGCAAGCTAAATTTAACTAACAAATCAAAACGATCGCTCTTCAGGGGGAAGTATGCTTTCGAAAACAAAGAAACAATACAAATTCCAGCATTTCCTCTACTGATGAACATCTTTTCTGTTTTGGTTAATTACGCAAGGGAAAAAAAAGGGCTTCGAAAGAAAAATCTTTACCAGTAAAAATATCTGCGAGATCTTTTCTCGAAGCAAGAATAGGAAAAATTAATAAAATAGTCTGAGCAGTGGGAAAGAAAGAAATGCTCTATAACATGCCAACCAACGTGTTCGGCTACAACAGGAGGAAACCTGGCGCCACGCTTCCCAAGTACGTCAAGATATCCTGCGAAGAGGTCGTCAAAGGTCGAGACATGCTTGACGATGCCTTGCTTGCTTTCCGAACCGACCTGTTGGCAGCTACATTCATCCACTTGAACGGTATTTTGAAGCAGTTCGAAGAGAACACTGGCAAGATCTTCTTCATCTTCAACAACAATAGCATCTTCTACGAACTCTCGCTAGGTGGCGGAATTCTCCGGATTGTGAACTTGCATCCCTCGAGCGGTGTCGCGATAAGTCTACATCACGGGGAGAGTTTGTTCAGGATCAAGCACGACAACATGAAAGTCGGAGTCTCGTACGACAACGTTTCCGTCGGAGATCGTCTGTACGCTGAATATATCGAGACGAATATGGAGCATCCGATACCGCTTTTTTTGGAGTTGGTGCTCTCCTATCCCGTCGCCAGTGTCAGTCGTCTATCGTAAGCAAAGAAAAAAAAATGCAAGAAAGCAAGGAAGATAATAGATCCATATTTTTGCATCGGAGCCTCTGTTGTCTATAAGCCTCAAACAACCTCATGAGAGCAGCGATCGTGAACGAACTGCACAAACCTGCCCGCAGGAATTATCCTCGACTGCCCGTGGTCACCAAAGGGATAGACGACCTCTGGCAGGCCGACCTCGTGGAGATGAGCACGGGGAATCTCAAGGGGCTTCACAAGATCAACAAGGGGTTCAGATACCTCCTCACCGTGATCGATACTTTCAGCAAGTACGCTTGGGCGATACCCGTTAAAAACAAGACCGGGGTTGAGGTCAGCAAAGCTTTCGCTTCTGTTCTCAAACAGAGATCCCCTTGTTTCCTGCAGACCGATCGAGGCAGGGAATTCTACAACTCTGCCTTCGGGAGGATGCTCAAGGAGAACGGTATTCTTCACTATTCAACCTACAGCGAGCTGAAAGCAAACATCGTGGAGCGATTCAACAGGACCCTCAAAGGACTCATGTGGAAACGGTTCACCCTCCGCGGGAACTACAGTGGGTGGATCTGGTGCCCGAACTGGTGGAGGAATACAACAACCGAATTCACAGGACGATCGGGATGAAACCCTTGGAAGTGTCCAAGTGAAACGAAAGGTGGTTGCTCTCCGAAGTGTACTGCAAACGAAACACTGGCGAAAAAATCAAGAAACCAAAGTATAAAATAGGAGACAAGGTGAGAGTGAGCAAGTTCAAACGACCCGGAGTGTTCGACAAAGGTTTCACTCGAAACTGGTCTACAGAAATTTTCACTGTGACCGATGTTCTCCTGCCTTCATCACCTCCCAACATCCCCACCTACAAGCTGAAGAGCACCGCGGACGGTGAGGACATCGAGGGTCGATTCTACGAGCAGGAACTGTCCGCCACTAGGTTCCCGGACACTTACCTTGTGGAGAAAGTGCTACGACGCAGCAAGGGCAAACTTTACGTCAAGTGGCTCGGCCTTCCCTCTTCGCAGAATTCTTGGGTTGATGCTGTCGATATCATATGAGCTGGGAGGTGACCAAGAGGCTCCCGGACGTTGGCGAAGGTAAAGGAAGAAAGAAAAATGGCGAATTGCTCCCCGAAAGTATCAGATGCCTCATCGTGGGGCCCTCGGGTTGTGGCAAAACCACATTGATGGTAGACAATTTCATCCTGGCTCCCCACTGGCTCGATTGGGAGAGCAGACACCTGTACGTCTTTTCCAAGAGCCTCGAGCAATCGAAATACCGGCAGCTGATTGCAATCTACTACGATCTGGAAATAGCCACCTTTGCCTCGCAGATGGTACCTTTGGACGAGAGTCGTGAGAATTCGGTGGTTGTCTTCGACGACGTCATCCTCGAGAATCAGGAAGAGGTTCGCAACTACTTCACTCGAGGTCGCCACAAGGGCATGGACTGCTTTTACTTGGCTCAGACCTTCTCGAAGATCCCCAAGCAGCTGATCAGGGACAACGCAAACTGCATTTGCTTGTTTCGGCAGGATGCCACCAACCTCAAGCACGTGTACGACGAGTTCGTCGGAGGGGATATGACGTACGAGTCGTTTCGCAACCTCTGCACGCATTGCTGGAATGCTGACGACTACGGCTTCGCCACGATAGACATGACTCGCAAACCGAACCAGGGGAAGTATCGTAACAAGATCAACGAGTTTATCGTGATGGAAAATGTAATATAATAGTACGAGGTGAAGAAAAAATTAATACATCACGATCTGCTAACCTTCCTGTGGAGCTGCTCTATCAGATATTCAAAATTGTGCCGGGTAGAGAAGAAGATAACATCCACAGAATAATTGATATCGCCGATAGTTCGCCAGCGTTCGCCGTGCCGTGTCAGATGATCATGAAGGACTACATATTTAAAATCACGGGGAAAAAGATCGTGAATACCGAAGATCTTCACGCAATAACAGACGAAATGGAAGACATGCTTGATGGATATCATAAGCAGAGTGTTAGAAAATTTTCAGATGAATGGTACGAGATGAACAACAAAAAAGATAAGATTATCAACAATATCATTTCATTGACAGCTCTGTCTTGTTTCTTCCGTCGAAATAAAATAACAAAATTGTAAGAAAACAGATAGGTCCAAAACTTAATTTTGCAATGTCCAAAAGGAAAGCCGAAGAAAACATCAAGTTGACCGAGTACCTTGCTAAACGATTCAAAGGGTGGAAGGAAGAGAATCGTGGATATTATGAGCAGAAGAAGCGACAGGAGCAACCGCTCATCGATGCAATCGGTGACTTGGGCAAAGAAATTAAAGATGTTGCCGAACATAACAAGGACTTGATCACAGAGTTGGTGCCGGTGGCAGTTCGCAACATAACGGACAATCCTCCCACTCCTCCTTCACCCGCCACAACTCTCCAACACTTCCAACTGCCATCGCTTCCCACTAGGTTTCCGTCGCCCAGCAGCAGCAGCAGTTCGTCTTCCGTCGAGGGAATACGATTAGGACCGACCGCAGCCAAATATCTGAGCACCAAAGGTGATGACAGAGACGAAGTTTTCGGTTTGTATCCATCACCCGACACTTCCGGGAGCGTCGTGTGGAAGATAGGCAGTTGGCACGTCACGTTCGACAAGGACGATATCATCATCTACAACGAGAGCCGAGCGGGACGCAGAGGTTTCTTCAAGAAGTATGCAGGCACGCCGGGGCTATGGGAACTGATCACTAGAAAACGCCCCGACGCCAACGTGTATTCCGAAGAGGATTACGACAATTACAAGGAAATTCTCAAGATGACCGATGCTTTGTAACAGAACAACGACCCATCTCAGAACAGGGTCAGTCGAGTAGCAGCGAGAAGTACAGGAACATAATCAAACCGTTTTGGAACGAAATCAAGCAGCAACCTGGCACCACTCGCCTGCCTACCGGCAGCGGTATCAAGCGCTACTCCAATTTGCCCGTGGGGATCGTGTGGCTGGACGACGTTCGTAAACTCGTGGACCCGCTGCTGGTCATCGCCGGAGAAGAAAGGGCCGGAAACCGAAACTTTCACAACGAAAAGGTTGGCATCGTGGACACGATCGTTTCCAAACTAAGCCGCTTCATCGTTAACGAACCGAAAGGCATCGGGTATCTGATCAACATCATCAACATCTTGCCCCCGCGATTCTGGAAGCTGGCGGAAGGGAAGGGACTCATCAACAACATCATCAACAAATTGCCTTTCGAGATGCATATTCCGGGCTATCAATACTGCGGTCCCGGCACCAAATTGGACGCGCGACTGGATCGCGGTGATCCGGGGGTTAATCCCTTGGACGCTGCCTGCAAAGACCATGATATTGCGTACCGGGACAACAGTGATCTCGCAGCAAGGCACGATGCCGACATGCAGTTGGAACACCGGGCTTTCCGGAGGGTGGTCAGCAGAGACGCCGGCATAGGTGAAAGACTGACCGCTCTGGAACGACAATGGCAATGCACACGAAAAGAAAACTCGGTTGGGGTTTGTAACAAATTTGTATTTATTTCATTTCAATAAAAAATATCAAAACTGTTCAATGACTCTCTCGTTCTTTATATCGTAAACAAACTTTTTCCCTGCAATCAGGATCACGCTGCATACTGTATTGTCTGGGATCGCCTCTTGGAAATCCACGACAACCTTGATGCTCGTGCGGTCACTGATCACCACCTGCTTGCGTTTCGATGTGTTCATCACGTACATCAGACGTTTCTGGATAAACTCCGCTGGCGTGTAGTACATGTCGGTAGATCCTTCCATGGTGACCCTCTTGAACGCTGTGTAAGCTTCGTACAGCTTCAGGTAATCATCTTCCGCGAGGTTGTAGTTCTCTCTGGGGAAAATCTCGTTACGCCCGTTCTTTAGGTAAATGTTCCTAACTTTGCAGTAGTCGAACATACTCGAATCCGCATTCTGACTGCAGTCACGACCGGTTTCAAACACAACCACCACAAAGTCGGGCATGTCATACTGGATGCTGTTGAACTGTGTCGTCACGTCGAACTCGAAGTGTCGCCCGGACACCGTCCTCTGCAAGAATTGGTACATCTGAAACTCGAGCGGGATGTTCGGGTTCTTCATGATTTCTGCTTTGATCTTCGTGGCGTGGTTAGCTTCGTATTCGATGATCGGCATGCGAAGTTCCATGGATTTTATCACGCACTTATCCTCGGACGGGAGGCTCGCATCGTCCACGGCGCCCCCAGCCGTCGCGGATTTCCATCGCAGAAACAAGTTGTTGTCGTTGGACGCTCTCTTGAAAGTGACCCTCAGACCGCCCTTCCACATGATTTCCTTGTAGTCGGAGAAGAATCCATAGAGGAGTCGCAGAGGGAATAGCACGGTGCTGAGTTTCCCGGGTAATTTGTTGTCGGTTTCGAAACCCGCCGCTTTGTAGTACGAACTCTCTGGCTTCGAGAGCGTCATGGTCGCCACGATGGTCGAAGTTAGTCCGGGGTTATCTATCCTGTCGATGACTGTGCCATGCTTTCTCACTTCCACCTTCGAGAAGAGGTGAGGGACGAAATTGTCTATCAGCCTGATGTTGGCTCCTGCGGGGTAAGCTGCATTTTCGTCCCTGGTGACAATTTCCAATCTGATGTAGAGGTCAGCGCGATGAGGATGCACAAACCCGTCACCAACGTCCACATCAAATTCGATGTCCTTGTTCGGTTCGTTGAGGTTGCCAAACGTCCTTCTGTTGGGAGGGAAGGACTGCAGTTCGTAACTTTCTACGTGATCCATCGTGCGCTTTCGATTAACCGTCTATATTATTTACAAGATAGCCAGTACGGCCGTGCTCGTGGCTCCGGCGAAATCCACCAATTCGCCTTTCTCGTTCGTTATAGTCAGTTCTACTTCACTGAACTTGTCGTGCTGGATGGGAAAAAAGATCAGTTTGACTGGTTCGTAAAGAATCGGCTCCAGGAATTCCGAATTGGGCTTGAACGTCGCAATTATACCGGTTTCCTTGTGTGTTTGGTCCCGATTTGTGTCCGTCGATACAACCATGCCCTGAGCCAGGTTGCAATGTACGTTAAAAGTTTCTATGGACAGGAATTTGGGAATAGAGGACCCGACGTGCTTGATTCCCGGCGCCAACCTGCTGTCGTTAGGGAAACCCAACAGCTCCCCGATGGATCCAAGGTTTATTTCTTCTGTGGCGGACGTAATCTCCACGCGATGAGTAACCGAACTCTCGGACAGGATGACGTTCGAAGGCAATTGGGCTTGCAGCGTAGTCAGGTTATATTGTCCAGGCGAAACGGTGATCTTCTTGCTTCCTACGTGGAGGGTGTTGTTGTATTCTGTGACGTTGTGAATCAAGTACATGCTGTAGAAAGCCACGAGCCCCAACGACTCTTGTTGCAGACTGATTACATCGTAATGCAGTTTCAGTTTGAGGATTGAAGTCTCGCTGGACAAATGCAGGACTAGCATTTTTCTTTTATCGCTATTGATTTATCAAATCCGTTGCTCTCTGAAACATTTCCAACGATGTCGAGTCGCCGCTGCCGGTTAGTTGTGAAAGAATGACCAGCATTACGACGCAGAGATGACCGCAGACCACTTCGTCGAAGCCCTGCATCCTTTCATCGTTGTAAAATATTTCAGACGTCGATTTCAGGTAGTTCGCAAGCGCGAGTAGCGGAACGCCACCGAAAGAATCAAAAACGAAAGCGCTTCCGTCCTCGGCAATCCAATAACATACCCAGTGGGTTCCCGGGTTGAGAGAATTATCCAAGTTGACCACTCCGCTTTCGCCGCCACTTCGGGGTCCGTTAGCAGGCAATGTATCGGACATGAACACACCTCTGAAGTTTATAACGTTGAACAATTCGGCTAGAGACTCAATATCTTCGTTTGAAAGGGGCACTTTTTTTTAAGGTTGAATTTCTTCAACGCTGCTGCGGTGGTTTGCTTCTTCGTTCTTCTTCTCTTCAATCCGGAACCAGTAGCGTTCATCTTGCTTTCCACGGCGAGGTTGTGTCTTTTTTGATCTTCGAGCTCTTTTGTGTTCTTCTTGGCATCGATCACGGTTTTCACGATCGCGGCACTGCCACCTGCGAGACTTCCCACGGCTCCGAGAGCAGCGAGGATCGCGGGAATGCTGAAAATGAAACCTCCCTGCTTTCTTGACCTAGATTTTTGCAACTTGCTTAGTTGTGGCCTGCTGAGAAGGAGCTTCATCCCGTGTCCCTTCTTTAAACATTTGTTTTTCTTCTCGCGTTGCTTTTTCGTGAGTATATAATCGATGCCCGAAACCTTTTTGAGTTCCGAGTAAGGGATTTGATAAGCCACTCCTTTCGGACGCATTGTGAAGAACTCCTATTTTATTATGTCTATTTATTTACTTACTGCTATCCGTGAACTGCATTCTGCTTCAGCTGCTGCCTTCTTTTCTCTCTGTGCCAACCCCAACATTGGGATAGAACAATAAATGGAAAGAAAAGGTTTTGGTGATATGAGACTGCTGTTTATTTCAGCAAAAAAAAAAATAGATGGATGCTGGAAATGAAGTGAATGAAAAAAGTATTTACAGAAGCGTGTGAAGTGGATTTGTTACAGGATTAGCCTAATTACAGATATTGCATGATTTGGACTTCTCTCCGATTGGTGAATAGCCCCATGGAACGGTGTGAATGCCGCAGTTCAAAACTTTTCTCTTGTCGTCCTCTGCATCCAACGCCACTTTGTTCAGTTTCACGGTCTTCACATCATGGTCTATGCTCTGGAACCTCCTCTCTTCCCGCCGGTTGGGTAGTTTCTTCTTAAGGCATTCGATGTAATCCTCGACGTTTAACTTCCCTTGAACAGTGCTTTTCCCAACTCCCTTGGACTTCTTGATGGTGGCGACGGTCGTTCTGATATACAATACGATTTAGCCTTGAGTCCCACGAACTCTCTGATGATCTCACCGTTCATTTCGTCCTTCATCAATCCGGGAACTTTCTTGTTTCTTTCAAAATGTTGTAGGGGTTCGGTTGTGGATAGCCCGAAGTGTCGAAATGTTCCTTCAATTCGGTTACCATGCTCCTGTACGGATCTTCCTTCATCACATAAACTGTCAGTATCCATGTAAGCGATCTGGATTTGATTTTTGTATCGTGACTTCATGATGTTGTAATGGAACTCGTACATTTGCAGTTTCGACAGTTCGAGAATTGCAGCCCCCACGTACGTCGGTTTGTTGAACGTAATGCAGGATTTGTCAAGATGAAGCAACGTCAGGTTCTCGTTGAAAATTTTCCTGCTCTTGAAGCGTGGGTTGGCAACCCACTTAATGCATTTTTTTTCGTCCGAAACTATCTTAACGTCCTTGTATTTCCTTACATTCTCCATTGTTTTACCATAGATGGCGTTGTTCATCAGTTTATACATATCCTTATCCAGGTCAGATGTCGCCACCTGCCGCTTCTGGGTGTTCATGTTTATGTAGGGTTTAAGCCATTTGCCCTGCGTAAATTTCAAAACTCTGTGCACTTTAGTTAAAACAAGACCCTGCTGGAGATAGAATTTCAGCAGTTTGCAGTGCACTACGTAATGATCCTTCCTCTCCAACGTGAGAAGCAGTTTTGGTTGATTCGAGCGAGGAGGACATTTTAGCTCAGGCGCCAGAGGAAAATCCGAATGGAGCTGGTGCAATTCTGAAGGATACTCCAAGTCTACCTCCGCGAAGTATCCTGTCTATCCTTCAAAATTATCCTCTTGAAGCAGATGTTTCAGTCCTTCTTCGGTGATGTCCGACCACTCAAAATTAGAGTGTGGCAGCTTCTGCTTCATCGCATAACCATACAGGTTGTTGACGTCCAAGTATATTATGTAGCTGGACTCCTGATTGGGATCGTACTCGTCTCCCATGTACTTGTTGTTTGCTTTCGCATGTCTTAAACAACATTGCACGATGCCGCCCCTGATACATTTCTCGATGAAAAGCTGCATGTCGCATTGATCTTCCGCGAAAAGTTGCAATCGGATGCTACTGCAATACAACATGGCATTCCAAGTGAATCCCGGAAGACTCACGAAGTGCGCAGGATCGACTTTGTAATCACGAATAGCGGTTTGACGAAACGCTTGGAGCACGTCGAATAGGAGAAGCACGTCCAGCTTCAAGTATCGATCGTGGAAATCACCCAGCGAGCAGCATCGAAACTCGTTCCACATACGTTTGGCATGCGCATAGTCTTCGTCGGAACACACGGAGTCCTTCAAGGTTGAATTAAAAGCGTCTTTCGACGGAAGATCCGTCTCGTCGAACTTTTCGGGCCCGTCGACGTACTCATATGGGTACACTCCTTTCCTTCGAATAGCGTCCAAGGACACATCTGGGAAATGATCTCTGGTAACTTCCGGCATGTCCAACATGGCGACGCATTTTTCGAGGCTAGCCTGGAGAAAGCGGTAAGAATCGATTAATATGAGTTCAATTCTTCTGTATTTTGGCTTCCTGCCAGCAGCGCACAACGTGCACTCATCATCGCAGGGGATCATTTTGCTCATCTTACCATGATAGCCTGGTGGAATATTCACCCACTTGCTGATAGTAATGTATTTCTCGTCGGTCTCGGCAATCACACGGATGGATTTTTTGTCATAGCCCAGCTCTTTGACGAAATGGTTACTTACTTACTTAGTCATCCTCTTCTATCTTGCGGTGTTGAGGTTTCCCAGAGGGTCTTCCATCGGATTCTGTCTCGGGCCAGCTCCTTTGCTCTCCTCCACTCTCCTCCTCTAGCCTCTACAGCTGCCTTCACATCTTCTTCCCATGTTCTTCTGGGTTTCCCGCGTGGTCTTGCTCCTTGCATCTTTGCATTCAAGGCTTGTTTAGCTATTCTGGAGTCTTCCATTCTTTGTATGTGCCCAAACCATCGTAACTGGTTCTGTTCGATTCTCTCAAGCACTGGTAATACGCCCAGGCTAGCTCTAATGGTCTGATTCCTAATTTTGTCTCTTCTTGTTTTCCCTTCTATTTTGCGGAGAAATCTCATTTCTGAAGCCTGTATTTTACTCCTATGTTTATTTGTCAATGTCCAGGTTTCACTACCATAAAGTAATGTAGGTAAATATATCACTTTATACACACGGATTTTCGTATTTTTGGTCACTAATGGATTATTTAGGAAATTTCTCTTTAGCGCATTAAAGAGTCTCCCTGAGGCTTGGGATCGAGCTATAATTTCACCATCTATTCTACCATCTTGATGCACTATAACCCCGAGGTATTTAAAATCTGTAGTCTGTTCTAATGTCGTTCCATTATTCAAAGCAATCTGATGTATATTTGGCTGTCGTGCCATCATCATGGTCTGAGTCTTTTTATCATTTATCTTCATACCCCTCTTTTTTAACTCTTTTTCCCAGATTCTCACGTTCTTTTGTAAATTACTTTCGGAATCTCCCAATATTAATATGTCATCGGCGAAGGCACAATGGTTTATATATATTGGTTTTAAAAACCTATACCCCATCTTGAATTTCTGTACCTTCCCATCGCATGATTTAATAACATCATCCATTAAGGTGATAAAGAGGAGTGGGCTAAGGATACATCCTTGTTTAAGTCCTACTATAGTCTCAAATTCTTGAGACTCTGCATTGCAGGTGCGGACATAGTTTCTACATTTCTTATACAGACTCTGCGTTGCTGTAATTAATTGATTGCTAACCTTTCTTTGTTTTAGTATTTTCCATATTTCATCCCTCGGAATGGTGTCGAAGGCTTTCTCTAGATCTATGAAAGCCATATGTGCCTCTTTTCCATATCTCATCAGTTTTTCACTGATCTGTCTGATGGTAAATATGAGGTCTTGTGTGCTTCTTCCTGGTCGGAATCCGCACTGTGCCTCGTCTAGCTGTGGCTCTACCACTTTCCTTATTCTATCTTCTAGTATCCTCGCGTATACTTTCCCCGGCACACTCAATAGCGATATCCCACGATGGTTTTTGCAGTCTCTATTATCTCCTTTTTTAAATATTGGCACAATGACACTACACTCCCATTCAGCTGGTATCTTCTTTGCTTTCCAAATTAGATTAATAATCTTGAGTAGTATGTCTTGACCACTTTTGCCCATGAATTTAAGCATCTCAGGTGCTATTTGGTCATGTCCTGCCGCTTTGCCAAGTTTCATTTTCTTTAGTGCTCTTTTTAGCTCCTCCATAGGTATTTCTTCTTCAGTTTCTCCCTCCTCTCGGTGTTGCTGTTTTTCTTCCTCAGTCTGTTCTTTCTCCTTTTCTCCTATTTCCATATTTCCTCCAAGCAGTTCTTGAAAATATTCTTTCCACCGCTCTATAATGTCATTTTCACTTCGGAGGAGGTTACCACTTTTGTCTTGTATGAACTTAAGAGGACATTGCTTCTCTATTCGCATCGATTTTAATACTTTGTAGAACAGCTTTTGGTTATTTTGTAGGTTTCCTTCCATTGCTTCTCCAAATTTTTCCCATGACTGTTGTTTTGCATCTTTCACTATATTCTTCACTACTAATCTTTGATGTTTATAAGCTTCATAGTCACTTAAATGTTTTGTGAGTAGGTATTTTTTCCACCGTTGCTTCTTTTCCTTTACCATTTCTTTTATCTCTTCCGTCCACCATGCTGTTCTTCTCTGTTGTTGCTTTCCGCTGGACTTTCCGCAGATTTCGGGTGCTGCTCCTAAGATTGCCTCTTTATATAAACTCCATATTTCTTCCAGTTTATCTTCTCTCATAGTGGGCCATTCCAATGTTTCCACCCTTTGTTTCACAGCCTCTTGATAGTCTTTTTGTCTTGCCTCTTCTCTCAATTTATATACCTTTATTCTTTCTTTAGGTTTCCTTTTGTTATCACCAGCGTCATTGGTCTTGATATTAACATGTAACTGCATAATTACTAAATAGTGGTCACTTCCAATCTCGTAACCTCTATATGCTCTTGCATCTAAGATAAATCTCCACTGTTTCCTCTGTGTCAATATGTAGTCAATAATAGATTTTTCCTTTCGGCTGGGGACTTCTCTTGTATATCTATGTGTTTCTTTATGTGGGAACATTGTGTTCGTAATTACAAAATCATTTCCTGCACACATATCTAGTAATCTTCTCCCATTATTATTCTGGTGCGTCTCGCCGTATTTCCCTAACAGCCCTTCCATTCCTTCTATGTTATTTCCAACTCTGCCATTAAAGTCACCTAATACAAAGACAGCTCCCATGGTGTCATCCACTGTCCTCTGCAGCTCTTCATAAAATCTATCTTTCTCTTCTGCTATATCATCTTTATTTGGTGCATATATAGCAATAAAAGTAGTGTCTTCATTTATGCTACTGTTAAAGGTTAAAGTTACCAAGATTATTCTTTCATTGATGAATTTCCAGCATTTAACATAATGTCTGTAGGCCTCGGAGATTACTATAGCCACTCCTCCTTTTGCTCTCTGTTCTTTGCCTACGCCTGAATGAAACATTAGGAACCTTTCACCACTATTTGGTTCTATTATTTGTTCATATCCATTTCCTTTTTTCTTGGTCTCCGTCACTGCCAATATATTCAATTTTGCTCTCACCATTTCCATTATTAATTCAAACTCCTTTCCAGCAAGTCCACGTACATTCCAGGTTGCCACTCTCATTATCCTTTTCCCTCTCTTGGTCGTCAACAGTTTAATCAGTCCGGTTTCTCCTCTGTAGTTTCTTTTAATAATTTCATCTCGGACACTCGGGTTATCAGCCCTAGTTCCAAAGCCTTGTGGGAGGGGCTGCCTCCCTTATAGCCCTCGGCCTGCTAGATTTTCTTTTAGGGTTTCTTCCCTTAGCCTTTGAGGTTTCTCCCTCTCACTGCAAGGCAGAAGTTTGCCTCGGTCCGGGACTGCTTATTCGGGATTCCCCTTATTCGCAGCTAACCCCCATATCTGGGGGCCATTCGCTATCCGCCACCTGCGACCCACCCAGTAGCTGAGGCTCGCCCTGGGTGACGAAATGGTGAAGATCATAATTGCTGAGCCCGTGGAAAAATACCGGTACAAACTTGGCAGTTTGAAGCTTCAAATTGCATCTATGGCATAACGGACTGATGTACTGACCCGTTATGTGATTGTGGTGTGCCACTTTTATCACACAATCATCAAATTTGGACTCGCAATTTGGACAATGTGTTGCACAAACAAACCTCAATTCTTCGTCTTCGGTAAGATCATTCATGGGTTTAGTCCTGAACAAAACATCACCCCATTTCTCCACTTCCTTGACTAGGAATTCCAGGAAGCGTTTTCCAACCTCGGGTCCTCGGTAAAGAATCGGTTCCTTCCTATCTTCGTCCGCTCCTGCCATCCAGTGCACGTAGTATGCGAAACTGCAAGGTACGTGCTCGTGGTAGGCAGTAGTTGATGATTTCGCCGGATCGGGGTCGCAGATCGCCATGGGCTTCAAGAATGCCTCGAAGTCCGCAACGATGACAACGGGGACCTCCAGCTGGGAGTTGTACTTTCTGAAGAAATGAGAACCACCAGGGAACACGCACCTGGATGGTTGATGCTGCATACATTCTCTGAGGTGATCCTGCAGTCTCTCCTTGGCGGTTCTTGAACCTAGGTTGCTGAAAAATACCATATGTCGATAACAGATTTCGATTTTATGTTCATATTTTGTTATCTCGCTTCTGACCAGCTTCGAAAGATCACGGATGAGGCAATAATGGTGCTGTTTCATATTTTTTATCAACAGCATGTGCACTACATTCACCTCATCACCTACAATTTTGCTGATCCGAAGCGGAAAAATATTTACTTTTTTGTTGCTGATTGTATATCCATACACATTTACACCGATTGGAATCTCGTTCTTTTGTTGATATGCTTTTTCGAATTTTTCGATTTTTTTCAGCTGCACAGGAAATGTAACGTCTTCGAAATATTCATCCAATTCATTCTCGTACTGGCTGTAACTTCCAACGCGCGCAGAGTTTTTTGTTTTATGATGCAAATGGGCCAGGAGGCACCATTTGAAACACTGGTTGTCGTTGTTTTCAATGTTAAGAACGGCTTTCTTGTTTTCGATCACCTGCGGGAGCTTCACGTAAGTCGATCCTGAAAGAGGCTTGTATTTGCTTATGTTGATGTTGATGATGTGTGTAGTGTTGCAAACACTCCAACCCGATCCTTTACCTGGAAACTCTCCTGCTTCCGGACGATCTCATTCATTAACTTGTCGTAAAGTTCGCTTATCACCTCCCTATCACTTTCCAGCAGAAGTTGTTGCTTTGTTCTACTGGAGAACACGTGAGTTTGTTCCGACGAATGCTTCTGGAACAACGAATCCAAAACCATGTTGAATTTGAAGGGGCCCTTGTTGAGAGTGGAAACCAAAATCTTAACCACTTCTGCTTTCTTCTCTTCCAGGAAAATTTCGGCACTGCAGGGCAAACCCCTATTCTCGCTGCTGAGGCTGTAATTTGCCAACATATTCCTGAAGGCCGTTCTCTTCGGCTTAATGCATTCTGGGTCGCGTGCTTCAGCCGATTGTATGATCTTCGTTCTCTTTCCATGGCTCAACTGGTTTGAAGACTGCTTTCGCTTTACCCCACTCTTCTGATTGACGGTCAAATTTTCTGTTGTTATCACTTTCCTGGATGTTGGAGAAGGTTTGGTGATGCTGGCGGGTTCTTTCGACGAACCAGGCCGTTGAATACATCTTTGTTTATGCCGACTTAGATGGGACTTGGTTTGCGGGATATTACAGAAGGGGCAGCAAACTTGGGGTTGTTTCGTCTTCGGAACTGACGACGCAGTGGCTTGTGGCTGCGACATTTTTCTGCAACAGAGAAAGCCAACTTTTCAGGGATATGCAATAGGCTATTATATACACATTGGGGCCATTGATTTGATCTGTAAGTAAACAGTAAGACGCAACAAGATGCCGAACAATATCTTCGGTCACTCCAGAGGCGACACGGATACCGAGCCACCCGACAACACTGAAACTCTAAAACTCGACCAACGAGTGAAGAAACTTCGCAGCGACCTGCTGACTCTCCAGAACACTCTGTCCTCGAGCCTACAAGATGAGATCACAAGTCTGCAGAAAACATTAGTGGATCCGATCCTGAAGATCGAAGCGGAATTCAAATTACTGTTCGCCAAGTATGCTGATTTAGCATCCTTGGAAAGTTTGAGCAGCATTCAGGAAACAGTGAACAACCTGCGAGAGGAATTATCTAACCTACAAAAATCCAGAGACATTATTCAACTAAAAACTAAGTTTGAGGAACAGGAAACAAACATCCAAGCTAGCTTGAGCGAACTTCAAAATGTTATTTCTAACATTAAGATCCAACTTGAGTAGTGGGAAAGTATATATTATAAACCCAGGAAAGGAAGAGCCCCCCTGAAGCAGATTTGGCTACACTTAAAACAAGCTCAACATGCCCATATGAGCTTTTTGCTCAAGTGTGGAACCCTGCCTAATCCAAGATTTTTGTAAAAAAGCCCTCATGGATTCCATGAGAAAGGAAGAGCCCCCTCAGATTGATGAGGCTATACTTATAAAAGGCACTTCTGTGAGATTGTTGTCCATAAACTTGTCAAAAATATGCCCCTCTTGATATTTTTTTTGGCCACACTTAAAACTAGGCCAAGACACACACACACATACATACATATACACACACACATACACACATATTTACTTCCGGTTTAAGTTCAATTGGATACCAGGTTCAAATTGTATATTAAAACAATGCAATATGCAGAGACCCTCTAGAATTGCTCCGTGACTCTCTCATTTCTTACATCATAAACATATGATTTTTCTCCTATGAGAATAACACTACATATGGTGTCATCAGGTAATGCCTCATGGAATTCAGAGATAATTTTAATATTTGTCCTGTCATTCACCACAACTTGTTTTCTTTTTGAAGTGTTAATTACAAACATGGGTCTCTGTGTTTCGAATTCATCTGGTGTGTAATACATATCCGTATTGCCAGTAGTGACTCTTTTGAAGGAAGAAAAAGCCTCATATAATTTAAGGAAATCATCCTTGGACATGTCTAAATTGTAATTTTCTCTAGGAAATACCTCATTTCTGCCATTTTTAAGATATATGTTCTTGATGTTGCAGTTATCAAATTTACTTGAATTTTTTTCCTGATTGTTGTGTCTCCCAGTCTGAAACAATACCACTACAAAATCAGGCATGTCATATTGTATGCTGGAGAATGAATTTGTAGCATCAAACTCATAATATGTACCAGATGCGGGCTTCTGTACACATTGATATGTATAAAATTGCAGAGGAATTTGTGGATTTTTTATTATATCAGCTTTGTATTTAAGAGCATAACTGGCCTCATACTCAACAACAGGGATTCTTAACTCCATAGTCTGAATAATGCATTTGCCTGCATCTGGTAGGGTATTAGGCAGAGCTTCCCCTGTAGAGTTTATTGCACTGTACCTCATCAAAGCATTATTATCATTTGCAGCTCTTCTAAATGTGATTCTTAACCCACCCTTCCACATAATTTCTTTGTAATCTGAGAAGAATCCTGCCAATAAGCGCATCGGGAACAGCACTGTGTGGTTCTTAGATAATATCTTATCACCAGCCTCAAATCCGCCTATTTTGTAGTATGAAGCCTCGATTTTGGATAATTTTAGTGTGGCCAAAGCTGTGGAGGTAATGCCGGGATAATCCACTCTGTTTATAACAACGCCATGCTTTCTGATCTCAATTTCAGAGAATAGATGTGGCACAAAATTATCTACAAGTCTTATATTTGAATTTGCCGGATAATCTGTACCATCGAGCTTTACAACATCAAATTTGATGTATAAATCTGCTCTGTGGGGGTGTATAAATCCATCCCCTACATCAAGATCAACCTCAATCTCTGTGTTGGGTTGATTTAAATTTGCAAAGGTCCTCCTGTTTGGAGGGAATGATTGTAGCTCATAACTCTCAATGTTTTCCATTTTTTCTTGTATGTATTTTTATTTAAATGTTAATCTCTATGATTGCAGTTGTTGTGGCTCCGGCAAAATCAACTAATTCTTCTTTTTCATTAGTGACCATCAATTCAATATTATCTATTCTATTATGACACACAGGAAAATATAATGTTGGGGATGGATTGTAGATAATAGGCTCCATAAATTCAGAATTAGGTTTGAATGTTGCAATGATGCCTGTTTGTTTGTGAGTGCCTATGCCATTTGATTTGGTGATCATACCCTCTGCCACATTGCAGTGAATATTCAGAGTTTCTATGGCTAAGAATTTAGGTATATTCATAGCAGTGTGTTTGATGCCTGGTTCAAGTTTTGTGTTGTTCTCAAAGCCTAACAGCTCTCCTATAGTACCCAGATCCACTGTTTCTGTAGCAGATACAATTTCTACTCTGTGAGTGACAGAATTTTGACTTAATACTACACCTCTGGGTAATTGAGCATTTAGAGTGGATAGATTATATTGCCCTGGAGTGATGACAATTTTTTCATCCCCTACTGCAATTGTGTTGTTGTGGTGTGTAATATTTGGGATCAGGTACATGCCATAAAATGCCCTGAGAGCTATTGTTTTGGGATATACAATGTCATCATGTAATTTGAGTTTCAATATTGAATTTTGACTGGTGAGATGAAATACCCCCATGATGTTTTAAATACCACAAGGCTTTTTGAAAATTTTCAATTGATGGTTTATTTATTTGAGACATATATCTAAGAACAGATAAACACAAATGTCCGCAATTAACATCTCTGAAGTTTTGAACACGGGTATTATTGTAATAAAGATTAGATGAATTTAGATATTTTATTAAATTTTCAGGTGGAACACCTCCAAATGAATCAAACACAAATGCCTCATTTTTTAAATATTTAAGATAACAGATCCAGTGAGTGCCCTGATTTTTGTACTCATCCAAATTAACAATGCCACACTCTTTGTTGAGTGGTTGTTCTGGTAAAGAATCTGACATGTACACACCTCTAAAATGTTTATTGCCCAGTGGCTTGATTAAAGCTTCAATATCTTGGTTTGTAAGCGGCTCTTGTTTTTTTAAAACTTATTCATGGCTCTCTTAACACCTTTCCCCTGTTTCTCCATGGCCAGGTTATGGCGCTTCAATTCATCTAATTCTGCCCTATTTTTCTTGGCATCTATTACTGTTTTTGCTATGGCGGCTGATCCCCCAGCCAAGCTCCCAACAGCCCCGAGAGCAGCTAAGATGGCAGGGATGGTAAATATGAATCCCCCCACATGTGATTTTTTTCTTGATTGCTGTAATTTTTTTAATTGGGGGGTACTAAGTAACAATTTCATACCATGCCCCTTTGCAATACAAGATTTTTTTTCTTGCGCTGCTTTTTGGTCAAAAGACTGTCAATAGGCCCAAGAGATTTGAGACCTGCATAAGGTATTTGATACATAACACCCTTGGCCTTCATTGTAGGTTTATTATATACATATTCACAACCCCCACCCCAATTTTTGTTTGGTGCTCATAGCTATGGTGGTTCCCAATGCTGCTATTTTTTCACTCAAAGAAGCATCTTTGCTTACAAATCTGCCAAATGCAGCCTCTTCTAATTTCTTATCTGCAACATGTCTCTTATCAAGATCAGAATGTGTGTTGTATGCAATATCATGGTCTCTACAAGCAGCATCTAAGGGATTAACACCAGGATCACCTCTGTTTAATCTATGATCCAATTTTGTGCCTGGACCACAATACTGATAGCCTGGAATATGTAGTTCAAATGGCAGCTTGTTTATAATGTCATTAACAAGGCCCCGACCCTCAGAAATATTCCAAAATTTAGGTGGTAGAGTATTAATAATTTTTATGAGATATCCAATCCCCTTAGTGTCATTCACTATAAAATTAGACAATTTTGTGCTTTTCATGTCCATAATTCCAACCTTTTCATTGTACAAATTGTGGTTCCCAGCATTTTCCTCCCCAGCTATCACCAACAACCTATCTACAAGTTTCCTGACATCATCAACCCACACAAATTCTTTAGGCAGGGTGTTGTATTGTTTGATTCCACTGCCAGTCTTGATTTGTGACCATATGGGCTTGATTAAATTGTTGTATTTTGCCCCACTGCTCGACTTGACTCTTTTTTGTGTGGGATCATTGTTCTGGTATAGAGCATCTGATTTTATTAATATTTCTTTGTAATCCTCATAATCTTGATCTGTATAGCTGCCAGGCCTTTTCCTAGTCATCAGTTCCCATAATCCAGGTGTGCCGGCATATTTAACAAAAGCACCTTTTTCTCCAAGTCGAGATTCTGAATATACAATTATATCATCTCCCATAAATGTTACTCTGAAATTGCCAATTCTATGTATGATGCTGCCATCAAGCTCTGTGTCAGCATATAAGCCAAAAACCTCATCTTTATTGTCTTTAGGTGTTGTTAAATATTTTTGAGCAAGAAGACCCAATTCAATAGGATCCTGACTAGCCTCAATTCTTCTAGGAGCAATAGGACTAGGTGTGTGAATACTTGAAAGTGGGGTGATTGGATAATCTAATATGTTCCTTGCAGCTACAGGTACAAGCTCTGTGATCAAGTTTTGATTTTGCTCTGTAACAGTTTTGATATTTTTACCTAAATTATTAATAGCATCAATTACAGGCTGTTCTGTTTGTTTGTGTCTTTCATAAATTCCACGGTTCTCTGATTTCCATCCCTTAAATCTTTTTACAAGATAATCTCTTAACTTATGATCATCAATGACTGGCCTTTTCATGTTTATTTATTTATGTTTCAATGTCTAAAAAATTGTTGATTTTATTTCTGTATTTGCCAGTATTAGGTGTTCTTGTCATATCAATTGTGACAAACCCATAACTGTCCTGGTTCCAGCACTTGCTGCAAATCTTGGAAAAATCATTGTAGCTCAGGTCCCCACCTACATATTCATCATGTATGTGTTTGAGGTTGGTATGGTCTTGATGAAACACACAAATAAAATTGCTGTTGTCTCGGATCAGTTGCTTGGGTATTTTTGAAAAAGTCTGTGCCAGGTAGAAGCAATCAATGTTTTTGTGCCGGCCCTGTGTAAAAAAATTTCTAACCTTGTTTTGATTATCCAATATAATATCATCAAACACAACAACAGAATTATCGAGACATTCATGAAGTGGCTTAACATCTGGTTCAAAAGTGGCAATATCCAATCCATCATATAGCTTCATCAGCTGCTGATATTTTAATTGTTCCAAGCTCTTAGAAAAGATATACAAGTGCCTGTTTTTCCAGTCTAACCAGTTGGGTGCCAATAAAAAATTATCAACCATTAGTGTAGTTTTACCACAAGCAGATGGCCCAACAATAAGACACCTAATATTATCAGGTAGCAATTTGCCATTTCTCTTATTTTGTTGTTCAGGTTCTGGGAGCCTTTTTATAACATCCCAGGTGCTCATATTATTATTTTGTTTGCATTGATCCAGCTGTGTTCTGGAAGTCCTAGCCATTTGACAAATAATTTGTTGCTTTTTCTGCGGATAATTTTTTCTATGAGATATGTGTCAGGCTGTTTAGTTTTGCTGAGCTCTTGTTCATAGAACCTGCCTTTGAGAATTTCTCCTCGGTGATCCTTTATTATATATGTGTTAAGGGTCCCGGGTTTAACTTGAACCACTGTAAATAATTCAGTGCTCCAGTTTCTTGTAAAGCCTCTCTTGAATAAGTGCTTATATTTGCTGATTCTTACTTGATCACCCACCCTGTATTTGGCCTTTCTTGTTGTTGGCTGATATCTAGGATAATAAACAGTGCTGATCAATTTTTGCTCATCAGATGAAGTTACTTCAGAGGGTTTCATGTTGATTGTGGAATGGACAGAGTTGTTATATTTATGTAAAAGTTCTGGAAGAATATTAATCCATTTATAATTACCTTGCAGTGTAAATTGTTTATACATAAGATTTTTTAAGGTTCTGTTGAATCTCTCTACAATTGAGGCCTTGAGATCACTGTAACTCGAATAATGTTGTATTGCCTGGCTTTTAATAAATTGTTGAAACACTGAATTATAAAATTCTTTGCCATTATCTGTTTGCAAATAGCGCGGGGATCTTCCACTCTGATTGATAATTGTTCTCAAAGCTTCTGTAACACATACCCCAGTCTTGGATTTGAGTGGCACAGCCCAGGCAAATTTTGAAAATGTGTCTATTACAGTGAGTAGATACTTGTGGCCCTTGTTGATTTTGTCTAAGTTTTTCAACTGTCCACTTGCCATTTCAATCAAGTCGCTTTGCCATAAATCATCTATGCCTTTTGTGACTACTGGGAGTCTCTTATAATTATGTGGCGCCTGTCTGTGTAATTCATCAACAATAATTTGTCTAGACATAATATGTAAACAAGAATATTGCAACTATAGGGTGTTCAGCAGCTGAAACTGCAGGATTTTCTAAATATAATTTGTCTCCAATATGTATTTTAAATTCCAGAGAGCCATCATCTTCAGTATAGGCTGTTTCTAATGTATTGGGATCTGTAAAATCCTCCAATTCTACACTGGTGATTTTCACTTTGTTATCAGCATTTGTTATTGATAAGGTGGGGTAGTGGTGTGCCTGTGGCTGAAGCCAATATTTGATTTTGATTGGTCTCAATGTGCCCCCAACAAAAAACTGATAATAAAATTATGCAGGGGACAGCATATATATTTTGCCACCTGGTGTAAATGGAGAATCATATTCTTTGTTGGGGATGCTGTACAATTCAAGAATTACTGTATGTTTAGGATTTTCAATTATGCCTGTTATTTCTTTTTCTGCTGTGAGCAATCTGCTTGTTACAGATTCAAGGTGCTCATTGATGGTCCTAACAACATCATCATGGCCTGGCTTGATTTTTATGTCCACAGCAAGTCTCTTGTATTGTTGCACAATTTCTTGAAGCTGGGTGGCAAAAACAGACAGAGCATTTGCTTGATTGGATTCCATGGTCCCTAGCTGTTGTTTGATATTAGCTACAATTTGTTGCAAATTTTCAACAACTGCCAATTTTGAATTTTGAGCTGTAAGATCATGGACCTGCCTTCTGATATCCTCAAACAGGGCATGCAATTCATTAATATGTTGATTGGTTGGAAGAGTGGCCACTGTCTGAGTGAGATGTTTGATCTCTGCCTGGATATTCTTGATATCTTCTGATTTCAATATCCTATTCACTGCTCTCTTAATATTTTTAAGTTCCTGTGATGTAGGCAAATTTGACACTGTATTTTGCAAAGATTCAAGTGCCAATTTTACAGTGTTTAATTCAGAAGCATGAGCCACATTTTGCATAGCATTTTGGAGCAGGGCTATATCTGCCTGAGAGGGTGTGGATTGTTGTAAAATTTCAAGTTTTGTTTGGATATCATCTATCAAGTGATGAAAATGAGATAGTTCAGATTCAGTGTTGAGGTTTTCAAGCTTTGTGATTTGTTGCTGGACACTGACAAGGGTATCTACAATCCCGGGCAATCTGGATTCTAGTACATTTGCCAAATCACTTTGCACTGCTGCTATTGTACCTTCAAGATGGGTTATGGAACTTTGAATTTTTCCAAAATCTTCATATGTTTCAAGTTGCAACTTAATATTTGCCACACTCCGAGTTATTGCATTCAAAGCATCAGAAGATGGCAAATTGTTCATAAAATTTTCAAGTGTCTCAATTTTTTCTTTAACCTCGGCTATGGCATTGTTCAGAGGGTCCAGATTATGTATTTGGAGTGACTGAATCTGTTCCTTTAGAGTGGAAATCACTAGATCAAAATCTTCTTGTGATTTTATGCTTTTGACAATTGTTTGGAGCTGTGCCTGGACATTATTTATCTGCTCTTCCAATTGCTGTTTCAATTGCTCAGAATTGTTAGCCTGGGTCTTAAATTTGGCTTGAAGAGCTGCTACAGCTTCTTCCAAACTTTGAAAATTATCTAATGTGGCCAAATCAGTATATTTCTGAAGCAGCAATTTGAGTTCAGAATCAATTTTAAGAAGAGGGTCCATGCATTGTGATTGCAAATTTGTAATTTCTAATTGAAGACTGGCATTGAGTGTGGTTTGTAAAGCTTGTAAATCACTTCTTAATTTCTTGACTCTGACATCAAGCATCAGAATCTCATCACTGTGATCTTCATGTCTTGTATGGCCAAAAATATCATTAGGCATTTTGTTTAGTAGTTATTTATTATAGAGTATCTGATTCTTAATTCTATAAAAAAGGGTATAAGCTTGTCATAAGATCCAGGGACCTCAATATATAAGCAGTCACCAGCAGAAACAGTATATACAGTGCCAGAAACCATGTTTGAGTGCTTAATTCTGTAAATATTTCTCCCTACTGAAATTTTAACATCACCCTCAGGGGTTGTAATAAATTGTAATTGCCCACCTACAGGTAATTGGTAATGATTTAAATTATTGTTAAATATGTACAATATTTTGCCTGTCTCATCATCAACATCTGTAAATATGCTGTTCAGATGAATAATTAACAAGCCACTCAGTTTAGACAGCATATCAGAAGAGGGTTGTGGTGTTGGCAGCTCCATAATAGCCTGTTTTTTGAACCCAAATAAGTTCATAGGCATGTTTATTTATTTCAAATCATGCTCTGTGCTTGTGCATTGTTTGCCATTTTTCAAATCACAATGACCCCATGGTAAAGTATGAATGCCACATGATAAAATGCATCTCTTATCATCATGTGGGTCCAGAGCCACTTTTCTTACAACATTTGAAGTCAATAAGTGATCCACACTCTGGATTCTGGATTCTGATGTTTTGATTAAATTCTGGGATTTGAGACAATTTTTATAATCTTCAAATTGGAGCTCTTTTTCAACAGTTACTCTGCCAATGCCCTTGGCCTTTTTGACAACAGCACTACATGTTTTAAAACTGTACATCTTGGCACTTAACCCAGCAAATTCCACAATAACATCACCAAGTGTCTCATCTTTTAACTTGCCAGGCACTTTTTTGTTGTGGTGTTGTTGAATCTCTTTATGTTCACTGGTATCAAAGTATTGAAACAATTCAGGCTGTGCCATATCTTGATAAACATTTTCTGTTTTAATATCAAGAACAAAACTATCCGTGTCCATGTACATCAATTTTACACGATCCTTATAAAAAGGTTTCAACACATCATAATACAATGTTAACATATGTAATTTGGCCAAATCCAATATTGCAGCCCCTACATAAATAGGTTTATCAAACTTAATTTTTGTTTTTTTTCATGTTGAAAAGTGCCATATTTTCATCATAAATTTTTCTATAATTGAAATTAGGCTTTGCAACCAATTTTTTGCTCAGGTTGGGGTCAGTAATTATTTTAACATCGGTATGTTTTCTGACATTTTCAATTGTTTTGCCATATACAGAATTGACCATCAATTTAAACAAGGCCTTATCAAATTGGCTCTTTGCAGATGTTCGAAGCTCTGTATTTGTATTAATGTATGGTTTCAACCATTTTGAGTGCCTGAACCTCAAAACTTTGCCAATTTTGGTCACTTGAACACCATGTTTCATCAGGAACTGGAGGTTCTTGTAATATATGACATAGCCTTGTTTTAGATAAAGTGTCATCATGAGCTTCTTCTGTTTAGAGCCAGGTGAGCACTGAACCTCAGGAATTGGGGGCAGATTAGAAAATTTGTTATGTAAATGATCTGGAATTATCAGATCAACCTCTAAGAAGAGGCCATATTCACGGTCATCATAGTTCTGAAGATCCTCAATATTGAAATCTTCAACCCATTCATGCCCTGCATATGGCAGTTTTTGCATCATAGCGTGACCATAGAGGCTGTTGGCATCTACATACACTATATAATTTGATGGGAATTCTGGATTATAATCACGCATATATTTGTTATTTGCTCTGGCATATCTCTGAGAACATTGCACCATCCCTCCTCTTATACCTTGCTCCATAAACAAGTACATATCTTGATCTTGGATCAGATCCAATGGCTTTTTGGTGTTTAAAAACATTGCATCCCATGCTAGGCCCGGGGCACTGTAAAAATACACTGGATCCAGTCTATAATTTTTCATGGAAGATTTTCTGAATGCCTGCAATATATCAGCTAAGAGGGTCACATCAAGTTTCAAATAAGCCATGTGATAATCACCAAATGTCTGGCATTTTAAATTGTTCCACATCAATTGGGCATGGTGATAATCATCATCGGTGATTCCAGATCCTCTGATTTTGCTGTAAAACTCTTCTTGTGGTGGCAAAGAACATTCATCAAATTTAGAAAAATCTGTAACATAATCATATGGATATATACCCTTCCGCCTAATTAATTTCAGGTCCTGATTTGGAAACAATGCACATGTGATTTTGAATTGATCATCAGATAATTGAGTGGCCAGTGTGGTCAGGCTAGCAGATAAAATTCTGTAAGAATCAAGAAATCTTATGTGAATAGGAACACCATTAACTTTAATTATTTTGCTAATAGATATATATTTCTCATCATTTTCAGCTAAAATATTTAAATTCTGCTTGTCAAACCCCTCATATCTGATCAGATGATGGAAATCATAATTGGATGCTCCATGGCAAAATATGGGGATAAATTTTGGTCTCTTGATCTTAATATTACAGCTATTACACAGGGCCATTAAGAATTTACCATCTGTATGAGAATGGTGTTTCACCTTGATTTTTGTGTCTGAAAATTCAGAATCACATACCGGGCATTTTTCTGCATTGTTGAAATCTTCAATCTGTTTCTCTGTTAAAGGCAACATGGGTTTTGATTTTAATAAGATGTTAGATGCTATGTCACGGCACTCATTTTCTATTCTATGTGCAAATATTTTGATGGCATCTGCTCCCATGTATGAATCTTTTTTAGTAACAACACCATCCTGTACAACCACATAATAAAAGCTGGAAGGTTCATGTAGCTGGTATGGTGTAATTGAAGATTCTTCAGGATCTGGATTGCAGGATGCAAGAGGTTTGAGATTTGATTCAAAATCACAGACAATATATGCTGGGTGTTCCAACAAGGCTTCAAACTTTTTGAATTTGCAATTTTCACTTGGATTGGGCATCACCATATGAACAGGTTTATGGTTCCCACAGTATTTCAGATGCTCAATTAACTTGTTTTTTGCAATTTCTGCATTTACTTTACAAACCCCTTTTATTATTTTTTTGCCATCAAATACACATAAACATCTTCTGCACAACTTGAATATTATATTGGATTTGTCTAGTTGTGTTCTCACTAAAGCTTCAAGATTATGTATCAGAGTGTAATGATATGTGCCATCCCCTTCAATTAAGAGCAGATCAATCGGAACAGCAGAATCATCATCAATTGTACTGATTCTGAGAGGTTCTATCGGGCAATTGCCAGTGGAACAAATAAATACATTAATAGATAATTGTTTGCCATTAATATCCCTGGCCCTTTTTTCAAATTTATCAATATTCTGAACAGACATTGGATATTCCAAACCCTCCATTGCATCGTCAAAAAAGTGTTCATGTTGTTTATAACAACTTATTCTCTCAGGATGCCTTGAAACTAGAAACAAAGCAGCTAATATACACCACAAAAAGCATTTCTGGTCGGTATTTTCAATATTAACCACGGCTCTTTTGTTTTTAATATTGTCAGGTAATGGCAGATATGTAGATCCTTGCAATAGGCTGAATTCAGAAATATTAACATATAACTTGTGTGGAGAGCCGCATAGGCTCCATCCAGACTCTTTTGCTGCAAATTCAGAGTGTTTAATATTCAATTGATCTATCAACCTGCTTATTATTGTGTCTGAATTTGCATTTGAATATACCGGTACAGTTTCTGTTTTGTGGGGCTGTGTAAATTTTGTGCCATTTGGCTTCTTATATTGTGTATACAATTTGAGGGACAGCTTATAAGAGCCATTTTGTGCATTTAGAATTGCCTGCAGATCAGGATTTACACTGCTCAAAAAATTCTTAATGCCACATCTTGGCTCTGATACAAACCGATAATCCCTAAGTTGGGCATTAAAACTGCTATGGATGGGTTCATAGCGTGGCTGCTTTGCAGGTCCAGCATTAAGAGGTGTTTCTTGCTTCCTTTTCAGACCAGATGTAGATGCTTGTGGGGGCAATGTTGATGACTGTGCAGAACAAGTGCCTTTATGTGTATATGTGAAGTATTGCATGCTGTATTTTCTATTGCATTTGGGGCATATTTTTGTGGGGGTTTTGCATTTGTCTGGATTACAAATCTTTTGGTGTCTGGCCCAATTAGAGCTAAATATATTTTTATTGCATTGGTCACAATATTTTTGTTTTGGCATTTTTCTTGTTGTTTATTATATAAGATTTCCTGGGTTTCAATTCAAAACTTTATACTGAATAAAAAATATAAGTTGGGTTCAGCAGTGTGATTTGTGTGTGTGTGTGTGTATGTGTATGTATATATGTGTGCTAATATTTTTGGCTTTGGTATTTATATACAATTTCTTGGGGTTCAAATCAAATCTCTATGCTGGATAAAAATATCAGTTGGGTTCAGCAGTGTGATTTGTAATTCAATTTATACAAATCTGCAATTAAAAAATATAAGCAGCACTGGAACAATACAACCTTACTCTTCAACAGCTCTTACAATACTGGCTGATATGCAATGCAAAATCTCTTTATATACCCTAAGCACGGACCGCATTGAAAATATCTGAAACAATAGGCCAATCAGAATAAAACACATCATCACATTATGTCATAAGCAACCAATCAGAAAACAACACATCTGAAACAATAAGCCAATCAGAATATAACACATAATTACATTATGTCATAAGCACCCAATCAGAAAACAACACGTATCTAATAATTTATTGGATAATAATTTGTTGCAAAACATGATGCAATATAAATAAACCAGAAATAGGCCACAACTTGGCCACAAGTGGACCGGAAGTAGTCAAACCAGAAGTGGACCGGAAGTGGACCGGAAGTGGGCAGAAATGGGTAGAAATGCCAAAAATAGACCGGAAATGGACCGGAAGTGGGCAGAAATAGGTAGAAATGGCCAAAAATAGACCGGAAGTAAATATGGGTGGGTATGGGTGTGTGGCTCTTATGAGCAGCTTGGCTTAGTTTTAAGTGTGGCCAAAAAAAATATCAAGAGGAGCATATTTTTGACAGGATTATGGACAACAATCTCACAGAAGTGCCTTTTATAAGTATAGCCTCATCAATCTGAGGGGGCTCTTCCTTTCTCATGGAATCCATGAGGGCGTTTTTACAAAAATCTTGGATTAGGCAGGGTTCCACACTTGAGCAAAAAGCTCATATGGGCATGTTGAGCTTGTTTTAAGTGTAGCCAAATCTGCTTCAGGGGGGCTCTTCCTTTCCTGGGTTTATAATATATACTTTCCCACTACTAACTTGAAACCAACCCTGCACCCGAAGACATACTTCTGATCAATCGAGCAGTGGCCGATCTACGAAACGAACTCGGTAGTTTTCGGGATGAGATCCCGTCTCTGATATCCTTCGCAGAACTTGAAAACTCGGTGAAAAACATCAGGGAGAAACTTCAAACCGTCGAAGAAGCCATTGCCAACTTTCCTTCGTCCGAGGAACTGAAAATTATAGGAAAGTCTGTGGCCAACATCAAACTGCAACTCGAGACGTACGAGGATTTCCGTAAAATCCAAGGCACCGTAAGCCACATCGAGGACACTTTGTCGACCATGAGAACTGATCTATCGACCGTGCAGGAAGCTTTGGAATCGAAATTGCCAGGCATAACGGAAACCCTGACCACAGTTCAACAGCAAATTGCCAAGCTGGAAAGCCTTAACACCGAAACCGAACTTTC
Organism: Lepisma saccharinum; assembly: GCF_977018435.1. Taxonomy (NCBI): domain Eukaryota; kingdom Metazoa; phylum Arthropoda; class Insecta; order Zygentoma; family Lepismatidae; genus Lepisma; species Lepisma saccharinum. Next base: position 104,610,806 of record NC_139232.1, read on the forward strand.
ACACTTCCATCACCTGATCGACGACATACAGAGCAAGTTGGAAACACTGCAGCAATCAACCCCTACACAGGACGACATGACGTGACTCCGGGATGCGCTGGGTACGGTAGCCGACGCCAGTGAGCTGGACGCCGTGAGAAAAGCTTTGACCGCGCTGCAGAATACAGTCGCCAACTTACCAACATCGCAGGAACTGAAAGCCGTGAAGAGGACAGTGAATCTTTTGCTCAAATCCGAGGACGTGAAAAACATTCAGATTGAAATCGTGCAAATTCGAGACACCATCGCCACGATGCCCACCAACCAGAACGTCAACGAGCTGCACATTCTGTTCGCAGAAATCAGAAATCAGGTTCACGACCTCGCGACACAAATCTCCAAACTGAGGCTAGTCGAAAGCTTGCAGCAGATCATCGCAAACGTGAAACTTCGAATGGACGACGTGGAGACCGGTCAAGAGTCTGCTTTGGCTGATTTTGCCGACAAGCTTCGCAAACTGAACGAACACTTCAAGCAACTTCGCGTGGAAATCAAGATCAAACCTTCTTACGACAGCATCGTCAACCTCTTCAGCGAACACCTGGAGCCCGTACAGAACAAACTGGACGACGTACAGGAGGAACTGCGAGCCAACGTCGGCAGCCTGAACGTTAGCTTCGACAAATTAATATCGACAGTCGTCCTAGAGATATTCAGCATCCCAAATCGAGAATTTCCGTCCCCTTTCAATCCACGAAGCAAACTCTACATGCTCACTCCTGTCAAAGCATACCATCAATTTTACCTGAGGGGAAAACTTCAGTTTGTCAAGGTAACTTACTGGTCGCTACTGCAAGCCCTTCACTATCCGACTATGACTGTGACGAATATAGGGGACGAACCTAAAGTCCGCTATGTAGAGCTGGTTGATTTCACACATCCCGAAAGTGGAGAGACTTCATATGCCGAGGATGCTTCGCAAATCATAGACATTCAAGTCGGCGATAAACTGTATGTAGAGAACCCCACGCTCTCACCAGCACAAAATCCCATCGTCATCGTGTTCCTTTTCTCACACGACGTCCAGTAGAAGCAAGTAAAATTTTGTTATGTAAACTTATTAAAGATTAAACGAGACTTTCCTGATTAGCACAAAAATACACTGATATTGTGCGATCACGAGATAATTTGAGTTAATAATATGCAATGTAAAAGTAAATTCCAAGTTAACTCGGGTTAATAAAGCAAGTATAGCTCGACCACAAGGAAAAAAAACCTTCCCTCAAAAGCGTTCGCACATCTTCCCTGCCGTTATCGGTGCTCGGGGCAGTATTGCCAGGTCATACTTGAAAAAAATCGGGAGATTGTTTCTTGGGAAACCAGAAGATCTGCTACAAAATCCGATGATCTAATAGTAGCGGATGAACGACCTTCTCGGGGGGTGATATAGGCGTGTGCACTGGGGGGCAAGAGGATGTCTGCAGATTTTTTTCCAGAGAGGGGGAAACAATGTATTTTTATCAGGCGAATAAACGAGGCATATTACCCCGTATAATGTTGCCCTCTCAGAAAACACCACTTGAGTTTAAAATTATCACACTGACGTTGGCCGCTCTGAAGGCTCCTTCCTCCTGTCTTCCCCCCCCCCCGCCAGCGCGATGGGGTCTGCGCAGGTTTCTTTCCTTGTGGATAAAAAAAATAATTGCTGTACTTACCTCTGTTGAAGTAAAGCTGTTCTTTCTCCTTCTTGCAAAAGTTTTCATGCAATTGAACACAACGTGCACCACAAGCTCATATAGAACTCAGACACTAGAGTTAATACAGCATAAATGTCACTAGCAATTCACGGCAGGAATACTGTTAATATACTCACTCCGGTCACCTTCTCGCTAAGCACTGCGAAAAGTCGAGGCAATCGTGGTAGGAAACAATATCGATCCGTCTAGGCTACATACATCGTTCTGTCTTGCTCACGCAATTAGAGGGAAAGATTCGCGTAAATAACCAATCAGAGCCATTCACCATTGGGAGAGGTTAGGTTAGTTCGTGCATGATAGAATAAATGTTGCCAACTCACTAGGTTAGTTTAACTCCTAAAATATTGTGGTGAAATGTTGACGGCAGAGTTGGCAACGCTGACAGCGAGGGTACACCGTGAATATACAACGTAAACGGCTACGCAGAGTTGGCAACGCTGACAGCGAGGGTACACCGTGAATATACAGCGTAAACGGCTACGCAGAGTTGGCAACGCTGACAGCGAGGGTACACCGTGAATATACAGCGTAAACGACTACGCAGAGTTGGCAACGCTGACAGCGAGGTTAATGTACACCGTGAACTCTTGTAATATACAGCGTAAACGGCTACGCAGAGTTGGCAACGCTGACAGTTACCTGCGTAAGGTTTGGAAAAAACCGTGAAAAGGGGTTGTTAGTTTGTGCTGTTTGGAAAATAACCGTGAAGGTAGTGCTCTATAGGTGCTTTCCCGTGAAGGTACTGGGTTAACCGTAAAGTTACTGCTCTATAGGTGCTTTCCCGTGAGGGTACTGGGTTAACCGTGAAGGTACTGCTCTATAGGTGTTTTCCCGTGAAGGTACTGGGTTAACCGTGAAGGTACTGCTCTATAGGTGTTTTCCCGTGAAGGTACTGGGTTAACCGTGAAAGGTAGTTGTTATTTTGGACTGTTTGGAAAATAACCGTGAAGGTACTGCTCTATAGGTGTTTTCCCGTGAATGTACTGGGTTAACCGTGAAAGGTAGTTGTTATTTTGGACTGTTTGGAAAATAACCGTGAAGGTACTGCTCTATAGGTGCTTTTCCGTGAAGGTACCTTAAAATATACAGCGTAAAAGACTATGGTTCGCTACTACCCTATAGGTGCTTTTCCGTGAAGGTACTGGGTTAACCGTGAAGGTACTGCTCTATAGGTGCTTTCCCGTGAAGGTAGGTTAAAATATACAGTGTAAAAGGCTACGATTCGGGACTAACCGTGCCCTATAGGTGATTTTTCGTGAAGGTACCTTAAAATATACAGCGTAAAAGGCTACGATTCGCCCCAAAATTATCGTGAAGGTAGTGCCCTATAGGTGTTTTCCGGTGAAGGTACTGGGTTAACCGTGAAGGTACTACCCTATAGGTGATTTCGAGGGTTAACCGTGAAGGTACTAACCTATGGGTGATTTCCCGTGAAGGTACCTTAAAATATACAGCGTAAAAAGCTACGACTCACCCGGGTGAGTCAGCTCCGCTATTTTCCATCTACTAAACTGCAATAACTCGAAACCCATTGATTTCCGACCCCATGTGCATAGGGTCAAATTTGTTGCAAATGTGCTCTAGTATTACCCCTTTCCAAAAATAGGTTGAATTGCCAATCACTCTGTATATACGCATTGTTTTCTTAAAAGATATATTTTATATTACCTGGCTTAGAGTTGCTGTGTTGCTCTCATAGTTTCTGTTAATGGTGACAAGAGGAATTCTGCTGTAATTGGTCCATGTGGCTGCAACATCAGGGAGAGATATACTGGCAGGCAATGATCCATCCTCGTGGCAGAGCTCATCAAAAGTTTGCCAGAAATATTTCTTGTCGTCGTCGTCGTATGAAGATTTACTGAGGAGAATGAATTACTGTTATTACTTCTGACATGAAATGTACTTGCGATCTCTGAAAATTCATCTCATTCTCTCTTCTCTTCTCTCACTTTTTGTGTGCGTGTGTGTATGTGGCAGAACGGTATAAAGTAGAAAGAGAGAGAGAGAGAGAGAGAGAGAGAGAGGAGAGAGAGAGAGAAAGTAAGATAAGGCAGTAAGAAGACACGCACAAGATCTACAGAGTAAGATAGTGTGTTAGAGCGAACTCGCATTTGCTTTTTTTTAAGTCGCTTTAGCAAACTTGTTAAGGTAGACAATGATTGGATGAAATGGATTATCCCTTGCACATACAAAGAAACATAACACATATCCCTCAAAGGATACTTTGCTTGCAAGACCGCTTTCCCAAATGGTCTCCTGATTCTAACCCTCAAGCAACAGAGGCTTGCAGAGAGAAAAATGTAACACAGACAAACTGAAGAATGAGATGATGAGAGAGAAAGAGTGGATGAGAGGAAGGAATATAAGTAGATGAATAGCAGCAGCTTAGATATATTCACAGAGAGAAAGAAGAGATTGAGAGAGAGAGAATGTGAGAGAAGGGGAAAATGGAATGAAAATATAGGAAGACTGAGAGAAGAAAAATTAATAAATACGGGAAGAGAGGGAGACATATAGAAGGAAGAGAGATAAGAAGGAAGAGAGAGATGAAGATAGAGAAGGAGAAAAGGAGACAGACAAAAGAGAAAAGGAGAGAGAGACATGAAATAGGAGAGAGACATGAAAGAGAGAAAGAAAATGAATAATAAAAACAGAGAGAGAAACACAGAGCGGGAGAAAAGAGGTAGAAGGAAAGAGGGGAAAAACAGAAATAGGTGCACATTGAAAGCGAGCGAAAAAAGAAAGAGAAGGAAAGTGAGAAAGGGAAGCAGGGAAAGAGAGAAGGAGAGATTGATTGTCAAGCACCATTGAAAGAGAGGATCGTCCCTCTCTTGAAGATTGAAACTAAGAAATCACTGCAGACTCTTCTAAAATATAACAAGAATGAAGTAAACAATGATCACACTGTGAAGCGACATCTGAAACTAAAGATACTATTTCAGAGATACTAGTGGATGACAGCTGTCTTCCAACAAGTGTCCTCCAACAAGAGAAAAGGTTAATACACAATTTTGTTGGAGAAGAAGCACAGAGGCATACGAAGGGATGAATAAAGTAGGAATAGAAGAGGAGAGATAAGAACATGAAAAGAGGAGTGGAAACATAAAATAAAATATAATGAATCAACAAACAGAAGAACAGACATGGGCAGGAAAGAGATTGATTGATTGATTTAGTTTATTTTACTTTGCGTTTTATGCCTATTGGCTCATTTGCGAAGATGGGGAAGAGTGATGAAATGATGAAATTCATGAATGGACATTCACAAACAACCAAGACTAAGCGGGAATCGAACCCGGACCCTTGGCGTCGTAGCGCAATGTGCTAACCACTTTTTTTCATGTAAAGGAAATACCCACTACACGGATGTATCCCCCACCAGTCACACTTTTTCTCACTTTCCAATTGTTACAGTTTCTCAGTTCCTTATCATCTGGACAAACACAAATACCCATGCCTTACCCGGGACTCGAACCCGGAACCTCTGGTGTTGTATCGCTCTCTGCTAACCACTCCGCCACGGAGGTCGACGTACTCGGCCACAGGGTCCGGCGCAGGAAAGAGAAAACATTCACAAAGAAAGAGAGAGAGAGAGAGAGAGATTTGAAGGGAGAAAACCAGAAAGCAACAAGGAAATCAATGAAACAAGAGAATAGGGAGAGAGTGAGTGTGAGAATCTATTGAATGTAAGAACACAGAGAGGGTGAGAAATGCACAAGCGGAATGAAACTTATTGGAACACCAACAAATCAAGGTGCCCACATTCGACCTCGGTGGAGGCCACCTGAAACTGTAGGTTCAATCCCGATTATCTTATTTGTGCATAAAATGTTCTTAAACTTTGACAAACGTTTCAAAACACACACATGGAGATGTCGGACGAAAAGAAAACAGAGAGATGGCACCAAGAGGGACAAGAGGGACGATCACCCTCCAGTCAACCAGTAATAATGTTCTTTTTGCGTGTGTTCTTCTTCAGCTGTGCACTAAATGTAATGCCCCACTCCCAAGTAAATATTCCTTCTCCACCCTTTACCTTTTTTCTGGCAGCGTTATTAGACACACACAGAAAAACACACACATACCATTATACACACACACACATAACAATCTCTCTGAATACTTACCCCTCACTGTCCATTTTACTCAACGTCTTCTGGTAATTAGCTGGAGAAACTGTTTCGTTGAACATTGACCTAATCACAAGTTCTGGAAAAGAAGAGACGATTCTCAGTTTTTTAACCAAGCAGAAATGTAATGGTCATTTTGGTATTAACTTTAAATCTAGATTGAGGGGTGGCTCCAGATAAAATTTTCACCCGTGTGAGGTGGATTTTTGGTGCCCCTTCTTTTCCATCCTTTCTGGTTCCCTATTATCTCCAATGGAAATATGACAACGTTATAAATGTATGGTTTTAATAATTAAAAATACCGCTATTTTCTAATGTCTCACGTGTTACCATTCAAAAGAGGTTCATTTTAGGTTTGTGTTTAATTCGTACATAATGACATCAAAATGAGAGGAATCTCTTAGCTTAAATTGCTACATGATTTTGCAATATAATTATTGTGTTATGCAGCAGTAACTTTGATTAATTCTTGACTAAGCAAATCCAAATTCTTAAGAAAACATAGCTAGGTTTACGTAATCAGACATGACGTTTTGGCGCTACTCAAGCGGGACGTCCGTTTTGGTGCCCCCGAGGGTGTAGCCCCGGGCTGTTACCCGAGTTGTCCAGCCCTTAAGCCGCATCTATTAGATTCCTTCTAGGTCGTGAATTCTCCATCAAGTCGTTTGAATTAAACGCAATACTTTTGCAGATTCCATTGTTAACCTTCTTGTATTAAACTGTTTTATTCATTTGAAGTAATTATGATAACCTAAGGATTCCAAACCTAAAATCGTGTAGCTATTTTATCCACAATATTTAAGCAAAAATATTTACAAATTACACGAGAATAATCCTTGTGTTGTTTTTTATTAAAACCCAAATAAATAAATAAATATTCCAACAATGTTGGTTCGCAAGTTTGGCAGTTTTTACTATTTTGGTATACAAGTAGAAAATTGATCGTGATGTACTGAAACAGGAACATCACTTGCCCCACAAATTTTCAGGCTAATAAAAATGTATAAGTTAATGGTACTTTTGTTAACATCCTGGAACCTTAGTATCAAATAATCCAGTAAGATTTACGATTTCTCAAATAGAACAGTATATTCTGGCTTTCAACAATAGTCCTAGTTGATATTTTTGTGGGGTTGAACACACTTTTGATTCTGCCTCCCAAAGTTAACCTCCAAGTTCGATCCTGACCATCCAAAGTTGGGTCCCAAGTTATACATCTCGTATATATATATATCAAGAATGAATAATTAATGTAAAAATACTGTACCATCTTGTTGTGACCTTCTAGAGGAATATCTGTCCTCTCCTCGGTAACCAAAAAGGATAAACTTCCAAAATCTCCTTTTTAATGTGAATAAGGGATGATCCTTTTTGAAAGAATATCGAGTTAGTATATGTATACAATTTTCAAATATAGATTCATGCAAAATTATACAATACCACAAAGAAAAATACTCTGCACAAACAACATGCACGAATACGATAAAACAATAAAATCACACATAGACCCTATTGGGTAAACGTGCACTACACTACTTAAGATTCTTATTGTTAACATGTGTAAAAATTGATTTGGAAATCGTGAAAACAAAGCGGCTCTTTTGGAAAGAAAGAGGAGTGTTTTTGTTTTAGTTGGGCTTCTTTCCATAATGCGTTTCAAATCAATGAAAATACATTACTTGGCCGAGCTTTTCATGTTCGACAGCTTTAATTTATTTCTCGGCTCTTAAAACAGTAGAATTTATTAATGATAGGATATCATATGCAGTTTTACAGGGTAGGTGGTGTAAAATTATTTTAATAAACATACATGCTCCAACGGAAGATAAAGATGATAATGCTAAAGATGATTTTTGTGCAGAGTTAGAACAGGTCTTTGATAAATTTTCTCAGCATGATATGAAAATTCTGTTAGGTGACTGTAATGCACAGATTGGCAAAGAAGAGACATTTAAACCCACGATTGGTAAAGAAAGTCTTCATGAATTAAGTAATGATAATGGTATAAGATTGAATACTTTTGCAACCTCAAAGAATTTAATTATGAAAAGTACCACATTTAAACATAAAGATATCCATAAATATACCTGGTCTTCTCCAGATGGTAAAACTCATAATCAGATAGATCATATTCTCATTGATAAGAGAAGGCATACTATTATAATTGACGTTCGTACACATAGAGGTGCTGACTGTGCCAGTGACCATTATTTAGTAATTGCTAAATTAAGAGAAAGACTCGCAGTGATAAATCATAAGCAACAAAATCTAAAAGTTATAAAATTTAATACAGGAAAATTTATTGATGTAAGAATTAAGAAAGATTACCAAATTAAACTGTCCAATAGATTTGAGGTTTGCAGGAATCAAATGATAATGAAAATATAAATGAAACAGATGTAAATAAGAACATACGTAATGCAATAGAATCAGCAGCTAAAGAAAGTATAGGATACCATACACCAAGAAAAAGTAAGCCATGGTTTGATAATGAATGTCATAATCTAATAGAAATAAGAAATCAGGCTATACTTACGTGGTTAAATAACTCTGATGATACAAATCTAAGCAATTATAATAGAATAAATCGAGAAGTTAACCGCATGTTTAGAAGTAAAAGAAGAGAATACTTGAAAAGCAAAATTAACGAAATTGAAACAAACAGCAAAAACAAAAACATCAGAGGTTTATATAAAGGTGTAAATGAATTTAGAAAGGGGTGGCAAACTAAAGTAAACTTGATAAAAGATAAAGACGGTGATTTTCTAGCTGACCCAAGCGATATTCTAAATAGATGGAAGAACTACTTTAATGACCTTATAAATGTCCATGTAGGAGATAAATCAGAAGTAAATGAAGTCCACACAGCAGAACCTTTAGTTCCAGAACCTAACTTGACTGAAGTTAAAGATGTTATTAAAAGGCTAAAGAATAACAAAGCACCTGGCATTGATTTAATACCAGCTGAGTTAATTAAATATGTTGGAAAATCGTTAATATGTCAAATTCATAAATTAATTTGTTTAATATGGAATAAAGAAGAAATCCCTCAACAGTGGAAAGAATCTATAAGTGTTCCTGTGTTTAAAGAAGGTGATAAAACGAACTGCAATAATTACCGTGGAATTTCTCTACTCTCAACAACATATAAAATATTATCTAACATTCTTTTAACAAGTAAAAAGTAAAGTAAAGTGCTCTCCTGTTATCAGCACCACGCCATGAAGGCGTATAGGGGGTGTGGGGGTAACAAGACTAACCCCATATACTAATGAAATTATAGGTGATTATCAATGTGGATTTAAACGTAACAGATCAACTACAGATCAAATTTTTCACATCAGACAGACACTTGAAAAAAGTGGGAATATAACCAAAATGTCCATCAGCTATTAATTAATTTAAAAAAAGCATATGATTCGGTCAAAAGAGATAAATTATATAATATATTAGTAGAGTTTGGAATACCTAAGAAGCTTGTTAGTATGATAAAAGTATGCACCAGTGAAACAGAAAGTAAAATTCGTGTGGGTACTAATATGTCTGACAAATTTACAATTCATAATGGGTTAAATAAGGAAATGCATTATCTCCATTGCTTTTAATTTTGCCTTAGGATATGATGTTAGGAAGGTAAAAGAAACTAACAAAGGACTAAAATTAAATGGTATGACTCAATTGTTAGCATATGCAGATGATGTAGACTTATTAGGGGATGATATAAATACAATTAAGAATAATGCTAAAATATTCTTCAAAACTGCTAAAGAGATAGGTTTGGAAGTTAACAAAGAGAAAACTAAATATATGCTTACAGGCCGAAACTAAGTGTTAGGTAACAATCAAAATCTAATTATTGATAACAACTCGTTTGAACCACTTTCCAAATTCAAATACTTAGGAGTAATATTAACAAATGAAAATTATATTAAAGAGGAAATAAAAAGTAGGCTTAATTCAGGAAATGCATGTTACTTCTCTCTTCATAAACTTTTGTCTTCTCGTTTAATATCGAAGAAACTAAAAGTTAAAATATACAAAACAGTAATTTTGCCTGTAATATTAAGTGGGTGTGAAACTTAGTCCCTTACATTGAAAGAGGAACACAAATTGAGAGTATTCGAAAATAAGATCCTTAGGAAAATATTTGGACCTAAAAGAGATGGGAAGACAGGTGAGTGGAGAAGGTTACATAATTTAGAACTACATAATTTGTATTCATGTACAGATATTATTAGAATAATTAAATCAAGAAGACTTAGGAGGGCAGGCCATGTGGCACGAATGGGAGAGGAAAGAGGAGTTCACGGGATTCTTGTTGGGAAACCTGATGGTAAGAGACATATAGGAAGGCCAAGACGAAGATGGGGGGACAATGTTGAGATGGACCTAAAGGAAATCGGTAGAGATGGAAAAGAGTATATAGATCTTGCTCAAGATAGGGACAGATGGAAGGCCTGTGTTGCTGCAGCCATAAACCTTCGGGTTTAAGAAGGCTAGAGAATTAGTTAGTTAGTTCTACTGTAAAGAGACACTCATATCTAAATCAAAATATAACTTTCAACACGGAATTCATAACCAGACACAAGCCGCAGTTGCGAAAATGCCGACTTCTTTGAATGGAAGTGTGAACTTCCTATTTCAGTAGGCTTATTAAACACATCTATGTAGTACATAAACATTCGCATAACTAGAATTGTTTTGTTTATAATTTCTAAATACAATCTAATAGCATATTATGTGGTATTCATTGTTTGAATTTGAAAATGAACATGAAGGAAAGAAAGAAGAAAGAAAATAGTGCTACATCTTTTAAGGGAGTTAAGCCATGTTAAAGTATAGGCCCAAATTTCAATGGATAACCGTACAACTAATATAAATTCGGTAAGAAAGAAATTTTCCGATATAAAATATTGTTTTATTCACTAGAACTTGTGAGCCTTATAATTTTGTTACGATTGAAGGTATATAAGTAAATAACAGAAAATGAAAGGTCTCCGCCATGTTGAAACTTCTGCGTACAGATGGCGCTGAGGTGGTAGTTTGTCAATACGGGTGCATTTTTTTCTTCTTTTATGATTAGTATGGAAGATTTCGTAGTGAAAGAAAGATCACATGTTCTTTCCGCAACCATCTGAAATACTATGTGAAAATATGAAAACATTTCGTACATTCAGACAGTAGTGCTTATTATCAAAATTTTCGAAGTGGCGTTTCGTCGCAATATACTCCGTGGTGCAGATTTTAGCCAACACTGTTGCCGAGATTTCACTCCGTGCCTTCTAACGATATGATCAATGCGAGTGCTTCGAAATTGTGAAAGTTAAACCAAGTTAGAAGTGAAGAGTCTGTGATGAAATATTAGCTAGTTGCGTAATGTATAATTACAGATAAATTCAAAATTAAATTGTGGATCTAAGTATGTATCGTTTATATTACAAAATTGTTCTGTGCTATTATAAGTCAGTGAATTTATTGAAACCTAAGTTAATATAAAAAAATCGTGTAATTAAGAAAATATATCTGTGTTCAAAATCTAGATAGCATGGAAGGCTCTGGGCCATCCAGAAAAAGTTTCCCGTTTGTAAGAAATTCAAGAAAGTTCATACAAGTGAAGGAAATGTCTAACGAGGAATGTAATAATAAGAACAGAGAGGACGTCTAAATGGACATGAACGAAATAGTGGAAGGAAAAAGATTACATCTTCAAGTAAAGACGGAGAAAATATGGATGTTGAATTAGTTACTAAGCAACCAAAAAGTCAAGACACTAAACGAAATCGAGCAAGAGTTAATGAAAAGGAGGAATCAGTAAATGCTCCAAAAAATTTCAAAGCAAAGCGTGAAACACAATGTTGGTAGCTTTTGTGCTATTATGTTAGGTAATCACTTAAGAGAAGCTAGAATTAAGGTGAATTATGTTAAGGCATCGGGTCCTAATCGTGCAAAAGTTTACTTTTTAACATCCAATGATGCAAATTACTTTTACTTGAACAAAGAGTTTCAGGAGAAGTACAAGGTAAATGTCAAAATCCCGAAGAGTCTTTTACACAGAATGGGACTAATATATGGGTTACCGTTACATATAAATTTAGAAGAAGTACAAGATGAAGCAGAGGCTGAGAGAAACATTCCAAGACTCAAAATGGAAAGAATGAAGAAGATTAATCAAGAAAATGGGGAATTTGTGTTCAAACTGACCGAATTGATCAGCGTAACGTTTCAATCACAAAGGTTGCCCTCTCATATAAAGCTACTCAGTAACATATTTCAGGTACAGTGTCTCTCAAAACTTTTAGGACAACGACGTTTTAAACTAGGCAACCCAAATTACGTAATGCGCTGGTGGGTTGCGTGTAGAGTTAGGCTCAATTTCAGGCACAATAGATATTTGTGAAATACGCGAAAAGAATAAAACAAAGTATTATTGTATAAAACTCTAAAAAAATATCTGCATTACATTTGTCACAAATAAGAAATACTTTCTGAAAGAAAGAAAATCGATTTTCTAGTATTTCATCGCTGATGAGTCTACGCAAAGGAAAAGAGAAGAGAAGAAACGAAAAGGGACAAAAAATGAGAGGAGAAAAGAAAGAGCGAAAGGGGAAGAGGAAAAGTAAAAGAGGGAAGAAAAGATAGGACAGATGTGGATAGGAGAAGTAATGAGGAGAAAGGGAAAATATGCGAGGAGAGATGAGGAAAATGGAGCAAAGAGGAGAACAGAGAATTTGAAAGACATGAAAAAGAAGGAGAATAGGAGGTTTGATAGGAGAGGAGGAGAACAGAAGAGGGGAGTTGAGAGTAGAGTAAAAGAGAGAACATAAGAAGAACGAAAAGAAGAGGAGAAGAGTGCAGTGAAGTCGGAAATCTAAGACAGGAGAGGAGATAAGAGGAGTGGAGAAGAATAGGATGGAGACAATAGGTGAGAACAGGATGGAAGGCAATATGACATATAAGCAAAGGAGTAGAAGGGGAGAGATGAAGGAGAAGGAGACAAGAGATAGGAGACGAGAGGAGAGATGAGGTATTTGTAGAAAATATCGTCTCAGCGTCAAGAAATGATGCATTGATCAAAATATCGACATGAAACATTCAAAAATATTTTAAAATGAATTGGAGAATGTATTAGATCGGTGCGAAATGCCATTTGGCTGAGTTCAGAGCGAGATAAAATTTGCCACGTAAGATCTTTGATTCTACCTGCGATTATACCACTAAAAACATGGATGCAATTTTCATATTTATAAGAATTATCCAATTTTTCTCCATTTCTTAGATCGTTGAAATGGTAGTTTTGTTATTTAACATTTCTCCTCCTCCCATCGTTAATTCCAAACAGAATCATTCCGTTTCACACTGCATGGACAATGAACACAATGAGATATGTCTAAAACTTTTGAAATTTTTCTCCCTCCGGAGGGGTTTGAACACACGACCATCAGGTTGACAATCTACAACAGTAAACACTACCCTACAAACTTTCGTTCATGAGAATAGCTAGGAGGAGCTGACCAGTGTGAAATGTAGAAGCAACTCTCCTCCTACATGTAATGTGCAAAGAATACTTGTTTGTATCAAAGAAATCGAAGGTAGTAGGAATCGGCGCAAACATTTCATGGAGAATTTCACACGATGAAAACTTTTCATTCGATATTTGTAGAGGTATTCTTGCATTGAGCTGGAGTGGATAAAGGGGTAAAATTAGTATGTCCTCAATTACCACAAATATAAATAGTCATTTCATTAATATTTGTTAATGTCTTTGAAGCAGTACACAATTATCGTTAAAGTATCATAATTCTCGATCTTATACATAAAAATAACCCTTTGAACATGTGTCAATTCATTTATTTGTTTATTTTTTTTTAGTAAATTCCAGATGCAGAACAATGTAGCCACTCTACACTGCTATTACAAATAATGCTACAATGCTCTTGTTTAATAAAAGAAGAATTAAAAAAAGAGCACGTCGTAAGGGGACTCGAACCTGTAACCGCTTGATGCCCAGTCGAGAACTCTAAGCAATACACCACGCCTTTACCTTCCGTTCAAACAATAATTTTTATATATTCAGTCACAACAATATTATAAATGTTGTTGGATATTCATGAAGTTGAACTTTTACTTTAATTTTGAATTTCTTTTCTTGTATTAGCAGCTATCTTCGAGAAAATATTTCGAAGTGATGAAGAAAAACGAGAATTTTGATGTAGCGTTGACAGCGATGTGTACAATTTTTAATAAATTCTTAAATAATGGAAAAGTACCAGAAGATTGGTCCAAACCGTAGATTATTCCAATTTTAAAAACAGGCAAGGACCCTCAAGTAGGTAAATCATATAGACCTATAGCTTTGACGTCAGTTTTAGGAAAGATATTTGAGAAACTGATACAAAAGGAATAGAATGGTTTTTAGAAAGCCAAAACATATTTCAGTTCGAACAAATAGGATTTCGAAAGGGATTAGGATGCCAGGACGGATTAATCACTCTATCCTCTTATATTTTCGACTCACTGAAAAGAATAAGAATTCCATTAGCTGCATTCTTAGATGTAAGCGCACCTTATGATAATGTAGATATTAATATCCTAATCCAAACAATACAACAGCTAAAAATACCTCACAACTATGTTTCGATATTATGGATGTTACTGAGTAAAAGATCTGTATATTTCTACTTTTTCAGTGAAAGTAGAGGACCTTATTCAGCCTGCAAAGGGTTACCTCAGGGAAGTCCTTTAAGTTCTTTGTTATTCAACATACATATGATCGGGATGAAAAGGAAATTAATTAAAACAGTCAATTATCTTCAATATGCAGATGATATCTGTATCTATATCATATTACATTTTTTAGTAAAAAGGGAACACCTCCAATAGTTCACTCAATGTCTCGAAAAACAAGAATTCCCATTACATCAAGAGTAAAATATTTAGGTGTCATCTTGGATGAAAAACTAACTTGGAAGGGCCAAACTAAAGCAATACAAGTCAAATCAGAAAAAGTGTTTAATTTGTTCAAAGCAATAGCAAATACTCAGTGGGGATGTCATCCTCGAGTTATGCTTTTATTTTACAAGAATTATTTTCGGCCTATGATAGATTATTCTCTATTGGCAATGTGTAACTTGACACAAGGAAAATTGAATTCCATTGATTTCATACAAAGGAAATTCTTGAGAAGATGTTTAGGCGTTATGAACAGCACTCCAAACGTAGTAGTATATATGGAAGCAGGTGAATGTTGCATTTCATGTAGACAGAAGATGTTAGCAGCAAATATGCTCCTCAAAGTGAAATCATATTGTGAGCATCCTTTCAAGAATGTACTAAAAATATGATACACTTACATGAAACAGGAAAAGTAACAAACAGAAAAGCTGCTATGTGTATAGAATTGTATAATTCGTTTTGTCAAGAATACCATGATGTTCTACAGATGCGTTCACGGCCTGTTTTTTCATTAGATTATCCTCGACAGTCTGGATAATATTAATTTCCCTTGTTATTCGCACATATCGGAATAATTTACTTAATGGCCAAGTTTTTATTACATATACTCAGATGGATCTAAAAGTGAGTCAGGAGTTTAGATGCGCAGTGTACGATCCACAACATAAAAGAGATCTATTATTTCGGCTTCCGCAAGACTGTTCAATATTTACAGCAGAATCTTACGCAATTTACCAAGCTTTAATGTATGTCCAAAAATTAAATTTACGAAAGTTCTTAATACTTACTGACTCGCAAAGTGTATTACAGGCGCTTAAATCTTCTTACAAGAGTCTTTACAAATTATCCCCTTATATTATAAATTGTATACAATTAGTTCAAACAATACAAAAATCTGGAAAAACCATTGAGTTTTCTTGGGTTAAAGCTCATAGTAATATTACAGGCAATTCTCATGTAGATGAATGTGCAAAGAAAGCAATGTGTCTTCCAAATATTACGAACTTATCGTTATACTATACGGATCTTCTCCCTAGAGAAAAGAAGAAAATTCTGAATGAATGGTTGGATCGGTGTCGAAATGAACTTACAACAGTTAGAGAATTATACAGACCATTTGTTGAATTCAAAACACACAAACCATAGTTTCATCATGTAAGTGCTACAAGAAATGTAATTATATTAATTAATAGACTGAGAACGGGCCATTTGTGTACTAGGCAACATTTATCCAAAATTGGAATAACGAACAATAAGAAATGTGAATGTGGCTGGGAAAGTGCAGATGCACAACATACAGGGTGTCCGGCTTAGACCTTTAACATTACAAAACAGTATAACTTTAGTTACATTCAATTTCAAATGAAACTTATTGTTTGTATGGGACTGGCAACTGTGGCCATTTGCGAGAATCACCAGTACTTCGAGTTGACGTGACGCGCATGCGCGTGTAACGCATAAATTCCAAGATGGCGGAGTTGACGGTTCAGCAGAAAGTGTTCTGCGTTCTTTCACCGGAAGAAAATAAATCTGTGAAGCTTGTTCAACGTGCTTTTCGGCGTGAATTCAATCTTCAACGTCACGACAATTTTCCTTCCTATTTGAATATTGCTAAGTGGGATAAACAACTAAGAGAAACTGGAAGTGTTGTGTCAGTGGCCGTGAAGTACGCGAAGCGGAAGATATCAGAGGAAAACATTGAGGTGATTCGCACTGCATTCACAAGAAGTCTAAGAAAATCAGTAAGACGTGCAAGTTTAGAGCTCAACATTCCTCGGTCTACTATCCATGACGTTGTGCACAAAAGGTTACGTCTATGGGAGTACAAGATCCAGTTACATCAAGGAATTTATGCTGATGATAAGTGAACATTTTCCTGAAGATGGATAGGAAGAGGTTCTAAACCACTTACTTGCCTCCGCGCTCGCCGGATCTTTCCCCCCTAGACTTTTTCTTCTGGGGGTTCATCAAGGACCAAGTCTACAGTATGCCCGTCGAAAACTTGGAAGATTCGCGTAACAGAATTCGTCAGGCGATTAACAATGTGACCCCTCAAATGCTAGTGAATACATGGACGGAATTGGAATATCGGTTCGACATCTGCCGTGCCACAGGGGGGCTCATATCGAGGTTGTGTGAAGTGCTGGTGCTGGGACAAAAAAATGCATGAGTTTTTCTACCAAAATGTAAATTTTGGTAAAAAAAATTGGGTTTCTCTGCAAAATTATGCTCTTTTGTAATGTTAAAGGTCTAAGCCGGACACCCTGTATAATACTGGAATGCTCAAAATATAATAGAGAGAGAAATATCTTGTATAAAACTTTAAATCATCGAAAGGTCCAGTTTCCAAAATTATAGTTTGTTATCATTTTTAAGGGAGTGTAAGATACAATTGTAAAAGATAAAGTGTTCTTTAAAAAAAAAAACTAATAATCTGATATCTGTAAAATAGGGGGGAAAACTGATAATTTTAATGTAAACAATTGTGTACATTTTATATGTGTATTGTTATGGACAAAAACGGCATAAAAGCTGTTAGGTTTCAAATAGATGAATGAATGAATGAATGAATAAACTAAGTTACCAGAGGATAACGAATCCAGTAAATGTTGGAAGAAGGAAACATCGGAAGAAACTGAAAGGTAAGTCTTATATTTAAATGCTTGTTGCTTAATCCATCAAAAGCAAAACGTTTGCCATATGCAAGAGTGATGCAGAATGTATGATTTATTTATATGTTGAGGAAATACCTTCCGATATAATTTCTGTGAGAATATCGCTTCAACTTGTCTTCCTTTTCAAAGCAGCACGCATTTTTCCTTACAAACGAAGTTGATAATTCTTTGCAATTGTAAAATCAGAAGAGAACGTTATTTTAAATTAGACATAATGCAGATATTACAGTTTTGTGATTATTCCTAGAGAATGAAATACCTTGATATAGATTATATTCTGGCATTAAATCGATATTGCACAAAATGCTCTACTATCGTTCCTGTAAGATTATTTAAGTATTTCACTGGTGCTATTCAAATGTACTACATCGGAATTTGCATTACAAATAAGTCGTTCAATATAGTTTCACTTTGCCCTTGTACATGGTTGGAACGAGTCGTTTCTTACCTGTTTAGAACAAGATTTTTCTCCTTTATGTTTTTGAAACTTGAACACAGTTCATAAAGCTCGCAAATGTTAAATGCATTAAGTAGGTTAAGCTGTTAGGTTGGATTGGAATAGATTTAATGTGAGATCCCCGAATTTTGTGCAAGTTCTGGAAAACGTTCTGTTAACTTCTTTCACAGAATCAGGTCACAAAACCAGTTTTGTAAGCTGTATAAAACTCTTCGGTTTTCTCATTCTTTCATAATTTTGAACGCCTTGTAATGGTAGTGCAGCATTTCCATAAGTTCATGCTTTATGTATTTAAAGTGTAAAAGTACACCCTAACAGCTAAAAGGGTAAAGTCCTAACCGAATACCAAACAATAGTTTGCGTGTTTACTGAGAATTTACAAATTACTATAGATTAGTAAAGATTAGAAGTTCAAATATTTTACAAGTGCAAGGCCAATCATTTATTTGTGGGTAAGATTGATTGATTTTCAGAGAAATCATAATTTGTCCACATTATGCTACGAATATTTGATTCAATAACCTACTGAAGTCCAAGTCATATTCATAGGCTTGCGCACGGGGGCTCACGGACGTTCGCAGATTTTTTCCACATAGGGACAAGCAAGATATTTTTTCATGGGTCATATTACCCCGATAATATGGCCATGGGGCTGCCCTCTCAAAAACACCACTTGAATTTGAAATTATCGCATACTTGCGTCCCTCCATTACATAATAATTAATGTAAATTACTATGACTGAAATCAAATTATACATGTGAAATATATACTTTTAGATTGATATTCGTTTTCGAAGAGGGAGGTGTGTTAAGCCTTGCTCCCCTTTTAGACGTTCCATGCCCATGCATTATTATACTTACAACTAGAAATTTAGTGTAGAGGAATCTTATGACTGTAATTAAACGATATTATTGGAGTAAATTAAGTATTTCAAGCCGATGAAAATTCAAATTAACTACGGGGAAGGGGTAGCAGTGGCGCAACCACAATGGGGCACAGGGGCATTGCCTTATCCCAATCTAGGACGGAAATCAATTCTAGGAGGGCAGACATTGAAGTAAGAGAAAGTAAAGCTAGCAGAAATTAAGAGTAGCAGGACAATAGGATACTCAAAATGGAATTAGTTTTCACGTCTTTCTATCATATTTTTCCCAGACGGCCAGGAGCACTTGTAGGGGGTACAGAGGGGCAATTGCCCTTCTACTTCAAATTTTATATACAAACAAAAATACATTTCGTAAAATTTTCTTGCTCGCTTCGCTTCTCAATTTCTGCATTTCTTACAGTCTTGTCAAGACCATACTTACAGCTAGGGGACGGCGGGAGTTGTCCCTGGGCGCTGAACAATCTGAATGAGAAAAATTGTAAAAGAGAACCCCATGGTGTCCCGTGAAATTTATTGCGCCATATTAAATCAATACTGTTTTCAATTTGCAAAAATTTGAAGAGTGAAATTTTTTTGCTCGCTTCGCTCGCAATTTATTTTCTCCAGTGCATTGTAAATTAATAGAGACAGTGTAAGAACAATTAAGTGCTTCAGACAGTTGCTCCTGTAACAGCTTGGTTTGGAGGAAAAGGAGCGCGCATATTTCAGAGACAATTTATATCATTTTTGCTGTTGGTTTCTTATGGGGCGGATGAATTGATTATGTAATGTATATAAATAATATATCATGTATATATATACATACACACACATATACCCATCAATGCAATAGAACTAAAACAGTGAGAGAAAGTGAAGTTTTTCTTTCCCTGAACTTTCAAGGCTTTTGCCCCCCCCCCCTAATGAAATTGTCTGCGAACGCCTATGGTCATATTTCACATGCACTGTAATGATAGATCTGGGTCACTGAAGTGGGCTGATACCGTGAATCAAACCTTTCATAATTCTGTTATAACAGGACCACTTCGTTAACCATTATGGTGCAGTTAAGATCAATTGTATTCACATCCACTTACACAACATCTCTAAGTTGTTTTCATTTTATTATTAACTCAACTTGTCTGTGGTTGTAACAATGTAATGAAAATGATTATTTCATCTTTGTTAAGTTCATAGTCTCATACACCATATTAACAAAACTTTTATTTGCTCCTTTTGCAGATGAACAATTGAGAATCTATTTGATGTGTCTTCCAAGAATTCCTTGAAATTTGTAAAAAGGACAACAGATTTGACTAACAATGGCAACCTAATACCGTGGAAGTTTGTGGATATGCTTGTATGGAATCAAAATCGTCTGTGTGGATTGTTTGAACTGTACACAATTTGCAGATACGTGGTTGAATGGTGATGGTTT
This sequence comes from Lepisma saccharinum, assembly GCF_977018435.1. Classification (NCBI taxonomy): domain Eukaryota; kingdom Metazoa; phylum Arthropoda; class Insecta; order Zygentoma; family Lepismatidae; genus Lepisma; species Lepisma saccharinum. The sequence continues at coordinate 104,631,060 of NC_139232.1, forward strand.
ACAAGATATCAAGAGTCCAAATTATACTCAAGAAATAATGTTGCAAGAGTTCTTAATATCTGGTTGCAAGTAGTCAGCAATTGGGAACGGTATATTTGAGAAACTGAAAATAATGGGAATGGTATAACTTGTTTGTCTTGTCTGTCAAGTTATAGAACACCTTCCTTGAAATTTTTGCTAGTTCCAATTTTTAAGGATATTTGCTTTCTGAATGGGATGATGATTTCAAGATCGCAAGAAGCATACGCATCTATGAGAGAACGACATAATGTTTTGCAGGATGAGCAAGAAGGAGAATGAAGTTACATTGAAACAGAAATGTTAATGTGAATTTATAAGTATATCCCGAATATATAGTTTTAGTAGTCTCTTCATGCTATGATTTTTGAATTATTTGAATTTTATTCTAATGGTAATTATTACGATATTGTATCTTAGAAAACTTCTCTCACAATTCTTATCTGATTAATACTGAACTCTTAGATATCAACAGTATTTGGAAAGTTACTTTTCAAAAGTAATTCAAAGTTAATCACTTGAGAAATTAATTCAGTTATAATTACTGTAGCTTTAAAACGTATCTAATTTAGTTACTATTACAATTAAATTACTTTATCCAAGATTAGTTATATCTTGTAAGACATGGTTCAGAACATGAAATGCAAGCGCACTATTCATTTAATCACAGATGACCACCAACAACTTAGCATTAACTTTCATATATAATTGAGGACTAAAAGTGGTAAACGTTGTAAGTGCCAAAAGCGAAAGTGTTGGGAAATCGCATCGTTCCGCACATCAGCCCGTAAGAACGTGCACACTAGTAACCTCTTTACACGCCCTTTGAACTACTTAGAGGGCTCTCAGCCACATTTCACGTTTACCACATTATAAAGCATGGCACATTCAAGAGTTTAATTTGGAAAACGGTGTTTGAATTATTGTGGCACCTACAGCGTTTACCAATTTTACTTCAATTATAACTGCTTGTCTCCGTGTTGGAGTGGTTAGAACAGCTCGTTTCGACGCTAGGAGCCTCTGGTTCGAATCCCGGCATGGCTATTCTTTGTATGTGGTCCTTCATAAGTTTCATCATTTATCACTCATTCTCATCTTTGCGATTAGACAAAAATGGCAGAAAAGCGTAGTAAAATACATTAAATCAATCAACCATATAATTATGACTAACTTAATATATTTTATATGTAAATACAGAGGCAATAAAATCCACATATTTTACTTAAGGATGAAAAAATAATATTTTCTTGTATTCTTGTTGAGCAAACAATATATTATTCAGAATTACTGTTGAACTGTGGTATACCAATGAGGATTGTTGGAGATTATATAGCCTTCTGTCGAAATTATTCTAATAAAAATACGCTTGGAATAGATACTTCCTGGTTCTTTGCAATAAATAAAATTGTTCTCATGGTCTCACGATTTCAATAATCACTAATTCATCCATTCTTTCAGGAGAGGATATGATTCAACAAATTGTAAAAATGGAACAGAAGAAAATTTCTTTATGTGCGAAAAAATAGTAATTGTACACTTCTGTTCAGATAAATTGGTACATACTTCAACTCTTCGACCCTATAAAGAGTGACACTTTATGTGAACAGGAGTATACAACTAACTTTGAACTTAGTTACTAGTTCGGTGAAAAAATAACTGCATTTCAGGTACTAATTTCATAACGTAAGTAGTTTACAGTTAATGTTACTCGAAAATGTTACTGTTAGTTCCAAAGACAGCTGCAGAACAAACCAGTATAATTCGTGAAGAAGTGTGAAACAGGACTTTGGGCACTGTACTTAAGTAGTATGAAACGTACAAATAATCACTGTGCTGCTCCTTTACCTTTATTCCCGGGTGTCAAATAAGGGCCTCCCCGATGGCGTAGTGGTAACGTCGTCGCCTTGTAGCTACTCAAGAGGTTCGATACATGGTGGAAGCGCATTGAACAGTGGTTCGGATCCCACTTTTAACTGTAGGTCCAGTTCTGATTAGCCTATCTGGACTTAAGACATGAATTCAATGTTTTTAAATAAATAATTTTCTTAAAGTATAGTAATTTGAGCTTTAATTTCCATTGTAACACTGTTAAGCCTTGTTTCCATGTCATTAAAATGTTGACGAAGGAAAAAGTTTATAGTATAAAAAATACATATAAAAACGTAACGTTTCTACCCTCTAACGGGGTCTTCTTCAGACGAATATTCACAATTGAATATTCGTCTGAAGAAGAACCTGTCAGAGAGTGGAAACGTTACGTTTTTATGTGTATTTTCTTTTATACTATAAAAGTTTTCCTTGCTCACCATTTTAATGTTTGTTTTTTAAATTTCCATCTTCAGTTTTCTTCCAATATTGCGAATAAGAACTTTTGCAGGTTTTAATATACCCGAAAATATTATGAGCGAAGATTCCTTGGTCTTATCGTCATCCTGAGAAAATGGAACACTTTTTTGTATCAGTTGTAATTCTGGAAGAAAAATACATTAAGAAACTGACACTTACAGCCTTGTGGAAAAATTAACATTAATACTTTTAAGCATTTTGAACAATGTTTATAATTGAAAAAATTGAAAATGTGTTTTATCTTTAACTTCATTTTACTAACACAGGGTGCGGAAAATAATATCTTGTAAATGACGTTTCAACAATGAAAGCACGGTGCGTTGCGTTGCGTTCTACCAAAGAATATTTTGAACGGTCACTCCATACACAAGGAAACAACTTCGCTGCAGCAAGCGAACGGAAACGTCTCTGCGCAAGTAGTGACACGAGACGGCTCTAGAAGTACCAATGAACACGTGAGAGGGAACGGGGGATAGCGGCTGAAGTAACCAGCATTGGCAGAATCGTGTACTACTTCGCTCTGCCCACTCGATCCCTCCCCCCCCCCCCCCATCCTTTCCACCTTCTCTGGCGCTCTGTTCAGCCTTGTTGCAACAGAGATAGTCGGGACAAAGTATAAAGCCTCCGATCAAAGGTAGAAGGTACTGTAATACAAAATCAAGTATACAGTCAACGCAGTCACGTATCCAGAAATTCCTTTCGGGGGGCGAGGGTGACAATATATTTTTAAGGGGTATAGATAGAACCTCACAAGTATATATTTGCCCTTTTGGAGGCAAAACGGGTAGAGTGGGGACAAGGAAAGTTTACTTTCTCTTGGTAGACAAGACCTAGCATTAAGAGGCCATAGTGCGGAGGCAAAAAAATGATGAGCAACTGTCCCCTAAATAGTAACCACCGTTTAAGGCTGCCATTTTTATCACAACGTGTTTGTCCGTTTCTTCTCATCAGGTATCAAAACATATTTGGTGTCTTTGAGTGTCTTCACGAAGCTGTTACACAATGGATGGACAATCGCCTCGACAATACGAGATTCAAACTGTGGACTACAAATTGCACGCACACAGTTCTCGAATATCTCTCCCTGATTCGAGCCTGAACAGAACTAATGTGTCTTGTCTTTCCATGTATGCAGCTCTTAGAAAAGCAGAAACCTACCAAATTGTTCATATTCAGGCCTAAGCACTCGCAAGTGTTCAAAATTGTCCTTCACAGTTTCCGCAGTCTTGTCATATATCGGCACGAAACAAAGGAAGTCTTCTCAAACACAGCTGGATCGAGAAACAATTAATGCACAGTGAAAACCCTTCCGTCCCAACACACCTAATGTTTCGACTTCCAATATGATAAAATGCTCACTCATTTATCTCAAGTGGCGTGGTAGGGGTCATAACCCTCCTTTGGCCCAGTATTTCTAAAGAAATGAACGTGAAAGGCAGAGAAAGATGGCAAAATGAGGACTGACTACCGAAAAAAGTATACGTAACCGCCCCCCGTATACATGCTATTATCAATAACAGGGTTATATAACATTTTCTATCTTGCCTAGATAATTATTACTCTCCTTAAAATATCGTCACATTATTCAAGAAGCCAAATACCTACTTTATCTAGTGTAAACTTAAATATTTCCTGACGGGTGGGTCAACCCCACCTTATCCCCACCTTGGACATGTGCTATTATCAATTACAGGGTTGTAGATTTACCTTGCCTCGATAATTATTTCTCTCCTTAAATTTTCGTCACATTATTTTATTTCACACACACACACACAAGAAACCAAAAAGCCTCATTTTATCTAGTGTAAACCGAAAACTTTCGGGGGCTATAGCCACCTGAGTCCCCTCCTTGGATACGTACCTGAGTCATCGCAGCATTTGCTTCAAAAGAATTCACAAAATGTTTTTAATTGTTTTAATTACTGTCCTCACTTGGTCCGTTTCGTGTTTGAATTAACTACACTTATTATTGTATTTTCTACTCTGCGTTCTGAATATTAAAATAGATACTGAACATAAAACAACGGATTTTCTATTAATATTTAACTACACTTATTACTGCATTTTCTTCTGTGCGTTCTAAATATTAAAATAAATAATTAATATAAAACAACGGATTTTATATTAATATTTCGACTATTACTACCCTCCACTGATGATATATTGCTTATTTCTGTAAAAAGAACATATAATTAAAATCTCATGATTATCAATTTTCCTGATTTACTATATTTTTAATCCACTAACTCAACTCTAACCAATATGGCGCCATCTCACATAGAGTACCCTAATCGACCAACCTGTATGTACAGTCACGGACACTTCTGGGTTGTAACGACCCTATTGAAGAAGCACTCAAGCAAGCCATCTATGTCTAACCACCAAGCTCCTTGTGACTAGACAACCCAAACAACATTGTAATTCTGCGGCTTGTACACCAGTCACGGGTATACATTTCTGTAAATTGAGCAGTGATGCCAAAGAGAAATACGAGATGAAGATTGTCGGAAGTAATGTCTCGTGTTCTCGACACGGAATAATACTCGGTCCAAGTTACGTTCCTTTATTTAATGTTGTTTGGTAACGAACCTGACGGACTGGGTTTATATTTTCACTCCTTGCATTACACTAAGTTCTATATTTTACAGTTATATTAATGCTTTGAACGAAAATAATACCTAGAACAACATCCAACACACGTTCACACCACTCTTGTCACACACATGCACGTGAAAACGCACACACAAAGCTAATGATTGATTGATTGATTTAGTTTATTTTACTTCGCGTTTTGTGCCTCTTGGCTAATTTGCGAATATGGGGATGATTAATGAAATGATGAAATTGATGAATGGACATTCACAAACAACCAAGCCCGACCGGGATTCGAACCCGGGACCCTTGGAGTCGCAGCGCGATGTGCTAACCACTCGGCCACAGGGTCGGGCACACACAAAGCTAAGTTTTAACTTCCAAGTGAAGGTCCAAATTACAGTAAACGGAGAAGCATGATGTGCGAAACACGTGATATTTCACAGAAAGAATGCGTCTATTTTTGACATACGTGGTTTCTATTAATAGAGAATGAGACAATTATCAGAAATTAAGATGGATTTGCTTTTTCATGTGCTGAGGAAGGAAACAGACTGATTGGAAAAGAGAAAAAGTAGTGCTATTGATAGTGTGTTGGTTAGCGTGCAGAGCTTTCATCAGCTAGCCCTAAGTTCGATCTCCACTATGGGCAAACTTTTTTTATTATTTTCTTGCAGTGAACAAGTTTATTATGTTGTTTTCTAGGCATTTTAACGAAAGGATACACATCAAATTTAATATTTTAATCTGTCCTTTCATTCTTCTAATAGGTTCTATATCACAAGGGATATAGAGATTCTCTATCTTGGCGAAGGATATTTTCTCAATAGTTCCGTAGCTACGATTCTCCAGTCCCTTCCACCCACTTCTTTTTTTAATTTCTTCATATCTACTCACGAAATACCATGAATCTAACGAAAACACACAGATAAAGTTAGAACAAGAAACACACCTCGCATCGAAGATTCCAGGTTTGAGTTCTGGATTTATTGCGAGGGTGGATTATTCCTGTGTGTCTATTTATCATCTTCGTCTAAAAAACATTCCTCACTATTCCCGTGATTAACTTAGGGAGAGACCAAAGCTACTCAAAAAACAAAAGTACAGAAAACGCAAGACACGCCTGGCTACGCATGTAATACCTTAGGAATTAGCAATCTGAAAATAAACTTTCGTTTTGGTGGACTACTTGCAAAATTGTTTCGTGTTGTCTCGTTTGGACTGTTTGCTAGCGTGTCGGACAAGCGTGCGGGCAACCTGAGTTCGAGCCCACCAGAAGGTATCTTTTTTTTTTGTCTAATTTCATCCAACCTTATTTATAAAACTCAGGTTTCTTTAAATCCTGTTGAATTACATACCACTTCGTATGTTGGCAATCTGAAAGCAGCAAAGATGAAAATTAATACGATTTTTTTATTATTCCTAGAAAATGACAATGAAACCATTAATAACGGTTTTTGCAATGTGATATTGATATCATATATTGAAATACTAAAAATGGGGAATTTTCGCTTGAAACAACTTATAAATGATCATATCCTGATGTAAGATGCACGATCAGAAAGCCTGAATGTTGCATTCAAAACTGCAGATAACTAACTAACTAACAAACTAACTCTCTAGCTTTCTTAATCCCGAAGGTTCATGGCTGTAGCAACACAGGCCTTCCATCTGTCCCTATCCTGAGCAAGATCTATATACTCTTTTCCATCCCTACCGATTTCCTTTAGGTCCTACTCAACGTAGTCCCTCCATCTTCATCTTGGCCTTCCTACAGGTCTCTTACCATCAGGTGTCCCAACAAGAATCCTGTAAACTCCTCTTTCCTCTCCCATTCGTGCCACATGGAATGCCCACCTACGTCTTCTTCATTTAATTATTCTAATAATATCTGGACATGAATACAAATTATGTAACCTTGTCCACTCACCTGTCTCCTTATCCCTTCTATTTTTAGGTCCAATTATTTTCCTAAGGATCTTATTTTCAAATACTCTCAATTTATGTTCCTCTTTCAATGTAAGGGACTAAGTTTCACACCCATATAATACTACAGGCAAAATTACTGTTTTGTATATTTTAACTTTTAGTTTCTTAGATATTAAACGAGAAGACTAAAGTTTTTGAAGAGAGAAGTAACATGCATTTCCTGAATTAAGCCTACTTTTTATTTCTCTTTAATATCATTTTCACTTGTTAATATTACTCCTAAGTATTTGAATTTGGAAAGTGGTTCAAACGAGTTGTTATCAATAATTAGATTTTGATTATTACCTAACACTTGGTTTCCGCCTGTAAGCATATATTTAGTTTTCTCTTTCTTAACTTCCAAACCTATCTCTTTAACAGTTTTGAAAAATATTTTAGCATTATTCTTAATTGTATTTATATCATCCCCTAATAAGTCTACATCATCTGCATATGATAACAACTGAGTCACACCATTAAATTTAGTCCTTCGTTAGTTTCTTTTATCTTCCTAACAGCATATTTTATGGCAAAATTAAAGAGCAATGGAGATAATGCATCTCCTTGTTTTAATCCATCATGAATTGTAAATTTGTGAGACACATTAACACCCACACGAATTTTAATTTCTGTTTCACTGGTGCATACTTTTATCATATTAACAAGCTTCTTAGGTATTCCAAACTCGACTAATATATTATATAATTTATCTCTTTTGATTGAATCATATGCTTTTTTTAAATCAATGAATAGCTGATGGACATTTTAATTATATTCCCACTTTTTCTCAAGTGTCTATCTGATGTGAAAAATTTGATCAGTAGTTGATCTGTCACATTTAATGTAATTACATAAAGTGCACTTACTACACAAAACTGCAGAGAACAATGCATTATTTCTTAACAGTTCACCATGCATGACTTATAAACAGTGAAATTTATTTTCGTACTATAATAGGAATTTAGTTATTAATATAAATAAACAAGAGAGGAGAACTAATGATGAACTAAAATTGTAAACAAAAATAAAATATCTAAGTTTTTCAGAAAAAAGCACACAAGTCACAAACTGCGAATATCTGTTGATTTCACCTAAGAAGGAGAGGCTACGGTTTGGGACGGGACTTTCTATAGTGGTACGGTACCCTGCAGTTTTTTTTTATTATTTAATTAAAGGAATACACCTACTTATCAGTATCCCCAGTTCTTCACATTTTTCTCAGTTGTCATACATGTCAATTTTCTCTATGTTCTCTTTATTCTCATTGGGACAAACACAAACATCCATGCCCGAAAAGAGTATTGATAATATCGCACGTTAGCCAGCAATTTCCGAGGAAAAGTTTGATAGCCGGTTTATACTCGAGTGGTTGGGATCCCACTTTAAACTGTAGGTCCAGTCCGGTATAAGCTTTCTTACTGTGCATAAAGTGGACTTAAAAGAAGAAGAAATCCGAGGAAAAGCGCATGAAGGTTTCGATTTTTTCCAAGTGCCTTGATGAGGAGATGCTATTGTATGACTTTAAACTATCCAGGTAGCCCCATAGTAGCGAATAAGTATCACGTCCCACAGGTTATGGGTTCGATTTCCGTTCTACTGCCCAATTTCATTTTAATAACTCGAGCAACAAATGTTTGCATTTTATTTAATAATTTATTGAAATAAAGGTGAATATATTTTTACTTTATTTTTGGGTGGAAATCTCTATTTTACAGTTTTCAATTTTATTTATGGAAATATTTTTTTTAAGATCGTTTTCCACTTTTCTCATCATTTTACAAACATTTACATATTAAATTGTCCACGTGTTTTATTCAAAAAATGTTATACCTGGTGAAAAGTATACATTTCTTTCGAGAAAATGTACCAGGAATGAATATAATTCTATTCGCAAGTAATTGTCGTAAAAGTTTGGAAAAGAAAATTCAATTCGAAATTCAACAATTCGCACAGCAAATAAAATAAGAATGTGTGCAATAAATAAAATGAAATAATTAGTTGCATGAGTTAAGAAAAAAATTGGAGGCAATCAAATGGAATCGAACCAAGTACCTTCTACGTGTCAAACTAACACGCTACCACCACACCACCGTGCCTTCTGTCAGACGGACAATATATTCGTCTCGTGAGTAACGCTTGCTAAGTTCCTAAACATTGAAGCTCTTTTTTCTCGGGAATGACTGACTAATGTAATTGTTGTTGTGTGTCACGGAGATATGTTTACTGCAACATTTGAGCACACAATCGAAACATACAGAAACAATGTTTGTTCTGCACGTCATTACTTTTCCCCGAGTTCAAAAAATATCCAGAATCCAAACTCACTGCTAGTTACCCAGTTATGCAAAATATGCCTGGACTACACGCATGCGCTTTATCAGGGATGCGAAGGAACCTCGCAAAGTTACAGAAGGTTCTCTGGGGGTGCTGTCGGTTGGCCGCGGAGTCACGTGGTATCTTCTTATCATTCGAACATGACCTTGTGCAGCACACTGAAGCGAGCGAAGGTATTTCATGTGATTTGTAAGCTGGAACAGACTTTACACGCGTCACAATCGACAGAGGTTTGTCCTCAGCTTATTCTTTAGGGACAGGCAAACCACACTAGGCATACAGAGTATAAATATGGGAGGCAATTATTTCTCAGTCTCCTCACACTGACAATTTTATTACCCTTTTTGGAGTTAGTTGGCCATAGAAACGGATCTTATTATTGAAGTCGTATCTCATGTGATGGCTTGGTTCAGCTGATCAGGTTTTCTGACAAAAGCAGGGCAGGTTATCCAAGAACAATCTGCTTCCTTCCTCATCCTGTATAAAGCATACGAGCACATAGCACAAATATGTAAGAGAAATATTTGTTAATTGGGTAACTTGTTTGCAATTGAATTTCTATCATTAACAGCTGCAAAGAAATTCTGTAATTATCAAGTGCTTTACGGGCTCAACGTCAAGTTTGGATTTGTCGGTTATCCAAATATTATTAATTTTGAAAATACTCTTTCAGTTGGTGGAATGTGCCTGAAATTGAATGACATATTAAATCGTGAACGTATTTTGTTTCTTTAATTAAAACTTTTAGTTTACAAATAAATCATCAAACCAACCTGTGTTCTTCTCCCTTGTTTATTTATAGTAATATCTAAAATCCCATTGAAGCATAGAAAAAACTTTTCGCTGTTCATAAGTCAGTCATTGTTCTCTGCAGTTTTCAATGTAACATTCAGGCTTTCTGATCGTGCATCTTACGCTTCACATCAGTGGTATTTATAAGTTGGTTTAAGAGAAATTTTCCATTTTTAATCTTTCAATATATGATATCAATATCACATTGCAAAAACAGTTATTAATCGTTTCAATGTCAATTGCTGGGAAAGAAAATCGTATTACTTTGGATTCGAACATGCAAACGCAAGTATCAAAGTATTTACTTTAGACAACACTCACAATTTTGAAACGTGGAAAGGTTAACGGAGAATGTTAAATTTGGTGTGTTGACATAATGTAGCTACTGAAATATTAGCACTGACAACTAGGAAGCGATCTCAATTATAACGTGGCTGCATGCTTTTCGCTAATAAATAACTGTGTTTTTTCAACGTATACACAAATACATCGTCGCTTCGGAACAAGAAATGTTCATCCTTGCTTCTTTCAGATTACTAACATACGAAGTGGCATGTAATTCAACAGGTTTTGAAGAAACCTCAATTTTTATAAATAAGGTTGGATGAAATTAGACAAAAAAAAAGATACCTTCTGGTGGGCTCGAACTCAGGTTGCCCGCACGCTTGTCCGACACGCTAGCAAACACTCCAAACGAGACAACACGAAACAATTTTGCAAGTAGTCCACCAAAACGAAAGTTTATTTTCAGATTGCTAATTCCTAAGGTATTACATGCGTAGCCAGGCGTGTCTTGCGTTTTCTGTACTTTTGTTTTTTGAGTAGCTTTGGTCTCTCCCTAAGTTAATCACGGGAATAGTGAGGAATGTTTTTTAGACGAAGATGATAAATAGACACACAGGAATAATCCACCCTCGCAATAAATCCAGAACTCAAACCTGGAATCTTCGATGCGAGGTGTGTTTCTTGTTCTAACTTTATCTGTGTGTTTTCGTTAGATTCATGGTATTTCGTGAGTAGATATGAAGAAATTAAAAAAAGAAGTGGGTGGAAGGGACTGGAGAATCGTAGCTACGGAACTATTGAGAAAATATCCTTCGCCAAGATAGAGAATCTCTATATCCCTTGTGATATAGAACCTATTAGAAGAATGAAAGGACAGATTAAAATATTAAATTTGATGTGTATCCTTTCGTTAAAATGCCTAGAAAACAACATAATAAACTTGTTCACTGCAAGAAAATAATAAAAAAAGTTTGCCCATAGTGGAGATCGAACTTAGGGCTAGCTGATGAAAGCTCTGCACGCTAACCAACACACTATCAATAGCACTACTTTTTCTCTTTTCCAATCAGTCTGTTTCCTTCCTCAGCACATGAAAAAGCAAATCCATCTTAATTTCTGATAATTGTCTCATTCTCTATTAATAGAAACCACGTATGTCAAAAATAGACGCATTCTTTCTGTGAAATATCACGTGTTTCGCACATCATGCTTCTCCGTTTACTGTCATTTGGACATTCACTTGGAAGTTAAAACTTAGCTTTGTGTGTGCGTTTTCACGTGCATGTGTGTGACAAGAGTGGTGTGAACGTGTGTTGGATGTTGTTCTAGGTATTATTTTCGTTCAAAGCATTAATATAACTGTAAAATATAGAACTTAGTGTAATGCAAGGAGTGAAAATATAACGGAAGGTTGTAATGAGGCGAATCATTACTTGATCCTTTTTTATTTGATATGTTTAATTAATTAATTGAATTGGATAAATCGGGTTTTAGTGTCATGTATTTTGGTAATGTTGTGGATGTCTATGTATTCATGTACGTGCGTATTCTTGGCCGTTGGGTAGGTAGGTGTGTCTCTGGACAGCCGACAAGCGGAAAGTTCCCAGTAACGGTTAGGTGATTAGCGGGGCCTATAAAAGGAAGGGAAGGAAGCAGTCGGCCTCAGATGTTTTGGTGCAATACGGCGAGGTGTATTTTCTCTATGGGGCGAAACGAAGAATTTTTCTTGATACTATGAATCGGCGCATACTTTAACTTTCTTTCTTATAATACACACACTTCATTCTTTTTTCACATTTAATTCAATAGTACATGTCATGTGGGAAACCGGGTACATATGTACACATACCTTCAGCCACCTTTTTTGGTACTGAAGATTATAATTTTTTCTTACTCGTGGAGCCAGTGTATGTTGCTGAGAATCGGCTTAAAAGCACAAATTATACCTATACAAGGTGTAGGGGGTTGTGAAATCCATCGACGAATTGAAAGGATTTATCCGGCGACGAAAGTTGGTGTCACCACTTTGAGCCCGAGTCGAAACTGCAAATTCGTCAGTGGATGCACGCAGATTCCCCTCCACCAAAAAAGTTCAAGACCCTCCACACTAGAGCCGGCAAGGTCATGCTTTCGTTCTTCTTCGACCGCAAGGGACCACTCCTCGTCGACTTCCTGGAGCATGGAGCTACGGTCAATGCCCAGCGGTGTTGTGAAACATTAACGAAGCCCAGGAAGGCAATCAAACCGAAACGTTCCGGTCACCTTTCTCGTGGTGTCGTCCTATTGCACGACAACGCTAAACCACACACAGCCAAAGCAACAAAGGAGTGTCTGAAAAAAAATTCAAGTTGGAAATCCTGAGCCACCCCGTATAGTCCAGATCTGTTCACGTGTGACTTACACATCTTCGGTGAGCTCAAAAAAGCACTGCGGGGACAACGGTTTCAATCGGACGATGACGTCAAGGAGTACGTGCGCAATTGGTTCCAACAGCAGCCTAAGGAGTTCTACGAGGGTGCCATTTTGCGACTGGTGTCACAATGGGATAAATGCCTAAACAGTGGTGGACAATACTTGTGAGGTTCGTTACGTATGTGCTGTGAAATATCCTCTGCCTCGTTATTTATTGACTGAGCTTAATTTATCTAAGATAGAAAATCGACTTTGCTTTTGTATTTAGCATAAAATATTTGTAATCTGGCTTTCAAGTGCTTCATGTATAATGTAACGTAATCGCTGGTAAGCCTGTTCACGGAGCAAGTCTTGACACATTTTGGCCACCTAATGTGGTTGTCCATCGTGAGATCACAGCGCAGTAAATTTATTTTTTAATAGTCAATGCACAGCTCAAAAATTTTACCTCTTTCTAATTTTTTAAACTTTATACATTAATGTGCATCCTTGAAATTATTAATAAATAAATTATGGCATATGTATAGTCTTGTTCACAAATATAAAATACAGTTTAAAATAGTTAGCAACCACTGGATCTAATGAACTCTAGTGGCCCGATGCTGGACCCAGTCCGGTAGTTGGGAAACACTATCCTAGAGCACGGTGGTCCTAAAACTGACTCAGAAACTAAATTGATTGGACTCAAATGGCAAAAGACAAGAATATTTTAAAAAATCTAACTTTCTTGCAGTACAAATTGTGTTTCTTCAAGTTCACTGTATGCTTTGATATGCTAATTGGGATTGGTTTAATTGTTTGATTGATTGTTTTTTTAAGTCTACTTTATGCACAGTGAGGCTAATCGGGACTGCACCTACAATATAAAATGGGATCCGAGCCACTATGTGCCTGCACTAATTGGGATTGGACCTACAGCTTAAAATGGGGCCTGAATCGCTGTGCCTCCATTAGGGACCCCCTTGATTACAAGGTGACATTATTTTATGCAAACGTGGAGGCCCCTCATTCTTTTATATTATTCAATCAAAATCCTGCTATTTTCCACTCCCAATTACAAGTTACTTTGCGATCTAAGTCTCCCTTGTAGTAGCATACCGATTTTAAGTATTAGATGGGGTATATGCACAAGTAGTTTCGCACACATATTATGAATAGTAAAGTTTATAATTCTTATGAAAATTTTAATAGTTTAATATTAACATTTAATTAATTTTCTCAAATTACATGTGAATGTTCCTTTTAAGTTCATTTTATGCTCACATAGTCTAATCAGGATTGGGCCTACAGTTTTAAGATGAAATTTGAATCTTCATGTAATTTGTCTGCACTGAAGATCAAATCTGGTATCCTTTAATACAAGACAACAATGCAATTGGGAAGACACAATCAGAAACTCACATATGGTAAAATCAAATTAGCAACTACAGGGTATACAGAAAGTTATGCAAACAAGATTTTAACTTACGTTATTTCGTACAAGGAGAGAGAGAGAGAGACATGAATCTTACATTGCTCTTTCTCTGCTGTGTGGATACTTGTTTTAAAGATTAAATTAGGTTATCATGCTGTGCATGAACTTTCAGTAAGGCGAAAATTGACTAAGTTTTAATAATTTTAGCACAAAGTAAAAATAATATGGATAAAAGACAGTTGTGAAATAGCTTGCAAAAATTTTCGATGTGTATTGATGATCTCTGTGATTATCTACCGATTCGAAGAAAATAATTATACTTACTCGGGCAAGAAGCGGCAACTTTAAAATTCAACCTCACAAAGCAGCTAGCAGGGAAACGGGATTTTGTCAAAATAACAGTTCTGCGCTGTAATTGGACACCGGGGGATACAACTGCAGGAATGTAAAGCAGGAAAATATGCAAAAACGAGTAGGTACTGGTTACTTGAAATAGTATACGTAATACTCCCTTCGATAATCTTGCGCACACTACTGCACATTACTACCATAAAAAGAAATAAGCTTATTGACCACATCTGCTCACCTCCGGCAATTCAGCAGAGCGCACACTAATTGATTTTTCGTGGACCTTGATATCACCCGACCATTCCTCCGTGGTCAGGCCGCCTATCCATTGGTCAGCTGTGGATCCATCCAGAAGAGACTTCTCCCAATCAATGTCCACGATTTTATAGTTGCTGACTCTTCTCATTCTGTGCAGAGGCTCCGCCTCCTCAACAAACCTTTCCTGGGATTGTTTGAAATTGCAAATTGCAAGAAACAATAACAGCAACAAAACTTTGGTGGTCGACGCCATGTGCCCAGTTTTCATCTTCTTTCACCGGCGAAAGACTTCGCTGTAAAGCGCTCTTGGAGGCAATGTTCACTAGCGTTGGCTAATGATCTGCAAGAACAAGAATAATACAAGACTGGTTAGTTTAGAAACCACAAGTCACACATATTCCGAGAAAGTTACCTTGTATAAGCCCCGTTCCCCAAAATGCACACACATTGTACACTAGATGAAATATTTTAACATTCAGAATTTAGGGATGCATTGGGTTTTCTAACCCAAAGTATAAATTATATGTTTGTTTCTAAATCCTCTTTATGCACAGAAAGGCTAATCGGGACTGGATCTACGGTTTAACGTGGTATCTGAACCACTAGGTGACTGTGCCTGGTATCGAACCAGGAACTCCTTGATAACAAGGCGACGATGTTAGCACTACGTAATTGGGGTGGCTCTAAATCATAGAATTACCATCATTGAGTATGTGAACACTATGATCAGTTTTGAGATTTGCCGGGTCATGCGATATGAGTCAATCGCATAACTTTTCACCTCCTTAGCTAGAAATTAGCACAATAACTGTTTACCAACAATCGAAGTGAACCAAAATGAACTTCATGGTTTCAAAACAGATGTATGTATCCAAGGAAATGCGCACACACGTCACGAAAGCCACATAGGTGGACGAGAGGGTTGAGTGGTCGACTCACGTAATAGTCACAGAAGATCCTGTGTTTCAGTCCCGAATTGAGCACGGGTAAATGTTGCTTCATCAGTGCCACCTATTCACCATTCATCCCCATCGACGGGATTAGACAATAGGAACCGGAATGCGACTCTAAATATGAAAAATCCAATTTAAGAATTCTATATCTTATATTGTGTAACGTTGTCAACCCTTCAGTACACGGGTGACATTGTTGTTACGTGACTGGACGGGTTGTGCCTATCAGGAACAAAAAGAATGAATCATATTAAAAACATAAAAACTTTTGTAAATAAAATAGCTATTTGTTTGAACAAATATGTGTATTACTAATTGATACATAATTATGGAAACATGAAAATCATTATTTTTAAGTTCTTGAACTGTAGTGTTAATCAAAGGTATCAGGCAGGCACATCGTACAGAATTTCGGATGCCCCTTTAAACTGTTGGTCCAATTTTGTTTATCCCAGCCAAGCAAACAATGCACGAAAAACAAACCTTTTCGCTTATGTTATGTTACCCTTACGTTTTTCAGATTTTTTTAAAAGAAAAAAACAATTTCCGAGTAAAAATAATATTTTAAGCAGCAGTGTGATGCTTGCCACCGTTGTGTTCTTTCAGAATGATTGCGTCATCATCGCCTACAGTTCCGGTCAGCCAAATAGGTAGTATAATGACAATGTACATTTGCGAACTGTTCCGAAAGGAAATATGGAAGATGTCCTTGCCAACATGAATTATTTCCGGTGATATAACACGCTAGTTGTCCTTTTACATACCGAAGCCTTGGAATGCCATTTCCTGTATGAAAACTGATTGCACTTTCTTCAATCTGAGTGTTGATATTGTGATCAAAAAGACATTACATTAGTCATGAAAGCAAAATTAAAGTAAAAAAGGAGGGAATGTAAATATAAATAGTTAATGAACAATAGAGAGTCGTTAATTTTTGTATGGACAAAAAACCGATTGAGAAGGACCTTCCAGTTCCAGATAGGCTTACGCAGAAAACCTGACTGAGTTTGCAATACACGTTCGGTTAAGCTTCTTGGTAAGCCTAAACTATAATTTGGTAGTCTTTTTGCTAAATCTAGTAAATATAACCGGCTTATTTTGGTGTCTATGAACAAATATCACGATTACTAATTCAAATTAGTCCTGGTGAACAATGATATGTTTATTGCCTATTTTAAACAATTTTTTGTACATTAGAAACTATACGTTTTGTAAATAAAACCTTAAAATGATGACCAAAGCAAACTTTAATTGTATAAAAAATATACATAAGAACGTAACATTTCCACCCTCTAACAGGGTCTTCTTCAGACGAATATTCACAATAAGAATTTACGTTATGTCTTTGTGTATATTTTTATACTATAAAAGTTTGCCTTGGTCAGCATTTTAAGGTCTTATTAACATGGAAAAAAGGCTAAACAGTAATACGTTTTGTCTGAAGAATTCCCATGTCCTTTGGAAGGAATGTTTACGTTTTTGTTTCCATATGGAATGTCAGCGTTACCGACATGAGAACAATTTAGAAGGTACTTGAATGCAATGGTGGCACGGAGTACACTGTGAAATTGTCAGAAAAAGAGCAAAAATTGATATATTTGGTGTATTTTTCGTTATTTAGCGTTGCTATTCTGTCTGGATTTGCTAATGCCAAGATGAGATGACATTGATGAAAACAACATCCCGGAACTCGAAATGAGAAACCTCAGTTGTTAAAACGACAATGAATTCGATGCGCTGACCACGCGTGAACTGGCCCTATGTTCTCGAAAGGCCTGTAAAACTCAATATAGTTGTCTTCTCTTTTGGCAGGTGGTCTTAGGCCACATTTTGCTTTTCTAGGTACATCTTCTAAGTATTATTTCTTGTAGTTAAATTTTCGTAATGTATCAGAAAAACTATGGACAGAAATACTTAAATTGCGATCGAATTACAATATAAATTATGGATATTTGCTCGTCTGTTCATAAGAGCCAGTAATCAACATGGAATGTCTCTTGCGACGTGTCAGATACTACAACATTTCATATTTGATTAAATAAAAAGAAAGCCTTTAAAAAAGGATCAGTTATACAATGGATCTTGTCAATGGTACATTGTTGGAATCTAGCAACTTAACTGTGAAGCAAGCAGTCTGTTTTATTGTTTTTTTTAAGATGAACTAAGATGTTATTTAAACATCACAACAAAAAGAAACATATGTTTTATGCTTCTAACAACCGTAGACTACAAGAGAAATAGTTGTATCATTTAAGTTAAATTGTTCATTGAGGGTAAATAATTTAGTTGTAAATAATAATAATATGTATGCGTGTGTTAGCCCATCTTGACCTTAATTCCTTCAACATTAAGCCCGTAACGCTGGTCGAACAGCAGCTAAACAAAATTATAAAGTAAAGACTAATCGTAGTCAAAGAGGACTGAAGTTAAGTGCTCATTGTAAAATGGCAAGCACTGCAGCATGCATACATGATTCAGGATTTATTTACTAAGTTTCAGCAATGAGGATTTAGATCTGATCAAGAAAAACTCATGTTCAATTTACCTGTATCTTCCGTCGACTCTCTCTGTTTGTGATCAATGTTGATAGTCCGAACCAGATCAAACAGACTGCAGGATTGCCTAGTAGCAGAAGGCCTTTTATAATCCTATCCTTAGCTTTTCCTATCGTTCGTAAGCACCCCTCCCCCTTTGCAATCTCATCATCATCACATTGTGAGAGATCCTCACAATGGTCGTCAATATTGTTGAGTGCCAACATTTTTTCTATCATGTTCTTACCACGTAACTTTTATAGTATTCATATCCCCTGCCGCTGTTGATAATGAATATTATCTTTTTATTATTATTATTTCTTCATGTGCTTCACCGTGGAATGACCAAGGATGTATCGTGAAGTAAACAGGAAATTAGAATGGTATGTTTTCCCCTGTTGCTGATGTTATCTTAGTCACGACAGCTGATGATCAGTAGCTCCGTCTATTTCGCTTCACTTTTGGACTCTCTCTGCATTGGTGCGTGTAGTTGGTTTCACGGTGCAACGTGGACTCACCTACAACCTACTTCGTTGAATTGGTGTCAGACAGTGGCGTTTCGTGGTCTGGCTCTATGGCTGTGCACTTTAGTCTCGCGTCCAGAAGTGTTATAACATCCCTGTCAAATACTCGCACCCGATCTTGAGCACATATTGATGCTTAATATATTGGCAACCAAAGTTTTGATCAACTTTCACTGAATATGGGGCTATGATAGAGTTATAATTCATGACATTTTAAAACTGATTTTTTACAAATTTCAAATATTTCGGAAATTATCCAGCCAATGACGAGAAGAGCGATGTTATTGTGCAATACGTAATTCAGCATTCGATAATCTGACAAAATCACTCAATGCATAGAAATACCCATGTACAATGTCAATACTATTGTCGATTTGCAAAATATATTTCATAAGAACTTCCTCCTCCGCTCCGCAGATATTAATGAACAATGAGAATAATAACATTGGCGTACACCAAAGAAGCCGATCCAACTACCAAATGGAGGAAATCAACTGTAATTTATCTAGCTGTTCTTTATTTCTAATGACAGACTAATCGAACCAAGCAAATCAAGCGAAATAAGAATGTTTCCTTCCCTTCCGCGTATACATATGTTGCTGCAGTTGGTACAGACTTTGTAGCTAACTTCCCTCATAAAATTCAACAACGTTAAATATTAAGTCTCTGCTTTCGCTATGTACAGTTTACCTATTCTTCATGAAATCAATCAGTTTGCACTGAAACCTTTACGAGATTTTGACACCGCTAAACAATTTTGCTACTCAGTAACAGTAACACACGATGCACGACATCTGGCTGATTGATGTACGCTCCCTTCGCGTGGGTTGATAATTCGGCTACTGCGCCACAGAGACAGTTTATTTTGGCCAAGATGCACTAAGCAAAAGTAATATCAGGCATGTTTAAAACACCCGTCTCGCATTCTGTTGCCCTCCTCACCTTCCCCTCTTTCTTCCCCTATCATGCAGGGGACACAATTCGGAGGGACAATATACCATTGAAATTTCCATTTTAAAAAAAATCCCTCAAAAGGCAATGATGAATGGGTTGGCTCGACTCTGTCGCACAATCTCTAATGGAATGGGTTTGCAACAAGCGGGACTCGGTCGACGCGGGTTGATACCACTGATCGCAGGTTTTTTCACCATCTCTCTTGGTGGAGCGGCGTGGGAACACTTGATATTACAAAGGAGATAGAGTTCAATAAATAAGTATAATAATAATGTTTTGCATTACAGATTTATTTGGGTGTGCACGTGCAAATGTGCAAATAGGCAGAAGCTGCTACTGGTTCCAAGAATTATATTAAAATAAATATAAGCTTTCCAACAGTATTTTTCCGTCTCCGGTCCTAATTTGCCTATTCCTGTTCGGTTAGGCTTCTTAGTGAGTATAAACAAAAAGAAACATGGCAGCCTTATTGCCAAATCTAGTAGATTTGACCATATTATTAATCATCTGTGAACAAATATACCCGATTACTAAAATAAATTAGTTCTGGTGCACAATAATGTTATTGTTGCCTATTTAAACAAATATTAGATCATTAGAAACTATTGTTTGGTTATTCCAAACAAACGTTTTCTCTGTCCTTAGTAACGAGTGGTAACGTGTTTTTGAATCCATGTGGAAATGTAAATTTTACTGTTATCATCATGATTACAATTTAGGAGCTACATGAACGCGGAGTACACTCTCAAAATAATAATAATAATGCCGGGACTCGAAACTAGAAATCTCAGCTTCTTCTTGTACAAGGGTAATGAACTCGTTGCACTGGCTATGGAAAGGCCTGAGACACGGAATATAACTTTCTTATCTTTTTGTAGGTTGTCTTACACAACGTTCTTTTTATCGGTATTATCTTATAACTTAAAGATAAATTTTGTAATGTTTCAGAAAAAATATGGACTGAAACACCAAAATTACGATTGAATTGAAATATAAATCATAACAATTAGTTCGCCTGTTTAGAGGAGCCAGCAATCAATACAGAATGCGGTGTTATAAACCACAAAGCCTCAAATCTGATGATATCCAAAAATCAAAAAAAAATATATTATCTTCTTCCAGCATAAATTATACTAAATTTTTCCATCTGAACTTCGAGTGTGAGTCAGCAGTCAAATAACGCATCTGCAAATACAATTTAACCTTGCCTTATGACGTTGTTGGTTGGTTTACTTATTTAAGTCTTGTAACATTTCAATTCTAACTAAACGCATTTCGTGACAAATATCCACAAATTATGCATTCACCGAACCGTAGTAGGATGAATAAAAGTACTTTAAGTCAGTGTTTGCATCGGAACAAATTTGAGGCTTCCTAAAATAAGTTTATGACTTCGAGTCACGAATATGAAGTAGGTTACGAGAATGAGCAGGAAATTGCATTGTGTTGGTTTCGAAATACCGTCCTCTTATCTCTAATCAAATTATAAAGCCCCTCTATTACATTGAAATACCTGTAATGCTATAAATGCTATTATGTATTTATTATGTACGTTACAATATTCATTGAAAGCCTACCAAGTTTCCTCGGCTCTTGAAAATAATTTAGTTATAAATAATGTTTGTGTGTGTGTTAGACAATGACCAGCCGGAATGCTGGTCGAACATAGCCTTTACATAATTACTTAGGTATATAATAGAGATTAATCGTACACAAAAAGGACCTACAGAAGTTAAGTGCTTATTGCAAAATGGCAAGTATTGCAGCATATTGAACATCGCGTTCAGATTAAAATTTTATATAAAGCTGCAATTGAGACCTAAGTTTCAGCATTGAGGATATAGATCTAATCAAGAAAAATCGTGTCCAACTTACTTATATCTTCCCTCAACTATCCTGCTCTGTAATCAATGTTCATAGTCCGAACCAGAACAATCAGACTGCAGGATTACTTAGTAGAAGAGGGGCCTTGTTATAAACCCATCTTTAACTATTCCTACCATACTTAACACTCCCCTCGCTTTCCAGTCTCATCATTGCTTCATTGTGAAATACCTACACAAAGGTCGTCAATTGATATAGTGTTGACTGTCAATTTCTTTCTATCATGTTCTTACGACGTAGCTTCTATATTCATATCCCCTGCCTCTGTTGATAATTATATTATTTTTTCATGTGCTCCATTGCATCGTACTAGAATGACCAAGGAGGTATCGTCAACCAAACAGGAAGTTACAATGGTATGTTTTCTGTTGCTGATGCTATCTTAGTCACGATAGCTGATGATCAGAGGCCAAAATTGGGGATGGGGCTATACAGTTTACTTTGTCTTGGTAGACAAGGCTTTAACATTAGGAGAGACCTTAGTGAGTGGGTCAAAAGTAGTTTACGAAAACTTTTCCTGTTGTATTGGGGATATTTCTGTACTATGTGAGACTCATGCAACTTTTGTTTGCTGTATTTGTTGCATAATTTGCGCAATGTTAGGTGGGTAAAATCAGTCTGCTGTACAGGGTCAACGAAGTTAGTAATAAGGTGCGTTTTATACAGCGTATATTGATACACGTGTAGATTGAATTGTATCTTGTGCAAATATGCTTTATAAAGAAACAAACTGCAGCAGTACTTGTTGAGGCCATTGTAGGAGTTCATGTATGTATTATACCAGGTGGCCCACATGAAAGTAGCCCGGCCGGGTAATACCAGACGAGCTAATAAATGTATGTGTAACTCTCTGCTATGTAAGTAGACATAGAAATCTGTGCACAAGCAATACACATACTCATTCATGTTTTAATTTAATTGTTCATAAATATTGTTAGTTGTTCATGGATCTGTCAAATGCCTAGCAGTTCTGGTAAACAAGTCGCGTCGAGAAGATGGTGTTTTCCGTGCAGCAGCAAATTGTGATAGTGGAAGAATATGTGCGGACGGTACCCAAGAACTAAACCACATGCGAAATAATGCTTCCTGGCTACGAATGTGTATAATGTCGTACGCAGTCATATCTATTTCTACAATTAAAATTTTAGTTGAGTATGATGTACCACATATCCTGCACGCTGAGCACTATGACACCCCTCCATGACTTAAAATTGGTGTTTGTTGTGCAGTTCCAACAACACGTATAGTGGGTCCAGTGTTCTTTGAATCAACAGTGAATAGTGCAGTTTATCGTGGCTTCTTACAAACGTTTTACGACGAAATGACACCAGAAGATAGACTATACTCCTACTGCCAACAAGATGAGGCCACATGCCACACTTAGAACGAATCCCTGGCGTTGGTGCATGAACTGGTTACAGAAGAGCGCACAGTAAGCAAGAGGTTGTGGCCCCCTCGTTCCCCGTTAGGTCCCAAGTTACGCCCATGGTACAAGGAAAGAGGGAAAAACAGAAAAAGCGACATATAGAAAGAGAGCGAGGCAGAGAAATAGAGCAAAGTGAGAAAGGGAAGCAGATAAAGAAAAAGAGAGAGAGAGAACATGTAAATTTAGGAAGAGGGTCATCCAACAAGGATGAGAGAGAGAGAGAGAGAGACAGCACCAGTAGGGGCAGGAGGGACGAAAAAACCCAGTCAACCAGTAAGAATGTGCTTTTTTCGTGTATTTGTACACTAAATGTGACTCCTTCTCCCTCAAAAGCAAATATTCCTACTTCCACCTTTGCATCTCTACTAGCTTCTTTCTGGCAGCGTCACTAGACACACACACACACACACACACGCACACGCACACACACACACACACACACATATATAAATATATATATATATATATATATATATATATATATATATATATATATATATATATATATATATATATATATATAAGAAACTGTCTGAATACTTACCCCTCACTCACCGTTTTACTCAAAGTCTTCTGGTAGTTAGCCGGAGAAACTGTTTCATTGAACATTGACATAATCACAAGTTCTGGAAAAGAAGAGACGATTCTCAGTTACTTAACCACCACGAAGTTTATGGCCATTTTGGTATTAACTTTATATCTAGATTGAGGGGCGGCCAAGATTGAATTTTCACCCGTGTGAGGTGGTTTTCTTCGCGCCCCTTCCTTTCCACTGTTCCATCCCGAACTTTCAACCCTGACTCCCTATTTCCTAAAATGGATAAAAATGACCACTTATAAATTTATTGTTTTAATGAGTAAAAATACCGTTTTTTTATAATATCTCACGTGTTACCATTCAAAAGAGGTTCATTTTAGTTACTTGTTTATTTCGTACATAATGACATCAAAAGGAGATGAATCTCTTAGCTTAAATTGCTACATGATTTTGCAGTATAATTATTGTGTTATGCAGCAGTAACTTCAATTAATTCTTGTCTACACAAATCCAACTTCTTAAAAAATACATAGCTACGCTTACGTAATCATACATAAAGTTTTGGCGCTACTCAACCGGGACGTCCCTTTTGGTGCCCCGAAGGTTGCGCCCCGGGCTGTCACCAGAGTTACCCTGCCCTTAAGCCACCTCAAATAGATTCCCTCTAGGTCGAGAATTCTGGATCAAGCCGTTTAAATGAAACGCAATACTTTTGCAGATTTCCCTGTTTACCTTCTTGTATTAAACTTTTTTACTCATTTGAAATAATTATGATAATCTAAGGATTCCAAATCTATAATCGTGTAGCTAATTTATCCATTATATTTAAGCAAAATACAACCTCTGACAATAAACTTCGGTGAATGATCCTGAATATCGAACGTAGACGAATTCTTAATGAAACCTACCTTACTGTCCTTCGAAATGGTCTCCTCCCATGGCTATGCACCGTTGAGAACGGTTGTACATGTCCTGGAAACTTTCAGAAAAGTCTTCTTTCGGGATGGTGTTCAAGACCCTCGTCACCTTCTGTTGGATGTCCGGAATATCCTCAAATCTCTGAACTTTCAAAGCGATTTTGAGGCGTGGGAGGAGAAAGAAATCTGGAGAATTCAGATCCACATTTCTTGCAATGCATTGTTACAGAGGATGAGAGATGGTGTGTGAGGTACGACCCTAAAACGAAACGCCAAAGCATGGAATGGCGTTCTCCTGCATCACCCCGTCGGAAGAAGGTCAAGGCCGAAAAATTGTTTTTCCCTCCGTAAAAATTCCTTCATCGTAATGAAAATTTAGTATGGTGTAGGCAGAAATGTTCTAAACACCATTCATCGATTCTTTTTAAATCATTAATAATAATGATAATTTTGTCTTGGAGTCAAAATAAATGTGTCAATTGAAGAGTTATGAAGCACATGCAAATTCATTGCTCTGTGCATTAATTTTCCAGTATGCAAAATATAATTTCCTATTCATCAACAAATGGTGGAACACAGAGGCACAGCGGAACATGGTGTTACCACAGGTAACAGCAAAATGTAAAGAAATTAGAAAGATTTGTTTCAATAAAATTTTCAATTACCTTCGGATTCTGAATTATTATCAGAATCATAAGTTCCCAGCAAAGACAATGCACTACTCAGGGCCGTTGATGGTACAATTGGAGTTGCCTCATCACCCTTCCCCTCCCATTCATTGTCACTGAACTGCTGTTCAGGAGTTGACGGCACTTGCGGTTCTTCCACTGCTTCTTTATCTCGGCTCTTAAAACAGTAGAATTTATTAATCATAGGATACCATATGCAGTTTTACAGGGTAGGTGGTGTAAAATTATTTTAAAAAACATACATGCACCAACGGAAGATAAAGATGATAATACTAAAGTTGATTTTTATACAGAGTTAGAACAGGTCTTTGATAAATTTTCTCAGTATGATATTGTTAGAAATGAAACAAACAGCAAAAATAAAAATATCAGAGATTTATATAAAGGTGTAAATGAGTTTAGAAAGGGGTGGAAACCTAAAGTAAACTTGATAAAAGATAAAGACGGTGATTTTCTAGCTGACCCAAGCGATATTCTAAATAGATGGAATAACTACTTTAATGACCTTTTAAATGTCCATGTAGGAGATAAATCAGAAGTAAATGAAGTACACACAGCAGAACCTTTAGTTCTAGAACCTAACTTGACTGAAGTTAAAGATGCTATTAAAAGGCTAAAGAATAACAAAGCACCTGGCATTGATTTAATACAAGTTGAGTTAATTAAATATGGTGGAAATTCATTAATATGTCAAATTCATAAATTAATTTGTTTAATATGGAATAAAGAAGAAATCCTTCAACAGTGGAAAGAATCCATAATTGTTCCTGTGTTTAAAAAAAGGTGATAAAATGAACTGCAATAATTACCGTGGAATTTCTCTACTCTCAACAACATACAAAATACTGTCTAACATTCTTTTAACAAGACTAACCCCATATGCTAATGAAATTATAGGTGATTATCAATGTGGATTTAAACGTAACAGATCAACTACAGATCAAATTTTTCACATCAGACACACACTTGAAAAAAGGTGGGAATATAAACAAAAAGTGGGAATATAATTCATTGATTTCAAAAAAGCATATGATTCGGACAAAAGAGATAAATTATATAATATATTAGTAGAGTTTGGAATACCTAAGAAGCTTGTTAGTATGATAAAAATATGCACCAGTGAAACAGAAAGTAAAATTCGTGTGGGTATTAATATGCGTGACAAATTTACAATTCATGATGGGTTAAAACAAGGAGATGCATTATCTCCATTGCTCTTTAATTTTGCCTTAGAATATGCTGTTAGGAAGGTAAAAGAAACTAACGAAGGACTAAAATTAAATGGTGTGACTCTGTTGTTAGCATATACAGATGATGTAGACTTACTGGGGGATGATGTGAATACAATTAAGAATAATGCTAAAATATTTTTCAAAACTGCTAAAGAGATAGGTTTGGAAGTTAACAAAGAGAAAAGTAAATATATGCTTACAGGCCGAAACCAAGTGTTAGGTAATAATCAAAATCTAATTATTGATAACAACTCGTTTGAACCAGTTTCCAAATTCAAATACTTAGGAGTAATATTAACAAATGAAAATTATATTAAAGAGGAAATAAAAAGTAGGTTTAATTCAGGAAATGCATGTTACTTCTCTCTTCATAAACTTTTGACTTCTCGTTTCATAATTCTAAGAAACTAAAAGTTAAAATATACAAAACAGTAATTTTGCCTGTAGTATTATATGGATGTGAAACTTGGTCCTTTACATTGAAAGAGGAACATAAATTGAGAGTATTTGAAAATGAGATCGTTAGGAAAATCTTTGGACCTAAAAGGGATGAGGAGACAGGTGAGTGGAGAAGGTTACATAATTTAGAACTACATAATTTGTATTCATGTCCAGATATTATTAAAATAATTAAATCAAGATGACTTAGGTGGGGAGGCCATGTGGCACGAATGGGAGAGGAAAGAGGAGTTTACAGGATTCTTGTTGGGAAACCTGATGGTAAGAGACCTGTAGGAAGGCCAAGACGAAGATGGAGGGACAACGTTGAGATGGACCTAAGGGAAATCGGTATGGATGGAAAAGAGTATATAGATCTTGATCAAGATAGGGAAAGATGGAAGGCCTGTGTTGCTGCAGCCATGAACCTTCGGGTTTAAGAAGGCTAGAGAGTTAGTTAGTTAGTTAGTTAGTAGTTAAAAATTCCTTGTGGATCATGCCACCACTGTCAGAGAAAGTGATAAGCATCGTCTTGATGCGTGATTTTTCGGCCTTGACCTTCTTGTATTTTGTGAATAAAATTTAATAGTATATGATGTGATATTCATTGTTTGAATTTGACTAACTAACATGCAAATGAAGCAAAAGAAAAAAAAAGAAGGAAAATAGTGTTACATCTTTTAACACACTTATCAAATGCACCCTCTATGATACTGTTTATTTTCTGAATATATCTAAAATAGAAAATCTACTTTTGGATCTAAATCTCCCTTGAAGTAGCATACTGATCTTGAGTATTAAATGGGGTATATACCCAAGTAGATCTCCACACATATTATGAATAGTAATGTTTCTAATTGTCCTGAAAATTATAATAGTTTAATATTAAAATATGCGTAATTCTTTGGGACATCACATTCGAAAGTTTGTTTTAAGTTCATTTTATGCTCCGATAGTTTAATCAGGATTGGACCTACAGTTTTAAAATGAAATCTGAATCTTTATGCAATATCTCTCTACTGAGGATCAAATCTGGTACTCATTGATTACAAGACAACAATGCAATTGGGAAAGCACAATCAGAAACTCACATACGGTAAAACAAATTACATTTTGACTTACGTAACTTTTGTACAAAAAGAGGGAGAGATACATGAATCTTATATTTGTCTGTGTGGATAATTTTTAAAGATTGAACTAGAAAATCACGCTGTGCGTGAACGTTCAGTAAGGGGGATAATTGACTAAGATGTAAATAGTTCTTGCACGAAATGAAAACAAATATGGATAGCTGTAGAGACGCTCGCAAAAATTTTCGATGTGTATTGAGGTCTCCTTGGTTATCTACCGAATTGATGAAAATAACGATTCTTATTTGGGCAAGAAGTGGCAACTTTAAAAAACTCCTCCCCAAAGCAGCCATCAGGGAACCAGGATTTTGTCAAAATAACCATTCCGCGCTGTGATTGGACACCGGAAATACAACGTCAAAACTATAAAAGAAACGAATTTTAAAAGCAGGAATAGAAGCAAAAACGAGTAATGACTACTTATAACAGTATACGTAATACTCCTTTCGAAATTCTTGCACGCCACTGCACATTACTATTATGATAATAAATAAACTTATTGACCACATCTGCTTACCTCCCGCATTGCAGCAGAGCGCACACTACTTGATTTTTCGTGGAGATTGATATCATCCGACCATTCCTCCGTGGTCAGGCCGTCTATCCATTGGTCAGCTGTGGTTCCATCCAGAAGAGACTTTTCCCAATCAGTGTCCACGATTCTATATTTGCTGACTCTTCTCATTATGTGCAGAGGTTCCGCCTCCTCAACAATGGATTCCTGAGATTGGCAACAAAACCTTGCTGGTCCACGCCATGTGTCCAGTCTTCATCTTCTTTCACTGGCAAAAGACTTCGGTGTGAAGCGTTGGTTGATGGTCTGCAAGACCACAAACAATTCAAGGTTGGTTAGTTTAAAGGGGCATCCGAAATTCTGTACGATGTGACTGCCTGATCCCTTTGATTAAAAGGTGACAACGTTACACAATATCAGATATCGATTTATTTTATTTGAATTTTTCATATTTAGCGTCGCATTCCGATTCCTATTGGCTAACCCCGTCGATGAGGATGAATGGGGAATAGGTGGAACTGATGATGCAACATTTACCCGAGCTAAAGCCGAGACTGAAACACAGGATCTTCTGTGACGATTACGTGAGTCGACCACTCAACCCTCTAGTCCACTTGTGTGGCTTGCGTGACGTGTGTGCGCACTTCCTTTGATACATACATCTGTTATGAAGCCATGAAGTGCATTTTGGCCCATTTCGATCGTTGGTAGACATTTATTGTGCTAATATTTAGCTAAGGTGAAAATTTATCCGATTGCCCCATGTCAAATGACCCAGCCAACTAAAAACTGATGAAAGTGTTCACATAGTCAACGTTGGTAATTCTATGCTATATAGCCACCCCGATGGCGTAGTGGTAACATCGTCGGTGTAACATACACGGTGGTGGCACAAAGTTGTTCGGCATCCACTTTAAACCGTAGGGCCAGTCTCGATTACCCTTTCTGTGCATAAATTGGACTTGAAAACGAACTAAATCAAATAAATACCTTAGATTTTGGCCTATAAATTCAATGTATCCCTAAATTCTATAATGTGAATATGTTATCTTGTGTACAATGTGTGTGTGTTGGGAAGGGGAGAGGGGGTATTCACGGCAACGTTGTACGACTGTATGACTTGTGGTCTTTAAACTGTTGGTCCAATTTCGTTTATCCCAGCTGAGCATACAGTGGACGAAAATCAAACTTTTTGGCCTAATTTACCCAGGTGTCCTTCAGATTTTTTTTTTGAAAAAAGAATCCAATTTTCAAGTAAATCGAATATTCACATGCACACCGTGATGCATCTCACCTTCCTTACTTTCATAATGACTGCGTCATCATCGCCTACAGTTCCGGTCAAGCAAAGGAAGTATAATGACAATGTGCATTTGCGAAATGTTCAGAAAAGCAATATGGAAGATGTCCTTGGCAACATAAATTATATCCGGTCATATAACACATTAGTTGTCCTTTTACATACCGAAGCGACTTTCATCGTTGCTATGGCATTCCCTGTATGAAAACTGATTGCACTTTCTACAACCTGAGCGTTTATTAAGGGGTGAAAAGCTGTTATTCACGATAGCAAAATAAGAGTTAAAGTGAGGGAATGTGAATATACACTAAATAGTTAATGAACAATAGAACGTCGTTACTCATTGTATGCACAAATATGAGAAGGATCTTTAAGATGTGTTTACGTAGAAAAGCTGACTGAGTTAACAAAGGACGTTTATTATACGACAGTTACGCCTTCATACGGATCGAGACGGATAAATTTTTGGAAAAACTAATTTTGTTTTAATATATTCCCTGGAACCTCCCTGTACCTCCTGAGAAATATCACCAAACATCGAAGTTGGGGAACATAAATACATTTTGAAAAATGTGCGCCATTTTCGAAATTTAGAAAAATTGCGTTGGCCATAACGATAAGACATAAAATGAGTAAGTTTGAAGGAATAAAACTTGTTCCAAATTTCACTTTAATTCATTGATTGATAGATAGATTTTGTTAATTTTAATCTGCTATTCTGCCACCTTCTGTTCTCGAAAATGAGGATGAGGGATAATATGATGACCATGATGAAGGGACATTCACAAATAAAATATTTAATATTGCAAAATCGAATAAAATCAAACGTTGTATCAGAAAGACTATTGACTGAAATACGTAAATTACGATCTAGTTTATTTTACTTCGCGGTTTGTGCCTCTTGGCTAATTTGCAAAGATGGGGATGAGTGATGAAATGATGAAATTGATGAACGGACATTCACAAACAACCAAGCCCGAGCGGGATTCGAACCCGGGACCCTTGGCGTTGCCTACCTTAGATTTTGTACGTGGTGGAGTTTGCTTTGCTTTTCTTTCATCCATTTTCCCCCGCAAAATACATGAACACTTTTATTCTTGTCTTTTGGCTCCGTTAGCTCGTACCCCCTCCTCCGATTAGGATATAATTGATGTCCGGTTCTTTTGGACCCTTCCCGCTACATTCATTTGAATGTTTTTCCACCCTCCAACTTTTTCTCACACGTTTTCGTTAGTTTTTCGTCGTTCAGGCCACCCGACGTATTTAGCGCGTCTCGCTACCAAGGACGTAGCCATACAGCCTAGTGGGGCTAAACCCTACAGTCTCGCCACACCTTATGGTTTGCAATTCCTTATTAATTTTATGTTCTTTGAGGATCTTTCCTCTCCCACTCCTTCCTGTTTTTACCCTTTTTACTTTTTACTGAATTTTTACATTGTTATATACATTTTATGGATTTTTTTACATGACGTTTAGTGTCTACCCTCTCAATCACAGTTCTTTTTTGTTAATATTTTGTAATGCGGCCCTTACAGAATATTTCCTATATTCCTATAATATGATGACCATGATGAAGGGACACTCACAAATAAAATATTTAATATTGCAAAATCGAATAAAATCAAACATTGTATCAGAGAAACTAATGACTGAAATACGTAAATTACGATCGTATCACAAAATGAATTTTAGCGATTAGTTCGTCTGTTTGCAAGAGCCATACTACAAAACCGGAAATTTGAAATACAGAAAATAAATATTGTCGTGTTGCGGCATAAATTATACTGATGTGTTCAAACGTGCCTTATGACGTTGTTGACAGATTTAAGGTATAAAACATTTCAACTCGAACTAAACGCATTCCGTGAGAAATATTCATAAATTATGCATTCACCAAACCGTAGCAGGTTGAGTAAAAGTACATTATGTCAGTGTACACAGGTGTACGAGCTGGAACAAATTTGTGGCTTGTTAAAATAAGTATATTACTCCGAGTCACGAATATGGCGAGAATGTGCAGGAAATTACAGTGTGTTGGTTCCCAAATAACGATATTTTATTTCTAATTAAATTATAAAGTCATTCTATTGTATTGAAATACCTGTAATGCGACATGGTTTCCCACGCTATAAATGCTAACATATATTTATTATTTATGTTCATTGAGGATCTATCAAGTTTTGTCAGTTCTTGTAAATAATTTAGTTATAAATAGTTGTATGTGTGTTTGTTAGTCCTCACGTCAAGAGCCAGACTGCTGGTTGAACATAGCCTTTACATAATTATATAACATAGATTAATCGTACGCAAAAGTATCTACACAAGTTAAGTGCTTATTGCAAAATGGAAATTTATTTAAATTTGCGACCTAAGTTTCAGCATTGAGAATTAAGATCTGATCAAGAAAAGTCGTGTTCAACTTACCTGTATCTTTCCTAGACTGTCCCTCTTTGAGATCAATGTTGATAGTCCGATCCAGATCAACCAGACTGCAGGATTACTACGTAGCAGAGGCCTTTTTATAAACCAATCTTTAACTATTCCTACCATACATAACACCCCTTCCAGTCTCATCATTGTCTCATTGCGAAATAACCACACAAAAGTTCGTGAATTGTTATAGTGTTATCATTTGCTTTTATATTCATATCCCCTGCCGCTGTTAAAAATAATATTTTTTTCATGTGCTCCATAGGATAGGAATAGAATGACAGAGGAGGTATAGTGGAGCAAACAGGAAGTGTCAATGGCATGCTCTCCTGTTGCTGATGTTATCTTAGTCACGACAGCTGACGAACTGTATCGGCTACTTGTTGCCAGAAGTTCTCGCAAAACTTTTTGCCAGTTGTATTGGGGATATTTCTGTACTATGTGCGACTCGAGCAAATTTTGTTTGCTGTATTTGTTGCATAAGTTGCACACCGTTAGGTGGGTAAAATCAGTCTGTCGTACGAGTCCATGTATGTATTATAGTAGAGCTTCTGTATACACTTTTTGAAGAGGTTGACAATTTCACTTGCTTCACGGATGCCTCAAACGAATGTGTCTGATATGTTCGTAAAATGTCAGATTTGCTGCGTTTTCTGTTGTTTAAATCTGGTAAATATGAGGTGGTTAAACAGTGTTATAGTTTTTATTCGTTTATCGACAACCTCCATCCCCCTTTGCAAGGGATGTAGACTGTCTTTTGGTTCACTCTGAAAACTTCTCCTGTCCATAAGAAACGGTTTAACTTTTAGTTATTCGTGCTTTGTTGCGGGCATCGCATGAGCGTATTTGAGCGGCATACCATAATTTGGAAAAGATATATACGTTTGCGATTTTAACTCTCGTGCACAGGGTGAAGGGTCGTAGTATAAATTTATTTATGGCATAGTTTATATTTTGGCATAATGTGTCTCAACTAAGTTGTATACCTTCCTTCGTTTGCAAAATACACTCCTAGTATTTTAATTTGATCTACTATTGTAAATTGCACATGTATGGTAGGTTCTAGGCGTTTTCCTAGAGGTAAGCAGCATATCTTAGTGGTATTTATAAAGTACCAGATTCAATTTCACATTGGTGAATGCTAACGTTTTTGCTCCTGTTTTGTTCTGGCATTGTACTGTAACATCGTCTATGTATGCACTGACCGTAAACTGTCCCTCTGGGTTATAAGAGTTAACGTCCTTGTGACAATGTTGTAGAAAAGGGTCCAATGCCATTACGAAAAATGGTAGTCTTAAGGGGACGCCTTGAGGAAGTCCTATTTTTATTGGACATTTGGGTGACACGAAACGATTGATTTTTACTTTTAAATCTATAGCTGTTACTAGGTCTTTTTTTTAAAAAAAAAAGAACAGGAATCCATTACTTCTTTAATTTCCATGAAAAAAAAACAATGGTCATACTACGTTACTATAATAATAATCCAAAAGCGCAACAGCCCAATATCGGGCGAAGGCTTACCTACCGACTGCTGGCCTCCCTCCCACACGAGTCACCAAGGGGGCGTGGAGATCTGCAGCCAGACTAGGAGAACGGGTGGTCAGCCCGACCGACCCCCAGCCGTTGTAGGACTTCGCGACCGGATTACGCTCACTCACTCGGAGCACCCCAATTTCCTCACGATGGTGGGCTGCCACCGGCCCTATACGTAGGCCGAATAAATTCCGACCAGAGCCGGATTCGAACCTACGCCGTCCCGCAGCGAACGATCTCAAGACGAGTGAACGCCTCGGCTACGGAGGAGGACATACTACGTTACTAGGAGCTCCAAATTCGGGAAGAACCTCACTAATTAATTTTCTACTGTCAGAGTCAAGAAAATTTAGTCCCAGAATTATCATATTGGACAACATAAATTATGATGTTTTCCTACTGTTTCAATGGGACCTTATATGTTTTAAGAGTTCTAGTAAATAGTCGTATCTTACTCTGTCGAATGCCTGGGAATAGTCTACTGAAATGAAGAATTTGCCGAGTTGCTCGTCCTGGTTTGTTATTACTGTTTCTTGCAATAAATTCAGTAAATTATGTATTTGTTTAGTTCCTACTACCCCATATTGGTAGGGCGTTGCTAGCTTGTTCAGGAGTAGTTATAATCTATTTGGTTAGTATGCTATGATCTGTATTAACTAACGTTATCGGTCTGTAATCTTCCATGTGTCCGTAATGGCGACTCCTTGGTATTAAAATAACTGTGTCTTTTGTTCTGTAAGGTTCTTTCCCATTCTTCTTTATCCCGTGTTAACCCATGTAGTTAGTGTGTCGCCCCATAATATTTTGTATGCACTTGTTGCGATGCCATCTTCTCCGGGTTCTGATATGTGTGCTCCCTGCATTACCGCTTTATACAGTTCCTCTTTGGTATGTGGCTTTTCGAAGTCGGGTATTTCGTCTGGTGTAAGGCGGTGTGGTTGTATATGTGTATGCATTATGTGTCTTGATACATACTCGTGAATGTATTTAGATTCTAAATAGTTGTATGCTATCTGTTGAATATTCTTCTCTTTATTATTTCCGTTATATAATTTTGTTTTTGCCGCTCCTCATAGATATTGGTGACGTGAGTTAAATTAATATGTTCTGTATCTAAGTTTGGGAGCGTACTGCGAATTCGTATTTCGTCCACTTTGGTTGCCTACATCCGAAGTGGTTGTGCTTTTACTTTTCAATTTATTGCGTTTCACGATCTCATTGCTGTTAGTCATACATTTCATGTAATACTGCGTAGTAGAAATTTCATTGTTATACCAATCTCGTAGTTTGTCCCAAGAATATTGATGACAAAACGTTCTAAAATGCGGTTTGAGAATTTCGTGCCACCACCGGTGGATGTTTCCTTCATATAACGGCAGTTTGATCTATTTTGTCCAGTGCTATTCGAACTGCTTCATCTGTTAATTGCGATGTGTTCATCTTCCAGTAGGCCTCCCCGCAGTGGCAGCGTCGTCGCCTTGTAATCAAGGGGTCACGGGTTCCATACCTGGTGGAGGCATATGGCACAGTGGTTCGGATTCCACTTTAAACTGAAGGTCCAGTCCCGATTAGCCTTACTGTGCATAAAGTGTACTTAAAACACCAACTCAATCAATCAATCGTTTTCCAATAGCCCCTCTTAATTCCTATTATCGGTATTGGTGATTTCATAGTGGTAATCAAAGCCTAATGATCACTGAAGGCTGCAGGTAATAGTCTAACTGATGTAATTGTTGATTCAACGCGTGGGAAATGTAGCCCCTGTCTCAGGGGTGCCCATCCCCCCAAAAATCATGTCATGCGTCCCCTCAAATCATATCGTAATCCTCACGAAGTGTTTAATTACGACAGCGTGTCTACCAAGAATAAACTTTTTCCGTAGCTTTACTGAGCACTATATTTGATCTGCTCCTCCTCCCTGAACCGGGTTTCCCATCATTCGAGACCGCCCCTAAAATCGTTCATCGTCATCCCCCCAAAATAGTTCGGATGAATACGTAATAATGTATGTCTATTTGATTGAAATACCAAGTTAAACTGTCCATATTTTTAAATTTAATTTAATTTATTTTTCGGTTGATATCCTGATGTAAAATAGATTTTTCTGTATTCAGGACTTTTCAAATAAATAAATAAATTGATCGATTTTCGAAAAACTTATTGATTGGTTCAATGTAGTAAATTTAATTATGTAAATATGCATTTTAATAGTGTTTATTTTATAATTTTAGTATTTAACAAAATTATTTACACAACTTAAAATAATGAAAGAAAATTCAAACCAAATAACATGCTCCAGATGTATGACCGATTTAATTATTGTTTCACGAGACATACAGAACGCTACCTAGAAAATCTTACACTCAGAGCAATAATATAATACGATGCACCTGCTTTAAATGAAGCAATATACCAACACTAAGCACTATATTTTAAGAAGTGATGTTATTCATGAATATCGAGAATATCGTTTGTCTTGTAATGCAGCTATAGTATAAAATTTCAAAATCACCTGAGTAAAGCTCCAAACACGCATTCTCGTAAGAGAACATTGCGAGCGAAACGAGCAAGAAAATGTTTACATTCATTTCTTTTCAGGCTTTCAAGAATATTATTTCAATGGGATGTCAATACTTTCTTAGGATCCCGAGATGTTTAATCTTTCCCAGCTTCTCTTTTAGTAAGCTCGGGTCGAAAACGTGTGGATATCATATCGCTAAATACAGTCTCCAAAATTTCATGTTCGAACTCTCTCCACTACAGAAATCCCTCGACAACCTAAGATTTAGCACTTTATCAAGTGCTTCATTTTTCTCGGCCTTTAAATTTAATACTCAATCCTACCACAAAAATGTCCATGCCAATTTTAGACTTACTTTTGATATTGAAGAGTGGATATTGCCTCCTCCAAAAAGTTGATTCTCAGTCTCCACACCAGAACCTCCGCAATAGCCTAAGACAATAGTAATACAGAAGAATTGGATACCCCTCAATTTAGTGCTCAATTCCCCTCTAACTAAAATTTCCGCCATAATCTAAGACCTAGAGTTGGATACTGTCACCCCCAAAGTTTAATTCAGAATACCCCCAGAACACACGTGTCAATTAAGGCTTAATATGTAAGAGTTGGATATTTCTCCCGCCCCTTCGATAATACCCTTAAACACTTTCTTTTCTTCAGCTAATGGATTAAATTTGGTGCATTTAAGGTGTAAAATGTTTACATATATTTTGCAAAAATATATAAATATTGAGTTTTATATTATTTGAAGGGAACAAATCCCCCCAAAAATTTCGATGGCGCATCGTGCACCATATCCCCCCCCCCCCCTTGGGCACCTCTGCCCTGTCTTGTCGTGAAACACTACTTGCGATAACGTATGTACGTATACGGTGGTGCATTTCGTTTTTTTCTCGTTCCACACATCCTTGACCTTTAATTCATGGACTAACGTGTATTGCGGTACGTCTTGCACATAAAAATTGCGCCTCTCTTTTCTGTATCATGATCCTGACAGAGCATAAACGTTTACTATAAACAAAGAATCTATTCTTCCGTTAAGGTCATTTTTAACTAATCCTTTACGTACTAAAATTGCTGTGTTTCCTGTGCTACTGGGAGTGTAATTATTATACTCGATACATATGGGATGGCAATCCAAGTACTTTCTAACGACTTCATGCAGTAGTGCTACGTCAATACTTGAGTTTTGAAGAAATCTACGGAGAGACTTTAACTTTATTTCACTTTGCATTTTAATTATATTTATGTCTACCACCCGTATCACTTGCGTTTCTATTATCCTATTTAACAGTACAACTAACCAAATTAGAACTAGTATACGCATTATGTTGTTTATATTCCCCATAATTATTTGTTACACTGGTCGTCGTATTCATGTACCACTTTCCTCACTTCCAGCACCGGTGTTTAACACTGTGACGACTTCCTGAGGAGTTAGACTGAATTTTGAAGCAGTGTTCTGGTGGTAGTTTCTCATTTTTCTGGTGGAACATCGTTTAGCTACTGAATTTGATTTTCCTCTAATTTGTGTTTCAGTTTTCTTTTAAGCGTACTTTGACTTACCTTTACTTTGTTGCTGGTGTCGCTTTCGTAGTTTGAGAACAAGTCACTGTCTTCTTCAGATTCCCTTTTCTCATTTTGAAGATTGGTATGGGGTCGGCTTGCTGCGGGAGGGGGTAAAGGGGGGGGGGGATGTTTGCTAACAACCTGTTGTTGGTTCTCTTCTTGAATTTTGTAGTGTTTTTTGCTTCTATCTCTGGTGTATTTTCTTGCTGTGCTTGTTTTTTTGTCGTTGTGACTCTGGTAGTTGCCCTTTCTGGTTGTTCGGTTGCCTGCTGTTTCCTCTCCATTCCCGTCATTAGTCAATTTGTTCAAAACGGCATCAATAAGTTCTATTTGGTCGTGTTGGTACATGCAGTGCAGTCGGTTTTCGCCGTTGGCAGATAGATCTCAAATGTCCATTCGAACCACAAACCTCTCACGTTGAGTTCTGACCAGAATATATCACGTAAGGTTTATAATTACAGACAGTCACAATGGATGGAATAGGCTTCTTCAAGGATATTTTTGCCAAGTGTACGCCAATGTGCACTAGATACCGGAATTTTGGTCTCCACATTCCATCGGTAATATCTACAGTGCCGTTGTCACCGAGTTTTTCACGCACTTGCATATTATGAACTTCCACTGGTAAATAGAATACGTTAATGAATTGCACTACCCTACCTGCGTCGGTAAATGTCACTTTCACTACCATCCAATTATTCCTAGATGAATTTTATTTCACCGGGGTATTGTTCAAGCAATTTCGTCATCGTTCGCAGTCGCACTAGTTTCAAATAAACACATCTTCCATTTGTCGGAATCTGTATTGCCGAGATTTCGTAGACGTTAAGGTTAAACTGTTCATATATAAATCCATTGCACTGGGCTTTGCAATCAGACACAAAGCTTATCAGTTTGGTATTTCCTAGAATCATATCTCTCCTTTTACTTTTCATTAAATAAAAGCACTAACACAGTTCTAAGTTGTTGTTTTTTTTTAATTTTTTAATTTTGTTTTACCTCGCGTCTTGTGCCTCTTTGATAATTTGCGAAGATGAGGATGAGTGATGAAATTGATGAATGGACATTCACAAACAACCATGCCGGAGCGGGATTCGAACCTGGGTCCCTTGGCGTCGCAGCGCGATGTGCTGACCACTCGACCACAGCAGTTCTCGGAATCTCACGGTACACGTATTCCGGTGCTCTCACGTAGCTAAACAGCGAGGAACGAACCTTCCTTGCATGTGCTAGCGCACGGACAAGGCGCACGGACTGGTGTGGAGCGTTTATGACCCAACCCAACCGGCGGCTGGGAAACAACGAAACAGTGATCAGTTAAATTCTCTTCGACTGACATCGGGCATTTTTGAGTCAGAAAGCCCCGAAAGATCCTGGCGTGACGAGACAAATGAACGTGTGATACATAACATGTTGTCATGTTGTTCAACGAGGCACACACTCCCCGAAGCGATTGGTGGACAGATAAAGCTATGTGGCAAAAAGTAGTTCAGCCGCCAGTTGGGCCTGCGATCAGTGTAGAACAAGACGGCACACAGGAAGAGAGACTTATCCTAAAAAATGTATCGAAATCCAAATGGTCAAGAACATACGAATACAATAAAAAGCTGTTACATGCAAACTGATTATATTATGTACCAGTTTATAAAATGATACACTTTCGACAGTAGTTGGCACTCTGTGCAAGGTTATACTACAATATAAAAACGTCAACAATAGATAAATGTCTTGAATGTTGGTGACTTATTGTCAAGCTTTGATTGTTATGTCACATGGACCAGAATACTGTGGAAGAATTCGTAGGAAAGAACTCATAGGCTTTCGTCCTCAAATTGCTTGTTAATTTCTTCCAAAGCGTCCTTTATTACACCGGCGTTCTCTTCTGTCCATTGAACCCTCACCTTGTCTCTTGATAGCTCTTCGACAATCTCTTCTTCTGCAGAACCAAATTCTCCTTTGTGATCGTCGTAAAGTTTCTTCGCCTGCAGACAAAGTAAGGTGTAGTTAGGAACTGGAACATATCTATTAAATACACAGCCCTGTTTTAGGCTGGGCGCCCCCAGTAATAGGAATAACAAAGATACTTATTATGATTATATGATTTGCTCCGATTTCGCGTGGAATGAAAACTTTCCTACTGTGAGCCACTAGCCACACCGTGATTCAAGTCCCTATCTTTACCATGATTCAGGACAGTTTTGAATCCAGATACGTTCCTCCAAACTTCACGGGGAGGGAATGTCAGGGGCAGCGAATTGTAACATCAATAAAATCAACACTAATATTTCAAAATTCCCCTTACTTCTGACATGTAATTAAATTATGTTTAAATTTAGATAAGACTGCACAAGCACTTCACCACCATTCCACAGCAAATTGTTCATTGGCTAACAGTTGAAATATCTGCAAGATGACATTCGCTGCGACAATTGAAATTCACATTACACCATCCCTGCACGTGCATATGATTGAGTTTCAGTGAAAAAGAATATTTATTACATATTCCTAGTTAGCAAACCAAACAATGTTAAAATGTATTCATTTTGACTTTTAATTATAAGTCTTTTATGGCGATAAATTCACAAAAAGTTCGTTCTACGTTAAATTAAAGTGGATGATAGAAAAGGTGAACATGGTTGCCAAATTTCTAAACTACTGTCCGAATGCTCTGGCACGTTATTGAATTTTTTGGGAAGTGGGGGACTTATCCCCCTCCCCCCGGTCCACCTCGTGAATTCATCACTGATTCAGGAACGATTAATTTCGATGCAACCACGAGAGATTTCTATCTTTCTGATCTAATTCAAATTTGTTAATTTGTTCAAAGTCATTTTATGCTTAGATAGGCTAATCAGAACTGAAGTGGGATCCGAGTCACTGTGCAATCTGCCTCCATCGGGGATCGAACACTGCACGCATTGATTAAAAGTAACAGTGTTTCGATCGGGAAGAAATATTAAATGTAATTTTACCTCTGAGTGAAAAAAAAATAATAATTCTAAAAACAGAATTTGAAATTTCTTCATACTTATAGTTACTCAAGATTGTTGCTAAAATTGTTGGTGCATGCCAATTGCATTTAGATTTATTGTAGGATATAAGAGGGGGCATGTTCACTTCTCTAGCTAATAAAGTCCAAGTACGCTTTGAACGCCACTTTACTTCAAACAAATTTCAGGATAATCAGTTTCCCTCTGACAACCATAGGTCAGGTCCATGTCGAGCCCAAAATATCCGCCCCTCAAAACATTCCCACCAACAGCGTTCGTTTAAGGCACTGTCCACGTGCCAATTCAGTTTCTCTATAAATTTCTTAACGTGAAGTTGCAGTTACGTTATCTTTGCTCGGTTGTGTTGTGCTTTTTTTTTTTTTTTTTTTTACAATGTGGAGGCCTTGAGGGTATAACGTCCCAGTGAATGAATGGATGTCTAAACACTGCAAGTAAAAGTGACAACAGCGCTTTTCAGAAGAAAAAAACAGGTGGTGGCTCGAAACCAGATACGAGACCGGACGGTTTCCTCTCGAGCTGTGTCAAAGATACCGAACTGGCGTTCGAATGAGGACCGTAACCCTCGCCGGATCTACAAGCCGCAAAACCCCAAAGTCCAGCGGGTCCCGGAGACAAGTAAAGGTAGGTGTGTAAAGGTAGGTAAGTAGAGGGGGCCTTTGATAATATTTTGCGGGGTGGGAGGGGGCAAGATTTGTAGATCCGGCATTGACTCTAACCATAATGTTGTACATCAGAATCAACAATGTCTCCACAGACTGAATAACTGAAAGTCTAGTCTATGCTCTATGGTAGATTTTGCTGTTCAGTTAATTTTAAATGATGGATGGGAAGAAAGGATATTATTACTCCATTTGTGCATATGTCATCAACGTATTACGTCGAGACTTCCTTGCCACCAACGGGGTCTCTCCAAATGCCTAGTGATTACGCCTTGTAATAAAGGGTTTGTCAAGGCACATAGTGGTTCGGTTTCCACTTTCAACTCGAGATCCTGTCTCGATTAGCCTATATGTGCAAAAAGTGGATTAAAAACAAACTCATACTAAAATTACCATCAACTTTGGCGATCATTCTGCAAGTGAAGTATACGTATAATCCTGAAATGTTATGCCACCGTGCTTACAACATGCTTCTTCTTAACTATAAGGCAATCTAGAATCATTTATGGCGCTTACCGTAAACCTAATGCTTTGAAAGCAAAGCAACGAAGATACCCAGATAGCACGAAAGCTTTTGGCAACCTTGATGTGTTGCTTGCTTATAGCTTGTCAAAGCCAGTTGAATGCGGCAAGCTTGATATCGTACAAACACCCGATTGTTTGTATTAAGGGATCGTAAAGAGGCTATGTCAGCCTTTTGCCAGTTGCCACTCGCTTGCTATGCGAGAGGAACGTTGTAAGTGAAAGGGGGTAGCTCTGAAGAGCTACGTCTACACTTAACCAAGCAAGGGGGATAGCTCCGTGAAATAAGAACTACACTCACGATTAACGTTAAACACTACAATTGACTGGTCTGGCAGGGGTGTGAGAGATTGATAAGCAAGGATAGAGGAACGTTGGTTACCTGTAGATCTCGAAGTGCCGATCGACTCGCTGGTTCGTTGATGAAACTCTGATGAACTCTCCTGAAATAAAGCTCCTTTCCGATAGCCCGGTGGCTCAGTCGGTCGCGTCTGACTACCATGATAAAAGTCCCGGGTTCGATCACCGGCCGGTTCAAATCCGGGAACTTTTCTAACGTCGGCGCCCACCCAGCGACGAATGACATGGGTGCCTGGGGGAAACCCTGGGGGGTAACGGCGGTCAGGGGTGTGATGCTGATCACATCACCCCCACTCACGACCGGATCAAGAAAGTGTGGGGCGTTACCCCCACACCCCCTATACGCCATCATGGCGTGGTGCTAAGCACAGGGGAGCACTTTACCTTTTTTTTTATTTTTTTTTACCTTTTTCCGATAGCGTACGACTCCTCGCTGTAACTCCTTTTGTAACGTTCGGTAATCCGACTTTAAGTCGGAGGCAACAACGGTTCACGCCATAACTTTCCTAGTTCAACAACTTGTAATTCCGAGACATCGACTGTGCACGCGATAGATTTCAGATACCGACTGCGGGGAGAAATATTCTCTCAAGCTATTTAAACGAAATTCGAACTTCGGTCGTTGAGAGACGCGCTTTCAGCGTAATGCTGTGTTTGCAGTATCTTTCCTGCGATTCCGGAAGAATTTAATCCGCTGAAGATCGCAGGTGGCATTTGCTTGAAAGAAGCTCTTTCCAGCTTCTTTCATACTCGAGCCCTTTTTATGAAATGATTAGGCTATCGGACTATGGCGCCCGGGGTCCCGGATTCGAGTTATGCCTTCGGCATGATACAATATTAACATGATTCAAACTGTTTCAAGCGTGCAGCTTTCGGTGACAAGCTTGTTTGATACGTGGTAACTAGTTGGCTTGATTCAAGCCTGTTGTAAGCTTACAGCAAGCTTGTTCACTTTACATGAAAATCTTGTTTGAAGCTTGAAGAAAGTTTACTGTGCTATCTGGGTAGGGAAGGGTTCAATGACAATCAACACATGGAGAGAATGTATCATTAATCTAAAAGAAAAATAAACTGAAAAAATGCATACCTTCTGCAGATATTCCTCTGTATTGATACGCCCAATGCAAGATGTAAACATATCTATCCACAATGTAGGGTGGTCAGCATCCCTGGAAAAGAATAACACGCATCAGTGAGTTCATTTTGACTGACTGTAGGCTGCGCGGCATGTCGCGGATGTCACTATTTTCGACTCGTGACGTCCTGCTTATTTTTAAGAACAAATCTTTAGCATGCATATGTGTATATATATATATTGCATAACGAGTACTAATCTGTGTTATAAGAGTTGTTCAAAGTGGTGGCCAACTGCATTCTCGGCACTTTTTAATGACATTTTGTGACATGCAAAAGTTCCTCTTTTGTAATTCTTGCAAGTTCTGTTCGTACGTACATTGTCTTTCAGTTTATATACCGGGTGGTCCATTTATAATGATAGTATGGAATATCGCATGCAGAATGCATCCAATCGAAAAATTGCACAGAATAAAAGTTTGATACTATTGAGGAGGTAAGTCAATTCCGCAAAAATTTCGTCGCCGCCACCCACCCCTTGGGGGGGGGGGGGTTAATTTGAAATTTCAAATGGAACACCCCCATTCGTTTAACATATTTGGATTCCGTGTTGAAAAAGAAACATTTTTTGTTTGAAAAATTTTGTAAAAAAAATTGCAAACTTCGAACATTTATAAACATTTGGTAGTTTCAGATTAATTTTGTTCCCTTTATGTAATAATGGTTTTGGTTTCGGTTGAAAACATTGAATAAACGAATTTTATTCAAAAAATGTGTGCAAAGAATTCGGCAAAAGAAAATTGTTTGTTTTATGTTGTGTGTTGTGTGTTTTTGTGCACTATATAATTTAGTTTATTAGTGAATTGTATATGAAAAGGAATTTTATAATTTTGGGGGGTTGGTGGCGGCGACGAAATTTTTGCGGCATTGACTTACCCCCTCAATAGTATCAAACTTTTATTCTGTGCAATTTTTCGATTGGATGTATTCTGCATGCGATATTCCATACTATCATTATAAATGGACCACCCGGTTTAGTGTGGAGATTGTTTCTATAGACTCTACTTTTTAGGGTTCCCCACAAAGAATAGTCACTTAGTTCCGCTCTCAGTACTGTAGAAACACTGCCTGGTTAAATTCCACCCAACTCGCGGTCATATGTTTCAGTTTGATATTCCAACATGTTATTCTTTTCCTCGTCTTATCAAATGTGTGATTCAATTCAAATGATAAAAAAT
The DNA here is from genome assembly GCF_977018435.1 of Lepisma saccharinum. Taxonomy (NCBI): domain Eukaryota; kingdom Metazoa; phylum Arthropoda; class Insecta; order Zygentoma; family Lepismatidae; genus Lepisma; species Lepisma saccharinum. Next base: position 104,675,777 of record NC_139232.1, read on the forward strand.
AATAAAATGATATTAATCAATGAAGGTATTACTAATTGCATTCCTAAAAACAATTACAATTCGTACTTAGAAGTATTTATTTATCTCTTTTTTTTACCCAGGGCGCGTTCTTACGGTATGGCAGAAAACGCTTTTCTTACCGTCTTTTCTGTCTCATTTTTTCTCAACTTCATGTTTGCGTATTCAAATAAAAATGTTCAAACTTAATAAAATTAAGTTCCTTGAAGATATTATTATTTACATCCTTCGAAACAAGTAAAATTGGGACTTAAGTAGCAATTCTCTTCTGAATATTTTTTTATCCAGCACGCGTCCTGCAGGGATTAACAATGGCAAGAAAACAACTTGAAACAGAAGAAATACGTCAATCAAAATTTCATGAAAGGATGCCTGAAATGGGTGAATGCAATTGGCCACCACTTTGAACAACTCTTATAACACAGGTTAGTACTCGTTATGTAAGATAAATATGCGTGCTTAATATGTGTGCTTAAAAATATGTGGGATGTCACGGGTCGAAAATGCCGGCATCCGCGCCATGTCACACTGTCTGCAGTCATGTGCTATCTCGTCCCAAAACCAAAATGAATGATTGAACTGGAAACTAATCATATTTTAAAAGTATGTCAAAGCACGAAACTTAATAATACAAAAAGGTGTCAATATGTATCACAGTTTTATGTAAGAAGCGATTAATGAGAGCCCCCCCCCCCGGGAGTTCGCAACACGCTGTACCATTGTACCAAGCTAGTTATAGATTTCTGTGTTCGGGGCGAGAATATAATCCGTTCCCCCCGTACTTTGGTCAAATGTTACCATTATCCGTGTACGATCTCCTGTTGACTTTGCTCAGCGTTTCTTTTATTGTAGTTCTTCCGTGTTCGGTAGAATAGATTGTCTTATTTCACCAGTAACACAGATTGAAATCAATTATATAAACAACTTAAACAATGACTGGGTGTGACACCTTGATACACCTGCACTACACCTAGTGTCAAAAAGTGCAGCGAACTCGACACGGACTGTTTGCACGATTCGAAGGTTTGTTTGTTTTGCACCTGTGTATTTTTGTGCGTAACACTCAATTGGGTATCAATGATTTCTTTTAAAAATTGGTTTTGAACACGCACTCAAACATAATGTAACTTTTATCTTGTATTAATATTAATCTATTTTTGGCACATTATAGTAATTCTTCTCAGAAAAAAAGACTCCAGCCTATTTGTCACTACAGCATAAATGTTAAGCAATAAAAATTGAATGTAGTGTTAAAGAAAACGGCTATTTAAAATACCAAGGACTAAAGGAATAGGGGCGCATATTACCTCCTTCAATTTTTGGATGGGGTTACTATATCCCACTAAATCCTTTAATCCAAATTGTACCCATTGCAACGCTTCCAGAAATCTTGATGAGCAGAAAATACTGTCGTTCAGAGAATCTCGTTTTTTGTAGCTAAACACACAAACAAAAAGGTTATCTTATCTGCGTAATCTCCTAATCCAAAATAATTCAAAGTATCGTGAATCTATTATAACTACTCCATTTTGGTTATAGCGTATCATGCCAAAGGCGTGACTCGAACTCAGGACCCCTAGAGTCATAACTCGATAGTCTAATCACTTCATAAGGAGGCCCGGTCGAAGAAACTGGAAAGAGCTTGCTACAAGCACTTACCGGAAATCGGCAATCTTCAGCAGATGAAAAATCCGCTGACACGAAATCGTATGAAGCAAGAATAATTAAACGCAGCTTTATACTTAGAGCACCGTTTGCGACAGACGCCGACTCGCCAACGGTTTTAACGATCGAAATTCGAATCCACCATAAATAGCTCGAGAGATCATTTCTCAGCCCCAGTTGTGCTCAGAAATTTACCGCGTGAACAGTTCTTGCCTCCACGTTATTGGCTGATTTTTAATTGATACGTAAAGCGTATAAAGGAGAGTGTTGCGCTATTGAAGTGTCATTTGAGGGACCGTGTCGTCACATCTAGATCTACAGGTAAACGAACATTCCTTTTTTCCCCTTTCCATTCTTCTTACAACCTTGCTAGACCAGTCGTCCTTGAATTGTTAATATCGGATGTGTAAGTGTTGTTCTTATTTCATAGGGGCGAGCCCCTTTGCTTGTGTTAGTTCTCCATTATTTCTCTGGGGTGTCACCTCATCACCTTTGCGTCCCTCTTGCGAAGCGAGCAAGTCGCTTGCGTCTGTCATAGCCGTAGATAACGATCCCCATAATCTACCTTAGATGTTATTTATTTATTTATTGATTTAGTTTATTTTACTTCGGGGTTTGTGCCTCTTGGCTAATTTGCAAAGATGGGGATGAGTGATGAAATTATGAAATTGATGAATGGACATTCACAAACAACCAAGCCCGAGCGGGATTCGAACCCGGGACCCTTGGCGTCGCCTACCTTAGATTTTGTACGTGGTGGAGTTTGCTTTGCTTTTCTTTCATTTATTTCCCCCCGCGAAATACATGAACACTTTTCTTTATTTCTTTTGGCTCCGTTAGCTCGTACCCCCTCCTCCGATTAGGATATAATTGATGTCCGGTTCTTTTGGACCCTTCCCGCTACATTCATTTGAATGTTTTTCCACCCTCCAACTTTTTTTTCACACGTTTTCGTTAGTTTTTCGTCGTTCAGGCCACCCGACGTATCTAGCGCATCTCGCTACCAAGGACGTAGCCATACAGCCTAGTGGGGCTAGACCCTACAGTCTCGCCACACCTTATGGTTTGCATGAGACAGGGCCTCACATCAAGAAAGCTCAGGGCTCCACCTGCCATTCCCCTATCGGCAGCCGCCCCTTTTCCATCGCCCAATTTATCTACACATCAGTCCGCTTCAGTGACATCGTCGCACCTTCCAGGATAACAGTGCAGTCCCCGCGCGTCAACCCCAGGTTCGCAAAGATACGCCCAAACTGTTCGTGTGTTCGACAACGTCGCTGGACCTTATGGAACATTTTGGTCTCCATTAACCAAGAAACGCTCACCACAGCGATTGCTAATGGAGTATACTACGTCAGTGAATAAAGAACGTTTCATAGTATTTTTTTCTGTTCCCAGTGCCCTCACATCGTTTTTAAGCCAGTACTTCATGTAGAAAACACAAACTTATAGAGTGTACCATCACGGAACAGTTTATTTTTATGACATCGCAGAAAGACTTGACAAACTTTTTACAAAATTTCTGACATCAACAACATTAGTTTAAAAATGAAATGTATGAAAGAGACGGACAATGGTTTTGGGGGGCGCCACGGCCCATGTATTCATCTAATATCTGATTCTTTTTTTAAAAAAAAAAATCCTTGTCTATTGTATATAATTTCATTATTTGTGTGACAGGTAAGTCCTCAGGTAAACCGCTCAGGTTATACCTCTGAATATATTTCATGCCAATTTTCTTTCTTCTCGAGTGTGCCTAGATAAGTTTTTTTTAAAAAAAAAACATATATATGAAACTAACGGTTCAAAGTGTGTGGACAATCCGAGTGACCCAAACAATGTTCAAGAGGGACTGACCCTTTGACAGGGAATCGGCAATACGCATCCATTTTTTTCTCTCTCAACGTGTGATTAAGTGTTTCAGTGTTCAGTGTGACACGTGATAAACGTGTTCGAAGTCAGCACCTGACATGAGAGAATGCTCTGTCAGCACCAGCTGAAGTATAATAATACGCATGCCGTCGGTATAGTGAACCGGAAAATGGTCCAGTGCTTATATTCCAGCATGTTTAGAATATTAAGTGCATGGTTTTCTATTATTTTTTTCCATCTTTTCACTCCCCTTCTATAACATTATTTTTTGGGGTTGGTGTAAATAAATTGTCTTCTCCAATTGACTGGACTGGCTGGGTACACGTCACAAACAAAAAATTAACTTCACTTCGTGAAATCAATGTTTTTGCTCCACGCAGGTGTGTCGTATCATGCCAAAGGCGTGACTCGAACCCGGGATCCCTGGCATCACAACTCGATAGTCTAATTACTTCATAAAGAGGCCCGGTCGAAGAAGCTGGATGGAACATCTTACAAGCACACACCGGCAATCTGTAATCTACAGCGGATTGAAAATCCGCTGACACGAAATCGTATGAAACAAAAATAAGTAAACGCATCTTTATACTAAAAGCACCGTTTGCGACAGACGCGAGGACTCGCCAACGGTTTTAAAGATCGAAATTCAAATCCATCATAAATAGCTCGAGGGCTATTTCTCAGCCAGTTGTACTCAGAAGTGTTCGTGCCTCCACGTTATTGGCTGATTACACTGGTCTACAAAAAAATATTTGTGTATGTTGCAAGAACAAAACAAGCTGTTTCTAGAAGTTGCGGAGTCCCTGAATTTCTCCATCGGGCTCAGATTTCCTGTAAAATATGTTTTTTTGTATTTTCCTACCTCAGCCTATGTTCTATATGTATTGGTCGAAAGGACTCGCTTTCACAAAAGTGCTACAAACGTAAAAGGTAATAAATCTGTCTCAGTATACAAAGGAATGAAGTAAATGAGTAACATGAAAGTTTATAAACATACCTAAAAATGTTTCCTTCCCGATTTCCTACGAAACTTTGCCTCAGGAACATCTCTTCGTAAGGTCCAGCAGTAGTAGGACAGCATTGCGGCACTCCATTTGCCTTGATACCGCTTTTTCATTAGAGCAATGTCTTGGTGAAACCGTTCACCGTGTTCGTCACTAACGGCACCAAGGTTAGTTGGGAAGAAGTCCAGGTGATCATTCAAGAAATGTAATTTTAGTGACATGTTGCATCCCATACGTTGGTATGATCTAATTAGTCCATGTACAATATCGCGATAAAAGTTTTTACATACACTTGTAAAGACAACCATGCCATTTTTTTCAACATCTGTTAATTGTTGAATGAAATTCTCGTCATTCATCAATTCTCTTATTTGAGGCCCTATAAATAAATATTCCTTCTTTAATTTTGGCATCTCTGATTCTTGGGAATTTCTGTTGCAAGTACATGAATCCACGTGAAGTTCTGTCCATGGCTTTCACAAAGTTTTTAATTAGTCTCAATTTTATGTGCAGAGGAGGGAGATACACATTTTTGGGGTCAACAAGAGGAGTGTTCGCCACATTCTTCTGTCCAGGCACTAATTCACTATGAAGAGGCCATTTTTTTCCCACAGTAGTGTTTTTTTCTGTCTCTGCTGTCCCACTCGCCTAAGAAGCAGCAATGCTTTGTGTACCCAAGCTGCATGTCAAGCAGAATTGCAATTACCTTCAGATCTCTGCATATATTCCATTTGTATTTCTCATATTGGATATTTGTCAGAAGCTGTTTCAAGTTCTCATACGTCTCCTTCATGTTAACAGCATTAGCAATTGTTACTGTTTGGAATTTGTTTCCGTTATGGAGAAGTACAGCTTTCATACTAACTCAGCTGGAATCGATGAAAAGACGCCAATAGTATGAACTGTATTCATGGCCAAGACAATCCATAATGGATGAGATGTCATTACAAAAAACCATGTCTCCTTCGTGGGAGAAATATTCTGAGAAAATAGTATGGCGGTCACGAAAAAAAGCACACTTTCGTATCGCAAGCGAGGAGATTCCAACCTTTCAGTCGCGAAGCTAAAAGTTCAGACTGTTGCTTAAACAAATTTAAATCCTGCGTAAGATCGTTCAGATCCCCTTCTGACAATAAGTATGGTTCCATTGATGAACCGGACACTTTAAATGTTGGGTCGGTAGTTTCTTCACCTCTTGCACTTTCTTCCCCGTGTTGTTCACGACAATCATCTTCACTCACAGTCACATTCTCAGGAGGCTTTCGTACCGGCAATTCTTCATTGTGACATACAGGTCTCATGGCTGATAGTAAATTTGGGTACTGCACAGTGTTCCTTGTTTTCGAAGTGATTCCAGCTATTTTGGTCAGGCAGAAATAACAGTCTGTTGTGTGATCTGATGGTTTCCTCCAAAACCATGGGAACAGCAAACGACATGTGACGTGATCCTTTTAACCAGCTTGTCAAAAGTGTAACACAGGTCAAACAGCATATGTGGGGGCCCATGTTTTGTCTTAGTACCCAACTTTACACCCAAGATAAAGTTCGTAGCACTTCTTTGTAAGAGGGGTAATTCGTCGCTTTTGTGACTTAAATATCATCTCTCCACATATATAACAAAACGAATTGGGGCTATTTACGCAGGTACTATGCACTAACACTACACACTACACACTACTTCTGAAACTTCGAATCACAAGCTAATCAAAGGCAGTCACTTCCCACTCGGTCAGAACTCATAATGCTGAGACGCACGTGACAACAAACAACACTGCGATTCTACGTGTTCGGGCATGACTCATTGACAGTGTTGCCATGCCTCTATCTTATTCACGATTTGGTTTGTTGCAATTGGACGAAGGTCCCTGGCCTTAGGAACGTGCTGGTCATTCTATGGTCATATAATGACTGTTATTCAACAATATCTGTAGAGTAAATATAGGTTAAGCCACACCCAATAGGCAGAATTTTCATGAATTGCATTAGGTACATGTTAGTGTGTAACAAGAAAACTGAGCCCGATAGGAAAAAACTGATTTCATTTTCGAATTCAGCATCATCGACTTACCTTAGAACACCATTCACATTCCTTGTAACAAATTTCATGTCGATTGATACGTAAAGCGTTACCGCGGGAGTGGTGCGCTATTGAAGTGTCATTTCAGGGACCGTGTCGTCACATCTAGATCTACAGGTAAACGAACATTCCTTTATTCCCCTTTCTATTCTTCTTATAACCCTGCGGCCGGCCCTCGTGGCGGAGTGGTTAGCTCATAGCGCTACGAAGCCAGGGGAACTGGGTTTGAATCCAGGCATGGGCATGAATGTTTGTGAGTGTCTATTCATCAATTTCATTATGTCATCAATCATCCCCAAAAGTTGCACAAAAAAGCGAATTAAATTAAAGCAAATGAATAAACAATCAATCTTACAACCCTGCCAGATCAGTCATCCCCGAAGTGTTAATATCGAATGTTTAAGTGTTGTTCTTATTCCACAGGTGCTAGTCCCTTTGCTTGTGTTAGTGTTCCATTATTTATCTGGGATGTCACCTCATCCCTCTTGCAAAGCGAGCGAGTCGCTTCCGGCTGTCATAGCCGTAAATAACGATCCCCTAAATCTACCTTAAATAGTTACTTTACTTAATCTGTCCGTGTGTAGTTCACTGCACTTTTTGACACTAGGTGTAGTGCAGGTGTATACAGGTGTCAGGCTGGTGCAAGGAAATTACATTTAAGCAAGTAAGCGAATAGCTGTGTCCAAGTTCACAAGATTCAACAAATCCTTGTAGCTGCTTTAAACGTTCATTTGATTAGTAAGCACGCACCACGTGACCATACACCACACACTACACCGCTTTAGAACGTAGTACAAACGGTGCAGACACAAGATGCCCTACTTGATACCAAATCCACGAAATAGACGAGTTGGTGTTCCACCTTATAACGTGTAATCAATCAGACGCCTGAGACCAGAGAGAGCCAAAAAAGTGCATTGAACTAGAAGAACTAGAAGGGGCCTCTGTTTCGAAAATGGATTTGAAAAAATATTATTAAAACAAATATTTGCATAAAGGAGATATTTAGAAATATAAAAGATACAGAGTGATTCAGAAGTAGTAATCATGTTTCAGCAGTTGCTTCACCTGAGAAAAATATTCATCTACAAGCACTTTAATGCATCAAGAAAATCTGTAAATATTGAACTCTTACTTACAGTGATTTCCATCCGTTAAGATTGGAAATGAGATGATTCAGCAAGTTGTTCCTACCGCAAGAATTGCCATTCGAATAAAAAAACACACATCTAATAGCTTGACGGATGGAAATTCCTTCTTTCTTGGCCAATATATGATCCAGCACTCTGCAACAATTAAAACTAATTTTAGATAGCTTAGCTATGAAGTCATATCAGATCATTTCAATGAAATTACTTGCATTGAATTACAGTAAACGACCCAATTATATGGAAAAACAACCATCAATATGTCTTCAAGTTATAGATTTCCTCCTAGGGATTGAGGTCTGTTTGCTTCGAAGATTGTAAAAGTAACTAAGTTTCTTGAACCAACAATTTAACTTATGCCTCAGACTTATGTATTGATAATGTCTTGTTTCAATTAATTTAAGTTTCTGAAGTTCACTTTATTCAGTAATGCAAGCAAATTTTCCATTCATAATGTTCTATGGTCTAATATAAAATATTTAAGATAAAACTCCACAAGAATAAGCAAATTCATATATTACTACAATATTGCCCGAGTGTTTTAACACACAGAATCCCTTGTATTAAAAGAGGAACAAAGCTTTTGAGAATAAAATGCTAAGATTCGTGTTTGGACTTGAATGAGATTAAACATAACACCGCACGCACTGACTCGCAGTGAGAGCCCACAGTTTCCACGGTTAAAAGGTCATTGCTGTGTGCGGTGTTTCCACGTTCTACGTACATCTTTACTTGATTGAATAAAAATTTGTTAAAAATCGGTTTCGCAAGTATGAATTAACAATGATAATGGATTTTAAAAACAGAAACAAACAGCTTTAAAACAAGACCAATATTGTACTTGTAGGACTATCCAATACTGAAGAATAGGTGTTTGAAAGATTGATAAGAACGAGACAAATTTTGAAAGTCTGAAAATCAAGAATTATGTCAAGAACATTTCTGCCTGCACCGTACTAGAATTGCACACCGATTGGACCACCCATTTTTTATTTATAGAATTTCAAGGAGGGCGATCAATTGCAACACTTAAAAGAAACAATTTTTTGTTCTCACGACGATAACAGTGTAAAACACTGTCTGTCATAAAAAATGCTATAAGATTTTTGAAAGCATATATGCTAGCAAATATGCAAAGAAAGGCTTCCGTCTAAATCGGATTTAAGTTAAAACCTTCAGCGAGTTATGCAGAGTTAAATCCATTACTCACCTCTGAACCTTATAATCGTCCCTAACACAGGCAGTCAGTCTCGAAAGGAAGCGGTCTCTGTTGTCAGAGTCGTAAGAGCTGGGCAAGTTGAGATACCTCTCGAAAAGGAAGTCCCACTCTTCTCTTGATGCAAATTTTGAGATGTCGCAAAGAGCACGGCTAGAGATGCTAGGGGAAGAAAGCAGAATCCGTAATTGACATTGGAAGAAAAGTGAAACTACTACGCTATAGACATAGCAATATATATAATATTAAATGTATTGAATAATATCATGCTATTGTTTGTGAACCACATACCACTTTAGTTTATCACTTATTTTCACCTTCACTGTGAACAAAGCATATCCAAAATTAAGTTGAATTAAGAAACAAGGGTGATTGCAATTGATGCTCATTATTTCATTAATGATAATTTCTACACGCAAGGGGGCGATGGGACTAATAAAAAACCCAAATGAAAGCAAAGGAGATCGAGAGAAACAAACGTGGTAAATGCAATCTCCCACAAAATGACCGCCGAATACCATCTTTCTTTTTCAACAACTTTTAAAACGAAGTATAAAAATGGTAATTACACATTTACTACCTCTACATACATTATTAATAATAGAGAAAATAAACGATTTCACCTGAACATAATTGCAACACAAATGGGTTTTTTTTGTGCCAGATTGTGCGGAATGGTGTAGTGAATAATACATTAAGTATCCACCATCCAAATGTTTGGGGAAAATCCGCCATCTTGAAAAATGCGGCAAAAAATTATCTTGAAAACTAAAAACATGTAATATATCGAAAACGGTGCATTGTATGTACACAAAATGTAACAATAACCAAACTGAAAGAGCAGAAAACTTGCTAAATTATGTTTTTTGTTTGATAGAGCCACAATAAATCTTAATTGAATTAAAAAGATTCAAATATTTTCTTTCATTTTTAGAATTAGAGTAAAAGTTGTTTCCTGACACACAAAAAACAGCAAATATGTAAGAAACTATGTAATATACGTTCAAAAATTACTGAACAAAATTCATAGCTTGTGAATTCCTCTAGAGATTGCTTTTTGTTTCGCGCTTTTAATGTCAAGGGTTGAGGAGATATGTAGTCTAAAGCACAGTCATGTGTTTCCCGATATTTTACGTGTTCCATTTCTTATGATATTGCCCAGAACATAGTACATTGTTTTCTTCAGTGTTTCGTTCACTTCCGTTTGTTACGTGTTGTTTTTGATGTTTAAAAATGTATACACATAGTAGCAGCGATTAGATGTCTGAACTAAGCAAGGGAGGGGGGAGGGCATGGACAGTTTACTTTCTTTATAGCCTACTGCAATTGGAGAGAATCGTATTGAAAATGGAATTCAGGCAGATGATTTTGGGTCACATCCACTGTTAGGCAAGGCTTAGCATTAGGAGACCATAGTGCTGGGACAAAAAAAATTGTGTATGGGGGGGAGGGGCATTGCTCCCCATGCCCCACGTCTAATTACCGCCACTATCAATACATTGAAGTATTATGATACAGTTTTTAATCAGTCACTTTGCCAGAAAGTCCATTGCAGAATTTTTTGCATATTAAGGCTGGGTGGTCTTCATATCAAGATCAGTTTCCTGTGATGTGTTGCTTATCTAATGGCATGTTCAGGCCTTCAACAAATCCTTGAGATCATTTACGGAGGTAATACTGTTATACCTATGATAACCAATGATCACCGGAAGAGGCCCTCACTTCCAAGTAGTGCACCTTGGACTGCATTTTGAAGACTACCGAGGCTCTGACGTCACAGTCAGTATAATCCTCTATGGGACTCGTGTTGTCGTCCATATTGTCCCTTCATCCATCTCACCATATCATCATCATTCCTCGTGTTCGCGGTTAACCAAAATTGACAGAAAAACGACGTAATATGAACTAAAACATATCAAATCAAACCGAAAGTTCAATAATCGTTGGCCGACTCAATTCAGAAGTAGACGCTAATGTATTAGACGGTGTATTGAGGCTTCCGAAAGATTGTGGAGAACAATAATGTTGAAGAAAGGTAGCCACACAGAAGCCATTTTGAGTGTTTCAGATGTAAAAATCCTCTTACTTAATGTGACAAATGAACGTTGTGTAGTATCGAGAATGATCGAGGACACCATTAATTCGCAGGCGAACCTCCCTGCAGGAGTGGTCAGTATGAAGCGTCATGAAGAGAGGGAGGCCAAGATGGAATATATAAAGTGACATGCACGTCCCATTTCATCCGTAATATCTTCATTCATCGTCGCGATTAACACAAAAGGTAGAAACGTGACTATGTACTTTATTATTTATTTATTTTCTTCCTGGTGCGAGCTGTACGATCTACATAAATTTTATTCTACACACACTTTCTCTTTCCTTAAAGTCGTGCATTAATATTCCCCTCTTTACGTTAGTAATATACCCCTCGTTACTTCTCCCAGGTATTTCCTCACTTACTGTCCCACTTCTTGTATCTTTATTCTGTCGTCTACCACTTCTATCACCTCCCTCCATGTTATGTTTTTCATCTATTTGTCCCTTAGGTCACGTGTAGAAGGGCAGTTCAGTAGGATACGCTCGTCCGTCTCCTCTTCATCGCACAAAGAACATATAGTTTCCCCTGCTTCGTTTCTCTTCCTTAATTGCTTCCATTCACCTAGTCTGAACCATGCCAGCGCGCCTCTTTCCTTTTCCCCTCACAACATTGATATATTTTGATTACCAACTTTCCCTTACTTTTAGCTGTTCCCTGATTGAGGTCTACGTTTGGCAGTCTGCTCTGATTTGGCTTTCTGTTGAAATGCCCCCCCCCTCCTCTCCCTTCCCATACCCAACCCATTCCGCTATTGAATAGGAGAATTTTCAAGTCCCAACCCCAAGTGTGAACGTTTTCCTCTCTTGTCTGTATTCCCAAACATTGTCCCCTAAGCGTAGTTTGGCCCTCTTGTGATAATCGCACCCAATATTTAACAACCTCTGCTTACGCCCATTACCCTCTTATAAAATTCTCTTTGTGTGCCTGTTGTTGTGTTTTCCCCTCTTAACCCCCACAGTTCTACTCCATAGTTTAATGTTCCTAATATTATTGATGAATAGATGTTTTGAATAACCGGGAAACGCATTCAGGTGGCTTATTTATTGTCCTTATGACTTGTTTCGCTGTCAGGGAGAGTGTTGATCTCAGGTATGTGAAGTTTTTAACCTGCTCGATTAAATCCCCCCGTATGTCCATGTCTCCTGTCTGCTAAATATGTAGCCATTTTTGAAAGCAAAGATTTTTTTTTATTTTTAATGTTTACATTCATTTTATATTTGTTGCACCCCTCATATATCCTATCTATGTCCCTTTGTAAACCCTCTATTGTCTCGGACAAGATGACTGTCGTCTGCATACATAAGGACTGGTATACTTTGCACTCCTAAACATGGGATTGAATCCTGGTCCATTTTAATTTCATGTGCTATCCAATCTATGAACAGTGAGAATAGCACTGCTGATAGGATGCGACGTTAAAGGAAGTGATAATGTAAAGAGTATAAAAATGTTATATCATGTTCTTTAGTCAACTTAATGTTCGATTTATTTTCATTGCACAAATCCAAAATATTAAACAATTTTTTGGGAAAATCGATCTTGTCTGTGGTCTGAGGGTCTGCCAATCCCGACTCTACTGTAATGCCGGGCAGTCAGGTGGTGAGGGTGTAACATGTTAGCACCAGGTATCTGCAATGGACTCGAAAGCGAAGTGACGGATTTAGAAGTGTGTTTTACCGTATCGTATTAGTTCAGTATATTAACAGTGGCGATGATTAGACGTGGGGGCATTGGCCATACTCCTTTCGCAGACCACGTCGTCATTTGCCAAGTGAATGTTAGAACGTGCTCAGAAGTTTTTCCGTTGAGTCGACTCCTTTCTATCACAAATCAGCCAATATTTCCGTTTTTGGTATTGTAAGACGAACAAAATTGGAGACTTCATGACGTCATTCGTGAGGTGTGTGACACGATCAGGTCATTGTTCCACGGAATTGAGTAAACTTTTATTTGTTTTTATGAGTAAAAAATATTTTTTTTACAGACAGAGGATGCGTCAAATATTTGATAATGTTCAATTTAATTTGTCCACATATGATTTTGTGAAATTCATGTATTTTGGGGCAGCTAGATTTTTAAAAAATCTGTTGTAATTTGCCAACATTGTGAGTTGTGTGTTAAGATTATAAAGCAACGAGTTCTTGAACCAATATTGTTACAAGATATTTAGTACACATAAATGTACACAACTTAAGGTTTTCATTGGGTTTTTTGTGTATTTTAAGTTATTTTTTATCCACATGTATGTAGTTGCGTACCCAGGGATTGCTGCTAGGGGTTAAAACCCCCTTTTGATTCAAAATTTTTTTAAAAAAAATTTAAAAGGGACTAAAACGTAAGAAGAACTACGAAACTCTTGGGCAAGTCACTGTTTGCGTGCGGACGTAGGCGTGTGTATGTGAGGGGGGAAGCCTTGGCGTGTTTGCCAGGGGGAGAGGGACGTGGTGTTTGTGAATGCTATTCATATCTGTTTCTATTTTTCATTAGCTGTTATATTTTACCATTTATGAAGGTAAGGAATTACATATATTTTCTACTCTATTGTAGGCTCAAAATATGTCAAATTTTGACGTGATGTAATTGCCACGAGAACTGAATGACAGTCAGTGATTTATCCAGACAACATGGATGACAAAGGAGTAGAGCGCTTTAATGGGAGGTGTTGACAAAATGGACTTCATTTTTTATTTGTAAAGAATATTTTTCAAGTCATGAAAGTGCACCTTGGAAGTAATATTTCATTTCGTTGACTTAGTGATTTGCAGTTGGATTAAGAGAACCTAAATTATACATATAAAAAAATAGCTGGAATATGAGAGAGATATATGCTACGTGGGAAAGAATCTTGAAAGGAAATAAATGATCTGTTGAACTTCAGACGAGACATTTCAGAAGCTCTAATTATGAGGAATGATAAATAATAGGAAACAGAACAGAATTGGAAACAGATAATATTGCAACAGAAGTATATATTAAAGGTATTCATATGTAGAAGGAGTACAAAACGATGAGCTCGCTTGACTCACAGTGATGTCATTTGTCAACATCCGATTTTTTAACTTTGATGTCCCTTGACTCACAGTGACGTCATTTGACAACATCCGGTTTTTCAATCTATACACACACACATTGTATAAAACTATATATAATATCATTTAGGAGACCGATATTCTTACGAAAACTACAGAACATTTTTTTAGCATGAAAAGAAAATTTCTGTGAGCTAAAGTCACTATGGTCTCTTAATGCTAAGCCTTGCCTACCAGTAGATTTTACCCAAAATCATCTGCCCGAATTCCATTTTCAATACGATTCTTTCAATTGCAGTAGAAAGTAAACTGTCCATGTCCTTCTACCACCCCCCACCCCGTCCCCCCTCGCTCAGTTCAGACACCTGATCGCTGTTACTGTGTACATACATTTTTAAACAACAAAAACAACACGTAACAAACACAAATGAGCGAAACACTGCAGAAACAATGTATTACGTTCTCAGCAATATTATAAGAAATAGAACACGTAAGATATAGGGAATCGCATGACTCTGTTTAAACTACATATCGCCTCAACACCTGACACTAAAGACACGAAATAAAAAGCAATCTCTAGAGGAATTCATAAGCTATGAATTTTGTTCACTAATTTTTGGACGTAAAATACCTAGTTTCTTGCATATTTGTTGTTTTATGTGTTAGAAACCAATTCATACTCTAATTCTAAAAACGAAGGAAAATATTTAAATCTTTCTAATTCAGTTTAAATTTATGGTAGCTCTATTAAACAAAAACCATAATATATGAACTTTTCTGCAATTTCATTTCGGATATCTTCACTTTTTGTGTACAATGCACCGCTTTAGAGATATTACATTTTTTTGTTTTGAAGGTGAAATTTTGCCGCCATTTTCCCCAAATATTTGGATGGTGAATTTTTAATTTATTATTCAGAACACCATTCCGCACAATCTGGCACAAAAGAGATTTGTGTTGCAATTATTTCCGGGTTAGGCCATTTTATCCTGTACGTTTGCTCTACTATAAGTTAAGACACAATGTTCACAAACAGAGCTAAAGACTTAAAATCTACTACAAGATCTATACTTCAGGTTTGTGCGACTTACTCACTTTTATATATATTCTTTCGGATTTCTAAATTAAAAATACAAAGTTATTTATTACTTACGTTAAATGAGTATCTATTTTAGACACCGACAACATTTCGGGAACCACTGGATGTATATTAAACCTTTTGGATAAAAAAAACCTTTTCCTGCTCCCACAAAAATAGGCAATAATTAGGCTGGAGAGTTCAATGAACTAACCGATCTCCAATTACGAACAGGTAATGATCAGGCTGGAAAGTTCATACGAACTAACCGATCACTGATTATTCGGCTGATCACTTTTCGGTAACCACTGTTCCCTTCTTCAGGTCCTATATCTCGGCTACTACAAGGTCACAGAATATTCACCTAGTTGTTCATATCTGGCCTCGCTTCATAAAATATTAGCCATACTTTCTATTCCTACAGTCTGTATCGGGGGGGGGGGGGTAAGAGCAAAAGTACTCACTCCACCGGCACCTCCTTGTCCGGGTTCTCCGACTCCATCCACTTCTGGACTTCCTTCCTGTACCTTGCAACCTGCTCGCTGGCCCCGAATGATATCCTTATTCCTCGTACGTATCTCCTCACCATCTTCCTTGATGGGGAATCCCCTTCCTGGTCCTCGTCTCCCAGTTCCTGATAGGCTGGGTTTGTGAGGTAAATTTGGTAGTTCTGCAAGGGACACCCAAACATTATTTTAGACAATGCAGCATGTTGCTGCTAGGTTTCAAATTAGCAACAAGCACAAAATATATAAATTCTTGTTATAAATAAAACACAGAAATCAAATTACGAGTTTTGTGTATTACACCATGTCCCATAATACATTTTGGAACTAACAGTGATGATGAAATGTTTTTCTTCTTATCAAAGATTTTATCGTTAACGTATTTAAATTGTGAATGTTATAAAAAGATGACGGTCACAATATCCTCCCCTGCTGAGCTGAATAAAATATAGCCATCATACTGTGGATAACCTCAATGATACAAGTTCTTAATTATACACAGCAAAGAGTGACATAACATTCAAATTTTTAACATACAAAACAACTTTTAATACTATAATAAATCTTTCAAAGAGTAAAGATGAATTTTGAACTACATTTTTACTCTTGCGCATGATTGTTAACATTCAATTTAAATGTCCAATATTATACATTCGTCGAGCTAAATAATATTTGCAATTAATGACACATTTTGATAATTGAGCAATAAATTCAATAAGTTATCACCTACTCGAGCATCACAATAATTTGTTGTTGTAACCCTTCTTATGAATGTCTTCTTCAGAAACTACATAAACAGAATCATCCACTGAGAGGATTCAAACGGCAAAAGTTTACAAAATCCAAGAATTACACTGTCCTACAAAGGTTTTATTTCTTCTGAAGAAATTGGTATGGGAAATTCAAATCCGTGATTAGAATTTCGCTATCAAGGACAGTTTTTTATGTTATATAAGGAAATAAAGAGTCTCATTTTACTCAGGTTTAATGAACGTTCATACGTTCTTCTGATGTCACAAAGAAACCTGTGAGTTATTAGAAGCTAACTAACTAACTCTCTAGCTTCTTAAGCCCAAAGAATTATGGCTGCAGCAACACAAGCCTTCCATCTGTCCCTATCCTAGGCAAAATCTATCCAACATTTTCCATCCTTACCGATTTCCTTTAGGTCCAGGGATATAAGAAGAACTCCATGGAATATAATGAGCATAAGTGGAAGATAATTTGCGACTTCAAGATAGTTGCAATGATATTGGGAATGCAACATGACTACACATGACAGAAGAACCCCTACACAAAAAAGAATGGGTCTCAACGAAATTGACAAGTAGGAGAAAAATTGTACAGCGTGTGATGTTCCTCTTCCCCCTCTTTACACCATGCTAGGGCTTACGAAACAAGTTATAAGGGGTATGGACACAACTGGAAGAAGATTTAAGTGTATTTCAAACAAATTGCCTCGTCTTTCACCAGCAAAGCAAATGAAAGGTACTTTGTGGGGCCTAAAAGTAGAGAACTTCAGCAAATCCAGACTTTGAAGCATGTCTAAC
Source organism: Lepisma saccharinum (assembly GCF_977018435.1). Taxonomy (NCBI): domain Eukaryota; kingdom Metazoa; phylum Arthropoda; class Insecta; order Zygentoma; family Lepismatidae; genus Lepisma; species Lepisma saccharinum. The sequence goes on from NC_139232.1 coordinate 104,693,038, forward strand.
AGACAAAGGAAAAAGAGCATGGATATGATGTTATATGCAATATAAATTGCAAGAATTGCAAGAATTTTAGATAAAATTAAAAACACGATTACTCGTAAACTATTCTTGACAGATAAAATCTAAATACAGATTTGAAATCAGCACAAAATTTGCAATAGGAATCAGAACTTTTTCCTCCAGAAAAAAGAAAAAAGTTTCTTTATGTAGAACAGTGCTCGAAACAAAAGGACATGATACTTCCTTACCACCTCAATTACTGAGTTCAACAGTAGACATACGAAGAATCCATAATTGTTCCTGTGTTTTAAAAAGGTGATAAAATGAACTGCAATAATTATCGCGGAATTTCTCTACTCTCAACAACATATAAAATATTATCTAACATTCTTTTAACAAGACTAACCCCATATGCTAATTAAATTATAGGTAATTATCAATGTGGATTTAAACGTAACAGATCAACTACATATCAAATTTTTCTCATCAGACAGACACTTGAAAAAAGTGTGAAAAGAGGAAATAAAAAGCAGGCTTAATTCAGGAAATGCATGTTACCTTTCTCTTCATAAACTTTTGTCGTCTCGTTTAATATCTAAGAAACTAAAAGTTAAGATATACAAAACAGTAATTTTGCCTGTAATATTATATGGGTGTGAAACTTGGTCCCTTACATTGAAAGAGGAACATAACTTGAGAGTATTTGAAAATAAGATCCATAGGAAAATATTTGGACCTAAAAGGTATGAGGAGACAGGTGAGTGGAGAAGGTTTTGTATCCATGTCCAGATGTTACTAGAATAATTAAATCAAGAAGACTTAGGTGGGCAGGCCATGTGGCACGAATGGGAGAAGAAAGAAGAGTTTACCGGATTCTTGTTCGGAAACCTGATGATAAGAGACCTGTCGGAAGGTAAAGACAAAGATGGAGGGATAACGTTGAGATGGACCTAATGGAAATCGGTGGGATGGAAAAGAGTACATAGATCATGCTCAAGATAGAGACAGATGGAAGGCCTGTGTTTCTGCAGCCATGAACCTTCGGGTTTAAGAAGGCTATAGAGTTAGTTTTACAGTAGACACACGATAATTAATTACTGGACTTGCACTTGTGCTCTCAAAATCAAATAGGCGTGTAATTGTTTAACTACAAATAAATCCACGTGGACAAATTCATTACCTAAGTTCATAATGGAATATTTAAATCCTACGACTTTTACACGCTGTTCACCCGCGATACAAGCCAACCGAATTCCTTCCATTTATTCCAGCTGTATATTTGGCAGTAAAGAACATAAATTGATCCAAAACTTATTATCCAACAAATTACATTGACTACCTGTGTTTATTAAACATTTAAGAAACAAGTCAATGATATATATATATAATACATATATTATGAAAAGGTGACCGAAACCATATTCTGCGTTGGTTACCATGACGACACGATTTGGTTATATGGATGGTACGAACATCGACTAAAAGTACAAATGAATATGTTATGAATATTGTGACCAGTTAAGTGTATTTATACACTACTAAACTGATATTGTCACCGTTCGGAGTTGTACCAAATGACTTTTATTTATTATACAATTGGTGTAAGAAACGGGGAACGAGACGACATTATTTATATTGTCACAAATTCTTCGCTGTATTTCTGGTGCTTCAAGTAATGGTGCAGGAGTTCATTTATCTGTTACAGTCCACTCAGGCTCTGAGTCAATCCACTCCATCAAAAATGTAACAGGTAAATCTTCATCTTTATCAACGTCTAAATATTTAAATTTATTAAAGTCACCGAGACAAGACTTAACATGCAAAAGGTACGGGTCTTAATTACAAGCATGCCTTATATGGTCATCCTTTGGTAGGCAGGGCAATTTGAAACGCATTTCCTCGCTTTCATTGTTTAATGTTCTCGCAGAGCTTCCACTAGTAACATTCGTTACTGTACAACATTCCTGATTTAAACTAATATCACTGCAGATCATTTCATGTCGGAAATTTCCATTGTTCCTTGCTGAAACCTCTGAGTTAGTCATAGTGGGGCCACCTTGTAATTCCCAAGAAATAGAAATTGTTAAAATTTCATCACCAGGTGCAAATATGACGCTGAAACCTGGTGCAACTACATCCTTCTACTTAATCATTGATCATGCAGTCTTACATTTTCAAAGGGTCATTGACGCATATTGAACATTGCTGTAGTGACGGAAAAAAAATCACGTCTAACTAATGGTTATTAATAATTATTTCAGCGCCATATTTCCTCCGAATTAGAGGCTTTTGATATAAATATAGAAATTACGGAAAATTTGCGGAATAACGAAGCATGAGCGACGAGAAGCAGTTTCAGTTAGCTGACACATCAACAAAGGTTGACACACATAGCATTTGTGAGGTGTGTACAAAAACCTTGGGAGAGTTTATCATTCAATTTGCATCAGAATTACTATATTCAGTTCCATTTTTTATTCGTAGTAAATTTGTAATGGTCCACAGACAATAATCACACTGTAATTTACACTTGACGTTCAATAGTTCTATAATGATAATCGTAATAATACCTTGTAATTCTCCCATGCATCTGTACCGTCAAGGGATGAGGAAAAAAAGTTGTTAATCATTTTCATGAACCATGGCTCTAGGGTATCCAGGTCCCACCGAAGAAAGAGCTGAAGGCGAAAGTGGTGGGCGTAGGAGAGGTCGCCTGACCTACATAGGAAGGCACTGTAGTGGATCAGCTGGGCACGAGTCAGGGAGGGGATGTTCTTGAAGTTGTCGCTGTTCAAATACCGGATGATCAGGTCCCAGTTGTCGGTGTCGTAGTTAACGTAGTAGAGACCTGGAAGATTTCAGACAATGGTGTAAAAAGAAAAAAGAACCAGTACACACTTTAAAAGAATAACTCCCTCGTAGCTATAGTTAGGGCATACTAAATATGCCTGTATTTCAAGACAACTTATAGGTGTGTTTGACCTACGTCACAATCTGCTGAATTGGGACTTCGAGCACCCTTGATGGATGCCAGTTCTTGTAAACTACGGAATTCAAGCGGAAGATTTGAAAAATTTTTACGATGGTACATCATGAAGTATTAGGTGTTTCATACAGAAGCTCACGTTTTTTTCAAATTTTGTTGCTTACGCAAACATGCCGGCTGTGCGAACCCTGACGTCACATGAAAGTCGCTTGTACAGCAACATTGTTGGGATACCTAATAGTAAATTATATGCATGAAGGTCAAATCTAAGTTGTAAGGACATTGTTGTAATGTTGACGAAGATGAGTGACGATATGATGAAATTGGACACTCACAAGAAACACCCATGGCCAGACGGGATTCGAACCCGGCTGCCTTGAAGTAGTGGCGCGCTGTGAATACCACTCCCCCACAGAGGTCGGCTCAAGTCGCTTATGCAACGCGACTTATAACTATTAATTTCTTCAATGGACGAAAAATTAAAATTCAGATGATGTATTGGACTAGTCATCGCTACGGAAATAGGTGAGAAGATGAATGATTTAGTATGCAGTTAGTGATTATATAATCCACACATCACCTTGAATTTTTTTTTAAAAAAATCAGATGATTTGAAATCAATAGATGATTCTGGAAGTATTTTGAATTCTGATCACGGAAATGACATCCATTTTTTCCCATCACGTCAGGATTTTTCACAATTTTACAATCAAAATTCTCATATTCGCCTTAACATTGCATCCTTCACCTAACGCATCATATGCATCAAATTAATTTACGCAAATGAAATTTAGGTTGTTTCCAATTCAATAAGTGAATCCGAAAGTACTTTTAGTGCTGATAACTAAAATTACGTCCATTTTTTCCCATCACGTCAGGATTTTTCACAATTTCACAATCAAAATTCTCATATTCGCCATTCCATTACGTATATTACAGAACGCAATAAAATAAATTTAAACAAAGGAAATTTCGGATGTTTACAAACCAATAGGTGATTCTGGAAGTATTTTGAATTGTGATCGTGCACGACATATATTTCTTCCCATCACGTCAGGATTTTTCCCTAGATCATGATTTTTCTCAACGTCATTAAGTTCAATCAACACACTACATTATAACATTGAGTTTTGGACATTTTGTGAAGGAAACGTTTATGCGGTATTTCGAAAATTGAATTTACGTAATCAAAGTGAATAATTTTCATATCAATGAGTCTTGTGGAGATGGAAGGTGGATTGAATGCTTACTATTCTATGTGCATTTATAGTTCGAAATTGGAGGATTTGTATTGTAGAAAGCCAATACTTTCCAATTATGTACACAGAGCCATCTATTGAGGTACACATTTCATTGTTAAATTAAGGCAGTTAATCTATTGCTATTTTCTGAAAAAAAGACACGTGATGGGTAAAAATGGATTTCATTTTTGGAATCAGCATGTTGAAATAATTCAGGGGCAACAGTCACCTGTGAGTCATCCAAACCCATGCAGGCCCGTGAATTGTCAATGTTTTCCTCTAGAGCCATTGTTGGAATTGGTACGTAGTACTAAAATTTATAACTTGATTCATTTACTGCTCTGAAAGGACAATCAATTCGTTTCTTAGCAAAATCCCACTTTAAAGTATAAGGATTTGATTGACACGCTGAAAATGTACGGAAGAAACCTCCTCAAATACAAGATAGTTGTCACACATGGAAGCGAATTGATACGTGGTACAGAACTCACCTACATACTCTGGATTGGCAAGGATAAATTTGTTTCTATCTGGAAGCCCGTTCAGCACTCCCTCCTTCTCTTGAAGGAAGATCTTAGCTCTCCTATCAACGAACTGAAGCTCGTCTTGCGTTGTGTAGGGTATGGGAATTGTCCACAGCAGATCCTCATCTGTTTCTTTGTTTTTCCTTATATTGTAGACTTTCTGTAATAGACGTATGATAACATTCCAAAAAATTTCATTTTTTATTCTTAAGTGTACACTCTGAACAATATAATAGTCGCATATAGAACATAAAATGTTGTACATTGAAGAAAGAGGGAGATATTGCTTGATTTGGTTTATAATACTTCGCTCTTCTACCACTTCTCGCTAATCGCGAAGATGAGAATGAGTGATGACATGATGAAATTCATGAAAAAAGATACACTCATAAAGAACACCCATGTTCAACCTGGTATTTGAATCCGGGAGCACTGCGTTGTATCGCGCTGTGTTAACCATTCTGCCAAGGAGGTCGATGTTAGAAAGAGAGAAATATGTTGCTGCAGTAATCAATTTCCGCGGTTTGGGGATACCAGAGGGTTAGTTAATATTTACATTTCACAATATGTAAATGTTTCAATCGGGAGGAGACTCCCCAGGAATTCATGGAGTTGGCATAGTACTTGGACCACGTGTAAGAGCTTCAGTAATATCAGTATGTTATGTGGATGAGAGCAGTGGCGAAGCGTGGTGTCACTGGAAGAGTAGGCACAAGCTGTGAGTTAGTGTTGTTATAGGTGCAACTTTTGAAAAATATAAAAAATATAACCTTAAAGTTATTTTTGAAAATGTATCAACATATTCTTAACTCTTGATGTGTACTAACTCGTAAATGGTATTTCTAGATTTTATTGTAAATTGATGCTTTAGATGTCATTCGAGTGACAGTCCTCAATGCCCCTTCTTTCTTTCTATGGCCTGTTATAGGCTTCTATGCTTGTTTTTGTAGCATTCCAGAGTAATAAAACTTATAATTCCCCTTGCTCACTTCACGCTCACAACAATGAAACCCGACACCAGTGGCGGAGTGGTTAGCACATCGCGCTACGACGCCAGGGGTTTTGGGATCGAATCTCGGCCTGGGCATTTGTGAGTGTCCATTCGTCAATATCATCATATCAACACTCCTCCCCATCTTTGCAAATTATCCGAAAGTGACACAAAAACGAAGAAAATAAATAAAATCAATGAAAGAACTATAAAAAAATAAATGAACAAAAAGAAGAAAAAACGAGATAAAATATAACAATAAAAGAGCAAAGCAACAGGAGTAAATGGAGAAATTAACGAAAACGCAGAACACTGTGATAGAAACATTTTTCGCCCTCTGAACAAATTGTCTTTACCTTTCTACCCTCACCTTCCGTTTCACCTTTACACCCCGCGTTGGGCAAGAAACAGATGTGAAACCCAGTTTTGTACCGTGTCTCCAGCATTGCCAATCTCCCAATCAGAAAAAGTGTGCTGATTAAATTCTTAAATTTGCTAAATGCAACTAAATTGTGCTCGGATGACTTAGGTCTTATGTTCATTTTATGTATCTATTTTGGGGTTAGTTGTGATGTGAAAATGCGTTGTTGCTTAGTTAAACGATATTGGTAATTTCCACCCCATCAAATTAATTACAATGGTTTAACCAATATAATTGGTTCAATCGCTTGACAAAGTTTGAGAAAATTCGACAACTACAAAAGGCGGCGGCTTTTTTATCTGTGACCCCAACTTTCTAGCAATTTCCTTCAATAAAATGTTCCTCGTGAGCTAAGTAAGGAAAGATATAGAAAATATGAAAAGAAGACGGTGGACCAGATGTGGCTGGATCGGCATGCTACCTTTTGTTTGAAACAAATAAGATCTGATAATAATAAGATCAAATGATCAAATAGGATTTTTTTAAATTTATATTTTCAAAATATATTCCTCTGAATTCAACTTATCTGTCTCCCAGGAGCGCATGTTTATAGATGATGCTATATTTTACCATTATCCCAAACACAGGATGCTAGGTGCCAACGAAGTTCAAATTGTACTATATTTAGCACAATTACGCTAGGATTAGCATCACTGCATGAGGCTGTAATCACTGTCTCCATTTCGGCCGAACGCGCCCCTGAAATAATGCTTTCGCGCATGAATCACATATAATGTTATGGGACCAGCTGAGGCCCTATGAGAAGTGGCTCGACATGCGACGATAGAGCCTCTGGCAGGAATGGAAATTTGTGGAAATGATCGTAAGGCCTAGAATTTCAGTTTTCTTGTATTAACGCGTCGTTAATTAAATTATAAGATAATCCGTAATAGCCAAGTATATTAGGGTAGGCCCGGTCTCCGGGCCTCTTATGAGGCTTCGTCACTGGATGAGGGGATTATTATGGTACGACTGAAGGGGAAGAAAAAGACCTAGTGCTTATACATGTCTACATGGTCACAGTGGTTTGCCAGACGAGAAAGTAGACGAAACCTACGACAAGATAGACGACATAATGGAAAATAAAGGAAGAGAGCATACATTATCGTAATGGGAGATTGGAACTGCAGTAGTAGGAGAAGGCCAGGAGGGAATCGGAGTAGAAAGATATGCATTGGGGGACAGAATCGAGAGAAGTGAATTGCTGGTCAACGTCTGCAAGAGTAACTCACTCATTGTTGGAAACTCTCTCTTCCAACAGCATACGAGAAGAAGATACACATGGACATGCACAAAGGACAGCAGAAGATATCAGATAGACTACATCCTGGATATTTAGAAACTGCCTCAAAAATTCAAAAACCTTACCAGGAACTGATATAAATTCAGACCATGCACTAGTAGAGGGAGAGGTATGCTTGTCTATGAAGAAGATAAAAAGAGGACAGAAAATAAAGAAACCAAATATCGAGATACTAAAGGAAGAAAAACAAAGGAAAGGGTTTGAAACAGAATTTAAAGAAAGTGTATTTGAAGTGAAAAAGCTTGTTCAAAATCAGTGACACGATCTGGGAAGGAATAAAAGTTTGCCTTAACAAAGCCGTCGAAGACACCATAGGGTGCAGGCTAAGAAAGAGATGCAAAAAAAAATGCATCAGAGAAAGTATGCTCGAGAAAATGGAAGAACGGAGAAGATGGAAGAGTATTAATGCACAGGAAGGAAGAAGACGATACACAGAACTCAATAAACAGGTAAGAAGGGAAGTAAATAAGGCAAAAAAGAAATGGATGAAACTAACGTCCGAAGAAATAAAAGAATTAGGAAAGATAAGATGATATGACCTGATATACTGTGAAATTTACAAAAAGACGTGGGAAGCTATGTGGATGATAGAAGATGAGAATGGAATCGAAATTGAGGACAAACGAGAAATACTGAGAACATGGGAAGAGTATGTATAGGATCTCTACGGGAAAGAGAGCCGACCAGATACATGATGAATAGAAAAAGAAGGAGGACAAGGAGGGCTACTCATGATGATGGATGAATTGGAACTCGCACTCAAAGAAATGAAGAACGGGAAACAACAAGAAGTGACCAAATTCCTGTCGAACTCATAAAGTAATCTAGATGAAGGATAGAATGAAATGCTACATTTATGCAATGAAATGTATGATGAAGGTGTATGGCCAAAAGATTTCATGTAAACAACCTAAGTGCCTGTAAAGAAGAGAAGTAACGCCAAGAAATGTGCTGAATATAGAACAGTCAGTTTAATATCACAATCAGCAAGAGTTCTATTGAGAATTTTAAATAGATGCCTACACTCTAAAATAAACAGAGAGATAAAGGAAGAACATTTTGATTTTAGAAAGGGAAGAGGTACGAGAGACGCCATAGAAATACTGAGAACAATTGCAGAAAGATATCTGAAAAAAGGTAAATAAATATCTGTACCCTTTGTCGATTTAGAGAAAACCATTGATAGAGTGAGTTGGACCAAGTTTTCAGGGATCATTTAGAATATTAGGGTAGATTGGAAGAAAAGGAGGCTTATCTGCAAATTATATATGAAACAACGTGTAAAAGTGAGAATAGGAGAAGAAATGAGCCAAGGAAGTGAAATTGTAAGAGGGGTACGACAAAGATGTTGTCTTTCTCCTATATTGTTCACCAACTATATTTAGAAGATATAGTTAAAACTTTTCCCATTGCAAGAGAGAGGTAGCAGTAGTAGGAAGGACAATATCTTGTATATGACTTGCAGATGACATGGCCCTGTTGGTAGGAAATGAAATAACCGTAAATGCCATGCTTGCAGAAATCAATGGGCTTCGAGTTATTCCAGTTTGTAGATTTTCGTGACATATTTCGACTTGCGACCAAAAAACTACTAATTGTGAAAACACTACTACACCCTGGGCACTTAATTGACACGTTGCTAACACCTGACGAATGAGTGACTACTAGGAAAAAAAATGCCCAAAATTCCCATACCCACAGAAAGAAACAGTCATTGGAGCACACGTCATTAAGATATTTGGAAATTATCGTTTAAATCGAAGAGGATTACCCAAAAAAATGGTAACACACTTAGCGTAAAACTTACGGAAAAAACTTCCTCGTTTCATAAGCTCTCCAAAAAGATACAAATGCAACTGGCACACGGGTTTGGGGGAAAATCTGAATAAAAAGCAGAGAAGGCGCGTTGTAGACCTCTTTGTAAAGTGAAAATAAGTTGTCGGTTGTCAGAAATAAAGGGACGAAAACCAGTGAAGTAATAATGTTATTTACCATTCTCATGATTCCAGGTTGTCAAAATTAACTGTTACAAAAACTACAAATCCAGTTCAAATTGCTTCCCCCGGTTACGTATGCAAGCAATAATTCTTTCTCATTTAGTTAAAATATTGTATTTGTGCGTTTTCAATTTGGCAAATATTTATGATGTCATAGACAACTAGTGTCAGATAGAAAATAAATTAATCTTGATGTGCCAGGATCTGGCAACGTTTAAGAAACTGATCGAAGAAGTATCATAGCAACTAGGTAAGATAGTGGAAAAGATTTCTTGAAAATTTTGCAATATGTGATTTAAAGTTTATTTAATTGCTGTTAATTGTGTGTTTGCAAGAATAAGCCTTGTTTAAAGGTGAAACAGTAAGTTTGTTTTCCACGTTTTGTAATTGATAGGAGTCTTGTGACGACGACAAGCGGAGCGAAGGGTAAATTTCTGAACTTAGTGAAAGGTACGTAACAAGCTTCCGTGTCAAATGGCTGCTTTCGAAAATGCCGAAATGCGCGGATATCGTGTATTGTTACGGGTGTTGTGATGATAACGCCGCTGCAGCACGAAGATACTACCGCAGGCGTTTTCCTAACCGCCGTTTACCTGACGTGAGCGTGTTTGGTACGACAGATCGGCGGATTCGAGAAACTGGATCGGTTCAACGACGCCAAGGCTATGCTGGCAGAGCCCGAGTTCATGATCCTGTCGAAGAGGAAAGCGTGGAAAACAAACTTACTGTTTCACCTTTATACAAGGCTTATTCTTGGACACACACAATTAAAAGCAATTAAATAAACTTTAAGTCACATATTGCAAAATTTTCAAGACATCTTTTCCACTATATCGTACCATGCCCTGTTCGATTAAGAAATATTGACCCTGGCAGACCTTGTCAGCTCCTGCTCAGAAATGTGTAGAATAAGCTTTCTACAGGAAATGGTAAGAACACTGGCCTTTGGCAAGAGGTGACAAGAGGCCAAGCGAGGGTTTAAATAGGTGCGCATGAGAGCGACACGAGGTCTTTTAATCTGGAATCATCGGAGAAGCAGGAGCTACTGGTCTTATTTCTAAACCGAACAGGGTAAGCTAGTCTACACCCATTCTGCCATTTGCATTGCTCACTTCAGTCTAGAAACGAATAATGAGTCTATTTTAATGAATAGTTAGATATTTGTACCTGCCCGTTCAGGGCTGTGTCTACCATCAACTAGTACTAATAGTACATCCCTATTTAAGATCCCCGCGTTCAGAGGAACGCTACGTGGTGGAGATGGTTTTTCATCCATTTTTACGGAAATGTGATGAAAAATTAGAGCAACGTGGTTCTTTTGGAAATGAAAGCGTCATGCCTTGTTTTCCTAAACAGACATGAAAATTGAATGGGTAGGCTGTGGAATTTTTCATTTATTTCACTCTGAAATAAATGCAAATCGAAATGCATTAATATCATGTTAGACTTGTTTCTTCTTGGAATTTTTTTTCCTAATGGGGGGTTATTTTTTTTAAATTAAGGTACGTCACCATTGTTAGTAATGCCTTATGTCATTTATTGAGTTGGAGAACGAGCTTTATACCACATTGGATAGGCTTATCATTCTCGCCAATAATGCTGTTGGTCCGTCTTTTGATGTGGAGGGCCTACCTTGTGCCTTATCCACCCCAATCAGAAGTCCTCCATTAACTAGAAGTCGCGCACGCGCGCAGGCTCACTTTCAAATTGATAATCGTCCCACAGTTCTTGTGGACCCACCCACCATGGCTCAACTACCTTTTGTTCATCCCTTCATGTTCGAGAGCATCCAGTTTCAGGGTGCCTCGGGGGAGGATGTTACTAAATTTATAGATCGTTTCGAAAGTGCGGCGATTCTGAACAATTGGGAGGAAACGAAAAAACGGCAACTTTTCCCGGCGTTGTTATGTGGGCCAGCCCTCCGCTGGTTTAATGCAATTAGCCAGCAACCAGGCGTCAATTTAGTCAGCTATGAGGACGTCAAGAAGAAACTTATTGAAGAATTCACAGGCTCCCTTGATCAGCTGCAGATCGAGGAGCAGATCAGATATCGGTTCCACAGGAACGATGAACCGGTATCATCTTATGTTAGGGACAAGCAGACCCTCTTGTTTAAGATGGACCCTAACATGGCTGTAAATAAGCAGCTTAAATACATAAACGCAGGTCTTCAACCGGAATTTATCAGGGAGATATACAAAAAACAATATAATTCAGTTCCGGAGCTTTTGAAAGACCTCAAGGAATATGAAAAAGCAAAGTTCCTTATGCGCCCTAGAACGGTGCAAGAGCTCTTGCATTTGGCTCAAAAGGAAACTCTTTTTCCGTCTTCTGATGAGTTGCGTATTCCTCACCAGAACCCCGTAGTTAGCACTACGGCGGTTGCTCCGGAATCAGCACCTCGGGCTAATCAAGACATGACTAATCAGCTGCAAGCCTTGCAACCTGAATTGGACCTTGTCAAAAGACAACAAACGTCTCTCCCAACTTCAGAACCGTCCGCTGTAGAAGCTTTGGCTAAGCAGGTTAGCAACCTAGCGTTAAAAGTCGAGGAAGTTATACAGTCACACGATCACGAAAATTTTCAAACTGTAGGCCAAAATTATCAAAGGGGTAATTTTAATCACAATCGTGGTTCAAACAACAGACGAGGCTTTCAGGGCAGGGGAAGTAGAGGCTACCGTTCAAACAACGGCCGGTTTCAGAATCGTTCCAATTTTCAGCGTGGCCGGGGGCGAGGTTCACCAGCCCCCCGCGGTCGTCCCGATCAAGGTGACCGGCGTGGCCAACAACTTTGTTATAAATGTGGTTTTCCTAATCACCACCAAGAATTTTGTCTTCAAAATCCAGAAGATTTAAACGCCAATTAACCGCAAGTAATGGAGACATACCTGCGGGCAGTAAAAAGATTTTAGTCTCTACTTTCCCGTCTGAAGATCTCATTTATGTACATGCCAATGTAAATGGGGAACGTCAAAGGTTTATTGTCGATTGTGGGAGCCAAATAAGTGTAACAAGTGATAAGGGTATTCCTGCCCATGCTATTAGGTTTAAAATCAACACTCTAGTTAAAGGTGTCACGAATAATTGTTTAACAATTAAAGAAATTAACTTTTAGATTTTTCTCTAAATGGCTTTACATTTAGGCACCCCTTCAGGGTGATACAAGATTTTGGTCATAATACCATCCTTGGTAATGATTTTCTCAAAGCCCAAAATGCAACTTTAGATTTTGAAAGCAGTAAATTGGCTTTGAGCAGATTTGGCACTCCCCCACGCAACCGCATTCGGTTTGATTCGAAGAAAGGTTTTGATGTTTCCGTTAAATTGGCAGGTTTGCTGGTACATACTGTTGAACCTGAATATGTGGCTTCTAAACGAATTGTTGTAAAACCAAGATCACATTTGTGTATCCCTTTAAAATTAGTCAATACAGCAAATCAAAATTTAACTTTACTTGAGCCGGATTCAAATTTTCAGGCTAAATCTGGCATAATGGTACCAAGGTCGATACTCAACCCTGCCACACAACTTGTTTGGGTATCCAACCCTTTGAATTATAGAATTGTAATTCGCAAAGGTACTCGGATCGGTGGCGCAGAATCTTGTGAGTTGGCAACGGTGGATCAGGAAAATAGTTCTGTAACAGTAATTTAACAAAGGAAGAATCAGAAAACGACGATATCCCACAAGTGGATATATCCAAATTTGACATTAATCCTCAATTGGAGGAACATGAGAAAAATCAACTTTTAGAGCTTTTGTTAAAATACAAAAATGTTTTCAGTTGGTCCGAGAATGACATGGGCCTTGCCACCAATTACAAACATAGGATAAAGCTTTCTGATCCTACTCCGTTCCATAAGCAGCAATATCCGATCCCGGTACATTTGCGAACAGAGATAAAGAAACAACTTGAGACTTTGAAAAAACAGGGAATAATCCGGGATAGTACAAGTCCTTATAACCCATCAGTTATTCTTGTGAAAAAGCGTGACGGAAGTTACCGTTTTATTCAAGACGGTCGCTTTTTGAATAAACGCTCTGTGTTCTATGCGATGGCCATGCCTTCCATTCAGTCTATCTTGCACGATATGGGGGGAAAGCAGTACTATTCTAGTGCCGATTTACGTTCAGGATTCTTTCAGATACCACTAACCGAAGACAGTAAACAGTACACAGCCTTCTCTATTCCCAACCTAGGTCATTTTGAATTTAATGTTTTAACTCAGGGTCATATTACCTCTCCAGCAGCGATGAATCAAACACTTCAATTGGCGTGTAGCGGAATGCAAAGTGATAACTTCGCCTTTTATATGGATGATTTATTTACCTGGGGCCATACCTTTAATGAAATGTTGACAACACTGGAAAGATTGTTTCAGTGTCTACAAAACGCTGGCTTGAAAATTTCTCCACACAAATGTAAATTTGGTTATTTTGAGATACTCGCCCTTGGACATTTGGTGGGTCGTTATGGCCTACGCTTGAGTGACCGTATTATTTCTTCCATTAAGACTTACCGCACCCCCTCCACCACAAAACAAGTTAAACGATTTTTAGGTTTATGTTCATATGTCCGTAGATACGTCCCATCCTTATCAGAGAAGGCCCAACCTCTCCAGTCCCTTTTGGGCAAAGGCAAAAAATTTGTATGGGGGGAGGACAAAGAAACAGCTTTTACAAACTTAAAACACGCTTTAATAACTGCCCCAGTTTTGCTACCCTATGACCCTTCTAAAGAAACACGCGTCTACTGTGATGCAAGTCTGAAAGGCCTTGGTGCTATTTTAACACAGCCAAATGCAAATAATGATTTCCTTCCTGTAGCATATGCAAGTCGAACACTCAAAAAAGGGGAAGAAAAATTGTCCATCATGGAACTAGAACTATCAGCAGTTCTGTATGCCCTCAAAACCTTTAGGTTTTATTTAATTGGGAAACATTTCGAAATTGTAACAAATAATAAAGCAGTCAGTTATTTGCGTACCACCCGTAATTTGAGTTCGAAGCTCTCGCGGTGGAGTGCAGAGCTTGATTCATACGACTTCACGGTCGTTCATTGTAAATCTACACAAAATATTTCCGACGCTATTAGCAGGGAATCAACCAACCCCCCGGACGACGAATCGCCAGAATTGGGCGAACCTCGTATATTTCTCCTCCAGGATGAATCGATAGATGTGGGAAAACACCAGCGCGACGACTAATTTCTTTCAGAAATCATAAAAGTTTTGGAGGGGGCAGATGACGCCCAAGCCCCCTTCGAAAGACAGGCTTTTTATTATGTGCTGGAAAATGGTCTTTTATACAAGAACCATAAGATGGGTGGGGGAAGTAAGAAATTACTTTGTATACCTAAGTCCTTACGTCATACTGTAGTTGAACAATTACATTCTCACCCGTGTGGTGGTGGTCATTTAGGGTTTACTAAAACATATTACAATGCGCTCAATCGCATATATTTTCCCTATATGAAACGTTTTATATAGGACAAATGTCGTCAGTGCCTATCTTGTCAAACAAACAAGCGCCCTACAGGGCTGCCACAAGGTGAACTCCAGACCTTTCCAAGCTGTCGCCCTTTTGAACGGATAGCTATAGATTTCGCGAAACCTTTCCCTCCCAGTGGCCCAAATAAATGTAAATACATTTTATCATGCATGGATTTTGGTACCCGATATATGATTGCTGCTCCTGTGGTCGATACGACTGCTCAAACGGCTGCTAACTTTCTCTACGAGCACATAATATTAAGATTTGGTTGTCCGAAAACTCTCAACAGTGATAGGGGTGGCTCATTTAATTCCTCTGTATTTAAAGAACTTAGTGCTAAACTCGGTATTCAGTTAAAATTTGTTACTGCGTATCACCATAATACTTCCGGTTTAGAGGAACGAGGTATCGGTATTTTGCAAAGTATAATTAAGCATTTTGTAACCCCAAAACATGATGACTGGATTACCTATCTACAACCAGCTGTGTTTACGTATAATGTTACGCGCGGCGATTCCAGTCGTTTTAGTCCGTTTTACCACATGCATGGGTTCAAAGCCCGTTTGCCCTGGGAAAGTATGCTTCACGCAGATCCCTGCGAAAATAGTGCGAACACAGACAAACTTGAAAGGCTAAATAAGGCACGAGACGCGGCTCAAGAAAATTTACGTAAACGATTTGAGTCCCAAAAGAAGTATTATGACAGACGTCATCAAGCAACAAGTTACGCTCCTGGTGAATTGGTATTATTATATAACCCCACTCAGAAGGCAAAAACGGCTAAGTGCTTTTCAGGTGTTTATTTTGGGCCCGCGGTAATAGTAAGAAAGGAAAATAGCAATGCCTATTTAGTGGAATATGAAAATAAGCGCGGCAAGATTGTGTCCGATTTAGTGGCTGTGCAAAGGTTAAAACGCTATCACCGCCCTTCGGGGGGTGAGGAAGAAACGAATATCGTATCCCTTCAAGAGGAAGATTTCGAACCAGTAACCACCCATACGTAGCCCAAAGCACATGTCGTAATTGTTTACTTTCTGTGTGGACCTTATTTTTATAATTTTATATTTTATTTTAATTTTATTTTTCGTTCCATTTCCCTAAAAGTATCAATACGTCAATTCGTTTTCTCGCCAAACGTATAAAACCTAATGTACGCACCATTGTTGTTTTCTCGTAGAAGTAAAACTATTTTGTTAGGCAATTGCATGTTATATATGAAGTTATTTATAAACACGCTCTGAAATATATGTGCATTTTTTCCATCCATGCATGAGTTATAAAAAGAATTAAATATGTTGTCAGTGAGCTCACTTAGTTAATTAAAGCAACGAAAGTGCGGCATGAGCGTTATCTAGTGTATATTTGTCTTTTCTATTTTGTACATTAAACCTACCGGTAGTATGTGAAAAGACCCGTTATTATAGTTAATAACGTAAGAAATGTTAATGTCCCCGTGACATTTAGCCTTAAATAAAGAAAGAAGTCTGCGTAAGCCGACTAAAATGAAGCAGAGAACCAAGTTCTCATTTAGACCATGTAATTTGTGCTAATAATAAGCAAAGTGTTACGTTTCATACGTTTGACGAGATATTTTTTTATCTATTTTCAGTTAAAATTATTCCTGGCCGACAGTTTGACTTTATCTTCTTGATCCCTCCTTGAATAATTCCTATTTACATTGCACTAATTGCATTGTTTCTAAAAACTAACTAAAATACCCGAGAAAATTTTAAGTTAAATTTATTTTGTGTAAAAATATGTGATTTATCAAATTTATTGATTTGATATTTATTGGCCGAAAAGTAATTCATTTATTCTCAATAATAACTAAAAATAACAGTTGTGGTCATTTTAGCAAGTTTAGGTTCAATAATTGCTACATATTTCAACAAGATGCAGTTTTTCCTATATTTATTAATTTTAATTGCATTTATCTCTCATGTCAATTCCCTATCCTTCAAGGAAGTGGTCATAAGATCTTTCCAATACCCGTACATTATTTGTTCAGTAATTACGTTAACACTAGTTTTTATTTGTATGTTAATTATTGCCTTCATTTGTTGTCAGCGAAGATGTAAAAAGTTAAAAGTTTTGGAAAATAATTGCCCAAGGGAAATGGAACGAGTAAATATGTCTTCAAGTGTACAATTTTTAAATATATCCCAGTCGGATAGCGACTCTTGGCACAGTGGTCCCACCCAACCCGTTACATGTCGAAATCTTGCGTCAGTTTTTACTTTTCAAGACCCCTTTTATGACCAAGCAGATATTCCAAACGTAGTTATCCCACTTGAAATCCCCCCCGTCCGTCTAGATACATTTAATGTTGCATGTCAAACTCTTAATCCATTAAAGTTAGATGATGTTAACACCTCATCTCGCTCTGTTCAAACTAATCCTGTTAAAATAAAAAGAGTTAAAGGAGTTACGGTGAAAACACAAAACGTAGATGTGTCTCGAACCGACGACCCGCAGCCCCACTCTGTACCAATTGTCCCTTTCATTCAAAACATGTTTTATGATGACATATAATCAAGCTGCTTTTCCACCCACTCCCCTAGCCGTTATGTAACCGAGTTCGTACTAGCCTGGGGCGCCGAGCAAACATCTCCCCTTTTTTATTTTCCTCCGGCTCTGTCTCGATGAAATCCAGGTACATCAAGAACCAAAGTTCATGAAAGGTACTCTCTTCCTCTTCCTATTTGCTCCTTGGCACCGCCTCCCTCGTTACCAGTCCTAAGTTTCTATCGTCGTGTTCCTCGCAGAGAAAGAACACGTTCCTGTTATTGGTAATCACTAACGGGGGGCTCCGCCTATCCAGAACGGCCGCCATATATCTTTCCCCCCTTTTTTCCCCCCGACTCAGATCACACATCCAGTAGAGTTGAAAAGATGTCTTTAGCTAGACTCCTCGAGTTCCTGCTTTATGCTGAATTGCATTTCCCTCGCAGTTATCATCGTCGAGGCCACTTTGGTGCGCAGTTTCTACTCCACATTCGAGTTAGCGGAAGAAACATATCTTATTTCAGTCTCGGAGAGAGAGAATTTGATGACACCTTTTTTTGTTGTAGATGAACTTTACACTCAAGTGGCTTCGGCTCTGAAATTCCTAGCCTCCAAACGAGGTGTGAATAATAGCCTCTTCAAGGGCGCTTATTTATGCGACCTTTTCTCGTTTCTTCAGAATTTTCAAAAGTTTCCCGAATGAAATTTAATTACTTCTTACAGATTAATTTCATGTTAATCTTCGTAAAGTAGGTAATAGCGAGTAATTGTGTTTATATTTTAATCTCCCACACGTCATAGACTTTAGTTGAAGTAATATCATACAAAAGGAACGTGATTTGTTAGTATTCTATACCGGTTTTTTTTTCATTTTTTCAGTTTATTTAGATCAATTTGTTCACGTCACAAACATTTTTTTTCTCTCCCTTCCAGATACCAAGCATGGCTGACATCGCGCAATTTTATTGGAGGTGTATTTTTCTATTCCTGACAACCCTTCCCACCTTTCAATATACAGTTGCAAATGAAAATGAGGATATTTTTGTAAGTGGGTTGGGCTTATTTTACGAACAACAAGGTCTTATGGTTCACAGTTCCGATTACATATATATAACTGCCAATATTCATATTGATATTAACATTCGGACTGATAACCACTCAGGCTGTGTTAAGTGGTCAGCTATTCAAAATGATACCCATGATCGTATTCAGCAATACTTACGCGAAATTTCACTTTACCTCCCTTGTCGTTTTAAAACCAGCGATAGCCGGCCGAATTGCCATGGGGTGTGGAAAAATGTATCTGGGAGCACTCGAGGGAAAAGATCGTTTTTTTTAATGTAATGAATTTATTTTCGGCGGGTCTTTCAATTTATAACTCCTTTTCAATTCATCACCTTAGCTCTTCTGTTCAAGCTCTAAAAAATAATCAAGATCAGATTCAGGCAGAATTACAGGAAATGAAGAAAGACGAAATCCAGACTTTCCGAGTTGTTAATAACATTTTGGTAATCTTCAAACGTTCTCTTATTGCTCCTAAAGCGGATTTAGTTTCGAAATTTTGTGACATCTATACGGAAGAAAGGCACCTAATCGCACTTCTGCACGCTTCAGAATTATTTACCCGTATTGATTTTATGGTAACCGATCTATCGATGAATAAACTGTCTTATCATATGATTTCTCCCGATTGGCTCCGTGTTTTTCTCAGTCTTCACTCTGACTTTAAGGACACCCTGTATATGACGGATCTTGGTCTCTTTTACGCTTTAACCAATGTATACCTTGTCAATTATGACTTATCCACTCATTCTTTTCATATTTTGTTAGAAACTCCCAATTTACTTCGTAACGCTATTTCTCCCGTTTAACGGACTATAAATGTTGGCACTTTTGTTGATAATAAATGGTTCCGGGTTAAGGTTCCCCAATTATCATATAAAATGGAACATAATGGTCAAACCCAAATCGTGGAGATTCTTGACAGTCATTGTAAATTTAATTCCTTTATTTACGTTTGTATTCATACGGAACTTTCAATTCACGATAATATAAAATGCTTAACAAATATTCTATTTCATAATTCCACTATTTCCTGCTCCACAGAAATAAAATCCAACGTCGGGGGCCACCTCACGAAAGTTCGCACTCGAACAGGAGTTATAGTTTCCGGCAGAGGAAAATTCCTCCAATCACAAACTTTAAACGGCAATTTAAATACACACAAAACAATAACAGTGTCTGAAGGAACATCCTTTTTCTGTAATTATAAGAATTTTGATCAATTGATTTTTGATGATGAAATCATCCACACTCGTAGAGTTTTAGATACAGAAATAGCTATTCGAGCAATTTCTCCACTTCTTAATACCTGTGTAAATTTTTCAAATGTAATTCTTCCTGATTGGACTGACTTTCGACTGGCCATGGAGAAATTAAAACAGTCAATTGGGAACGATCCAAAATTTCATGAAATATTTTTGTCTCATTTTCCCGTTACCGTTATCCTATTACTAATTTGGAACTTCATTTTAACTGTTTATTTATGCTATACGTCAGGCGTATGCAAGCGCAAACAAACATTGACTAGTGAGCGTTAACAATGCGTCACTATGTCGCCTTGATTTATTCATCCATTTTTATGTATTTTTTGTAATTAATGATCTTAACGTCATTGGAGCCATGTCATTTACTCTTTTATTATAACTTAGTGATGCCGAATTTACTTGTGGCTAGGTCCGTTTTAACAGTTGTGACGTTACCAAATTTTGGGTTAATTATTTGTTTTCGTCAGTTCCTTATTTTTTACAATGCTTTGACACTTCTGACATGATATTAATGGATTTCGTCGGGTTATTTTTCTGATACAGGGGATATATTTTATACCATCTACATATTACTTTTATATATTTATCAATATTTAATCCTAGATATTTTCGTTTATTTTATTGTGTCATGTCATAACTAGTTTTATATTGCACATTATTTTATATTTTGGGAGAAGCCAGGGGCTATATATATAATTTAGTCAATATATACATATATTACTTTTGATGAAGTCATATTTTCATTTTAATGGTGTTCCAGTGTTAAGGCGTCAAATGACAATTTCCGCCTTTTATTTATTTAGCCTTCATTCAAACTTTGTTTTATAATTTATATCACTTATTGGGCAATTTATTTTATTTTAGTTTCCTTATTTTTACTCATGATTTTCACGTGCCTATAAAAGACGATTACTTTACACATTTTTTATACATTTTAAATATTGAATGACTGAGAGCACTGTAGTTTTTCCAATCTCTTACCTGTTTCCTACCCTGTTCGGGAATTCCACGAGTTCAAGGAATCTCGAACGTAGTCCAGCGATTTTTTTGAGGCCGGAAGAAGAACGCATTCCTGAAGGCTTTGGAGCTCACCAGCCTCCTTCGGGTTTCAGCGGTGTATGTCACGTAGCAGCACCGAAAACCCTATTCCAAGTGACATCCCAGGATCAGAACAGCGTCAGAAACATCAGAAGAAATGTCATCTTACAGAGCAACCCCCCCACGACTCTAACCCCCCTTAAGAAGAAGCATGAACATCTTTCATGTACATCACCCCTTTTTGCTCTGTAAGGCCAGGCAGTGTACTTCACCAAATATTGGAACTTTCCGGGTACAGTCAACGACCCAAATGTGTTGAGACCCACCCCTGTGGATCAGCAACCTGCCAGGCCACCTGTGAACAGTTTCATCCTACCAGTGGCCATATTTACTGCTCCCCTTCTTGGAGTAATTGCAGCACGGTACACCTTCCGTTTTCGCTTTCAACCAGCGTACGAAATGTGTCACCATTCGATGTGTGCCAGAAATATGCAATGGCGTCTGCTGTGAACTTTCGGGGGCCTATCCTAACATCCCCCCCCATTGTCCGCCATTGTACAACGCATATTTTGGGGCGTGGAAAAGCTACTTGGAGTGGCTTTCCATGGACTACCCTGTGTTCGCCCGCCCCACGGCCAACGTCTTTTCATCTGACCTGTACTGAACAGTATTCCTGAACTTTCCACACCGGGATTCGAATCCGGTCCCCCAGTGCAATTGTGATCGGTCAAGGACCGTGTATGTCCCGGAACAGTGCTTCGTACCCCAGGACTCCGGGGTTTGAGTGTATTTGGATTGCCCTGCCTTCTGATTTCTCAGGTCATAGTGTGCACACATAGTGTGCTACGAACGTCAGTGGCAAGTGGAAACATCATCTTCAAATATTTTTTTTAATCTTCGTGTGGTTGTGCGCAGTCCAGTGGAGCTTGGTGTTTACCACGGTCTTTTTGCTCTCGCCTCGAACTGTCATCCTGATGAGGCGGAAGATTGCGAGCATGCGGCCTTAAGGTTTCTCACGGATTAAGTTCGGTGCTTAGTTAGCACTTGTTCAGAAGCCATTCGCATGTCTCGCGTTACGATGCAGTGTGTTGAACTTTCCGCTGACTCCACGGACCTGCGAACAACCCTTGCTATCGCATGTTGACCAAACGTCAGCATTGTTGATTACGAAAGACTCTTCCAGCGTGTGGCTAATGTAAACATAGGACTTTATTTTAGCATTCAAGCTTGAGCTTAATTCTGTTCCATTTACTTTTCGGTGAACGGTCTCCGACATTTTTTTTATTATTATTTTATTTTATGTAACCTTTTTTGTTCATGTAATAAACAAAACCTTTTAAATTTTGGTGAATGGCAGAAGGTTCAATTTAAACTTTTAATTATTACAATTTCAATTTTGGAAATTGTTTCGCAAGAGGGGGTGTCGTACCATACCCTGTTCGATTAAGAAATATTGAGCCTGGCAGACCTTGTCAGCTCCTGCTCAGAAATGTGTAGAATAAGCTTTCTACAGGAAATGGTAAGAACACTGGCCTTTGGCAAGAGGTGACGAGAGGCCAAGCGAGGGTTTAAATAGGTGCTCATGAGAGCGACACGAGGTCTTTTAATCTGGAATCATCGGAGAAGCAGGAGCTACTGGTCTTATTTCTAAACCGAACAGGGTAAGCTAGTCTACACCCATTCTGCCATTTGCATTGCTCACTTCAGTCTAGAAACGAATCATGAGTCTATTTTAATGAATAGTTAGATATTTGTACCTGCCCGTTCAGGGCTGTCTGTACCATCAACTAGTACTAATAGTATATCCCTATTTAAGATCCCCGCGTTCAGAGGAACGCTACGATATTTCCTAGTTGCTATGGTACTTCTTGCTTGTTGACAAATCTATCAGTGTCTTAAATGTTGCCAGGTCCTGGCACAGCAAGATTAATTTATTTTCTATCTGACACTAGTTGTCGATGACATCATAAATATTTGCCAAATTGAAAACGCACAAATACAATATTTTAACTAAATAAGAAAGAATTATTGCTTGCATACGTAACCGGGGGAGGCAATTTGAACAGGATTTGTAGTTTTTGTAACAGTTAATTCTCACAACCTGGAATTATGAGAATGGTAAATAACATTATTACTTCACTCATTTTCGTTCCTTTATTTCTCACAACCGACAACTTTTTTTCACTTTACAAAGAGGTCTACAACGCGCCTTACTGCTTTTTATTCAGATTTTCCCCCAAACCCATGTGCCAGTTGACAACATTTGTATCTTTTTGGAGAGCTTATGAAACGAGGAAGTTTTTTCCTTAAGTTTTACGCTAAGTGTGTTACCATTTTTTTGAGTAATCCTCTTCGATTTAAACGATAATTTCCAAATTTCTTAATGACGTGTGCTCCAATGACTGTTTCTTTCTGTGGGTATGGGAATTTTGGGCATTAATTTTTTTCCCAGTAGTCACTCATTCGTCAGGTATTAGCAACGAGTCAATTAAGTGCCCAGGGTGTAGTAGTGTTTTCACAATTAGTAGTTTTTTGGTCGCAAGTCGAAATATGTCACGACAATCTACAAACTGGAATAACCCGAAACCCATTGATTTCCGACCCCCTGTGCATAGGGTCAAATTTGTTGCAAATGTGCTCTAGTATTACCCCTTTCCAGGAATAGGTCGAATTACCAATCACCCTGTATATACGCATTGTTTTCTTAAAAAATATATTTTATATTACCTGGCTTAGAGTTGCAGTGTTGTTCTCGTAATTTCTGTTAATGGTGACAAGAGGAATTCCGCTGTAATTGGTCCATGTGGCTGCAACATCAGGGAGAGATATTCTAGCAGGCAATGATCCATCCTCGTGGCAGAGCTCATCAAAAGTTTGCCAGAAATATTTCTTGTCGTCGTCGTCGTATGAAGATTTACTGAGGAGAATGAATTACGATTATTACTTCTGACATGAAATGTACTTGCGATCTCTTCTCTTTTTTGTGTGCGTGCGTGTATGTGGCAGAACGGAGACAGACAAAAGAGAAAAGGAGAGAGAGACATGAAAGGGGAGACAGACATGAAGGAGAGAAAGAAAATGAAAATTAAACAAAGAGAGAGAAACACAGAGCGGGAGAAAAGAAGTAGAAGGAAAGAGGCGCGTAGCGCGATGTGCTAACCACTTTTTTCATATAAAGTAAATACCCCCTACACGGAGGTATCCCCCACCATTCACACGTTTTCTCACTTTTACACTTTCAATTGTTACAGTTTATCACTTCCTTATCATCTGGACAAACACAAATACCCATGCCTTACCCGGAACTCGAACTCGGAACCTCTAGTGTTGTAGCACGTTCTACTAACCACTCCGCCACGGAGGTCGACGTACTCGGCCACAGGGTCTGGCGCAGGAAAGAGAAAACATTCACAAAGAAAGAGAGAGAGAGAGAGATGAAGGTAGAAAAGCAGAAAGCAACAAGGAAATCAATGAAACAAGAGAATAGGGAGAGAGTGAGTGTGAGAATTGAAGCAAGCCTTTTACTTGAACTTCAACGAAGCATCCTAGTATTCACTTTTCGAAATTGCAATTAGGATTTTGATAACTTCAATGAAACTCGGACGTCATTATTTAACATTTCTATATCTTTTATCACTTATTCATCTACTGTCTTTTGTTTTTCGTTGCTATGCTCACAATAAGTATAGAAATTTATACATCGCAATTTCACATTATCAATAATTAATTATACATCTTATTAATTCAACAACGTTTTGGAACATAACAAAATAGTAATTGGTAACAACCTAAATATCATAATGCATTTTAAACACAAAATTAAACAATAAATATAAATGAAATAAATGAACATCTTTGGATAAGTCACAATACGCACCCCTTCCAGGTGAAAATTTTCGACTTATTTAAGTTCTGTAAATATCGAAAATTTTACATTTAGTTACAAACTTGTGAACATTGCATTTTTAAATTACAACATAATTTTTTTTTCAAACAATATTAATTGAGTTCACTATGATCTCCGTGAATCAAACTTGACTGACATATTCTTCATTTTGTTTTAGTTGCATGCATTCAGTACATTAAACTAAAGACAATGTTCTTGAATGGAAACAATCATGAACATAAATTATTTCATCTGAAATTGTATTTATAGCTTCTCGTTGTCCGATGTAACTCTCAAAATCTTCAAACCTTCTTACTTCACTTCTTCACTAAATCTTGGATAATTTCTTCAGCAATAGTAATTTATAAATGTAGCTAATACAGGACAGTCAATAAATACTACATATGCACTTTGATCTTCTGTTCTTCAAATCTTCCAATTCACTATCTCAGTTGGAAACTCCGTAATTATTCATATATAGCTACATGATTACTTATTTCCTTGAACAAATACAAGTTGTCAATTGAGTAGCAAGTAATAACATAATGCTCCGACTGTTTCTTCAAATATCATACTTATTTGCGCGCATATAAACTTGTTAGACGAAGATAATCATCACATCGTCAGGGCATCCATGGCCTTTCATAAAAGTCTACATTTATTCATGTACTTTGTAGACACATCAATTCTCAAATAAAATAATAACCATGTGTAATCTAGTGGATAGTTACATTTCTCATTCCTACTAGATACAATATATTGGCATAAATCAATTATTTATATGCAGAGTATATTATTCTCTGAACAAATTCTTAAACAATATCGCGCAGAAACAGAATGTACATTCACATTCTTACTTGCATACAGCAACAATTCTCGCATTTTATAGCACATCAGTACCGATAGGAATAAGTTCCAACATCATCAGTTACATTGAATATGCATAGATTAAAATATTCCACCTTTCTTTGAATTAAAGTGCAAATAATTAATAAATACATTTCTTGATGTCGTTTTAAGCAAACCTTTGAACTTGTACACAAAAAAACTTGCTTGAAGTAAACCATCTCAACCTTTTAATTTAACATCTCACGGGAACTTGTGTTAAAGGTAAAGAACCTTGTACTTGATTTATTTGCGAAGTATTTTGTTCACGATTTGCCATTCTTGTAGAATCAGAATTATTTTGTGATACTAAACCTGCTGCTTCAGGTTGAGAATTTAATGAATTTGTATTTGCAGGAAAACTCTGATATGGCATTGTATTATTATTAGCACTGCGATTTTCATTCCTGTAATAGAATCGCGATTGATTGAGCAAATTTTCATCATTAAATTGTCCTGTAGCTGAACGATAATTATCTTGCCTGTAATTATTTCGGAATTGTCCTTCGTTTCTAGATCTCAAGCCATTATAATTGTTTCGTGCAGTAAATTTTCCATGATGTCCATAATTATTAGAGGTTCGCCTAAAATTGTTGAAATATCGACCTCGAAGATCGTTTCCCTGCCGATTTTCGTAACCTTGATTGATAACAGCATTGGCTTCTAACTCACTATTAGTTGGAGTCTGAGTACAAACACTAGTGGTCTTCGAACGTCGAACATTAACTTGCCGCACATTTAACTTGCCTCTATTTTGTTCAGAGTTCTTACAAATCTTTGGAATATTTTCACGTTCGTTGTGTTCATTAGGAAGAACAACAAGCCCCTTTCTACTAAATTTTATTACATCTATTCTTCTTAACATGCTAGTTAGTTGCATATCTTCTCTGTGGCATCGCCCATACTTCTTATACCAAACCATCTCTCTTTTTCTTTTTCTTCCTTCTCTTCCAGTCCTCTCTCTTTTATCTCTTTCCTTCTTCTGTTGATGTTGTGTCTGTCTTTCTTTTCATAGCCATTCTCTTCTAGTTGTTCCCACAGGCTATTAATCTTGGTTTCTTCTTCCCCTTTCTCTGTGCATATCTTCTTTATTCGGTCTTCCATATTCCTTATAAAATTACGTTTAGTTCCATCACCCACATCACTTCTTTTGTGGCAGAACACTCCTGCCGAACAGGAAAAAGAAAAAGAGAGATGGTTTGGTATAAGAAGTATGGGCGATGCCACAGAGAAGATATGCAAAGTGCTGAGGAAAGTGGGTATAAGAACTTACAGGAAGGGAGGACGCACTATTTTAAGTATAGCCAGCAAGAAGAAGGAAGAAAAGAGAGACGAAGAAGAAGAGGAAGGGGTTATCTACGAGGTGAAGTGCAGAGGATGTGAAAGTGTATATATAGGGGAAACGAAGAAGAGACTTAAAGACAGGTTAAAGCAACACATGGATGATGTGAGATTGAAGAGAGACAGGAATGCCATATTCAAACACACTAGAGAAACAGGACATGAAGTTGAATGGGATTCGGCTAGGCGAATAGGAAAAGAGAAGAGAGAACTAGTGAGAAAATGGAAGGAGGCCAAAGAAATAGAAAAGAAAGGAGAAGACATCATGAATTGGAATGGAGGACTCAAGATAAACAAGGAATGGAAGAGAGTGTTAGAGAAAGTTGAAAGGATGAAGAAAAGGAATGAGGAAAAAAGAAGTATGAAGAAGGAAGAAAGAAGAGAAAAGAAGAAGACCAGAGGAGGAGGTATTCATCCATAACCAAAAAGGCAGGAGGGGAGGGGGAGTGGTATGCAGGTGGTTCTAGACTCTTGGTAATCTTGACCTGCCAATCACCTGTCAGTGTAGTAGACCCATTAGTCAACAACTGTCAGGAGGTGATATGTTTAATTCCTTTGGAGAAATCTTCCTAGATAAGGACTGTCAACTTGATTTGTTGTTGTGTGGCTTGTGACCCTGCTATGTGTATGTAATCTTTCTATGTATAGTATATTTCATCATTTTAGTTTGGTTCTTCGTCTGAGGAAGACCCTGATACAGGGTCGAAACGTTACGTGTTAAGTGTTTTTATCTTAATAAACTGCCTTGGTCAGCAACTTATTGGTTTTAATATGGAAACAAGGCTTAATTATATTACAATCTATATCTTGAGGATTTTCAACCAAATTACAATAACTGGAGTGAGTTTTTAAAGCAAAAGTCTCTAAACTGCCATGTACACTGGGATCGTATTTGCGATTCCTCAATACGGAGAGTTGTGATTGGATAACTTCCGAAGAAGCAAACTGATTAATGAATTCTTGTACAAACTGATCATAAGAATTAAAATAATATTTATGAGTCCGAAACCATAACCAGCTCTTCCAATCAAGCATTGTTGAATACTTTGCAGTTTCATTTCTGTTGGCACTCCTACAACATTTAATATGTTATCCAGCTGTTCAATATATTCTCTCGCTGATTGTTGCTCTAACTTTCCCGAGAACTTAGGCAATTGAGATAATTCACTTAATTTTAAACGTATACTTCTTGCATTTCCTTCTCCATTGCATGTATTTCTAGTTATAGGATGATCACTTCTTCCTCTCGAACTATACGGTCGATTATAGCAAATATGAGTTGCTCCGTTTAACCCTGTGTTACTACAGTTATGCAATCTCGAACCATTTACAGAAGAATGAGGATCATCGTGATTGTTCGAAACTGAACATGGTACACTTGCATCACAATAGATATTACTAACACAATCCTTTTGTGGGTTAGGTTCTGATATTTGTGGGTTAAAATCACACCACATACAAGGAGAATTAACGCTTTGATCCAGATGACAATGTGGATTATTATGTACATTACTAACATTGTCATTATTAGATGTAAACACAGAACTAGAAGTAGGATGTGTATTTGTACCAAACAGTTGATAGCAAGCATCAGTGTAGTTATATTTCTCAGCATCTAACTCTCGTTTTTGGAATGAACCTTCTGTGTCGTCACATCTAAATTTCTTTACGAAAGTTTCTTCAGAGCTAGATCTTACAGATTTATTATACTTGTGCTTCTAACGGACATGTTTACGTGCACTAGTGTTTATAATATTCTTCTTACCAGAAACTGTTCTAGAAGAGTCATCTGATATGTCACTAGACGAAGTACTGAGTCCAACATCAAGCTTGGATCTTCCATTGTGACATGTATTAGATTCTGTATTATCCAGAACAATTGATTTTGTTCTATTTTTACTATTTGTAACAACAGAATTACGAGCATTAGAATTAACTTCGGCTGTTAAATATTTGCCATCAGATTGAAGGTTTTTGTTACCTTGTTCCATACCTTCAATTCGGGAATTAAACTGTTGGAACTTTTCTGTACAATCAGAAATATGCTTATGTACATCAGCATTAACATTACTTTTACTTTCTAAAATAGTGACTCTAGATATAAGATCAACTATATTAGCAGAGCAGTCATTACAATTTGAATTGAGATTATCTAAACGTTGATCATAATCAAGAACGTGTTCTTTCAATGATAATTGCACAATTTCAAATTCAGATAGTTTGACATCAACATTACTACATTTATTATCTAATACAGATTCAAGACGTGTAGTTGATTGTAAACACGCCGTACTAACCGCATCTATTTTGTCCTTAAATTCAGACATTAAAATATTGAGCCGATAGTTAACATGACTAATATCATGATTAACAGCTTCAAATTTAACATCAAGCTGTGAAGATAACTGTGTATGTGCACTAGATAATTCAGTTTGTTTTAAAGATATAACGTCGAATTTAACCTGAATATTTTCATTAGACAGATTTAATTCTGATCTAAGTTCTTGGTTAGACTGTTCAAACTGAGTCCTAAGTTCTTGATTAGACTGCTCAAACTGAGTCCTAAGTTCTTGATTAGACTGCTTAAGTTCTTGGTTAGACTGTTCAAACTGAGTCTTAAGTTCCTGATTAGACTGTTTAAGTTCCTGATTAGACTGTTCAAACTGAGTCTTAAGTGCCTGATTAGAACTTACAACAGCTAATTGTATGCTTCTAATGCTGTTTAGTATGTCATTTAAATTAGGATTTATACTTTCCAAATACACTGGCAATTGGTAAGGATCGTAACTGGAATCACATTTGTTACAACAATATTTTTCCTTAGTGGTAGAATAAATTGTCCAATGTGTGATGGAAAGCTTCAAACATGAAACATGATACCACGAATGACAATCAAAACATTGCACATACCTCAGGTCATTATCAAGTTTATCACAACACGCTACTCCTTCAATCTTACCTGACTCTACATCACAAATGTCCCCATCGTGAGAATTACTACTATTTAAGTAGGTTCCTTCATATGCAACCTTTGACTTTAGCCTACGTGAATGTCTAGACTTAGTTTCTTTAGTTTTATCTGCCATGACTGCACAGAATAATAATAAACATAAATAAAATATTTAGGGTCGCCAATTTTGCTTGCGCAACATGTTCAACAAATTGCAACTCGAAGACAAAATAAAATTTTAAAAGTCTGTAACAACCATTGCGCAAATCTCAAACCACGCATCAGAAGATTGTCCTTTTCTTCTTGAATCCTGGCTGTAGGCGCCAAATTATTGAAGCAAGCCTTTTACTTGAACTTCAGCGAAGCATCCTAGTATTCACTTTTCGAAATTGCAATTAGGATTTTGATAACTTCAATGAAACTCGGACGTCATTATTTAACATTTCTATATATTTTACTTATTGATCTACTGTCTTTTGTTTTTCGTTGCTATGCTCAAAATAAGTATAGAAATTTATACATCGCAATTTCACATTATCAATAATTAATTATACATCTTATGTACACTACACTATGTACAACAACGTTTTGGAACATAACAAAATAGTAATTGATAACAACCTAAATATCATAATGCATTTTAAACACAAAATTAAACAATAAATATAAATGAAATAAATGAACATCTTTGGGTCAGTCACAGAATCTAGTGAATGTAAGAACACAGAGAGGGTGAGAAATGAAACTTATTGGAACACCAAGAAATCAAGGTGTCCCACATTCGACCTCGGTGGAGGCCACCTGAAACTGTAGGTTCAATCCCGATTATCTTATTTCTGCATAAAATATTCTTAAACTTTGCCAAACGTTTCAAACACACACACACACATAGAGATGTCGGGAGTGAAGAAAACAGAGAGACGGCACCAAGAGGGACAGGAGGGACGATCAACCTCCAGTCAACCAGTAATAATGTTCTTTTTGCGTGTGTTCTTCTTCCGCTGTGCACTAAATGTAACGCCCCACTCCCAAGTAAATATTCCTACTCCACCCATTACCTTTTTTCTGGCGGCGTCATTACACACACAGAAAAACACACACATACCATTAAACACACGCACACATAACAATCTCTTTCAATACTTACCCCTCACTGTCCATTTTACTCAACGTCTTCTGGTAATTAGTTGGAGAAACTGTTTCGTTGAACATTGACCTAATCACAAGTTCTGGAAAAGAAGAGACGATTCTCAGTTATTTAACCAACCAGAAATGTAATGGTCATTTTGGTATTAACTTTACATCTAGATTGAGGGGTGGCTCAAGATAAAATTTTTACCCATGTGAGGTGGATTTTTGGCGCCCCTTCCTTTCCACCCCTCCATCCTTTCTGGCCCCCTATTTTCTCCAGTGGAAATATGAAAACGTTATAAATTTATGGTTTTGATAAATAAAAATACAGTTATTTTTTTAATATCTCACGTGTTACCATTCAAAAGAGGTTCATTTTAGGTATGTGTTTAATTCGTACATAATGACATCAAAATGAGAGGAATCTCTTAGCTTAAATTGCTACATGATTTTGCAATATAATGATTGTGTTATGCAGCAGTAACTTCGATTAATTCTTGCCTACGCAAATAAATAATTCTTAAGAAAACATAACTACGCTTACGTAATCAGTTTTGGCGCTACTCAAGCGGGACGTCCCTTTTGGTGCCCCCGAGGGTGTAGCCCCGGGCTGCTACCCGAGTTGTCCGCCTCTATTAAATTCCTTCTAGGTCGTGAATTCTCCATCAAGTAGTTTGAATTAAACGCAATACTTTTGCAGATTCCATTGTTAACCTTATGGTATTAAACTCTTTCACTCATTTGAAGTAATTATAATTCCAAACCTAAAATCGTGTAGCTATTTTATCCACAATATTTAAGCAAAAATATTTGCAAATTACACGAGAATAATCCTTGTGTTGTTTTTTTATAAAAACCCAATTAAATAAATATTCCGACCAGTGTTGGTTCGCAAGTTTGGCAGTTTTTACTAGTTTGTTATACAAGTAGAAAATTGATTGTGATGTGCTGAAACAGGAACATTCAAACATAGATCTCGAAAGTTTATACAGAGGCGTAATTTGGTTGGGCCAAGAGGACACTTGCCCCACAAATTTTCAGGCTAATAAAAATGTATCAGTTAATGGTACTTTTGTTAACATCCTGGAACCTTAGTATCAAAGAATCCAGTAATATTTACGATTTCTCAAATGGAACAGTATATTCTGGCTTTCAACAATAGTCCTAGTTGATATTTTTATGGGGTTGAAAACACATTTGATTCTGCCTCCCAAAGTTAACCTCCAAGTTCAATTCTGACCCTCCAAAGTTGGGTCCTAAGCTATACATCTCGTATATATATATATCAAGAATGAATAATTAACGTAAAAATACATACCATCTCTTTGTGACCTTCTATAGGAATATCCGTCCTTTCGTCCGTAACCAAAATGTAAAAACTTCAGAAATCTCTTTTTTAATCTGAATAAGGGATCATCCTTTTTGAAAGAATATCAAGTTAGTATATGTATACAATTTTCAAATATAGATTCATGCAAAATTATACAATACCACAAAGAAAAACACTCCGCACAAACAACATGCAAGAATACTGCAAAACAATAGAATCACACATAGACCCTATTTGGTAAACGTGCACTACACTCCTTAAGATTCTTATTGTTAACATGTGTAAAAATTGATTTAGAAATCGTGAAAAGAAAACGGCTCTTTTGGAAAGAAACAGTAGTGTTTTTTTTTTCTTTTTTTTGTTGGGCTTCTTTCCATAAAGTGTTTCAAATCAATGAAAATACATTACTTGGCTGCAATTTTCATGTTCCACAGCTTTAATTTATTTCTCTACTGTAAAGAGACACTCATATCTAAATGAAAATACAACTTTCAACATGGAATTCATAACCAGACACAAGCAGTAGTTGCAAAAATGCCGACTTCTTCGAATGGAAGTGTGAACTTCCTAATTCAGTAGGCTTATTAAATACATTTATGTAGTTCATAAACATTCGCATAACTAGAGTAGTTTTGTATGTAATTTGTAAATAGAATCTAATAGCATATGATGTGATATTCATTGTTTGAATTTGAAAATGAACATGAAGGTAAGAAAGAAGAAAGAAAATAGTGCTACATCTTTTAAGGGGGTTAAGCCATGTTAAAGCATAGGCCCAAATTTCAATGGTTAACCGTACAACTAATATAAATTCGGTAAGAAAGACATTTTCCGATATAAAAGATTGTTTTATTCACTAGAACTTGTGAGCCTTATAATTTTGTTACGATTGAAGGTATATAAGTAAATAACAGAAAATGAAAGGTCTCCGCCATGTTCAAACTTCTGCGTACAGATGGCGCAGAAGTGGTAGTTTTGTCAATACGGGTGCATTTTTTTCTTTTATGACTAGTATTGAAGATTTCGTAGTGAAACAAAGATCACATGTTCTTTCCGCAAGCATCTGAAATACTATGTGAAAAAATGAAAACATTTCGTACCTTCAGAGAGTAGAGCTTATTATCAAAATTTTCGAAGTGGCGTTTCGTCGCAATATACTCCGTGGTGCAAATTTTAGCCAACACTGTTGCCGATATTTCACTCCTTGCCTTCTAACGATATGATCAATGCGAGTGCTTCGAAATTGTGAAAGTTAAACCAAGTTAGAGGTGAAGAGTCTGTGATGAAATATTAGCTAGTTGCGTAATATATAATTACAGATAAATTCAAGATTAAATTGTGGATCTAAGTAAGTATCGTTTTTATTACAAAATTGTTCTGTGTTATTATAAGTCAGTGAATTTATTGAAACCTAAGTTAATATCAAATAATCTTGTGATTAGGAAAATAAATCTGTGTTCAAAATCTAGATAGCATGGAAGGCTCTGGGCCATCCGGAAAAAGTTTCCCGTTTGTAAGAAATTCAACAAATTTCATACAAGTGAGGGCAATGTCTAACGAGGAATGTAATAATAAGAACAGAGAGGACGTCCAAATGGACATGAACGAAATAGTGGAAGGAAAAAAGGACACATCTTCAAGTAAAGACGGAGAAAATATGGATGTTGAATTGGTTACTAAGCAACCAAAAAGTCAAGACACTAAATGAAATCGAGCAAGAGTTAATGAAAAGGAGGAACCAGTAAATGCTTCAAAAATTTTCAAAGCAAAGCGTGAAACAGAATGTTGGTAGCATTTGTGCTATTATGTTAGGTAGTCACTTAAGAGAAGCTACAATTAAGGTGAATTATGTTAAGGCATCGGGTCCTAATCGTGCAAAAGTTTACTTTTTAACATCCAATGATGCAAATTACTTTTACTTGAACAAAGAATTTCAGGAGAAGTATAAGGTAAATGTCAAAATCCCGAAGTGCCTTTTACGCAGAATGGGACTAATATATGGGTTACCGTTACATATAAATTTAGAAGTACAAGATGAAGCAGAGGCTGAGAGAAATATTCCAAGACTCAAAATGGAAAGAATGAAGAAGAAGAAATTTGTAGCTCTGCTCTTTATCTGTTTTACGCTTGTGCTAGTACGAATCTGCGTAGTGAAAAAGTGTTTTCCGCCTTGTGAAATTGCTGTTAACGATGAGAACATATGTGAAGATCTGTTCTATGACAGTTATTTGAAAACTCTGAGTGCTTTCCCAACGCTTTGTGCTGTTCGAGGGGCGAGCGCGTGCAAGGGCGCTTCGAGGAAAACCTCGCCCGGGACCTCCGCCAGGAAGTGCGTGCTCCAGCACCTCTTCCTCTTGCTATTGCTCCATGGAGACGTCGAACTTCAACCTGGACCAGGGACGTCTACAGGGATAACAACATCAAGTGATAGTGCATTTCACCTTTACTATCAAAACGTGCAGTGCCTAAAAAATAAGTTTTTGGACTGTGAACTAATGACGGCTGAGTTCTCGGAATACGACTGTGTGTGCTTTAGTGAGTCATGGCTCAATTCTGATATCTCGTGTGCTGAAATTCCGCTATATGAGCAGTTCAATGTTTATCGCAAAGATCGTGAAATCCGTGGGGGTGGTGGTGTTATGGTGTGTGTGAACAAGAAGTGGCCCAGCAAGATACGACTGGATTTACAACGAGACTGCGAATTACTCTGGGTAGAAGTAAGTACAAACCACCATAAAAAATGCTTGTAGGTTGTTTCTATCGGCCTCATAGGCGGAGTCCCAAAGAACTCGTAGAGTGTTGCTATGAATCTACTCTGGCAGCTCTATCCAGCCACGAAGTTATTTTGTGTGGGGATTTTAATATGCATATAAAGTGGAATAATCCTGTAAATGGCATACCAACCACTGGAGACGAAGACTGGTTCATAGACAATTTTATTCATGGACTAGGTCTTCTTCAGCACAATATGCACAACACCAGAAATGACAAAAACCTTGATTACATTCTCTCCTCTTTTGAAAACTGTGAGGTCACACCCTCGTTGAATCTCGTTCAGTCAGACCACGAGTCGCTTTGTGCTATTTTCGAAATTCCAGTGAAAGCGCGAAGCTCCCCTTCTGCACCCCCCAGGCATAAGACTCCTTTGTGGAAGAAAACGCCATGGGACACCGTCTGTCGAGCCATTGACCTTTTCAATTGGAACCTGCTCTCCGAAGGGACCGTGACCGAGGCTGTTGAACTGTTTACGGACGTGATTCATGCCCTAATTCAGGACTATGTGCCACATAAAACAATGAAAAGTAAAAAGTTCCCCCCTTGGTTTGATAAAGAGTTGCAGCATCTGTTACTTAACAAAAAGAGAGCATGGCAACTGTGGAAACGTTTCCCCAATCCCCACACACACAACACTTTCAAAGCACTTCGAAAGCATAGTAAAGACCTTATGAAACAGAAATACACCGAATATGTCAACACAGTCACAAACGAACTCCTTACTAATTCAAAGAGATTCTGGACATTAATAAATTCACGAAGACAAGCCAAGCGCATCCCTTTAGAAGTAACGCACAATGACATTTCAGCTGTTGGTAATGATAGAGCTGAACTATTCAATCTAACATTTCAAAATAATTTTGTTTCAAATGATGTTTTAGATCACCCGCCTATCAAATCTATCTGCTCTCACTCTCTTTCTACCGTCTTTACAGAACCAGGAGAAGTCTTGCACTTCCTTACCTCCTTTTCTTCTCACCGAGCATCTGGACCAGACAATATTCCTACCATTTTCCTACAAAAAACAGCTCACTCACTAGCTACTCCTCTTGCAAAGTTATACAATAGGTGCTTCTCTGAAGGCTGTTTTCCCACTCAATGGAAGAAAGCAAATATCATTCCTATTTTTAAATCTGGAAATGCTAACGATACTACATGTTATAGGCCCATTTCTCTCCTTTCCACACTTGCTATTGTCTGTGAAAAAATTCTAAAAAAAAGACTTCTGAAATTCACATCCCCTTACATTAACCCAGCACAACACGGCTTTCTTCCAAATTCTACATGCCTTACCAATCTGTCTTGTATGCAATCCTGTGCCATAAACGCAATTACTAATCGTAATCAGTTAGATGTTGTTTACTTTGATCTGTCCAAAGCTTTTGATTCAGTGGATCACCACTATTTACTGCATAAATTATCTAACAGATTTAACATCACTGGAAACACGTTAAAATTAGTGAAAGACTATCTAAGAAATAGACAACAACGCGTTATACTTTCTGGAACTCATTCTAACTGGCTTCCTGTTATATCTGGTGTGCCGCAAGGTAGCGTTCTTGGCCCTCTGTTATTTGTATTAAATCTGGATGATCTCACAGACCTCTTTCATTCCCCCATCTCAAGCACAATTCTAATGTTTGCCGATGATTGCAAGATTATGAGAGAAATAAAACAGCCATCAGACATGCAAATTCTCCAAAATGACATTAACAGATTCTCTGAATGGTGTAAGCGATGGAAACTGTCCACAAACCCTTCTAAATGTTCATACATAACAATTTCATTGAAACAAAACATTCTTGAAGGCAATTATACACTCACCGACCTCCCTCTAGCAAAAGAAGCGCAACACCGAGATCTAGGTATCCTCATAGATTCAAAACTAAATTTCGATAATCACATATCAACAATCACAAAAAAGGCAATGCGTATGGTAGGCCTACTTTACAGATTCACCGAAATCAATAACCCGAAAGCACTTTCCATTTACTTCAAGATATTTGTGTCCCCCATTCTAGAATATTGTTCACCAATCTGGAACATGGCTGCCTATTCTCATACCTCCAAGATCGACAGTGTTCTCAGCTTTTTCCTCTCCATCGTTCGATATAGAGTGCCTGCCCTAAGACACCTGCCTAAGAGAGATCTTCTTGTAAAACTGCATATTAATACTCCAGAAACTCGTAGATACATTGCAGATATGAAATTGCTATATAAGATTATAAATGGAAACTTAAGATGCAGCATCCCACTCCACGAACTTTCCCTCAGAGTGCCTACACATAAAACACGGAGCAAGGAAACTTTTCACACTACAACTCCCAGGCTCTCACTCATACAACGATCACTATTCCATAGGCTACCGAATCAGTTCAATATAATCTCAAACCAAATAGATATATTCACTTCATATTCATTTTTTATCAGCAACATAGAAAAAATTGTACATAAGTAATGCTTTTGTGAAACTGATCTTTTTACCTTGGTCCTTTTTTTGGCTTGTTTTATTTTTGTTTATTTTATGTTATCCGTTCTTTTGTTTTTAATCTTAGTCTATTGTTTTATTGTTGTTTCTTTCTGGTTTAAAATGGCTTCTGCTGTACTGGAAATTTCAATAAATAAATAAATCAATAAATAAATAAATAATCAAGAAAATGGGGAATTTGTGTTCAAACCGACCAAATTGATCAGCGTAACGTTTTAATCACAAAGGTTGCCCTCGCATGTAAAGCTACTCAGTAACATATTTCAGGAACAGTGTCTCTCAAAAGTTTTAGAATAATGACATTTTAAACTAGGCAATCCAAATTACGTAAGGCGCTGGTGGGTTGCGTGTAGAGTTAGGCTCAATTTCAGGGTTGCCATATGCACAATAGATATTTGTGAAATACGCGAAAAGAATAAAACCAAGAATTATTGTATAAAACTCTAAAAAAATTTCAGCATTACATTTGTCACAAATAAGAAATACTTTCTGAAAGAAAGAAAATCGATTTTCTAGTATTTCATCGCTGATGAGTCTACACAAAGGAAAAGAGAAGAGAAGAAACGAAAAGGGACAAAAGTGAGAGGAGAAAAGAAAGAGCGAAAGGGGAAGAGGAAAAGTAAAAGAAGGAAGTAAAGATAGGACAGATGTGGATAAGAGGAGTAATGAGGAGAAAGGGAAAATATGCGAGGAGAGATGAGGAAAATGGAGCAAAGAGGAGAAGAGAGAATTTGAAAGAAATGAGATGAAGGAGAATAGGAGGTTTGATAGGAGAGGAGGAGAACAGAAGAGGGGAGTTGAGAGTAGAGTAAAAGAGAGAACAGGAGAAGAACGAAAAGAAGAGGAGAAGAGTGCAGTGAAGTCGGAAATCTAAGACAGGAGAGGAGATAAGAAGAGTGGAGAAGAATGGGATGGAGAAAAGAGGCGAGAACAGGAGGGAAGGCAATATGACATATAAGCAAAGTAGAAGAAGGGGAGAGATGAAGGAGAAGGAGACAAGAGATAGGAGACGAGAGGAGAGTTGAGGTATTTGTAGAAAATATCGTCTCAGCGTCAAGAATTGATGCATTGATCAAAATATCGACATGAAACATTCAATAATATTTTAAAATGAATTGGAGAATGTATTAGATCTGTGCGAAATGACATTTGGCTGAGTTCAGAGCGAGATAAAATTTGCCACATAAGATCTTTTATTCTACCTCGTTGAAATGGAGGTTTTGTTATTTAACATTTCTCCTCCCCCCATCGTTAATTCCAAACAGAATCATTCCGTTTCACACTGCATGGACAATGAACACAATGAGATATGTCTAAAACTTATGAAATTTTTCTCCCACCGGATTGGTTTGAACACACGACCATCAGGTTGACAATCTACAACGGTAAACACTACCCTACAAACTTTCGTTCATGAGAATAGCTAGGAAGAGCTGACCAGTGTGAAATGTAGAAGCAACTCTACTCCTACATGAAATGTGCAAAGAATACTTGTTTGTAACAAAGAAGTCGAAGGTAGTAGGAATCAGCGCAAACATTTAATGGAGAATTGCACATGATGAAAACTTTTCATTTGATATTTGTGGAGGTATCCTTACATTGAACTGGAGTCTATAAAGGGGTAAAATTAGTATGTCCTGAATTACCACAAATATAAATAGTCATTTCATTAATATTTGTCAATGTCTTTGAAGCAGTACACAATTATCGTTAGAGTATCATAATTCTCGATCTTATACGTAAACATATCCCTTTGAACATGTGTCAATTCATTTATTTGTTTATTTTTTTTTAATTAAATTCCAGATGAAGAACAATGTAGCCACTCTACACTGCTATTACAAATAATGCTACAACGCTCTTCTTTAATAAAAGAAGAAATAAACAAGGAGCACGTCGTAAGGGGACTCGAACCTGGGACCGCTTGATGCCCAGTCGAGAACTCTAAACACGCCTTTACCTTCCGTTCAAACAATAATTTTTATATAATCAGTCACTCCAATATTGTAAATGTCGTTGGATATTCATGAAGTTGAACTTTTACTTTAATTTTGAATTTCTTTTTTTGTATTAGCAGCTATCTTCGAGAAAATATTTCGAAGTGATGAAGAAAAACTAGAATTTTGATGTAGCGTTAACAGCGATGTGCACAATTTTTAATAAATTCTTAAATAATGGAAAAGTACCAGAAGATTGGTCCAAACAGTAGATTATTCCAATTTTAAAAACAGGCAAGGACCCTCAAGTAGGTAACTCATATAGACCTATAGCTTTGACGTCAGTTATAGGAAAGATATTTGAGAAACTGATACAAAAAATAATAGAATGCTTTTTAGAAAGCCAAAACATATTTCAGTTCGAACAAATAGGATTTCGAAAGGGATTAGGATGCCATGACGCATTAATCACTCTATCTTCTTATATTTTCGACTCACTGAAAATAAAATGAATTCCATTAGCTGCATTCTTAGATGTAAGCGCAGCTTAAGATATGTAAATATTAATATCCTAATCCAAACAATACAACAGCTAAAAATACCTCACAACTATGTTTTGATATTATGGAAGTTACTGAGTAAAAGATCTGTATATTTCCACATTTTCAGTGAAAGTAGAAGACCTTATTCAGCCTGCAAAGCTTTACCTCAGGGAAGTCCTTTAAGTCCTTTGTTATTCAACATACATATGATCGGGATGAAAAGGATATTAATTCCAACAGTCAATTATCTTAAATATACAGATGATATCTGTATCTATATAATATTACAATTTTTTAGTAAAAAGGGAACACCTCCAATAGTTCACTCAATGTCTCGAAAAACAAGAATTCCCATTACATCCAGAGTAAAATATTTAGGTGTCCTCTTGGATGAAAAAATAACTTGGAAGGACCAAATTAAAGCAATACAAGTCAAATCAGAAAAAGTGATTAATTTGTTCAAAGCAATAGCAAATATTCAGTGGAGATGTCATCCTCGAGTTATGCTTTTATTTTACAAGAATTATTTTCGGCCTATGATAGATTCTTCTCTATTGGCAATGTGTAACTTGACAGAAGGAAAATTGAATTCAATTGATTTCATACAAAGGAAATTCTTGAGAAGATGTTTAGGAGTTATGAACAGCACTCCAAACGTAGTAGTATACATGGAAGCGGATGAATGTTCCATTTCATGTAGACAGAAGATGTTAGCAGCAAATATATTCTTCAAAGTGAAATCATATTGTGAGCATCCTTTCAACAATGTACTAAAAAATATGATACACTTACATGAAACAGGAAAAGTAACAAACAGAAAATCTGCTATGTGTATAGAATTGTATAATTCGTTTTTAAAGAATACCAGGATGTTCTACAGATGCGTTCACGTCCTGTTTTTTCATTAGATTATCCTCAACACTCTGGATAATATTCATTTCCCTCGTTATTCGCACATATCGGAATATTTTACTTAATGGCCAAGTTTTTATTACATATACACAGATGGATCTAAAAGTGAGTCAGGAGTTTAGATGCGCAGTGTACGATCCACAACATAAAACAGACCTTATATTTCGGCTTCCGCAAGACTGTTCAATATTTACAGCAGAATCTTACGCAATTTACCAAGCTTTAATGTACGTCCAAAAATTAAATTTACGAAAGTTCTTAATACTTACTGACTCACAAAGTGTATTACAGGCGCTTAAACTTCTTACAAGAGTCTTTAAAAATTATACCCTTATATTATAAATTGTATACAATTAATTCAAACAATACAAAAATCTGGAAAAACCATTGAGTTTTCTTGGGTTAAAGCTCATATTAATATTACAGGCAATTCTCATGTAGATGAATGTGCAAAGAAAGCAATGTGTCTTCCAAATATTACAAACTTATCATTATACTATACGGATCTTCTCCCTAGAGTAAAGAAGAAAATTCTGAATGAATGGTTTGATCGGTGTCGAAATGAAGTTACAACAGTTGGAGAATCATACAGACCATTTGTTGAATTCAAAACACACAAACCATGGTATCATCATGTAAGTGTTACAAGAAATGTAATTATATTAATTAATAGAGTGAGAACGGGCCATTTGTGTACTAGGCAACATTTATCTAAAATTGGAATAACGAACAATGAGAAATGTGAATGTGGTTGGGAAAGTGCAGATGCACAACATATAATACTGGAATGCTCAAAATATAATCGAGAGAGAAATATCTTGTATAAAACTTTAAATCATCTAAAGGTTCAGTTTCCAAAAAAAATCTTAAGTTTAGTTGTTAATCCAGATGTGCAGATTGGTTATAGTTTGTTATCATTTCTAAGTAAGTGTAACATACAATTGTAAAAGGCAAAGTGTTCTTTAAAAAAAAAAAAACTAATAATCTGATATCTGTAAAATAGGGGGGGGGGGAAACTGATAATTTTAATGTAAACAATTGTGTACATTTTATATGTGTATTGTTATGGACAAAAACGGCATAAAAACTGTTAGGTTTCAAATAGAGGAATGAATGAATGAATAAACTAAGTTACCAGAGGATAACGAATCCAGTAAATGTTGGAAGAAGGAAACATCGGAAAAAACTGAAAGGTAAGTCTTATATTTAAATGCTTGTTGCTTAATCCATCAAAAGCAAAACGTTTGCAATATGCAAGAGTGATGCAGAATGTATGATTTATTTATATGTTGAGGAAATGCCTTCCGATATAATTTCAGTGAGAATATTGCTTTAACTTGTCTACCTTTTCAAAGCAGCACGCATTTTCCCTTACAAACGAAGTTCATAATTCTTTGCAATTGTAAAATCAGAAGAGATTATTATTTTAAATTAGGCATAATGCAGATATTACAGTTTTGTGATTATTCCTAGAGCATGAAATACCTTGATATAGATTACATTCTGGCATTAAATCGATATTGCATAAAATGCTCTACTATCGTTCGTCTAAGATTATTTTCGTATTTCACTGGTGCTATTCAAATGTACTACATCGGAATTTGTATTACGAATCAGTCGTTCATTATAGTTTCACTTTGCCCTTGTACATGGTTGGAACGAGTCGTTTCTGACCTGTTTAAAACAAGATTTTTCTCCTTTATGTTTTTGAAACTTGAACACAGTTCATAAAACTCGCAAATGTTAAATGCATTGAGTAGGTTAAGCTGTTAGGTTGGATTGGAATAGATTTAATGTGAGATCCCCGAATTTTGTGCAAGTTCTGGACAACGTTCTGTTAACTTCTTTCACAGAATCAGGTCAAAAAACCGGTTTCGTAAGCTGTATAAAACTCTTCGGTTTTCTCGTTCTTTCATAATTTTGAACGCCGTGTAATGGTAGTGCAGCATTTCGAATAAGTTCATGCTTTATGTATTTAAAGTGTAAAAGTACATCCTAACAGCTAAAAGGGTAAAGTCCTAACCGCCTACCAAACAATAGTTTGCGTGTTTACTGAGAATTTACAAATTACTATAGATTAGTAAAGATTAGAAGTTCAAATATTTTACAAGTGCAAGGCCAATCATTTATTTGTTGGTAAGTTTGATTGATTTTCAGAGAAATCATAATTTGTCCACATTATGCAACGAATATTTGATTCAATAACCTACTGAAGTCCAAGTCATATTCATAGGCGTGCGCACGGGGTCTCACGGATGTTCGCAGATTTTTTCCACATAGGGACAAGCAAGATACTTTTTCATGGGGCATATTACCCCGATAATATGACCATGGGGCTGCCCCCTCAAAAACACCACTTGAATTTGAAATTATCGCATACTTGCGCCCCTCCATTACATAATAATTAATTTAAATTACTATGACTGAAATCAAATTATACATGTGAAATATATACTTTTAGATTGATATTCGTTTTCGAAGAGGGAGGTGTGGTAATCCTTGCCCCCCTTCTAGACGTTCCATGCCCCTACATTATTATACTTACAACTAGAAATTTAGTGTAGAGGAATCTTATGACTCTAATTAAACGATATTATTGGAGAAAATGAAGTATTTCAAGCCGATGAAAATTCAAATTAACTACGGGGAAGGGGTAGCAGTGGCGCAACCACAATGGGGCACAGGGGCATTGCCTTATCCCAATCTTGGACGGAAATCAATTCTAGGAGGGCAAACATTGAAGTAAGAGAAAGTAAGGCTAGCAGAAATTAAGAGTAGCAGGACAATAGGACACTCAAAATAGAATTAGTTTTCACGTCTTTCTATCATATTTTTCCCCAGACGGCCAGGAGCACTTGTAGGGGGTACAGAAGGACAATTGCCCTTCGACTTCAAATTATATATACAAACACGCCTATGGTCATATTTCACATGCACTGTAATGATAGTCTCATACACCATATTAACAAAATTTTTATTTGCTCCTTTTGCAGATGAACATTTGAGAATCAATTTGATGTGTTTTCTAAGAATATCTTGAAATTTGTAAAAAGGACAACAGATTTGACTAAAACTGGCAACCTAATACCGTGGAAGTTTGTGGATATGCTTCCATGGAATCAAAATCGTCTGTGTGGATTGTTTGAACTGTACACAATTTGCAGATACGTGGTTGAATGGTGATGGTTTAAAAGATATCAAGAGTCCAAAATATACTCGAGAAATGATGTTGCAAGACTTCTTAATATCTGGTTGCAAGTAGTCAGCAATTGGGAACGGTATATTTGAGAAACTGAAAATAATGGGAATGGTATAACTTGTTTGTCTTGTCTGTCAAGTTATAGAACACCTTCCTTGAAATTTTTGCTAGTTTCAATTTTTAAGGATATTTGTTTTCTGAATGGGATGATGATTTCAAGACAGCAAGAAGCATACGCATCTATGAGAGAACGACATATTGTTTTTCAAGATGAGCAAGAAGGAAAATGGAGTTACATTGAAACAAAAATGTTAATGTGAATTTATACGTATATCCCGAATATAAAGTTTTAGTAGTCCCTTCATGCTATGAATTTTGAATGATTTGAATTTTATTCTAATGGTAATTATTACCATATTGTATCTTATAAAACTTCTCTCACAATTCTTATCTGATTAATACTGAACTCTAAGATATCAACAGTGTTTGGAAAGGTACTTTTTAAAAGTAATTCAAAGTTAATCACTTGAGAAATTAATTCAGTTATAATTACTGTAGCTTTAAAACGTATCTAATTTAGTTACTATTACAATTACTTTATTCTAGATTAGTTAT
Organism: Lepisma saccharinum; assembly: GCF_977018435.1. Lineage (NCBI taxonomy): Eukaryota > Metazoa > Arthropoda > Insecta > Zygentoma > Lepismatidae > Lepisma > Lepisma saccharinum. Next base: position 104,737,855 of record NC_139232.1, read on the forward strand.
ATCTTGTAAGACATGGTTCAGAACATGAAATGCAAGCGCACTATTCATTTCATCACAGATGACCACCAACAACTTAGCATTAAGTTTCATATATAATTGAGGACTAAAAGTGGTAAACGTGGTAAGTGCCAAAAACGAAAGTGTTGGGAAATCGCATCGTTCCGCACATCAGCCCGTAAGAACGTGTACACTAGTAACCTCTTTACACGCCCTTTGAACTACTTATAGGGCTACCAGCCACATTTCACGTTTACCACATTATAAAGCATGGCACATTCAACAGTTTAATTTGGAAAACGGTGTTTGAATTATTGTGGCACTTACAGCGTTTACCAATTTTACTCTTCAATTATAACCACTGGTCTCCATGTTGGAGTGGTTAGAACAGCGCGTTACGACGCTAGGAGTCATGACCTTCTAAATTGTTAATTGCAATAAAGGTTTTTTTTTAAAGTACTGCTTAGCGATCTTACCCGTAGTCTTAGCAACTGAATGTATTAAGCAAGACTCTATATTACACTTAGACTTAAAATCATTAGAGTTAGAAGGTAAGAAACGACTGCAATTTTTTATTTCTGAATCTATTTTTTGTACATTTAAAAGTTCTTGCTCATATGCTTGAAATGCCTCAATTCACACTTTTGCATTCTCACCTGAGAGAGGGATATACCTGCTTGGGATATATTTCATTTTGAGTATTGGAAGTATAGGGTAGGCTCTGGTTCGAATCCCGACATGGGTATTCTTTGTATGTGATCCTTCATAAGTTTCATCATTTATCACTCATTCTCATCTTTGCGATTAGACAAAAATGACAGAAAAGCGTAGTGAAATACATTAAATCAATCAACCATATAATTATGACTAAGTTAATATATTTTATATGTAAATACAGAGGCAATAAAATCCACATCTTTTACTTAAGGATGAAAAAATAATATTTTCTTGTATTCTTGTTGAGCAAACAATATATTATTCAGAATTACTGTTGAACTGTGGTATACCAATGAGAATTGTTGGAGATTATATAGCCTTATGTCGAAATTATTCTAATAAAAATACGCTTGGAATAGATACTTTCTGGTTCTTCGCAATAAATAAGATTGTTCTCATTGTCTCACGATTTCAATAATCACTAATTCATCCATTCTTTCAGGCGGGGATATAATTCAACAAATTGTAAAAATGGAACAGAAGAAAATTCCTTTCTATGCGAAAGAATGTACACTTCTGTTCAGATCAATTGGTACATACTTCAACTCTTCGACCCTATAAAGAGTGATACTTTATGTGAACAGGAGTGTACAACTAACTTTGAACTTAGTTACTAGTCAGGTGGAAAAATAACTGAATTTCAGGTACTAATTTCATAACGTAAGTAGTTTACAGTTAATGTTACTCGAAAATGTTACTGTTACTTCCAGAGACAGCTGCAGAACAAACCAGTATAATTCGAGAAGAACTGTGAAACAGGACGTTTGGCACTGTGCGGTGGCAACGTGTGTAAAATTGTACTTAAGTATTTTGAAACGAACAAATAATCACTGTGCTGCTCCTTTACCTTTATTCCCGGGTTTCAAATAAAGGCCTCCCCGATGGCGTAGTGGTAACGTCGTCGCCTTGTAGCTACTCAAGAGGTTCGATACATGGTGGAGGCGCATTCCACAGTGGTTCGGATCCCACTTTCAACTGTAGGTCCAGTCCTGATTAGCCTATCAGGGCATAAAAAGGACTTAAAACATGAATTCAAGGTTTTCAAATAAATAATTTTCTTAAAGTATAGTAATTTGAGCTTTAATTTCCATTGTAACACAGTTAAGCCTTGTTTCCATGTCATTAAAATGTTGACGAAGGAAAACGTTTATAGTATAAAAAATACACATAAAAACGTAAAGTTTCCACCTTCTAACAGGGTCTTCTTCAGACGAATATCCACAATTGAATATTCGTCTGATGAAGAACCTGTCAGAGAGTGAGAACGTTACGTTTTTATGTGTATTTTTTTTTATACTATAAAAGTTTTCCTCGGTCAGCATTTTAATGTTTGTTTTTTTTAATTTCCATCTTCAGTTTTCTTCCAATATTGCGAATAAGAACTTTTGCAGGTTTTAATATACCCGAAAATATTATAAGCAAAGATTATTTGGTCTTATCGTCATCCTGAGAAAATGGAACACTTTTTTGTATCAATTGTAATTCTGCAACAAAAATACATTAAGAAACTGACATTTACAGCTTTGTGGAAAAATTAACATTAACATTAACATTAATTTAAGCATTTTCAACAATGTTTATAATTGAAAAAATTGAAAATGTGTTTTATCTTTAACTTCATTTTACATACAGGGTGCGGAAAATAATATCTTGTAAATGGCTTTTCAACAATGAAAGCAAGGTACGTTGCGTTGCGTTCTACCCAAGAATATTTTGAACGGTCACTCCATACACAAGAAAACAACTTCGCTGCAGCAAGCGAACGGAAACGTCTCTGCGCAAGTAGTGAGCCGAGTCGGCTCTAGAAGTACCAATGAACACGTGAGAGGGAACGGGGGATAGCGGCTGAAGTTACCAGCTTGGGCAGCATGGTGTACTGCTTAGCTCTGCCCACTCGATCCCCCCCCTTTCCACCTTCTCTGGCGCTATGTGCAGCCTTGTTGCAGCAGAGATAGTCAGGACACAGTATAAAGTCTCCGATCAAGGGTAGAAAGTACTGTCATACAAAATGAAGTGTACAGTCAACGCAGGCACGTATCCAGAAATTCCTTTCGGGGGGAGGGGTATAGATAGAACCTCACAAGTGTATATTTTCCCTTTTGGTGGCAAAACGGGTAGGGGGGGAGGGGCAAGGAAAGTTTACTTTCTCTTGGTAGACGAGACCTAGCATTAAGAGGCCATAGTGCGGAGGCAAAAAAATAGTGAGCAACTGTCCCCTAAATAGTAGCCACCGTTTAAGGCTGCCATTTTTATCACAACGTATTTGTCCGTTTCTTCACATCATGCATCAAAACATATTTGGTGTCTTTGAGTGTCTTCAGGAAGCTGTTACACAATTGATGGACAATCCACTCGACAATGCGAGATTCAAACTGTGGGCTACGAATTGGATGCACACAGTTCTCGAATATCTCTTCCTGATTCGAGCCTGAACAGAACTAATGTGTCTTGTCTTTCCATGTATGCAGCTCTTATAAAAGCTGAAACCTACCAAATTGTTCATATTCAGGCCTTAGCACTCGCAAGTGTTCAAAATTGTCCGTCACAGCTTCCGCAGTCTTGTCATATATCGGCACGAAACAAAGGAAGTCTTCTCAAACACAGCTGGATCGAGAAACAATTAATGCACAGTGAAAACCCTTCCGTTCCCAACACATCTAATGTTTCGACTTCCAATATGATAAAATGCTCACTCATTTAGGCAGAGAAAGATGGCAAAATGAGGACTGACTACCGACAAAAGTATACGTACCCCCCCTCCCCACGTTCGAAAATTCTAGATATGCCAGTAGAGCAACGGCACGACATGCCAGAGACCCTGGTCCGGGTCCTGGCAAAGCCTGAAAATTCCTGAAATATCTACATATGCAACATTATCCTGCTTTTTCTTCTCGATATTCATATAATTTTCGGCTGTCCCTTTGTAGTGGTTAAGTGTTTGAGTGTGTCGAACCCAGTTGGCTTAAATAAAAGTCCTCTTTATCCTATGAAAGTCTCGGACTGCATACACGAAATTTGGCCCGGGCACAAATAAAATTACAGTTGATCTGTGCAACTTACTTATGTCTTAATAAACCGCCACAATATCCGGTACTCCTGTAATATTCACTTTAGAGACCTTCGATCTCTTCGACTCATGCCCCGAACTAGCACTACACTGAGCTCATAGAGTTCCACAGACGTCAATATCTTCAACTTTGGACACGAACTACAAGTAGACTTCGGTAGTTTACGGGAAATTGTGTTATAGTAATCTTCATTTTCGAATTACTAACAGATTCTGTGGTATTCATCAGCCGGGTATCTATGTCTTCATTATATTCTAGAATGTTCCGCAGATAAAACGTTTCATTAATATTACCAGTAGTTCGACCCCACCTCTTATTTAAGAACGTTTCCTTTCCCGCTTTCCAAAGAACAAATAATACAAAGAATCGTCCTACTCGTGGCAGGCTTTGTTGTGCAGCTTCCAAATGATGACAAATCTTTACACAATGATCGCGCTCTCGCTGCGACAAAAGCAATGAAAGCGCAAGAAAAGTTTATGTGCAATATTGTCAATAAAAGGGTTATAGAACATTCTTCGTGTTGCCTCGATAATTACTCTCCTTAAATTATCGTCACATTATTCAAGAAGCCAAAATAGTAATTTATCCGGTGTAAACTGATAGATTTCCTGCGGGGGCTCGACCCCCTGATCTCCACCTTGCATACGTGCTATTATCAATAAAATGGTAATGGAACATTCTCTATCTTGCCCCGATAATAATTTCTGTCCTTGCATTATCGTCGCATCTTTCAAGAAACCAAAAACCTAATTTATCTGGTGTAAACTGAAAAATTTCCCGAGGGGGAACTCGACACCCCTCCCTGATCTACACCTTGGATACGTGCTATTATCAATAAAATGGTTATGGGACATTCTCTATCTTGCTCCGATAATTATATCTCTCCTTAAATTATCGTCGTATCTTTCAAGAAACCAAAAACCTAATTTTATCTAGTTTAAACTGAAAGATTTCCCTTGGAAGGGGCTCGACCCCCCTGATCCCCATCTTGGATACATCCTATTATCAATAACAGGGTTATATAACATTTTCTGTCTTGCCTAGATAATTATTACTCTCCTTAAATTATCGTCACATTATTCAAGAAGCCAAAAACCTACTTTATCTAGTGTAAACTGAAACATTTCCTGAGGGGTGGGTCAACCCCACCTTATCCCCACCTTGAACACGTGCTATTATCAATTACAGGGTTGTAGAAAAATTTACCTTGCCTCGATAATTATTTCTCTCCTTAAATTTGCGTCACATTATTTTATTTCACACACACAAGAAACCAAAAAGCCTTATTTTATCTAGTGTAAACCGAAAACTTTCGTGGGGGCTATAGCCACCTGAGTCCCCCCCCCCCTCCTTGGATACGTGCCTGAGTCAACGCAGTATTTGCTTCAAACGAATTCGCAAAATGTTTTCAATTATTTCAATTACTGTCCTCACTTGGTCCGTTTCGTGTGTGAATTAACTACACTTATTATTGTATTTTCTTCTCTGCGTTCTGAATATTAAAATAAATACTGAACATAAAACAACGGATTTTCTATTAATATTTAACTACACTTATTATTGCATTTTCTTCTATGCGTTCTAAATATTAAAATAAATAATTAATATAAAACAACGGCTTTTATATTAAAATTTCAACTATTACTACCCTCCACTGATGATATATTGCTCATTTCTGTAAAAAGAATATATAACCAAAATCTCATGATTATCAACTTTCCTGATTTACTATATTTTTTTAATCCACTAACTCACCTCTAACCAATATGGCGTCATCTCACATCGAGTACCCTAATCGACCAACCTGTATGTACCTACCTCGGTTATATTTACGCGGAGGTCTGGCAACATGGCCCTCGGTTGCCATGGCAAAAGGTGCTGCTATCTGTTATCGATTGATTGAGTTAGTTTATTTTACTTCGCGTTTTGTGCCTCTTGGCTAATTTGCGAAGATGGGGATGAGTGATGAAATAATGAAATTGATGAATGGACATTCACAAACAACCAAGCCCGACCGGGATTCGAACCCGGGACCCTTGGCGTCGCAGCGCGATGTTCTAACCACTTTTTTTTTTTTTTCCTTTACTATTTACATCTGATTATAACAAACTTTTCATGATTACTATACAGGTTTTACAAACTAGGATATATTACATTTAGAAAATTCGCATAGACATTGTTCCTTTTGTTTGCCGACATATTTTGAAATGTGTGCCTTAAATAATGCACAAATTGTTCATAAAAGTCAACTTGCTGATAAGTAGAGGCAAACCAGGCATATTGCCCCAGTAACCACAATACACTGTTCTGTTTCTTTTTAGGGAAATAACTAAAATTGGGAAACAGAAGATGATCAATTGTAATATTCTTCTCATTGGTACGACAGATGACACTTACGAGTTTCGCAACATATTTCCATGACGTAGCGGTTATTAAGCATTCACTGAGCTTATGCACTAAACTATCAGGCACGTTACATATTAAACATAATGATGAATCTGCCATGTGCAGATCATAGAGTTTCACTCGAGTCAGCAGTATTTGATGCACTATAACGAACCACGCCGATCGTATTCTTGTTGCTAGATGCCTCGCGTGTATATTTTTCCACACCACAGGCCAACGACCTTCCGGGTGTCTTGCAACTATCTTAACAGCCTGTTGAGACGCTACACGCATTCTTCTGTACATGTGCGACACCACTGGAACAGGCAGGGTAGGAGTTTGTAACAAGCCATAGCAGATCTCTACTAAGGTATCACGGAGGTACCTAAGGTTGTGGGGGAGGTTAGTCACGTTTATGGGGGGATCCAACTGTATATGGGCCAAGCAGTCTCGAAGAACATGACTTGTAAGGCTATCAGGGCTCTGAATCATCGTCTCTATGTCCGCTTGAATGCGGAGCGCCTGGCTCTTGTGGTGCACGTGTGCAAGATTCAAGCCTCCCCCAGCATTATCTAAACACAAGGTCTCGTGATTTACACGTAACAACTGCCCATTCCAAACAAACCAGTTCACTGCACTTTTCAGCTTTGTTACATCCAGCATTCGCATCGGAAGTATTTTGGCTATAAACCACACTTTCGAAAGAGCATACACATTAACAAACGTGACTCGTGATTGCAAGCTAATGTTTCGAAACTTATTAATTTGTAGCACTGCTTTTACACTCCCAATCACTCGATCATAATTTACTTGTATCATTCCTTGCAAAGAAGGCGTAAATACTACACCAAGGATTTTTACAATGTTTACAACAGGGAAGTGTTGAACTGGTGTGTGAGGTGGAGAATTATTTAAAAACATCAAACAGGATTTCTTTACATTTATGTGAAGGCCTGAATACACCCCAAATTCCGTCGTTAGTTTATGAACCGTGTCCACATCAACAGGTGACTGCACTAAAATGCTGACATCATCCGCATAAGCTAAAACTTTTAGCGACTTTGACAGAATAGTTATTCCTTGTAACCGTGCTTCCAGAGAGGCAAGCAGGGGACTTAGGGAAATACAAAAAGCCAACATGGATAAGGGATCTCCCTGTCGGACACCTGTGACAATGCTAAGCGATTTTGTCAGAAACCCATTAATCTGTATTTTCGATTCAGCATTTTTATATAGCCCTTGCAGTGCTGAGAGAAAATTCCCCCGTATGCCCCTTTTGTGCAAAACATGAAACATATAATTATGATTCAGCGAATCAAACGCACGTTCGAAGTCCAAAGCTAAAATCGCTTGATCCTTTAAATTTTTCTTATTATGATTACTGGTAACCACTTCACGCAGCGTTTGCAACACTGCATAAATGTTTTTATTTTCACCATATACATATTGCATGTCCCCCACCAAGTTGCTTGAGTACGGCATTAAACGTGCAAGCATACATCGTGTGAAAATTTTATAGTCGGTGCACAGGAGTGTAATGGGGCGATAATGAGTGATCTCTGTCGGCTTTGCACATTTCGGTACTAATACTATAATACCTGTCTTGGAATTCTTGCCCATTTTATGTTGCTGAAAGGCCGCGTTGACCCACTCAGTTAAAGTCTGCCCCACTAGCGTCCAAAATGTTTGAAAGAAGCATGTAGGAAGCCCATCCACACCAGGGGCGGAGAAAGGCTTTGACGCCTTCACCGCTTTATATACTTCTTCGAATGTGAAATCCTCATCAAGCTTAGTTCTATCATCATCGGAAAGTACTTCCGTAACTGCATCCACAACAGAATCATAATTTGAATTTGTAGGTTGGTGCTGCGAAAACATCCGAACATAATGCTCATATATTGTACGTTGTATGTCCTTAGGTGCTATGATTTTATTACCCGCTCCATCTGCGAGTTCAGTAATGAGTTTCCGTTGTGCATTTTGTCGTTCTTGTATCACGTGACTAATCGACACCGCATCTTCAGGGTCAAACCGAGGCAGTCTACTTCGAATTTTTGCAGCCCGACCCTGTGGCCGAGTGGTTAGCACATCGCGCTGCGACGCCAAGGGTCCCGGGTTCGAATCCCGGTCGGGCTTGGTTGTTTGTGAATGTCCATTCATCAATTTCATCATTTCATAACTCATCCCCATCTTCGCAAATTAGCCAAGAGGCACAAAACGCGAAGTAAAATAAACTAAATAAATCAAATCAAATCAAATCGAATTTTTGCACCCATACGTTTGTGGGCGGTCATATTTAAGAGTATTGCTTGTATACGTTTAATTTCCGTATGAACCGGTCGTCCTGCCGATGCTTCTTCTATTAATTCACGCAACACACGATAATAAAAGTGATATTTATTATTCCAGTCACGAGACCTCTCTTTACAGAATGATATACAGAAACGTTTAACTGCCGGTTTTAGGATTTCATCCCACCACCGAAGGATGTCAGTACGTCGAAGGCGATGCGTCTCCCAAAATCTCCATTGCTCATGAAATGCTCGTTTAAATTCCTCATCAGACAAAATGGACGTATTCATTTTCCAATACCCATATCCCCTAGGCACTAAGGGAAGATCAATGTTAATTGCCATTATCACCGCCAGGTGGTCCGAAAAACATGTAGGGGTGAGAGAAATCGAAGTAACTTTCTGACGCAGTGCCGGGGTAACATAGAACCGGTCTAGCCGGGACGCACAATTGTCTCTAATATAAGTATACCCCTGCTTATCAAAATATTTATCTGACCAAACGTCCACCAATTTAAAACCAGACACCAATTTTTGGAGGGAATTAGATGTTGCAAAACCAGGACGTTGATCTTGTGGAAGCAAGACGCAATTGAAGTCGCCGCCACAAATGATATGTTCCTTTACACCTTGCAGTTCAGCCGCCACATCTGTCGCAAAAAAATTGTTCCTCTGTGATCTCTGATTTGTACCTGATGGGGCATATATATTGCATATCCAAACATTTGCCACTTTCGCACATATAATTCTCCCATTAGGGTGACACACAACGTTAGTGATGGGCACCGTATTTTTCACGAGAAGCGCAGTCCCCGTTGCCTGACAATTTGCATTATTATATACTACTATAGATGGGGGCAGTTCAAAATTTATCACTTGAACTTCCTGGAGGAAGGCTATATCGAGAGACGACTGGATAAAAAAGTCACCCAGCGCCTCTTGTTTATTCCTGTTTTGTAGTTTGTTAATGTTAATCGTGCCTATTCTGAGTGTTGTAAACATATCTATTGTAGTCGTCCTACATGTTATCAGGGACGCTGTATCCCCCTTATTGCCAAGGCTCTCCTTGTAACCATTATACCCGACATTTACACCACAATACAATAAGACCAATAGATGACAAAAGTACCACATCAAGTAAATGGAACAGAGTGGTATAAATCGTTGATCTTCTTTACAAAAAGAAGAAACTTATATATACAAAAAAAAAATATACTCGATCACTCTATCATACCTATCAGTCCCCTAGCGAAAGCCCTTCTTATAACCACAATCATTTCACTCTTACAAAAATTACTTAAACCTCCTCAACATTACTACTCAGTCCACGAAATCAGTTTGTGGAAAATTTAGTACTATTAACACTGTTACCTTTACGTACATTGTCTAATTTTTTTTTTCTAACTAACCTGTTTATAATCATGTTTAGTGTTGTCAGTATCCACTCCACTCTCTCGAAGAAATATTATAGAATGTACACCTGCAGTATTTTTCTTCTTTTTTTCTATGACGCACACGACAATTAACTTTGGATACTACACTAGGGGTGGTCACTCCTTCCTTTCTTCTGTTAGTGCAGATACCCATGGATGTGGACTCAGGACCCCCCAGATACCTGTGGATGTTGAGGCAAGCTCCCCCGGGTTTTTTCTTCTTGCTTATTGGCGGGACGAATCGTGGTCTGGATCGCTTGTGTCTTGAAGAGCGTCGTTGTCCTTTATCCGTGGTAATTGCCGGAAATTCATCCTCTGTTTTCGATTCATCCCCGGATCCACCTTCTGTGCCGGTGTCTACTTTCTGGAATTCTATCTTCTTGTCTGCTTCATTTCCGAGTTGTGAGGGAATTCCTGAGGTGTGTTGTACCTTGTCAGGTCCATCTAGTGTTGTTAAGGGGTTGGAGTTGGAGCTGGAAGGTTGGCTACTCTCTTCACTTTCACCTACACTTTCACCTTGTTGTTCGTAATGTATTTTGTCTTTTTCGGTGCTCTTCTTTTGGCTTGGGTCGGTTGGTGTTAACTGTGTTTGACGCTCTGGATCCGTAGCGGGTGTCTCTATTGTTTCATTCGTGAAATGGGGGTTGGATCTATGGCAATTGACCTCTTCTCTTGATGTTGTATTCGAGTTTTGGGGTCTTGTCAGTACTGGAAGTACTGTAGGTTGGGATACCATAGGGGTCGTTCCAGTGGTCAAATTAACAGGGACTCGTCCAGTTCTATTAACGCGGGGTCGTCTCGAGGGGCATTCTGAGAAGTTATGTCCCTCCAAATCACACCCACTGCACGTACGTACTTGACCAGAATAAGTTACCCAGTACCTGTCTCCTTGTACGGTAATGTACGAAGGGATTGCTTTCCGCAGGGCCATTTTAAACACAATGCGCCCCGTTCGTGTTCTATAAATATGTTCTTCTGAATACCTCTCTTCCTTTACGTTCAGCACTTCACCGTATTCACTAATTACATTACGAATCGCATCGTGGCTTAATTCGTCTGGCACTACATGCACACTTACAAAAACACTCTGCTGGTCTGCCCATTCCACATCTATTTTATGCCGTCCGTCTGCATCATAATAGGGCACTTCAGCTCCATAATCATTTAATAATCGCTCACCCACAACTTTCGTTACAAATTTCACAAATACACAGTTTCGATAGTAATCAATTTCAAAACTTTGAACTTGGTTCGATGTCACACCGTACGTGTTATGAAACCACTTATGTAAATCCAGCGAAGTAGGTCTAGATTTTACACTACGAAAAATAAATTTCAACGTATTTTGTCTCTGTACCGGCATGTTTGTCTTCCTTCTAGTCTTTCTCACTTAGCATGTACGTACTACAAAAACAGTGCTTGCTCAATTCAACTCAAGAGTATTTGCCTTACCTGCCACACGGAAAACAGCGAACGCGAAAACACGATCTGCACGCGGCCGCGTGTGCAGCTAGACTCACCACTCGGCCACAGGGTCCGGCCATCTGTTATCGAAAAATTACCACAAAATTGCCTTTAGTACGGCCTTAACACACTTATTAAATGCACCCAGGGACGTCAGAACCGGGGTGGCAGGGGGTCATCATGCCCTCACTCATCATCGAGGGGGTAATATGGTATTTTTGCCCCCCCCCCTTCCAGTCGCGCCATAAAAAATATTACTATTTTTTCTGCTCATTTTTGGTTCTGAATAAAATTTGAGAAAATATTTTTACATTCGACAAATAAACATGGTATGACGAGTACGGTCATAATTTGTTAAATGTTGATAAATTTCGAGTAAGCCATTATAAAATTTGATTCAATGTTAGCATTTTACGATATATACTTACGGGTTGGAAGTGATTGGTTCATTTAATTGCAAGAATTCACGCTAGGTGGCTGGCGACTACGGTTTGGTGCGATCTCCACCTATTTCAGTTATATAATTTCCTCGATTACTAAATTTTAATCGACTAATTTCATTGTCTAATTCCATATTTACGTTTGTTAATAAGTGTGTTGTAAATCAGTACACTCCTCGTGTTAAATATAATCTTTTTAGCATATTTATGATGCTTAACTCTAACGCTCTGGTTCCAGGCTAAGGGAGATTTCGTATCGTGCAGCGTGAATTCAAGATTTCATATGAGAAAACACACACTTTAGGAACGTTAAAATTTGCTTAAATCTTTAATGAATAACTATGGATGTGGGGAGATCATGCTATAGACACCAAACATAGATATAAGATTCTTGTCACACTCTGCATGTATATATTTGTAATGTTTATGCGTGTGCAACTTCTTACAAAGTTAATGGAACCTGTGGTTTTTGAAAGAGATTAATTGTTGAACGCTCGACGCGGGAAGGGAATTCGTGCGGAAAAGCGGGCGGAGCTCGCAACATGGACGAGGAAGGAGATGGTTTTACTAGCTGATCGGTGCAAAAGAAAGGTTTATTTGGATAATATTCCGGAGAGTAGGAATACATGACTACTCTGAATAAGGAATACAGTTACCAGTGAAAGTATTCTGCTGTTATTTCCTTTGGAGATGCTTCGTCGTAGAGTGGGAAGTGGTGAAGTTTATCCTTGTCTGAATTTACCTTGAATCGACCCCTACTCCAAAATCGTAAGTAAAAAGCTTTGTTCTTTAGTGCTCTCGAGAGACCTTTCGTATCGAAATTCAACGGTACTGCTGATTACAATACCCCGTTCATAGCTAGCTTTGTGTGTGCAGTGTGGATTGACAAGAAACCGTGTCTGGTCTACTCGGACATCGTGAACATAACAAAGAATAGCGCGACGCCATATTGAGAAAACTTGCAATTCTACGGAAACCTTGCAGCAAACTTCAAGTTTAAATCGCTATAACGAACGACTTAAATAATAAAAAGATCGTACGATCTCAACGTATAAGTGAGTAAACAGTTATAGGGTTATTTTAGTAGGTGTCATGTGACCAAAATAAATGAGAAAGTAAAACACTTATCATAAGGCATGCACGAAAATCATTTAAACTCGATTACACAGGGCATGCCAAACTCATGTAAAAGAATCAATTGAATCGTTTCTCAGGAAAATATGTCGTATGTGAAATCCCTCTAATATTTGTTTGAGCATATGAGATGCACGAAATGTTGTTGGTGAAGGGATGTAAACAAATAAACTGCTGTAATCAGTTTCTGGGTACCTCTGTTATTGAAAACAAATCTCTTAAAGAAGGTCGTGCCAGAAATCATTCACCTATTATTTTTGAAACTTTGAGCAGTTCTTGCTTATGACAAGAGATAAATATTGGCAGTGCAAATTCTGTTCGTTAATTAATATCTTGTTATTTTGAGAACAGAACTGATAGAACATGATGTTATTTGTACGATTGAATTATTACTTTTTCTGTTGTTTTGAATAAATTTTACATCTTATAAAATATAAACGTGATACGATTTCACCTGAAACCAAGGTCTCGAATATATTTAGTGTCAAATATAATTGTATTAATGTGAAGTTTCTTTCCAGCAAGGGTAAAAACTCATGTTCGAGTCAGTTGTTATTAACTGATTGTATATGGACAGATATTTGCACTTCGTCCTGTTTTATAGCTCTGATATTTCATTGCTTACCTACTAAAAAATATATCATATACATTGATTTCCTTTCAAAATTGAAATTCAATCAGTTTTGACCCTAAATTTCAGCCATTTGCATTAGATGTGGTGAAAAAAGATACGGAACATAAAATGTAGCCTGAAATGTACTGAAAGCAATGTTTTTTACCCAAGATTTCTATAGTTTTTCTTAGCTGAGTTACCAGAATTATCGCAACTGCCTGCATAGGCCAAAAATGTTGCAAGTCATGAAATAAAAATGGCCGCCATTTACAAACGAAGTCTACTTTCAGAAAAATAATGCCTGTTTTGAACTACCCTTGTACAGGGGTTACAACAAAAAACAAATGAAAAATTTCAAAAATGGTCGAGCGCCCACTGCTGGATCATTTGGTACGGATTGACACTGAAATTTTAGGCAATTTCCAAAAAACGTAAAATTATTTTTATAAGGATTAGAAAACCAAAAATTTTATTTTTTGTAGAGAAAGAGCATTTCTTTGCAATGATTTTCAACATCAAAAGTTTTTTGGTTCCGTCATACCCACATGATGAAAATTCAGATTTTTGTAACCTAGTTTTCCCACCACAAAAATTAGGCTGCAAATCCATTAATAGTCTTTTTATAGAGATATTTGTAAAAGATTTTGAGTGCTGATGTATTTTTTTTCTGAAATCCTCATTATTTCATTGAACTTTGTGTAAAACTTCAGAGAGATCTGATGATTGGTTAAGGAGAAAAGAAATAAAATGTAAGCAAGGATATCTTGTGTCGAGGATCTCAAGAGTGACAGACAACACTGATTTGATGACATTTCAAAGTGCTGTAAAATGAAAACCGATTGAGATAGAGTGAAAAAAAAATGGGGTTTCTTTCAACTATAAAGGAAGGGTGTACACCAAATTTCATCGAAATCGGAATTGATGGGTGTCAAAATCTTAGTTTTTTTTTGCGTTGATTTGATGTGGAATGACCCAACAAGGTGTCCGTTCTATTTCCAATGAAGCACGTACATGATTCCTTCACGGAAAAATCTGTTACATGTTCAACGGTAATTGCCCTTGTTTAAACGTATACATTTGAAACTGAACATTGATCGCACCGTAACACATCGCACCACATTTCATCTCACCCTGGATTTTCTTGGGGGGATGGGGGCGTGGTGAGAGCTACATTGATTCTTTTGACACACTTAAAAATATCCCAAATTATAGAAATTATATTTTAAACAAGTACTAAATAAAATTCGAGTTCAAACATTTCAATCAAAAATTGCTCATATGCACTATTAATGTAATTATAAAATCAGAACGTGGTAATATTAATTTACATGAAACAATGTAAATTCCCCACTGCGCGTCAAAATTAAATATAATAAACGTCTAACCATGAAAAAACACCAATTTAGAACCTCACATATTTCTTGGTTTGTTCTGCCTGCTTATTGCTCTTACGTAATAGTAGAAAATTGCGATTGTATAGAACACTGTACTTCGGACTAAGGAACAAAAATCTTCAATTTTTTAAGATTTCTGAAAATATTTGGTCACAGGGTCTGAATTTATTTATTTTATGGCCTTCACCTAGGGCCATCCAGGGGGGGGGTGATATTTTCTTTGTCTGCCTTTCCAAGAATCATTTCGCTATTTTAAATTCTGAAAACAAAAATTGTTCTAAGGAGCATTAAGAATATTTTTAATGGCTTGCATGATATTTTAACTTTTTTGCTATCATTTAGTTACGATTCCGAGAATAACTTAACATTACAAAAACTGGCTGTTCACCGATGATAGCTTAGTGGCTAATGCAGACGTCTTATCATTAATGGGACAGGGTTCGATTCCTAGGGAGAGGGGACAATTTCAGTGCTTCGGACCTATGTATCCCGCTCGAAATAGCATATAAAGTTGATTATAATTGACAATATAGTAAGTGATATTTTTGAAAATTCATGACAGTTTTGAAAATTTATCCCTAACGTCACATCTTTATAAAGTTAGATTAAACGAAACGATGATCGGAAAGGAGTAACTCCCCTATACGAGTGAGTAGGTGATAGGAGACGAGCAAGACTATTTTGAGGGTGGAGATTCCAATTTTAGGTAGCCCATATTCCTACATATAATATGCAAATTTCTCTTTTACAGACAAAAGTTCACTAGCAGATTATTTACTACTGGAGTTTTCACTGTTGAAAACCGACAAAAATACGGGAGAGAAATGTTCCCGTCCATTAATTATTAAAGGTGCAACATCAGCACTAACCTTACAGAAATGAAAACTGTAGAAAATGTGATAGGATGGCTGGTTACTAGGTTTGAATCTGCGACCCCGAGATGTTTTGTTCCCCGTTGCACATATACTAGTGTTACAACATGAAATGTTTACGAGACACAATGTCCCTTTCATTGTTTTAATTAATTAGTTCACGGCCACAAAAACTACTGCCCGCGTTCCATATCTGGTTTGTCTTTGTTCATAATAAAAATTAATTAGTACATTATGCAATATATTTAGTATGGTGCAATATCTTGCAATCAATCGCTCAAATAGTTACTGGCTCTGCACATAAAATGTTTTGGAGTCGGTGGATACATAGTATACATGTGGGGTGAGGGGACACTCAACCCCTAATCCCTCGCAATGACGTGTCCAGGTTGTGGGTCCAGGACTCAGACCCCGAAAATTCCATAATTTTTTGTGGATTCTGAAAATAACACCCACTAAGTTATTATTTTTTTAAAAGAGAAAACTGTTTTGTTACAGTAAGTGAAGTTGATGTGTTTTCTTTAATAATACGAGTATATATATGCAGAGGTGAAATACTAAAAAGAAATACATTGCATTATGTACCAGACATTAAAAAAACAAACTATTGTCAATGTGTGAAACTCGATTTCTAGAAAAACATGATTCACTTCATGTTTTTGTTAAATTTCTTCAACCTTGTCAGTTAAGCAGAGCTGTCCAAGTGAACCATCCCAAGCAAGTGATCTTCTAGCTGCAGTTGAAAAGAGGACTTCCTTAATTGTACTCTTTATCTGAGAAACGTTTTTCAGTTTTACTGATGAGTTGTCAAATCATGCTTCACTCTGTCCCTCCCCTCCAGGCAGGAGTACGATGCACGGACTCGTGTGTCTACGTTGCCTTTGGTTCTACTGTACATTTCCCATCAGGGCTCTGGCGCCTGGACCCGCAGCCAGTATCATCCTCTGTGAGGTTATGTGTCGTTCTTACGTGTGCTGATGACTCCTTAGGTTCAGCTTTAAGCAATGGTATGGAGATTCTAAGAAAGTTTTATCGGTCTTAGTGTTGGTAGGGAGCTCACTTCCGATGAACGTGTTGAAATCAGAACAGTATATTTTACAAGGACCCCTCAAACCCGCGATGCAATGGCTTCTCCAAAGGTTGCTTTCTATTCTCAGTCATTACGTTCTTCAAACTTTGTTCTAGCCATTGGTATTTTTCTATATTTAAATGGTATGATTAAAAAAAAAGTCTTCATCAATTAAGAACTTTGATATATTAAGGAGCACCTCTTCTAGATCGTGATGTGACCTCAATGAAGCTAGTATTGCTCCAATATATACATGCCCGAACCTGTGGCCGACTGGTTAGCACATCGCGCTGCAACGCCAAGGGTCCCGGGTTCGAATCCCGGTCGGGCTTGGTTGTTTGTGAATGTCCATTCATCAATTTCATCACTCATCCCCATCTTCGCAAATTACCCAAGAGGCACAAAACGCGAAGTAAAATAAACTAAATCAATCAATCAATCAATGTATACATACCATCACAGTTTAGTAAGAATAAATGGAATTGAATACTTCAACAGATCATCAATTCGCAGGTTAATGTATTTATCATCGTTTGTTTGTGCAATTATATTACCTAGAGCGCAGAGGACGATGGGAGCAGCATCTATAATTTAATCTAAAATGTAATATAAATTACATGAATATATAAAAATAAAATATATAATTATTAATATATATTATACCTTGAATAATTAATATATATATATAATTATATATCAGTGGCGTATGCTGGGTTTAAAACCTGGCCTATCTCTTTTTATCATAATGTTCAAATGGGAGGCTCTTTTTCGTTCAATTTCTTGGATTTTAGGTGATGTGACATTGCAATTAAAATATATACATTACAATTTACTAATAATTATAAAATGTCACTGTTTCATTAATATAAAAACTCTAAGGAAAACATTTCAAATATTTCATGGTTATTTATAAAATATAGAGGCCCATATTGTGAAATATTTATGTAGTCCTACGTGCAAGAATAAAATATACGCGTATAAGAAACTTCTTACCTCGAATATTTATTTTGAACAGGAACCCCATTCTTCTCTTGGCAACCTCTGTGGTAAAATGGTTATTAGCACAGGGCACTACGACACCAGTGGACTCGGGTTCAAATCCAGGCATGGACATGGATATGCTTTGTGAATGTCCCTTCATGAATTCCATCGTATCGTCATTCATCCTCATCGTCGCGATTAGCTAAAGTGGCAGAAAAGCAACGCAAAATAACAAATCAAATCCATTCTTCTCTTCTTTGCGATACCAGATGCCTGCATATCTTCACGATTTGAAGTTTATCCTCATGCAAAAGCAGAGTAAATTGTTTCGGCAATAGTTCGTTAACTATGTCATTCATTTTTGTTCACTACATGACGCACCACAGATCATTCAAAACATATATACGTAATTCACTCACTCAATACACTTAAGAAAATCCGCACAGTAAGAAACCAAATTTTCTTAAACTTCCTTCAACGTGATTTCCACTCGCAAAATGCCCTTCGTCATCTAAGGCCAGTTAGTCTACCCCAGCCAGTCATAAACTAAGCAGCAGAGGGGATGAAAACATCGTGAAGCGTGGTTGGTTGAAGGTCAGCGGCCTGCGAGTTCTGCATGTGTTCGATGGTACAGTGTTGTTTTGTACTAAAATTCCCTATCACATGCCAGCCACTCTTTTCCCGTTCCTGTAATGGTAGTTTAGTTTCAAAATTTCCCTTAACTGGGAAAATCCCATGCTGGTTAGCGCATTGGCACCGCTGCAAGGTTTTACCGCCGTTGTAAAACGAAGAGTTCCCTGTCTATACCGCGTTTGGTAGAACCTGTCCCGCTTCCGCGCTAGGGAGCGCTCAACAGTTTCGGTGCAAATGAGAAACGAGGAAAAAATCGTCTGCTGGGCAGCGAGGAGCGAATGAAAGCCAGAAGAGAGGCGCTTACGTAGACGCTGTTGCGACGTTGCGTATTTTAATTGGCTGCCTGGCTTTTACTTTCCCCAGCACCGAGAAAAGACAGGGAGCAACTAGCGCGGGAACCGGGACAGGTTCTACCAAACGCGGTATAAGAAGCCACTACAAATACGTCACCGACCGCCTCCAGGCGCTGATCGGGGAAGAATTTAACCGCTGAAGTCTTGTGGTAGTTTTAAAGGAAAGGAGTCCATTCCCATGTATAGGGCGAGCACAAGGAAAACAAACCTTGGACGAAAAATCACCGCGCAGCCTTTTCTTTCGTTCAGTTCGGGCCATAAGGAAGCATGGTCCACTCTCCCCCTCCTCTCCTCGCGGAGGTACGGTGCACAGGAGTCGCGGGTTTTATACTATCATTTTTTCCCGCGGTCGTTGTTTGAGAGTGAAGCATCAGTCACATTTGATAGTCGATTATTTTCTGTATTTAATCTGGGCTTCGGCGATAGCCTAGGTAGCCTAGAATATACGCACCTGATATATATATATATATATATATATATATATATATATATATATATATATATATATATATATATATATATCTGAAAAGAGATTTAGGAAAAAATGGTGGTGGATCTAAGAACTTGCTCCCCCCCACTTCGAAATAAGTTCCGACGGCCCTGAATGCACCTTCTATGATGCTGTTTATTCTCTAACTATGAGGCTCAGTCAATAAATAGCGAGGCAGAGGATATTACAACAAGACTATGGTAATTAGAAATGGGTCGACGGACCCGAAATGGAGGTGCAAGAGTGACGAAACTGATTCGCGCACGTTCTCGCACTAGATGGCGTTACGTGTCTGGCAAGGTATGCACAAAGGCTGCTAAACGAGCATCGGCAGTGTCCAGTCATTCCATGTTTGACTGCGACGCGTAATGGAAGTGGAAGCATCCAAAGAGGAGCAGCGGGGTATATTTCGCTTCTTGACAACGGAAGGTTGTAATGAGGCGAACCATTACTTGATCCTCTTTTATTTTATATGTTTAATTAATTAATTTAATTGGATAGATCCGGTTTTAGAATTATGTATTTTGGTAATGTTGTGGATGTCTATGTATTCATGTACGTGCGTATTCTTGGCCGTTGGGTAGGTAGGTGTGTCTCTGGACAGCCGACAGGCGGAAACTTCCCAGTAACGGTTAGGTGATTAGCGGGGCCTATAAAAGGAAGGGAAGGGAGCAGTCGGCCTCAGATGTTTTGGTGCAATACGGCGAGGTGTATTTTCTCTATGGGGCGAAACGAAGAATTTTTCTTGATACTATGAATCGGCGCATACTTTAACTTTCTTTCTTATAATACACACACTTCATTTTTTTTCACACCTAATTCAATAGTACATCTCATGTGGGAAACCGGGTACATATGTACACATACCTTCAGCCACCTTTTTTGGTACTGAAGGTTATATTTTTTCTTACTCGTGGAGCCAGTGTATGTTGCGGAGAATCGGCTTAAAAGCACAAATTATACCTATACAAGGTGTAGGGGTTGTGAAATCCATCGAAGAATTGAAATGATATATCCGGCAACGAAAGTTGATGTCACCACTTTGAGCCCGAGTCGAAACGGCAAATTCGTCAGTGGAAGCACGCAGATTCCCCTCCACCAAAAAAGTTCAAGACCCTCCACACTAGTGCCGACAAGGTCATGCTTTCGTTCTTCTTCGACCGAAAGGGACCGCTCCTCGTCGATTTCCTGGAGCATGGAGCTACTGTCAATGCCCAGCGGTATTGTGAAACATTAACGAAGCTCAGGAAGGCAATCAAATCGAAACGTCCCGGTCACCTTTCTCGTGGTGTCGAGCTATTGCACGACAACGATAAACCACACACAGCCAACGAAACAAAGAAGTGCCTGAAAAAAAAATCAAGTGGGAAATCCTGAGCCACCCTCTATAGTCCAGATCTGTTCCCGTGTGACTTACACATCTTCGGTGAGCTCAAAAAAGCACTGCTTCAATCGGACGGTGACATCAAGGAATACGTGCGCAATTGATTCCAAAAGCAGCCTAAATACTTCTGAGGTTCGTTACGTATGTGCTGTGAAATATCCTCTGCCTCGTAATTTATTGACTGAGCCTAATTTACCTAAGATAGAAAATCCACTTTTCATTTGTATTTAGCATAAAATATTTGTAATCTGGCTTTCAAGTGCTTCATGTATAATGTGACGTAATGGCTGGTAAGCCTGTTCGTGGAGCAAGTCTTGACACATTTTGGCCACCTAATGTTGTTGTCAATCGTGAGATCACAACGCAGTAAATTTATTTTTTAGTAGTCCATACCCAATACAAAAATTTTACCCCTTTCGAATTTTTTAAACTTGATACATTAATGTCCATCCTTGAAGTTAAATATTAATAAATAAATGATGGCATATGGTATATGTATAGTCTTGTTGACAAATATAAAATAGGGTTTAAAATAGTTAGCAACCACTGGATCTAATGAACTCTAGTGGCCCGATGCTGGACCCAGTCCGGTAGTTGGGAAACACTATCCTAAAGCACGGTGGTCCTAAAACTGACTCAGAAACTAAATTGATTGGCCTCAAATGGCAAAAGACAAGTATATTTTATAAAATCTAACTTTCTCGCAGTACAAATTGTGTTTATTCAAGTTCACTGTATGCTTTGATGTGCTAATTGGGATTGGTTTAATTGTTTGATTGATTGGTTTTTTAAGTCTACTTTATGCACAGTGAGGCTAATCGGGACTGCGCCTACAATATAAAATGGGATCCTAGCCACTATGGACCTGCACTAATTGGGATTGGACCTACAGCTTAAAATGGGGCCTGAATCACTGTGCATCCATTAGGGCCCCCTTGTTTACAAGGTGACATTATTTTATGCAAACTTGGAGGCCCCTCATTCTTTTATATTATTCAATCAAAATCCTGCTATTTTCCACTCCCAATTATAAGTTACTTTGGGATCTAAGTCTCCCTTGTAGTAGCATACCGATGTTAAGTATTAGATTCGGTATATGCACAAGTGGTTTCGCACACATATTATGAATAGTAAAGTTTATAATTCTTATGAAAATTTTAATAGTTTAATATTAACATTTAATTCATTTTCTCAAATTACATGTGAATGTTCCTTTTAAGTTCATTTTATGCTCACATAGTCTAATCAGGATTGGGCCTACAGTTTTAAGATGAAATTTGAATCTTTATGTAATATGTCTGCACTGAGGATCAAATCTGGTATCCTTTAATACAAGACAACAATGCAATTGGGAAGGCACAATCAGAAACTCACATATGGTTAAATCAAATTAGCAAGTACAGGGTATACAGAAAGTTATGCAAACGAGATTTTAACTTATGTTATTTTCTACAAGGAGAGAGAGAGAGAGACATGAATCTTACATTGCTCTTACTCTGCTGTGTGGATACTTTTTTTAAAGATTAAATTAGGTTATCATGCTGTGCATGAACGTTCAGTAAGGGGAAAATTGACTAAGGTTTAATAATTTTAGCACGAAGTAAAAAGAATATGGATAAAAAACAGTTGTGGAATAGCTTGCAAAAATTTTCGATGTGTATTGATGATCTCTGTGATTATCTACCGATTCGATGAAAATAATTATACTTACTCGGGCAAGAAGCGGCAACTTTAAAATTCAACCTCACAAAGCAGCTAGCAGGGAAACTGGATTTTGTCAAAATAACAGTTCTGCGCTGTAATTGGTCACCGGGAGATACAACGACAGGAATGTAAAAAGTGAACTTCAAAAGCAGGAAAATATGCAAAAACGAGTAGGTACTGGTTACTTGAATTAGTATACGTAATACTCCCTTCGAAAATTTTGCGCACACTACAGCAAATTACTACCATAAAAAGAAATAAGCTTATTGACCACATCTGCTCACCTCCGGCATTTCAGCAGAGCGCACACTAATTGATTTTTCGTGGAGCTTGATATCATCCGACCATTCCTATGTGGTCAGACCGTCTATCCATTGGTCAGCTGTGGATTTATCCAGAAGAGACTTCTCCCAATCAGTGTCCACGATTTTATAGTTGCTGACTCTTCTCATTCTGTGCAGAGGCTCCGCCTCCTCAACAAGCCTTTCCTGGGATTGTTTGAAATTGCAAATTGCAAGAAACAATAACAGCAACAAAACTTTTCTGGTCGACGGCATGTGCCCAGTTTTCATCTTCTTTCACCTGCGAAAGACTTCGCTGTAAAGCGCTCTTGGAGGCAATGTTCACTAGCGTTGGCTGATGATCTGCAAGAACAAGAATAATACAAGATTGGTTAGTTTAGAAACCACAAGTCACACATATTCCGAGAAAGTTACCTTGTATAAGCCCCGTTCCCCAAAATGCACACACATTGTACACTAGATGAAATATTTTAACATTCAGAATTTATAGATGCATTGGGTTTTCTAACCCAAAGTATAAATTATATGTTTGTTTCTAAATCCTCTTTATGCACAGAAAGGCTAATCGGGACTGGATCTACGGTTTAACGTGGTATCTGAACCACTATGTGACTGTGCCAGGTATCGAACCAGGAACTCCTTGATAACAAGGCGACGATGTTAGCACTACGTAAATGGGATGGCTATAAATCATAGAATTACCATCATTGAGTATGTGAACACTATGATCAGTTTTGAGATGGCCCGGGTCATGCGATATGAGTCAATCGCATAACTTTTCACCTCTTTAGCTAGAAATTAGCACAATACCTGTCTACCAACAATCGAAGTGAACCAAAATGAACTTCATGGTTTCAAAGCAGATGTATGTATCCAAGGAAGTGCGCACACACGTCACGAAAGCCACATAGGTGGACGAGAGGGTTGAGTGGTCGACTCACGTAAAAGTCACAGAAGATCCTGTGTTTCAGTCCCGAATTTAGCACGGGTAAATGTTGCTTCATCAGTGCCACCTATTCACCATTCATCCCCTTCGACGGGATTAGACAATAGGAACCGGAATGCGACGCTAAATATGAAAAATCCAAATAAAAAAATCTATATCTTATATTGTGTAACGTTGTCAACCCTTCAGTACACGGGTGACATTGTTGTTACGTGACTGGACGGGTTGTGCCTATCAGGAACAAAAAAATTGAATCATATTAAAAACATAAAAAAGAAAAAAGGTAAAGTGTTCCCCTGTGTATAGCACCACGCCATGAAGGCGTATAATGGGTGTGGGGGTAACGCCCCACACTTTCTTGATCCGGTCGTGAGTGGGGGTGATATGATCATCATCACGCCCCTGAACGCCTTTACCCCCCCAGGGTTTCCCCCAGGTACCCATGTTATTCGACGCTGGGTAGGCGCCGGGACCGCTTCCACCGTTAGAAAAGTTCCCGGATTTGAACCGGCCGGGGATCGAACCCGGGACCTTTAGCATGGTAGTTAGACGCGTTACCGACTGAGCCACATAAAAACTTTTGTAAATAAAATAGCTTTTTGTTTGAACAAATATGTGTATTACTAATTGATACATAATTATGGAAACATGAAAATCATTATTTTTAAGTTCTTGAACTGTAGTGTTAATCAAAGGTACCAGGAAGGCGCATCGTACAGAATTTCGGATGCCCCTTTAAACTGTTGGTCCAATTTTGTTTATCCCAGACAAGCAAACAATGCACGAAAAACAAACCTTTTCGCTTATGTTATGTTACCCTTACGTTTTTCAGATTTTTTTTAAAAGAAAAAAAAAACAATTTCCGAGTAAAAATATTTTTTTATATAGCAGTGTGATGCTTGCCACCGTTGTGTTCTTTCAGAATGATTGCGTCATCATCGCCTACAGTTCCGGTCAGCCAAATAGGAAGTATATAATGACAATGTACATTTGGGAACTGTTCAGAAAAGAAATATGGAAGATGTCCTTGCCAACATGAATTATTTCCGGTCATATAACACGCTAGTTGTCCTTTTACATACCGAAGCGTTGGATTGGCATTTCCTGTATGAAAACTGATTGCACTTTCTTCAATCTGAGTGTTGATATTGTGATCAAAAAGACATTACATTAGTCATGATAGCAAAATTAAAGTTAAAAAGGAGGGAATGTAAATATAAATAGTTAATGAACAATAGAGAGTCGTTAATTATTGTATGGACAAAAAACCGATTGAGAAGGACTTTCCAGATAGGCTTACGCAGAAAACCTGACTGAGTTTGCAATACACGTTTCGTTAAGCTTCTTGGTAAGCCTAACTAGAATTTGGTAGCCTTTTTGCTAAATCTAGTAAATATAACCGGCTAATTTTGGTGTCTATGAACAAATATCACGATTACTAATTCAAATTAGTCCTGGTGAACAATAATACGTTTATTGCCTATTTTAAACAATTTTTTGTACATTAGAAACTATACGTTTTGTAAATAATACCTTAAAATGATGACCAAAGCAAACTTTAATTGTATAAAAATATACATAAGAACGTAACGTTTCCACCCTCTAACAGGGTCTTCTTTAGACGAATATTCACAATAAGAATTTACGTTATGTATTTATGTATATTTTTATACTATAAAAGTTTGCTTTGGTCAGCATTTTAAGGTCTTATTAACATGGAAACAAGGCTTAACAGTAATACGATTTGTCTGAAGAATTCCCATGTCCTTTGGAAGGAATGTTTACGTTTTTGATTCCATATGGAATGTCAGCGTTACCGTCATGAGAACAATTTAGAAGGTACTTGAATGCAATGGTGGCACGGAGTACACTGTGAAAATGTCAGAAAAAGAGCAAAAATTGATATATTTGGTGTATTTTTCGTTATTTAGCGTTGCTATTCTGTCTAAATTTGCTAATGCCAAGATGAGATGACATTGATGAAAACAACATCCCGGAACTCGAAATCAGAAACCTCAGTTGCTAAAACGACAATGAATTCGATGCGCTGACCACGCATGTACTGGCCCTAGGTTCTCGAAAGGCCTGTAAAACTCAATATAGTTGTCTTCTCTTTTGGCAGGTGGTCTTAGGCCACATTTTGCTTTTCTAGGTACATCTTCTAAGTATTATTTCTTGTAGTTAAATTTTCGTAATGTATCATAAAACTATGGACAGAAATAATTAAATTGCGATCGAATTACAATATAAATTATGGATATTTGCTCGTCTGTTCATAAGAGCCAGTAATCAACATCGAATGTCTCTTGCGACGTGTCTGATACTACAACATTTCATATTTGATTAAATAAAAAGAACGTCTTTAAAAAAGGATCAGTTATACAATGGATCTTGTCAATGGTATATTGTTGGAATCTAGCAAACTTAACTGTGAAGCAAGCAGTCTGTTTTATTGTTTTTTAAGATGAACTAAGATGTTATTTAAACATCACAACAAAAAGAAACATATGTTTTTATGCTTCTAACAACCGTAGACTACAAGAGAAATAGTTGTATCATTTAAGTTAAATTGTTCATTGAGGGTAAATAATTTAGTTGTAAATAATAATAATATGTGTGCGTGTGTTAGCCCCTCTTGAGCTTGATTCCTTCAACATTAAGCCCGTAACGCTGGTCGAACAGAAGCTAAACAAAATTATAAAGTAAAGACTAATCGTAGTCAAAGAGGACTTACAGAAGTTTAGTGCTCATTGTAAAATGGCAAGCACTGCAGCATGCATACAGGATTCAGGATTTATTTACTAAGTTTCAGCAATGAGGATTTAGATCTGATCAAGAAAAACTCGTGTTCAATTTACCTGTATCTTCCGTCGACTCTCTCTGTTTGTGATCAATGTTGATAGTCCGAACCAGATCAACCAGACTGCAGGATTGCCTAGTAGCAGAAGGCCTTTTATAATCCTATCCTTAGCTTTTCCTATCGTTCGTAAGCACCCCCCCCCCCTTTCGAACCTCATCATCATCACATTGTGAGAGATCCTCACAATGGTCGTCAATATTGTTGAGTGCCAACATTTTTTTCTATCATGTTCTTACCACGTAACTTTTATGGTATTCATATCCCCTGCCGCTGTTGATAATTAATATTATCTTTTTATTATTATTATTTCTTCATGTGCTTCACCGTGGAATGACCAAGGATGTATCGTGAAGCAAACAGGAAATTAGAATGGTATGTTTTCCCTTTTTCCTACTGATGTTATCTTAGTCACGACAGCTGATGATCAGTAGCTCCGTCTATTTCGCTTCACTTTTGGACTCTCTCTGCATTGGTGCGTGTAGTTGGTTTCACGGTGCAACGTGGACTCACCTACAACCTACTTCGTTGAATTGGTGTCAGACAGTGGCGTCTCGTGGTCTGGCTCTATGGTTGTGCACTTTAGTCTCGCGTCCAGAAGTGTTATAACACCCCTGTCAAATACTCGCACTCGATCTTGAGCACATATTGATGCTTAATATATTGGCAACCCAAGTTTTGATCAACTTTCACTGAAAATGAGGCTATGATAGAGTTATAATTCATGACATTTTAAAACTGATTTTTTACAGATTTCAAATATTTCGAAAATTATCCAGCCAATCACGAGAAGAGGGATGTTATTGTGCAATATGTAATTCAGCATTCAATAATCTGACAAAATCACTCAATACATAGAAATACCCATCTACAATATCAATACTATTGTCGATTTGCAAAATATATTTCATAAGAACTTCCTCTTTCGCTCCGCAGATATTAATGAACAAGGTGAATAATAACATTGGCGTACACCAAATAAAACGATCCAACAACCACATGGAGGAAATCAATTGTAATCTATATTGCTGTTCTTTATTTCTAATGACAGACTGATCGAACCAAGCAAATCAAGCGAAATCAAGAGCATAATAAATCTTAAAGAAAATCACAGTACTCTCTCAGTTCACACTGCCCTGCTTCGTACTTCAGAATGTTTCCTTCCCTTCCACGTATACATATGTTGCTGCAGTTTCTACAGACTTTGTATCTAACTTCCCTCATAAAATTCAACAACGTTAAATATTAAGTCTCTGCTTTCGCTATGTACAGTTTACCTATTCTTCATGAAATCAAACAGTTTGCACTGAAAGCGGTACGAGATTTTGACAGCGCTAAACAATTTTGGACCTCAGTAACAGAAACACACAATGCAAAACAGCTGGCTGACCCTTCGCGTGGGTTGATAATTTGTTTACTGTGCCACAGAGACAGTTTATTTTGGCCAAGATGCACTAAGCAAAGGCAATATCAGGCATGTTTAAAACATGTTTCGCTTTCTGTTGCCCTCCTCACCTTCCCCTTCTTCTTCCCCTGTCATGCACGGGACACAATTCGGAGGGACAATATACCATCGAAATTTCCCTTTTCAAAAAAAATCCCTCACAAGGCAATGATGTATGGGTTGGCTCGACTCTGTCGCACAATCTCTAATGGAATGGGTTTGCAACAAGCGCGACTCGGTCGACGCGAGTTGACATCACTGATCGTAGGCTTCTTCACCATCTCTCTTGGTGGAGCGGCGTTGGAACACTTGATGTTTCAAAGGAGATGGAGTTCAATAAATAAGTATAATAATAATGTTTTGCATTACAGATTTATTTGGGTGTGCACGTGCGAATGTGCGAATGCGCGAATAGGCAGAAGGCGCTACTGGTTCCAAGGAATATACGTTAAAAGAAAGATACGCTTTCCAACAGTATTTTTCCGTCTCCGGCCTTAATTATCCTATTCCTGTTCGGTTAGGCTTCTTAGTGAGTATAAACAAAAAAACATGGCAGCCTTATTGCCAAATCTAGTAGATTTGACCATATTATTAATCAACTGTGAACAAATATACTCGATTATTAAAATAAATTAGTTCTGGTGCACAATAATGTTATTGTTGCCTATTTAAACAAATATTTGATCATTAGAAACTATTGTTTGGTTACTCCAAAACAAACGTTTTCTCTGAAGAATTCCCACGTAGGTCTGTCCTTAGGAACGAGTGGTTACGTGTTTTTGAATCCATGTGGAAATGTAAATTTTAGTGTTATCATCATGAGGACATTTTAGGAGCTACATGAACGCGGAGTACACTGCCAAAATAATAATAATAATAATAATAATAATGCCGGGACACGAAACTAGAAATCTCAGTTTCTACAAGGGCAATGAACTCGTTGCACTGGCCCTGGAAAGGCCTGCGACACGGAATAT
This sequence comes from Lepisma saccharinum, assembly GCF_977018435.1. Taxonomy (NCBI): domain Eukaryota; kingdom Metazoa; phylum Arthropoda; class Insecta; order Zygentoma; family Lepismatidae; genus Lepisma; species Lepisma saccharinum. The sequence continues at coordinate 104,766,803 of NC_139232.1, forward strand.
AGTTTTCTTATCTTTTTGTAGGTGGTCTTACACAACGTTCTTTTTATCGGTACATCATGAAAGTGCCTTTACTTGAAGATAAATTTTGTAATGTTCCAGAAAATATATGGATTGAAACACCAAAATTACGATTCAATTGAAATATAAATCATAGCAATCAGTTCGCGGATTAGAGGAGCCAGCAATCAATACAGAATGTCTTTGTGAAGTGTTAGAAACCACAAACCTCAAATCTGATTAAATCCAAAAAGGAAAAAAAAATATTATCTTGTTCCAGCATAAATTATACTGATTTTACCATCCTAAATCCGAGTGTGAGTCAGAAGTCAAATAACGCATCTGCAAATACAGTTTAACCTTGCCTTATGACGTTGTTGGTTGGTTTACTTATTTAAGTCTTGTAACATTTCAATTCTAACTAAACGCATTTCGTGACAAATATCCACAAATTATGCTTTCACCAAATTGTAGTAGGATGAATAAAAGTACTTTATGTCAGTGTTTTCATCGGAACAAATTTGTGGCTTGCTAAAATAAGTTTATGACTCCGAGTCACGAATATGGAGTAGGTTACGAGAATGAGCAGGAAATTGCTTTGTGTTGGTTTCGAAATACCGTCCTCTTATCTCTAATCAAATTATAAAGCCCCTCAATTACATTGAAATACCTGTAATGCGAAAGGATCTCCCACGCTATAAATGCTATCATGTATTTATCATGTACGTTACAATATTTATTGAAGGCCTACCAAGTTTCGTCGGCTCTTGAAAATAATTTAGTTATAAATAATTGTTTGTGTGTGTTAGACCCTGACGAGCCGGAATGCTGGTCGAACATAGCCTTTACATAATTACTTAGGTATATAATAGAGATTAATCGTAGACAAAAAGGATCTACAGAAGTTAAGGGCTTATTGCAAAATTACAAGTATTGCAGCATATTAAACATCGCTTTCAGATTAAAGATTTATATAAATCTGCAATTGCGACCTAAGTTTCAGCATTGAGGATTTAGATCTGATCAAGAAAAATCGCTTCCAACTTACTTATATCTTCCCTCAACTCTCCTGCTCTGTAATCAATTTTGATAGGCCGAACCAGATCAATCAGACTGCAGGATTACTTAGTAGCAGAGGGGCCTTTTTATAAACCCATCTTTAACTATTCCTATCATATTTAACACCCCCTAGCTTTCCAGTCTCATCATTGCTACAGTGTGAAATACCCACACAATGGTCGTCAATTGATATAGTGTTGACCGTCAATTTCTTTCTATCATGTTCTTACGACGTAGCTTCCATATTCATATCCCCTGCCTCTGTTGATAATGATATTATTTTTTCATGTGCTCCATTGCATCGTACTAGAATGACCAAGGAGGTATCGTCAAGCAAACAGGAAGTTACAATGGTATATTTTCTGTTGCTGATGCTATCTTAGTCACGATAGCTGATGATCAGAGGCCAAAATTGGGGATGGGGCTAGGACAGTTTACTTTGTCTTATTAGACAAGGCTTTAACATTAGGAGAGGCCTTAGTGAGTGGGTCAAAAGTAGTTTACGAAAACTTTTCCTGATGTGTTGGGGATATTTCTGTGCTATGTGCTACTCATGCAACTTTTGTTTGCTGTATTTGTTGCATAATTTGCGCACTGTCAGGTGGGAAAAATCAGTCTGTTGTACAGGGTCAACGAAGTTAGTAATAAGGTGCGCTTTATACAGCGTATATTGATACACGTGTAGACTGAATTGAATGCTAAAGTTTTTACTCCTGTTTTGTTCTGGCATTGTACTGTAACATCGTCTATGTATGCACTGACAGTAAACTGTCCCTCTGGGTTATAAGAGTTAACGGCCTTGTGACAATGCTGTAGAAAAGTGTCCAATGCCATTACGAAAAAATGGTAGTCTTAAGATCCCGTATCACCGCTGGTGACGATACCTAAAATATAGGTTCTTGCGTCGACGTTCTGTGCTCCAACAGTCAAGTGTGTGGCATTTAAATTTTACTGAGTTAAAGATCGAATATGAAATTAGTTATGTCGCGAAGCCTTTTTTAAAATACATTATCTATTACGTAGTTTTCCTTATCTCAATTTCGTAAAATTCACTTGCTCGCCAATTGTATGTAATAACTTAAATCAACATTTTAAAGCACAAGAAATCTTCAACTGTTCTTCTACAGCAAAGAAATGAAAGTGATCTTACATAATTTCGTTTAGAATGTCTGTAGTTTTTCGACGTACAGAGCAATGTATGTAAATTTTAACTTCGACTTTTCTAAGCTGGTCGCGCTAGCCGTTTCCCCCTCTGTACCGCTCGCGCTCAACCCCCCCCCCCCCTCCACACTCCTTCGCCGTCCCTTTTTTCTTTCACAATCGGCCAGTCTTCCAAGAAAACCGCATGCTGAGAGCTAGGAGAAGAAAAAAGAAGACAGGGAAAGGTTTTGGGGGAAAATCAATGGTTTGGGCGATGCTTGTACAGTTCTTCACTACGCGATATCCATGACAACAGTGAAGGACGGGGGATTTCCCCAGTATATTGTTCACAAATGGGAAGGGCTGGTTGCACAGACGGAAGTATACCTTTACAAAAGGTTTGCCTACAAAAGAAAAATTGTGCCAAATTATAACTTTTTTTTTTTGTGAGAACACGTAAGTCCATTACCAAGGGATTTCTTTTAGGGGGAAGGTGACTTTACCCAAAGTTTTTAGATAAATATTGCGTAAATTCTATCTGGTGGTGGATTATCAACCAGCCACGCAAATGAATGACTTTTTAGCTGTCGATCATAAATAAGTTCAATGAACGTTCATTGTCAGTTTGAGATATTTCTGAGGGTCAATGGTAAAAAAATACTTGATGATCTGTTATGGAAATAATACTTTACTGCGTTATTTTATCACCAATTATATACATATATATATATATATATATATATATATATATATATATATATATATATATATATATATATATATACATATACATATTACAGTCAGACCGAAAGAAATCACAACATAAGATAGTTCTGTGTCATCATATACAAAAATACTTGTAGGCATAGGTCTTATGTAAAATAAAATACATTATTTATATGTTGTTTTTTTCTTTTCCAAAGACATTATTTAGTGGAATAATATGACAGACTTACTATTGATAATGACCATACAAAACACACCATAAAAATTCCATTCACTTTCAACTTTCTGGGTCCGGCCACCGTGGGGGAGTGGTTAGCACATCGCGCTACGACGCCAGGGGTCCCGGGTTCGAATTCCGACTTAGCCTCGGATGTTTATGAGTGTCCATTCATCAATTTGATCATATCATCACTCATCCGCATCTTCGCAAATTGACCAAAAGTGGCACAAAAAGCGAAGTCAAATAAAGCAAATCAATCAACTTTCTGGATATACGACAAATAACACTATTTCTGTATAAGGAATTTTAGGCGTGCTCAGATCCTCCGATTATGGGGAGCAAGGGCCTTGATAAAATTTCAGCTGACGAAATAAAGCCCTCATTCCATCTCACTGTTTTCATTACATTGATGGGAACAAAACAGGGTCGTGTGTGTCCCGACCCACCTAAAACCACTTTATTAGATGAATTTCAACTTCAGTGGCACCATCAAAATCATCTCATCTAGGATAATCCAGCAACTGCAGAAAATACAAAAGAATGTCTTCCGCCTGTTCTGCACATGTGTCGCAACAGGCTGAATAGCTATGCACTACTACAAAAATTTTGTCATTATTTCCCTAGTTTACAGCACCATACAGGAGAGATATCCTGCTACTCAATGTTATGAACTATTCCATATATGTTGGTCATAGGAGTGCGCACGGGCGGGGGGGGGGATTGCCGCCTAATCACGGACGTTCGCAAATTTTTCCACAAAGGGACAAGAATGGTATTTTTTCATGGGGCATATTACCCCAATACTAGTGCTGTCCCCTCAAAAAACACCACTTGAATTTGAAATTATCGCATTCCAGCGTCCCCATTACATAATAATTAATGTAAATTACTATGACTGAAATCTAATTATACTTGTTAAATATATACTTTTAGATTGACCTTCGTTTTCGAGGTGTGGTCATCCTTGCCCCCTTCCAGACGTTCCATGCCCCTTTATTATTATACTTTCACCTAGAAATTTAGTGGAGAGCAATATTGTCGCTGTTATTAAACAATATTATACTCTAAAAGGAAATGGCGCAACCACAAGGGGACAGGGGGCCATTGCCTTATGCCTTTTTCCAACCTTGGACGGAAATCAATTATAGGGGGGCACACATTGAAGTAAAAGAAAGCAAGACTAGCAGAATCTACTAGTAGCAGGACAAAAGGATACTCAAGACGGAATTAGTTTTCACGTCCATCTTGCATTATTTCTTCCAGACGGTCAGGATCACTTGCAGGGGGTTACAGAGGGACAACTGTCCCCTCGACTTTAAATTTTATACAAATAAAAATACATTTCGTAAAATTTTCTTTCTCGCTTCGGTCGCGGTACCTGCTTTTCTTGCAGTCTTGTCAACCTCCGAGCCATAGCTAGGAAGTAGCGGGAGTTGGCCCTGGTTGAGAAAAATTGTAAAAGAGAATGCCATGCCGTCCCATGAAATTTTTTGCGCCCTATTAAATCAATACTCTTTTCAACTTTCAAAAATTTGGATCGAAAAATTTTCTTTCTCGCTTCGCTCGCAATTTCTTTTCTCTAATACATTGTAAATTACCAGAGAGAAAGTAAGAACAACTAAGTCATTCAGATACTTGCTGCTATAACAGTTTGGTTTGGAGAAAAACGAGCGCTCACATTTCAGAGACAATCTATATAATTTTTGCTGTTGGTTTGTTAAGGGGCGGATGAATAGATTACGTAATGTATTTAAATAATATGTTAATACCTAGGTATTATACCTATATATATACACACACGCGCGCGCGCGCGAACACACACACATACATATATTACATCAATGCAAAAAACTAAAACAGTGAGATACAATGAGGGTTTTCTTTCCCGATCTGACTGAATTTTCAAAGCTATTGCCCCCCCCCCCCATCAGAGGGTTTGCGCACGCCTATGAAGTTGGTACCTTCTTCTAATAATAAAAACAAATTAAAATAACTGCAATATTAAATTAATAATTAAAATATTAATTAATATTGTTATTACATGAATGGGAAAAAGACGGCATAAGAATATTCATTATCTAGCTCATGAATAGTTCAGATCGCTTCAATTTGTATAAAAACAACTGCCCTGGCAAGGTGATTGTGAAACAGATAAGGAATTGAATATTTATTGAATAACGAAAAATGATGTTAGATCCATTTGACGAAAAGAAAAGCTCTTAATTTAATATTTAAGCAAATTACTTAAGTAGTGGTGTGCATAAATCTTATTTGATACAGTCATCCAAAGATGTTTGACCCCAATGTAATCCTTCCCTTAGAATATGTTTGACGGAAATACACCTCTCTCGATTATACGACAGATGCTACACAAAACAAGCATATTTAGATTATTTACGTGTAATTTTAGTACTTCGTAAGTCTCTCGTGGAAGATTCGGACTTTCTGGATACCCCGCCTCCCGTAAATAGTCCTTGGCTCTATTACATGTAAGTTGTATTGCGATGTTCGTCAATGCGTGTTTTTCTTCTTTCAGACACTCGGAAAAAGTTTTGTCTTGTCACAGGAAACATGTCGGAACGGTGGGGGCTGGAAAGAAAGGTCCGTTATGGTCAGACTCTGACCTGCACGAATGGGGGGGGAGGGGAGTAGCAGACAGGGAACCTTGTGGTCTGCTTCTTTCGACAGAGCAACCCTCCTTTCAGAAAAGTCTCAATAGGTCTCCCATGCAATGGATGTGCCTTCGAAGGGGGAAATGGAATCAATATTGGTAAGACTAGGAAGATTAAATGACATCTGAACGCTGCTTTTTTCGAGCGACGCTGATACGGGCTTTTAAGGGGATGCCTTGAGGAAGACCTCTTTTTATTGGTCATTTTGGGTGACACGAAACGATTAATTTTTACTTTTAAATCTATACCTCTTACTAAATTTATGATGTTTTCGTACTGTTTCAATGGGACTCTATATGTTTTAAGAGTTTTAGTAAATAGTCGTATCTCACTCTGGCGAAGGCCTGCGAATAGTCTACTGAAATGAAGAATTTGCCGAGTTGCTCGTCCTGGTTTGTTATTACTGTTTCTTGCAATAAATTCAGTCAATTATGTATTTGTTTAGTTCCTATTACCCCATATTGGTGGGGCGCTGCTAGCTTGTTCAGGAGTAGTTATAATCTATTTGGTTAGTATGCTATGATCTGTAATAACTAACGTTATCGGTCTGTAATCTTCCATGTGTCCGTAATGGCGACTCCTTGGTATTAAAATAACTGTGTCTTTTGTTCTGTAAGGTTCTTTCCCATTCTTCTTTATCCCGTGTTAACCCATGTAGTTAGTGTGTCGCCCCATAATATTTTGTATGCACTTGTTGCGATGCCATCTTCTCCGGGTGCTGATACGTGTGCTCCCTGCATTACCGCTTTATACAGTTCCTCTTTGGTATGTGGTTTTTCGAAGTCGGGTATTTCGTCTGGTGTAAGGCCGGTGTGGTCGTCTATGTGTAAGCATTATGTGTCTTGATACAAACTCGCGAAAGTATTTAGTTTCTAAATAGTTGTATGCTATCTGTTGAATATTCTTCTCTTTATTATTTCCGTTATATAATTTTGTTTTTGCCGCTGCTGATAGATATTGGTGACGTGAGTTAAATTAATATGTTCTGTATCTAAGTTTGGGAGCGTACTGTGAATTCGTACTGTGGTGGCCGCGGTGGTTCAGTCGGTAAAGCGTCTGACTACCATGCTCAAGGTCCCGGGTTCAATCCCCGGCCGGTTCAAATCCGGGAAATTTTCTAACGTTGGAAGCGGCCCCGGCGCCCACCCAGCGTCGAATAACATGCGTACCTGGGGGAAACCCTGGGGGGTAAAGGCGGTCACATCACCCCCACTCACGACCGGATCAAGAAAGTATGGGGCGTTACCCCCACACCCCCTATACGCCTTCATGGCGTGTTGCTAAGCACAGGGGAACACTTTACTTTACTTTTACTTTTACTGTGAATTCGTATTTCGTCCACTTTGGTTGCCTATATCCGAAGTGATTGTGCTTTTACTATTCAATTTCTTGCGTTTCACGATCTCATTGCTGTTAGTCATACATTTCATGTAATACTGCGTAGTAGAAATTCCACTTGTTATACCAATCTCGTAGTTTGTCCCAAGAATATTGTTGACAAAACGTTCTAAAATGCTGTTTGAGAATTTCGTGCAAGCACCGGTGGATGTTTCCCTCATATAACGGCAGTTCGATCTATTTTGCCCAGTGCTATTCGAACTGCTTCATCTGTTAATTGCGATGTGTTCATCTTCCAATACGCCTCCCCGCAGTGGTAGCGTCGTCGCCTTGTAATCAAGGAGTCCCGGGTTCGATACCTGGTGGAAGCACATGGCACAGTCGTTCGGATTCAACTTTAAACTGAAGGTCCAGTCCCGATTAGCCTTACTGTGCATCTTTCAATAGCCCCTCCTAATTCCTATTATCGGTATTGGTGATTTCTTAGTGGTAATCAAAGCCTAATGATCACTGAAGGCTGCAGGTAATAGTCTAACTGATGTAATTGTTGATTCAACGCGTGGGAAATGTACTCCCTGTCTCAGGTGTGCCCATCCCTTCCAAAATCATGTCATGCGTCCCCCCAAATCATATCGTAATCCTCAGAAAGTAGTTAATTACGACAGCGTGTCTACCAAAAGTAACTTTTTCCTTAGCTTTACGGAGCACTATATTTGATCTGCTCCCCCTCCCTAAACCGGGTTGTCCATCACTCAAGGCTGCCCCTAAAATCGTTCATCGTAATCCCCCCAAAATAGTTCGGATGAATACGTAATAATTGATGTCTGTTTGATTGAAATACCAAGTTAAACTGTCCATATTTTTAAATTAAATTTAATATATTTTCCGGTTAATATCCTGATGTAAAATGGATTTTTCTGTATTCAGGACTTTTCAAATAAATAAATAAATTGATCGATTTTCGAAAAACGTATTGATTGGTTCAATGTAGTAAATTTAATTATGTAAATATGCATTTTAATAGTGTTTATTTTATAATTTGAGTATTTAACACAATTATTTACACAACTTAAAATAAAGATAGAAAATTCAAACCAAATAACATGCTCCAGATGTATGACCGATTGAATTATTGTTTCACGAGACATCCAGAACCCTAGCTAGAAAATCTTACACTCAGAGCAATAATATAATACGATGCACCTGCTTTAAATGAAGCAATAAACCAACACTAAGCACTATATTTTAAGAAGTGATGTTATTCATGAATATCGAGAATATCGTTTGTCTTGTAATGCAGCTATAGTATAAAATTTCAAATTCACCTGAGCAAAGCTACGAACACGCATTCTCGTAAGAGAATATTGCGAGCAAAGCGAGCAAGAAAATGTTTACATCCATTTCTTTTCAGGCTTTCAAGAATATTATTTTAATGGATGTCAATACTTTCTTAGGATCCCAACTTCTCTTTTAGTACGCTCGGGTCGAAAACGTGTGGATATCATATCGCTAAATACAGTCTCCAAAATTTCATGTTCAAACTCTCTCCACTACAGAAATCCCTTCACAACCTAAGATTTAGCACTTTATCAAGTGCTTCCTATCTCGCCCTTTGAATTTAATACTCAATCCTACCACAAAAATTTCCATGCCAATTTTAGACTTACTGTTGATATTGCCTCCTCCAAAAAGTTCATTCTCAGTCTCCACACCAGAATCTCCGCAATAGTCTAAGACAATAGTAATACACAAGAATTGGATACTCCCTCAATTTAGTGCTCAATCCCCCACTAACTAAAATTTCCGCCATAATCTATGGCCTAGAGTTGGATACTGTCACCCCCAAAGTTTAATTCTGAATACCACCCAGAACACACGTGTCAATTAAGGCTTAATATGTAAGAGTTGGATATTTCTCCCGCCCCTTCGATAATACCCTTAAACACTTTCTTTTCTTCATCTAATGGATTAAATTTGGTGCATTTAAGGTGTAAAATGTTTACATATATTTTGCAAAAATATATAAATCTCGAGTTTTATATTATTTGAAGGGAACAAATCCTCCCCAAAATCTCGATGACCCATCCTGCACCATACCCCCCCCCCCCTCACTTGGCCACCTCTGCCCTGTCTTGTCGTGAAACACTACTTGGGGTAACGTATGTATACGCTGGTGCATATCCTTGGTTTTCTTTCTACACATCCTTGATCTTTAATTCAGAGACTAATGTGCAGTGCGGTACGTCTTGCACATATAATTGCGCCTCTCTTTTCAGTATCATGATCCTGACAGAGCATAGACGTTAACTATAGACAAGGACCATATTCTCCCGTTAGGGTCATTTTTAACTAACCCTTTACGTACTAAAATTGCTTATAACACCATTAAGCCTTGTTTCCATGATTATGAAAAACTAAATATGCTGACCAAGGCAGTAATTTATTTTATTAAAAACATAAACTAACGTAACGTTCCAATCTTCTACCAAGGTCTTCTTTCAGACTCTGTATCAAGTACAAATAGTACAAGTACTATAGTCTGGAGTTAGTAATGTTTGTGTATATATAATGCCCTTTTGTTGTATCTGGTTACTTTTGTACTTGATACAGAGTCTGAAAAAGACATTGGTAGAAGGTTGAAACGTTACGTTAGTTTATGTTTATAATTAAATAAATTACTGCCTTGGTCAGCATATTTAGTTTTCTAAAATTGCTGTGTTTCCTGTGCTACTGGAAGTGTAATTATTATACTCGATATATATGTGATGGCAATCTAAGCACTTTCTACCGACTTCCTGCAGTAGTGCTACATTATTACTTGAGTTTTGAAGAAATCTATGGAGAAACTTTGTTTCACTTTGCATTTTTTATATATATTTGTGTTTGCCACCGTATTACTTGCGTTTCCATTATCGTATTTAACACTACAACTAATCAAATTCGAACTAGTATACACTTTATGTTGCTTATATTCCTCATAATTATTTGTTACACTGGTCGTCGTTTTTATGTACCACTTTCCTCACTTCCAGCACCGGTGTTGCTTAAAACTGTTACGACTCCTGAGAAGTTAGACTGAATTTTGAAGCACTGTTCTGGTAGTAGTTTCCCATTTTTCTGGTGGAACGTCGTTTAACTACTGAATTTGCTTTTCCTCTAATTTGTGTTTCGGTTTTCTTTTAAGCCTACTTTGAATTACCTTTAGTTTGATGCTGGTGTCGCTTTCGTAGTTTGACAACAAGTCACTGTCTTCTTCAGATTCCCTTTTCTCATTTTGGGGATTGGTAGGTGGTCGGCTTGCTGGGGGAGGGGGTGAAGGTGGGGGATGTTCGCTAACAACCTGTTGTTGGTTCTCTTATGGAATTTTGTTTGTCGTGTTTTTGGCTTCTATCTCTGGTGTCTTTTCTTGCTGTTCTTGTCCCATGTCGTTGTGACTCTTGTAGATAGGTAGCTGCCCTTTCTGGTTGTTCGGTTGCCTGCTGTTTCCTCTGCATTCCCGTCATTGGTCAATTTGTTCAAAACGGCATCAATAAGTTCTATTCGGTCGTGTTGGTACATGCAGTACAGTCGGTTTTCCCCGTTCTCAGATAGATCTCAAATGTCCATTCGAACCACAAACCTCACACGTTGAGTTCTGACCAGAATATATCACGTAAGGTTTATAATTACAGACAGTCACAAAGGATGGAATAGGCTTCTTCAAGGACATTTTTGCCAAGCGTACGCCACTGTGCACTAGATATAGGAATTTTGGTCTTCACGTTCCATCGGTAACATCTACAGTGCTGTAATCACCGAGTTTTTCACGCACTTGCATATTATGAACTTCCACTGGTAAATAGAATACGTTAATGAATTTTGCTACCCTACCTGCGTCGCTAAATGTCACTTTCACTATCGTCCAATTATTCCTAGATGAATTTTATTTCACCGGGGTATTGTTCAAGCAATTTCGTCATCGTTCGCAGTCGAACTAGTTTCAAATATACACATCTTACATTTGTCGGAAATTGTATTGCCGAGATTTCGTAGACGTTAAGGTTAAACTGTCCATATATAAATTCATGAACGTCCATTGCACAAGGCTTTGCGAGCCAGACGCAAAGCTTATCAGTTTGGTATTTCCTAGAATAATATGTCTCCTTTTACTTTTCATTAAATAAAAGCACTAACACAGTTCTAGGTTGTTGTTTTTTTTATTTATTTATTTTGTTTTGCCTCGCGTCTTGTGTCTCTTGGATAATTTGCGAAGATGGGGATGAATGATGAAATTGATGAATGGACATTCACAAACAACCATGCCCGAGCGGGATTCGAACCTGGGACCCTTGGCGTTGCAGCGTGATGTGTTGACCACTTTTTTTTCTTTTTTTTCCAATTTAAAGCAAACAATTACAGTAAATCTTTACAACTCTTACAGGTATGTTATTCAATTATTACATTTAAAAAGTGGGCATAATGTGACTTTCTATAATCTAAAGACATTTGTTCACATTCTTGTATTAGAGTTAGTCCAAAGTCCAAGTAATTATAATTTTTTCCCACAGGAAATAAAAACATTAGGTATTGAGCTATTAACCACTGAACTGATTTTTGCTTTGTACTTGGGAACAAATGAAACTCTGGTAAGATAATGTCTTTTGCTGATACTTGGTTAGGTGAAGTGCGACAAATTCTGCTGAGCATTGTTCTTAATTTAGACCAAGCTGTGGCTGCTTTCTTACATTCTGTTAACTTATGGATAATCGAATCTGGAACATGACAATTATAACAATTTGGTGAATTACTGAACCCATACTTAATTATGACATCTATCTGCCGTTAAAATTACCTATTGAATCACTTTATACCATATAGATAATGCCTTGTTCGTTAGATGTGTCGCCGTTATATTGTTCCATATATTTGTTTCCAATTATATTTGGGATTTTCTCTTTCGATTCGAACTGTTATTATATTTGCGTTAAGTTGCTCTCTGTAAATCTGTCTGACAGAAGGGCTGTTATAAATATGTTGCACAGTTCTATAAAATATATGAGTAGCGATCTCGGTATAAAACTTTAATTCTCTGGGAATGCTTTGTATGTCCATTGGTGCTGTTAATGGTACATCTTTTAACACTGTAATTATTATTTGTTGCGTAGTGGAGTCAATTGGAGAATATATTGCTGAAAGACCGCTTTGAATAAATAAAGCTCTTGATTGTATCGCCACACTCTTTAAGTTGATACCTCCCCTCTTTTCCGGGAGGTAGAGCTCGCTCATGGCCACGCGGAACACCGAGTCGTGCCAGAGGAATTTCCCAACCTGTTGCTTTACCCTAGCTATTTGCTTCGCTGACAAGGTCAATGTCTTGGATAGGTACCAAAACTTTGATAAGGCGTAAATATTTACGTATCTCACTCGCGATTTCAAGCAAAGAAACCTGAGTTGATTTGCACGTAAAGTATATATTACTTTTTCGGTCACTATCCGACTATTATGTTCGATGGTATCTCGGATATTTGTATAAAATTGTATACCTAGTATTTTCACTTTCTGTGCTACACGTACACTAGTGTTATTACTAAACAAATTGTTGACTCCCAAAGGTAACAAAAACGTTTTGTTTAAATTTAGCTTTGCACCCGAGACATTTTCGAAATATTTCAAGTACTTTTGTGCATTCTCCAAATCCCTTTCGCTATTTAACAATAACGTAATGTCATCCATAAAACTACTAACCTGAATCGTTTTTGACATGACAGAAATTCCCTCATTTATGTCTTGTAATATTTTAAGTAAGGGAACAAGTGTTAATACATATAATGCACTACTGAGTGGACTTCCTTGTAAAACACCTCGTTTCATTTGAAATGTTTTCGTAAGACACCCATTAAGTTTTAGTTTTAACTTAGTGTTTCCGTACAAAATTTGTATCCATCTTATAAAGGTATCTCCGAAACCAAAAGTCCTTAAAACACTGTACATATATTTATGACTAACTCTATCGTAAGCCTGTGAGAAATCCACTGTTAAAATTGCTTTGTTGACTTGCTGGTTTTGTGTTGTAATAATTACATCACGTATAGTTTGTAATAAATGGTGGATTGTTCTTTGAGGGTTACATGCATATTGTGTGTCCCCTACTAGTTTATGCATGTAAGGCATTAATCGGATGTTAATGCATCTGCTGATAATCTTGATATCGCTACTTAGAATTGTAATCGGGCGGTAGTCAGTAACCTCTTTAGGTTTCGTTTTTTTTGGAACGAAAACCACTATTCCTGTTCTACTTGAGGACCCTAATTTCCCACTCAGTAATACATCATTGACCCATTGCGTGAATACATCCCCTATTAGATTCCAAAAATTTTGATAAAAGTCTGAGGGCAGGCCATCCTCTGCCGTTGATTTATTTCTGGCCGCTTTGAAAACTGCATTTCTTACTTCTGTGTTCGTAAAGGGTTTACTAATTTCCTTTCGCTCTTCTTCGGTTAATATTTCTGTTACTTGATTCGTAAAGTCCCATTCGAAGTCTTCGGGATTATGAGCTTGGCCCATTAAATTTAGATAATATTGTAAGAATGTATTCTGAATTACTCGGGGATTATTTGTTATCTCTCCCGTGTCATCTGTTATCTCTGTTATTAGGTGACTTTTAACTTGTCTATGCTCTTGTAAAATATCGTATAAATTTGCCTCTTCATCATTATCCAAATGTAACTTTTTGCTTTTAATTTTTACAATGTTTCTCTTTTTTCGGTTTAGAGAGAGTAGTTTTGATTTCATCTCGTTAATGTAAGGCATATTTACATTACCTTGTAATGCTAGACTTCGTAAGTCATGTAACACGGCATAATAGAAATTATACATGTTGTTAAAATCTCTACTTTTTTCTATACTATACATCTTACTAATATAACGAAATTTTGGTTTTACAATGAATTCTCACCAGTCTGTTAGGGACTTACTGGGTGATCTACGCCTAACTAGCTCTAGCCAAGTGTCTTTTATTAGCAGTTCATAATTTTTGTCCGCTAATACTGAACAATTTAGCATCCAGTATCCTCGTCCAATACTTGATTTGTTTTGTTCCAATTTTATTTTTAATATTAAGGCACTATGATCACTGAAACAAACAGGAAACACACTTACACTTTGTACATTTTCTTTATAACCCTTCCCTATATAAAATCGGTCGATTCGTGAAGAACTTTGAGTTGTAAAATGTGTAAAGCCTGGTTGATCCCTATGGTTGCAACTCCATGCATCTTGTAACTTTAAGCCCTTTGTTAGTTCATATAGTGCCCGGGAAAAATTATAGCCTGGTTGTTGATCTTGCCTGTCTAGGACGGAATTGAAATGTCCAGCCACTAACGCATTTAGTGTATGCGATGTTAATTCTGGAATTAAGATTGTTGAAAAGAAATGTTCTCGTTCTTGCTTATTATGACTTCCTGAAGGCGCGTATACATTGCATAAAAACCGCTCTTAATTCCTAATTCCGCACTTATTAATCTTCCTGATGGGTGGAAGGTAACATTATGTAAATCAATTCTTTGATGCACCGCTATTGCTGTGCCTTGATATGTGGCAGTAAAATTATTATGAACCGTGTACCTTGCCAAAGATGAAAAATTATCAATGCCTACTTCTTGTAGGAAGGCTATATCAATATCCGACTGTGACAAAAAATCGTTTAGCGCCGTTAGTTTATTCTGGCTTTGTAATTTGTTAAGGTTTATCATTGCTAATGTAAATATGTACATTAGGAATGTAAGGATCTTATTTAGGCAATGCATTAATAATTTTTCGTACTTTGTGCTTTGCAATTGTTCCACTTTTGATGCTGGGCAGACGCACTCATGTCTCTTCGTCACTACCTGGGACAAGAACTGTACGCATTTCTGTATCACTTGGTTTATGTGTCCCTGCCCCTATTAGTTCTAAACTTTTTTCCTCTTTTCCTAAGAAAGGGTTCGGTTGAATAGGGTTTTCTCTCTTGGGCTTAAGCTTTACTTCTACTGCTGTACTTACCACGTCATCCTTTTTTTGTTTCTTCGGACGTAAGGTCATGTGGTCTGTGGCATTTTTCCACGCATCCCTGGCGGATCGTGAGCGGGGTTTTTTGGGGGTAGGTTCTGGAAATTCTGCTTCTGCGAACATCAAACTTGTAGGGATTTGGGGGTGTTGATTCAGGAATTCGAATAGAGTAATTGGAACTATAGATTCGTTCCCACTTACACTTTCACTTGCACTTCCGTGCACACTTTCCTTGTTACCATCACTTGCATTATCTTCTTGCTGATTTAACAGTGGGGGTTTGGGAATCGTAGTACGTGCCTTGGACTCGTTGTCTTCAGTGACTACCATCTGCTCGTGTTGTTCCTTGTGGACCTCTGGTGCAGCCTGTCGGTATGCCGGTACTGGTAGAGTGGTTCGAGTGTTCTGTTCTTGAGCATTTGATTCCGTATGAGGGTGAGAAGAACTGGGGAGTGTATTAACCACCGCTGCAGCGTATCCTGCAGTACGTGTAGTCCTTGCCGCCCTATACTGGCACTCGTGATGTAAGTGGTCCTGCGCGTTGCAGCGAAAACAGAGTTTGGGTTGCCCTTCATACGTGGTCCAATATCGCTCTTCACTTAACATGATGTAAGATGGCACCGGTTTTTGTAGGATGATGCGTACTAACTTCCTGCCCGTTCTGACTGGATAGGGGAGGCAGGTGGAATAAACCTCATCTCGTACTGTTTGTACTATTCCGTATTTTGACATTTCAGTTGTTATGGCACTGCCTGGTAATTCCATGGGCACTAGATGAATACGAACGATTGTGACAGGTTTGTCCGCTCGGTGTACTGGTATATCATATTCACCCGTTTCGTCTGAGAAAACGAAACTTCCCGTACTACGTTCTATTATTTCCTTGCAAAATTGATCGATGCTTACTTTAACAAACACTTGGTGTTTTACGAAGTCTCCTTCAATACTCAACACGTCCGCTACGCGCAATTTCAGTACATCTCTCATCCATTCATGAATGGCGATCGTGGACGGTCTTTGTTGCACTCTGGCGAAGGAAAATTGCAAAGTGTTTAACCTTTTGACCGGCATGTCTGAGAAATCACATACGTTCACTGAATGTCACTAATATAGAGCTGCTCGCTCTGCTGTTAGTATAATATTCACCTGTCTGTAGAAACTAATTCCTCGTGTTGATTCTACTCTACTTGACGAATGTTCGGGGAGCCCTCGCTAGACACGTCTGCTCTCTACCTCGCCCCGTCGCGGAGTGGCTCGGCCAAATGGTCCGGCAGTTCTAGGTTCTTGTCCCATTACTCACTTGCCCCGTTCCCGGCGTCTCACAGTACATGTATTCCGTAGCTAAACAGCGACAACGAACCTTCCTGGCTGGTGCTCGCGCACGGACTGGTTTAGAGTGTTTATGACCCACCAACCGGCGGCTGGGAAACAACGAATCAGTGATCAGTTAAATTCTCTTCGACTGACATCTGGCATTTTCGAGTCAGAAGTCACCTAAAGAGCCCGGCGTGACGAAACAAAAGAACGTGTGATACACAGCATTATGCCAAAGGTACTGTAAAACGATGTGGTGGGGGGGGGGAGTTGATCAGCGCTGTTGCTGGATAGAAGTTTACAATAATACACAAACAAGGCAATAAAAACAACGTCGTAACGGGAGAACGATGTTACCTCTAGAGCTTTCATTTCGCAAGTGAGGTTGTTGGCATTCAACGAGGCACACACTCCCCAGTAGTAGGAAAGTATATAGGATAAACCCGAGAAATGATGAGCCCCTCTCAGGCAGATTTGCCTACACTTAAAACTAGCTCAACATGAGCATATGAGCTTTTTGCTCAAGTGTGGAACCCTGTCTAATCCAAGATTTTTGTAAAAATGCCCTCGAGAATTTCCTGAGAAATGATGAGCCCCCTCAGATTGATTTGCCCACACTTACAAAAGTTGCATCAGCCAGATTGTTGTCCATAAGCTTGTTAAAAATATGCTTTTTTTGATATTGTTTTTGATACACCTGAAATTAAGACAAAAACCCATACCCACACATATTTACTTCGGTTTAAGTTCAATTGGATACCAGGTTCAATTTGTTTATCTAATATTAAAACAATGCAATATGCAGAGACCCTCTAGAATTGCTCCGTGACTCTCTCATTTCTTATTTAGATCAAAATGATTAATGTGCACAATTCCCGACACGGTAGTATTGAATTTTTGCTTTGCATGTTTCAAGTGATTCTCCTCTGTGTTAGTGTTTGTTTAGATCAAAGTGATTAATGTGCACAATTCCCGACACAGTAGTATTGAACTTTTGCTTTGCATGTTTCAAGTGATTCTCCTCTGCGTCAGTGCTTACAGAAATTTCCGAGTATTGAAGCTTTGCGTGCAAACAAAATTGCATCAGCCATTATTGTGAGAGTGGCTGAGAAGAACAGATGTGTTGTTACAGTGCTTCTCATACTTACAGGCCTGTTTGGTTTAATATATAATTATTCATATTAAATATATTTCTGGTATATTGAACAATATTTTGTATAAAAAATCTGATATTTGTTACATCCAGCTTGTTTGTTGTAATCCACTCTTATTTAGAGTCAGGCTTATATCTGTCCCAGCCTGTTATACAAAAATCAATACACAACACAGTGTAAGGTCATTGCTTTTCTAGGACATGCATGTCTGTACAGGCTTTTGTGCTGGGTCAGGGTAGATCAATATTTATTCTCTTTTTCCACTTGTAGGCCATTGGCTTTACAACCTGTCATATTAAGCATAGAGTTTTGATTTAAAACCCAAAAAAATTTATATAATAAACCGAGGATAAAAATTAATAATATTAATATTAAGTATATACACAAGAAATATACAAAGCACACAGCTGAACCCAACTGATATTTTTATTAAGTATAAAGTTTTGATTTGGACCCCAAGAAATTTTATATAATAAACCAACAACAAAAATGCCAAATCAAAAATATTGCAATCAGTGTAATAAGAATATATCCAGCCCCAATTGGGCCAGACACCAAAGGAATTGTAGCCCAGACAAATGCAGAACTCCCATTAAAATATGTCCTAAATGCAATAGAAAATATAGCATGGAATATTTCACATAAAAACATAAAGGTACTTGCTCTGCACAGTCATCAACATTGCCCCCACAACCATCTACATCTGGTCTGAAAAGAAAGCATGAAGCACCTGTTAATGCTGGACCTGCAAAGCAGCCCCGCTATGAACCACCTATCCATAGCAGTTTTAATGGCCAATTAAAAGATTATCGGCTTGTATCAGAGCCAAGATGTGGTATTAATAATTTTTTGAACAGTGTAAATCCTGATGTGCAGGCAATTCTAAATGCACAAAATGGCTCTTATAAGCTGTCCCTCAAATTGTTTACACAATATAAGAAACCAAATGGCACAAAATTTACACAGCCCCACATAACAGAAACTGTACCTGTATATTCAAATGCAAATTTAGACAAAATAATAAGCAGTTTGATAGATCAATTAAATATTAAACACTCTGAATTTGCTGGAAAAGAGTCTGGATGGAGCCTATGCGGTTCTCCACACAAGTTATATGTTAATATTTCTGAATTCAGCCCATTACAAGGATCTACATATCTGCCATTACCGGCCAATATTAAAAACAAAAGAGCCGTGGTTAATATTGAAAATAATGATGAGAAATGCTTTTTGTGGTGTATTTTAGCTGCTTTGTTTCCAGTTTTAAGGCATCCTGAAAGAATAAGTTATTATAAACAGCATGAACATATTTTTAATGAAGCAATGAAGGGCTTAGAATATCCAATGTCTGTTCAGAATATTGATACATTTGAAAAAAAGGCCCGGGATATCAATGGCAAACAATTATCTATTAATGTATTTATTTGTTCTACTGGCCGTGATAATTGCTTGATAGCACCTCTCAGAATCAGTACAATTGATGATGATTCTGCTATTCCGATTGATCTGCTCTTAATTGAAGGGGATGGCACATATCATTACACTCTGATACATAATCTTGAAGCTTTAGTAAGAAAGCAAATAGACAAATCCAATACAATATTCAAGTTGTGCAGAAGATGTTTAACTGTATTTGATGGTAAAAAAATAATAAAAGGGGTTTGTAAAGTGAATGCAGAAATTGCCAAAAACAAGTTAATTGAGCATTTAAAATACTGTGGCAACTATAAACCTGTTCATATGGTGATGCCAATGCCAAGTGAAAATTGCAAATTCAAAAAGTTTGAAGCCTGGTTGGAACACCCAGCATATATAGTCTGTGATTTTGAATCAAATCTCAAACCTCTTGCATTCTGCAATCCAGATCCTGAAGAATCTTCAATTACACCATACCAGCTACATGAACCTTCCAGCTTTTGTTATGTTGTTGTACAGGATGGTGTTGTTAGTAAAGAATATTCACACATGGGACCAGATGCCATCAAAAAATTTGCACATAGAATAGAAAATGAGTGCCGTGACATAGCATCTAATATCTTATTAAAATCAAAACCTATGTTGCCTTTAACAGAGAAACAGATTGAAGATTTCAACAATGCAGAAAAATGCCCGGTATGTGATTCTGAATTTTCAGATACAAATATCAAGGTGAAACACCATTCTCATACAGATGGTCGATATAAACAGGCCCTGTGTAATAGCTGCAATATTAAGATCCAGAGACCAAAATTTGTCCCCATATTTTGCCATGGAGCATCCAATTATGATTTTCATCATCTAATCAGATACGAGGGGTTTGACAAGCAGAATTTAAATATTTTAGCTGAAAATGATGAGAAATATATTGCTATTAGCAAAATAATTAAAGTTAATGGTGTTCCTATTCACTTAAGATTTCTTGATTCCTACAGAATTTTATCTGCTAGCCTGGCTACACTGGCCACTCAATTATCTGATGATCAATTCAAAATCACATGTGCCTTGTTTCCAAATCAGGACCTGAAATTAATTAGGCGGAAGGGTGTATATCCATATGACTATGTTACAGATTTTTCTAAATTTGATGAGTGTTCTCTGCCACCACAACATGAGTTTTACAGCAAAATCAGAGGATCTGGATTCACTGATGATGATTATCACCATGCCCAATTCATGTGGAACAATTTAAAATGCCAGACATTTGGTGATTATCACATGGCATATTTAAAACTTGATGTCACTCTCTTAGCTGATATACTGCAGGCATTCAGAAAATCTTCCATGCAAAATTATGAGCTGGACCCAGTGTATTTTTACGGTGCCCCAGGACTAGCATGGGCTGCAATGTTTTTAAACACTAAAATAAAATTGGATCTGATCCAAGATCAGGACATGTATCTGTTTATGGAGCAATGTATAAGAGGAGGCATGGTGCAATGCTCTCAGAGATATGCCAGAGCAAATAATAAATATATTCCCGATTATGATCCAGCACTGCCATCAAATTATATACTGTATGTAGATGCCAATAGCCTCTATGGTTATGCTATGATGGATAAATTGCCATATTCAGGGCTTGAATGGGTTGAAGATTTCAATATTGAAGATCTTAAGGATTTTGATGACAGTGACTATGGCCTCTTCTTAGAGGTTGATCTGACAATTCCTGATGATTTACACAACATATTTTCTGATCTGCCCCCAATTCCTGAGGTTCAGTGCTCACCTGGCTCTAAACAGAAGAAGCTCATGATGACACTGGAGCCAAAACAGGGTTATGTCATATATTACAAGAACCTCCAGTTCCTGATGAATCATGGTGTTCAAGTGACCAAAATTGGAAAAGTTTTGAGGTTCAGGCACTTAAAATGGTTGAAGCCATTTATTAATACAAACACAGAGCTTCGAACATCTGCAAAAAGCCAATTTGATAAGGCCTTGTTTAAATTGATGGTCAATTCTGTGTATGGCAAAACTATTGAAAATGTCAGAAAACATACCGATGTTAAAATAATTACTGACCCCAGCCTGAGCAAAAAATTGGTTGCAAAGCCTAATTTCAATTACAGAAGAATTTATGATGAAAATATGGCACTTTTCAACATGAAAAAAACAAAGATTAAGTTTGATAAACCTATTTATGTAGGGGCTGTGATATTGGAATTGGCCAAATTACATATGTTAAAATTGTATTATGATGTGTTGAAACCTTTTTATGGTGATTGTGTAAAATTGATGTACATGGACACAGATAGTTTTGTTCTTGATATTCAAACAGAAGATGTTTATCAAGATATAGCACAGCCTGCATTGCTTGAATATTTTGATACCAGTGAACATACAAAGATTCAACCCCACAACAAAAAGGTGCCTGGCAAGTTAAAAGATGAGACACTTGGTGATGTTATTGTGGCATTTGCTGGGTTAAGAGCCAAGATGTACAGTTTTGAGACATGTAGTGGTGCTGTTGCCAAAAATGCCAAGGGCATTGGCAGAGTAACTGTTGACAAAGAGCTTGAATTTGAGGATTACAAAAATTGCCTCAAATCATGTAGCACCATCAGAACATCAGAATCCAGAATTCAGAGTGTGGATCACTTATTGACTACAAATATTGTAAGAAAAGTGGCTCTGGACCCACATGATGATAAGAGATGTATTTTATCATGTGGCATACATACTTTACCATGGGGTCATTGTGATTTGAAAAATGGCAATCAATGCCCAATTACAGAGCATGATTTGAAAAAATAAACATGCCTATGAACTTATTTGGGTTTAAAAAACAAGATATTATGGACCTGCCGACACCACAACCCTCTTCTGATATAATATCTAAACTGAGTGCTTTGTTAATTATTCATCTGAACAGCATACTTACAGAAGTTGATGATAAAACAGGCAAAATATTGTACATATTTAACAATAATTTAAATCATTACCAATTACCTGTAGGTGGGCAATTGCAATTTATTACAACTCCTGAGGGTGATGTTAAAATTTCAGTAGGGAGAAATATTTATAGAATTAAGCACTTAAACATGATTTCTGGCACTGTTTATACTGTTTCTGCTGGTGACTGCTTATATATTGAGGTCCTTGGATCCTATGACAAGCTTATACCTTTTTTTATAGAATTAAGAATCAGATATTCAATAATAAATAACCACTAAATCAAAATGCCTAATGATATATTTGGCCATACAAGGCATGAAGATCACAGTGATGAGATTTTGATGCTTGATGTCAGAGTCAAGAAATTAAGAAGTGATTTACAAGCTTTACAAACCACACTCAATGCCAGTCTTCAATTAGAAATTACAAATTTACAATCACAATGCATGGACCCTCTTCTTAA
This sequence comes from Lepisma saccharinum, assembly GCF_977018435.1. Taxonomy (NCBI): domain Eukaryota; kingdom Metazoa; phylum Arthropoda; class Insecta; order Zygentoma; family Lepismatidae; genus Lepisma; species Lepisma saccharinum. The sequence goes on from NC_139232.1 coordinate 104,789,285, forward strand.
AATTGATTCTGAACTCAAATTGCTGCTTCAGAAATATACTGATTTGGCCACATTGGATAATTTTCAAAGTTTAGAAGAAGCTGTAGCAGCTCTTCAAGCCAAATTTAAGACCCAGGCCACCAACTCTGAGCAATTGAAACAACAATTGGAAGAGCAAATAAATAATGTCCAGACACAGCTCCAAACAATTGTCAAAAGCATAAAATCACAAGAAGATTTTGATCTCGTGATTTCCACTCTAAAGGAACAGATTCAATCACTCCAAATACCTAATCTGGGCCCTCTGAACAATGCCATAGCCGAGGTTAAAGAAAAAATTGAGACACTTGAAAATTTTATGAACAACTTGCCATCTTCTGATGCTTTGAGTGCAATAACTCGGAGTGTTGCCAATATTAAGCTGCAACTTGAAACATATGAAGATTTTGGAAAAATTCAAAGTACCATAACCCATCTTGAAGGTACCATAGCAGCAGTGCAAAGTGATTTGACAAATGTACAAGAATCTCTAGAATCCCGCTTGCCTGGGATTGTAGATACCCTTGTTAGTGTCCAGCAACAAATCACAAAGCTTGAAAACATCAACACTGAATCTGAGCTATCTCATTTTCATCATTTGATTGATGATATCCAAACAAAACTTGAAATTTTACAACAATCAACACCCTCTCAGGCAGATATAGCCCTGCTCCAAAATGCTATGCAAAATGTGCCTGATGCTTCTGAATTAAACAATGTGAAATTGGCACTTGAATTTTTACAAAATACAGTATCAAATTTGCCTACATCACAGGAACTTAAAAATATTAAGAGAGCTGTGAATCGCATATTGAAATCAGAAGATATCAAGAATATCCAAACAGAGATCAAACAACTCACTCAGACAGTGGCCACTCTACCAACAAATCAACATATTAATGAACTGCATGCCCTGTTTGAGGATATCAGAAGACAGGTCCATGATCTTACAGCTCAAAATTCAAAATTGGCAGTTGTTGAAAATTTACAGCAAATTGTAGCTAATATCAAGCAACAGCTAGGGACCATGGAATCCAATCAAGCAAATGCTCTGTCTGTTTTTGCTACGCAGCTACAAGAAATTGTGCAACAATACAAGAAACTTGCTGTGGACATAAAAATCAAGCCAGGCCATGATGATGTTGTTAGGACTATCAATGAGCACCTTGAATCTGTAACAAGTAGATTGCTCACAGCAGAAAAAGAAATAACAGGCATAATTGAGAATCCAAAACATACAGTAATTCTTGAATTGTACAGCATCCCCAACAAAGAATATGATTCTCCATTTACACCAGGTGGCAAAATATATATGCTGTCCCCTGCACAATTTTATTACCAATTTTTTGTTGGGGGCACATTGAGACCAATCAAGATCAAATATTGGCTTCAACCACAGGCACACCACTACCCTACCTTATCAATAACAAATGCTGATAACAAAGTGAAAATCACCCGTGTAGAATTAGAGGATTTTACAGACCCCAATACATTAGAAACAGCCTATGTTGAAGATGATGGATCTCTGGAATTTAAAATACATATAGGAGACAAATTATATTTAGAAAATCCTGTAGTATCAGCTGCTGAACACCCTATAGTTGCAATATTCTTGTTTACATATTATGTCTAGACAAATTATTGTTGATGAATTACACAGACAAGCCAGACATAATTATAAGAGACTGCCAGTAGTCACAAAAAGCATAGATGATTTATGGCAGAGCGACTTGATTGAGATGGCAAGTGGACAGCTGAAAAACTTAGACAAAATCAACAAGGGCTACAAGTATCTTCTTACTGTAATAGACACATTTTCAAAATTTGCCTGGGCTGTGCCACTCAAATCCAAGACTGGAAAATGTGTTACAGAAGCTTTTAGAACAATTATCAATCAGAGTGGAAGATCACCGCGCTATTTGCAAACAGATAATGGCAAAGAATTTTATAATTCATTGTTTCAACAATTTATTAAAAGCCACTCAATACAACATTATTCGAGTTACAGTGATCTCAAGGCCTCAATTGTAGAGAGATTCAACAGAACCCTAAAAAATCTTATGTATAAACAATTTACCCTCCAAGGTAATTATAAATGGATTAATATTCTTCCAGAACTTCTACATAAATATAACAACTCGGTCCATTCCACAATCAACATGAAACCCTCTGAAGGAACTTCATCTGATGAGCAAAAATTGATCAGCACTGTTTATTATCCTAGATATCAGCCAACAACAAGAAAAGCCAAATACAGGGTGGGTGATCAAGTAAGAATCAGTAAATATAGGCACTTATTCAAAAGGGGCTTTACAAGAAACTGGAGCACTGAATTATTTACAGTGGTTCAAATTAAACCTGGGACCCTTAACACATATATAATAAAATACCACCGAGGAGAAATTCTCAAAGGCCGATTCTATGAAGAAGAGCTCAGCAAAACTAAACAGCCTGACAGATATCTCATAGAAAAAATCATCCGCAGAAAAGGCAACAAGTTACTTGTCAAATGGCTAGGTCATCCGGAAAACAGCTGGATCGATGCAAACAAAATAATAATATGATCACCTGGGATGTTATAAAAAGGCTGCCAGAACCTGAACAGCAGATTAAGAGAAATGGCAAGTTGTTACCTGATAATATTAGATGTCTTATTGTTGGGCCATCTGCTTGTGGTAAAACTACACTAATGGTTGATAATTTTTTATTGGCACCCAACTGGTTAGACTGGAAAAACAGGCACTTGTATGTCTTTTCTAAGAGCTTGGAACAATTAAAATATCAGCAGCTGATGAAGCTATATGATGGATTGGATATTGCCATTTTTGAACCAGATGTTAAGCCACTTCATGAATGTCTCGATAATTCTGTTGTTGTGTTTGATGACATTATACTGGATAATCAAAACAAGGTTAGAAATTTCTTTACACAGGGCCGACACAAAAACATTGATTGCTTCTACCTGGCACAGACTTTTTCAAAAATTCCGAAGCAACTGATCCGAGACAACAGCAATTTTTTATGTGTGTTTCATCAAGATCATACCAACCTCAAACACATACATGATGAATATGTAGGTGGGGACCTGAGCTACAATGATTTTTCTAAGTTTTGCAGCAGGTGCTGGAACCAGGACAGTTATGGGTTTGTCACAATTGATATGACAAGAAAACCCAATAGTGGCAAATACAGAAATAAAATCAACAATTTTCTAGACATTGAAACATATATAAATAAACATGAAAAGGCCAATCATTGATGATCTTAAATTAAGAGATTATCTTGTAAAAAGATTTAAGGGATGGAAATCAGAGAACCGAGGAATTTATGAAAAACACAAACAAACAGAACAGCCCATAATTGATGCTATTGGTGAATTAGGTAAAAATATCAAAACTGTTACAGAGCAAAATCAAAATTTGATCACAGAGCTTGTACCTGTAGCTGCAAGGAACATATTAGATTATCCATTCACCCCACTTTCCAGTATTCATACACCTAGTCCTATTGCTCCTAGAAGAATTGAAGCTACTCAGGATCCTATTGAATTGGGTCTTCTTGCTCAAAAATATTTAAGCACATCTAAAGACAACAAAGATGAGGTTTTTGGCTTATATGCTGACACAGAGCGTGATGGTAGCATCATACATAGAATTGGCAATTTTAGAGTAACATTTATGGGAGATGATATAATTGTATATTCAGAATCTCATCTTGGAGAAAAGGGTGTTTTTGTTAAGTATCTCGGAACACCTGGATTGTGGGAACTGATGACTAGGAAAAGGCCTGGCAGCTATACAGATCAAGATTATGAGGATTACAAAGAAATATTAATAAAATCAGATGCTCTATACCAGAACAATGATCCCACACAAAAAAGAGTCAAGTCTAGCAGTGGAGCAAAATACAATAATTTAATCAAACCCATATGGTCTCAGATCAAGACTGGCAGTGGAATCAAACAATACAACACCCTGCCTAAAGAATTTGTGTGGGTTGATGATGTCAGGAAACTTGTAGATAGGTTATTGGTGATAGCTGGGGAGGAAAATGCTGGCAACCACAATTTTTACAATGAAAAAGTTGGAATTATGGACATGATAAGCACAAAATTGTCTAATTTTATAGAGAATGACACTAAGGGGATTGGATATCTTATAAAAATTATTAATACTCTACCACCTAAATTTTGGAATATTTCTGAGGGTCGGGGCTTGGTTAATGACATTATAAACAAGCTGCCATTTGAACTACACATTCCAGGCTATCAGTATTGTGGTCCAGGCACAAAATTGGACCATAGATTAAACAGAGGTGATCCTGGTGTTAATCCCCTAGATGCTGCTTGTAGAGACCATGACATAGCATACAACACACATTCTGATCTTGACAAGAGACATGTTGCAGACAAGAAATTAGAAGAGGCTGCATTTGGTAGATTTGTAAGCAAAGATGCTTCTTTGAGTGAAAAAATAGCAGCATTGGGGACCACCATAGCTATGAGCACCAAACAAAAACTGGGGTGGGGGTTGTGAATATATATATATATATATAATAAACCTACAATGAAGGCCAAGGGTGTTATGTATCAAATACCTTATGCAGGTCTCAAATCTCTTAAAACTATTGATAGCCTTTTGACCAAAAAGCAGCGCAAGAAAAAAAGCTCTTGTATTGCCAAGGGCCATGGTATGAAATTGTTACTTAGCACCCCCCAATTAAAAAAATTACAGCAATCAAGAAACAAATCACATGTGGGGGGATTTATATTTACCATCCCTGCCATCTTAGCTGCTCTCGGGGCTGTTGGGAGCTTGGCCGGGGGATCAGCCGCCATAGCAAAAACAGTAATAGATGCCAAGAAAAATAGGGCAGAATTAGATGAGCAGAGGCGCCATAACCTGGCCATTGAGAAACAAGGCAAAGGTGTTAAGAGAGCCATGAATAAGTTTAAAAAAAACAAGAGCCGCTTACAAACCAAGATATTGAAGCTTTAATCAAGCCACTAGGCATCAAAAATTTTAGAGGTGTGTACATGTCTGATTCTTTGCCAGAACAACCACTCAACAAAGAGTGTGGCATTGTTAATTTGGATAAGTACAAAAATCAGGGCACTCACTGGATCTGTTATCTTAAATATTTAAACAATGAGGCATTTGTGTTTGATTCATTTGGAGGTGTTCCACCTGAAAATTTAATAAAATATCTAAAATCAGCTAATCTTTATTACAATAATGCCCGTGTTCAAAATTTCAAAGATGTTAATTGTGGACATTTGTGTTTATTTGTTCTTAGATATATGTCTCAAATAAATAAACCATCAATTGAAAATTTTCAAAAGGCCCTGTGGTATTTAAAACATCATGGGGGTATTTCATCTCACCAGCCAAAATTCAATATTGAAACTCAAATTGCATGATGACATAGTGTATCCCAAAACAATAGCTCTCAGAGCATTTTATGGCATGTACTTAATCCCCAATATTACACACCACAACAACAAAATTGCAGTTGGTGATGAAAAAATTGTCATTACTCCAGGGCAGTATAATCTGTCCACTCTAAATGCTCAGTTACCCAGAGGTATAGTATTAACTCAAAATTCTGTCACTCACAGAGTAGAGATTGTATCTGCCACAGAAACAGTGGATCTGGGTACTATAGGAGAGCTGTTAGGATTTGAGAACAACACAAAATTTGAACCAGCAATCAAACACACTGCTATTAATATACCTAAATTCTTAGCCATAGAGACTAAATATTCACTGTAATGTGGCAGAGGGTATGATCACCAAATCAAATGGCATAGGCACTCACAAACAAACTGGGATCATTGCAACATTCAAACCTAATTCTGAATTTATGGAGCCCATCATCTACAATCCATCCCCAACATTATATTTTACTGTGTGCCATAATAGAATAGATTATATTGAATTGATGGTCACTAATGAAAAAGAAGAATTAGTTGATTTTGCTGGAGCCACAACAACTGCAATCATAGAGATTAATATTTAAATAAAAATACATACAAGAAAAAAATGGAAAATATTGAGAGTTATGAGCTACAATCATTCCCCCCAAACAGGAGGACATTTGCAAATTTAAATCAACCCAACACAGAGATTGAGGTTGATCTTGATGTAGGGGATGGCTTTATACACCCCCACAGAGCAGATCTATACATCAAATTTGATGTTGTAAAGCTCGATGGTACAGATTATCCGGCAAATTAAAATATAAGATTGGTGGATAATTTTGTGCCGCATCTATTCTCTGAAATTGAGGTCAGAAAACATGGTGTTGTTATAAACAGAGTGGATTATCCCGGCATTACCTCCACAGCTTTGGCCACATTAAAATTATCCAAAACCGAGGCTTCTTACTACAAAATAGGTGGATTTGAGGCTGGTGATAAGATATTATCTAAGAACCACACAGTGCTGTTCCCTATGCGCCTGTTGCCAGGATTCTTCTCAGATTACAAAGATATTATGTGGAAGGGTGGTTTAAGAATCACATTTAGAAGAGCTGCCAATGATAATAATGCTTTGATGAGGTACAGTGCAATAAACTCTACAGGGGAAGCTCTGCCTAATACCCTACCTGATGAGGGCAAATGTATTATTCAGACTATGGAGCTAAGAATCCCTGTTGTTGAATATGAGGCCAGTTATGCTCTTAAATACAAAGCTGATATTCTAAAAAATCCACATGTTCTTTTTCAATTTTATACATATCAATGTGTACAGAAGCCTGCAACTGGTACATATTATGAGTTTGATGCTACAAATTCATTCTCCAGCATACAATATGACAAGCCGGATTTTGTGGTGGTATTGTTTCAGACTGGAAGACACAACAATCAGGAAAAAAATTCAAGTAAATTTGATAACTGCAACATCAAGAACATATATCTTAAAAATGGCAGAAATGAGGTCTTTCCTAGAGAAAATTATAATTTAGACATGTCCAAGGATGATTTCCTTAAATTATATGAAGCATTTACATCCTTCAAAAGAGTCACTACTGGCAATACTGACATGTATTACACACCAGATGAATTCAAAACACAGAGACCCATGTTTGTAATCAACACTTCAAAAAGGAAACAAGTTGTGGTTAATGACAGGACAAATATTAAAATTATCTGTGAATTCCATGAGGCATTACCTGATGACACCATATGTAGTGTTATTCTCATAGGTGAAAAATCATATGTTTATGATGTAAGAAATGAGAGGGTCACAGAGCAATTCTAGAGGGTCTCTGCATATTGCATTGTTTTAATATTAGATAAACAAATTGAACCTGGTATCCAATTGAACTTAAACCGGAAGTAAATATGTGTGTGGGTGTGGGTGGGTGTGGGTTTTATGAGGCTTTTGGCTTAATTTGAAGTGTATCAAAAACAATATCAAAAAAAGCATATTTTTAACAAGCTTATGGACAACAATCTGGCTGATGCAACTTTTGTAAGTGTGGGCAAATCAATCTGAGGGGGCTCATCATTTCTCAGGAAATTTTCGAGGGCATTTTTACAAAAATCTTGGATTAGACAGGGTTCCACACTTGAGCAAAAAGCTCATATGCTCATGTTGAGCTAGTTTTAAGTGTAGGCAAATCTGCCTGAGAGGGGCTCATCATTTCTCGGGTTTATCATATATACTTTCCTACTACTCTCCCCGAAGCGATTGGTGGACAGATAAAGCTATGTGGCAAAAAGTAGTTCAGCCGCCAGTTGGGCCTGCGATCAGTGTAGAACAAGGTGGCCCACAGGGAGAGACACTTATCCTAAAATATGTATCGAAATCCAAATGGTCAAGTACATACGAATACAATAAAAAACACTGTTGCATGCAAACTGATTATATTATGTACCAGTTTATATAATGATACACTTTCCACAGTAGTAAACACTCTCTCCAAGTTTATACAACAATATAAAAACGTCAACAATAGATATATGTCTTCAATGTTGGTGACATATTGTCAAGCTTTGATTGTTATGTCACATGGACCAGAATAATGTGGAAGAATTCGTAAGAAGGAAATCATAGGCTTTCGTCTTCAAATTGCTTGTTAATTTCTTCCAAAGCATCCTTAATTACACCAGCGTTCTCTTCTGTCCATTGAACCCTCACCTTGTCTCTTGACAGCTTTTCGACAATCTCTTCTTCTGCAGAACCAAATTCTCCTTTGTGATCGTCGTAAAGTTTCTTCGCCTGCAGACAAAATAAGGTTTAATTAGGAACTAGAACATATCTATTATACACAAGATAGCCCTGTTTTAGGCTGGGCGCCCCCATTAATAGAAATATCAAGGATACTTATTATGATAATATGATTTTCTCGGATTTTGGTGGGAATGAAAACGTTCCTACTGTGAGCCACTAGCCTCACAGTAATTCAAGTCCCTATCTTTACCATGATTCAGCACAGTTTTGAATACAGATACGTTCCCCCAGGAGGGGGATACCAAACTTCACGGGGAGGGAATGTCAGGGGCAGAGAATTGTAATCAACACAAATAATTCAAAATTCCCCTTACTTCTGACATGTAATTAAATTATGTTTAAATTTAGATAAGACTGCACAAGCACGTCAAACCATTCCACAGCAAATTGTTCATTGGCTAACCGTTGAAATATCTGCAAGAAGATGACATTCGCTGCGACAATTGAAATTCACATTACACCATCCCTGCACGTGCATATGATTGAGTTTCAGTGAAAAAGAACATTTATTACATATTCCTAGTTAGCAAACCGAACAATGTTAAAATGTATTCATTCTTTTGACTTTTAATTATAAGTCGTTTATGGCGAAAAAGTCACAAAAAGTACGTTCTACGTTAAATTAAAGTGGATGAAAGAAAAGGTAAGTAAACATGGTTGCCAAATTTCTAAACTACTGTCCGAATGCTCTGCCACGTTATTGATTTTTTTTTGGGAAGTGGGGGACTTATCCCCCTCCCCCCGGTCCACCTCGTGAATGCATCACTGATTCAGGAACGATTAATTTCGAAGCAACCACGAGATATTTCTTTCTTTCTGATCTAATTCAATTTTTTCTAAGTCATTTTATGCTTAGATAGGCTAATCAGAACTGAAGTGGGATCCGAGTCACTGTGCAATCTGCCTCCATCGGGGATCGAACACTACACGCATTGATTACAAGGCAACAGTGTTTCGATCGGGAAGAAATATTAAATGTAATTTTACCTCTGAGTGAAAAAAAATAATTGTAAAAACAGAATTTGAAATTTCCTCATACTAAGTTACTCAAGATTGTTCCTAAAAGTGTTGATGCATGCCAATTGCATTTAGATTTATTCTAGGATATAAGAGGGGGCATGTTCACTTCTCTAGCTAATAAAGTCCCAGTACTCATTGAACGCCCCTTTACTTCAAAGAAAGTTCAGGAAAATCCGTTTCCCTCTGACAACCATATATCAAGTCCATGTCGAGCTCAAAATATCCTTCCCTCAAACCTTTCCCAGCAATAGCGTTCGTTTAAGGCACTGTCAAGGTGCCAATTCAGTTTCTCTATAAGTTCCTTAACACGAAGTTGCAGTTGCGTTATCTTTGCTCGGTTGTGTTGTGCTTTTTTTTTACAATGTGGAGGCCTTGAGAGTATAACTTCGCAGAGAATTAATGGATGTCTAAACACTGCAAGTAAAAGTGACAAGAGCGCTTTCCAGAAAAAGATAGGTGCTGGCTCGAAACCAGAGACCGGACGGTTTCCTCTCGAGCTGTGTCAAAGATACCGAACTGGCGTTCGAATGAGGACTATAACTATTGCCGGATCTACAAGCCGCAAAACCCCACAGTGCAGGGGGTCCCGCAGACAAGTAAAGGTAGGTGTGTAAAGGTAGGTAAGTAGACGGGGGCCTTTGATAATATTTTGCGGGGAAGGGGGGGGGGCAAGATTTGTAGATCCGGCATTGACTGTAACCATAATGTTGTACACCAGAATCAACAATGGCTCCACAGACTGAATAACTGAAAGTCTAGTCTATGCTCTATGGTAGATTTTGCTGTTCAGTTAATTTTAAATGATGGATGGGAAGGAAGGATATTATTACTCCATTTGTGCATATGTCATCAACGTATTACGTCGAGACTTCCTTGCCACCAATGGGGTCTCTCCAAATGCCTAGTGGTTACGCCTTGTAATATAGGGTTTGTCAAGGCACATAGTGGTTCTGTTTCCACTTTCAACTCTAGGTCCTGTCTCGATTAGCCTATATGTGCAAAAAGGGGCTTAAATACAAACTCATACTAAAACCTTACCATCAACTTTGGCGATCATTCTGAAGGTGAAGTATACGTATAATCCTGAAATGTTATGCCACCATGCTTACAACATGCTTCTTCTTAACTATAAGGTAATCTAGAATCATTTATGGCGCTTACCGTACACCTAATGCTTTGAAAGCAAAGCAACGAAGATACCCAGATAGCAAGAAAGCTTTTGGCAACCTTGATGTGTTGCTTGCTTATACAAGTAGCTTGTCAAAGCCAGTTGAATGCGGCAAGCTTGATATCGTACAAACACCCGATTGTTTGAATTAAGGGATCGTAAATAGGCTATGAAAGCCTTTAGCCACTCGCTTGCTAAGCGAGAGGAACGTTGAACCTTGAACCAAGCAAGGGAGCTAGCCCCGTGAAATAAGAACTACCTACACTCCCGATGAACGTTAAACACTACAATTGACTGGTCTGGCAGGGGTGTGAGAGAATGATAGATAGACAAGGATAGAGGAACGTTCGTTACCTGTAGATCTCGAAGTGACGATCGACTCGCTGGTTCGTTGATGCTGATCACATCATCCCCACTCACGACCGGATCAAGAAAGTGTGGGGCGTTACCACCACACCCCCTATACGCCTTCATGGCGTGGTGCTAAGCACAGGGGAGCACTTTACCTTTTTTCCGATAGCGTACCACTACTCGCTGTAACTCCTTTTGTAACGTTCGGTAATCCGAGTTTAAGTCGGAGGCAACAACGGTTCACGCCATAACTTTCCTAGTTCAACAACTTGTAATTCCGAGACATCGACTGTGCACGCGATATATTTCAGATACCGACTGGGGGGAGAAATATTCTCTCAAGCTATTTAAACGAAATTTGAGCTTCGGCCGTTGAGAGACCGCGTCTCTCAATAACGGTGCTTTCAGCGTAATGCTGTGTTTGCAGTATCTTTCCTGCGATTCCGGAAGAATTAAATCCGCTGAAGATCGCATGTGGCATTTGCATGAAAGAAGCTCTTTCCAGCTTCTTTCATACTCGGGCCCTTTTTATGAAATGATTAGGCTATCGGACTATGGCGCCCGAGGTCCCGGATTCGTGTCATGCCTTCGGCATGATACAATATTAACATGATTCAAACTGTTTCAAGCGTGCAGCTTTCGGTGACAAGCGTGCTTGACACGTGGTAACTAGTTGGCTTGATTCAAGCCTGTTGTAAGCTTACAGCAAGGTTGTTCACTTTACATGAAAAGCTTGTCTGAAGCTTGAAGAAAGCTTACTATGCTATCTGGGTAGGGAATAGTTCAATGACAATCAACAAATTGAGAGAATGTATCATTAATCTAAAAGAAAAAGAAACAGAAAAAAATCATACCTTCTGCAGATATTCCTCTGTATTGATACGCCCAATGGAAGATGTGAACAAATCTATCCACAATGTAGGGTGGTCAGCATCCCTGGCAAAGAATAACACGCATCTGTGAGTTCATTTTGACTGCAGGCTGCGCGGCATGTCGCGGATGCCGCCATTTTCGACTCCTGACATCCTGCTTATTTTTAAGAACAAATCTTTAGCATGCATATATATATATATATATATATATATATATATATATATATATATATATATATATATATATATGCATAACGAGTACTAATCTGTCTTATAAGAATTGTTCAAAGTGGTGGCCAACTGCATTCTCGGCACTTTTTGATGACATTTTGTGACATGCAAAAGTTCCTCTTTTGTAATTCTTGCAAGTTCTGTTCGTACGTACATTGTCTTTCAGTTTATATACCGGGTGGTCCATTTATAATGATAGTATGGAATATCGCATGCAGAATGCATCCAATCGAAAAATTGCACAGAATAAAAGTTTGATACTATTGAAGGGGTAAGTCAATGCCGCAAAAATTTCGTCGCCGCCACCCACCCCTTAGAGGGGGTGGTAAATTTGAAATTTCGAATGGAACACCCCCATTCGTTTTACATATTTGGATTCCGTGTTGAAAAAGAAACATTTTTTGTTTGAAACATTTTGTAAAAAAATTGCAAACTTCGAACATTTATAAACATTTGGTAGTTTCAGATTAATTTTGTTCCCTTTATGTAATAATGGTTTTTGTTTCCGTTGAGAACATTGAATAAACGAATTTTATTAAAAAAAATGTGTGCAAAGAATTCGGCAAAAGAAAATTGTTTGTTGTATGTTGTGTGTTGTGTGTTTTTGTGTACTATATAATTTAGTTTATTAGTGGATTGTATATGAAAATGAATTTTATAATTTTTGGGGGGTGGGTGGCGGCGACGAAATTTTTGCGGCATTGACTTACCCCTTCAATAGTATCAAACTTTTATTCTGTGCAATTTTTCGATTGGATGTATTCTGCATGCGATATTCCATACTATCATTATAAGTGGACCACCCGGTATAATGTGGAGATTGTTTCTATAGACTCTACTTTTTAGGGTTCCCCACAAAGAATAGTCACTTAGTTCCGCTCTCAGTACTGTAGAAACACTGCCTGGTTAAATTTCACCCAACTCGCGGTCATATGTTTCAGTTTGATATTCCAACATGTTATTCTTTTCCTCGTCTTATCAAATGTGTCATTCAATTCAAATGTTAAAAATTAATAAAATGATATTAATCAATGAAGGTATTACTAATTGCATGTCTTAAAACAATTACAATTCGTACTTGAGAAGTATTTATTTATCTTTTTTTTTACCCAGGGCGCGTTCTTACGGTATGGCAGAAAACGCTTTTCTTACCGACTTTTCTGTCTCATTTTTTTTCAACTTTATGTTTGCGTATTCAAATAAAAATGTTCAAACTTAATAAAATTAAGTTCCTTGAAGATATTATTATTTACATCCTTCGAAACAAGTAAAATTGGGACTTAGAAGCAATTCTCTTCTGAATATTTTTTATCCAGCACGCGTCCTGCAGGGATTAACAATGGCAAGAAAACAACTTGAAACAGAAGACATACGTCAATCAAAATTTCATGAAAGGATGCCTGAAATGGGTGAATGCAATTGGCCACCACTTTGAACAACTCTTATAACACAGGTTAGTACTCGTTATGTAAGATAAATATGCGTGCTAAATATGTGTGCTTAAAAATATGTGGGACGTCACGCATCAAAAATGCCGGCATCCACGCCATGCCACGCTGTCTGCAGTCATGTGTTATCTCGGCCCAAAACCAACGATTGAACTGGAAACTAATCATATTTTAAAAGTATGTCAAAGCACGAAACTTAATAATACAAAAAGGTGTCAATATGTATCACAGTTTTATGTAATAAGCGATTAATGAGAGCCGCGTGACTTTCGCAACACGCTGTACCAATGTACCAAGCTAGTTATAGATTTCTGTGTTCGGGGCGAGAATATAATCCGTTTCCCCCGTACTTTGGTCAAATGTTACCATTATCCGTGTACGCTCTCCTATTGACTTTGCTCAGCGTTTCTTTTATTGTAGTTCTTCCGTGTTCGGTAGATTATATTGTCTTATTTCACCAGTAACACAGATTGAAATCAATTATATAAAGAACTTAAACAATGACTGGGTGTGACACCTGGATACACCTGCACTACACCTAGTGTCAAAAAGTGCAGCGAACTCGACACGGACTGTTTACACGATTTGAATGTTTGTTTGTTTTGCACCTGTGTATTTTTGTGCGTAACACTCAATTCGGTATCAATGATTTCTTTTAAAAATTGTTTTTGATCACGCACTCAAACATAATGTAACTTTTATCTTGTATAAATATTAATCTATTTTTGACACATGATAGTAATTCTTCTCGGAAAAAAGACTGAAGCCTATTTGTCACTACAGCATAAATGTTAAGCAATAAAAAATGAATGCAGTGTAAAGGAAAACGGCTATTTAAAATACCAAAGACTGGAGAAATAGGGACGCATAGTACCTCCTCCAACTTTTGGATGGGGTTACTGTATCCCCCTAAATCCTTCAATCCGAATTGTACCTATTGCAACGCTTCCAAACATTTTGATGAGCAGAAGATACTGTCGTTCAGAGAATCTCGTTTTTTGTAGCTAAACACACAAACAAAAAGGTTATCTTATCTACGTTATCTCCTTATGCAAAAGAATTCAAAGTATCGTGAATCTATTATAACTACTCAATTTTAGTAATAGCGTATCATGCCAAAGCGTGACTCGAACTCAGGACCCCTGGAGTCATAACTCGATAGTCTAATCACTTCATAAAGAGGCCCGGTCGAAAAAACTGGAAAGAGCTTCCTACAAGCACATACCGGCAATAGGCAATCTTCAGCGGATGAAAAATCCGCTGACACGAAATCGTATGAAACAAGAATAAGTACACGCAGCTTTATGCTAAAGCACCGTTTGCGACAGACACGGACTCGCCAACGGTTTTAACGATCGAAATTCAAATCCACCATAAATAGCTCGAGAGATTATTTCTCAGCCCCAGTTGTACTCAGAATTTATCGTGTGAACTGTTCCTGCCTCCACGTTATTGGCTGATTATCGATTGATATGTAAAGCATTACCGCGGGGAGTGGTGCGCTATTGATGTATCATTTCAAGGACCGTGTCGTCATATCTAGATCTACAGGTAAACGAACATTCCTTTATTCCCCTTTCTATTCTTCTTACAACCCTGCGGCCGGCCCTCGTAGCGGAGTGGTTATCTCATAGCGCTACGAAGCCAGGGGAACTGGGTTTGAATCCAGGCATGGGCATGAATGTTTGTGAGTGTCTATTCATCAATTTCATTATGTCATCAATCATCCCAATCTTCGCAAATTAGCCGAAAGTGGCACAAAAAGCGAAGTAAATAAAAGCAAATGAATTAACAATCAATCTTAAAACCCTGCCAGACCAGTCATCACCGAAGTGTTAATATCGAATGTTTAAGTGTTGTTCTTATTCCACAGGTGCGAGCCCCTTTGCTTGTGTTAGTGTTCCATCATTTATCTGGGATATCACCTTAGCCCTCTTGCAAAGCGAACGAGTCGCTTCCGGCTGTCATAGCCATAGATAAAGATCCCCTAAATCTACCTTAGGTTTTGTAAGATAGTTACTTACTAAATTTGCACTCTTTTTCTGAAAACTTGATAAGGAAGTAAAACCTGTTTAAAATGAGTGAAAAACATTTGAATGAAAGCCAGAGCTTCGTCTGTACATGTCTAGTTCGCTGCACCTTTTGACTGTAGGTGTAGTGCTGGTGTATCCAGGTGTCACGCTAGTGCAAGGAAACGACATTCAACCAAGTAGACGAATGGAGGTGTTCAAGTTCACAAGATTCAACAAATGCTTGTCTGCTGCCTTAAATGTTCATTTTATTAGTTAGCACACACCACCTGACTGTACACCACACCGCTTTAGAACGTAGTGCAAATGGTGTAGACACATGATGCCCTACTTGATACGAAATCCACGAAATAGACGAGTTGGTGTTGCCCCTTGTAACGTGTAATCAACTAGATGCGTGGGAACACAGAGAGCCATAAAGTACAGGGAACGGGAAGGGGTTTCTGTTACGAAAATGGATTTGAAAAGGTTTTTAAAACAAATATTTGCATAAAGGAGATATTTAGAAATAGAAAAGATACAGGGTGATTCACAAGTAGTAATCATGTTTCAGCAGTTGCTTCACCTGAGAGAAATATTCATCTACAAGTACCTTAATGCATCAAGAAAATCTATAATTATATTGAACTCTTACTTACAGTGATTTCCATCCGTTAAGATTGGAAATGAGATGATTCAGCAAGTTGTTCCTACCGCAAGAATTAATATTCAAATAATAAGACACCCATCTAGCTTGACGGATGGAAATTCCTTCTTTCTTGGCCAATATATGATCCAGCACTCTGCAAAAATTAAAACTAATTTTAGATAGCTTAGCTATGAAGTCATATCAGATCATTTCAATTAAATTACTTGCATTAATTACAGTAAACAACCAAATTATATGCAAAAACAAGCATCAATATGTCATCAAGTTATAGGTTTCTTCCTAAGGATTGAGGTATGTTTGCTTCGAAGATTGTAAAAGTAACTAAGTTTCTTGAACCAACAATTTAACTTTTGCCTCAAACTTATTTATTGATATTGCCTTGTTTCAATTACTTTGATTTTCTGAAGTTCACTTTATTCAGGTAATGCAAGTCAATTTTCCATTCATAATGTTCGCCTCTCGTCTAATATGAAATATTTAAGATTAAACTCCACAAGAATAAGCAAATTCATATATTACTACAATATTGCCCGAGTATTTTAACACAGAGAATGCCTTGTATTAAAAAAGGAACAAAGCTTTTGATAATCAAATGCTAAGACTCGTGTTTGGACTTGAATGAGATTAACCATAACACCGCACGCACTTTCTAGCAGTGATAGCTCACAGTTTCCACGGTTAAAAGGTCATTGCTCTGTGCTGTGTTTCCACGTTCTACGTACATCTTTACTTGATTGAATAAACATTTGTTAAAAATTGGTTTCGCAAGTATGAATTGACAATGATAATGGATTTTAAAAACAGAAACAATGAGCTTTAAAACAAGACCAATATTGTACTTGTAGGACTATCCAATACTGAAGAATAGGTGTTTGAAAGATTGATAAGAAGAAGACAAATTTTGAAAGTCTGAAAATTAAGAATTATGTCAAGATCATTTCTGCCTGCACCGTACTAGAATTCCACACCGATTGGACCACGCGTTTTTTATTTATAGAATTTCAAAAAGAGCGATCAATTGCAACACTTAAAAAAACACTTTTTTGTTCTCACGACAATTACAAATAAAAGGCATCCGAAATAAATTTGGTTATCATAGATTAACGCATAATTAAATAAGCTAAATTTTAGCCTAACTCGTTTTTATGTATGTCTACTGGTTAATTTTTAATTTTAGTCCAAACTCGAGTATCAATCATTTTTAATCCGACAGTAAGGAGGATTCTATCTTATGATGAACAAATACTTTATTCTGTTTGTTGGGATATAACTATATCATTACTTTCAATAACATTTACTCGTGCTTCTCTTGCTAAATAACCAATGGAGATCATGAATTACCTCGTAACGTTTTGATCTGTGATAACCCAAGTCCCGCTCTAGACGAAGGCATTTTCCTTGGCTTTTTCCTTAACATTTTCTTAATTCTACCGTGTAAATTGAAATCTGATATTATTTTGTTGCCATAGCATATTCCAAGACATTTTCATAGATAGAATCGGTTCTAATTTTCTTAGCATTTGGAATACCATAACCAATCAGAATGCGAGCTCTAGGTCACGAGTTTAGATGTAATGGCGGCCGAAAGATATGCCGAAGACAATGCATCACTTCACATTTTTGAAAGCCAATAACTATGCAACAGAATGGAAAAACATTTAAAACGTAACTATTTTATTTACAAATCAATGGCGTTTCTTAAATATGTACTTTTTAGCAGTACACGTACAGAAGAATAAATATTTTTTTCAATTGTAAACGCCGGCCACTGGCAGAAATATCTCAATATATAGGTGAAATTTATGGTTACTTAACGCCAAAAGAAAATATGAAGGGTTTCACTTTGTTTACACGGTTTCTTGTAAATTAAATAATCATTCCTCTTATAAAATACATCTCTTCGTCTTTACATTTATTAGTTATTAAGTGAATACCGCGTAACTCGTATGCCTTTCGTACTGAAGAGTATCCAATGTTTTCTGCACGCTTCGCATCGCATTTGCAAACGGAAATGTTACATGAAATGCTACCGTGTAAAGCACTGTCTATCATAAAAAATGCTATAAGATTTTTGAAAGCATTTATGCTAGCAAATATGCTAAAGAAAGGCTTCCGTCTAAATCGGATTTAAATTAAAATCTTCAACGAGTTATGCAGAGTTAAATCCATCACTCACCTTTGAACCTTATAATCGTCATTAACACAGGTAGCCAGCGACCGAAGGAAGCGGTCTCTGCTCTCAGAGTCGTAAGAGCTGGGCAGGTTGAGATACCTCTCGAACAGGAAGTTCCACTCTTCTCTTGATGCAAAATTTGAAATGCGGCAAAAGGTAATTCTAGAGATGCTAGGGGAAGAAAGCAGAATCCGTAATCGACATTGGAAGAAAAGTGAAACTACTATGCTATAGACGGTGCGATTAATATTTAAATGTATTGAATAATATCATGCTTATTGTTTGTGAACCACATACCACTTTAGTATATTACTTATTTTCACCCTCACTATGAACAAAGCATATCGAAAATTAAGTTGAATTAAGAAACAAGGGTGATGGCAATTGATGCTAATTATTTCATTAATGATAATTTCTACACGCAAGGGGGGCGATGGGACGAAGGCCTCTCCCTGAGGTAATAAAAAAACAAATGAAAGCAAAGGAGATCGAGAAAAACAAACGTTGTAAATGCAATCTCCCACAAAATGACGCCGAATACCATCTTCGTCTTTCAACAACTCTTAAAACGAAGTACTAAAATGGTAATTACACATATACTACCTCTACATACATTATTAATAATAGAGAAAATAAACGATTTCACCCGGGCATAATTGCAACACAAATGTTCTCTTTTGTGCCAGATTGTGCGGAATGGTGTAGTGAATAATACATTAAGTATCCACCATCCAAATGTTTGGGAAAAATTCACCATCTTCCAAAATGGCGGCAAAGATTTACCTTGAAAACTAAGAACATGTAATATATCGAAAACGGTACATTGTATGTACACAAAATGTAAAAATAACCAAACTGAAAGAGCAAAAAACTTGCTAAATTATGTTTTTGTTTGATAGAGCTGCCATAAATCTTAATTGAATTAGAAAGATTCAAATATTTTCTTTCATTTTTAGAATTAGCGTAAAAGTTGTTTTCTGACACAAAAAAACAGCAAATATGCAAGAAACTATGTAATGTACGTCCAAAAATTACTGAACAAAATTTATAGCTTATGAATTCCTCTAGAGATTGCTTTTTGTTTCGCGCTTTTTATGTCAAGGGTTGAGGAGATATGTAGTCTAATGCACAGTCATGTGTTTCCCGATATTTTACGTGTTCCATTTCTTATGATATTGCTGAGAACATAGTACATTGTTTTCTTCAGTGTTTCGTGAACTTCCGTTTGTTACGTGTTGTTTTTGATGTTTAAAAATGTATACACATAGTAACAGCGATTATGTATCTGAATTAAGCAATGGAGGGGAAAGGGCATGGACAGTTTACTTTCTTTATAGCCTACTGCAATTAGAAAGAATCGTATTGAAAATGGAATTCAGGCAGATGATTTTGGGTCACATCCACTGGTAGGCAAGGCTTAGCATTAGGAGACCATAGTGCTGGGACAAAAAAAAATGTGTATGGGTGGGAGGGGCATTGCTCCCCATGCCCCACGTCTAATTACCGCCACTATCAATACATTGAACTATTATGATACAGTTTTTAATCAGTCACTTTGCCAGAAAGTCCATTGCAGAATTTCATGCAGATACCTGGTGCTAACATGTTAAATTTCATCGTTTCCTGTACATACGGACGTGCACTTGTAGCTCAGGTAGTTCCCCCTTATGCAGCAAAAGGAGAACATATGCATCACTAGTTGAAGATGTAAACTCCACATCCCAATACTCTCGGCTTTAATAAAATTCAGAAGAATATCGATCATCCTAATGTATTGCATTAGCGTCTACTTCTGAATTGAAATGGCCAACGATTATTGTACGTATCTCAGAAATATCTTCATTTGCAACATGCACTTTGCTTCTTCAAGTAGCTTGAAGAGTGCTTCATTCATATTATATGAAATGATCCCTTGTGCCTCTGGCTAAGGCTATTCCGAATTTATTTGATCTGCTTTAGTTTATATTACGTCGTTTTTCTGCAACTTTTGATTCATCACGAAGATAAGGATGGATGAATGGATAATCACAAACATATATGGACCACACAACACAAGTCTATCTGTAGCAGGTCCTGCGGCAAATAATCGAAAAAGGTGATCATCCAGGGAAAACAGCGATTTCTTCACTTCCAGATATGCATTCAATACACATTGCACTATATTTGTGGGCGCTCAAAGAGGTAAATCACACAAATATCATCACATTTGATCAACCAATATATCTGAACGCACAGTGTATGGTAGGCAATGAGAACTCAGATAGCCCTCTGAAGCAGCCCATATTAAGGCTGGGTGGTCTTCATATCAAGATCAGTTTCCTGTCATGTGTTGCTTATCTAATGGCAGTTCAGGCCTTCAACAAATCCTTGAGATCATTTACGGAGTTAATACTGTTATACCTATGATAACCAATGATCACCGGAAGAGGCCCTCACTTCCAAGTAGTGCACCTTGGACTGCATTTTGAAGACTACCGAGGCTCTGACATCTGGACTCACAGTCAACATAATCCTCTATGGGACTCGTGTTGTCGTCCATATTCTCCCTTCATCCATCTCACCATATCATCATCAGTCTTCGTGTTCGCGTTTAGCCAAAATTGACAGAAAAACGACGTAATATGAACCAAAGCATATCAAATCAAAACGAAAAGGCCATAGCCAGAGACACACGGAGTAATTTCATAGTTTATGCAGCACTCTTTAATCTACTTGATGAAGCAAAGTGCATTGCAAATGAACATATTTCTGAGATACGTTCAATATGCGTTGGCCAACTCAATTCAGAAGTAGATGCTAATGTATAAGACGGTGTATTGAGGCTTCCGAAATATTGTGGAGAACAATAATGTTGAAGAAAGGTAGCCACACAGAAGCCATTTTGAGTGGTGCAGATGTAAAAATCGTTTACTTAATGTGACAAATGAACATTGTAAATTAGCGAGAATGATCGAGAACACGGTTAACTCGCAGGCGAACCTCCATGCAGGAGTGGTCAGTGTGAAACGTCATGAAGAGAGGGAGGCGAAGTTGGAATATATAAAATGACATTCACGTCCCATTTCATCCATAATATCTTCATTCATCGTTGCGATTAACCGAAAAGTTAGAAACGCGACTTTCTACTTTATTATTTATTTATTTTCTTTCTGGTGCGAGCTGTACGATCTACATAAATTTTATTCTACAAACACTTTCTGTTCCCTTAAAGTCGTGCATTAATATTCCCCTCTTTACGTTAGTAATATACCCCTCCTTACTTCTCCCAGGTATATCTCCATTTACTGTCCCACTTCTTGTATCTTTATTCTGTCGTCTACCACTTCTATCACCTCCCTCCCTGTTAAGTTTTTCATATATTTGTCCCTTAGGTCACGTGTAGAAGGGCAGTTCAGTAGGATACGCTCGTCAGTAGTATTGATGTACGCCAACGTCGGTCGCTATTTAATATTCGCAATTAATTTGCACGTATTTATAACTAATTTGCACGGGTTTTAATTAATTTGCACGTACTTAGAACTAATTTGCACGTACTTAGAATACTTTACATTTATGTATTTGCTTATTTATAACTTTTATGAATATATAATTATTTATTTTATGAAAAATATGTATATATAAGGTAATTAGAGGTACTAAACGCTATGCATATGATTTCAAATTCATTACTGCAAAGTATGTGATGTATAAAGCGATAATATTAATGTTTATAATATTGAAAATAAGAGTTTATGGTTTATGAACCGCTATGAACGGTGGTAATGGTACGAAAGAAGACGGTCCCGGTACTCGAACCCGCGATATGCAACGGTAATAAATGGTCAGTGTACAATGTATGTAATAATTTCATTATGTTATGAAAGACTGTGGTCTCAGACGCTAGACAGAATACGCTCTCCGAATCTCGACTCGGCGGTGAGGGTAGACAGAGAGATTGAATTAATATTCCGCACAGGTATCAAGAATGAAGCCTCTGTTAATGTAGGTCAAGGCGAAAGGGTTGTGGGCGAGACGGGTTGTTGTTGTGTCGGAAGAAATATACGACAAATCATTTGAGGAAAATAAATTGGTTAGAGATAAAAATCGCTTCTATTTTAGGTAGAAAAAGAAAATGTATCACGGGGTGATTGTGTCCCTTGAAAAAAGACAAGAGATTGTAAAATGATAATTTTAAAAGTCTCCCGATAAGCGGAAAAGTCCGTCTGTGTGTGGGATCATACGGACAGTAAAATAGTAATCGCCAAACCAGGTAGAGAATTTGGACGAAAAAAGGATTTTAAGTTAAAAGGACATAAGTCGAAGGTGATATAATTCAAGGCGGGTGGACGTAAGGAATTTATCTAATGTAAAGAGAGGATGAGGGTTTTAAATTTGGACCCGTAGAGTTAACAAGGCAGCGTGAATTTAAAGGGATTGTTATTTTCCACTGTGGAAAATAGGGGTGGCTGGAGAAGGCCTTGAACTTTCGGCCCGATTTTTTGGGCTATTTAAACTTAGGAATCCGAATTTGTCCGCACATTTTTGTTATTTTTCTACTGTGTTTGCTGGTGCGTGTGATCGACTGAGAAAGAAAAGAAGAATTATAAAGATGCATATTGTAAGTATTGCATTTTTTTATCTAAGTACAAGTGTTATACGAGAATGGAATTTGACTTAGTGTTTTATCTTAAATACAAACTACCTAGTCAAGTTCTATCTCGGTTGTGTTTTTTGTTTTAGCTGCAAAGTGTTTAGCGTGGCGAGACGAAATAAAAGTGAATTGTAGTAACAGTCGCGATTAATGTATTTGAGATTTGTGCAAGATCCCTAACAAGGATCGAACCTAGGACCGCTTGCACCAACAATATTAGCTTTTTTTACTTTTTATATAACTATAAACCTTTTATTTTTAAAAAGAAATAAAACGCACAAGTCTACTACATACAAGTTTATTGTTCTAAAACTAATCTACTACAAAATGAATACAGAGTCAAAGTAATTTTACAAAAGGTTATACATAGCGTTAATACAACGCTTTACAGTTTTATAAGTCAGGTTGTACACATGTTGTAATACATAGCGTCAACACAACGCTTTTGATTTTCTCAAGCAAGATTGTACATAGATAACAGCTTTAACACTACGCTGTTATATTTAGACACTAGGAAACCATATTCAAATGACAGTGTTAGGTTTATAGAAAGTTCTTTCTCTGGACTGTGAAGCTTGACACGCCAGAAGTTTTTCATTTTTCTCACACCAAGTTTATGTTTTGAACATGTAGGATCAGGATATTTTTCAGTATTGCCTGCTCCACACATTCACTGTAAATTAAGGAAAGGCACTTGAGAATTTTGTCCATACAATTCTGTCATTTCTTTTTAAGTCTGTTCCAAACAATGACAGAAAATAGGTTAGGGGTAACTCACGGCACATATAATGTAAAAACATAATACAATAAATCCCACACATTGATGAGTTTGGGTTTTGAACCGCCGTTTCACTGATGCACCATGAAATACAGTTCTTTTTTATAAATTTTAGTACATTTGCACTAGGAGGCTGACCAAAACTATCAAAGTACAGGGCCTCCTTATCACTGTTTATAAACAAACTTGTCCAGTGTATCCCTGGTCCAGATTCATTGTCGGTGTTAATAATCAATGCAGCAGGCAATTGCACACTTTTTGGCAATGTATTATTAGCAAAAACACCTCGAAAAATAAAAGACAGACTTTTGTCTGATTGAACAGTTTTTTCAATTTCAATGTTATTCATTTTTCACTATCCGAAAATGCACTATCCTTTGAACAGCAACTTTGCTCGGATAAGTAATACACAGAAGAAGCGTCGTTGTAAAACGAAGCTAAGGATGAATATCCACTGTCTGACGTTGAGGTGTTCTGTTTAGGTGAAGTCCTTGTGGATTCTCTTATAATATGCTATTGAAGTATGAAGCTACGGAGATAAGATGCGTATACATGTGCGTCTCTAAGAGCACATTTGATTGTTCTTAATCTGTGATAATTGCGACAGCAATTTTGTGCAGGGAAGGCTAACAGCGACGCTTTAGGGCATCTTAGGTCCGCGAGGTTAACCACAGTGCGGTGAAGTATTTTAATCAGAAACTTGCATTTGTCAGCTCCAAAAGAATAAATAACTGAGGCGTTTTCGGTGTACTGGGAAAGTACAGAAAACAATTTTGAATAGCAAAGTTCACCGATAGGCCATTCGAGAGAATGTTTATTTTGTGTTTGCCACATATTTTCGTTTTTTGCTCCAATATCTAAAGTATCCCATTCGTAAGGTGGTAGAAATATCGATGATTGCATACTATCTGAGTCTGCATCGACAATAGCTAGTTCTTTAGGAATAAAGTTGCCAGAATTGTCTCGGAATCCTTGACAATCAACGACAGCCTTCATATTGTGATCCGTACTCCCTCCAGGCTGGTACTCAACTGATTATTATTTTGTATTATCTGGGAAGATACTTCTGTGCTTATCTATTTTTAGTAAAGAGTCGAATTCTCCATAAATAATGCACGTGACCGCCGTAGGCAACGGAGCAGAGAATGACAGTTTAGCACTTACACTCCCATCGCGTAATATGTCCCAAGCAGAGTCAATTTCCATTGTGGGTGAAAGGATAAAGGGATACAAAGCAAATCCATTATCAAAATCTTCTCGGGAGAGACTATTTCCTGTATCCTGGTAATGTATTCCCGTTCCAGAGAATAAATTGTAATATGCTTGGATATTTTTGTCTGTGAAGCTTGGGCAGAGAGGTTGGTTTGGAATGGTTCTAGTTCCAATTTGGAGTTGAATTTTATTCAATCCGAAATGATGGAAATTAAAGGGGTTTTTATGTATTTGACCATTGAAAGCTGAATTTTCAACAAAACCTAATATTACACGTTTAGGAACAGTGCCTAAAATATATTATCTAGATTATAAGAAGTAATATTTTGAGGGATAGTTATTGATTTTATTTCCACGCGTGTAATTGGGTATTTAGCTGTAGTAGTTTCAAGAGCGTTTGCATGAGCAAGACCTATATCAGGAGATACAGTAACTCTTTTTACATAAAGAGAAATGTCCTGTATTTCTACACGATACGAAGTATTTTCGGCGGCCATCAATGAAAATGCATCGTTTGATCTATGTAATTTAATTCTCATGGACACATTGCTCAAGAGAAGACGAGGTTGGCACATAAAATCAGAATACAGTCGACCATACATGTCGAATGACCGACTTTGCGCAGCAAGACTCATTCGTTTTTCAATTCCTTTATTTTCAGTTAGATTTTCTAATTTTCCAGGCGTATTGCGATACCAAAGAGAAGCAGTGAGATGAGATGAGATGAGACGAGACGAAATCAATTTGTCATTTAACGAAACGTCGACCTGACTGAATGCAGTATGTAGAAAATTGTTTCCGGGGGCAACCAGATTATCGGCAGCTAAGACTGTACCATCTGGTTTAGTTATTTTACATTTTAGGTACAGATAAATGTGTGCTGGATCAATGTATTCTCCACTGTCTCCAGTAATGGCAAACTCGACTGGACTGTTACTAGTTAAAGATGAAATGGGACGATACTCCACTAAACAAGAATTTTCAATGCTAGTTTGAGTTAATGGCAGAGAAAACAAATCCAATTCTGTATTTGTGCATTCCGATGAGTTACAGTTTACTAACGACATGGTAGTTAATTAGCGAATATATCTCTGTGTACTCTTCGCCTCTTTTTGCGTGACTGGCAGGTAATAAATGGTGGTTCGAATTTTATAGTTTTAGCCTTTCGTTTCTGTCTCCCTTTACCTGAAAGAATCTGAGAAATTTTTCTCTCCCCCTTTTCACGAAGAGCTTGTCCCGCCTGATTTACACGATCTCTGAAAGATTGTTTGAGTGGCCTGTTTTGTAGAACATCCCCAACAAACTCCATTCCCGAATGTAAAGCTTGCTGGCCAATTGCTCTAGCTCCCTGTTTTAATAAAGGGGCCGCAAAACGAAACAATTTTTTAAATATTGAACCGAGGGCTCCGTGGCCTTTCTGATACGGAGGACCGGAAAAATAAGGTAAACCTGTTCCCGCCTGGTTCAGATAATAATCTCGATACAACTGACGTCTATCGTATCTCATTGTCGCTTGAAATGTAGTTTAACACTCAGATCTCCGAAGGCAAATGAGAGTTTACGACCTGTGTTGTCTCTTAAAACTATTTCTATTGTATCAAATAAATACTTCGATACAGGCATATAATGAACGGGGTTAAATATTATAGATCGTGACCGGCCATAAGGGACCGAAGAAAATGTAAACATTCTTAAAAGAGGTGCCTTTGTATCTCCTACAAACTGGTAACTGAGTACATTAGTGTATACTAAAACCTGCTGGGGATAACCAATATTTAGGTTGGTTTGTTTCGAACTATGTTGTTATTTAACAAGATTTCTATTTGGTTCGAATCCTAACTGCAGAGCCAAAATATCAGAGAAGTTCAGTGTAGATAACTGTGCATTGTATTTTCCCTCAACAATATTGCTGGACGGGTTATAACCGAATCGAAAAAGCCCTTCTCCAATATGATCTTGATTTAAAACTTGTAAAACAGAGTCCACACTTGAATAATATCCAGGGGGAACAATTGTTTTACCGCTCTCTTTACTTGACTGATCCGACTCTTGGTTATAAAAAGTCCACATAATTTCATTTTGTCCTTTTTGAATATTAAACACACTGTTTGTGAAATGAATTTCAGACAGACCCACTAACCAGCCTCCAGACTCGAGCTTAACAGCATTAGAAAGTTTAGTTAAAAAATGAGCAGGTGTATTAGTCGGAAAAATATTTTTGGATGCCTTTGAAACCAAAGTTACATAGTAATCATTATCACTGCCTTCAGAAATCATTATTCCACTTTTTTAAAATGTAATGTAACGCTTGACGCTCCAAACTCAAATGGAAGCAAAGTTCCATGCTCTGTTTTTAATATAATTTCAATTGTTTCAAAGTAACGCTTCTCGACTTTTAGATACTGCCTGGGCTCAAATATATAACTTTTTATTGCTCCATATTCATAATCAGCCACACTAACCGTTCGTATTACAGGACCTATATTTGCTTGATATTTGAAAATATCTGTGCATATGTTGATTTCACGGGGGATATGATAATCTAAATTACAAGCATAAATAGAACTTGATCTTGCCGTGCCTGGACCAATAACCGAATGTATAGATAGTTCTGACTGAGGAGTATCCAACGAAAAACCAAACACTGGAGCTAATTGTGGAGATATATACACTTTCATAAATTCATCTTCCTGTAGTGTTGTTTGTGTATACATACTATGCGTGGACAAAGTATAGCCAAATCGGACATGTTGAGCAAGCAGTTTTCTTTTTGAAGGGGGAATATTGTTTAATAATAATGGAATATTGGAGTAGTAACCTTTAGGAACTATACTTTCACTATAAAAAATCTGGTCCTTCTTTTTCGGTTTAAATTCATATGAAATGCTATTTGTATCGGAAATAATATTATAAAAACTCCAAGTTAAATGAAGCTCTGTGGCCGCCACCACCCACTGTTCATTTAATTCTATTGGTTCACTCAGCTTAGTACGGTAATGTGCTATTTTATTATCAGGAAACAAGTTCAAGTTTACATTGGGAGGTAATGTAACATAGAATTCGTCCAGCGGCATAATGGCAACTAACCTAAACACGCGTAATATCTGATTTATGTACATAACTTGCACATGCGAGGGGGTAGTTTTTCCATTTTACTAGAACAAAGTCTCCCTTTCGTTTTAGAAATTTCTCGATAGTAAATGGCTTATCTGGATCAAGTGTAATTTTTTGTAATTCTGGTTCATAGAAAATGCCCTTGACAGGATCGTTACTCCAGTCTTTTATACGATATGTAGGGGGATCAGTACTCATACGATCGCTAATTATAAAAATTTCCTCTGTCCAACTAGGTAGATATCCTTTTTCGAATTTCATTTTGGCTTTACTTATCCTTACGTAATTACCAATATTAAATTTAAATTTGATATTATTGGTTTTTTTACTTGTATTGTTTCTAGACTGAGACCAGACCTGCAGCGCATTATTTTCGCTCACCTCAACAGGATAAATTTTTATAGAACGGTGATACGAGTGATTATATGATTTTACTACAAGGGGAAGAATATCTACATAACAATACGTATTATTGGCTGAGAAGTGTTTATACAATTTTGATTTTAAAGTACGAATAAATCGTTCCACTACTGCTGCTTTCATTTCTGAATAAACGCTATAATGAATAATATTGTACTTGTCAAACACTTTTTTCACTTGAGCGTTATAAAACTCTTTTCCTTGATCTGTCTGGCAGTAAACAGGGGGATATTCTAACATGTTTATAATTTTAGTGATTGCTTTTGCCATAATTTCACCCGACTGGTATACAGAACGCTTGCCTTGAAAACACGTCAATTGCACAAAGTATATAGCGTAGACCGTCATTGTACTTGGCGATATTCTGCATATCTGCCAAATCCATTTGCATAAGTTCCAGGGGAAAAGTGGTTTCGTAGCGTTTACGTGGGAATTTTTTTCTAACTGGAACATGTAAAGTATATGCATCTTGTTTTGATAGCCACTGAGAAATATTCTTTCGTGATTGCGTAGAATGTTTGGATAATTTTTCAGTATTGGAAAATGAAGCCGGTAGTTCATGTGTATAATACAATGTTTTAAGGTCCATACTTAATATATCTTCCCATATAAACTCAGCTTTCCTATTTCTTGAAGGGGGTAGTGGCGTGCGTGTAACTATATATTCTTTGGGTATGTTTAGAGAATGAAGGATAGATTAGAACTGATCTCTCCCGACAGGATCTCGACTTTTTTTACGGGGGCGAACAGAATCATTAATCAGATCGATGATATTTGAACCCTGAATTCTTTTTCCATTTATGTACACTGTTCCATGTGCGTCCCAATTTATATATTGAGAAGAGAATAGTCTTTTAAGTAAAATTTCTCTTTTTTTCTGAACAGTTTTCGGTACTGAAGCAAGAATTTCTTCCCTGAGAGTAACACTAGGAGGGGGGTCGTCTTGTTGGATTGGTTCACTTATTTGTGGCAGCTTATTTTCTTCTTCGATCACTGGTAGGTGTGTGGGAATAGGCTTAGTAAAATTAACAAATAGTCGAAGTGCCTGTTGGTAAAGTTTCCATTTTTCACTTTCCCCTATATCTTCACGTGCTAATATTGTACGAATATTAGAATCTAATCTTGATTCGTGTCTCTGAGCTTTCTCAACGGAGGCATGCATATTAGTGGCAAAGTCCTCAGGAACAAGAATCATTTTTCTCACGCTCATTGTGAAAACAATGCACTACCTAACGCTAATATAATCGGCCCGATTAAAAATGGTAAAAAGCCGGCGCCTTTTTGAATTAATATTTTCTTTTTATTTTTGAGAGAAGTGCCCTTCGCCGCTAGTTTACGCAAACTGGCCTTATACTTTTGAAGCTTGGTTTTTTGTACCTCTGAAAGCAGAATATTACCGCGTACTGTATTGGCTGCACATTGTCCTATTACACGAACTAGTCCTGGTGTTGCTCGTTGCAAAAGGCGTTTCCGTTGAATAGGTTTTAATTTACACAATAATTTAAGTGCCGGAGCAAGTTCTTTTAGTTGTGATGTCATTCTGACGTTCGCACAAGAAATGGTTTGTTTACATGCTTTCCAGTGGCATAAATAGTCAGTTGTTCATCGGGGAAAATATGCGCCCTCATACGTAAAATTTCAGGTGTATTTTGTGTTAAATCGAACATTAAATAACTGTGTGGTGTTTCAGTTGCATCTTGAAAAGCTTCCAAAACACTTTTACTATTGTCAGGTTTGAATTGTCGTGCTAAATGGTATATTTGGTGTTTGTCACGTGGATTTTTGAACATCACAAGATAGTGTGAGTTGAGGCTTATGTCTCTCATTTTAGCACCTTTGTGAAATAAGTTTTGTACTATAAAAATAACACTTATATTTTTGTGATGAGAATATTTCGTAAATGTATCTGCGACAGCGGAATCTTTGCTGCTTTCATTCATTAGATCATCAATGACAATTAATCCAGGAGTTTCAATATCCATATTTGCTACATTAGGGATTCCTTCAATAAACTGAATATTTGTATTTTGGCTTAATTTTAATCTGGGAGGAACCGCACCATAAGCCCATATTACTGTTTTTGGAACTTGTGTAAACATTTTATGTTCAAAAATAGAAGCTTATCCACAAAAGTGGTTTTTCCACTTTGTGAGGGTCCACAAACCATCATTGTAAAAGGGTGTGTAAAACGCAGTTCCATGTTGAACAACACACGTTCTCTGCTTGAAGCGCAGACACACAATGGGACATTTATATATTATCATAATTTTTAAACCTAAATATAAACCACAAATTAATTTCATCTTTTCTTTTCAGGATGAAATCAAAAGAGAATGTGAAATATGCTGGAGAACGGGATTCAGAGGCAAAAAGGCCCTCATGTATCATTTGAGGACGGAACACCGCCTTCGGCCGGTGGACCCTCCCCTGTCGCGCCGGAGGCGCCGAAAAGAAGAAAAATGTGGCTATTGTACCAGGCGGCGCGTCAACGGGGAGTGCCCATGGATATCAATGCAAATTGAGGCACTAAGAAGGGTCTTAGGCCTTTAAAAAACAATAAAAAAATAAAACAAAACACTCGTTTTTTATTTAGATACCATATGGAACCGTCTCAAAATTTTCAATTTTTCTACGTTTTGTGTGGACTGCTTGGTGTGTTTTCTGCTCAGATTCAGAAACAATTTCAAAATTGGCTTTTCGTTTAATTTTACGGGGGTTCTCAACAACTCGCTTTTCAATTTCCCCTTTGACCAGTTGCTTAAAATAATCAAAATTAATCTGGAGTCGTGTTCTGTAATTCATAGTAATGCCCCTTACTTTAATAACATGTTTCTCATCCTGAGGATCATGTTTGTTCACCATCTTATATGCATAGTTTTTGGGACCACCACCCAAAAAACATGTAATTTGGTAGGGCTCTTTAATCTCATCCGTCATTTCACCAAGAAATGAGCCTGTAGGAATAAGTTTTTCATGTTCTCTTTCTACATAGAACACAGAGTCCGTATCCACGTAGTGAATACTTTTCTTGACTTTGTCCATAAAAGAATATAAGTGCATTCTTCCATAAGCAGTAATAAACGCAGAGACAAGTACATTTGAGAGTACTAACGGTTCATTTTTGCTTTCAAGATCAATATAATTCACTAATAAACAAGATTCGGAAATAGGGACAACATTACTGATTTCATACTGCGGATTAAACACTATATCATGGAATTTCTGTTCTGTATTTACAAAAATAGACTTAGTTTTTAAAGTAGTTTCAGAAAATTTCCCGTACAAAGAATTTAGCAGAATTTTGGAAATTAAACGAAGTCCCGGGTTAGGTGCAATTTCATCTTTTACAAGTTGAATTCCCTCATGATCGAAATAATCTTGAATATACTTGTCTTTGTCATTTTCTGAACTGCAGCCGGAAGGATATCCTGAAGACTGTTGTTTCAGTCTAAGAAATGTGTCTACATAGTCTTTGAACACATTATCATTCTGGTGAGCCGAAGGAAAATCTCAAATTTCATATATTTTGAGTATTTTGTACCCTTTTTTAACAGCCAGTTTCAGTTCTTCCGATACCCAGGTGCCATGTAAGTATCTTTCTTTATCTGTGTGTGTACATTGTTCTTGATTCTCGCTTTGTGCACAAGTTCTGCATAAAGCAAACATTAATTTGTTATTGCATGACATGCCCAGTACTGGTAAATATAAATTTTAGGGAGGAGAATATCACATTTTACAACCCCAAACACATTATCCAAGGTAGGAAACTCTGACGTGTAAATCACTGGTTTCCCTGTAGGCATTTTTGTTTGCTTCATCATTGCAGGGTAAAGGGAAACTACATCTAGCAGTTTCATGCTCGTATTTTCATTTTTTTGTTTTTCATAAACTGCCCTGAAAAGTTCAGTGCGTCCCCCATTAAAAGCTTGTTTTGGGATAAGTGGGTTATTCAGGGAATAACAATTCTCAGCAATAAATTTGCGTAATTCTGGATCATTTTTAATTTCCTCATTGAATTCACATTCCCATTTTTCAACAACCATGTACCCCATTTGCTCTAATATCTCTTTACGGGTAACAGTACGTTCGTACCTATGGTCTAGGGTCTCGCCAGTCTCGTTAAGAGGCTTATCTCTGTTTTCAGGAAGACAAATCGGGCAAGCATGGTAGTAGCAACCTTGGAAACTATAAACAGTTTTGCTTTCTTCATGGAGCCCGTCCAATTTATAACGTCCTATTTTAGCCTCCCCGAGATTACCTGCGTGTCTTAGAGTGATTTTTTCACTATTTTCTACCCACTTTAACCATTTTAAGGCAATTAGAAACTGTTGGTTTTGTTCCCAAAATCCAAATGGCGGAACTTTAATAAGAGTGTTTTCTTTCAGATATTTACTTCTAAATATCAAAGACGCTAACGACGCAAGAGTCGCGCAGCAAACAAAGCACTGTATTCCAGTCAGATCTTCGATCAGATTAGAGAATTTAATACATGCAGCAGCAAGAATTTCTACATCTTTAATACAGTATTCGCGCAACTCTTTTTGAAAATCAAAAATTTTCCCTTCTTGGACAGTTTCCTCATGCCATTTTAGCATCTCTTCTCTTTCTTTGGGGGACTTGGAATCTATATCATAATATTGAATATCAGGGAATGGACCTACATAATTCTGATTTGCAGGGGTGGAAAACAAATATTTAAAATCGCCTTTCTGCAAATCTTCCGCTAGTCCCAGACTTGCAGGCAAGTCCTTCAATTTCATGAGCATGAAATTCAACGAGTCCCTGAACACTATTTTCTTTGTAATTGACATCTCTATTATTTTCCTACCCTGCATAATTACGGAGGGGGTAATATTCTCTTTAGTAATCAGGTAATTTAAAACAAAATGAGAATCGTATCGCCCTGCATTATGTGCAATACACACAATTTTATCAAACCCTTCTCTCGGAGTTTGTATATATTGCATAAATTCTTGAATATTGGGGAAAATATGGACACGGGGACCACACGTCTTGCAGAAATCTGCATCAGTGTCTTTACAGACATGACAAGCTTGCTTAGCAACAGCCAGATTGACTTCGTGTTTCTGCTCATTCTCGCCCTCTACCAGCATACACTCAAAATCATAAAAAAAATATAAAGAAACTTTGCACTTGGTTCGGGCTTAACAGGCTGAATATAGCATTTGTGTGTTGGTTCAACAAAAGCATTACAGCTTTTACAAAAGAATTCATGGCATTTGTGTGTAGTTTTGCGCTTTTTCTTGTTCACTACTTTGTAACGTACGTTACATTGGTGAATAGATTGGCAAACACTTGATTTCCGCCCTTCTGTGCGCAAATGATTTTCATAACATTTCGGGGACAGAAATTTCCTGTTACATGCAGTGCATTTTCTGGGGATAGTGTTAGTGGATTCATCACCGTGACTGTATTCACACAATGAACAATATCTCGTGCATTCAGTATGTTGATATTTGAAATTGAACCCGACTTGACATTATGGACAGTAGAAATGTTTCACAAAAAGTTTGGGGACAGAATTAACTATATCAAAATGTTGATCGTGATAGAGTAAATTAATCTGTTTAGGGGCGAATGGTGTGCTTCGAATAACTTCATACTCCCTTTCGCCCTCTTTCATTCAAAACACAACAATTTGGTACTCTGGTCCCAATTGGTTTTGAAATTTAACAATGTCCTCTACAGTGCATCCATTGGTTGGATCAACGCGTGCTTCATGGCATAACCGCATTGGATTTTGTTTGTGTTCTTGTCAACTTTTGCTTGGGCAAATGCAATAGCACGTGGCAAGCATAAATTGTCATCGTTAGTCATAATAGTAAAAGCAGTCTGTCTTTGGTTAGGATTGTTTATTGATAGTAGGGGAGCGTACTTTCTGTACAGAGGGTACTTTTTCTTCCCCCTACCGCGCTTGGGTTCGACAATATGGGCCATGCATTTCAAAGAGTTATCTACAAAGAAGGATTCATTGCTGTTCAGCACTTTGGTTACATAGTGTTGAATAATCTTGGGATTTAATGCCGAAAGACGGCGCCAAGGGATATAAATATACTTATTGGTTTCATTGCCTAAAATAATCAAACCAATCTGACTGTCCGGAGACACATCAAAAAAATATTTTTCATTAGAAATTGAAACATAGACCCAACCAAATATTCAGGGTCCCCCACAACCTGATTAGGTATTTCAATAGATACCTCCCGTCCTAGCATTCCGAATCGTCTAAAATATCTTTCTCTTTCATCCACAATGGAAAACTGATTTGCCCCCACCCCTAATTGACACATTGCTGTTTGCACTGGCTCGCAGAAAAAAGTCGGATCACATGTAGGGATATCGTCGTGGAAAAACAACTCTGTCACACATATCATAATATGCATTAACGAGTTCTAGTGGGGAAGTATACATTCCAGAGGTAAAATTATGTATAATTTCGTCCGAAGTACTCACCGCAGTGTGGTTAGCTTCGTTAGTTGAGCTTGTAGATGCCATCTTTCACTAACAGTTCCTTCCAGTCACACGTACACAGAAAATAGAATCACCTGTAAAAAAAATAGAAAAATAATTGTAGTACTTGTTCATATTACACATATTTGTTTCTTGCTTCGCTTCATTATTTGGTTTACATATTATTTAAAAGCAGCATACATATATGTAACAATTCACTTACCTTAATTATAGCTTCTTTTGAGTTATTTGTCTTCAAATCTCAGACAATAATCACAAGTTGATATCTTTTCTGACACAATGCTTCAGAAATACTTCTCAAACTAACATCTTCTCGCTTTTACGCGCTTTTTTATACTTCATAAACAAAACTGACGCCTTCTCTGGTTGGTTGAAATAAAACCGACGCGTTTTCTGATTGGTTGAAATAAAACCGACGCTTTCTTTGTTCTTGCGTTCTAGTTCACCTTGAACTACTTCCCATCATCCTTTGTTCTGGTGTTCTAGAAAACCTTGGCCTACATAGAGAGAAACATGTTCTAGCATGCAAGCGACGCACAGTTTCAAAAAAATTGACCCTTGCTGCGCATTCGCAGACATCCTTTGTTGTCTGGTTCAATCCCTCCCCTGCCCTACAGTATTGCATACCTTCCCTATGTTCTTGCGTTCTAGTTAACCTTGGAAAAAACTGGTTCTGAAAACCTACCGACGCCTTCTCTGATTGGTCAATCGGGTTCTTTCTTTGTTCTAGCGTTATGACGTCATTTGACCTTGACCGCACATCTCCCAAATTCCTTTCTCGTCTACTCTCAGAGCGGAGTTGATATTCGGAGACAGTATTCTGTCTCCTGTTTCAAACCATCGTCTTTCATATAATAACATACATTATTACATACATTACATACGTTGTACACTAAAACCATTTATTACCGTTGCATATCGCGGGTTCGAGTACCGGGACCGTCTTCTTTCGTACCATTTCCACCGTTCATAGCGGTTCATAAACCATAAACTCTTATTTTCAATATTATAAACATTAATATTATCGCTTTATACATCACATACTTTGCAGTAATGAATATGAAATCATATGCATAGCGTTTAGTACCTCTAATTACCTTCTATATACATATTTTTCATAAAATAAATAATTATATATTCATAAAAGTTATAAATAAGCAAATACATAAATGTAAAGTATTCTAAGTACGTGCAAATTAGTTCTAAGTACGTGCAAAATAATTAAAACCCGTGCAAATTAGTTATAAATACGTGCAAATTAATTGCGAATATTAAATAGCGACCGACGTTGGCGTACATCAATACTCCTCTCGTCCGGCTCCTCTCTATCGCACAAAGAACATATAGTTTCCCCTGCTTCGTTTCTCTTCCTTAATTGCTTCCATCCACCTAGTCTGAACCATGCCAGCGCGCCTTTTTCCTTTTCCCCTCACAACATTGACATATTTTGATTACCACCTTTCCCTTACTCTTAGCTGTTCCCTGATAGAGGTCTTCGTTTGGCAGTCTGCTCTGATTTGGCTTTCTGTTGAAATGCCCCCCCTCCTCCCTCTTCCCATACCCAAACCATTCCGCTATTGAATACAATAATTTTCAAGTCCCAACCCCAAGTGTGAACGTTTTCCTCCCTTGTCTGTATTCCCAAACATTGTCCCCTCAGCGTAGTTTGGCCCTCTTGTGATAATCGCACCCAATATTTAACAACTCTCATCCGTGCTTGTACCGTGTCTCTGTTCAATCCCAATTCCTTGAGGATCCCACAGTTGGTTGTACCTCTGCTTGCGCCCATTACCCTCTTATAAAATTCGGTTTGTGCTGGTTGTGGTGTTGTCCCCTCTTAACCCCCACAGTTATACTCCACATTTTAATGTTCCTAATATTATTGATGAATAGATGTTTTGAATGACCGGGAAACGCACCCAGGTGGCTTATTTATTGTCCTTATGACTTGTTTCACTGTCAGGGAGAGTGTTGATCTCAGGTATGTGAAGTTTTTAACCTACTCTATTAAATCCCCCCGTATGTCCATGTCTCCTGTCTGCTAAATATGTAGCCATTTTTTAAAGCAAAGATTTTTTTTATTTTTAATGTTTACATTTATTTTATATTTGTTGCACCCCTCATATATGCTATCTATGGCCCTTTGTAAACCCTCTATTGTCTCGGACAAGATGACTGTCGTCTGCATACATAAGGACTGGTATACTTTGCACTCCTAAACATGGGCTTGAATCCTGGTCCATTTTAATGTCATGTGCTATCCAATCTATGAACAGTGAGAATGACACTGGTGATAGCATGCGACGTTAAAAGAAGTGAAAGAGTAAAGAGTATAAAAATGTTATATCATGTTCTTTAGTCAACTTAATGTTCGATTTATTTACATTGCACAAATCCAAAATATTAAACAAATTTTTGGAGAAATCGATCTTGTTTGTGGTCTGGGGGTCTGCCAATCCCGACTATACTGCAATGCCGGGCAGTCAGGTGGTGAGGGTGTAACATGTTAGCACCAGGTATTTGCAATGGACTCGAAAGCGAAGTGACGGATTTAGAACTGTATTTTACCGTTTCATAATAGTTCAATGTATTGACAGTGGCGGTGATTAGACGTGGGGGCATAGGGGTAGTTCCTTCCCTCTCCATACTCCTTTCGCACACCGCGTCGTCATTTGCCAAGTGAATGTTAGACCGTGCTCAGAAGTTTTTCTGTTGAGTCGACTCCTTTCAATCACGAATCGGCCAATATTTCTGTTTTTGGCTTTGTAAGACGAACAAAATTGGAGACTTGATGACGTCATTCGTGAGGTGTGTGACACGAACAGGTCATTGTTCCACGCAATTGAGTAAACGTTTATTTGTTATTATGAGTAACAAATATTTTTTTACAGACAGAGGATGGGTCTAATATTTGTTAATGTACAATTTTATGTGTCCACATATTATATTGTGAAATTCATGTCTTTTGGGGCAGCTAGATTTTTAAAAAATCTGTTGTCGTAATTTGCCAACATTGTGAGTTTTGTGTTAAGATTATAAAGCAACGAGTTCGTGAGCCAATATTGTTACAAGATATTTGGTACAATTAAATGTACACAACTTAAGGTTTTCAGTGGGTTTTTTGTGTATTTTAAGTTATTTTTTATCCAAATGTATGTAGCGATGTACCCAGGGATTGCTGCTAGGGGTTAAAATTTTTTTGATTAAAAATTTTCTTTTAAAAAAAAATTAAAAGGAACTAAAACGTAAGAAGAACTATGAAACTCTTGGGCAAGTCACTGTTTGCGTGCTGACGTAGGCGTGTGTATGTTAGGGGGGAAGCCTTGGCGTGTGTGTGAGGGGGAGAGGGACGTGGCGTTTGTGAATACTATTCATATCTGTTTCTAATTTTCATTAGCTGTTATATTTTACCATTTATGAAGGTAAGGAATTACATATATTTTCTCCTCTATTGCAGGGACGTGATGTAATTGCCACTAGAACTGAATGACAGTCAGTGATTTATCCACACAACATGGATGACAAAGGAGTAGATCGCTTTGATTGCAGGTGTTGACAAAATGGACTTCATTTTATTCTTGGTAAAGAATATTTTTCAAGTCATGAAAGTGGAACTTGGAAGTAATATATCATTTCATTGACTTAGTGATTTGCAGTTGGAAGAAAAGAACTTAAATTATACATATAAAAAAATAGCTGGAATATGAGACAGAGAGATATGCTACGTGGGAGAAAATCTTGAAAAGAAATAAATGATCTGTTGAACTTCAGACGAGACATTTCCGAAGCTCTAATTATGAGGAATGATAAATATTAGGAAACAGAACAGAATTGGAAACAGATAATATTGCAACACAAGTATATATTAATGGTATTCATATGTAGAAGGAGTACAAAACCATGAGTTCCCTTGACTCACAGTGACGTCATTTGACAACATCCGATTTTTCAATATATACACACACATTGTATAAAACTATATATAATATCATTTAGGAGACTGATATACTTACGAAAAATACAGAACATTTTCTTAGCAAGGACGGAAAATTTCTGTGAGCGAAAGTCACTATGGTCTCTTAATGCTAAACCTTGCCTACCAGTAGATTTGACCCAAAATCATCTGCCCGAATTCCATTTTCAATACGATTCTTTCTAATTGCAGTTGAAAGCAAACTATCCATGTCCTTCTCCCACCCACCACCCCCGTCCCCCCTCCCTCAGTTCAGACACCTGATCGCTGTTACTGTGTACATACATTTTTAAACAGCAAAAACAACACGTAACGCAAATGAACGAAACACTGCAGAAACAATGTATTACGTTCTCAGCAATATCATAAGAAATAGAACACGTAAGATATAGGAAATCGCATGACTCTGCTTTAAACTACATATCTCCTCAACCCCTGACACTAAAGGCACGAAACAAAAAGCAATCTGTAGAGGAATTCATAAGCAATGAATTTTATTTGGTAATTTTTGGACGTAAAATACGTAGTTTCTTTCATATTTGCTGTTTTATGTGTTAGAAACCAGCTTATACTCTAAATCTAAAAATGAAAGAAAATATTTTAATCTCTCTAAATCAATTTAAATTTATGGTAGCTCTATTAAACAAAAAAACATACTTACTCACTTTTATATATATTCTTTCGTATTTCTAAATTAAAAATACAAAGTTATTTATTACTTACGTAAAATGAGTATCTGTTCACCGACAACGTTTCGGGAACCACTGTTCACTTCTTCAGGTCCATTATCTCGGCTACTACAAGGTCACAGAATATTCACCTAGTTGTTCATATCTGGCCTCGCTTCATAAAGAATTAGCCAAACTTTCTATTCCCACAATCTGTATAGGGGGGAGAGAAGCAAAAGTACTCACCCCACCGGCACCTCCTTGTCCGGGTTCTCCGACTCCATCCACTTCTGGACTTCCTGCCTGTACTTTGCAACCTGCTCGCTGGCTCCGAATAATACCCTTATTCTTCGTACAAATCCCCTCGCCTGCTTTCTTGATGGGGAATCCCCTTCCTGGTTCTCTTCTCCCAGTTCCTGGTATGCTGGGTTTGTCAGGTAAATGAGATAGTTCTGCAAGAGACACCCAAACATTATTTTAGACAATGCAGCATTTTGATGCTAGGTTTCAAATTAGCATCAAGCATAAATATATAAATTCTTGTTATAAATAAAACACAGAAATCAAATTACGAGTTTTGTGTATTACACCATGTCCCATAATACATTTTGGAACTAACAGTGATGATGAAATGTCTTTCTTCTTTTCAAAGATTTTATCGTTAATGCATTTAAATTGTGAATGTTATAAAAATTTGACGGTCACAATAACCTCCCCTGCGGAGCTGAATGGAATATAGCCATCATACTGTAGATACCTCAAAGATACAAGTTCTTAATTATACACATCAAAGAATGACATAACATTCAAAATTTTAACATTCAAAACAAATTTTAATATTATAACAAATCTTTCAAAGAGTAAATATCAATTTTGAACTACATTTTTACTCTTGCACATGATTGTTAAAATTCAATTTAAATGTCCAATATTATACATTCGTCGAAGCAAAATAATATTTGCAATTAATGACACATTTCGATGTTTGAGCAATAAATTAAATAAGTTATCAGCTACTAATATTTCACAATATTTGTTGCCGTAACCCTTCTTATGAATGTCTCCTTCAGAAGCTGCATAAACAGAATCATCCACTGAGAAGATTCAAACGACAAAATTTTACAAAATCCAAGAATTACACTGTTCTGCAAAGATTTTATTTCTTCTGAAGGAATTTGGTATGGGAAATTCAAATCCGTAATTAGAATTTCGTTATCAGGGACAGTTTTTTAGTTATATAAGGAAATAAAGAGTCTCATTTTACTTAGATTCACCGTTCGTGATAAATGCAGGGAATTGTCAGGTGAGCAGTTGGCAGCATCTGCTTCTTAGTTTCTGTTTCAGATGTTGGCAGTTCTGTTACTAAGCTACATGATGTACCTGCAATATATTGTCAAAATACTAAGCATTGTGATTGCAGCTTTTGTTTAAGTTGATATATTTTGTCTGTCGAAGTCAACCAAATAGCCTCTGCTACATCTGTGGAGAGTTGGCATTTGCAATTCAGAAGAAGGGGATTCGATCTATCATGAAGAATTACTACAAACAATACCTTGGAATCGACCAATATAATCTCCACCCCACCACAAACGTTACTAAATTTTGAAACTGAGCACCTACTGACTGATCGCAACGACGTTAGTGATTTAATGAACGTTCATACGTTCTTCTGATGTCACAAAGAAACCTGTGAGATATTAGAAGCTAACTAACGAACTCTCCAGCTTCTTAAACCCAAAGGATTATGGCTGTAGCAACACAAGCCTTCCATCTGTCCCCATCCTAGTCAAAATCTATCCAACATTTTTCATTCTTACCGATTTCGTTTAGGTCCAGAAATATTAGAAGAAATCCATCGAATATAATGAGCATAAATGGAATATAATGGGCGACTTCAAGATAGTTTCAATGATATTGGGAATGCAACATGACTACACAACGTATCCCTGCTTCCTCTGCAAGTGGTATACCCGTGACAGAAGAACCCCTACACAAAAAAGAATTGATCTCAACGAAATTGACAAGTGGAAGAAAAATTATACAGCGTGTGATGTTCCTCTTCCCTCTCTTCACACCAAGCTAGGCCTTACGAAACAATTTGTAATTTGAAATCAGCACAAAATTTACAATAGGAATCAGAACTTTTTCCTCCAGAAAAAAGAGAAAAGTTTCTTTATGTAGAACAGTGCTCGAAACAAAAGGACATGATACTACCTTACCACCTCAATTACTGAGTTCAACAGTAGACATACGATTATTAATTATTGCACTTGCACCTGTGCTCTCAAAATCAAATAGGCATGTAATTGTTTAACTACAAATAAATCCAAGTGAACAAATTCGTTACCTAATTTCATAATGGCATATTTAAATCCTACCACTTTTACATGCTGTTCACCCGCGATACAAGCCAACTGATTTGTTTCATCTTTATATTTGGTAGTAAAGAACATAAAGTAATCCAGACCTTATTATCCAACAAATTACATTTATTACCTGTGTCAATTAAACATTTAAGAAACAAGTCAATGATAGATTCAGTATATAATGCAAAGGTAACCGAAACCATATTCTGCGTTGGTTACCATGACGAAAAGATTTGGTTATATGGATGGTAAGAACATCGACTAAAAGTGCACATGAATATGTTATGATTATTGTGACCAGTTAAGTGTAAGTATACACTACTAAACTGATATTGTCACCGTTCGGAGTTGTACCCAATGACTTTTATTTATTATACAATTGGTGTAAGAAACTGGGAACGAGACGTCATTATTTATATTGCCACAAATTCTTCGCTGTATTTCTGGTGCTTCAAGTAATGGTGCAGGAGTTCATTTATCTGTTACAGTCCACTCAGGCTCTGAGTCAATCCACTCCATCAAAAATTTAACAGGTAAAACTTCATCTTTATCAACGTCTAAATATTTAAATTAACTAAAGTCACCCAGACAAGACTTAACATGCAAAAGGTACGGGTCTTAATTACAAGAATGCCTTATATGGTCATCCTTTGGTAGGCAGGGCGATTTGAAACGCATTTCCCCGCTTTCATTGTTTAATGTTCTCGCAGAGCTTCCACTAGTAACATTCGTTTCTGTACAACATTCCTGATTTAAACTAATATCATTGCAGTTCATTTCATGTCGGAAATTTCCATTGTTCCTTGATAAAACCTCTGAGTTAGTGATAGTGCGGCCAAACCGTGTAATTCTCAAGAAAAAGAAATTGTTAAAATTTCATCACCAGGTGCAAATATGACGCTGAAACCTGGTGCAACAACATCCTTCTGCTTAATCATTGATCATACAGTCTTACATTTCCAAAGGGTCATTGACGCATATTGAACATTGCTGTACCGACGACGACAACGAAAAAAATGCACGTCTAACTAATGGTTATTGATAATTATTTCAGCGCCATATTTCCTCCGAATTAAAGACTTTTGATATAAATATAGAAATTACGAAAAATTATCAGAATAACGAAGCATGTGCGACGAGAAGCAGTTTCGGTTAGCTGCCACATCAACAAAGGTTGACACACAGAGCATTTGTGAGGTGTGTACAAAAAACCTTGGGAGAGTTTATCATTCAATTCGCATCAGAATTACTATTGTCAGTTCCATTTTTTATCCGTAGTAAATTTATAATGGTCCACAGACAATAATCACACTGTAATTTACACTTGACGTTCACCAGTTCTATAAGAATAATCATAATAATACCTTGTAATACTCCCATGCATCTGTACCGTCAAGGGATGAGTCAAAAGAGGCGGTAATCATTTTCGTGAACCATGGCTCTCCGGTATCCAGGTCTCTCCGAAGGAAGAGCTGCAGGCGAATGTGGTGGGCGCAG
The DNA here is from genome assembly GCF_977018435.1 of Lepisma saccharinum. Lineage (NCBI taxonomy): Eukaryota > Metazoa > Arthropoda > Insecta > Zygentoma > Lepismatidae > Lepisma > Lepisma saccharinum. The sequence goes on from NC_139232.1 coordinate 104,832,632, forward strand.
GAGAGGTCGCCTGACATACATAGGTGGGCACTGTAGTGGATCAGCTGCGCACGAGTCAGGGCGGGGATGTTCTTGAAGTTGTCGCTGTTCAAATACCGGGTGATCAGGTCCCAGTTGTCGGTGTCGTAGTTAACGTAGTAGAGACCTAGAAGATTTCAGACAATGGTGTAAAGAGAAAAAAGTACCAGTACACACTTACAAGAATAACTCCCTTGTAGCTATAGTTAGGGCATACTAAATATGCCTGTAGTTCAAGAAATACTTGTAGGTGTGATTCACCTACGTCAGAATCTGCTGAATTGGGACTTCGAGCAGCCTTGATGGATTCCAGTTCTTGTAAACATACGGAATTCAAGCGGGAGATTTGAAACATTTTTAGGATGGTACATTATGAAGTATTCGGTGTTTCAAACAGAAGCTCATGTTATTTCACATTTTCTTGCTTACGCAAACATGCCGTCTGTGCGCACACTGACGTCACATGAAAGTCGCTTGTACAGCATCCTTGTTGGGATACCTAATAGTAAATTATATGCTTAAAGGTCAAGTCTAAGTTGTAAGGACATTGTTGTAATTTTGACGAGGATGAGTGACGTAATGATGAAATTGGACACTCACAAGAAACACGCATGGCCAGACGGGATTCGAACCCGGCGAATCTTCGAACCTTGAAGTCGTGGTGCGCTGTGAATACCACTCCTCCACAGAGGTCGGCTAAAGTCGTCTATGCAACACGACTTATAACTATTAATTTCTTCAATGGACGAAAAATTAAAATTCAGATGATGCATTGGACTAGTCATCGTTACGGGAATAGGTGAGAAGATGAATGATTTACTTTGTAGTTAGTAATTATATAATCCACACACCACCTTGATTTTTTTAAAAAAAGAAATCGGATGATTTGAAATCAATAGGTGATTCTGGAAGTATTTTCATTGCTGATCATGCACATGTCATCCATGTTCCCCCCATCACGCCAGGATTTTTCACAATTTTAAAATGAAAATTATCATATTCGCCATTCCATTATGTATATTACAGAATGCAATAAAATAAATTTATACAAAGGAAATTTTGGATGTTTACAAACCAATAGGTGATTCTGTAAGTATTTTCATTGCTGATCATGCACATGTCATCCATGTTCCTCCATCACGTCAGGATTTTTCACAATTTTACAATGAAAATTATCATATTCGCCATTCCATTAAGTCCATTACAGAATGCAAAAAAATAAATTTAAAGAAAGGAAATTTAGGATGTTTACAAACCAATAGGTGATTCTGGAAGTATTTTGAATTGTGATCGTGCACGACAATATTTCTTCCCATCACGTCAGGATTTTTCCCTAGATCATGATTTTTCTCAACGTCATTAAGTTCAATCAACACACTACATTATAACATTGAGTTTTGGACATTTTGTGAAGGGAACGTTTATGCGGTATTTCGAAAATTCAATTTACGTAATCAAAATAAATAATTTTCATATCAATGTGTCTTGTGGAGATGGAAGGTGGATTGAATGCTTACTATTCTATGTGCATTTATAGTTCGAAATTGGAGGATTTGTATTGTAGAAAGCCAATATTTTCCCATTATGTAAACAGAGCCATCTATTGAGGAAACCATGGAGCTACACATTTTATTGTTAAATTAAGGAAGTTAATATATTGCTATTTTCTGAAAAAACTACACGTGATGGAGAAAAATTGATTTCATTTTTGGAATCAGCATGTTGAAATAATTCAGGGGCAACAGTCATCTGTAAGTCATCCAAACCCATTTAGGCCCGTGAATTGTCAATGTTTTCCTCTAGAGTCATTGTTGGAATTGCTACGTAGTCCTAAAAATGATAACTTGATTCATTTACTGCTCTGAAAAGACAATCGGTTTCTTAGCAAAATCCCACTTTAAAGCATAAGGGTTTGATTGACACGCTGAAAATGTACGGAAGAAACCTCCTTAAATACAAGATACTTGTCAAACATGGAAGCGAATTGTTACATGGTACAGAACTCACCTACATACTCTGGATTGGCAAGGATAAATTTGTTTCTATCTGGAAGCCCGTTCAGCACTCCCTCCTTCTCTTGTAGGAAGATCTTAGCTCTCATATCAACGAACTGAAGCTCGTCTTGCGTTGTGTAGGGGATGGGAATAGTCCACAGCAGGTCCTCATCTGTTTCTTTGTTTTTCCTTACAATGTAGACTTTCTGTAATAGACGTATGATAACATTCCAAAAAAAATCATTTCTATTCTTAAGTGTACACTCTAAACAATATAATAGTCGCATATAGAACATAAAATGTTGTACATTGAAGAAAGAGGGAGATATTGCTTGATTTGGTTTATAATACTTAGCTTTGCTACCACTTATCGCTAATCGCGAAGATGAGAATGAGTGATGACATGATGAAATTCATGAAGAAAAATAGACTCGAATAACACCCATGTTCAACCTGGTATTTGAATCCGGGAGCCCTGCGTTGTATCGCGCTGTGCTAACCACTCTGCCACGGAGGTCGATGTAAGAAAGAGAGAGATATGTATGTTGCTGCGGTAATCAACTTCCGCGGTTTGGGGATTCCAGAGGGTTAGTTAATATTTACATTCCACAATATGTCAATGTTTCACTCGGGAGGAGACTTACAAGGAATTCATGGCGTTCGCATAGTACTTGAAACACGTGTATGAGATTTAGTAATATCATTATGTTATGTGGATGAGAGCAGTGGCGAAGCGTGGTGTCACTGGAAGGGTAGGCACAAGCTGTGAGTTCGTGTTATTATGGTGCGACTTTTTTAAAATATAAAACATATAACCTTAAAGTTATTTTTGAAAATGTAACAACATATTCTTAACTCTTGATGTGTGCTAACTCGTAGATCGTATTTCTTGATTTTATTATAAATTGATACTTTAGATGTCATTCGAGTGACAGTCATCAATGCCCCTTCTTTCTTCCTATGCCCTGTAATAGGCTTCTATGCTTGTTTTTTTAGCATTCCAGAGTAATAAAAGTTTTATTCACCTTGCTCACTTTACGCTCACAACAATGAAACCCCACCCCCGTGGCGGAGTGGTTAGCACATCGTGCTACGGCGCCAGAGGTCCTGGGTTCGAATCTCGGCGTGATCATGGATATTTGTGAGTCTCCATTCGTCAGTTTCATCATATCAACACTCCTCCCCATCTTCGCAAATTTGCCAAAAGTGGCACAAAAAGCGAAGTAAAATAAAGGAAATCAATGAAAGAACTATAAAATAATGAACGAAAAGAAGAAAAAACAAGATAAAATATAACAATAAAATAACAAAGCAAAAGGAGTAAATCGAGAAAATAACGAAAACGCAGAACGCTGTGATAGAAACATTATTCGCCCTCTGAACAAGTTTTCTTTACCTTTCTACCCTCACCTTCCCTTTCCACTCCTTGGACACCCCGCGCTGGACAAGAAACAGATGTGAAACCCACTTTGTACCGTGTGTCCAGCGTTGCTAACCTCCCAATCAGGAAAAGTGTGCTGATTAAACTCTTAAATTTTGCTAAATGCAACTAAATTGTGCTCGGATGACTCAGGTCTTAAGTTCATTTTATGCATCTATTTTCGGGGCAGTTGTGATGTGAACATGCGTTGTTGTTTAGTTAAACGATATTGGTAATTTCCCCCCATTAAATTAATTACAATGGTTTGACCAATATAATTGGTTCAATCGCTTGACAAAGTTTGAGAAAATTCGACGACTACAAAAGGCGGCGGCTTTTTATCTGTGACCCCAACTTTCTAGCAATTTCCTTCAATAAAATGTTTCTCTTGAGCTAAGTAAGGGAAGATAAAGAAAAGATGGAAAGAAGACGGTGGACCAGATGTGGCATGCTACCTTTTGTTTGAAACAAATAAGATCTGATAATAATCAGATCAAGAGATCAAATAAGATTTTTTAAATTTATTCTTTCAAAATATATTCCTCTGAATTCAACTTATCTGTCTCCCAGAGGCGCAAGTTTATAGATTATGCTATATTTTACCATTATCCCAAACACAGGGTGCTAGGTGCCAACGAAGTTCAAATTGTACTACATTTAGCACAATTACGCTAGGGTTAGCATCACTGCGTGAGGCTGTAATCACTGTCTCCATTTTGGGCGAACGCGCCCCTGAAATTATGCTTTCCCGCATGAATCACATAGAATGTTATGAGACCAGCTGAGGCCCTAGGAGAAGTGGCTTGACATGCGGCGACGATAGAGCCTCTGGCAGGGATGGAAATTTGTGGAAATGATCGTAAGGCCTAGAATTTCAGTTTTCTTGAATTAAGGCGTCGTTTAATGAAATTATAAGTAATAAGATAATCCGTTATATCCAAGTATGTTAGGGTAGGCACGGCCTCGGGGCCTCTTATGAGGCTTCGCCACTGCATGAGGGGATAATTATGGTACGACTGAAGGGAAAGAAGAAATACCTAGTACTTATACATGTCTACATGGTCATAGTGGTTTGCCAGACGAGAAAGTAGAAGAAACCTACGACAAGCTAGAAGACATAATGGAAAAATAAAGGAAGACAGCATACATTATCGTAATGGGAGATTGGAACTGCAGTAGTAGGAGAAGGCCAGGAGGAAATCGGTGTAGGAAGATATGCATTAGGGGATAGAATCGAGAGAGGTAAATTGCTAGTCAACTTCTGCAAGATTAACTCACTCATTGTTGGAAACTCTCTCTTCCAATAGCATACAAGAAGAAGATGTACATGGACATGCCCAAAGGACAGCAGAAGATATCAGACAAACTACATCCTGGATAATTAGAAACTGCTTCAAAGATTCAAAAACCTTACCAGGAACTGACATAAATTCAGACCATGCACTAGTAGAGGGAGAGATATGCTTGTCTATGAAGAAGATAAAAACAGGACAGAAAATAAAGAAACGTAATATAGAGATACTAAAGGGAGAAAAACAAAGAAAAAAATTTGAAACAGAATTTAAAGAAAGTGTATTTGAAGTGAAAAAGCATGTTTAATATCAGTGACGCCATCTGGGAAGGAATAAATGTTTGCCTTAGCAAAGCCGTCGCAGACACCATAGGGTGCAGGGAAAGAAGGAAATGAAAAAAAAACATTGATCACAGAAAGTATGCTCGAGAAAATGGAAGAAAGGAGAAGAGGGAATAAAATGCACAGGAAGAAAGATGAAGATACAGAGAACTCAATAAACAGGTAAGAAGGGAAGCAAATAAGGCAAAAGAGAAATGGATGAAACTAACGTGCGAAGAAATAAAGGAATTAGGAAAGAGAAGATGTTATGACCTGATATACCGTGAAATTCAATTCCTTTTCTCTACAAAAAGACGTGGGAAGCTATGTGGATGATAGAAGATGAGAATGTAAACGAAATTAAGGACAAACAAGAAATGCTGAGTACATGGGAAGAGTATGTAAAGAATCTGTATGGGAAAGAGAGCCGACCAGATACATGATGAATAGAAAAAAGAAGGAGGACAAGAAGGGATACTCATGATGATGGATGAGTTGGAACCCGCACTCAAAGAAATGAAGAACGGAAAAAAAACCAGGAAGTGACCAAATTCCTGTAGAACTCATAAAGTAATCTAGATGAAGTATAGAATGAAATGCTACATTTATGCAAAGAAATGTATGATGAAGGTGTATGGCCAAAAGATTTAATGGAAGCAATTTAAGTAACTATAAATAAGAGAAGTAACGCCAAGAAATGTGCTGAATATAGAACAGTCAGTTTAATATCACAATCAGCAAGAGTTCTATTGAGAATTTTAAATAGATGCCTACACTCTAAAATAAACAGAGAGATAGAGGAAGAACATTTTGATTTTAGAAAGGGAAGAGGTACGAGAGACGCCATAGAAATACTGAGAACAATTTGCAGAACGATAACTGGAAAAAGGTAAATAAATATCTGTACCCTTTGTCGATTTAGAGAAAACCATTGATAGAGTGAGTTGGACCAAGTTTTCAGGGATCATTTAGAATATTAGGGTAGATTGGAAGAAAAGGAGGCATATCTGCAAATTATATATGAAAGAACGTGTAAAAGTGAGAATAGGAGAAGAAATGAGCCAAGGAGGTGAAATTGGAAGAGGGGTACGATAAAGATGCTGTCTTTCCCATACATTGTTCAACAACTATTTAGAAGATACAGTAAGAACTGTTTGCATTGCAAGGGAGAAGTAGCAGTAGGAGGAAGGACAATATCTTGTATATGATTTGAAAACGACATGGCCCTGTTGGCAGAACATGAAAGGACCATAAATGCCATGTTTGCAGAAATGAATACCCACTGTGAACAGTTTGGGATTAGCATGAGAATAAATGTGAAGAAGACGAAAACAATAGTGATCGGAAGAGAACCGAGAAAGGCAAAAGTGAGCGTCAGAGGTGAAAGAATCGAACAAGTAGATACTTCTAAATATCTTGGATACATCATAAGAGGTGATATGAAATGCAGTCAAGAAATAGAAACGAAGGAACCCTTTAATACGAAGGAAATATTTTTTGTGGATTTGTGAACAAAGATCCGAGGAAAGGACTAATGAAATGCATTGTACGGAGTGCAGCTCTATATGGTGCAGAAACATTGACACTGAGAACAAGTGACAAAAAGCTATTGGAAGCTCTAGAAATGTGGCTATGGAGACGAATAGAACGGGTGAAATGGACAGCAAATGTAAGAAAATGTAAGAAATGAAGCAATGCTAGAAAGAGTTTGAGAAAATAGATCAATGCTGGAGATAATAATGAAGAGAAAGAGAAATTGGTTGGGTCACTGGATGAACAGAAATTGTACAGTAAGGAATGTCAGTGAAGAGGTGGTCAATGGAAAGAAAATCCAGGGAAGAAGAAGACACCAAATGATTGACGACGTCTAAATATGTGACTAATACGATGCTACAAAGCTAAAGGCTCAAGATCAAACAGCATGGGGGTAGGAAGGAAAGACTTGCCCTTGGGCAGAAAACAATAAATGAATGAATGAATTTGTCAATATTCCCATAAACCTTTGGTAACATTTTTCTAAAGAAAACATCACCGTTGCAAATCGATAACTAATAAAGTAATTAAGTAGTTCTCTCCCCACCCGTTTTTTAATGCTCAAAATTCCCATACCCACAGAAAGAAACAGTCATTGGAGCACACGTCATTAAGAAATTTGGAAGTTATCGTTTAAATCGAAGAGGATTACTCAAAAAATGGTAACACAGCGTAAAACGTACGGAAAAAAACTTCCTCGCTTCATAAGCTCTCCAAAAAGATACAAATGTTGTCAACTGGCACACGGGTTGGGGGAAAAATCTGAATAAAAAGGCGCGTTGTAGACCTCTTTGTAAAGTGAAAAGAAATTGTCCGTTGTGAGGAATAAGGGAACGAAAATGAGTGAAGTAATACTGTTATTTACCATTCTCATGATTCCAGGTTGTCAGAATTAAATGTTACAAAAACTACAAATCCTGTTCAAATTGCCTCCTCCGGTTACGTATGCAAGCAATAATTCTTTCTTATTTAGTTAAAATATTGTATTTGTGCGTGTTCAATTTGGCAAATATTTATGATGTCATCGACAACTAGTGTCAGATAGAAAATAAATTAATCTTGATGTGCCAGGACCTTGCAACATTTAAGAAACTGATAGATTTATCAACAACCAAGAAATATCATAGTAACTAGGGAAGATGGTGGAAAAGATGTCTCTCCAAAAAGAGAGCTTATGAAACGAGGAAGTTTTTTCCGTAATTTTTACGCTAAGTGTGTTACCATTTTTTTTAGTAATCCTCTTCGATTTAAACGATAACTTCCAAATTTCTTAATGACGTGTGCTCCAATTACTGTTTCTTTCTGTGGGTATGAACATTTTGGGCACAAGAATTTTTTCCCAGTAGTCACTCATTCGTCAGCTGTTAGCAACGTGCCAATTAAGTGCAAAGGGTGTAGTAGTGTTTTCACAATTAGTAGTTTTTGGTCGCAAGTCGGAATATGTCACGACTATCTACACACTGGAATAACTCGAAACCCATTGATTTCCGACCCCCTGTGTTTAGGGTCAAATCTGTTGCAAATGTGCTCTAGTATTACCCCTTTCCAGGAATAGATCGAATTAGCAATCACCCTGTATATACGCATTGTTTTCTTAAAAAATATATTTTATATTACCTGGCTTAGAGTTGCTGTGTTGTTCTCGTAGTTTCTGTGAATGGTGACAAGAGGAATTCTGCTGTAATTGGTCCATGTAGCTGCAACGTCAGGGAGAGATATTCTGGCAGGCAATGATCCATCCTCGTGGCAGAGCTCATCAAAAGTTTGCCAGAAATATTTCTTGTCGTCGTCGTCGTATGAAGATTTACTGAGGAGAATGAATTACGATTATTACTTCTGACATGAAATGTACTTGAGATCTCTGAAAATTCATCTCACTATCTCTTCTCTCACTTTTTGTGTGCGTGTGTGTATGTGGCAGAACGGTAAACATTAGAAAGAGAGAGAGAGAGAGAAAGTAAGATAAGGCAGTAAGCAGACACGAACAAGATCTACAGAGTAACAAAGTGTGTTAGAGCGAATTCGCATTTGCTTTGTTTTAAGTCGCTTTGCAAACATGTGAGGGTAGACAATGATTGGACGAAATGGATTAGCCCTTGCACATACTAAGAAACATAACACATATCCCTCAAAGGATAGTTTGCTTGCAAGAGCGCTTTCCCAAATGGTCTCCTGATTCTAACCCTCAAGCGAGAGACGCATGCAAAGAGAAAAATGTAACACAGACAAACTGAAGAATGAGATGATGAGAGAGAAAGAGTGGATGAGAGGAAGAGATATAAGTAGATGAATAGCAGCAGCTTAGACATATTTACAGAGAGAAAGAAAAGAGAGAGAGAGAGAAAGTGAGAGAAGGAGAAAATGGAGAGAAAATATAGGAAGAGGGAGAGAAGAAAAATAAATAAATACCGGCAGAGATGGAGACAGATAGAAGGAAGAGAGATAAAAAGGAAGAGAGAGATGATGATACAGAAGGAGAAAAGGAGACAGACAAAAGAGAAAAGGAGAGAGAGAGACATGAAAAAGAGAAAGAAAACGAAAAATAAAGACAGAGAGAGAAATACTGAGCGGGAGAAAAGAGGTAGAAGGAAAGAGGGGAAAAACAGAAAAAGGGACACATTGAAAGCGATCGAAAAAAGAAAGAGAAGGAAAGTGAGAAAGGGAAGCGCAGAGAAAGAAAGAAGGAGAGATTTATTGTCAAGCACCATTGCAAGAGAGGATCGTCCCTCTCTTGAAGATTGAAACTAAGAAATCACTCCAGACTATTCTAAAATATAACAATAATGAGGTAAACAATGATCACACTGTGGAGCAACATCTGAAACTAAAGATACTATTTCAGAGATACTAGTGGATGACAGCTGCAGAGTGTCCTCCAACAAGAGAAAAGGCTAATACACAATTTTGTTTCAGAAGAAGCACAGAGACATACGCAGGGATGAATAAAGTAGGAACAGAAGGAGAGAGATAAGAACATGAAAAGAGGAGTGAAACTTAAATAAAATAAAATGTATTGACAAACAGAAGAACAGAGACATGGACAGGAAAGAGATTGATTGATTGATTTAGTTTATTTTACTTCGCGTTTTATGCCTCTTGGCTCATTTGCGAAGATGGGGATGAGTGATGAAATGATGAAATTCAAGAATGGACACTAACAAACAACCAAGCCTGAGCGGGATTCGAACCCGGGACCCTTGGCGTCGTAGCGCGATGTGCTAACCACTTTTCTTCATATAAAGTAAATACCCCCTACACAGAGGTATCCCCTATCAGTCACACTTTTTCTCACTTTTACACTTTTCAATTGTTACAGTTTCTCAGTTTCTTATCATCTGGACAAACACAAATACCCATGCCTTACCGGGGACTCGAACCGGAACCTCTGGTGTTATAGCGCGCTCTGTACGCCACTCCGCCACGGACGTCGACGTACTCGGCCACATGGTCCGGCGTAAGAAAGAGAAAACATTCACAAAGAAAGAGAGAGAGAGAGAGAAATGAAGGGAGAGAAGCAGAAAGCAACAAGGAAATCAATGAAACAAGAGAATAGGGAGAGAGTGAGAGTGAGAATCTAGTGAATGTAAGAACACAGAGAGAGTGAGAAATGCCCAAGCGAAATGAAACGTATTGGAACACCACAAAATCAAGGTATCCCACATTCGACCTCGGTGGAGGCCACCTGAAACTGTAGGTTCAATCCCGATTATCTTATTTGTGCATAAAATGTTCTTAAACTTTGACAAACGTTTCAAAACACACACATGGAGATGGCGGGAGTGAGAGAAAAGAGAGAGACGGCACCAAGAGGGCAGGAGGGATGATCACCCTCCAGTCAACCAGTAATAATGTTCTTTTTACGTGTGTTGTTCTTCAGCTGTGCACAAAATGTAATACCCCACTCCCAAGTAAATATTCCTACTCCACCCATTACCTTTTTTCTGGCGGCGTCATTACACACACACAGAAAATCACACACATTCCATTATATACACACACACACATAACAATCTCTCTGAATACTTACCCCTCACTGTCCATTTTACTCAACGTCTTCTGGTAATTAGCTGGAGAAACTGTTTCGTTGAACATTGACCTAATCACAAGTTCTGGAAAAGAATAGACGATTCTCAGTTCTTTAACCAACCAGAAATGTAATGGTCATTTTGGTATTAACTTTACATCTAGATTGAGGGGTGGCTAAAGATAAAATTTTCACCCGTGTGAGGTGGATTTTTGGCGCCCCTTCTTTTCCACCCTTCCATCCTTTCTGGTCTCCTATTTTCTCCAATGGAAATATGGAATAAATTTATGGTTTTAATAATTAAAAATACCGTTATTTTTTTAATGTCTCACGTGTTACCATTCAAAAGAAGTTCATTTTAGGTATGCGTTTAATTTGTACATAATGACATCAAAATGAGAGGAATCTCTTAGCTTAAATTCCTACATGATTTTGCGGTATAAAGATTGTGTTATGCAGCAGTAACTTCAATTAATTCTTGTCTACACAAATCCAAATTCTTAAGAAAACATAGCTACGCTTACGTAATCAGACATGAAGTTTTGGCGCTACTCAAGGGGGACGTCCTTTTTGGTGCCCCCTAGGGTGGCGCCCAGGGCTGTTACCCGAGTTGCCGGCCCTTAAACCACCCCTATTAGATTCCTTCTAGGTCGTGAATTCTTCATCAAGTCGTTTGAATTAAACGCAATACTTTTGCAGATTCCATTGTTAACCTTATGGTATTAAACTCTTACTCATTTGAAGTAATTATGATAATCTAAGGATTCCAAATCTAAAATCGTGTAGCTATTTCATCCACAATATTTAAGCAAAAATATTTACAAATTACACGAGAATAATCCTTGTGTTGTTTTTTTATATAAACCCAAATAAATAAATATTCCAACCAATGCTGGTTCGCAAGTTTGGCAGTTTTTACTAGTTTGGTATACAAGTAGAAAATTGATCGTGATGTGCTGAAACAGGAACATCCAAACATAGATCTCGAAAGTTTATACAGAGGCGTAATTTGGTTGGGCCAAGAGGACACTTGTCCACAAATTTTCAGGCTAATAGAAATTTGTATGTTAATGGTACTTTTGTTAACATCCTGGAATCTTAGTATCAAAGAATCCAGTAATATTTACGATTTCTCAAATGTAACAGGATATTCTGGCTTTCAACAATAGTCCTAGTTGATATTTTTATGGGGTTGAAAACTCTTTGATTCTGCCTCCCAAAGTTAAGCTCCAAGTTCGTTTCTGACCCACCAAAGTTAGGTCCTAAGTTACACATCTCGTATATGTACAACCCGTTGTGTATATATATATAGAAAGAATGAATAATTAATTTAAAAATACTGTACCATGTTCTTGTGACTTTCTATTGGAAAATCCGTTCTCTCGTCCGTAACCAAAACGGTAAAAGTTCAGAAATCTCGTTCCTAATCTGAATGTGGGATTAAACTTTTGAAAGAATATCGAGTTAGTATATTGGAAAATTGTATACATATACTATGATTCATGCAAAATTATGCAATACCACAAAGAAAAACACTCCGCACAAACAACATGCAAGAATACTGCAATACAATAAAATCACACATAGACCCTATTGGGTAAACGTGCACTACACTCCTTAAGATTCTTATTGTTAACATGTGTAAAAATTGATTTGGAAATCGTGAAAAGAAAACGGCTCTTTTCTAAAGAAACAGGAGTGTTTTTCCTTTGGTTGGGTTTCTTTCCATATAGTGTTTCAAATCAAAGAAAATATAAATCAAAATACAACTTTCAACATGGAATTCATAACCAGACACAAGCAGTAGTTGCAAAAATGCCGACTTTTTCGAATGTAAGTGTGAACTTCCTATTTCAGTAGGCTTGTTAAATACATCTATGTAATAGTACATAAACATTCGCATAACTAGAGTAGTTTTGTATGTATTTTGTAAATAGAATCTAATAGCATATGATGTGATATTCATTGTTTGAATTTGACTAATGAACATGAAGGAAAGAAACAAGAAAGAAAGAAAATAGTGCTACATCATGCCCCCGCACTCATCATCTAGGGGGCCAATATGGTCCTTTTGATCCCCCCCCCAAGTCTGATTGATTGATTGATTGATTTAGTTTATTTTACTTCGCGTTTTGTGCCTCTTGGCTAATTTGCGAAGATGGGGATGAGTGATGAAATGATGAAATTGATGAATGGACATTCACAAACAACCAAGCCCGACCGGGATTCGAACCCGGGACCCTTGGCGTCGCAGCGCGATGTGCTAACCACTCGGCCACAGGGTCGGGCCCCCCCCCCCCAAGTCGAGCCATAAAAAATGTACTATTTTTTCTGCTCATTTGTGGTTCTGAATAAAATTTCAGAAATATTTTTTTTTTTATATTCGTCAAATGAACATGGGCTGAAGTTTCCGCTAACAGCAAGAACAAGAAAAGAAGTACTTGACTGACAGATCGCTAAGCAGATTTGGTATGGCAGTTTCGTCTTTAAAAAGCAAGTGCAAACGTGAATTATCCCTCCTAGGAATTCCCTCTTCCTGTTTCCAGTTCCAGCAGGTTTTCTACAGATACACTCGCTCGTAACAATGCTCCAGGGAAAGTGGAGGGAAGAGGTCGGTGCACTCAGATAGGAACGGTCTGCAGTTCCGAAATAGATCCAAGCCGACATATTTCCGCGAAACAGGTGTTGTGGAGGAACCAAATATCCTATGAAGAATTCCTGGCCTCCCTCCTACTATTGCATGTCCACAACACCGTTGTCCGGGAAGCATTGTCCAGATTGGCGTTTCGAAATATGATTACGTCTGTCCTAGCTTTGCCTTGAAATTTTCAGTTGAAGTTTGGTGTTGGTCAGGGTCAGTAGTCAGTAGTCAGTTATCGGGTGAATCGGAAACTTGTGAATAACAATGAGTCCGTCGACCACCACGTCGTGTCATTGTTAACATAAACATATCAAATGTGTTTCTGAAAATGTGGATGCAGGGGAAGAGAGAAAACTTCTTTTTGGAGGTAAGCAGTAGAATAAAATTATTCTTGATCATTTACATAAGATGAAGCTATTGTGGAATGTAAAGCCGTCAAAATTAAAAGCTTAACAACAAGGTGTTCGTTCTATTTCCAATCAAGCACATACATGATTCCTTCATGGAAAAATCTGTTACATGCTCAACGGTAATTGCCCATGTTTGAACGTATACATTTAAAACTGAGCATTGATCGCACGGTAACACATCGCACCACATTTTCTTGGGGGGATGGGGGCGCGGTGGCAGAGCTACATTGATTCTTTTGACACACTTAAAAATATCCCAAATTATACAAATTATATTTTAAACAAGTACTAAATAAAATTCGTGTTCAAACATTTCAATGAAAAATTGCTCATATGCACTATTAATTATATTATAAAATGAGAACGTGGTAATATTAATTTACGTGAAAGAATGTAAATTCACCACAGCGCGTCAAAATTCAATATAATGAACGTCTAACCATGAAAAGAAACACCAATTAGAACCTCACATATTTCTTGGTTTGTTCTGCCTACTTATTGCTCTTACGTAATAGTAGAAAATTGCGATTGTATAGAACACTGAACTTCAGATTAAGGCACAAAAATTTTCATTTTTTAAGATTTCTGAAAATATTTTGGTCACAGGCTCTGAGTATATTGTATGGGCCCGACCTAGGGCCAGCCAGGGTGGGTGGGGGTAAAATGTTCTTTGTCTGCCTTTCCAAGAATCATTTCGCAATTTTAAATTCTGAAAACAAAAATTGTTCTCAGGAGCATTAAGAATATTTTTAATGGCTTGTATGATATTTTAACTTTTTTTGCTATCATTTAGTTACGATTCCGAGAATAACTTAACATTACAGAAACTGGCTGTTCACCGATGATAGCGTAGTGGCTAATGCAGTCGTCTTATCATTAAAGGGACAGGGTTCGATTCCTAGGGAGAGGGGACAATTTCAATGCTTCGGACCTATGTATCCTGCTCGAAATAGCACATAAAGTTGATTATAATTGACAATAGTAAGTGATATTCTTGAAAATTCATGACAGTTTTGAAAAGTTATCTCTAACGTCACATCTTTATAAAGTATAAAGTTAGATTAAACGCAAGGATGATTGGAAAGGAGTAACTTATCAATAGGAGTGAGTAGGTGATAGGAGACGAGCGAGACTATTTTGAGGGTGGAGATTCCAATTATAACACCATTAAGCCTTGTTTCCATGATTATGAAAAAATATAAATATACTGACCAAGGCAGTAATTTATTTTATTAAAAACATAAACTAAACGTAACGTTTCAACCTTCTAGCAAGGCCTTCTTCAGACTCTGTATCAAGTACAAAAGTGTAAGAATCTTACGAGAGAATATACATTTTACGAAATGAAAAGCTGGCAGGAGAAATTTAGAGAGAAAATAAAAATAAAGTTGAAGAAGAAAGGAGAGGGATTAGGATGGAAAGACAAAAGGGGAGAAGAGGAAGAAGAAGAGCAGTATAAAATTCTATAGGATGAGCACAAAAATCATACAAATGAAGAGCTCTTATGATTAAACAGACTGATTTGGCTATACTTAAAACAATGTCAAGATGTCTATATGAGTCTATTGCCCAAGTGTGCTACACAGTTAAATCCAAAGAATCTTGAGCCCTAGTGTACAAATGAAGAATTACAGTGTACAAATGAAGAAGCCTCAACAGACTGATTTGGCCATGTGTACAAAAGCTGAATCTGTCAGTCTGTTGTCTGTAAGCCTGCTAAAAATATAGTCTTCTTGATATTGTTATGGCTACACTTAAAACTAAGCCAAAACTGCTCATGTAGGTGCCTCTAACAACATACAGATCTAATACAATACAGGATTACCTTGGACAAAGGCAGGCTGCAAATTGAACTATTACCTGCTTGCTTCCTAACCTTTGATCAGTTTATTGCCCGGGGCACTAATTACTTAGCTCAGAAATACTTCAGTCTGTCGCCTAGACAGTTTCGATCGGGGAGATCATGCATTGCCTGGCCTGGAAATAAATTATGCAGGCTTGGGACTTCCATATTCCACTTTGCTGGCACGCATGGGATAATCTACACAGAAATAAGCTGGAAGGGCATGAAACTTTAATTGATATTTCTGGGTAATTCTAGGGAAAATTCTTACTAAAAGGGCATTACCAATGCAGACCTGACACGCGCTACTGACTCCAATTCCAGAAGTCTATGATCTGAAATAATATCCCCACACGTGAGACTTTGAGAATATTCACTGCAGATCCAAAGTCCAACTTTGACTGTATTAGCTGGTATCCAGCTGATGGCTCCCGGGTTTGATACTCGGTGGAGTGTGTGGTCTTAGTCCCGATGGCTTATATGCCTTGTAATTAAGAGGCTCCCTGGTTTGATACTCGGTAGAGTGTGTGAGATTGAAATACATGTGGCAGAATAATATCCCCACACGTGAGACTTTGAGAATATTCACTGCAGATCCAAAGTCCAACTTTGAATGTATTAGCTGGTATCCAGCTGATGGCTCCCGGGTTTGATACTCGGTGGAGTGTGTGGGCCTCCCTGATGGCAAAGTATTGCCTTGTAATCAAGAGGCTCCCGAGTTTGATACTCGGTAGAGTGTGTGGGCCTAGTCCCGATTAGCTTTACTGTGCATAAAGTGGACTTAAAACACCAACTCAACAACAACAACTCTAGAATTGTGTCTTTAAAAAACATATGAGCAAATGCTGGACTGTGGAATATTTATGAATAGCTCTATGCTGTTAAGCATTTTCTAGTACTTAAATTGTCTATTGCTGTGGGCAAATCCAAAGTGATTGGCTTTTTGGATAACAATTGTGTTAATTCTATTTGGTATAATATAATTGTACCCAACTAATTTCAAGTCTGTTATACAACAGCATAATAGAGCAAAACTACTCTACATTGGGGATCACCAGAGCCTAGTTACAGCAGTTGTCTGGCTATAAGAGCACCCACCCAGCCACTAACTGCTGTTATAATTGTTTTAGCATACTATCCATAGTTCTGTTTTTTTGGCCCAAGAAATTTTATATATTAAATAAACAATAAAAATGCCAAACTTGAAATATTGCAATCAGTGTAATAAAAATATATTTAGTTCTAATTGGGCTAGGCACCGGCATAATTGTGATCCTAAGAAATGCAGAAAGCCTACTACTATAATGTGCTCAAAATGCCATAAAATATTTAGCAAAGCATATTACAATAGGCATAAGTGTACTTGTTATGTACAGCCTTCTACTTCATCACAGGCATCTACATCTGGTCTAAAAAGGAAACTTCAAACACCCGATAATCATAGACCAGCAAAGCAGCCGCGCAATGCACCCATCCATAGCAGTTTTAATGGTCAACTTAGTGATTACTGTTTTGTATCAGAGCCAAGATGTGATGTTAAGAATTTTTTGAACAGTAAAAATCCTGACGTGCAGGATATTCTAAATAAACAAAATGGCTCTTATAAGCTGTCCCTCAAATTGTATAAAAATATAAGAAATCAAATGGCACAAAATTTACACAGCCCCACATAACAGAAACTGTAGCTGTATACTCAAATATAAACTTAGACAAAATACTAAGCAGGTTGATAGACCAATTGCTTATCAAACACTCTGAGTTTGCTGCTAAGGAATAGGGTTGGAGCCTATGTGGATCTCTACACAAGTTTTATATTAATATTTCTGAATTCAGCCCACTACAAGGTTCTACATATCAGCCATTACCTGACAATATCAGACACAAAAAAGCTGTGGTCAACCTAAAAAAAAAAATGATGATCAAAAAAGCTTCTTGTGGAGTATATTGGCAGCTTTGTTTCCAGTTTTAAATAATCCAGAGCGAATAATTTATTATAAACAGCATGAACATGATTTTGATGATGCTATGGAGGGCTTAGAATATCCAATGTCTGTTCAGAATATTGATAAATTTGAAAAAAGGCCAGAGATATCAATGTCAGGCCATTATCTATTAATGTATTTATTAATTCTACTGGTCGTGGCAATTGCTTGATAGAACCTCTCAGAATCAGTACACTTGATGATGATTCTGCTGTCCCGATTGATCTGCTCTTAATTGAAGAGGATGGCACATACCATTACACTCTGATACACAGTCTTGAAGCTTTAGTCAGAAAACAACTAGACAAATCTAATACAATATACAAGTTGTGTCGAAGATATTTGACTGTATTTGATGGTCAAAAAATAGTAAATGGTGTTTGTGAACAGAATACAGAAATTGCTAAAAACAAGTTAGTTGAGCATCTGAAATACTGTGGCAACCATAAACCTGTTCATATGGTTATGACTAAACCAAATGAAGCCTTGTTGGAACACCCAGCATATATAGTTTGTGTTTTTGAATCAAACCTCAAACCCCTTGCATTATGCAGCTTAGATCCTGATGAATCTTCAAGTACATCATACCAGCTACATGAACCTTCTAGTTTTTATTATGTGGTTGTACAGAATGGTGTTGTTAGTAAAGAATATTTATACATGGGACCAGATGCCATCAAAGAATTTGCACATAGAATAGAAAATGAGTGTCGCTGCATAGCATCTAATGTATTATTAAAATCAAAACCTATGTTGCCTTTAACAGAGGACCAGATTGAGGATTTCAATAATGCAGAAAAATGCCCGGTATGTGATTCTGAATTTTCAGACACAAATATTAAGCAGCATCACCATTCTCATACAGATGGTAAATTCAAAATGACCCTGTGTAATAGCTGTAATATTAAGATCCAGAGACCAAAATTTGTCCCGATATTTTGCCACGGGGCATCTAATTATGATTTTCATCATCTGATCAGGTACGAGGGGTTTGACAAGCAGAATTTAAATATTTTAGCAGAAAATGATGAGAAATATATAGCTATTAGCAAAATAATTAGTGTTAATGGCAGGCTTATTTACCTAAGATTTCTAGATTCATACAGAATTCTGTCGGCTAGCCTGGCTACTCGCTACTCTAGCCAATCAATTATCTGATGACCAATTTAAAATCACATGTGCTATGTTTCCAAATCAGGACCTAAAATTAATTAGGCGGAAGTGTGTATACCCATATGACTATGTTACAGATTTTTCTAAATTTCATGAGTGTGCTCTGCCACCACAACAAGAGTTCTACAGCAAACTCAGAGCATCTGGAATCACTGATGAAGATTATCACCATGCCCAGTTGATGTGGACCAACTTAAAATGCCAGACACTTCGTGATTATCATAAGGCATACTTGAAACTTGATGTGACTCTCTTAGCTGATATACTTCAGGGATTTAGTAAATCGTCGATGGAAAATTATAAGTTGGATCCAATATATTTCTACAGTGCTCCGGGCATAGCATGGTCTGCCATGTTTTTGAACACTAAAATGCAATTGGATCTGATCCAGGATCAGGACATGCATCTCTTTATGGAACAATTTATACGAGGAGGCATGGTGCAATGCTCTCAGAGATATGGCAGAGCCAACAACAAATATATTCCTGATTATGATCCAGCACTTCCATCAAACTATATACCTTATGTGGATGCCAACAGTCGGTATGGTTATGCTATGATGGATAAACTGCCATATGCAGGGCTTGAGTGGGTCCAAGATTTCAATATTGAAGATCTTCAGGATTTTGATGACAGTGACTATGGTCTATTCATAGAGGTTGATCTGAAAATTCCTGATAATTTACACAGCCAGTTTTCTGATCTGCCCCCAATTCCTGAGGTCGAGTGTTCAAATGGCTCTATAAAGAAGAAACTAATGATGACTCTAAAACCAAAACAGGGTTATGTCATATACTACAAAAACCTCCACTTCCTGATGCATCACGGTGTTCAAGTGACCAAGGTTGGCAACATCTTGAGGTTTAAGCACTCAACATGGTTGAAGCAATACATCGATACAAACATCGAGCTTCGAACACTTGCTATAACCCCATTTGATAAGACCTTGTTCAAATTGATGGTCAATTCAGTGTATGGTAAAACCATAGAAAATGTCAGAAAACATACTGATGTTAAATTAGTTATTGACCCCAACCGGAGCAAAAAATTGGTAGCAAAGCCAAACTTCAATTACAGAAGAATTTATGATGATAATCTGGCACTCTTTAATATGAAAAACAAAGATTAAGTGTGATAAGCCTATTTATGTAGTAGCTGTGATATTAGAATTGTCCAAATTACACATGCTAAAGCGCTATTATGATGTGCTGAAGCCTTTTTATGGTGATCGTGTAAAACTGATATACATGGACACAGATACCTTTATCCTTGATATTCAGACAGAAGATGTCTATCAAGATATATCACAGCCTGCATTGCTTAAATATTTTGATACCAGTGAACATCCAAAGATTCAACCCTGTTCAACACTATTACAAGCTTATACCTCTTTTTATAGAACTAAGAATCAGATACTCTATAATAAATAACTACTAAAGCAAAATGCCTAATGATATTTTTGGGCATACAAGGCGCGAAGATCACAGTGATGAGATTCTGATGCTTGATGTCAGAGTCAAAAAATTAAGAAGTGATTTACAAGCTCTACAAACTACACTCAATGCCAGTCTTCAACTAGAGATTACCAATTTACAATCACAATGCATGGACCCTCTCCTTAAAATTGACTCAGAACTAAAATTGTTGCTTCAAAAATATACTGACTTGGTCACATTAGATAATTTTCAATGTTTAGAGGAGGCTATAGCAGCTCTTCAAGCCAAATTTAAGACTCAGGCTACCAACTCTGAGCAATTGAAACAGCAACTAGAAGAGCAGATTGGTAGTGTCCAGACACAGCTCCAAACAATTGTCAAAAGCATAAAATCCCAAGATGATTTTGATCTAGTGATTTCTACTCTAAAAGAACAGATTCACTCACTGGAGATTCCTAATCTGGACCCCTTAAACAATGCCATAGCCAAGGTTAAAGAAAAAATCGATACACTTGAGAATTTTATGGACAACTTACCATCTGATGCTCTGAGTGCTATCACTTGTAGTGTTGCCAACATCAAGCTGCAACTCGAGACATATGAAGCTTTTGGAAAAATTCAGAATACCATAAGCCATCTTGAGGGTACCATAGCAGTAGTACAAAGTGATCTGACAAAGGTACAAGAAACTCTAGAATCCCGCTTACCTGGTATTGTAGACACCCTTGTCAGTGTCCAGCAACAGATCACAAAACTTGAAAACCTCAACACTGAATCTGAGCTATCTCATTTTCATCACTTGATCGATGATATCAAAACAAAGCTTTAAATTTTACAACAATCAACACCTACTCAGGCAGACATAATCCTGCTCGAAGATGTTATGCTACTGAGTTGGATGCTGTGAAATCAGCCCTGGAGTCTTTGCAGAATACTGTAGCCAATCTGCCTACATTACAGGAGCTGAAAAATATTAAGAGAGCCGTACATCGCATATTGAAATCTGAAGACATCAAGAATATCCAGACAGAGATCAACCAGCTTACTCTGACAGTGGCTACTCTTCCTACCAATCAGCATATTAATGAACTGCATGCTCTGTTTGAGGATATCAGAACCCAAGTCCATGATCTTACAGCCCAAAGTTCTAAATTGGCTGTTGTTGAAAATCTACAGCAAATTGTAGCCAACATCAAGCAACAGCTAGAGACCATAGAATCCAACCAAGCAAATGCTCTCTCTGGTTTTGCCACGCAGCTTCAAGAGATTGTGCAACAATACAAGAAACTTGCTGTGGACATAAGAATCAAACCGGGCCACGACGAGATTGTTAGGACTATCAATGAGCATCTTGAATCTGTAATAAGTACATTGCTTACAGCAGAAAAAGAAATAACTGGCATAATCGAGAATCCTAAACATACAGTAATTCTTGAATTGTACAGTATCCCTAACAAAGAATATGATTCACCATTTACACCAGGTGGCAAAATATATATGCTGTCCCCTGCACAATTTTATTACCAGTTTTTTGTTGGGGGCACACTCAGACCAATCAAGATCAAATATTGGCTCCAACCACAGGCTCACCATTTCAGCAATCCAGAAAAAAATCACATGTGGGAGACTTTATATTTAGTATCCCAGCCATCTTAGCAGCACTCTGTGCAGTTGGCAGCTTAGCAGGGGGATCGGCTGCCATAGCAAAAACAGTAATAAATTCCAAGAAGAATAAGGCCGAATTAGCTGAACAAAGGCGCTATAATCTGGCCATAGAGAAACAAGGCAAAAGTCTTAAGACAGCCATGAATAGGTTTTTTTTTAAAAAAAAAAAAGAGCCGCTTACCAACCAAGATATTGGACCTTTAATCCAACCACTGGGCATCAAACATTTTAGAGGTGCGTACATGTCTGATTCTTTACCAGAACAACCACTCAAAAAAGAGTGTGGCATAGTCAATTTGGATAAGTACAAAAATCAGGGCACTCACTGGATCTGCTATCTTAAAAATTTAAACAATGATGCATTTGTGTTTGATTCGTTTGGAGGTATTCCACCTGAGAATTTAGTAAAATATCTAAAATCAACTAATCTTTATTACAATAATGACCGTGTTCAAAACTTCAAAGATGTTAATTGTGGACATCTGTGTTGATCTATGCTTAGATATCTGTCTCAAATAAATAAACCATCAATTGAAGATTTTCAAAAAACCTTGTGGTATCTGAAACATCATGGGAGTATTCCATCTTACCAGCCAAAATTCAATATTGAAGCTCAGACTACATGATGATATAGTATATCCCAAAACAATAGCTCTCAGAGCATTCTATGGCGTGTAATTGATCCCCAATATTACACACCACAACAACAAGATTGCAATTGGTGACCAAAACATTGTCATCACTCCAGGGCAGTATAATCTGTCTACTCTAAATGCTCAGTTACCCAGAGGTATAGCGTTAACTCAAAATTCTGTCACTCACAGAGTAGAGATTGTGTCTGCTACAGAGACAGTGGATCTGGGTACTATAGGAGAGCTATTAGGTCTTCAGAACAACACAAAACTTGAACCAGCCATCAAACACACTGCTATTAATATACCTAAATTCTTAGCCATAGAGACTCTGAATATTCACTGTAATGTGGCCGAGGGTATGATCACCAAATCAGATGGCATAGGCACTCACAAACAAACTGGGATCATCGCAACATTCAAACCTAACTCTGAATTTATGGAGCCAATCATCTACACTCCATCACCAACATTATATTTTCCTATGTGCCATGATAGAATAGACTACATTGAGTTGATGGTCACTAATGAAAAATAAGAATTAGTTGATTTTGCTGGAGCCACAACAACTGCTATCATAGAAATTAATATTTAAATAAAAATACATACAAAAAAATTGGAAAGTATTCAGAGTTATGAGCTACAGTCATTCCCCCCGAACCGTAGGACTTTTGCAAATTTAAATCAACCCAACACATAGATTGAGGTTGACCTTGTTGTAGGGGATGGATTTATACACCCCCACAGAGCAGACCTCTATATCAAGTTTGATGTTGTCAAGCTTGATGGTACAGATTATCCGGTTAACTCAAATATAAGACTGGTAGTCAATTTTGTACCCCATCTGTTCTCTGAAATCGAGATCAGAAAACATAGTGTTGTTATAAACAGAGTAGACTATCCTCGTATTATCTCTACAGCTTTGGCCACACTGAATTTATCCAAGACCGAGGCTTCTTACTACAAAATAGGTGGATTTGAGGCTGGTGATAAAATATTAACCAAGAGCCACACTGTACTGTTCCCTATGCACCTGTTTCCAGGATTCTTCTCAGATTACAAAGACATTATGTGGAAGGGTGGTTTAAGAATCACATTTCGAAGAGCTGCCAATGATAATAATGCTTTGATGAGGTACAGTACATTAAACTCTACTGGGGCAGCTCTGCCTAATACCCTACCTGCCGAGGGCAAATGTCTTATTCAGACTATGGTGCTAAGAATCCCGGTTGTTGAATATGAAGCCAGCTATGCTCTTAAATACAAAGCAGATATACTAAAAAATCCACAGGTGCCTTTACAATTTTATACATATCAATGTGTCCAGAAACCTGCTACTGGTAGCTATTATGAATTTGATGCTACAAACTCATTCTCCAGTATACAATATGACATGCCAGATTTTGTAGTGGTATTCTTTTAGACCGGAAGAAACAAGAACCAAGGAAAAAATTCAAGTAAGTTTGATTGCTGCAACATCAAGAACATATATCTTAAAAATGGCAGAAATGAGGTGTTTCCTAGAGAAAATTATAATTTAGACATGTCCAAGGATGATTTCCTCAAATTATACGAGGCATGTACAGCATACAAAAGAGTTACAACCGGGAATACCGACATGTATTACTCACCAGATGAATTCAAAGCACAGATACCCATGTTTGTCATCAACACCTCAAAAAGGAAACAGGTTGTGGTTGATGACAGGACAAACATTAAAATTATCTGTGAATTTCATGATACCTTCCCTGATGACACTATATGTAATGTTATTCTTATAGGTGAAATATCATATGTTTATGATGTAAGAAATGAAAGAGTCAGAGAGCAATTCTAGAAGACCTATGCACAATGCATTGTCTTAGTATTAGATATATGAGTTGAGCCCGGTCCTGAATTAAAATATTCAGGACATTCCACGTCAACATATTAACATAATAGTACAAAAATATTTTGAACAAGTATTTAAGCATATATTACAGTATACTACTGTGTAAGCGAAAAGCTCTTATGAGCATTTTTGGCTTAGTTTTAAGTGTAGCCATAACAATATCAGGAAGACTATATTTTTAGCAGGCTTACAGACAACAGACTGACAGATTCAGCTTTTGTACACATGACCAAATCAGTCTGTTGAGGCTTCTTCATTTGTACACTGTAATTCTTCATTTGTAAACTAGGGCTCAAGATTCTTTGCATTTAACTGTGTAGCACACTTGGGCAATTGACTCGTATAGACATCTTGACATTGTTTTAAGTATAGCCAAATCAGTCTGTTTAATCATATGAGCTCTTCATTTGTATGATTTGTGTGCTCATCCTATAGTATTTTATACTACTAAGAAGAGGATACCCGAAGAAGAGTTGTGGTAATAGGGAATGTAGACTTATCAAAAGAAGAGGAAGCTTTTTTAAAACTAGGAAGAGGTTTCAAAGTTAAAGAAAGAAATGTAGATTATGAGGAAGTTATATATGACATTGAAGAAGCAGTGCTCCATATAAAAGAAGAACCAGCAAGAGACAAGATTAGAAGAAGAACAACAGCCATACTGAAGAAAGAAATGGGAAAACAAGGAAAAGTAGATAATTTGAGTCAAAAAGAAAGGGAAGGGATGAAGAAAATAAAGAAAAGAAATGATGTGGTGATAGAGCAGGCAGATAAAGGAGGAGCAATTGTGTTGAAGGAAAGAGAATGGTAAGGAAGGAAGTTTGAAGACCTAAAAGAAAACGGATATGAGGAGATTTGTGGAACAGAAGAAGAACAAACTATAAAAGAAAGGGTCATACAAGACTGTAGGAGGAGTGGATTCAAGAAATGCATAAAGGAGACAGGAAGACTACCAAGCTTGAAAGGCTTTCCAAAGATACACAAAGAGGAGATAAAGATAAGACCAGTAATGAACTGCAGAAACAATATTTTGGAACCCTTGGAAAATAAATTAAAGGAAGTTATTGAAGTGTTAGTAACACAGCAAGAAAGCAGAGCAGTTAAGAACAGCGAACAAGTAGTAGACCTCATTAAAGGACTTAAGTTAAATAAGATGAATATGACAATGTTTAGCTTAGACGTGAAAAGTATGTTCCCGAGCATCAAGAGGGGTCACGTTTTGGATATTATTAAAAAGAGATTGGGACAAGAAATTATAGGAGAATGGGATAGTGAAAGGGTAGTGAAGGCGCTGGAAACCATTTGGAATAACGGTTACAGTATAGTGGGAGATAAAATAATGTTAATGAGTGAAGGACTGAATATAGGTTCTAGCCTAAGCCCAGCAATGGCTGAATTTGTTATGAATGAATGGGAAAAGAAAGTGATAGAAAAAGGAAGTGACAAAATAATTCTGTTTTGCAGATATGTGGACGATTGTTTTGGCATATGGAAGCCAACGAAGAGGCAACTCGACATTTTTGCCAAAGAAATACAAGATGAAGAAAGAGGGGTATTTTTGGAACTTGAAATAGAAGAAGAAGACAAATTAAGATATCTTGATATATTGATGAAGAGGAAGTGAGGAGAAGAAATTTAAACCGCTTGGCATCAGAAGAAGTATGCAGCAGGGGTATTCTGCCACAAAAGAAGTGATGTAAGTGAGGTGACAAAAAAAAAATTATAAAGAATATGGAGGACAGAATAAAGAAAATATGCACGAAGAAATGTGAAAAAGAAGGCAAAATAAATAGCCTATGGAAACAGCTGGAAAAGAATGGCTATGAGAAGCAGGATAGACTGGACATAAACAGAAGAAGGAAGAAAAGAGGAAGGGGAGAATTGGAAGAGAAAGAAAAAGAGGAAGAGAAAGAAAAATAGAAAATGGTTTGGAATAAGGAGTATGGGGAAGACCACAGAGAAGATATGCAAAATCCTTAGGAAAGCGGGCATTAAAACTTACAGGAAGGGAGGGAGAAGCATCTTAGGAATAGCGAAGAATGTAAACAAGGAAAAGGTAAACAGAGAAGAGGAAGAGGAAGGGATTATCTACGAAGTAAAATGTAAAGAATGTCAGAGTGTGTACATAGGAGAAACGAAAAAGATACTGAAAGACAGGTTGAAACAACATAGGGATGATGTACGACTCAAGAGAGAGAGAGAAATGCGATATTTAAACACACGAGAGAAACAGGACATGACATAGAGTGGGATGAGGCTAAGCAGATAGGAAGGGAGAAGAGAATGCTAGTGAGAAAATGGAAGGAAGACAAGGAAATCGAGAACAAAGGTGAAGAGGGCACAATGAATTGGAATGGGGGACTGAAGTTAAACAAAAAATGGAAGAAGGTGTTAGAAAGAATGGAAAGGACAAGAGAGAAAGAGGAGAGGAGAAGGAAGAAGAATTAAGGAAAAAGAGCGTGAGATATAAAGCCCAAGCACATTCTATATGGAAGTAAATATGTTTAGCCTTTTAGGTGAAAGTACAGTTGACAAGGGAAAGCCACCTGCTAGAAAGTTCTAGAACAACTTTCTAATAGTCTGGAGGGAGTAATGTTTGTGTATATATAATGCCCTGTTTTTTGTATCTTGTTACTTTTGTACTTGATACAGAGTCTGAAGAAGACCTTGCTAGAAGGTTGAAACGTTACCTTTAGTTTATGTTTTTAATAAAATAAATTACTGCCTTGATCAGCATATGTATATTTTTTCATAATCATGGAAACAAGGCTTAATGGTGCTATGTAATATGTCTGCACTGAGGATCCAATCTGGTATCCTTTAATACAAGACAACAATGCAATTGGGAAGGCACAATCACAAAATCACATATGGTAAAAAGAAATTAGCAACTACAGGGTATAGAGAAAGTTATGCACACATGATTTTAAGTTACGTAATTTCGTACAAAGAGAGAGAGAGAGAGACATGAATCTTACATTGGTAATTAACTCTGCAGTCTGGATATTTCTTTTAAAGATTAAATTAGATTATCATGCTGTGCATGAACGTTCAATAAGGGGAAATTGACTAAGGTTTAATAATTTTAGCACGAAGTGAAAACAAATATGGATAAAAGACAGTTGTGGAATAGCTTGCAAAAATTTTTGATGTGTATTCATGATCTCTGTGATTATCTATCGATTCGATGGAAATAATTATACTTACTTGGGCAAGAAGCGGCAACATCAAAAAATCAACCTCCCAAAGCAGCTAGCAGGGAAACGGGATTTTGTCAAAATAACCGTTCTGCGCTGTAATTGGACACCGGGAGATACAACGGCAGGAATGTAAAAAATTAACTTCAAAAGCAGGAAAGTATGCAAAAAAGAATAGGTACTGGTTACTTGAAATAGTATACGTAATACTTCCTTCGAAAATCTTGCACACACTACTGCACCTTACTACCATAAAAAAATAAGGTTATTGACCACATCTTCTCACCTCCGGCATTGCAGCAGAGCGCACACTAATCGATTTTTCGTGGAGATTGATATCATCCGACCATTCCTCCGTGGCCAGGCTGTCTATCCATTGGTCAGCTGTGGATTCATCCAGAAGAAACTTTTCCCAATCAGTGTCCACGATTCTATAGTTGCTGACTCTTCTCATTCTGTGCAGAGGTTCCGCCTCCTCAACAAGGCTTTCCTGGGATTGTTTGAAATTGAAAATTGCAAGAAACAATAACGGCAACAAAGCCTTGTTTATCCACGCTGTGTGTCCAGTCTTCATCTTGTTTCACCGGCGAAAGAATTTGTTGTAAAGCGCTCTTGGAGGAAATGTTCACTAGCGTTGGCTGATGATCTGCAAGAACAAGAACAATACAATCTTGGTTAGTTTAAAGACCACAAGTCACAGACATTCCGAGAAAGTTATCTTGTATAACATCCATTCCCCCAAAATGCACACACCTTGTACACAGATGAAAGATTTTAACATTCAGAATTTAGGGATGCATTGGGTTTTCTAGCCCAAAGTCTAAATTATATGTTTGTTATAGTTTGTTTCTAATTTCTCTTTATTCACAGAAAGGCTAAAGGGACTGGATCTACGGTTTAACGTGGTATCCGAAGCACTATTTGACTGTGCCGGGTATCGAACCAGGAACTCCTTGATAACAAGGCGACGATGTTAGCACTACGTAATCGGGGTTACTACAAATCATAGAATTACCAACGTTGACTATGTGAACACTTTGATCAGTTTTAAGATGGGTCGGATCATGCGATATGAGTCAATTGCATACATTTTCACCTCCTTAGCTAGAAATTAGCACAATACCTGTCGCCCAACGATCTAAATGGACCAAAATGCTCTTCATGGTTTCATAACAGATGTATGTATAAAGTTTTTCACTGCATTCCTTGCAAGGGCTCAAATGTGAGGATGATTCCCGTTAACCCCCGAGGTAATGACCAGCTGCTGGGAAGGGGAGGGCCAAGCAATGACTCATTTTTCCGTGTCGCTCTCGCGAATGTCAGATCGCTAGTTCCGAAAATGGACGAACTGCGGCTTGTTGTAAAAGAGGGAGACTTCGATTTGATTGTCATTACAGAAAGCTGGATAAAGGACGGAACACCACTATCTCTAATTAGTATACAGGGTTATGAAACGCTAACAAAAAATAGAACCAAGAAAAACT
This sequence comes from Lepisma saccharinum, assembly GCF_977018435.1. NCBI lineage: Eukaryota > Metazoa > Arthropoda > Insecta > Zygentoma > Lepismatidae > Lepisma > Lepisma saccharinum. The sequence continues at coordinate 104,861,584 of NC_139232.1, forward strand.
GTGGCGGAATTGTAGTTTTTCATAAATCTAACTTAATTGTTCGAACAATAGAGACGAAAGTAAATACTGAAGGCATCGAAACGTTAACTTTGATTCTGAAGTACATGAATAAACAGTTTGGTGTATGTTCCATATACAGACCGCCAAATGTCCCATACACAAAACTTACATTGTTCGAAGAATTAATGTCCGAAATCTATCCACTAGTTGATAATCTCTTCCTCTTAGGAGATGTAAACTGCGATTATCTCACCCCGAATAAACCAGAAACACGGCTTTTAAGATCGATTTTTGATTCATTTGGTCTAACGCAAATAGTTAATAAACCAACCCGTATCACCGAAAAAAGTAAAACGCTGCTTGACATCATAGCTGTCGACAATACAGAATTACTGTTTAAAACTGACGTCACTGTCCCAATCGGTAAATCAGACCACTGCGTTGCGTACGCTGATTTCTTGTTGCAGAAGCCGGAACCTCAAGCGAGTTACGTTTATTGTAGAAATTTTAATACCTTCAACGAAGAAAGTTTTGCAAAAGATATAACTGATGTAGATTGGTCAAAGCTTTACTCACTTGATGATGTTAATAATAAAGTGGAGTTTTTGACCTCAAATATACAAAATGTTTTTGACACGCACGCACCTCTAAAAATCGTAAAGCACAATAAGAAAAATGCACCGTGGATCACCAGTAATGTTAAATTGTTGATGAGAATCAGAGATAACGCGCTACGAAAGTTCAAACGTTCGAACAATCCAAGCGACTGGCAACAATATAAAGAACTCCGGAATTTTACAACAACTGTCATAAGACAAGAAAAGAAATGTTATCTTACCTTCAAATTTGGCGGGAAAAATTTAAACCGGAGAGAAACATGGAATGAGTTGAAACAATTGGGTATTGTTAACAATAAAAAGCCTCACGATAATACATTCTCTCTCATAAGTACCACTGAAGATTTAGATGCTGTTAATGACCATTTTGGTAAAATTTGCAATGAATCTGAAATTCCTCCTCCACTTAAGGCTCAGCAAATAAATCATTTCGAGAACAAAACCTGTTCCACCGCTGAACAATATTTTAGCTTTACTGAGGTAACTGAAAAAGATGTACATAGAACTATTTATAGTATACGCTCAAATAGTTTTGGAGTAGATGGTATCAGCACTAAAATGCTCAAACTTTCTTTGCCTTATGTTTTATCTCCGCTAACGCACGTCATTAACTCCTCTCTTTCCAGTGGCGTCTTTCCTGAAATGTGGAAAGAAGCACGAATCCTGCCACTTCAGAAAAAGCAGATCGCCACTTCTTACAATGACTTTAGGCCTATCAGTCTTTTGCCTGTGCTATCTAAAGTACTCGAGAAAATAGTGCATTCTCAGATGTTAAACTACGTTAACACGAATAATTTACTGCCGCTGCAGTCCGGATTTCGTGAGAAACACAGCACAGCCACTGCTCTTGCTAAAGTTGTGGATGATATTCTCTATGCCATTGATAAACAGCAAGTCACTATTTTAGTACTTCTGGATCTCAGTAAGGCTTTTGACACTGTGCAGCATGATTTATTATTAGCCAAACTTAAATATTACAAGTTTTCTCCTTCAACATTAAACTGGTTTCAAACATATCTATTTAACAGACGCCAAAGGGTCGTATTACATAATTCACCATCTCACGTGTCTCAACCTATAACGCTGAAAGCAGGCGTGCCGCAAGGATCGATATTAGGCCCCCCCCCTCCTCTTCACCCTTTACACTGCAGATTTGCAGCAAGTCATAAAATTCTTCACTCCACATTTTTACGCAGACGATACCCAGTTATATTTCTCAGATCATTACGCTTCGTTGGAACATAAGCTTCAGTCACTAAATTCTGACTTGAACATCGTCAGTAACTGGTGTGTATCTAACGGTCTTAAAATAAATCCAGAAAAATCCACTTTCATGATCATTGGTTCTAATTATTCAAGGTCGTTAATTAAAAATATTAAGATCGAGCTCAAAATGAACAATTTGCCCATTGTCAGGAATAACACTGCTAAAAATCTTGGTCTGATTTTTGACGAAATTTTTGATTGGACAGAACATGTAAAGACGCAATGTAGGAAAGCTTATGGAACACTTAGGAATCTGAATCGTTTCCCTGACTTCCTCCCTGCGGAATGCAAGCTAAGACTCATCCAAGCATTAATCTACCCTTTGTTCGACTATTGTGATAATGTTTACGGCCCTCAACTCTCGCAAAAGCTCAGTAAAAAAATACAAATGGTGCAAAATGCCTGCTTCCGATACATTTTTCAAGCAAAAAGATCCGATCATATTCTTCCATTCTTAAATAATAATCAGGTTCTTACCATGGCAAACAGAAGGAAGTTGCACTATCTCTGTTTTATACGCCGCATACTGACAGAAGGTAAACCGCAGTACCTGTTTGAGAAGATGCATTCCCGTAGGGAAATCCATCAGTATGTTACCCGTAAGCGGAACAACTTCGATTTACCCCATCATTCTACCACAGCCTACAAATCATCTTTCTCCTTTTCGGCTCCCAAAGCATGGAATGCATTGCCTGCAAATATCGCTAGTGTAAACAACCCATTATATTTCAAAGGAAAAATAAAAGATCTGCTGTTAATGGAACAATGGCAGAGTCGGGGCACATACTAAAGGTATCAAGTCACTCACTATAAGGAATTGTATTATTGTATTATTATTATTATTGACTTTTTGTATTTCTAGTTACACTTTTTTTTTGTATGCAACTAAATCCTATGTATTTTTTCTTTCTTAATTTTTATTTTATTTTTTATTTGTATTATTATTATTCTTTTTTACGTTTAGCTTACTGTTCCATAAGCTTATAATAATCACATATGTATTATATTGACAAGGGTTAGGTGGCAGAGCAGCCCTTGGCTGAACCTCGCCCGCTGAATAAAGAAAATTTTTTTATTATTATTATTATTATTATTATCCAAGGAAATGCGCACACACGTTACGAAAGCCACACAGGTGGACGAGAGAGTTCAGTGGTCGACTCACGTAATCGTCACAGAAGATCCTGTGTTCCAGTCTCTGCTTTAGCATGGGTGAATTTTGCTTGATCAGTGCCACCTATTCACCATTCATCCCCATCGACGGGATTAGCCAACAGTAAACGCAAAAAAATCCAAATAAAAAAATCTTTATCTTATATTGTGTAACGTTGTCAACCCTTCCGTACACGGGTGAAATTGTTATTACGTGACTGGACGGGTTGTGCCTATCAGGAATAAAAAAAGTCAATTAAATTATAAACAAAAACTTTTGTAAATAAAATAGCTATTTGGTTGAACAAATATGTGTATTACTAATTGATACATAATTATGGAAACATGAAAATCATGATTTTAAGTTGTTTAACTTTAGTGTTAATCGAAGGTATCAGGAAAGCACATCTTACAGAATTTTGGATGCCCCTTTAAACTGTTTTTCCAATTTTGTTTATCCCAGCTAAGCAAACAATGCACGAAAAACAAACCTTTTTGCTTATGTTACTCTTACGTTTTTCAGATTTTTTTAAAAGAAAAAAAACAATTTTCGAGTAAAAAGATTTTTTTTATATAGCAGCGTGATGCATGCCACCGTTGTGCTCCTTCAGAATGATTGCGTCATCATCGCCTACAGTTCCGGCCAGCCAAATAGGAAGAATAATGACAATTTACATTTGCGAACGGTTCAGAAAAGAAATATGGAAGATGTCCTTGCCAACATGAAATATTTCCGGTTATATAACACATTAGTTGTCCTTGTACATACCGAAGCGTCGGAATGGCATTTTCTGAATGAAAAATGATTGCACTTTCTTCAATCTGAGCGTTGATATTGTAATCACAAAGACATTACATTAGTCTTGATTGCGAATTAAAGTTAAAAAGGAGGGAACGTAAATATAAATAGTTAATGAACAATAGAGTGTCGTTAATTATTGTATGGACAAAGAAACCGATTGAGAAGGACCTTCCAGATACACTGTAAAAAAATACACTTCTTGTACACTTTTGGTAGATTTTCTTGCATATAATATGCACAAGATGTGTACTGAAGGTGTTGCAAAAGTGTACTTAAAGTGTTCTAGATGTGTGCGATCCGATATGACGAAATTTTGTACACTTGTTTCACACTTTGGGGACACATTCAAAGTTGTGTGTACTTCTTCAACGCTTTCTGTACACCCTTGTTTAAAGTAAGTCTGTACACTTTGTAACACATGATTTCCTTTTGTGTTGTTGGTCATATCGATTGTTATTTTATACTTTTTTGACAATTGAATATCTTATGAACATAAATCAATTTCATTATATAAAGCAGTAACACACTTGAAAGCAAGGAACATTAAACAATAACAAAATATAACTATGTTTTTCCTGGAACGCATGGAAATCGCATTGCATCATGAAACTATCAATACTTTTTTTTTTAATGTACCAATTTGATAATTGGATAAATCTCATTAAAATGGAAGAACGAGCAAGTTGAATGTTCCTAGGAAATTAATATATTTTCTTAAATCGAACTATTCATCTTTAAAGCACACCAAAACAGATCGTTAACTTCGGGGGGCTGGTTTTTGCTGGAAACTTGTCATCATCATTATTGTGTAACGCCACTTACTTCGCCTTACGGAATCGGGACGATGAGGTAATAAGAATAAATTCAAATTGCGGAAGTATCCGGAACAGACAATTTAGGCCGTGAAACAGTCTGTGCGTGCTCAACGACTATTGTGTCTGTATGTTTTTGTGTGACTGTAGAAAAGAAATTTGCAGTATTAAAAAGAAGAACCAACCAGAGAAGAAAAGAAGCAGTGAGTATCATTTTATTTTACTCTGGAATGTAATGACTTGTTTGTTTTAATGTACTGATTAGTAACTAAATGTTGGTGTAATTTCAAAATAAAATCGTGATCTAACAAAAGCACATGAATGACACTGTCTATTGCTACTTGAGGTTGCTTAACAACAATAAAGCATTCTAATCTAATATCTTTATGAAAAGTTTCAGAACGTATAGTATCTTAGCAGCCATGGAACTATTTTCGCAAGAGTTACTACGCGAGTTTCTTGCTACAAAATTGCAAAATTTAGGAATAAATCAGATATTTTAATTTATTTTTGGTTGCAGATAATGTTACTTTGTACTGGTGAAAAAATAAAATGGAAGATGGTAAAGGATACAAAAATATGAAACTACCAAATTTATATTGCCAAAATTCAAACAATTTGGTTTCCATTTCCTTTGGCGGAGATAAAAACATCCCTGGCAGGGATAACAAAAAAAACATTATTTTACCCGGGTTAAATCACGGCATCCAGGCCCGTAGCTAGAGGGGGACAGGAGGGCAACTGTGCCCCTGAGACCCTGCTCTGCCCCCCCCCCATGTGAAAAATCAAGGAAATGTTTTTCGCGATAACAATTACGAATTAGAAGAATGAGTTAAGATTGAATGAAGGAGAAAGTTACGGAAACTATTTATACATGGACGAAGCTTGTTGCTTCGAACTAATGGGAAAAGTTCAACCTTTACTGAAAAGCAAGCTTTGGTGTCCGTAAGTTGACCATGTGTAGCGAAACTTTCAAATGTTTGGAATGCTAGGTTATTTTGGGTCAAACTGAAGGCATCCTGTAACTTGAACCCACTCGCAACCCCCCAACCAACGTCTGTTGGCCTGTGTTTGCCGCTCGCTTTGGGGAAAGTGGGCTTCGACGGACCTTGCCCCCAACCACTTCCACATCTGGTTCAGACCATTGACGAGAGCCGTTGTTGAGGGAGAGAAAGAGACGCATTCTTCTTTGCACATTGATTTGTTACGGATGTCTAGTGTGTTAGAGAAACTTGGAGATATTTTCTTCAGAAACGAGTTGCAAGGTAAGTTTGAGTTTATTTACCTCATCTAACATTAAGTAAAACTCTTGTCATGTCACGTCAGAATGGCTTTTCAATTCATAGTGGCATGATGGGGCCTCGACCGAAATGAAGTAATTCATGTTATTCAGATTTGAAAATGCTCACATATACATTAGAATATACTAGAGCTGAGCCGATACCACCATTTGCCGTCGCCGATGCCGATCCCGATACATGAATAATTCCAGTACAAAGTAACAAAGGCTGGTTACCGAGTCATGCTAACTCATCACATCACTAGGCACGTATCTAGAAATATATAATTTGGGGAGCCAGTCCGAGCCAAGTGTCTCACTAATATAATAATAGAAGTGTTTCTACTTAATACGTTAATAATTATTTGTAATATGAAAATTAATTAATTAGTACTTAATTTCTCCGATGTGTAGGGAGTATTGTTGTATCTAACGACAGGCTAAGAAACGGAGGAAAGACAACGTTTATACTTATTTTGTTCTTTCTATATCTTGACTAAAAAAATATTGTAATTACACAAATAGTAAAAAGACGCTATAAAATCAGAGATAAAACAGCAAACATTCATCATCTGGCTTACGTGTAGTTAAGACCGCTAATATTTGTGTAATAACAACAGTAATGGCAAGGAAACTTGTCAAAGAAATAAAAAAAATTGAATATTTATTGAATAACAAAAATAATGATGGTACGTCCATTTGATGAAAAGTAAAGTTCCTGATAAATTGTTTATGTACATTATTGTAAGTGGTGGTGTACATAAATCTTTAGAAGAGCCTCTCCGATGGTGTTGCCGTCGCCTTGTAGAACGAAGTGCGCATAGAACTCCCTCCCGCCACATCGTAACTCTCGGCGCCACCGTTGTTGTCTGGTTGGTCTCATGCTTATTCCCCGCTCCCCACTTCCCTTGCCAGCGTGTAGAGCGCCTCATTGTCATAGTTATAACCACCTGGCTTGTATATTTATATACTATCACCTGCATTATGACCAATGAAAATTTGATTTTTGCAATTCAGGTAATGAACCTTTCACAGTAAAATTGTTATCATGAAGTAAATTTGATACTACCAAAGGTGACTGCTACCTAAATATGTGTCAGAAAAAATAGTTCAGCCGCGGTGGCTCAGTCGGTAACGCGTCTGACTACCATGATAAAGATCCCGGGTTCGATCCCCGGCCGGTTCAAATCCGGGAACCTTTCTAACGTTGGAAGCGGCCCAGGCGCCCACCCAGCGTCGAATGACATTGGGTACCTGGGGGGTAAAGGCAGTCAGGGGCGTGATGCTGATCACATCACCCCCACTCACGACCGAATCAAGAAAGTGTGGGGCGTTACCCCCACACCCCCTATACGCCTTCATGGCGTGGTGCTAAGCACAGGGGAGCACTTTATTTTTTTTTACGATTGAAAATTACATTTGGAACAAAGTATGATTTTATTTTATTGAGAAATATTATATTTGCTTTATGTTATGATTTCAAACACTACAATGGGTGAAGATCATATTTCAAATTGTAAGACAATACATTGTCAGGAAGACGTCTGAGTGGAAAAGCAAACAAGTCCACAAATATTTTGCACCTGTTAAAATTATTTCTGTGGCCCGTCAATTTCAAGCTTATTGTGTATCTCCTTTCAATGCTGTTGATATTTTCTATTCTAATTCAGTTCCTGTAAGAGATGAAACTCTTGTTTGGCAACGAAAAGATGCATGAAATGAAACAAAACTGAAGGAACTTGCATCATTCATTGTGTCAATTGTGGACAAACCAGTGATGATTCTGTGAGTACCTACATATATGTATTTACACGTAAGACCATGCATATTTCATTTTTATTTTTCTTATTTTTGCGGGGGAAAGTAGTGGGAAAGTACCTATAACCAGGACAAGAAAGGAAGAGCCCCCCTCAAGCAGAATTGTCTACACTTAAACCTAGCTCAACATGCCCATATGAGCTTTTTGCTCAAGTGTGGAAGCCCCTCTAATCGAAGAGTTTTGTAAAAAAGCCCTCATGGATTCCATGAGAAAGGAAGAGCCCCTCGGATTGATGAGGCTACACTTATAAAAGGCACTTCTGTGAGATTGTTGTCCATAAACTTGTCAAAAATATGCCTTTCTTGATATTTTTTTTGCCCACACTTAAAACTAAGCCAAGATGCTCATAAGAGCCACCTACACACACACCCATACCTACCCATATTTACTTCCGGTCTATTTTTACCTATTTCTGCCCACTTCCGGTCCATTTCCGGTCTATTTTTGGCTATTTCTACCTATTTCTGCCCACTTCCGGTCCACTTCCGGTCCACTTCCGGTTTACTTCCGGTCCACTTCCGGTCCACTTCCGGTTTACTTCCGGTTTACTTCCGGTCCACTTCCGGTCCACTTCCGGTCCACTTCCGGTTTGACTACTTCCGGTCCACTTGTGGTCAAGTTGTGGCCTATTTCTGATATATTTATATTGCATCATGCTGTGCAACAAATTATTATCCAATAAATTATTAGATACGTGTTGTTTTCTGATTGGGTGCTTATGACATAATGTAATTATGTGTTATATTCTGATTGGCCTATTGTTTCAGATGTGTTGTTTTCTGATTGGGTGCTTATGACATAATGTGATTATGTGTTATATTCTGATTGGCCTATTGTTTCAGATATTTTCAATGCGGTCCGTGCTTAGTGTATATAAAGAGATTTTGCATTGCATATCAGCCAGTATTGTAAGAGCTGTTGAAGAGTAAGGTTGTATTGTTCCAGTGCTGCTTATATTTTTTAATTGTAGATTTGTATAAATTGAATTACAAATCACACTGCTGAACCCAACTGATATTTTTATCCAGCATAGAGATTTGATTTGAACCCCAAGAAATTGTATATAAATACCAAAGCCAAAAATATTAGCACACATATATACATACACACATACACACACACACAAAGCACAGTGCTGAACCCAACTGATCCAGCATAGAATTTTGAATTGAAGCCCAGGAAATTGTATATAATAAACAACAAGAAAAATGCCAAAACAAAAATATTGTGACCAATGCAATAAAAATATATTTAGCTCTAATTGGGCCAGACACCAAAAGATTTGTAATCCAGACAAATGCAAAACTCCCACAAAAATATGCCCCAAATGCCATAGAAAATATAACATGCAATACTTCGCATATACACATAAAGATACTTGTTCTGCACAGTCATCAACATTGCCCCCACAAGCATCTACATCTGGTCTGAAAAGAAAGCATGAAGCACCTCTTAATGCCAGAGTTCCAGTATTCATACACCTAGTCCTATTGCTCCTAGAAGAATTGAGGCTAGTCAGGATCCTATTGAATTGGGTCTTCTTGCTCAAAAATATTTAACCACACCTAAAGACAATAAAGATGAGGTGTTTGGCTTATATGCTGACACAGAGCTTGATGGCAGCATCATACATAGAATTGGCAATTTCAGAGTAACATTTATGGGAGATGATATAATTGTATATTCAGAATCTCGACTTGGAGAAAAAGGTGCTTTTGTTAAGTACTCCGGCACACCTGGATTGTGGGAATTGATGACTAGGAAAAGGCCTGGCAGCTATACAGATCAAGATTATGAGGATTACAAAGAAATATTAATAAAATCAGATGCTCTATACCAGAACAATGATCCCACACAAAAAAGGGTTAAGTCGAGCAGTGGGGCAAAATACAACAATTTAATCAAGCCCATATGGTCACAAATCAAGACTGGCAGTGGAATCAAACAATACAACACCCTGCCCAAAGAATTTGTGTGGGTTGATGATGTCAGGAAACTTGTAGATAGGCTATTGGTGATAGCTGGGGAGGAAAATGCTGGCAACAACAATTTTTACAATGAAAAGGTTGGAATTATGGACATGATAAGCACCAAATTGTCTAATTTTATAGTGAATGACACTAAGGGCATTGGATATCTCATAAAAATTATTAATACTCTACCCCCCCAAATTTTGGAATATTTCTGAGGGTCGGGGCCTTGTTAATGACATTATAAACAAGCTGCCATTTGAACTGCATATTCCAGGCTATCAGTATTGTGGTCCAGGCACAAAATTAGATCATAGATTACACAGAGGTGATCCTGGTGTTAACCCCTAGATGCTGCTTGTAGAGACCATGATATTGCATACAACACACATTCTGATCTTGACAAGAGACATGTTGCAGACAAGAAATTAGAAGAGGCTGCATTTGGTAGATTTGTAAGCAAAGATGCTTCTTTAAGTGAAAAAATAGCAGCATTGGGAACCACCATAGCTATGAGCACCAAACAAAAACTGGGGTGGGGGTTGTGAATATGTATATAATAAACCTACAATGAAGGCCAAGGGTGTTATGTATCAAATACCTTATGCAGGTCTCAAATCTCTTAAAACTATTGACAGTCTTTTGACCAAAAAGCAGCGCAAGAAAAAAAATTCTTGTATTGCCAAGGGTCATGGTATGAAATTGTTGCTTAGTACCCCCCAATTAAAAAAATTACAGCAATCAAGAAAAAAATCACATGTGGGGGGATTTATATTTACCATCCCTGCCATCTTAGCTGCTCTCGGGGCTGTGGGGAGCTTGGCCGGGGGATCAGCCGCAATAGGAAAGACAGTAATAGATGCCAAGAAGAATAGGGCAGAATTAGATGAGCAGAGGCGCCATAACCTGGCAATGGAGAAACAGGGCAAAGGTGTTAAGAGAGCCATGAATAAGTTTAAAAAAAACAAGAGCCGCTTACAAACCAAGATATTGAAGCTTTAATCAAGCCACTGGGCATCAAACATTTTAGAGGTGTGTACATGTCTGATTCTTTACCAGAACAACCACTCAACAAAGAGTGTGGCATTGTTAATTTGGATAAGTACAAAAATCAGGGCACTCACTGGATCTGTTATCTTAAATATTTAAAAAATGAGGCATTTGTGTTTGATTCATTTGGGGGTGTTCCACCTGAAAATTTAATAAAATATCTAAATTCAGCTAATCTTTATTACAATAATGCCCGTGTTCAAAACTTCAAAGATGTTAATTGTGGACATTTGTGTTTATCTGTTCCTAGATACATGTCTCAAATAAATAAACCATCAATTGAAGATTTTCAAAAAGCCTTGTGGTATCTGAAACATCATGGGGGTATTTCACCTCACCAGCCAAAATTCAATATTGAAACTCAAATTACATGATGATATTGTGTATCCCAAAACAATAGCTCTCAGGGCATTTTATGGCATGTACTTGATCCCTAATATTACACACCACAACAACACAATTGCAGTAGGGGATCAAAAAATTGTTATTACTCCAGGGCAATATAATCTGTCCACTCTAAATGCTCAATTACCCAGAGGTATAGTGTTAAGTCAAAATTCTGTCACTCACAGAGTAGAAATTGTATCTGCTACAGAAACAGTGGATCTGGGTACTATAGGAGAGCTGTTAGGCTTTGAGAACAACACAAAACTTGAAGCAGCAATCAAACACACTGCTATGAATATACCTAAATTCTTAGCCATAGAAACTCTGAATATTCACTGTAATGTGGCTGAGGGTATGATCACCAAATCAAATGGCATAGGCACTCACAAACAAACAGGCATCATTGCAACATTCAAACCTAATTCTGAATTTATGGAGCCCATCATCTACAATCCATCCCCAACATTATATTTTCCTGTGTGTCATAATAGAATAGATTATATTGAATTGATGGTCACTAATGAAAAAGAAGAATTAGTTGATTTTGCTGGAGCCACAACAACTGCAATCATAGAGATTAACATTTAAATAAAAATACATACAAGAAAAAAATGGAAAATATTGAGAGTTATGAGCTACAATCATTCCCCCCAAACAGGAGGACATTTGCAAATTTAAATCAACCCAACACAGAGATTGAGGTTGATCGTGATGTAGGGGATGGATTTATACACCCTCACAGAGCAGATCTATACATCAAATTTGATGTTGTAAAGCTCGATGGTACCGATTATCCGGCAAATTCAAATATAAGATTGGTAGATAATTTTGTGCCGCATCTATTCTCTGAAATTGAGATCAGAAAGCATGGCGTTGTTATAAACAGAGTGGATTATCCCGGCATTACCTCCACAGCTTTGGCCACATTAAAATTATAAAAAACCGAGGCTTCATACTACAAAATAGGTGGATTTGAGGCTGGTGATAAGATATTATCTAAGAACCACACAGTGCTGTTCCCTATGCGCCTGTTGCCAGGATTCTTCTCAGATTACAAAGAAATTATGTGGAAGGGTGGGTTAAGAATTACATTTAGAAGTGCTGCCAATGATAACAATGCCTTGATGAGGTACAGTGCAATAAACCCTACAGGAGAAGCTCTGCCTAATACCCTACCAGATGCAGGCAAATGCATTATTCAGACTATGGAGTTAAGAATCCCTGTTGTTGAGTATGAGGCCAGTTATGCTCTTAAATACAAAGCTGATATAATAAAAAATCCACAGGTTCCTCTACAATTTTATACATATCAATGTGTACAGAAGCCCGCATCTGGTACATATTATGAGTTTGATGCTACAAATTCATTCTCCAGTATTCAATATGACATGCCTGATTTTGTGGTGGTACTGTTTCAGACTGGAAGACACAACAATCAGGAAAAAAATTCAAGTAAATTTGATAACTGCAACATCAAGAACATATATCTTAAAAATGGCAGAAATGAGGTCTTTCCCAGAGAAAATTATAAAAATTATGGGTGGGTGTGTAGGTGGCTCTTATGAGCATCTTGGCTTAGTTTTAAGTGTGGGCAAAAAAAATATCAAGAAAGGCATATTTTTGACAAGTTTATGGACAACAATCTCACAGAAGTGCCTTTTATAAGTGTAGCCTCATCAATCCGAGGGGCTCTTCCTTTCTCATGGAATCCATGAGGGCTTTTTTACAAAAATCTTGGATTAGAGGGGCTTCCACAGTTGAGCAAAAAGCTCATATGGGCATGTTGAGCTAGGTTTAAGTGTAGACAATTCTGCTTGAGGGGGGCTCTTCCTTTCTTGTCCTGGTTATAGGTACTTTCCCACTACTGGGGAACACAGTATTTGACATTATACATTATTAATTTTTGGATTTTTGAAAAGTGAGAGATAAGCAATGATATGACATTAAGGGCAAAAACTGGAATAAATTCCTAAACGAGAAGTTTTAAATTTATTTACAGGCCCAACAGTTTCTGGAGCCTGCATTTTCCTAAGTATTCTATAAAGCAATGTAGAATAGATTTCGAACCAAAATGTGTGATTAAAAAGTCTACAAAAATCCAAGTATGCATGTATGGATGTTGGCAGGAATCGTAAAAAAAAAAAGAAAATCTTCTTTTTCACTGAACTTTCTGAGAATAATCCAGAACGTTTCTTCGATGCCATGAAAGCTATTTGAGGTGCTCTATTTAACATTATTTGTTTTTTTAAAACCAGAAAAAACGTAATGTATTGTGCGTTTCACAAAGGTGAAGATAAGAATTTCCATTCTAACAGCACATTCATTATCTTGTGTAATAACTGTGTATGTTGACCCAAAATTTGAGATTTTTATGTTTAAGTGGACTTAAAACACCAGATCAACCAACTGTGCGGGAGTGGTTATTCACAGCGCGCTACGACACCAGGAGTTCCGGGTTCGAACCCCGTCTGGGTATGGGTGTTCTTTGTGTTTGTACCTTCATTAATTTTATCGTATCATCTTCGCAATTAACCAAATGTGACAAAAAAGCGACTCTAAGTAACAAAAATGAAATCAAATCATTGATTGATTGCTCGATTTGGTTTATTTTACTTCGTTTTTCCGCCACTTTTGGCTAATCACGAAGATGATACGATAAAATTGATGAAGGGACACACACAAAGAATACCCATGGCCAAGCTGAGATTCTAACCCAGGATCTCTGGCTTAGTAGTCAAATCAAATCGTTTTTTATTTTCGAATGTGGGTGGGGTTTACGTGTACATTTTTTTTAGTAATCATTCATCATTTTGTAATCTTTTCCTGTTATTGACATTCTTTTTTTTAGGAATACTGGGCCCTAAAGGGGGGAGGGAGGGGTGTGACCCACACCAACCCCCCCTTGAGCACGCCACTGACTGCTACCCCAAGTGTCGACGTCACCGCACGTCACTGCCCAAAACGTTACTAAATTTGCCATTGAACTAAGAAAAATGCCTCCCTGGTGGCTGAGCACGTGATGTTTAATTCACTGTCTTTTCCCCAAGAGTCCTTAATTGAATCAAATTACTAACCATTAATTGGGCTTCTGGTTTTTTGTTTCATCCATATTGTATAAGCATGATCACATAAAAATATAGAGAGTAATGTATGAATCTGGAAAGAAATGAACCTTAGAAGAAGTTTTCATGGACAGGAACTGCTTTTTTAAACATGGTGTCATTTTATTATATGCAAACACTTTGTGAACGTATATATTTATATATTTATAGTTGCAATTTGTACATTCTTATTGGTTCTTTTTCAATTATACTACAGCATTATCTTTTCATTGAGTTAGTGTTTATTACTCCCAGTGTTGTGTTTATACTATTGTAACATTATAATGAAGTTTCTTTAAAATTAATTTGTTGTCCATTTGATTCACACATAAGCTCTTAAAAGAATTACAGTTAAGTGTAATGTTATTTATATTTTGGACTACTATATGCATTTTTTGGTTGATTTAAATATAACTTAATATTCAAGTAATGTTTTCTATTATTTAAGAAACCTAGCATTTATGAATGTTATATGTACATATATTTCCAGGATGTATCAACTTTTCAAGGTGTTACAAAGGGTTTCGAAAAGGAAGCGCCCTACCTTGCGCTGCTCATGGAGGAAAAGGAAGTGAAAGGTGTGGTCCTCGTTGCAGGTTTCTTCAAAGTGAGGGACGAAGAAAATCACTCCAGCCTGCTGACATTTTTACTTGCACTTGTTGGGGCATACTACGTTCTTGAAGTAGATTACCCCAAAGCGTGCACCCCTTTCATGGCAGTGTTGGGGTTTATTTTGTTGGGACATAAATACAAAATGTCTCCGAAGGCTACAATTTTCTGCCAAAAGTTTGCAGATTGGCAAAGAGTGAACGTGTAGTTAGTAGCAATGTATGTATATATGTGTGTGTGGGGGGGGAGGGTGTGTTTGTATGTGTGTTGTGTATACACATATAAATGGAAAATATAACCTTTGTCTTGTAAAAGAGCTTTTTGTATCGTTGTCTCTATTAATTCCATATAATTACTCATACTTTGTCCATTGTCAAAAGCTTCCACTAATTTTTCACTGCTGGTGTATATAGTTAAAGAATGTGTTTCTATTACCTCCTCTTTGACAGTGTCTTTTCAATTCTGTAGCATCACACAAAATTTTGGTTCAAAGTTGAAAGTTGTTGCTCTTTTTTTCCTTCAATTGTCAAGTTAAATGTGAGTCAACTGTATTTTTATGCTAGAAACTAAGTATAAGTACTGAATTGCGATATATCTCATGTTGTGCAAGAAGTGTTTTTAATGTGTTCTGAAAGTGTCACTCATGTATTTTCAAAAGTGTTCCAAATGTATGAAGTGTACCAGAAGTGATCAAATGTAGTATCTCGAGTACACTTCTTACACACTTTTGGGACACCTTTATATTAAAAGCACTTCTTGCACACTTCTACAACACTTCTTTTGCAGCACTTTTGTACACTTCCTGTACACTTTTGAAGCACGTCCTGTACACGTTTGAAGCACTTCCTATACATTTTTGAAACACTTCCAAACACTTCTTGTACACATTTAATGTGTACAAGAATTGATCAAAAGTAGTTTTGAGGAAGTATTCCAAAAGTGTGCAGAAAGTGTATTTTTCTTTACAGTGTAGGCTTACGCAGAAAACCTGACTGAGTTTGCAAAACAAGTTCGGTTAAACTTCTTGGTAATCCTAAACTAGAATTTGGTAGCCTTTTTGCTAAATCTAGTTAATATGACCTGCTTATTTTGGTGTCTATGAACAAATATCACGATTACTAATTCAAATTAGTCCTGGTTAACAATAATATGTTTATTGCCTATTTAAACTATTTTTTGTACATTAGAAACTATACGTTTTGTAAATAAAACCTTAAAATGATGACCAAGGCAAACTTTAATTGTATGTAAAATATACATAAGAACGTAACGTTTCCACCCTCGAACAGGGTCTTCTTCAGACAAATATTCACAATAAGAATTTACGTTACGTTTTTATATATATATTTTATACTATAAAAGTTTGCCTTGATCAGCATTTTAAGGTCTTATTAACATGGAAACAAGACTTAACAGTATACGTTTTGTTTGAAAAATTCCTATTTATGTAGCTCTGCCCTTTGGAAGGAATGGTTACGTTTTTGATTCCATGTGGAATGTCAGCGTTACCGTCATGAGAACAATTGAGAAGGTACTTGAATGCAATGGTGGCACGGAGTACACTGTGAAAATGTCAGAAAAAGAGCAAAAATTGATATTTTTGGTGTAGTTTTCGTTATTTAGCGTTGCTACTCTGTCTGAATTTGCTAATGCGAAGATGAGATGACATTGATGAAAACAACATCACGGAACTCGAAATCAGAAACCTCAGTTGCTAAAACGGCAATGAACTCGATGCGCTGACCGCACGTGAACTGGCCCTCGGCTCTCAAAAGGCCTGTGAAACTGAATATAGTTTTCTTCTCTTCTTGCAGGTGGTCTCAGGCCACATTTTTCTTTTCTAGGTACATCTTCTAAGTACTATTTCATGTACTCTCGTAATGTATCAGAAAAACTATGGACAGAAATACTTAAATTGCGATCTATTACAATGTAAATTATAGATATTTGCTCGTCTGTTCATAAGAGCCAGTAATCAACATCGAATGTCTCTTGCGACGTGTCAGATACTAGAACATTACATATTTGATTAAATAAAAAGAACGTCTTTAAAAAAGGATCAGTTATACAACGAATCTTGTCAATGTTACATTGTTGGATTGTAGCAACTTAACTGTCAAGCAAGCAGTCTGTTTTATTGTTATTTAAGATGAATAAAGATGTTATTTAAACGTCACAACAAAAAACACATATGTTTTTATGCTTGTAACAACCGTAGACTACAAGAGAAGTAGTTGCATCATTTAAGTTAAATTGTTCATTGATGGTAAATAATTTAGTTGTAAATAATAATATGTGTGCGTGTGTTAGCCCCTCTTGAGCTTGATTCCTTCAACATTAAGCCCTTAACGCTGGTCAAACAGAAGCTAAACAAAACTATAAATTAAAGATTAATCGTAGTCAAAAAGGACTTACAGACGTTAAGTGCTCATTGTAAAATGGCAAGCACTGCAGCATATTGAACATGCATTCAAGATTCAGGATTTATATACTAAGTTTCAGCAATGAAGATTTAGACATGATCAAGAAAAACTCGTGTTGAATTTACCTGAATGGTCTGAACCAGATCAACCAGACTGCAGGATTGCCTAGTAGCAGAAGGCCTTTTATAATCCTATCCTTAGCTTTTCCTATCGTTCGTAAACACCCCTCCCCCTTTCCAATGTCATCATCATCACATTGTGAGAGATCCTCACAATGGTCGTCAATAGTGTTGAGTGCCAACATTTTTTCTATCATGTTCTTACCACGTAACTTTTATAATATTCATATCCCCTGCCGCTGTTGATAATGAACATTATTTTTTTATTATTATTATTATTATTTGTGTTTGTGCGTCACCGTGGAATGACCAAGGATGTATCGTGAAGCAAACAGGAAGTTAGAATGGCATGTTTTCCCCTGTTGCTGATGTTATCTTAGTCACGACAACTGATGATCAGTAACTCCGTCTATTTCGCTTCACTTTGTGACTCTCTCTGCACTCGTGCGTGTAGTTGGTTTCACGGTGCAATGTGGACTCACCTACAACCTACTTCGTTGAATTGGTGTCAGGCAATGGCGGCTCGTGGCCTGCCTCTATTGGTGTGCACTTTAGTCACGCGTCCAGAAGTGTTGTAACTACCCCTGTCAAAAAGTCGCACCCCTTCTTGAGCACATATTGATGCTTAATATATTGGCAACCCAAGTTTTGATCAACTTTCACTGGAAATGAGGCTATGATAGAGTTATATTTCATGATTTTTTAAAACAGATTTTTTACAAATTTCAAATATTTCGAAAATTATCCAGGAAATCACGAGAAGAGCGATGTTATTGTGCAATAGTATGTAACTCAGCATTCGATAAGCTGGCAAAATCACTCGATACATAGAAATACCGATCTACAATATCCATACTATTGTCGATTTGCAAAATATATGTCATAAAAATTTCCTCCTCCGCTCCGCTGATATTAATGAACAAGGAGAATAATAACATTGGCGTTCACCAAAGAAAACGATCCAACTACCACATGGAGCAAATCAATTGTAATCTATCTAGCTGTTGTTTATTTCTAATGACAGACTGATCGAACCAAGCAAATCAAGGAAATCAAGAGCATAATAAATCTTAAAGAAAATTACAGAACTCACTCAGTTCACACTGCCCTGCTTCTTACTTCAGAACGTTTCCTTCCCATCCGCGTATAAATATATTTCTGCAGTTGCTACAGACTTTGTAGCTAACTTCCATCCAAAAATTCAACAACGTTAAATATTAAGTCTCTGCTCTCTCTATGTACAGTTTCCCTATTCATCATCAAATCAAAAAGTTTGCACTGAAACCGTTACGAGCTTTTGACAGCGCTAAAGAATTTTGCAACTCAGTAACAGAAACACACAATGCAAAATAGCTGGCTGATTGATGTACGCTCCCTTCGCGTGGGTTGATAATTCGGCTACTGCGCCACAGAGACAGTTTATCTTGGCTAAGATGCACTAAGTAAACGCAATATTAGGCATGTTTAAAACACACGTCTCGCTTTCTGTTGCCCTCCTCACCTTCCCCTTTTTCTTCCCCTATCATGCACGGGACACAATTCGGAGGGACAATATACCATCGAAATTTAACTCACAAAAAAAATAAAATGCAATGATGTATGGGTTGTCTCGACTCTGTCGCACAATCTCTAATATAATGGGTTTGCAACAAGCGCGACTCGGTCGACGCGGGTTGATATCACTGAATGCAGGCTTCTTCACCATCCCTCTTGGTGAAGCGGCGTGGGGACACTTGATGTTTCAAAGGACATAGAGTTCAATAAATAAGTATAATAATAATGTTTTTTATTACAGAATTTTTTGAGTGTGCACGTGCTAATGATCGAATAGGCAGAAGCCGCTACTGGTTCCAAGGAATATACGTTAAAAGAAAGATAAGCTCTCCAACAGTATTTTTCCGTCTCCGGCCCTAATTTGCCTATTCCTGTTCGGTTAGGCTTCTTAATAAGTATAAACAAACAAAAAAATAACAGCCTTATTGCTAAATCTAGTAGATTTGACCATATTATTAATCAACTGTGAACAAATATACACGATTACGAAAATAAATTAGTTCTGGTGAACAATAATGTGATTGTTGAACATTTAAACAAATATTTGATCATTGGAAACTATTGTTTGGTTATTCCAAACAAACGTTTTCTCTCAAGAATTAAACTTCTTGGTAATCCTAAACTAGAATTTGGTAGCCTTTTTGCTAAATCTAGTAAATATGACCTGCTTATTTTGGTGTCTATGAACAAATATCACGATTACTAATTCAAATTAGTCCTGGTTAACAATAATATGTTTATTGCCTATTTAAACTATTTTTTGTACATTAGAAACTATACGTTTTGTAAATAAAACCTTAAAATGATGACCAAGGCAAACTTTAATTGTATGTAAAATATACATAAGAACGTAACGTTTCCACCCTCGAACAGGGTCTTCTTCAGACAATATTCACAATAAGAATTTACGTTACGTTTTTATATATATATATTTTATACTATAAAAGTTTGCCTTGGTCAGCATTTTAAGGTCTTATTAACATGGAAACAAGACTTAACAGTATACGTTTTGTTTGAAGAATTCCTATTTATGTAGCTCTGTCCTTAGGAACGAGTGGTTACGTGTTTTTGAATCCATGTGGAAATGTAAATTTTAGTGTTATCATCATGAGGACAATTTAGGAGCTACATGAACGCGGAGTACACTGTCAAAATAATAATAATAATAATACCGGGACTCGAAACCAGAAATCTCAGTTTCTACAAGGGCAATGAACTCGTTGCACTGGCCCTGGAAAGGCCTGCGACACGGAATATAGTTTCCTTATCTTTTTGTAGGTGGTCTTACAAAACGTTCCTTTTATCAGTACATCTTGTAAGTGCTTTTACTTGAAGATACATTTTGTAATGTTCCAGAAAAAAATATGGAAAAAACACCAAAATTACTATTGAACTGAAATATAAATCATAACAAATAGTTCACCTGTTTAGAGGAGCCAGCAATCAATACAAAATGTCTTTATGCAGTGTTAGAAACCACAAAGCCTCAAATCTGATGAAATCCAAAAAGGAAAAAATATATATTATCTTGTTCCAGCGTAAATTATTCTGATTTTTTCATCTGAACTTCGAATGTGAGTCAGCAGTCCAATAACGCATCTGCAAATGCAGTTCAAACTTGCATTATGACGTTGTTGGTTGGTTTACTTATTTAAGTTTTGTAACATTTCAATTCTAACTAAACGCATTTCGTGACAAATATCCACAAATTATGCATTCACGAAACCGTAGTAGGATGAATAAAAGTACGTTATGTCAGTGTTTGCATCGGAACAAATTTGTGGCTTGCTAAAATAAGTTTATGACTCCGAGTCACGAATATGGAGTAGGTTACGAGAATGAGCAGGAAATTGCTTTGTGTTGGTTTCGAAATACCGTCCTCTTATCTCTAATCAAATTATAAAGCCCCTCTATTACATTGAAATACCTGTAATGCGAAAGGATTTCCCACGCTATAAATGTTTATTATGTTACAATATTTATTGAAGGCCTACCAAGTTTCCTCGGCTCTTGAAAATAATTTAGTTATAAATAATTGTTTGTGTGTGTTAGACCCTGACGAGCCCGAATGCTGGTCGAACATAGCCTTTACATAATTACCTAGGTATATAATAGAGATTAATCGTACACAAAGAGGATCTACAGAAGTTAAGTGCTTATAGCAAAATAGCAAGTATTGCAGCATATTGAACATCGCGTTCAGATTAAAGATTTTTATAAATCTGCAATTGCGACTTAAGTTTCAGCATTGAGGATTTAGATCTGATCAAGAAAAATCGTGTCCAACTTACTTATATCTTCCCTCAACTATCCTGCTATGTAATCAATGTTGATAGGCCGAACCAAGTCAATCAGATTGCAGGATTATTTAGTAGAAGAGGGGCCCTTTTATAAACCCATCTTTAACTATTCCTACCATACTTAACACCCCCACCCCCACCCCCACCTCGCTTTCCAGTCTCATCATTGCTTCATTGTGAAATACCGACACAAAGGTCGTCAATTGATATAGTGTTGACTGTCAATTTCTTTCTATCATGTTCTTACGACGTAGCTTCTATATTCATATCCCCTGCCTCTGTTGATAATGATATTATTTTTTAATGTGCTCCTTTGCATCGTACTAGAATGACCATGGAGGTATCGTCAAGCAAACATTAAGTTACAATGTATGTTTTCTGTTGCTGATGCTATCTTGGTCATCTTAGTCACGATAGCTGGTGATCAGAGGCCAAAATTGGAGATGGGGCTAGGACAGTTTACTTTGTATTGGTAGACAAGGCTTTAACATTAGGAGAGACCTTAGTGAGTGGGTCAAAAGTAGTTTACGAAAACTTTTCCTGTTGTATTGGGGATATTTCTGTACTATGTGCGACTCATGCAACTTTTGTTTGCTGTATTTGTTGCATAATTTGCGCACTGTCAGGTGGGTAAAGTCAGTCTGTTGTACAGGGTCAACGAAGTTAGTAATAAGGTGCGTTTTATAGAGCGTATATTGATACACGTGTAGACTGAATTGTATCTTGTGCAAATAAGGATACAAACTGCCGCAGTACTTGTTGAGGACAGTGTAGGAGTTCATGTATGTATTATACCAGGTGGCCCACATGAAAGTAGCCCGGCCGGGTAATACCAGACGAGCTACTAATTGTATGTGTAAATCTCTGCTATGTAAGTAGACATAGAAATCTGTGCAAGAGCAATACACATACTCATTCATGCTTTAATTTAATTGTTCATAAATATTGTTAGTTGTTCATGGATCTGTCAAATGCCTAGCAGTTCTGGTAAACAAGTCGCGTTGAGAAGATGGTGTTTTCCGTGCATCAGCAAATTGTGATAGTGGAAGAATATCTGCGGACGGTACCCAGGAACAAAACCACCTGCGAAATAATGCTTCCTGCCTACAAATGTGTATAATGTCGTACACAGTGATCTCTATTTCTATAATTAAAGTCTTAGTTGCGTATGATGTACCACATATTCTGCACGCTGAGCATTATGACACCCCTCCATGACTAAAAATTGGTGTTTGTTGTGCATTTCCAACAACACGTATAGTGGGTCCAGTGTTCTTTGAATCAACAGTGAATAGTGCAGTTTATCGTGGCTTCTTGCAAACGTTTTACGACGAACTGACACCAGAAGATAGACTATACTCCTACTTCCAACAAGATGGGGCCACATGCCACACTTCGAACGAATCCCTGGCGTTGGTTCATGAACTGGTTACAGAAGAGCGCACAGTAAGCAAGAGGTTGTGGCTCCCTCGTTCCCCGTTAGGTCCCAAGTTACGCCCATGGTAGAAGGAATGAGGGAAAAACAGAAATAGCGACATATAGAAAGAGAGCGAGGAAGAGAAATAGAGGAAAGTGAGAAAGGGAAGCAGATAAAGAAAAAAAGAAAGAGAGAACATGTGAATTTAGGAAGAGGGTCATCCAACAACGATGAGAGAGAGAGAGAGAGAGAGAGAGAGAGAGAGAGAGAGACAGCACCAGGAGGGGGCAGGAGGGACGAAAATACAGTAAACCAGTAAGAATGTGCTTTTTTCGTGTATTTGTACACTAAATGTGACTCCTTCTCCCTCAAAAGCAAATATTCCTACTTCCACCTTTGCATCTCTACTAGCTTCTTTCTGTCTGGCAGCGTCACTAGACACACACACACACACACACACACACACACACACACACACACACACACACACATTCACATATATATATATATATATATATATATATATATATATATAAGAAACTGTCTGAATACTTACCCCTCACTGACCACTTTACTCAAAGTCTTCTGGTAGTTAGCCGGAGAAACTGTTTCATTGAACATTGACATAATCACAAGTTCTGAAAAAGAAGAGACGATTTTCAGTTATTTAACCACCCCGAAGTTTATGGCCATTTTGGTATTAACTTTACATCTAGATTGAGGGGTGGCTCAAGATTGAATTTTCACCCGTGTGAGGTGGTTTTCTTCGCGCCCCTTCCTTTCCACCCTTCCATCCCGAACTTTCAATCCTGGCTCCCTATTTCCTAAAATGGATAAAAATGACCACTTATAAATTTATGGTTTTAATGAGTAAAAATACCGTTTTTTTATAATATCTCACGTGTTACCATTCAAAAGAGGTTCATTTTAGTTACTTGTTTATTTCGTACATAATGACATCAAAAGGAGAGGAATCTCTTAGCTTAAATTGCTACATGATTTTGCAGTATAATTATTGTGTTATGCAGCAGTAACTTCAATTAATTCTTGTCTACACAAATCCAATTTCTTAAAAAATACATAGCTACGCTTACGTAATCATACATAAAGTTTTGGCGCTACTCAAGCGGGACGTCCCTTTTGGTGCCCCGAAGGTTGCGCCCAGGGCTGTCACCAGAGTTACCCTGCCCTTAAGCCACCTCAAATAGATTCCCTCTAGGTCGAGAATTCTGGATCAAACCGTTTAAATGAAACGCAATACTTTTGCAGATTTCCCTGTTCACCTTCTTGTATTAAACTTTTTTACTCATTTGAAATAATTATGATAATCTAAGGATTACAAATCTGTAATAGTGTTGTAGCTAATTTATCCACTATATTTAAGCAAAATACAACCTCTGACAATAAAGTTCGATGAATGATCCTGAATATCGAACGTAGACGAATTCTTAATGAAACCTACCTTACTGTCCTTCAAAATAGTCTCCTCCCATGGCTATGCACCGTTGAGAACGGTTGTACATGTCCTGGAAACTTTCAGAAAAGTCTTCTTTCGGGATGGTGTTCAAGACCCTCGTCACGTTCTGTTGGATGTCCGGAATATCCTCAAATCTCTGAACTTTCAAAGCGATTTTGAGGCGTGGGAGGAGAAAGAAATCTGGAGAATTCAGATCCAAATTTCTTGCAATGCATTGTTACAGAGGATGAGAGCTGGTGTGTGAGGTACGACCCTAAAACGAAACGCCAAAGCATGGAATGGCGTTTTCCTGCATCACCCCGTCGGAAGAAGGTCAAGGCCGAAAAATTGTTTTTCCCTCCGTAAAAATTCCTTCAACGTAATGAAATTTTAGTATGGTGTAGGCAGAAATGTTCTAAACACCATTCATCGATTCTTTTTAAATCATAAATAATAATGATAATTTTGTCTTGGAGTCAAAATAAATGTGTCAATTGAACAGTTATGAAGCACATGCAAATTCATTGCTCTGTGTATTAATTTTCCAGTATGCAAAATATAATTTCCTATTCATCAGCAAATACTGGAACACAGAGGCACAGTGGAACATGGTGTTACCACAGGTAACAGAAAAATGTAAAGAAATTAGAAAGATTATTTTCAATAAAATTTTCATTTACCTTCGGATCCTGAATTATTATCAGAATCATAAGTTCCCAGCAAAGACAGTGCACTATTCAGGGCCGTTGATGGTACAATTGGAGTTGCCTCATCACCCTTCCCCTCCCATTCATTGTCACTGAACTGCTGTTCAGGAGTTGACGGCACTTGCGGTTCTTCCACTGCTTCTTCATCTCGGCTCTTAAAACAGTAGAATGTATTAATGATAGGATACCATATGCAGTTTTACAGGGTAGGTGGTGTAAAATTATTTTAAAAAACATACATGCACCAACGGAAGATAAAGATGATAATACTAAAGTTGATTTTTATACACAGTTAGAACAGGTCTTGATAAATTTTCTCAGTATGATATTGTTAGAAATGAAACAAACAGCAAAAATAAAAATATCAGAGATTTATATAAAGGTGTAAATGAGTTTAGAAAGCGGTGGCAACCTAAAGTAAACTTGATAAAAGATAAAGACGGTGATTTTCTAGCTGACCCAAGCGATATTCTAAATAGATGGAAGAACTGCTTAATGACCTTTTAAATGTCCATGTAGGAGATAAATCAGAAGTAAATGAAGTACACACAGCAGAACCTTTAGTTCCAGAACCTAACTTGACTGAAGTTAAAGATGCTATTAAAAGGCTAAAGAATAACAAAGCACCTGGCATTGATTTAATACAAGCTGAGTTAATTAAATATGGTGGAAATTCATTAATATGTCAAATTCATAAATTAATTTGTTTAATATGGAATAAAGAAGAAATCCCTCAACAGTGGAAAGAATCCATAATTGTTCCTGTGTTTAAAAAAGGTGATAAAATGAACTGCAATAATTACCGTGGAATTTCTCTACTCTCAACAACATACAAAATACTGTCTAACATTCTTTTAACAAGACTAACCCCATATGCTAATGAAATTATAGGTGATTATCAATGTGGATTTAAACGTAACAGATCAACTACAGATCAATTTTTTCACATCAGACACACACTTGAAAAAAAGTGGGAATATAATCAAAATGTCCATCAGCTATTCATTGATTTCAAAAAAGCATATGATTCGGTCAAAAGAGAGAAATTATATAATATATTAGTAGAGTTTGGAATACCTAAGAAGCTTGTTAGTATGATAAAAATATGAACCAGTGAAACAGAAAGTAAAATTCGTGTGGGTATTAATATGTCTGACAAATTTACAATTCATGATGGGTTAAAACAAGGAGATGCATTATATCCAGTGTTCTTTAATTTTGCCTTAGAATATGCTGTTAGGAAGGTAAAAGAAACTAACGAAAGGCTAAAATTAAATGGTGTGACTCAGTTGTTAGCATATGCAGATGATGTAGACTTACTGGGGGATGATGTAAATACAATTAAGAATAATGCTAAAATATTTTTCAAAACTGCTAAAGAGATAGGTTTGGAAGTTAACAAAGAGAAAACTAAATATATGCTTACACCGAAACCAAGTGTTAGGTAATAATCAAAATCTAATTATTGATAACAACTCGTTTGAACCAGTTTCCAAAATTCAAATACTTAGGAGTAATATTAACAAATGAAAATTATATTAAAGAGGAAATAAAAAGTAGGCTTAATTCAGGAAATGCATGTTACCTCTCTCTTCATAAACTTTTGTTTTCTCGTTTCATATATCTAAGAAACTAAAAGTTAAAATATACAAAACAGTAATTTTGCCTGTAGTATTATATGGATGTGAAAGTTGGTCCCTTACATTGAAAGAGGAACATAAATTGAGAGTATTTGAAAATGAGATCCTTAGGAAAATATTTGGACCTAAAAGGGATGAGGAGACAGGTGAGTGGAGAAGGTTACATAATTTAGAACTACATAATTTGTATTCATGTCCAGATATTATTAGAATAATTAAATCAAGAAGACTTAGGTGGGCAGGCCATGTGGCACGAATGGGAGACGAAAGAGGAGTTTATAGGATTCTTGTTGGGAAACCTGATGGTAAGAGACCTGTAGGAAGGCCAAGACGAAGATGGAGGAACAACGTTGAGATGGACGTAAGGGAAATCGGTAGGGATGGAAAAGAGTATATAGATCTTGCTCAAGATAGGGAAAGATGGAAGGCCTGTGTTGCTGCAGTCATGAACAGTCTTAAGAAGGCTAGAGAGTTAGTTAGTTAGTTAGTTAGTTAGTAGTTAAAAATTCCTTGTGGATCATGCCACCACTGTCAGAGAAAGTGAAAGCATCGTCTTGATGCGTGATTTTTCGGCCTTGACCTTCTTGTATTTTGTGAATAAAATTTAATAGTATATGATGTGATATTCATTGTTTGAATTTGACTAACTAACATGCAAATGAAGCAAAAGAAAAAAAAAGAAAGAAGGAAAATAGTGTTACATCTTTTAACACACTTATCAAATGCACCCTCTATAATACTGTTTATTTTCTAACTATATCTAAAATAGAAAATCTACTTTTGGATCTAAATCTCCCTTGAAGTAGCATACTGATCTTAAGTATTAAATGGGGTATATACCCAAGTAGATCTCCACACATATTATGAATAGTAATGTTTCTAATTGTCCTGAAAATTATAATAGTTTAATATTAAAATATGCGTAATTCTTTGGGACATCACATTCGAAAGTTTGTTTTAAGTTCATTTTATGCTCCGATAGTTTAATCAGGATTGGACATACAGTTTTAAAATGAAATCTGAATGTTTATGCAATATCTCTCTCCTGAGGATCAAATCTGGTACTCATTGATTACAAGACAACAATGCAATTGGGAAAGCACAATCAGAAACTCACATACGGTAAAACAAATTACATTTTGACTTACGTAACTTTTGTACAAAAAGAGGGAGAGATACATGAATCTTATATTTGTCTGTGTGGATAATTTTTAAAGATTGAACTAGAAAATAACGCTGTGCGTGAACGTTCAGTAAGGGGGATAATTGACTAAGATGTAAAAAGTTCTTGCACGAAATGAAAACAAATATGGATAAAAGACAGCTGTAGAGACGCTCGCAAAAATTTTCGATGTGTATTGAATTGGTGAAAATAACGATTCTTATTTGGGCAAGAAGTGGCAACTTTAAAACTCTCCTCCCTAAAGCAGCCGTCAGGGAACCAGGATTTTGTCAAAATAACCGTTCCGCGCTGTGATTGGACACCGGAAATACAACGGCAGGACTATAAAAGAAACGAACTTTAAAAGCAGGAATAGAAGCAAAAACGAGTACTGACTACTTATAACAGTATACGTAATACTCCTTTCGCCACTGCACATTACTATTGTGACAATAAATAAACTTATTGACCACATCTGCTTACCTCCCGCATTGCAGCAGAGCGCACACTACTTGATTTTTCGTGGAGCTTGATATGATCCGACCATTCCTCCGTGGTCAGGCCGTCTATCCATTGGTCAGCTGTGGATCCATCCAGAAGAGACTTTTTCCAATCAGTGTCCTCGATTCTATAGTTGCTGACTCTTCTCATTCTGTGCAGACGTTCCGCCTCCTCAACAATGGTTTCCTGGGATTATTGAAAATATCCAATTGCAAGAAACAATAATGGCAACAAAGCCCTGCTGGTCCACGCCATGTGTCCAGTCTTCACCTTCTTTCACTGGCAAAAGACTTCGGTGTGAAGCGTTGGTTGATGATCTGCAAGACCACAAACAATTCAAGGTTGGTTAGTTTAAAGGGTATCCGAAATTCTGTACGATGTGACTGCCTGATCCCTTTGATTAAAAGGTGACAACGTTACACAATATAAGATATCGATTTCTTTTATTTGAATTTTTCATATTTAGCGTCGCATTCCGATTCCTATTGGCTAACAACGTTGATGAGGATGAATGGTGAATAAGTGGCACTGATGAAGCAACATTTACCCGTGCTAAAGCCGAGACTGAAACACAGGATCTTCTGTGACGATTACGTGAGTCGGCCACTCAACTCTCTCGTTCACCTGTG
Organism: Lepisma saccharinum; assembly: GCF_977018435.1. Classification (NCBI taxonomy): domain Eukaryota; kingdom Metazoa; phylum Arthropoda; class Insecta; order Zygentoma; family Lepismatidae; genus Lepisma; species Lepisma saccharinum. The sequence goes on from NC_139232.1 coordinate 104,890,356, forward strand.
TGGCTTTCGTGACGTGTGTGCGCATTTCCTTGGATACATAGAGTACATCTGTTATGAAACCATGAGGTGCATTTTGGTTCATTTCGATCGTTGGTAGATATTTATTGTGCTAATATTTAGCTAAGGTGAAAATTTATGTGATTGCCCCATGTCAAATGACCCTTCCAACTAAAAACTGATGAAAAGTGTTCACATAGTCAACGTTGGTAATTCTATGCTATATAGCCACCCCGATGGCGTAGTGGTAACATCGTCGGTGTAACATACACGGTGGTGGCACAAAGTTGTTAGGCATCCACTTTAAACCTTAGGTCCAGTCTCGATTACCCTTTCTGTGTATAAATTGGACTTGAAAACAAACTAAAACAAATAAATACCTTAGATTTTGGCCTATAAATTCAATGTATCCCTAAATTCTATAGTGTGAATATGTTTTATCTTGTGTACAATGTGTGTGCGTTGGGAAGGGGAGAGGGGGTGTTCACGGCAACGTTGTACGACTGTATGACTTGTGGTCTTTAAACTGTTGGTCCAATTTCGTTTATCCCAGCTGAGCATACAGTGGACGAAAATCAAACTTTTTGGCCTAATTTACCCAGGTGTCCTTCAGATTTTTTTTGAAAAAAGAATCCAATTTTCAAGTAAATCGAATATTTACATGCACACCGTGATGCATGTCACCTTCCTTTCTTTCATAACGATTGCGTCATCATCGCCTACAGTTCCGGTCAAGCAAAGGAAGTATAATGACAATATGCATTTGCGAACTGTTCAGAAAAGCAATATGGAAGATGTCCTTGGCAACATGAATTATATCCGGTCATATAACACATAAGTTCTCCTTTTACATACCGAAGCGACTTTCATCGTTGCTATGGCATTCCCTGTATGAAAACTGATTGCACTTTCTACAACCTGAGTGTTTATTAAGGGGTGAAAAGCTGTTATTCACGATAGCAAAATAAGAGTTAAAGTGAGGGAATGTGAATATACACTAAATTGTCAATGAACAATAGAACGTCGTTACTCATTGTATGCACAAATATGAGAAGGTCCTTTAAGATGTGTTTATGTAGAAAAGCTGACTGAGTTAACAAATGACTTTCATTATACTAGAGTTACGCCTTCATACGAATCGAGACGGAGAAATTTTTGGAAAAACTAATTTTGTTTTAATATATTCTCTGGAACCTCTCTGTACCTCCTGAGAAATATCACCAAACATCGAAGTTGGGGAACATAAATAAATTTTGAAAAATGTGCACAATTTTCGAAATTTAGAAAAATTGCGTTGGCCATAACGATGAGACATAAAATGAGTGAGTTTGAAGGAATAAAACTTGTTCCAAATTTCACTTTAATTCATTAATTGATTGATAGATTTTGTTAATTTTAATCTGTTATTCTGCCACCTTCTATTCTCGAAAATGAGGATGAGGGATAATATGATGACCATGATGAAGGGACATTCACAAATAAAATATTTAATATTGCAAAATCGAATAAAATCAAACGTTGTATCAGAAAAACTATTGACTGAAATACGTAAATTACGATCTAGTTTATTTTACTTCGCGGTTTGTGCCTCTTGGCTAATTTGCAAAGATGGGGATGAGTGATGAAATGATGAAATTGATGAACGGACATTCACAAACAACCAAGCCCGAGCGGGATTCGAACCCGGGACCCTTGGCGTTGCCTACCTTAGATTTTGTACGTGGTGGAGTTTGCTTTGCTTTTCTTTCATCCATTTTCCCCCGCAAAATACATGAACACTTTTATTCTTGTCTTTTGGCTCCGTTAGCTCGTACCCCCTCCTCCGATTAGGATATAATTGATGGCCGGTTCTTTTGGACCCTTCCCGCTACATTCATTTGAATGTTTTTCCACCCTCCAACTTTTTCTCACACGTTTTCGTTAGTTTTTCGTCGTTCAGGCCACCCGACGTATTTAGCGCGTCTCGCTACCAAGGACGTAGCCATACAGCCTAGTGGGGCTAAACCCTACAGTCTCGCCACACCTTATGGTTTGCAATTCCTTATTAATTTTATGTTCTTTGGGGATCTTTCCTCTCCCACTCCTTCCTGTTTTTACCCTTTTTACTTTTTACTGAATTTTTACATTGTTATATACATTTTATGGATTTTTTTACATGACGTTTAGTGTCTACCCTCTCAATCACAGTTCTTTTTTGTTAATATTTTGTAATGCAACCCTTACAGAATATTTCCTATATTCCTATAATATGATGACCATGATGAAGGGACACTCACAAATAAAATATTTAATATTGCAAAATCAAATAAAATCAAACATTGTATCAGAGAAACTAATGACTGAAATACGTAAATTACGATCGTATCACAAAATGAATTTTAGCGATTAGTTCGTCTGTTTGCAAGAGCCATACTACAAAACCGGAAATTTGAAATACAGAAAATAAATATTGTCGTGTTGCGGCATAAATTATACTGATGTGTTCAAACGTGCCTTATGACGTTGTTGACAGATTTAAGGTATAAAACATTTCAACTCGAACTAAACGCATTCCGTGAGAAATATTCATAAATTATGCATTCACCAAACCGTAGCAGGTTGAATAAAAGTACATTATGTCAGTGTACACAGGTGTACGAGCTGGAACAAATTTGTGGCTTGTTAAAATAAGTATATTACTCCGAGTCACGAATATGGCGAGAATGTGCAGGAAATTACAGTGTGTTGGTTCCCAAATAACGACATTTTATTTCTAATTAAATTATAAAGTCATTCTATTGTATTGAAATACCTGTAATGCGACATGGTTTCCCATGCTATAAATGCTAACATATATTTATTATTTATGTTCATTGAGGATCTATCAAGTTTTGTCGGTTCTTGTAAATAATTTAGTTATAAATAGTTGTATGTGTGTTTGTTAGTCCTTACGTCAGGAGCCAGACTGCTGGTTGAACATAGCCTTTACATAATTATATAACATAAATTAATCGTACGCAAAAGGATCCACACAAGTTAAGTGCTTATTGCAAAATGGAAATTTATTTAAATTTGCGACCTAAGTTTCAGCATTGAGAATTAAGATCTGATCAAGAAAAGTCGTGTTCAACTTACCTGTATCTTTCCTAGACTGTCCCTCTTTGAGATCAATGTTGATAGTCCGATCCAGATCAACCAGACTGCAGGATTACTACGTAGCAGAGGCCTTTTTATAAACCAATCTTTAACTATTCCTACCATACATAACACCCCTTGCAGTCTCATCATTGTCTCATTGCGAAATAACCACACAAAAGTTCGTGAATTGTTATAGTGCTTTCAATTGCTTTTATATTGATATCCCCTGCCTCTGTTAAAAATATTTTTTTTTTTTTTCATGTGCTCCATTGCATCGGAATAGAATGACAAAAGAGGTATCGTGGTGAAAACAGGAAGTGTCAATTGCATGCTCTCCTGTTGCTGATGCTATCTTAGTCACGACAGCTGACGAACACTATCGGCTACTTCTTGCCAAAAGTTCTCGCAAAACTTTTTACCAGTTGTATTGGGGATATTTCTGTACTATGCGCGACTCCAGCAAATTTTGTTTGCTGTATTTGTTGCATAATTTGTACACTGTTAGGTGGGAAAAATCAGTCTGTCGTACGAGTCCATGTATGTATTATAGTAGAGCTTCTGTATACACTTTTTGAAGAGGTTGGCAATTTCACTTGCTTCACGGATGCCTCAAAAGAATGTGTCTGATATGTTCGTAAAATGTCAGATTTGCTGCGTTTTCTGTTGTTTAAATCAGGTAAATATGAGGTGGTTAAACAGTGTTATAGTTTTTATTCGTATATCGACTACTTCCATCCCCCTTTGCAGGGGATGTAGACTGTCTTTTGGTTCACTCTGAAAACTTCTCCTGTCCATAAGAAACGGTTTAACTTTTAGTTATTCGTGCTATGTTGCGGGCATCGCATGAGCGTATTTGAGCGGCATACCATAATTTGGAAAAGATATAAAAACGTTTGCGATTTTAACTCTCGTGCACAGGGTGAAGGGTCGTAGTATAAATTTATTTATGGCATAGTTTATATTTTGGCATAATGTGTCTCAACTAAGTCGTATACCTTCTTTCGTTTGTAAAATACACTCCTAGTATTTTAATTTGATCTACTATTGTAAATTGCACATTCATGGTTGGTTCTAGGCGTTTTCCTAGAGGTAAGCAGCATGTCTTAGTGGTATTTATAAAGTACCATATTCGATTTCACATTGATGAATGCTAAAGTTTTTACTCCTGTTTTGTTCTGGCATTGTACTGTAACATCGTCTATGTATGAACTGACCGTAAACTGTCCCTCTGGGTTATAACAGTTAACGTCCTTGTGACACTGCTGTAGAAATGTGTCCAATGCCATTACGAAAAATGGTAGTCTTAAGGGGATGCCTTAAGGAAGTTCTCTTTTTATTGGTCATTTGGGTGACACGAAACGATTGATTTTTACTTTTAAATCTATACCTGTTACTAAATTTATGATGTTTTCGTACTGTTTCAATGGGACCCTATATGTTTTAAGAGTTTTAGTAAATAGTCGTATCTCACTCTGTCGAATGCCTGGGAACAGTTTACTGAAATGAAGAATTTGCCGAGTTGCTCGTTCTGGTTTGTTATTACTGTTTCTTGCAATAAATTCAGTCAATTATGTATTTGTTTAGTTTCTACTACCCCATATTGGTAGGGCGTTGCTAGCTTGTTCAGAAGTAGTTATAATATATTTGGTTAGTATGCTATGATCTGTATTAAATAACGTTATCGGTCTGTAATCTTCCATGTGTCGGTAATGGTGACTCCTTGGCATTAAAATAACTGTGTCTTTTGTTCTGTAAGGTTCTTTCCCATTCTTTTTATCCTGTGTTAACCCATGTAGTTAGTGTGTCGCCCCATAATATTTTGTATGCACTTGTTGCGATGCCATCTTCTCCGGCTGATGATACGTGTGCTCCCTGCATTACCGCTTTATCCAGTTCCTCTTTGGTATGTGGTTTTTCGAAGTCGGGTCTTTCGTCTGTCGTAAGGCCGGTGTGGTCGTCTATGTGTATGCATTATGTGTCTTGATACATACTCGTGGAAGTATTTAGTTTCTAAATAGTTGTATGCTATCTGTTGAATATTCTTCTCTTTATTATTTCCATTATATAATTTTGTTTTTGCCGCTCCTCATAGATATTGGTGACGTGAGTTAAATTAATATGTTCTGTATCTAGGTTTGGGATAGTATTTCGTCCACTTTGGTTGCCTATATCCGAAGTGGTTGTGCTTTTACTTTTTAATTTCTTGCGTTTCACGATCTCATTGCTGTTAGTCATACATTTCATGTAATACTGCATAGTAGAAATTGCACTTGTTATACCAATCTCGTAGTTTGTCCCAAGAATATTGTTGACAAAACGTTTGATAATTGTTTTGAAAATTTCGTGCCACCACCGGTGGATGTTTCCCTCATATAACGGCAGTTTGATCTATTTTGCCCAATGCTATTCGAACTGCTTCATCTGTTAATTGCGATGAGTTCATCTTCCAATAGGCCTACCCGCAGTGGCTGCGTCGTCGCCTTGTAATCAAGGGGTCCCGGGTTCGATACCCGATGGAGGCACATGGCACAGTGGTTCGGATTCCACTTTAAACTGCAGGTCCAGTCCCGATTAGCCTTACTGTGCATAAAGTGAACTTAAAACACCAACTCAATCAATCAATCAATCATCTTTCAGTAGCCCCTCCTAATTCCTATTATCGGTATTGGTGATTTCATAGTGGTAATCAAAGCCTAATGATCACTGAAGGCTGCAGGTAATAGTCTAACTGATGTAATTGTTGATTCAACGCGTGGGAAATGTACCCCCTGTCTCAGGGGTGCCCATCCCTTCCAAAATCATGTCATGCGTCCCCCCGAATCATATTGTAATCCTCACAAAGTAGTTAATTACGACGGCGTGTCTACCAAAAGTAACTTTTTCCTTAGCTTTACTGAGCACTATATTTGATCTGCTCCTCCTCCCTAAACCGGGTTGCCCATCACTCAAGGCCGCCCCTAAAATAGTTCATCGTAATCCCCCGAAAATAGTTCGGATGAATACGTAATAATTGACGTCTATTTGATTGAAATACCAAGTTAAACTGTCCATATTTTTAAATTTAATTTAATTTATTTTCCGGTTGATATCCTGATGTAAAGTGGATTTTACAGTATTCAGGACTTCTCAAATAAATAAATAAATTGATCGATTTTCGAAAAACGTAAAGCTAGCATATTGATTGGTTCAATGTAGTAAATTCAATTATGTAAATATGCATTTAAATAGGGTTTATTTTATAATTTGAGTATTTAACACAATTTTTTTTTTACAAAACTTAAAATAAAGATAGAAAATTCAAACCAAATAACATGTTCCAGATGTATGAACGATTGAATTATTGTTTCACGAGACATTACAGAACCCTAGCTAGAAATTCTTACACTCAGAGCGATAATATAATACGATGCACCTGGTTTAAATTAAGCAATATACCAACACTAAACACTATATTTTAAGAAGTGATGTTATTAATGAATATCGAGAATATCGTTTGTCTTGTATTGCAGCTATAGTATAAAATTTCAAATTTACCTGAGTAAAGCTCCAAACACGCATTCTCGTAAGAGAATATTGCGAGCGATGAGAGCAAGAAAATGTTTACATTCATTTCTTTTCAGGCTTTCAAGAATACTATTTTAATGGGATGTCAATACTTTCTTAGGATCCCGAGATATTTAATCTTTCCCAGCTTCTCTTTTAATACGCTCGGGTCGAAAGCGTGTGGATATCATATCGCTAAATACAGTCTCCAAAATTTCAAGTTCGAACTCTATCCACTACAGAAATCCCTTGACAACCTAATATTTAGCACTTTATCAAGTGCTTCCTATCTCGCCCTTTACATTGAATACTCAATCCTACCACAAAAATGTCCATGCCAATTTTAGACTTACTGTTGATATTGAAGAGTGGATATTGCCTCCTCCAAAAAGTTCATTCTCAGTCTCCACACCAGAATCTCGCAATAGTCTAAGACAATAGTAATACACAAGAAGTGGATACACCCTCAATTTAGTGCTCAATCTCCCTCTAACTAAAATATCCGCCATAATCTAAGACCTAGAGTTGGATACTGTCATCCCCAAAGTTTAATTCAGAATACCCCCAGAACACACGTGTCAATTAAGGCTTAATATGTTAGAGTTGGATATTTCTCCCGCCCTCTTCGATAATACCCTTAAACACTTTCTTTTCTTCATCTAATGGATTAAATTTGGTACATTTAAGGTGTAAAATGTTTACATATATTTTGCAAAAATATATAAATCTTGAGTTTTATATTATTTGAAGGGAACAAATCCTCCCAAAAATCTTGATGGTGCATCCTGCGCCATATTCCGCCTCCCCCACTTGGGCACCTCTGCCCTGTCTTGTCGTGAAACATTACTTGCGATCACGTATGTACGTATACGCTGGTGCATTTCGTTGTTTCTCGTTGCACACATCCTTAACCTTTATTTCATGGACTAATGTGCATTGCAGTACGTCTTGCATATAAAAATTGCGCCTCTCTTTTCAGCATCATGATCCTGACAGAGGATAGACGTTAACTATAGACAAGGACAAAATTCTTACGTTAGATCATTTTTAACTAATCCTTTACGTACTAAAATTGCTGTGTTTCCTGTGCTACTGGGAGTGTAATTATTATACTCGATATATATGTGATGGCAATCTAAGCACTTTCTACCGACTTCCTGCAATAGTTATACATCATTACTTGAGTTTTGAAGAAACCTAGTTTCACTTTGCATTTTTTTATATATATTTGTTTGCCACCCGTATTACTTGCGTTTCCATTATCCTATTTAACACTACAACTAATCAAATTCGAACTAGTATACACTTTATGTTGTTTATATTCCCCATAATTATTTGTTACACTGTACCACTTTCCTCACTTCCAGCACCGGTGTTGGTTAACACTCTGACGACTTCCTGAGGAGTTAGACTGAACTTTGAAGCACTGTTCTGATAGTAGTTTCTCATTTTTCTGGTGGAACGTTATTTAGCTACTGAATTTGCTTTTCCTCTAATTTGTGTTTCAGTTTTCTTTTAAGCGTACTTTGACTTACCTTTACTTTGTTGCTGGTGTCGCTTTCGTAGTTTGAGAACAAGTCACTGTTTTCTTCAGATTCCCTTTTCTCATTTTGGGGATTGGTGGGTGGATCGGCTTACTGCGGGAGGGCGTGAAGGTGGGGGATGTTCGCTAACAACCTGTTGTTGGTTCTCTTCTTGAATTTTGTTTGTCGTGATTTTGGCTTCTATCTCTGGTGTCTTCTCTTGCTGTTTTTGTTCCATGTCGTTGTGACTCTGGTAGATAGGTAGCTGCCCTTTCTGGTTGTTCTGTTGCCTACTGTTTCCTCTGCATTCCCTTCATTGGTTAATTTGTTCAAAACGGCATCAATATGTTCTATTTGGCCGTGTTGGTACATGCAGAACAGTCGGTTTTCGCCGTTGGCGGATAGATCTCAAATGTTCATTCGAACCACAAACCTCACACGTAGAATTCTGACCAGAATATATCACGTAAGGTTTATAATTACAGACAGTCACAATGGATGGAATAGTTTTCTTCAGGGACTTTTTTGCCAAGCGTACGCCACTGTGCACTAGATATCTTAATTTTGGTCTCCACGTTCCATCGGTAACATCTACAGTGCCGTAGTCACCGAATTTTTTACGCACTTGCATATTATGCACTTCCACTGGTAAATAGAATACGTTAATGAATTTCCCTACCCTACCTGCGTCGCTAAATGTTACTTTCACTACCGTCCAATTATTCGTAGTTGAATTTTATTTCACCGTGGTATTGTTCAAGCAATTTCGTCATCGTTCGCAGTTGCACTAGTTTCAAATAAACACATCTTCCATTTGTCGGAATCTGTATTGCCGAGATTTCGTAGACGTTAAGGTTAAACTGTTCATATATAAATTCATGAACGTCCACTGCACTGGGGTTTGCGAGCCAGACGCAAAGCTTATCAGTTTGGTATTTCCTAGAATCATATCTCTCCTTTTACTTTTCATTAAATAAAAGCACTAACACACTTCTAGGCTGTTTTATTTATTTATTTATTTATTTATTTTGTTTTACCTCGCGTCTTGTGCCTCTTTGATAATTTGCGAAGATGGGGATGAGTGATGAAATTGATGAATAGACATTCACAAAAAACCATGCCCGAGTAAGATTCGAACCTGGGACCCTTGGCGTCGCAGCGCGATGTGCTGACCACTTTTTTATTATTATTATTTTCTTTCATTTTACAATTTTTCTTTCATACAGTATTTTACAGTTTTTGGTTAACAATAGTTCTCTCTACTTTAACATTCAATAAGCACCTTTAAAAAATGTGTGAATAATATTTTTCTTTTATCTTGAGACACTTTATAATATTCCTGTTTAACATGTATTAAAAATTGTCCATGAAAATCTATACCTTTATATATGCAGACAAACAATATATAATGTCCAACCAGCCATTGCACACTATGCAATTTGGTACATGGAAAATACGAAAACGTAGGTAACATTATGTTATGCACACGCACAGTAAACGCATTGGGATGGGTGCGACAAATTTTTCCCAATAACACACATAGATATTTCCATGTTTCACGTGTCCGTATGCATTCACTTATCCGGTGTGAAATCGAACCATTTTGTTTACACCTACAACATAGTGGGTCTTGTAAAAGTTTTAATTTATGTAATTTCTCTTCCGTCACCACTATATCCTGTACCACACAGTACCATGCAGATATTACCAAGCGCGATAAATGTGCTGCTTGTACATTGTTCCATATCTTGTGCCAGGGATGGGTAGGTTGTTTAATCATTATCTTGCAGCTCGGCAGTGTTGCCAAACAACGTGACCTGTAAACTTTTATAATACTTCCGGTATTTCCAGAGTTTTCGCTGAAAGTAGTATATAATACATTTCTAGCACTGATTCTTATATTCTTATATAAATATTTATAATGCTATTGCTATCGAATAGTGCAATGTTATGGTGTCCAAAATCTGCTTAAGTATCACACCCGTTAAATTGTCTGGAAAGTTTACTAACATTGACACATCTGCTTGTACGCGGAGAGCTTGGCTCTTTAACTCCACGTGAGTCAGGTCAAGTCCCCCGCACCGTACCGGTAGACATACATTCTCGTGACTCACCCGCAGCATTTGGTGTGCCCAGACAAACCAGTTTATCGCACTCCTTATCTGTACAAAATCCAATTTCCTCATCGGAAGCACTCGTGCCACAAACCAGAGCTTTGAACTCGCATAAATATTTACAAAGGCTACCCTGGCAACCAAGCTAAGGGCACGAAGTTTGTTTTGTTTAAGCACACTTTTCAGGCCAGCAATACATGTTGAATAATTTTGAGCAATAATTTCTTGTAAAGAGTGGGTAAAAAATTTTCCAAGTATTTTCAGTGCATTTACTTTTTGAACTTTATCGTTTTGATACGAGTGGTTTGTAGCATCTAAGTGCATCCAATGAGTTTTATTATAGTTAAGCTTTAGGCCAGCCACAGCGCTGTATTTTTCTGTCACGTCTTCAAGTATTTCCATATCTGTCGGCAATTTCACAAACACAATGACATCATCAGCATAACCTAATAATTTTATCGTTGTCGAGTGAATATTTAACCCCTGCAATTGCATTTCAAGTACCTTTAAAAATTGCATTAACTCTACACAAAAACTTATCATAGACATGGGATCATCTTGTCCCATACCCCTTTGTATAGGAAATGTCTTACTTAAAAAACCATTGATTTTTACACAAGATTTGGCATCAGTATATAAACTCTTAATCGCATTTACAAATTTTGGACTACAACCCATCCGTAAGAATACAGCATATAAACATTCGTGTTGTATAGTATCAAAAGCATTTTGAAAATCCAATGTCACTATACCATGGTGACCTTGAATGGTCGTATTTCTATAACTAGTTATGACATCACGAATTGTTTGAAAAACAGTAAAGATAGATCTATTATTACCATAACAGTATTGATGGACACCTATCATTCTTTCCATATAAGGCAAAAGACGACTAAGTAAACATCGTGCAAAAATTTTATAATCCGTGCACAACAAAGATATAGGTCTATAGTATTTTACTACCGTAGGGTTAGGAGCTTTGGGAACCAGGACGATTACACCTGTATTGCTTGTCCTTCCAAAGCAGTGTTGATTACACTGCATTTATCAAGTCTGTCACAATGTTACCTACAAGTGACCAAAATCTTTTATAAAATTCTTTGGGAATACCATCTATTCCTGGCGATGAGTTATTCTTCATTCCTAGAATCGCTTCGTACACCTCAGCAGCTGTTAAGGTTTTTTCAATACGCAAGTTATCATTATCAGAAAATATTTCCGGCTCTTGTAAAAATATTTGTTCCTGAGCTGGATCATAACTTGTTCCTTGAAATCTAGAATAATAAGGGCGGTAAAAGATTTCCTTTATTTCAGTCACATTACTATGTTCAGAATTATCTTCGTCTATTATCTTTTGAATCGTTTGACGTTTTCCACGATTACGTTCATGTAGAACATGACTAATGTTGGCCATTTCAAGAGAATCAAAAGGTAGAAGTTTACTACGTATTTTGCACCCACATCTTTTTTGCGCGAGTAATTGAAACATATTGCCTGTACTTGTTTAATGTTCTGTTGCACTTTTTCCCCCCTCTTACCCCTTCATCAGTTAGATTTCGCAACACTTTATAGTAAAAATTGTATTTATTATTCCAATCCTGGTTCCGTTCCCTACTATATTGTCTACAAAATCGTGTGGTAGCTGGCTTTAGATATTCATCCCACCACTTAATTATGTTTATTTGTTTCACCCTTAATCGTTCCCAATACTTCCAATTCTCTTGTAATGTGTCAGCAAAAAGTGGATCATCAAATAAAGATATATTCATTTTCCAATATCCATACCCATATTGCATATTTGTCATTTGCATTTTTACCGCCATTATAAATACACTATGATCTGAGAAGCAAGTTGGCACCATATTAACATTAGTGATATTAGGGATAATTGATTGTGAAACATACAATCGATCTAACCGTGAAGCACCTCCATCCTTTACGTATGTGAAGCCTGCACTTGTTGGGTGCAAAGTGTCCCATATATCTTTCCATTGAAACCCATTTACCAACTGTTGCAGCGCATTGGGTGTATTAAATCCAGGACGCTGGTCTTTTGGCAACAAAACACAATTAAAATCGCCTCAACAAATAATATGTTGCTTATTACCTTGAAGTTCCGTCGCTACTTCAGTTGCGAAAAATTCATTACGTTGCTGCCTCTCATTACTACCAGAAGGCGCATACAGATTACATATTTACAGGTTTTCCACTTGTACAGTTGTAATTCTACCACTCTGGTGGTATTCTGCATTTGATACAGGTATATTGTCTCGAACTAATACAGCTGTTCCTTGCGCTGAATATGTGGAATTATTATAGACAATATAACTAGAGGGTAACTCATAATTAGATATTGCTACTTCTTGAATGAGAGCAATATCTATAGCTGACTGAATTAGAAAGTCCCCCAATGCACTTTGTTTTGTTTTGTTTTGTAGTTTGTTTATGTTTATACTAGCAAGCCTAATGGTGGTAAGCATCACTATGGATATGTAAACACTTACTTTTACAATACTGTTAAATATATACATTGTTTTACTATTTTTTGGTCTACCTTACACACAAGGATTCTTAAAAGAAAAAAAAATAGCTACATTTTATACTCTGGCTATGTATGAAATATTTCACACCAATCACATGGCAAAGCATCATATACCTTTACTCATTTTACACATTCTATTTCTGACTTTCATATTTACTTGCACCCACACATTCACTAGACACATTAGGGGAAACACTGCATTTGGATCCGATCACATCAACACTCGGGGCCAAATTTGTCACACTTTGGGATCTGGTTATACGCACTGGGGAGGAGAATATTGCCTGCTGCTTCCCATTCTTGTTGTGGTGGGGGTTAGGTGCCACATTTTCTTGTACTTTTTACTTCTTCAACTGCTTCTGTTCCAGGAGTCTCTTCACATTTGATTTTCTTTTGGCATTGTACTTAGTTCTTGTTGTAGTTTCACTAAGCGGAACCTTGCTTTGTTGATCTTCCAGTGTATGGGATACTCCTGCTTCGTACATGAAAGTCTCCATCTTCAGTCAATGCAAGACTATCCCGTATCCAACGACGAAGGGGACTTCTTCACACTTGAAAACCATAACTTAAGCGTATTTACACGACGGATTTCCATTTTTCCTTCAATTTAACAACTTTACGTAACTTGAAAATTTACGCGTTTCGCGTCGTCAAGCACGCCAGATTCCTGATGACTCACCGGTTCGCGAGCCGAGGCACGGCGATGTTGCTCGCACGGGCACTTCCGCGGAACTGTCCACTCGGCCACATGGTCTGGCACAGCGTTGCCAACCTCTCAGCTGCGAAAAGTGCTGATTGAACAGTGAAATTATGCCAAAATGGTACTCAATGGTGCTAGAACATTTATTATTATTATTATTATTATTATTAATAATGTTAAAGAACAAATAAGAAACTGCCACTCTCACTGTAAACGAAATCTTGTTCACACTGGTTCAAAATTGTTTTGTTTACAGGCAGAGATGCGCACCAAAGAGTGTTAGTACCCATGTTTAGAAATTCTTCCAAATATATTTACAAACACAAATAAAAATAATCAGAAAAAAAAGAAGCACAGATACACTTAAACTCATGCTAAAAAAATACACATGAAAAATTAAAATCACACACACACAAACAATATTAGCTACAACGGTTTCCAAAATGGCAAGATGCGGACCGAACCGAACACCAGCAGAAGACAAATTGATTTTATACATTCGACTTGAAACATTGTCACAAAATTCGCCGACAAGGGAAGGCGGAACATTAGCTTTATTTGTGAATCCAACTTTCTAAGATTTCCTCTCATAAATATTCCTCTGGAAAATAAGGCACCGAATGGCTGACCCCTTCCGTCGGTGCTGAGAAAGGACAAACCAGAGGGTGGGCCTCCTCCACCTTGACCCTCTTCTACGATTTTACAACAGGAAGATGCGGAAGAGATGAAAGACATTGGTGAGTGGTGGGATCTGGACAGGTTTATTCTATTTTGTTGGAAACACGTCCACTCCTGAAAAAGAGATGTGGAGGTACTTTTTTTTTTTTTTTTTTTTTTTTTTTTTTTACTTCTTCCGAGTTCTTTCCTTTGATTTAAACTTCCAACGCTCAGACTCAGAGCGGTTGTTGATTATGCTAGATTTGGCTGTTACGCCAAACACAGGGTGCTAGGTGCCAATGACGGTTAAATTATGCTAGGTTTAGCACCATTATGCTAGGGTTGGCATCGCTGGACCGGCAGTTCTAGTTTCTTGTCCTATTACTCACTTGCTCCGTTCTCGGCGTCTCACAGTACATGTATTCCCATGTGTATTCCGCTGCTCTCACGTTAGCTAAACAGCGAGGAACGAACCTTCCTGGCAGGTGCTCGCACACGGAGCGCACGGACTGGTGTGGAGCGTTAATGACCCACCAACCGGCGGCTGGGAAACAACGAATCAGTGATGAGTTAAATTCTCTACGACTGACATCGGGTATTCCCGAGTCACAAGGCACCGAAAGATCCTGGCGTGACGAAACAAATGAACGTGTGATACACAGCATGTTGCCAAACGTACTGTAAAACGTGGGGGGGGGGGGGAGTTGATCAGCGCCGTTACTGGATAGAAGTTGTACAATAATACACAAACAAGCCAATAAAAAAAAGTTGTAACGGGAGATCGATGTTACGTCTACAGCTTTCACTTCGCAACTGAGGTTGTTGGCATTCAACGAGGCACACACTCCCCGAAGCGATTGGTGGACCGATAAAGCTATGTGGCAAAAAGTAGCTCAGCCGCCAGTTGGGCCTGCGATCAGTGTAGAACAAGGCGGCCCACAGGGAGAGAGACTTATCCTAAAATATGTATCGAAATCCAAATGGTCAAGTATATACTAATATAATAAAAACACTGTTGCATGCAAACTGATTATATTATGTACCAGTTTATATAATGATACACTTTCCACAGTAGTAAACACTCTCTGCAAGTTTATACTACAATATTAAAACGTCAACAATAGATAAATGTCTTGGATGTTGGTGACTTATTGTCAAGCTTTGATTGTTATGTCGCATGGACCAGAATACTGTGGAAGAATTCGTAGGAAGGAACTCATAGGCTTTCGTCCTCAAATTGCTTGTTAATTTCTTCCAAAGCGTCCTTTATGACACCAGCATTCTCTTCTGTCCATTGAACACTCACCTTGGCTCTTGACAGCTCTTCGACAATCTCTTCTTCTGCAGAACCAAATTCTCCTTTGTGATCGTCGTAAAGTTTCTTCGCCTGCAGACAAAGTAAGGTATAATTAGGAACTGGAACATATCTATTATACACAGCCCTGTTTTAGGCTGGGCGCCCCCAGTAATAGGAATATGAAAGATACTTATTATGATAATATGATTTGCTGCGATCTTGGGTGGAATAAAAACGTTCCTACTGTGAGCCACTAGCCCCACCCTGATTCAAGTCCCTATCTTTACCATGATTCAGGACAGTTTTGAATCCAGATACGTTCCTCCAGAAGGGATACCAAACTTCACGGGGAGGGAAGGTCAGGGGCAGCGAATTGTAACATTAATAAAATCAACACTAATATTTCAAAATTACTCTTACTTCTGACATGTAATTAAATTACGTTTAAATTTAGATAAGCCTGCACAAGCACGTCACCACCATACCACACCAAATTGTTCATTGGCTAACCGTTGAAATATCTGCAAGAAGTTGACATTCCCTGCGACAATTGAAATTCACATTACAGCATCCCTGCATGTGCATATGATTGATTTTCCGTGAAAATGAATATTTATTACATATTCCTAGTTAGCAGACCGAACAATGTTAAAATGTATTCATTCTTTTGACTTTTAATTATAAGTTTTTTATGGCGAAAAAGTCACAAAAAGTACGTTCTACGTTAAATTAAAGTGGATGAAAAAAAAGGTGAACATGATTGCCAAATTTCTAAACTACTGTCCGAATGCTCTGCCACGTTATTGATTTTTTTGGGAAGTGGGGGACTTATCCCCCTCCCCTCGGTCCACCTCGTGAATTCACCACTGATTCAGGAACAATTAATTTCGAAGCAACCACGAGATATTTCTTTCTTTCTGGTCTAATTCAAATTTGTTCTAAGTCATTTTATGTTTAGATAGGCTAATAGGAACTGAAGTGGGATCCGAGCCACTGCGCAATCTGCCTCCATCGGGGATCGAACACTGCACGCATTAATTACAAGGCAACAGTGTTTCGATCGGAAAGAAATATTAAATGTAATTTTACCTCTGAGTTAAAAGATAATAATAATAATTCTTAGGATTTGAAATTTCCTCATACTAAGTTACTGATGATTGTTCCTAACATTTTTGATGCATGCCAATTGCATTTAGATTTATTCTAGGATGTTTACTTCTCTAGCTAGAAAAAGGTCCCAGTACGCTTTGAACGCCCCTTAACTTCAAAGAAAGTTCAGGAAGATCAGTTTCCCTCTGACAACCATATGTCAAGTCCATGTCGAGCCCAAACTATCCTACCCTCAAACCTTTTTCACCAATAGCGTTCGTTTAAGGCACTGTCAACGTGCCAATTCAGTTTCTCTATAAATTCCTTAACATGAAGTTGCAGTTGCATTATCTTTGCTCGGTTGTGTTGTGCTTTTTTCTACAATGTGGAGGCCTTGAGAGTATAACGCCGCAGTGAATGAATGGATGTCAAAACACTGTAAGTAAAAGTGACAACAGCACTTTTCAGAAGAAAAAAACACAAATGGGGTCTCTCCGAATGCCTAGTAGTAAAGCCTTGTAATAAAGGGTTTGTGAACGCACGTAGTGGTTCGGTTTCACTTTAAGCTCTAGGTTCTGTCTCGATTAGCCTATATGAGCAAAAATTGGCTTAATAACAAATTCATATTAAAACCTTACCATCAACTTTGCCGATCATTCTGCAGGTGAAGTATATAATCCTGAAATGTTATGTCATCATGCATACAACATGCTTTCTCTTAACTGTAGGGTAAACTAGAATCATTTATGGCGCTTACCGTACACCTAATGCTTTGAAAGCAAAACAACGGATATACCCAGATAGCACAAAAGATCTTGAGAAGCTTGATGTAGCTTGCTTGTAGCTTCTCAAAGCCAGTTCAATATTAACAGTTTAATAATATATTAACAGTGATATTAACATGATGCAAACTTGTTTCAATGATGCAGTTTTCGGTGACAAGCTTGCTTGACAGGTGGTAACTAGTTGGCTTGATTCAAACATGTTGTAAGCTTACAGCAAGCTTGTTCGCTTTACATGAAAAGCTTATTTGAAGCTTGAAGCAAGCTTACTGTGCTATCTGGGTAGGGAAGTGTTCAATGACAATCAACAAATGGGGAGAATGTAATATTAATCTAAAAGAAAAAGAAACTGAAAACATTCATACCTTCTGCAGATATTCCTCTGTATTGATACGCACAATGGAATTTTTAAACATATCTATCCACAATGTAGGGTGGTCAGCATCCCTAGCAAAGAATAACACGAATCAGTGAGTTCATATTGACTGCAGGCTGCGCGGCATGTCGCGGATGCCGCCTTTTTCGACTCGTGACGTCCCGCTTATTTTTAAGCAAAAATATTTAGCATGCATGCATATATATATATATACTCTATGTGATCAAAAGTATCCGGACACCCACCTGAAAATTAGGTACAAGTTTGGGTAACCCTCCATCGGCAACACTGGCAGTCAATACAGTGTTGGCCCACCCTTAGCCTTGATGACAGCGTTCACTTTCACAGGCCTACTTTAAATCAGGTGCCAGAAGGTTTCACGAGGAATGGCAGCCCATTCCTCGCAGAGCGCCAAAATGAAAAGAGGTACTGGTGTGGACCGGTGTGCTCAAGCACGAAGTCGGTAATCCAAAACATCCGAGAGATGTTCTATGGAAAACAAATCAGGACTCTGCGCAAGCCAGTCCATTAGTGGGACGTTGTTGTCGTCAAACCACTCCCCCACAAGCCCTGGCGTATGGACGGGTGCTCGGTCGTGTTGAAAGACACAAAGGTCATCCCCGAACTGGTCTTCGATGGTAGGCAGCATGAAAGCTGTTAAAATGCCAACGTAAGCTTGTGCTCTGACATTGCCATGTAAAGCAACAAGGGGGCCAAGCCCCCTCCAGCAGAAACATGACCACACTCTAACCCCGCCACCTCCGAATTTCACTGTCGGCACTATACAGGCTGGTAGATGTCTTCACCAGGCTTTCTCAACACACACACCCTACCATCGGATAGCCACATTGTGTACTGTGATTCATCACTTGTAAGGATCCGCCCTGGATCGTACTTGGTTCGATGGGTCTATTGAGCCTCGGCTTCACACTCAATATCTCTTCGGGGCTTGAGTCTCCTCGGCTCAAGGTTCGGGTTATTCCGGCTGCTTCAATCCTCGATGTAAGGTCCCTCGTAATTCTAGGTCAAAGGTTCTCAATGTACTTATAGATCTTGACCAAGATTCTATAAGCAATCAACAATCCTTTTCCCACTAGGTTCTGTCGATATTCAGTTAAGTATCCAACTTCCTTTGTCTCTTTTCAGCCTCTGACCAGAGAACTGAAAATTAATCCGTGACCACAGAATAAGAAAAAGGTGTTCCCTGACCAGGGACACAAACGTTGACTACTAACAGTCTATCGACCGATCCCTAATTCCGGTATATCCTAAGACAATCGCAATCCTCTCAATTATATCTCCTGACCAGGAGCATAGAACTGGGAGAACATAAGCCTTCTGACCAGAAGAGCTAAGTAATTGTCCTAAGGTAATCCAGAATAATCTAACTCCTAGTAGCGACGTGGAAGTAAGCGCAGAAATACGGGTATGAAAAGAAAAGACGGTAATACAAGTTCCGTATTTATCTGGAATACGAATACAACAAGGCCACGGGCCACCGAGCTTTGTTGCTTATATAGGATTTGTCGGTGCCGTGAAGGATTTACCAACTTTTATCTTTACTTCAATTTTACATTACAATAAAATACATATTAATAAAATATCCAAGCGGAACATAATTAGCTACATAGAAAAATTATTAATTTTACCCTTTTGTGAATATTAAATATGCAATATAATTTTTAATTGTTACACTCAGCATTTAATTTGACTAGGGAGTATGGCTTCTTCCAACTCCCCTCTCTCCCTGCAACGGCCTAACGAAAAGACAACAAAGAAAAGAAAGAAAGTTTACAACGTTAAAATGTTAAGCAAAATTTCTTTAAATACAGGTTTTGTCTTGCGCGGGCATAACTTTCGTTTACCTTAACATAACTAAATTCTGATTACACCGTCTTGCAGTAAAAGAATCAGGGATTAATATGATATTAGTTAAATTATTGTCCGCCAAGGGACAAGACTGATATAGCGTGGGGAAGACAGCCTAATCTTTCGTCTTTTCCCCGGTTTCAACGTTTACATAAAGTTGAGTCTGCCTGGCTTCTACACAATAGCGATTGCTTTCTCGCATTGTTGTCCCCGATAATGAAATTCCAGCTCAGGTTGCTGGCAGAAAGAAACAAACTCTTTGAACTTATATTTAACATCTGGATGTATAGTCTATATACGAGGTGGGTTCCACTTTTCTTGGTAATTAACCATTAACACCCAAAAATTATAAATACCAAAGAAAGGAAAATATTAAGTTTATATACATATTTGTAACGTGGACACTGCTACACGTTACACACTTCACACAACGGTTTTCCACTGTTCTATGGTCCAGTTTCGACGCTCCTTGCACCACACGAAGCGGCGTTAGGCATTTGTCTGTGTGATGTTTGACTTATGGGCAGCTGCTCGGCCATGGAAATCAAGTTGCCGCACCTTGCGCCAAACAGTAATGGTGGTTGGAGTAGATCCTGATGCAGTTCGGAATTCCTGTGTGATGGTGGCGATGGATGATTGCCGATAATGCTCTACGAACCTCTTCAACACTCGATGGTCTCTGGAGGTCAACATGGGAGGTTAGCCTGCACGCTTTTGGGTTGTACACGTCCCTTCACTATAACATTGGAAACAGTGGACAGAGGGATGTTTTGGAGGGTGGAAATCTCACACACAGACTTCCTACACAAGTAGCACCAAACTAACTGATCACGTTGAAAGTTACTCAGACCATCCCATACTGCTGTCGCACACTGTCTGCAGACTACTCAGTTAGCTGCCTATGTGTTCCACGAGGTAGATGGCAGTACGGTGTCGCCCTCTATGATAAACACACGTTTCGCGGTGTGTCCGGATTCTTTTGATCACATAGAGTATATATATATATATTACATAACGAGTATTAACCTGTATATAAGAGTTGTTCAAAGTGGTGGCCAACTGCATTCTCGGCACTTTCTGATGACATTTTGTAACATGCAAAAGTTCCTCTTTAGTAATTCTTGCAAGTTCTGTTCGTACGTACATTGTCTTTCAGTTTATATATAATGTGGAGATTGTTTCTATAGACTCTACTTTTAGAGGTTCCCCACAAATAATAGTCACTTAGTTCCGCTCTCAGTGCTGTAGAAACACTGCCTGGGTAAATTTCACCCAACTCGCGGTAATATGTTTCAGTTTGATATTCCAATGTGTTATTCTTTTCCTCGTCTCATCAAATGTGTGATTCAATTCAAATGTTAAAAATTAATAATGTGATATTAATCAATGAAGGTATTACTAATTACATGCCTTAAAACAATTACAATTCGGACTTGAGAAGTATTTATTTATCTGGGTATTTTTACCCAGGTCGTTTTCTTACGTTATGGCAGAAAACGCTCTTCTTACCGTCTTTTCTCTATCAATTTTTCTAAACTTGATATTTGCGTAGTGAAATGAAAATGTTCAAACTTAATAAACTTAGGCAATTCCTTGAATATATTATTATTTATATGCTTCGAAACAAGTAAAATTCGGACTTAAGAACCAATTCTCTTCTGAATATTTTTTATCCAGCACACGTCCGGCAGGGGTTAACAATGGCAAGAAAACAACTTGCAAACAGAAGAAATACGTCAATCAAAATATCATCAAAAGATTCCGGAAATGTGTGAATGCAATTGGCCACCACTTTGAACAACTCTCATAACACAGGTTAGTACTCGTTATGTAACATAAATATGCATACTAAATATGTGGGATGTCACGGGTCGAAAATGCCGGCATCCGCGACATGTCACACTGTCTGCAGTCATGTGCTATCTCGTCCCAAAACCAAAATGAATGATTGAACCGAAAACTAATCATATTTTCGAAGTATGTTAAAGCACGAAACTTAATAATACAAAAAAGGTGTCATTATGTATCACAGTTTTATGTAATAAGCGATTAATAAGAGCCCCCCTGGCTTTCGCAACTCGCTGTACCATTGTACCAAGCTAGTTATAGATTTCTGTGTTCGGGGCAAAAATATAATCCGTTCCCCCCGTACTTTGGTCAAATGTTATCATTATCCGTGTACGCTGTCTTATTTTAAAATACCATTCGAAAATAGTAAATCGAAGCTAGCGGTTCCAGGTTCGAAACCTGATCTGACATCGGTATATCATTGTTTTTATCCTATCTTCATTTCCTTATCGTTTGCGATTAATTCAAGAATTATATGACATACACAATAACAAAAACAGAAAATAGAAGTACAACGCAGAACGTCGTAGTGGAATTTTGAAATAATTTTACTTTGCCGGTTGGTCATGTGAGTACTCGAAAATTAATGTCCTAAAAAAGAGTAATTGGCTGTTTTCTTTTATAACTGTAGTTGTTTTTCTTCTCCATATATTACATTTTTGAGCATTTATATGAAAACAGTCCGTGGAATTTAAGAATATATCTATGACTGCGCACCCTTCTTAAATCTCCAAAAGTACCATTATACAAGTGCAGACATTATGCTAAGTTGACCGTGACTGGACCAGAAAATATGTTTCTATACAAACCGCTTAATACTGTAAATAACATAATTCTTCTTCTCCTTTCATATGACCAGTGGCGGATTAAGCTTCCTCGCCGCCCCTAGGCACAAACGTAATGTGCGCCCTTCTCAAAAGAAAAGTAGTAACTTATTTGCACTGACCCAGTACGTAAGTTCCGTCTGAACATGTGATTGAAAATGGTTCCCCAAGGTCCCAACAGATTTCTGCCTCGTTAAGATTGCCAACTCGCAGTTTTTGTGTTCTTCAGAATTTTCGTGTGATGCTAGAATATTTGAAATGTTTTTCCAGTCTGAAATGCCGTGAGTTGCGATGTTTGTCTTGCCCTTGAACAACCTGCATGATGCACAATAAACGGCACCAGTGCTGCACGAATATACCAAATAATTCCGCAAAATTGATTCTCCATTTACAAGTTTACGAAAAAAACACTATTATTTAAAAAATCTTGTCTTACCTGCTATGAGTCTTTGCGATTTAGAAAAATCGTTTTCAGCATTCTGATTAATTCCACGTCTTAGAAGAATGTCAATTGTAGACTCATTCAGACACCACTCGGCAGGATCGTCACTAACGAAATTTGCACTCTCACTGTCACAATCAGGAACTCCTACGAACTGAGGGGACACTGTCTCAGGTTCACTTTCTTCCTCCACTAAACCCACAGTATTTTCGACATTTTGCGTTTCACAGAGTTCACTCGATGTAGCCGCTTCCACTTCAATTTTTGGACTGTTTTCGGAAATCACTTGTTCCTTTCGCCTTAAAAACGTGTCCACTGTACCAAGCTTTTTCTGTAAGGTTGCTTCTCTTTCACGCTTTTCGTTTGCAAGTTTACGATAAGCCGCCCCACTTAACTTTGTTCGCTTCATGCTGCCTGCTGCATAAAAAAAGAAAAAACGCCAAATCGCCAATTTCTTTCGTATGAAGCGAAAGTGTTGCAAACCGTTGATTTGAAACATTGGTTTCATAGGTGTAAATTGTCACTGTGTACGTAAGACACTTTTTATTATTCTTGATATTCTGGAAAAAAGATTTGCCGCCCCCAAGAGTTGCCGCCCCTAGGCACGTGCCTAGTGGGCCTAATTGGTAATCCGCCACTGCATATGACCCTATCAACGTTTATATCCTGTTGAGTTTGGTCAGCGTTTCTGTGATTGTAGTAGTTCTTGTGTATTCGGTAGATTAGATTGTCTTATTTCACCAGTAACACAGATTGAAATCAATTATATAAACAATATCTTAAACAATGATTGGGTGTGACACCTTGATGCACCTGCACTACACCAAGTGTCAAAAAGTGCAGCGAACTCGACACGGACTGTTTGTTTGATTTGAATGTTTCTTTGTTTTGCACCTGTACATTTTTTGTTCGTAACAATCAATTGGGTATCAATCTTTTTTTTTTAATAATTGTTTTTGATCACACACTCAAACATAATGTAACTTTTATCTTGTATTAATACTAATCTATTTTTGACACATGATAGTCATTCTTCTCTGAAAAAAATACTCCAGCCTATTTTTCACTACAGCATAAATCTTAAGCAATAAAAATGTAATGTAATGTTAAGGAAAACGGTTATTTAAAATACCAAGCACTGGAGAAATAGGGGCGCAAAGTACCTCCTCCAATTTTTGGATAGGGTTATTGTATCCCCAAATATCCTTCAATCAGAATTGTATAAATTGCAATCCTTCAAAAAATTTTGATGAGCAGAAGATACTGTCGTTCAGTGGATCTCGTTTTTGGTAGCTAAACACACAATCAAAAAGATTATAATATCTACGTTATCTCCCTATCCAAAAGAATTAAAACTATCGTGAATCAATTATAAATACTCCATTTTGGTAATAGCGTATCATGCCAAATACGTGACGCGAACCTCGGACCCCTGGAGTCATAACTCGATAGTCTAATCACTTTATAAGGAGGCCCGGTCGAAGCAGCTGGAAACAGCTTCCTACAAGCACACACCGGCAATCGGCAATCTACAGCGGATGAAAAATCCGCTGACACGAAATCGTATGAAACAAGAATAAGTAAACGCAGTGTTATGCTTAAAGCACCGTTTGCGACAAACGCGGACGATCGAAATTCGAATCCACCATAAATAGCTCGAGGGATTATTTCTCAGCCAGTTGTACTCAGAACTGTTCGTGCCTCCACGTTATTGGCTGATTATCGATTGATACGTAAAGCGTTACCGCGGGGACTGGTGCGTTATTGAAGTGGCATTTCAGGGACCGTGTCGTCAGATCTAGATCTACAGGTAAACGAACATTCCTTTATTCCCCTTTCTATTGTTCTTACAACCCTGCGGCCGGGCCTCGTGGCGGAGTGGTTAGCTCATAGCGCTACGAAGCCAGGGGTACTGGGTTTGAATCCAGGCATGGGCATGAATGTTTGTGAGTGTCTATTCATCAATTTCATTATGTCATCAATCATCCCCATCTTCGCAAATTAGCCAAAAGTGGCACAAAAAGCGAAGTAAATAAAAGCAAATGAATTAACAATCAATCTTAAAACCCTGCCAGACCAGTCATCCCCGAAGTGTTAATATCGAATGTTTAAGTGTTGTTCTTATTCCACAGGTGCGAGCCCCTTTGCTTGGGTTAGTGTTCCATCATTTATCTGGGATATCACCTTAACCCTCTTGCAAAGCGAGCGAGTCGCTTCCGGCTGCCATAGCCATAGATAAAGATTCCCTAAATCTACCTTAGATTTTGTAAGATAGTTACTTACTCAATTTGTACTCTCTCTAGGAAATCTTGATAAGGAAGTAAAAGCTGTTCAACATGAGTGAAAAACAATTGAATGAAAGCCAGAGCTTCGTCTGTCCATGTCTAGTTCGCTGCACTTTTTGACAGTAGGTGTAGTGCTGGTGTATCCAGGTGTCACGCTAGTGCAATGAAACGACATTCAACCAAGTAGACGCATGGAGGTGTTCAAGTTCACAAGATTCAACAAATGCCTGTCTGCTGCCTTAAATGTTCATTTGATTAGTTAGCACACACCACGTGACTATACACCACACAGCTTTAGAACGTAGTGCAAACGGTGCAGACACAAGATGCCCTACTTGATACGAAATCCACGAAATAGAATAGTTGGTGTTGCACCTTGTAACGTGTAATCAACTAGATGTGTGGGAACAGAGAGAGCCAAAAAGTGCAGGGAGCGGGAAGGGGTTTCTGTTACGAAAATAGATTTGAAAAGGTTTTTAAAACAAATATTTGCATAAAGGAGATATCTAGAAATAGAAAAGATACAGGGTGATTCACAAGTAGTAATCATGTTTCAGCAGTTGCTTCACCTGAGAAAAATATTCATCTACAAGTACCTTAATGCATCAAGAAAATCTGTAAATATTGAACTCTTACTTACAGTGATTTCCATTCGTTAAGATTGGAAATGAGATGATTCAGCATGTTGTTCCTACCGAAAGAATTACCATTCAAATAATAAAACACCCATCTAATAGCTTGACGGATGGAAATTCCTTCTTTCTTGGCCAATATATGATCCAGTACTCTGCAAAAATTAAAAGTAATTTTAGATAGCTTAGCTATGAAGTCATATCAGATCATTTCAATTAAATTACTTGCTGTGAATTCAGTAAACAACCAAATTATATGGAAAAACAACCATCAATATGTCATCAAGTTATAAATTTCTTCCTAAGGATTGAGGTATGTTTGCTTCGAAGATTGTAAAAGTAACTAAGTTTCTTGAACCAACAATTTAACTTTTGCCTCAGACTTATTTATTGATAATGCCTTGTTTCAATTACTTTGATTTTCTGAAGTTCACTTTATTCAGGTAATGCAAGTCAATTTTCCATTCATAATGTTCCCCTCTCGTCTAATATGAAATATTTAAGATTAAACTACACAAGAATAAGCAAATTCATATATTACTACAATATTGCCCGAGTGTTTTAACACAGAGAATCCCTTGTATTAAAAAAGGAACAAAGCTTTTGAGAATCAAATGCTAAGATTCGTGTTTGGACTTGAATGAGATTAACCATAACACCGCACGCACTTTCTAGCAGTGAGAGCCCACAGTTTCCACGGTTAAAAGGTCATTGCTGTTTGCGGTGTTTCCACGTTCTACGTACATATTTACTTGATTGAATAAACATTTGTTAAAAATTGGTTTCTCAAGTATGAATTGACAATGATAATGGATTTTAAAAAACAGAAACAATGAGCTTTAAAACAAGACCAATATTGTTGTAGGACTATCCAATACTGAAGAATAAGTATTTGAAGGATTGATAAGAACAACACAAATTTTAAAAGTGTTAAGAATTATGTCAAGAACATTTCTGCCTGTACCGTACTAGAATTGCACACAGATTGGACCACCCGTTTTTTATTTATAGAATTTCAAAAAGAGCGATCAATTGCAACACTTAAAAAAAAACACTTTTTGTTCTCACGACGATTACAAATAGAAGGCATCCTTGAAATAAATTTGGTTAGCATAGATTAACGCATAATTGAATAAGCTAAATTTTAACCTAACTCGTTTTTATGTAGGTCTACTGGTTAATTTCTAATTTGAGTCCAAACTCGAGTATCAATCATTTTTAATCCGAAAGTAAGAAGGATTCTATCTTATGATGTTCAAATAATTTATTCTGTTTGTTGGGATATAACTATATCATTACTTTCAATAATATTTACTCGTGCTTCTCTTGCTAAATAACCAATGGAGATCATGAATTACCTCGTAACGTTTTGATCTGTGATAACCCAATTCCCGCTCTAGACGAAGGCATTTTCCTTGGCTTTTTTCTTAACATTTTCTTAATTCTACCGTGTAAAGTGAAATCTTATATCATTTTGTTGCCATAGCATATTCCAAGACATTTTCATAGATAGAATCGGTTCTAATTTTCTTAGCATTTGGAATACCATAACCAATCAGAATGCGAGTTCTAGGTCACGAGTTTAGATGTAATGGCGGCCGAAAGATATGCCGAAGACAATGGATCACTTCACATTTTTGAAAGCCAATAACTATACAACAGAATGGAAAAACATTTAAAACGTAACCATTTTAGGTACAAATCAATGGCGTTTCTTAAATATGTAGTTTTTAGCAGTACACGTACAGAAGAATAAATATTTTTTTCAATTGTGAACACCGGCCACTGGCAGAAATATCTCAATATATAGGTGAAATTTATGGTTACTTAACGCCAAAAGAAAATATGAATGGTTTCACTTTGTTTACACGGTATCTTGTAAATTAAATAATCATTCCTCTTATAAATTACATCTATTCGTCTTTAAATTTATTAGTTATTAAGTGAATGCCGCGTAACTCGTATGCCTTTCGTACTGAAGAGTATCCAATGTTTTCTGCACGCTTCGCATCGCATTTGCAAACGGAAATGTTACATGAAATGCTACCGTGTAAAGCATTGTCTGTCATAAAAAATGCTATAAGATTTTTGAAAGCATTTATGCTAGCAAATATGCAAAGAAAGGCTCCGTCTAAATCGGATTTAAGTTAAAACCTTCAGCGAGTTATGCAGAGTTAAATCCATTACTCACCTCTGAACCTTATAATCGTCCCTACCACAGGAAGCCAGCGTCGAAAGGAAGTAGTCTCTGCTCTCAAAGTCGTAAGAGCTGGGCAGGTTGAGATACCTCTCGAACAGGAAATCCCACTCTTCTCTTGATGCAAAATTTGAAATGCGGCAAAAGGTAATTCTAGAGATGCTAGGGGAAGAAAGCAGAATCCGTAATCGACATTGGAAGAAAAGTGAAACTACTATGCTATAGACGGTGCGATTAATATTTAAATGTATTGAATAATATCATGCTTATTGTTTGTGAACCATGGAACAGTTCTTTTCCACCACTGTTCATATCTATATTTCATTTCTAATTATTTTCTAATATCATTCAAGAATTCTATCATTTCTTCATATTCCTACGTTTTCCAGCATTTCTCTGATTTCGCAGCAACTTCTTGCCAGTATTGCTGTAAGATTCCCCCTCGCAAACCCTAAATCGCCACACATGGCCCATGACGGATTCGCCCCGAGTCTAGCCTCGCATCGCAGCCATCTTTACTTCTGAAATCCCTATGTCTTTACACTAAACGTTCTTGCGAATATCTTAAATCTGGCAACTATCGGCTAACCTAGCTCTCTCTTCTATTCATCTTTCCACTAATGGCCCAGAGGCAGCCACTGCTATTGTCAACTGTGTGTCTCTCTCCAGCCATTCTGGCGACACAAGTCATAAAACTCATTGTCTCACAATAACCCCTTTTATACGTCCAAATCATCTGGTCTGCATCCTCCTGTACTGGTTGCAAACTCCAAAGATGTGTCACTAGAATTATAGTAATATAATAATATGGTTGGATACTTTGCTTTGGTGTGGCGGGAATATATTGCCTGAAGTCATAGGAGGTTTGACATCACTGCAAACTGTCCTTTGCTGCTTGTAACTTTTCCCTCCAAATTTCAACCAATAGAATTCAAAAAGTCAACTCAATTTCGGCATAACCATAACATTCTAAATTTTGTGGAGACAGTTTTTGGCTCGAGTACGGTGAAGGACGGAGGTGTCGAATACCATCGAGATCCGTCGGTGACCACTAAGCAGTACCGAGTGTAAGAGATATTATGGTGGACAGTGTTAAGATACCTAAGTGTGTGAGGTGACAAAAACAAGTTGACGTCCAAGTTGCTATGCTTATTTTCAGTACAATTTTATTGTGGACAGTGTTAGGATACCTAAGTGTGTGAGGTGACAAAAACAAGTTGACGTCCAAGTTGCTATGCTTATTTTCAGTACAAGTTTATTGTGCGGACAGTGTTATAAAATACATAAGTGTGAGCAAGGAACTAAATGCACCAATGGATCGGTTTGACCAATGCAGAACCGGTGTTTTGATAAAGGACCACAGGACGCAAGAAAAGGAGCTTCACCACGGCAGTGTCGTCTAGGAACCCATGGAAGGGGTAAGAAAACGAAACTAAAACAACAGTGCGCCAGCCCATGTGATTCAGTAATCATCCCCTCTCGAAAATGTCAATCACAAACAACTAGAACTTTTGTATCTAAAAACTTTCTTATTTACTTATCTTCATATCAGCATTAAACTCAAGTAAAATTGTTTCCAATCTTTTTTTTTTTTTTGTTTTAAGTAATTATCTTTATTTGCAATGAAAACCTTCAGTGGTGTCCCACCCCTACCGACTAGCTAGCTGGAGGCGGACTGTGGTGATTGTTTCATTGGTATTAGGTTGTATCTACCAAAGGATTAGTTCTTAATCCTGAAGGTAGCGGCACCCTAATATCCGTGCATCATTGGCAGTGACCACTGTCCGCCGATGCAATGGAAGAGACCATTGCATCCAAGGATGTTGAATTGTACCATCGCAACCACATACCACTTTAGTATATCACTTATTTTCACCCTCACTATGAACAAAGCATATGCAAAATTAAGTTGAATTAAGAAACAAGGGTGATTGCAATTGATGCTCATTATTTCATTAATGATAATTTCTACACGTAAGGGGGGCGATGGGACGATGGCCTCTCCCTGAGATAATAAAAAACAAAACAAATGAAAGCAAAGGAGATCGAGAGAAACAAACGTGGTAAATGCAATCTCCCACAAAATGAACGCCGAATACCATCTTCCTTTTTCAACAACTTTTAAAACGAAGTATAAAAATGGTAATTACACATTTACTACCTCTACATACATTATTAATAATAGAGGAAATAAACGATTTCACCCGGGCATAATTGCAACACAAATGTTTTCTTTTGTGCCAGATTGTGCGGAATGGTGTAGTGAATAATACATTAAGTATCCACCATCCAAATGTTTGGGGAAAATCCGCCATCTTAGAAAATGGCAGCAAAGATTTACCTTGAAAACTAAAAACATGTAATATATCGAAAACGGTACATTGTATGTACACAAAATGTAAAAATAAATAAACTGAAAGAGCAGAAAACTTGCTAAATTATGTTTTTGTTTGATAGAGCTACCATAAATCTTAATTGAATTAGAAAGATTCAAATATTTTCTTTCATTTTTAGAATTAGCGTAAAAGTTGTTTTCTGACACAAAAAAACAGCAAATATGTAAGAAACTATGTAATGTACGTCCAAAAATTACTGAACAAAATTCATAGCTTATAAATTCCTCTAGCGATTGCTTTTTGTTTCGCGCTTTTAATGTCAAGGGTTGAGGAGATATGTAGTCTAAAGCACAGTCATGTGTTTCCCGATATTTTACGTGTTCCATTTCTTATGATATTCCCGAGAACATATTACTTTGTTTTCTTCAGTGTTTCGTTCACTTCCGTTTGTTACGTGTTGTTTTTGTTGTTCAAAAATGTATACACATAGTAGCAGCGATTAGGTGTCTGAACTAAGCAAGGGAGGGGGGAGGGCATGGACAGTTTACTTTCTATGTAGCCCACTGCAATTAGAAAGCATCGTATTGAAAATGGAATTCGGGCAGATGATTTTGGGTCACATCCACTGGTAGGCAAGGCTTAGCATTAGGAGACCATAGTGCTGGGACAAATAAAATGTGTATGGGGGTAGGGGCATTGCAATACATTGAAGTATTATGATACAGTTTTTAATCAGGCACTTTGCCATAAAGTCCATTGCAGAATTTTTTGCAGATACCTGGTGCTAACATGTTAAATTTCATCATTTCCTGTACATACGGACGTGCACTTGTAGCACAGGCAGTTATGCAGCAAAGGAGAACACATGCATAACTGGTTGAAGATGTAAACTCCACATCCCAATACGCTCGGCTTTGATGAAATTCGGAAGAATATCGATCATCCTAATGTATTGCATTAGCGTCTACTTCTGAATTGAAAAGGCCAACGATTATTGAACGTATCTCAGAAATATGTTCATTTGCAAAATGCACTTTGCTTCTTCAAGTAGCTTGAAGTGTGCTTCATTCATGTAATATGAAATGATCCCTTGGGCCTCTGGCTAAGGCTTTCCGAATTTATTTGATCTGCTTTAGTTTATATTACGTCGTTTTTCTGCAACTTTTGATTCATCACGAAGATAAGGATGGATAAATGGACAATCACAAACATATATGGACCACACAACACAAGTCTATCTGTAGCAAGTCCTGCGGCAAATAATCGAAAAAGGTGATCATCCAGGGAAACAAGCGATTTATTCACTTCCGGATATGCATTCAATACACATTGCACTATATTTGTGGGCACTCAAAGAGGTAAATCACACAAATATCATCACATTTGATCAACCAAATATATATGAACGCACAGTGTATGGTAGGCAATGAGAACTCAGATAGCCCTCTGAAGCAGCCCATATTAAGGCTGGGTGGTCTACATATCAAGATCAGTTTCCTGAGATGTGTTGCTTATCTAATTGCATGTTTAGGCCTTCAACAAATCCTTGAGATCATTTACGGAGGTAACACTGTTAAACCTACGATAACCAATGATCACCGGAAGAGGCCCTCACTTCCAAGTAGTGCACCTTGGACTGCATTTTGAAGACTACCGAGGCTATGACGCCTGGACTCAGTCAGTATAATCCTCTGTGGGACTCGTGTTGTCGTCCATATTGTCTCTTCATCCGTCTCACCATATCATCAGTCCTCGTGTTCGCGGT
The DNA here is from genome assembly GCF_977018435.1 of Lepisma saccharinum. Lineage (NCBI taxonomy): Eukaryota > Metazoa > Arthropoda > Insecta > Zygentoma > Lepismatidae > Lepisma > Lepisma saccharinum. The sequence goes on from NC_139232.1 coordinate 104,922,291, forward strand.
TAGTCAAAATTGACAGAAAAACGACATAATATGAACTAAAACATATCAAATCAAACCGGAAAGGCCATAGCCAGAGACACGAGGAGTAATTTCACAGTTTATGCAGCACTCTTCACTCTACTTGAAGAAGCAAAGTGCATTGCAAAGGAACATATTTCTCAGATACGTTCAATAATCGTTGGCCGAATCAATTCAGAAGTAGACGCTAATGTATGAGACGGTGTATTGACGCTTCCGGAAGATTTTGGAGAACAATAATGTTGAAGAAAGGTAGCCACACAGAAGCCATTTTGAGTGGTGCAGATGTAAAAATCGTCTTACTTAATGTGACAAATGAACGTTGTAAATTACCTAGAATGATCTAGGACACCGTTAACACGCAGGCGAACCTCCATGCAGGAGTGGTTAGAACGTGCTCAGACGTTTATCCGTTGAGTCGACTCCTTTCAATCATGAATCGGGCAATTGACAACATGTTGTTTTTCGATATTTCCGTTTGTGGCATTGTAAGACTAACAGAATTGGAGACTTGATGACGTCATTCCTGAGGTGTATGGTACAATCAGATCATTGTTTCACGCACGTGAGTAAACTTTTATTTGTTATTATGAGTAAGAAATATTTTTTACAGATAGGGCATGTGACTAATATTTGTTAATGCTCAATTTAATGTGTCCACATATGATTTTGTGAAATTCATGTATTTTGGGGAAGCTAGATTTTTTAAAAATCTGTTGTCGTTATTTGCCAACATTGTGAGTAGTGTGTTAAGATTATAAAGCAATGCGTTCGTGAGCCAATAGTGTTACAAGATATTTGGTACACGTAAATGTACACAACTTAAGGTTTTCAGTGGCTTTTTGTGTATTTTAAGTTATTTTTTATCCAAATGTATGTAGTGGCGTACCCAGGGATTGGTGCTAAGGGTTAACACCCCTTTCTTTAAAAAGAAGTAATTAAAAGGAACTAAAACTTAAGAAGAACTATGAAACTCTTGGGCAAGTCAATGTTTGCGTGCTGACGTAGGAGTGTGTATGTGAGGGGGAAGCCTTGGCGAGTGTGCGAGGGGGAGACGGACGTGGCGTTTGTGAATGCTATTCATATCTGTTTCTAATTTTCATTAGCTGTTATATTTTACCATTTATGAAGGTAAGGAATTACATAAAGTTTCTCCTCTATTGCAGGGACGTGATGTAATTGCCACGAGAACTGAATGACAGTCAGTGATTTATCCACACAACATGGATGACAAAGGAGTAGAGCTCTTTGATTGAAGGTGTTGACAAAATGGACTTCATTTTATTCTTGGTAAAGAATATTTCTCAAGTCATGAAGTGAACCTTGGAAGTAATATTTCATTTCGTTGACTTAGTGATTTGCAGTTGGATTAAGAGAACTTAAATTATACATATAAAATAATAGCTGGAATATGAGAGAGAGATATGCTACGTGGGGGAGAATCTTGAAAAGAAATAAATGATCTTTTGAACTTCAGACGAGACATTTCAGAAGCTCTAACCATGAGGAATGATAAATAATAGGAAACAGAACAGAATTGGAAACAGATAATATTGCAACAGAAGTATATATTAATGGTATTCATATGTAGAAGGAGTACAAAACGATGAGATCGCTTGACTCACAGTGATGTCATTTGTCAACATCCGATTTTTCAACTTTGATGTCCCTTGACTCACAGTGAAGTCATTTGACAACATCCGATTTTTCAATCTATACACACACATTGTATAAAACTATATATAATATCATTTAGGAGACCGATATACTTACGAAAAATACAGAACATTTTTTTAGCAAGAAAAGAAAATTTCTGTGAGCGAAAGTCACTATGGTCTCTTAATGCTAAGCCTTGCCTACCAGTAGATTTGACCCAAAATCATCTACCCGAATTCCATTTTCAATACGATTCTTTCTAATTGCAGTAGAAAGCAAAATATCCATGTCCTTCTCCCACCCCCCACGCCGTACCCGCTCGCTCAGTTCAGACACCTGATCGCTGTTACTGTGTACATACATATTTAAACAACAGAAACAACACGTAATAAACGCAAATGAACGAAACGCTGCAGAAACAATGTATTACGTTCTCAGTAATATCAAGAAATAGAACACGTAAGATATAGGGAATCGCATGTCTCTGTTTTAAACTACATATCTCCTCAATCCCTGACACTAATGGCACGAAACAAAAAGCAATCTCTAGAGGAATTCATAAGCAATGAATTTTGTTCGGTAATTTTTGGACGTAAAATACGTAGTTTCTTACATATTTGCTGTTTTATGTGTTAGAAACCAATTTATACTCAAATTCTAAAAACGAAAGAAATCTAATTCAATTTAAATTTATGGTAGCTCTATTAAACAAAATCTATAATTTATAAACTTTTCTGCTCTTTCATTTTGGATATCTTCACTTTTTGTGTACAATCCACCGCTTTCGAGATATTACATTTTTTTAGTTTTGAAGGTGAATTTTTGCCGCCATTTTCCCCAAACATTTGGATGGTGAATTTTTAATGTATTATTCACTACACCATTCCGCACAATCTGACAAAAAAGACATTTGTGTTGCAATTATTTCCGGGTTAGGCCATTTTTTACTGTACGTTTGCTCTACTATAAGTTAAGACACAATGTTCACAAACAGAGCTAAAGACTTAAAATCTACTACAAGATTCATACTTCAGGTTTGTGCAACTTACTGACTTTTATATATATTCTTTCGGATTTCTAAATTAAAAATACAAAGTTATTTATTACTTACGTAAAATGTCTATTCACCGACAACGTTTCGGGAACCACTGTTCACTTCTTCAGGTCCTATATCTCGGCTACTACAAGGTCACAGAATATTCACCTAGTTGTTCATATCTGGCCTCGCTTCATAAAGAATTAGCCATACTTTCTATTCCCACAATCTATATAGGAGGTGGGGTAAGGAGCAAAAGTACTCACCTCACCGGCACCTCATTGTCCGGGTTCTCCGACTCCATCCACTTCTGGACTTCCTGCCTGTACTTTGCAACCTGCTCGCTGGCTCCGAATAATACCCTTATTCTTCGTACGATTCTCCTCGCCGTCTTCCTTGATGGGGAGTCCCCTTCCTGGTCCTCTTCTCCCAGTTCCTGGTAGGCTGGGTTTGTGAGGTAAATTTGGTAGTTCTGCAAGGGACACCCAAACATTATTTTAGACAATGCAGCATTTTGATGCTAGGTTTCAAATTAGCATCAAGCATAAAATATATAAATTCTTGTTATAAATAAAACACAGAAATCAAATTACGAGTTTTGTGTATTACACCATGTCCCATAATACATTTTGGAACTAACAGTGATGATGAAATGTCTTTCTTCTTTTCAAAGATTTTATCGTTAATGCATTTAAATTGTGAATGTTAAAAAAAGATGACGGTCACAATAACCTCCCCTGCTGAGCTGAATAAAATATAGCCATCATACTGTGGATCCCTCAATGATACAACTTCTTAATTATGCACATCAAAGAGTGACATAACATTCAAATTTTTAACATCCAAAACAACTTTCAATATTATAACAAATCTTTCAAAGAGTAAACATCAATTTTGAACTACATTTTTACTCTTGCACATGATTGTTAACATTCAATTTAAATGCCCAATATTATACATTCGTCGAAGCAAAATAATATTTGCAAATAATGACACATTTTGATGTTTGAGCAATAAATTAAATAAGTTACCAGCTACTCGAGCTTCACAATATTTGTTGCCGTAACCCTTCTTATGAATGGCTCCTTCAGAAGCTGCATAAACAGAATCATCTACTGAGAAGATTCAAACGACAAAATTTTACAAAATCCAAGAATTACACTGTAGTGCAAAGGTTTTATTTCTTCTGAAGGAATTTGGTATGGGAAATTCAAATCGGTAATTAGAATTTCGTTATCAGGGACAGTTGTTTAGTTATATAAGTAAATAAAGAGTCTCATTTTACTTAGATTCACCGTTCGTGATAAATGCAGGGAATTGTCAGATGAGCAGTTGGCAGCATCTGCTTCTTAGTTTCAGATATTAGCAGTTCTGTTACTAAGCTACATGATGTACCTGCAATATATTGTCAAAATACTAAGCATTGTGATTGCAGCTTTTGTTTAAGTTGATATACTTTGTCTGTCGAAATCCACCAGGTAGCTTCTGCTACATCTGTGGAGAGTTGGCCTTTTCAAGGCAGAAGAAGGGGATTCGATCTATCATGAAGAATTACTACAAACATTACCTTGGGATAGACCAATATAATCTCCACCCCAACACAAACGTTACTAAATTTAGGGAAACGTGCCTATTTTGAAACTGAGCACCTACTGACTGATCGCAACGACGTTAGTGGTTTAATGAACATTCATACGTTCTTCTCATGTTCTTCTCTCTAGCTTCTAAAGCCCAAAGGACTATGGCTGTAACAACACAAGCCTTCCATCTGTCCCCATCCTACGCAAAATCTATCCAACATTTTCCATCCTTACCGATTCCCTTTACGTCCAGAGATATTACAAGAAATCCATGGAATATAATGAGCAAAAATGGAATATAATGGGCGACTTCAAGATAGTTGCAATGATTTTGGGAATGCAACATGACTACACAACGTATCCCTGCTTCCTCTGCAAGTGGTATACCCGTGACAGAAGAAGCCCTACACAAAAAAGAATTGGTCTCAACGAAATTGACGAGCGGGAGAAAAATTATACAGCGTGTGATGTTCCTCTTCCCTCTCTTCACACCAAGCTAGGTCTTACGAAACAATTTGTAATTTGAAATCAGCACAAAATTTGCAATAGGAATCAGAACTTTTTCCTCCAGAAAAAAGAAAAAAAGTTTCTTTATGTAGAACAGTGTTCGAAACAAAAGGACATGATACTTCCTTACCACCTCAATTACTAAGTATTAATTATTGCACTTGCACTTGTGCTCTCAAAATCAAATAGGCGTGTAATTGTTTAACTACAAATAAATCCAAGTGAACAAATTCATTACCTAATTTCATAATGGCATATTTAAATCCTACCACTTTTACATGCTGTTCACCTGCGATACAAGCCAACTGAATTCCTTCCATTTGTTCCAACTTTATACTTAGCAGTAAAGAACATAAAGTGATCCAAACCTTATTATCCAACAAATTACATTGACTACCTGTGTCAATTAAACATTTAAGAAACAAGTCACTGATAGATTCAGTATATAATGCAAAGGTAACCGAAACCAAATTCTGCGTTGGTTACCATGACGACACGATTTGGTTATATGGATGGTACGAACATCGACTAAAAGTACACATGAATATGTTATGATTATTGTGACCAGTTAAGTGTAAGTATACACTACTAAACTGATATTGTCACCGTTCGGAGTTGTACCCAATGACTTTTATTTATTATACAAATGGTGCAAGAAACGGGGAACTAGACGGCATTATTTATATTGTCACAAATTCTTCGCTGTATTTCTGGTGCTTCAAGTAATGGTGCAGGAGTTCATTTATCTGTTACAGTCCACTCAGGCTCTGAGTCAATCCACTCCATCAAAAATTTAACAGGTAAAACTTGATCTTTATCAACGTCTAAATATTTAAATTTTTTAAAGTCACCGAGACAAGACTTAACATCAAAAGGTAAGGGTCTTAATTACAAGCAGGCCTTATATGGTCATTCTTTGGTAGGCAGGGCGAATTGAAACGCATTTCCTCACTTTCATTGTTTAATGTTCTCGCAGAGCTTCCACTAGTAACATTCGTTACTGTACAACATTCCTGATTTAAACTAATATCATTGCATTTCATTTCATGTCGGAAATTTCCATTCTTCCTTGCTGAAACCTCTGAGTTAGTCATAGTGGGGCCACCTTGTAATTCTCTGGAAGAATAAATTGTTAAAATTTCATCACCAGCTGCAAATATGACGCTGAAACCTGGTGCAACAACATCCTTCTGCATAATCATTGATCATGCAGTCTTACATTTCCAAAGGGTCATTGACGCATATTGAACATTACTGTACCGACGACGACGACGAAAAAAAATGCACGTCTAACTAGTCTAACTAATGGTTATTGATAATTATTTCAGCGCCATATTTCCTCCGAATTAAAGACTTTTGATATAAATATAGAAATTACGAAAAATTTGCAGAATAACGAAGCCTGTGCGACGAGAAGCAGTTTCGGTTAGAAGACACATCAACAAAGGTTGACACACAGAACATTTGTGAGGTGTGTACAAAAAACCTTGGGAGAGTTTATCATTCAAGTCGCATCAGAATTACTATTGTCAGTTCCCATTGTTATCCGTAGTAAATTTATAATGGTCCACAGACAATAATCACACTGTAATTTACACTTGACGTTCACCAGTTCTATAATGATAAACATAATAATACCTTGTAATTCTCCCATGCATTTGTACCGTCAAGGGATGAGTCAAAAGAGGCGGTAATCCTTTTCATGAACCATGCCTCTGCGTTATCCAGGTCCCACCGAAGGAAGAGCTGCAGGCGAAAGTGGTGGGCGTAGGAGAGTTCGCCTGACCTACATAGGTAGGCACTGAAGTGGATCAGCTGGGCACGAGTCAGGGCGGGGATATTCTTGAAGTTGTCGCTGTTCAAATACCGGGTGATCAGGTCCCAGTTGTCCGTGTCGTAGTTGACGTAGTAGAGACCTGGAAGATTTCAGACAATGGTGTAAAAAGAAAAAATAACCAGTACACACTTTAAAAGAATAACTCCAGTAGTTGTATTTACGGTACTATAAACCCGAGAAAGTATGAACCCCTCCTCAAGCAGATTTGCTATACTTAAAACAAGCTTAACATGAGCATATGAGCTTTTTGTTCAAGTGTGGAATCTTGTCTAATCTAAGATTTTTGTGAAAATGCCCTCGGGAATTTCCTCAGAAAGTATGACCCTCTCAGATTGATTTGTTTATACTTACAAAAGGCACTTCTGTGAGATTGTTATCCATAAATTTGTTAAAAATATGCCCCTCTTGTGGCCACACTTAAAACTGGCCATCCACACACATACACACACACACACACATATATACACACACACACATACACACATACATATTTATTTCTGGTTTAAGTTCTTGGATACCAGGTTCAATTTACATATCTAATATTAAAACAATGTAATTCTTCTAGAATTGCTCCGTGACAACAGACCCATCTATGTGCAAATGCCTGAACTCGGTGAATACTTGGGAACAAGTCCATTTTTTTCATTATGTCAACATTTTTAACTTCTTTTGCCAGTAATAGGGAAATGGTAGCAAGCATTAGACAAAGTACTTTGGAGCTGAATATTCCTTTTCTTAGACGTCGTATATTACTAAAATATTTTCAATTCACATATTTCTCATACCGCTGTATCTTGTTCTATTAGGCCTCTTCGAGAACATTGCCTATTAGGACTCTTCGAGAACATTGCCTATTAGTGAAATAATAGGACAAGCATATGGCGGTATGGGGATATGTGAATTGTTGGTTTCTTCAATTCACATAAAAGGATTGAATAGAAACTAGGATATTTTGCATTTGTTATATTCAATTTATTTGTTGTAACCTGTTCATATATAAAATCAAGCCCCGAGAAAATATAAGATCAATACTTGAACAATATGTGCGCATGACGGCCCCAAAGCGGTGGGATCGATACTTTCTGCACAGCGATCAGTTCATTTCGAGCCCAGCACCGGCGTGTCGATCAATATTTGGAGCAGCGATCCTTTACAAATTAGTTCCAGACAATTCCGCTCCCCTAAGCGTGGAGGCGCTGCGGTCGGGATTGCATGTACGCTCAGCAGAAAAACGGGATACACTCAGAAGAAAGTACTTCGGCAAAAATGTTAGAGAATAGCTCATGTTTCTGAATATACCCCTACAGTGTTTCTATTGGCTCTGTAAAACTATAAAAGCCAGGGTACAGTGCAGATTCTTCACCATTGCTGGATTGGCAGTGGAACCCACTGCTCCACCAAAGTATAGGAGACTTGAGGCATATAATTTGGCGGAATAATCCAAGTAAGGTCATATATACATATACATACAAAGCACAGTGCTGAACTCAACTGATCCAGCATAGAGTTTTGAATTTAAACCCCAAGAAATTGTATATAAATACCAAAGCCAAAACTATTAATACACGTACACACATACACACACACACAAAGCACAGTGCTGAACCCCAACTGATCCAGCATAAAGTTTTGAATTGAATCCCAAGAAATTGTATATAAATACCAAAGCCAAAAAATATTAAGTGTATACACGCATATATACATACACACACACAAAGTACAGTGCTGAACCCCAACTGATATTTTTATTCAGTATAAAGTTTTGAATTGAAACCCAGGAAATTGTATATAATAAACAACAACAAAAATGCCGAATCAAAAATATTGTAATCAATGCAATAAAAATATATCCAGCCCCAATTGGGCCAAGCATCAAAAAATTTGTAATCCAGACAAATACAAAACTCCCACAAAAATTTGCCCCAAATGCAATAGAAAATACAACATGGAATATTTCACATATAAACATAAAGATACTTGCTCTGCATTGCCCTCTCAACCATCTACATCTGGTCTGAAAAGAAGGCACGAAGCACCTGTTAATGCCAGAGCAGCAAAACAGCCACGCCATGAACCTACCCGTAGCAGTTTTAATGCCCAACTTAAGGATTACCAGTTTGTATCAGAGCTAAGATGCGGCATTGAGAATTTCTTGAACAGTATAAATTCTGATCTGCAGGCAATTCTTAATGCACAAAATGGCTCTTATAAGCTATCCCTCAAATTGTTTGTACAATATAAGAAACCAAATGGCACAAAATTTACACAGCCCCACATAACAGAAACTGTACCGGTATATTCAAATGCAAATTCAGACAAAATAATAAGCAGGTTGATTGATCAATTAAATATCAAACACTCTGAATTTGCGGCAAAAGAGTCCGGATGGAGCCTATGCGGTTCATCACACAAGTTATATGTTAATATTTCTGAATTCACTCCATTACAAGGATCCACTTATCTGCCTTTACCTGCCAATATTAAAAACAGAAGAGCCGTGGTTAATATAGAAAATACCGACCAGAAATGTTTTCTGTGGTGTATATTAGCTGCTTTGTTTCTAGTTTCAAGGCATCCTGAGAGAATAAGTTATTACAAACAGCATGAACATATTTTTGACGATGCAATGAAGGGTTTAGAATATCCAATGTCAGTTCAGAATATTGATAAATTTGAAAAAAGGGCCAGGCACATCAATGGCAAACAATTATCTATTAATGTTTTTATTTGTTCTACTGGACGTGGCAATTCTTTGATAGAACCTCTCAGAATCAGTACACTTGATGATGAATCTGCAATTCCGATTGATCTGCTCTTAATTGAAGGGGATGGCACATATCATTACACTCTGATACACAGTCTTGAAGCTTTAGTCAGAAAACAACTAGACAAAACTCATACAATATTCAAGTTGTGCAGAAGATGTTTGACTGTATTTGATGGTCAAAAAATGGTGAAGGGGGTTCGGGAAGAGAATGCAGAAATTGCAAAAAACAAGTTAAAAGAGCATCTGAAATATTGTGGCAACCATAAACCTGTTCATATGGTGATGCCTAATCCAAGTGAAAATGCAAAATTCAAAAAATTTGAAGCCTTGTTGGAACACCCAGTATATATTGTCTGTGATTTCGAATCGAACCTCAAACCTATTGCATTCTGTAGCCCAGATCCAGAAGAATCATCAAGTACACCATACCAGCAACATGAACCATCCAGCTTTTGTTATGTGGTTATACGGGACGGTGTTGTTATTAAAATAGATTCATACATGGGAGAAGATGCCATCAAAGAATTTGCACATAGAATGGAAAATATGTGTCGTGACATAGCATCTAACATCTTATTAAAATCAAAGCCTATGTTGCCTTTAACAGAGGAACAGATTGAGGATTTCAACAATGCAGAAAAATGCCCGGTATGTGATTCTGAATTTTCAGATACAAATATCAAGGTGAAACACCATTCTCATACAGATGGTAAATTCTTAATGGCCCTGTGTAATAGCTGTAATATTCAGATCAAGAGACCAAGATTTATCCCCATATTTTGCCATGGAGCATCCAATTATGATTTCCATCATCTGATCAAGTACGAGGGGTTTGAGAAGCAGAATTTAAATATTTTAGCTGAAAATGATGAAAAATATATATCTATTAGCAAGATAATTAAAGTTGATGGTGTTCCTATTCAATTAAGATTTCTTGATTCTTACAGATTTTTACCTGCTAGCCTGGATACACTGGCCTCTCAATTATCTGATGATGACTTGAAAATCACACGTGCATTGTTTCCAAATCAGGACCTGAAATTAATTAGGCGGAAGGGTGTATATCCATATGACTATGTCACAGATTCTTCTAAATTTGATGAGTGTTCCCTGCCACCACAAGAAGCATTTTACAGCAAAATCAGAGGATCTGGAATCAGTGATGAAGATTATCACCATGCCCAGTTGATGTGGGACAATTTAAATTGCCAGACATTTGGTGATTATCACATGGCTTATTTGAAACTTGATGTTACCCTCTTAGCTGATATAATACAGATATTCAGAAAATCTTCCATGCAAAATTATGGACTGGACCCAGTGTATTTTTACAGTGCCCCGGGCCTAGCATGGGCTGCAATGTTTTTCAACACCAAAAAGCCATTGGATCTGATCCACGATCAAGAAAAGTATCTGTTTATGGAGGAATGTATAAGAGGGGGGATGGTGCAATGTTCCCAGAGATATGCCAGAGCAAATAACAAATACATGCCTGATTATGATCCAACACGGCCATCAAATTATATACTGTATGGAGATGCAAACAACCTCTATGGTCACGCTATGATGGATAAATTGCCATATGCAGAGCTTGAGTGGGTCGAAGATTTCAATATTGAAGATCTTAAGGATTTTGATGACAGTGAGTATGGCCTCTTCTTAGAGACTGATCTGACAATTCCTGATCATTTACACAACAAATTTTCTGATCTGCCCCCAATTCCCGAGGTTCAGTGCTCACCTGGCTCTAAACAGAAGAAGCTCATGACGACACTGGAGCCGAAACAGGGTTATGTCATATATTATAAAAACCTCCAATTCCTGATGAAACATGGTGTCCAAGTGACCAAAGTTGGCAAAGTCTTGAGGTTCAGGCACTCAAGATGGTTGAAACCATACATTGATACAAATACGGAGCTTCGAACATCTGCAAAGAGCGAATTTGATAAGGGCTTGTTTAAATTGATGGTGAATTCAGTGTATGGCAAAACAATTGAAAATGTCAGGAAACATACCGATGTTAAAATAATTACTGACCCCAGCCGGAGCAAAAAATTGGTTGCAAAGCCCAACTTCAATTACAGAAGAATTTATGATGAGTACATGGCACTTTTCAACATGATGAAAACAAAGATCAAGTTTGATAAACCTATTTATGTAGGGGCTGTGATATTGGAATTGTCCAAATTACATATGTTAATATTGTATTATGATGTGCTGAAACCTTTTTACGGTGATCGTGTAAAATTATTGTACATGGACACGGATAGTTTTATTCTTGAAATTCAAACAGAAGATGTTTATCAAGATATGTCACAGCCTGAATTGTTTCAATACTTTGATACCAGTGAACATACGAGAATTCAACAACACCACAACAAAAAGGTGCCTGGCAAGTTAAAAGATGAGACACTTGGTGATGTTATTGTGGAATTTGCTGGGTTAAGAGCCAAGATGTACAGTTTTGAAACATGTAGTGGTGCTGTTGCCAAAAAGGCCAAGGGCATTGGCAGAGTAACTGTTGAAAAAGAGCTTGTATTTGAAGATTACAAAAATTGCATCAAATCACAGAGTTCAATCAGAACATCAGAAAATAGAATTCAGAGTGAGGATCACTTGTTGACTTCAAATGTTGTAAGAAAAGTGGCCCTGGACCCACATGATGATAAGAGATGCATTTTGTCATGTGGCACACATACTTTACCTTGGGGGCATTGTGATTTGAAAAATGGAAATCAATGCCCAATTCCAGAGCATGATTTGAAATAAATAAACATGCCTATGAACTTATTTGGGTTCAAAAAACAGGCTATTATGGACCTGCCGACACCACTACCCTCTCCTGATTTACAATCTGTAATGTCTAAACTGAGTGGCTTGTTAATTATTCATCTGAACAGCATACTTACAGATAATGATGAAGAAACAGGCAAAACATTGTACATATTTAACAATAATTTAAATCACTACCAATTACCTGTAGGTGGGCAATTGCAATTTATTACAACCCCCGAGGGTGATGTCAAGATTTCAGTAGGGAGAAATATTTACAGAATTAAGCACTCAAACATGGTTTCTGGCACTGTATATACTGTTTCTGCTGGTGACTGCTTATATATTGAGGTCCCTGGATCCTATGACAAGCTTATACCCTTTTTTATAGAATTAAGAATCAGATACTCTATAATAAATAACCAGTAAAACAAAATGCCTAATGATATATTTGGCCATACAAGGCATGAAGATCACAGTGATGAGATTCTGATGCTTGATGTCAGAGTCAAGAAATTAAGAAGTGATTTACAAGCTTTACAAACCACACTCAATGCCAGTCTTCAATTAGAAATTACAAATTTACAATCACAATGCATGGACCCTCTTCTCAAAATTGATTCCGAACTCAAAGTGTTGCTTCAGAAATATACTGATCTGGCTACATTGGATAATTTTCAAAGTTTGGAAGAAGCTGTAGCAGCTCTTCAAGCCAAATTTAAGACCCAGGCTACCAACTCTGAGCAATTGAAACAGCAATTAGAAGAGCAGATAAATAATGTCCAGGCACAGCTCCAAACAATTGTCAAAAGCATAAAATCACAAGAAGATTTTGATCTAGTGATTTCCACTCTAAAAGAACAGATTCAGTCACTCGAGATACCTAATCTGGACCCTCTGAACAATGCCATAGCCGAGGTTAAAGGAAAAATTGAGACACTTGAAAATTTTATGAACAATTTGCCATCTTCTGATGCTTTGAATGCAATAACTCGGAGTGTTGCCAACATCAAGCTGCAACTTGAAACATATGAAGATTTTGGAAAAATTCAAAGTTCCATAACCCATCTTGAAGGTACAATAGCAGCAGTGCAAAGTGATTTGGCAAATGTACTAGAATCTCGCCTGCCCGGGATTGTAGATACACTTGTTAGTGTCCAGCAACAGATCACAAAGCTTGAAAACCTCAACACTGAATCTGAACTATCTCATTTTCATCACTTGATAGATGATATCCAAACAAAACTTGAAATTTTACAACAATCAACACCCTCTCAGGCAGATATAGCCCTGCTCCAAAATGCTATGCAAAATGTGGCTGATGCTTCTGAATTAAACAATGTGAAATTGGCACTTGAATCTTTGCAAAATACTGTATCAAATCTGCCTACATCACAGGAACTTAAAAATATTAAGAGGGCAGTGAATCGCATATTGAAATCAGAAGATATCAAGAATATCCAGGCAGAGATCAAACATCTCACTCAGACAGTTGCCACTCTACCAACCAATCAACATATTAATGAACTGCATGCCCTGTTTGAGGATATCAGAAGACAGGTCCATGATCTTACTGCTCAAAATTCAAAATTGGCAGTTGTTGAAAATTTGCAACAAATTGTAGCTAATATCAAGCAACAGCTAGGAACCATGGAATCCAATCAAGCAAGTGCTTTGTCTGTTTTTGCCACCCAGCTCCAAGAAATAGTGCAACAATACAAGAAACTTGTTGTGGACGTAAAGATCAAGCCAGGCCATGATGATGTTGTTAGGACCATCAATGAGCATCTTGAATCTGTAACAAGCAGATTGCTCACAGCAGAAAAGGAAATAACAGGCATAATCGAGAATCCAAAACATACAGTAATTCTTGAATTGTACAGCATCCCCAATAAAGAATATGATTCACCATTTACACCAGGTAGCAAAATATATATGCTGTCCCCTGCACAATTTTATTACCAGTTTTTTGTTGGAGGCACATTGAGACCAATCAAGATCAAATATTGGCATCAGCCACAGGCACACCACTACCCCACCTTATCAATAACAAATGCTGACAACAAACCAAAAATCACCAATGTAGAGTTAGAGGATTTTACAGATCCTAATACATTAGAAACAGCCTATACTGAAGATGATGGCTCTTTGGAATTTAAAATACAAATAGGGGACAAATTATATTTAGAAAATCCTGCAGTCTCAGCTGCTGAACACCCTATAGTTGCAATATTCTTGTTTTCATACCATGTCTAGACAAATTATTGTTGATGAATTACACAGACAAGCCCGACATAATTATAAGAGACTCCCAGTAGTTACAAAAGGCATAGATGATTTATGGCAGAGCGACTTGATTGAAATGGCAACTGGACAGTTGAAAAACTTAGACAAAATCAACAAGGGCTACAAGTATCTACTCACTGTAATAGATACATTTTCAAAATTTGCCTGGGCTGTGCCACTCAAATCCAAAACTGGAAAATGTGTTACAGAAGCCCTCAGGACAATCATCAATCATTCAAGAAGATCCCCGCGCTATTTGCAAACAGATAATGGCAAAGAATTTTATAATTCTGTGTTTCAACAATTTATTAAAAGCCAGGCAATAAAACATTACTCGAATTACAGTGATCTCAAGGCCTCAATTGTAGAGAGATTCAACAGAACCTTAAAAAATCTTATGTATAAACAATTTACCCTCCAAGGTAATTATAAATGGCTTAATATTCTTCCAGAACTTCTACATAAATATAACAACTCGGTCCATTCCACAATCAACATGAAACCCGCTGAAGTAACTTCATCTGATGAGCAAAAATTGATCAGGACTGTTTATTATCCTAGATACCAGCCAACAACAAGAAGGGCCAAATACAGGGTGGGTGATCAAGTAAGAATCAGCAAATATAAGCACTTATTCAAAAGAGGCTTTACAAGAAACTGGAGCACAGAATTATTTACAGTAGTTCAAGTTAAACCTGGGACCCTTAACACATATATAATAAAAGATCACCGAGGAGAAATTCTCAAAGGCAGGTTCTATGAACAAGAGCTCAGCAAAACTAAACAGCCTGACACATATCTCATAGAAAAAATAATCCGCAGAAAAGGCAACAAGTTATTTGTCAAATGGCTAGGTCATCCGGAAAACAGCTGGATCGATGCAGACAAAGTGATAATATGAGCACCTGGGATGTTATAAAAAGGCTGCCAGAACCTGAACAGCAGAATAAGATAAATGGAGTGCTGCTGCCTGATAATATTAGGTGTCTTATTGTTGGGCCATCTGCTTGTGGTAAAACTACACTAATGATTGATAATTTTTTATTGGCACCCAACTGGTTAGACTGGAAAAACAGGCACTTGTATATCTTCTCTAAGAGCTTGGAACAATTAAAATATCAGCAGCTGATGAAGCTATATGATGGACTGGATATAGCCACTTTTGAACCAGATGTTAAGCCACTTGATGAATGTCTCGATAATTCTGTTGTTGTGTTTGATGATATTATATTGGATAATCAAAACAAGGTTAGAAATTTCTTCACACAGGGCCGGCACAAAAATATTGATTGCTTCTACCTGGCACAGACTTTTTCAAAAATACCCAAGCAACTGATCCGAGACAATAGCAATTTTATATGTGTGTTTCATCAAGATCATACCAACCTCAAACACATACATGATGAATATGTAGGTGGGGACTTGAGCTACAATGATTTTTCCAAGTTTTGCAGCAGGTGCTGGAACCAGGACAGTTATGGGTTTGTCACAATTGATATGACAAGAACACCTAATACTGGAAAATATAGAAACAAAATCAACGATTTTCTAGACATTGAAACATAAATAAATAACCATGAAAAGGCCAATCATTGATGATCTTAAATTAAGAGATTATCTTGTAAAAAGATTTAAGGGATGGAAATCAGAGAACCGTGGAATTTATGAAAAACACAAACAAACAGAACAGCCTGTAATTGATGCTATTAATAATTTAGGTAAGAATATCAAAACTGTTACAGAGCAAAATCAAAATTTGCTCACAGAGCTTGTACCTGTAGCTGCAAGAAACATATTAGATTATCCATTCACCCCACTTTCCAGTATTCATACACCTAGTCCTATTGCTCCTAGAAGAATTGAGGCTAGTCAGGATCCTATTGAATTGGGGCTTCTTGCTCAAAAATATTTAACCACACCTAAAGACAATAAAGATGAGGTGTTTGGCTTATATGCTGACACAGAGCTTGATGGCAGCATTATTCATAGAATTGGCAATTTCAGAGTAACATTTATGGGAGATGATATAATTGTATATTCAGA
This sequence comes from Lepisma saccharinum, assembly GCF_977018435.1. Taxonomy (NCBI): domain Eukaryota; kingdom Metazoa; phylum Arthropoda; class Insecta; order Zygentoma; family Lepismatidae; genus Lepisma; species Lepisma saccharinum. Next base: position 104,938,793 of record NC_139232.1, read on the forward strand.
ATCTCGTCTCGGAGAAAAAGGTGCTTTTGTTAAGTACTCCGGCACACCTGGATTGTGGGAACTGATGACTAGGAAAAGGCCTGGCAGCTATACAGATCAAGATTATGAGGATTACAAAGAAATATTAATAAAATCAGATGCTCTATACCAGAACAATGATCCCACACAAAAAAGAGTCAAGTCTAGCAGTGGGGCAAAATACAACAATTTAATCAAGCCCATATGGTCACAAATCAAGACCGGCAGTGGAATCAAACAATACAACACCCTGCCTAAAGAATTTGTGTGGGTTGATGATGTCAGGAAACTTGTAGATAGGTTGCTGGTGATAGCTGGGGAGGAAAATGCTGGCAACCACAATTTTTACAATGAAAAGGTTGGAATTATGGACATGATAAGCACAAAATTGTCTAATTTTATAGTGAATGACCCTAAGGGGATTGGATATCTTATAAAAATTATTAATACTCTACCACCTAAATTTTGGAATATTTCTGAGGGTCGGGGGTTGGTTAATGACATTATAAACAAGCTGCCATTTGAACTACACATTCCAGGCTATCAGTATTGTGGTCCCGGTACAAAATTGGACCATAGATTAAACAGGGGTGATCCTGGTATAAATCCCCTAGATGCTGCTTGTAGAGACCATGACATAGCATACAACACACATACTGATCTTGACAAGAGACATGTTGCAGACAAGAAATTAGAAGAGGCTGCATTTGGCAGATTTGTAAGCAAAGATGCTTCTTTAAGTGAAAAAATATCAGCATTGGGAACCACCATAGCTATGAGCACCAAGCAAAAACTGGGGTGGGGTTTGTGAACATGTATATAATAAACCTACAATGAAGGCCAAGGGTGTTATGTATCAAATACCTTATGCAGGTCTCAAATCTCTTAAAACTATTGACAGTCTCTTGACCAAAAAGCAGCGCAAGAAAAAAAGCTCTTGTCTTGCAAAGGGACATGGTATGAAATTGTTGCTTAGCACCCCCCAATTAAAAAAATTACAGCAATCCAGGAAAAAATCACATGTGGGGGGATTTATATTTACTATCCCTGCCATCTTAGCAGCTCTCGGGGCTGTTGGGAGCTTGGCTGGGGGATCAGCCGCCATAGCAAAAACAGTAATAGATGCCAAGAAAAATAGGGCAGAATTAGATGAGCAGAGGCGCCATAACCTGGCCATGGAGAAAAAAGGCAAAGGTATTAAGAGAGCCATGAGTAAGTTTAAAAAAAACAAGAGCCGCTTACAAACCAAGATATTGAAGCTTTGATCAAGCCACTGGGCATCAAACATTTTAGAGGTGTGTACATGTCTGATTCTTTACCGGAACAACCACTCAACAAAGAGTGTGGCATTGTTAATTTGGATGAGTACAAAAATCAGGGCACTCACTGGATCTGTTATCTTAAATATTTAAACAATAAGGCATTTGTGTTTGATTCATTTGGAGGTGTTCCACCTGAAAATTTAGTAAAATATCTAAATTCAGCTAATCTTTATTACAATAATGCCCGTGTTCAAAACTTCAAAGATGTTAATTGCGGACATTTGTGTTTATCTGTTCTCAGATATATGTCTCAAATAAATAAACCATCAATTGAAAATTTTCAAAAAGCCTTGTGGTATCTGAAACATCATGGGGGTATTCCATCTCACCAGCCAAAATTCAATATTGAAACTCAAATTACATGATGACATAGTGTATCCCAAAACAATAGCTCTCAGGGCATTTTATGGCATGTACCTGATCCCTAATATTACGCACCACAACAATACAATTGCAGTAGGGGATCAAAAAATTGTCATCACTCCAGGGCAATATAATCTGTCCACTCTAAATGCTCAATTACCCAGAGGTGTAGTGTTAAGTCAAAATTCTGTCACTCACAGAGTAGAGATTGTTTCTGCTACAGAGACAGTGAATCTGGGTACTATAGGAGAGCTGTTGGGCTTTGAGAACAACACAAAACTTGAAGCAGGCATCAAACACACTGCTATGAATATACCTAAATTCTTAGCCATAGAGACTCTGAATATTCACTGTAATGTGGCCGAGGGTATGATCACCAAATCAAATGGGATAGGCACTCACAAACAAACCGGCATCATTGCAACATTCAAACCTAATTCTGAATTTATGGAGCCAATCATCTACAATCCATCCCCAACATTATATTTTCCTGTGTGCCATAATAGAATAGATTATATTGAATTGATGGTCACTAATGAAAAAGAAGAATTAGTTGATTTTGCTGGAGCCACAACAACTGCTATCATAGAGATTAACATTTAAATAAAAATACATACGATGGAAAATATTGAGAGTTATGAGCTACAATCATTCCCCCCAAACAGGAGGACATTTGCAAATTTAAATCAACCCAACACAGAGATTGAGGTTGATCTTGATGTAGGGGACGGCTTTATACACCCCCACAGAGCAGATCTATACATCAAATTTGATGTTGTAAAGCTCGATGGTACAGATTACCCTGCAAATTCAAACATAAGACTGGTGGACAATTTTGTGCCGCATCTGTTCTCTGAAATTGAGATCAGAAAGCATGGCGTTGTTATAAACAGAATAGATTATCCCGGCATTACCTCCACAGCTTTGGCCACACTAAAATTATCCAAAACCGAAGCTTCTTACTACAAAATAGGTGGATTTGAGGCTGGTGATAAAATATTATCTAAGAACCACACTGTGCTGTTCCCGATGCGCCTGTTGCCAGGATTCTTCTCGGATTACAAAGAAATTATGTGGAAGGGTGGGTTAAGAATTACATTTAGAAGAGCTGCAAATGATAATAATGCTTTGATGAGGTACAGCACATTAAACCCTACGGGGGAAGCTATGCCTAATACTCTACCTGATGCAGGCAAATGCATTATTCAGACTATGGAGCTAAGAATCCCCGTTGTTGAATATGAGGCCAGTTACGCTCTTAAATACAAAGCAGATATCCTAAAAAATCCACAGGTTCCTCTGCAATTTTATACATATCAATGCGTACAGAAGCCTGCCTCTGGTACTTATTATGAGTTTGATGCCACAAATTCATTCTCCAGTATTCAATTTGACATGCCTGATTTTGTGGTGGTACTGTTTCAGACTGGGAGACACAACAATCAGGAAAAAAATTCAAGTAGATTTGATAACTGCAACATCAAGAACATTTATCTTAAAAATGGCAGAAATGAGGTCTTTCCTAGAGAAAATTATAATTTAGACATGTCCAAGAATGATTTCCTCAAATTATATGAAGCTTTTTCGGCTTTCAAAAGGGTCACTACTGGCAGTACTGATATGTATTACTCACCAGATGAATTCAAAACACGGAGACCCATGTTTGTAATCAACACTTCAAAAAGAAAACAAGTTGTAGTGAACGACAGGACAAACATTAAAATTATCTGTGAATTCCACGAGGCATTACCCGATGACACCATTTGTAGTGTCATTCTCATAGGTGAAAAATCATATGTTTATGATGTAAGAAATGAGAGAGTCACGGAGCAATTCTAGAAGAATTACATTGTTTTAATATTAGATATGTAAATTGAACCTGGTATCCAAGAACTTAAACCAGAAATAAATATGTATGTGTGTATGTGTGTGTGTATATATGTGTGTGTGTGTGTGTATGTGTGTGGATGGCCAGTTTTAAGTGCGGCCACAAGAGGGGCATATTTTTAACAAATTTATGGATAACAATCTCACAGAAGTGCCTTTTGTAAGTATAAACAAATCAATCTGAGAGGGTCATACTTTCTGAGGAAATTCCCGAGGGCATTTTCACAAAAATCTTAGATTAGACAAGATTCCACACTTGAACAAAAAGCTCATATGCTCATGTTAAGCTTGTTTTAAGTATAGCAAATCTGCTTGAGGAGGGGTTCATACTTTCTCGGGTTTATAGTACCGTAAATACAACTACTAACTCCCTTGTAGCTATAGTTATGGCATACTAAATATGCCTGAAGTTCAAGAAAAACATATAGGTGTGTTTCACCTACGTCATAATCTGCTTAAGTGGGTCTTCGAGCAGCCTTGATGGAGGCCAGTTCTTGTAAACATACGGAATTCAAGCGGGAGATTTGAAACATTTTTACGATGGTACATTATGAAGTATTCGGTGTTTCATACAGAAGCTCACGTTATTTCACATTTTCTTGCTTACGCAAACATGCCGGCTGTGCGCAACCTGACTTCACATGAAAGTCGCCTGTACAGCATCTTTGTTGGGATACTTAATAGTAAATGATATGCATGGATGTCAAGTCTAAGTTGTAAGGACATTGTTGTGTTGTATTGTATTCCTTGTATTTATGTTTGTATTATTAATTCGGGAACATTGTCGATAGAGTCTTCTGCGACAGTTGCGGAAGACATTTGTAAAATAGAGAATGTAAAGAAAACATTTATGTTGTATTATACAATAATATTTGTGATACAAGTTAATGTAATAAACAAGAAGCTGACTTAGACAAAAGCTGACACCAAGGGGGAAGGAGGAAGCGAATTGATACGTGGTACAGAACTCACCTACATACTCGGGATTGGCAAGGATAAATTTGTTTCTATCTGGAAGACAGGTCAGCACTCCTTCCTTCTCTTGTAGGAAGATCTTAGCTCTCCTATCAACGAACTGAAGCTCGTCTTGCGTTGTGTAGGGGATGGGAATTGTCCACAGCAGATCCTCATCTGTTTCTTTGTTTTTCCTTACATTGCACACTTTCTGTAATAGACGTATGATAAGATTCCAAAAAAAATCATTTATATTCTTAAGTGTACACTCTAAACAATATAGCCCGACCCTGTGGCCGAGTGGTTAGCACATCGCGCTGCGACGCCAACGGTCCCGGGTTCGAATCCCGGTCGGGCTTGGTTGTTTGTGAATGTCCATTCATCAATTTCATCATTTCATCACTCATCCCCATCTTCGCAAATTAGCCAAGAGGCACAAAAAACGCGAAGTAAAATAAACTAAATCAATCAATCAATCAATCTAAACAATATAATAGTCACATATAGAACATAAAATGTTGTACATTGAAGAAAGAGGGAGATATTGCTTGATTTGGTTTATAATACTTGGCTCTTCTACCAATTCTCGCTAATCGCGAAGATAAGAAGGAGTGATGACATGATGAAATTCATGAAGAAAAATACACTCAAATAACACCCATGTTCAACCTGGTATTTGAATTCGGGAGCCCTTCGTTGTATCGCGCTGTGTTAACCACTCTCCCACGGAGGTGGATGTTAGAAAGAGAGAGATATGTTGCTGCGGTAATCAACTTCCGCGGTTTGGGTATACCAGAGTGTTAGTTAATATTTACATTTCATAATATGTCAATATTTCACTCGGGAGGAGACTCCCCAGGAATTCATGGAGCTGGCATAGTACTTGGACCACGTGTAATAGATTTAGTAATATCAGTACATTATGTGGATGAGAGCAGTGGCGAAGCGTGGTGTCACTGGAAGAGTAGGCACAAGCTGTGAGTTCGTGTTGTTATGGGTGCAACTTTTTAAAAATATAAAAATATAACCTTAAAGTTATTTTTGAAAATGTAACAACATATTCTTAACTCTTGATGTATGCTAACTCGTAAATCGTATTTCTTGATTTTATCGTAAATTGATGCTTTAGATGTCATTCAAGTGACAGTCCTCAATGCCCCTTCTTTCTTCCTATGCCCTGTAATAGGCTTCTACTGCTTGTTTTTGTAGCATTCCAGAGTAATAAAAGTGATAATTCCCCTTGCTCACTTCACGCTCACAACAATGAAACCCGACACCAGTGGCGAAGTGGTTAGCACATCGCGCTACGACTTCTAATCTCGGCCTTGGCACGGATATTTGTGATTGTCCATTCGTCAATTTCATCATATCAACACTCCTCCCCATCTTCGCAAATTAGCAAAAAGTGGCACAAAAAGCGAAGAAAAATAAAGAAAATCAATGAAAGAACTATTAAAAAATAAATGAACGGAAATAAGAAAAAACAATATAAAATATAACAATAAAAGAACAAAGCAACAGGAGTAAATCGAGAAACTAACGAAAACGCAGAACACTGTGATAGAAACATTATTCGCCCTCTGAACAAGTTGTCTTTACCTTTCTACCCTCACCTTCCCCTCTTTGGGCACCCCGCGCTGGACAAGAAACGGATGTGAAACCCAGTTTCGTACCTTGTCTCCAGCATTGCCAAACTCCCAATCAAAGTGTGCTGATTAAATTCTTAAATTTGCTAAATGCAACTAAATTGTGCTCGGATGACTTAGGTCTTATGTTTATTTTATGTATCTATTTTGGGGGCAGTTATGATCTGAAAATGCGTTGTTGTTTAGTTAAACGATATTGTTTATTTCCCCACATTAAATTAATTACAATGGTTTAACCAATGTAATTGGTTCAATCGCATCCGTAATTTTTACGCAAAGTGTGTTACCATTTTTTTTTAGTAATCCTCTTTGATTTAAACGATAACTTCCAAATTTCTTAATGACGTGTGCTCCAATTACTGTTTCTTTCTGTGGGTTTGAACATTTTGGGCATAAGAGTTTTTTTCCCAGTATTCACTCATTCGTCAGCTGTTAGCAACGTGCCAATTAAGTGTCCAGGGTGTAGTAGTGTTTTCACAATTAGTAGTTTTTGGTCGCAAGTCGGAATATGTCACGACAATCTACACACTGGAATAACTCGAAACCCATTGATTTCCGACCCCCTGTGCATAGGGTCAAATCTGTTGCAAATGTGCTCTGGTATTACCCCTTTCCAGGAATAGATCGAATTAGCAATCACCCTGTATATCCTTGTGGCAGAGCTCATCAAAAGTTTGCCAGAAATATTTCTTGTCGTCGTCGTCGTATGAAGATTTACTGAGGAGAATGAATTACGATTATTACTTCTGACATGAAATGTACTTGAGATCTCTGAAAATTCATCTCACTATCTCTTCTCTCACTTTTTGTGTGCGTGCGTGTATGTGGCAGAACGGTAAACATTAGAAAGAGAGAGAGAGAGAATGTAAGATAAGGCAGTAAGCAGACACGAACAAGATCTACAGAGTAAGAAAGTGTGTTAGAGCGAATTCGCATTTGCTTTGTTGTAAGCCGCTTTAGCTTACATGTTAGGGTAGACAATGATTGGATGAAATGGATTATCCCTTGCACATACTAAGAAACATAACACATATCCCTCAAAGGATAGTTTGCTTGCGAGAGCGCTTTCCCAAATGGTCTCCTGATTCTAACCCTCAAGCGAGAGACGCATGCAAAGAGAAATATGTAACACAGACAAACTGAAGAATGAGATGATGAGAGAGAAAGAGTGGATAAGAGGAAGAGATATAAGTAGATGAATAGCAGCAGCTTAGACATATTTACAGAGAGAAAGAAGAGAGAGGGAGAGAGAGAGAGAGAAAGTGAGAGAAGGGGAAAATGGAGAGAAAATATAGGAAGAGGGAGAGAAGAAAAATAAATAAATACGGGCAGAGATGGATACAGATAGAAGGAAGAGAGATAAAAAGGAAGAGAGAGATGATGATAGAGAAGGAGAAAAGGAGGCAGACAAAAGAGAAAAGGAGAGAGAGAGACATGAAAGGTAGAGAGACATGAAAAAGATAAAGAAAACGAAAAATAAAGACAGAGAGAGAAATACAGAGCGGGAGAAAAGAGGTAGAAGGAAAGAGGGGAAAAACAGAAAAAGGGACACATTGAAAGCGATCGAAAAAAGAAAGAGAAGGAAAGTGAGAAAGGGAAGCGCAGAGAAAGAAAGAAGGAGAGATTTATTGTCAAGCACCATTGCAAGAGAGGATCGTCCCTCTCTTGAAGATTGAAACTAAGAAATCACTCCCGACTATTCTAAAATATAACAATAATGAAGTAAACAATGATCACACTGTGTAGCAACATCTGAAACTAAAGATACTATTTCAGAGATACTAATGGATGACAGCTGCAGAGTGTCCTCCAACAAGAGAAAAGGCTAATACACAATTTTGTTTCAGAAGAAGCACAGAGACATACGCAGGGATGAATAAAGTAGGAACGGAAGGAGAGAGATAAGAACATGAAAAGAGGAGTGAAACTTAAATAAAATAAAATGTATTGACAAACAGAAGAACAGAGACATGGACAGGAAAGAGATTGATTGATTGATTTAGTTTATTTTACTTCGCGTTTTATGCCTCTTGGCTCATTTGCGAAGATGGGGATGAGTGATGAAATGATGAAATTCAAGAATGGACACTAACAAACAACCAAGCCTGAGCGGGATTCGAACCCGGGACCCTTGGCGTCGTAGCGCGATGTGCTAACCACTTTTCTTCATATAAAGTAAATACCCCTACACAGAGGTATCCCCTACCAGTCACACTTTTTCTCACTTTTACACTTTTCAATTGTTACAGTTTCTCAGTTTCTTATCATCTGGACAAACACAAATACCCATGCCTTACCGGGGACTCGAACCGGAACCTCTGGTGTTGTAGCGCGCTCTGCTAACCACTCCGCCACGGACGTCGACGTACTCGGCCACAGGGTCCGGCGGAGGAAAGATAAAACATTCACAAAGAATGAGAGAGAAATGAAGGGAGAGAAGCAGAAAACAACAAGGAAACCAATGAAACAAGAGAATAGGGAGAGAGTGAGTGTGAGAATCTAGTGAATGTAAGAACACAGAGAGAGTGAGAAATGCCCAAGCGGAATGAAACGTATTGGAACACCACAAAATCAAGGTATCCCACATTCGACCTCGGTGGAGGCCACCTGAAACTGTAGGTTCAATCCCGATTATCTTATTTGTGCATAAAATGTTCTTAAACTTTGACAAACGTTTCAAAACACACACATGGAGATGGCGGGAGTGAGAGAAAAGAGAGAGACGGCACCAAGAGAGACAGGAGGGATGATCACCCTCCAGTCAACCAGTAATAATGTTCTTTTTACATGTGTTGTTCTTCAGCTGTGCACAAAATGTAATGCCCCACTCCCAAGTAAATATTCCTACTCCACCCATTACCTTTTTTCTAGCGGCGTCATTACACACACACACAGAAAATCACACACATTCCATTATATACACACACACATAACTATCTCTCTGAATACTTACCCCTCACTGTCCATTTTACTCAACGTCTTCTGGTAATTAGCTGGAGAAACTGTTTCGTTGAACATTGACCTAATCACAAGTTCTGGAAAAGAATAGACGATTCTCAGTTCTTTAACCAACCAGAAATGTAATGGTCATTTTGGTATTAACTTTACGTCTAGATTGAGGGGTGGCTCAAGATAAAATTTTCACCCGTGTGAGGTGGATTTTTGGCGCCCCTTCTTTTTCACCCTTCCATCCTTTCTGGTCCCCTATTTTCTCCAATGGAAATATGGAATAAATTTATGGTGTTAATAATTAAAAATACCGTTATTTTTTTAATGTCTCACGTGTTACCATTCAAAAGAGGTTCATTTTAGGTATGCGTTTAATTTGTACATAATGACATCAAAATGAGAGGAATCTCTTAGCTTAAATTCCTACATGATTTTGCAGTATAAAGATTGTGTTATGCAGCAGTAACTTCAATTAATTCTTGTCTACACAAATCCAAATTCTTAAGAAAACATACTTACGCTTACGTAATCAGACATGAAGTTTTGGCGCTACTCAAGTGGGACGTCCCTTTTGGTGCCCCCGAGGGTGGCGCCCCGGGTTGTTACCCGAGTTGCCGGCCCTTAAACCACCCCTATTAGATTCCTTCTAGGTCGTGAATTCTTCATCAAGTCGTTTGAATTAAACGCAATACTTTTGCAGATTCCATTGTTAACCTTATGGTATTAAACTCTTACTCATTTGAAGTAATTATGATAATCTAAGGATTCCAAATCTAAAATCGTGTAGCTATTTCATCCACAATATTTAAGCAAAAATATTTACAAATTACACGAGAATAATCCTTGTGTTGTTTTTTTATATAAACCCAAATAAATAAATATTCCAACCAATGCTGGTTCGCAAGTTTGGCAGTTTTTACTAGTTTGGTATACAAGTAGAAAATTGATCGTGATGTGCTGAAACAGGAACATCCAAACATAGATCTCGAAAGTTTATACAGAGGCGTAATTTGGTTGGGCCAAGAGGACACTTGTCCACAAATTTTCAGGCTAATAGAAATTTGTATGTTAATGGTACTTTTGTTAACATCCTGGAACCTTAGTATCAAAGAATCCAGTAATATTTACGATTTCTCAAATGTAACAGTATATTCTGGCTTTCAACAATAGTCCTAGTTGATATTTTTATGGGGTTGAAAACTCTTTGATTCTGCCTCCCAAAGTTAAGCTCCAAGTTCGTTTCTGACCCACCAAAGTTAGGTCCTAAGTTACACATCTCGTATATGTACAACCCGTTATATATATATAGAAAGAATGAATAATTAATTTAAAAATACTGTACCATGTTCTTGTGACTTTCTATTGGAAAATCCGTTCTCTCGTCCGTAACCAAAACGGTAAAAGTTCAGAAATCTCGATCCTAATCTGAATGTGGGATTAAACTTTTGAAAGAATATCGAGTTAGTATATTGGAAAATTGTATACATATACTATGATTCATGCAAAATTATGCAATACCACAAAGAAAAACACTCCGCACAAACAACATGCAAGAATACTGCAATACAATAAAATCACACATAGACCCTATTGGGTAAACGTGCACTACACTCCTTAAGATTCTTATTGTTAACATGTGTAAAAATTGATTTGGAAATCGTTAAAAGAAAACGGCTCTTTTCGAAAGAAACAGGAGTGTTTTTCCTTTGGTTGGGTTTCTTTCCATATAGTGTTTCAAATCAAAGAAAATATAAATCAAAATACAACTTTCAACATGGAATTCATAACCAGACACAAGCAGTAGTTGCAAAAATGCCGACTTTTTCGAATGTAAGTGTGAACTTCCTATTTCAGTAGGCTTGTTAAATACATCTATGTAATAGTACATAAACATTCGCATAACTAGAGTAGTTTTGTATGTATTTTGTAAATAGAATCTAATAGCATATGATGTGATATTCATTGTTTGAATTTGACTAATGAACATGAAGGAAAGAAACAAGAAAGAAAGAAAATAGTGCTACATCATGCCCTCGCACTCATCATCGAGGGGGCCAATATGGTCTTTTTGATCCCCCCCCGCAAGTGGAGCCATAAAAAATGTACTATTTTTTCTGCTCATTTGTGGTTGAGAATAAAATTTGAGAAATAATTTTTTATATTCGTCAAATGAACATGGGCTGAAGTTTCCGCTAACAGCAAGAACAAGAAAAGAAGTACTTGACTGACAGATCGCTAAGCACATTTAAAATGGCAGTTTCGTCTTTAAAAAGCAAGTGCAAACGTGAATTATCCCTTATAGGAATTCCCTCTTCCTGTTTCCAGTTCCAGCAGGTTTTCTACAGATACACTCGCTCGTAACAATGCTCCAGGGAAAGTGGAGGGAAGAGGTCGGTGCACTCAGATAGGAACGGTCTGCAGTTCCGAAATAGATCCAAGCCCACATATTTCCGCGAAACAGGTGTTGTGGAGGAACCAAATATCCTATGAAGAATTCCTGGCCTCCCTCCTACTATTGCATGTCCACAACACCGTTGTCCGGGAAGCATTGCCCAGATTGGCGTTTCGAAATATGATTACGTCTCTCCTAGCTTTGCCTTGAAATTTTCAGTTGAAGTTTGGTGTTGGTCAGGGTCAGTAGTCAGTAGTCAGTTATCGGGTGAATCGGAAACTTGTGAATAACAATGAGTCCGTCGACCACCGCGTCGTGTCATTGTTAACATAAACATATCAAATGTGTTTCTGAAAATGTGGATGCAGGGGAAGAGAGAAAACTTCTTTTTGGAGGTAAGCAGTAGAATAAAATTATTCTTGATCATTTACATAAGATGAAGCTATTGTGGAATGTAAAGCCGTCAAAATTAAAAGCTTAACAACAAGGTGTTCGTTCTATTTCCAACGAAGCACATACATGATCCTTCATGGAAAAATCTGTTACATGCTCAACGGTAATTGCCCCTGTTTGAAAGTATACATTTAAAACTGAACATTGATCGCACGGTAACACATCGCACCACAATTCGTCTCACGCTGGATTTTCTTGGGGGGATGGGGGCGCGGTGGCAGAGCTACATTGATTCTTTTGACACACTTAAAAATATCCCAAATTATACAAATTATATTTTAAACAAGTACTAAATAAAATTCGTGTTCAAACATTTCAATGAAAAATTGCTCATATGCACTATTATTATATTATAAAATGAGAACGTGGTAATATTAATTTACACGAAACAATGTAAATTCACCACAGCGCGTCTAAATTCAATATAATGAACGTCTAACCATGAAAAGAAACACCAATTAGAACCTCACATATTTCTTGGTTTGTTCTGCCTACTTATTGCTCTTACGTAATAGTAGAAAATTGTGATTGTATAGAACACTGTACTTCAGATTAAGGCACAAAAATGTTCATCTTTTTAAGATTTCTAAAAATATTTTGGTCACAGGCTCTGAGTATATTGTATGGCCCCGACCTAGGGCCAGCCAGGGTGGGTGGGGGTAAAATGTTCTTTGTCTGCCTTTGCAAGAATCATTTCGCAATTTTAAATTCTGAAAACAAAAATTGTTCTAAGGAGCATTAAGAATATTTTTAATGGCTTGTATGACATTTTAACTTATTTTGCTATCATTTAGTTACGATTCCGAGAATAACTTAACGTTACAGAAACTGGCTGTTCACTGATGATAGCGTAGTGGCTAATGCAGTCGTCTTATCATTAAAGGGACAGGGTTCGATTCCTAGGGAGAGGGGACAATTTCAATGCTTCGGACCTATGTATCCTGCTCGAAATAGCATATAAAGTTGATTATAATTGACAATAGTAAGTGATATTCTTGAAAATTCATGAAGTTTTGAAAAGTTATCCCTAACGTCACATCTTTATAAAGTATAAAGTTAGATTAAACGCAAGGATGTTTGGAAAGGAGTAACTTATCAATAGGAGTGAGTAGGTGATAGGAGACGAGCGAGACTATTTTGAGGGTGGAGATTCCAATTATAACACCATTAAGCCTTGTTTCCATGATTATGAAAAAATATAAATATACTGACAAAGGCAGTAATTTATTTTATTAAAAACATAAACTAAACGTAACGTTTCAACCTTCTAGCAAGGCCTTCTTCAGACTCTGTATCAAGTACAAAAGTGTAAGAATCTTACGAGAGAATATACATTTTACGAAATGAAAAGCTGGCAGGAGAAATTTAGAGAGAAAATAAAAATAAAGTTGAAGAAGAAAGGAGAGGGATTAGGATGGAAAGAAAAAAGGGGAGAAGAGGAAGAAGAAGAACAGTATAAAATACTATAGGATGAGCACAAAAATCATACAAATGAAGAGCTCTTATGATTAAACAGACTGATTTGGCTATACTTAAAACAATGTCAAGATGTCTATATGAGTCAATTGCCCAAGTGTGCTACACAGTTAAATCCAAAGAATCTTGAGCCCTATACCTGCCGCAAAATTAGTTTGGTATTGACGCTTGGGAAGCACGTGTTGAAATAGGGGTCTACGTCACTGCGGAAGGGTGGGTTGCTGGCATGCGAGCCAATCAAAATCTTCCCAGTGCTTCACCCAAGCCCTGGTTACCTAGCAACAGAAAACGTTTATCTCGGTGTTGCCGCTTATCTGGCGATTCTTCCTGCGATCAGATTTCATGTTGTTGGGCGAGGACGTGTTGTTTGTTTGTTGCGTTGCGTTGCTGTGATATTTTAACCGGTAAGTTTGTTTAGTGCTTATTGAATTTAGAGTATTCTTTGTTGTATATAGCGTGTTGTTTTAGTGTTTTTTCTTGTGCATAATTTTCTGTGTTCTACTTGAGTGTGTCGTGAGCTTGTGTGAAGAACGTCAAGCACAGGAGGCAATACTCGAGATAACAATGTACCAAAGAGGCCATGCACTAAAAGAAAAAGGAATTCTTCTCAAAGGACAAACGCGGGAGATGGTTTGTTCTGAGCGCAAATAATTTGAGCAAGAGAAAAACAATGGGGGTCCAATCATTTCTGTAAATAAAGTTCTGGACAGGACTGCTGCTGCTTTCGGCGTGTCTAAGAACACTATTGTTACCATAGGGAAAAAAAAATAATGTGGTAGAAATAAATAAATGCGAGGCTTCAAAATTGGAAACCCCAGGAAAGAAGAGGAATATCAGTAAACGCGTGACAAATTTAGATACCTTTCAGCAAGATGCTATTCGTCGCCATATTTTACTCTTATTTTAGGAGGAAAGATCATCCCACTGTTGGGAAACTGCGCGTTTCGTTGAAAGATTCGGGACTTTTTCAAGGGGGGGAAACATCTTTAAGGACAGTCATAAAATCTCTGGGATTCTCATACAAAAAAAAATAATGGACGCGAAATAAAGTATGGAGGCATATGGGGATTGGAGGTAGAGCTCCACACATTCTGGGCCTCGACCTAGGCCATATTATGGAGGTGATGTGCTTCACCAACCTCCTTTACCGCAGGTTTGCCCCAGGTACTCACGTGGGCTGAGTCGACCCCGGAGCCGCTCAGGATATTTGAAAAAGTTCCACAAACCACCGCGGGTCTCACGCGTGAAAGTCAGACGCTCCACCAACTGGACTTTGGGGTGTAAGGGGTGATCTTCCACGTAGTACACCCAAATGTCAACCTCACTTCCACGTAGTGCACCCTGAACTAGAGACTAACGAGGCTCTGGCGACTGGCACTATGGCCAGTATAATTTTGTGTGTGTTGTCCTGTTTTTTGTCCTTGTGTGTGCTGAGTGCCCATTTACAGCCTTAGCTTTTAACAGAAGTCAGAACATTTTAAGATTTTTAGTTACGCAACGTTAGAGTTGTTATTTGTAATGACAAGGGGCTGGCCCCCGTATAATGTGACGGGAGCAAAATAGCCTAAGTGCTGACGCTCCCACCATTTTAAATTCAAATTCAAATTCAAAAAATTCAAACCAACTGGACTTTGTGCAATTCAGTTGCGGTATAATTGAAAGACGGGCAGACTTTAAAGGCAACTTCGGAAAGAAATGATTATTGAAAAGGTAACCTGTAAACAGTGCTCGTTTCGTTAATCTTTTCATGTTGTAAGGGAGATGGCAATGAAGAAAGGAAACTATAACACATTCATCATTGTTGTCATCATTGTTATTCCGTTTTCCTCGAAAAACAATAACACATTTCACCATTGTTGTTCCTTTTCATAACACGTTTTCCTCGACACAGCGTCAGACGGCTGCACTGCATACCGTACCGTACCGCATGATATGGCAACACCGTGACGCGTGTTCCTTCAGCTCTCAATACCAAACTAATTTTGCGGCAGGTTTAGTGTACAAATGAAGAATTACAGTGTACAAATGAAGAAGCCTCAACAGACTGATTTGGCCATGTGTACAAAAGCTGAATCTGTCAGTCTGTTGTCTGTAAGCCTGCTAAAAATATAGTCTTCATGATATTGTTATGGCTACACTTAAAACTAAGCCAAAACTGCTCATGTAGGTGCCTCTAACAACATACAGATCTAATACAATACAGGATTACCTTGGACAAAGGCAGGCTTCAAATTGAACTATTACCTGCTTGCTTCCTAACCTTTGATCAGTTTATTGCCCGGGGCACTAATTACTTAGCTCAGAAATACTTCAGTTCTGTCGCCTAGACAGTTTCCATCGGGGAGATCATGCATTGCCTGGCCTGGAAATAAATTATGCAGGCTTGGGACTTCCATATTCCACTTTGCTGGCACGCATGGGATAATCTACACAGAAATAAGCTGGAAGGGCATGAAACTTTAATTGATATTTCTGGGTAATTCTAGGGAAAATTCTTACTAAAAGGACATTACCCCTTTGCATGCTCTCATGCAGACCTGACACACGCTGCTGACTCCAATTCGCTGGAAGGGCATGAAACTTTAATTGATATTTCTGTATAATTCTAGGGAAAATTCTTACTAAAAGGGCATTACCAATGCAGACCTGACACGCGATACTGACTCCAATTCCAGAAGTCTATGCTCTGAAATAATATCCCCACACGTGAGACTTTGAGAATATTCACTGCAGATCCAAAGTCCAACTTTGACTGTATTAGCTGGTATCCAGCTGATGGCTCCCGGGTTTGATACTCGGTGGAGTGTGTGGTCTTAGTCCCGATGGCTTATATGCCTTGTAATCAAGAGGCTCCCTGGTTTGATACTCGGTAGAGTGTGTGAGATTGAAATACATGTGGCAGAATAATATCCCCACACGTGAGACTTTGAGAATATTCACTGCAGATCCAAAGTCCAACTTTGACTGTATTAGCTGGTATCCAGCTGATGGCTCCCGGGTTTGATACTCGGTGGAGTGTGTGGGCCTCCCTGATGGCAAAGTATTGCCTTGTAATCAAGAGGCTCCCGAGTTTGATACTCGGTAGAGTGTGTGGGCCTAGTCCCGATTAGCTTTACTGTGCTTAAAGTGGACTTAAAACACCAACTCAACAACAACAACTCTAGAATTGTGTCTTTAAAAAACATATGAGCAAATGCTGGACTGTGGAATATTTATGAATAGCTCTATGCTGTTAAGCATTTGCTAGTACTTAAATTGTCTATTGCTGTGGGCAAATCCAAAGTGATTGGCTTTTTGGATAACAATTGTGTTAATTCTATTTGGTATAATATAATTGTACTCAACTAATTTCAAGTCTGTTATACAACAGCATAATAGAGCAAAACTACTCTACATTGGGGATCACCAGAGCCTAGTTACTGCTGTTGTCTGGCTATAAGAGCACCCGCTCAGCTACTAACTGCTGTTATAATTGTTTTGGCATACTATCCATAGTTCTGTTTTTTTGGCCCAAGAAATTTTATATATTAAATAAACAATAAAAATGCCAAACTTGAAATATTGCAATCAGTGTAATAAAAATATATTTAGTTCCAATTGGGCTAGGCACCGGCATAATTGTGATCCTAAGAAATGCAGAAAGCCTACTAAAATGTGCTCAAAATGCCATAAAATATTTAGCAAAGCATATTACAATAGGCATAAGTGTACTGGTTATGTACAGCCTTCTACTTCATCACAGCCATCTACATCTGGTCTAAAAAGGAAACTTCAAACACCCGATAATCATAGACCAGTAAAGCAGCCGCGCAATGCACCCATCCATAGCAGTTTTAATGGTCAACTTAGTTGTTATACAAGTTGTGTCGAAGATATTTGACTGTATTTGGTGGTCAAAAAATAGTAAATGGTGTTTGTGAACAGAATACAGAAATTGCTAAAAACAAGTTAGTTGAGCATCTTAAATACTGTGGCAACCATAAACCTGTTCATATGGTTATGACTAAACCAAATGAAGCCTTGTTGGAACACCCAGCATATATAGTTTGTGATTTTGAATCAAATCTCAAACCCCTTGCATTATGCAGCTTAGATCCTGATGAATCTTCAAGTACATTATACCAGCTACATGAACCTTCTAGTTTTTATTATGTGGTTGTACAGAATGGTGTTGTTAGTAAAGAATATTTATACATGGGACCAGATGCCATCAAAGAATTTGCACATAGAATAGAAAATGAGTGTCGTTGCATAGCATCTAATGTATTATTAAAATCAAAACCTATGTTGCCTTTAACAGAGGACCAGATTGAGGATTTCAATAATGCAGAAAAATGCCCGGTATGTGATTCTGAATTTTCAGACACAAATATTAAGCAGCATCACCATTCTCATACAGATGGTAAATTCAAAATGACCCTGTGTAATAGCTGTAATATTAAGATCCAGAGACCAAAATTTGTCCCGATATTTTGCCACGGGGCATCCAATTATGATTTTCATCATCTGATCAGGTACGAGGGGTTTGACAAGCAGAATTTAAATATTTTAGCAGAAAATGATGAGAATTATATAGCTATTAGCAAAATAATTAGTGTTAATGGCAGGCCTATTTACCTAAGATTTCTAGATTCATACAGAATTCTGTCGGCTAGCCTGGCTACTCTGGCCAATCAATTATCTGATGACCAATTTAAAATCACATGTGCTATGTTTCCAAATCAGGACCTAAAATTAATTAGGCGGAAGGGTGTATACCCATATGACTATGTTACAGATTTTTCTAAATTTCATGAGTGTGCTCTGCCACCACAACAAGAGTTCTACAGCAAACTCAGAGCATCTGGAATCACTGATGAAGATTATCACCATGCCCAGTTGATGTGGACCAACTTAAAATGCCAGACACTTGGTGATTATCATAAGGCATACTTGAAACTTGATGTGACTCTCTTAGCTGATATACTTCAGGGATTTAGTAAATCGTCGATGGAAAATTATAAGTTGGATCCAATATATTTCTACAGTGCTCCGGGCATAGCATGGTCTGCCATGTTTTTGAACACTAAAATGCAATTGGATCTGATCCAGGATCAGGAAATGAATCTCTTTATGGAACAATTTATACAAGGAGGCATGGTGCAATGCTCTCAGAGATATAGCAGAGCCAACAACAAATATATTCCTGATTATGATCCAGCACTTCCATCAAACTATATACCTTATGTGGATGCCAACCATATGGTTATGCTATGATGGATAAACTGCCATATGCAGGGCTTGAGTGGGTCGAATATTTCAATATTGAAGATCTTCAGGATTTTGATGACAGTGACTATGGTCTATTCTTAGAGGTTGATCTGAAAATTCCTGATAATTTACACAGCCAGTTTTCTGATCTGCCCCCAATTCCTGAGGTCGAGTGTTCAAATGGCTCTATACAGAAGAAACTAATGATGACTCTAAAACCAAAACAGGGTTATGTCATATACTACAAAAACCTCCACTTCCTGATGCATCACGGTGTTTAAGTGACCAAGGTTGGCAACATCTTGAGGTTCAAGCACTCAACATGGTTGAAGCAATACATCGATACAAACATCGAGCTTCGAACACTTGCTATAACACAATTTGATAAGACCTTGTTCAAATTGATGGTCAATTCAGTGTATGGTAAAACCATAGAAAATGTCAAAAAACATACTGATGTTAAATTAGTTATTGACCACAACCGGAGCAAAAAATTGGTAGCAAAGCCAAACTTCAATTACAGAAGAATTTATGATGATAATCTGGCACTCTTTAATATGAAAAAAAAAAAACAAAGATTAAGTGTGATAAGCCTATTTATGTAGTAGCTGTGATATTAGAATTGTCCAAATTACACATGCTAAAGCTCTATTATGATGTGCTGAAGCCTTTTTATGGTGATCGTGTAAAACTGATGTACATGGACACAGATACCTTTATCCTTGATATTCAGACAGAAGATGTCTATCAAGATATATCACAGCCTGCATTGATTAAATATTTTGATACCAGTGAACATCCAAAGGTTCAACCCTGCAACAAAAAGGTACCTATCAAGTTAAAAGACGAGACACTTGGCTATGTTATTGTGGCATTTGCTGGGTTAAGGGCCAAGATGTACAGCTTTGAAACATGTAGTGGTGCTGTTGCGAAAAAAGCCAAGGGCATTGGTAGAGTAACTGTGGACAAAGAGCTCCAATTTAAAGATTATGAAGATTGTCTCAAATCACAGAGTTCAATCAGAACATCAGAATGCAGAATCCAGAGTAAAGATCACTTGTTGACCACAAATGTTATAAGAAAAATTGCTCTGGACCCACATGACGATAAAAGATGCATTTTATCATGTGGTATTCATACTTTACTATGGGGTCATTGTAACTTGATAAGTGGCAATCAAGGCCCAAACACAGAGCATGATTTGAAATAAATAAACATGCCGATGAACTTATTTGGGTTCAAAAAACAGGCTATTATGGACCTGCCAACACCAGCACCCTCTCCTAATATACAATCTATGATATCTAAACTAAGTGGTTTGTTAATTATTCATCTGAACAGCATACTTACAGATGTTGATGATAAAACAGGTAAAAAATTGTACATATTTAACAATAACTTAAACCACTACCAATTACCTGTAGGTGGCCAATTACAATTTATTACAACCCCCGAGGGTAATGTCAAGGTTTCAGTAGGCAAAAATATTTACAGAATTAAGCACTCAAACATGGTTTCTGGCACTTTATATACTGTCTCTGCCGGTGACTGCTTATATATTGAGGTCCCGGGACACTATTACAAGCTTATGCCTCTTTTTTATAGAATTAAGAATCAGATACTAATAAATAACTACTAAAGCAAAATGCCTAATGATATTTTTGGGCATACAAGGCGCGAAGATCACAGTGATGAGATTCTGATGCTTGATATCAGAGTCAAAAAATTAAGAAGTGATTTACAAGCTCTACAAACTACACTCAATGCCAGTCTTCAACTAGAGATTACCAATTTACAATCACAATGCATGGACCCTCTTCTTAAAATTGACTCAGAACTCAAATTGTTGCTTCAAAAATATACTGACTTGGTCACATTAGATAATTTTCAATGTTTAGAGGAGGCTATAGCAGCTCTTCAAGCCAAATTTAAGACTCAGGCTACCAACTCTGAGCAATTGAAACAGCAACTAGAAGAGCAGATTGGTAGTGTCCAGACACAGCTCCAAACAATTGTCAAAAGCATAAAATTCCAAGATGATTTTGATCTAGTGATTTCTACTCTGAAAGAACAAATTCACTCACTGGAGATTCCTAATCTGGACCCCTTAAACAATGCCATAGCCAAGGTTAAAGAAAAAATCGATACACTTGAGAATTTTATGGACAACTTACCATCTTCTGATGCTCTGAGTGCTATCACTCGTAGTGTTGCCAAAATCAAGCTGCAACTCGAGACATATGAAGATTTTGGAAAAATTCAGAGTACCATAAGCCATCTTGAGGGTACCATAGCAGTAGTACAAAGTGATCTGACAAAGGTACAAGAAACTCTAGAATCCCGCTTACCTGGTATTGTAGACACCCTTGTCAGTGTCCAGCAACAGATCACCAAACTTGAAAACCTCAACACTGAATCTGAGCTATCTCATTTTCATCACTTGATCGATGATATCCAAACAAAGCTTTAAATTTTACAACAATCAACACCTACTCAGGCAGACATAACCCTGCTTCAAGATGCTATGCTACTGAGTTGGATGCTGTGAAATCAGCCCTGGAGTCTTTGCAGAATACTGTAGCCAATCTGCCTACATCACAGGAGCTGAAAAATATTAAGAGAGCCGTACATCGCATATTGAAATCTGAAGACATCAAGAATATCCAGACAGAGATCAACCAGCTTACTCAGACAGTGGCTACTCTTCCAACCAATCAGCATATTAATGAACTGCATGCTCTGTTTGAGGATATCAGAACCCAAGTCCATGATCTTACAGCCCAAAGTTTTAAATTGGCTGTTGTTGAAAATCTACAGCAAATTGTAGCCAACATCAAGCAACAGCTAGGGACCATAGAATCCAACCAAGCAAATGCTCTGTCTGTTTTTGCCACGCAGCTTCAAGAGATTGTGCAACAATACAAGAAACTTGCTGTGGACATAAGAATCAAACCGGGCCACGACGAGATTGTTAGGACTATCAATGAGCATCTTGAATCTGTAATAAGTACATTGCTTACAGCAGAAAAAGAAATAACTGGCCTAATCGAGAATCCTAAGCACACAGTAATCCTTGAATTAAACAGTATCCCCAACAAAGAATATGATTCACCATTTACACCAGGTGGCAAAATATATATGCTGTCCCCTGCACAATTATATTACCAGTTTTTTGTTGGGGGCACACTCAGACCAATCAAGATCAAATATTGGCTCCAACCACAGGCTCACCATTTCAGCAATCCAGAAAAAAATCACATGTGGGAGGCTTTATATTTAGTATCCCGGCCATCTTAGCAGCACTCGGTGCAGTTGGCAGCTTAGCAGGGGGATCGGCTGCCATAGCAAAAACAGTAATAAATGCCAAGAAGAATAAGGCCGAATTAGCTGAACAAAGGCGCTGTAATCTGGCCATAGAGAAACAAGGCAAAAGTCTTAAGACAGCCATGAATAAGTTTAAAAAAAAGAGCCGTTTACCAACCAAGATATTGAAGCTTTAATCCAACCACTGGGCATCAAACATTTTAGAGGTGCGTACATGTCTGATTCTTTACCAGAACAACCACTCAAAAATGAGTGTGGCATAGTCAATTTGGACAAGTACAAAAATCAGGGCACTCACTGTATCTGCTATCTTAAATATTTAAACAATGATGCATTTGTGTTTGATTCGTTTGGAGGTATTCCACCTGAGAATTTAGTAAAATATCTAAAATCAACTAAATTACAATAATGACCGTGTTCAAAACTTCAAAGATATTAATTGTGGACATCTGTGTTTATCTATGCTGAGATATCTGTCTCAAATAAATAAACCATCAATTGAAGATTTTCAAAAAAGCCTTGTGGTATCTGAAACATCATGGGAGTATTCCATCTTACCAGCCAAAATTAAATATTGAAGCTCAGACTACATGATGATATAGTATATCCCAAAACAATAGATCTTAGAGCATTATATTGCGTGTACTTGATCCCCAATATTACACACCACAACAACAAGATTGCAGTTGGTGACCAAAACATTGTCATCACTCCAGGGCAGTATAATCTGTCTACTCTAAATGCTGAGTTACCCAGAGGTATAGCGTTAACTCAAAATTCTGTCACTCACAGAGTAGAGATTGTGTCTGCTAAGAGACAGTGGATCTGGGTACTATAAGAGAGCTATTAGGCCTTCAGAACAACACAAAACTTGAACCAGCCATCAAACACACTGCTATTAATATACCTAAATTCTTAGCCATAGAGACTCTGAATATTCACTGTAATGTGGCCGAGGGTATGATTACCAAATCAGATGGCATAGGCACTCACAAACAAACTGGCATCATTGCAACATTCAAACCTAACTCTGAATTTATGGAGCCAATCATCTACACTCCATCACCAACATTATATTTTCCTGTGTGCCATAATAGAATAGACTACATTGAGTTGATGGTCACTAATGAAAAAGAAGAATTAGTTGATTTTGCTGGAACCACAACAACTGCTATCATAGAAATTAATATTTAAATAAAAATACATACAAAAAAATGGAAAGTATTGAGAGTTATGAGCTACAGTCATTCCCCCCGAACCGTAGGACCTTTGCAAATTTAAATCAACCCAACACAGAGATTGAGGTTGACCTTGATGTAGGGGATTTCTATAGACACCCCCCCCAAAGCAGACCTCTATATCAAGATTGATGTTGTCAAGCTTGATGGTACAGATTATCCGGTTAACTCAAATATAAGACTGGTAGACAATTTTGTACCCCATCTGTTCTCTGAAATCGAGATCAGAAAACATAGTGTTGTTATAAACAGAGTAGACTATCCTCGTATTATCTCTACAGCTTTGGCCACACTGAAGTTATCCAAGACCGAGGCTTCTTACTACAAAATAGGTGGATTTGAGGCTGGTGATAAAATATTAACCAAGAGCCACACTGTACTGTTCCCTATGCACCTGTTGCCAGGATTCTTCTCAGATTACAAAGACATTATGTGGAAGGGTGGTTTAAGAATCACATTTCGAAGAGCCGCCAATGATAATAATGCTTTGATGAGGTACAGTACATTAAACTCTACTGGGGCAGCTCTGTCTAATACCCTACCTGACGAGGGCAAATGTATGGGAGTATTCCATCTTACCAGCCAAAATTAAATATTGAAGCTCAGACTACATGATGATATAGTATATAGCTATGGAGCTAAGAATCCCGGTTGTTGAATATGAAGCCAGCTATGGTCTTAAATACAAAGCAGATATACTAAAAAATCCACAGGTGCCTTTACAATTTTATACATATCAATGTGTCCAGAAACCTGCTACTGGTAGCTATTATGAATTTGATGCTACAAACTCATTCTCCAGTATACAATATGACATGTAAGATTTTGTAGTGGTATTGTTTTAGACCGGAAGAAACAATAACCAAGGAAAAAATTCAAGTAAGTTTGATAGCTGCAACATCAAGAACATATATCTTAAAAATGGCAGAAATGAGGTGTTTCCTAGAGAAAATTATAATTTAGACACGTCCAAGGATGATTTCCTCAAATTATACGAGGCATATACAGCATACAAAAGAGTTACAACCGGGAATACCGACATGTATTACTCAGCAGATGAATTCAAAGCACAGATACCCATGTTTGTCATCAACACCTCAAAAAGGAAACAGGTTGTGGTTAATGACAGGTTAAACATTAAAATTATCTGTGAATTTCATGATACACTCCCTGATGACACTATATGTAATGTTATTCTTATAGGTGAAATATCATATGTTTATGATGTAAGAAATGAAAGAGTCACAGAGCAATTCTAGAAGACCTCTGCACAATGCATTGTCTTAGTATTAGATATATGAGTTGAGCCCTGTCCTGAATTAAAATATTCAGGACATTCCAGGTCAACATATTAACATAATAGTACAAAAATATTTTGAACAAGTGTTTAAGCATATATTACAGTTTACTACTGTGTAAGCAAAAAGCTCTTATGAGCATATTTGGCTTAGTTTTAAGTGTAGCCATAACAATATCAAGAAGACTATATTTTTAGCAGGCTTAGCTACAGACAACAGACTGACATATTCAGCTTTTGTACACATGACCAAATCAGTCTGTTGAGGCTTCTTCATTTGTACACTGTAATTCTTCATTTGTAAATTAGGGCTCAAGATTCTTTGCATTTAACTGTGTAGCACACTTGGGCAATTGACTCGTATAGACATCTTGACATTGTTTTAAGTATAGCCAAATCAGTCTGTTTAATCATATGAGCTCTTCATTTGTATGATTTGTGTGCTCATCCTATAGTATTTTATACTACTAAGAAGAGGATACCCGAAGAAGAGTTGTGGTAATATGAAATGTAGACTTATCAAAAGAAGAGGAAGCTTTTTTAAAACTAGGAAGAGGTTTCAAAGTTAAAGAAAGAAATGTAGATTATGTGGAAGTTATATATGACATTGAAGAAGCAGTGCTCCATATAAAAGAAGAACCAGCAAGAGACAAGATTAGAAGAAGAACAACAGCCATACTGAAGAAAGAAATGGGAAAACAAGGAAAAGTAGATAATTTGAGTCAAAAAGAAAGGGAAGGGATGAAGAAAATAAAGAAAAGAAATGATGTGGTGATAGAGCAGGCAGATAAAGGAGGGGCAATTGTGTTGAAGGAAAGAGAATGGTACGGAAGGAAGTTTGAAGACCTAAAAGAAAACGGATATGAGGAGATTTGTGGAACAGAAGAAGAACAAACTGTAAAAGAAAGGGTCATACAAGACTGTAGGAGGAGTGGATTCAAGAAATGCATAAAGGAGACAGGAAGACTACCAAGCTTGAAAAGCTTTCCAAAGATACACAAAGAGGAGATAAAGATAAGACCAGTAATGAACTGCAGAAACAATATTTTGGAACCCTTGGAAAATAAATTAAAGGAAGTTATTGAAGTGTTAGTAACACAGCAAGAAAGCAGAGCAGTTAAGAACAGCGAACAAGTAGTAGACCTCATAAAAGGACTTAAGTTAAATGAGATGAATATGACAATGTTTAGCTTAGACGTGAAAAGTATGTTCCCGAGCATCAAGAGGGGTCACGTTTTGGATATTATTAAAAAGAGAATGCGACAAGAAATTATAGAATGGGATAGTGAAAGGGTAGTGAAGGCGCAAAAAACCATTTGGAATAACGGTTACAGTATAATGGGAGATAAAATAATGTTAATGAGTGAAGGACTGAATATAGATTCTAGCCTAAGCCCAGCATTGGCTGAATTTGTTATGAATGAATGGGAAAAGAAAGTGATAGAAAAAGGAAGTGACAAAATAATTCTGTTTTGCAGATATGTGGACGATTGTTTTGGCATATGGAAGCCAACGAAGAGGCAACTCGACATTTTTGCCAAAGAAATACAAGATGAAGAAAGAGGAATATTTTTGGAACTTGAAATAGAAGAAGAAGACAAATTAAGATACCTTGATATATTGATGAAGAGGAAGTGAGGAGAAGAAATTTAAACCGCTTGGCATCAGAAGAAGTGTGCAGCAGGGGTGTTCTGCCACAAAAGAAGTGATGTAAGTGAGGTGACAAAAAAAAATATAAAGAATATGGAGGACAGAATAAAGAAAATATGCACGAAGAAATGTGAAAAAGAAGGCAAAATAAATAGCCTATGGAAACAGCTGGAAAAGAATGGCTATGAGGAGCAGGATAGACTGGACATAAACAGAAGAAGGAAGAAAAGAGGAAGGGGAGAATTGGAAGAGAAAGAAAAAGAGGAAGAGAAAGAAAAATAGAAAATGGTTTGGAATAAGGAGTATGGGGAAGACCACAGAAAAGATATGCAAAGTCCTTAGGAAAGCGGGCATTAAAACTTACAGGAAGGGAGGGAGAAGCATCTTAGGAATAGCGAAGAATGTAAACAAGGAAAAGGTAAACAGAGAAGAGGAAGAGGAAGGGATTATCTACGAAGTAAAATGTAAAGAATGTCAGAGTGTGTACATAGGAGAAACGAAAAAGATACTGAAAGACAGGTTGAAACAACATAGGGATGATGTACGACTCAAGAGAGAGAGAGAAATGCGATATTTAAACACACGAGAGAAACAGGACATGACATAGAGTGGGATGAGGCTAAGCAGATAGGAAGGGAGAAGAGAATGCTAGTGAGAAAATGGAAGGAAGCCAAGGAAATCGAGAAGAAAGGTGAAGAAGGCACAATGAATTGGAATGGGGGACTGAAGTTAAACAAAAAATGAAAGAAGGTGTTAGAAAGAATGGAAAGGACAAGAGAGAAAGAGGAGAGGAGAAGGAAGAAGAATTAAGGAAAAAGAGCGTGAGATATAAAGCCCAACCACATTCTATATGGAAGTAAATATATTTAGCCTTTTAGGTGAAAGTACAGTTGACAAGGGAAAGCCACCTGCTAGAAAGTTCGAGAACAACTTTCTAATAGTCTGGAGGGAGTAATGTATGTGTATATATAATGCCCTGTTTTTTGTATCTTGTTACTTTTGTACTTGATACAGAGTCTGAAGAAGACCTTGCTAGAAGGTTGGAACGTTACGTTTAGTTTATGTTTTTAATAAAATAAATTACTGCCTTGATCAGCATATGTATATTTTTTCATAATCATGGAAACAAGGCTTAATGGTGCTATGTAATATGTCTGCACTGAGGATCAAATCTGGTATCCTTTGATACAAGACAACAATGCATTTGGGAAGGCACAATCAGAAACTCACATATGCTAAAAAGAAATTAGCAACTACAGGGTATTCAGAAAGTTATGCAAACATGATTTTAAGTTACGTAATTTCGTACAAAGAGAGAGAGAGAGAGACATGAATCTTACATTGGTAATTAACTCTGCTGTGTGGATATTTCTTTTAAAGATTAAATTAGATTATCATGCTCTGCATGAACGTTCAATAAGGGGAAATTGACTAAGGTTTAATAATTTTAGCACGAAGTGAAAACAAATATGGATAAAAGACAGTTGTGGAATAGCTTGCAAAAAATTTTGATGTGTATTCATGATCTCTGTGATTATCTATCGATTCGATGAAAATAATTATACTTACTTGGGCAAGAAGCGGCAACTTCAAAAATCAACCTCCCAAAGCAGCTAGCAGGGAAACGGGATTTTGTCAAAATAACAGTTCTGCGCTGTAATTGGACACCGGGAGATACAACGGCAGGAATGTAAAAAATGAACTTCAAAAGCAGGAAAGTATGCAAAAACGAATAAGTACTGGTTACTTGAAATAGTATACGTAATACTTCCTTCGAAAATCTTGCGCACACTACTGCACATTACTACCATAAAAAAAATAAGGTTATTGACCACATCTTCTCACCTCCGGCATTTCAGCAGAGCGCACACTAATCGATTTTTCGTGGAGCTTGATATCATCCGACCATTCCTCCGTGGCCAGGCCGTCTATCCATTGGTCAGCTGTGGATCCATCCAGAAGAAACTTTTCCCAATCAGTGTCCACGATTCTATAGTTGCTGACTCTTCTCATTCTGTGCAGAGGTTCCGCCTCCTCAACAAGGCTTTCCTGGGATTGTTTGAAATTGAAAATTGCAAGAAACAATAACGGCAACAAAGCCTTGTTGATCCACGCTGTGTGTCCAGTCTTCATCTTGTTTCACCGGCGAAAGAATTTGTTGTAAAGCGCTCTTGGAGGCAATGTTCACTAGCGTTGGCTGATGATCTGCAGGAACAAGAACAATACAATCTTGGTTAGTTTAAAGACCACAAGTCACAGACATTCCGAGAAAGTTATCTTGTATAACATCCATTCCCCCAAAATGCACACACCTTGTACACAGATGAAAGATTTTAACATTCAGAATTTAGGGATGCATTGGGTTTTCTAGCCCAAAGTCTAAATTATATGTTTGTTATAGTTTGTTTCTAATTTCTCTTTATGCACAGAAAGGCTAAAGGGACTGGATCTACGGTTTAACGTGGTATCCGAAGCACTGTTTGACTGTGCCGGGTATCGAACCAGGAACTCCTTGATAACAAGGCGACGATGTTAGCACTACGTAATCGGGGTTACTACAAATCATAGAATTACCAACGTTGACTATGTGAACACTTTGATCAGTTTTAAGATGGGTCGGATCATGCGATATGAGTCAATTGCATACATTTTCACCTCCTTAGCTAGAAATTAGCACAATACCTGTCGCCCAACGATCTAAATGGACCAAAATGCTCTTCATGGTTTCATAACAGATGTATGTATCCAAGGAAATGCGCACACACGTCACGAAAGCCACACAGGTGGACGAGAGGGTTCAGTGGTCGACTCACGTAATCGTCACAGAAGATCCTGTGTTCCAGTCTCTGCTTTAGCATGGGTGAATTTTGCTTGATCAGTGCCACCTATTCACCATTCATCCCCATCGACGGGATTAGCCAATAGTAACCGCAAAAAAATCCAAATAAAAAAATCTTTATCTTATATTGTGTAACGTTGTCAACCCTTCCGTACACGGGTGAAATTGTTATTACGTGACTGGACGGGTTGTGCTTATCAGGAATAAAAAACGTCAATTAAATTATAAACAAAAACTTTTGTAAATAAAATAGCTATGTGGTTGAACAAATATGTGTATTACTAATTGATACATAATTATGGAAACATGAAAATCATGATTTTTAAGTTGTTTAACTTTAGTGTTAATCGAAGGTATCAGGAAAGCACATCGTACAGAATTTTGGATGCCCCTTTAAACTGTTTTTCCAATTTTGTTTATCCCAGCTAAGCAAACAATGCACGAAAAACAAACCTTTTTGCTTATGTTACTCTTACGTTTTTCAGATTTTTTTAAAAGAAAAAAAAACAATTTTCGAGTAAAAATATTCTTTTATATAGCAGCGTGATGCATGCCACCGTTGTGCTCCTTCAGAATGATTGCGTCATCATCGCCTACAGTTCCGGCCAGCCAAATAGGAAGAATAATGACAATTTACATTTGCTAACTGTTCAGAAAAGAAATATGGAAGATGTCCTTGCCAACATGAAATATTTCCGGTCATATAACACATTAGTTGTCCTTGTACATACCGAAGCGTCGGAATGGCATTTTCTGAATGAAAAATGATTGCACTTTCTTCAATCTGAGCGTTGATTTTGTAATCACAAAGACATTACATTAGTCTTGATTGCGAATTAAAGTTAAAAAGGAGGGAACGTAAATATAAATAGTTAATGAACAATAGAGAGTCGTTAATTATTGTATGGACAAAGAAACCGATTGAGAAGGACCTTCCAGATACACTGTAAAAAATACACTTCTTGTACACTTTTGGTACATTTTCTTGCATATAATATGCACAAGATGTGTACTGAAGGTGTTGCAAAAGTGTACTTAAAGTGTTCTAGATGTGTGCAATCCGATATGACGAAATTTTGTACACTTGTTTCACACTTTGGGGACACATTCAAAGTTGTGTGTACTTCTTCAACGCTTTCTGTACACCCTTGTTTAAAGTAAGTCTGTACACTTTGTAGCACATGATTTCCTTTTGTGTTGTTGGTCATATCGATTGTTATTTTATACTTTTTTGACAAATGAATATCTTATCAACATAAATCAATTTCATTATATAAATCAGTAACACACTTGAAAGCAAGCAACATTAAACAATAACAAAATATAACTATTTTTTTCCTGGAACGCATGGAAATCGCATTGCATCATGAAACTATCAATACTTTTTTTTTTTAATGTACCAATTCGATAATTGGATAAATCTCATTAAAATGGAAGAACGAGCAAGTTGAATGTTCCTAGGAAATTAATATATTTTCTTAAATCGAACTATTCATCTTTAAAGCACACCAAAACAGATCGTTAACTTCGGGGGGCTGTTTTTGCTGGAAACTTGTCATCATCATTATTATGTAACGCCACTTACTTCGCTTTACGGAATCGGGACGATGAGGAAATAAGAATAAATTCAAATTGCGGGAGTAACCGGGACAGACAATTTAGGCCGTGAAACAGTCTGTGCGTGCTCAACGACCATTGTGTCTGTATGTTTTTGTGTAACTGTAGAAAAGAAATTTGCAGTATTAAAAAGAAGAACCAACCAGAGAAGAAAAGAAGCAGTGAGTATCATTTTATTTTACTCTGGAATGTAATGACTTGTTTGTTTTAATGTACTGATTAGTAACTAAATGTTGGTGTAATTTCAAAATAAAATCGTGATCTAACAAAAGCACATGAATGACACTGTCTATTGCTACTTGAGGTTGCTTAACAACAATAAAGCATTCTAATCTAATATCTTTATGAAAAGTTTCAGAACGTATAGTATCTTAGCAGCCATGGAACTATTTTCGCAAGAGTTACTACGCGAGTTTCTTGCTACAAAATTGCAAAATTTAGGAATAAATCAGATATTTTAATTTATTTTTGGTTGCAGATAATGTTACTTTGTACTGGTGAAAAAATAAAATGGAAGATGGTAAAGGATACAAAAATATGAAACTACCTAATTTATATTGCCAAAATTCAAACAATTTGGTTTCCATTTCCATTGGCGGAGATAAAAACATCCCTGGCAGGGATAACAAAAACATTATTTTACCCGGGTTAAATCACGGCATCCAGGCCCGTAGCTAGAGGGGGACAGGAGGGCAACTGTGCCCCTGAGACCCTGCTCTGCCCCCCCCCCCATGTGAAAAATCAAGGAAATGTTTTTCGCGATAACAATTACGAATTAGAAGAATGAGTTAAGATTGAATGAAGGAGAAAGTTACGGAAACTATTTATACATGGACGAAGCTTGTTGCTTCGAACTAATGGGAAAAGTTCAACCTTTACTGAAAAGCAAGCTTTGGTGTCCGTGACTTGACCATGTGTAGCGAAACTTCCAAATGTTTGGAATGCTAGGTTCTTTTGGGTCAAACTGAAGGCATCCTGTAACTTGAACCCACTCGCAACCCCCCAACCAACGTCTGTTGGCCTGTGTTTGCCGCTCGCTTTGGGGAAATTGGGCTTCGACGGACCTTGCCCCCAACCACTTCCACATCTGGTTCCGACCATTGACGAGAGCCGCTGTTGAGGGAGAGAAAGA
This sequence comes from Lepisma saccharinum, assembly GCF_977018435.1. Taxonomy (NCBI): domain Eukaryota; kingdom Metazoa; phylum Arthropoda; class Insecta; order Zygentoma; family Lepismatidae; genus Lepisma; species Lepisma saccharinum. The sequence goes on from NC_139232.1 coordinate 104,970,600, forward strand.
GACGCATTCTTCTTTGCACATTGATTTGTTACGGATGTCTAGTGTGTTAGAGAAACTTGGATATATTTTCTTCAGAAACGAGTTGCAAGGTAAGTTTGAGTTTATTTACCTCATCTAACATTAAGTAAAATTCTGTCATGTCACGTCAGAATGGCTTTTCAATTCATAGTGGCATGATGGGGCCTCGACCGAAATGAAGTAATTCATGTTATTCAGATTTGAAAATGCTCACATATACATTAGAATATACTAGAGCTGAGCCGATACCACCATTTGCCGTCGCCGATGCCGATCCCGATACATGAATAATTCCAGTACAAAGTAACAAAGGCTGGTTACCGAGTCATGCTAACTCATCACATCACTAGGCACGTATCTAGAAATATATAATTTGGGGAGCCAGTCCGAGCCAAGTGTCTCACTAATATAATAATAGAAGTGTTTCTACTTAATACGTTAATAATTATTTGTAATATGAAAATTAATTAATTAGTACTTAATTTCTCCGATGTGTAGCGAGTATTGTTGTATCTAACGACAGGCTAAGAAACGGAGGAAAGACAACGTTTATACTTATTTTGTTCTTTCTATATCTTGACTAAAAAATATTGTTATTACACAAATAGTAAAAAGACGCTATAAAATCAGAGATAAAACAGCAAACATTCATCATCTGGCTTACGTGTAGTTAAGACCGCTAATATTTGTGTAATAACAACAGTCATGGCAAGGAAATTTGTCAAAGAAATAAAAAAAATTTAATATTTATTGAATAACAAAACTAATGATGGTACGTGAATTTGATGAAAAGTAAAGTTCCTGATAAATTGTTTATGTACATTATTGTAAGTGGTGGTGTACATAAATCTTTAGAAGAGCCTCTCCGATGGTGTTGCCGTCGCCTTGTAGAACGAAGTGCGCATAGAACTCCCTCCCGCCACATCGTAACTCTCGGCGCCACCGTTGTTGTCTGGTTGGTCTCATGCTTATTCCCCGCTCCCCACTTCCCTTGCCAGCGTGTAGAGCGCCTCATTGTCATAGTTATAACCACCTGGCTTGTATATTTATATACTATCACCTGCATTATGACCAATGAAAATTTGATTTTTGCAATTCAGGTAATGAACCTTTCACAGTAAAATTGTTATCATGAAGTAAATTTGATACTACCAAAGGTGACTGCTACCTAAATATGTGTCAGAAAAAATAGTTCAGCCGCGGTGGCTCAGTCGGTAACGCGTCTGACTACCATGCTAAAGATCCCGGGTTCGATCCCCGGCCGGTTCAAATCCGGGAACCTTTCTAACGTTGGAAGCGGCCCAGGCGCCCACCCAGCGTCGAATAACATTGGGTACCTGGGGGGTAAAGGCAGTCAGGGGCGTGATGCTGATCACATCACCCCCACTCACGACCGAATCAAGAAAGTGTGGGGCGTTACCCCCACACCCCCTATACGCCTTCATGGCGTGGTGCTAAGCACAGGGGAGCATTTTATTTTTTTTTTACGATGGAAAATTACATTTGGAACAAAGTATGATTTTATTTTATTGAGAAATATTATATTTGCTTTATGTTATGATTTCAAACACTACAATGGGTGAAGATCATATTTCAAATTGTAAGACAATACATTGTCAGGAAGACGTCTGAGTGGAAAAGCAAACAAGTCAACAAATATTTTGCACCTGTTAAAATTATTTCTGTGGCCCGTCAATTTCAAGCTTATTGTGTATCTCCTTTCAATGCTGTTGATATTTTCTATTCTAATTCAGTTCCTGTAAGAGATGAAACTCTTGTTTGGCAACGGAAAGATGCATGAAATGAAACAAAACTGAAGGAACTTGCATCATTCATTGTGTCAATTGTGGACAAACCAGTGATGATTCTGTGAGTACCTACATATATGTATTTACACGTAAGACCATGCATATTTCATTTTTATTTTTCTTATTTTTTGGGGGGAACACAGTATTTGACATTATACATTATTAATTTTTGGATTTTTGAAAAGTGAGAGATAAGCAATGATATGATATTAAGGGCCAAAACTGGAATAAATTCCTAAACGAGAAGTTTTAAATTTATTTACAGGCCCAACAGTTTCTGGAGCCTGCATTTTCCTAAGAATTCTATAAAGCAATGTAGAATAGATTCCGAACCAAAATGTGTGATGAAAAAGTCTACAAAAATCCAAGTATGCATGTATGGATGTTGGCAGGAATCGTAAAAAAAAAAAAAAGAAAAAAAAAGAAAATCTTCTTTTTCACTGAACTTTCTGAGAATAATCCAGAACGTTTCTTCGGTGCCATGAAAGCTATTTGAGGTGCTCTATTTAACATTATTTTTTTTTAAACCAGAAAAAACGTAATGTATTGTGCGTTTCACAAAGGTGAAGATAAGATTTTCCATTCTAACAGCACATTCATTATCTTGTGTAATAACTGTGTATGTTGACCCAAAATTTGAAATTTTTATGTTTTTATATTGGAGAGGATAATACAAGTTCATGAATAGAAGAATAGCATGCATTATCTAAATTAATTGTGATTATAATTTCCTCTTTCGTGTCATTATAATTTGCTAATATTACCTTTAATTTATTGCATTTGGCTGATACAAATAAATTATTAAAAGTAATAAATGTCTGATTAGCTGTATAGCAGAGTGGCTGGGGACAGTTGGCAGGAGTCCCTTTTGGCTAAATTCTCTTTCAAATAATACTCATCAATGCAGCAAAACGTGCCAAAATACAAGTCTGGCTGCTAAATAACAAATCATAATATGGCCATATTACCCTTTCCCACTTGGTTTTGGTCTATCGTTTCCTACTCAGGGACTTCCAGAACTATCACCATTGCTACTTTTACAAATGTCGTTATTGTTGATTACATTGGCATCATCTGTCCATCAACTATGTCAAAAAAATGTTGAATAAACAAAATGTCTGGTATGTTTCATGGATAATAATGTTATTTCTTTCTTGTGCAGCAACTACAGATGTTAAATGGGTTTCTGGGCCTGTGAAGAGAAATTCAACACAGAGAAGAATGCCTGCTTCTGCGATGCACAAAGGTGAGTGCATACAAGAAAGTTCCAATGTTGTAGTTTGCATTAGTTAGATGGCACTGCAAACCCAAAACCAGTGACGTGCAGTGAGGAGTAGCTAGTCTAGCAGAGATAGATCAATCAATATCACATCTCGAATTATATTCAAATCACAATATTTATTGTCTTGTTAAAGCCACCACAGCTCATATGCAACACCTTTTTTCCACGCTCTTCTCGTCCATCGGTGTTCTCCGCGGGCAAAGCTGGCTGGATACCCTAACTCGCTCTTCTTCCGCCTGACAACTTTCCAGGTAGAAACGGCCGCCCAAAAGAAAAGGAAGATTTCTACCTCTACCTCCCTTACCCCCTCGCCCCCCGCTGCAATGGTCGAAAGCCCAGGCTTTCAGGTCCCCCAGTCTATCTCCTATAGGACAGATTGGTTTCTCATAGATTCTTTTGTAAATCCTCTAAAGAACTCAGGGTAAAATTTTCTGCAGTTCTCTGTATTTACACAATATTTTACACGTTGTACAATATGTATGTATAATATGGGATGTAGTTTTATTATTTATGAAATGGGAACGTGTTATGTGCAGACAATAATGTTATGCTTTCTTTCTTTTTTTTTTCAAGTATGGAATATATAATGATTAAATTACAAATATGTGCTCGGGCTCTCTCTCACTCTCGTTTTAGTTGTGTTTTATTTAAATATACTACTCTTGTCCTCTAACAGTCATAAATACGGATGTATTTATTTGGGCAAGAGAACGCGCGTTCATATTGTTGTTGGATTGGTTTATTTTACTTCGCTTTTCTGCCACATTTGGTTATTGCGAAAATGAGGATGTGTGATTATATGATGAAATTGATGAAGGGACCTCATATGAACAATCCAGGCCAGGATTCGAACCCGTGATGAGCGCGCATTCTTGTCCTATGTGTTGTACTCTGCAGTGAATAGTGAAATAATTTGGAATGAAAAATGTATCTCAGAACTCAAAAAGCCAAATGAATATTATTGAAGAAACCACAAAAAGTGTATCTTGTTTCCTGTTTTGTTTCTGTGCATAAAGTGGACTTAAAACACCAGATCAACCAACTGTGCGGGAGTGGTTATCACAGCGCGCTACGACACCAGGAGTTCCGGGTTCGAACCCCGTCCGGGTATGGGTGTTCTTTGTGTTTGTACCTTCATTAATTTTATCGTATCATCTTCGCAATTAACCAAATGTGACAAAAAAGCGACTCTAAGTAACAAAAATGAAATCAAATCATTGATTGATTGCTCGATTTGGTTTATTTTACTTCGTTTTTCCGCCACTTTTGGCTAATCACGAAGATGATACGATAAAATTGATGAAGGGACACACACAAAGAATACCCATGGCCAAGCTGAGATTCAAACCCAGGATCTCTGGCTTAGTAGTCAAATCAAATCGTTTTTTATTTTCGAATGTGGGTGGGGTTTACGTGTACTTTTTTTTTAGTAATCATTCATCATTTTGTAATCTTTTCCTGTTATTGACATTCTTTTTTTTAGGAATACTGGGCCCTAAAGGGGGGAGGGAGGGGTGTGACCCACACCAACCCCCACTTGAGCACGCCACTGACTGCTACCCCAAATGTCGACGTCACCGCACGTCACTGCCCAAAACGTTACTAAATTTGCCATTGAACTAAGAAAAATGCCTCCCTGGTGGCTGAGCACGTGATGTTTAATTCACTGTCTTTTCCCCAAGAGTCCTTAATTGAATCAAATTACTAACCATTACTTGGGCTTCTGGTTTTTTGTTTCATCCATATTGTATAAGCATGATCACATAAAAATATAGAGAGTAATGTATGAATCTGGAAACAAATGAACCTTAGAAGAAGTTTTCATGGACAGGAACTGCTTTTTTAAACATGGTTTCATTTTATTATATGCAAACACTTTGTGAACGTATATATTTATATATTTATAGTTGCAATTTGTACATTCTTATTGGTTCTTTTTCAATTATACTACAGCATTATCTTTTCATTGAGTTAGTGTTTATTACTCCCAGTGTTGTGTTTATACTATTGTAACATTATAATGAAGTTTCTTTAAAATTAATTTGTTGTCCATTTGATTCACACATAAGCTCTTAAAAAAATTACAGTTAAGTGTAATGTTATTTATATTTTGGACTGCTATATGCATTTTTTGGTTGATTTAAATATAACTTAATATTCAAGTAATGTTTTCTATTATTTAAGAAACCTAGCATTTATGAATGTTATATGTACATATATTTCCAGGATGTATCAACTTTTCAAGGTGTTACAAAGGGTTTCGAAAACGAAGCGCCCTACCTTGCGCTGCTCATGGAGGAAAAGGAAGTGAAAGATGTGGTCCTCGTTGCAGGTTTCTTCAAAGTGAGGGACGAAGAAATTCACTCCAGCCTGCTGACATTTTTACTTGCACTTGTTGGGGCATACTACGTTCTTGAAGTAGATTACCCCAAAGCGTGCACCCCTTTCATGGCAGTGTTGGGGTTTATTTTGTTGGGACATAAATACAAAATGTCTCCGAAGGCTACAATTTTCTGCCAAAAGTTTGCAGATTGCAAAGAGTGAATGTGTAGTTAGTAGCAATGTATGTATATATGTGTGGGAAGGGGGGAGGGTGTGTTTGTATGTGTGTTGTGTATACACATATAAATGGAAAATATAACCTTTGTCTTGTAAAAGAGCTTTTTGTATCGTTGTCTCTATTAATTCCATATAATTACTCATACTTTGTCCATTGTCAAAAGCTTCCACTAATTTTTCACTGCTGGTGTATATAGTTAAAGAATGTGTTTCTATTACCTCCTCTTTGACAGTGTCTTTTCAATTCTGTAGCATCACACAAAATTTTGGTTCAAAGTTGAAAGTTGTTGCTCTTTTTTTCCTTCAATTGTCAAGTTAAATGTGAGTCAACTGTTTTTTTATGCTAGAAACTAAGTATAAGTACTGAATTGCGATATATCTCATGTTGTGCAAGAAGTGTTTTTAATGTGTTCTGAAAGTGTCACTCATGTATTTTCACAAGTGTTCCAAATGTATGAAGTGTACCAGAAGTGATCAAAAGTAGTATCTGGAGTACACTTCTTACACACTTTTGGGACACCTTTATATTGGAAGCACTTCTTGCACACTTCTACAACACTTCTTTTGCAGCACTTTTGTACACTTCCTGTACACTTTTGAAGCACGTCCTGTACACGTTTGAAGCACTTCCTGTACATTTTTGAAAAACTTCGAAACACTTCTTGTACACATTTAATGTGTACAAGAAGTGATCAAAAGTAGTTTTGAGGAAGTATTCCAAAAGTGTGCAGAAAGTGTATTTTTCTTTACAGTGTAGGCTTACGCAGAAAACCTGACTGAGTTTGCAAAACAAGTTCGGTTAAAATTCTTGGTAATCCTAAACTAGAATTTGGTAGCCGTTTTGCTAAATCTAGTTAATATGACCTGCTTATTTTGGTGTCTATGAACAAATATCACGATTACTAATTCAAATTAGTCCTGGTGAACAATAATATGTTTATTGCCTATTTAAACTATTTTTTGTACATTAGAAACTATACGTTTTGTAAATAAAACCTTAAAATGATGACCAAGGCAAACTTTAATTGTATGTAAAATATACATAAGAACGTAACGTTTCCACCCTCGAACAGGGTATTCTTCATACAAATATTCACAATAAGAATTTACGTTACGTTTTTATATATATGTTTTATACTATAAAAGTTTGCCTTGGTCAGCATTTTAAGGTCTTATTAACATGGAAACAAGACTTAACAGTATACGTTTTGTTTGAAGAATTCCTATTTATGTAGCTCTGCCCTTTGGAAGGAATGGTTACGTTTTAGATTCCATGTGGAATGTCAGCGTTACCGTCATGAGAACAATTGAGAAGGTACTTGAATGCAATGGTGGCACGGAGTACACTGTGAAAATGTCAGAAAAAGAGCAAAAATTGATATTTTTGGTGTAGTTTTCGTTATTTAGCGTTGCTATTCTGTCTGAATTTGCTCATGCGAAGATGAGATGACATTGATGAAAACAACATCACGGAACTCGAAATCAGAAACCTCAGTTGCTAAAACGGCAATGAACTCGATGCGCTGACCGCACGTGAACTGGCCCTCGGCTCTCAAAAGGCCTGTGAAATTGAATATAGTTTTCTTCTCTTCTTGCAGGTGGTCTCAGGCCACATTTTTCTTTTCTAGGTACATCTTCTAAGTACTATTTCATGTAGTCAAATTCTCGTAATGTATCAGAAAAACTATGGACAGAAATACTTAAATTGCGATCTATTACAATGTAAATTATAGATATTTGCTCGTCTGTTCATAAGAGCCAGTAATCAACATCGAATGTCTCTTGCGACGTGTCAGATACTAAAACATTACATATTTGATTAAATAAAAAGAACGTCTTTAAAAAAGGATCAGTTATACAACGAATCTTGTCAATGTTACATTGTTGGATTGTAGCAACTTAACTGTCAAGCAAGCAGTCTGTTTTATTGTTATTTAAGATGAATAAAGATGTTATTTAAACGTCACAACAAAAAACACATATGTTTTTATGCTTGTAACAACCGTAGACTACAAGAGAAGTAGTTGTATCATTTAAGTTAAATTGTTCATTGAGGGTAAATAATTTAGTTGTAAATAATAATAATAATAATATGTGTGCGTGTGTTAGAACCTCTTGAGCTTGATTTCTTCAACATTAAGCCCGTAACGCTGGTCGAACAGAAGCTAAACAAAATTATAAATTAAAGATTAATCGTAGTCAAAAAGGACTTACAGACGTTAAGTGCTCATTGTAAAATGGCAAGCACTGCAGCATATTGAACATGCATTCAAGATTCAGGATTTATATACTAAGTTTCAGCAATGAAGATTTAGACATGATCAAGAAAAACTCGTGTTGAATTTACCTGAATGGTCTGAACCAGATCAACCAGACTGCAGGATTGCCTAGTAGCAGAAGGCCTTTTATAATCCTATCCTTAGCTTTTCCTATCGTTCGTAAACACCCCTTCCCTTTCCAATGTCATCATCATCACATTGTGAGAGATCCTCACAATGGTCGTCAATAGTGTTGAGTGCCAACATTTTTTTCTATCATGTTCTTACCACGTAACTTTTATAATATTCATATCCCCTGCCGCTGTTGATAATGAACATTATTTTTTATTATTATTATTATTTCTGTTTGTGCGTCACCGTGGAATGACCAAGGATGTATTGTGAAGCAAACAGGAAGTTAGAATGGCACGTTTTCCCCTGTTGCTGATGTTATCTTAGTCACGACAACTGATGATCAGTAACTCCGTCTATGTGACTCTCTCTGCACTCGTTGGTTTCACGGTGCAATTTGGACTCACCTACAACCTACTTCGTTGAATTGGTGTCACGCAGTGGCGGCTCGTGGCCTGACTCTATTGGTGTGCACTTTAGTCACGCGTCCAGAAGTGTTGTAACTACCCCTGTCAAAAAGTCGCACCCCTTCTTGAGCACATATTGATGCTTAATATATTGGCAACCCACGTTTTGATCAACTTTCACTGGAAATGAGGCTATGATAAAGTTATATTTCATGATTTCTTATAACGGATTTTTTACAAATTTCAAATATTTCGAAAATTATCCAGGAAATCACGAGAAGAGCGATGTTATTGTGCAATAGTATGTAATTCAGCATTCGATAAGCTGGCAAAATCACTCGATACATAGAAATACCGATCTACAATATCCATACTATTGTCGATTTGCAAATATATGTCATAAAAATTTCCTCCTCCGCTCCGCTGATATTAATGAACAAGGAGAATAATAACATTGGCGTTCACCAAAGAAAACGATCCAACTACCACATGGAGCAAATCAATTGTAATCTATCTAGCTGTTGTTTATTTCTAATGACAGACTGATCGAACCAAGCAAATCAAGCGAAATCAAGAGAATAATAAATCTTAAAGAAAATTACAGAACTCACTCAGTTCACACTGCCCTGCTTCTTACTTCAGAACGTTTCCTTCCCATCCGCGTATAAATATATTTCTGCAGTTGCTACAGACTTTGTAGCTAACTTCCATCCAAAAATTCAACAACGTTAAATATTAAGTCTCTGCTCTCTCTATGTACAGTTTACCTATTCATCATCAAATCAAAAAGTTTGCACTGAAACCGTTACGAGATTTTGACAGCGCTAAAGAATTTTGCAACTCAGTAACAGAAACACACAATGCAAAACAGCTGGCTGATTGATGTACGCTCCCTTCGCGTGGGTTGATAATTCGGCTACTGCGCCACAGAGACAGTTTATCTTGGCTAAGATGCACTAAGTAAACGCAATATTAGGCATGTTTAAAACACACGTCTCGCTTTCTGTTGCCCTCCTCACCTTCCCCTTTTTCTTCCCCTATCATGCACCGGACACAATTCGGAGGGACAATATACCATCGAAATTTCCCTCACAAAAAAAAATAAAATGCAATGATGTATGGGTTGTCTCGACTCTGTCGCACAATCTCTAATAGAATGGGTTTGCAACAAGCGCGACTCGGTCGACGCGGGTTGATATCACTGATCGCAGGCTTCTTCACCATCCCTCTTGGTGAAGCGGCGTGGGGACACTTGATGTTTCAAAGGACATAGAGTTCAATAAATAAGTATAATAATAATGTTTTGTATTACAGAATTTTTTGAGTGTGCACGTGCTAATTTTCGAATAGGCAGAAGCCGCTACTGGTTCCAAGGAATATAGGTTAAAAGAAAGATAAGCTCTCCAACAGTATTTTTCCGTCTCCGGCCCTAATTTGCCTATTCCTGTTCGGTTAGGCCTCTTAATAAGTATAAACAAAAAAAATAACAGCCTTATTGCTAAATCTAGTAGATTTGACCATATTATTAATCAACTGTGAACAAATATACACGATTACTAAAATAAATTAGTTCTGGTGAACAATAATGTGATTGTTGAACATTTAAACAAATATTTGATCATTGGAAACTATTGTTTGGTTATTCAAAACAAACGTTTTCTCTGAAGAATTCCCACGTAGCTCTGTCCTTAGGAACGAGTGGTTACGTGTTTTTGAATCCATGTGGAAATGTAAATTTTAGTGTTATCATCATTAGGACAATTTAGGAGCTACATGAACGCGGAGTACACTGTCAAAATAATAATGATAATAACGGGACTCGAAACCAGAAATCTCAGTTTCTACAAGGGCAATGAACTCGTTGCACCGGCCCTGGAAAGGCCTGCGACACGGAATATAGTTTCCTTATCTTTTTGTAGGTGGTCTTACACAACGTTCCTTTTATCAGTACATCTTGTAAGTGCTTTTACTTGAAGATACATTTTGTAATGTTCCAGAAAAAAATATGGAAAAAGCACCAAAATTACTATTCAACTGAAAAAAAAATCATAACAAATAGTTCACCTGTTTAGAGGAGCCAGCAATCAATACAAAATGTCTTTATGCGGTGTTAGAAACCACAAAGCCTCAAATCTGATGAAATCCAAAAAGGAAAAAATATATATTATCTTGTTCCAGCGTAAATTATTCTGATTTTTTCATCTGAACTTCGAATGTGAGTCAGCAGTCAAATAACGCATCTGCAAATGAAGTTCAAACTTGCCTTATGACGTTGTTGGTTGTTATACTTATTTAAGTCTTGTAACATTTCAATTCTAACTAAACGCATTTCGTGGCAAATATCCACAAATTTTGCATTCACCAAACCGTAGTAGGATTAATAAAAGTACGTTATGTCAGTGTTTGCATCGGAACAAATTTTTTTGGCTTGCTAAAATAAGTTTATGACTCCGAGTCACGAATATGGGGTAGGTTACGAGAATGAGCAGGAAATTGCATTGTGTTGGTTTCGAAATACAGTCCCCTTATCTCTAATAAAATTATAAAGCCCCTCTATTACATTGCAATACCTGTAATGCGAAAGCATTTCCCACGCTATAAATGCTACCATGTATTTATTATGTTCGTTACAATATTCATTGAAGGCCTACCAAGTTTCCTCGGCTCTTGAAAATAATATAGTTATAAATAATTGTTTGTGTGTGTTAGACCCTGACGAGCCGGAATGCTGGTCGAACATAGCTTTTACATATTTACCTAGGTATATAATAGAGATTAATCGTACACAAAGAGGATCTACAGAAGTTAAGTGCTTATTGCAAAATGGCAAGTATTGCAGCATATTGAACATCGAGTTCAGATTAAAGATTTATATAAATCTGCAATTGCGACCTAAGTTTCAGCATTGAGGATTTAGATCTGATCAAGAAAAATCGTGTCCAACTTACTTATATCTTCCCTCAACTATCCTGCTCTGTAATCAATGTTGATAGGCCGAACCAAATCAATCAGACTGCAGGATTATTTAGTAGAAGAGGGGCCCTTTTATAAACCCATCTTTAACTATTCCTACCATACTTAACACCCCCACCCCCACCCCCACCTCGCTTTCCAGTCTCATCATTGCTTCATTGTGAAATACCCACACAAACGTCGTCAATTGATATAGTGTTGACTGTCAATTTCTTTCTATCATGTTCTTACGACGTAGCTTCTATATTCATATCCCCTGCCTCTGTTGATAATGATATTATTTTTTAATGTGCTCCTTTGCATCGTACTAGAATGACCATGGAGGTATCGTCAAGCAAACATTAAGTTACAATGTATGTTTTCTGTTGCTGATGCTATCTTGGTCATCTTAGTCACGATAGCTGGTGATCAGAGGCCAAAATTGGGGATGGGGCCAGGACAGTTTACTTTGTCTTGGTAGACAAGGCTTTAACATTAGGAGAGACCTTAGTGAGTGGGTCAAAAGTAGTTTACGAAAACTTTTCCTGTTCTATTGGGGATATTTCTGTACTATGTGCGACTCATGCAACTTTTGTTTGCTGTATTTGTTGCATAATTTGCGCACTGTCAGGTGGGAAAAATCAGTCTATTGTACAGGGTCAACAAAGTTAGTAATAAGGTGCGTTTTATAGAGCGTATATTGATACACGTGTAGACTGAATTGTATCTTGTGCAAATATCCTATTTAAGGATACAAACTGCCGCAGTACTTGTTGAGGACAGTGTAGGAGTTCATGTATGTATTATACCAGGTGGCCCACATGAAAGTAGCCCGGCCGGGTAATACCAGACGAGCTACTAAGTGTATGTGTAAATCTCTGCTATGTAAGTAGAAATAGAAATCTGTGCAAGAGCAATACACATACTCATTCATGTTTTAATTTAATTGTTCATGAATATTGTTAGTTGTTCATGGATCTGTCAAGTGCCTAGCAGTTCTGGTAAACAAGTCGCGTTGAGAAGATGGTGTTTTCCGTGCAGCAGCAAATTGTGATAGTGGAAGAATATCTGCGGACGGTACCCAGGAACAAAACCACCTGCAAAATAATGCTTCCTGCCTACAAATGTGTATAATGTCGTACACAGTCATCTCTATTTCTATAATTAAAGTCTCAGTTGCGTATGATGTACCACATATTCTGCACGCTGAGCACTATGACACCCCTCCATGACTAAAAATTGGTATTTGTTGTGCAGTTCCAACAACACGTATAGTGGGTACAGTGTTCTTTGAATCAACAGTGAATAGTGCAGTTTATCGTGGCTTCTTGCAAATGTTTTACGACGAACTGACACCAGAAGATAGACTATACTCCTACTTCCAACAAGATGGGGCCACATGAAACACACTTCGAACGAATCCCTGGCGTTGGTTCATGAACTGGTTACAGAAGAGCGCACAGTAAGCAAGAGGTTGTGGCTCCCTCGTTCCCCGTTAGGTCCCAAGTTACGCCCATGGTAGAAGGAATGAGGGAAAAACAGAAATAGCGACATATAGAAAGAGAGCGAGGAACAGAAATAGAGGAAAGTGAGAAAGGGAAGCAGATAAAGAAAAAAAGAAAGAGAGAACATGTGAATCTAGGAAGAGGGTCATCCAACAACGATGAGAGAGAGAGAGAGAGAGAGAGAGAGAGAGAGAGAGAGAGAGAGAGAGACAGCACCAGGAGGGGGCAGGAGGGACGAAAAAAACAGTAAACCAGTAAGAATGTGCTTTTTTCGTGTATTTGTACACTAAATGTGACTCCTTCTCCCTCAAAAGCAAATATTCCTACTTCCACCTTTGCATCTCTACTAGCTTCTTTCTGTCTGGCAGCGTCACTAGACACACACACACACATTTATATATATATATATATATATATATATATATATATATATATATATATATATATATATATACATACACATATATATATATATATATATATATATATATATATATATATATATATATATATATATACATATATATAAGAAACTGTCTGAATACTTACCCCTCACTGACCACTTTACTCAAAGTCTTCTGGTAGTTAGCCGGAGAAACTGTTTCATTGAACATTGACATAATCACAAGTTCTGGAAAAGAAGAAACGATTTTCAGTTATTTAACCACCCCGAAGTTTATGGCCATTTTGGTATTAACTTTACATCTAGATTGAGGGGTGGCTCAAGATTGAATTTTCACCCGTGTGAGGTGGTTTTCTTCGCGCCCCTTCCTTTCCACCCTTCCATCCCGAACTTTCAACCCTGGCTCCCTATTTCCTCCAATGGAAATAATGACCACGTCATAAATTTGTGGTTTTAATGAGTAAAAATACCGTTATTTTTTATAATATCTCACGTGTTACCATTCAATAGAGGTTAATTTTAGTTACTTGTTTATTTCGTACATAATGACATCAAAAGGAGAGGAATCTCTTACCTTAAATTGCTACATGATTTTGCAGTATAATTATTGTGTTATGCTGCAGTAACTTCAATTAATTCTTGTCTACACAAATCCAACTTCTTAAAAAATACATAGCTACGCTTACGTAATCATACATAAAGTTTTGGCGCTACTCAAGCGGGACGTCCCTTTTGGTGCCCCGAAGGTTGCGCCCCGGGCTGTCACCAGAGTTACCCTGCCCTTAAGCCACCTCAAATAGATTCCCTCTAGGTCGAGAATTCTGGATCAAGCCGTTTAAATGAAACGCAATACTTTTGCAGATTTCCCTGTTTACCTTCTTGTGTTAAATTTTTTACTCATTTGAAATAATTATGATAATCTAAGGATTCCAAATCTATAATCGTGTAGCTAATTTATCCACTATATTTAAGCAAAATACAACCTCTGACAATAAATTTCGGTGAATGATCCTGAATATCGAACGGAGACGAATTCTTAATGAAACCTACCTTACTGTCCTTCGAAATAGTCTCCTCCCATGGCTATGCACCGTTGAGAACGGTTGTACATGTCCTGGAAACTTTTAGAAAAGTCTTCTTTCGGGATGGTGTTCAAGACCCTCGTCACGTTCTGTTGGATGTCCGGAATATCCTCAAATCTCTGAACTTTCAAAGCGATTTTGAGGCGTGGGAGGAGAAAGAAATCTGGAGAATTCAGATCCAAATTTCTTGCAATGCATTGTTACAGAGGATGAGAGCTGGTGTGTGAGGTACGACCCTAAAACGAAACGCCAAAGCATGGAATGGCGTTCTCCTGCATCAACCCGTCGGAAGAAGGTCAAGGCCGAAAAATTGTTTTTCCCTCCGGTAAAAATTCCTTCATCGTAATGAAATTTTAGTATGGTGTAGGCAGAACTGTTCTAAACACCATTCATCGATTCTTTTTAAATCATTAATAATAATAATAAATTTGTCTTGGAGTCAAAATAAATGTGTCAATTGAACAGTTATGAAGCACATGCAAATTCATTGCTCTGTGCATTAATTTTCCAGTATGCAAAATATAATTTCCTATTCATCAACAAATGGTGGAACACAGAGGCACAGTGGAACATGGTGTTAACACAGGTAACAGAAAAATGTAAAGAAATTAGAAAGATTATTTTCAATAAAATTTTCATTTACCTTCGGATCCTGAATTATTATCAGAATCATAAGTTCCCAGCAAAGACAGTGCACTATTCAGGGCCGTTGATGGTACAATTGGAGTTGCCTCATCACCCTTCCCCTCCCATTCATTGTCACTGAACTGCTGTTCAGGAGTTGACGGCACCTGCGGTTCTTCCACTGCTTCTTTATCTCGGCTCTTAAAACAGTAGAATTTATTAATGATAGGATATTATATGCAGTTTTACAGGGTAGGTGGTGTAAAATTATTTTAAAAAACATACAAGCACCAACGGAAGATAAAGATGATAATACTAAAGTTGATTTTTATACACAGTTAGAACAGGTCTTTGATAAATTTTATCAGTATGATATTGTTTGAAATGAAACAAACAGCAAAAATAAAAATATCAGAGATTTATATAAAGGTGTAAATGAGTTTAGAAAGGGGTGGCAAATTAAAGTAAACTTGATAAAAGATAAAGACGGTGATTTTCTAGCTGACCCAAGCGATATTCTAAATAGATGGAATAACTACTTTAATGACCTTTTAAATGTCCATGTAGGAGATAAATCAGAAGTAAATGAAGTACACACAGCAGAACCTTTAGTTCTAGAACCTAACTTGACTGAAGTTAAAGATGCTATTAAAAGGCTAAAGAATAACAAAGCACCTGGCATTGATTTAATACAAGTTGAGTTAATTAAATATGGTGGAAATTCATTAATATGTCAAATTCATAAATTAATTTGTTTAATATGGAATAAAGAAGAAATCCTTCAACAGTGGAAAGAATCCATAATTGTTCCTGTGTTTAAAAAAGGTGATAAAATGAACTGCAATAATTACCGTGGAATTTCTCTACTCTCAACAACATACAAAATACTGTCTAACATTCTTTTAACAAGACTGGCCCCATATGCTAATGAAATTATAGGTGATTATCAGTGTGGATTTAAACATAACAGAACAACTACAGATCAAATTTTTCACATCAGACACACACTTGAAAAAAAGTGGGAATATAAACAAAAAGTGGGAATATAATTCATTGATTTCAAAAAAGCATATGATTCGGACAAAAGAGATAAATTATATAATATATTAGTCGAGTTTGGAATACCTAAGAAGCTTGTTAGTATGATAAAAATATGCACCAATGAAACAGAAAGTAAAATTCGTGTGGGTATTAATATGTGTGACAAATTTACAATTCATGATGGGTTAAAACAAGGAGATGCATTATCTCCATTGCTCTTTAATTTTGCCTTAGAAAATGCTGTTAGGAAGGTAAAAGAAACTAACGAAGGGCTAAAATTAAATGGTGTGACTCTGTTGTTAGCATATGCAGATGATGTAGACTTACTGAGGGATGATGTGAATACAATTAAGAATAATGCTAAAATATTTTTCAAAACTGCTAAAGAGATAGGTTTGGAAGTTAACAAAGAGAAAACTAAATATATGCTTACAGGCCGAAACCAAGTGTTAGGTAATAATCAAAATCTAATTATTGATAACAACTCGTTTGAACCAGTTTCCAAATTCAAATACTTAGGAGTAATATTAACAAATGAAAATTATATTAAAGAGGAAATAAAAAGTAGGCTTAATTCAGGAAATGCATGTTACTTCTCTCTTCATAAACTTTTGTCTTCTCGTTTCATATTTCTAAGAAACTAAAAGTTAAAATATACAAAACCGTAATTTTGCCTGTAGTATTATATGGATGTGAAACTTGGTCCCTTACATTGAAAGAGGAACATAAATTGAGAGTATTTGAAAATGAGATCCTTAGGAAAATCTTTGGACCTAAAAGGGATGAGGAGACAGGTGAGTGGAGAAGGTTACATAATTTAGAACTACATAATTTGTATTCATGTCCAGATATTATTAGAATAATTAAATCAAGAAGACTTAGGTGGGCAGGCCATGTGGCACGAATGGGAGAGGAAAGAGGAGTTTACAGGATTCTTGTTGGGAAACCTGATGGTAAGAGACCTGTAGGAAGGCCAAGACGAAGATGGAGGGACAACTTTGAGATGGACCTAAGGGAAATCGGTAGGGATGGAAAAGAGTATATACATGTAGATCTTGATCAAGATAGGGAAAGATGGAAGGCCTGTGTTGCTGCAGCCATGAACCTTCGGGTTTAAGAAGGCTAGAGAGTTAGTTAGTTAGTTAGTTAGTAGTTAAAAATTCCTTGTGGATCATGCCACCACTGTCAGAGAAAGTGATAAGCATCGTCTTGATGCGTGATTTTTCGGCCTTGACCTTCTTGTATTTTATGAATAAAATTTAATAGTATATGATGTGATATTCATTGTTTGAATTTGACTAACTAACATGCAAATGAAGCAAAAGAAAAAAAAGAAAGAAGGAAAATAGTGTTACATCTTTTAACACACTTATCAAATGCACCCTCTATGATACTGTTTATTTTCTAACTATATCTAAAATAGAAAATCTACTTTTGGATCTAAATCTCCCTTGAAGTAGCATACTGATCTTAAGTATTAAATGGGGTATATACCCAAGTAGATCTCCACACATATTATGAATAGTAATGTTTCTAATTGTCCTGAAAATTATAATAGTTTAATATTAAAATATGCGTAATTCTTTGGGACATCACATTCGAAAGTTTGTTTTAAGTTCATTTTATGCTCCGATAGTTTAATCAGGATTGGACCTACAGTTTTAAAATGAAATCTGAATCTTTATGCAATATCTCTCTACTGAGGATCAAATCTGGTACTCATTGATTACAAGACAACAATGCAATTGGGAAAGCACAATCAGAAACTCACATACGGTAAAACAAATTACATTTTGACTTACGTAACTTTTGTACAAAAAGAGGGAGAGATACATGAATCTTATATTTGTCTGTGTGGATAATTTTTTAAGATTGAACTAGAAAATAACGCTGTGCGTGAACGTTCAGTAAGGGGGATAATTGACTAAGATGTAAAAAGTTCTTGCACGAAATGAAAACAAATATGGAAAGCTGTAGAGACGCTCGCAAAAATTTTCGATGTGTATTGAATTGGTGAAAATAACGATTCTTATTTGGGCAAGAAGTGGCAACTTTAAAAATCTCCTCCCCAAAGCAGCCATCAGGGAACCAGGATTTTGTCAAAATAACCATTCCGCGCTGTGATTGGACACCGGAAATACAACGTCAAAACTATAAAAGAAACGAATTTTTAAAGCAGGAATAGAAGCAAAAACGAGTACTGACTACTTATAACAGTATACGTAATACTCCTTTCGAAATTCTTGCACGCCACTGCACATTACTATTATGATAATAAATAAACTTATTGACCACATCTGCTTACCTCCCGCATTGCAGCAGAGCGCACACTAATCGATTTTTCGTGGAGATTGATATCATCCGACCATTCCTCCGTGGTCAGGCCGTCTATCCATTGGTCAGCTGTGGATCCATCCAGAAGAGACTTTTTCCAATCAGTGTCCACGATTCTATAGTTGCTGACTCTTCTCATTCTGTGCAGACGTTCCGCCTCCTCAACAATGGTTTCCTGGGATTGTTGAAAATATCCAATTGCAAGAAACAATAATGGCAACAAAGCCCTGCTGGTCCACGCCATGTGTCCAGTCTTCACCTTCTTTCACTGGCAAAAGACTTCGGTGTGAAGCGTTGGTTGATGATCTGCAAGACCACAAACAATTCAAGGTTGGTTAGTTTAAAGGGTATCCGAAATTCTGTACGATGTGACTGCCTGATCCCTTTGATTAAAAGGTGACAACGTTACACAATATAAGATATCGATTTCTTTTATTTGCATTTTTCATATTTAGCGTCGCATTCCGATTCCTATTGGCTAACTCCGTCGATGAGGATGAATGGTGAATAGGTGGAACTGATGATGCAACATTTACCCGAGCTAAAGCCGAGACTGAAACACAGGATCTTCTGTGACGATTACGTGAGTCGACCACTCAACCCTCTAGTCCACTTGTGTGGCTTGCGTGACGTGTGTGCGCACTTCCTTTGATACATACATCTGTTATGAAGCCATGAAGTGCATTTTGGCCCATTTCGATCGTTGGTAGACATTTATTGTGCTAATATTTAGCTAAGGTGAAAATTTATGCGATTGCCCCATGTCAAAAGACACAGCCAACTAAAAACTGATGAAAGTGTTAACATAGTCAACGTTGGTAATTCTATGCTATATAGCCACCCCGATGGCGTAGTGGTAACATCGTCGGTGTAACATACACGGTGGTGGCACAAAGTTGTTCGGCATCCACTTTAAACCGTAGGGCCAGTCTCGATTACCCTTTCTGTGCATAAATTGGACTTGAAAACAAACTAAAACAAATAAATACCTTAGATTTTGGCCCATAAAACTCAATGTACCCCTAAATTCTCAGTGTGAATATGTTTTATCTTGTGTACAATGTGTGTGCGTTGGGAAGGGGAGAGGGGGTATTCACGGCAACGTTGTACGACTGTATGACTTGTGGTCTTTAAACTGTTGGTCCAATTTCGTTTATCCCAGCTGAGCATACAGTGGACGAAAATCAAACTTTGTGGCCTAATTTACCCAGGTGTCCTTCAGATTTTTTTTGAAAAAAGAATCCAATTTTCAAGTAAATCGAATATTTACATGCACACCGTGATGCATGTCACCTTCCGTTCTTTCATAATGACTGCGTCATCATCGCCTACAGTTCCGGTCAAGCAAAGGAAATATAATGACAATGTGGATTTGCGAACTGTTCAGAAAAGCCATATGGAAGATGTCCTTGGCAACATGAATTATATCCGGTCATATAACACATAAGTTCTCCTTTTACATACCGAAGCGACTTTCATCGTTGCTATGGCATTCCCTGTATGAAAACTGATTGCACTTTCTACAACCTGAGTGTTTATTAAGGGGTGAAAAGCTGTTATTCACGATAGCAAAATAAGAGTTAAAGTGAGGGAATGTGAATATACACTAAATAGTTAATGAACAATAGAACGTCGTTACTCATTGCATGCACAAATATGAGAAGGATCTTTAAGATGTGTTTACGAAGAAAAGCTGACTGAGTTAACAAGGACGTTTATTATACGACAGTTACGCCTTCATACGGATCGAGACGGAGAAATTTTTGGAATAACTAATTTTGTTTTAATATATTCTCTGGAACCTCCCTGTACCTCCTGAGAAATATCACCAAACATCGAAGTTGGGGAACATAAATAAATTTTGAAAAATGTGCGCCATTTTCGAAATTTAGAAAAAATGCGTTGGCCATAACGATGAGACATAAAATGAGTGAGTTTGAAGGAATAAAACTTGTTCCAAATTTCACTTTAATTCATTGATTGATAGATAGATTTTGTTAATTTTAATCTGCTATTCTGCCGCCTTCTATTCTCGAAAATGAGGATGAGGGATAATATGATGACCATGATGAAGGGACACTCACAAATAAAATATTTAATATTGCAAAAATCGAATAAAATCAAACATTGTATCAGAGAAACTATTGACTGAAATACCTAAATTACGATCGTATCACAATATGAATTTTAGCGATTAGTTCGTCTGTTTGCAAGAGCCATACTACAAAACCAGAAATTTGAAATAAAGAAAATAAATATTGTCGTGTTGCGGCATAAATTATACTGATGTGTTCAAACGTGCATTATGGCATTGGTGACAGATTAAAGATATAAAACATTTCAACTCGAACTAAACGCATTCCGTGAGAGATACTCATAAATTATGCATTCACCAAACCGTAGCAGGTTGAGTAAAAGTACATTATGTCAGTGTACACAGGTGTACAAGCCGGAACAAATTTGTGGCTTGTTAAAATAAGTATATTACTCCGAGTCACGAATATGGCGAGAATGTGCAGGAAATTACAGTGTGTTGGTTCCCAAATAACGATATTTTATTTCTAATTAAATTATAAAGTCATTCTATTGTATTGAAATACCTGTAATGCGACATGGTTTCTCACGCTATAAATGCTAACATATATTTATTATTTATGTTCATTGAGGATCTATCAAGTTTTGTCGGTTCTTGTAAATAATTTAGTTATAAATAGTTGTATGTGTGTTTGTTAGTCCTCACGTCAGGAGCCAGACTGCTGGTTGAACATAGCCTTTACATAATTATATAACATAGATTAATCGTACGCAAAAGTATCTACACAAGTTAAGTGCTTATTGCAAAATGGAAATTTATTTAAATTTGCGACCTAAGTTTCAGCATTGAGGATTAAGATCTGATCAAGAAAAGTCGTGTTCAACTTACCTGTATCTTTCCTAGACTGTCCCTCTTTGAGATCAATCAGACTGCAGGATTACTAAGTAGCAGAGGCCTTTTTATAAACCAATCTTTAACTATTCCTACCATACATAACACCCCTTCCAGTCTCATCATTGTCTCATTGCGAAATAACCACACAAAAGTTCGTGAATTGTTATAGTATTATCAATTGCTTTTATATTGATATCCCCTGCCGCTGTTAAATTATTATTTTTTTTTCATGTGTTCCATTGCATCGAAATAGAATGACAAAGGAGGTATCGTGGAGCAAACAGGAAGTGTCAATGGCATGCTCTCCTCTTGCTGATGTTATCTTAGTCACGACAGCTGACGAAGAGTATCGGCTATTTGTTGCCAAAAGTTCTCGCAAAACCTTTTGCCATTTGTATTGGGGATATTTCCGTACTATATGCGAGTCATGAAAATTTTGTTTGCTGTATTTGTTGCATAATTTGCACACTGCTAGGTGGGTAAAATCAGTCTGTCGTACGAGTCCATGTATGTATTATAGTAGAGCTTCTGTATACACTTTTTGAAGAGGTAGGTAATTTCACTTGCTTCACGGATGCCTCAAACGAATGTGTCTGATATGTTCGTAAAATATGAGATTTGCTGCGTTTTCTGATGTTTAAATCTGGTAAATATGAGGTGGTTAAACAGTGTTATAGTTTTTATTCGTATATCGACTACTTCCATTCCCCTTTGCAGGGGATGTAGACTGTCTTTTGGTTCACTCTGAAAACTTCTCCTGTCCATAAGAAACGGTTTAACTTTTAGTTATTCGTGCTATGTTGCGGGCATCGCATGAGCGTATTTGAGCGGCATACCATAATTTGGATAAGATATAAGTTTGCGATTTTAACTCTCGTCCATAGGGTGAAGGGTCGTAGTATAAATTTTTTTATGGCAAAGTTTATATTTTGGCATAATGTGTCTCAACTAAGTTGTATACCTTCTTTCGTTTGTAAAATACACTCCTAGTATTTTAATTTGATGTGCTATTGTAAATTGCACATGTATGGTTGGTTCTAGGCGTTTTCCTAGAGGTAAGCAGCATGTCTTAGTGGTATTTATAAAGTACCAGATTCGATTTCACATTGGTGAATGCTAACGTTTTTACTCCTGTTTTGTTCTGGCAGGCAAGTTTCACAATAGAAATTAGCGGAGAATGCAGCTGTAAGAGATGTTATAACATTAAAATGGTTGTTTATGTACACCAAATTTAAAGTTTCGCGCCTAGGTAATAAAGGACCTTCATATATCACATCACTCCCGGAAAATTCATTATATACGGTAATCTTGAAATCAGATAAATAGTCCTGAAATTTTTGAATTTCGGTAGTTCCTCCACCACCATTCAAATTTTCCCCAGCTTCTCTGCACAGTTTATCCACTTCTTCTTCCATAACACATTTATGTTGTCTAACATACTGATAACGTTTTTTAGGTTCATTTTTGTAAACATTAATACCTCTTGCCACAACCAACGCATAAGCCAAACACCTGCTATCGGAATTTTTAATAGTTATAATTCCTTTTTTAGTTTACAGAATTGTTCCCCATTCATTGCATTTTGGCGAACACGTCCTCCCCCTTTGTGGCATTTGGACATGTTGGAGATATACATAGAAATTGTTGTCAAAGTGCCTACTAATGATTTTCTGTTTAAATAAAAAAGAAGTGTGTTATCAGTCCCGATTAGCACGAACAGATATTCAAAAAGCAAAACAAAATAGCTGATATTGTTGTTTAGTATTCAAAAGGTTTTGGGTTCCAATGCTGGCAAATTTGCAGAATAACATTGATTTGTTTAAAAAGTGAGTTACTATTCCCGATTATTTTTGATACACAAATAGAAAATGGGGTGATTTTGGAGTTTTGCAACCAAGGGGCTAATGTTGGCGTTTTTTTTAACGCAGTCCCGATTAACCGTAATGCATAAAGCTGTTTCAACGAATATCGAACCTGGAACCTTTTGATTACAATGCAAAGACTTTACCACTAATGTATGCTATGTTTTAAAACCAAAAATAAATAATAGTATCGATTTTTTTAAAAAATGCGTTACCAGTCTCGATTAGCCATTATGCACAAACAGATGTGTTTTGAAACCAAAGGGGGTCGAGGGTTCGATTACAACTGGGTATGTGTGTTGAGGAAACTAAAGGTCAACAGGCATGGAAAGTTTTTATTCGCCATCTCAAAATAAGTTTTTGGGCTTGGTACAGGTAGCTTTTTGTAGAAAGCCCCACAACGACATCAACGTGGCTACCATCTGTGGGGGCCTCTTTTTTTTTTAAGTTGGAGAGGGGCACAAAGCCGTTTGTACCATACAACGTTGCACCGAAGAACCAACTTGTCAACTAGTCACTCACTCCATCATTAAAGTGCACAACATAATATCAGATTTGCACTGATAATAAGCAAAAAATTATAGCGGCTGCATAATTATATTTCAATGACAGCAAATGGTTTCAAATGAATGGTTTTCACTTTTATTTTTTTTACTAAGTAACAGATTTGGTAATGAAAAGCTTTAACATTTGCATATAATATGAGATTTGTTTTGGTATCCAGTTTGTATGTTGACCAAATCACAGATATACTATTACTAAGGATAGCATTAACTTAATCTAATAAAAATATATTCCACTGCATTACAAAATTAACTCATTCTGTTTTCTGTTGTTTGAATCCATATGGTAAAGTCTCGAAATTTGATGCACATCTTTTTCTTTTGGTATATACCACCTGAAAAACCCTTATTTCCGGCTTACTAACAACGGAATGTGTTTTTGTGCGTACGATTTTGTTCGAGTTGAGTAAAGTTAAAGAGGAGGTGTTGTTGAGAATAGCATTGGTGAGTGATTCGAAATTGATTGTGCTGCTGTTTTTATGGTTTAGACATATGCCTTTCACCTTGCAAACAGTAGTAACATTAGTATTGTCTGGATTTACTACCTCAAATGCATAACTTTTCGGCCCACTGGATGAAAATGCTCTGATATAAGCATTTTTCCCATAGAGTTCTAGTTCATTTGTTAACTCCCCTAGGTAGTCTCCAACAGGCAGATCAACATCACCTGGCCTTTGAATATAAATAACACTATCGGTATCATAGTACAATACATTTTCGCCTAATGTATCCAAATATTTATAAAGCTCTAATCGTGCATGTGTTGTAGTGTATGCTGCAATAACTACATTTACAGTCGATAATGGAAGTGCAGATTCTTCGAGGTATTGCCAGTGAACTATCAACATATCTTCATTTATAGGTATAACTTGATGTACTTCAACATTGGGATTTTCTAGTTTATCGAAAAAATCCTTAGGATTGTTGATAATACTAACTTGACCAGGGTTTTCTCTCTGTCCAAATTTACCCCAAAATGAATTCAGCATAAGTTTTGCTAAGCTTCGTAATCCAGGATTAGCACATATTCTGTTTTCATCCAACAACACACCCTCCTTTTCAAAATAGTCAGCTATGTATTTTTTTTTTGGATTCTTCATCAATACACCACAATGGCCAGCCGCTTGCTTCAACTTTGGCTTTGAGAAATGTATTGATGTACTCTGCAAAAATACCACCTGATTTTTTTGCAGGATCATATTGTTCAACATTATATTCCCATACCTCATGTAATTCTAAAATTTTGTATTTCTTTTGAACTGCCTTCTGAACTTCATCCACAACCCAGGTTCCAGTTATAGCTCTTTCCCTAGCAGTATGGTTACATTCCGCCTGGTTTATTTCATCGGCACAAGTTCTACATAGAGGGAAAGTTAATTTTGAATTGGTTCGATATGGTAACACAGGATGGTACAGATCTCTCGGTGGAAGTATTGTTGCTTTGACAAGCCCTTCAAAAGAATAAATATCGGGGCATTCTTCCCCCACATAAATTTTCACCGGATGGCCAACTGGAAACTTTTTAACTTTGCAACAATAAGGGTACAGGCTACATACATCCTTATATTGAATTGTTTCATTTTCTTTCACAGTGTAATGTAGTTTGGTAGCATTAGTTCTACCACCATAAAACGCCTCCCGGGGAATTATGGGGGCTTTAATTGATAACGGATGTTTTTCAACATAATGTTTCATGGTTTTGTTATTTCTCAACTGCTGGTGAAATTCGCACCCCCACATCTCATGGACAATGTAGTTAAGAGCTTTTAATCTGGTAATTTTATTTTCTGTTCTTTCATACCGAAAAGACAAAGTATCATATGGGTCATCATGAAGAGGTTCTGTACGTGAAGTAGGGAAACATTTGACACAACCATGTGTTCTGCATCCTTGATATTCAAATACATGCTCTTGCCCCTTTTGATCTTTAAAATATCCATCTACTTTCAAGTTTCCTCCAACTTTTACTTCTGGTCCTCTGGCTGCATGTTGGATTTCGATTTTATGTTTTTTTTCCTCCCATACCAACCATTGAATAGCCTCTATAGACTGAATATCACACCATCTGTATCCGTTTTTAGGAATAATTCCTATATGTTCTGCTTTCAAAAATCTTTTACGGAATACTTTATTACAAGCTGAAGCGATGGTGATGGCTTCCAATAATGGGTTCACTGTTGTTTCTTTTTCAAAAGTGGTCATGAATTTCAAACAGGCAGCACGTAGTACATTAACATCTTCTACACAGTATTTTCTCAACTCCTTCTGCATATCGAAAACTACCCCTGTTTTCTGTTGTTCACTATGCCATTCCAAAAAACTGGTTCTCTGATTCTCCATCATAGAATCAACAGCGTAAAATTCAGTACCAGGGATACATCCGACATATTCTTTATTTTTCAAAGTATTAAAAAAATGAGGAAAATACCCTTTGGACATTGGGAGATCAAATGCTTTCGGTAATTTGTTGAGAGCCATTGGAATAAAGTTGAGAGAATCTATGAAATGGATATTGTGCATCTTCAAAGATAATATTTTGGCTCCATTCATGATCACAGACGGTGTCCATTTCATTTTTTCGATCATAGTTTGCAGTACAAAGTGCGAATCATACCCTCTACTATTGTGTGCAATACACACAATATTGTTAATTTTGGTGCGGTGAGCTGAAACAAATTGCAGAAAATTGTAAACAGGTTCTGTACTATCAAAAATGTGCTGTCTTTTTCCGCATACACTGCACCATTGAGACATATCTTTGTTCTCAATGCAATTATAGCATACATTTTGGCACACCAAAAGATTTGGAATATGCAGAAAATTGTTTTCAGTGCCTTCTAGTTTTGTGTCCTGCCTCGATTCAATATCGTAGAAAACAAGCATTGCTTTTTTTGATATAAGAGAAGATATTTGTTTGCTATAAATTTTTTGGATGTGACATAGATGTTCAGATGGTACCATATTTTTACAGCTGACACAGAATTTCTCTCCACATATATGAGGATTTCTGTTTGTACGGATAGCATACGCTTTCAGGCATTTTTCACAACATTTTACTGTCTGACAAAGAGAGTTTTTTCTATTGTAACATGTTTTATGATTATTGTAACATTTTTGACCATAGAAAAATCTGTTACAATCAGTGCACTTTATTTTGGTTTCTGAAACAGTACATTTGGGCTTTTCTTGGCATTGTGAACAAACAGCTGTACAGGAGCCTAGATGTCTAGAAACATGATCATATTTTTTATGGCAAGTTTCACAATAGAAATTAGCGGAGAATGCAGCTGTAAGAGATGTTATAACATTAAAATGGTTGTTTATGTACACCAAATTTAAAGTTTCGCGCCTAGGTAATAAAGGACCTTCATATATCACATCACTCCCGGAAAATCCATTATATACGGTAATCTTGAAATCAGATAAATAGTCCTGAAATTTTTGAATTTCGGTAGTTCCTCCACCACCATTCAAATTTTCCCCAGCTTCTCTGCACAGTTTATCCACTTCTTCTTCCATAACACATTTATGTTGTCTAACATACTGATAACGTTTTTTAGGTTCATTTTTGTAAACATTAATACCTCTTGCCACAACCAACGCATAAGCCAAACACCTGCTATCGGAATTTTTAATAGTTATAATTCCTTTTTTTAGTTTACAGAATTGTTCCCCATTCATTGCATTTTGGCGAACACGTCCTCCCCCTCGTGGCATTTGGACATGATGGAAATATACATAGAAATTGTTGTCAGAAAGAAATGTTGTATTGCTCTGCAATACTTTTTCCAATGCTGCCCACAATATCTCCATATTTACCGCCTGTGCTTCCCGAAAAGATAACCAAAAAGGGCGATCAGGGTGATCTTCATTTCTGATAGTAATACCAACTTGGTCATGTTCGGCCACATCACGTAGAACATATTGGACCAGTTCTTGCAATCCCTTCTGAACCCATATCACCGGATTCTCATTGTGTGGTGCCCCCCGCAACCGAGCACGCACCATTCGTCCTTCCATATTGAATCTTTGGTAACGCCTTTTTGTCTCTTCTATAACTTCAACATGATGTAACACTGCATCATCGCCACCGCCTACCTGTTTGCACACTTCCGCTTCCTGAATACAATCCCGAAGAACCATTTGGTATATCGCTGGCGAAATATAATTGTTGATTCAACGCGTGGGAAATGTAGCCCCTGTCTCAGGGGTGCCCATCCTCCCAAAAATCATGTCATGCGTCCCCTCAAATCATATCGTAATCCTCACGAAGTGTTTAATTACGACAGCGTGTCTACCAAGAATAAACTTTTTCCGTAGCTTTACTGAGCACTATATTTGATCTGCTCCTCCTCCCTGAACCGGGTTTCCCATCATTCGAGACCGCCCCTAAAATCGTTCATCGTCATCCCCCCAAAATAGTTCGGATGAATACGTAATAATGTATGTCTATTTGATTGAAATACCAAGTTAAACTGTCCATATTTTTAAATTTAATTTAATTTATTTTTCGGTTGATATCCTGATGTAAAATAGATTTTTCTGTATTCAGGACTTTTCAAATAAATAAATAAATTGATCGATTTTCGAAAAACTTATTGATTGGTTCAATGTAGTAAATTTAATTATGTAAATATGCATTTTAATAGTGTTTATTTTATAATTTTAGTATTTAACAAAATTATTTACACAACTTAAAATAATGAAAGAAAATTCAAACCAAATAACATGATCCAGATGTATGACCGATTTAATTATTGTTTCACGAGACATACAGAACGCTACCTAGAAAATCTTACACTCAGAGCAATAATATAATACGATGCACCTGCTTTAAATGAAGCAATATACCAACACTAAGCACTATATTTTAAGAAGTGATGTTATTCATGAATATCGAGAATATCGTTTGTCTTGTAATGCAGCTATAGTATAAAATTTCAAAATCACCTGAGTAAAGCTCCAAACACGCATTCTCGTAAGAGAACATTGCGAGCGAAACGAGCAAGAAAATGTTTACATTCATTTCTTTTCAGGCTTTCAAGAATATTATTTTAATGGGATGTCAATACTTTCTTAGGATCCCGAGATGTTTAATCTTTCCCAGCTTCTCTTTTAGTAAGCTCGGGTCGAAAACGTGTGGATATCATATCGCTAAATACAGTCTCCAAAATTTCATGTTCGAACTCTCTCCACTACAGAAATCCCTCGACAACCTAAGATTTAGCACTTTATCAAGTGCTTCATTTTTCTCGGCCTTTAAATTTAATACTCAATCCTACCACAAAAATGTCCATGCCAATTTTAGACTTACTTTTGATATTGAAGAGTGGATATTGCCTCCTCCAAAAAGTTGATTCTCAGTCTCCACACCAGAACCTCCGCAATAGCCTAAGACAATAGTAATACACAAGAATTGGATACCCCTCAATTTAGTGCTCAATTCCCCTCTAACTAAAATTTCCGCCATAATCTAAGACCTAGAGTTGGATACTGTCACCCCCAAAGTTTAATTCAGAATAACCCCAGAACACACGTGTCAATTAAGGCTTAATATGTAAGAGTTGGATATTTCTCCCGCCCCTTCGATAATACCCTTAAACACTTTCTTTTCTTCAGCTAATGGATTAAATTTGGTGCATTTAAGGTGTAAAATGTTTACATATATTTTGCAAAAATATATAAATATTGAGTTTTATATTATTTGAAGGGAACAAATCCCCCCAAAAATTTCGATGGCGCATCGTGCACCATATCCCCCCCCCCCCCCTTGGGCACCTCTGCCCTGTCTTGTCGTGAAACACTACTTGCGATAACGTATGTACGTATACGGTGGTGCATTTCGTTTTTTCTCGTTCCACACATCCTTGACCACGTCTTGCACATAAAAATTGCGCCTCTCTTTTCTGTATCATGATCCTGACAGAGCATAAACGTTTACTATAAACAAAGAATCTATTCTTCCGTTAAGGTCATTTTTAACTAATCCTTTACGTACTAAAATTGCTGTGTTTCCTGTGCTACTGGGAGTGTAATTATTATACTCGATACATATGGGATGGCAATCCAAGTACTTTCTAACGACTTCATGCAGTAGTGCTACGTCAATACTTGAGTTTTGAAGAAATCTACGGAGAGACTTTAACTTTGTTTCACTTTGCATTTTAATTATATTTATGTCTACCACCCGTATCACTTGCGTTTCTATTATCCTATTTAACAGTACAACTAACCAAATTAGAACTAGTATACGCATTATGTTGTTTATATTCCCCATAATTATTTGTTACACTGGTCGTCGTATTCATGTACCACTTTCCTCACTTCCAGCACCGGTGTTTAACACTGTGACGACTTCCTGAGGAGTTAGACTGAATTTTGAAGCAGTGTTCTGGTGGTAGTTTCTCATTTTTCTGGTGGAACATCGTTTAGCTACTGAATTTGATTTTCCTCTAATTTGTGTTTCAGTTTTCTTTTAAGCGTACTTTGACTTACCTTTACTTTGTTGCTGGTGTCGCTTTCGTAGTTTGAGAACAAGTCACTGTCTTCTTCAGATTCCCTTTTCTCATTTTGAAGATTGGTATGGGGTCGGCTTGCTGCGGGAGGGGGTAAAGGGGGGGGGGGATGTTCGCTAACAACCTGTTGTTGGTTCTCTTCTTGAATTTTGTAGTGTTTTTTGCTTCTATCTCTGGTGTATTTTCTTGCTGTGCTTGTTTTTTTGTCGTTGTGACTCTGGTAGTTGCCCTTTCTGGTTGTTCGGTTGCCTGCTGTTTCCTCTGCATTCCCGTCATTAGTCAATTTGTTCAAAACGGCATCAATAAGTTCTATTTGGTCGTGTTGGTACATGCAGTGCAGTCGGTTTTCGCCGTTGGCAGATAGATCTCAAATGTCCATTCGAACCACAAACCTCACACGTTGAGTTCTGACCAGAATATATCACGTAAGGTTTATAATTACAGACAGTCACAATGGATGGAATAGGCTTCTTCAAGGACATTTTTGCCAAGTGTACGCCAATGTGCACTAGATACCGGAATTTTGGTCTCCACATTCCATCGGTAATATCTACAGTGCCATTGTCACCGAGTTTTTCACGCACTTGCATATTATGAACTTCCACTGGTAAATAGAATACGTTAATGAATTTCAGTACCCTACCTGCGGCGCTAAATGTCACTTTCACTACCATCCAATTATTCCTAGATGAATTTTATTTCACCGGGGTATTGTTCAAGCAATTTCGTCATCGTTCGCAGTCGCACTAGTTTCAAATAAACACATCTTCCATTTGTCGGAATCTGTATTGCCGAGATTTCGTAGACGTTAAGGTTAAACTGTTCATATATAAATCCATTGCACTGGGCTTTGCAATCAGACGCAAAGCTGATCAGTTTGGTATTTCCTAGAATCATATCTCTCCTTTTACTTTTCATTAAATAAAAGCACTAACACAGTTCTAAGTTGTTGTTTTTTTAAATTTTTAAATTTTGTTTTACCTCGCGTCTTGTGCCTCTTTGATAATTTGCGAAGATGAGGATGAGTGATGAAATTGATGAATGGACATTCACAAACAACCATGTCGAAGCGGGAATCGAACCTAGGTCCCTTGGCGTCGCAGCGCGATGTGCTGACCACTCGACCACAGCAGTTCTCGGAATCTCACGGTACACGTATTCCGGTGCTCTCACGTAGCTAAACAGCGAGGAACGAACCTTCCTGGCAGGTACTCGCTCACGGACAAGGCGCACGGACTGGCGTGGAGCGTTTATGACCCAACCCAACCGGCGGCTAGGAAACAACGAAACAGTGATCAGTTAAATTCTCTTCGACTGACATCGGGCATTTTTGAGTCAGAAAGCACCGAAAGATCCTGGCGTGACGAGACAAATGAACGTGTGATACACAACATGTTGTCATGTTGTTCAACGAGGCACACACTCCCCGAAGCGATTGGTGGACAGATAAAGCTATGTGGCAAAAAGTAGTTCAGCCGCCAGTTGGGCCTGCGATCAGTGTAGAACAAGACGGCACACAGGAAGAGAGACTTATCCTAAAAAAATGTATCGAAATCCAAATGGTCAAGAACATACGAATACAATAAAAAGCTGTTACATGCAAACTGATTATATTATGTACCAGTTTATAAAATGATACACTTTCGACAGTAGTTGGCACTCTGTGCAAGGTTATACTACAATATAAAAACGTCAACAATAGATAAATGTCTTGAATGTTGGTGACTTATTGTCAAGCTTTGATTGTTATGTCACATGGACCAGAATACTGTGGAAGAATTCGTAGGAAAGAACTCATAGGCTTTCGTCCTCAAATTGCTTGTTAATTTCTTCCAAAGCGTCCTTTATTACACCGGCGTTCTCTTCTGTCCATTGAACCCTCACCTTGTCTCTTGATAGCTCTTCGACAATCTCTTCTTCTGCAGAACCAAATTCTCCTTTGTGATCGTCGTAAAGTTTCTTCGCCTGCAGACAAAGTAACGTCTAATTAGGAACTGGAACATATCTATTAAATACACAGCCCTGTTTTAGGCTGGGCGCCCCCAGTAATAGGAATAACAAAGATACTTATTATGATTATATGATTTGCTCCGATTTCGCGTGGAATGAAAACTTTCCTACTGTGAGCCACTAGCCACACCGTGATTCAAGTCCCTATCTTTACCATGATTCAGGACAGTTTTGAATCCAGATTCGTTCCTCCAAACTTCACGGGGAGGGAATGTCAGGGGCAGCGAATTGTAACATCAATAAAATCAACACTAATATTTCAAAATTCCCCTTACTTCTGACATGTAATTAAATTATGTTTAAATTTAGATAAGACTGCACAAGCACTTCACCACCATTCCACAGCAAATTGTTCATTGGCTAACAGTTGAAATATCTGCAAGATGACATTCGCTGCGACAATTGAAATTCACATTACACCATCCCTGCACGTGCATATGATTGAGTTTCAGTGAAAAAGAATATTTATTACATATTAATAGTTAGCAAACCAAACAATGTTAAAATGTATTCATTTTGACTTTTAATTATAAGTCTTTTATGGCGATAAATTCACAAAAAGTTCGTTCTACGTTAAATTAAAGTGGATGATAGAAAAGGTGAACATGGTTGCCAAATTTCTAAACTACTGTCCGAATGCTCTGGCACGTTATTGAATTTTTTGGGAAGTGGGGGACTTATCCCCCTCCCCCCGGTCCACCTCGTGAATTCATCACTGATTCAGGAACGATTAATTTCGAAGCAACCACGAGAGATTTCTATCTTTCTGATCTAATTCAAATTTGTTAATTTGTTCTAAGTCATTTTATGCTTAGATAGGCTAATCAGAACTGAAGTGGGATCCGAGTCACTGTGCAATCTGCCTCCATCGGGGATCGAACACTGCACGCATTGATTACAAGGTAACAGTGTTTCGATCGGGAAGAAATATTAAATGTAATTTTACCTCTGAGTGAAAAAAAATAATAATTCTAAAAACAGAATTTGAAATTTCTTCATACTTATAGTTACTCAAGATTGTTGCTAAAATTGTTGGTGCATGCCAATTGCATTTAGATTTATTGTAGGATATAAGAGGGGCCATGTTCACTTCTCTAGCTAATAAAGTCCAAGTACGCTTTGAACGCCACTTTACTTCAAACAAATTTCAGGATAATCAGTTTCCCTCTGACAACCATAGGTCAGGTCCATGTCGAGCCCAAAATATCCGCCCCTCAAAACATTCCCAACAACAGCGTTCGTTTAAGGCACTGTCCACGTGCCAATTCAGTTTCTCTATAAATTTCTTAACGTGAAGTTGCAGTTACGTTATCTTTGCTCGGTTGTGTTGTGCTTTTTTTTTTTTTTTTTTTACAATGTGGAGGCCTTGAGAGTATAACGTCCCAGTGAATGAATGGATGTCTAAACCCTGCAAGTAAAAGTGACAACAGCGCTTTTCAGAAGAAAAAAACAGGTGGTGGCTCGAAACCAGATACGAGACCGGACGGTTTCCTCTCGAGCTGTGTCAAAGATACCGAACTGGCGTTCGAATGAGGACCGTAACCCTCGCCGGATCTACAAGCCGCAAAACCCCAAAGTCCAGCGGGTCCCGGAGACAAGTAAAGGTAGGTGTGTAAAGGTAGGTAAGTAGAGGGGGCCTTTGATAATATTTTGCGGGGTGGGAGGGGGCAAGATTTGTAGATCCGGCATTGACTCTAACCATAATGTTGTACATCAGAATCAACAATGTCTCCACAGACTGAATAACTGAAAGTCTAGTCTATGCTCTATGGTAGATTTTGCTGTTCAGTTAATTTTAAATGATGGATGGGAAGAAAGGATATTATTACTCCATTTGTGCATATGTCATCAACGTATTACGTCGAGACTTCCTTGCCACCAACGGGGTCTCTCCAAATGCCTAGTGATTACGCCTTGTAATAAAGGGTTTGTCAAGGCACATAGTGGTTCGGTTTCCACTTTCAACTCGACATCCTGTCTCGATTAGCCTATATGTGCAAAAAGTGGATTAAAAACAAACTCATACTAAAATTACCATCAACTTTGGCGATCATTCTGCAGGTGAAGTATACGTATAATCCTGAAATGTTATGCCACCGTGCTTACAACATGCTTCTTTTTAACTATAAGGTAATCTAGAATCATTTATGGCGCTTACCGTACACCTAATGCTTTGAAAGCAAAGCAACGAAGATACCCAGATAGCACGAAAGCTTTTGGCAACCTTGATGTGTTGCTTGCTTATAGCTTGTCAAACCAGTTGAATACGGCAAGCTTGATATCGTACAAACACCCGATTGTTTGAATCAAGAGATCGTAAATAGGCTATGTCAGCCTTTAGCCACTCGCTTGCTAAGCGAGAGGAACGTTGAACCAAGCAAGGGGGCTAGCCCCGTGAAATAAGAACTACCTACACTCACGATTAACGTTAAACAATACAATTGGCTGGTCTGGCAGGGGTGTGAGGGAATGATAGACAAGGATAGAGGAACGTTCGTTACCTGTAGATCTCGAAGTGACGATCGACTCGCTGGTTCGTTGATGAAACTCTGATGAACTCTCCTGAAATAAAGCTCCTTTCCGATAGTCCGGTGGCTCAGTCGGTAACGCGTCTGACTACCATGATAAAAGTCCCGGGTTCGATCCCCGGCCGGTTCAAATCCGGGAACTTTTCTAACGTTGGAAGCGGCCCCGGCGCCCACCCAGCGTCGAATGACATGGGTACCTTTGGGAAACTCTGGGGGGTAAAGGCGGTCAGGGGCGTGATGCTGATCACATCACCCCCACTCACGACCGGATCAAGAAATTGTGGGGCGTTACCCCCACACCCCCTATACGCCTTCATGGCGTGGTGCTATGCACAGGGGAGCACTTTACCTTTTTTTTTTTTTTCCCCCGATAGCGTACCACTCCTCGCTGTAACTCCTTTTGTAACGTTCGGTAATCCGACTTTAAGTCGGAGGCAACAACGGTTCACGCCATAACTTTCCCAGTTCAACAACTTGTAATTCCGAGACATCGACTGTGCACGCG
Organism: Lepisma saccharinum; assembly: GCF_977018435.1. NCBI lineage: Eukaryota > Metazoa > Arthropoda > Insecta > Zygentoma > Lepismatidae > Lepisma > Lepisma saccharinum. The sequence continues at coordinate 105,005,917 of NC_139232.1, forward strand.
ATAGATTTCAGATACCGATTGGAGGGAGAAATATTCTCTCAAGCTATTTAACGAAATTTGAACTTCGGCCGTTGAGAGACCGCGTCTCTCAATAACGGTGCTTTCAGCGTAATGCTGTGTTTGCAGTATCTTTCCTGCGATTCCGGAAGAATTCATATCAGCGGATTTTTACATCCGCTGAAGATCGCAGGTGGCATTTGCTTGAAAGAAGCTCTTTCCAGCTTCATTCATACTCGGGCCCTTTTTATGAAATGATTAGGCTATCGAACTATGGCGCCCGGGGTCCCGGATTCGTGTCATGCCTTCGGCATGATACAATATTAACATGATTCAAACTGTTTCAAGCGTGCCGCTTTCGGTGACAAGCTTGCTTGACACGTGGTAACTAGTTGGCTTGATTCAAGCCTGTTGTAAGCTTACAGCAAGGTTGTTCACTTTACATGAAAAGCTTGTTTGAAGCTTGAAGAAAGCTTACTGTGCTATCTGGGTAGGGAAGGGTTCAACGACAATCAACACATGGAGAGAATGTATCATTAATCTAAAAGAAAAAGAAACAAAAAAATCATACCTTCTGCAGATATTCCTCTGTATTGATACGCCCAATGGAAGATGTAAACATATCTATCCACAATGTAGGGTGGTCAGCATCCCTGGCAAACAATAACACGCATCAGTGAGTTCATTTTAACTGCAGGCTGTACGGCATGTCGCGGATGCCGCCATTTTCGACTCGTGACGTCCCACTTATTCTTACGCAAAAATCTTTAGCATGCATATATATATTGCATAACGAGTAGGCCTACTAATCTGTGTTATAAGAATTGTTCAAAGTGGTGGCCAACTGCATTCTCGGCACTTTTTGATGACATTTTGTGACATGCAAAAGTTCCTCTTTTGTAATTCTTGCAAGTTCTGATCGTACGTACATTGTCTTTCAGTTTATATACCGGAGATGGTAAATTTGAAATTTCAAATGGAACACCTCCATTCGTTTTACATATTTGGATTCCGTGTTGAAACAGAAACATTTTTTGTTTGAAATATTTTGTAAAAAAGTTGCAAACTTCGAACATCTATAAACATTTGGTAGTTTCAAATTAATTTTGTTCCCTTTATGTAATAATGGTTTTGGTTTCCGTTGAGAACATTGAATAAACGAATTTTATTAAAAAATTGTGTGCAAAGAATTCGGCAAAAGAAAATTGTTTGTTGTATGTTGTGTGTTGTGTGTTTTTGTGTACTATATAATTTAGTTTATTAGTGGATTGGATTGTATATGAAAAGGAATTTTATAATTTTTGGGGGGTGGGTGGCGGCGACGAAATTTTGCGGCATTGATTTATCCCCACAATAGTATCAAACTTTTATTCTGTGCAATTTTTCGATTGGATGTATTCTGCATGCGATATTCCATACTATCATTATAAGTGGACCACCCGGTATAATGTGGAGATTGTTTCTATAGACTCTACTTTTAAATTTCACCCAACTCGCGGTCATATGTTTCAGTTTGATATTCCAACATGTTATTCTTTTCCTCGTCTTATCAAATGTGTGATTCAATTCAAATGTTAAAAATTAATAAAATGATATTAATCAATGAAGGTATTACTAATTTCATGCCTTAAAACAATTACAATTCGTACTTGAGTAGTATTTATTTATCTCTTTTTCTTTTACCCAGGGCGCGTTCTTACGGTATGGCAGAAAACGCTTTTCTTACCGTCTTTTCTGTCTCATTTTTTCTCAACTTCATGTTTGCGTATTCAAATAAAAATGTTCAAACTTAATAAAATTAAGTTCCTTGAAGATATTATTATTTACATGCTTCGAAACAAGTAAAATTGGGACTTAAGAAGCAATTCTCTTCTGAATATTTTTTATCCAGCACGCGTCCTGCAGGGATTAACAATGGCAAGAAAATAACTTGAAACAGAAGAAATACGTCAATCAAAATTTCATGAAAGGATGCCTGAAATGGGTGAATGCAATTGGCCACCACTTTGAACAACTCTTATAACACAGGTTAGTACTCGTTATGTAAGATAAATATGCATGCTTAATATGTGTGCTTAAAAATATGTGGGATGTCACGGGTCGAAAATGCCGGCATCCGCGCCATGTCACACTGTCTGCAGTCATGTGCTATCTCGTCCCAAAACCAAAATGAATGTTTGAACTGGAAACTAATCATATTTTAAAAGTATGTCAAAGCACGAAACATAATAATACAAAAAGGTGTCAATATGTATCACAGTTTTATGTAATAAGCGATTAATGAGAGCCGCGTGACTTTCACAACACGCTGTACCAATGTATCAAGCTAGTTATAGATTTCTCTGTTCGGGGCGAGAATATAATCCGTTCCCCCCGTACTTTGGTCAAATGTTACCATTATCCGTGTACGCTCTCCTGTTGACTTTGCTCAGCGTTTCTTTTATTGTAGTTCTTTTTTGTTCGGTAGATTAGATTGTCTTATTTCACCAGTAACACAGATTGAAATCAATTATATAAACGACTTAAACAATGACTGGGTGTGACACCTGGATACACCTGCACTACACCTAGTGTCAAAAAGTGCAGCGAACTCGACACGGACTGTTTGCACGATTCGAAGGTTTGTTTGTTTTGCACCTGTGTATTTTTGTGCGTAACACTCAATTGGGTATCAATGATTTCTTTTAAAAATTGTTTTTGATCACGCACTCAAACATAATGTAACTTTTATCTTGTATTAATATTAATCTATTTTTGACACATGATAGTAATTCTTCTCGGAAAAAAAGACTCCAGCCTATTTGTCACTACAGCATAAATGTTAAGCAATAAAAATTGAATGTAATGTTAAGGAAAACGGTTATTTAAACTACCAAGGACTGAACGAAAAGGGACGCATAGTACCTCCTCCAATTTTTGGATGGGGTTACTGTGTCCCCATAAATCCTTCAATCCGAAATGTACCTATTGCAACGCTTCCAAAAATCTTGATGAGCAGAAGATACTGTCGGTCAGAGAATCTCGTTTTTGGTACATAAACACACAAACAAAAAGGTTATCTTATCTACGTTATCTCCCTATCCAAAAGAATTCAAAGTATCGTGAATCTATTATAACTACTCCATTTTAGTAATAGCGTATCATGCCAAACGCGTTACTCGAACTCAGGACCCCTGGAGTCATAACTCGATAGTCTAATCACTTCATAACGAGGCCCGGTCGAAGAAACTGGAAAGAGCTTCCTACAAGCACTTATCGGCAATCGGCAATCTTCAGCGGATGAAAAATCCGCTGACACGAAATCGTATGAAACAAGAATAAGTAAACGCAGCTTTATACTTAGAGCACCCTTTGCGACAGACGCGGACTCGCCAACGGTTTTAACGATCGAAATTCGAATCCACCATAAATAGCTCGAGAGATCATTTCTCAGCCCCAGTTGTGCTCAGAAATTTATCGCGTGAACAGTTCTTGCCTCCACGTTATTGGCTGATTTTTAATTGATACGTAAAGCGTAGAAAGGGGAGTGGTGCGCTTTTGAAGTGTTATTTCAGGGATCGTGTCGTCACATCTAGATCTACAGGTAAACGAACATTCTTCTATTCCCCTTTCTATTCTTCTTACAACCATGCCAGACCAGTCATCTCGGAAGTGTTAATATCGAATGATTTAGTGTTGTTCTAATTTCACAGGGGCGAACCCTTTTACTTGTGTTAGTGTTCCATTAATTATCTGGGGTGTCACCTCATCACCTTTGCGTCCCTCTTGCGAAGCGAGCAAGTCGCTTGCGGCTGTCATAGCCGTAGATAACCATCCCCATAATCTATGTTAGATTTTATTTATTTATTTATTTATTGATTTAGTTTATTTTACTTCGCGGTTTGTGCCTCTTGGCTAATTTGCAAAGATGGGGATGAGTGATGAAATGATGAAATTGATGAATGGACATTCACAAACAACGAAGCCCGGAGGGGATTCGAACCCGGGACCCTTGGCGTCGCCTACCTTAGATTTTGTACGTGGTGGAGTTTGCTTTGCTTTTCTTTCATTTATTTCCCCCCGCGAAATACATGAACACTTTTCTTTATTTATTTTGGCTCCGTTAGCTCGTACCCCCCTCCTCCGATTAGGATATAATTGATGTCCGGTTCTTTTGGACACTTCCCGCTACATTCATTTGAATGTTTTTCCACGCTCCAAGTTTTTTTCACACGTTTTCGTTAGTTTTTCGTCGTTCAGGCCACCCGACGTATTTAACGCGTCTCGCTACCAAGGACGTAGCCACACAGCCTAGTGGGGCCAGACCCTACAGTCTCGCTACACCTTATGGTTTGCATGAGACAGGGCCTCACATCAAGAATGCTCAGGGCTCCACCTGCCATTCCCCTATCGGCAGCCGCCCCTTTTCCATCGCCCAATTTATCTACACATCAGTCCGCTTCAGTGACATCGTCGCACCTTCCAGGATAACAGTGCAGTCGCCGCCCGTCAACCCCAGGTTCGCAAAGAAAAGCCCAAACTGTTCGTGTGTTCGACCCCCGTCGCTGGACCTTATGGAACATTTCGGTCTCCATTAACCAAGAAACGCTCACCACAGCGATTGCTAATGGAGTATACTACGTCAGTGAATAAAGAACGTTTCATAGTATTTTTTTTCTGTTCCCAGTGGCCTCACATCGTTTTTAAGCCAGTACTTCATGTAGAAAACACAAACTTATAGAGTGTACCATCACGGAACAGTTTATTTTTATGACATCGCAGAAAGACTTGACAAACTTTTTAACAAAATTTCTGACATCAACAACATTAGTTTAAAAATGAAATGTATGAAAGAGACGGACAATGGTTTTGGGGGGCGCCACGGCCCATGTATTCATATAATATCTAATTCTTTTTTTTTTTTAAAAAAAATCCTTGTCTATTGTATATAATTTCATGATTTGTGTGACACACACTCCACAGGTAAACCCCTCAGGTTATTCCTCTGTATATATTTTATGCCAATTTTCTTTCTTCTCGAGTGTGCCTCGATAAGTTTTTTTTCTTAAAAAAAAACATATATATGAAAATAACGGTTCAAAGTGTATAGACAATCCGAGTGACCCAAACAATGTTCAAGAGAGACTGACCCTTTGACAGGTAATCAGCAATACGCATCCTTTTTTCTCTCGCAACGTGTGTTTAAGTTTTTCAGTGTTCAGTGTGACGCGTGATAAACGTGTTCGACGTCAACACCTGACATGAGAGAATGCTCTGTCAGCACCAGCTGAAGTCTAATAATACGTATGCCGTCGGTATAGTGAACCGGAAAATGGTCCAGTGCTTATATTCCAGCATGTTTATATTAAGTGCATGGTTTTCTATTATTTTTTTTCATCTTTTCACTCCCCTTGTATAACATTATTTTTTGGGGTTGGTGTAAATAAATTGTCTTCTCCAATTGACTGGACTGGCTGGGTACACGTCACAAAAAAAAAATTAACTTCCCTTCGTGAAATCAATGTTTTTGCTCCAGGCAGGTGTGTCGTATCATGCCAAAGGCGTGACTCGAACCCGGGATCCCTGGCGTCACAACTCGATAGTCTAATTACTTCATAAAGAGGCCCGGTCGAAGAAGCTGGATGGAGCATCTTACAAGCACACACCGGCAATCTGCAATCTACAGAGGATTGAAAATCCGCTGACACGAAATCGTATGAAACAAAAATAAGTAAACTCATATTTATACTAAAAGCACTGTTTGCGACAGACGCGGACTCGCCAAGGGTTTTAAAGATCGAAATTCAAATCCACCATAAATAGCTCGAGGGATTATTTCTCAGCCAGTTGTACTCAGAACTGTTCGTGCCTCCACGTTATTGGCTGATTACACTGGTCTACAAAAAAAATATTTGTGAATTTTACAAGAACAAAACAAGCTGTTTCTAGAAGTTGCGGAGTCCCTGAATGCAGATCTGATTTCAGAATTTCTCCATCGGGCTCAGATTTCCTGTAAAAATGTTTTTTTGTATTTTCCTACCTCAGCCTATGTTCTATATGTATTGGTCGAAAGGATTCGCTTTCACAAAAGTGCTACAAACGTAAAAGGTAATAAATCTGTCTCAGTATACAAAGGAATGAAGTAAATGAGTAACATGAAAGTTTATAAACATACCTAAAAATGTTTCCTTCCCGATTTCCTACGAAACTTTGCCTCAGGAACATCTCTTCGTAAGGTCCAGCAGTAGTAAGACAGCATTGCGGCACTCCATTTGCCTTGATACCGCTTTTCCATTAGAGCAATGTCTTGGTGAAACCGTTCACCGTGTTCGTCACTAACGGCACCAAGGTTAGTTGGGAAGAAGTCCAGGTGATCATTCAAGAAATGCATCCCATACGTTGGTATGATCTAATTAGTCCATGTACAATATCGCGATACTTCTCTGCTTTATGGTTGCCTAAAATGTCTTTACATACACTTGTAAAAGACAACCATGCCATTTTTTCAACATCTGTTAATTGTTGAATGAAATTCTCGTCATTCATTAATTCTCTTATTTGAGGCCCTATAAATAAATATTCCTTCTTTAATTTTGGCATCTCTGATTCTTGGGAATTTCTGTTGCAAGTACATGAATCCACGTGAAGTTCTGTCCATGGCTTTCACAAAGGTTTTAATTAGTCTCAATTTTATGTGCAGAGGAGGGAGATACACATTTTTGGGATCAACAAGAGTAGTGTTCGCCACATTCTTCTGTCCAGGCACTAATTCACTATGAAGAGGCCATTTTTTTCCCACAGTATTGTTTTTTTCTGTCTCTGCTGTCCCACTCGCCTAAGAAGCAGCAATGCTTTGTGTACCCAAGCTGCATGTCAAGCAGAATTGCAATTATCTTCAGATCTCCGCATATATTCCAATTGTATTTCTCATATTGGATATTTGTCAGAAGCTGTTTCAAGATCTCATACGTCTCCTTCATGTTAACAGCATGAGCAATTGGTACTGTTTGGAATTTGTTTCCGTTATGGAGAAGTACAGCTTTCATACTAACTCAGCTGGAATCGATGAAAAGACGCCAATCGTATGAACTGTATTCATGGCCAAGACAATCCATAATGGATGAGATGTCATTACAAAAAACCATGTCTCCTTCGTGGGAGAAATATTCTGAGAAAATAGTATGGCGGTCACGAAAAAAGCACACTTTCGTATCGCAAGCGAGGAGATTCCAACCTTTCAGTCGCGAAGCTAAAAGTTCAGACTGTTGCTTAGACAAATTTAAATCCCGCGTAAGATCGTTCTGATCCCCTTGTGACAATAAGTATGGCTCCATTGATGAACCGGACACTTTAAATGTTGGGTCGGTAGTTTCTTCACCTCTTGCACTTTCTTCCCCGTGTTGGTCACGACAATCATCTTCACTCACAGTCACATTCTCAGGAGGCTTTCGTACCGGCAATTCTTCATTGTGACATACAGGTCTCATGGCTGATAGTAAATTTGGGTACTGCACAGTGTTCCTTGTTTTCGACGTGATTCCAGCTATTTTGGTCAGGCAGAAATAACAGTCTGTTGTGTGATCTGATGGTTCCCTCCAAAACCATGGGAACAGCAAACGACATGTGACGTGATCCTTTTAACCAGCTTGTCAGAAGTGTAACACAGGTCAAACAGCATATGTGGGGGCCCATGTTTTGTCTTGGTCCCCAACTTTACACCCAAAATAAAGTTCGTAGCACTTCTTTGTAAGAGGGGTAATTCGTCGCTTTTGTGACTTAAATGTCATCTCTCCACATATATAACAAAACGAATTGGGGCTATTTACGCAGGTACGAGGCATTTTCTTATGCACTAACACTACACACTACTTCTGAAACTTCGAATAAGCTAATCAAAGGCAGTCACTTCCCACTCGGTCAGAACTCATAATGCTGAGACGCACGTGACAACAAACAACACTGCGATTCTACGTGTTCGGGCATGACTCATTGACAGTGTTGCCATGCCTCTATCTTATTCACGATTTGGTTTGTTGCAATTGGAGGAAGGTCCCTGGCCTTAGGAACGTGCTGGTCATTCTATGGTCATATAATGACTGTTATTCAACAATATCTGTAGAGTAAATATAGGTTAAGCCACAGCCCAATAGGCAGAATTTTCATGAATTGCATTAGGTACATGTTAGTGTGTAACAAGAAAACTGAGCCCGATAGGAAAAAACTGATTTCATTTTCGAATTCAGCATCATCGACTTACCTTAGAACACCATTCACATTCCTTGTAACAAATTTCATGTCGATTGATACGTAAAGCGTTACCGCGGGAGTGGTGCGCTATTGAAGTGTCATTTCAGGGACCGTGTCGTCATATCTAGATCTACAGGTAAACGAACATTCCTTTATTCCCCTTTCTATTCTTCTTATAACCCTGCGGCCGGCCCTCATGGCGAAGTGGTTAGCACATCGCAGTACGAAGCCAGGGGTACTGGGTTTGAATCCAGGCATGGGCATGAATGTTTGTGAGTGTCTATTCATCAATTTCATTATGTCATCAATCATCCCCAAAAGTTGCACAAAAAAGCGAATTAAATTAAAGCAAATGAATAAACAATCAATCTTACAACCCTGCCAGATCAGTCATCCCCGAAGTGTTAATATCGAATGTTTAAGTGTTGTTCTTATTCCACAGGTGCTAGTCCCTTTGCTTGTGTTAGTGTTCCATTATATATCTGGGATATCACCTCATCCCTCTTGCAAAGCGAGCGAGTCGCTTCCGGCTGTCATAGCCGTAAATAACGATCCCCTAAATCTACCTTAAATAGTTACTTTACTTCACTGCACTTTTTGACACTAGGTGTAGTGCAGGTGTATCCAGGTGTCAGGCTGGTGCAAGGAAATTACATTTAAGCAAGTAAGCGAATAGCTGTGTCCAAGTTCACAAGATTCAACAAATCCTTGTAGCTGCTTTAAACGTTCATTTGATTAGTAAGCACGCACCACGTGACCATACACCACACACTACACCGCTTTAGAACGTAGTACAAACGGTGCAGACACAAGATGCTCTACTTGATACCAAATCCACGAAATAGACGAGTTGGTGTTCCACCTTATAACGTGTAATCAACTAGACGCGTGAGACCAGAGAGAGCCAAAAAAATGTGCAGGGAACTAGAAGAACTAGAAGGGGCCTCTGTTTCGAAAATGGATTTGAAAAAAATATTATTAAAACAAATATTTGCATAAAGGAGATATTTAGAAATATAAAAGATACAGAGTGATTCAGAAGTAGTAATCATTTTTCAGCAGTTGCTTCACCTGAGAAAAATATTCATCTACAAGCACTTTAATGCATCAAGAAAATCTGTAAATATTGAACTCTTACTTACAGTGATTTCCATCCGTTAAGATTGGAAATGAGATGATTCAGCAAGTTGTTCCTACCGCAAGAATTGCCATTCGAATAAAAAAACACACATCTAATAGCTTGACGGATGGAAATTCCTTCTTTCTTGGCCAATATATGATCCAGTACTCTGCAACAATTAAAACTAATTTTAGATAGCTTAGCTATGAAGTCATATCAGATCATTTCAATGAAATTACTTGCATTGAATTACAGTAAACGACCCAATTATATGGAAAAACAACCATCAATATGTCTTCAAGTTATAGATTTCCTCCTAGGGATTGAGGTCTGTTTGCTTCGAAGATTATAAAAGTAACTAAGTTTCTTGAACCAACAATTTAACTTATGCCTCAGACTTATGTATTGATAATGTCTTGTTTCAATTAATTTAAGTTTCTGAAGTTCACTTTATTCAGTAATGCAAGCAAATTTTCCATTCATAATGTTCTATGGTCTAATATAAAATATTTAAGATAAAACTCCACAAGAATAAGCAAATTCATATATTACTACAATATTACCCGAGTGTTTTAACGCAGAGAATGCCTTGTATTAAAAGAGGAACAAAGCTTTTGAGAATAAAATGCTAAGATTTGTGTTTCGACTTGAATGAGATTAAACATAACACCGCACGCACTGACTCGCAGTGAGAGCCCACAGTTTCCACGGTTAAAAGGTCATTGCTGTGTGCGGTGTTTCCACGTTCTACGTACATCTTTACTTGATTGAATAAAAATTTGTTAAAAATCGGTTTCGCAAGTATGAATTAACAATGATAATGGATTTTAAAAACAGAAACAAACAGCTTTAAAACAAGACCAATATTGTACTTGTAGGACTATCCAATACTGAAGAATAGGTGTTTGAAAGATTGATAAGAACGAGACAAATTTTGAAAGTCTGAAAATCAAGAATTATGTCAAGAACATTTCTGCCTGCACCGTACTAGAATTGCACACCGATTGGACCACCCGTTTTTTATTTATAGAATTTCAAGATTTCAAGGAGGGCGATCAATTGCAACACTTAAAAGAAACACTTTTTTGTTCTCACGACGATAACAGTGTAAAACACTGTCTGTCATAAAAAATGCTATAAGATTTTTGAAAGCATATATGCTAGCAAATATGCAAAGAAAGGCTTCCGTCTAAATCGGATTTAAGTTAAAACCTTCAGCGAGTTATGCAGAGTTAAATCCATTACTCACCTCTGAACCTTATAATCGTCCCTAACACAGGCAGTCAGTCTCGAAAGGAAGCGGTCTCTGTTGTCAGAGTCGTAAGAGCTGGGCAAGTTGAGATACCTCTCGAAAAGGAAGTCCCACTCTTCTCTTGATGCAAATTTTGAAATGTCGCAAAGAGCACGGCTAGAGATGCTATGGGAAGAAAGCAGAATCCGTAATTGACATTGAAAGAAAAGTGAAACTACTACGCTATAGACATAGCAATATATATAATATTAAATGTATTGAATAATATCATGCTATTGTTTGTGAACCACATACCACTTTAGTTTATCACTTATTTTCACCTTCACTGTGAACAAAGCATATCCAAAATTAAGTTGAATTAAGAAACAAGGGTGATTGCAATTGATGCTAATTATTTCATTAATGATAATTTCTACACGCAAGGGGGCGATGGGACTAATAAAAAACCCAAATGAAAGCAAAGGAGATCGAGAGAAACAAACGTTGTAAATGCAATCTCCCACAAAATGACCGCCGAATACCATCTTTTTTTTCAACAACTTTTAAAACGAAGTATACAAATGGTAATTACACATTTACCACCTCTACATACATTATTAATAATAGAGAAAATAAACGATTTCACCCGAACATAATTGCAACACAAATGTTTTTTTTTTTTTGTGCCAGATTGTGCGGAATGGTGTAGTGAATAATACATTAAGTATCCACCATCCAAATGTTTGGGGAAAATCCGCCATCTTGAAAAATGCGGCAAAAAATTATCTTGAAAACTAAAAACAAGTAATATATCGAAAACGGTGCATTGTACACAAAATGTAAAAATAACCAAATTGAAAGAGCAGAAAACTTGCTAAATTATGCTTTTTGTTTGATAGAGCCACAGTAAATCTTAATTGAATTAGAAAGATTCAAATATTTTCTTTCATTTTTAGAATTAGAGTAAAAGTTGTTTCCTGACACACAAAAAACTGCAAATATGTAAGAAACTATGTAATATACGTTCAAAAATTACTGAACAAAATTCATAGCTTATGAATTCCTCTAGAGATTGCTTTTTGTTTCGCGCTTTTAATGTCAAGGGTTGAGGAGATATGTAGTCTAAAGCACAGTCATGTGTTTCCCGATATTTTACGTGTTCCATTTCTTATGATATTGCCGAGAACATAGTACATTGTTTTCTTCAGTGTTTCGTTCACTTCCGTTTGTTACGTGTTGTTTTTGTTGTTTAAAAATGTATACACATAGTAACAGCGATTAGGTGTCTGAACTAAGCAAGGGAGGGGGGAGGGCATGGACAGTTTACTTTCTTTATAGCCTACTGCAATTAGAAAGAATCGTATTGAAAATGGAATTCGGGCAGATGATTTTGGGTCACATCAACTGGAAGGCAAGGCTTAGCATTAGGAGACCATAGTGCTGGGACAAAAAAAATTGTGTATGGGGGGGAGGGGCATTGCTCCCCATGCCCCACGTCTAATTGCCGACAGTATCAATACATTGAAGTATTATGATACAGTTTTTAATCAGTCACTTTGCCAGAAAGTCCATTGCAGAATTTTTTGCATATTAAGGCTGGGTGGTCTTCATATCAAGATCAGTTTCCTGTGATGTGTTGCTTATCTAATGGCAGGTTCAGGCCTTCAACAAATCCTTGAGATCATTTACGGAGGTAATACTGTTATACCTATGATAACCAATGATCACCGGAAGAGTGCAAGTAGTGCACCTTGGACTGCATTTTGAAGACTACCGAGGCTCTGACGTCACAGTCAGTATAATCCTCTATGGGACTCGTGTTGTCGTCCATATTGTCCCTTCATCCATCTCACCATATCATCATCATTCCTCGTGTTCGCGGTTAACCAGAATTGACAGAAAAACGACGTAATATGAACTAAAACATATCAAATCAAACCGGAAAGGCCATAGACAGAGACACAAGGAGTAATTTCATAGTTTATGCAGCACTCTTTACTCTACTTGAAGCAAAGTGCATTGCAAATGAACATATTTCTGAGATACGTTCAATATGCGTTGGCCGACTCAATTCAGAAGTAGACGCTAATGTATTAGACGGTGTGTTGAGGCTTCCGAAAGATTGTGGAGAACAATAATGTTGAAGAAAGGTAGCCACACAGAAGCCATTTTGAGTGTTTCAGATGTAAAAATCCTCTTACTTAATGTGACAAATGAACGTTGTGTAGTACCGAGAATGATCGAGGACACCATTAATTCGCAGGCGAACCTCCATGCAGGAGTGGTCAGTATGAAGCGTCATGAAGAGAGGGAGGCCAAGATGGAATATATAAAGTGACATGCACGTCCCATTTCATCCGTAATATCTTCATTCATCGTCGCGATTAACCAAAAGGTAGAAACGTGACTATGTACTTTATTATTTATTTATTTTCTTCCTGGTGCGAGCTGTACGATCTACATAAATTTTATTCTACACACACTTTCTCTTTCCTTAAAGTCGTGCATTAATATTCCCCTCTTTACGTTAGTAATATACCCCTCTTTACTTCTCCCAGGTATATCCCCACTTACTGTCCCACTTCTTGTATCTTTATTCTGTCGTCTACCACTTCTATCACCTCCCTCCATGTTATGTTTTTCATCTATTTGTCCCTTAGGTCACGTGTAGAAGGGCAGTTCAGTAGGATACGCTCGTCCGTCTCCTCTTCATCGCACAAAGAACATATAGTTTCCCCTGCTTCGTTTCTCTTCCTTAATTGCTTCCATTCACCTAGTCTGAACCATGCCAGCGCGCCTCTTTCCTTTTCCCCTCACAACATTGATATATTTTGATTACCAACTTTCCCTTACTTTTAGCTGTTCCCTGATTGAGGTCTGCGTTTGGCAGTCTGCTCTGATTTGGCTGTCTGTTGAAATGCCCCCCCTCCTCTCCCTTCCCATACCCAACCCATTCCGCTATTGAATAGGAGAATTTTCAAGTCCCAACCCCAAGTGTGAACGTTTTCCTCTCTTGTCTGTATTCCCAAACATTGTCCCCTAAGCGTAGTTTGGCCCTCTTGTGATAATCGCACCCAATATTTAACAACCTCTGCTTACGCCCATTACCCTCTTATAAAATTCTCTTTGTGTGCCTGTTGTTGTGTTTTCCCCTCTTAACCCCCACAGTTCTACTCCATAGTTTAATGTTCCTAATATTATTGATGAATAGATGTTTTGAATGACCGGGAAACGCATTCAGGTGGCTTATTTATTGTCCTTATGACTTGTTTCACTGTCAGGGAGAGTGTTGATCTCAGGTATGTGAAGTTTTTAACCTGCTCGATTAAATCCCCCCGTATGTCCATGTCTCCTGTCTGCTAAATATGTAGCCATTTTTGAAAGCAAAGATTTTTTTTATTTTTAATGTTTACATTCATTTTATATTTGTTGCACCCCTCATATATCCTATCTATGTCCCTTTGTAAACCCTCTATTGTCTCGGACAAGATGACTGTCGTCTGCATACATAAGGACTGGTATACTTTGCACTCCTAAACATGGGATTGAATCCTGGTCCATTTTAATTTCATGTGCTATCCAATCTATGAACAGTGAGAATAGCACTGCTGATAGGATGCGACGTTAAAGGAAGTGATAATGTAAAGAGTATAAAAATGTTATATCATGTTCTTTACTCAACTTAATGTTCGATTTATTTTCATTGCACAAATCCAAAATATTAAACAATTTTTTGGGAAAATCGATCTTGTCTGTGGTCTGAGGGTCTGCCAATCCCGACTCTACTGCAATGCCGGGCAGTCAGGTGGTGAGGGTGTAACATGTTAGCACCAGGTATCTGCAATGGACTCGAAAGCGAAGTGACGGATTTAGAAGTGTGTTTTACCGTATCGTATTAGTTCAATATATTGACAGTGGCGATGATTAGACGTGGGGGCATAGGGGTAGTTCCTCCCCTCTCCATACTCCTTTCGCAGACCACGTCGTCATTTGCCAAGTGAATGTTAGAACGTGCTCAGAAGTTTTTCCGTTGAGTCGACTCCTTTCTATCACAAATCAGCCAATATTTCCGTTTTTGGTATTGTAAGACGAACAAAATTGGAGACTTGATGACGTCATTCGTGAGGTGTGTGACACGATCAGGTCATTGTTCCACGGAATTGAGTAAACTTTTATTTGTTTTTATGAGTAAAAAATATTTTTTTTACAGACAGAGGATGCGTCAAATATTTGATAATGTTCAATTTAATGTGTTCACATATGATTTTGTGAAATTCATGTCTTTTGGGGCAGCTAGATTTTTAAAAAATCTGTTGTAATTTGCCAACATTGTGAGTTGTGTGTTAAGATTATAAAGCAACGAGTTCTTGAACCAATATTGTTACAAGATATTTAGTACACATAAATGTACACAACTTAAGGTTTTCATTGGGTTTTTTGTGTATTTTAAGTTATTTTTTATCCACATGTATGTAGTTGCGTACCCAGGGATTGCTGCTAGGGGTTAAAACCCCCTTTTGATTCAAAATTTTCTTTAAAAAAAATTAAAAGGAACTAAAACGTAAGAAGAACTACGAAACTCTTGGGCAAGTCACTGTTTGCGTGCAGACGTAGGCGTGTGTATGTGAGGGGGGAAGCCTTGGCGTGTTTGCCAGGGGGAGAGGGACGTGGTGTTTGTGAATGCTATTCATATCTGTTTCTATTTTTCATTAGCTGTTATATTTTACCATTTATGAAGGTAAGGAATTACATATATTTTCTACTCTATTGTAGGCTCAAAAGATGTCAAATTTTGACGTGATGTAATTGCCACGAGAACTGAATGACAGTCAGTGATTTATCCAGACAACATGGATGACAAAGGAGTAGAGCGCTTTAATGGGAGGTGTTGACAAAATGGACTTCATTTTTTATTTGTAAAGAATATTTTTCAAGACATGAAAGTGCACCTTGGAAGTAATATTTCATTTCGTTGACTTAGTGATTTGCAGTTGGATTAAGAAAACCTAAATTATACATATAAAAAAATAGCTGGAATATGAGAGAGATATATGCTACGTGGGAAAGAATCTTGAAAGGAAATAAATGATCTGTTGAACTTCAGACGAGACATTTCAGAAGCTCTAATTATGAGGAATGATAAATAATAGGAAACAGAACAGAATTGGAAACAGATAATATTGCAACAGAAGTATATATTAAAGGTATTCATATGTAGAAGGAGTACAAAACGATGAGCTCGCTTGACTCACAGTGATGTCATTTGTCAACATCCGATTTTTTAACTTTGATGTCCCTTGACTCACAGTGACGTCATTTGACAACATCCGGTTTTTCAATCTATACACACACACATTGTATAAAACTATATATAATATCATTTAGGAGACCGATATACTTACGAAAACTACAGAACATTTTTTTAGCATGAAAAGAAAATTTCTGTGAGCTAAAGTCACTATGGTCTCTTAATGCTAAGCCTTGCCTACCAGTAGATTTTACCCAAAATCATCTGCCCGAATTCCATTTTCAATACGATTCTTTCAATTGCAGTAGAAAGTAAACTGTCCATGTCCTTCTACCACCCCCACCCCCAGCCCCCGTCCCCCCTCGCTCAGTTCAGACACCTGATCGCTGTTACTGTGTACATACATTTTTAAACAACAAAAACAACACGTAACAAACACAAATGAGCGAAACACTGCAGAAACAATGTATTACGTTCTCAGCAATATTATAAGAAATAGAACACGTAAGATATAGGGAATCGCATGACTCTGTTTAAACTACATATCGCCTCAACACCTGACACTAAAGACACGAAATAAAAAGCAATCTCTAGAGGAATTCATAAGCTATGAATTTTGTTCACTAATTTTTGGACGTAAAATACCTAGTTTCTTGCATATTTGTTGTTTTATGTGTTAGAAACCAATTCATACTCTAATTCTAAAAACGAAAGAAAATATTTAAATCTTTCTAATTCAGTTTAAATTTATGGTAGCTCTATTAAACAAAAACCATAATATATGAACTTTTCTGCAATTTCATTTCGGATATCTTCACTTTTAATGTATTATTCAGAACACCATTCCGCACAATCTGGCACAAAAGAGATTTGTGTTGCAATTATTTCCGGGTTAGGCCATTTTATCCTGTACGTTTGCTCTACTATAAGTTAAGACACAATGTTCACAAACAGAGCTAAAGACTTAAAATCTACTACAAGATCTATACTTCAGGTTTGTGCGACTTACTCACTTTTATATATATTCTTTCGGATTTCTAAATTAAAAATACAAAGTTATTTATTACTTACGTTAAATGAGTATCTATTTTAGACACCGACAACGTTTCGGGAACCACTAGATATATATTAAACCTTTTGGATAAAAAAAAACTTTTCCTGCTCCCACAAAAATAGGCAATAATTAGGCTGGAGAGTTCAATGAACTAACCGATCTCTAATTACGAACAGGTAATGATCAGGCTGGAAAGTTCATACGATCTAACCGATCACTGATTATTCGGCTGATCACTTTTCGGTAACCACTGTTCCCTTCTTCAGGTCTTATATCTCGGCTACTACAAGGTCACAGAATATTCACCTAGTTGTTCATATCTGGCCTCGCTTCATAAAATATTAGCCATACTTTCTATTCCTACAGCCTGTATCGGGGGGGAGAGCAAAAGTACTCACCCTACCGGCACCTCCTTGTCCGGGTTCTCCGACTCCATCCACTTCTGGACTTCCTGCCTGTACTTTGCAACCTGCTCGCTGGCTCCGAATAATACCCTTATTCTTCGTACATATCTCCTCGCCACCTTTCTTGATGGGGAATCCCCTTCCTGGTCCTCGTCTCCCAGTTCCTGATAGGCTGGGTTTGTGAGGTAAATGAGGTAGTTCTGCAAGGGACACCCAAACATTATTTTAGACAATGCAGCATGTTGCTGCTAGGTTTCAAATTAGCAACAAGCACAAAATATATAAATTCTTGTTATAAATAAAACACAGAAATCAAATTACGAGTTTTGTGTATTACACCATGTCCCATAATACATTTTGGAACTAACAGTGATGATGAAATGTTTTTCTTCTTATCAAAGATTTTATCGTTAACGTATTTAAATTGTGAATGTTATAAAAAGATGACGGTCACAATATCCTCCCCTGCTGAGCTGAATAAAATATAGCCACCATACTGTGGATAACCTCAATGATACAAGTTCTTAATTATACACAGCAAAGAGTGACATAACATTCAAATTTTTAACATACAAAACAACTTTTAATACTATAATAAATCTTTCAAAGAGTAAAGATGAATTTTGAACTACATTTTTACTCTTGCGCATGATTGTTAAAATTCAATTTAAATGTCCAATATTATACATTCGTCGAGCTAAATAATATTTGCAATTAATGACACATTTTGATATTTGAGCAATAAATTCAATAAGTTATCGAGCATCACAATAATTTGTTGCTGTAACCCTTCTTATGAATGTCTTCTTCAGAAACTACATAAACAGAATCATCCACTGAGAGGATTCAAACGGCAAAAGTTTACAAAATCCAAGAATTACACTGTCCTACAAAGGTTTTATTTCTTCTGAAGAAATTGGTATTGGAAATTCAAATCCGTGATTAGAATTTCGCTATCAAGGACAGTTTTTTATGTTATATAAGGAAATAAAGAGTCTCATTTTACTCAGATTCACCGTTCGTGATAAATGCAGAGAATTGTCAGATGAGCAGTTGACAGCATCTGCTTCTTAGTTTCTGTTTCAGATGTTGGCAGGTCTGTTACTAAGCTACATGATGTACCTGCAAGATATTGTCAAAATACTAAGCATTGTGTTTGAAGCTTTTGTTTATGTACTTTGTCTGTTGAAATCAACCAGGTAGCCTCTGCTACGTCTGTGGAAAGTTGGCCTTTGCAAGGCAGAAGAAGAGGATTCGATCTATCATGAAGAATTACTACAAACATTACATTGGAATCGACCAACATAATCTCCACCAAAGCACAAAGATTACTAAATTAAACAAACGTGCCTATTTTGAAACTGAGCAACTACTGACTGATCACAACGACATTAGTGGTTTAATGAACGTTCATACGTTCTTCTGATGTCACAAAGAAACCTGTGAGTTATTGGAAGCTAACTAACTAACTCTCTAGCTTCTTAAGCCCAAAGAATTATGGCTGCAGCAACACAAGCCTTCCATCTGTCCCTATCCTAGGCAAAATCTATCCAACATTTTCCATCCTTACCGATTTCCTTTAGGTCCAGGGATATAAGAAGAACTCCATGGAATATAATGAGCATAAGTGGAAGATAATTTGCGACTTCAAGATAGTTGCAATGATATTGGGAATGCAACATGACTACACATGACAGAAGGACCCCTACACAAAAAAGAATGGGTCTCAACGAAATTGACAAGTAGGAGAAAAATTGTACAGCGTGTGATGTTCCTCTTCCCCCTCTTTACAACACGCTAGGGCTTACGAAACAAGTTATGGACACAACTGGAAGAAGATTTAAGTGTATTTCAAACAAATTGCCTCGTCTTTCACCAGCAAAGCAAATGAAAGGTACTTTGTGGGGCCTAAAAGTAGAGAACTTCAGCAAATCCAGACTTTTGAAGCATGTCTAACAGACAAAGGAAAAAGAGCATGGATGTGATGTTATATGCAATATAAATTGCAAGAATTGCAAGAATTTTAGATAAAATTAAAGTCACGATTACTCGTAAACTATTCCTGACAGATAAAATCTAAATACAGATTTGAAATTAGCACTAACTAACTAACTAACTAACTCTCTAGCCTTCTTAAACCCGAAGGTTCATGGCTGCAGCAACAAAGGACTTCCATCTTTCCCTATCCTGAGCAAGATCTATATACTCTTTTCCATCCCTACCGATTTCCCTTAGGTCCATCTCAACGTTGTCCCTCCATCTTCGTCTTGGCCTTCCTACAGGTCTTTTACCATCAGGTTTCCCAACAAGGATCCTGTAAACTCCTCTTTTCTCTCCCATTCGTGCCACATGGCCTGCCCACCTAAGTCTTCTTCATTTAATTATTCTAATAATATCTGGACATGAATACAAATTATGTAGTTCTAAATTATGTAACTTTCTCCACTCACCTGTCTCCTCATCCCTCCTTTTAGGTCCAAAGATTTTCCTAAGGATCTCATTTTCAAATACTCTCAATTTATGTTCCTCATTCAATGTAAGGGACCAAGTTTCACATCCATATAATACTACAGGCAAAATTACTGTTTTGTATATTTTAACTTTTAGTTTCTTAGATATTAAACGAGAAGACAAAAGTTTATGAAGAGAGAAGTAACATGCATTTCCTGAATTAAGCCTACTTTTTATTTCCTCTTTAATATCATTTTCATTTGTTAATATTACTCCTAAGTATTTGAATTTGGAAACTGGTTCAAACGAGTTGTTATCAATAATTAGATTTTGATTATTACATAACACTTGGTTTCGGCCTGTAAGCATATATTTAGTTTTCTCTTTGTTAACTTCCAAACCTATCTCTTTAGCAGTTTTGAAAAATATTTTAGCATTATTCTTAATTGTATTCACATCATCCCCCAGTAAGTCTACATCATCTGCATATGCTAACAACTGAGTCACACCATTTAATTTTAGTCCTTCTTTAGTTTCTTTTACCTTCCTAACAGCATATTCTAAGGCAAAATTAAAGAGCAATGGAGATAATGCATCTCCTTGTTTTAACCCATCATGAATTGTAAATTTGTCAGACATATTAATACCCACACGAATTTTACTTTCTGTTTCACTGGTGCATATTTTTATCATACTAACAAGCTTCTTAGGTATTCCAAACTCTACTAATATATTATATAATTTATCTCTTTTGACCGAATCATATGCTTTTTTGAAATCAATGAATAGCTGATGGACATTTTGATTATATTCCCATTTTTTTTCAAGTGTGTGTCTGATGTGAAAAATTTGATCTGTAGTTGATCTGTTACGTTTAAATCCACATTGATAATCACCTATAATTTCATTAGCATATGGGGTTAGTCTTGTTAAAATAATGTTAGATAATATTTTATATGTTGTTGAGAGTAGAGAAATTCCACGGTAATTATTGCAGTTCATTTTATGAAATTAGCACAAAATTTGCAATAGGAATCAGAACTTTTTCCTCCAGAAAAAAGAAAAAAGTTTCTTTATGTAGTGTATGTGCTCGAAACAAAAGGACATGATACTTCCTTACCACCTCAATTACTGAGTTCAACAGTAGATATACGAAGAATCCATAATTGTTCCTGTGTTTTAAAAAGGTGATAAAATGAACTGCAGTAATTATCGTGGAATTTCTCTACTCTCGACAACATATAAAATATTATCTAACATTCATTTAACAAGACTAACCCCATATGCTAATTAAATTATAGGTAATTATCAATGTGGATTTAAACGTAACAGATCAACTACATATCAAATTTTTCTCATCAGACAGACACTTGAAAAAATGTGTGAATATAATCAAAATGTCCATCAGCTATTCATTTATTTCAAAAAAACATATGATTCGGTCAAAAAAATAAATTATATAATATATTAGTGGAGTTTGGAATATCTAAGAAGCTTGTTAGTATGATAAAAGTATACACCAGTGAAACAGAAAGAAAAATTCGTGTGGGTATTAATGTGTTTGACAAATTTACAATTCATGATGGGTTAAAACAAGGAGATGCATTATCTCCATTGCTCTTTAATTTTGCCTTAGAATATGCTGTTAGGAAGGTAAAATACACTAACGAAGGACTAAATTAAATGGTGTGACTCAGTTGTTAGAATATGCAGATGATGTAGACTTATTAGGGGATGATATAAATACGGGGGGCAAAGGCTTAATGGGATTTCTGGACCTTGAGTCAAAAACCCTGATGGAACTGATATGCAACCTATATCCAAACACCATAAGTTTGGTGCAGTGAATTTCGGTGACGTCCGGACGGCTCATTTAGCCAAATCCAATCTCCTCACCTCCTCGTTGGGGCTCCCTGGGATCTTTCAAAATGCGAAAGAGAGAGTGGTGTGCGGAAAGCAACGGGAAGCTACCGCATATATATTTTCCCTGGGAAAACTGCAATCATGATGAGTCATTCCAAGGCAAAATATTCCGGACGTAAACTAGCCCCTCATTCGGATGTCCGGGAAGGGGGATGTCTGGGAAGGACACATTATGACAAAGAATACTGATGGGGAAAAAAGAAGTAAACAGAAGGTAAGATTAAGGATTGGAACGTGGAATGCCAGAACCCTGTTACAGTCTGGAAAGCTAGAAAACTTAAAAGCAGAAATGAGAAGAAACAAAGTAGATGTTATGGGAATATCAGAAGTGAGGTGGGAACAAAATGGTGAAATAGTGAGTGATGAGTTCAAGATGTTTTATTCTGGAAGTGATCAACAAGGAAACCGTGGTGTGGGAATAGTGCTAGGACCACGTGTGAGACATAAAGTTATAGCAGTGCGTTATGTGGATGATAGAATTATAATGGCGAAACTTCAAGGAAAGAAGAAAGACTTAGCGTTAATTCAAGTGTATATGCCACTTACATGTGTGGCCGCGGTGGCTCAGTCGGTAGCGTGTGTGATTGCATGCTCAAGGTCACGGGTTCGATCCCCGGCCGGTTCAAATCCGGGAACTTTTCTAACGTTGGAAGCGGCTACGGCGCCCACCCAGCGTCGAATGACATGGGTACCTGGGGAAAAACCCTGGGGGTAAAGGCGGTCAGGGGCGTGATGCTGATCACATCAAGAAAGTGTGGAGCGTTACCCCCTATACGCCTTCACGGCGTCTTGCTAAGCACAGAGGAGCACTTTACCTTTTTTTACCTTTTTATATGCCACATAGTGGATTGTCAGAAGAAGTAGTGGAATAAAACTATGAGAAAATAGAAGACGTGATGGAAAAATAGAGAAAGGGTGATTGGAATGCTGTAGTAGGAGAGAGGCAGGATGGAAGTACAGTAGGAAGATATGGAATAGGTGAGAGAAATGAGAAAGGGTAAATGTCTGTAAAAGAAACTCCCTAATTGTTGAAAACACACTGTTCCAGCAACATAAGAGAAGGAGATACACCTAGATATTATGACGGGTTGTCATAAGGCATTTTGGTTATTTGAGTTTCGTGCGTGCATGCTGGAATAAAATAACTCAACTCACGTCCAAAGACGATGCACTCTTTTAGTGTGGAAGCTCAATGCAGAAATAAAACATTGTTGCCTCCGTGGTTGCGCGAAGAGTCGCTAGATGGCTCTGACCGGTGTACATATTTAAATTGTAAATGCTCAACTTACGCCTCAACTAATTGTCAGTTGCCTAACAAAGTAAAATCCATTGTTGCTTAAGCACAATGGCAGTTAACTTGGTTTTTGGAATTATCATATTTGTCATTCCTTTGTCTGAAATCCGATTTGCCTGCGGTTGGCTTATGCACAGGGACATCTTGAAGTGCCGGCCGCTGCACGTATGGGCAATTAGCAGTTATGGCGGTAAATTATAAAATTTACAGCGTTTTGATCTAAGTGTCGTCGTATAGCTAAAAGTAAAAAGTTTATTTCAATATGTATTACAAAAGGATTCTTAACACATACACATGCATGTTAACGTCAGGTTACTTAAACATGTAAATTGTTGAGTCGTCAAGGAAAATCGTGCTGTGCACAAAAGGACGGGGGAACGAGTAGGAGAAGAAGAGGAAGAAAGTGGAAGAGGGAAATGATTCCCGCGTTATGGGAGGATAGCCTGTGGTTGATGAAAACTGAGATGTTTGTGTAATATTGTGGTAATATTAATAGTTGTTAATTAAGTGAGTACTGTTTATAAAGAGATAATTTTGTGACTGGAATTGAGTTAAACCCATATACTTATTTAAGTTGAAGTTTAAAACTACGGTAAAGGAATTATACTCATTAATGTGATTTGCGTAAGGCAGTTCTTGTTAACGTCATGGCGGATGCCATGGGTTATATGGAACTTAATAATCAAGTAGAAATTATAAAGAACTTGGTAGAAGACAATGAAATTGTTATAGAAGATAACATTATAGAATAAACATCTAGAAAACAAGCTAAAAGAGTCAGATCTTCTGAAGATGATCAAGTTCCAGCAAAAGCAGTAAGGATAGACAGGTTAGATAATAGAGATAAAGTAAACACGTTTGGAGAAAGTCGAAGAGAAAATAATGTAGACAAGTGTAAAATGTATTATGATACACATAATGGACGATATTTAGTAATAATGACTAGTACAAAAGGTGCAGAAAAGAAATTTAACTCTATGAAAATAGGCAATGAATTGCGAAAGAAAGATATAAGGGTCAGATATATCCAACCAAGTGGTTTATATAGAGCAAAGATTTATTTTTACACCAGGAATGAAGCTAACAATTTCATGAAAAATATGCATTTTCATAAAGAAAATAATATTGATGTGTTTATTCCAGAATCCTTATTGGTGAAGGAAGGATTGATATATGGTGTACCCACTGAATTTGAAGAGGAGGAAATTAAGGAAAGTATTGAAGACCTGACAGTAATATCAGTGGAAAGAATGAAAAAGAGAATTCGAAAAGATGATGGTTCATATTATTTTGTTCCTACTAAGCTAATATCAATCACGTTTAGATCTCAAGAAATGTCTAAACAGATTATAGTGGTTAGTCACATTTTTGATGTTACTCCTAAAGTTAGAAATGTGATGCAATGTAAGAAATGTTACAGTTTCGCACATTCAGCAGCCATATGCAAGGATAAAGCTAAGTGTGCTAGATGTGGAAGAGAGGAACATGAAAATTGTAATGAAACTCCGAAGTGTTTAAATTGCGGAGGAGAACATGTTGCTACTGATAAGTCATGTGTAAAATGGGAAATGGAAAGAGAAATCATGATAGTTATGGCATATGATAATTTATCCCGGCAAGATGCAAGAGAGAAAGTAATAACAGGTAATGTTCCAAGCAATTATGTTGTTCAAGGCAACTCATATGCTGATCAAATAAAAAACCATATAAACAAAAGTCAAATAAGTGAAATTAACACAAGAAAGACTGGTGTTGTAGGAAATAGCATAACAATACAAAACAGATTTGAAGCCTTAAGTGATTGGGGTGAAAGAAAATCAGATACATACTTGGAAAATGTTTCATGGAAAAGAGTTCCTCCAGAACATCATAGAGACTATTCCAAATTTGAAAATAAACATGGAAAAAATTTCAGACTAAATTCCTATTCACAAACAAAGAATTATAATGGAAATTCTGAAGGAGAATCAAGTAAAGGTTCTCTAAAGAAATTACAAAGTAATCAAAAACAATTAAATGGAAAGTCTACAGGAACTGTTATTAAGACAAGGAATAATGAGGAAGACGTGGATAGCACAAATAGAAGCATGAAGGAGGTGAACATCGGAATCTACAAGAATGAAGAACAGAAAAAAATCGTGTACTTTCCTCACATAACATCTCAGAAGGATCTTGTGTATAATTTGTTACAATTAATGGCGAAACTTATGGCGACATTAACTAAAAATTCTGACTTATTAAGCATAAAAGAAATACTAACAGAATGCTCACAAATAAATGGCCAGGTGCAGAAAATTATTGAGGATTTGGAAATTTTTGGAGACACCTTAGGGTGTGGAAGGAAAAATAATGGAAAACATTCGTGGGGGTACACTGGAATGTAAGATCACTGAAAGCAAGAAAGCAAAATCTGGTGAAATTAATAGATGAATATAGACCTGAACTTTTATGTCTATCGGAAATCTCTGTGAACCCATCAAACATAAATTATTTTAAAGTAAATCATTATCACATAATTTATGAAAAGATTAAAGATGATAGTAAAGGAGTTGCAATTATGATTCATGAAAGCATTCCATTTGAACCTATATCTTTTGATTATACATTGTCTATATACGACACATACAAAATTGAAGTCGTAGGAATTAAAATTGCTTTTATGAATCAAAAAGTTAGTATTATATCTATATATATTCCTACAGGTGCAGAGTCACAGAAATTAACGACAAATACATTATCGCAAATGTTTCAATGCATAGAAAAGCCTTTTATTATAGCAGGGGATTTCAATTGCCATCATACAATATGGGGAGATCAGGATGAAGATAAGTTGGGGAAAGTGTTAGTAGAATGTATGGATTTGTACAACTTTACTGTAATTAATGACGGGTCTGCTACGTATATAGGAAGATTAGGTACTCTGCCAACAGCTATAGATTTAACGTTAATGTCAGATGATATATGTGGTCAATTTCAGTGGGAAACAGACAGTGATCAAAAACCAGTGACCATTATCCATGTTTCTTTTATACTGATATTAATTCAGTGAGATCTTTCACTATTCCGCTCAGAAAATGGAAAGTTAACGAAGCTGATTGGAATAAATATTCTAAATTACTTACAATCTTATTTAAAAATACAGATTTAAATAATATTGATAAGAGTACATATGATTATTTTGTAGATTCTGTTAGTATTGTTATGGACAGATCATGTACAAGGGCAAAAGAGGAAGTTGTAAAAAAGTATCCAATAGTACACTGGTGGAATAAAGATTGCCAAAATTTTAAAATACAGAGAATTGAAGCTACTAAAGTTTATAAAACAATACCAAATCAGGAAACTTGGATTAATTATAAGAAAGCAATAGCGCAGACCAAGAAAAGTTATATCAGTGCAAAAAGACAATCGTGGGCAAAGTATTGTGAAGACATAAATAACAAAGAGAGTATCAGTACCGTGTGGGCTAAATTTAAATCAATCCGCAAACCACATACCCCTCGATTAATACCACTCAAAGAAACCTGGAAAGATGAATTTATTATGAAGGTAACAGGTAATAATAAACACGAACCTGCAGATGCCCCTGATGAAATTTTCTCTTTCAGTCCTAAAGATAGACATTCACAAGGATTATACACCAATATCATGATCGATGAAATAAGAGACATAATAATTAGAGCCAAGGACACAACTCCAGGAAAAGATGGAATAACATACTCGATGATTCAAAATTTACCGGAATGTGGTATAATATATCTTTGTAACATCTACAATTATATAATGAATTCAGGAAATGTACCGCAATCGTGGCACACTCAAATGATTTTACCAATATTGAAATCTGGCAAAAGTCCACATAAAGGAGAATCTTATAGACCGATAGCTTTGTCTTCAGTACTGGGGAAAATTTTTGAAAAATTAATTCTAAAGAGAATAAGTTGGCATATAGAGGGACAGGAATTATTTTCAATGCTTCAAGTTGGATTTAGGAAGGGTATGGGGTGTACAGATGCCTTGGCAATGTTATCATCAAAAATGTATGATACAATGAAAAGGAAAAATAGTCTTATTGCTGCTTTCTTAGATATTAAAGGGGCATATGATAATGTAAATATAAATAAATTATTAAACATTCTACAAAATCTGAAAATACCTTATATGCATCTAAAAATAATTTGGAATCTATTAAAAAATCGTTGTTTATATTTTTACTTTCAGAATAAAGTTGAGGGTCCTAGATTGATTACAAGGGGACTTCCACAGGGAAGCCCTTTAAGTCCTTTACTTTTTAATATATATTTAATGGATGTTCAAAGAATATGTCCTGAGCCATTTGGATTTATACAATATGCAGATGATTTATGTATATATGAGAGTGTCAAGCAAGTAGATAAAGGAGTCACCAACATGGAAACGAAAATAATAGAGATAAAGAAATTTCTTGAGAATAGGTCTATAAATATATCGTCAGAAAAATCAAAGTTGATTATAATTAGTAAAAAAGGAGCTCCGAAAAATGTGAATCAATACACAAAAAAGTTACACATTCCCATAGAAAATTCAGTGAAATATTTAGGCGTTATATTTGATAGTAAATTAACATGGAAACCTCATGTAAAAATGTTAGTGAAAAAGGCAGAAGTAATTTATAATGTATTTCGTTCTATGGCTACAACAAAATGGGGAAGTCATCCTAGTACCATGATGAATTTTTACAAAAACTATTACAAACCAACAATAGAATACGGGATCATAGTCTTTAATACAATTTCGGAACGTGTATTTCGAACTTTGGAAGTAATGCAGAGGAAAGTTCTACGAAAGTGTCTAGGACTGATGAAGAGTACTCCCAATGTTGCTGTATACATGGAAGCATGCGAATGGAACTTAAGTTATAGGAAAAGAGAAATGTCTATTAAATATCTGTTAAAAACAATGCCAGAAGTTAATCATCCGTTTAACGACATTCTATTCGACTTGGTTGAATTATATGATACAGGAAAAATTAATAACTGCGAAGATATAGGTTGGGTGCAATTATATAATGAGTGCTATGAGGATCATCAAAAATTATTGAAAGTAAGGAGTAAGCCCATATATACTCTAGATTTTCCTGTTTGTGAATATAGAGATATTTATTTTCCTGAACAATATACAAAATATGATTACATGGAAAGATGGAAAGATTATTACTTTATATATACAGATGGTTCAAAAAGTAGTCAAAATGTAGGATGTGCTGTTTATGATGTACAGAAGAAGGAATCAATTATGATACATTTACCGGAAGATTTTTCCATTTTTACAGCTGAAGCTTATGCAATTTACCAAGCACTAATTTATACATATAAATTGAAAGAAAAAAATATATTAATATTAACGGATTCCAAAAGTGTATTACATTCAATTCAGTCCAATTATGATTTATTATTTAAATGTTCCCCATACATTATAAACTGTGTAAAAATTTTACAAAATTTAAGGAGCAGGGGAAAGATAATTCATTTAACCTGGGTTAAAGCACATTGTCAAAATTTAGGAAATGATATGGCAGATTTGTATGCAAAACAAGCTAGGGTAATTCAACCTGTTCTGGAGCTGAAAACCTGGTACATAGACCTTCTACCGAGGGTGAAGAAAAAGTTGAAGGAAAACTGGACGGAATGGTGCAAAGGTGAATTTCAAAATGCATGCAGCTTTTATCAGAGGATAGCTAATTTCAATAGAATGAGGCCTTGGTTTACAAAAGTTCAAGGTTCACGGAATGTGATAGTATTACTAAATCGTATTAGGTCAGGACATACAACTACTAAAAGTCATTTACAAAAGATTCGGATTCTACAAAATCCAAACTGTACATGTGGCAACAAGGAAGATATACACCATATCCTATTTGAGTGTAATAGATACACACAAGAAAGAGAGACATTCTATAAAACTCTTATAAACTGTGAAATTCCTTTTCCTCAGTGTTTAGAATCTTTGATTTGTGAACCTAACCTTACAGTTGGATATATATTGTTATCTTTTTTTAGAAAATGTGGCTTAACTATTTAATAGAAAAAAAATTGTTCATAGTATCTTTAAATAATAATGTACTAAAAAATGTAAGTTTATGTACAGTACATATATAGATATGGGAAAAACTGCTTAGCGGTAATCCCAAGTAAAATGTAAATAAATCAAAAATCCCGCGTTATGGACGCTGAAAAAACGGCATCGCAATGAGGAAATGGTGACAAAAATATGCGGATTTCTGCGTGCAGGCCTTATCTGCACGATGATGGTACTTTGCCTTAGGGCTAGGAACGTTCAGTGAATGATTCAACAAGCACGGATCATTGGTGATGACAGCTGGACTTTGATTGCTGATGAAAAATTAAGGTAGGATGAAGAACTGATATTTGCCTCGTCACAGCACAATGGAGGTAAGCTGCATTTCTACTATTTGCGTTGCATGAGCTCATGTAAAGACATTGGTTGGTAGATCTACCCGTTTGTCATCGCATATCATAGCATGCTAGCGTGTGATCCGCGTGATACTTGAGAAAAGGAATAGATCATTGTTTGTACCGCATGGTCGAGCGCGATGTTGGTGGACGCCATTCATGTTTGAAAATTGAAGTTTTAATATCTCGAGCGTAACACGAGTGAGATTCGATTATTAAGTTTGGGTGTAATAAATGTCAGACGGCAATATCACCACAAATTTGTACTGCATGATGTACATTTTATGTTCTTAAATTCTCGAAGGTCACATGACCATATTTGTATTGCTCATGAGCAGCTGATTTACAACTGTGTTAAGAAAATCGTCGAGATACAGTTAACCTCAAGTCTAAGCATTGCTCTCGGCTCACAGAGAATTATGTAATGTTGTCTTTGTGAATTACACGTAATTAAATTGCCAAAAGAAGGAATAAGAGAAAATTAAGATTTAATAATCCTCTAGTTTATAGTGTGAATTCTGACAATGTAAAAGTTGGTTTGCATACAGTATATAACGCGTGTGGTAGTATGGTGATTATTGTATAAATATATCTTCCAGCCCAATCATGAGATACAATTCTCGGAACTAAAATGTTATATGTTTCAGTTAAGGATGAAAAGTTATTTTGCACCTTCTCTTAAATCAATACAAGCAATGAAACATATGTGTAAAATGTCAATTCAATAAATTGGCTTACTGTTTCTTTGTGTATATATATTTCCGTTCTTTACATTTTCTCTCCTATGTATTCTGGTTAATCGCGACAGTGCATAAATGTTTAATTCTTTCCTTTCAGAGGGGGGGAATTCCGTATGTGTCTGTAAATTAGGTGTTTTCAACCTGGCGTCCTAAGATATAGAATTTTCATTCCGTAGTAATCTGCAGGCGTACTGGCGTTATCAGACAGGTCGTCCTGGAAAAAGGAAAGAAGGGTGGGTTGTTGCTGCTGCGAAAGATCATAGTCTCTAGAATCCACTCTAGCTCTTCCAGTCCAAGAGATTGCAAAAGATACCAGATAGATTACATACTGGTACAAGAAAGATTTCGGAATTCTTCGAAAAATTCAAAGACATTGCCAGGAGCTGACATTAATTCAGACTGCAAATAGGAGAAATCAATCTTAGATTGAAGAAGATAACACAAAATCAGGTGAGCAAGAAACCCCACTTAGAGAAGCTAAGGGAAGAAGAAGAAAGACAAAAATTTGCAAAAAATTTCCAAGGGAACTATACTAAGCTTAAAGCTAGTTATAACAATAAGGATGAGATGTGGGATGGAATAAAAAACTGCTTACAGAAGGCAGTGGATGAAACAATAGGCTACAGGGAAAGGAAAAGTGCAAAGAAACCATGGATTACTGAAAGTATGCTGAAAAAATGGAGGAACGGAGAAAATGGAAAAATGTAAATACAGAAGAGGGAAGAAATAATTACAGGATACTGAAAAACCAGCTTAGAAGAGAAACTGACAGGGCAAAAGAACAATGGATGAAACAAAAATGTGAAGAAATTGTGAAACTGGAATAAAGAGGAAGGTATAACTTGATGTATCGTGAAGTAAACTGCTTGGGCTTCCAAAAGAAGAAATGGAAAACAACGTGGATGATAGAAGACCAGGGAGGATGTGAAATCACAGACAAAAAAGGAATATCGAATGTGTGGGGAAAGTACTTTGAAGAGCTCTACTAGAAAGAGAATCACCCAGACAGTCTGAATGTAGAAAATGAAGACGACGTGCCTGATGATGAGAAAGGATACTATATCCTGAATGAAGAATTTGAGCAAGCACTCAAAGAAATGAGGAATGGGAAAGCAACGGGCACTTATGAAATTCCTGTTGAACTTATCAAATGCCTGTGAGATGGAAAAAGAGAAATACTGCACTTATGCAATGAAATCTATGAGAAAGGGGATTGGCCACAAGATTTCACGGAGACTGTTTTGGTACCTCTACAGAAGAAAAGCAATGCCAGAAAATGTTCTGAGTACAGGACAATCAGCTTGATATCTCACTCGGCAAAAATTCTTCTAAGAATTCTGAACAGACGCCTATACTCGAAGGTAAGTGGCGAGTTAGAGGAAGAAGATTTTGGTTTCAGGAAAGGATGGGGTACAAGGGATGCAATTGGTTTACTGAGGACCATTGGGGAAAGATATTTAGAGAAAGGAAAGGAGGTGTGTGTAGTATTTGTAGACTTGGAGAAAGCCTTTGTTAGAGTGAATTGGGTTAAACTTTCAGAAATTCTGAAGTAAATTGGTATAGATTGGAAAGAGAGAAGACTTCTAAGCAACTTATACATGAATCAACGAGTTAAAGTGAGAACAGGAGACGAAATGACAGAAGGCTGTGAAATTGGAAGAGGAGTACGACAAGGATGCTGCCTATCGCTTACTTTGTTTAATATCTATTTAGAAGATATAATGAAAAATTGTTTCCAGGGCACAGGAGGTGTCAAATTGGGAGGAAGAAGAAGAAAGAGCATAAGATTTGCTGATGACATGGCATTATTCGCTGAGGATGAAATAACCATGAATAGTATGTTAGAAGAGTTAAACATCAGCTGTGAGCACTACGGGATGAAGATTAATGGCCAGAAGACAAAGGCAATGGTTATAGGATGGAAACCAAGGAAAATTAATGTGAGAGCAAAAAGTGAAAGAATCCAGCAAGTGGATACACTATAAGCAGTGACATGAGCTACAAGAAGTGAAAATGAGAATCGCAATAGCAAAAGAAATTTTCAATAGAAGAAAAAATGTTTTTTATGGACCCATGAACATAGATCTAAGGAAGTGATTAGTGAAATGTTTTGTGTGGAGTGTAGCACTGTATGGTGCAGAAACCTGGACGTTGAGAAGAAATGAAGAGAAACGACTCGAAGCTTTTGAAATGTAGACATGGCATAAAATGGAGCGTGTGAAATGGACGGACAAGAAACGAAGCCGTACTGAAAAGAGTTGGTGAAAAAATATCTATAATGGAGACCATCAAGAAGAGGAAACGAAACTGGTTAGGACACTGCCTAAGAAGGAACTGCCGGCTAAGGGATGCCTTGGAGGGAATAGTTGAAGGAGGAAAAGTCCGTGGAAGAAAGATATATCAGCTTATGGATGATATTAAATTAACTGGGTTGTATGCTATTACGAAGCGTAAGGCAGAGAATAGGGAAAGCTGAAGATTATAGTGAAAAACCTGCCAATTAGGCAGAAAACAATAAATGAATTAATGATATCAATACAATTAAGAATAATGCTAAAATATTTTTCAAAACTGCTAAAGAGACAGATTTGGAAGTTAACTAAGAGAAAACTAAATATATGCTTACAGGCCGAAACCAAGTGTTAGGTAATAATCAAAATCTAATTCTTGATTACAACTCGTTTGAACCAGTTTCCAAATTCAAATACTTAGGAGTAATATTAACAAATGAAAATTATATTAAAGAGGAAATAAAAAGCAGGCTTAATTCAGGAAATGCATGTTACCTTTCTCTTCATAAACTTTTGTCGTCTCGTTTAATATCTAAGAAACTAAAAGTTAAAATATACAAAACAGTAATTTTGCCTGTAGTATTATATGGGTGTGAAATTTGGTCCCTTACATTGAAAGAGGAACATAAATTGAGAGTTAATGAAAATAAGATCCATAGGAAAATATTTGGACCTAAAAGGTATGAGGAGATAGGTAAGTGGAGAAGGTTTTGTATCCATGTCCAGATGTTACTAGAATAATTAAATCAAGAAGACTTAGGTGGGCAGGCCATGTGGCACGAATGGGAGAAGAAAGAAGAGTTTACAGGATTCTTGTTCGGAAACCTGATGATAAGAGACCTGTTGGAAGGTAAAGACAAAGATGGAGGGATAACGTTGAGATGGACCTAATGGAAATCGGTAGGGATGGAAAAGAGTACATAGATCATGCTCAAGATAGAGACAGATGGAAGGCCTGTGTTTCTGCAGCCATGAAACTTCGGGTTTAAGAAGGCTATAGAGTTAGTTTTACAGTAGACACACGATAATTAATTATTGGACTTGCACTTGTGCTCTCAAAATCAAATAGGCGTGTAATTGTTTAACTACAAATAAATCCACGTGGACAAATTCATTACCTAAATTCATAATGGAATATTTAAATCCTTCCACTTTTACACGCTGTTCACCCGCGATACAAGCCAACCGAATTCCTTCCATTTATTCCAGCTGTATATTTGGCAGTAAAGAACATAAAGTGATCCAAACCTTATTATCCAACAAATTACATTGACTACCTGTGTTCATTAAACATTTAAGAAACAAGTCAATGATATATATATATATAATACATATATAATGAAAAGGTAACCGAAACCATATTCTGCGTTGGTTATCATGACGACTCGATTTGGTTATATGGATGGTACGAACATCGACTAAAAGTACACATGAATATGTTATGATTATTGTGACCAGTTAAGTGTAAGTATACACTACTAAACTGATATTGTCACCGTTCGGAGTTGTACCCAATGACTTTTATTTATTATACAATTGGTGTAAGAAACGGGGAACGAGAAGACATTATTTACATTGTCACAAATTCTTCGCTGTATTTCTGGTGCTTCAAGTAAAGGTGCAGGAGTTCCTTTATCTGTAACGGTCCACTCAAGCTCTGAGTCAATCCACTCCATCAAAAATGCAACAGGTAAAACTTTATCCTTCTCAACGTCTAAATATTTATCTTGATTAATGTCACCGAGACAAGACTTAACATGCAAAAGGTAAGGGTCATAATTACAAGCATGCCTTATATGGTCATCCTTTTTTAGGCAGGGTGATTTGAAACGCATTTCCCCACTGTCATTGTTTAATGTTCTCGCAGAGCTTCCACTAGTAACATTCCTGATTTCAACTGATATCATTGCAGTTCATTTCATGTCGGAAATTTCCATTGTTCCTTGCTGAAACTTCTGAGTTAGTAATAGTGGGGCCACCTTGTAATTCCCAAGAAAAAGAAATAGTTAAAATTTCATCACCAGGTGCAAATATGACGCTGAAACCTGGTGCAACTACATCCTTCTGCTTAATCATTGATCATGCAGTCTTACATTTTCAAAGGGTCATTGACGCATATTGAACATTGCTGTACTGACGGAAAAAAAAATCACGTCTAACTAATGGTTATTAATAATTATTTCAGCGCCATATTTCCTCCGAATTAGAGGCTTTTGATATAAATATAGAAATTACGGAAAATTTGCGGAATAACGAAGCATGAGCGACGAGAAGCAGTTTCAGTTAGCTGACACATCAACAAAGGTTGACACACATAGCATTTTTGAGGTGTGTACAAAAACCTTGGGAGAGTTTATCATTCAATTTGCATCAGAATTACTATATTCAGTTCCATTTTTTATTCGTAGTAAATTTGTAATGGTCCACAGACAATAATCACACTGTAATTTACACTTGACGTTCAATAGTTTTATAATGATAATCGTAATAATACCTTGTAATTCTCCCATGCATCTGTACCGTCAAGGGATGAGGAAAAAAAGTTGTTAATCATTTTCATGAACCATGGCTCTAGGGTATCCAGGTCCCACCGAAGAAAGAGCTGAAGGCGAAAGTGGTGGGCGTAGGAGAGGTCGCCTGACCTACATAGGAAGGCACTGTAGTGGATCAGCTGGGCACGAGTCAGGGAGGGGATGTTCTTGAAGTTGTCGCTGTTCAAATACCGGATGATCAGGTCCCAGTTGTCGGTGTCGTAGTTAACGTAGTAGAGACCTGGAAGATTTCAGACAATGGTGTAAAAAGAAAAAATAACCAGTACACACTTTAAAAGAATAACTCCCTTGTAGCTATAGTTAGGGCATACTAAATATGCCTGTAGTTCAAGACAACTTATAGGTGTGTTTGACCTACGTCACAATCTGCTGAATTGGGACTTCGAGCACCCTTGATGGATGCCAGTTCTTGTAAACTACGGAATTCAAGCGGAAGATTTGAAAAATTTTTACGATGGTACATCATGAAGTATTAGGTGTTTCATACAGAAGCTCACGTTTTTTTCAAATTTTGTTGCTTACGCAAACATGCCGGCTGTGCGAACCCTGACGTCACATGAAAGTCGCTTGTACAGCAACATTGTTGGGATACCTAATAGTAAATTATATGCATGAAGGTCAAATGTAAGTTGTAAGGACATTGTTGTAATGTTGACGAAGATGAGTGACGATATGATGAAATTGGACACTCACAAGAAACACCCATGGCCAGACGGGATTCGAACCCGGCTGCCTTGAAGTAGTGGCGCGCTGTGAATACCACTCCCCCACAGAGGTCGGCTCAAGTCGCTTATGCAACGCGACTTATAACTATTAATTTCTTCAATGGACGAAAAATTAAAATTCAGATGATGTATTGGACTAGTCATCGCTACGGAAATAGGTGAGAAGATGAATGATTTAGTTTGCAGTTAGTGATTATATAATCCACACATCACCTTGAATTTTTTTTTAAAAAAATCAGATGATTTGAAATCAATAGATGATTCTGGAAGTATTTTGAATTCTGATCACGGAAATGACATCCATTTTTTCCCATCACGTCAGGATTTTTCACAATTTTACAATCAAAATTCTCATATTCGCCTTAACATTGCATCCTTCACCTAACGCATCATATGCATCAAATTAATTTATGCAAATGAAATTTAGGTTGTTTCCAATTCAATAAGTGAATCCGAAAGTACTTTTAGTGCTGATAACTAAAATTACGTCCATTTTTTCCCATCACGTCAGGATTTTTCACAATTTCACAATCAAAATTCTCATATTCGCCATTCCATTACGTATATTACAGAACGCAATAAAATAAATTTAAACAAAGGAAATTTCGGATGTTTACAAACCAATAGGTGATTCTGGAAGTATTTTGAATTGTGATCGTGCACGACATATATTTCTTCCCATCACGTCAGGATTTTTCCCTAGATCATGATTTTTCTCAACGTCATTAAGTTCAATCAACACACTACATTATAACATTGAGTTTTGGACATTTTGTGAAGGAAACGTTTATGCGGTATTTCGAAAATTGAATTTACGTAATCAAAGTGAATACTTTTCATATCAATGAGTCTTGTGGAGATGGAAGGTGGATTGAATGCTTACTATTCTATGTGCATTTATAGTTCGAAATTGGAGGATTTGTATTGTAGAAAGCCAATACTTTCCAATTATGTACACAGAGCCATCTATTGAGGTACACATTTCATTGTTAAATTAAGGCAGTTAATCTATTGCTATTTTCTGAAAAAAATACACGTGATGGGTAAAAATGGATTTCATTTTTGGAATCAGCATGTTGAAATAATTCAGGGGCAACAGTCACCTGTGAGTCATCCAAACCCATGCAGGCCCGTGAATTGTCAATGTTTTCCTCTAGAGCCATTGTTGGAATTGGTACGTAGTACTAAAATTTATAACTTGATTCATTTACTGCTCTGAAAGGACAATCAATTCGTTTCTTAGCAAAATCCCACTTTAAAGTATAAGGATTTGATTGACACGCTGAAAATGTACGGAAGAAACCTCCTCAAATACAAGATAGTTGTCACACATGGAAGCGAATTGATACGTGGTACAGAACTCACCTACATACTCTGGATTGGCAAGGATAAATTTGTTTCTATCTGGAAGCCCGTTCAGCACTCCCTCTTTCTCTTGAAGGAAGATCTTAGCTCTCCTATCAACGAACTGAAGCTCGTCTTGCGTTGTGTAGGGTATGGGAATTGTCCACAGCAGATCCTCATCTGTTTCTTTATTTTTCCTTATATTGTAGACTTTCTGTAATAGACGTATGATAACATTCCAAAAAATTTCATTTTTTATTCTTAAGTGTACACTCTGAACAATATAATAGTCGCATATAGAACATAAAATGTTGTACATTGAAGAAAGAGGAGGATATTGCTTGATTTGGTTTATAATACTTGGCTCTTCTACCACTTCTCGCTAATCGCGAAGATGAGAATGAGTGATGACGTGATGAAATTCATGAAGAAAAATACACTCAAGTAACACCCATGTTCAACCTGGTATTTGAATCCGGGAGCCCTGCGTTGTATCGAGCTGTGTTAACCACTCTGTCACAGAGGTCGATGTTAGAAAGAGAGAGATACGTATGTTGCTGCGGTAATAAACTTCCGGGGTTTTGGGATACCAGAGGGTTAGTTAATATTTACATTTAACAATATGTCCATGTTTCAATCGGGAGGAGACTCCCCAGGAATTCATGGAGTTGGCATAGTACTTGGACAACGTGTAAGAGATTTAGTAATATCAGTATGTTATGTGGATGAGAGCAGTGGCGAAGTGTGGTGTCACTGGAAGAATAGGCACAAGCTGTGAGTTCGTGTTATTATGGGTGCAACTTTCTTAAAATACAAAAAATATAACCTTAAAGTTATTTTTGAAAATGTAACAACATATTCTTAACTCTTGATGTGTGCTAACTCGTAAATCGTATTTTTTTTATTTTATTGTAAATTGATGCTTTAGATGTCATTCGAGTCACAGTCCTCAATGCCCCTTCTTTCTTGCTATGCTCTGTAATAGGCTTCTATGCTTGTTTTTGTAGCATTCCAGAGTAATAAAAGTTATTATTCGCCTTGCTCACTTCACGCTCACAATAATGAAACCCGACACCCGTGGCGGAGTGGTTAGCACATCGCGCTACGGCGCCAGAGGTTCTTGGTTCGAATCTCGGCGTGGGCATGGATATTTTTGAGTCTCCATTCGTCAGTTTTATCATATCAACACTCCTCCCCATCTTCGCAAATTTGCCAAAAGTGGCACAAAAAGCGAAGTAATATAAAGGAAATCAATGAAAGAACTATAAAAAAAAATGAACGGAAAGAAGAAAAACAAGATAAAATATAACAATAAAACAACAAAGCAACAGGAGTAAATCGAGAAAATAACGAAAACGCAGAACGCTGTGATAGAAACATTATTCGCCCTCTGAACAATTTCCCCCCATTAAATTAATTACAATGGTTTAACCAATATAATTGGTTCAATCGCTTGACAAAGTTTGAGAAAATTCGACGACTACAAAAGGCGGCGGTTTTTTATCTGTGACCCCAACTTTCTAGCAATTTCCTTCAATAAAATGTTCCTCGTGAGCTAAGTAAGGAAAGATAAAGAAAAGATGAAAAGAAGACGGTGGACCAGATGTGGCTGGATCGGCATGCTACTTTTTGTTTGAAACAAATAAGATCTGATATTAATCAGATCAAGAGATCAAATAAGATTTTTTCAAATTTATTTTTTCAAAATATATTCCTCTGAATTCAACTTATCTGTCTCCCAGAGAGGCATGTTTATATATTATGCTATATTTTACCATTATCCCAAACACAGGGTGCTAGGTGCCAACGAAGTTCAAATTGTACTACATTTAGCACAATTAGGCTAGGGTTAGCATCACTGCGTGAGGCTGTAATCACTGTCTCCATTTCGGACGAACGCGCCCCTGAAATTATGCTTTCCCGCATGAATCACATAGAATGTTATGAGACCAGCTGAGGCCCTAGGAGAAGTGGCTTGACATGCGGCGACGATAGAGCCTCTGGCAGGGATGGAAATTTGTGGAAATTATCGTAAGGCCTAGAATTTCAGTTTTCTTGAATTAAGGCGACGTTTAATGAAATTTTAAGTAATAAGATGATCCGTTATAGCCAAGTATATTAGGGTAGGCCCGGCCTCGGGGCCTCTTACGAGGCTTCGCCACTGCTTTAGGGGATAATTATGGTACGACTGAAGGGAAAGAAGAAATACCTAGTGCTTATACATGTCTACATGGTCATAGTGGTTTGCCAGACGAGAAAGTAGAAGAAACCTACGACAAGATAGAAGACATAATGGAAAAATAAAGGAAGACAGCATACATTATCGTAATGGGAGATTGTAACTGCAGTAGTAGGAGAAGGCCAGGAGGAAATCGGAGTAGGAAGATATGCATTAGGGGATAGAATCGAGAGAGGTAAATTGCTGGTCAACTTCTACAAGAGTAACTCACTCATTGTTGGAAATTCTCTCTTCCAATAGCATACGAGAAGAAGATATACATGGACATGCCCAAAGGACAGCAGAAGATATCAAACTACATCCTGGATAATTAGAAACTGCTTCAAAGATTCAAAAACCTTACCAGGAACTGACATAAATTCAGACCATGCACTAGTAGAGGGAGAGATATGCTTGTCTATGAAGAAGATAAAAACAGGACAGAAAATAAAGAAACGTAATATAGAGATACTAAAGGGAGAAAAACAAAGAAAAAAATTTGAAACAGAATTTAAAGAAAGTGTATTTGAAGTGAAAAAGCATGCTTAATATCAGTGACACCATCTGGGAAGGAATAAAAGTTTGCCTTAACAAAGCCGTCGAGACACCATAGGTGCAGGGAAAGAAAGAAATAAAAAAAAAACATGGATCACAGAAAGTATGCTCGAGAAAATGGAAGAAAGGAGAAGATGGAAGAGCATTAATGCACAGGAAGAAAGATGACGATACAGAGAACGCAATAAACAGGTAAGAAGGGAAGCAAATAAGGCAAAAGAGAAATGGATGAAACTAACGTGCGAAGAAATTAAAGAATTAGGAAAGAGAAGATGATATGACCTGATATACCGTGAAATTCAATCCCTTTGCTTTACAAAAAAAATTGGGAAAGTATGTGGATGATAGAAGATGAGAATGTAAACGAAATTAAGGACAAACAAGAAATGCTGAGAACATGGGAAGAGTATGTAAAGAATCTGTACGGGAAAGAGAGCCGACCAGATACATGATGAATAGAAAAAGAAGGAGGACAAGAAGGGCTACTCATGATGATGGATGAGTTGCAATCCGCACTCAAAGAAATGAAGAACGGAAAAAAAAACAGGAAGTGACCAAATTCCTGTAGAACTCATAAAGTAATCTAGATGAAGTATAGAATGAAATGCTACATTTATGCAAAGAAATGTATGATGAAGGTGTATGGCCAAAAGATTTCATGGAAACAATCTAAGTACCTCTAAAGAAGAGAAGTAACTCCAAGAAATGTGTTGAATATAGAACAGTCAGTTTAATATCACAATCAGCAAGAGTTCTATTGAGAATTTTAAATAGATGCCTACACTCTAAAATAAACAGAGAGATAGAGGAAGGACGTTTTGAATTTAGAAAGGGAAGAGGTACGAGAGACGCCATAGAAATACTGAGAACAATTTGCAGAAAGATAACTGGAAAAAGGTAAATAAATATCTGTATCCTTTGTCGATTTATAGAAAACCATTGATAGAGTGAGTTGGACCAAGTTTTCAGGGTTCATTAAGATTATTAGTGTAGGTTGGAAGAAAAGGAGGCTTATCTGCAAATTATATATGAAGGAACGTGTAAAAGTGAGAATAGGAGACGAAATGAGCCAAGGAGGTGAAATTGGAAGAGGGGTACGATAAAGATGCTGTCTTTCCCCTACATTGTTCAACAACTATTTAGAAGATACAGTAAGAACTGTTTCCATTGCAAGGGAGAGGTAGCAGTAGGAGGAAGGACAATATCTTGTATATGATTTGCAAATGACATGGCCCTGTTGGAAGAACATGAAAGGACCATAAATGCCATGTTTGCAGAAATGAATACCCACTGTGAACAGTTTGGGATAAGCATGAGAATAAATGTGAAGAAGACGAAAACACTAGTGATCGGAAGAGAACCGAGAAAGACAAAAGTGAGCGTCAGAGGTGAGATAATCGAACAAGTAGACACTTCTAAATATCTTGGATACATCATAAGAGGTGATATGAAATGCAGTCAAGAAATAGAAACGAAGGAACCATTTAATACGAAGGAAATATTTTCTGTGGATTTGTGAACAAAGATCCGAGGAAAGGACTAATGAAATGCATTGTACGGAGTGCAGCTCTATATGGTACAGAAACATTGACACTGAGAACAAGTGACAAAAGCTTTTGGAAGCTCTAGAAATGTGGCTATGGAGACGAATAGAACGGGTGAAATGGACAGCAAATGTAAGAAAATGTAAGAAATGAAGCAATGCTAGAAAGAGTTTGAGAAAAGAGATCAATGCTGGAGATAATAATGAAGTGAAAGAGAAATTGTTTGGGTCACTGGATGAACAGAAATTGTACAGTAAGGAATGTCAGTGAAGAGGTGGTCAATGGAAAGAAAATCCAGGGAAGAAGAAGACACCAAATGATTGACGACATCTAAATAAGTCACTCCTACGATGCTACAAAGCTAAAGGCTCAAGATCGAACAGCATGGAGGTAGGAAGGAAAGACTTGCCCTTGGGCAGAAAACAATAAATGAATGAATGAATTTGTCAATATTCCCATAAACCTTTGGTAACGTTTTTCTAAAGAAAACATCACAGTTTCAAATCTATAACTAATAAAGTAATTAAGTAATTCTCTCCCCCACCCGTTTTTTAATGATCATATGAAATATATCTAGTGCTCCGAATTAGCAAGGACATTAGTTCTTACCAAGTTAATTTCTGTTATACTCTAAGGAAACAGCC
This sequence comes from Lepisma saccharinum, assembly GCF_977018435.1. Lineage (NCBI taxonomy): Eukaryota > Metazoa > Arthropoda > Insecta > Zygentoma > Lepismatidae > Lepisma > Lepisma saccharinum. The sequence continues at coordinate 105,047,930 of NC_139232.1, forward strand.
GGACACCTTTTGGATAGGAGAAGAGAGTACCAAAAAGGACATCGGTTTACATTCAGAAGACAACGTGTGTCACGTACATTATAAACTATGTTAGGGCTGAGCCGATACCCCTCTGAATGAATACCAATACTCTTACGATTCTCACCGATACCGATGCTTGAAAATTGTTGTCCAATTTTTTTATTAATATTAGTCAATGAGTATTCAATAATAAGCATGAATTTACCAGAGTTTTCCTTTAAAGTAGTAAAGAAATAGTTCAGGATATGAAAATATCTGTTATTTAATCACAAAATGCAGGTTCTTTTACACAATGCGAAAAACATATGCCTCCATAAAGTATCTTCGAGTAAGGTCTTGGATTGAGTCTTTTTAAAAAACCTGATAAATTTCGATCAATTTTCCATTGACAAGATTTGTACTCGTCAGAGATATCCAATCCAATGTTATTGATTTGTCTTGTGTCATAGTTGCTTGAAACTGGTAATTTACTTTAACACATCAACCAAATACATACCCGGTTTAATTGTTGCTTTGATCCGCTTTGTAATAATAACAATATCAGTAGGTATCCATAGCAATGAATGTGCAAGAGACATGAAGTTCGTGAGGAGTGATTTTAGAAATGATTTTTAATCTTTTTTCTGTTTGTCAACGAATGAATTTCACCCTGATATGAATGGTACAAAATCAATTGAAACTTCGAATTTTACTTAACTTTTAGGATAATTAGATTCCGCGAAAGTGTCGCGCGTAGTTTTCAACCATCAAAACACCGCCAAAGTATCGGCCAGTATCGGTAAATTAAATCCATCCGATACTTTCCGATACGTCGCAATCGGCTCAGCCTTGATGTATAATATACAGGGTGATTGGTAACTCGATCAATTCCTGGAAAGGGGTAATACTAGAGCACATTTGCAACAAATTTGACCCTATGCACAGGGGGTCGGAAATCAATGGGTTTCGGGTTATTCCAGTTTGTAGATTTTCGTGACATATTTCGACTTGCGACCTAAAAACTACTAATTGTGAAAACACTACTACACCTTGGGCACTTAATTAACTCGTTGCTAACAGCTGATGAATGAGTGATTACTGGGGAAAAAATTCATGCCTAAAATTCCCATACCCACAGAAAGAAACAGTCATTGGAGCACACGTCATTTAGAAATTCGGAAATTATCGTTTAAATCGAAGAGCATTACTCAAAAAATGGTAACACACTTAGCGTAAAAAAATCCTGTAGCGCAGCAGCCCAATATCGGGCCAAGGCTTACCTACCGACTGCTGGCCTCCCTCCCACGCGAGCCACCAAGGGGGTGTGGAGATCTGCAGCCAGATTAGGGGGACGGGTGGTCAGCCCGACAGACCCCCAGCCGTTGTAGGACTTCGCAACCGTATTACGCTCCCTCACTCGGAGCTCCCCAATTTCCTCACGATGGTGGGTTGCCACCGGCCCTATACGTAGGCCAAATAAATTCCGACCAGAGCCGGATTCGAACCTACGCCGTCCCGCAGCGAACGATCTCAAGACGAGTGAACGCCTTAACTCGCTCGGCTACTGAGGAGGACACTTAGCGTAAAAATTGTGGAAAAAATTTCCTCGCTTCATAAGCTCTCCAAAAGGATACAAATGTTGTCAACTGGCCCACGGGTTGGGGGAAAAATCTGAATAAAAAGCGGAGAAGGCGCGTTGTAGACCTCTTTGTAAAGTGAAAAGAAGTTGTCGGATGTGAGAAATAAGGGAACGAAAATGAGTGAAGTAATAATGTTATTTACCATTCTCATGATTCCAGGTTGTCAGAATTAACTGTTACAAAAACTACAAATCCTGTTCAAATTGCCTCTCCCGGTTACGTATGAAAGCAATAATTCTTTCTTATTTAGTTAAAATATTGTATTTGTGCGTTTTCAATTTGGCAAATATTTATTATGTCATCGACAACTAGTGTCAGATAGAAAATAAATTAATCTTGATGTGCCACGACCTGGCAACATTTAAGAAACTGATAGATTTATCAACAAGCAAGAAATATCATAGCAACTAGGGAAGATGGTGGAAAAGATGTCTCTCCAAAAAGAGAGCTTATGAAACGAGGAAGTTTTTTCCGTAATTTTTACGCTAAGTGTGTTACCATTTCTTTGAGTAATCCTCTTCCATTTAAACGATAATTTCCAAATTTCTTATTGACGTGTGCTCCAATGACTGTTTCTTTCTGTGGGTATGACAATTTTGGGCATGAATTTTTTCCCAGTAGTCACTCATTCGTCACCTGTTAGCAACGTGTCAATTAAGTACCAAGGGTGTAGTAGTGTTTTCAAAATTAGTAGTTTTTGGTCGCATGTCGAAATATGTCACGAAAATTTACAAACTGCAATAACTCGAAACCCATTGATTTCCGACCCCCTGTGCATAGGGTCAAATCTGTTGCAAATGTGCTCTAGTATTACCCCTTTCCAGGAATAGGTCGAATTACCAATCACCCTGTATATACACATTGTTTTCTTAAAAAATATATTTTATATTACCTGGCTTAGAGTTGCTGTGTTGTTCTCGTAGTTTCTGTGAATGGTGACAAGAGGAATTATGCTGTAATTGGTCCATGTGGCTGCAACATCAGGGAGAGATATGCTGGCAGGCAATGATCCATCCTCGTGGCAGAGCTCATCAAAAGTTTGCCAGAAATATTTCTTGTCGTCTTCGTCGTATGAAGATTTACTGAGGAGAATGAATTACGATTATTACTTCTGACATGAAATGTACTTGAGATCTCTGAAAATTCATCTCACTATCTCTTCTCTCACTTTTTGTGTGCGTGTGTGTATGTGGCAGAACGGTAAACATTAGAAAGAGAGAGAGAGAGAGAGAAAGTAAGATAAGGCAGTAAGCAGACACGAACAAGATCTACAGAGTAAGAAAGTGTGTTAGAGCGAATTCGCATTTGCTTTGTTTTAAGCCGCTTTAGCAAACATGTGAGGGTAGACAATGATTGGATGAAATGGATTAGCCCTTGCACATACTAAGAAACATAATAACATTTCCCTCAAAGGACAGTTTGCTTGAAAGATCGCTTTCCCAAATGGTCTCCTGATTCTAACCCTCAAGCGAAAGACGCATGCAAAGAGAAAAATGTAACACAGACAAACTGAAGAATGAGGTGATGAGAGAGAAAGAGTGGATGAGAGGAAGAGATATAAGTAGATGAACAGCAGCAGCTTAGACATATTCACAGAGAGAAAGAAAAGAGAGAGAGAGAGAAAGTGAGAGAAGGGGAAAATGGAGAGAAATATATAGGAAGAGGGAGAGAAGAAAAATAAATAAAGACGGGCAGAGAGGGAGACAGATAGAAGGAAGAGAGATAAAAAGAAAGAGAGAGATGATGATAGAGAAGGAGAAAACGAGACAGACAAAAGAGAAAAGGAGAGAGGGACATGAAAGGGTAGAGAGACATGAAAAAGAGAAAGAAAATGAAAAATAAAGACAGAGAGAGAAATACAGAGCCGGAGAAAAGAGGTAGAAGGAAAGAGGGGAAAAACAGAAAAAGGGACACATTGAAAGCGAGCGAAAAAAGAAAGAGAAGGAAAGTGAGAAAGGGAAGCAGAGAAAGAAAGAATCAGAGATTGATTGTCAAGCACCATTGCAAGAGAGGATCGTCACTCTCTTGAAGATTGAAACTAAGAAATCACTCCAGAATCTTCTAAAATATAACAATAATGAAGTAGACAATGATCACACTGTGTAGTGACATCTGAAACTAAAGATACTATTTCAGAGATACTAGTGGATGACAGCTGCAGAGTGTCCTCCAACAAGAGAAAAGGTTAATACACAATATTGTTTCAGAACAAGCACAGAGACATACGCAGGGATGAATAAAGTAGGAACAGAAGGGGAGAGATAAGAACATGAAAAGAGGAGTGAAACATAAAATAAAAGAAAATGAATTGACAAACAGAAGAACAAAAACATGGGTAGGAAAGAGTTTGATTGATTGATTTAGTTTATTTTACTTCGCGTTTTATGCCTCTTGGCTCATTTGCGAAAAGGGGATGAGTGATGAAATAATGAAATTCAAGAATTGACATTCACAAACAACCAAGCCTGAGCGGGATTCGAACCCGGGACCCTTGGCGTTGTAGCGCCATGTGCTAACCACTTTTTTCATATAAAGTAAATACCCCCTACACGGAGGTATCCCCCACCATTCACACTTTTTCTCACATTTACATTTTTCAATTGTTACAGTTTCTCAGTTATTTATCATCTGGACAGACACAAATACCCATGACTTACCCGGGACTCGAACCGGAACCTCTAGTGTTGTAGCGCGCTCTGCTAACCACTCCGCCACGGAGGTCGACGTACTCGGCCACAGGGTACGGCGCAGGAAAGAGAAAACATTCACAAAGAAAGAGAGAGAAATGAAGGGAGAGAAGCAGAAAGCAACAAGGAAACCAATGAAACAAGAGAATAGGGAGAGAGTGAGAGTGAGAATCTAGTGAATGTAAGAACACAGAGAGGGTGAGAAATGCACAAGCAGAATGAAACTTATTGGAACACCAACAAATCAAGGTGCCCCACATTCGACCTCGGTGGAGGCCACCTGAAACTGTAGGTTTAATCCCGATTACCTTATTTGTGCATAAAATGTTCTTAAACTTTGACAAACGTTTCAAAACACACACATGCAGATGGCGGGAGTGAGAGAAAAGAGAGAGACGGCACCAAGAGGGACAGGAGGGACGATGACCCTCCAGTCAACCAGTAATAATGTTCTTTTTACGTGTTTTCTTCTTTAGCTGTGCACTAAATGTAATGCCCCACTCCCAAGTAAATATTCCTACTCCACTCATTACCTTTTTTCTGGCAGCGTCATTACACACACAGAAAAACACACACATTCCATTATACACACACACACACATAACAATATCTCTGAATACTTACCCCTCACTGTCCATTTTACTCAACGCCTTCTGGTAATTAGCTGGAGAAACTGTTTCGTTGAACATTGACCTAATCACAAGTTCTGGAAAAGAATAGACGATTCTCAGTTATTTAATCAACCAGAAATGTAATGGTAATTTTGGTATTAACTTTACATCTAGATTGAGGGGTGGCTCAATATAAAATTTTCACCCATGTGAGGTGGATTTTTGGCGCCCTTTCCTTTCCACACCTCCATCCTTTCTGGTCCCCTATTTTCTCCAATGTAAATATGAAAACGTTATAAATTTATGGTTTTAATAAATAAAAATACAGTTATGTTTTTAATATCTCACGTGTTACCATTCAAAAGAGGTTCATTTTAGGTATGTGTTTAATTCGTACATAATGACATCAAAATGAGAGGAATCTCTTAGCTTAAATTGCTACATGATTTTGCAATATAATTATTGTGTTATGCAGCAGTAACTTCGACTAATTCTTGGCTACGCAAATCCAAATTCTTAAGAAAACATAACTACGCTTACGTATTCAGACATGAAGTTTTGGCGCTACTCAAGCGGGACGTCCCTTTTGCTGCCCCCGAGGGTGACGCCCCAGCTGTTACCCGAGTTGCCCGGCCCTTAAACCGCCTCTGTTAGATTCCTTCTAGGTCGTGAATTCTTCATCAAGTCGTAGAATTAAACGCAATACTTTTGCAGATTCCATTGTTAACCTTCTTGTATTAAACTCTTTTACTCATTTGAAGTAATTATGATGATCTAAGGATTCCAAAACCTAAAATCGTGTAGCTATTTTAACCACAATATTTAAGCAAAAATATTTACAAATTACACGAGAATAATCCTTGTGTTGTTTTTTTATTAAAACCCAAATAAATAAATAAATATTCCGACCAGTGTTGGTTCGCAAGTTTGGCAGTTTTTACAATTTATTTTATACAAGTAGAAAATTTATCGTGATGTGCTGAAACAGGAACATCCAAACATACATCTCGAAAGTTTATACAGAGGCGTAATTTGGTTCGGCAAAGAGGACACTTGCCCACAAATTTTCAGGCTAATAAAAATGTATAAGTTAATGGTACTTTTGTTAACATCCTGGAACCTTAGTATCAAAGAATCCAGTAGTATTTACGATTTCTCAAATGTAACAGTATATTCTGGCTTTCAACAATAGTCCTAGTTGATATTTTTATGGTGTTGAAAACACTTTTGACTCTGCCTCCCAAAGTTAAGCTCCAAGTTCGATTCTAACCCTCCGAAGTTGGGTCCCAAGTTATACATCTCGTATATATATATATCAAGAATGAATAATTAATGTAAAAATACTGTACCATCTCTTTGTGACCTTCTATAGGAATATCCGTCCTCTCGTCCGTAACCAAAATGGAGAAACTTCAGAAATCCCCTGTTTAATCTGAATAAGGGATCATCCTTTTTGAAAGAATAACAAGTTAGTATATGTATACAATTTTCAAATATAGATTCATGCAAAATTATACAATACCACAAAGAAAAACACCCCGCACAAACAACATGCAAGAATACTGCAAAACAATAAAATCACACATAGACCCTCCTATTGGGTAAACGTGCACTACACTCCTTCACATCCTTATTGTTAACATGTGTAAAAATTGATTTGGAAATCGTGAAAAGAAAACGGATCTTTTGGAAAGAAACAGGAGTGTTTTTGTTTTCGTTGGGCTTCTTTCCATAAAGTGTTTCAAATCAATGAAAATACATTACTTGGCTGCGCTTTTCATGTTCCACAGCTTTAATTTATTTCTCTACTGTAAAGAGACACTCATATCTAAATCAAAATACAACTTTCAACATGGAATTCATAACCAGACACAAGCAGTAGCAAAAGCAAAAATGCCGACTTCTTCGAATGGAAGTGTGAACTTCCTATTTCAGTAGGCTTATTAAATACATCTATGTAGTACATAAACATTCTCATAACTAGAGTAGTTTCGTATGTAATTTGTAAATAGAATCTAATAGCATATGATGTGATATTCATTGTTTGAATTTGAAAATGAACATGAAGGAAAGAAAGAAGAAAGAAAATAGTGCTACCTCTTTTAAGGGGGTTAAGCCATGTTAAAGCAAAGGCCCAAATTTCAATGGATAACCGTACAACTAATATAAATTCGGTAAGAAAGACATTTTCCGAAATAAAATATTATTTTATTCACTAGAACTTGTGAGCCTTATAATTTTGTTACGATTGAAGGTATATAACTAATTAACAGAAAATGAAAGGTCTCCGCCATGTTCAAACTTCTGCGTACAGATGGCGCTGAAGTGGTAGTTTTGTCAATACGGGTGCATTTTCTTCTTTTATGACTAGTATTGAAGATTTCGTAGTGAAACAAAGATCACATGTTCTTTCCGCAAGCATCTGAAATACTATGTGAAAAAATGAAAACATTTCGTACCTTCAGAGAGTAGTGCTTATTATCAAAATTTTCGAAGTGGCGTTTCGTCGCAATATACTCCGTGGTGCAGATTTTAGCCAACAGTGTTGCCGAGGTTTCACTCCGTGCCTTCTAACGATATGATCAATGCGAGTGCTTCGAAATTGTGAAGTTAGAAGTGAAGAGTCTGTGATGAAATATTAGCTAGTTGCGTAATATATAATTACAGAAAAAAATCAAGATTAAATTGTGGATCTAAGTAAGTATCGTTTTTATTACAAAATTGTTTTGTGTTATTATAAGTCAGTGAATTTATTGAAACCTAAGTTAATATCAAATAATCTTGAAATTAAGAAAATAAATCTGTGTTCAAAATCTAGATAGCATGGAAGGCTCTGGGCCATCCGGAAAAAGTTTCCCGTTTGTAAGAAATTCAACAAATTTCATACAAGTGCGGGAAATGTCTAAGGAGGAATGTAATAATAAGAACAGAGAGGACGTCCAAATGGACATGAACGAAATAATGGAAGGAAAAAAGGATACAACTTCAAGTAAAGACGGAGAAAATATGGATGTTGAATTGGTTACTAAGCAACCAAAAAGTCAAGACACTAAATGAAATCGAGCAAGAGTTAATGAAAAGGAGGAATCAGTAAATGCTCCAAAAATTTTCAAAGCAAAGCGGGAAACAGAATGTTGGTAGCTTTTGTACTATTATGTTAGGTAGTCACTTAAGAGAAGCTAGAATTAAGGTGAATTATGTTAAGGCATCGGGTCCTAATCGTGCAAAAGTTTACTTTTTAACATCCAATGATGCAAATTACTTTTACTTGAACAAAGAGTTTCAAGAGAAGTATAAGGTAAATGTCAAAATCCCGAAGAGTCTTTTACACAGAATGGGACTAATAGATGGGTTACCGTTACATATAAATTTAGAAGTAGTACAAGATGAAGCAGAGGCTGAGAGAAATATTCCAAAACTCAAAATGGAAAGAATGAAGAAGAAGATTGATCAAGAAAATGGGGAATTTGTGTTCAAACCGACCAAATTGATCAGCGTAACGTTTCAATCACAAAGGTTGCCCTCGCATGTAAAGCTACTCAGTAACATATGTCAGATACAGTGTCTCTCAAAAGTTTTAGGACAACGACATTTTAAACTAGGCAACCCAAATTACGTAAGGCGCTGGTGGATTGCGGGTAGAGCAGGCGCGGTTGGCTGTATAGCGCAAATGTGCAGTGTACCCCCAGTAATATACAAAATAAACAATAACTGAGAAGTTCATAAGCGTAGAGTGGCAAATTCTCTTAGTGAGAAGGAGAAACCGGGGGCCAGAGCCACTCAGCTCCCCCGTAATTCCGTTTCGTGCAAAGCCTCCGCTGAACCTCCGCAAGCCAACCCCTACCATGCTAAAAGCTTAGGACGGCTAGCAGAAGCTCGACGCGTACATATGGCGAAAATACATGCAGTCGGCTACTCCAGGAAGCTCGTCTCGTCAAAACGGACATGCGCAGTTCGTAGGATCACCAGCGAGCTGGAGTCAACCACGCTCTTCTCTCTTCCAGTGTTGCACTATGTGTTTCAATTTGAATTCATTTGGCATTCTCTTTGTATTTTTATATTTTACAAGACTTATTAGATTAATGAAGAGGGTGTAATATAAATGTAGAGGTGACCCCAAACAAAAGCTAGAAGTAAAGATGATGGGGCAAATAAGATAAATATGATAGAAAACAACTTGCCTACACATTCAGAGTTTTCATCTTTAAGATGGAAACACTTCAGGTGGAAGGAGCCGAAAAGTCAAAAATAGCGCGAGGGCGAGGGGTTGCTTATCGGACAAGACTTAAACAACCTTTTGGTCTTCTTACGTCAGACTAAATGCTTTCGTTGACATGTTAGGCTTTTTAGGTTTAGTTGTCTTAGAATATATACACTCAATTTTCGGGGCTTACCGTGCTTGACCAAAAATGTAATATTTGCTATTTATTCAAGCCTAACCTAACAATGAAGGCATTTCGCACTTACGTCAGAAGACGACCAAAAAGTTGTTTGGGTTTCGTGCGATCAGTTATACTCTAGCGCGAGAGGGTGTTCGAAGGGACGCGCGCATTTAACTTTGTTACGTGTCATTGTCTCCATACTTGTAAGTTTGTTTTGAAGTGCATGGCTGGTGATTGAAATATATATGGCATAGTGATACGTTGAGTGAAGTGAGGTGGATTGTGTATTGGAAGGAGTGTAGTTGTTGCTGTGCGAGAAGTTAACATATTGCATAGAATAGAATCTAATCGCTTTGATTTAGCGATATACTTTCGAATAGTTATATAAGAATTATCTTGTAATCAAGGGGACTTGGGTTCGATTACTGATACATACTCATTTTAGCAGGCAGAGATTTGTATTTTTAACTGTAGGTTCAGGATCCAGTTCCAATAATATAGTCTATTTGACAGTGGTGGGACCAGAAAAGAGTTGGCAAGAGTGGAAGAGGCAAAATTGAGGCGAGAATATTTTCTGAATTCTGAGATACCCCTAAATACAATACCATACGAAAATCTTAAAATAAAATAATCGCCCCCTACACACACACTCCTTGGTGCTGTCACTGTTATCTGAGCATAAAGCAAATTAACTTTGTCAGTAATCTACAGGCCAAAATTTGATAATTTTCCCAGTACTATCTCTACGAACCAAAGCGTGTAGTGTCTCAAAAGGTTTAGTTAAGTCCACTTTGCATAATTTTGGTGAACCCCCAGGAAAATTATGCACGAGCCGCGCCTGGTGTAGAGTTAGGCTAAATTTCAGGGTTGCCATATGCACAATAGATATTTGTGAAGTTCGCGAAAAGAATAAAACCAAGTATTATTGTATAAAACTCTAAAAAATATATCAGCATTACATTTGTCACAAATAAGAAATACTTTCTGAAAGAAAGAAAATCGATTTTCTAGTATTTCATCGCTGATGAGTCTACACAAAGGAAAAGAGAAGAGAAGAAACGAAAAGGGACAAAAAATGAGAGGAGAAAAGAAAGAGCGAAAGGGGAAGAGGAAACGTAAAAGAGGGAAGAAAATATAGGAGGACAGATGTGGATAGGAGGAGTAATGAGAAGAAAGGAAAAAGATTCCAGGAGAGATGAGGAAAATGGAGCAAAGAGGAGAAGAGAGAATTTGAAAGAAATGAGAGAGAAGGAGAATAAGAGGTTTGATAGGAGAGGAGGAGAACAGAAGAGGGGAGAGAGAGTAAAAGAGAGAACATGAGAAGAACGAAAAGAAGAGGAGAAGAGTGCAGTGAAGTCGGAAATCTAAGACAGGAGAGGAGATAAGAGGAGTGGAGAAGAATGGGATGGAGACAAGAGGCGAGAACAGGAGGGAAGGCAATATGACATATAAGCAAAGGAGAAGAAGGGGAGAGATGAAGGAGAAGGAGACAAGAGATAGGAGACGAGAGAAGAGATGAGGTATTTGTAGAAAATATCGTCTCAGCGTCAAGAATTGATGCATTGATCAAAATATCGACATGAAACATTCAATAATATTTTAAAATGAATTGGAGAATGTATTAGATCTGTGCGAAATGCCATTTGGCTGAGTTCAGAGCGAGATAAAATTTGCCACGTAAGATCTTTGATTCTACCTGCGATTATACCACTAAAAACATGGATGTAATTTTCATATTTATAAGAATTATCCAAATTTTCTCCATTTCTCAGTTCGTTGAAATGGAGGTTTTGTTATTTAACATTTATCCTCCCCCCATCGTTAATTCCAAACAGAATCATTCCGTTTCACACTGCATGGACAATGAACACAATGAGATATGTCTAAAACTTATGAATAATTTCTGCCACCGGATTGGTTTGAACACACGACCATCAGGTTGACAATATACAACGGTAACCACTACCCTACAAACTTTCGTTCATGAGAATAGCTAGGAGGAGCTGACCAGTGTGAAATGTAGAAGCAACTCTCCTCCTACATGAAATGTGCAAAGAATACTTGTTTGTAACAAAGAAATCGAAGGTAGTAGGAATCGGCGCAAACATTTAATGGAGAATTGCACATAATGAAAACTTTTCATTCGATATTTGTGGAGGTATCCTTACATTGAACTGGAGTGGATAAAGGGGTAAAATTAGTATGTCCTCAATTACCACAAATATAAATAGTCATTTCATTAATATTTGTCAATGTCTTTGAAGCAGTACACAATTATCGTTAGAGTATCATAATTCTCGATCTTATACGTAAAAATATCCCTTTGAACATGTGTCAATTCATTTATTTGTTTAATTTTTTTTTATTAAATTCCAGATGCAGAACAATGTAGCTACTCTACACTGCTATTACAAATAATGCTACAATGCTCTTGTTTAATAAAAGAAGAATTAAAAAAAAGAGCACGTCGTAAGGGGACTCGAACCTGGGACAGCTTGATGCCCAGTCGAGAACTCTAAGCAATACAGCACGCCTTTACCTTCCTTTCAAACAATAATTTTTATATATTCAGTCACTCCAATATTGTAAATGTCGTTGGATATTCATGAAGTTGAACTTTTACTTTAAGTTTGAATTTCTTTTCTTGTATTTGCAGCTATCTTCGAGAAAATATCTCGAAGTGATGAAGAAAAACGAGAATTTTGATGTAGCGTTAACAGCGATGTGCACAATTTTTAATAAATTCTTAAATAATGGAAAAGTACCAGAAGATTGGTCCAAACAGTAGATTATTCCAATTTTAAAAACAGGCAAGGACCCTCAAGTAGGTAACTCATATAGACCTATAGCTTTGACGTCAGTTATAGGAAAGATATTTGAGAAACTGATACAAAAAAGAATAGAATGTTTTTTTTAGAAAGCCAAAACATATTTCAGTTCGAACAAATAGGATTTCGAAAGGGATTAGGATGCCAGGACGGATTAATCACTCTATCCTCTTATATTTTCGACTCACTGAAAAGAAAAAGAATTCCATTAGCTGCATTCTTAGATGTAAGCGCAGCTTATGATAATGTAGATATTAATATCCTAATCCAAACAATACAACAGCTAAAAATACCTCACAACTATGTTTTGATATTATGGAAGTTACTGAGTAAAAGATCTGTATATTTCCACTTTTTCAGTGAAAGTAGAGGACCTTATTCAGCCTGCAAAGGGTTATCTCAGGGAAGTCCTTTAAGTCCTTTGTTATTCAACATACATATGATCGGGATAGAAAGGAAATTAATTCCAACAGTCAATTATCTTCAATATGCAGATTATATCTGTATCTATATAATATTACAATTTTTAGTAAAAAGAGAACACCTCCAATAGTTCACTCAATGTCTCGAAAAACAAGAATTCCCATTACATCAAGAGTAAAATATTTAGGTGTCCTCTTGGATGAAAAACTAACTTGGAAGGGTCAAATTAAAGCAATACAAGTCAAATCAGAAAAAGTGTTTAATTTGTTCAAAGGAATAGCAAATACTCAGTGGGGATGTCATCCTCGAGTTATGCTTTTATTTTACAAGAATTATTTTCGGCCTATGATAGATTATTCTCTATTGGCAATGTGTAACTTGACAGAAGGAAAGTTGAATTCCATTGATTTCATGCAAAGGAGATTCTTGAGAAGATGTCTAGGCGTTATGAACAGCACTCCAAACGTAGTAGTATACATGGAAGCGGGTGAATGTTCCATTTCATGTAGACAGAAGATGTTAGCAGCAAATATGCTCTTCAAAGTGAAATCATATTGTGAGCATCCTTTCAACAATGTACTAAAATATATGATACACTTACATGAAACAGGAAAAATAACAAACAGAAAAGCTGCTATGTGAATAGAATTGTATAATTCGTTTTGTCAAGAATACCAGGATGTTCTACAGATGCGTTCACGGCCAGTTTTTTCATTACATTATCCTCAACACTCTGGATAATATTCATTTCCCTCGTTATTCGCACATATCGGAATATTTTACTTAATGGCAAAATTTTTTATTACATATACACAGATGGATCTAAAAGTGAGTCAGGAGTTTAGATGGGCAGTGTACGATCCACAACATAAAACAGACCTATTATTTCGGCTTCCGCAAGACTGTTCAATATTTACAGCAGAATCTTACGCAATTTACCAAGCTTTAATGTATGTCCAAAAATTAAATTTACGAAAGCTCTTAATACTTACTGACTCGCAAAGTGTATTACAGGCGCTTAAATCTTCTTACAAGAGTCTTTAAAAATTATCCCCTTATATTGTAAATTGTATACAATTAGTTCAAACAATACAAAAATCTGGAAAAACCATTGAGTTTTCTTGGGTTAAAGCTCATAGTAATATTACAGGCAATTCTCATGTAGATGAATGTGCAAAGAAAGCAATGTGTCTTCCAAATATTACGAACTTATCATTATACTATACGGATCTTCTCCCTAGAGTAAAGAAGAAAATTCTGAATGAATGGTTTGGTCGGTGTCGAAATGAACTTACAACAGTTGGAGAATCATACAGACCATTTGTTTAATTCAAAACACACAAACCATGGTTTCATCTTGTAAGTGCTACAAGAAATGTAATTATATTAATTAATAGACTGAGAATGGGCCATTTGTGTACTAGGCAACATTTATCCAAAATTGGAATAACGAACAATAAGAAATGTGAATGTGGCTGGGAAAGTGCAGATGCACAACATATAATACTGGAATGCTCAAAATATAATAGAGAGAGAAATATCTTGTATAAAACTTTAAATCATTTAAAGGTTCAGTTTTTAAAAAATTCTTAAGTTCAGTTGTTAATCCAGATGTGCAGATTGGTTATAGTTTATCATTTTTAAGGGAGTGTAACATACAATTGTAAAAGGCAAAGTGTTCTTTAAAAAAAACAACTAATAATCTGATATCTGTAAAATAGGGGGGAAAACTGATAATTTTAATGTAAACAATTGTGTACATTTTATATGTGTATTGTTATGGACAAAAGCGGCATAAAAGCTGTTAGGTTTCAAATAGAGGAATGAATGAATGAATAAACTAAGTTACCAGAGGATAACGAATCCAGTAAATGTTGGAAGAAAGAAACATCGGAGAAAACTGAAAGGTAAGTCTTATATTTAAATGCTTGTTGCTTAATCCATCAAAAGCAAAACGTTTGCAATATGCAAGAGTGATGCAGAATGTATGATTTATTTATATGTTGAGGAAATACCTTCCGATATAATTTCTGTGAGAATATCGCTTCAACTTGTCTACTTTTCAAAGCAGCACGCATTTTCCCTTACAAACGAAGTTGATAATTCTTTGCAATTGTAAAATCAGAAGAGATCGTTATTTTAAATTAGGCATAATGCAGATATTACAGTTTTGTGATTATTCCTAGAGCATGAAATACCTTGATATAGATTATGTTCTGGCATTAAATCGATATTGCACAAAATGCTCTACTATCGTTCCTGTAAGATTATTTTCGCATTTCACTGGTGCTATTCAAATGTACTACATCGGAATTTGTATTACGAATCAGTCGTTCATTATAGTTTCACTTTGCCCTTGTACATGGTTGAAACGAGTCGTTTCTGACCTCTTTTGAACAAGATTTTTCTCCTTTTTGTTTTTGAAACTTGAACACGGTTCATAAATCTCGCAAATGTTAAATGCATTAAGTAGGTTAAGCTAATTTAGGTTGGATTGGAATAGATTTAATGTGAGATCCCCGAATTTTGTGCAAGTTCTGGACAACGTTCTGTTAACTTCTTTCACAGCATCAGGTCAGAAAACCGGTTTCGTAAGCTGTATAAAACTCTTCGGTTTTCTCATTCTTTCATAATTTTGAACGCCTTGTAATGGTAGTGCAGCATTTCGAATACGTTCATGCTTTATGTATTTAAAGTGTAAAAGTACACCCTAACAGCTAAAAGGGTAAAGTCCTAACCGCCTACCAAACAATAGTTTGCGTGTTTACTGAGAATTTACAAATTACTATAGATTAGTAAAGATTAGAAGTTCAAATATTTTACAAGTGCAAGGCCAATCATTTATTTGTGGGTAAGATTGACTGATTTTCAGAGAAGTCATAATTTGTCCACATTATGCTACGAATATTTGATGCAATAACCTACTGAAGTCCAAGTCATATTCATAGGCGTGCGCACGGGGGCTCACGGACGTTCGCAGATTTTTTCCACATAGGGACAAGCAAGATATTTTTTCATGGGACATATTACCCCGATAATATGCCCATGGGGCTGTCCACTCAAAAACACCACTTGAATTTGAAATTATCGCATACTTGCGCCCCTCCATTACATAATAATTAATGTAAATTACTATGACTGAAATCAAATTATACATGTGAAATATATACTTTTAGATTGATATTCGTTTTCGAAGAGGGAGGTGTGGTAATCCTTGCCTCCCTTCTAGACGTTCTATGCCCCTACATTATTATACTTTCACTTAGAAATTTAGTGTAGAGGAATCTTATGACTGTTATTAAACGATATTATTGGAGAAAATGAAGTATTTCAAGCCGATGAAAATTCAAATTAACTACGGGGAAGGGGTAGCAGTGGCGCAACCACAATGGGGCACAGGGGCATTGCCTTATCCCAATCTTGGACAGAAATCAATTCTAGGAGGGCAAACATTGAAGTAAGAGAAAGTAAGGCTAGCAGAAATTAAGAGTAGCAAGACAATAGGATACTGTGATAGACTTTTCCCAGCGTCCACCCCAAGGTTTATTTTTTTTTGTTTATTTTTTTTTCTTATTTTCGAAAGTTAGCGTGGGTCGTGGGAACTCACATGGACGTCACCCCTATTTTTAACCACCTCCTTCGCACAGCATGGTGCTGTCACAGTATGTGAATTTACCACCATGCGACTTTCACGGCCAAGGGACAGAATGCAGCAGCCAGTCTAGAAAGCTGAAAAAAATGTAACAATAGAGCTAGGTCTCCCCAACGAAATGCGCGCCTGGACGTCAGTGTTGCCAGGCATGTCAAAATTTCACCGGCATAAGTATGTAAAGGTATCACTTTGTCTTTTCCTCTTTCAACTTTCTAGATCTAGTGATTTTCTTCCATGCTAGATGGCTCCACACCCTCCATTCTGGGGGGGGGTCTCTTCCGATTCGAGTCGCGCCATATTTTCAGACATTCTCACGTCAAGCCTTTTCTCTGTCCATCTGTGCGATCATATATTTGTCTCTCGAATATTTACAAGCCTGTCACCATTTCGAAAACATCCCTTGCGTAAATTTCAGAATTAAGCTCAATGGAGAACTATTTACCTTCATAAATTTCGAACCTAGGCATGTTTCTGTCGACTTTAGTAAAAGGGTGAGTTATATATAACGTTGTAAACTTGCGAGGTCACACACCCTCCATTCCATGTTCATTGTCAATAGTGCGTCAGTAGTGCATAATGGAGAAGAAAGTGCAAGCTCCTGATTGGTCAGAGGAGCACAATAGTGCAAAATAATGTTTCCAGGAGTGTGGAGAGTCCTGGGACAGACAGTCTAAGTTTTAACGGTGAAGAAGTAAGGAGGCGAAGTGGTCGCTCTCGAAAAGTTCTTTGATTCTTTGCCTTGTACACTCAAAATCGAATGAAACGTCCCCCCTTACGGTTATGCAACCCGGAATTTTATATCATCTAGTTTCGCCAGGAATATCAGCTCGCGAGAAGCGTAGTGTTTCCAACTCTTGAATCTAGCCACAGATTCACGCGACCGGGTGGAGATCTTGCTTTCCTCTTGATTTGATTTTGACGGACAAGAAGTTTATTTTGAGAATGTCTCTGGTAATAATAACAAGTGTTATTAACATTTATGCTTGAGTTTTTTTATTATTCTTTTACCACTTCCGAACGAATATGTGAAGATTTTTTTTTTCATTTTGCAATAACGCTTTCGGCATTTTTCCTTTAGAGTTATTCTTTTTGTTTTTAAATTTTTGGCGACATCTGATTTGGAAAAAGTTCCACGAAGTTTATTTTAAGTGTAAATGCATCTGGACATAAAGTGTAGAGTGGGATTCGAACAACAAATATGAGCTTCCGTCGCTAATCGAACCAGCGCTCCTTTCATTATGTTTTCTTTCCACGATTATTAAATTTTGCTTCCTTCAGCCTACTTCCGATTGTCGTATATTTCAATTCGTATTCCCGTTTTTTTTCATTTGCATTGTTCGAGCAGTGATAACTTTCTCTCTTAATCTGGTTATTCGAATACTTTTATACTTAATTTTTTTTTCCTTTTCTCGATTTTCCCTTCGCACTCATTACAGATTTTGGTATCGCGCTTTTTCATATTTTCAGTAATTTAATTCTTTGACTATTTTTAATTTGCCCTTAGTCCGAATCAAGAAAATATGTTGGGAAATGTTTCCCGTGTAAATCTTATTGTATGGTGGTGTAAAATTGATACCAGCTTTTTCTTGCGATAAGGGTTTTGAAAGTGCAAGGGTATCATTTATTAACCATGGTGGGAAGGGAAGGGGGCGGAGGGGTGCCAGAAACCTTCCAGTCGGAATATGCCTGAAACGAAAAGTATAGATCGACCAAAACGAAAAAAATCCTTGGGACGAAAAGTACCCGCGCAGATCTCCCTTCTTCCCTTCAGTTCGGGCCATAAGGAAGCATGGTCCACTCTCCCCCGCCCCTCCTCGCGGGAGTACGGTGCACAGGAGTCGTGGGTCTGCGCAGGTTGTTTTGCTTGTGGTTCCACTCTTCCATCAGCAGGTGCGTGCTGAGAAGGCTATGCTATCTGCGAGTGAGGGGAGGGGGTGACGAGCAACACTGCCACAGCGAGTCGCTGTAAATGATTTCATTGTCTGTGCTGGGTGAAACCGGTTCTTGGTGCTCCTACACTTTTCCGATACATTTCTGCCAGCCTTTCTAGCGAAGCGAGGTCATATGTTCCAGATTCAAACTCTGGTCAGGCATGAATGTATCACTGAGTTTGTCCCGCCACAATTTTATAAATTGATAATTCATCCGTATTATCGCGATTAACTCAAGAGGCAGAAGAGTGATGTAAAATAACCGAAATAGAAATTGATGCATTTGTGCCTGGTGCTAGTGTAACGACGAAGTTAACTCTTTATAAATGATGAAATAGGTAGCCCTTGCGCTCAAATACACTTATACCTTGCCACAAAAAAATCTAACTTATCGCTGATCTCTTACTACATTTGGAATACAGCCAAGAGCGATGTAAAGCAATGCAATTACATTGTGAATGTTTCACATCCTATAGTCTTTCTTTTTCTCGTAGCGGGGGCGGGGGTTCATTCATTACAAATATCTAGGAATGGATTTAGCAGCAATCCGTGATATATTTAAGTATCATAACATGCTGCGTAGCCAGGGTTCTTGGGTCCTAGCCTCTGATAATGAGTTTTTCTTTTTCGTTGTTTTTTCAATCTTCATCAATTTCCCTGAAGCATCATTCATCCTCTGTCGCCATTGGCTATATGTAAAAATTGACATAAAATTAGTAAATTTTGAAAAGAAAACACAAGGATCTGCTTTTCTCATAGCTCGCCAAACATGCACATTTCTGTATTTTATGCTTTCAGCGCTATCATTATTCTTGGCAGGCAATGGAATTGAAGCAACTCTCACAACTAACGTAAACTACATATCACTCAGGCATGACAATTCTCGCGGGCAAAGTGGATTTCTTTGGCACATGGTAGCGCAATAACTATCTTCTGGCCTAGATTTAAATCCGTACTTTTTATTCCAGTTGAGTGATTGACTCACAATTTTGCCATTGAAGGTTTGGGTTGTATTTGGGTTAAACGTATTGTGTTTTTGGTGCGCTAGGAAAAAGCAATCCCAAAGGTTCGCACTGAACAGAAAATTGTGTGCTTTTCCTCTCTCTCTCTCTCTCTCTCTCTCTCTTCCAACTCCGTCCCTCTCTCTCACCCCAAGTCCCCACTATTTAGGTAAACTGTCGTTAGAAACATATTTTCCGAAGAATATCCACATTGAAAATAATATTCCCCAATTGTTTTGATAGGGCATTTCTATTGCTCCGAACGAATTATCTCCGTAAGAGGACTAGGGCCTCCCCTATGGCGCAATCGTAGAGTCATCACCTTTAATCAAGGGGTCCCGGGTTCGATACCCGGTGGAGGAACGTAGTGGTTCGGAACCCACTATAAACTGTAGGTCCAGTCCCAATTAGCCTTTCTGTGCATAAAGTGGACTTAAAAAAACAACAATTCAATTCAATTCAATTGAATTATCTTATCAATATTTTTAAATCTGCATGCACCTGCTTAATTTAATAGATTATACATTTATATTCATTGCGGGCAGAAATGTGCGAGAAAACAATGCATTTTTTTCAGGGAATGCATGAGTCAATAATAATGTATATTTTACGGCATATACTTTTTTATATTGCATTGATTCAATAGTATCCTTATTTCCTAGAGCAAGCGTGAGTTTCTTTGCACACACCACGCAGGCCCTGCTTGACGTAAATCTCAGATGCAGTAACTTCACGGTTGCCTTTTGCCACCACGCTTTGGCTTTAATTCGAGCCCCGGTGGGTGCTTCGTTCGAGATCCTGCAGCAGTTTTACTCGTATCTATGCCTTGAGCATGCCACTTGCAACGGAACCAATAAAATGAAACTTTCTGCACCGGAATGGGCGTGAAACTCTACATGCACCAATGATAAGGTGTTTTCAAGAGGCATGTGCCACGTGCAGCATGTCCCTTCGGTCCGAATGTTCCTTTACGATATCATTTCATCATGCCTTACTTTCGGAATTTACAAGAGAGAAGATAGTCCGCATGTTCTTGTGCGGCGGATCTGCTGCACTACAGATTGCTACGACCCTTGGTGTGGACGATTCATGCGTCAGGCGTTGGATTCGGTGTTACGAGGAAGAAGGTGACCAAGGAATGAAGTGAAGACCCAACAAAGGCCGGCCGTGGAAGGCAACCAGGGAAGAAGATGCAGGCATCATTGAGATGAGCGAGGGCAATCCCTTCATGGCTACAACGAAGATTCGCCAAGAGTTGAAACTGGAGTGCCATGCTGCAACAGTTCGGCACCGTCGAGCGGCAAAGAATGAAGCAATGACGCATTTCCATCACGAAGCACGGATCAGTTTTCTTTACAATATTTACCAGCTCCTCAAGAATTTTGGCAGAACGTAATTTTGAGCGACAAAAAAGTATTTTCGTCTGACGAAAATGGTCAGGTTTATGTTTGGAGGCGCAACAAAACTCGCTACGGCCCCGAGAACATTTCTACCCATGCTAGGAGTGGCAGGATATCCGTGGCGGTGTGGGGATGGATCAGTTCGTCTGGAGTAGGTGGATTGGTGGAAGTGTCCTCGAGAATGAATTCGCAGGAATACATCGCAGTGCTGGAAAACCACACGCTTCCCAGGGTGCGAGAGAGACACCTTGAAGATGAGATTTCGCACGTGACTTTCGATCAAGACAACAGCAGCGTCCATACATCGAAAGCGAACACCACCTGGTTTAATCAGCACCCAGGAATTTCAAGAGTAGATTGGCCAGCGAAGTCTCCCAATCGAAAACATTTTCACGTGTTTTATGTTTGGGAGAGTTTAAGGAGAAGACCAAACATCTGCTCGTGGAATCCTTGCCTCGTCGACTAGATGCAGTGCTTGAATCCAACGGCGGGTGGACACAGTATTGAAACCCCGCACGGTTTAACCGATGTTCTTTGCTACATCCCAGAACAAAACTAATTACACACATCTCCATATGCAACTTATGTTTCCAATTCTTTTTTATTGATACCTTGGTGCTCATGGTTACTTTTTCACACACCTGCACCATTATATTATATTCTATAATATTAATATTCACATTATTGACAGATATGATTCACATAAAATTCAAATGCGCAGCACACATGCACCCATCCCTAACATTTAACTATTAGTTACATTACACCTATCACGTTGTCACAGTTCTAAATCAGTGGTGCCCAGGGGGAGGGGCATTATGGCACAGACTGTGATGGAAATTTGACTGAGTAAACAGGGAACAAGTTTAGTTACGTTAACAATTAGCCATTGCTGTTATACAAATAGTAATTTGTAGATTGTCAGGGGAATTGTTACGGGTAATAAGTAATATTGGTGGGGGGGGGGGCGATATCCAACTCTTACATATTAGGCCTTAGATTGATAGGGATATTATGGTGGGCGATTAATGAAGTTAGTGGGATTTTCAGGTAGCTGGATTGATAATTATTTTGGGGGCAGGGAATCCCAACTCTTGTGTATTACTATTACGTCTTAGATTGCTTTTTTGGAGGGAGCAATATCAACAGGAAGTCTAAAATTGGCTTGGAAATTTGGTTGGGAAGATTGAGTATTAAATTTGAGGTGGAGGAGAGGTGAATAAAGTTTTGATAAAGTGTTATGTCTTAGATTGTGAAGGGACTCGGACCCGGAACATTCGGTGTCTGGATCGTTAGTCCATCACTAACTGCGCTTGGCCGCAGAGAAGGTTCTCTTTGGTGGCCAAGCGCGTTAAATGGTCCACTTCCGATACCACGAAATTTCCGGGTTCGAGTCACGGCTTCAGTATTGGTATCATGGTGTCAATTTAATCTAATCGTCACTCATCCTCATTAGCCGAAAGTGGCAGAAGAGCGACTTAAAATAACAAAGAGGTACAAAAACAACTTTAACCCTCTAGTAATTTCTGATCAATAGATGCGTATTAGCTTTGATTGTTGACTCTTTAATTATAAGCTTACGATTATTATTGTTAATATGGATTGCCATCCATCAACAGAAGGACGGACCAATCGATCATTTAATTCATGACGTTTTTTTGGTATTTGTTGTCCCTTCGGATCAGCTTCGAAACCTAAGGAAATGATTAGATGTCTGTCTGAAGTTAGTGACAATGGTTCTTTAATTTCCCGTCGCTCTTTCAGCCAGCGCGGGAACAACCTTTATGGCAGTGATCCTCTGTTGCCGCGTTTACCTACGAAGGAACTCGTGGCCAAACAACGAATTAGGTCTACCGCTTGGGCAAGAAGCGGCAACTTCACAAAGCCCTCTTCTCCGAAGCAGCCAGCCGGGAAACAGAATTTTGTCAAAATAACCCTTCTGCTCTGTGAATGAACTCCGGTTCTAACAGCGTTTCTATACTTAATTGGACATTATCCATTGTTTTTCTTTTTGATTGACTATATATTCTATCTATATATTTCGAGACATATCAAGAGATCACCTCTTCTCTCATCTTCAGGCGATCAATTTTTGCTATGTCTGTAGTGTGATTGGAACAATGACAGTCCGTGATTTTTTCCAAATCCGGTCCGCTAAGCAACCAGTCTTAGATGCCCATTCTAAATCGACAGCTATAGAGCAAAATATGTTTGAAGTGAAGAGTCTTATTGAATGAAACATAGCTCGACTCACCCTCACATTTGAATTTTTTTAGATAACTTGCTTGCACTTCGTATAGAAAGCACCACGAGACTGAAAATTCACACTATTTGTCATGGCAAATAGACCTTATTCCAGCTTCGCTGAAAGTTCGATGTAGTTGTCAGTCATTAAGTTCAACGCTCTCTGCGCGTGTGTTGTGATGGGTTACCGTGTTCCAATTTTGTTTTAATTCCATTTCATGCTCAAAAAGGCTACCCGAAGTGGGACCTACAGTTGAAAGTGGGATCCGAACCACTAGGCAGTTGTGTCTCCACCAGGAATCGAACCTGGGACTCCGTGATTATAGGGGGTTAACGCGTTCATGGCTTTACAGTTTCGTGAATTCAAGGAAGCCAAGGTGAGAAAAATGTGAAGAACTATCTTCTACACGGAGCTAACTGTGTGTATGTATGTAAAACTTTCTAGCACATCCATTTTCCTACCTTCATTTTATCATCATTACGTTGAATTTTGCACCAGTGATTTTTCACTACGTTCTAGGTCACGTCACTTTGAGTCGTAAAGTATTGTCTGTAATTCAGTTTTAGTATAGTTTGTAGCCTCTCACCCAAAAATTTTTAAGGTGGGAGAAGGGAGGGGGGAAAATAGTGCGAGTTCAATTGAGAATACGAAAATAGATCGGAATGATTATATTGCTACAATATCTTCAGGAAAGTAAAGCGTAAAATTGAATTCTGCCTCTGAGTGAGTCCATGATATTGTTTATGTTTGAAGGTAATATATTAAACATGACTATCAGCATAACCGGACGCATATAATGAGATGATTTATTAGTGTTACCAGACTAAATGTGTGGAGTGCGGCCTGTTGCCTCGTTCATTACGGAATTCCACATGTAAAAATTGATCAGCTCTTATTGCTAGTAACCATTATAGGCTTAGAGCAAATTCTGGCGTTTATATTTCAATTCACTTCCTCAACAAATCCTTTCTCGATTGACTAGATTTTAAGCGGAGCGTCATTCAGTTGTTTGTGAGTGTTCTTTTTGCAGAAGCAACAGCAGCTCGCTCGCACACACAGTGCCCCGCCCACTCGACGAGACGCGTTGTCTGTGCAGTGCAGGACAATGACAGTGTTGCCTCTCTATTCGATCTTTGTATTCTCTTTTGCCTGCCACTACACACACATTTCAGACAATTCTTCCCATACAACAAATGGAAAAGCAATCAGGCAACTGTTAAATGGATCTTTTCTAGATTTTCTATTAACACTTTCCACGGCCAAGATATGTTAACTTGGTTCTGTTTCGTATTCCCACAATTTAGCTTCGTGCAGTAGGGCTTTATATTGCAAGCTAAAAAAAACAACGTAGGCAGGTATTTTAACATTTTAATTTTCATCCGTTTCATGATTGTGTGAAAGAATATGGTGGAAAAATACACTACTTGAGACAATATCACTAATAATAATTGGCCGCCGCTGTGCCCGAGCGTGGTAAGCCGTCGGCTTTTGATCTCGCTGCCGAAATTCCCGGGTTCGAGTCCCGGCCTGGGTATGATTGTTTATGAATGTTCCTTCATGAATTTTATCATACACTAATCCTCATCGTTGCGACTAGCCAAAAGTAAAGTAAAAAAAGATAAATATATTAGTAATAATAAAAATATGAATCTAGCTCCCCATGGTTCCTTTATGACTGTCCTTTTATCAATTCCATCGAGTCATCATTCATCCTCATTGTTGCGATTAGCCAATAAATGGTAGAGAAGCTGCGAAAAATAAGATGTAAAATAATAACAGAATTTTCTCCACAGAAGGAAAAATAAATGCTCCAGAAAACATGCAATACAGGAAAAGAGTGTCCTGTAATGTGAGTCTGTAAACCAAATGTAAATCACGAATGAAGAAGTTACGTGAAGGTTTCGTCTTCTACGAAGCAATACAGGCTTGGATGGCGTAGTGGTAGCGTCGACGCCTTGTAATCAAGGGGTCCCGGTGGAGGCACAAAGTGGTTCGGATCCCACTTTAAACTGTAGGTCCAGTCCCGATTAGTCATACTGTTCATTGTGGACTTAAAACACCAAATCAACAGCCAACCAACCAATACGGGGTTGGAAACACTACGGTTATAGGTTTGGAAACACTGCTCCTCTCGGGAACTACTCTACCAGGCGAAACTAGACGATATAAAATACCGGGTTGCATAACCGTAAGGGAGGCGTTTCTTTCGAATTCCTCTGTACGCATATGAGAGCAGTGCGGATCTGTTGACGCTCGGGCGTGTGAACGTGCAAGTGTTAAAACAGTGCCAAGTACGAACTGTGTGCAGTGCTGATTTGATGACGCTCGGACGTGTGAACGGGAAAGTGTTGAAGCGCCGTCAAAGTACGGCGAGTCCAACGTTAAGATGCCAGCAGAACAGCTTATACAGTAATCACGCGTGCTGAAATGGACTGAACCGGAGACGACCAAGGAACCCACCAGTGGTTCTGGCTGCCATACAGAAGGACTGCTATCATTTCATCTATTACCCCCCCCCCCATCCATATCTCTTCAAACGTGACGTCAGGACCATATTAGAAGACTGGGCCCCAACGATGAACTCAGTGCGCGCTTATATATATTTTTTTTCTTTCTAATGTGCATCGGCAGACAAGGTAATGTGCAAACTGTAGTGTAGTACGCGTACTGCATGCATTATGTAATTGACCAATAA
Organism: Lepisma saccharinum; assembly: GCF_977018435.1. Classification (NCBI taxonomy): domain Eukaryota; kingdom Metazoa; phylum Arthropoda; class Insecta; order Zygentoma; family Lepismatidae; genus Lepisma; species Lepisma saccharinum. Next base: position 105,073,425 of record NC_139232.1, read on the forward strand.
TTTCAACTCTTCATTGCTAATTTAGTTGTGACAGTGTGTATAAATTTTATAAATATGTTTATAGGTCTTTATTCTTGGATCAGTTTTGGTCAACTTGCATAGTTAGCCAAACTAATAGAAATTAAAATTATGGAAATAATAATGATTGTGTTTGCATCTCGATTTACCTACTCATATTAAGTTTCACCTGCAAATGTGTGTGTTACAAGGAGCCAGTTGAGGTTGTATGTATAGCTAGCCGTGGATTTAATTTTTGATTTGTCTTGTTTTGTTGCCCAACTGGTTCCCGGAGGCACTGTTGCCTCCATGATGTGGTGGCTCCCTATTTCTACCGGTAGGCAGTCATTACAATACTCAAAATGGAATTAGTTTTCACGTCTTTCTATCATATTTTTCCCATACGGCCAGGAGCACTTGTAGGGAGTACAGAGGGGCAATTGCCCTTCGACTTCAAATTTTATATAAAAAACAAAAATACATTTCGTAAAATTTTCTTGCTCGCTTCGCTCTCAATATCTGCATTTCTTACAGTCTTGCCAAGACCATACTCATAGCTAGGGGACGGCGGGAGTTGTCCCTGGGCGCTGAACAATCTGAATGAGAAAAATTGTAAAAGAGAACCCCATGGTGCCCCGTTAAATTTATTACGCCATATTAAATCAATACTGTTTTCAATTTGCAAAAATTTGAATAGTGAAATGTTTTGCTCTCTTGGCTTGCAATTTATTTTCTGTACTGCATTGTAAATTAACAGAGACAGTGTAAGAACAATTAAGTACTTCAGACAGTTGCTCCTGTAATAGCTTGGCTTGGAGGAAAAAGAGCGCGCATATTTCAGAGACAATTTATATCATTTTTGCTGTTGGTTTGTTATGGGGCGGATGAATTGATTATGTAATGTATAAAAATAATATATCATGTATATATATATATATATATATATATATATATATATATATATATATATATATATATATATATATATATATATATATACATACACACACATATACCCATCAATGCAATAGAACTAAAACAGTGAGATAAAGTGAAGTTTTTCTTTCCCTACTGAACTTTCAAGGCTTTTGCGCCCCCTAATCAAATTGTCTGCGCACGCCTATGGTCATATTTCACATGCACTGTAATGATAGATCTGGGTCACTGAAGTGGGCTGACACCGTGAATCAAACCTTTCATAATTCTCTTATAACAGGACCACTTCGTTAACCATTATGGTGCAGTTAAGATCAATTATATTCACATCCACTTACACAACATCTCTAAGTTGTTTTCATTTTATTATTAACTCAACTTGTCTGTGGTTGTAACAATGTAATGAAAATTATTATTTCATCTTTGTTAAGTTCATAGTCTCATACACCATATTAACAAAATTTTTATTTGCTCCTTTTGCAGATGAACATTTGAGAATCTATTTGATGTGTCTTTCAAGAATACCTTGAAATTTGTGAAAAGGACAACAGATTTGACTAACAATGGCAACCTAATACCGTGGAAGTTTGTGGATATGCTTCTATGGAATCAAAATCGTCTGTGTGGATTTTTTGAACTGTACGCAATTTGCAGATACGTGGTTGAATGGTGATGGTTTACAAGATATCAAGAGTCCAAAATATACTCAAGAAATGATGTTGCAAGACTTCTTGATATCTGGTTGCAAGTAGTCAGCAATTTGGAACGGTATATTTGAGAAACTGAATATAACGGGAATGGTATAACTTGTTTGTCTTGTCTGTCAAGTTATAGAACACCTTCCTTGAAATTTTTGCTAGTTCCAATTTTTAAGGATATTTGCTTTCTGAATGGGATGATGATTTCAAGACAGCAAGAAGCATACGCATCTATGAGAGAATGACATAATGTTTTGCAGGATGAGCAAGAAGGAGAATGAAGTTACATTGAAACAAAAATATAAATGTGAATGTATACGTATATCCTGAATATATAGTTTTAGTAGTCCCTTCATGCTATGATTTTTGAATGATTTGAATTTTATTCTAATGGTAATTATTACCATATTGTATCTTAGATAATTTCTCTCACAATTCTTATTTGATTAATACTGAACTCTAAGATATCAACAGTGTTTGGAAAGTTACTTTTCAAAAGTAATTCAAAGTTAATCACTTGAGAAATTAATTCAGTTATAATTACTGTAGCTTTAAAACGTATCTAATTTAGTTACTATTACAATTACTTTATTCTAGATTAGTTATATCTTGTAAGACATGGTTCAGAACATGAAATGCAAGCGCACTATTCATTTCATCACAGATGACCACCAACAACTTAGCATTTAGTTTCATATATAATTGAGGACTAACATTGTAAGTGCCAAAAGCGAAAGTGTTTGGAAATCGCATCGTTCCGCACATTAGCCCGTAAGAACGTGTACACTAGTAACCTCTTTACAAGCCCTTTGAACTACTTAGAGGGCTACCAGCCACATTTCACGTTTAACACATTATAAAGCATGGCACATTCAACAGTTTAATTTGGAAAACGGTGTTTGAATTACTGTGACACTTACAGCGTTTACCAATTTTACTCTTCAATTATAACTACTGGTCTCCGTGTTGGAGTGGTTAGAACATCGCGTTTCGACGCTAGGAGTCATGATCTTCTAAATGATTAATTGCAATAAAGGTTTTTCTTTAAAGCACTGCTTAGCGATCTTGCCCGTAGTCTTAGCAACTGGATGTATTAAGCAAGACTCTATATTACACTTAGACTTAAAGTCATTAGAGTTAGAAGGTAAGAAACGACTGCAATATTTTATTTCTGCATCTATTTTTTGTACATTTAAAAGTTCTTGCTCATATGCTTGAAATGCCTCAATTCACACTTTTGCATTCTCACCTGAGAGAGGGATATACCTGCTTGGGATATATTTGATTTTGAGTATTGGAAGTGTAGGGTAGGCTCTGGTTCGAATCCCGACATGGGTATTCTTTGTATGTGATCCTTCATAAGTTTCATAATTTATCACTCATTCTCATCTTTGCGATTAGACAAAAACGACAGAAAAGCGTAGTGAAATACATTAAATCAATCAACCATATAATTATGACTAAGTTAATATATTTTATATGTAAATACAGAGGCAATAAAATCCACATCTTTTACTTAAGGATGAAAAAATAATATTTTCTTGTATTCTTGTTGAGCAAACAATATATTATTCAGAATTACTGTTGAACTGTGGTATACCAATGAGAATTGTTGGAGATTATATAGCCTTATGTCGAAATTATTCTAATAAAAATACGCTTGGAATAGATACTTTCTGGTTCTTCGCAATAAATAAGATTGTTCTCATTGTCTCACGATTTCAATAATCACTAATTCATCCATTCTTTCAGGCGGGGATATAATTCAACAAATTGTAAAAATGGAACAGAAGAAAATTCCTTTCTATGCGAAAGAATGTACACTTCTGTTCAGATCAATTGGTACATACTTCAACTCTTCGACCCTATAAAGAGTGATACTTTATGTGAACAGGAGTGTACAACTAACTTTGAACTTAGTTACTAGTTAGGTGGAAAAATAACTGAATTTCAGGTACTAATTTCATAACGTAAGTAGTTTACAGTTAATGTTACTCGAAAATGTTACTGTTACTTCCAGAGACAGCTGCAGAACAAACCAGTATAATTCGAGAAGAACTGTGAAACAGGACGTTTGGCACTGTGCGGAGGCAACGTGTGTAAAATTGTACTTAAGTAGTATGAAACGAACAAATAACCACTGTGCTGCTCCTTTACCTTTATTCCCGGGTTTCAAATAAAGGCCTCCCCGATGGCGTAGTGGTAACGTCGTCGCCTTGTAGCTACTTAAGAGGTTCGATACATGGTGGAGGCGCATTGCACAGTGGTTCGGATCCCACTTTCAACTGTAGGTCCAGTCCTGATTAGCCTATCAGGGCATAAAAAGGACTTAAAACGTGAATTCAAGGTTTTCAAATAAATAATTTTCTTAAAGTATAGTAATTTGAGCTTTAATTTCCATTGCAACACAGTTAAGCCTTGTTTCCATGTCATTAAAATGTTGACGAAGGAAAACGTTTATAGTATAAAAAATACACATAAAAACGTAAAGTTTCCACCTTCTAACAGGGTCTTCTTCAGACGAATATCCACAATTGAATATTCGTCTGATGAAGAACCTGTCAGAGAGTGAGAACGTTACGTTTTTATGTGTATTTTTTTATACTATAAAAGTTTTCCTCGGTCAGCATTTTAATGTTGTTTTTTTTAATTTCCATCTTCAGTTTTCTTCCAATATTGCGAATAAGAACTTTTGCAGGTTTTAATATACCCGAAAATATTATAAGCAAAGATTATTTGGTCTTATCGTCATCCTGAGAAAATGGAACACTTTTTTGTATCAATTGTAATTCTGCAAGAAAAATACATTAAGAAACTGACACTTACAGCCTTGTGGAAAAATTAACATTAATACTTTTAAGCATTTTGAACAATGTTTATAATTGAAAAAATTGAAAATGTATTTTATCTTTAACTTCATTTTACTAATACATGGTGCGGAAAATAATATCTTGTAAATGGCGTTTCAACAATGAAAGCACGGTGCGTGGCGTTGCGTTCTACCCAAGAATATTTTAAACGGTCACTCCATACACAAGGAAACAACTTCGCTGCAGGAAGCGAACGGAAACGTCTCTGCGCAAGTAGTGACACGAGACGGCTCTAGAAGTACCAATGAATACATGAGAGGGAACAGGGGATAGCGGCTGAAGTTACCGGCTCTGGCAGCATCGTGTACTTCTTCGCTCTGCCCACTCGATCCCCCCCCCCCCTTTCCACCTTCTCTGGCGCTATGTGCAGCCTTGTTGCAGCAGAGATAGTCGGGACACAATATAAAGTCTCCGATCAAGGGTAGAAAGTACTGTCATACTAAATGACAGTCAACGCAGGCACGTATCCAGAAATTCCTTTCGGAGGGAGGGGGACAATATATTTTTAAGGGGTATAGATAGAACCTCACAAGTGTATATTTTCTCTTTTGGTGGCAAAACGGGTAGGGGGGGGTGGGGCAAGGAAAGTTTACTTTCTCTTGGTAGACGAGATCTAGCATTAAGAGGCCATAGTGCGGAGGCAAAAAAATTGTAAGCAACTGTCCCCTAAATAGTAGCCACCGTTTAAGGCTGCCATTTTTATCACAACGTGTTTGTCCGTTTCTTCTCATCATGTATCAAAACATATTTGGTGTCTATGAGTGTCTTCACTTAGCTGTTACACAATTGATGGACAATCCACTCGACGATGCGAGATTCAAACTGTGGGCTATGAATTGGACGCACACAGTTCTCGAATATCTCTCCCTGATTCGAGCCTGAACAGAACTAATGTGTCTTGTCTTTCCACGTATGCAGCTCTTATAAAAGCTGAAACCTACCAAATTGTTCATATGCAGGCCTAAGCACCCGCAAGTGTTCAAAATTGTCCGTCACAGCTTCCGCAGTCTTGTCATATATCGGCACGAAACAAAGGAAGTCTTCTCAAACACAGCTGGATCAAAAAAAAACAATTAATGCACAGTGAAACCCCTTCTGTTCCCAACACATCTAATGTTTCGACTTCCAATATGATAAAATGCTCACTCATTTATCTCCAGTGGCGTGGTAGGGGTCATAACCCTCCTTTGGCCCAGTATTTCTAAAAAAAATGAACGTGCAAGGCAGAGAAAGGTGACAAAATGAGGACTGACTACCGAAAAAAGTATACGTAACACCCCCCCTCACCCCCCACGTTCGACAATTCTAGGTATGCCAGTAGAGCAACGGCACGATATGCCAGAGACCCTGGTCCTGGTCCTGGCAGAGCCTGAAAATTCCTAAAATATCTACATGTGCAACATCTTCCTGCTTTCTCCTCTCGACATTCATATAATTTTCGGCTGTTCCTTTGTAGTGGTTGAGTGTGTGTCGAACCCAGTTGGCTTAAATAAAAGTCCTCTTTATCCCATGAAAGTCTCGGACTGCATACACGAAATTTGGCCCGGGCACAAATAAAATTACAGTTGATCTGTGGAACTTACTTATGTCTTAATAAACCGCCACAATATCCGGTACTCCTGTAATATTCACTTTAGAGACCTTCGATCTCTTCGACTCATGCCCCGAACTAGCACTACACTGAGGCTCATAGAGTTCCACAGACGTCAATATCTTCAACTTTGGACACGAACTAGATGTAGACTTCGGTAGTTTACGGGAAATTGTGTTATAGTAATCTTCATTTTCGAATTACTAACAGATTATATGGTACTGATCAGCCGGGAAATTGAAGACGGGTATTTATGTCATCATTATATTCTAGAATGTTCCGCAGATAAAACGTTTGGTTAATATTACCAGTAGTTCGACTCCACCTCTTATTTAAGAACGTTTCCTTTCCCGCTTTCCAAAGAGTAAATAATACAAGGAATCGTCCTACTCGTTGCAGGCTTTGTTGTGCAGCTTCCAAATGATGACAAATCTTTACACAATGATCGCGCTCTCGCTGCGACAAAAGCAATGAAAGCGCAAGAAAAGTTTATGTGCAATATTGTCAATAAAGGGGTTATAGAACATTCTCCGTCTTGCCTCGATAAATACTCTCCTTAAATTATCGTCACATTATTCAAGAAGCCAAAATAGTAATTTATCCGGTATAAACTAATAGATTTCCTGCGGGGGCTCGACCCCCTGATCTCCACCTTGGATACGTGCTATTATCAATAAAATGGTAATGGAACATTCTCTATCTTGCCCCGATAATTATTTCTGTCCTTGAATTATCGTCGCATCTTTCAAGAAAACAAAAACCTAATTTATCTAGTGTAAACTAAAAGATTTCCCAGGGGGGGAAATCGACACCCCACCTTGATCTACACCTTGGATACGTGCTATTATCAATAAAATGGTTATGGGACATTCTCTATCCTGCTCCGATAATTATATCTTTCCTTAAATTATCGTCGCATCTTTCAAGAAACCAATAACCTAATTTTATCTAGTGTAAACTGAAAGATTTCCTTTGGAAGGGGCTCGACCCCCCTGATCCCCATCTTGGATACATGCTATTATCAATAACAGGGTTATATAACATTCTCTATCTTGCCTAGATAATTATTACTCTCCTTAAATTATCGTCACATTATTCAAGATGCCAAAAACATACTTTATCTAGTGTAAACTGAAACATTTCCTTAGGAGGTTAACCCCACCTTATGCCCACCTTGGACACGTGCTATTATCAATTACAGGGTTGTAGAAAAATTTACCTTGCCTCGACATTTTTTTTCTCCTTAAATTTTCGTCCCATTATTTTATTTCACACACACAAGAAACCAAAAAGCCTCATTTTATCTAGTGTAAACCGAAAACATTCGTGGGGGCTATAGCCACCTGAGTCAAAAGGTGCTGCCAACTGTTATCGAAAAATTACAACAAAATTGCCTTTAGTACGGCCTTAACACACTTATCAAAAGCACCCAGGGACGTCAGAACCGGGGTGGCAGGGGGTCATCATGCCCTCACTCATCATCGAGGGGGTAATATGGTATTTTTGCCCCCCCCCCCCCAGTCGCGCCATAAAAAATGTACTAGTTTTTTCTGCTCATTTTTGGTTCTGAATAAAATTTGAGAAAATATTTTTACATTCGACAAATAAACATGGTATGACGAGTACGGTCATAATTTGTTAAATGTTGATAAATTTCGAGTAAGCCATTATAAAATTTGATTCAATGTTAGCATTTTACGATATATACTTACGGGTTGGAAGTGATTGGTTCATTTAATTGCAAGAATTCACGCTAGGTGGCTGGCGACTACGGTTTGGTGCGATCTCCACCTATTTCAGTTATATAATTTCCTCGATTACTAAATTTTAATCGACTTATTTGATTGTCTAACTCCATATTTACGTTTGTTAATAAGTGTGTTTTAAATCAGTACACTCCTCGTGTTAAATATAGCCTTTTTAGCATATTTATGATGCTTAACGTTAACGCTCTGGTTCCAGGCTCAGGGAGATTTCGTATCGCGTGCAGCGTGATTTCAAGATTTCATATGAGAAAACACACACTTTAGGAACGTTAAAATTTGCTTAAATCTATAATGAATAACTATGGATGTGGGGAGATCATGCTATAGACACCAAACATAGATATAAGATTCTTGTCACACTCTGCATGTATATATTTGTAATGTTTATGCGTGTGCAACTTAATTACAAAGTTAATGGAACCTGTGGTTTTTAAAATAGATGAATTGTTGAACGCTAGACGCGGGAAGGGAATTCGTGCTGAAAAGCGGGCGGAGCTCGCAACATGAACGAGGAAGGAGATGGTTTTAGCAGCTGATCGGTGCAAGAGAAAGGTTCATTTGGATAATATTCCGGAGAGTAGGAATACATGGCTACTCTGAATAAGGAATACAGTTACCAGTGAAAGTATTCTGCTGTTATTTCAATTTGAGATGCTTCGTCGTAGAGTGGGAAGTGGTGAAGTTTATCCTTGTCTGAATTGACCTTGAATCGACCCCCACCCTAAGATCGTAAGTGAAAAGCTTTGTTCTTTAGTGCTCTCGAGAGACCTTTTGTATCGAAATTCAACGGTACTGCTGATTACGATACCCCGTTCATAGCTAGCTTTGCGTGTGCAGTGTGGATTGACAAAAAGCCGTGTCTGATCTACTCGGACATCGTGAACATAACAAAGAATAGCGCGACGCCATATTGAGAATAAGTTGCAACTGTACGGAAACCTTGCAAAATTCAAGATTAAATCGCTATATCGAACGACTCAAATAATAAAAAGACCGTACGATCTCAACGTATAAGTGAGTAATCAGTTACAGGGTTATTTTAGTAGGTGTCACGTGACCAAAATAAATAAGAAAGTAAAACACTTATCATAAGGCATGCACGAATGGAATTTAAACTCGATTACACAGGGCATGCCAAACTCATGTAAAAATATCAATTGAATCGTTTCTCAGGAAAATATGTCGTATGTGAAATCCCTCTAATGTTTGTTTGAGCATATGAGATGCACGAAATGTTGATGGTGAAGGGACGTAAACAAATAAACTGCTGTAATCAGTTTCTGGCTACGTCTGTTATTGAAAACAAATCTCTTAAAAAAGGTCGTGCCAGAAATAGCAGATCATTCACCTATTATTTTTGAAACTTTGAGCAGTTTTTGCTTATGGCAAGAGATAAATATTGGCAGTGCAAATTCTGTTCGTTAATTGATATCTTGTTATTTTGAGAACAGATTGATTGATTTAGTTTATTTTACTTCGCGTTTTGTGCCTCTTGGCTAATTTCCGAAGATGGGGATGAGTGATGAAATGATGAAATTGATGAATCGACATTCACAAACAACCAAGCCCGACCGTGAATCGAACCCGGGACCCTTGTTGAGAACAGAACTTATAGAACATGATGTTATTTGTTCGATTTAATTATTACTTTTTCTGCTGTTTTGAATCAATTTTACATCTTATAAAATATCAACGTGATGCGATTTCACCAGAAACCAAGGTCTCTAATATATTTAGTGTCAAATATAATTGTATTAATGTGAAGTTTCTTTCCAGCAAGGGCAAAACTCATGTTCTAGTCACTTGTTATTAACTGATTGTATATGGACAGATATTTGCACTTCGTCCTGTTTATAGCTCTGATATCTCATTGCTTACCTACTAAAAAATATATCCTGTACATTGATTTCCCTTCAAAATTGAAATTCAATCAGTTTTGACCCTAAATTTTAGCCATTTGCATTAGATGTGGTGAAAAAAAATACGGAACATAAAATGTAGTCTGAAATGTACTGAAAACAATGTTTTTTACCCTAGATTTCTATAATTTTTCTTAGCTGAGTTACCATAATTATCGCAACTGCCTGCATAGGCCAAAAATGTTGCAAGTCATGAAACAAAAATGGCCGCCATTTTCAAACGAAGTCTAGTTTTAGAAAAATAATGCCTGTTTTGAACTACCCTTGTACAGGGGTTACAACGACAAATAAATGAAAAATTTTAAAAATGGTCGAGGAACCAGTGCTGGACCATTTAGTACGGATTGACCCTGAAATTTTAGGCAATTTCTAAAAAACGTAAAAATTTTTTAGAAGAATTAAAAAAACCAAAAAATTTATTTTTTGTAGAGAAAGAGCATTTCTTTGCAATGATTTTCAACATCAAAAGTTTTTGGTTCCGTCTTACCCACATGATGAAAATTCAGGTTTTCGTAACCTAGTTTTCCCACCACAAAAATTAGGCTACAAATCTATTATTAGTCTTTTTATAGGCATTTGTAAAACTTTTTGAGTCCTGATGTATTTTTTCTGAAATCCACATTATTTCATTGAACTTTTTGTAAAATTTCAAAGAGATCTGAGGATTGGTTATGGAGAAAAGAAATAAAATGTAAGCAAGGATATCTTGTGTCGAGGATCTCAAGAGTGTCAGACAACACTGATTTGATGACATTTCAAAGTGCTGTAAAATTAAAACCGTTTGAGATAGAGTGAAAAAAAATATGGGGTTTCTTTCATCCATAAAGGAAGGGTGTACACCAAATTTCATCGAAATCGGAATTAAGGGGTGTCAAAATCCTAGTTTTTTGCGTTGGTTTGATGTGGAATGACCTAACAAGGTGTTCGTTCTATTTCCAATGAAGAACATACATGATTCCTTCACGGAAAAATCTGTTACATGTTCAACGGTAATTGCCCCTGTTTGAACGTATACATTTAAAACTGAACATTGATCGCACGGTAACACATCACACCACATTTCGTCTCACGCTGGATTTTCTTGGGGGGATGGGTGCGCGGGGCCAGAGCTGTTTTAATTTTTTAGACACACTTAAAAATATCTGAAATTATAGAAATTATATTTTAAACAAGTACTAAATCAAATTCGTGTTCAAACATTTAAATCAAAAATTGCTCATATGCACTATTAATTTAATTATAAAATCAGGACGTAGTAATATTAATTTACATGAAACAATGTAAATTCACCACAGCGCGTCAAAATTAAATATAATAAACGTCTAACCATAAAAAGAAACACCAATTTAGAACCTCACATATTTCTTGGTTTGTTCTGCCTGCTTATTGCTCTTACGTAATAGTAGAAAATTACGATTGTATAGAACACTGTACTTCAGACTAAGGAACAAAAATCTTCGATTTTTTCAGACTTCTGAAAATATTTTGGTTACAGGCTCTGAGTTTATTGTAGAGCCATCCAAGGGGGGAGGGGGGTAATATTTTCTTTGTCTGCCTTTCCAAGAATCATTTCGCTATTTTAAATTCTGAAAACAAAAATTGTTCTAAGGAGCATTAAGAATATTTTTAATGGCTTGCATGATATTTTAACTTTTTTGCTATCATTTAGTTACGATAGTCCGAGAATAACTTAACATTACAGAAACTGGCTGTTCACCGATGATAGCTTAGTGGCTAATGCAGACGTCTTATCATTAAAGGAACAGGGTTCGATTCCTAGGGAGAGGGGACAATTTTAGTGCTTCGGACCAATGTATCCCGCTCGCAATAGCATATAAATTTGATTATAATTGACAATATAGTAACTGATATTTTTGAAAATTCATGACAGTTTTGAAAAGTTATCCCTACCGTCAAATCTTTATAAATTTAGATTAAACGCAACGATGATTGGAAAGCAGTAACTCCCCAATTCGAGTGAGTAGGTGATAGGAGACGAACGAGACTATTTTGAGGGTGGAGATTCCAAATTTGCGTAGCCCATATTCCGACATAGAATATGCAAATTTCTCCTTTCGGAGAAAAGTTCACTACCAGGTTATTTACTACTGCAGTTTTCACTGTTGAAAAACCGACAAAAAACGGGAGAGAAATGTTCCTGTCTATTAAGTATTATAGGTGCAATATCAGCACTAACCTTACAGAAATGACAACTGTAGAAAATGTGATAGGATGGCTGGTTACTAGGTTTGAATCTGCGATCCCGAGATTTTTTGTTCCCCGTTGCACATATACTAGTGTCACAACATGAAATGTTTACGAGATACAACGTCCCTTATATTGTTTTAATTAATTAGTTCACAGCCACCAAAACTACTGCCCACGTTCCACATCTGGTTTGTCTTTGTTCATAATAAAAATTAATTAGTACATTATGCAATATATTTAGTATGGTGCAATCAACATCTTGCAATCAGTCGCTCAAATAGTTACTGGTTCTGCACATAAAAAGTTTGGGAGTCGGTGGATACATAGTATACATGTGGGGTGAGGGTACACTCAACCCCTAATCCCTCGCAATGACGTATCCAGGTTGTGGGTCCAGAATTCAGACCCCGAAAATTCCTTAATTTTTTTGTGGATTCTGAAAATAACACCCATTAAGTTATTTATTTAAAACAAAGTCTTGAACAATTAAGAACTTTGATATATTGAGGAGCACCTCTTCTAGATCGTGATTTGACCTCAATGAAATTAATATTGCCCCAGTGTATACATACCATCACAGTTTAGTAAGAATAAATGGAATTGAATACGTCAACAGAGCATCGATTGGCTGGTTAATGTATTTATCACCACTTGTTTGTGCAATTATATTACCTAGAGCGGAGATGACGATCGGAGCAGCATCTATAATTTAATCTATAATGTAATATAAATTATTTACATGAGTATATAAAAATAAAATATATAATATAATTATTAATATAATTTATATTAATTATATATATAATATATAATATATAATATATATATATATATATATATATATATATATATATATATATATATATATATATATATATATATATATATATATATATATATATATATATCAGTGCTGGGTTTAAAACCTGGACTACCTCTTTTTATCATAATGTTCAAATGGGAGGCTCTTTTAGTTCAATTTCTTGGATTTTAAGGTGATGTGATAGTGCGGTTAAAATACATACATTACAATTTACTAATAATTATAAAATATCACTGTTTCATTAATATAAAAACAATAAGGAAAACATTTCAAATATTTCATGGTTATTTATAAAATATAGAGGCCCATATTGTGAAATATTTATGTAGTCCTACGTGTGAGAATAAAATATACGCGTATAATAAACTTCTTACCTTGAATATTTATTTTGAACAGGAACTCCATTCTTCTCTTGGCAACCTCTGTGGTAAAATGGTTATTAGCACAGCGCACTACGACACCAGTGGACTCGGGTTCAAATCCAGGCATGGACATGGATATTCTTTGTGAATGTCCCTTCATGAATTCCATCGTATCGTCACTCATCCTCATCGTCGCGATTAGCTAAAGTGGCAGAAAAGCAACGGAAAATAATAAATCAAATCCATTCTTCTCTTCTTTGCGATACTAGAGGCCTGCATATCTTCACGATTTGAAATTTATCCTAATGCAAAAGCAGAGTAAATTGCTTCGGCAATAGTTCGTTAATTATGTCATTCATTTTCATTCACTACACGACGCACCACAGATCATTCAAAACATATATACGTAATTCACTCACTCAATACACTTAAGAAAATCCACACAGTAAGAAACCTAATTTTCTTAAACTTCCTTCAACGCGATTTCCATTCGCAAAATGCCCTTCGTCATCTAAGACCAGTCAGTCTACCCCAGCCAGTCATAAACTAAGCAGCAGAGGGGATGAAAACATCGTAAAGCGTGGTTGGTTGAAGGTCAGCGGCATGCGAGTTCTGCATGTGTTCGATGGTACAGTGTTGTTTTGGCCTAAAATTCCCTATCACATGCCAAATACTCTTTTCCCGTTCCTGTAATGGTAGTTTAGTTTCAAAATTTCCGTTACCTGGGAAAATCCCATGCTGGTTAGCGCATTGGCATCGCTGCAAGGTTTTACCGCCGTTGTAAAACGAAGAGTTTCCTGTCTAAGAAGCCACTACAAATACGTCACCGACCGCCTCCAGGCGCTGATCGGGGAAGAATTTAACCGCTGAAGTCTGTTGGTAGTTTTAAAGGAAAGGAGTCCATCCTCATGTATAGAGCGAGCACAAGGGAAACAAACCTTGGACGAAAAATCACCGCGCAGCCTTTTCTTCCGTTCAGCTCGGGCCATAAGGAAGCATGGTCCACTCTCCCCCTCCTCTCCTCTCGGGGGTACGGTGTACTTTCATTTTTTCCCGTGGTCGTTGTTTGAGAGTGAAGCATCAATCACATTTGATAGTCTATTATTTTCTGTATATAATCTGGATTTCGGCGATAGCCTAGGTAGCCTAGAATATACGCGCCTGATATATATATATATATGAAAAGAGATTTAGAAAAATTGGTGGTGGATCTAAGAACTTGCCCCCCCCCCCCCAACTTCGAAATAAGTACCGACGCCCTGAATCCACCCTCTATGATACTGTTTATTCTCTAACTATGAGGCTCAGTCAATAAATAACGAGGCAGAGGATATTACACCAAAACTATGGTAATTAGAAATGGGTCGACGGACCCGAAATATAGTTGCAAGAGTGACGAAATTGATTCGCGCACGTTCTCGCACTAGATGCCGTTACGTGTCTGGCAAGGTATGCACAAAGGCTGCTAACCGAGCATCGGCAGTGTTCAGTCATTCCATGTTTGACTGCGACGCGTAATGGAAGCATCCAAAGAGAAGCAGCGGGGTGTAGTGCGCTTCTTGACAAGGGAAGGTTGTAATGAGGCGAATCATTACTTGATCCTCTTTTATTTTATATGTTTAATTAATTAATTTAATTGGATAGATCGGGTTTTAGTGTCACATATTTTAGTAATGTTGTGGATGTCTATGTATTCAAGTACGTGCGTATTCTTGGCCGTTGGGTAGGTAGGTGTGTCTCTGGACAGCCGACAACCGGGAAGTTCCCAGTAACGGTTAGGTGATTAGCGGGGCCTATAAAAGGAAGGGAAGGGAGCAGTCGGCCTCAGATGTTTTGGTGCAATACGGCGAGGTGTCTTTTCTCTATGGGGCGAAACGAAGAATTTTTCTTGATACTATGAATCGGCGGATACTTTAACTTTCTTTCTTATAATACACACACTTCATCTTTATTTTTTACATTTAATTCAATAGTACATCTCATGTGGGAAACTGGGTACATATGTACACATACCTTCAGCCACCATTTTTGGTACTGAATGTTATGTTTTTTTCTTACTCGTGGAGCCAGTGTATGTTGCTGAGAATCGGGTTAAGAGTACAAATTATACCTATACAAGGTGTAGGGGGTTGTGAAATCCATCGACGAATTGAAAGGATTTATCCGGCGACGAAAGTTGGTGTCACCACTTTGAGCCGTAGTCGAAACGGTAAATTCGTCAGAGGAAGCACGGAGATTCCCCTCCACCAAAAAAGTTCAAGACCCTCCACACTAGTGCCGACAAGGTCATGCTTTCGTTCTTCTTCGACCGCAAGGGACCACTCCTCGTCGACTTCCTGGAGCATGGAGCTACGGTCAATGCCCAGCGGTATTGTGAAACGTTAACGAAGCTCAGGAAGGCAATCAAATCGAAACGTTCCGGTCACCTTTCTCGTGGTGTCGTCCTATTGCACGACAACGCTAAACCACACACAGCCAAAGCAACAAAGGAGTGTCTGAAAAAAAATTCAAGTGGGAAATCCTGAGCCACTCCCTATAGTCCAGATCTGTTCACGTGTGACTTACACATCTTCGGTGAGCTCAAAAAAGCACTGCGGGGACAACGGTTTCAATCGGACGATGACGTCAAGGAGTACGTGCGCAATTGGTTCCAACAGCAGCCTAAGGAGTTCTACGAGGGTGCCATTTTGCGACTGGTGTCACAATGCGATAAATGCCTAAACAGTGGTGGACAATACTTGTGAGGTTCGTTACGTATGTGCTGTGAAATATCCTCTGCCTCGTTATTTATTGACTGAGCTTAATTTATCTAAGATAGAAAATCGACTTTGCTTTTGTATTTAGCATAAAATATTTGTAATCTGGCTTTCAAGTGCTTCATGTATAATGTAACGTAATCGCTGGTAAGCCTGTTCACGGAGCAAGTCTTGACACATTTTGGCCACTTAATGTGGTTGTCAATCGTGAGATCACAACGCAGTAAATTTATTTTTTAATAGTCAATGCACAGCTCAAAAATTTTACCTCTTTCTAATTTTTTAAACTTTATACATTAATGTGCACCCTTGAAATTATTAATAAATAAATTATGGCATATGTATAGTCTTGTTGACAAATATAAAATAGGGTTTAAAATAGTTAGCAACCACTGAATCTAATGAACTTATGGGGCCCGATGCTGGACTCAGTCCGGTAGTTTGGAAACACTATCTTAGAGCACGGTGGCCCTAAATCTGACGCAAAAACTAAACTGATTGGCCACAAATGGCAAAAGACAAGTATATTTAAAAAATCTAACTACCTCGCATTACAAATTGTGTTTCTTCAAGTTCACTGTATGTTTCGATATGCTAATTGGGATTGGTTTAATTGTTTGATTTATTTGGTGTTTTAAGTCTACTTTATGAACAGTGAGGCTAATCGGGACTGGGCCTACGATATAATGTGGAATCCGAACCATTATGTGTCTGCACTAATTGGGATTGGACCTACAGCTTAAAATGGGGCCTGAATTACTGTGCCTCCATTAGGGACTCCCTTGATTACAAGGTGACATTATTTTATGCAATCAGGGAGGCCCCTGATTCTTTTATGTTATTCAATCGAAATCCTGCTTTTTTCCACTCCCAATTATAAGTTACTTTGGGATCTAAATCTCCCTTGTAGTAGCATATCTATCTCAAAAATTAAATAGGGTGTATGCACAAGTAGTTTCGCACACATATGATGAATAGAAAGTTTTCAATTCTTATGAAAATTATAATAGTTTAATATTAACATTTAATTCATTTTTGTAAATGACATGTGAATGTTCGTTTTAAGTTCATTTTATGCTCATATAGTCTAATCAGGATTGGGCCTACAGTTTTAAGATGAAATTTGAATCTTTATGTAATTTGAAGATCAAATCTGGTATCCTTTAATACAAGACAACAATGCAATTGGGTAGGCACAATCAGAGACTCACATATGGTAAAATCAAATTAGCAACTACAGGGTATACAGAAAGTTATGCAAACGAGATTTCAACTTACGTTATTTCGTACAATGAGAGAGAGAGAGAGAGAGACATGAATCTTACATTCTTCATACTCTGCTGTGTGGATACTTGTTTTAAAGACTAAATTAGGTTATCATGCTGTTCACGAACGTTCAGTAAGGGGAAAATTGACTAAGGTTTAATAGCTTGCAAAAATTTTCGATGTGTATTGATGATCTCTGTGATTATCTACCGATTCGATGAAAATAATTATACTTACTCGGGCAAGAAGCGGCAACTTTAAAAATCAACCTCACAAAGCAGCTAGCAGGGAAACGGGATGTTGTCAAAATAACAGTTCTGCGCTGTAATTGGACACCGGGAGATACAATGACAATAATGTAAAAAGTGAACTTGAAGAGCAGGAAAATATGCAAAAACGAGTAGGTACTGGTTACTTGAAATAGTATACGTAATACTCCCTTCGAAAATCTTGGACACACTACTGCACAATACTACCACAAATATAAATAAGCTTATTGACCACATCTGCTCACCTCCGGCATTTCAGCAGAGCGCACACTAATTGATTTTTCGTGGAGCTTGATATCATCCGACCATTCCTCCGTGGTCAGACCGTCTATCCAATGGTCAGCTGTGGATCCATCCAGAAGAGACTTTTCCCAATCAGTGTCCACGATTTTATAGTTGCTGACTCTTCTCATTCTGTGCAGAGGTTCCGCCTCCTCAACAAAGCTTTCCTGGGATTGTTTGAAATTGCAAATTGCAAGAAACAATAGCGGCAACAAAGCCTTGTTGGTCCACGCTGTGTGTCCAGTCTTCATCTTCTTTCACCGGCGAAAGATTTCGTTGTAAAGCGCTCTTGGAGGCAATGTTCACTAACGTTGGCTGATTATCTGCAAGAACAAGAAGAATACATACTTGGTTACTTTGAAAACCACAAGTCACACATATTCCGAGAAAGTTACCTCGTATAACCCCCGTTCCCCCAAAATGCACATACATTGTACAATAGATGAAATATTTTAACATTCAGAATTTAGGGATGCATTGGGTTTTCTAACCCAAAGTATAAATTATATGTTTGTTTATAAATCCTCTTTATGCACAGAAAGGCTAATCGGGACTGTATCTACCGTTTAACGTGGTATCCGAACCACTATGTGACTTTGCCGGGTATCGAACCAGGAACTCCTTGATAACAAGGAGACGATATTAGCACTACGTAATCGGGGTGGCTATAAATCATAGAATTACCAACATTGAGTATGTGAGCACTATGATCAGTTTTGAGATGGGCCGGGTCATGCGATATGAGTCAATTGCATAACTTTTCACCTCCTTAGCTAGAAATTAGCACAATAACTGTCTACCAACGATCGAAATGGACCAAAGTGCACTTCATTGTTTTATAACAGATGTATGTATCAAAGGAAGTGCGCACACACGTCACGAAAGCCACATAGGTGGACGAGAGGGTTGAGTGGTAGATTTACGTAATCATCACAGAAGATCCTGTGTTCCAGTCTCGGATTTAGCACGGGTAAATGTTCCTTCATCAGTGCCACCTATTCACCATTCATCCCCATCGACGGGATTAGACAATAGGAACCGGAATGCGACGCTAAATATGAAAAATCCAAATAAAGAAATCTATATCTTATATTGTGTAACGTTGTCAACCCTTCAGTACACGGGTGACATTGTTGTTACGTGACTGGACGGGTTGTGCCTATCAGGAACAAAAAAAAATCAATCATATTATAAACATAAAAAACTTGTAAATAGAATAGCTATTTGTTTGAATAAATATGTGTATTACTAATTGATACATAATTATGGAAACATGAAAATCATGATTTTTAAGTTCTTGAACTGTAGTGTTAATCAAAGGTATCATGAAGGCACATCGTACAGAATTTCGGATGCCCCTTTAAACTGTTGGTCCAATTTTGTTTATCCCAGCCAAGAAAACAATGCACGAAAAACAAACCTTTTCGCTTATGTTACGCTTACGTTTTTCAGATTTTTTTAAAAGAAAAAACCCAATTTCCGAGTTAAAATATTTTTTTTATATAGCAGCGTGATGCATGCCACCGTTGTGTTCTTTCAGAATGATTGCGTCATCATCGCCTACAGTTCCGGTGAGCCAGATAGGAAGTATAATGACAATGTACATTTGCGAACTGTTCAGAAAAGAAATATGGAAGATGTCCTTGCCAACATGAATTCTTTCCGGTCATGTAACCCATTAGTTGTCCTTTTACATACCGAAGCGTTGAAATGGCATTTCCTGTATGAAAACTGATTGCACTTTCTTCAATCTGAGCGTTGATATTGTGATCAAAAAGACATTACATTAGTCATGATAGCAAAATTAAAGTTAAAAAGGAGGGAATGTAAATATAAATAGTTAATGAACAATAGAGAGTCGTTAATTATTGTATGGACAAATAAACCGATTCAGAAGGACCTTCCAGTTCCAGATAGGCTTACGCAGAAAACCTGACTGAGTTTGCAATACACGTTCGGTTAAGCTTCTTGGTAAGCCTAAACAAGAATTTGGTAGCCTTTTTGCTAAATCTAGTATTTTGGTATCTATTAACAAATATCACGATTACTAATCCAAATTAGTCCTGGTGAACAATAATATGTTTATTGCCTATTTAAACAATTTTCTGTATATTAGAAACTATAAGATTTGTAAATAAAACCTTAAAATGACGACCAAGGCAAACTTTAATTGTATAAAAAATATACATAAGAACGTAACGTTTCCACCCTCTAACAGGGTCTTCTTCAGACGAATATTCACAATAAGAATTTACGTTATGTCTTTATGTATATTTTTATACTATAAAAGTTTGCCTTGTTCAGCATTTTAAGGTCTTATTAACATGGAAACAAGACTTAACAGTAATACGATTTGTCTGAAGAATTCCCATGTCCTTTGGAAGGAATGTTTACGTTTTTGATTCCATATGGAATGTCAGCGTTACCGTCATGAGGACAATTGAGAAGGTACTTGAAAGCAATGGTGGCACGGAGTGCACTGTGAAAATGTCAGAAAATGAGAAAAATTGATATTTTTGGTGTATTTTTTGTTATTTAGCGTTGCTTTCTGTCTGAATTTGTTAATGCGACGATGCGATCGCATGATGAAAACAACATCCGAAAAGACATACTTCCCGGAACTCGAAATCAGAAACCTCAGTTGCTAAAACAGCAATGAATTCGATGCGCTGACCACGCGTAAACTGGCCCTAGGTTCTCGAAGGGCCGGTAACACTGAATATAGTTTTCTTCTCTTTTTGCAGGTCTTAGGCCACATTTTTCTTTTCTAGGTACATCTTCTAAGGACTATTTCATGCAGTCAAATTTTCGTAATGTATCAGAAAAAACTATCGACAGAGATACTTAAATTGCGATCGGTTACAATATAAATTATGGATATTTGCTCGTCTGTTCATAAGAGCCAGTAATCAACATCGAATGTATCTTGCGACGTGTCAGATACTACAACATTACATATTTGATTAAATAAAAAGAACGTTTTTAAAAAAGGATCAGTTACACAATAAATCTTGTCAGTGGTATATTGTTGGAATGTAGCAACTTAACTGTGAAGGAAGCAGTCCATTTTATTGTTATTTAAGATGAATAAAGATGTTATTTAAACGTCACTACAAAAAAAAAATATTTTTATGCTTGTAACAACAGTAGACTACAAGAGAAGTAGTTGCATCATTTAAGTTAAATTGTTCATTGAGGGTAAATAATTTAGTTGTAAATAATAATAATAATAATATGTGTGCGTGTGTTAGCCCCTCTTGAGCTTGATTCCTTCAACATTAAGCCCATAACGCTGGTCGAACAGAAGCTAAACAAAATTATAAAGTAGAGATTAATCGTAGTCAAAAAGGACTTACAGAAGTTAAGTGCTCATTGCAAAATGGCAAGCACTGCAGCATATTGAATATGTATTCAGGATTAAGGATTTATATACTAAGTTTCAGCAATGAGGATTTAGACCTGATCAAGAAAAATTCGTGTTCAATTTACCTGTACCTTCTCTCGACTCTCTCTGTTTGTGATCAATGTTGATAGTCTGAACCAGATCAACCACACTGCAGGATTGCCTAGTAGCAGAAGGCCTTTTATAATCCTATCCTTAGCTTTTCCTATCGTTCTTAAGCACCCCTCCCCCTTTCCAATCTCATCATTATCACATTGTGAGAGATCCTCACAATGGTTGTCAATAGTGTTGAGTGCCAACATTTTTTTCTATCATGTTCTTACCACGTAACTTTTATAGTATTCATATCCCCTGCCGCTGTTGATAATGAACATTATTTTTTATTATTATTATTATTTCTGTTTGTGCGTCACCGTGGAATGACCAAGGATGTATCGTGAAGCAAACAGGAAGTTAGAATTTCATGTTTTCCCCTGTTGCTGATGTTATCTTAGTCACGACAGCTGCTGATCAGTAACTCCGTCTATTTCGCTTCACTTTTTGACTCTCTCTGCACTCGTGCGTGTAGTTGGTTTCACGGTGCAACGTGGACTCACCTACAACCTACGTAATTGAATTGGTGTCAGGCAGTGGCGGCTCGTGGTCTGGCTCTATGGGTGTGCACCTTAGTCTCGCATCCAGAAATGTTATAACACCCCTGTCAAATACTCGCACCCATTTCTTGAGCACATATTAATGCTTAATGTATTGGCAACCCACGTTTTGATCAACTTTCACTGAAAATGAGGCGATGATAGAGTTATATTTCAGGATTTTTTACAAATTTCAAATATTTCGGAAATTATCCAGCCAATGACGAGAAGAGCGATGTTATTGTGCAATAGTATGTAATTCAGCATTCGATAATCTGACAAAATCACTCAATACATAGAAGTACCGATCTACAATATCAATATTATTGTTGATTGATTGATTCATTTATTTAGTTTATTTTACTTCGCGTTTTGTGCCTCTTTGGCTAATTTGCGAAGATGGGGATGAGTGATGAAATGATGAAATTGATGAATGGACATTCACAAACAACCAAGCCCGACCGGGATTCGAACCCGGGACCTTGGCGTCGCAGCGCGATGTGCTAACCACCCGGCCACAGGGTCGGTCGATTTGCAAAATATATTTCATAAGAACTTTCTCCTCCGCTCCACTGATATTAATGAACAAGGTGAATAATAACATTGGCGTACACCAAAGAAGCCGATCCAACTACCAAATGGAGGAAATCAACTGTAATCTATCTAGCGGTTTTTTTATTTGTAATGACAGACTAATAACCAAGCAAATCAAGCGAAATCAAGAGGATAATAAATCTTAAAGAAAATTACAGTACTCACCCAGTTCACACTGACCTGCTTCGTACTTCAGAATGTTTCCTTCACTTCCGCGTATACATATATTGCTGCAGTCGGTACAGACTATTTGGCTAACTTCCCTCCAAAAATTCAACAACGTTAAATTATAAGTATCTGCTTTCGCTATGTACAGTTTCCCTATTCTTCATGAAATCAAACAGTTTGCACTGAAACCGGTACGAGATTTTGACAGCGCTAAACAATTTTGCAACTCAGTAACAGAAACACACAATGCAAAACAGCTGGCTGATTGATGTCCGCTCCCTTCGCGTGGGTTCATAATTCGGCTACTGCGCCACAGAGACCGTTTATTTTGGCCTAGATGCACTAAGCAAAGGCAATATCAGGCATGTTTAAAATACACGTTTCGCTTTCTATTGCCCTCCTCACCTTCCCCTTTTTCTTCCCCTATCATGCACGGGACACAATTCGGAGGGACAATATACCATCGAAATTTCCCTTTTCAAAAAAAAAATCCCTCAAAAGGCAATGATGTATGGGTTTGCTCGACTCTGTCGCACAATCTCTAATGGAATGGGTTTGCAACAAGCGCGACTCGGTCGACGCGAGTTGACATCACTAATCGTAGGCTTCTTCGCCATTTCTCTTGGTGGAGCGGCGTGGGAACACTTGATGTTTCAAAGGAGATGGAGTTCAATAAATAGG
Source organism: Lepisma saccharinum (assembly GCF_977018435.1). NCBI lineage: Eukaryota > Metazoa > Arthropoda > Insecta > Zygentoma > Lepismatidae > Lepisma > Lepisma saccharinum. The sequence goes on from NC_139232.1 coordinate 105,096,646, forward strand.
TATAATAATAATGCTTTGCATTACAGATTTATTTGGGTGTGCACGTGCGAATGTGCGAATAGGCAGAAGGCGCTACTGGTTCCAAGGAATATAGGTTAAAAGAAAGATAAGCTTTCCAACAGTATTTTTCCGTCTCCGGCCTTAATTAGCCTATTCCTGTTCGGTTAGGCTTCTTAGTGAGTATAAACAAAAAAAACATGGCAGCCTTATTGCCAAATCTAGTAGATTTGACCATATTATTAATCAACTGTGAACAAATATACCCGATTATTAAAATAAATTAGTTCTGGTGCACAATAATGTTATTGTTGCCTATTTAAACAAATATTTGATCATTAGAAACTATTGTTTGGTTACTCCAAACAAACGTTTTCTCTGAAGAATTCCCACGTAGCTCTGTCCTTAGGAACGAGTGGTTACGTGTTTTTGAATCCATGTGGAAATGTAAATTTTAGTGTTATCATCATGAGGACAATTTAGGAGCTACATGAACGCGGAGTACACTGCCAAAATAATAATAATAATAATAATAATAATAATAATAATAATAATGCCAAGACTCGAAACCAGAAATCTCAGTTTCTACAAGGGCAATGAACTCATTGCACTGGCCCTGGAAAGTTTTCTTATCTTTTTGTAGGTGGTCTTACACAACGTTCTTTTTATCGGTACATCTTGTAAGTGCTTTTACTTGAAGATAAATTTTGTAATGTTCCAGAAAATATATGGATTGAAACACCAAAATTACGATTGAATTGAAATATAAATCATAACAATTTGTTCGCTTTTTAGAGGAGCCAGCAATCAATACAGAACGTCTTTGTGAAGTGTTAGAAACCACAAACCTCAAATCTGATGAAATCCAAAAAGGAAAAAAATATATTATCTTGTTTCAGCATAAATTATACTGATTTTACCATGTTAACTCCGAGTGTGAGTCAGAAGTCAAATAACGCATCTGCAAATAAAGTTTAACCTTGCCTTATGACGTCGTTGGTTGGTTTACTTATTTAAGTCTTGAAACATGTCAATTCTAACTAAACTCATTTCGTGACAAATATCCACAAATTATGCATTCACCAAACCGTAGTAGTATGAATAAAAGTACTTTATGTCAGTGTTTTCATCGGAACAAATTTGTGGCTTGCTAAAATAAGTTTATGACTCCGAGTCACGAATATGGAGTAGGTTACGAGAATGAGAAGGAAATTGCTTTGTGTTGGTTTCGAAATACCGTCCTCTTATCTCTAATCAAATTATAAAGCCCCTCTATTACATTGAAATACCTGTAATGCGAAAGGATCTCCCACGCTATAAATGCTATCATGTATTTATTATGTACGTTACAATATTTATTGAAGGCCTACCAAGTTTCGTCGGCTCTTGAAAATAATTTAGTTATAAATAATTGTTTGTGTGTGTTAGACCCTGACGAGCCGGAATGCTGGTCGAACATAGCCTTTACATAATTACTTAGGTATATAATAGAGATTAATCGTACACAAAAAGGATCTCCAGAAGTTAAGTGCTTATTGCAAAATGGCAAGTATTGCAGCATATTGAACATCGCGTTCAGATTAAAGATTTATATAAATCTGCAATTGCGACCTAAGTTTCAACATTGAGGATTTAGATCTGATCAAGAAAAATCGTGTCCAATTACTTATATCTTCCCTCAACTCTCCTGCTCCGTAATGAATTTTGATAGGCCGAACCAGATCAATCAGACTGCAGGATTACTTAGTAGCAGAGGGGCCTTTTTATAAACCCATCTTTAACTATTCCTACCATACTTAACACCCCCCTCGCTTTCCAGTCTCATCATTGCAACAGTGTGAAATACCCACACATTGATCGTCAATTGATATAGTGTTGACCGTCAATTTCTTTCTATCACGTTCTTACGACGTAGCTTCTATATTCGACGTAGCCTCTGTTGATAATTATATTATTTTTTCATGTGCTCCATTGCATCATACTAGAATGACCAAGGAGGTATCGTCAAGCAAACAGGAAGTTACAATGGTATGTTTTCTGTTGCTGATGCTATCTTAGTCACGATAGCTGATGATCAGAGGCCAAAATTGGGGATGGGGCTAGGACAGTTTACTTTGTCTTATTAGACAAGCCTTTAACATTAGGAGATGCCTTAGTGAGTGGATCAAAAGTTGTTTACGAAAAGTTTTCCTGTTGTATTGGGGATATTTCTGTGCTATGTGCTACTCATGCAACTTTTGTTTGCTGTATTTGTTGGATAATTTGCGCACTGTCAGGTGGAAAAATCAGTCTGTTGTACAGGGTCAACGAAGTTAGTAATAAGGTGCGTTTTATACAGCGTATATTGATACAGGTGTAGACTGAATTGAATGCTAAAGTTTTTACTCCTGTTTTGTTCTGGCATTGTACTGTAACATCGTTTATGTATGCACTGACCGTAAACTGTCCCTCTGGGTTATAAGAGTTAACGGCCTTGTGACAATGCTGTAGAAAAGTGTCCAATGCCATTACGAAAAATGGTAGTCTTAAGGGGATGACTTGAGGAAGACCTCTTTTTATTCGTCATTTGGGTGACACGAAACGATTGATTTTTACTTTTAAATCTATACCTGTTACCAAATTTATGATGTTTTCGTACTGTTTCAATGGGACTCTATATGTTTTAAGAGTTTTAGTAAATAATCGTATCTCACTCTGTCGAAGGCCTGGGAATAGTCTACTGAAATGAAGAATTTGCCGAGTTGCTCGTCCTGGTTTGTTAATACTGTGTCTTGCAATAAATTTAGTAAATTATGTATTTGTTTAGTTCCTACTACCCCATATTGGCAGGGCGTTGCTAGCATGTTCAGGAGTAGTTATAATCTATTTGGTTAGTATGCTATGATCTGTATTAAATAACGTTATCGATCTGTAATCTTCCATGTGTCCGCAATGGCGACTCCTTGCTATTAAAATAACTGCGTCTTTTGTTCTGTAAGGTTCTTTCACATTCTTCTTTATTCTGTGTTAACCCATGTAGTTAATGTGTCGCCCCATAATATTTTGTATGCACTTGTTGCGATGCCATCTTCTCCGGGTGCTGATACGTGTGCTCCCTGCATTACCGCTTTATGCAGTTCCTCTTTGGTATGTGGTTTTTCGAAGTCGGGTATTTCGTCTGGTGTAAGGCCGGTGTGGTCGTCTATGTGTATGCATTATGTGTCTTGATACAAATTCGCGAAAGTATTTCGTTTCTAAATAGTTGTATGCTATCTGTTGAATATTCTTCTCTTTATTATTTCCGTTATATAATTTTGTTTTTGCCGCTGCTGATAGATATTGGTGACGTGAGTTAAATTAATATCTTCTGTATCTAGGTTTGGGAGCGTACTCCGAATTCGTATTCGTCCACTTTGGTTGCTTATATCAGAAGTGGTTGTGCTTTTACAATTCAATTTCTTGCGTTTCACGATCTCTTTGCTGCTAGTCATACATTTCATGTAATACTGCGTAGTAGAAATTGCACTTGTTATAGCAATCTCGTAGTTTGTCCCAAGAATATTGTTGACAAAACGTTTTAAAATTGTTTTGAAAATTTCGTGCCACCACCGGTGGATGTTTCCCTCATATAACGGCAGTTTGATCTATTTTGTCCAGTGCTATTCGAACTGCTTCATCTGTTAATTGCGATGTGTTCATCTTCCAGTAGGCCTCCCCGCAGTGGCAGCGTCGTCGCCTTGTAATCAATCAATCATCTTGCAGAAGCCCCTCCTAATTCCTATTATCGGTATTGGTGACTTCATAGTGGTAATCAAAGCCTAATGATCACTGAAGGCTGCAGGTAATAGTCTAACTGATGTAATTGTGGATTCAACGCGTGGGAAATGTACCTCCTGTCTCAGGGGTGCCAACCCCCCCCCCCCAAATCATGTCATACGTACCCCCAAATCATATCGTAATCCTCACAAAGTAGTTAATTACGACAGCGTGTCTACCAAAAGTAACTTTTTCCTTAGCTTTACTGAGCACTATATTTGTTCTGCTCCCCCTCCCTAAACCGGGTTGGCCAACACTCAAGGCCGCCCCTAAAACCGTTCAACGTAATCCCCCGAAAATAGTACGAATGAATACGCAATAATTGATGTCTATTTGATTGAAATACCAAGTTAAACTGTCCATATTTTTTAATTTAATTTTATTTATTTTCCGGTTGATATCCTGATGTAAAGTGGATTTTACAGTATTCAGGACTTTTCAAATAAATAAATAAATTGATCGATTTTCGAAAAACGTAAAGCTAGCACATTTATTGGTTCAATGTAGTAAATTTAATTATGTAAATATGCATTTAAATAGTGTTTATTTTATAATTTGAGTATTTAACACAATTTTTTTACACAACTTAAAATCAAGATAGAAAATTCAAACCAAATAACATGTTCCAGATGTATGAACGATTGAATTATTATTTCACGAGACATTACAGAACCCTAGCTAGAAATTCTTACACTCAGAGCGATAATATAATACGATGCACCTGGTTTAAATTAAGCAATATACTAACACTACGCACTATATTTTAAGAAGTGATGTTATTAATGAATATCGAGAATATCGTTTGTCTTGTAATGCAGCCATAGTATAAAATTTCAAATTCACCTGAGTAAAGCTCCAAACACGCATTCTCGTAAGAGAATATTGCGAGCGAAGCGAGCAAGAAAATGTTTAGATTCATATCTTTTCAGGCTTTCAAGAATATTATTTTAATGGGGTGTCAATACTTTCTTAGGATCCCGAGATATTTAATCTTTCCCAGCTTCTCTTTTGGTACGCTCGGGTCGAAAACGTGTGTATATCATATCGCTAAATACAGTCTCCAAAATTTCATGTTCGAACTCTCTGCACTTCAGAAATCCCTTGACAACCTAATATTTAGCACTTTATCAAGTGCTTCCTATCTCGCCCTTTAAATTTAATATTCAATCCTGCCACAAAAATGTCCATGCCAATTTTAGACTTACTGTTGATATTGAAGAGTGGATATTGCCGCCTCCAAAAAGTTAATTCTCAGTCTCCACACCAGAATCTCCGCAATAGTCTAAGACAATAGTAATACACAAGAAGTGGATACCCCCTCAATTTAGTGCACAATCCCCCTATAACTAAAATATCCGCCATAATCTAAGACCTAGAGTTGGATACTGTCACCCCCAAAGTTTAATTCAGATACCCCCAGAACACACGTGTCAATTAAGGCTTAATATGTAAGAGTTGGATATTTCTCCCGCTCTCTTCGATAATACCCTTAAACACTTCCTTTTCTTCATCTAATGGATTAAATTTGGTACATTTAAGGTGTAAAATGTTTACATATATTTTGCAAAAATATATAAATCTTGAGTTTTATATTATATATTATATCATCAGCAAAAAGTACAAGAAGAAATATCAGATACAGAAGATCTCAGCACGTTACTCCAATTACTGAAAGGAAGCAACATCAAGAAAATACTACGATACGTAGAAACAGCATGCAGAAGACTTCAAACAGCCAAAACCACCATGGAAAAAATGATGATAATCGTAGAAATAGTCCTCAAGATGATCGACGATGGACTATTCTAAGAGAACAAAGATACAAAATCAGACAAGCATTCACGCATTCAATGCTGATGGCATCCTAGACCAGAAAATCGAACTACAACACTACCTGGCAGAACACAAAGCAGACGTAGCTCTACTTTGTGAAACATTTCTAAAACCAAAACGACAACTAAAAATTAACAACTACCAAGTCTTCATAAAAGACAGAATAGGAGACAACAATCCTTGTCAAAAAATCCTTTCCAGTGGAAGAAGTGGATATTCCTCAACTAACAACAATTGCAGCAACAGCAGTAAAGATCTTGACTCCTGGCACACCAATCATCGTGATAGCAGTCTACAAGAAACCAACTATACAACTACATGTGACAGACATCCAAATTCTCGAAGCACTGGGCCCAAGGATAGTTTTAGCCGGAGATCTTAATGCAAAAAAACCATTATGGAATTCAAGAGTAGACAATCCAGCCGGAAGACAACTTGAGAGAGCACTTCACAACTCACAATTTATCATCACTGCACCAACCGAACCCACGCACTACCCAAAAGGAAGAGCACCGGGAGAGCCAGATGTTCTAGATGTCGTACTCTTGAAAAACATAACTCTGCTGACAGGACCATATGTTCACCACGCACTCAACTCTGATCATCTTCCAATGCAATTCGTAGTTCCGCATAGAAGCATCATACATGAGAAGACCAGGCAGTCAAAATTTAACATAAATTGGAACCATTTCACTCAAATGCTGGCCGAAAACACTGATCCTAAACAACAGATCAGAACAGCGGACGAAATAGACAGGGCAACTAATAACATCACAGTATCAATGCAGCAAGCAGCTAGATATAGCACCACCAAAGAAGATAGTACTTCCAATGAGGCAAGAGCAGACAGAAAACTTCACGCACTCCTGCACATCAAGAGATGAGCTCGCAAAAAGTGGCAGGAAACACACCTCTTCAGATACAAGACTTTATGGGAAGAACTGACAACCAAAGTCAGAGACCATCTGCAACGGACGAGAACAGACAAATGGGATAAAACATTCCAAGACAATCCGCCAAACCACAGAGACTTTTGGAAGATAGTGAAAGGCTGTACAAAAACAAATACTACATCCGAGACAGAGGTATTATAGACCGATAAGCCTGTTACCGCATCTGAGCAACGCCATGGAAAGAATAATACTGAAGAGACTCCAAGAACAAGTGGAAGAAGCAAACATCTTACCCACCTTCCAATTTGGGTTTAGATCGGCACATAGCACAACAGGACAACTTGCAAGAGTGGTGGACCATCTCACTACAAAGTTCAACAGGAAGAACTACTCCCTTGGAGTCTTCTTGGACGTACAAAGTGCATTCGATAGAGTCTGGATAGCAGGGCTAATTAGAAAGTTATTCCAGATGCCAATACAGGACACGTATATTCATGTCCTAGCAAGTTACCTCAGAGGAAGAACATTCATCTCGACATTCCAAGGAGCTACAGCCTTAGCCAGACACATCAACGCGGGAGTCCCTCAAGGCTCCACCCTGACTCCCATACTGTACGGCCTTTATACAGCAGATATTCCGATAGTTCCAGGATGCCTCCCAGCACTCTTCGCGGACGACTCGGTATTCTTTGCATCCAGAAGACAACTAAAGTTCTGTTACACAACATTAAGAAGACAGCTAGATGAATTCGAACGCTGGACAACGAAATGGAGAATCAAAACCATTGCAACCAAAAGCATAGCAGTCATCTTTGCCAGGGGGAGAAGACAAGAGCAACAAACCTTGAAGCTCTTTGGACAAGACATCACAAACGCCAGGAAAGCAAAATATTTAGGATTAACGCTAGACAGTGGACTTACATTCAAAACTCATATAGAAGAAATACACCACAAAGGAAATCAGAGAATAGGAGGACTTTATGCAATCTTCAGAAATCTGCAGCTGTCATTAGACACAAGGATAGGCCTTTACAAAACAATGATTAGGCCTGCATTACTCTACGCGATACCAGCCTGGCATCATGCTGCGAAATCCTACATGGCAAAACTCCAGATAATTCAAAATAAAGCTACAAGAATAATCAGCGGCCACGATAGATACACAACTAATCAGCAAATCCACGAAGATCTCGAAATTGACAAGATAGAAGATGTTATCAAAAGACTAACAGCAAAGTTCTGGAATGAACTAAAAGGACACCACAATCCCGCAGTAAACCAAATCGGAACTGTGGTCTTAAGACGTCACACTCACCGCACCCCACGGACAGAGTGAACTTCAAGCACAAAGAAGAAGAAGATAAAAACCTCGAGCGACAGTTGCAGAGGGAATCAAACTAAGATCGCACAAACATGAAAGAAAATGGGGAAAAATGGAAATAGAAGTCAAGGAAACGGCACTTCAAAAAGAAAACGTCAAGAAAATGCAAGGTGCAACGTATTTGAAGGGAACAAATCCTCCCAAAAATCTCGATGGTGCATCCTGCGCCGTATTCCCCTCCCCCCCCGCTTGGGCACCTCTGCCCTATCTTGTCGCGAAACACTACTTGCGATAACGTATGTACGTATACGCTGGTGCATTTCGTTGTTTCTCGTTCCACACATCCTTGACCTTTATTTCATGGACTAATGTGCATTGCAGTACGTCTTGCACATAAAAATTGCGCCTCTCTTTTCAGCATCATGATCCTGACAGAGCATAGACGTTAACTATAGACAAGGACCAAATTCTTCCGTTAGATCATTTTTTAACTAATTCTTTACCTACTAAAATTGCTGTGTTTCCTGTGCTACTGGGAGTGTAATTATTATACTCGATATATATGTGATGGCAATCTAAGCACTTTCTACCGACTTCCTGCAATAGTGCTACATCATTACTTGAGTTTTCAAGAAATCTACGACGAGACCTAGTTTCACTTTGCATTCTTTTTATATATTTGTGTTTGCACCCGTATTACTTGCGTTTCCATTATCCTATTTAACACTACAACTAATCAAATTCGAACTAGTATACACTTTATGTTGTTTATATTCCCCATAATTATTTGTTACACTGTACCACTTTCCTCATTTCCAGCACCGGTGTTGGTTAACACTCTGACGACTTCCGGAGGAGTTAGACTGAACTTTGAAGCACTGTTCTGGTATTAGTTTCTCATTTTTCTGGTGGAACGTCATTTAGCTACTGAATTTCCTTTTCCTCTAACATGCAGTTTTCTTTTAAGCGTACTTTGACTTACCTTTACTTTGTTGCTGGTGTCGCTTTCGTAGTTTGAGAACAAGTCACTGTCTTCTTCAGATTCCCTTTTCTCATTTTGGGGATTGGTGGGTGGATCGGCTTGCTGCGGGAGGGCGTGAAGGTGGGGGATGTTCGCTAACAACCTGTTGTTGGTTCTCTTCTTGAATTTTGTTTGTCGTGATTTTGGCTTCTATCTCTGGTGTGTTCTCTTGCTGTTTTTGTTCCATGTCGTTGTGACTCTGGTAGATAGGTAGCTGCCCTTTCTGGTTGTTCTGTTGCCTACTGTTTCCTCTGCATTCCCTTCATTGGTCAATTTGTTCAAAACGGCATCAATATGTTCTATTTGGCCGTGTTGGTACATGCAGTACAGTCGGTTTTCGCCGTTGGCAGATAGATCTCAAATGTTCATTCGAACCACAAACCTCACACGTAGAGTTCTGACCAGAATATATGACGTAAGGTTTATAATTACAGACAGTCACAATGGATGGAATAGGTTTCTTCAAGGACATTTTTGCCAAGCGTACGCCACTGTGCACTAGATATCGGAATTTTGGTCTCCACGTTCCATCGGTAACATCTACAGTGCCGTAGTCACTTAGTTTTTTACGCACTTGCATATTATGCACTTCCACTGGTAAATAGAATACGTTAATGAATTTCACTACCCTACCTGCGTCGCTAAATGTTACTTTCACTACCGTCCAATTATTCGTAGTTGAATTTTATTTCACCGTGGCATTGTTGAAGCAATTTCGTCATCGTTCGCAGTCGCACTAGTTTCAAATAAACATATCTTCCATTTGTCGGAATCTGTATTGCCGAGATTTCGTAGACGTTAAGGTTAAACTGTTCATATATAAATTCATGAACGTCCATTGCACTGGGCTTTGCGAGCCAGACGCAAAGCTTATCAGTTTGGTATTTCCTAGAATCATATCTCTCCTTTTACTTTTCATTAAATAAAAGCACTAAGACACTTCTAGGCTGTTTTTTATTTATTTATTTATTTATTTTGTTTTACCTCGCGTCTTGTGCCTCTTTGATAATTTGCGAAGATGGGGATGAGTGATAAAATTGATGAATAGACATTCACTTAAAACCATGCCCGAGTAAGATTCGAACCTGGGACCCTTGGCGTCGCAGCGCGATGTGCTGACCACTTTTTTATTATTATTATTTTCTTTCATTTTACAATTTTTCTTTCATACAGTATTTTACAGTTTTCGGTTAACAATAGTTCTCTCTACTTTAACATTCAATCAGCACCTTTAAAAAATGTGTGAATAATATTTTTCTTTTATCTTGAGACACTTTATAATATTCCTGTTTTACATGTATTAAAAATTGACCATGAAAATCTATACCTTTATATATGCAGACAAACAATATATAATGTCCAACCAGCCATTTCACACTACGCAATTTGGTACATGAAAAATACGAAAACGTAGGTAACATTATGTTATGCACACGCACAGTAAACGCATTGGGATGGGTGCGACAAATTTTTCCCAATAACACACATAGATATTTCCATGTTTCACGTGTCCGTATGCATTCACTTAGCCGGTGTGAAATCGAACCATTTTGTTTACACCTACAACATAGTGGGTGTTGTAAAAGTTTTAATTTATGTAATTTCTCTTCCGTCACCCCTATATCCTGTACCACACAGTACCACGCAGATATTACCAAGCGCGATAAATGTGCTGCTTGAACATTGTTTCATATCTTGTGCCAGGGATGGGTAGGTTGTTTAATCATTATCTTGCAGCTCGGCAGTGTTGCCAAACAACGTGACCTGTATAATTGAGATACTTTCGGTATTTCCAGAGTTTTCGCTGAAAGTAGTATATAATACATTTCTAGCACTGATTCTTGTAAATATTTATAATGCGGTGGCACCGTAGCTATTGCTATCGACAAGTGCAATGGTATGGTGTCCAAAATCTGCTTAAGTATCACATCCGTTAAATTGTCTGGAAAGTTTACTAACATTGACACATCTGCTTGTACGCGGAGAGCTTGGCTCTTTAAACTCCACGTGAGTCAGGTCAAGTCCCCCGCACCGTACCGGTAGACATACATTCTCGTGACTCACCCGCAGTATTTGGTGGGCCCAGACAAACCAGTTTATCGCACTCCTTATCTGTACAAAATCCAATTTCCTCATCGGAAGCACTCGTGCCACAAACCAGAGCTTTGAACTCGCATAAATATTTACAAAGGCTAAACTGGCAACCAAGCTAAGGGCACGAAGTTTGTTTTGTTCAAGCACACTTTTCAGGCCAGCAATACATGTTGAATAATTTTGAGCAATCATTTCTTGTAAAGAGTGGGTAAAAAAATTTCCAAGTATTTTCAGTACATTTACTTTTTGAATTTTATCATTTTGATACGAGTGGTTTGTAGCATCTAAGTGCATCCAATGAGTTTTATTAAAGTTAAGCTTTAGGCCAGCCACAGCGCTGTATTTTCTATCACGTCTTCAAGTATTTCCATATCTGTCGGCAATTTCACAAACACAATGACATCATCAGCATAACCTAATAATTTTATCGTTGTCGAGTGAATATTTAACCCCTGCAATTGCATTTCAAGTACCTTTAAAAATGGCATTAACGCTACACAAAAACTTATCATAGACATGGGATCACCTTGTCTCACACCCCTTTGTATAGGAAATGTTTTACTTAAAAAAACATTGATTTTTACACACGATTTGGCATCAGTATATAAACTCTTAATCGCATTTGCAAATTTTGGCCAAAAACCATCCGTAAGAATACAGCATATAAAAATTCGTGCTGTATAGTATCAAAAGCATTTTGAAAATCCAATGTCACTATACCATGGTGACCTTGAATGGTCGTATGTATATAACTAGTTATGACATCACGAATTGTTTGTAAAACAGTAAAGATCGATCTATTATTACCATAGCAGTATTGATGGACACCGATCATTCTTTCCATATAAGGCAAAAGACGACGAAGTAAACATCTTGCAAAAATTTTATAATCCGTGCACAACAAAGATATAGGTCTATAGTATTTTACTACGGTAGGGTTAGGAGCTTTGGGAACCACGACGATTACACCTGTATTGCTCGTCCTTCCAAAGCAGTGTTGATTACACTGCATTTATCCAGTCTGTCACAATGTTACCTACAAGTGATCAAAATCTTTTATAAAATTCTATGGGAATACCATCTATTCCTGGCGATGAGTTATTCATCATTCCTAGAATCGCTTCGTACACCTCAGCAGCTGTAAAGGTTTTTTCAATACGCAAGTTATCATTATAAGAAAATATTTCCGGCACTTGTAAAAATATTTGTTCCTGAGCTGGATTATAACTTGTTCCTTGAAATCTAGAATAATAAGAGCGGTAAAAGATTTTCTTTATTTCAGTCACATTACTATGTTCAGAATTATCTTCGTCTATTATCTTTTGAATCGTTTGGCGTTTTCCACGATTACGTTCATGTAGAGCATGACTAATGTTGGCAATTTCAAGAGGATCGAAAGGTAGAAGTTTACTACGTATTTTGCACCGACATCTTTTTTGCGCGTGTAATTGAAACATATTGCCTGTACTTGTTTAATGTTCTGTTGCACTTTTCCCCCCTCTTACCCCTTCATCAGTTAGATCTCGCAACACTTTATAGTAAAAATTGTATTTATTATTCCAATCCTGGTTCCGTTCCCTACTATATTGTCTACAAAATCGTGTGATAGCTGGCTTTAGATATTCATCCCACCACTTAATTATGTTTATTTGTTTCACCCTTAATCGTTCTCAATACTTCGAATTCTCTTGTAATGTGTCAGCAAAAAGTGGATCATCAAATAAAGATATATTCATTTTCCAATATCCATACCCATATTGCATATTTGTCATTTGCATTTTTTACCGCCATTATAAATGCACTATGATCTGAGAAGCAAGTTGGCACCATATTAACATTAGTGATATTAGGGATAATTGATTGTGAAACATAAAATTTATCTAACCGTGAAACACCCCCATCCTTTACGTATGTGAAGCATGCACTTGTTGGGTGCAAAGTGTCCCATACATCTTTCCACTGAAACCCATTTACCAACTGTTGCAGCGCATTGGGTGTATTAAATCCAGCACGCTGGTCTTTTGGCAACAAAACACAATTAAAATCGCCTCAACAAATAATATGTTGCTTATTACCTTGAAGTTCCTTGAGCTGAATATGTGGAACTATTATAGACAATATAACTAGAAGGTAACTCATAATTAGATATTGCTACTTCTTGAATGAGAGCAATATCTATAGCTGACTGAATTATAAAGTCCCCCTATGCACTTTGTTTTGTTTTGTTTTGTTTTGTAGTTTGTTTATGTTTATACTAGCAAGCCTAATGGTGGTAAGCATCACTATGGATATGTAAACACTTACTTTTACAATACTGTTAAATATATACATTGTTTTACTATTTTTTGGTCTACCTTACACACTAGGATTCTTTGAAGGGAAAAAATAGCTACATTTTATACTCTGGCTATGTATGAAATATTTCACACCAATCACATGGCCAAGCATCATATACCTTTACTCATTTTACACATTCTATTTCTGACTTTCATTTTTACTTGCACCCACACATTCACTAGACATACTAGGGGAAACACTGCATTTGGATCCGATCAGATCAACACTCGGGGCCAAATTTGTCACACTTTGGGATCTGGTTATACGCACTGGGGAGGGGAATATTGCCTGCTGCTTCCCATTCTTGTTGTGGTGGGGGTTAGGTGCCACATTTTCTTGTACTTTTTACTTCTTCAACTGCTTCTGTTCCAGGAGTCTCTTCACATTTGATTTTCTTTTGGCATTGTACTTAGTTCCTGTTGTAGTTTCACTAAGCGGAACCTTGCTTTGTTGATCTTCCAGTGTATGGGATACTCCTGCTTCGTACATGCCAGTCTCCATTTCGAGATTACTCGTAGTGTCAGACTCGCGCATCTCTTGATCAGTTGCTTCCAGACTGTCAGTTACCAAAACGTTATCCCGTACGTCACTGTGGAGGTTGTCTAAAGATACCACATCTTCCGCCAACGATTTGCTGTGGATAGCCACAGGTAGAGGTGTTTCCTTGGTAGGGTCCAGTTGGTGTTCTAAAACATCACCTTTTTCGGCTCTATTTGCAGATTTTCATAGCGTTCATTGCTCACATTTTTTCTTGCAACTGCATGGGAATTGGCAACACTGTAAATTGTGTGTCAGTCTTTATATTCGTCTCATGCGCTTAACGATGGCTAGGTGGTCTCTGTACCCCTGCTGATTACGACTGCTTAGGCTGGATTTCTACAGGAGCAGCACGTGCTCCAATATTATCTTGTATCACTCGCTCACCCATAGCACCACATCGTTGTGGTCAAAACCGTGCTGTGTGTTGAGTGTCTTCACATATTTTAGAGGTAGGTTTCTGTCCATAACATGTTACCCAATATTGCATGCTCTGTATTGATACATAGGACGGGCTTGGCTTATTCAGAACCATTTTCACCAACTTAATGCCTGTACGAGTTTTATAAATATGCTGATCCGAATATCGCTCGTCTACCGAAGGGGTCTTAATTTCACCATATTGCGCAAGCACTGTACGGATATGGCTATCGGTTATTTCCATTGGTATAACATGTAGTCTCACTAGTGTAGTTGTCCTATCAGCCCAATCTAATCTAAATTCATGTTCATCATCCTCATCACAATACACTAACTTCCCTTCAAATTTATTAATTAACTGCTCGCCTAATAGACGCGTCACTAGCTTAATATATACGCAATTACGGTATTGGTCCAGTTCAATACTTAATACTTGGTCTTCAGTCAAGGCAAGAGTATCCCGTATCCAACGACGAAGCATCAGCGATGATGGGGACTTCTTCACACTTGAAAACCATAACTATAGCGTATTTACACGACGGATTTCCATTTTTCCTTCAATTTAACAACTTTACGTAACTTGAAAATTTACGCGTTTCGCGTCGTCTAGCACGCCAGAGTCCTGATGACTCACCGGTTCACGAGCAGAGGCACGGCGATATTGCTCGCACGGGCACTTCCGCGGAACTGTCCACTCGGCCACATGGTCCGGCAGTTCTAGGTTCATGTCCTATTACTCACTTGCTCCGTTCTCGGCGTCTCACAGTACACGTATTCCGCTGCTCTGACGTAGCTAAACAGCGAGGAACGAACCTTCCTGGCAGGTGCTCGCGCACGGAGCGTACGGACTGGTGTGGAGCGTTTATGACCCAACCCAACCGGCGGCTGGGAAACAACGAATCAGTGATCAGTTAAATTCTCTTCGACTAACATCGGGTATTTCCGAGTCACAAGGCACCGAAAGATCCTGGCGTGACGAGACAAATGAACGTGTGATACACAGCATGTTGCCATGTTGTTCAACGAGGCACATACTCCCCGAAGCGATTGGTGGACAGATAAAGATATGTGGCAAAAAGTAGCTCAGCCGCCAGCTGGGCCTGCGATCAGTGTAGAACAAGGCGGCCCACAGGGAGAGAGACTTATCCTAAAATATGTATCGATATCCAAATGGTCAAGTACATACGAATACAATAAAAACACTGTTGCATGCAAACTGATTATATTATGTACCAGTTTATATAATGATACACTTTCCACAGTAGTAAACACTCTCTGCAAGATTATACTACAATATTAAAACGTCAACAATAGATAAATGTCTTGAATGTTGGTGACATATTGTCAAGCTTTGATTGTTATGTCACATGGACCAGAATACTGTGGAAGAATTCGTAGGAAAGAACTCATAGGCTTTCGTCCTCAAATTGCTTGTTAATTTCTTCCAAAGCGTCCTTTATTACGCCAGCGTTCTCTTCTGTCCATTGAACCCTCACCTTGTCTCTTGAAAGCTCTTCGACAATCTCTTCTTCAGCAGAACCAAATTCTCCTTTGTGATCGTCGTAAAGTTTCATCGCCTGCAGACAAAGTAAGGTCTAATTAGGAACTGGAACATATCTATTATACACAAGATAGCCCTGTTTCAGGCTGGGCGCCCCCATAAATAGGAATATCAAAGATACTTATTACGATAATATGATTTTCTCGGATTTTGGGTGGAATGAAAACGTTCCTACTGTGTGCCACTAGCCTCACCGTAATTCAAGTCCCTATCTTTACCATGATTCAGGACAGTTTTGAATCCAGATACGTTCCTCCAGAAGGGGGATACCAATCTTCACGGGGAGGGAATGTCAGGGGCAGCGAATTGTAACATCAATAAAATCAACACAAATATTTCAAAATTCCCCTTACTTCTGACATGTAATTAAATTATGTTTAAATTTAGATAAGACTGCACAAGCACGTCAAACCATTCCACACCAAATTGTTCATTGGCTTACCGTTGAAATATCTGCAAGAAGATGACATTCGCTGCGACAATTGAAATTCACATTACACCATCCCCTGCACGTGCATATGATTGAGTTTCAGTGAAAATGAATATTTATTACATATTCCTAGTTAGCAAACCGAACAATGTTATAATGTATTCATTCTTTTGACTTTTAATTATAAGTCTTTTATGGCAAAGAAGTCACAAAAAGTACGTTCTACGTTAAATTAAGTGGATGAAAGAAAAGGTGAACATGGTTGCCAAATTTCTAAACTACTGTCCGAATGCTCTGCCACGTTATTTGTTTTTTTTTGTTTTTTTTTTTTAAAGTGTGGGACTTATCCACTTCGCCCCATCCCACCTCGTGAATTCATCACTGATTCAGGAACAATTAATTTCGAAGCAGCTACGAGAGATTTCTTCCTTTCTGACCTAATTCAAATTTGTTCTAAGTCATTTTATGCTTAGATAGGCTAATCAGATCTGAAGTAGGATCCGAGTCACTGTGCAATCTGCCTCCATCGGGGATCGAACACTGCACGCATTGATTACAAGCCATAGAGCTTCGATCGTAAAGAAATGTTGAATGTAATTTTACCTCTGAGTGAAAAAAAATAATTCAAAAACAGAATTTGAAATTTCCTCATACTAAGTTACTCAAGATTGTTGTTTATGCATGCCAATTGCATTTAGATTTACTCTAGGGTATAGGAGGGGGCATGTTCACTTCCCTACGTAAAATGTCCCAGTACGCTTTGAACGCCACCTTACTTCAAACAAAGTTCAGGAAGATCAGTTTCCCTCTGACAACCATACGTCAAGTCCATGTCGAGCTCAAAATATCCTCCCCTCAAACCTTTCCCACCAATAGCGTTCGTATAAGGCACTGTCCACGTGGATTAAATTAGATGTTGCCAATTCAGCTTCGGTATACATTTCTTAACGTGAAGTTGCAGTTGCCTTATATTTGCTCGGTTGTGTTGTGCTTTTTTTTCTTCTTTTTTTTTTTACAATGTGGGGGCCTTGAGAATATAACGTCGCAGTGAATGTGACAAGAGCGCTTTCCAGAAAAAGACAGGTGCTGGCTCGAAACCAGATACGAGACCGGACGGTTTCCTCTCGAGCTGTGCCAAAGATACCGAACTGGCGTTCGAATGAGGACTGTAACTATTGCCGGATCTACAAGCCGCAAAACCCCAGAGTGCAGGGGGTCCCGGAGACAAGTAAAGGTAGGTAAGTAGAGGGTGGCCTCTGATAATATTTTACGGGGGGACAAGATTTGTAGATCCGGCATTGACTGTAACCATAATGCTGTACATCAGAATCAACAGTGGCTTTACAGACTGAATAACTGAAAGTCTAATCTATGCTCTATGGTAGATTTTGCTGTACAGTTAATTTTAAATAGTGGATGGGAAGAAAGGATAGTATTACTCCATTTATGCACATGTCATCAACGTATTACGTCGAGACTTCCTTGCCACCAATGGTATCTCTTCGAATGCCTATGTCTAGCGGTTACGCCTTGTAATAAAGGGTTTGTCAAGGCACATAGTGGTTCTGTTTCCACTTTCAACTCTAGGTCCTCTCTCGATTAGCCTATATGTGCAAAAAGGGTTTTAAATACAAACTCATACTAAAACCTTACCATCAAATTTGCCGATCATTCTGCAGGTGAAATATATAATCCTGAAATGTTATGCCACCATGCTTACAACATGCTTTTTCTTAACTATAAGGTAAACTACAATCATTTATGTCGCTTACCGTACACCTAATGCTTTGGAAGGAAAACTGCGAAGATACCGAGATAGCACGAAAAATTTTGGCAAGCTTGATGTAGCTTGCTTGTAGCTTGTCAAAGCCACTTGAATACATGATGCAAACTTGTTTCAAGCATGCAGCTATCGGTGACTTGATTCAAGCCTGTTGTAAGCTTACAGCAAGCCTGTTCGTTTTACATGAAAAGCTTGTCTGAAGCTTGAAGAAAGCTTACTGTGCTATCTGGGTAGGGAAGGGTTAAATGACAATCAACACATGGAGAGAATGTATCATTAATCTAAAAGAAAAAGAAACAGAAAAAAATCATACCTTCTGCAGATATTCCTCTGTATTGATACGCACAATGGAAGATGTAAACATATCTATCCACAATGTAGGTGGTCAGCATACCTGGCAAAGAATAACACGTATCAGTGTGTTCCTTTTGACTGCAGGCTGCGCGGCATGTCGCGGATGCCGCCATTTTCGACTCGTGACGTCCTGCTTATTTTTAAGATATTTTTTTTTACCATGCAAATATATATATTGCATAACGAGTACTAACGTTTGTTTTAAGAGTTGTTCAAAGTGTTGGCCAACTGCATTCTCGGCACTTTTTGATGACATTTTGTGACATGCAAAAGTTCCTCTTTTGTAATTATTTCAAGTTCTGTTCGTACGTACATTGTCTTTCAGTTTAAATATAATGTGGAGATTGCTTCTATAGACTCTACTTTGTAGGGTTCCCCACAAATAATAGTCACTTAGTTCCGGTCTCAGTGCCGTAGAAACACTGCCTGGGTAAATTTCACCCAACGCGCGGTCATATGTTTCAGTTTGATATTCCAACATGTTATTTTTTTCCTCGTCTTATCAAATGTGTGATTCAATTCAAATGTTAAAAATGATATTAATCAATGAAGATATTACTAATTGCGTGCCTTAAAACAATTACAATTCGGACTAGAGAAGTATTTATTTATCTGTTTCTTTTATTTTACCCAGGGCGCGTTGTTACGGTATGACAGGAAACGCTCTTCTTGTTTTTTCTCTCTCATATTTTCTCAACTTCATATTTGCGTATTGAAATAAAAATGTTCAAACTTAATGAAATTATGTTATTCCTTGAAGATAATATTTTTTACATGCTTCGAAACAAGTGAAATTCGGAATTAAGAAGAATTTCTCTTCTGAATATTTTTTATCCAGCACGCGTCCTGCAGGGGTTAACAATGGCAAGAAAACAACTTGCAAACAGAAGAAATACGCTAATCAAAATTTCATCAAAAGATGCCGGAAAGGTGTGAATGCAGTTGGCCACCACTTTGAACAACTCTTATAACACAGGTTAGTACTCGTTATGTAAGATAAATTTGCATGCTAAATATGTGTGCTTAAAAATATGTGGGACGTCAAGGGTCGAAAATGCCGGAATCCGCGCCATGCGACGCTGTCTGCAGTCATGTGCTATCTCGGCCCAAAGACAAAATAAATGATTGAACTGAAAACTAATCGTAATTTGAAAGTATGTCAAAGCACGAAACTTAATAATACAAAAAAGGTGTCAATATGTATCACTGTTTTATGTAATAAAACCATGAATGAGAGCCCCGTGGCTATCGCAACACGCTGTACCAATGTACCAAGCTAGTTATAGATTTCTGTGTTCGGGCCGAGAATATAATCTGTTTTCCCCGTACTTTGGTCAAATGTTACCATTATCCGTGTACGCTCTCATATTTTAAAATACCAATCGAAAAGAGTAAATCGAAGCTAGAGGTTCCAGGTTGGAAACCTGATCTGGCATCGATATATCATTGTGTTTATCCTATCTTCATTTCCTTTTCGTTGCGATTATTTCAAGAATTATATGACATACACAATAACAAGCACAGAAAATATAAGCACATCGTAGAACTTCGTAGTGGAATTTTGAAATTCCTTTGCGGTTGGTCACGTGAGTACTCGAAAATTAATGTCCAGAAGAAGGGCAATTGGGTGTTTTGGTTTTATAGCTCTAGTTGCTTTTTCTCTCCATATATTACAATTATGTACATTTATATGAAAACAGTCCGTGAAATTTAAGAATATATCTCCGAATTTGGAACTCCGCATTGAAAACCTACTCAGAGAAGATATACAAATTTCAGAAGACTTTATCATGTAAATTTTTCTTAAAGCCAACTCCAAAATGAGAAGGTGGTCTCTGTGAAAAACCTTAACATAATTGAAGCCGTTAATTTAAACAGATGCTGCAATTAAAACCAATATTGAATTTCCAAACATGATTACCGTAAATTATGACTGTGCACTCTTCTTACATCTCCAAAAGTACCATTATACAAGTATAGACATTATGCTAAGTTTACCGTGACTGGAGCAGCAAATATGTTTCTATACAAACTGCTTAATACTGTAAATAACCTAATTCTTCTACTTCTTTTATATGACCCTATCAACGTTTATATCATGTTGACTTTGGTCAGCGTTTCTGTTATTGTAATTCTTCCGTGTTCGGTAGATTAGATTGTCTCATTCCACCAGTAACACATATTGAAATCAATTATATAAACAACTTAAACAATGGCTGGGTGTGACACTTGGATACACCTGCACTACACCTAGTGTCAAAAAGTGCAGCGAACTCGACACGGACTGTTTGTACGATTTGAATGTTTGTTTGTTTTGCACCTGTGTATTTTTGTGCGTAACACTCAATTGGGTATCAATGATTTCTTTTAAAAATTGTTTTTCATCACACACTCAAACATAATGTAACTTCTATCTTGTATTAATAATAATCTATTTTTGACACATGATAGTAATTCTTCTCTGAAAAAGAAAGACTCCAGCCTATTTGTCACTACAGCATAAATGTTAAGGAATAAAAATTGAATGTAGTGTTAAAGAAAACGGCTATTTAAAATACCAAGGACAAAAGGAATAGGGGAGCATATTACCTCCTTCAATTTTTGGATGGGGTTACTGTATCCCACTAAATCCTTCAATCCGAATTGTACCCATTGCAACGCTTCCAAAAATTTTGATGAGCAGAAGATACTGTCGTTCAGAGAATCTCGTTTTTTGTAGCTAAACACACAAACAAAAAGGTTATCTTATCTACGTTATCTCCCTATCCAAAAGAATTCAAAGTATCGTGAATCTATTATAACTACTCCATTTTGGTTATAGCGTATCATGCCAAAGGCGTGACTCGAACTCAGGACCCTTAGAGTCATAACTCGATAGTCTAATCACTTCTTACAACCCTGCCAGACCAGTCATCCCCGAAGTGTTAATATCGAATGATTTAGTGTTGTTCTTATTTCACAGTGGCGAGCCCCTTTGCTTGTGTTAGTGTTCCATTAATTATCTGGGGTGTCACCTCATCACCTTTGCATCCCTCTTGCGAAGCGAGCAAGTCGCTTCCAGCTGTCATAGCCGTAGATTACGATCCCCATAATCTACGTTAGATTTTATTTATTTATTAATTGATTTAGTTTATTTTACTTCGCGGTTTGTGCCTCTTGGCTAATTTGCAAAGATAGGGATGAGTGATGAAATTGATGAATGGACATTCACAAGCCCGGGGGGGGGGGATTCGAACCCGGGACCCTTGGCGTCGCCTACCTTAGATTTTGTACGTGGTGAAGTTTGGTTTGCTTTTCTTTCATTTCTTTCCCACCGCGAAATACATGAACACTTTTCTTTATTTCTTTTGGCTCCGTTAGCTCGTACCCCCCTCCTCCGATTAGGATATAATTGATGTCCGGTTCTTTTGGACCCTTCCCGCTACATTCATTTGAATGTTTTTCCATCCTCCAACTTTTTTTTTCACACGTTTTCGTTAGTTTTTCGTCGTTCAGGCCTCCCGACGTATTTAGCGCGTCTCGCTACCAAGGAAGTAGCCATACAGCCTATTGGAGCTAGACCCTACAGTATCGCCACACCTTCTGGTTTGCATGAGACAGGGCCTCACATCAAGAATGTTCAGGGCTCCACCTGCCATTCCCATATCGGCAGCCGCCCCTTTTCCATCGCCCAATTTATCTACACATCGGTCCGTTCCAGTGACATCGTCGCACCTTCGAGGATAACAGTGCAGTCCCCGCCCGTCCACCCCAGGTTCGCAAAGAAACGCCCAAACTGTTCGTGTGTTCGACCCCCGTCGCTGGACCTTTCTGAACGTTACGGACGATCTCCATTACCCAATAAACGCTCACCACAGCGATTGCTAATGGAGTATACTACGTCAATGAATAAAGAACGTTTCATAGTATTTGTTTTCTGTTCCCAGTGGCCTCACATCGTTTTCAAGCCTGTATTTCATGTAGAAAATACAAACTTATAGAGTGTACCACCACGGAACAGTTTTTTTTATGACATCGCAGAAAGACTTGCCAAACATTTAACAAGATTTCTGACATCAACAACATTAGTTTAAAAAATGAAATGTATGAAAGAGACAAACAATTGTTTTTGGGGGCGGCACGGCCCATGTATAAATCTAATATTTGATTTTTTTAAAAAAAAAAAAATCCTTGTCTATTCTATATAACTTCATTATTTGTTTGACAGACACTCCACAGGTAAACCGCTCAGGTTATACCTCTGTATATATTTTATGCCAATTTTCTTTCTTCTCGAGTGTGCCTAGATAAGTTTTTTTTTTAAAAAAACATATATATGAAACTAACGGTTCAAAGTGTATGGACAATCCGAGTGACCCAAACAATGTTCAAGAGAGACTGACCCTTTGACAGGTAATCAGCAATACGCATCTTTTTTTTCTCTCTCAACGTGTGTTTAAGAGCTTTAGTGTTCCGTGTGACGATGCCAGGGGTCCAGGGCATGAATGTTTGTGAGTGTCTATTCATTAATTTCATCATGTCATCACTCATCCCCATTTTCGCAAATTAGCCAAAAGTGGCACAAAAAAGCGAATTAAATTAAAGCAAATGAATAAACAATCAATCTTACAACCCGGCCAGACCAGTCATCCCGGAAGTGTTAATATAGAATGTTTAAGTGTTGTTCTTATTCCACAGGTGCGAGCCGCTTTGCTTGTGTTAGTTGTCCATCATTTATCTGGGATGTCACCTCATCCCTCTTGCAAAGCGAGCGAGTCGCTTCCGGCTGTCTTAGCCGTAAATAACGATTCCCTAAATCTACCTTAAAAAAATTGTACGATAGTTACTTTACTTAATTTGCACTCTTTCTCCGAAAACTTGATAAGGAAGTAAAAACCTGTTTAAAATGAGTGAAAAACAATTGAATGAAAGCCAGAGCTTCATATGTCCGTGTGTAATTCGCTGCACTTTTGGCACTAGGTGTAGTGCAGGTGTATCCAGGTGTCAGGCTGGTGCAAGGAAACGGCATTCAACCAAGTAGGCGGGTCGAGGTATTCAAGTTCACAAGATTCAACAAATGCCTGTCTGCTGCCTTAAATGTTCATTTGATTAGTTAGCACACACCACGTGACCATACACCACACACTGCACCGCTTTAGAACGTAGTGCAAACGGTGCAGACACAAGATGAACTACTTGATACGAAATCCACGAATTAAACGAGTTGGTGTTGCACCTTGTAACGTGTAATCAACTAGACGCGTGGGAGCAGAGAGAGCCAATAAGTGCAGGGAACGGGAAAGGGCTTCTGTTTCGAAATTGGATTTGAAAAAATTATTAAAACAAATATTTGCAAAAAACAGATATTTAGAAATAGAAAAGGTACAGGGTGATTCACAAGTAGTAATCATGTTTTTAGCAGTTGCTTCACCTGAGAGAAATATTCACCTAAAAGCACCTTAATGCATCAAGGAAATCTGTAAATATTGAACTCTTACTTACAATGATTTCCATTTGTTAAGATTAGAAATGAGATGATTCAGCATGTTGTTCCTTCCGCAAGAATTCTTATTCGAATAAAAAAACACCGTTCTAGCTTGACGGATGGAAATTCCTTCTTTCTTGGCCAATATATGGTCCAGTACTCTGCAAAAATTAAAACTAATATTAGATAGCTTAGCTATGAAGTCATATTAGATCATTTCAATGAAATTATTTGCATTGAATTACAGTAAACGACCCAATTATATGGAAAAACAACCATTAATATTTCATCATGTTATTAGATTTCCTCCTAGGGATTGAGGTCTGTTTGCTTCGAAGATTGAAGAAGTAAGTAAGTTTTTTGAACCAACAATTTAACTTTTGCCTCAGACTTATTTATTGATAATGCCTTGTTTCAATTACTTTGATTTTCTGAAGTTCACTTTATTCAGGTAATGCAAGCCAATTTTCTATTCCCTTGTATGAAAAGAGGAACAAAGCTTTTGAGAATAAAATGCTAAGATTTGTGTTTGGACTTGAATGAGATTAAACACAACACAGCACGCACTGACTCGCAGTGAGAGCCCAAAGTTTTCACGGTTAAAATGTCATTGCTGTGTGCGGTATTTCCACGTTCTACGTACATCTTTACTTGATTGAATAAACATTTGTTAAAAATCTGTTTCGCAAGTATGAACTGACAATGATAATGGATTTTAAAAACAGAAACAAAAAGCTATAAAACAAGACCAATATCGTACTTGTAGGACTATCCAATACTGAAAAATAGGTTTTGGAAAGATTGATAAGAACAAGACAAATTTTGAAAGTCTGAAAATCAAGAATTATGTCAAGAACATTTCTGCCTGCACCGTACTAGAATTGCACACCGATTGTACCACCCGTTTTTTATTTATAGAATTTCAAAGAGAGGGATCATTTGCAACACTTAAAAGAAAACACTTTTTTGTTCTCACGACGATAACAGTGTAAAGCACTGTCTGTCATAAAAAATGCTATAAGATTTTTGAAAGTACACTGCTGTTTGTGAAAATTGCAACACCAAAAAGGATACGTATGATTGAAATGAACTTTATACCACAGATTAGGTACATGCCAATACACAAATGATTAGGGTTACAGATTGTATATGATCTCTGACCTTGAGAATTCAGTATGGTGTGAAGCCCCCATGTGCTGCAAACATAGCCTCTACACGTCGTGGCGTGGAATCAAGGAGGGCCTGGATATGTTCCTGGGGAATCTCTCTCCAAGCGGTTTGTATGCGAGTCCACAAAGCATCAACAATGGTTGCGGGAGGGCCATGACGAACAAGTTGCCGACCAACCATATCCCGGACATGTTCGATGGGCGACATGTCAGGCGAACGTACAGGCCAGGGAAGCAGTGGTACCCGTCGTTCTTCGAAGACGGCTTGCACATTCCTCGCCACATGTGGTCGGGCATTGTTCTGCTGAAATATGGCATGTGGAGTTGCCTGAAGGAGGGGCACTGCCTCAGGCTCTAAAACCTCCCTGACGTAGCGGTTGCTGTTCAGATTCCCTTCAATACGTAGGAGGGGAGATGGCATGTTGTGTCCAATGGCGCCCCAAACCATCACACTTGCCGTTTGTCCGCTATGCCGCTTAACAATGCAGGTTGCCAGATTGCGTTCACCACGGTAGCGTGTAACACCTATGCGACCATCACTGTAGGACAAGTTTAAGCGGGACTCGTCCGAAAACACTACATTTTGCTACTTAGCATGCCAGCGACGGCATTCACGCGCCCATTGCAGTCTGAGGCGTTTGTGGTTTCTGCACAATGGAAGCCGACGCAATGGCATGCGTGCCACCAGCCCAACCGCACGCAGACGCAGACGCAGACAGGTCCACAACCGTTGTAGTGCTCCAGCGTCGAGCCAACACTGTGGATGAAGCTGTACGGTCCGTTACAGCCATGCGGACAAGATGGCGGTCATCCCGTGCTGTGGTCACATTGCGTGGTCCAGTACCTGCTGGTCGCTGTGTACGACCTTCTTCTATCCACTGGCTCCACACACGCATGACTGTCGTAGCAGCAAGCCCTGTACGAGCCGAAATGTCACGGTATGATAAACCCGCTTCCCGGAGACCGCTCATTCTGCCCCGTTCGAACACACTCACATGCTGATATTGCACCATTTGACGTCGACGAGGCATACCAGCACTTGCTTTCACGTTTCCACTTCGTTTGACGGCTCTTCACCGACTGAGCTTGGCGTAACACTGACCTTTCCGGTCACACAAGAGAGGGCGCTGCTGGTCCTACATGCACGCCATCTCTCTGCAATTCTAATCACTTATTGCTGTTACACTGTTCTACACATCCTCCGAGTTTGGGTTCATTTAGGCCATTATTTCTGGGTGTTGCAATTTTCACAAACAGCAGTGCATATATGCTAGCAAATATGCTAAAGAAAGGCTTCCGTCTAAATCGGATTTAAGTTAAAACCTTCAGCGAGTTATGCAGAGTTAAATCCATTACTCACCTCTGAACCTTATAATCGTCCCTACCACAGGAAGCCAGCGACGAAAGGAAGTCGTCTCTGTCGTAAGAGTCGTAAGAGCTGGGCAAGTTGAGATACCTCTCGAACAGGAAGTCCCACTCTTCTCTTGATGCAAGATTTGAAATGTGGCAAAAAGATCTGCTAGAGATGCTATGGGAAGAAAGCAGAATCCGTAATCGACATTGGAAGAAAAGCGAAACTACTATACTATAGACGGTGCGATTAATATTTAAATGTATTGAATAATATCATGCTATCGTTTGTGAGCCACATAAAACTTCTGTATTTAACTTATTTTCACCTCCACTGTGAACAAAGCATATCCATAATTAAGTTGAATTAAGAAACAAGGGTGATGGCAATTGATGCTAATTATTTAATTAATGATAATTTCTGCACGCATGGGGGCGATGGGACTAAAGCCTCTCCCCGAGATAATTTAAAAAAATGAAAGCAAAGGAGATCGAGAGAAACAAACGTGGTAAATGCAATCTCCCACAAAATGTCCGCCGAATACCATCTTCGTCTTTCAACAACTTTTAAAACGAAGTATAAAAATTGTAATTACACATTTACTACCTCTACCTTCATTATTAATAATAGAGAAAATAAACGATTTCACTTGGACATAATTGCAACACAAATGTTTTTTTTTTTTTTGTGCCAGATTATGCGTAATGGTGTAGTGGATAATACATTAAGTTTCCACCATCCAAATTTTGGGGGAAAATCCGCCATCTTAGAAAATGGCGGCAAAGATTTACCTTGAAAACTACAAACATGTAATATATCGAAAACGGTGCATTCTAAACAAATTGTAAAAATAACCAAACTGAAAGAGCAGTAAACTTGCTAAATTATGTTTTTTGTTTGATAGAGCTACAATAAATCTTAATTGAATTAGAAAGATTCAAATATTTTCTTTCATTTTTAGAATTAGCGTAAAAGTTGTTTCCTGACACAAAAGAACAGCAAATATGTAAGAAACTATGTAAAGTACGTCCAAAAATTACTGAACAAAATTCATAGCTTATGAATTTCTCTAGAGATTGCTTTTGTTTCGCGCTTTTAATGTCAAGGGTTGATTAGATATGTCGTCTAAAGCATAGTCATGTGTTTCCCGATATTTTACGTGTTCCATTTCTTATGATATTACTGAGAACATAGCACAGTGTTTTCTTCAGAGTTTCGTGTTGTTTTTGTTGTTTAAAAATGTATACAGATAGTAGCAGCGATTAGGTGTCTGAACTAAGCAAGGGATAGGGGAGGGCATGGACAGTTTACTTTCTTTATAGCCTACTGCAATTAGACAGAATCGTATTGAAAATGGAATTCAGGCAGATGATTTTGGGTCACATCCACTGGTAGGCAAGGTTTAGCATTAGGAGACCATAATGCTGGGACAAAAAAATTGTGTATGGGGGGAAAGGGGCATTGCCGCCACTATCAATACATTGAACTATTATGATACAGTTTTTAATCAGTCACTTTGCCAGAAAGTCCATTGCAGAAATTTTGCATTTTAAGGCTGGGTGGTCTTCATATCAAGATCAGTTTCCTGAGATGTGTTGCTTATCTAATGGCAGTTCAGGCCTTCAACAAATCCTTGAGATCAAGTAGTTGTATTGATGATAATATTGGCACAACAAATGAAGAGCCATATGATTAAACAGCCCGATTTGGCTACACTTAAAACTATGTCAAGATGCCCATATGCCCCAATCGGCCAAGTGTGCACATATTTAAATCTAAAGAATTTTGAGCCCCAGTGTACAAATGAAGAATCATACAGTGTACAAATGAAGAGCTCATATGATTAAACAGCCCGATTTGGCTACACTTAAAACAATGTCAAGATGTCTATATGAATCAATCGGCCATGTGTGCACACAGTTAAATCTAAAGAATTTTGAGCCCTAGTGTACAAATGAAGAACCCCCCTCAGACAGATTTGGCCATGTGTGCAAAGGCTGAATCTCTCAGTTTCTTGTCCATAAGCTTGTCAAAAATATGCCCCTCTTGATATTGTTTTTGCTACACCTAAAACTAAACCAAAAGTGCTCATAAAACCCACACCCACCCACATCTACACCCACATATATTTACTTCCGGTCCGGTAATATGTAGAGGCCTTCTAGAATTGCTCTGTGACTCTCTCATTTCTTACATCATAAACATATGATTTTTCACCTATAAGAATAACACTACATATGGTGTCATCAGGGAGTATATCGTGGAATTCACAGATAATTTTAATGTTTGTCCTGTAATTAACCACAACTTGTTTCCTTTTTGAAGTGTTGATGACAAACATGGGTCTCTGTGTTTTAAATTCATCTGGTGTGTAATACATGTCAGTATTGCCAGTAGTGACCCTTTTGTATGCTGTAAATGCTTCATATAATTTAAGGAAATCATCCTTGGACATGTCTAAATTATAATTTTCTCTAGGAAACACCTCATTTCTGCAAGTATAGAGTTTTGATTTGAACCCCAAGAAATTTTATATAAATACCAAAGCCAAAAATATTAACACACATACACACACACACACACACTAAATATACAAAGCACACTGCTGAACCCAACTGATATTTTTTATTAAGCATAGAATTTTGATTTGAATCCCAAGAAATTTTATATAATAAACCAACAACAAAAATGCCAAATCAAAAATATTGTAATCAATGCAATAAGAATATATCCAGCCCCAATTGGGCTAAGCACCAAAAGAATTGTAATCCGGACAAATGCAGAATTCTCACAAAAATATGCCCAAAATGCCATAGAAAATATAGCATGGAATATTTCACTTATACTTGTTCTGCACATTCATCAACATTTCCAAACAAAATTGATTGGAAATATTTGTGTGATTGCCCTGTATAACTTAGATTGCAAGGCCATATTTTGTAATTTTCTAGACCAGGAGCTAGACCCTGTACACCAGAAACAGGCTACAAAGTGCCTCTCCACAAATTATGTGAGCATTATGGAGCACACAATACACTTTACAATTTTGAGAATCTCAATTTAAATTCAGGAACAAGAGATTTGGATTTGATGTATCTGGAAATATCCCTTCTTTCAAAAAATGTTTGCATCTTGAATCAACCTGCAAACAATATTACATGTTAGGCTGGGCTATCTCATCAGCAGAGGCATGCAGCTTAGTGGTTTCCCGCACTCACTTTCTGTAAATATATTCTATGATTTTATTATCCTATTAAAGCACCCAATGCTGCAATTTTTAAATTTTTGCTGTGTATGCTTTAAAAGATTGCAGGTGATGATTGAAATCTGCACCACTATACAGCATCCCACTGTCTGTTGTAACAAATTCTGACCTATGGAACCTATCCAGATATAGCTGCAAAGATCTGAAATGTTTCCAGTTTGAGCTCTGATTAGGAAGGATCTCAAAATTATAGAATCCCCTTGGCCTTGTATAATTTGTGCCCATAATAGGAAAAATTGCTGTAATAATAGAAAACAACAAAAAATCCTACAATTCTTCTATAGGTATTATACATATTACACTCAAACCCCCTAATCATTCTTAAGTTAAGATATTTGAAACATTGTGTGCTGTCAAGTGCCCACTGAAACTCTGTTTCATTGTTGATGGCAAACACATCATGCTCTGACAGTGTTGAGAATCTAATTCTGAAACCCTCAACAAGAGATTCAGATCTAATACATCTTGCAATGTCTCTTCTCTCAAAGAATGACATTGTGCATGCATAATATATCTAAGATCTATGTGCACAGTTGCAATCTTTACACACAACAGTTTTCATAGAATAATCAGCACTACAATTTTTGGATTTTTGATCCAACAGATACATCATAATCTTATTCAAATCAATAATACCTCTATTGTGGAAATTTCCTGTGCGGACAAAATCTGACCCTTTATACACCATGCCTGTGTTTGTAGTTATAAAATCAAATGCATCAAAATAGCTTAGGTACATGTTATAATTAAAATGTTTCCAGTTTGCAGTCTGATCAAAAGACATAAGAAAATTATACAGTACTACAATATTTGTGTTTGTAAACCAATAATTGTTCCTGTAGGAATTATAGAAACTGACAAAGAATCCAACAATTCTTCTCTGTATGAAATACACAATTTTTTCACTCTGGCTGATACATCCCAGGCTCATGTATCTAAAACTGTGCTCACTGTTGAGCACCCATCTGAACTCAGTTTCATTTCTCACAGAAAACAAATCATACTCTGACAATCCATGGAACACAAGTGTAAAATTATCCAAAAGTGACTCAGATTTTATGTATTTGCAGAGGTTTCTTCTGTCAAAAAACATAATTGCATAACTTGCTGCAGTGTGAACCTTGCTGTATATACAATTAATTAGCAATAAATCTGTCTAATAGGAACATGTGCATGACTAGATCACAATTGTTCTGTGTTTCAGGCATGTTGATAAGCCCTAGCCCTCCAGGACAACAACACACTCAAAAATACAATATTGCAATTTTTTAAGAACATGTTGAATATATAGCTTGATCACCTCAGCCCTAGGCTGATGATGCTCCTGCTGCCCACTGCCAGACGTTTGTGCCTGAAATACATGATGTTGTTTGGCTTTTCAAATTTAATTATTTTTGCCCTGTATGTTTTATTGCACAGGCAGACAGGATAATTGTTTACCACAGTTGCATGTATCACTCAGGTTGTTCTCCTCCAGTGACAGAACAACACAATCATGGCTACAATTCCTAAATTTCTGCCTCAGGAAATACATAACAAGCTCATTCAAATATGTGTGCTTTGAGTACTCAACCCTGTCAGGATCAAAATCCACCTTACTATACAAATTTCCCTCATCTGTGGTGATGAATTCACTATCCTCCAGGTTCATATCAAGTATCCTATTTAAAAATTTATAATGCATCCAATTTGAACTCTGACATGCAATCATGTGCATCCTATACTCAAAACACCACTCTTAACAATTGTTGAACCACCAATTATCAAACAATTTCAACCCGCAATAATAATAACACTTGTCTGTGTAAAAATTAACAAAAAATCCAACAATCCTCCTGTACCTGTTGTAGACAATTCTTTCAAACTTGCTAAGCAGCTTAAGGCACAGGTATTGAAAAATTCTGTCACTCATAAGCACCCACTGCATTTCAGATTTATTCTGTACAGCAAACAGGTTGTACTCAGACAAGCCAGAGAGCCTAAGCTTGAAATCATCAACAAGTGACTTGGATTTTATATATTTTGAATTTTGAGATCCTTCCTAATCAGAGCTCAAACTGGAAACATTTCAGATCTTTGCAGCTATATCTGGACAGGTTCCATAGGTCAGAATTTGTTACAACAGACAGTGGGATGCTGTATAGTGGTGCAGATTTCAATCATCACCTGCAATCTTTTGATGCATACACAGCAAAAATTTAAAAATTGCAGCATTGGGTGCTTTAATAGGATAATAAAATCATAGAATATATTTACAGAAAGTGAGTGCGGGAAACCACTAAGCTGCATGCCTCTGCTGATGAGATAGCCCAGCCTAACATGTAATATTGTTTGCAGGTTGATTCAAGATGCAAACATTTTTTGAAAGAAGGGATATTTCCAGATACATCAAATCCAAATCTCTTGTTCCTGAATTTAAATTGAGATTCTCAAAATTGTAAAGTGTATTGTGTGCTCCATAATGCTCACATAATTTGTGGAGAGGCACTTTATAGCCTGTTTCTGGTGTACAGGGTCTAGCTCCTGGTCTAGAAAATTACAAAATATGGCCTTGCAATCTAAGTTATACAGGGCAATCACACAAATATTTCCAATCAATTTTGTTTGGAAATGTTGATGAATGTGCAGAACAAGTATAAGTGAAATATTCCATGCTATATTTTCTATGGCATTTTGGGCATATTTTTGTGAGAATTCTGCATTTGTCCGGATTACAATTCTTTTGGTGCTTAGCCCAATTGGGGCTGGATATATTCTTATTGCATTGATTACAATATTTTTGATTTGGCATTTTTGTTGTTGGTTTATTATATAAAATTTCTTGGGATTCAAATCAAAATTCTATGCTTAATAAAAAATATCAGTTGGGTTCAGCAGTGTGCTTTGTATATTTAGTGTGTGTGTGTGTATGAGTGTTAATATTTTTGGCTTTGGTATTTATATAAAATTTCTTGGGGTTCAAATCAAAACTCTATACTTGCAGAAATGAGGTGTTTCCTAGAGAAAATTATAATTTAGACATGTCCAAGGATGATTTCCTTAAATTATATGAAGCATTTACAGCATACAAAAGGGTCACTACTGGCAATACTGACATGTATTACACACCAGATGAATTTAAAACACAGAGACCCATGTTTGTCATCAACACTTCAAAAAGGAAACAAGTTGTGGTTAATTACAGGACAAACATTAAAATTATCTGTGAATTCCACGATATACTCCCTGATGACACCATATGTAGTGTTATTCTTATAGGTGAAAAATCATATGTTTATGATGTAAGAAATGAGAGAGTCACAGAGCAATTCTAGAAGGCCTCTACATATTACCGGACCGGAAGTAAATATATGTGGGTGTAGATGTGGGTGGGTGTGGGTTTTATGAGCACTTTTGGTTTAGTTTTAGGTGTAGCAAAAACAATATCAAGAGGGGCATATTTTTGACAAGCTTATGGACAAGAAACTGAGAGATTCAGCCTTTGCACACATGGCCAAATCTGTCTGAGGGGGTTCTTCATTTGTACACTAGGGCTCAAAATTCTTTAGATTTAACTGTGTGCACACATGGCCGATTGATTCATATAGACATCTTGACATTGTTTTAAGTGTAGCCAAATCGGGCTGTTTAATCATATGAGCTCTTCATTTGTACACTGTATGATTCTTCATTTGTA
This sequence comes from Lepisma saccharinum, assembly GCF_977018435.1. Lineage (NCBI taxonomy): Eukaryota > Metazoa > Arthropoda > Insecta > Zygentoma > Lepismatidae > Lepisma > Lepisma saccharinum. Next base: position 105,129,947 of record NC_139232.1, read on the forward strand.
CACTGGGGCTCAAAATTCTTTAGATTTAAATATGTGCACACTTGGCCGATTGGGGCATATGGGCATCTTGACATAGTTTTAAGTGTCGTGTCATTCTATAGAATGAAGGGATCTGAACCAGTTAACTGATGGGGTGATGTAAACTACTCATCATTCATCCTCTTGATGAGACCACTCGTCATTGACATGACGAGTTATTGCTTGGCATGCGAAAGGTACAAATTACACAAAGGAATTAAACTACTGAAAAGACAATGGTAACTCGTTGGATTTTGTGAACCGTTGAACCTGTATCATGGCTGGGTGTAGGATAATTACCTGTCTAACTGAAGTCTTTAGCTGAATGAAAATAGCGAAGTCCTCTGTAAGCTTCTCTCTAATGCTGACCAAAGCGTGCTTCCACTATCGACCTCCTGCCTTGCTGACCTCCTCTCTCTACCAACTCAATTCTCAAAGTCCAGCCACTTCCCAGCTTGTCTCACCTCTATATTCCCTGGCCATCGAGCTCTTCCTCCTGCCGAATCGCCGAATCGTGTGTTTATCATAATTGCTACCATGCAAACCGCTGACACCATAACCAGAAGTGTTACCTGTTCCTGAATGCTCAGGAGGTTTGCATGGCACAACACAATGCATTGTAAACATGCCTAAGAGGCTTGAGACAGCTGAGAAAAACAAGTGAATGCCCTGGTCAACATGAAGCGTTCAGAGAGACTTAATAAAATAAACATACAATCTTAGGGATTGATACGTTCGCCCCTAGAAGGAAAAATTTTCTCCTTTGAAAATTTAAAAGTCAAATCGCAAAGCTTGACATGACTCAGGTTCGCCAATTCCATATATTTTCTTAAAAAACCAAATATACAAAAGAAATCCACCACAACATAACTTTCTCTTGTTTGCCGTATCCTGAAGGAAAGAAAATTTTTATTCCCTAAACTTTATAATGAATAATACCCTTAATACTAACAAATTCGTATGTTTATACGATGTAAAAAACAATAATATATACTATTGTAAGACTAGAAATCACAAAAGTTCGTGTCGTTAAGCGATAAAACTCTTAATGTATCACATGTGCGCGTACGTAATGCTTATTATGTAGAATTGCTCATCCACCTGCTCCTAGTCAAGAGTCTGTGATGCCTCGCCACGCGGTAACGACTCTGTGTGTTCCGCGAGGCAAACGGCTGGCTGGAGCGTCTTTGCAAGATAGAACGGAATTCACAATGTTTGTTTATATTTCCACTCGATATAGACTCTTCAAATAGATAAAAAACCTTAAAAAGGCGCCCAAGTACACGTAAGTAAGCATGTAAAACATTGTCACATCTCACTGTTTTGTCTGTGTGAAAGCCTGATTATATCAAAATGTAGTATGTTGTACGAACTACGTAGCCACTGCACTCCTAAAATCGTTGAATATATGAACTTATATGAACTTGCACTAGCTATGTTGCACATTCCAATGTATTATAATACAATATTCAATGCATATAGTGAGTTACACTGAAAACTGTCGCTGGTAAAACTTAATTATAGCGTTCAATTTTCTTTTCTACGTTAAACTGTACACTGTATACATATATCTGGCTTGGTGATTACCTTTGTATGACTGCACACACACAAAAAAAATAATAATCTTGCAAGTATCTTACCAACTGTCTACTCTGATTATAAATATCAGAAATGTTCTGCGAACAAATGTGTCGCTTTCGATATACCATGTTGGTGAGAAAAAAAAAATATAACGATAATAACTGCATGCGACAAACATATGCATAAAATATTGGCACTAAAGCATACTTTCTAAAATGTTCGAAAGTGCTGTAATTATGTTTTTTGTATTGCTTGCATGTCCGTTTATTATTTGAAGTGCAAAATTTCATCGTAAAAAAAATTATGCACTAATTGATGCACTGGTCAATTGACACCACTGGCGCTTGTCGCTTCCTTGTAATATAATGTAAACTTGAATGCATATAAAACTGGTTCTCATGCATGGCACAAAACTGAAAATGTGTATAAGGGCTATGGAAAAGTACTGTTTCCCATAATGCATGTTAAATGACCAAATAGATACACATGATAGGAGCTCGCATGTGTATGTGTAGAAACACTGTAGCACAATTCTGTAATTATTGTTTGTGACCGGAACTGCTGTGTGTAGAAAGTACGTTTTCTATGCTTATTCTTCTTTCTGGATTGCTTGTCGTCTTGACTGCATTGGGGCAATGTAAAAAATGTGTGTAAATTACCCGTAGAACTTGGGAGATGGGGAAAAGTTGTTGTTTGAACTGCAAACAGTGTGGAGGGAAATTTTATCTAGCTCCATCACTAGGTGTTGTTGATAATGTATAGTCCGCTATACTGGGAAATGTATGGTTGATTACATCCTTCCTGTAAAAGGTAGTCTCCGTGTAGTAATAAGTAGAAATGTCTGCATGTCTCCCTCAAATTGGTGGTGACGAGTCTCTTCTTGAAATAGTACTTAAAATATCTGCATGTCTCCCTCGTAGACTGATACTCAGTCTTTCTGCCTTGTAATAATAGACTGCCTGCGGATGTCCGTCATGAAAAATGCCCATGGATGGTGTAGGCATTGCTTGTCCATGGTGCTCCGTATAGACAGGTTAGGTTAAAAGGAAAAATTATGACAAAGAAAGGAAATAGTGAAGGATAGGAAATGTATGATTCATGTTCATGCAAGTACCCAATACCAACCAATTTCCACTGCCTTTTCTTTAAAATCAAATTAAATTGTCTCATCAAAATAAAATAAATTAAATAAATAAATAAAATAATTGCCATAACTCTTTGAAAATAAATAAGGAAAATTTAAATAAAATATCCAACCGTAATTAAAATATTAATGTCCATGATTAATGTGTTGCCTTAACCTATTAATTATTACTGCGCTGCACTAAATTAATCTGTTTCGCAAGTTGATGATGCTTATAAAAATAATATCCTAGGGGTTGCGGTTAATAACACATTCCAAATAACAAAAACTAATATAGACATAGGCAAAGGGTTTAGGACTAATTCCTGAAATGAGATGCCCTTACTAATCGATTGATTAAGTTGTTTTAAAGCAAGTTCAAGCGAAGTCCAATGGGGAATAGTGAAATCAGATAAATTCTTGGGGATATTAAGTAATAATTCAATTTCTTTCATTTTTACTTGTTCGAAAGCTAAAATTCTTGTGTGTAAAATTTGTTGATCCACAATAATTTGCGAAAAATCCTGATAATTAAAAAATATAGATTCTCCTTCGTTAAGCTGAATTGATTTGTGCGTATTCAAATTATTATTCAAATTCTGAATAACAATAAATTGACCTGAACCTGATATTAAAATACCATTACGTGTCCTAATAAACTGGAATAATTTATTGTCACTAATAGATTTCACTTCAAAATTACAAAATGTAGAATTAATAAACAAAATTAAGTGTTGCAAGCATGTTCTAAATTCTGTTGAAATTAAAATAAATTATTATGTTGTGAACCCTTAAAATAAATATATAAAATTTGTGTTGCGCAAAGCAAGCTGTTAGTATCTAAAAGGTTGCTTTGGCAAGCCTCTAATGGCCTCCTAATAAATGATAGGCCGGTGCAATTTGCTGTGGTTCATATTATGCAATGTAAGACAAAAATTCAGTAAATGCTACTTCTGAGTTTCGTTGAAACTCCAGGTGGTAACAAATAAAGCATCAGGGAATTAAAAAGGTGAAATTCAAATTTGAAACACAATAAAAATGATAAAACTTTCTCAATTTCAAATTTTCTTTAAACAAAAGAAATTTATCCACTCAAAACTTCTTGAGTCCGCCGTATACCTCAAATCACTTGGTCGTGTAAACAGACCCGCCGCGGAAAAGTATACTTGACCCATATAAGAATGGTGTGTCAATCCCTTAGGAATGTTTAAACAAAATAGATAGAAAATAGTTATGCTATATAGTACAATATAAATACAAATTAATAGTTATTACCTACTGTACTAACATTAACATGAAGTTAATCAGTAAGAAGTAATGAATTTATTGCTGCATTGTCAAATAAGGTGCAAATTGGGTAAGTAAACTAAATTTCCTAATAATAAATATTAATAATAATAATAATAATAATTTCTCAAATTCAACATTTGTGGTAAACCACACTGTTTAAATTTGGAAAGGCTAACGATGCCGTGGCGACTTTTGCTGCACATGCCTGTGCCAATCACCGAGGCTTAGCCTGGGCATGTTGCTGACAAATTTTGATTACTCTAAGTGCATAAAGTGCTAAAATTGCCCTTTTGTAAAATTTCTCTGATTTTATCGAAATTTTGTTTGACTTTATCCTAATTTAAACCAAATGTACGTCAATTTCCCAAAAAATTTACTTACTATAAATATCTCTTATGAAAAACGGGAAAATTTTGCGATAAAAACCCAAAAAATTCGTCTTGTAGTTCCTTTGAAAAATTATTGGGCGTGATTAGTCTGAAGTGCATAAATGCGACGTTTTTACGGAAAAAATTATCTATATAGAACAAAATATCCCTAACATTGTTTACATGAACTTCTATCGTACAAATCAAATTCTGATGGCTATATGCGTAACTAAACTGATCCCATAAAATTTTAATGGACGACCGCCACTGATGCGAGAAAATATGCAAAGCCTATGGTAAGTGTTTTCGGAGCTTCCAGCGTGTTCAAAGTACTCGGGAGAGAGCTTCCGTGCGGAGAAAGGAATTCGCTGACAAAGTTCCTGCAAAGTTGCATTTTCGTGGTCGCTTGGAAGGACTGAACAAATTTCTCTACAGCGACAACGAGAGCTCTTGCAAGTTCGCTGCCGTGATCGGCGACTTCGGGGAAGTTCGGGTACCGTTCGGGATAGCGAACGAAAAATTGTTGCTTTGGCAACAAGCAAAGGAACGGAGGACGAAAAATGCAACGCCATGATCCGCTGATACATTGAATGACGCGTAAATGTTTACAAAACTTTAACTTACTACGAACAAGGTCTAGTAAGCGCTGCGGGAGTTCGAAATAAAGTCAAGGTCTTTGAAATGACGTAATAAATTGGATGAAAAGAAAAAAACTTCGTTGCGCTTGCGACAGCGTGTTACTTGAACACTTCCGTGCTGGTAAAATAACAACAGTTGGGAAGCTGTTAGCAAACTAAATGACTAATAAACGTTGCATAAGGTACAATCAAACGTAAAAAAAAATGAATTATACTTAAAATTTGAATCGTAATTAATATAAAAATTCTAGTCGAACAAGAAGTCGTAAAAAATATGGTCTGTAAACGATACAACAGGTTCGGGAAATTGAAAATGTGGCTTACTTTCTGCTTTTAAAGTAACACTTGAAACTTTCTCGACTTTTACTGGTGAATGATTCGCAAATGACTCTTTAATTTTTACAACTGGCTGAACACAGGATGAAATAGGCAATTCACTTTCCATTTTGCAACTGTTTTGAACAAAATTAGGACCCTTGCTTACGGCAAATTTCTGAACTCTATCTTTAACGGATAAAATATTCTTCGGCAAATCTATACTGTCGTCTTTAGTGACTAAACTATTTCTGGATACATCTTGAACTTCTTGTTGTACCCTAGGTTGAATAATAATGGACTGAGGCAGTGGAGGCGGCAGTGGCGGATTTATTGTTTTCAATGGTACCACTTCAACAATCGGTGCAACATCATCGTAAATCTGATCAATGGACGGTGAATCATTAAGTTTGCTTAACGGTAATTCGTTGGTACACTCATGGTCATAAGTAATAGATTTCTTGCGGTGACATTGAAAATAACAGATTATAAAAATTATAAAAATACTAATAATAAATGTTGTTAATAATAAAATAGTAATTATATTATAAGGATAGTCAAAGGACTTGTTCAACAGATAAATAAAATTAGAAGCTTTTACGTATGGAAGAAATCCGTTTAAAATAACTAAAATCGCAATGATTTTCATGTTGCTTAGGCAATCAAAACAAACAGTTCTTCAAAGCTAATACGTACTTTAAGCCTGCCTAGTCTAAATTAGTAGATATTTTAACTCAACTTTTAATTATTTCTGACTCTAGGCTCAATTTATCTGCGTGATTTATTTATTTAATATAATTTTATGTATTCTCTAAATTTATTAGCACTGTTTAACTTATCTTATTTTAAATTTTACTGCAAACTTATCTTATTTAATTTCAGGTGTTATTTCTATTCTTAAATACTTAAAATCAATTGAACCGTACTAAGGTACAAGGTAAGGAAAAATTTGAGACTGATTTACTCCTGACTACCTGAAATAAAATAATTATCATTATTTATGCGATCTTTAACTGCATTAAAATACTAACATCACTAAAACTTGAAGAATCTTTAATTCTCTCTACTCATTCTAAAATATGCTTAGCATATTATTGTGGCAAAGCTTTATACTAAAACCGTTGTGGTTTAATCATAATCATTCTGCGATGGCAGAATGGATTTCCAGGATTTTGGTCATGACCCAATATCCGAAGGAAAATACTTGTAATACGAGCGCAAAAAATCTTGACGTCGACGTCTACATATTCATATAATATAAATATTCTCATAACTGGCGCTTAAAATAAAGTTTGCTAATATAATCTTCTGAAGAATAACTATAAAATTCTAGTGATATATCCGCTGAGCTAGTATTGTTATATACTGCAAAAAAAAACTTTTGTGCCTAAAGCACATTATTAAATAATAAGTCTGCTTTTAATTGTTAATATTATTAGTGCTATCTTATTATTAATTATTATTATGTCACGCGAGTGGATTTAAAATATTAGACCTGTTTCACTTTAATAAATGCCGTAACTTGGAGCAAACTTGCAATATTTATATTTAAGATTTCAAAATAATCTGCATCTTAAAATTTTTAACATTCGAAGCTACAACGTGCTAAGGATAAATATTCAACTGTCAAACGAAACTGTTTCGGACAGGAAAAAAAAATATATATAAATATAAACTAACAATAAAATCTCGTTAATATGTGAGAAACGTCCACGCCGTGTGATGCTCTCCTAATTCTCTTCTAGTTATTCAAAATAAGTTGGCTGTGCCTAACTTTGCTTAAAGCATATAAGTATATGTATATCTGTGTACGGACTCATTCTCGTCACTACTGCTTACCTGTGAACGGACATCTCTCGTCAATGCAGCCTAATTATACATCTATTACTTCTCAACTAGAACTTTTAATTAATCGGGCGGTTTATACCCTAAATCACGGTACGCCACTCTAACTATATACGCTTGGCGTAATAGCGGACATAATTGTACAGCGTGTCGAGGAATATAATTAGCGTTTCGTTTCTTTACATATTAACATGGATTAAAATTTTCAGGCAATGTATGCGTAAGTTAAGGTAACGTAAGGCAAGTGACTATCTCGTATAAACTTGACTATCTCCTTAATCTAAGCTCCCTTCATGAGGTGCTAGGAGACTTCAGTCATTAAGAATATAAATGAGTGGTCCTCGGGGCCTTATTCGTTCCCAAAACTATATATGTATAAAAATGTGATATCCTCGTTGCAATAATCTTAGCAGTTATAGTTCAAGCATTCTAAATCATTTACAAGTTACGGTCAGTTTTAAACCAAATTCAAATTAAACTTTTAAGGAATCTCAATTAATAATAATAACAAAAACATTGACTCAAACAAGCATACTCTGTGCCATGACTCGTTAAAATGCACCATAGTGCCGATTGACTCTGACTCGGTGGCACTAATTTATTTTCCTCATTCATAAATAACTTTAAAATCCACTTTTAATCCACGTTGTTAATTAATTAAAATATTAAGGGTAAAATCGTTTACTGTTCACTGTAGCTTACTGCATCCTTAAAACCAACGTTGTAATAATTTTCGTATTCAAGATTATATAAAAAAAAATTAAAATCACTGTCAATGCAAGAAATCTTCAAATCTAAATGCCTTTCCCTTATTCCTTATTTAAAATTCTGGATGGTAAAAATTTCCCAGGTGGGAATTTGTCGTAGCCATGGTACCGGGTTCGTGAGTGAACCACGAAGCTACCAGGAGCAGATTGATAGGGAATCGTCCACGGACGTCCCTGGGCCGGCCACATTTTTGGCAAAATGTGGCTGCCTGAAACCCGACATCGAACCTTCCGCCACGCGGAATGCCGGACACTCCTGATACCAAAGCGCTAGCCCGACGTGGGTAACCACGACGGAGCTAGGGCGCAGGTTCCTCCGCATTTTACATTTCGCTGATTATCGACCCAGACTCGAAGTCGATAAATTTAATCGAATTCATCCTCATGTTAGACTAAACATCTATCATGGCATATATAAATTCTTCTCCCCCAATTAATGCAAAAAAGCTTTAAGCCCTATTTATTTTCAAAATTAATTTTGGCAAGGACATACCAAAAAAACTAAACAAATGAGCAAAATGTTTGGGGTGGGTATGGAACTTAGCACTCCACTACGTGTCAAAATTTGGGGTGGGGTTTAAATTTAAACTGGTTGTTGAAACCTCTTTTCTCATCGCATTTCCGAAAAAATGCATGAGAAGCCCTAGCAATACCACCACGTGTCAAAATTTGGGGTGGGCTAAATTTAATTAAAAACTGGCTAACAATTTCTTTCCATTTCTGAAAAAAAAATGAAAAGACCCGCTAATCTCCACCACGTGTCAAAATTAGGGGTGGGAAATAATTTTAAACTGGTTACAAAAACTAATCTTTCAATTTTCATTTAGTTCATGAAGAAATAAATGAAAATCCCAGCACCTCGACCACGTGTCATTCTATAGAATGAAGGGATCTGAACCAGTTAACTGATGGGGTGATGTAAACTACTCATCATTCATCCTCTTGATGAGACCACTCGTCATTGACATGACGAGTTATTGCTTGGCATGCGAAAGGTACAAATTACACAAAGGAATTAAACTACTGAAAAGACAATGGTAACTCGTTGGATTTTGTGAACCGTTGAACCTGTATCATGGCTGGGTGTAGGATAATTACCTGTCTAACTGAAGTCTTTAGCTGAATGAAAATAGCGAAGTCCTCTGTAAGCTTCTCTCTAATGCTGACCAAAGCGTGCTTCCACTATCGACCTCCTGCCTTGCTGACCTCCTCTCTCTACCAACTCAATTCTCAAAGTCCAGCCACTTCCCAGCTTGTCTCACCTCTATATTCCCTGGCCATCGAGCTCTTCCTCCTGCCGAATCGCCGAATCGTGTGTTTATCATAATTGCTACCATGCAAACCGCTGACACCATAACCAGAAGTGTTACCTGTTCCTGAATGCTCAGGAGGTTTGCATGGCACAACACAATGCATTGTAAACATGCCTAAGAGGCTTGAGACAGCTGAGAAAAACAAGTGAATGCCCTGGTCAACATGAAGCGTTCAGAGAGACTTAATAAAATAAACATACAATCTTAGGGATTGATACGGTGTAGCCAAATCGGGCTGTTTAATCATATGGCTCTTCATTTGTTGTGCCAATATTATCATCAATACAACTACTAGATCATTTACGGACGTAACACTGTTATACCTATGAAAACCAATGATCACCGGAAGAGGCCCTCACTTCCAAGTAGTGCACCTTGCACTGCATTTTTAAGACTACCGAGGCTCTGACGTCTGGACTCACTGTCAGTATAGTCCTCTGTGGGCTTCGTGTTGTCGTCCATATTCTCCCTTCATCCATCTCACCATATCATCATCTGTCCTCGTGTTCGCGGTTAGACAAAATTGACAGAAAAACGACGTAATATGAACTAAAACATATCAAATCAAACCGGTAAGGCCATAGCCAGAGACACAAGGAGTAATTTCATAGTTTATGCAGCACTCTTTACTCTACTTGAAGAAGCAAAGTACATTGCAAATGAACATATTTATGAGATACGTTCAATAATCGTTGGCCGACTCAGTTCAGAAGTAGACGCTAATGTATGAGACGGTGTATTGAGGCTTCGGAAAGATTTTGAGCAACAATAATATTGAAGAAAGGTAGCCACACAGAAGCCATTTTGAGTCGTGCACATGTAAAAATCGTCTTACTTAATGTGAAAAATGAACGTTGAAAATTACCGAAAATGATCGACGACAGCGTTAACACGCAGGCGAACCTCCATGCAGGAGTGGTCAGTGTGAAGCGTCATGAAGAGAGGGAGGCCAAGATGGAATATATAAAATGACATGCACGTCCCATTTCATCCGTAATATATTCATTCATCGTCGTGATTAACCGAAAATCTAGAAACGCGACTTTGTACTTTATTATTTATTTATTTTCTTTCTGGTGCGAGCTGTACGATCTACATAAATTTTATTCTACACACTTTCTCTTCCCTTAAAATCGTGCATTAATATTCCCCTATTTACGTTAGTAATATACCCCTCTTTACTTCTCCCAGGTATATCCCCACTTACTGTCCCATTTCTTGTATCTTTATACTGGCGCCTACCACTTCTATCACCTCGCCCCATGTTAAGTTTTTCATCTATTTGTCCCTCAGGTCACGTGTAGAAGGACAGTTCAGTAGGATATGCTCGTCCGTCTCCTCTTCATCGCACAAAGAACATATAGTTTTCCCTGCTACGTTTCTCTTCCTTAATTGCTTCCATCCACCTAGTCTGAACCATGCCAGCGCGCCTCTTTCCTTTTCCCCTCACAACTTTTATATATTTCGATTACCACCTTTCCCTTACTCTTAGCTGTTCCCTGATAGAGGTTTTCGTTTGGCAGTCTGCTCTGATTTGGCTTTCTGTTGAAATGCCTCCCCCCTTCTCTCTTCCCATACCCAACCCATTCCGCTATTGAATAGGAGAATTTTCAAGTCCCAACCACAAGTGTGAACGTTTTCCTGGATGCCCCAACCGCGGGGGGCTTACGGGCGGGGGCTACATACCCCGAATTTCAGTGAAAAAAACACAAAAATGTGGAGTTTGCCCCCTCTTCTCCAGCTACTTTGGGGAGAAAACCGGAACTTTTGCATTTTCCTCAAAGAATGGACCTTCTGCAACAGAATGAAACTTGATTCATGTTCGTGGGTGCAATACAATTTGAATAATAAGGCAAAACGTAAAACTCTAGCGAATTTTAGCCAATTTGCATATTATTCATAAAATTGTTATATAACTGACACTATGGGACCAATCTACTTCGCATAACTTTTGTTTTGCAGGTAGAACATCAATGCATGCAACCATGTAAAATTTGGATGCCCCAACCTTGGGAGGGGGGGGTTACGGGCTGCGGCTGCAAAACCCGAACTTTTGCTTTTTTTCGTTGGCACTTGCATCTTGTGTAGCTACTGTGAATCTATTTCTTCCCTGTTGATTCGGCTCTTTGTGGAAATATGTCCGGAAGGAAAAGATTGTGCCTTAGGGAAAACGATGAGCTGTTATATGATACGAACTGTTTATGGTGAGGCCTTTCCTAACAGAGGAGGGAAGGGAGCCTTTGCAATCGTTTGTTTTCTCTCTACTTCTGGATAGACTCACGCTTCTGACGCCTCTGGCTATCGTCAAGCTTCATTGCATTTCTAACTTACAGGCGACAGAAAGCTGACACCGCCAAACCTCATCCAATCCCCTCTCTCCTTGCCCCCCCCCCCTCCCCGCCACTACATCAGCTGGATCACCAGGTCTAAACACAAAGAAGAATGTGTGCCTTATCAGTACTAAATCACAGCGTTGGAAGCTTGGAGGAAAACAGCATCGTAAATACCAAGCATTTATTGTGTCTGTCAACTGACGAGAGCCAACACGTGAGCTCAAGCCCAAACACGTGACATATACCGAGAAAGGAGGGGGGGGAGAATTGGAATTTTCGTAAACACGATTGCAAAACATGTTCCCGAACGAACTGTCAGTGTTTCAACCTCAATATAAAAATATAAGTGTGGCAAACCCTCGATAATTGTATCTAAAGCTGTTTGTAACATATGTGTTACAGCGGCTACAAGGGACATACCTTTTTTGTAACATATGTGTTACGGGGGCGGACTAAGGGTTAACCCCCACAGTTCTACTCCATAGTTTAATGTTCCTAATATTATTGATGATTAGATGTTTTGAATGACCGGGAAACGTATTTCAGGTGGCTTATTTATTGTCCTTATGACTTTTTCCATTGCAAATTTAGTTTTAGTTTTTCTTGCTCTTATGTGATGTGTCCAGCTTCGTGTCATGGCCAGTGTTGATCCCAGGTATGTGAAGTTTTTAACCCGCTCGATTTAATACCCTTGTATGTACATGTCTTCTGTCTGCTAAATATGTAGTCATTTTTTTAAGCAACGATTTTTTTTGTTTTTTTAATGTTTACATTCATTTTATATTTGTTCCACCCGTCATATATGCTATCAATGCCCTCTGTAAACCCTCTATTGTCTCGGACAAGATGACTATGTCGTCTGCATACATAAGGAATGGTATACTTTGCACTCCTAAACATGGGATTGAATCCTGGTCCATTTTAATTTCATGTGCTACCCAATCTATGAACAGTGAGAATAGCACTGCTGATAGGATGCGACGTTAAAGGAAGTGATAGAGTAAAGAGTATAAAATGTTATATCATGTTCTTTAGTCAACTTAATGTTCGATTTATTTACATTGCACAAATCCAAAATATTAAACAAATTTTTGGGGAAATCGATCTTGTCTGTGGTCTGGGGGTCTGCCAATCCCGACTGTACTGTAATGCAGGGCAGTCAGGTGGTGAGGGTGTAACATGTTAGCACCAGGTATCTGCAATAGACTCGATAGCAAAGTGACGGATTTAGAAGTGTGTTTTACCGTATCATATTAGTTCAATGTATTGACAGTGGCGATGATTAGACGTGGTGGCATAGGGGTAGTTCCTCCTCTCTCCATACTCCTTTCGCGCACCGCGTCGTCATTTGCCAAGTCAATGTTAGAACGTGATCAGAAGTTTTTCCGTTGAGTCGACTCCTTTCAATCACGAATCGGCCAATATTTCCGTTTTTGGCATTGTAAGACGAACAAAATTGGAGACTTCATGACGTCATTCCTGAGGTGTGTGTCACGATCAGGTCATTGTTCCATGCAATTGAGTAAACATTCATTTCTTATTATGAGTAAGAAATAATTTTTTTTACAGACAGAGGATGGGTCTAATATTTGTTAATGTACAATTCTATGTGTCCACATATTATTTTGTGAAATTCATGTCTTTTGGGGCAGCTAGATTTTAAAAAAATCTGTTGTCGTAATTTGCCAACATTGTGAGTTGTGTGTTAAGATTATAAAGCAACGAGTTCGTGAGCCAATATTGTTACAAGATATTTGGTACACGTAAATGTACACAACTTAAGGTTTTCAGTGGGTCTTTTGTGTATTTTAAGTTATTTTTTTATCCAAATGTATGTAGTGACGTACCCAGGGATTGCTGCTAGGGGTTAAAATTTTTTTGATTAAAAATGTTATTTTAAAAAAAATTAAAAGGAACTAAAACATAAGAAGAACTATGAAACTCTTGGGCAAGTCACTGTTTGCGTGCTGACGTAGGCGTGTGTATGTGAGGGGGGAAGCCTTGGCGTGTGTGCGTGGGGGAGAGGGACGTGGTGTTTGTGAATGCTATTCATATCTGTTTCTAATTTTCATTAGCTGCTATATTTTACCATTTATGAAGGTAAGTAATTACATATATTTTCTCCTCTATTGCAGGGACGTGATGTAATTGCCACGAGAACTGAATGACAGTCAGTGATTTATCCACACAACATGGATGACAAAGGAGTAGAGAGCTTTGATTGGAGGTGTTGACAAAATGGACTTCATTTTATTCTTGGTAAAGAATATTTTTCAAGTCATGAAAGTGTAACTTAAAGTAATATATCATTTCATTGACTTAGTGATTTGCAGTTGGAACAAGAGAACTTAAATTATACATATAAGAAAATAGCTGGAATATGAGAGAGAGAGATATGCTACGTGGGAGAGAATCTTGTAAAGAAATAAATGATCTGTTGAACTTCAGACGAGACATTTCAGAAGCTCTAATTATGAGGAATGATAAATAATAGGAAACAGAACAGAATTGGAAACAGATAATATTGCAACAGAAGTATATATTAATGGTATTCATATGTAGAAGGAGTACAAAACGATGAGATCCCTTTACTCACAGTGACGTCATTTGTCAACATCCGATTTTTCAACCTTGATATCCCTTGACTCACAGTGACGTCATTTGACAACATCCGATTTTTCAATCTATACACACACATTGTATAAAACTATATATAATATCATTTAGGAGACCGATATACTTACAAAAAATACAGAACATTTTTTTAGCAAGAAAAGAAAATTTCTGTGAGCGAAAGTCACTATGGTCTCTTAATGCTAAGCCTTGCCTACCAGTAGATTTGACCCAAAATCATCTGCCCGAATTCCATTTTCAATACTATTCTTTCTAATTGCATAAGAAATAAACTATCCATGTGCTTCTCCCACCCCACACCCCGTCCCCCCTCTCTCAGTTCAGACACCTGATCGCTGTTAGTAGTGTAAAAGTATATATAACCAGTGCGAGAAAGTATGAACCCCTCTCAAGCAGATTTGGCTACACTTAAACCTAGCTCAACATGCCCATATGAGCTTATTGCTCAAGTGTGGCACCCCGTCTAATCCAAGATTTTTGTAAAAATGTCCTCGGGAATTTCCTGTGAAAGTATGACCCCCCTCAGATTGATTTGCCTACACTTACAAAATCTACATCTGTGAGATTGTTGTCCATAAATTTGTTAAAAATATGCCCCTCTTGATATTTTTTTTGGCCACACTTAAAACTAGGCCACGACACACCCACCCACACACACCCACACCTACACACACAGACACATACACACACACATACACACACACACACACACACACACACACACACACACACACACACACATATTTACTTCTAGTTTAAGTTCAATTGGACACCAGGCCCAACTTGTGCAATAAGCAGAGACTTTTTAGAATTGCTCTGTGACTCTCTCATTTCTTACATCATAAACATATGATTTTTCACCTATGAGAATAACACTACATATTGTGTCATCAGGGAGTGCATCGTGAAATTCACAGATAATTTTAATGTTTGTCCTGTCATTAACCACAACTTGTTTTCTTTTTGAAGTATTGATGACAAACATGGGTCTCTGTGTTTTGAATTCATCTGGTGTGTAATACATGTCAGTATTGCCAGTAGTGACCCTTTTGTATGATGTAAATGCTTCATATAATTTAAGAAAATCATCCTTGGACATGTCTAAATTATAATTTTCTCTAGGAAATACCTCATTTCTGCCATTTTTAAGATATATGTTCTTGATGTTGCAGTTATCAAATTTACTTGAATTTTTTTCTTGATTGTTGTGTCTTCCAGTCTGAAACAGTACCACTACAAAATCCGGCATGTCATATTGTATACTGGAGAATGAATTTGTAGCATCAAACTCATAATATGTACCAGATGCAGGCTTCTGTACACATTGATATGTATAAAATTGTAAAGGAACCTGTGGATTTTTTATTATATCAGCTTTGTATTTAAGAGCATAACTGGCTTCATATTCAACAACTGGCACTCTTAGCTCCATAGTCTGAATAAGGCACTTGCCCTCATCAGGTAGGGTATTAGGCAGAGCTTCCCCTGTAGAGTTTAATGCACTGTACCTCATCAAAGCATTATTATCATTTGCAGCTCTTCTAAATGTGATTCTTAAACCACCCTTCCACATAATATCTTTGTAATCTGAGAAGAATCCTGGCAACAGGCGCATGGGGAACAGCACTGTGTGGTTTTTAGATAATATTTTATCACCAGCTTCAAATCCACCTATTTTGTAGTAAGAAGCCTCGGTTTTGGATAATTTTAGTGTGGCCAAAGCTGTGGAGGAAATGCCGGGATAATCCACTCTGTTTATAACAACACCATGTTTTCTGACCTCAATTTCAGAGAATAGATGCGGCACAAAATTGTCCACCAATCTTATATTTGAATTTGCCGGATAATCTGTACCATCGAGCTTTACAACATCAAATTTGATATATAGATCTGCTCTGTGGGGGTGTATAAAGCCATCCCCTACATCAAGATCAACCTCAATCTCTGTGTGGGGTTGATTTAAATTTGCAAATGTCCTCCTGTTTGGGGGGAATGATTGTAGCTCATAACTCTCAATATTTTCCATTTTTTCTTGTATGTATTTTTATTTAAATATTAATCTCTATGATAGCAGTTGTTGTGGCTCCAGCAAAATCAACTAATTCTTCTTTTTCATTAGTGACCATCAACTCAATATTATCTATTCTATTATGGCCCACAGGAAAATCTAATGTTGGGGATGGATTATATATGATGGGCTCCATAAATTCAGAATTAGGTTTGAATGTTGCAATGATGCCAGTTTGTTTGTGAGTGCCTATGCCATTTGATTTGGTGATCATACCCTCGGCCACATTACAGTGAATATTCAGAGTCTCTATGGCTAAGAATTTAGGTATATTAATAGCAGTGTGTTTGATGGCTGCTTCAAGTTTTGTGTTGTTCTCAAATCCTAACAGCTCTCCTATAGTACCCAGATCCACTGTTTCTGTAGCAGATACAATCTCTACTCTGTGAGTGACAGAATTTTGACTTAACACTACACCTCTGGGTAATTGAGCATTTAGAGTAGATAGATTATATTGCCCTGGAGTGATGACAATTTTTTGATGCCCTACTGCAAATTGTGTAGTTGTGGTGTGTAATATTAGGGATCAAGTACATGCCATAAAATGCTCTGAGAGCTATTGTTTTGGGATACACTATATCATCATGTAGTCTGAGCTTCAATATTGAATTTTGGCTGGTGAGATGGAATACCCCCATGATGTTTCAGATACCACAAGGCTTTTTGAAAATTTTCAATTGATGGTTTATTTATTTGAGACATATATCTAAGAACAGATAAACACAAATGTCCACAATTAACATCTTTGAAGTTTTGAACACGGGTATTATTGTAATAAAGATTAGTTGATTTTAGATATTTTACTAAATTTTCAGGTGGAACACCTCGAAATGAATCAAACACAAATGCCTTATTGTTTAAATATTTAAGATAACAGATCCAGTGAGTGCCCTGATTTTTGAACTTATCCAAATTAACAATGCCACACTCTTTGTTGAGTGGTTGCTCTGGCAAAGAATCAGACATGTACACACCTCTAAAATGTTTGATGCCCAGTGGCTTGATTAAAGCTTCAATATCTTGGTTTGTAAGAGGCTCTTGTTTTTTTTAAACTTATTCATGGCTCTCTTAACACCTTTGCCTTGTTTCTCCATGGCCAGGTTATGGCGCCTCTGCTCATCTAATTCTGCCTCATTTTTCTTGGCATCTATTACTGTTTTTGCTATGGCAGCTGATCCCCCGGCCAAGCTCCCAACAGCCCCGAGAGCAGCTAAGATGGCAGGGATGGTAAATATAAATCCCCCCACATGTGATTTTTTTCTTTATTGCTGTAATTTTTTTAATTGGGGGGTACTAAGTAACAATTTCATACCATGGCCCTTGGCAATACAAGAATTTTTTTTCTTGCGCTGCTTTTTGGTTAGAAGATTATTAATAGGTCCAAGAGATTTCAGACCTGCATAAGGTATTTGATACATAACACCCTTGGCCTTCATTGTAGGTTTATTATATATATATTCACAACCCCCACCCCAATTTTTGTTTGGTGCTAATAGCTATGGTGGTCCCCAATGCTGCTATTTTTTCACTTAAAGAAGCATCTTTGCTTACAAATCTACCAAATGCAGCCTCTTCTAATTTCTTGTCTGCAACATGTCTCTTGTCAAGATCAGAATGTGTGTTGTATGCTATGTCATGGTCTCTACAAGCAGCATCTAGGGGATTAACACCAGGATCACCTCTCTTTAATCTATGGTCCAATTTTGTACCGGGACCACAATACTGATAACCTGGAATGTGTAGTTCAAATGGCAGCTTGTTTATAATGTCATTAACCAAGCCCCGACCCTCAGAAATATTACAAAATTTAGGTGGTAGAGTATTAATAATTTTTATGAGATATCCAATCCCCTTAGTGTCATTCACTATAAAATTAGACAATTTGGTGCTTATCATGTCCATAATTCCAACTTTTTCATTGTAAAAATTGTGGTTGCCAGCATTTTCCTCCCCAGCTATTACCAGCAACCTATCTACAAGTTTCCTGACATCATCAACCCACACAAATTCTTTAGGCAGGGTGTTGTATTGTTTGATTCCACTACCAGTATTGATCTGAGACCATATGGGCTTGATTAAATTGTTGTATCTTGCTCCACTGCTGGACTTCACTCTTTTTTGTGTGGGATCATTGTTCTGGTATAGAGCATCTGATTTTATTAATATTTCTTTGTAATATTCATAATCTTGAACTGTATAGCTGCCAGGTCTCTTCCTAGTCATCAGTTCCCACAATCCAGGTGTTCCAGGGTACTTAACAAAAGCACCTTTTTCTCCAAGACGAGATTCTGAATATACAATCAGATCATCTCCCATAAATGTTACTCTGAAATTGCCAATTCTATGTATGATGCTACCATCACGCTCTGTGTCAGCATATAAGCCAAAAACCTCATCTTTGTTGTTTTTAGATGTGCTTAAATATTTTTGAGCAAGAAGACCCAATTCAATAGGATCCTGAGTAGCTTCAATTCTTCTAGGACCAATAGGACTAGGTGTATGAATACTGGAAAGTGGGGTGAATGGATAATCTAATATGTTTCTTGCAGCTACAGGTACAAGCTCTGTGATCAAATTTTGATTTTGCTCTGTAACAGTTTTGATATTTTTACCTAATTCATTAATAGCATCAATAATAGGCTGTTCTGTTTGTTTGTGTTTTTCATAAATTCCTCGGTTCTCTGATTTCCATCCCTTAAATCTTTTTACAAGATAATCTCTTAATTTAAGATCATCAATTATTGGCCTTTTCATGTTTATTTATATATGTTTCAATGTCTAGAAAATTGTTGATTTTATTTCTGTATTTGCCACTATTGGGTTTTCTTGTCATATCAATTGTGACAAACCCATAGCTGTCCTGATTCCAGCACCTGCTGCAAATCTTAGAAAAATCATTGTAGCTCAGGTCCCCACCTACATATTCATCATGT
This sequence comes from Lepisma saccharinum, assembly GCF_977018435.1. NCBI lineage: Eukaryota > Metazoa > Arthropoda > Insecta > Zygentoma > Lepismatidae > Lepisma > Lepisma saccharinum. The sequence continues at coordinate 105,149,173 of NC_139232.1, forward strand.
ATGTGTTTGAGGTTGGTATGGTCTTGATGAAACACACATATAAAATTGCTGTTGTCTCGGATCATCTGCTTGGGTATTTTTGAAAAAGTCTGTGCCAGGTAGAAGCAATCAATGTTTTTGTGTCGGCCCTGTGTAAAGAAGTTTCTAACCTTGTTTTGATTATCCAGTATAATGTCATCAAACACAACAACAGAATTATCGAGACATTCATGGAGTGGCTTAACATCTGGTTCAAAAGTGGCTATATCCAATCCATCATATAGCTTCATCAGCTGTTGATATTTTAATTGTTCCAAGCTCTTAGAAAAGACATACAAGTGCCTGTTTTTCCAGTCTAACCAGTTGGGTGCCAATAAAAAATTATCAACTATTAGTGTAGTTTTACCACAAGCAGATGGCCCAACAATAAGACATCTAATATTATCAGGCAGCAATTTTCCATTTCTCTTATTCTGCTGTTCAGGTTCTGGCAGCCTCTTTATAACATCCCAGGTGTTCATATTATCACTTTGTTTGCATCGATCCAGCTGTGTTCTGGGAGTCCTAGCCATTTGACAAATAACTTGTTGCCTTTTCTGCGGATGATTTTTTCTATGAGATATGTGTCAGGCTGTTTAGTTTTGCTGAGCTCTTCTTAATAGAATCGGCCTTTGAGAATTTCTCCTCGGTGATCTTTTATTATATATGTGTTAAGGGTCCCAGGTTTAACTTGAACCACTGTAAATAATTCAGTGCTCCAGTTTCTTGTAAAGCCTCTTTTGAATAAGTGCTTATATTTGCTGATTCTTACTTGATCACCCACCCTGTATGTGGCTTTTCTTGTTGTTGGCTGATATTTAGGATAATAAACAGTGCTGATCAATTTTTGCTCATCAGATGAAGTTACTTCAGAGGGTTTCATGTTGATTGTGGAATGGACAGAGTTGTTATATTTATGTAGAAGTTCTGGAAGAATATTAATCCATTTATAATTACCTTGGAGGGTAAATTGTTTATACATAAGATTTTTTAGGGTTCTGTTGAATCTCTCTACAATTGAGGCCTTGAGATCACTGTAACTCGAGTAATGTTGTATTGACTGGCTTTTAATAAATTGTTGAAACACAGAATTATAAAATTCTTTGCCATTAACTGTTTGCAAATAGCGCGGTGATCTTCCACTCTGATTGATGATTGTTCTGATGGCTTCTGTAACACATTTCCCAGTCTTGGATTTGAGTGGCACAGCCCAGGCAAATTTTGAAAATGTATCTATGACAGTGAGTAGATATTTGTAGCCCTTGTTGATTTTGTCTAAGTTTTTCAGCTGTCCACTTGCCATCTCAATCAAGTCGCACTGCCATAAATCATCTATGCCCTTTGTAACTACTGGCAGTCTCTTATAATTATATCTGGCTTGTCTGTGTAATTCATCAACAATAATTTGTCTAGACATAATATGTAAACAAGAATATTGCAACTATACGGTGTTCAGCAGCTGATACTACAGGATTTTCTAAATATAATTTGTCCCCTATTTGTATTTTAAATTCCAGAGAGCCATCATCTTCAACATAAGATGTTTCTAATGTATTGGGATCTGTAAAATCTTCTAATTCTGCACTGCTGATTTTTACTTTGTTATCAGCATTTGTTATTGATAATGTAGGGTAGTGGTGTGCCTGTGGTTGAAGCCAATATTTGATCTTGATTGGTCTAAGTGTGCCCCCAACAAAAAACTGGTAATAAAATTGTGCAGGGGAAAGCATATATATTTTGCCACCTGGTGTAAATGGTGAATCATATTCTTTGTTGGGGATGCTGTACAATTCAAGAATTACTGTATGTTTAGGATTCTCGATTATGCCTGTTATTTCTTTTTCTGCTGTGAGCAATCTACTTGTTACAGATTCAAGGTGCTCATTGATAGTCCTAACAACATCATCATGGCCTGGCTTGATTTTTATGTCCACAACAAGTTTCTTGTATTGTTGCACAATCTCTTGTAGCTGGGTGGCAAAAACAGACAGAGCATTTGCTTGATTGGATTCCATGGTCCCTAGCTGTTGCTTGATATTAGCTACAATTTGCTGTAAATTTTCAACAACTGCCAATTTTGAATTTTGAGCTGTAAGATCATGGACCTGTCTTCTGATATCCTCAAACAGGGCATGCAGTTCATTAATATGTTGATTGGTTGGTAGAGTGGCCACTGTCTGTGTGAGTTGTTTGATCTCTGTCTGGATATTCTTGATATCTTCTGATTTCAATATGCGATTCACAGCTCTCTTAATATTTTCAAGTTCCTGTGATGTAGGCAGATTTGATACAGTATTTTGCAAAGATTCAAGTGCCAATTTCACATTGTTTAATTCAGAAGTATGACTGTTTGTAGTCATAATTCCCTTGTTGATGAAACGTGAGCCAGCTACAGGAATATTCTGATAGTTGGAGAACTAACCTAACCTGTAGAGATTGCTTGTCCTTGCTGTGAATGCATACGTAACTCGGAAAAATTCCCGAGAGAGGGCAGCTGCTTACGGGGATAAATTGAGCTGGAAGCCAGAGTTACAAATTTAACCGCTAGAGATCGCTCTTTGCATTAATTTTGAAAAGGAGGAAATATTAGATGAATTAGTAGTAATTATTATTAAACTTTTTGTAGAAATTTCAGTTTATTCATTAGAAACTTAACTGCCATCAAATAATTATTTTTAAAATCATGTGAATACTTTTCAATTCAATTATCGCACGATGAGGGACATTTTGGCTAAACAGTTAAAAACGGTAGTGTTCGGAAACTCGGAGGCGGAAGTGATGAAAATAAAAGACATCAAAAATCTAATATTCTAATAATAAAATTGTAAAGTTCGGGTATAAGCATTTGTTAATTGTACCTTAACACACACGCACTCCTGTCGTAGTTAGAAACCAGTGGACGTTAAAGTGATTTGCGTGTGAAAGTGTGATGGTGTTTGGTCATGAAGTGTTCGGAAACTGCGTCAGGCGTGGAGGAAACAATGAACGGGGTCAAAAGATGGAGGTAAAAGCTGTTGGTCGAGAAGAAACGGCGCAACAGAATTGACAGGTTTGGCACGGTAATGATCGAAAAAGGAGATCGAAGAAGTATTCGTGGCCACCAAAATAGGAAAGTAGATGGATTGTGGTGATTTAAACAGTGAGTAACGACTGCGTGGACTGAGAAAGGTGAAAGTGGAGAGCTCGCCCACGAGGTAAGGTCTTTTGTTATTCCAAGTACAGCGACGATCGAAAAAGAAATCGACGTCGAGTGAAACTACCTTCATGTTTATCGCGACGAAAGAACATTAAATAAACGCCACGTACAATTACTAGTTATAGTACTATCTGTCAAAAGTGTCATTCACGATACTGGTACGCAATATTAAGCTTAAATCCAGACGTGCATGTGGCTCAGCGGAAGCCGCCATATTGAACAGAGAAAAGGATATCCTTCGTCGACGAAATTCATTTTTAGTAGATCAAAACTAAACTATGTATAAATGTTCCGCAGTTGGTAACTGAAGAATCGGAACAGAAATCAGTATCATTTTGTTCGTACGTTACAGTGACGTCACGCGTTCATTTCTTCGCGTTGCTCGAGCATGAACAATTGGCACCCACGCTATTGGATTAGGGTAACGTCTAGTGCACGGACACTTCAGATAAAAATAGCTACTAAAAGGAACAATTGATTCTGGATATATTAGAACATATTTTCACGTGTTATGAGATCATTTTGGTAATTTTCTGTTTGTGCATGTATCGTATAATTATGCTAGGTGCACCAGCTGGTCTGTCAGAAAATGAAAATATATTTGACATTTAACTTTAACTTCAGTCTAATTTTGAAAAAGAGGTACCTCAGGTGTTCTTTCTTTTGATGTCATAGGTACGTCAAAATTAACGTGATAGTTGTTAAATCGAGAATTAATACACACAAATTGTTTATTCGATATCAAAGGTCTGTCCCTTACAATAATTGAAACGTTTGATGTAAACTCGCATTAGTCACCAATTTGAATAAAGAATTGAACGTTCGAGTGAGTTAGATTTCACCCAGATGCACATGAATGATGTCTAGTTCTCAATTAGTGAATGTTTACTAACTATGAAATTTCTTTCAGGTGAGAGAGTTGTTCGAGTGTTTGTCTGACATTAGGGACATTTATCAAGTATGATATTGAACTTACTCTAATTCGTAAATCAAAAGTGTGTTACTGAATTGACATATTCGCGTCTTTCCACAAATTGATTTCTCAGACTTGTCAACTCATGACGCAGGGAGAGGGCGCGAGTGTCAATTAAGGGATTTTCAGTAACTACTTGGTGTTTCTGTTCAATACAGGGTGGTTTACGGCAGATTGGCTAATTTTGAATTTCTTTTGTTTCTTTTCAAATCCGTGTCAATTTGAAACTTGGTTGTACTATTTCTTTCTAGCAAGGATTGACTTGTTGAGACCAAACAAATGTCGCCGGCGCGACCGTACGGTTATTCTATGATGTGAGAGGGAATTGATTGTGAGAAAGTTAGGTTGTTGGAATCTTGGATGTGGTAGGTGGGAGTGATGGGAGATAAGTAACCTCACAAAATAGTTAGGCTTAGGCAACCCCGTTAGAGCGGACCGTCATAGCAGATTATGAGACTCAAATTTGTTGAGTTCTCATAGTCTTTCTTGCTGGAGGGATAGTGAATTTTAGGGTGGAATTTGAGGGAATTTTAAATTCTGCAAATCCTTGATTCCATTGTAAAAATGGGTACGGAAGAAGATCCGGTGACTTTAGAGTCACTTTTGGCGTTCATGAAACTTAGTGAGCAAAGGTCAAAGGAAAATAATGATCATCTGAAAGCTGAGTTGATAAGCAGGTCAAAGGAAAATAATGATCATCTGAAAGCTGAGTTGATAAGCAGGTCAAAGGAAAATAATGATCAGCTGAAAACTGAGTTGACAAGCAGGTTTGCCAAAACTGCGGAGTCGGTTAGGGCCGAACTTAATGTTCTCAATGGTGAATTAAAAGCGGACATAGCTGAGCTTGAGAGAAGCACAAATGAGAATGTTGCAGAACTTAGGCAAAGGGGGGAAGATCTACGATTAAGTCTGTCTCAATATAGGGTTGAATGTATGACGAGAGCTGAAGCTGTGGAGCGAAAATATGATGTTTTGTCGGACAAGCTAGAAACTGAAGTGCAAGGGGTGTATAAGGTGGTGGAACAGTTGAAAGTAGATCAGAAGGAACAGATTAGGAACTGGGGAGAGCGATTGGAGTTAAAGGTGCAGGAGTCTGTAGATGTGAAGAAGAGTGGGTTGGCTCGGGAAGATTCGGATCGACAGATACCACTAGATGTTTATGTCAGGGAGTTGAATTCCATAAAAAAGGAAGACTCTCCTCTTGGTATTGTTAATGTTGAGGGTCAATCACATTTGAGGGGGGAAGTAGCTTCGTTAAGTATCGTGTCAACACTGAAAGCTTTGGAGACAACAATGTCTACCTTTGTAAAGGCAATGTCTAGATGGGAAGCTAAGCTGGACGAGGGGGTTCACAATAGTCAGAATAAGGAAAGAATCGATGGTGACTATAGGAAATTGGTTCAGGAAAATGTTGAGGGTCATAAGAGGGGTAGGGCAGATAAAGCCACTTCTACCGAAAGCTCATGGTCGGATGGATTTCGGGGCTCTTATAAGAAAGTGAAAAATGTGCGTTCTAGAACATCCAGTGCAGGTTCCTCAGACGAGATTAGAAAGATATCCTTAAGGGATGAGGTTTGCAACAAGAAGGGCTACCTCAAAACAAGGCATAAGAGAAATAAATGTAGGTACTCCAAGGGACAAAATTCTAATGAGGATCTAGGTCAGGGAGATAAGGGGGATTCAAAAGAGGACCAAAAAGTAACCTCTCTTGATTCAAAGGTGTTAACGATCAAGCCACAGGATCTTTTGAAATTTCCTAAATTTGATGGGTTAATCACTGACGTGACACCTACCGAATTCATAGAAAAGTTTGAAGAGCTTCTGGAACTGTATGGGATAGATGAACCTGCTTATCTCAAATATGTACCTAAACTATTAACGGAAAGTGCAAAATTATGGTATAATGATAGAAAGTTGGAATTAGACACTTACGTCTCATTCAAAGCGGAGTTCTTAGCTCATTATGAGAGCTCTCGTTGGCGGAGTACGTGCTTAGCCAAGAAATTGAACACGCCGTATGTTAGGTCCTCGGATGATACGGTACTGCATTTTTTCTCTAAAAACTTTAAGTTATTGAGATCAATACAGCCAAAAGCTGAGGAATCGCATATTATTGCTCAAGTAGGTACCTTGTTACCATACCGATTACGAGAGCATTTTGTCATGCAAGATATGAGCACGTTTTCTGATGCAATCCACGTAATCGAAAATTTCGAATCATTGAAGGAAGTAGGGTCTAAGAGGGAGCTCACTCTTGGTCAAAAACCAAAAACTTTTAAAGGAGGGATAAATAAGGTATCCGTGTCTGTCCCAGGTTTGGAGAAGACACCTCCAAGCGAGAATAGTGACTCGAGGGGGACATCGAACAAAAACGATGGCAATAACAGGTTACGCTTTAGTCCAAAAAGCTTCAGACGATCGCAAAATAAAGGGTGTTCTTCGGGTGGTGCGAGTTCGGGAAATGGCGAACAACTCATGCCGTAGGGGGTGACATGAGTTGGTTCAGGAATGATCCTCCTGTCAACCAGGTCTCTGTGACGGATAAGGATTGTCTCGGTGAGAGTGAAAAATCCTTTAAACCGGTTCTGGAAGGTAAACAGTTATTAGGGGACAGCTTGATGGTTAGGTTAGCAGAGAAATTTGGGGGCTATCATGTGAATTTTGAAAGTGGTGGTGTTAGGAGAATAGGGTTGTCTGTGAGTGGACAGACGAGCGAGCAACTAAATGAGCGGCTTAAAACATGTACGAAGTTAGCTGACTCTGTCGTGGTAATGATCGGCACGAACGATGTCATGAAATTTATGTCTGTGGATAAAATTAAACGTGATCTTACCGAGACGTTAAACTTACTTAAAACCAGGACCAAAGAAATCCATTGGCTCACTTTACCTGCTATACCGCGGACAATGTTAGTTGAGTCAACGTATGGTAGAACGAGGTGGGAGCAAGTGAATAAGCATATTCTATCGTTCCATAATGGGGATTCTGTGAAGGTCTACGATATTACACATATATTTTTTGATGAAAAGGGGAACATTAAAAAGGAATTATTTGAGGAATTCCTTGGAAATCCTTCTAAAGGAAGAGTCGATAAGGTTCATTGGAATAGGGAAGGAATGATCAGAGTCTTGGCTTATCTTAAGCAAAAGGGAGTCTTTTCGGGGCTAGGTCATTTCATATCTAATCAAGGAAATTCAAACTACGGAACTAGAACTGCTAAGAGAGAAGGTGTGACCAACAGTAACAGTGGCCAGCGTCCTTCGGGAAACTGGGCAGGAACTCTTACCAACAAGCAGGGGGTGAGAGGAAATTGAATAATCCTGCTATTTATCATGTAAATTTTGTGAATGAATTTAGTGAGGAAGATTGGGGGGAATCAGTTGATATACAAGTACCCATGAATACAAATTGTAATGATAGGGCTTCTGCGATGGTGGAGGTTCAAATATTTGATCAAAAATATAAAGCCTTGTGTGATACAGGCGCAGAGGTCAGTGTCTTAGCATTTAACGTTTGGAAAGGAATATCTTCTGTGATATCCAGGCCGAGGTTAGAACCTTCGCGTAACATAAAATTAGTGGATTATACAGGTTCTAAATCAAAGGTTGTAGAAGGTATCACGCAAATGAAGATTGATCTAGGGGGATATAATCTTTATGTGCAGTTTTTAGTTGTTAAGAAGTTAAATGTAGATTTGATTTTGGGTCTTGACGTAATTTACAGTCTTCAAGGGGAGTTAAATTTTGATCGAAATGCGTTTTTCTATAATACGCCTAACGGTCGCGTTTTTCAAAGGTTTATGCCTTTAGAGCAAGTGGATCTCCCACTGGGGGATATAAGTGTAGGGAAACTAACAATTGAACCAGAGATGGGTGAAAATAAGGTGATTGATTTTGCACGAAAATTTGATCACGATTGTTGTCTAAATGAACATGAAAAGACTCTGTTCACAAACATGTTGAAAACTTACATGGTCATGTTTTCAGACAAGCCAGGGCTATGTACCGAATATACACATAAAATGGAACTAGAAACGGATCAGCCGGTTGTGGCGAAAAACTACCCCATACCCATGGCATATCGCGAAAAGGTTAGGGAACAACTTCGACGAATGTTGGATTGGGATGTTATAGAGTTATCCGATTCAGAGTACCATTCTCCGCTTCTGGTGGTTCCGAAACCGAGTGGGGATATCCGGTTGTGCGTAGATTTGAAGAAATTAAATCAACACGTAAGGCTGAAACAATTGGCTCCTTTGAAAGTCGACGAGTTGCTATCGTCTTTTCAGGATTGTACGTTTCTAACATCTCTAGACTTGGGCAACGCATATTGGCAAGTTCCGTTAGACGTAAATAGTCGGAAATATACGGCGTTTTCCTTCGAGGGAGTTCTGTATCAATTTAAGCGGGTCGTCTTTGGATCCATCAATGGTACAGCAGTCTTCGTAGATGTTATGAATCGAATTTTAGGACCATATTCTGATTTTATGGTAGTATATGTCGACGACATCATCGTGAAGTCAAGGGACTTTAAGACACTTCTGGAACATGTGAGATTAGTTCTAGACAGGTTGCATAAGGCTGGCTTCACGTTGAAGATCGGCAAATGCAAGTTTGTAGTTCAGGAGTTGAAATTCCTTGGACATATAGTCAGTACGCGAGGGTATAAGAAGGATCCTGCGTACGTTGAGAGCGTGCTTAGTTTGAATAGGCCGACGAATTTAAAGCAATTACAGAGAGTTTTGGGTTGTTTTAATTGGTTGTCTAAGTATATACAAAACTTCGCCTCGACGGCCAGTCCACTTTATGAGTTGTTGAAGCAAAAAACTAAATGGAAGTGGACTGAGGGAGCTGAAGAAGCATTTGAAAAACTAAAAGTCTTAGTAGCACAAAATGTGACTCTAAATTATCCTGATTTTAACAAAATGTTGTATATCCAAACCGATGCGTCTCTAATTGGCGTAGGTGGATATTGTTATCAATTAGAGGAAGGAGTTGTTAAACCGCTGGGGTTTGTGAGACGATTGCTCAGACCTTTTGAAAAAGCGTACACCTCCACAGAAATAGAGGTACTAGCAATATTGTACACGATTAGTAAATTTGCCACTTATCTTAAAGGTAGAAAGTTTGCTATTGTTACGGATCACAAATCACTTACATGGCTCGAATCTGCCCATTCATGGAATGCGAGGCTAACTCGTTGGTTCCTGCAAATCCAGCAGTACTCTTTCGAAGTCAAATATTGTAAGGTATCCGATAACATATTAGCTGACATCCTCAGTCGAAACTTTCCCAACATACCAGATTCACGGTATATGATTAACACCGTTGCCGATATAGATTTAGATCAGAAACTATTTTCAGTTGAGGAGTTGATCCTTCCCAATCAAATGATGTTGCGCTCAGGGAAATAATTGATCACTTAAAAGGGAAGAAAATTGAAGGAAGTTCTAGGTCTAGGTTGTGGAATCAGACTTATTGTCTTCAAAATGAAGTGCTGTTTATCAGGGATTTTCATGTCGCATCCAAGATTCGTGTCTGCGTGCCGGTGAGTCTGATTGGAACAGTTCTGATTCACTATCACGACACCCTGGGGCATTTTGGGGCTGCTAAGACTTTAACCAACATTTATCAGTCTTTATTTTGGAAAGGAATGAAGTCGGATGTGAAGTCCTACGTCAGAGATTGTGAAGTCTGTTTACGAACAAAACCTAATAAACACCCCTCCAAATTCGTAGCCAGGATACATGTCTCAGATCGACCGGGAAAGGATTTGTTTGTAGATTTGCAAGGGCCATTCGCATCTGGACCTAAAAGAGAGAGATTCCTGTTCACTATTCTGGATTCTGCTTCTCGGTATCTTGTGGCATATCCCGTAGTTAACAGCAATGCAAAAACAATAATAAACAAGATAGTAAACAGTTATTTTGTCCATTTGAGGGTCCCCAATCGAATTTTTTCAGACAATGGGCCTCAATTCAAGTCGAAACTCTTTCAAGACACTATGAAATCTTGGGGGGTTGCAATTGTATATATTCCAGTATATCATCCTAGCTCAAATATGGTTGAAAGGTTTCATGCCGAATTGAATAGGCTGATGCGAGTTTTGTGTTCAGACAATCATGCCAAGTGGCCGGAAAAGGTATCACAAGCTCTGTTTCTTCTAAACGGTTCCATTTCCTCACAAACTGGGTATTCCCCAGAGGAATTAAGATTGAACATGAACAAGAGCTTGATGGCTGTGGCATTAAAAGATCTGTTTCAGGATGACATTCCGTGGGATGAAAAGTTAATCATGGCAAATCTTGCTAGCATAGGCAAAAGGAGAAATAAACTCCAGCAACTTAATCAGAAAGTGATTAATCATTCTATAATTGCCAAAGGGGATCTTGTTTTCATAAAGAATCATGCTCTCGGTAATTTGGGTAATAAAGTAATAAGAAAATATTGTGATTTGTTTCTGGGTCCTTATTTGTGTGTTGACAACAGTCAAGATTCAACATTGACATTGGTCGATTGTGTTACCGGCGAGAGAGTTGAGAACCAATCTGTGGAAAACTGCAAGCTGTGGAAGTGTACACAAGATAAGCAGATTTAATGGATCACCAAAATGTTAAATTCGGGTTATATCGAAGATGATCAGGTTAATCCTAATTTGACGGACTCTCACAGACTTAGGGGTTCTGTGAGAAGTGAGGCAAAATGAGGAGCAGAGCGGTGGGAAGTCAGGTCTTTCGACTGACTCTTGTGGGCCAAGTGACATCTTTCCCGCGGCGGATATGAAAATTCAAGTAGGAAAGATTACGCGGCGGGCTGGCGCAGAGCTAGATGACCTGTCATCTCACTTCTTGGTTCTTCAGTAGTCTCCAAAATCGTTAGTCAGACAAGCATTTGGTATCTCTGTCACTTTGAAGGTGGGACTAATGTGAACTGTGTTGTAATAAAAATGTTGTAAATAGTGTACAGAATATGAGTGTATGTCTATACTTAGGTGAATATTAGGTAAAGTGAAAATTATTTATCTGTAATATGTGATGTCAAAGCTGTATTGGGATAGAGATAGGGGGTGCGATGGGTTCGGCCCATGTTGAGCGCCATTTATGACGGTTTGTAGTCATAATTCCCTTGTTGATGAAACGTGAGCCAGCTACAGCAATATTCTGATGGTTGGAGAACTAACCTAACCTGTAGAGATTGCTTGTCCTTGCTGTGAATGCATACGTAACTCGGAAAAATTCCCGAGAGAGGGCAGCTGCTTACGGGGATAAATTGAGCTGGAAGCCAAAGTTACAAATTTAACCGCTAGAGATCGCTCTTTGCATTAATTTTGAAAAGGAGGAAATATTAGATGAATTAGTAGTAATTATTATTAAACTTTTTGTAGAAATTTCAGTTTATTCATTAGAAACTTAACTGCCATCAAATAATTATTTTTAAAATCATGTGAATACTTTTCAATTCAATTATCGCACGATGAGGGACATTTTGGCTAAACAGTTAAAAACGGTAGTGTTCGGAAACTCGGAGGCGGAAGTGATGAAAATAAAAGACATCAAAAATCTAATATTCTAATAATAAAATTGTAAAGTTCGGGTATAAGCATTTGTTAATTGTACCTTAACACACACGCACTCCTGTCGTAGTTAGAAACCAGTGGACGTTAAAGTGATTTGCGTGTGAAAGTGTGATGGTGTTTGGTCATGAAGTGTTCGGAAACTGCGTCAGGCGTGGAGGAAACAATGAACGGGGTCAAAAGATGGAGGTAAAAGCTGTTGGTCGAGAAGAAACGGCGCAACAGAATTGACAGGTTTGGCACGGTAATGATCGAAAAAGGAGATCGAAGAAGTATTCGTGGCCACCAAAATAGGAAAGTAGATGGATTGTGGTGATTTAAACAGTGAGTAACGACTGCGTGGACTGAGAAAGGTGAAAGTGGAGAGCTCGCCCACGAGGTAAGGTCTTTTGTTATTCCAAGTACAGCGACGATCGAAAAAGAAATCGACGTCGAGTGAAACTACCTTCATGTTTATCGCGACGAAAGAACATTAAATAAACGCCACGTACAATTACTAGTTATAGTACTATCTGTCAAAAGTGTCATTCACGATACTGGTACGCAATATTAAGCTTAAATCCAGACGTGCATGTGGCTCAGCGGAAGCCGCCATATTGAACAGAGAAAAGGATATCCTTCGTCGACGAAATTCATTTTTAGTAGATCAAAACTAAACTATGTATAAATGTTCCGCAGTTGGTAACTGAAGAATCGGAACAGAAATCAGTATCATTTTGTTCGTACGTTACAGTGACGTCACGCGTTCATTTCTTCGCGTTGCTCGAGCATGAACAATTGGCACCCACGCTATTGGATTAGGGTAACGTCTAGTGCACGGACACTTCAGATAAAAATAGCTACTAAAAGGAACAATTGATTCTGGATATATTAGAACATATTTTCACGTGTTATGAGATCATTTTGGTAATTTTCTGTTTGTGCATGTATCGTATAATTATGCTAGGTGCACCAGCTGGTCTGTCAGAAAATGAAAATATATTTGACATTTAACTTTAACTTCAGTCTAATTTTGAAAAAGAGGTACCTCAGGTGTTCTTTCTTTTGATGTCATAGGTACGTCAAAATTAACGTGATAGTTGTTAAATCGAGAATTAATACACACAAATTGTTTATTCGATATCAAAGGTCTGTCCCTTACAATAATTGAAACGTTTGATGTAAACTCGCATTAGTCACCAATTTGAATAAAGAATTGAACGTTCGAGTGAGTTAGATTTCACCCAGATGCACATGAATGATGTCTAGTTCTCAATTAGTGAATGTTTACTAACTATGAAATTTCTTTCAGGTGAGAGAGTTGTTCGAGTGTTTGTCTGACATTAGGGACATTTATCAAGTATGATATTGAACTTACTCTAATTCGTAAATCAAAAGTGTGTTACTGAATTGACATATTCGCGTCTTTCCACAAATTGATTTCTCAGACTTGTCAACTCATGACGCAGGGAGAGGGCGCGAGTGTCAATTAAGGGATTTTCAGTAACTACTTGGTGTTTCTGTTCAATACAGGGTGGTTTACGGCAGATTGGCTAATTTTGAATTTCTTTTGTTTCTTTTCAAATCCGTGTCAATTTGAAACTTGGTTGTACTATTTCTTTCTAGCAAGGATTGACTTGTTGAGACCAAACAAATGTCGCCGGCGCGACCGTACGGTTATTCTATGATGTGAGAGGGAATTGATTGTGAGAAATTTAGGTTGTTGGAATCTTGGATGTGGTAGGTGGGAGTGATGGGAGATAAGTAACCTCACAAAATAGTTAGGCTTAGGCAACCCCGTTAGAGCGGACCGTCATAGAAGCATCAGCCACATTTTGCATAGCATCTTGGAGCAGGGCTATATCTGCCTGAGTGGGTGTTGATTGCTGTAAAATTTCAAGTTTTGTTTGGATATCATCGATCAAATAATGAAAATGAGATAGCTCAGATTCAGTGTTGAGGTTTTCAAGCTTTGTTATCTGTTGCTGGACACTAACAAGGGTATCTACAATACCGGGCAGGCGGGATTCTAGAGATTCTTGTACATTTGTCAAATCACTTTGCACTGCTGCTATTGTACCCTCAAGATGGGTTATGGTACTTTGAATTTTTCCAAAATCTTCATATGTTTCAAGTTGCAGCTTAATATTGGCAACACTCCGAGTTATTGCACTCAAAGCATCAGAAGATGGCAAATTGTTCATAAAATTTTCAAGTGTCTCAATTTTTTCTTTAACCTCGGCTATGGCATTGTTCAGAGGATCCAGATTAGGTATCTGGAGTGACTGAATCTGTTCCTTTAGAGTGGAAATCACTAGATCAAAATCTTCTTGTGATTTTATGCTTTTGACAATTGTTTGGAGCTGTGCCTGGACATTATTAATCTGTTCCTCCAATTGTTGTTTCAATTGCTCAGAGTTGGTGGCCTGGGTCTTAAATTTGGCTTGAAGAGCTGCTACAGCCTCTTCTAAACTTTGAAAATTATCCAATGTGGCCAAATCAGTATATTTCTGAAGCAATAATTTGAGTTCAGAATCAATTTTAAGAAGAGGGTCCATGCATTGTGATTGTAAATTTGTAATTTCTAATTGAAGACTGGCATTCAGTGTGGTTTGTAAAGCTTGTAAATCACTTCTTAATTTCTTGACTCTGACATCAAGCATCAGAATCTCATCACTGTGATCTTCATGTCTTGTATGGCCAAATATATCATTAGGCATTTTGATTTATTGGTTATTTATTATAGAGTATCTGATTCTTAATTCTAGAGAAAAAGGTATAAGCTTATCATAAGATCCCGGGACCTCAATATATAAGCAGTCACCAGCAGAAACAGTATAAACAGTGCCAGAAATCATGTTTGAGTGCTTAATTCTGTAAATATTTCTCCCTACTGAAATTTTGACATCACCCTCAGGGGTTGTAATAAATTGCAATTGACCACCTACAGGTAATTGGTAATGATTTAAATTATTGTTAAATATGTACAATATTTTACCTGTTTTATCATCAACATCTGTAAGTATGCTGTTCAGATGAATAATTAAGAAACCACTCAGTTTAGACAGCATAGACTGTATATCAGAAGAGGGTTGTGGTGTCGGCAGGTCCATAATAGCTTGTTTTTTAAACCCAAATAAGTTCATCGGCATGTTTATTTATTTCAAATCATGCTCTGTAATTGGGCATTGATTGCCATTTTTCAAATAACAATGACCCCATGGTAGAGTATGTATGCCACATGATAAAATGCATCTCTTATCATCATGTGGGTCCAGAGCCACTTTTCTTACAATATTGCTAATCAGCAAGTGATCCACACTCTGAATTCTGGATTCTGATGTTCTGATTAAATTCTGGGATTTGAGACAATTTTTATAATCTTCAAATTGGAGCTCTTTTTCCACAGTTACTCTACCAATGCCCTTGGCTTTTTTGGCAACAACACCACTACATGTTTCAAAACTGTACATCTTGGCACTTAACCCAGCAAATGCCACAATAACATCACCAAGTGTCTCATCTTTTAACTTGCCAGGCACCTTTTTGTTGTGGGGTTGAATCTTTGTATGTTCACTGGTATCAAAATATTCAAGCAATTCAGGCTGGGACATATCTTGATAAATATCTTCTGTCTGAATATCAAGAATAAAACTATCCGTGTCCATGTACATTAATTTTATATTATCACGATAGAAAGGCTTCAACACATCATAATAGAGCTTTAACATATGTAATTTGGCCAATTCCAATATCACAGCCCCTACATAAATAGGCTTATCAAACTTAATCTTTGTTTTTTTCATGTTGAAAAGTGCCATATTTTCATCATAAATTCTTCTATAATTGAAATTAGGCTTTGCAATCAATTTTTTGCTCAGGCTGGGGTCAGTAATTATTTTAACATCGGTATGTTTTCTGACATTTTCAATTGTTTTGCCATACACAGAATTGACCATCAATTTAAACAAGGCCTTATCAAATTGGCTCATTGCAGATGTTCGAAGCTCTGTGTTGGTATCAATATATCGCTACAACCATCTTAAGTGCCTGAACCTCAAAACTTTTCCAACTTTGGTTACTTGAACACCATGATTCATCAGGAACTGGAGGTTCTTGTAATATAAGACATAACCCTGTTTTGGCTCCAGAGTCATCATTAATTTCTTCTGTTTAGAGCCAGGTGAGCACTTAACCTCAGGTATTGGGGGCAGATCAGAAAATTTGTTGTGTAAATCATCAGGAATTGTCAGATCAACCTCTAAGAAGAGGCCATAGTCACTGTCATCAAAATCCTTAAGATCTTCAATATTAAAATCTTCAACCCACTCAAGCCCTGCATATGGCAGTTTATCCATCATAGCATAGCCATAGAGGCTGTTGGCATCTACATACAGTATATAATTTGATGGCAGTGCTGGATCATAATCGGGAATATATTTATTATTTGCTCTGGCATATCTCTGAGAGCATTGCACCATGCCTCCTCTTATACGTTGCTCCATAAACAGATACATGTCCTGATCCTGGATCAGATCCAATTGTATTTTAGTGTTCAAAAACATTGCAGCCCATGCTAGGCCTGGGGCACTGTAAAAATACACTGGGTCCAGCTCATAATTTTGCATGGAAGATTTTCTGAATGCCTGAAGTATATCAGCTAAGAGAGTGACATCAAGTTTTAAATAAGCCATGTGATAATCACCAAATGTCTGGCATTTTAAATTGTTCCACATCAATTGGGCATGGTGATAATCTTCATCAGTGATTCCAGATCCTCTGATTTTGCTGTAAAACTCTTGTTGTGGTGGCAGAGCACACTCATCAAATTTAGAAAAATCTGTAACATAATCATATGGATATACACCCTTCCGCCTAATTAATTTCAGGTCCTGATTTGGAAACCAAGCAGATGTGATTTTGAATTGATCATCAGATAATTGAGTGGCCAGTGTAGCCAGGCTAGCAGATAAAATTCTGTAGGAATCAAGAAATCTTAAGTGAATAGGAACACCATTAACTTTAATTATTTTGCTAATAGCAATATATTTCTCATCATTTTCTGCTAAAATATTTAAATTCTGCTTGTCAAACCCCTCGTACCTGATCAGATGATGGAAATCATAATTGGATGCACCATGGCAAAATATAGGGACAAATTTTGGTCTCTGGATCTTAATATTACAGATATTACACAGGGCCATTAAGAATTTACCATCTGTATGAGAATGGTGTTTCACCTTGATATTTGTATCTGAAAATTCACAATCACATACCGGGCATTTTTCTGCATTGTTGAAATCTTCAATCTGTTTCTCTGTTAAAGGCAACATGGGTTTTGATTTTAATAGAACATTAGATGCTATGTCACGGCACTCATTTTCTATTCTATCTGCAAATTTTTTGATGGCATCTGGTCCCATGTGTGAATATTCTTTACTAACAACACCATCCTGTACAACAACATAATAAAAACTGGAAGGTTCATGTAACTGGTATGGTGTAATTGAAGATTCTTCAGGATCTGGATTGCAGAATGCAAGAGGTTTGAGATTTGATTCAAAATCACAGACTATATATGCTGGGTGTTCCAACAAGGCTTCAAATTTTTTGAATTTGCAATTTTCACTTGGCATTGGCATCACCATATGAACAGGTTTATGATTGCCACAGTATTTCAGATGCTCAATTAACTTGTTTTTGGCAATTTCTGCATTCACTTTACAAACCCCTTTTATTATTTTTTTACCATCAAATACAGTTAAACATCTTCTGCACAACTTAAATATTCTATTAGATTTGTCTAGTTGTGTTCTGACTAAAGCTTCAAGATTATGTATCAGAGTGTAATGATATGTGCCATCCCCTTCAATTAAGAGCAAATCAATTGGAATAGCAGATTCATCATCAATTGTACTGATTCTGAGAGGTTCTATCAAGCAATTGCCACGGCCAGTAGAGCAAATAAAAACATTAATAGATAATTGTTTGCCATTGATATCCCTGGCCTTTTTTTCAAATTTATCAATATTCTGAACAGACATTGGATATTCTAAACCCTCCATTGCTTTATTAAAATCATTTTCATGTTGTTTGTAATAACTTATTCTCTCTGGATTCCTTGAAACTGGAAACAAAGCAGCTAAAATACACCACAAAAAGCATTTCTCATCATTATTTTTTATATTAACCACGGCTGTTTTGTTTTTAATATTGGCAGGTAATGGCAGATATGTAGATCCTTGTAATGGTCTGAATTCAGAAATATTAATATATAACTTGTGTGGAGAACCGCATAGGCTCCATCCAGACTCTTTTGCTGCAAATTCAGAGTGTTTAATATTCAATTGATCTATCAAACTGCTTATTATTTTGTCTAAATTTGCATTTGAATATACCGGTACAGTTTCTGTTATGTGGGGCTGTGTTAATTTTGTGCCATTTGATTTCTTATATTGTGTAAACAATTTGAGGGACAGCTTATAAGAGCCATTTTGTGCATTTAGAATCCTGCACATCAGGATTTACACTGTTCAAAAAATTCTTAATACCACATCTTGGCTCTGATACAAACCGGTAATCCCTTAATTGGCCAGCAAAACTGCTATGGATGGGTTCATAGCATGGCTGCTTTGCAGGTCCAGCATTAACAGGTGTTTCATGCTTCCTTTTCAGACCAGATGTAGATGGTTGTGGGGGCAATATTGATGACTGTGCAGAGCAAGTATCTTTATGTTTATATGTGAAATATTCCATGCTATATTTTCTATGGCATTTAGGGCATATTTTAGTGGGAGCTCTGTATTTGTCTGGATTACAAATCCTTTGATGCTTAGCCCAATTGGGGCTGGATATATTTTTTTTTGCATTGATTACAATATTTTTGATTTGGCATTTTTATTATTAGTTTATTATATAAAATTTCTTGGGTTTCAAATCAAAATTCTATGCTTAATAAAAAATATCAGTTGGGTTCAGCAGTGTGATTTGTGTGTGTATATGTGTGTGTATGTGTGTGTGTGTGTGTGTGTGTGTGTTAATATTTTTGGCTTTGGTATTTATATAAATTTTCTTGGGGTTCAAATCAAAATTCTATGCTTAATAAACCTATGACAGGTTGTCAAAAATCCTGTATATTAAATCAAATAGATTTGTAATTCAATTTATACAAATCTGCAATATTTTTGTGTTTAAAAAATATGAGCAGCACTGCAACAACACACCCTTTCTCTTCAACAGCTCTCACAATACTGGCTGATATGCAATGCAAAATCTCTTTATATAGCCTAAACACGGACCGCATTGAAAATATCTGAAACAATAAGCCAATCAGAATATAACACATCATCACATTATGTCATAAGCAACCAATCAGAAAACAACACGTGTCTAATAATTTTTTGCATAATATTGGATAATAATTTGTTGCACAGCATGATGCAATATAAATAAACCAGAAATAGGCCACAACTTGGCCACAAGTGGACCGGAAGTAGGCAAACCGGAAGTAAACCGGAAGTGGACCGGAAGTAAACCGGAAGTAAACCGGAAGTGGACCGGAAGTAGACCGGAAGTGGACCGGAAGTAAATATGTGTGGGTGTGTGTGGGTGTGGGTGGCTCATATGAGCATCTTGGCTTAGTTTTAAGTGTGGCCAAAAAAAATATCAAGAGAGGCATATTTTTAACAAATTTATGGACAACAATCTCACAGATGTAGATTTTGTAAGTGTAGGCAAATCAATCTGAGGGGGGTCATACTTTCACAGGAAATTCCCGAGGGCATTTTTACAAAAATCTTGGATTAGACGGGGTGCCACACTTGAGCATTAAGCTCATATGGGCATGTTGAGCTAGGTTTAAGTGTAGCCAAATCTGCTTGAGAGGGGTTCATACTTTCTCGCACTGGTTATATATACTTTTACACTACTGCTGTTACTCTGTACATACATTTTTAAACAACAAAAACAACATGTAACAAACACAAATGAACGAAACACTGCAGAAACAATGTATTCCGTTCTCAGCAATATCACAAGAAATTGAACACGTAAGATATAGGGAATCGCATGACTCTGCTTTAAACTACATATCTCCTCAACCTCTGACACTAAAGGCACGAAACAAAAAGCAATCTGTAGAGGAATTCATAAGCAATGAATTTTGTTCGGTAATTTGTGGACGTAAAATACGTAGTTTCTTACATATTTGCTGTTTTATGTGTTAGAAACCAGCTTATACTCTGATTTTAAAAATGAAAGAAAATATTTGAATCTCTCTAATTCAATTTAAATTTACATACTTACTCACTTTTATATATATTCTTTCGTATTTCTAAATTAAAAATACGAAGTTATTTATTACTTACGTAAAAGGAGTATCTATTTTGTACACCGACAACGTTTCGGGAACCACTGTTCACTTCTTCAGGTCCTATATCTCGGCTACTACAAGGTCACAGAATATTCACCTAGTTGTTCACATCTGGAATCGCTTCATAAAGAATTAGCCATACTTTCTATTCCCACAATCTGTAGAGGGGGAAGGAGCAGAAGTACTCACCCTACCGGCACCTTCTTGTCCGGGTTCTCCGACTCCATCCACTTCTGGACTTCCTGCCTGTACCTTGCAACCTGCTCGCTGGCCCCGAATGATATCCTTATTCCTCGTACGTATCTCCTCACCATCTTCCTTGATGGGGAATCCTTTTCCTGATCCTCGTCTCCCAGTTCCTGGTAGGCTGGGTTTGTGAGGTAAATTTGGTAGTTCTGCAAGGGACACCCAAACATTATTTTAGACAATGCAGCATTTTGATGCTAGGTTTCAAATTAGCATCAAGCATAAATATATAAATTCTTGTTATAAATAAAACACAGAAATCAAATTACGAGTTTTTTGTATTACACCATGTCCCATAATACATTTTGGAACTAACAGTGATGGTGAAATGTCTTTCTTCTTTTCAAAGATTTTATCGTTAATGCATTTAAATTGTGAATGTTATAAAAATATGAGGATCACAATAACCTCCCCTGCTGAGCTGAATAAAATATAGCGATCATACTGTGGATACCTCAATGATACAAGTTCTTAATTATACACATCAAAGAGTGACATAACATTCAAATTTTTAACATACAAAACAACTTTTAATACTATAACAAATCTTTCAAAGAGTAAACATCAATTTTGAACTACATTTTAACTCTTGCACATGATTGTTAACATTCAATTTAAATGTCCAATATTATACATTCGTCGAAGCAAAATAATATTTGCAATTAATGACAGATTTTGATATTTGAGAAATAAATTAAATAAGTTATCAGCTACTCGAGCTTCACAGTATTTGTTGCCGTAACCCTTCTTATGAATGTCTTCTTCAGAAGCTACATAAACAGAATCATCCACTGAGAAGATTCAAACGACAAAATTTTAAGAAATCCAAGAATTACACTGTTCTGCAAAGGTTTTATTTCTTCTGAAGGAATTTGGTATGGGAATTTCAAATCCGTAATTAGAATTTCGCTATCAGGGACAGTTTTTTAAGTTATATAAGGAAATAAAAAGTCTCATTTTACTCAGATTCACCGTTCGTGATAATGTAGGGAATTGTCAGATGAGCAGTTGGCAGCATCTGCTTCTTAGTTTCTGTTTCAGATGTTGGCAGTTCTGTTACTAAGCTACATGATGTACCTGCAAGTTATTGTCAAAATACTAAGCATTGTGATTGCAGCTTTTGTTTAAGTTGATATATTTTGTCTGCCGAAATCAACCAGGTAGCCTCTGCTACATCTGTGGAGAGTTGGCCTTTGGAAGGCAGAAGTAGAGGATTCGATCTATCATGAAGAATTACTACAAACATTACCTTGGAATAGACCAATCTCCACCCCAGCACAAACATTACTAAAATTAGGGAAACGTGTCTATTTTGAAATTGAGCACCTACTGACTGATCGCAACAACGTTAGTGGTTTAATGAACGTTCATACGTTCTTCTGATGTCACAAAGAAACCTGTGAGATATTAGAAGCTAGCTAACTAACTCCCTAGCTTCTTAAGCCCAAAGGATTATGACTGCAGCAACACAAGCCTTTCATCTGTCCCCATCCTAGGCAAAATCTATCCAACATTTTCCTTCCTTGCCGATTTCCTTTAGGTCCAGAGATATTAGAAGAAATCCATCGAATATAATGAGCATAAATGGAAGATGATAGGCGACTTCAAGATAGTTGCAATGATTTTGGGAATGCAACATGACTACACAACGTATCCCTGCTTCCTCTGCAAGTGGTATACCCGTGACAGAAGAACCCCTACACAAAAAAGAATTGGTCTCAACGAAATTGTCAAGTGGGAGAAAAATTATACAGCGTGTGATGTTCCTCTTCCCTCTCTTCACACCAAGCTAGGCCTTACGAAACAATTTGTAATTTGAAATCAGCACAAAATTTGCAATAGGAATCAGAACTTTTTCCTCCAGAAAAAAGAAATAAAATTCTTTATGTAGAACAGTGTTCGAAACAAAAGGACATGATACTTCCTTACCACCTCAATTACTGAGTTCAACAGTAGACATACGATTATTAATTATTGCACTTGCACCTGTGCTCTCAAAATCAAATAGGCGATTAATTGTTTAACTACAAATAAATCCACGTGGACAAATTCATTACCTAATTTCATAATGGCATATTTAAATCCTACCACTTTTACATGCTGTTCACCCGCGATACAAGCCAACTGAATTCCTTCCATTTGTTCTAGCTTTATATTTGGTAGTAAAGAACTTAAAGTGATCCAAACCTTATTATCCAACAAATTACATTGACTACCTGTGTCAATTAAACATTTAAGAAACAAGTCACTGATAGATTCAGTATATAATTCAAAGGTAACCGAAACCACATTCTGCGTTGGTTACCATGACGACACGATTTGGTTATATGGATGGTACGAACATCGACTAAAAGTACACATGAAAATGTTATGATTATTGTGACCAGTTCAGTGTAAGTAT
Organism: Lepisma saccharinum; assembly: GCF_977018435.1. Taxonomy (NCBI): domain Eukaryota; kingdom Metazoa; phylum Arthropoda; class Insecta; order Zygentoma; family Lepismatidae; genus Lepisma; species Lepisma saccharinum. The sequence goes on from NC_139232.1 coordinate 105,171,929, forward strand.
ACACTATTAAACTGATATTGTCACCGTTCGGAGTTGTACCCAATGACCTTTATTTATCATACAATTGGTGTACGAAACGGGGAACGAGACGACATTATTTACATTGTCACAAATTCCTCGCTGTATTTCTGGTGCTTCAAGTAATGGTGCAGGAGTTCCTTTATCTGTATCAGTCCACTCAGGCTCTGAGTCAATCCACTCCATCAAAAATGCAACAGATGAAACTTCATCTTTATCAACGTCTAAATATTTAAATTTGTTAAAGTCACCGAGACAAGACTTAACATGCAAAAGGTACGGGTCTTAATTACAAGCATGCCTTATATGGTCATCCTTTGGTAGGCAGGGCGATTTGAAACGCATTTCCCCGCTTTCATTGTTTAATGTTCTCGCAGAGCTTCCACTAGTAACATTCGTTTCTGTACAACATTCCTGATTTAAACTAATATCACTGCAGATCATTTCATGTCGGAAATTTCCATTGTCCCTTGCTGAAACCTCTGAGTTAGTGATAGTGGTGCCACCTTGTAATTCACAAGAAAAAGAAATTGTTAAAATTTCATCACCAGGTGCAAATATGACGCTGAAACCAGGTGCAACAACATCCTTCTGCTTAATCATTGATCATGCAGTCTTACATTTCCAAAGGATCATTGACGCATATTGAACATTGCTGTACCGACGACAACGACGAAAAAAATGCATGTCTAACTAATGGTTATTGATAATTATTTCAGCTCCATATTTCCTCCGAATTAGAGGCTTTTGATATAAATATAGAAATTACGGAAATTTGCGGAATAACGAAGCATGTACGACGAGAAACAGTTTCGGTTAGCTGACACATCAACAAAGGTTGACACACAGATCATTTGTGAGGTGTGTACAAAAAACCTTGGGAGAGTTTATCATTCAATTTGCATCAGAATTACTATTGTCAGTTCCATTTTTATCCGTAGTAAATTTGTAATGGTTCACAGACAATAATCACACTGTAATTTACACTTGACGTTCACCAGTTCTATAATGATAATCATAATAATACCTTGTAATACTCCCATGCATCTGTACCGTCAAGGGATGAGTCAAAAGAGGTGGTCATCATTTTCATGAACCATGGCTCTAGGGTATCCAGGTCCCACCGAAGGAAGAGCTGCAGGCGAAAGTGGTGGGCGTAGGAGAGGTCGCCTGACCTACATAGGAAGGCACTGTAGTGGATCAGCTGGGCACGAGTCAGGGCGGGGATGTTCTTGAAGTTGTCGCTGTTCAGATACCGGGTGATCAGGTCCCAGTTGTCGGTGTCGTAGTTAACGTAGTAGAGAGCTGGAAGATTTCAGACAATGGTGTAAAAAGAAAAAAATAACCAGTACACACTTTAAAAAAATAACTCCCTTGTAGCTATAGTTAGGGCTTACTAAATATACCTGTAGTTCAAGAAAAGCTTATAGGTGGGATTCACCTACGTCACAATCTGCTGAAGTGGAACTTCGAGCAGCCTTGATGGAGGCCAGTTCTTGTAAACATACGAAATTCAAGCGGGAGATTTGAAACATTTTTACGATGGTACATTATGAATTATTCGGTGCTTCATACAGAAGCTCACGTTATTTCACATTTTCTTGCATACGCAAACATGCCGGCTGTGCGCACTCTGACGTCACATGCAAGTCGCTTGTACACTGGCAAACTTTATAAAAAAGTCTCCCTCCTCTTAGTTAGATTGGAAGGTAGTTCATTACTTCATTACTCCTGTATTGGATAAGAAGGTAGGGGAAGGAAGTTGCAGACAAGGCCATCACTACCTTGTGCGCACGTAAACTTGTTTCCGGAAAGCTTTCTGTTGGAGTCTTGTCAGGCATGATCTGGGCAGTTTGTGGAAGATTTTTGTGTTCCAAGCCCCCCCCCACCCCCTCTCTGTGTATGTGTGTGTGCGTGCACGCGCGCACGCCAACACCCGTTTCTTTTAAAGTTTGGCGTATTTTTATTGCATCGACTAATTGCTGTTATGGCTAGGAATGAAATAAATAAATAAAAAAGTATAAAGAAAGTATAAAAAATACCAAAATTCCTGGTATGAGTAGTTAATAGTAGTAAAGGTTAGGTAAAGTTCCTCGTGCGTATAGCAACGTGCCATAAAGACACATTTATGGGATGTAGTAGTAGTAGGGAACCGCATATTCTCGAGCTCGGCCATTTTGGAGGTGATACGATCAGCACCACGCTCCACAAGCCTTTTTTTCGCCAGGGTTGTAGGGGAAATGAGAAAATAGAAATGTTTTGCATTGTGCGTACGTGACAGTATTCTTTGCATATTGTCCCTGAAATATCTGTTAACACCCTAACCCGCAGTTTTTTCAGGATAAACTAGTTGAAGGCTACGAGTGGTTCCTGAGAAGTAATGAACATATCACAGAATGCGCACTAGTTTAGCTCATGTTTTTTTTTGGGGGGGAGGGGGGAGAATGATATACAAATTTATTCTACGAATGCCTACGTCATTGTGACAATGGAGTATATTTTGCAGACTAACGAGTATCTGGCGTCTAGACACAAGGCCAGTATAATGGTCTGTGAAATTTGGACTGTGTCCTACTTTTGTGATTGCCTTTCACAAATTTCGTCTTAACACACCTTTCATCCTTATCTATGTGATTACTCAAAAGTGGAAGAAAAGCGAAGTAAAATAAATAAATCAATTGGTCATTGTGTCCCTGCGTTCTTCAATATTTCTTCGTGAACGAAAATTAATGTTTCACCGATGTAATGCATCAATATAGTCATGTGAATTATTATTTTCCGTCATCATAGTGTTCTTAATCATTCCTTAAAGCATAGACTTTAACGCTGTTGTCCTTAGTGTAAACGATCTTAACTGTGTGGAAGTTTTTATGTAGGCAAAACAATGGTTAAGAGTAAATCCCAATTGATTGTTAGAAATTTAAAATATTATAACTCTGACGTGACGCATATTAACAGTTCTTAGTTCGCTGTCAAGGAACGATATCTCCTAACTAAAAAGGATTCCGGCCTCCGTGGTAGAGTGGTTAACACAGCTTGCTTAAACACCGCCTTTGAATTGTGTTCGTTCGGTGTTCATTGTGACTGTCCCTTCATTAATTTCATCATTTCATCGCTCATCCTCATCGTCGCGTTTAGTCAAAAGTGGCAGATAAGCAAAGTAAAATAAACCAAATCAAACATAAATAAGAATCTGAAGGGAAAAATATTCCATTACCAAAAATAAAATAAATAAATATAAAATATACAGTAATTACTTTGTTGACACTGCAGTTTTTTTTGGTAGTGTGTAGCTGTCTTAGGGTCGTATGTTCGAATTAGCCGACCTCAAAATATACGAACAGTGAACAATTAATGGAAATGGGGATGCACATTTCTATTCCTTTAGTAAGCGTTGAGTCGTAAATCCTGTGGACACAGTGTGATTTTCGTGCAAGGAAGGGTTCCAGGAACATCAACTAGGTCGACGTTTACTTATAACATTACGAGGGTATGGATTTCTCTCAACAAGTGCAACAAATGTTTATGGTCATGGAAATTATTTATACAATTTGTTTGTGTAACGTTGTTTTCTACCTCTAGAAATTTAGGGTGACTGGAGATGAAAAGACACACACGTGGCAGATTGTAACGTGCTTTGAAGACTGAGGTCTTAAGTTCGAACCATGATTAAGGCATGTTTGCCCCATTACATTCATGTTATCAATTGGTCAATCATTCTCATCGCCACGGATTAACCAAGAGGCAAAAATGCAACGTAATATATCCTAAATAGAAAAAAATACAGAAAAGGGGCAAGGAAATGCACATATCGTGTCGAGTCGAGCTTGTGTGTTGCAAGACGGAAATGTGTAACTATTATCGCAAGAGCACGTTCAATTATATTAGCGCAGAACCATACATCACATAATACAAGTAAAATTGTTGTTGGTTGACGTGAACTGTTAATCTGCCTAAACTCTTAAAATACTCTAATATCAGGTTTTTTGTTCCACTTAATATTTCAATTTTGAGAGTCTTCATGACAGAGTGCCTTGCATACTGCTCTATGAAACTGGAGACCCTATGTTCGATTGATTGAGTGATTGAATTGCTTTATTTTTCTTCGCTTCTTGTGCCTCTTTTGGCTAAGTTGCAAATATGGGGGAGGCCTCCCCGATGGTGCAGTGGTAGCATCGTCGCCTTGTGAACAAGGGTTCCCGGGTTCGATAAACGGTGGAGGCACATAGTGGTTCGGATCCCACTTTAAACTGTAGGCCCAGTCCCGATTAGTCTTACTGCGCATAAAGTGGACTTCAAACTAAAACTCAATCAATCAAACTCAATCAAATATGGGGATTAGTGACGATATGATGAAATTGATGAATGGACACTCACAAATCCATGCCCAGTCCAGGATTCGAATGCGGGACGTCTGGCGTCGTAGCGTGATGTGATAACCACTCTACCACTGGGGCCGGAATCTATTTTCGAAGCGTGGGTAATATTAAAGAGCTTATTGTGTTCGTTTATTTTTTCTGGTCACCCCAACATTCGTCCTTATTGTTGAAAGTAAACAAGAGGGATATAATATGGTCGTATAAATAGCTAAGTTACCACACATGCCTGTCACGTGCCTAAAGAAACGACCTTCTTTGCTCGTTTTATTTTTATATTTGTTTTAGAGCTAATGACAAAAGAGAGAAAAGAAACGAAAAAATGAACAATCTATTTTCATTCATGAAGGAAATGAATCGCCAGCTCGGAACCTGATTTCTTGAGAGCTCAAAATGGACAAGAAATATTTCTTCCGAGGCCGAATGACCACAGAAAGAAACGCTGTGCTCATTCCTTGATGACTCATGGTTAACATTGCTCTTCTGTGTAGTGTTCACGACTGACAACTGTGAAGCTCTTCCTTATCTTGCATAGAGTTTCGGCATTGACGCTGGAGTGTTTCCAATTCAATAACAGTTTTTGTTTGTTGCTTCCAATCTAACTGAGAGGAGGGAGACCTTTTTTTAAAGTTCGCCAGTGTACAGCATCCTTGTTGGGATGTAAATTATATGCTTGAAGGTTAAGTCTAAGTTGTAAGGACATTTCTGTAATGTTGACGAGGATGAGTGACGATATGATGAAATTGGACACTCACAAGAAACACCCATGGCCAGACGGGATTCGAACCCGGCTGCCTTGAAGTCGTGGCGTGCTGTGATAACCACTCCCCCACAGAGGTCGGCTCAAGTCGCTTATGCAACTCGACTTAGAACTATTAATTTATTCAATGGATGAAAAATTAAAAATCATATGATGCATTGGACTAATGATCGCTACGGAAATAGGTGAGAAGATGAATGATTTACTTTGTAGTTAGTGATTATAAAATCCACCCACCAACTTGCATTTTTTTTAAAAAAAACGATCAGATGATTTGAAATCAATAGGTGATTCTGGAAGTATTTTGAATGCTGATCACGGAAATGACATCCATTTTTTCCCATCACGTCAGGATTTTTCACAATTTTACAATCAAAATTCTCATATTCGCCATAACATTGCACCCTTCACCTAACGCATCATATGCATCAAATTAATTTATGCAAAGGAAATTTAGGTTGCTTCCAATTCAATAAGTGAATCCGAAAGTATTTTTAGTGCTGATCACGAAAATGACGTCCATTTTTTTCCCATCGCGTCAGGATTTTTCACAATTTCACAATCAAAATTATCATATTCGCCATTCCATTACACCTATTACAAAACGCAAGAAAATCAATTTAAGCAAGCAAAATTTAGGTTGGTTGCAAACCAATAAGGGATTCTGGAAATATTTTGCTTGCTGATCATGCACACGATATTCATTTTCCCCCATCACGTCAGATTTTTTACAATTTCACAATCAAAATTCTCATATTCACCATTCCATTATGTATATTACAAAACGCAATAAGATAAATTTAAACAAAGGAAATTTGGATGTTTACAAACCAATAGGTGATTCTGGAAGTATTTTGAATTGTGATCGTGCACGACATATATTTCTTCCCATCACGTCAGGATTTTTCCCTAGATCATGATTTTTCTCAACGTCATTAAGTTCAATCAACACACTACATTATAACCAGAGTTATGATTTTTAAGGGAAAATTTCATTGGGAAAAAGAAAGGGAAAAGGTGCTAAAATAAGACCCAAAAAGGGGCAAAAAAGGTGCTGATTGGGGAAAAAAAAGGTGCTGATAATTATACTACTTATTAAAACTTTCCCTCCTATTTTATTAGTCTAAGCTAATCACTCGAAGCTGTGTACACATCACACACATAGATTGTGTTACAGTTATTCACCAGAGTCGGGGAAAAACACAAAGCTGTTGTACCTTACAACATTAAGCATTTCAAAATTTTTAAAAGTGAGTTTGTTTCTTTTCGGAGATAAAATATCTTTATATAAGCTGAAGCTTCTCTCTACATCCACAGAAACAAGTGGGGCAAACTTAGTATTCACTCGGAATGGCAACTCTGTGGAAGTGGCAAATTCCGCGTGTGTAAAAGATGCACAGAAGTCAACATTAAATTCCTTTAAATTTTGGTTCTTGGAAGAACACTGCTCAAATGCATTGCGTAAGAGAGGCTGCCGAGATTTACTTCCTTGCAGATTCTTGTTCTTTCGATGCTTAGAGCTGGAAATATGTTGCTAAATGCGATCTCTGGTGTTTTTCATCTAATGTGATTCCCGTATCACAAACCGTGCATCGAATAACAGTTCCATCACTTTCTATAAACTTGTGCTTAAATTCTTGAGCCTGACTGATAAATCGGGATCTGGGCACTTTCGGCATGATAAAGTACATGCACTAACAGGATCTAACAGAGTGAAAAAGCAGGTAAGGAACTTACATCCACAAACAATATCTGTCCACTGCGCAAACATGAAACGTGAAACTCACCACTTCAGAAACACATTGTTGCATCATTGCTTCCAAGACCAAACTGCGTTTCCTTGTTCCTTCTATCTTAGAAAAAAATAACGGCGATCTGTTGCATATCAGTAGCGGTCTTTCCATTGTTGATTTCAAATAGGCAACAATCAAGCACAGTTTAAATACATTCAATTTCAGTTAACAATGTGTAAACATCTTAAAGAGAAAAGTGTCGCGAAAAAAAAATCATTGATTTGCTGAGGAAATATAACAACACCAGTAAAAAGACACAAAAAGGGGAGGAAAAGCGATTAAGAACACGAAAAAGGGGGAAAATAGATAAATGTCCCAGAAAAGGGAGGGAAGGGGAAAGGTTATCAAAAAAGGGAAAAAAGGTCCTGGAAAATTAGCTCCATTCTCACGTTGAGGCAACATTTCACACACTGAGTCCTTCCAGAGAGGTCACACTTTCACTACGAAAAAAAGGTGTGCACCTAAAAATCCTAACTCTGATTATAACATTGAGTTTTGGACATTATTTGAAGGAAATTTTTATGAGGTATTTCGAAAATTAAATTTACGTAATCAAAGTTTATAATTTTCATATCAAATTGCCTTGTGAAGATAGTGGGTGGATTGAATGCTTACTGTTCTATGTGCATTTACTGTTTGAAATTGGAGGATTTGTATTGTAGAAAGCCAATATTTTCGAATTATGTAAACAGAGCCATCTATTGAGGAAACCATGGAACTACACATTTCATTCTTAAATTAATTCAGTTAATATATTGCTATTTTCTGAAAAAAACTGCACGTGATGGGTAAAAATGGATTTCATTTTTGGAATCAGCATGTTGAAATAATTCAGTGGCAACAGTCATCTGTGAGTCATCCAAACCTATGCAGGCCTGTGAATTGTTAATGTTTTCCTCTAGAGCCATTGTTGGAATTGGTGCGTAGTACTAAAAATGATATCTTGATTCAATTACTGCTATGAAAAGACAATCGGTTTCTTAGCAAAATCCCACTTTAAAGCATAAGGGTTTGATTGACACACTGAAAATGTACGGAAGAAACCTCCTCAAATACAAGATACTTGTCACACATGGAAGCTAATTGATACGTGGTACAGAACTCACCTACATACTCGGGATTAGCAAGGATAAATTTGTTTCTATCTGGAAGACCGGTCAGCACTCCTTCCTTCTCCTGTAGGAAGATCTTAGCTCTCCTATCAACGAACTGAAGCTCGTCTTGCGTTGTGTAGGGTATGGGAATTGTCCACAGCAGGTCCTCATCTGTTTCTTTGTTTTTCCTTACAATGTAGACTTTCTGTAATAGACGTATGATAACATTCCAAAAAAATTCATTTATATTCTTAAGTGTACACTCTAAACAATATAATAGTCGCATATAGAACATAAAACGTTGTACATTGAAGAAAGAGGGAGATATTGCTTGTTTTGGTTTATAATACTTTGCTTTTCTACCACTTCTCGCTAATCGCAAAGATGAGAATGAGTGATGACATGATGAAATTCATGAAGAAAAATACACTCAAATAACACCGATTTTCAACCTGGCATTTGAATCCGGAGGCCCTGCGTTGTATCGCGCTGTGTTAACCACTCTGTCACAGAGGTCGATGTTAGAAAGAGAGAGATATGTTGCTGCGGTAATCAACTTCCGGGGTTGGGGGACACCAGAGGGTTAGTTAATATTTACATTCCACAATATGTAAATGTTTCACTCGGGAGGAGACTCCCCAGGAATTCATGGAGTTGGCATAGTACTTGGACCACGTGTAAGAGATTTAGTAATATCAGCATGTTACGTGGATGAGAGCAATGGCGAAGCGTGGTGTCACTGGAAGAGTAGGCACAAGCTGTGAGTTCGTGTTGTTATGGGTGCACCTTTTTTAAAATATAAAAAATATAACCTTAAAGTTATTTTTGAAAATGTAACAACATATTCTTAACTCTTGATGTGTGCTAACTCGTAGATCGTATTTCTTGATTTTATTGTAAATTGATGCTTTAGACGTCATTCGAGCGACAGTCCTCAATGCCCCTTATTTCTTCCTATGTCCTGTAATAGGCTTCTATGCTTGTATTTGTAGCATTCCAGAGTAATAAAAGTTATAATTCCCCTTGCTCACTTCACGCTCACAACAATGAAACACGACACCAGTGGCGGAGTGGTTAGCACATCGCGCTACGACGCCAAGGGTCCTGGGTTCGAATCTCGACCTTTGCACAGATATCTGTGATTGTCCATTCGTCAATTTCATCATATCAACACTCCTCCCCATCCTCGCAAATTAGCCAAAAGTGGCACAAAAAGCGAAGTAAAATAAAGGAAATCAATGAAAGAACTATAAAAAAATAAATGAACGAAAAGAAGAAAAAACAATATAAAATATAACAATAAAACAACACAGCAACAGGAGTAAATCGAGAAACTAACGAAAACACAGAACACTGTGATTGAAACATTTTTCGCCCTCTGAACAAATTGTCTTTACCTTTCTACCCTCACCTTCCCCTCCTTGGATACCCCGCGCTGGACAAGAAACGGATGTGAAACCCAGTTTTGTACCGTGTCTCCAGCATTGCCAAACTCCCAATCAAAGTGTGCTGATTAAATTCTTAAATTTGCTAAATGCAACTAAATTGTGCTCGGATGTCTTAGGTCTTATGTTTATTTTATGTATCTATTTTGGGGGCAGTTGTGATCTGAAAATGCGTTGTTGTTTAGTTAAACGATATTGGTAATTTCCCCCCATTAAATTAACTACAATGGTTTAACCAATGTAATTGGTTCAATCGCTTGACAAAGTTTGAGAAAATTCAACGACTACAAAAGGCGGCGGCTTTTTTATCTGTGACCCCAACTTTCTAGCAATTTCCTTCAATAAAATGTTCCTCGTGAGCTAAGTAAGGAAAGATAAAGAAAAGATGAAAATAAGGCGGTGGACCAGAAGTGGCTGGATTGGCATGCTACCTTTTGTTTGAAACAAATAAGATCTGATAATAATCAGATCAAATGATCAAATAAGATTTATTTTTTCATTTATTTTTCAAAATATATTCCTCTGAATTCAACTTATCTGTCTCCCAGGGGCGCATGTTTATAGATTATGCTATTATCCGAACACAGGGTGCTAGGTGCCAACAAAGTTCAAATTGTACTACATTTAGCACTATTACGCTAGGGTTGGCATCACTACATGAGGCTGTAATCACTGTCTCAATTTCGGGCGAACGGGCCCCTGAAATTATGCTTTCCCGCATGAATCACTTAGATTGTTATGGTACCAGCTGAGGCCCTATGAGAAGTGGCTCGACATGCGACGATAAAGCCTCTGGCAGGGATGGAAATTTGTGGAAATGATCGTATGGCCTAGAATTTCAGTTTTCTTGTATTAAGGCGTCGTTAATTAAATTATAAGTAATAAGATAATCCGTAATAGCCAAGTATATTAGGGTAGGCCCGGCCTCCGGGCCTCTTATGAGGCTTCGCCACTGGATGAGGGGATAATCATGGTACGACTGAAGGAAAAGAAGGAAGACCTAGTGCTTGTACATGTCTACATGGCCATAGTGGTTTGCCAGACGAGAAAGTAGAATAAACCTACGACACGATAGAAGACATAATGGAAAAATAAAGAAATTCAGCATACATTATCGTAATGGGAGATTGAAACTGCAGTAGTAGGAGAAGGCCAGGAAGGAATCGGAGTAGGAAGATATGCATTAGGGGAGAGAATCGAGAGGGGTGAATTCCTGGTCAACTTCTGCAAGAGTAACTCATTCATTGTTGGAAACTATCTCTTCCAACAGCATACGAGAAGAAGATACACATGGACATGCACAAAGGACAGCAGAAGATATCAGATAGACTACATCCTGGATATTTAGAAACTGCCTCAAAAATTCAAAAACTTTACCAGGAGCTGATATAAATTCAGACCATGCACTAGTAGAGGAAGAGATATGCTCGTCCATGAAGAAGATAAAAAGAGGACAGAAAATAAGGAATATCGAGATACTAAAGGAAGAAAAACAAAGGAAAAGGTTTGAAACAGAATTTAAAGAAAGTGTATTTGAAGTGAAAAAGCATGTTTAAAATCAGTGCCACGATCTGGGAAGAAATAAAAGTGGGCTTTAAAAAAACCGTCGAATACCCCATAGGGTGCAGGGAAAGAAAGAAATGCAAAAGCAAAACATGGATCACAGAAAGTATGCTCGAGAAAATGGATGAAAGGAGAAGATGAAAGAGTATTAATGCACAGGAAGGAAGAAGACGATACAGAGAACTCCATAAACAGGTAAGAAGGGAAGCAAATAAGGCAAAAGAGAAATGGATAAAACTAACGTGAGAAGAAATGAAAGAGTTAGGATAGAGATGATGATATGACCTGATATACCGTGAAATTGAATCCCTAGGCTCTACAAAGAGAAGTGGGAAGTTATGTGGATGATAGAAGATGAGAATGGAATCGAAATTGGGGACAAACGAGAAATACTGAGAACATGGGAAGAGCACGTAAATGATCTGTAGGGGAAAGAGAGCCGACCAGATACATGATGAATAGAAAAAAGAAGGAGGACAAAAATGGCTACTCATGATGATGGATGAATTGGAACTCGCACTCAAAGAAATGAAGAACGGATAAAAACAGGAAGTGACCAAATTCCTGTAGAACTCATAAAGTAATCTAGATGAAGGATAGAATGAAATGCTACATTTATGCAATGAAATGTATGATGAAGGTGTATGGCCAAAAGATTTCATGGAAACAATCTAAGTAACTATAAAGAAGAGAAGTAACGCAAAGAAATGTGCTGAATATAGAACAGTCAGTTTAATATCACAATCAGCAAGAGTTCTCTTGAGAATTTTAAATAGATGCCTACACTCTAAAATAAACAGAGAGATAGAGGAAGATCATTTTTTAGAAAGGGAAGGAGTACGAGAGATGCCATGGAAATACTGAGACCAATTGCAGAAATATATCTGAAAAAGGTAAATAAATATATGTACCCTTTGTCGATTTAGAGAAAACCATTAATAGAGTGAGTTGGACCAAGTTTTCAGGGATCATTTAGAATATTAGGGTAGATTGGAAGAAAAGGAGGCTTATCTGCAAATTATATATGAAACAACGTGTCAAAGTGAGAATAGGAGAAGAAATGAGCCAAGGAAGTGAAATTGTAAGAGGAGTACGACAAAGATGTTGTCTTTCTCCTACATTGTTCAACAACTATATTTAGAAGATATAGTTAAAACTGTTCCCATTGCAAGAGAGAGCTAGCAGTAGGAGGAAGGACAATATCTTGTATATGATTTGCAGATGACATGCCCCTGTTGGCAGGAAATTAAATAACCATAAATGCCATGTTTGCAGAAATGAATACCCACTGTGAACAGTTTGGTACGAGCAGGAGAATAAATGTGAAGAAGACGAAAACAATAGTGATCGAAAGAGAACCGAGAAAGGCAAAATTGATCGTCAGAGGTGAGATAATCGAACAAGTAGACACTTTTAATTATCTTGGATGCGTCATAAACGGTGATATGAAATGCAGTCAAGAAATAGAAGCGAAGGAAGCCTTTAATAGGAAGGAAAATATTTTCTGTGGATTTGTGAACAAAGATCCGAGGAAAGTACTAATGAAATGCATTGTACGGGGTGCAGCTCGATATGGTGCGGAAACATTGACACTGTCAACAAGTGACAAAAAGCTACTGGAAGCTCTAGAAATGTGGCTAGGGAGACGAATAGAACGGGTGAAATGGACAGCAAATGTAAGAAATAAAGCAGTGCTAGAAAGAGTTGGGGAAAAGAGATCAATGCTGGAGATAATAATGAAGAGAAAGAGAAATTGTTTGGGTCAATGGATGAGAAGAAATTGTATACTAAGGAATGTCAGTGAAGAGGTGGTCAATGGAAAGAAAATCCAGGGAAAAGAAGATACCAAATGATTGACGACGTCTAAATAAGTGACTAATACGATGCTACAAAGCTAAAGGCTCAAGATCGAACAGCATGGAGGTAGGAAGGAAAGACTTGCCCTTGGGCAGAAAACAATAAATGAATGAATGAATTTGTTAATATTCCCATAAACCTTTGGTAACATTTTTCTAAAGAAAACATCACCGTTTCAAATCGATAACTAATAAAGTATTTAACTAATTCTCTCCCCCACCCGTTTTTTAATGATCATATGAAATATATCTAGTGTTCCGAATTAGCAAGGACATTAGTTCTTACCAAGTTAATTTCTGTTATACTCTAAGGAAACAGCCAAACACCTTTTGGAGAGGAGAAGAGAGTTCTAAAAAGGACATCGGTTTACATTTAGAAGACAACGTGTGTCACGTACATTATAAACTATGTTAGGGCTGAGCCGATACCCCTTTGAATCGATACCAATACTCTTACGATTCTCACCGATACCGATGCTTGGAAATTGTTGTCCAATTTTTTTATTAATATTGGTCAATGAGTATTCAATACTAAGCATCAATTTACCAGAGTTTTCCTTTAAAGTAGTAAAGAAATACTTCAGGATATGAAAATATCTGTTATTTAATCACAAAATGCAGGTTTTTTACACAATGATAAAAACAATTGCCTCCATAAAGTCTCTTCAAGCAAGGCCTTGGATTGAGTCTATTTAAAAAACCTGATAAATTTCGACCAATTTTCCATTGACAAGATTTGTACTCGTCAGAGACATCCAATCCAATGTTATTGATTTGTCTTGTGCCATAGTTGCTTGACGCGAAACAGGTGATTTACCTTGACACATAAACATATCCGGTTTAATTGTTGCTTTGATCCGCTTTGTAATAATAACAATATCAGTAGGTATCCATAGCAATGAATGTGCAAGAGACATGAAGTTCGTGAGGAGTGATTTTAGAAATGATTTTTAATCTTTTTTCTGTTTGTCAACGAATGAATTTCACCCTGATATGAATGGTACAAAATCAATTGAAACTTCGAATTTTACTTAACTTTCAGAATAATTAGACTCCGTGAAAGTGTCGCGCGCAGTTTTCAACCATCAAAACACCTCCAAAGTATCGGGCAGTATCGGTAAATCAAATCAATCCGATACTTTCCGATACGTCGGCGTCGGCTCAGCCTTGATGTATAATATACAGGGTGATTGGTAATTCGACCTATTTCTGGAAAGGGGTATTACTAGAGCACATTTGCAACAAATTTGACCCTATGCACAGGGGGTCGGAAATCAATGGGTTTCGGGTTATTCCAGTTTGTAGATTTTCGTGACATATTTCGACATGCGATCAAAAGACTACTAATTGTGAAAACACTACTATACCCTGGACACTTAATTGACACTTTGCTAACAGCTGACGAATGAGTGACTACTGGGAAAAAAATTCATGCGCAAAATTCCCATACCCACAGAAAGAAGGAGTCATTTGAGCACACGTCATTAAGAAATTTGGAAATTATCGTATAAATCGAAGAGGATTACTAAAAAAAATGGTAACACACTTAGCGTATAAATTACGGAAAAAACTTCCTCGTTTCATAACCTCTCCAAAAAGATACAAATGTTGTCAACTGGCACAAGGGTTGGGGGGAAAATCTGAGTAAAAAGCAGAGATGGCGCGTTGTAGACCTCTTTGTAAAGTGAAAAGAAGTTGTCGGTTGTGAGAAATAAAGGAACAAAAATGAGTGAAGTAATAATGTTATTTACCATTCTCATGATTCCAGGTTGTCAGAATTAACTGTTACAAAAACTACAAATCCTGTTCAAATTGCCTCCCCCGGTTACGTATGCAAGCAATAATTCTTTCTCATTTAATTAAATATTGTATTTGTGCGTTTTCAATTTGGCAAATATTTATGATGTCATAGACAACTAGTGTCAGATAGAAAATAAATTAATCTTGATGTGCCAGGACCTGGCAACATTTAAGAAACTGATAGATTTATCAAAGAGCAAGAAATATCATAGCAACTAGGAAAGATAGTGGAAAAGATGTATCTCCAAAAAAAGAGCTTATGAAACGACGAAGTTTTTTCCGTAATTTTTACGCTAAGTGTGTTACCATTTTTTTGAGTAATCCTCTTCGATTTAAACGATAATTTCCAAATTTCTTAATGACGTGTGCTCCAATGACTGTTTCTTTCTGTGGGTATTAAAATTTTGGGCATGAATTTTTTTCCCAGTATTCACTCATTCGTCAGCTATTAGCAACGTGTCAATTAAGTGTCCAGGGTGTAGTAGTGTTTTCACAATTAGCAGTTTTTGGTCGCAAGTCGGAATATGTCACGAAAATCTACAAACTGAGTAGATGGAAAATAGCGGAGCTGACTCACCCGGGCGAGTCGTAGCCTTTTACGCTGTATATTTTAAGATACCTTCACGGGAAATCACCTATAGGGTAGTACCTTCACGGTTAACCCCCGAAATCACCTATAGGGTAGTACCTTCACGGTTAACCCAGTACCTTCACCGGAAAACACATATAGGGCACTACCTTCACGGTAATTTTGGACGAACCATAGCCTTTTACGCTGTATATTTTAAGGGTATCTTCACGGGAAAGCACCTATAGGGGACTACCTTCACGGTTATTTTCCATACAGCCCAAAATAACAACTACCTTTCACGGTCTTTCTAGTACCTTCACGGGAAAGCGTCTATAGAGCAGTACCTTCACGGTTAACCCAGTACCTTCACGGGAAAGCGACTATAGAGCAGTACCTTCACGGTTAACACAGTACCTTCACGGGAAAGCACCTATAGAGCAGTACCTTCACGGTTAACCCAGTACCTTCACGGGAAAGCACCTATAGAGCAGTACCTTCACGGTTAACCCAGTACCTTCACGGTTAACCCAGTACCTTCACGGTTAACCCAGTACCTTCACGGGAAAACACCTATAGGGTAGTAGCGAACCATAGCCTTTTACGCTGTATATTTTAAGGTACCTTCACGGGAAAGCGCCTATAGAGCAGTACCTTCACGGTTAACCTAATACCTTCACGGGAAAGCACCTATAGGGTAGTAGCGAACCATAGCCTTTTACGCTGTATATTTTAAGGTACCTTCACGGGAAAGCACCTATAGAGCAGTACCTTCACGGTTAACCCAGTACCTTCACGGGAAAGCACCTATAGAGCAGTACCTTCACGGTTAAGACAGTACCTTCACGGGAAAGCACCTATAGAGCAGTACATTCACGGTTAACCCAGTACCTTCACGGTTAACCCAGTACCTTCACGGGAAAGCACCTATAGAGCAGTACCTTCACGGTTAACCCAGTACCTTCACGGGAAAGCACCTATAGGGTAGTAGCGAACCATAGCCTTTTACGCTGTATATTTTAAGGTACCTTCACGGGAAAGCACCTATAGAGCAGTACCTTCACGGTTAACCCAGTACCTTCACGGTTAACACAGTACCTTCACGGGAAAGCACCTATAGGGCACTATCTTCACGGTTATTTTCCAAACAGCCCAAAATAATAACCCCCTTTCACGGTTTTTTTCCAAACCTTATGCAGGTAACTGTCAGCGTTGCCAACTCTGCGTAGCCGTTTACGCTGTATATTCACGGTGTACCCTCACTGTCAGCGTTGCCAACTCTGCGTAGCCGTTTACGCTGTATATTCACGGTGTACCCTCACTGTCAGCGTTGCCAACTCTGCGTAGCCGTTTACGCTGTATATTCACGGTGTACCCTCGCTGTCAGCGTTGCCAACTCTGCGTAGCCGTTTACGCTGTATATTTACGGTGTACCCTCGTTATCAGCGTTGCCAACTCTGCCATCAATATTTCACCACAATATTTTACGAGTTAAACTAACCTAGTGAGTTGGCAACCTTTATTCTATCATGCACGAACTAACCTAACCTCTCCCAATGGTGAATGGCTCTGATTGGTCAGACAGCCCCTCCCGAACATTTCATGGCCGATCAATTTTGTGCGCGTGAGCCTCGAAGTCTTTTGTGAGCCCGTACATTTCATATTTTTATGCTGTACAACACAAAATAAAATTTCAATATTTGTTTCTAGCGATGATAAGTGGCACTTTTGGCTCTTTAACCGAGAAAAAAAGACGCTTTTTTTGCTTGGTGTTACTGTTGCTTGAGTCGCAAGCTAAATTTAACTAACAAATCAAAACGATCGCTCTTCAGGGGGAAGTATGCTTTCGAAAACAAAGAAACAATACAAATTCCAGCATTTCCTCTACTGATGAACATCTTTTCTGTTTTGGTTAATTACGCAAGGGAAAAAAAAGGGCTTCGAAAGAAAAATCTTTACCAGTAAAAATATCTGCGAGATCTTTTCTCGAAGCAAGAATAGGAAAAATTAATAAAATAGTCTGAGCAGTGGGAAAGAAAGAAATGCTCTATAACATGCCAACCAACGTGTTCGGCTACAACAGGAGGAAACCTGGCGCCACGCTTCCCAAGTACGTCAAGATATCCTGCGAAGAGGTCGTCAAAGCTCGAGATATGCTTGACGATGCCTTGCTTGCTTTCCGAACCGACCTGTTGGCAGCTACATTCATCCACTTGAACGGTATTTTGAAGCAGTTCGAAGAGAACACTGGCAAGATCTTCTTCATCTTCAACAACAATAGCATCTTCTACGAACTCTCGCTAGGTGGCGGAATTCTCCGGATTGTGAACTTGCATCCCTCGAGCGGTGTCGCGATAAGTCTACATCACGGGGAGAGTTTGTTCAGGATCAAGCACGACAACATGAAAGTCGGAGTCTCGTACGACAACGTTTCCGTCGGAGATCGTCTGTACGCTGAATACATCGAGACGAATATGGAGCATCCGATACCGCTTTTTTTGGAGTTGGTGCTCTCCTATCCCGTCGCCAGTGTCAGTCGTCTATCGTAAGCAAAGAAAAAAAATGCAAGAAAGCAAGGAAGATAATAGATCCATATTTTTGCATCGGAGCCTCTGTTGTCTATAAGCCTCAAACAACCTCATGAGAGCAGCAATCGTGAACGAACTGCACAAACCTGCCCGCAGGAATTATCCTCGACTGCCCGTGGTCACCAAAGGGATAGACGACCTCTGGCAGGCCGACCTCGTGGAGATGAGCACGGGGAATCTCAAGGGGCTTCACAAGATCAACAAGGGGTTCAGATACCTCCTCACCGTGATCGATACTTTCAGCAAGTACGCTTGGGCGATACCCGTTAAAAACAAGACCGGGGTTGAGGTCAGCAAAGCTTTCGCTTCTGTTCTCAAACAGAGATCCCCTTGTTTCCTGCAGACCGATCGAGGCAGGGAATTCTACAACTCTGCCTTCGGGAGGATGCTCAAGGAGAACGGTATTCTTCACTATTCAACCTACAGCGAGCTGAAAGCAAACATCGTGGAGCGATTCAACAGGACCCTCAAGGGACTCATGTGGAAACGGTTCACCCTCCGCGGGAACTACAGTGGGTGGATCTGGTGCCCGAACTGGTGGAGGAATACAACAACCGAATTCACAGGACGATCGGGATGAAACCCTTGGAAGTGTCCAAGTGAAACGAAAGGTGGTTGCTCTCCAAAGTGTACTGCAAACGAAACACTGGCGAAAAAATCAAGAAACCAAAGTATAAAATAGGAGACAAGGTGAGAGTGAGCAAGTTCAAACGCCCCGGAGTGTTCGACAAAGGTTTCACTCGAAACTGGTCTACAGACATTTTCACTGTGACCGATGTTCTCCTGCCCTCATCACCTCCCAACATCCCCACCTACAAGCTGAAGAGCACCGCGGACGGTGAGGACATCGAGGGTCGATTCTACGAGCAGGAACTGTCCGCCACTAGGTTCCCGGACACTTACCTTGTGGAGAAAGTGCTACGACGCAGCAAGGGCAAACTTTACGTCAAGTGGCTCGGCCTTCCCTCTTCGCAGAATTCTTGGGTTGATGCTGTCGATATCATATGAGCTGGGAGGTGACCAAGAGGCTCCCGGACGTTGGCGAAGGTAAAGGAAGAAAGAAAAATGGCGAATTGCTCCCCGAAAGTATCAGATGCCTCATCGTGGGGCCCTCGGGTTGTGGCAAAACCACATTGATGGTAGACAATTTCATCCTGGCTCCCCACTGGCTCGATTGGGAGAGCAGACACCTGTACGTCTTTTCCAAGAGCCTCGAGCAATCGAAATACCGGCAGCTGATTGCAATCTACTACGATCTGGAAATAGCCACCTTTCCCTCGCAGATGGTACCTTTGGACGAGAGTCGTGAGAATTCGGTGGTTGTCTTCGACGACGTCATCCTCCAGAATCAGGAAGAGGTTCGCAACTACTTCACTCGAGGTCGCCACAAGGGCATGGACTGCTTTTACTTGGCTCAGACCTTCTCGAAGATCCCCAAGCAGCTGATCAGGGACAACGCAAACTGCATTTGCTTGTTTCGGCAGGATGCCACCAACCTCAAGCACGTGTACGACGAGTTCGTCGGAGGGGATATGACGTACGAGTCGTTTCGCAACCTCTGCACGCATTGCTGGAATGCTGACGACTACGGCTTCGCCACGATAGACATGACTCGCAAACCGAACCAGGGGAAGTATCGTAACAAGATCAACGAGTTTATCGTGATGGAAAATGTAATATAATAGTACGAGGTAAAGAAAAAATTAATACATCACGATCTGCTAACCTTCCTGTGGAGCTGCTCTATCAGATATTCAAAATTGTGCCGGGTAGAGAAGAAGATAACATCCACAGAATAATTTATATCGCCGATAGTTCGCCAGCGTTCGCCGTGCCGTGTCAGATGATCATGAAGGACTACATATTTAAAATCACGGGGAAAAAGATCGTGAATACCGAAGATCTTCACGCAATAACAGACGAAATGGAAGACATGCTTGATGGATATCATAAGCAGAGTGTTAGAAAATTTTCAGATGAATGGTACGAGATGAACAACAAAAAAGATAAGATTATCAACAATATCATTTCATTGACAGCTCTGTCTTGTTTCTTCCGTCGAAATAAAATAACAAAATTGTAAGAAAACAGATAGGTCCAAAACTTAATTTTGCAATGTCCAAAAGGAAAGCCGAAGAAAACATCAAGTTGACCGAGTACCTTGCTAAACGATTCAAAGGGTGGAAGGAAGAGAATCGTGGATATTATGAGCAGAAGAAGCGACAGGAGCAACCGCTCATCGATGCAATCGGTGACTTGGGCAAAGAAATTAAAGATGTTGCCGAACATAACAAGGACTTGATCACAGAGTTGGTGCCGGTGGCAGTTCGCAACATAACGGACAATCCTCCCACTCCTCCTTCACCCGCCACAACTCTCCAACACTTCCAACTGCCATCGCTTCCCACTAGGTTTCCGTCGCCCAGCAGCAGCAGCAGTTCGTCTTCCGTCGAGGGAATACGATTAGGACCGACCGCAGCCAAATATCTGAGCACCAAAGGTGATGACAGAGACGAAGTTTTCGGTTTGTATCCATCACCCGACACTTCCGGGAGCGTCGTGTGGAAGATAGGCAGTTGGCACGTCACGTTCGACAAGGACGATATCATCATCTACAACGAGAGCCGAGCGGGACGCAGAGGTTTCTTCAAGAAGTATGCAGGCACGCCGGGGCTATGGGAACTGATCACTAGAAAACGCCCCGACGCCAACGTGTATTCCGAAGAGGATTACGACAATTACAAGGAAATTCTCAAGATGACCGATGCTTTGTATCAGAACAACGACCCATCTCAGAACAGGGTCAGTCGAGTAGCAGCGAGAAGTACAGGAACATAATCAAACCGTTTTGGAACGAAATCAAGCAGCAACCTGGCACCACTCGCCTGCCTACCGGCAGCGGTATCAAGCGCTACTCCAATTTGCCCGTGGGGATCGTGTGGCTGGACGACGTTCGTAAACTCGTGGACCCGCTGCTGGTCATCGCCGGAGAAGAAAGGGCCGGAAACCGAAACTTTCACAACGAAAAGGTTGGCATCGTGGACACGATCGTTTCCAAACTAAGCCGCTTCATCGTTAACGAACCGAAAGGCATCGGGTATCTGATCAACATCATCAACATCTTGCCCCCGCGATTCTGGAAGCTGGCGGAAGGGAAGGGACTCATCAACAACATCATCAACAAATTGCCTTTCGAGATGCATATTCCGGGCTATCAATACTGCGGTCCCGGCACCAAATTGGACGCGCGACTGGATCGCGGTGATCCGGGGGTTAATCCCTTGGACGCTGCCTGCAAAGACCATGATATTGCGTACCGGGACAACAGTGATCTCGCAGCAAGGCACGATGCCGACATGCAGTTGGAACACCGGGCTTTCCGGAGGGTGGTCAGCAGAGACGCCGGCATAGGTGAAAGACTGACCGCTCTGGAACGACAATGGCAATGCACACGAAAAGAAAACTCGGTTGGGGTTTGTAACAAATTTGTATAGTAGTGGGAAAGTATATAGGATGAGCACCACTTACAAGTGTAGAAAGTATGAACCCCCCTCAGGCAGATTTGTTTACACTTAAAACTAGCTCAACATGCTCATATGAGCTTTTTGCTCAAGTGTGGAACCCTGTCTAATCCAAGATTTTTGTAAAAATGCCTTCTGGAATTTCTCAGAAAGTATGAACCCCCCTCAGATTGATGTGCCTATACTTACAAAAGGCACTTCTGTGGGATTGTTGTCCATAAATTTGTCAAAAATGTGCCCCTCTTGATATTTTTTTTTGGCCACACTTAAAACTATGACAAAATTACTCATATGAGCCATGCACACCCACCCACACATATTTACTATTTCTGCTTATACAGTGTAACTTAGAATAAACAAAATTCAACAAGACAGGACCAGTCCAAACAAAATTCAACAAGACAGGACAAGAATAGACAAGATTCAACAAGACAGAACACAATATTACAGGTTAGGACCAGTCCAAACAAAATTCAACAAGACAGAACAAGAATAGACAAGATTCAACAAGACAGGACACAATATTACAGGTTAGGACCAGTCCAAACAAAATTCAACAAGACAGAACAAGAATAGACAAGATTCAACAAGACAGAACAAGAATAGACAAAATTCAACAAGACAGAACAAGAATAGACAAGATTCAACAAGACAGGACACAATATTACAGGTTAGGACCAGTCCAAACAAAATTCAACAAGACAGGACACAATATTACAGGTTAGGACCAGTCCAAACAAAATTCAACAAGACAGGACACAATATTACAGGTTAGGACCAGTCCAAACAAAATTCAACAAGACAGGACAAGAATAGACAAGATTCAACAAGACAGGACACAATATTACAGGTTAGGACCAGTCCAAACAAAATTTAACAAGACAGGACACAATATTACAGATTAGAACCAGTCCAAACAAAATTCAACAAGACAGGGCAAGAATAGACAAAATTCAACAAAACAGGACACAATATTACAGGTTAGAACCAGTCCAAACAAAATTCAACAAGACAGGACAAGAATAAACAAGATTGGACAATTAATAAACAGAAATTTTGAAAGCAAGGTTTTGATTGGTCCGACAAAACTATAAAAGCCAGGGCACAGTGCAGATTCTTCACCATTGCTGGATCGGCAGTGGAACCCACAAGTGGGGGGCAGAACCTGAACAGGCTCCACCAAAGTATAGGAGAATTGAAGCATATAATTTGGCGGAATAACCCAAGTAAGGTCATAGAAACAATATACATTGATACCATAAAAGCCAAATTTTTGGCAAAAAGAGGGAAAGGGGGGAAAAGGGCCTGTGGCACGGCCAGTTCCACTGCACGGATCAATACTCGGGGCAGTTCCTCAGATTCCCGCACCGAGGAGCTGCGGCACGCCCAGTTCCTCTGCACGGATCAATACTCGGGGCAGTTTCTCAGATTCCCGCACCGAGGAGCTGCGGCACGGCCAGTTCCTCTGCACGGATCAATACTCGGGGCAGTTCCTCAGATTCCCGCCCCGAGGAGTTGTGGGATCAATATTCCCTGCCCGGGCAGTTCTATTCCTGCCAAAGTGGTTCCTAAATACAATATCTCAAGAACTAATTAACATAGAGCTATGCAGTTTTTTTGTCTGCACTGAACCCAATTGATATTTTTTATCCAGTATAGAATTTTGATTTGAACCCCAAGAAATTTTATATAAATACCAAAGCCAAAAATATTAACACACACACACACATATATATACACACATACACACACAAAGCACAGTACTGAACCCAACTGATATTTTTATCCAGTATAGAGTTTTGAATTGAAGCCCAGGAAATTGTATATAATAAACAACAACAAAAATGCCAAGTCAAAAATATTGTAATCAATGCAATAAAAATATAACCAGCCCCAATTGGGATAAGCACAATTGTAATCCAGATAAAAGCAGAATAGTCACAAAAATATGCCCCAAATGCCATAGAGAATATAGCATGAAATACTTCACATATAAACATACAGATACTTCTTCTGCACAGTCATCAACATTTCCAAACAAAATTGATTGGAAATATTTGTGTGATTGCCCTGTATAACTTAGATTGCAAGGCCAAATTTTGTAATTATGTAGACCAGGAACTTGACCCTGTGCACCAGAAACAGGCTCTCCACAAATTATGTGAACATCATGGAGCACACAATATATTTTACAATTGAGAATCTCAATTTAAATTCAGGAACAAGAGATTTGGATTTGATGTATCTGGAAATATTTTTGCATCTTGAATCAACCTGCAAACAATATTACATGTTAGGCTGGGCTATTTCAACAGCAGTAAATATTTACCAATGTTAAAAAACAATCAGAATAATATCTTCCAGGAAATATAGATACCTGAACATGCAAACATATTTTGAAAGAAGAAACATTGCAAGATATATAAAATCAGACCACCTGTTGGATTGTTTTAGGGAAAAATTTAAAAATCTATCAGAGTATGATTTTTTTAAAGTGCAAAATGAAACAGAGGCAAGATGGGTACTTGACAGTGATGTTGGGTTTGGGTATGTGAGCATAGAATTGGGTTCTGAATATGATGATTTTGAATCCAATACATACTGGCATAGAATTGATGCATACCTGTTGCATTGTTATTGGGGAAAATATGTTGCTTTTTTTACAAAAAGTACTTCAAGTTTAGAAAAATTTAGGTTTTACAAATTTTTCCATGATCATAGAATTTATACAAACAGCAGGGGGCCTGTTGATGACATAACATGGGACACAACAATTTCCATACTTGATGAGGTAGGAAAATTGGATGTAAATTCTGGTTTATATTTTAATGAGTTGATTATGTACCTGCTTAAAAACAATATCAATTCTGGCTCATTCAATACAAGATGGACTTAAATAATTCGAGTTTTTACACAAAATATTTTTTTTGTAGATGGAACCTCCACCAGATTATAAGTTAAGTCCTTGGATTTTGTCACACCTATTCTAATACAATTAATATCACAAGTACCATTACAAGGCACGCACTGCATAAAATCATAATTCCAAGCGATGGGATGGAGTAATTATTTTTCCACGATTCCATATCATACAAAAAAATTATACTGCAATTGGAGCTTCAGCAGTTCGGGACTGTGCAATATATTGTCTATAAATGTAGGAAAAATAATATTGTTATTGGGAACAAGATTCAAATCCCACACAGAAACAGATTTTTGCTGGGCTTGGAACTATTATGGATAGGTGATTGCAATGAAATAATATCCCTATACCTGACAGAGCTGTGCAGTGATGCTGTTATTGGGAACAATTTTAACAGAGCTGTGGTTTCCATAAATCTATACTCAATATCCCTATACCTGACAGAGCTGTGCAGTGATGCTGTTATTGGGAACAATTTTAACAGAGCTGTGGTTTCCATAAATCTATACTCAATATCCCTATACCTGACAGAGCTGTGCAGTGATGCTGTTATTGGAACAGGATTCAAATATACAGATCCTTGCTAAACTTAGAACTATGCCATGAACAAAACTGTGCGGTGATATAATTATTGGGAACAAGCTTCAAATCCCCGCACAATGCTGAGCTTAGAGTGAAGATACCAGTGATATAATTATTGGGAACAGGATTCAAATTTTGGAACTATTATGGATAGGTGATTACCATGAAGATACTCAATATTTTTGTTATTAGGTATAAATATTATTTCATTCAATTCTTCACCTCCATATCTATAACACCTCTGTGTAATTCCATAACAGTTCCATGATCAGCTCACAAACAAATCTCATCTAACAGTTCCATAACAGTTCCATGCTCAGCTCTGTGTCTGTGTGAGGCAAGCACAGCTCTGTTAGAGATAGGGATTAAAAATTATTTCATTCTTCACAAATAAATCTCATCTAACAGTTCCATGCTCAGCTCTGTCTGTGTGGGGATTTGTGCCTAATAACATCAAAAACAACACAGCTCTGTTAGTTCAATTCTTCACATCCATATCCATAACATCTCTGTGTAATTCCATAACAGTTCCATGCTCAGCTCTGTGTCTATGTAGAGCAGATAGGGATATTAAGTATAAATTTAAAAATTATTTTATTCTTCACAAACAAATCTCTTCTAACAATTCCATAGCAATTCCATGCTCAGCTTGTATCTGTGTGGGATTTGTACAGCAACATTAGAGACAGAGTAGATGGGTATAAATATTATTTTATTCAATTCTTCACCTCCATATCCACAACAGCTCTGTGTTTATAATAGATCTTCACATCTAACAATTCCCATAACAGTTTCATGCTCAGCAAGGCTCTGTGTCTGTGTAGTTTCATAACAGTTCCTGTGTGGGATTTGTACAGAGCACAGCTCTGAGATAGGGACTAACAGTTAGGGTATAATTAATTCTTCACATCTAACAACTATAACAATTCCTCCTATCTATTGAGTGTCTAGATGTTATTTCATCCCTATGCCATGACAGTTTCAACTCTGTATTTGTGTGGGATTTAAAGCTTGTCCAATTTTTCACATCTCCCAATGTGTGGCATGAAATTGTGTTTTTTGCCAAAAAAAATCTCAGCATGGCCCTGTGTCTGTGTGAGATTTGAGGCCTGTTCCCGGTATAAGTAGATTTGAAATAGGATCTGTGCCTCCCGGCTTGAGAAGAAAGAGACTATGCATATTGTTTTGAGGTGGGATCTGAATCTCAGCAAAAGCCCTAATCACAGCGGGGCTGTGTCAGGGATCATAATTGATAGGATATAATTGTATTCAGAACAAACCCCCCTATAAGATATGATAACTTTCAAGCTCTGCTGTTACAAACACTTCCCTGTATACATACTGGGCTATCACTATAATAATATTTGCCACATGTTCTGTGATTATAAGTAATCTTGTAATAATTATTCCTGTCGGTGATAAAAACATTGTTCAATTCTAACTAGTTCAATTCTTCACAATTCCATAACAGTTCCATGCTCAGCTAGCAGATAGGGATATTAAGTATAAATTTAAAAATTATTTTATTCTTCACAAACAAATCTCATCTAACAATTCCATAACAGTTCCATGCTCAGCTCTGTGTCTGTGTGAGGCAAGCACAGCTCTGTTAATAAATTTTATTTTTTCCAATTGTATAATTGAGCATAGCAAAAAATCTCAGCATGGCCCTGTGTCTGTGTTTGAGGCCTGTTCCCGGTATAGGTAGGTACAAATCTGGCAATCACATAGGATCTGTGCCTCCCGGCTTGAGATATGCATATTGTTTTGAAACCTTACTGGGTGGGATCTGAATCTCAGCAAAAGCCCTAATAAAATATAATTTGGATGTGTTTCTGTATTTTTCAAGCTCTGCTGTTACAAACACTTCCCTGTATACATACTCTGCAACATATGGGCCATCACTATAATAATATTTGCCACATGTTCTGTGATCTGTAATCTTGTAATAATTATTCCTGTCGGTGATACAAATATTGTCACAAATTTCCTGTCTTGAGGAAATATCAACAAGGCTTATTCTTCACAAACAAATCTCATCTAACAATTCCATGCTCAGCTCTGTGTCTGTGCGAGGAGGATTTGTACCTAATAACATCAGTACAGCACAGCAGCTCTGTTAGAGATAGGGATGATTTAATTATATTATTATTGAAACATCTAGAAATTATTCTTCACAAACAAATCTCATCTAACAATTCCATGCTCAGCTCTGTGTCTGTGCGAGGATTTGTACCTAATAACATCAGTACAGCACAGCTGCTCTGTTAGAGACAGAGCAAATAGGTATAAATATTATTTCATTTATTTCTTCATAACAGCTCTGTGTCTGTGTGAGGCAAGCACAGCTCTGTCAGAGATATGGATATTGAGTATTGAAACATCTAGAAATTATTTTATTCTTCACAAACAAATCTCATCTAACAATTCCATGCTCAGCTCTGTGTCTGTGTGGGGATTTGTACCTAATAACATCAAAACAACACAGCTCTGTTAGAGACAGAATATTCAATTCTTCACAATTCCATAACAGTTCCATGCTCAGCTCTGTGTCTATGTAGAGCAAAACTGTTAGAGATAGGGATATTAAGTATAAATTTAAAAATTATTTCATTCTTCACAAACAAATCTCATCTAACAATTCCATAACAGTTCCATGTTCAGCTCTGTGTCTGTGTGAGGCAAGCACAGCTTATATATTGAATATACGTTGAAACGTTTATATAGAAACAATAGGCATTGATTGCCACTTTTCAGACAAGTTTTAAATTCCATACAAATACAGAGTTGAAACTGTCATGGCATAGGGATGAAATAACATCTAGACACTCAATAGATGTGAAGAATTAATTATACCCTAACTGTTAGTCCCTATCTCAGAGCTGTGCTCTGTACAAATCCCACACAGACACAGGAACTGTTATGAAGAAATAAAATATTAATATCCCTATCTACACAGACACAGAGCTTTGCTAAGCATGAAACTGTTAAGAGAATTTTTAGATGTAAAGAATAAATTTCACAGAGCTGTTATGGATATGGAGGTGAAGAATTTAATAAAATAATATTTATACCCATCTACTCTGTCTCTAACAAAGCTATGTTGCTGTACAAATCCCACACAGACACAAAGCTGAGCATGGAACTGTTATGGAATTGTTAGATGTGATTTGTTTGTGAAGAATGAAATTTAAATCTATACTTAATATTCCTATATTTAACAGAGCTGTGCTTGCCTCACACAGACACAGAGCTGAGCATGGAACTGTTATGGAATTGTTAGATGAGATTTGTTTGTGAAGAATGAAATAATTTTTAAATTTATACTTAATATCCCTATCTCTAACAGTTTTGCTCTACATAGACACAGAGCTGAGCATGGAACTGTTATGGAATTGTGAAGAATTGAATATTCTGTCTCTAACAGAGCTGTGTTGTTTTGATGTTATTAGGTACAAATCCCCACACAGACACAGAGCTGAGCATGGAATTGTTAGATGAGATTTGTTTGTGAAGAATAAAATAATTTCTAGATGTTTCAATACTCAATATTCCTATCTCTAACAGAGCTGTGCTTGCCTCACACAGACACAGAGCTGTTATGAAGAAATAAATAAAATAATATTTATACCTATTTGCTCTGTCTCTAACAGAGCAGCTGTGCTGTACTGATGTTATTAGGTACAAATCCTCGCACAGACAGAGCTGAGCATGGAATTGTTAGATGAGATTTGTTTGTGAAGAATAATTTCTAGATGTTTCAATAATAATATAATTAAATCATCCCTATCTCTAACAGAGCTGCTGTGCTGTACTGATGTTATATTCAATATACGTTGAAACGTTTATATAGAAACAATAGGCATTGATTGCCACTTTTCAGACAAGTTTTAAATTCCATACAAATACAGAGTTGAAACTGTCATGGCATAGGGATGAAATAACATCTAGACACTCAATAGATGTGAAGAATTAATTATACCCTAACTGTTAGTCCCTATCTCAGAGCTGTGCTCTGTACAAATCCCACACAGACACAGGAACTGTTATGAAGAAATAAAATATTAATATCCCTATCTACACAGACACAGAGCTTTGC
The DNA here is from genome assembly GCF_977018435.1 of Lepisma saccharinum. Taxonomy (NCBI): domain Eukaryota; kingdom Metazoa; phylum Arthropoda; class Insecta; order Zygentoma; family Lepismatidae; genus Lepisma; species Lepisma saccharinum. The sequence continues at coordinate 105,200,915 of NC_139232.1, forward strand.
TAAGCATGAAACTGTTAAGAGAATTTTTAGATGTAAAGAATAAATTTCACAGAGCTGTTATGGATATGGAGGTGAAGAATTGAATAAAATAATATTTATACCCATCTACTCTGTCTCTAACAAAGCTATGTTGCTGTACAAATCCCACACAGACACAAAGCTGAGCATGGAACTGTTATGGAATTGTTAGATGTGATTTGTTTGTGAAGAATGAAATTTAAATCTATACTTAATATTCCTATATTTAACAGAGCTGTGCTTGCCTCACACAGACACAGAGCTGAGCATGGAACTGTTATGGAATTGTTAGATGAGATTTGTTTGTGAAGAATGAAATAATTTTTAAATTTATACTTAATATCCCTATCTCTAACAGTTTTGCTCTACATAGACACAGAGCTGAGCATGGAACTGTTATGGAATTGTTAAGAATTGAATATTCTGTCTCTAACAGAGCTGTGTTGTTTTGATGTTATTAGGTACAAATCCCCACACAGACACAGAGCTGAGCATGGAATTGTTAGATGAGATTTGTTTGTGAAGAATAAAATAATTTCTAGATGTTTCAATACTCAATATTCCTATCTCTAACAGAGCTGTGCTTGCCTCACACAGACACAGAGCTGTTATGAAGAAATAAATAAAATAATATTTATACCTATTTGCTCTGTCTCTAACAGAGCAGCTGTGCTGTACTGATGTTATTAGGTACAAATCCTCCTCGCACAGACACAGAGCTGAGCATGGAATTGTTAGATGAGATTTGTTTGTGAAGAATAAGCCTTGTTGATATTTCCTCAAGACAGGAAATTTGTGACAATATTTGTATCACCGACAGGAATAATTATTACAAGATTACAGATCACAGAACATGTGGCAAATATTATTATAGTGATGGCCCATATGTTGCAGAGTATGTATACAGGGAAGTGTTTGTAACAGCAGAGCTTGAAAAATACAGAAACACATCCAAATTATATTTTATTAGGGCTTTTGCTGAGATTCAGATCCCACCCAGTAAGGTTTCAAAACAATATGCATATCTCAAGCCGGGAGGCACAGATCCTATGTGATTGCCAGATTTGTACCTACCTATACCGGGAACAGGCCTCAAACACAGACACAGGGCCATGCTGAGATTTTTTGCTATGCTCAATTATACAATTGGAAAAAATAAAATTTATTAACAGAGCTGTGCTTGCCTCACACAGACACAGAGCTGAGCATGGAACTGTTATGGAATTGTTAGATGAGATTTGTTTGTGAAGAATAAAATAATTTTTAAATTTATACTTAATATCCCTATCTGCTAGCTGAGCATGGAACTGTTATGGAATTGTGAAGAATTGAACTAGTTAGAATTGAACAATGTTTTTATCACCGACAGGAATAATTATTACAAGATTACTTATAATCACAGAACATGTGGCAAATATTATTATAGTGATAGCCCAGTATGTATACAGGGAAGTGTTTGTAACAGCAGAGCTTGAAAGTTATCATATCTTATAGGGGGGTTTGTTCTGAATACAATTATATCCTATCAATTATGATCCCTGACACAGCCCCGCTGTGATTAGGGCTTTTGCTGAGATTCAGATCCCACCTCAAAACAATATGCATAGTCTCTTTCTTCTCAAGCCGGGAGGCACAGATCCTATTTCAAATCTACTTATACCGGGAACAGGCCTCAAATCTCACACAGACACAGGGCCATGCTGAGATTTTTTTTGGCAAAAAACACAATTTCATGCCACACATTGGGAGATGTGAAAAATTGGACAAGCTTTAAATCCCACACAAATACAGAGTTGAAACTGTCATGGCATAGGGATGAAATAACATCTAGACACTCAATAGATAGGAGGAATTGTTATAGTTGTTAGATGTGAAGAATTAATTATACCCTAACTGTTAGTCCCTATCTCAGAGCTGTGCTCTGTACAAATCCCACACAGGAACTGTTATGAAACTACACAGACACAGAGCCTTGCTGAGCATGAAACTGTTATGGGAATTGTTAGATGTGAAGATCTATTATAAACACAGAGCTGTTGTGGATATGGAGGTGAAGAATTGAATAAAATAATATTTATACCCATCTACTCTGTCTCTAATGTTGCTGTACAAATCCCACACAGATACAAGCTGAGCATGGAATTGCTATGGAATTGTTAGAAGAGATTTGTTTGTGAAGAATAAAATAATTTTTAAATTTATACTTAATATCCCTATCTGCTCTACATAGACACAGAGCTGAGCATGGAACTGTTATGGAATTACACAGAGATGTTATGGATATGGATGTGAAGAATTGAACTAACAGAGCTGTGTTGTTTTTGATGTTATTAGGCACAAATCCCCACACAGACAGAGCTGAGCATGGAACTGTTAGATGAGATTTGTTTGTGAAGAATAAAATAATTTCTAGATGTTTCAATACTCAATATTCCTATCTCTAACAGAGCTGTGCTTGCCTCACTCAGACACAGAGCTGTTATGAAGAAATAAATAAAATAATATTTATACCTATTTGCTCTGTCTCTAACAGAGCAGCTGTGCTGTACTGATGTTATTAGGTACAAATCCTCGCACAGACAGAGCTGAGCATGGAATTGTTAGATGAGATTTGTTTGTGAAGAATAATTTCTAGATGTTTCAATAATAATATAATTAAATCATCCCTATCTCTAACAGAGCTGCTGTGCTGTACTGATGTTATTAGGTACAAATCCTCCTCGCACAGACACAGAGCTGAGCATGGAATTGTTAGATGAGATTTGTTTGTGAAGAATAAGCCTTGTTGATATTTCCTCAAGACAGGAAATTTGTGACAATATTTGTATCACCGACAGGAATAATTATTACAAGATTACAGATCACAGAACATGTGGCAAATATTATTATAGTGATGGCCCATATGTTGCAGAGTATGTATACAGGGAAGTGTTTGTAACAGCAGAGCTTGAAAAATACAGAAACACATCCAAATTATATTTTATTAGGGCTTTTGCTGAGATTCAGATCCCACCCAGTAAGGTTTCAAAACAATATGCATATCTCAAGCCGGGAGGCACAGATCCTATGTGATTGCCAGATTTGTACCTACCTATACCGGGAACAGGCCTCAAACACAGACACAGGGCCATGCTGAGATTTTTTGCTATGCTCAATTATACAATTGGAAAAAATAAAATTTATTAACAGAGCTGTGCTTGCCTCACACAGACACAGAGCTGAGCATGGAACTGTTATGGAATTGTTAGATGAGATTTGTTTGTGAAGAATAAAATAATTTTTAAATTTATACTTAATATCCCTATCTACTAGCTGAGCATGGAACTGTTATGGAATTGTGAAGAATTGAACTAGTTAGAATTGAACAATGTTTTTATCACCGACAGGAATAATTATTACAAGATTACTTATAATCACAGAACATGTGGCAAATATTATTATAGTGATAGCCCAGTATGTATACAGGGAAGTGTTTGTAACAGCAGAGCTTGAAAGTTATCATATCTTATAGGGGGGTTTGTTCTGAATACAATTATATCCTATCAATTATGATCCCTGACACAGCCCCGCTGTGATTAGGGCTTTTGCTGAGATTCAGATCCCACCTCAAAACAATATGCATAGTCTCTTTCTTCTCAAGCCGGGAGGCACAGATCCTATTTCAAATCTACTTATACCGGGAACAGGCCTCAAATCTCACACAGACACAGGGCCATGCTGAGATTTTTTTTGGCAAAAAACACAATTTCATGCCACACATTGGGAGATGTGAAGAATTGGACAAGCTTTAAATCCCACACAAATACAGAGTTGAAACTGTCATGGCATAGGGATGAAATAACATCTAGACACTCAATAGATAGGAGGAATTGTTATAGTTGTTAGATGTGAAGAATTAATTATACCCTAACTGTTAGTCCCTATCTCAGAGCTGTGCTCTGTACAAATCCCACACAGGAACTGTTATGAAACTACACAGACACAGAGCCTTGCTGAGCATGAAACTGTTATGGGAATTGTTAGATGTGAAGATCTATTATAAACACAGAGCTGTTGTGGATATGGAGGTGAAGAATTGAATAAAATAATATTTATACCCATCTACTCTGTCTCTAATGTTGCTGTACAAATCCCACACAGATACAAGCTGAGCATGGAATTGCTATGGAATTGTTAGAAGAGATTTGTTTGTGAAGAATAAAATAATTTTTAAATTTATACTTAATATCCCTATCTGCTCTACATAGACACAGAGCTGAGCATGGAACTGTTATGGAATTACACAGAGATGTTATGGATATGGATGTGAAGAATTGAACTAACAGAGCTGTGTTGTTTTTGATGTTATTAGGCACAAATCCCCACACAGACAGAGCTGAGCATGGAACTGTTAGATGAGATTTATTTGTGAAGAATGAAATAATTTTTAATCCCTATCTCTAACAGAGCTGTGCTTGCCTCACACAGACACAGAGCTGAGCATGGAACTGTTATGGAACTGTTAGATGAGATTTGTTTGTGAGCTGATCATGGAACTGTTATGGAATTACACAGAGGTGTTATAGATATGGAGGTGAAGAATTGAATGAAATAGTATTTATACCTAATAACAAAAATATTGAGTATCTTCATGGTAATCACCTATCCATAATAGTTCCAAAATTTGAATCCTGTTCCCAATAATTATATCACTGGTATCTTCACTCTAAGCTCAGCATTGTGCGGGGATTTGAAGCTTGTTCCCAATAATTATATCACCGCACAGTTTTGTTCATGGCATAGTTCTAAGTTTAGCAAGGATCTGTATATTTGAATCCTGTTCCAATAACAGCATCACTGCACAGCTCTGTCAGGTATAGGGATATTGAGTATAGATTTATGGAAACCACAGCTCTGTTAAAATTGTTCCCAATAACAGCATCACTGCACAGCTCTGTCAGGTATAGGGATATTGAGTATAGATTTATGGAAACCACAGCTCTGTTAAAATTGTTCCCAATAACAGCATCACTGCACAGCTCTGTCAGGTATAGGGATATTATTTCATTGCAATCACCTATCCATAATAGTTCCAAGCCCAGCAAAAATCTGTTTCTGTGTGGGATTTGAATCTTGTTCCCAATAACAATATTATTTTTCCTACATTTATAGACAATATATTGCACAGTCCCGAACTGCTGAAGCTCCAATTGCAGTATAATTTTTTTGTATGATATGGAATCGTGGAAAAATAATTACTCCATCCCATCGCTTGGAATTATGATTTTATGCAGTGCGTGCCTTGTAATGGTACTTGTGATATTAATTGTATTAGAATAGGTGTGACAAAATCCAAGGACTTAACTTATAATCTGGTGGAGGTTTCATCTACAAAAAAAATATTTTGTGTAAAAACTCGAATTATTTAAGTCCATCTTGTATTGAATGAGCCAGAATTGATATTGTTTTTAAGCAGGTACATAATCAACTCATTAAAATATAAACCAGAATTTACATCCAATTTTCCTACCTCATCAAGTATGGAAATTGTAGTGTCCCGTGATATGTCATCAACAGGCCAGGCCACCTGCTGTTTGTATAAATTCTATGATCATGAAAAAATTTGTAAAACCTAAATTTTTCTAAACTTGAAGTACTTTTTGTAAAAAAAGCAACATATTTTCCCCAATAACAATGCAACAGGTATGCATCAATTCTATGCCAGTATGTATTGGATTCAAAATCATCATATTCAGAACCCAATTCTATGCTCACATACCCAAACCCAACATCACTGTCAAGTACCCATCTTGCCTCTGTTTCATTTTGCACTTTAAAAAAATCATACTCTGATAGATTTTTAAATTTTTCCCTAAAACAATCCAACAGGTGGTCTGATTTTATATATCTTGCAATGTTTCTTCTTTCAAAATATGTTTGCATGTTCAGGTATCTATATTTCCTGGAAGATATTATTCTGATTGTTTTTTAACATTGGCAAATATTTACTGCTGTTGAAATAGCCCAGCCTAACATGTAATATTGTTTACAGGTTGATTCAAGATGCAAAAATATTTCAAGATACATCAAATCCAAATCTCTTGTTCCTGAATTTAAATTGAGATTCTCAATTGTAAAATATATTGTGTGCTCCATGATGTTCACATAATTTGTGGAGAGCCTGTTTCTGGTGCACAGGGTCAAGTTCCTGGTCTACAAAATTACAAAATTTGGCCTTGCAATCTAAGTTATACAGGGCAATCACACAAATATTTCCAATCAATTTTGTTTGGAAATGTTGATGACTGTGCAGAAGAAGTATCTGTATGTTTATATGTGAAGTATTTCATGCTATATTCTCTATGGCATTTGGGGCATATTTTTGTGATAATTCTGCTTTTTTCTGGATTACAATTGTGCTTATCCCAATTGGGGCTGGTTATATTTTTATTGCATTGATTACAATATTTTTGATTTGGCATTTTTGTTGTTGTTTATTATATACAATTTCCTGGGCTTCAATTCAAAACTCTATACTGGATAAAAATATCAGTTGGGTTCAGTACTGTGCTTTGTGTGTGTGTATGTGTGTATGTGTGTGTGTGTGTGTGTTAATATTTTTGGCTTTGGTATTTATATAAAATTTCTTGGGGTTCAAATCAAAACTCTATACTAAATAAAAAATATCAGTTGGGTTCAGTGCAGACAAAAAAACTGCATAGCTCTATGTTAATTATTCTTGAGATATTGTATTTAGGAACCACTTTGGCAGGAATAGAACTGCCCGGGCAGGGAATATTGATCCCACAACTCCTCGGGGCGGGAATCTGAGGAACTGCCCCGAGTATTGATCCGTGCAGTGGAACTGGCCGTGCCGCAGCTCCTCGGTGCGAGAATCTGAGAAACTGCCCCGAGTATTGATCCGTGCAGTGGAACTGGCCGTGCCACAGGCCCTTTTTCCCCCCTTTCCCTCTTTTTGCCAAAAATTTGGCTTTTATGGTATCAATGTATATTGTTTCTATGACCTTACTTGGGTTATTCCGCCAAATTATATGCTTCAATTCTCCTATACTTTGGTGGAGCCTGTTCAGGTTCTGCCCCCCACTTGTGGGTTCCACTGCCGATCCAGCAATGGTGAAGAATCTGCACTGTGCCCTGGCTTTTATAGTTTTGTCGGACCAATCAAAACCTTGCTTTCAAAATTTCTGTTTATTAATTGTCCAATCTTGTTTATTCTTGTCCTGTCTTGTTGAATTTTGTTTGGACTGGTTCTAACCTGTAATATTGTGTCCTGTCTTGTCTAATCTTGTCTATTCTTGTCCTGTCTTGTTGAATCTTGTCTATTCTTGTCCTGTCTTGTTGAATTTTGTTTGGACTGGTTCTAACCTGTAATATTGTGTCCTGTCTTGTTGAATTTTGTTTGGACTGGTTCTAACCTGTAATATTGTGTCCTGTCTTGTTGAATTTTGTTTGGACTGGTTCTAACCTGTAATATTGTGTCCTGTCTTGTTGAATTTTGTTTGGACTGGTTCTAACCTGTAATATTGTGTCCTGTCTTGTTGAATTTTGTCTATTCTTGTCCTGTCTTGTTGAATTTTGTTTGGACTGGTTCTAACCTGTAATATTGTGTCCTGTCTTGTTGAATTTTGTTTATTCCTGTCCTGTCTTGTTGAATCTTGTCTATTCTTGTCCTGTCTTGTTGAATTTTGTTTGGACTGGTTCTAACCTGTAATATTGCATCCTGTCTTGTTGAATTTTGTTTATTCTAATTTGGTGTGTGGGTGTGGGTGGCCCATATGAGTATTTTTGGCCTAGTTTAAGTGTGGCCAAAAAAAATATCAAGAGGGGCATATTTTTGACAAGTTTATGGAAAACAATCTCACAAAAGTGCCTTTTGTAAGTATAGGCACATCAATCTGAGGGGGGTCATACTTTCTCATGGAATCCATGAGGGCTTTTTTACAAAAATCTTGGATTAGACAGGGTTCCACACTTGAGCAAAAAACTCATATGGGCATGTTGAGCTTGTTTTAAGTGTAGCCAAATCTGCTTCAGGGGGGTTCATACTTTCTTGAGTTTATAATATTGTATTTACTACTACTTTGTATTTATTTCATTTCAATAAAAAATATCAAAACTGTTCAATGATTCTCTCTTTCTTTATATCGTAAACAAACTTTTTCCCTGCAATCAGGATCACGCTGCATACTGTATTGTCTGGGATCGCCTCTTGGAAATCCACGACAACCTTGATGCTCGTGCGGTCACTGATCACCACCTGCTTGCGTTTCGATGTGTTGATCACGTACATCAGACGTTTCTGGATAAACTCCGCTGGCGTGTAGTACATGTCGGTAGATCCTTCCATGGTGACCCTCTTGAACGCTGTGTAAGCTTCGTACAGCTTCAGGTAATCATCTTCCGCGAGGTTGTAGTTCTCTCTGGGGAAAATCTCGTTACGCCCGTTCTTTAGGTAAATGTTCCTAACTTTGCAGTAGTCGAACATACTCGAATCCGCATTCTGACTGCAGTCACGACCGGTTTCAAACACAACCACCACAAAGTCGGGCATGTCATACTGGATGCTGTTGAACTGTGTCGTCACGTCGAACTCGAAGTGTCGCCCGGACACCGTCCTCTGCAAGAATTGGTACATCTGAAACTCGAGCGGGATGTTCGGGTTCTTCATGATTTCTGCTTTGATCTTCGTGGCGTGGTTAGCTTCGTATTCGATGATCGGCATGCGAAGTTCCATGGATTTTATCACGCACTTATCCTCGGACGGGAGGCTCGCATCGTCCACGGCGCCCCCAGCCGTCGCGGATTTCCATCGCAGAAACAAGTTGTTGTCGTTGGACGCTCTCTTGAAAGTGACCCTCAGACCGCCCTTCCACATGATTTCCTTGTAGTCGGAGAAGAATCCATAGAGGAGTCGCAGAGGGAATAGCACGGTGCTGAGTTTCCCGGGTAATTTGTTGTCGGTTTCGAAACCCGCCGCTTTGTAGTACGAACTCTCTGGCTTCGAGAGCGTCATGGTCGCCACGATGGTCGAAGTTAGTCCGGGGTTATCTATCCTGTCGATGACTGTGCCATGCTTTCTCACTTCCACCTTCGAGAAGAGGTGAGGGACGAAATTGTCTATCAGCCTGATGTTGGCTCCTGCGGGGTAAGCTGCATTTTCGTCCCTGGTGACAATTTCCAATCTGATGTAGAGGTCAGCGCGATGAGGATGCACAAACCCGTCACCAACGTCCACATCAAATTCGATGTCCTTGTTCGGTTCGTTGAGGTTGCCAAACGTCCTTCTGTTGGGAGGGAAGGACTGCAGTTCGTAACTTTCTACGTGATCCATCGTGCGCTTTCGATTAACCGTTTATATTATTTACAAGATAGCCAGTACGGCCGTGCTCGTGGCTCCGGCGAAATCCACCAATTCGCCTTTCTCGTTCGTTATAGTCAGTTCTACTTCACTGAACTTGTCGTGCTGGATGGGAAAAAAGATCAGTTTGACTGGTTCGTAAAGAATCGGCTCCAGGAATTCCGAATTGGGCTTGAACGTCGCAATTATACCGGTTTCCTTGTGTGTTTGGTCCCGATTTGTGTCCGTCGATACAACCATGCCCTGAGCCAGGTTGCAATGTACGTTAAAAGTTTCTATGGACAGGAATTTGGGAATAGAGGACCCGACGTGCTTGATTCCCGGCGCCAACCTGCTGTCGTTAGGGAAACCCAACAGCTCCCCGATGGATCCAAGGTTTATTTCTTCTGTGGCGGACGTAATCTCCACGCGATGAGTAACCGAACTCTCGGACAGGATGACGTTCGAAGGCAATTGGGCTTGCAGCGTAGTCAGGTTATATTGTCCAGGCGAAACGGTGATCTTCTTGCTTCCTACGTGGAGGGTGTTGTTGTATTCTGTGACGTTGTGAATCAAGTACATGCTGTAGAAAGCCACGAGCCCCAACGACTCTTGTTGCAGACTGATTACATCGTAATGCAGTTTCAGTTTGAGGATTGAAGTCTCGCTGGACAAATGCAGGACTAGCATTTTTCTTTTATGGCTATTGATTTATCAAATCCGTTGCTCTCTGAAACATTTCCAACGATGTCGAGTCGCCGCTGCCGGTTAGTTGTGAAAGAATGACCAGCATTACGACGCAGAGATGACCGCAGACCACTTCGTCGAAGCCCTGCATCCTTTCATCGTTGTAAAATATTTCAGACGTCGATTTCAGGTAGTTCGCAAGCGCGAGTAGCGGAACGCCACCGAAAGAATCAAAAACGAAAGCGCTTCCGTCCTCGGCAATCCAATAACATACCCAGTGGGTTCCCGGGTTGAGAGAATTATCCAAGTTGACCACTCCGCTTTCGCCGCCACTTCGGGGTCCGTTAGCAGGCAATGTATCGGACATGAACACACCTCTGAAGTTTATAACGTTGAACAATTCGGCTAGAGACTCAATATCTTCGTTTGAAAGGGGCACTTTTTTTTAAGGTTGAATTTCTTCAACGCTGCTGCGGTGGTTTGCTTCTTCGTTCTTCTTCTCTTCAATCCGGAACCAGTAGCGTTCATCTTGCTTTCCACGGCGAGGTTGTGTCTTTTTTGATCTTCGAGCTCTTTTGTGTTCTTCTTGGCATCGATCACGGTTTTCACGATCGCGGCACTGCCACCTGCGAGACTTCCCACGGCTCCGAGAGCAGCGAGGATCGCGGGAATGCTGAAAATGAAACCTCCCTGCTTTCTTGACCTAGATTTTTGCAACTTGCTTAGTTGTGGCCTGCTGAGAAGGAGCTTCATCCCGTGTCCCTTCTTTAAACATTTGTTTTTCTTCTCGCGTTGCTTCTTCGTGAGTATATAATCGATGCCCGAAACCTTTTTGAGTTCCGAGTAAGGGATTTGATAAGCCACTCCTTTCGGACGCATTGTGAAGAACTCCTATTTTATTATGTCTATTTATTTACTTACTGCTATCCGTGAACTGCATTCTGCTTCAGCTGCTGCCTTCTTTTCTCTCTGTGCCAACCCCAACATTGGGATAGAACAATAAATGGAAAGAAAAGGTTTTGGTGATATGAGACTGCTGTTTATTTCAGCAAAAAAAAAAAATAGATGGATGCTGGAAATGAAGTGAATGAAAAAAGTATTTACAGAAGCGTGTGAAGTGGGTTTGTTACAGGATTAGCCTAATTACAGATATTGCATGATTTGGACTTCTCTCCGATTGGTGAATAGCCCCATGGAACGGTGTGAATGCCGCAGTTCAAAACTTTTCTCTTGTCGTCCTCTGCATCCAACGCCACTTTGTTCAGTTTCACGGTCTTCACATCATGGTCTATGCTCTGGAACCTCCTCTCTTCCCGCCGGTTGGGTAGTTTCTTCTTAAGGCATTCGATGTAATCCTCGACGTTTAACTTCCCTTGAACAGTGCTTTTCCCAACTCCCTTGGACTTCTTGATGGTGGCGACGGTCGTTCTGATATACAATACGATTTAGCCTTGAGTCCCACGAACTCTCTGATGATCTCACCGTTCATTTCGTCCTTCATCAATCCGGGAACTTTCTTGTTTCTTTCAAAATGTTGTAGGGGTTCGGTTGTGGATAGCCCGAAGTGTCGAAATGTTCCTTCAATTCGGTTACCATGCTCCTGTACGGATCTTCCTTCATCACATAAACTGTCAGTATCCATGTAAGCGATCTGGATTTGATTTTTGTATCGTGACTTCATGATGTTGTAATGGAACTCGTACATTTGCAGTTTCGACAGTTCGAGAATTGCAGCCCCCACGTACGTCGGTTTGTTGAACGTAATGCAGGATTTGTCAAGATGAAGCAACGTCAGGTTCTCGTTGAAAATTTTCCTGCTCTTGAAGCGTGGGTTGGCAACCCACTTAATGCATTTTTTTTCGTCCGAAACTATCTTAACGTCCTTGTATTTCCTTACATTCTCCATTGTTTTTCCATAGATGGCGTTGTTCATCAGTTTATACATATCCTTATCCAGGTCAGATGTCGCCACCTGCCGCTTCTGGGTGTTCATGTTTATGTAGGGTTTAAGCCATTTGCCCTGCGTAAATTTCAAAACTCTGTGCACTTTAGTTAAAACAAGACCCTGCTGGAGATAGAATTTCAGCAGTTTGCAGTGCACTACGTAATGACCCTTCCTCTCCAACGTGAGAAGCAGTTTTGGTTGATTCGAGCGAGGAGGACATTTTAGCTCAGGCGCCAGAGGAAAATCCGAATGGAGCTGGTGCAATTCTGAAGGATACTCCAAGTCTACCTCCGCGAAGTATCCTGTCTATCCTTCAAAATTATCCTCTTGAAGCAGATGTTTCAGTCCTTCTTCGGTGATGTCCGACAACTCGAAATTAGAGTGTGGCAGCTTCTGCTTCATCGCATAACCATACAGGTTGTTGACGTCCAAGTATATTATGTAGCTGGACTCCTGATTGGGATCGTACTCGTCTCCCATGTACTTGTTGTTTGCTTTCGCATGTCTTAAACAACATTGCACGATGCCGCCCCTGATACATTTCTCGATGAAAAGCTGCATGTCGCATTGATCTTCCGCGAAAAGTTGCAATCGGATGCTACTGGAATACAACATGGCATTCCAAGTGAATCCCGGAAGACTCACGAAGTGCGCAGGATCGACTTTGTAATCACGAATAGCGGTTTGACGAAACGCTTGGAGCACGTCGAATAGGAGAAGCACGTCCAGCTTCAAGTATCGATCGTGGAAATCACCCAGCGAGCAGCATCGAAACTCGTTCCACATACGTTTGGCATGCGCATAGTCTTCGTCGGAACACACGGAGTCCTTCAAGGTTGAATTAAAAGCGTCTTTCGACGGAAGATCCGTCTCGTCGAACTTTTCGGGCCCGTCGACGTACTCATATGGGTACACTCCTTTCCTTCGAATAGCGTCCAAGGACACATCTGGGAAATGATCTCTGGTAACTTCCGGCATGTCCAACATGGCGACGCATTTTTCGAGGCTAGCCTGGAGAAAGCGGTAAGAATCGATTAATATAAGTTCAATTCTTCTGTATTTTGGCTTCCTGCCAGCAGCGCACAACGTGCACTCATCATCGCAGGGGATAATTTTGCTCATCTTACCATGATAGCCTGGTGGAATATTCACCCACTTGCTGATAGTAATGTATTTCTCGTCGGTCTCGGCAATCACACGGATGCATTTTTTGTCATAGCCCAGCTCTTTGACGAAATGGTTACTTACTTACTTAGTCATCCTCTTCTATCTTGCGGTGTTGAGGTTTCCCAGAGGGTCTTCCATCGGATTCTGTCTCGGGCCAGCTCCTTTGCTCTCCTCCACTCTCCTCCTCTAGCCTCTACAGCTGCCTTCACATCTTCTTCCCATGTTCTTCTGGGTTTCCCGCGTGGTCTTGCTCCTTGCATCTTTGCATTCAAGGCTTGTTTAGCTATTCTGGAGTCTTCCATTCTTTGTATGTGCCCAAACCATCGTAACTGGTTCTGTTCGATTCTCTCAAGCACTGGTAATACGCCCAGGCTAGCTCTAATGGTCTGATTCCTAATTTTGTCTCTTCTTGTTTTCCCTTCTATTTTGCGGAGAAATCTCATTTCTGAAGCCTGTATTTTACTCCTATGTTTATTTGTCAATGTCCAGGTTTCACTACCATAAAGTAATGTAGGTAAATATATCACTTTATACACACGGATTTTCGTATTTTTGGTCACTAATGGATTATTTAGGAAATTTCTCTTTAGCGCATTAAAGAGTCTCCCTGAGGCTTGGGATCGAGCTATAATTTCACCATCTATTCTACCATCTTGATGCACTATAACCCCGAGGTATTTAAAATCTGTAGTCTGTTCTAATGTCGTTCCATTATTCAAAGCAATCTGATGTATATTTGGCTGTCATGCCATCATCATGGTCTGAGTCTTTTTATCATTTATCTTCATACCCCTCTTTTTTAACTCTTTTTCCCAGATTCCAACGTTCTTTTGTAAATTACTTTCGGAATCTCCCAATATTAATATGTCATCGGCGAAGGCACAATGGTTTATATATATTGGTTTTAAAAACCTATACCCCAGCTTGAATTTCTGTACCTTCCCATTGCATGATTTAATAACATCATCCATTAAGGTGATAAAGAGGAGTGGGCTAAGGATACATCCTTGTTTAAGTCCTACTATAGTCTCAAATTCTTGAGACTCTGCATTGCAGGTGCGGACATAGTTTCTACATTTCTTATACAGACTCTGCGTTGCTGTAATTAATTGATTGCTAACCTTTCTTTGTTTTAGTATTTTCCATATTTCATCCCTCGGAATGGTGTCGAAGGCTTTCTCTAGATCTATGAAAGCCATATGTGCCTCTTTTCCATATCTCATCAGTTTTTCACTGATCTGTCTGATGGTAAATATGAGGTCTTGTGTGCTTCTTCCTGGTCGGAATCCGCACTGTGCCTCGTCTAGCTGTGGCTCTACCACTTTCCTTATTCTATCTTCTAGTATCCTCGCGTATACTTTCCCCGGCACACTCAATAGCGATATCCCACGATGGTTTTCGCAGTCTCTATTATCTCCTTTTTTAAATATTGGCACAATGACACTACACTCCCATTCAGCTGGTATCTTCTTTGCTTTCCAAATTAGATTAATAATCTTGAGTAGTATGTCTTGACCACTTTTGCCCATGAATTTAAGCATCTCAGGTGCTATCTGGTCATGTCCTGCCGCTTTGCCAAGTTTCATTTTCTTTAGTGCTCTTTTTAGCTCCTCCATAGGTATTTCTTCTTCAGTTTCTCCCTCCTCTCGGTGTTGCTGTTTTTCTTCCTCAGTCTGTTCTTTCTCCTTTTCTCCAATTTCCATATTTCCTCCAAGCAGTTCTTGAAAATATTCTTTCCACCGCTCTATAATGTCATTTTCACTTCGGAGGAGGTTACCACTTTTGTCTTTTATGAACTTAAGAGGACATTGCTTCTCTATTCGCATCGATTTTAATACTTTGTAGAACAGCTTTTGGTTATTTTGTAGGTTTCCTTCCATTGCTTCTCCAAATTTTTCCCATGACTGTTGTTTTGCATCTTTCACTATATTCTTCACTACTAATCTTTGATGTTTATAAGCTTCATAGTCACTTAAATGTTTTGTGAGTAGGTATTTTTTCCACCGTTGCTTCTTTTCCTTTACCATTTCTTTTATCTCTTCCGTCCACCATGCTGTTCTTCTCTGTTGTTGCTTTCCGCTGGACTTTCCGCAGATTTCGGCTGCTGCTCCTAAGATTGCCTCTTTATATAAACTCCATATTTCTTCCAGTTTATCTTCTCTCATAGTGGGCCATTCCAATGTTTCCACCCTTTGTTTCACAGCCTCTTGATAGTCTTTTTGTCTTGCCTCTTCTCTCAATTTATATACCTTTATTCTTTCTTTAGGTTTCCTTTTGTTATCACCAGCGTCATTGGTCTTGATATTAACATGTAACTGCATAATTACTAAATAGTGGTCACTTCCAATCTCGTAACCTCTATATGCTCTTGCATCTAAGATAAATCTCCACTGTTTCCTCTGTGTCAATATGTAGTCAATAATAGATTTTTCCTTTCGGCTGGGGACTTCTCTTGTATATCTATGTGTTTCTTTATGTGGGAACATTGTGTTCGTAATTACAAAATCATTTCCTGCACACATATCTAGTAATCTTCTCCCATTATTATTCTGGTGCGTCTCGCCGTATTTCCCTAACAGCCCTTCCATTCCTTCTATGTTATTTCCAACTCTGCCATTAAAGTCACCTAATACAAAGACAGCTCCCATGGTGTCATCCACTGTCCTCTGCAGCTCTTCATAAAATCTATCTTTCTCTTCTGCTATATCATCTTCATTTGGTGCATATATAGCAATAAAAGTAGTGTCTTCATTTATGCTACTGTTAAAGGTTAAAGTTACCAAGATTATTCTTTCATTGATGAATTTCCAGCATTTAACATAATGTCTGTAGGCCTCGGAGATTACTATAGCCACTCCTCCTTTTGCTCTCTGTTCTTTGCCTACGCCTGAATGAAACATTAGGAACCTTTCACCACTATTTGGTTCTATTATTTGTTCATATCCATTTCCTTTTTTCTTGGTCTCCGTCACTGCCAATATATTCAATTTTGCTCTCACCATTTCCATTATTAATTCAAACTCCTTTCCAGCAAGTCCACGTACATTCCAGGTTGCCACTCTCATTATCCTTTTCCCTCTCTTGGTCGTCAACAGTTTAATCAGTCCGGTTTCTCCTCTGTAGTTTCTTTTAATAATTTCATCTCGGACACTCGGGTTATCAGCCCTAGTTCCAAAGCCTTGTGGGAGGGGCTGCCTCCCTTATAGCCCTCGGCCTGCTAGATTTTCTTTTAGGGTTTCTTCCCTTAGCCTTTGAGGTTTCTCCCTCTCACTGCAAGGCAGAAGTTTGCCTCGGTCCGGGACTGCTTATTCGGGTTTCCCCTTATTCGCAGCTAACCCCCATATCTGGGGGCCATTCTCTATCCGCCACCTGCGACCCGCCCAGTAGCTGAGGCTCGCCCTGGGTGACGAAATGGTGAAGATCATAATTGCTGAGCCCGTGGAAAAATACCGGTACAAACTTGGCAGTTTGAAGCTTCAAATTGCATCTATGGCATAACGGACTGATGTACTGACCCGTTATGTGATTGTGGTGTGCCACTTTTATCACACAATCATCAAATTTGGACTCGCAATTTGGACAATGTGTTGCACAAACAAACCTCAATTCTTCGTCTTCGGTAAGATCATTCATGGGTTTAGTCCTGAACAAAACATCACCCCATTTCTCCACTTCCTTGACTAGGAATTCCAGGAAGCGTTTTCCAACCTCGGGTCCTCGGTAAAGAATCGGTTCCTTCCTATCTTCGTCCGCTCCTGCCATCCAGTGCACGTAGTATGCGAAACTGCAAGGTACGTGCTCGTGGTAGGCAGTAGTTGATGATTTCGCCGGATCGGGGTCGCAGATCGCCATGGGCTTCAAGAATGCCTCGAAGTCCGCAACGATGACAACGGGGACCTCCAGCTGGGAGTTGTACTTTCTGAAGAAATGAGAACCACCAGGGAACACGCACCTGGATGGTTGATGCTGCATACATTCTCTGAGGTGATCCTGCAGTCTCTCCTTGGTGGTTCTTGAACCTAGGTTGCTGAAAAATACCATATGTCGATAACAGATTTCGATTTTATGTTCATATTTTGTTATCTCGCTTCTGACCAGCTTCGAAAGATCACGGATGAGGCAATAATGGTGCTGTTTCATATTTTTTATCAACAGCATGTGCACTACATTCACCTCATCACCTACAATTTTGCTGATCCGAAGCGGAAAAATATTTACTTTTTTGTTGCTGATTGTATATCCATACACATTTACACCGATTGGAATCTCGTTCTTTTGTTGATATGCTTTTTCGAATTTTTCGATTTTTTTCAGCTGCACAGGAAATGTAACGTCTTCGAAATATTCATCCAATTCATTCTCGTACTGGCTGTAACTTCCAACGCGCGCAGAGTTTTTTGTTTTATGATGCAAATGGGCCAGGAGGCACCATTTGAAACACTGGTTGTCGTTGTTTTCAATGTTAAGAACGGCTTTCTTGTTTTCGATCACCTGCGGGAGCTTCACGTAAGTCGATCCTGAAAGAGGCTTGTATTTGCTTATGTTGATGTTGATGATGTGTGTAGTGTTGCAAACACTCCAACCCGATCCTTTACCTGGAAACTCTCCTGCTTCCGGACGATCTCATTCATTAACTTGTCGTAAAGTTCGCTTATCACCTCCCTATCACTTTCCAGCAGAAGTTGTTGCTTTGTTCTACTGGAGAACACGTGAGTTTGTTCCGACGAATGCTTCTGGAACAACGAATCCAAAACCATGTTGAATTTGAAGGGGCCCTTGTTGAGAGTGGAAACCAAAATCTTAACCACTTCTGCTTTCTTCTCTTCCAGGAAAATTTCGGCACTGCAGGGCAAACCCCTATTCTCGCTGCTGAGGCTGTAATTTGCCAACATATTCCTGAAGGCCGTTCTCTTCGGCTTAATGCATTCTGGGTCGCGGGCTTCAGCCGATTCTATGATCTTCGTTCTCTTTCCATGGCTCAACTGGTTTGAAGACTGCTTTCGCTTTACCCCACTCTTCTGATTGACGGTCAAATTTTCTGTTGTTATCACTTTCCTGGATGTTGGAGAAGGTTTGGTGATGCTGGCGGGTTCTTTCGACGAACCAGGCCGTTGAATACATCTTTGTTTATGCCGACTTAGATGGGACTTGGTTTGCGGGATATTACAGAAGGGGCAGCAAACTTGGGGTTGTTTCGTCTTCGGAACTGACGACGCAGTGGCTTGTGGCTGCGACATTTTTCTGCAACAGAGAAAGCCAACTTTTCAGGGATATGCAATAGGCTATTATATACACATTGGGGCCATTGATTTGATTCAAATCTGTAAGTAAACAGTAAGACGCAACAAGATGCCGAACAATATCTTCGGTCACTCCAGAGGCGACACGGATACCGAGCCACCCGACAACACTGAAACTCTAAAACTCGACCAACGAGTGAAGAAACTTCGCAGCGACCTGCTGACTCTCCAGAACACTCTGTCCTCGAGCCTACAAGATGAGATCACAAGTCTGCAGAAAACATTAGTGGATCCGATCCTGAAGATCGAAGCGGAATTCAAATTACTGTTCGCCAAGTATGCTGATTTAGCATCCTTGGAAAGTTTGAGCAGCATTCAGGAAACAGTGAACAACCTGCGAGAGGAATTATCTAACCTACAAAAATCCAGAGACATTATTCAACTAAAAACTAAGTTTGAGGAACAGGAAACAAACATCCAAGCTAGCTTGAGCGAACTTCAAAATGTTATTTCTAACATTAAGATCCAACTTGAAACCAACCCTGCACCCGAAGACATACTTCTGATCAATCGAGCAGTGGCCGATATACGAAACGAACTCGGTAGTTTTCGGGATGAGATCCCGTCTCTGATATCCTTCGCAGAACTTGAAAACTCGGTGAAAAACATCAGGGAGAAACTTCAAACCGTCGAAGAAGCCATTGCCAACTTTCCTTCGTCCGAGGAACTGAAAATTATAGGAAAGTCTGTGGCCAACATCAAACTGCAACTCGAGACATACGAGGATTTCGGTAAAATCCAAGGCACCGTAAGCCACATCGAGGACACTTTGTCGACCATGAGAACTGATCTATCGACCGTGCAGGAAGCTTTGGAATCGAAATTGCCAGGCATAACGGAAACCCTGACCACAGTTCAACAGCAAATTGCCAAGCTGGAAAGCCTTAACACCGAAACCGAACTTTCACACTTCCATCACCTGATCGACGACATACAGAGCAAGTTGGAAACACTGCAGCAATCAACCCCTACACAGGACGACATGACGTGACTCCGGGATGCGCTGGGTACGGTAGCCGACGCCAGTGAGCTGGACGCCGTGAGAAAAGCTTTGACCGCGCTGCAGAATACAGTCGCCAACTTACCAACATCGCAGGAACTGAAAGCCGTGAAGAGGACAGTGAATCGTTTGCTCAAATCCGAGGACGTGAAAAACATTCAGATTGAAATCGTGCAAATTCGAGACACCATCGCCACGATGCCCACCAACCAGAACGTCAACGAGCTGCACATTCTGTTCGCAGAAATCAGAAATCAGGTTCACGACCTCGCGACACAAATCTCCAAACTGAGGCTAGTCGAAAGCTTGCAGCAGATCATCGCAAACGTGAAACTTCGAATGGACGACGTGGAGACCGGTCAAGAGTCTGCTTTGGCTGATTTTGCCGACAAGCTTCGCGAACTGAACGAACACTTCAAGCAACTTCGCGTGGAAATCAAACCTTCTTACGACAGCATCGTCAACCTCTTCAGCGAACACCTGGAGCCCGTACAGAACAAACTGGACGACGTACAGGAGGAACTGCGAGCCAACGTCGGCAGCCTGAACGTTAGCTTCGACAAATTAATATCGACAGTCGTCCTAGAGATATTCAGCATCCCAAATCGAGAATTTCCGTCCCCTTTCAATCCACGAAGCAAACTCTACATGCTCACTCCTGTCAAAGCATACCATCAATTTTACCTGAGGGGAAAACTTCAGTTTGTCAAGGTAACTTACTGGTCGCTACTGCAAGCCCTTCACTATCCGACTATGACTGTGACGAATATAGGGGACGAACCTAAAGTCCGCTATGTAGAGCTGGTTGATTTCACACATCCCGAAAGTGGAGAGACTTCATATGCCGAGGATGCTTCGCAAATCATAGACATTCAAGTCGGCGATAAACTGTATGTAGAGAACCCCACGCTCTCACCAGCACAAAATCCCATCGTCATCGTGTTCCTTTTCTCACACGACGTCCAGTAGAAGCAAGTAAAATTTTGTTATGTAAACTTATTAAAGATTAAACGAGACTTTCCTGATTAGCACAAAAATACACTGATATTGTGCGATCACGAGATAATTTGAGTTAATAATATGCAATGTAAAAGTAAATTCCAAGTTAACTCGGGTTAATAAAGCAAGTATAGCTCGATCACAAGAAAAAAAAACCTTCCCTCAAGAGCGTTCGCACATCTTCCCTGCCGTTATCGGTGCTCGGGGCAGTATTGCCAGGTCATACTTGAAAAAAATCGGGAGATTGTTTCTTGGGAAACCAGAAGATCTGCTACAAAATCCGATGATCTAATAGTAGCGGATGAACGACCTTCTCGGGGGGTGATATAGGCGTGTGCACTGGGGGGCAAGAGGATGTCTGCAGATTTTTTTCCAGAGAGGGGGAAACAATGTATTTTTATCAGGCGAATAAACGAGGCATATTACCCCGTATAATGTTGCCCTCTCAGAAAACACCACTTGAGTTTAAAATTATCACACTGACGTTGGCCGCTCTGAAGGCTCCTTCCTCCTGTCTTCCCCCCCCCCCCCGCCAGCGCGATGGGGTCTGCGCAGGTTTCTTTCCTTGTGGATAAAAAAAATAATTGCTGTACTTACCTCTGTTGAAGTAAAGCTGTTCTTTCTCCTTCTTGCAAAAGTTTTCATGCAATTGAACACAACGTGCACCACAAGCTCATATAGAACTCAGACACTAGAGTTAATACAGCATAAATGTCACTAGCAATTCACGGCAGGAATACTGTTAATATACTCACTCCGGTCACCTTCTCGCTAAGCACTGCGAAAAGTCGAGGCGATCGTGGTAGGAAACAATATCGATCCGTCTAGGCTACATACATCGTTCTGTCTTGCTCACGCAATTAGAGGGAAAGAATCGCGTAAATAACCAATCAGAGCCATTCACCATTGGGAGAGGTTAGGTTAGTTCGTGCATGATAGAATAAATGTTGCCAACTCACTAGGTTAGTTTAACTCGTAAAATATTGTGGTGAAATGTTGATGGCAGAGTTGGCAACGCTGACAGCGAGGGTACACCGTGAATATACAACGTAAACGGCTACGCAGAGTTGGCAACGCTGACAGCGAGGGTACACCGTGAATATACAGCGTAAACGGCTACGCAGAGTTGGCAACGCTGACAGCGAGGGTACACCGTGAATATACAGCGTAAACGACTACGCAGAGTTGGCAACGCTGACAGCGAGGTTAATGTACACCGTGAACTCTTGTAATATACAGCGTAAACGGCTACGCAGAGTTGGCAACGCTGACAGTTACCTGCGTAAGGTTTGGAAAAAACCGTGAAAAGGGGTTGTTATTTTGTGCTGTTTGGAAAATAACCGTGAAGGTAGTGCTCTATAGGTGCTTTCCCGTGAAGGTACTGGGTTAACCGTAAAGTTACTGCTCTATAGGTGCTTTCCCGTGAGGGTACTGGGTTAACCGTGAAGGTACTGCTCTATAGGTGTTTTCCCGTGAAGGTACTGGGTTAACCGTGAAGGTACTGCTCTATAGGTGTTTTCCCGTGAAGGTACTGGGTTAACCGTGAAAGGTAGTTGTTATTTTGGACTGTTTGGAAAATAACCGTGAAGGTACTGCTCTATAGGTGTTTTCCCGTGAAGGTACTGGGTTAACCGTGAAAGGTAGTTGTTATTTTGGACTGTTTGGAAAATAACCGTGAAGGTACTGCTCTATAGGTGCTTTTCCGTGAAGGTACCTTAAAATATACAGCGTAAAAGACTATGGTTCGCTACTACCCTATAGGTGCTTTCCCGTGAAGGTACTGGGTTAACCGTGAAGGTACTGCTCTATAGGTGCTTTCCCGTGAAGGTAGGTTAAAATATACAGTGTAAAAGGCTACGATTCGGGACTAACCGTGCCCTATAGGTGATTTTTCGTGAAGGTACCTTAAAATATACAGCGTAAAAGGCTACGATTCGCCCCAAAATTATCGTGAAGGTAGTGCCCTATAGGTGTTTTCCGGTGAAGGTACTGGGTTAACCGTGAAGGTACTACCCTATAGGTGATTTCGGGGGTTAACCGTGAAGGTACAACCCTATGGGTGATTTCCCGTGAAGGTACCTTAAAATATACAGCGTAAAAAGCTACGACTCACCCGGGTGAGTCAGCTCCGCTATTTTCCATCTACTAAACTGCAATAACTCGAAACCCATTGATTTCCGACCCCATGTGCATAGGGTCAAATTTGTTGCAAATGTGCTCTAGTATTACCCCTTTCCAAAAATAGGTTGAATTGCCAATCAGTCTGTATATACGCATTGTTTTCTTAAAAGATATATTTTATATTACCTGGCTTAGAGTTGCTGTGTTGCTCTCATAGTTTCTGTTAATGGTGACAAGAGGAATTCTGCTGTAATTGGTCCATGTGGCTGCAACATCAGGGAGAGATATACTGGCAGGCAATGATCCATCCTCGTGGCAGAGCTCATCAAAAGTTTGCCAGAAATATTTCTTGTCGTCGTCGTCGTATGAAGATTTACTGAGGAGAATGAATTACTGTTATTACTTCTGACATGAAATGTACTTGCGATCTCTGAAAATTCATCTCATTCTCTCTTCTCTTCTCTCACTTTTTGTGTGCGTGCGTGTATGTGGCAGAACGGTATAAAGTAGAAAGAGAGAGAGAGAGAGAGAGAGAGAGAGAGAGGAGAGAGAGAGAGAAAGATAAGGCAGTAAGAAGACACGCACAAGATCTACAGAGTAAGATAGTGTGTTAGAGCGAACTCGCATTTGCTTTTTTTTAAGTCGCTTTAGCAAACTTGTGAGGGTAGACAATGATTGGATGAAATGGATTATCCCTTGCACATACAAAGAAACATAACACATATCCCTCAAAGGATACTTTGCTTGCAAGACCGCTTTCCCAAATGGTCTCCTGATTCTAACCCTCAAGCAACAGAGGCTTGCAGAGAGAAAAATGTAACACAGACAAACTGAAGAATGAGATGATGAGAGAGAAAGAGTGGATGAGAGGAAGGAATATAAGTAGATGAATAGCAGCAGCTTAGATATATTCACAGAGAGAAAGAAGAGATTGAGAGAGAGAGAATGTGAGAGAAGGGGAAAATGGAATGAAAATATAGGAAGACTGAGAGAAGAAAAATTAATAAATACGGGAAGAGAGGGAGACATATAGAAGGAAGAGAGATAAGAAGGAAGAGAGAGATGAAGATAGAGAAGGAGAAAAGGAGACAGACAAAAGAGAAAAGGAGAGAGAGACATGAAATAGGAGAGAGACATGAAAGAGAGAAAGAAAATGAATAATAAAAACAGAGAGAGAAACACAGAGCGGGAGAAAAGAGGTAGAAGGAAAGAGGGGAAAAACAGAAATAGGTGCACATTGAAAGCGAGCGAAAAAAGAAAGAGAAGGAAAGTGAGAAAGGGAAGCAGGGAAAGAGAGAAGGAGAGATTGATTGTCAAGCACCATTGAAAGAGAGGATCGTCCCTCTCTTGAAGATTGAAACTAAGAAATCACTGCAGACTCTTCTAAAATATAACAAGAATGAAGTAAACAATGATCACACTGTGAAGCGACATCTGAAACTAAAGATACTATTTCAGAGATACTAGTGGATGACAGCTGTCTTCCAACAAGTGTCCTCCAACAAGAGAAAAGGTTAATACACAATTTTGTTGGAGAAGAAGCACAGAGGCATACGAAGGGATGAATAAAGTAGGAATAGAAAAGGAGAGATAAGAACATGAAAAGAGGAGTGGAAACATAAAATAAAATATAATGAATCAACAAACAGAAGAACAGACATGGGCAGGAAAGAGATTGATTGATTGATTTAGTTTATTTTACTTTGCGTTTCATGCCTATTGGCTCATTTGCGAAGATGGGGAAGAGTGATGAAATGATGAAATTCATGAGTGGACATTCACAAACAACCAAGACTAAGCGGGAATCGAACCCGGACCCTTGGCGTCGTAGCGCAATGTGCTAACCACTTTTTTTCATATAAAGGAAATACCCACTACACGGATGTATCCCCCACCAGTCACACTTTTTCTCACTTTCCAATTGTTACAGTTTCTCAGTTCCTTATCATCTGGACAAACACAAATACCCATGCCTTACCCGGGACTCGAACCCGGAACCTCTGGTGTTGTATCGCTCTCTGCTAACCACTCCGCCACGGAGGTCGACGTACTCGGCCACAGGGTCCGGCGCAGGAAAGAGAAAACATTCACAAAGAAAGAGAGAGAGAGAGAGAGATTTGAAGGGAGAAAACCAGAAAGCAACAAGGAAATCAATGAAACAAGAGAATAGGGAGAGAGTGAGTGTGAGAATCTATTGAATGTAAGAACACAGAGAGGGTGAGAAATGCACAAGCGGAATGAAACTTATTGGAACACCAACAAATCAAGGTGCCCACATTCGACCTCGGTGGAGGCCACCTGAAACTGTAGGTTCAATCCCGATTATCTTATTTGTGCATAAAATGTTCTTAAACTTTGACAAACGTTTCAAAACACACACATGGAGATGTCGGAAGAAAAGAAAACAGAGAGATGGCACCAAGAGGGACAAGAGGGACGATCACCCTCCAGTCAACCAGTAATAATGTTCTTTTTGCGTGTGTTCTTCTTCAGCTGTGCACTAAATGTAATGCCCCACTCCCAAGTAAATATTCCTTCTCCACCCTTTACCTTTTTTCTGGCAGCGTTATTAGACACACACAGAAAAACACACACATACCATTATACACACACACACATAACAATCTCTCTGAATACTTACCCCTCACTGTCCATTTTACTCAACGTCTTCTGGTAATTAGCTGGAGAAACTGTTTCGTTGAACATTGACCTAATCACAAGTTCTGGAAAAGAAGAGACGATTCTCAGTTTTTTAACCAAGCAGAAATGTAATGGTCATTTTGGTATTAACTTTAAATCTAGATTGAGGGGTGGCTCCAGATAAAATTTTCACCCGTGTGAGGTGGATTTTTGGTGCCCCTTCTTTTCCATCCTTTCTGGTTCCCTATTATCTCCAATGGAAATATGACAACGTTATAAATTTATGGTTTTAATAATTAAAAATACCGCTATTTTCTAATGTCTCACGTGTTACCATTCAAAAGAGGTTCATTTTAGGTATGTGTTTAATTCGTACATAATGACATCAAAATGAGAGGAATCTCTTAGCTTAAATTGCTACATGATTTTGCAATATAATTATTGTGTTATGCAGCAGTAACTTTGATTAATTCTTGACTAAGCAAATCCAAATTCTTAAGAAAACATAGCTAGGTTTACGTAATCAGACATGACGTTTTGGCGCTACTCAAGCGGGACGTCCGTTTTGGTGCCCCCGAGGGTGTAGCCCCGGGCTGTTACCCGAGTTGTCCAGCCCTTAAGCCGCATCTATTAGATTCCTTCTAGGTCGTGAATTCTCCATCAAGTTGTTTGAATTAAACGCAATACTTTTGCAGATTCCATTGTTAACCTTCTTGTATTAAACTGTTTTATTCATTTGAAGTAATTATGATAACCTAAGGATTCCAAACCTAAAATCGTGTAGCTATTTTATCCACAATATTTAAGCAAAAATATTTACAAATTACAGGAGAATAATCCTTGTGTTGTTTTTTATTAAAACCCAAATAAATAAATAAATATTCCAACAATGTTGGTTCGCAAGTTTGGCAGTTTTTACTATTTTGGTATACAAGTAGAAAATTGATCGTGATGTACTGAAACAGGAACATCACTTGCCCCACAAATTTTCAGGCTAATAAAAATGTATAAGTTAATGGTACTTTTGTTAACATCCTGGAACCTTAGTATCAAATAATCCAGTAAGATTTACGATTTCTCAAATAGAACAGTATATTCTGGCTTTCAACAATAGTCCTAGTTGATATTTTTGTGGGGTTGAACACACTTTTGATTCTGCCTCCCAAAGTTAACCTCCAAGTTCGATCCTGACCATCCAAAGTTGGGTCCCAAGTTATACATCTCGTATATATATATATCAAGAATGAATAATTAATGTAAAAATACTGTACCATCTTGTTGTGACCTTCTAGAGGAATATCTGTCCTCTCCTCGGTAACCAAAAAGGATAAACTTCCAAAATCTCCTTTTTAATGTGAATAAGGGATGATCCTTTTTGAAAGAATATCGAGTTAGTATATGTATACAATTTTCAAATATAGATTCATGCAAAATTATACAATACCACAAAGAAAAATACTCTGCACAAACAACATGCACGAATACGATAAAACAATAAAATCACACATAGACCCTATTGGGTAAACGTGCACTACACTCCTTAAGATTCTTATTGTTAACATGTGTAAAAATTGATTTGGAAATCGTGAAAACAAAGCGGCTCTTTTGGAAAGAAACAGGAGTGTTTTTGTTTTAGTTGGGCTTCTTTCCATAATGCGTTTCAAATCAATGAAAATACATTACTTGGCCGAGCTTTTCATGTTCGACAGCTTTAATTTATTTCTCGGCTCTTAAAACAGTAGAATTTATTAATGATAGGATATCATATGCAGTTTTACAGGGTAGGTGGTGTAAAATTATTTTAATAAACATACATGCTCCAACGGAAGATAAAGATGATAATGCTAAAGATGATTTTTGTGCAGAGTTAGAACAGGTCTTTGATAAATTTTCTCAGCATGATATGAAAATTCTGTTAGGTGACTGTAATGCACAGATTGGCAAAGAAGAGACATTTAAACCCACGATTGGTAAAGAAAGTCTTCATGAATTAAGTAATGATAATGGTATAAGATTGAATACTTTTGCAACCTCAAAGAATTTAATTATGAAAAGTACCACATTTAAACATAAAGATATCCATAAATATACCTGGTCTTCTCCAGATGGTAAAACTCATAATCAGATAGATCATATTCTCATTGATAAGAGAAGGCATACTATTATAATTGACGTTCGTACACATAGAGGTGCTGACTGTGCCAGTGACCATTATTTAGTAATTGCTAAATTAAGAGAAAGACTCGCAGTGATAAATCATAAGCAACAAAATCTAAAAGTTATAAAATTTAATACAGGAAAATTTATTGATGTAAGAATTAAGAAAGATTACCAAATTAAACTGTCCAATAGATTTGAGGTTTGCAGGAATCAAATGATAATGAAAATATAAATGAAACAGATGTAAATAAGAACATACGTAATGCAATAGAATCAGCAGCTAAAGAAAGTATAGGATACCATACACCAAGAAAAAGTAAGCCATGGTTTGATAATGAATGTCATAATCTAATAGAAATAAGAAATCAGGCTATACTTACGTGGTTAAATAACTCTGATGATACAAATCTAAGCAATTATAATAGAATAAATCGAGAAGTTAACCGCATGTTTAGAAGTAAAAGAAGAGAATACTTGAAAAGCAAAATTAACGAAATTGAAACAAACAGCAAAAACAAAAACATCAGAGATTTATATAAAGGTGTAAATGAATTTAGAAAGGGGTGGCAAACTAAAGTAAACTTGATAAAAGATAAAGACGGTGATTTTCTAGCTGACCCAAGCGATATTCTAAATAGATGGAAGAACTACTTTAATGACCTTATAAATGTCCATGTAGGAGATAAATCAGAAGTAAATGAAGTCCACACAGCAGAACCTTTAGTTCCAGAACCTAACTTGACTGAAGTTAAAGATGCTATTAAAAGGCTAAAGAATAACAAAGCACCTGGCATTGATTTAATACCAGCTGAGTTAATTAAATATATTGGAAATCGTTAATATGTCAAATTCATAAATTAATTTGTTTAATATGGAATAAAGAAGAAATCCCTCAACAGTGGAAAGAATCTATAAGTGTTCCTGTGTTTAAAGAAGGTGATAAAACGAACTGCAATAATTACCGTGGAATTTCTCTACTCTCAACAACATATAAAATATTATCCAACATTCTTTTAACAAGTAAAAAGTAAAGTAAAGTGCTCCCCTGTTATCAGCACCACGCCATGAAGGCGTATAGGGGGTGTGGGGGTAACAAGACTAACCCCATATACTAATGAAATTATAGGTGATTATCAATGTGGATTTAAACGTAACAGATCAACTACAGATCAAATTTTTCACATCAGACAGACACTTGAAAAAAGTGGGAATATAACCAAAATGTCCATCAGCTATTAATTAATTTAAAAAAAGCATATTATTCGGTCAAAAGAGATAAATTATATAATATATTAGTAGAGTTTGGAATACCTAAGAAGCTTGTTAGTATGATAAAAGTATGCACCAGTGAAACAGAAAGTAAAATTCGTGTGGGTACTAATATGTCTGACAAATTTACAATTCATAATGGGTTAAATAAGGAAATGCATTATCTCCATTGCTTTTAATTTTGCCTTAGGATATGATGTTAGGAAGGTAAAAGAAACTAACAAAGGACTAAAATTAAATGGTATGACTCAATTGTTAGCATATGCAGATGATGTAGACTTATTAGGGGATGATATAAATACAATTAAGAATAATGCTAAAATATTCTTCAAAACTGCTAAAGAGATAGGTTTGGAAGTTAACAAAGAGAAAACTAAATATATGCTTACAGGCCGAAACTAAGTGTTAGGTAATAATCAAAATCTAATTATTGATAACAACTCGTTTGAACCACTTTCCAAATTCAAATACTTAGGAGTAATATTAAAATATGAAAATTATATTAAAGAGGAAATAAAAAGTAGGCTTAATTCAGGAAATGCATGTTACTTCTCTCTTCATAAACTTTTGTCTTCTCGTTTAATATCGAAGAAACTAAAAGTTAAAATATACAAAACAGTAATTTTGCCTGTAATATTAAGTGGGTGTGAAACTTAGTCCCTTACATTGAAAGAGGAACACAAATTGAGAGTATTCGAAAATAAGATCCTTAGGAAAATATTTGGACCTAAAAGAGATGGGAAGACAGGTGAGTGGAGAAGGTTACATAATTTAGAACTACATAATTTGTATTCATGTATTATTAGAATAATTAAATCAAGAAGACTTAGGTGGGCAGGCCATGTGGCACGAATGGGAGAGGAAAGAGGAGTTCACGGGATTCTTGTTGGGAAACCTGATGGTAAGAGACATATAGGAAGGCCAAGACGAAGATGGGGGGACAATGTTGAGATGGACCTAAAGGAAATCGGTAGAGATGGAAAAGAGTATACAGATCTTGCTCAAGATAGGGACAGATGGAAGGCCTGTGTTGCTGCAGCCATAAACCTTCGGGTTTAAGAAGGCTAGAGAATTAGTTAGTTAGTTCTACTGTAAAGAGACACTCATATCTAAATCAAAATATAACTTTCAACACGGAATTCATAACCAGACGCAAGCCGCAGTTGCGAAAGTGCCGACTTCTTTGAATGGAAGTGTGAACTTCCTATTTCAGTAGGCTTATTAAACACATCTATGTAGTACATAAACATTCGCATAACTAGAATTGTTTTGTTTATAATTTCTAAATACAATCTAATAGCATATTATGTGGTATTCATTGTTTGAATTTGAAAATGAACATGAAGGAAAGAAAGAAGAAAGAAAATAGTGCTACATCTTTTAAGGGAGTTAAGCCATGTTAAAGTATAGGCCCAAATTTCAATGGATAACCGTACAACTAATATAAATTCGGTAAGAAAGAAATTTTCCGATATAAAATATTGTTTTATTCACTAGAACTTGTGAGCCTTATAATTTTGTTACGATTGAAGGTATATAAGTAAATAACAGAAAATGAAAGGTCTCCGCCATGTTGAAACTTCTGCGTACAGATGGCGCTGAGGTGGTAGTTTGTCAATACGGGTGCATTTTTTTCTTCTTTTATGATTAGTATGGAAGATTTCGTAGTGAAAGAAAGATCACATGTTCTTTCCGCAACCATCTGAAATACTATGTGAAAATATGAAAACATTATCAAAATTTTCGAAGTGGCGTTTCGTCGCAATATACTCCGTGGTGCAGATTTTAGCCAACACTGTTGCCGAGATTTCACTCCGTGCCTTCTAACGATATGATCAATGCGAGTGCTTCGAAATTGTGAAAGTTAAACCAAGTTAGAAGTGAAGAGTCTGTGATGAAATATTAGCTAGTTGCGTAATGTATAATTACAGATAAATTCAAAATTAAATTGTGGATCTAAGTATGTATCGTTTATATTACAAAATTGTTCTGTGCTATTATAAGTCAGTGAATTTATTGAAACCTAAGTTAATATAAAAAAATCGTGTAATTAAGAAAATAAATCTGTGTTCAAAATCTAGATAGCATGGAAGGCTCTGGGCCATCCGGAAAAAGTTTCCCGTTTGTAAGAAATTCAAGAAAGTTCATACAAGTGAGGGAAAT
Organism: Lepisma saccharinum; assembly: GCF_977018435.1. Lineage (NCBI taxonomy): Eukaryota > Metazoa > Arthropoda > Insecta > Zygentoma > Lepismatidae > Lepisma > Lepisma saccharinum. Next base: position 105,231,721 of record NC_139232.1, read on the forward strand.
TTCTAACGAGGAATGTAATAATAAGAACAGAGAGGACGTCTAAATGGACATGAACGAAATAGTGGAAGGAAAAAGATTACATCTTCAAGTAAAGACGGAGAAAATATGGATGTTGAATTAGTTACTAAGCAACCAAAAAGTCAAGACACTAAACGAAATCGAGCAAGAGTTAATGAAAAGGAGGAATCAGTAAATGCTCCAAAAAATTTCAAAGCAAAGCGTGAAACACAATGTTGGTAGCTTTTGTGCTATTATGTTAGGTAATCACTTAAGAGAAGCTAGAATTAAGGTGAATTATGTTAAGGCATCGGGTCCTAATCGTGCAAAAGTTTACTTTTTAACATCCAATGATGCAAATTACTTTTACTTGAACAAAGAGTTTCAGGAGAAGTACAAGGTAAATGTCAAAATCCCGAAGAGTCTTTTACACAGAATGGGACTAATATATGGGTTACCGTTACATATAAATTTAGAAGAAGTACAAGATGAAGCAGAGGCTGAGAGAAACATTCCAAGACTCAAAATGGAAAGAATGAAGAAGATTAATCAAGAAAATGGGGAATTTGTGTTCAAACTGACCGAATTGATCAGCGTAACGTTTCAATCACAAAGGTTGCCCTCTCATATAAAGCTACTCAGTAACATATTTCAGGTACAGTGTCTCTCAAAACTTTTAGGACAACGACGTTTTAAACTAGGCAACCCAAATTACGTAATGCGCTGGTGGGTTGCGTGTAGAGTTAGGCTCAATTTCAGGCACAATAGATATTTGTGAAATACGCGAAAAGAATAAAACAAAGTATTATTGTATAAAACTCTAAAAAAATATCTGCATTACATTTGTCACAAATAAGAAATACTTTCTGAAAGAAAGAAAATCGATTTTCTAGTATTTCATCGCTGATGAGTCTACGCAAAGGAAAAGAGAAGAGAAGAAACGAAAAGGGACAAAAAATGAGAGGAGAAAAGAAAGAGCGAAAGGGGAAGAGGAAAAGTAAAAGAGGGAAGAAAAGATAGGACAGATGTGGATAGGAGAAGTAATGAGGAGAAAGGGAAAATATGTGAGGAGAGATGAGGAAAATGGAGCAAAGAGGAGAACAGAGAATTTGAAAGACATGAAAAAGAAGGAGAATAGGAGGTTTGATAGGAGAGGAGGAGAACAGAAGAGGGGAGTTGAGAGTAGAGTAAAAGAGAGAACATGAGAAGAAAGAAAAGAAGAGGAGAAGAGTGCAGTGAAGTCGGAAATCTAAGACAGGAGAGGAGATAAGAGGAGTGGAGAAGAATAGGATGGAGACAATAGGTGAGAACAGGATGGAAGGCAATATGACATATAAGCAAAGGAGTAGAAGGGGAGAGATGAAGGAGAAGGAGACAAGAGATAGGAGACGAGAGGAGAGATGAGGTATTTGTAGAAAATATCGTCTCAGCGTCAAGAAATGATGCATTGATCAAAATATCGACATGAAACATTCAAAAATATTTTAAAATGAATTGGAGAATGTATTAGATCGGTGCGAAATGCCATTTGGCTGAGTTCAGAGCGAGATAAAATTTGCCACGTAAGATCTTTGATTCTACCTGCGATTATACCACTAAAAACATGGATGCAATTTTCATATTTATAAGAATTATCCAATTTTTCTCCATTTCTTAGTTCGTTGAAATGGAAGTTTTGTTATTTAACATTTCTCCTCCTCCCATCGTTAATTCCAAACAGAATCATTCCGTTTCACACTGCATGGACAATGAACACAATGAGATATGTCTAAAACTTTTGAAATTTTTCTCCCTCCGGAGGGGTTTGAACACACGACCATCAGGTTGACAATCTACAACAGTAAACACTACCCTACAAACTTTCGTTCATGAGAATAGCTAGGAGGAGCTGACCAGTGTGAAATGTAGAAGCAACTCTCCTCCTACATGTAATGTGCAAAGAATACTTGTTTGTATCAAAGAAATCGAAGGTAGTAGGAATCGGCGCAAACATTTCATGGAGAATTTCACACGATGAAAACTTTTCATTCGATATTTGTAGAGGTATTCTTGCATTGAGCTGGAGTGGATAAAGGGGTAAAATTAGTATGTCCTGAATTACCACAAATATAAATAGTCATTTCATTAATATTTGTTAATGTCTTTGAAGCAGTACACAATTATCGTTAAAGTATCATAATTCTCGATCTTATACGTAAAAATAACCCTTTGAACATGTGTCAATTCATTTATTTGTTTATTTTTTTTTAGTAAATTCCAGATGCAGAACAATGTAGCCACTCTACACTGCTATTACAAATAATGCTACAATGCTCTTGTTTAATAAAAGAAGAATTAAAAAAAGAGCACGTCGTAAGGGGACTCGAACCTGTAACCGCTTGATGCCCAGTCGAGAACTCTAAGCAATACACCACGCCTTTACCTTCCGTTCAAACAATAATTTTTATATATTCAGTCACAACAATATTATAAATGTTGTTGGATATTCATGAAGTTGAACTTTTACTTTAATTTTGAATTTCTTTTCTTGTATTAGCAGCTATCTTCGAGAAAATATTTCGAAGTGATGAAGAAAAACGAGAATTTTGATGTAGCGTTGACAGCGATGTGTACAATTTTTAATAAATTCTTAAATAATGGAAAAGTACCAGAAGATTGGTCCAAACCGTAGATTATTCCAATTTTAAAAACAGGCAAGGACCCTCAAGTAGGTAAATCATATAGACCTATAGCTTTGACGTCAGTTTTAGGAAAGATATTTGAGAAACTGATACAAAAGGAATAGAATAGTTTTTAGAAAGCCAAAACATGTTTCAGTTCGAACAAATAGGATTTCGAAAGGGATTAGGATGCCAGGACGGATTAATCACTCTATCCTCTTATATTTTCGACTCACTGAAAAGAAGAAGAATTCCATTAGCTGCATTCTTAGATGTAAGCGCAGCTTATGATAATGTAGATATTAATATCCTAATCCAAACAATACAACAGCTAAAAATACCTCACAACTATGTTTCGATATTATGGATGTTACTGAGTAAAAGATCTGTATATTTCTACTTTTTCAGTGAAAGTAGAGGACCTTATTCAGCCTGCAAAGGGTTACCTCAGGGAAGTCCTTTAAGTTCTTTGTTATTCAACATACATATGATCGGGATGAAAAGGAAATTAATTCCTACAGTCAATTATCTTCAATATGCAGATGATATCTGTATCTATTTCATATTACATTTTTTAGTAAAAAGGGAACACCTCCAATAGTTCACTCAATGTCTCGAAAAACAAGAATTCCCATTACATCAAGAGTAAAATATTTAGGTGTCATCTTGGATGAAAAACTAACTTGGAAGGGCCAAACTAAAGCAATACAAGTCAAATCAGAAAAAGTGTTTAATTTGTTCAAAGCAATAGCAAATACTCAGTGGGGATGTCATCCTCGACTTATGCTTTTATTTTACAAGAATTATTTTCGGCCTATGATAGATTATTCTCTATTGGCAATGTGTAACTTGACACAAGGAAAATTGAATTCCATTGATTTCATACAAAGGAAATTCTTGAGAAGATGTTTAGGCGTTATGAACAGCACTCCAAACGTAGTAGTATATATGGAAGCAGGTGAATGTTGCATTTCATGTAGACAGAAGATGTTAGCAGCAAATATGCTCCTCAAAGTGAAATCATATTGTGAGCATCCTTTCAAGAATGTACTAAAAATATGATACACTTACATGAAACAGGAAAAGTAACAAACAGAAAAGCTGCTATGTGTATAGAATTGTATAATTCGTTTTGTCAAGAATACCATGATGTTCTACAGATGCGTTCACGGCCTGTTTTTTCATTAGATTATCCTCGACAGTCTGGATAATATTCATTTCCCTTGTTATTCGCACATATCGGAATAATTTACTTAATGGCCAAGTTTTTATTACATATACTCAGATGGATCTAAAAGTGAGTCAGGAGTTTAGATGCGCAGTGTACGATCCACAACATAAAAGAGATCTATTATTTCGGCTTCCGCAAGACTGTTCAATATTTACAGCAGAATCTTACGCAATTTACGAAGTTTTAATGTATGTCCAAAAATTAAATTTACGAAAGTTCTTAATACTTACTGACTCGCAAAGTGTATTACAGGCGCTTAAATCTTCTTACAAGAGTCTTTACAAATTATCCCCTTATATTATAAATTGTATACAATTAGTTCAAACAATACAAAAATCTGGAAAAACCATTGAGTTTTCTTGGGTTAAAGCTCATAGTAATATTACAGGCAATTCTCATGTAGATGAATGTGCAAAGAAAGCAATGTGTCTTCCAAATATTACGAACTTATCGTTATACTATACGGATCTTCTCCCTAGAGAAAAGAAGAAAATTCTGAATGAATGGTTGGATCGGTGTCGAAATGAACTTACAACAGTTAGAGAATTATACAGACCATTTGTTGAATTCAAAACACACAAACCATAGTTTCATCATGTAAGTGCTACAAGAAATGTAATTATATTAATTAATAGACTGAGAACGGGCCATTTGTGTACTAGGCAACATTTATCCAAAATTGGAATAACGAACAATAAGAAATGTGAATGTGGCTGGGAAAGTGCAGATGCACAACAGGGTGTCCGGCTTAGACCTTTAACATTACAAAACAGTATAACTTTAGTTACATTCAATTTCAAATGAAACTTATTGTTTGTATGGGACTGGCAACTGTGGCCATTTGCGAGAATCACCAGTACTTCGAGTTGACGTGACGCGCATGCGCGTGTAACGCATAAATTCCAAGATGGCGGAGTTGACGGTTCAGCAGAAAGTGTTCTGCGTTCTTTCACCGGAAGAAAATAAATCTGTGAAGCTTGTTCAACGTGCTTTTCGGCGTGAATTCAATCTTCAACGTCACGACAATTTTCCTTCCTATTTGAATATTGCTAAGTGGGATAAACAACTAAGAGAAACTGGAAGTGTTGTGTCAGTGGCCGTGAAGTACGCGAAGCGGAAGATATCAGAGGAAAACATTGAGGTGATTCGCACTGCATTCACAAGAAGTCTAAGAAAATCAGTAAGACGTGCAAGTTTAGAGCTCAACATTCCTCGGTCTACTATCCATGACGTTGTGCACAAAAGGTTACGTCTATGGGAGTACAAGATCCAGTTACATCAAGGAATTTATGCTGATGATAAGTGAACATTTTCCTGAAGATGGATAGGAAGAGGTTCTAAACCACTTACTTGCCTCCGCGCTCGCCGGATCTTTCCCCCCTAGACTTTTTCTTCTGGGGGTTCATCAAGGACCAAGTCTACAGTATGCCCGTCGAAAACTTGGAAGATTCGCGTAACAGAATTCGTCAGGCGATTAACAATGTGACCCCTCAAATGCTAGTGAATACATGGACCGAATTGGAATATCGGTTCGACATCTGCCGTGCCACAGGGGGGCTCATATCGAGGTTGTGTGAAGTGCTGGTGCTGGGACAAAAAAATGCATGAGTTTCTCTACCAAAATGTAAATTTTGGTAAAAAAAATTGGGTTTCTCTGCAAAATTATGCTCTTTTGTAATGTTAAAGGTCTAAGCCGGACACCCTGTATAATACTGGAATGCTCAAAATATAATAGAGAGAGAAATATCTTGTATAAAACTTTAAATCATCGAAAGGTCCAGTTTCCAAAATTATAGTTTGTTATCATTTTTAAGGGAGTGTAAGATACAATTGTAAAAGATAAAGTGTTCTTTAAAAAAAACAACTAATAATCTGATATCTGTAAAATAGGGGGGAAAACTGATAATTTTAATGTAAACAATTGTGTACATTTTATATGTGTATTGTTATGGACAAAAACGGCATAAAAGCTGTTAGGTTTCAAATAGATGAATGAATGAATGAATGAATAAACTAAGTTACCAGAGGATAACGAATCCAGTAAATGTTGGAAGAAGGAAACATCGGAAGAAACTGAAAGGTAAGTCTTATATTTAAATGCTTGTTGCTTAATCCATCAAAAGCAAAACGTTTGCAATATGCAAGAGTGATGCAGAATGTATGATTTATTTATATGTTGAGGAAATACCTTCCGATATAATTTCTGTGAGAATATCGCTTCAACTTGTCTTCCTTTTCAAAGCAGCACGCATTTTTCCTTACAAACGAAGTTGATAATTCTTTGCAATTGTAAAATCAGAAGAGAACGTTATTTTAAATTAGACATAATGCAGATATTACAGTTTTGTGATTATTCCTAGAGAATGAAATACCTTGATATAGATTATATTCTGGCATTAAATCGATATTGCACAAAATGCTCTACTATCGTTCCTGTAAGATTATTTAAGTATTTCACTGGTGCTATTCAAATGTACTACATCGGAATTTGCATTACAAATAAGTCGTTCAATATAGTTTCACTTTGCCCTTGTACATGGTTGGAACGAGTCGTTTCTTACCTGTTTAGAACAAGATTTTTCTCCTTTATGTTTTTGAAACTTGAACACAGTTCATAAAGCTCGCAAATGTTAAATGCATTAAGTAGGTTAAGCTGTTAGGTTGGATTGGAATAGATTTAATGTGAGATCCCCGAATTTTGTGCAAGTTCTGGAAAACGTTCTGTTAACTTCTTTCACAGAATCAGGTCACAAAACCAGTTTTGTAAGCTGTATAAAACTCTTCGGTTTTCTCATTCTTTCATAATTTTGAACGCCTTGTAATGGTAGTGCAGCATTTCCATAAGTTCATGCTTTATGTATTTAAAGTGTAAAAGTACACCCTAACAGCTAAAAGGGTAAAGTCCTAACCGAATACCAAACAATAGTTTGCGTGTTTACTGAGAATTTACAAATTACTATAGATTAGTAAAGATTAGAAGTTCAAATATTTTACAAGTGCAAGGCCAATCATTTATTTGTGGGTAAGATTGATTGATTTTCAGAGAAATCATAATTTGTCCACATTACGCTACGAATATTTGATTCAATAACCTACTGAAGTCCAAGTCATATTCATAGGCTTGCGCACGGGGGCTCACGGACGTTCGCAGATTTTTTCCACATAGGGACAAGCAAGATATTTTTTCATGGGTCATATTACCCCGATAATATGGCCATGGGGCTGCCCTCTCAAAAACACCACTTGAATTTGAAATTATCGCATACTTGCGTCCCTCCATTACATAATAATTAATGTAAATTACTATGACTGAAATCAAATTATACATGTGAAATATATACTTTTAGATTGATATTCGTTTTCGAAGAGGGAGGTGTGGTAAGCCTTGCTCCCCTTTTAGACGTTCCATGCCCCTACATTATTATACTTACAACTAGAAATTTAGTGTAGAGGAATCTTATGACTGTAATTAAACGATATTATTGGAGTAAATTAAGTATTTCAAGCCGATGAAAATTCAAATTAACTACGGGGAAGGGGTAGCAGTGGCGCAACCACAATGGGGCACAGGGGCATTGCCTTATCCCAATCTAGGACGGAAATCAATTCTAGGAGGGCAGACATTGAAGTAAGAGAAAGTAAGGCTAGCAGAAATTAAGAGTAGCAGGACAATAGGATACTCAAAATGGAATTAGTTTTCACGTCTTTCTATCATATTTTTCCCAGACGGCCAGGAGCACTTGTAGGGGGTACAGAGGGGCAATTGCCCTTCGACTTCAAATTTTATATACAAACAAAAATACATTTCGTAAAATTTTCTTGCTCGCTTCGCTTCTCAATTTCTGCATTTCTTACAGTCTTGTCAAGACCATACTTACAGCTAGGGGACGGCGGGAGTTGTCCCTGGGCGCTGAACAATCTGAATGAGAAAAATTGTAAAAGAGAACCCCATGGTGTCCCGTGAAATTTATTGCGCCATATTAAATCAATACTGTTTTAAATTTGCAAAAATTTGAAGAGTGAAATTTTTTTGCTCGCTTCGCTCGCAATTTATTTTCTGCAGTGCATTGTAAATTAATAGAGACAGTGTAAGAACAATTAAGTGCTTCAGACAGTTGCTCCTGTAACAGCTTGGTTTGGAGGAAAAGGAGCGCGCATATTTCAGAGACAATTTATATCATTTTTGCTGTTGGTTTCTTATGGGGCGGATGAATTGATTATGTAATGTATATAAATAATATATCATGTATATATATACATACACACACATATACCCATCAATGCAATAGAACTAAAACAGTGAGAGAAAGTGAAGTTTTTCTTTCCCTGAACTTTCAAGGCTTTTGCCCCCCCCCCCTAATGAAATTGTCTGCGAACGCCTATGGTCATATTTCACATGCACTGTAATGATAGATCTGGGTCACTGAAGTGGGCTGATACCGTGAATCAAACCTTTCATAATTCTGTTATAACAGGACCACTTCGTTAACCATTATGGTGCAGTTAAGATCAATTGTATTCACATCCACTTACAAAACATCTCTAAGTTGTTTTCATTTTATTATTAACTCAACTTGTCTGTGGTTGTAACAATGTAATGAAAATGATTATTTCATCTTTGTTAAGTTCATAGTCTCATACACCATATCAACAAAACTTTTATTTGCTCCTTTTGCAGATGAACAATTGAGAATCTATTTGATGTGTCTTCCAAGAATTCCTTGAAATTTGTAAAAAGGACAACAGATTTGACTAACAATGGCAACCTAATACCGTGGAAGTTTGTGGATATGCTTGTATGGAATCAAAATCGTCTGTGTGGATTGTTTGAACTGTACACAATTTGCAGATACGTGGTTGAATGGTGATGGTTTACAAGATATCAAGAGTCCAAATTATACTCAAGAAATAATGTTGCAAGAGTTCTTAATATCTGGTTGCAAGTAGTCAGCAATTGGGAACGGTATATTTGAGAAACTGAAAATAATGGGAATGGTATAACTTGTTTGTCTTGTCTGTCAAGTTATAGAACACCTTCCTTGAAATTTTTGCTAGTTCCAATTTTTAAGGATATTTGCTTTCTGAATGGGATGATGATTTCAAGATCGCAAGAAGCATACGCATCTATGAGAGAACGACATAATGTTTTGCAGGATGAGCAAGAAGGAGAATGAAGTTACATTGAAACAGAAATGTTAATGTGAATTTATAAGTATATCCCGAATATATAGTTTTAGTAGTCTCTTCATGCTATAATTTTTGAATTATTTGAATTTTATTCTAATGGTAATTATTACGATATTGTATCTTAGAAAACTTCTCTCACAATTCTTATCTGATTAATACTGAACTCTTAGATATCAACAGTATTTGGAAAGTTACTTTTCAAAAGTAATTCAAAGTTAATCACTTGAGAAATTAATTCAGTTATAATTACTGTAGCTTTAAAACGTATCTAATTTAGTTACTATTACAATTAAATTACTTTATCCAAGATTAGTTATATCTTGTAAGACATGGTTCAGAACATGAAATGCAAGCGCACTATTCATTTAATCACAGATGACCACCAACAACTTAGCATTAAGTTTCATATATAATTGAGGACTAAAAGTGGTAAACGTTGTAAGTGCCAAAAGCGAAAGTGTTGGGAAATCGCATCGTTCCGCACATCAGCCCGTAAGAACGTGCACACTAGTAACCTCTTTACACGCCCTTTGAACTACTTAGAGGGCTATCAGCCACATTTCACGTTTACCACATTATAAAGCATGGCACATTCAAGAGTTTAATTTGGAAAACGGTGTTTGAATTATTGTGGCACCTACAGCGTTTACCAATTTTACTTCAATTATAACTGCTTGTCTCCGTGTTGGAGTGGTTAGAACAGCTCGTTACGACGCTAGGAGCCTCTGGTTCGAATCCCGGCATGGCTATTCTTTGTATGTGGTCCTTCATAAGTTTCATCATTTATCACTCATTCTCATCTTTGCGATTAGACAAAAATGGCAGAAAAGCGTAGTAAAATACATTAAATCAATCAACCATATAATTATGACTAACTTAATATATTTTATATGTAAATACAGAGGCAATAAAATCCACATATTTTACTTAAGGATGAAAAAATAATATTTTCTTGTATTCTTGTTGAGCAAACAATATATTATTCAGAATTACTGTTGAACTGTGGTATACCAATGAGGATTGTTGGAGATTATATAGCCTTCTGTCGAAATTATTCTAATAAAAATACGCTTGGAATAGATACTTCCTGGTTCTTTGCAATAAATAAAATTGTTCTCATGGTCTCACGATTTCAATAATCACTAATTCATCCATTCTTTCAGGAGAGGATATGATTCAACAAATTGTAAAAATGGAACAGAAGAAAATTTCTTTATGTGCGAAAAAATAGTAATTGTACACTTCTGTTCAGATCAATTGGTACATACTTCAACTCTTCGACCCTATAAAGAGTGACACTTTATGTGAACAGGAGTATACAACTAACTTTGAACTTAGTTACTAGTTCGGTGAAAAAATAACTGCATTTCAGGTACTAATTTCATAACGTAAGTAGTTTACAGTTAATGTTACTCGAAAATGTTACTGTTACTTCCAAAGACAGCTGCAGAACAAACCAGTATAATTCGTGAAGAAGTGTGAAACAGGACTTTGGGCACTGTACTTAAGTAGTATGAAACGTACAAATAATCACTGTGCTGCTCCTTTACCTTTATTCCCGGGTGTCAAATAAGGGCCTCCCCGATGGCGTAGTGGTAACGTCGTCGCCTTGTAGCTACTCAAGAGGTTCGATACATGGTGGAAGCGCATTGAACAGTGGTTCGGATCCCACTTTTAACTGTAGGTCCAGTCCTGATTAGCCTATCTGGACTTAAGACATGAATTCAATGTTTTTAAATAAATAATTTTCTTAAAGTATAGTAATTTGAGCTTTAATTTCCATTGTAACACTGTTAAGCCTTGTTTCCATGTCATTAAAATGTTGACGAAGGAAAAAGTTTATAGTATAAAAAATACATATAAAAACGTAACGTTTCTACCCTCTAACGGGGTCTTCTTCAGACGAATATTCACAATTGAATATTCGTCTGAAGAAGAACCTGTCAGAGAGTGGAAACGTTACGTTTTTATGTGTATTTTCTTTTATACTATAAAAGTTTTCCTTGCTCACCATTTTAATGTTTGTTTTTTTAAATTTCCATCTTCAGTTTTCTTCCAATATTGCGAATAAGAACTTTTGCAGGTTTTAATATACCCGAAAATATTATGAGCGAAGATTCCTTGGTCTTATCGTCATCCTGAGAAAATGGAACACTTTTTTGTCAGTTGTAATTCTGGAAGAAAAATACATTAAGAAACTGACACTTACAGCCTTGTGGAAAAATTAACATTAATACTTTTAAGCATTTTGAACAATGTTTATAATTGAAAAAATTGAAAATGTGTTTTATCTTTAACTTCATTTTACTAACACAGGGTGCGGAAAATAATATCTTGTAAATGGCGTTTCAACAATGAAAGCACGGTGCGTTGCGTTGCGTTCTACCCAAGAATATTTTGAACGGTCACTCCATACACAAGGAAACAACTTCGCTGCAGCAAGCGAACGGAAACGTCTCTGCGCAAGTAGTGACACGAGACGGCTCTAGAAGTACCAATGTACACGTGAGAGGGAACGGGGGATAGCGGCTGAAGTAACCAGCATTGGCAGAATCGTGTACTACTTCGCTCTGCCCACTCGATCCCTCCCCCCCCCCCCCCCCCCATCCTTTCCACCTTCTCTGGCGCTCTGTTCAGCCTTGTTGCAACAGAGATAGTCGGGACAAAGTATAAAGCCTCCGATCAAAGGTAGAAGGTACTGTAATACAAAATCAAGTATACAGTCAACGCAGTCACGTATCCAGAAATTCCTTTCGGGGGGCGAGGGTGACAATATATTTTTAAGGGGTATAGATAGAACCTCACAAGTATATATTTGCCCTTTTGGAGGCAAAACGGGTAGAGTGGGGGCAAGGAAAGTTTACTTTCTCTTGGTAGACAAGACCTAGCATTAAGAGGCCATAGTGCGGAGGCAAAAAAATGATGAGCAACTGTCCCCTAAATAGTAACCACCGTTTAAGGCTGCCATTTTTATCACAACGTGTTTGTCCGTTTCTTCTCATCAGGTATCAAAACATATTTGGTGTCTTTGAGTGTCTTCACGAAGCTGTTACACAATGGATGGACAATCGCCTCGACAATACGAGATTCAAACTGTGGGCTACAAATTGCACGCACACAGTTCTCGAATATCTCTCCCTGATTCGAGCCTGAACAGAACTAATGTGTCTTGTCTTTCCATGTATGCAGCTCTTAGAAAAGCAGAAACCTACCAAATTGTTCATATTCAGGCCTAAGCACTCGCAAGTGTTCAAAATTGTCCTTCACAGTTTCCGCAGTCTTGTCATATATCGGCACGAAACAAAGGAAGTCTTCTCAAACACAGCTGGATCGAGAAACAATTAATGCACAGTGAAAACCCTTCCGTCCCAACACACCTAATGTTTCGACTTCCAATATGATAAAATGCTCACTCATTTATCTCAAGTGGCGTGGTAGGGGTCATAACCCTCCTTTGGCCCAGTATTTCTAAAGAAATGAACGTGAAAGGCAGAGAAAGATGGCAAAATGAGGACTGACTACCGAAAAAAGTATACGTAACCGCCCCCCGTATACATGCTATTATCAATAACAGGGTTATATAACATTTTCTATCTTGCCTAGATAATTATTACTCTCCTTAAAATATCGTCACATTATTCAAGAAGCCAAATACCTACTTTATCTAGTGTAAACTGAAATATTTCCTGACGGGTGGGTCAACCCCACCTTATCCCCACCTTGGACATTTGCTATTATCAATTACAGGGTTGTAGATTTACCTTGCCTCGATAATTATTTCTCTCCTTAAATTTTCGTCACATTATTTTATTTCACACACACACACACAAGAAACCAAAAAGCCTCATTTTATCTAGTGTAAACCGAAAACTTTCGGGGGGCTATAGCCACCTGAGTCCCCTCCTTGGATACGTACCTGAGTCATCGCAGCATTTGCTTCAAAAGAATTCACAAAATGTTTTTAATTGTTTTAATTACTGTCCTCACTTGGTCCGTTTCGTGTTTGAATTAACTACACTTATTATTGTATTTTCTACTCTGCGTTCTGAATATTAAAATAGATACTGAACATAAAACAACGGATTTTCTATTAATATTTAACTACACTTATTACTGCATTTTCTTCTGTGCGTTCTAAATATTAAAATAAATAATTAATATAAAACAACGGATTTTATATTAATATTTCGACTATTACTACCCTCCACTGATGATATATTGCTTATTTCTGTAAAAAGAACATATAATTAAAATCTCATGATTATCAATTTTCCTGATTTACTATATTTTTAATCCACTAACTCACCTCTAACCAATATGGCGCCATCTCACATAGAGTACCCTAATCGACCAACCTGTATGTACAGTCACGGACACTTCTGGGTTGTAACGACCCTATTGAAGAAGCACTCAAGCAAGCCATCTATGTCTAACCACCAAGCTCCTTGTGACTAGACAACCCAAACAACATTGTAATTCTGCGGCTTGTACACCAGTCACGGGTATACATTTCTGTAAATTGAGCAGTGATGCCAAAGAGAAATACGAGATGAAGATTGTCGGAAGTAATGTCTCGTGTTCTCGACACGGAATAATACTCGGTCCAAGTTACGTTCCTTTATTTAATGTTGTTTGGTAACGAACCTGACGGACTGGGTTTATATTTTCACTCCTTGCATTACACTAAGTTCTATATTTTACAGTTATATTAATGCTTTGAACGAAAATAATACCTAGAACAACATCCAACACACGTTCACACCACTCTTGTCACACACATGCACGTGAAAACGCACACATAAAGCTAATGATTGATTGATTGATTTAGTTTATTTTACTTCGCGTTTTGTGCCTCTTGGCTAATTTGCGAAGATGGGGATGATTAATGAAATGATGAAATTGATGAATGGACATTCACAAACAACCAAGCCCGACCGGGATTCGAACCCGGGACCCTTGGAGTCGCAGCGCGATGTGCTAACCACTCGGCCACAGGGTCGGGCACACACAAAGCTAAGTTTTAACTTCCAAGTGAAGGTCCAAATTACAGTAAACGGAGAAGCATGATGTGCGAAACACGTGATATTTCACAGAAAGAATGCGTCTATTTTTGACATACGTGGTTTCTATTAATAGAGAATGTGACAATTATCAGAAATTAAGATGGATTTGCTTTTTCATGTGCTGAGGAAGGAAACAGACTGATTGGAAAAGAAAAAAAGTAGTGCTATTGATAGTGTGTTGGTTAGCGTGCAGAGCTTTCATCAGCTAGCCCTAAGTTCGATCTCCACTATGGACAAACTTTTTTTATTATTTTCTTGCAGTGAACAAGTTTATTATGTTGTTTTCTAGGCATTTTAACGAAAGGATACACATCAATTTTAATATTTTAATCTGTCCTTTCATTCTTCTAATAGGTTCTATATCACAAGGGATATAGAGATTCTCTATCTTGGCGAAGGATATTTTCTCAATAGTTCCGTAGCTACGATTCTCCAGTCCCTTCCACCCACTTCTTTTTTTTAATTTCTTCATATCTACTCACGAAATACCATGAATCTAACGAAAACACACAGATAAAGTTAGAACAAGAAACACACCTCGCATCGAAGATTCCAGGTTTGAGTTCTGGATTTATTGCGAGGGTGGATTATTCCTGTGTGTCTATTTATCATCTTCGTCTAAAAAACATTCCTCACTATTCCCGTGATTAACTTAGGGAGAGACCAAAGCTACTCAAAAAACAAAAGTACAGAAAACGCAAGACACGCCTGGCTACGCATGTAATACCTTAGGAATTAGCAATCTGAAAATAAACTTTCGTTTTGGTGGACTACTTGCAAAATTGTTTCGTGTTGTCTCGTTTGGAGTGTTTGCTAGCGTGTCGGACAAGCGTGCGGGCAACCTGAGTTCGAGCCCACCAGAAGGTATCCTTTTTGTCTAATTTCATCCAACCTTATTTATAAAACTCAGGTTTCTTTAAATCCTGTTGAATTACATGCCACTTCGTATGTTGGCAATCTGAAAGCAGCAAAGATGAAAATTAATACGATTTTTTTATTATTCCTAGAAAATGACAATGAAACCATTAATAACGGTTTTTGCAATGTGATATTGATATCATATATTGAAATACTAAAAATGGGGAATTTTCGCTTGAAACAACTTATAAATGATCATATCCTGATGTAAGATGCACGATCAGAAAGCCTGAATGTTGCATTCAAAACTGCAGATAACTAACTAACTAACTAACTAACTCTCTAGCTTTCTTAATCCCGAAGGTTCATGGCTGTAGCAACACAGGCCTTCCATCTGTCCCTATCCTGAGCAAGATCTATATACTCTTTTCCATCCCTACCGATTTCCTTTAGGTCCTACTCAACGTAGTCCCTCCATCTTCGTCTTGGCCTTCCTACAGGTCTCTTACCATCAGGTGTCCCAACAAGAATCCTGTAAACTCCTCTTTCCTCTCCCATTCGTGCCACATGGAATGCCCACCTACGTCTTCTTCATTTAATTATTCTAATAATATCTGGACATGAATACAAATTATGTAACCTTGTCCACTCACCTGTCTCCTTATCCCTTCTATTTTTAGGTCCAATTATTTTCCTAAGGATCTTATTTTCAAATACTCTCAATTTATGTTCCTCTTTCAATGTAAGGGACTAAGTTTCACACCCATATAATACTACAGGCAAAATTGCTGTTTTGTATATTTTAACTTTTAGTTTCTTAGATATTAAACGAGAAGACTAAAGTTTTTGAAGAGAGAAGTAACATGCATTTCCTGAATTAAGCCTACTTTTTATTTCTCTTTAATATCATTTTCACTTGTTAATATTACTCCTAAGTATTTGAATTTGGAAAGTGGTTCAAACGAGTTGTTATCAATAATTAGATTTTGATTATTACCTAACACTTGGTTTCCGCCTGTAAGCATATATTTAGTTTTCTCTTTCTTAACTTCCAAACCTATCTCTTTAACAGTTTTGAAAAATATTTTAGCATTATTCTTAATTGTATTTATATCATCCCCTAATAAGTCTACATCATCTGCATATGATAACAACTGAGTCACACCATTAAATTTAGTCCTTCGTTAGTTTCTTTTATCTTCCTAACAGCATATTTTATGGCAAAATTAAAGAGCAATGGAGATAATGCATCTCCTTGTTTTAATCCATCATGAATTGTAAATTTGTCAGACACATTAACACCCACACGAATTTTAATTTCTGTTTCACTGGTGCATACTTTTATCATATTAACAAGCTTCTTAGGTATTCCAAACTCGACTAATATATTATATAATTTATCTCTTTTGATTGAATCATATGCTTTTTTTAAATCAATGAATAGCTGATGGACATTTTAATTATATTCCCACTTTTTCTCAAGTGTCTATCTGATGTGAAAAATTTGATCAGTAGTTGATCTGTCACATTTAATGTAATTACATAAAGTGCACTTACTACACAAAACTGCAGAGAACAATGCATTATTTCTTAACAGTTCACCATGCATGACTTATAAACAGTGAAATTTATTTTCGTACTATAATAGGAATTTAGTTATTAATATAAATAAACAAGAGAGGAGAACTAATGATGAACTAAAATTGTAAACAAAAATAAAATATCTAAGTTTTTCAGAAAAAAGCACACAAGTCACAAACTGCGAATATCTGTTGATTTCACCTAAGAAGGAGAGGCTACGGTTTGGGACGGGACTTTCTATAGTGGTACGGTACCCTGCAGTTTTTTTTTTATTATTTAATTAAAGGAATACACCTACTTATCAGTATCCCCAGTTCTTCACATTTTTCTCAGTTGTCATACATGTCAATTTTCTCTATGTTCTCTTTATTCTCATTGGGACAAACACAAACATCCATGCCCGAAAAGAGTATTGATAATATCGCACGTTAGCCAGCAATTTCCGAGGAAAAGTTTGATAGCCGGTTTATACTCGAGTGGTTGGGATCCCACTTTAAACTGTAGGTCCAGTCCGGTATAAGCTTTCTTACTGTGCATAAAGTGGACTTAAAAGGAGAAGAAATCCGAGGAAAAGCGCATGAAGGTTTCGATTTTTTCCAAGTGCCTTGATGAGGAGATGCTATTGTATGACTTTAAACTAGCCAGGTAGCCCCATAGTAGCGAATAAGTATCACGTCCCACAGGTTATGGGTTCGATTTCCGTTCTACTGCCCAATTTCATTTTAATAACTCGAGCAACAAATGTTTGCATTTTATTTAATAATTTATTGAAATAAAGGTGAATATATTTTTACTTTATTTTTGGGTGGAAATCTCTATTTTACAGTTTTCAATTTTATTTATGGAAATATTTTTTTTAAGATCGTTTTCCACTTTTCTCATCATTTTACAAACATTTACATATTAAATTGTCCACGTGTTTTATTCAAAAAATGTTATACCTGGTGAAAAGTATACATTTCTTTCGAGAAAATGTACCAGGAATGAATATAATTCTATTCGCAAGTAATTGTCGTAAAAGTTTGGAAAAGAAAATTCAATTCGAAATTCAACAATTCGCACAGCAAATAAAATAAGAATGTGTGCAATAAATAAAATGAAATAATTAGTTGCATGAGTTAAGAAAAAAATTGGAGGCAATCAAATGGAATCGAACCAAGTACCTTCTACGTGTCAAACTAACACGCTACCACCACACCACCGTGCCTTCTGTCACACGGACAATATATTCGTCTCGTGAGTAACGCTTGCTAAGTTCCTAAACATTGAAGCTCTTTTTTCTCGGGAATGACTGACTAATGTAATTGTTGTTGTGTGTCACGGAGATATGTTTACTGCAACATTTGAGCACACAATCGAAACATACAGAAACAATGTTTGTTCTGCACGTCATTACTTTTCCCCGAGTTCAAAAAATATCCAGAATCCAAACTCACTGCTAGTTACCCAGTTATGCAAAATATGCCTGGACTACACGCATGCGCTTTATCAGGGATGCGAAGGAACCTCGCAAAGTTACAGAAGGTTCTCTGGGGGTGCTGTCGGTTGGCCGCGGAGTCACGTGGTATCTTCTTATCATTCGAACATGACCTTGTGCAGCACACTGAAGCGAGCGAAGGTATTTCATGTGATTTGTAAGCTGGAACAGACTTTACACGCGTCACAATCGACAGAGGTTTGTCCTCAGCTTATTCTTTAGGGACAGGCAAACCACACTAGGCATACAGAGTATAAATATGGGAGGCAATTATTTCTCAGTCTCCTCACACTGACAATTTTATTACCCTTTTTGGAGTTAGTTGGCCATAGAAACGGATCTTATTATTGAAGTCGTATCTCATGTGATGGCTTGGTTCAGCTGATCAGGTTTTCTGACAAAAGCAGGGCAGGTTATCCAAGAACAATCTGCTTCCTTCCTCATCCTGTATAAATCATACGAGCACATAGCACAAATATGTAAGAGAAATATTTGTTAATTGGGTAACTTGTTTGCAATTGAATTTCTATCATTAACAGCTGCAAAGAAATTCTGTAATTATCAAGTGCTTTACGGGCTCAACGTCAAGTTTGGATTTGTCGGTTATCCAAATATTATTAATTTTGAAAATACTCTTTCAGTTGGTGGAATGTGCCTGAAATTGAATGACATATTAAATCGTGAACGTATTTTGTTTCTTTAATTAAAACTTTTAGTTTACAAATAAATCATCAAACCAACCTGTGTTCTTCTCCCTTGTTTATTTATAGTAATATCTAAAATCCCATTGAAGCATAGAAAAAACTTTTCGCTGTTCATAAGTCAGTCATTGTTCTCTGCAGTTTTCAATGTAACATTCAGGCTTTCTGATCGTGCATCTTACGCTTCACATCAGTGGTATTTATAAGTTGGTTTAAGAGAAATTTTCCATTTTTAATCTTTCAATATATGATATCAATATCACATTGCAAAAACAGTTATTAATCGTTTCAATGTCAATTGCTGGGAAAGAAAATCGTATTACTTTGGATTCGAACATGCAAACGCAAGTATCAAAGTATTTACTTTAGACAACACTCACAATTTTGAAACGTGGAAAGGTTAACGGAGAATGTTAAATTTGGTGTGTTGACATAATGTAGCTACTGAAATATTAGCACTGACAACTAGGAAGCGATCTCAATTATAACGTGGCTGCATGCTTTTCGCTAATAAATAACTGTGTTTTTTCAACGTATACACAAATACATCGTCGCTTCGGAACAAGAAATGTTCATCCTTGCTTCTTTCAGATTACTAACATACGAAGTGGCATGTAATTCAACAGGTTTTGAAGAAACCTCAATTTTTATAAATAAGGTTGGATGAAATTAGACAAAAAAAAAAGATACCTTCTGGTGGGCTCGAACTCAGGTTGCCCGCACGCTTGTCCGACACGCTAGCAAACACTCCAAACGAGACAACACGAAACAATTTTGCAAGTAGTCCACCAAAACGAAAGTTTATTTTCAGATTTCTAATTCCTAAGGTATTACATGCGTAGCCAGGCGTGTCTTGCGTTTTCTGTACTTTTGTTTTTTGAGTAGCTTTGGTCTCTCCCTAAGTTAATCACGGGAATAGTGAGGAATGTTTTTTAGACGAAGATGATAAATAGACACACAGGAATAATCCACCCTCGCAATAAATCCAGAACTCAAACCTGGAATCTTCGATGCGAGGTGTGTTTCTTGTTCTAACTTTATCTGTGTGTTTTCGTTAGATTCATGGTATTTCGTGAGTAGATATGAAGAAATTAAAAAAAAGAAGTGGGTGGAAGGGACTGGAGAATCGTAGCTACGGAACTATTGAGAAAATATCCTTCGCCAAGATAGAGAATCTCTATATCCGTTGTGATATAGAACCTATTAGAAGAATGAAAGGACAGATTAAAATATTAAATTTGATGTGTATCCTTTCGTTAAAATGCCTAGAAAACAACATAATAAACTTGTTCACTGCAAGAAAATAATAAAAAAAGTTTGCCCATAGTGGAGATCGAACTTAGGGTTAGCTGATGAAAGCTCTGCACGCTAACCAACACACTATCAATAGCACTACTTTTTCTCTTTTCCAATCAGTCTGTTTCCTTCCTCAGCACATGAAAAAGCAAATCCATCTTAATTTCTGATAATTGTCTCATTCTCTATTAATAGAAACCACGTATGTCAAAAATAGACGCATTCTTTCTGTGAAATATCACGTGTTTCGCACATCATGCTTCTCCGTTTACTGTCATTTGGACATTCACTTGTAAGTTAAAACTTAGCTTTGTGTGTGCGTTTTCACGTGCATGTGTGTGACAAGAGTGGTGTGAACGTGTGTTGGATGTTGTTCTAGGTATTATTTTCGTTCAAAGCATTAATATAACTGTAAAATATAGAACTTAGTGTAATGCAAGGAGTGAAAATATAACGGAAGGTTGTAATGAGGCGAATCATTACTTGATCCTTTTTTATTTGATATGTTTAATTAATTAATTGAATTGGATAAATCGGGTTTTAGTGTCATGTATTTTGGTAATGTTGTGGATGTCTATGTATTCATGTACGTGCGTATTCTTGGCCGTTGGGTAGGTAGGTGTGTCTCTGGACAGCCGACAAGCGGAAAGTTCCCAGTAACGGTTAGGTGATTAGCGGGGCCTATAAAAGGAAGGGAAGGGAGCAGTCGGCCTCAGATGTTTTGGTGTAATACGGCGAGGTGTCTTTTCTCTATGGGGCGAAACGATGATTTTTTCTTGATACTATGAATCGGCGGATACTTTAACTTTCTTTCTTATAATACACACACTTCATTCTTTTTTCACATTTAATTCAATAGTACATGTCATGTGGGAAACCGGGTACATATGTACACATACCTTCAGCCACCTTTTTTGGTACTGAAGATTATAATTTTTTCTTACTCGTGGAGCCAGTGTATGTTGCTGAGAATAGGCTTAAAAGCACAAATTATACCTATACAAGGTGTAGGGGGTTGTGAAATCCATCGACGAATTGAAAGGATATATCCGGCGACGAAAGTTGGTGTCATCACTTTGAGCCCGAGTCGAAACGGCAAATTCGTCAGTGAAAGCACGCAGATTCCCCTCCACCAAAAAAAGTTCAAGACCCTCCACACTAGTGCCGACAAGGTCATGCTTTCGTTCTTCTTCGACCGAAAGGGACCGCTCCTCGTCGATTTCCTGGAGCATGGAGCTACGGTCAATGCCCAGCGGTATTGTGAAACATTAACGAAGCTCAGGAAGGCAATCAAATCGAAACGTCCCGGTCACCTTTCTCGTTGTGTCGTCCTATTGCACGACAACGCTAAACCACACACAGCCAAAGCAACAAAGGAGTGTCTGAAAAAAAATTCAAGTTGGAAATCCTGAGCCACCCCCTATAGTCCAGATCTGTCCCCGTGTGACTTACACATCTTCGGTGAGCTCAAAAAAGCACTGCGGGGACAACGGTTTCAATCGGACGATGACGTCAAGGAATACGTGCGCAATTGATTCCAAAAGCAGCCTAAATACTTCTGAGGTTCGTTACGTATGTGCTGTGAAATATCCTCTGCCTCGTAATTTATTGACTGAGCCTAATTTACCTAAGATAGAAAATCTACTTTGCATTTGTATTTGGCATAAAATATTTGTAATCTGGCTTTCAAGTGCTTCATGTATAATGTGACGTAATCGCTGGTAAGCCTGTTCACGGAGCAAGTCTTTTGGCCACCTAATGTGGTTGTCAATCGTGAGATCACAGCACAGTAAATTTATTTTTTAATAGTCCATACCCAATTCAAAAATTTTACCCGTTTAAAATTTTTTAAACTTGATACATTAATGTCCATCCTTGAAGTTAAATATTAATAAATAAATGATGGCATATGGTATATGTATAGTCTTGTTCATAAATATAAAATAGGGTTTAAAATAGTTAGCAACCACTGGATCTAATGAACTCTAGTGGCCCGATGCTGGACCCAGTCCGGTAGTTGGGAAACACTATCCTAGAGCACGGTGGCCCTAAAACTGACTCAGAAACTAAATTGATTGGCCTCAAATGGCAAAAGACAAGAATATTTTAAAAAATCTAACTTTCTTGCAGTACAAATTGTGTTTCTTCAAGTTCACGGTATGCTTTGATATGCTAATTGGGATTGGTTTAATTGTTTGATTGATTGTTTTTTTAAGTCTACTTTATGCACAGTGAGGCTAATCGGGACTGCACCTACAATATAAAATGGGATCCGAGCCACTATGTGCCTGCACTAATTGGGATTGGACCTACAGCTTAAAATGGTGCCTGAATCACTGTGCCTCCATTAGGGACCCCCTTGATTACAAGGTGACATTATTTTATGCAAACGTGGAGGCCCCTCATTCTTTTATATTATTCAATCAAAATCCTGCTATTTTCCACTCCCAATTATAAGTTACTTTGGGATCTAAGTCTCCCTTGTAGTAGCATACCGATTTTAAGTATTAGATGGGGTATATGCACAAGTAGTTTCGCACACATATTATGAATAGTAAAGTTTATAATTCTTATGAAAATTTTAATAGTTTAATATTAACATTTAATTCATTTTCTCAAATTACATGTGAATGTTCCTTTTAAGTTCATTTTATGCTCACACAGTCTAATCAGGATTGGGCCTACAGTTTTAAGATGAAATTTGAATCTTCATGTAATTTGTCTGCACTGAAGATCAAATATGGTATCCTTTAATACAAGACAACAATGCAATTGGGAAGACACAATCAGAAACTCACATATGGTAAAATTAAATTAGCAACTACAGGGTATACAGAAAGTTATGCAAACAAGATTTTAACTTACGTTATTTCGTACAAGGAGAGAGAGAGAGAGACATGAATCTTACATTGCTCTTACTCTGCTGTGTGGATACTTGTTTTAAAGATTAAATTAGGTTATCATGCTGTGCATGAACTTTCAGTAAGGGGAAAATTGACTAAGTTTTAATAATTTTAGCACAAAGTAAAAATAATATGGATAAAAGACAGTTGTGAAATAGCTTGCAAAAATTTTCGATGTGTATTGATGATCTCTGTGATTATCTACCGATTCGAAGAAAATAATTATACTTACTCGGGCAAGAAGCGGCAACTTTAAAATTCAACCTCACAAAGCAGCTAGCAGGGAAACGGGATTTTGTCAAAATAACAGTTCTGCGCTGTAATTGGACACCGGGGGATACAACTCCAGGAATGTAAAGCAGGAAAATATACAAAAACGAGTAGGTACTGGTTACTTGAAATAGTATACGTAATACTCCCTTCGATAATCTTGCGCACACTACTGCACATTACTACCATAAAAAGAAATAAGCTTATTGACCACATCTGCTCACCTCCGGCAATTCAGCAGAGCGCACACTAATTGATTTTTCGTGGAGCTTGATATCATCCGACCATTCCTCCGTGGTCAGGCCGCCTATCCATTGGTCAGCTGTGGATCCATCCAGAAGAGACTTCTCCCAATCAGTGTCCACGATTTTATAGTTGCTGACTCTTCTCATTCTGTGCAGAGGCTCCGCCTCCTCAACAAACCTTTCCTGGGATTGTTTGAAATTGCAAATTGCAAGAAACAATAACAGCAACAAAACTTTGGTGGTCGACGCCATGTGCCCAGTTTTCATCTTCTTTCACCGGCGAAAGACTTCGCTGTAAAGCGCTCTTGGAGGCAATGTTCACTAGCGTTGGCTAATGATCTGCAAGAACAAGAATAATACAAGACTGGTTAGTTTAGAAACCACAAGTCACACATATTCCGAGAAAGTTACCTTGTATAAGCTACGTTCCCCAAAATGCACACACATTTGTACACTAGATGAAATATTTTAACATTCAGAATTTAGGGATGCATTGGGTTTTCTAACCCAAAGTATAAATTATATGTTTGTTTCTAAATCCTCTTTATGCACAGAAAGGCTAATCGGGACTGGATCTACGGTTTAACGTGGTATCTGAACCACTAGGTGACTGTGCCGGGTATCGAACCAGGAACTCCTTGATAACAAGGCGACGATGTTAGCACTACGTAATTGGGGTGGCTATAAATCATAGAATTACCATCATTGAGTATGTGAACACTATGATCAGTTTTGAGATTTGCCGGGTCATGCGATATGAGTCAATCGCATAACTTTTCACCTCCTTAGCTAGAAATTAGCACAATAACTGTTTACCAACAATCGAAGTGAACCAAAATGAACTTCATGGTTTCAAAACAGATGTATGTATCCAAGGAAATGCGCACACACGTTACGAAAGCCACATAGGTGGACGAGAGGGTTGAGTGGTCGACTCACGTAATAGTCACAGAAGATCCTGTGTTTCAGTCCCGAATTGAGCACGGGTAAATGTTGCTTCATCAGTGCCACCTATTCACCATTCATCCCCATCGACGGGATTAGACAATAGGAACCGGAATGCGACTCTAAATATGAAAAATCCAATTTAAAAAATCTATATCTTATATTGTGTAACGTTGTCAACCCTTCAGTACACGGGTGACATTGTTGTTACGTGACTGGACGGGTTGTGCCTATCAGGAACAAAAAGAATGAATCATATTAAAAACATAAAAACTTTTGTAAATAAAATAGCTATTTGTTTGAACAAATATGTGTATTACTAATTGATACATAATTATGGAAACATGAAAATCATTATTTTTAAGTTCTTGAACTGTAGTGTTAATCAAAGGTATCAGGCAGGCACATCGTACAGAATTTCGGATGCCCCTTTAAACTGTTGGTCCAATTTTGTTTATCCCAGCCAAGCAAACAATGCACGAAAAACAAACCTTTTCGCTTATGTTATGTTACCCTTACGTTTTTCAGATTTTTTTAAAAGAAAAAAACAATTTCCGAGTAAAAATAATATTTTATATAGCAGTGTGATGCTTGCCAACGTTGTGTTCTTTCAGAATGATTGCGTCATCATCGCCTACAGTTCCGGTCAGCCAAATAGGTAGTATAATGACAATGTACATTTGCGAACTGTTCCGAAAGGAAATATGGAAGATGTCCTTGCCAACATGAATTATTTCCGGTGATATAACACGCTAGTTGTCCTTTTACATACCGAAGCGTTGGAATGCCATTTCCTGTATGAAAACTGATTGCACTTTCTTCAATCTGAGTGTTGATATTGTGATCAAAAAGACATTACATTAGTCATGATAGCAAAATTAAAGTAAAAAAGGAGGGAATGTAAATATAAATAGTTAATGAACAATAGAGAGTCGTTAATTTTTGTATGGACAAAGAAACCGACTGAGAAGGACCTTCCAGATAGGCTTACGCAGAAAACCTGACTGAGTTTGCAATACACGTTCGGTTATGCTTCTTGGTAAGCCTAAACAAGAATTTGGTAGCCTTTTTGCTAAATCTAGTAAATATGACCAGTTTATTTTGGTGTCTATGAACAAATATCACGATTACTAATTCAAATTAGTCCTGGTGAACAATAATATGTTTATTGCCTATTTAAACAATTGTTTGTACATTAGAAACTATACATTTTGTAAATAAAACCTTAAAATGATGACCAAAGCAAACTTTAATTGTATAAAAAATATACATAAGAACGTAACATTTCCACCCTCTAACAGGGTCTTCTTCAGACGAATATTCACAATAAGAATTTACGTTATGTCTTTGTGTATATTTTTTTACTATAAAAGTTTGCCTTGGTCAGCATTTTAAGGTCTTATTAACATGGAAACAAGGCTTAACAGTAATACGTTTTGTCTGAAGAATTCCCATGTCCTTTGGAAGGAATGTTTACGTTTTTGTTTCCATATGGAATGTCAGCGTTACCGACATGAGAACAATTTAGAAGGTACTTGAATGCAATGGTGGCACGGAGTACACTGTGGAATTGTCAGAAAAAGAGCAAAAATTGATATATTTGGTGTATTTTTCGTTATTTAGCGTTGCTATTCTGTCTGAATTTGCTAATGCCAAGATGAGATGACATTGATGAAAACAACATCCCGGAACTCGAAATGAGAAACCTCAGTTGTTAAAACGACAATGAATTCGATGCGCTGACCACGCGTGAACTGGCCCTATGTTCTCGAAAGGCCTGTAAAACTCAATATAGTTATCTTCTCTTTTGGCAGGTGGTCTTAGGCCACATTTTGCTTTTCTAGGTACATCTTCTAAGTATTATTTCTTGTAGTTAAATTTTCGTAATGTATCAGAAAAACTATGGACAGAAATACTTAAATTGCGATCGAATTACAATATAAATTATGGATATTTGCTCGTCTGTTCATAAGAGCCAGTAATCAACATGGAATGTCTCTTGCGACGTGTCAGATACTACAACATTTCATATTTGATTAAATAAAAAGACGCCTTTAAAAAAGGATCAGTTATACAATGGATCTTGTCAATGGTACATTGTTGGAATCTAGCAACTTAACTGTGAAGCAAGCAGTCTGTTTTATTGTTTTTTTTAAGATGAACTAAGATGTTATTTAAACATCACAACAAAAAGAAACATATGTTTTTATGCTTCTAACAACCGTAGACTACAAGAGAAATAGTTGTATCATTTAAGTTAAATTGTTCATTGAGGGTAAATAATTTAGTTGTAAATAATAATAATATGTATGCGTGTGTTAGCCCATCTTGAGCTTAATTCCTTCAACATTAAGCCCGTAACGCTGGTCGAACAGAAGCTAAACAAAATTATAAAGTAAAGACTAATCGTAGTCAAAGAGGACTTACAGAAGTTAAGTGCTCATTGTAAAATGGCAAGCACTGCAGCATGCATACATGATTCAGGATTTATTTACTAAGTTTCAGCAATGAGGATTTAGATCTGATCAAGAAAAACTCATGTTCAATTTACCTGTATCTTCCGTCGACTCTCTCTGTTTGTGATCAATGTTGATAGTCCGAACCAGATCAAACAGACTGCAGGATTGCCTAGTAGCAGAAGGCCTTTTATAAGCCTATCCTTAGCTTTTCCTATCGTTCGTAAGCACCCCTCCCCCTTTGCAATCTCATCATTATCACATTGTGAGAGATCCTCACAATGGTCGTCAATATTGTTGAGTGCCAACATTTTTTCTATCATGTTCTTACCACGTAACTTTTATAGTATTCATATCCCCTGCCGCTGTTGATAATGATTATTATCTTTTTATTATTATTATTTCTTCATGTGCTTCACCGTGGAATGACCAAGGATGTATCGTGAAGTAAACAGGAAATTAGAATGGTATGTTTTCCCCTGTTGCTGATGTTATCTTAGTCACGACAGCTGATGATCAGTAGCTCCGTCTATTTCGCTTCACTTTTGGACTCTCTCTGCATTGGTGCGTGTAGTTGGTTTCACGGTGCAACGTGGACTCACCTACAACCTACTTCGTTGAATTGGTGTCAGACAGTGGCGTTTCGTGGTCTGGCTCTATGGGTGTGCACTTTAGTCTCGCGTCCAGAAGTGTTATAACATCCCTGTCAAATACTCGCACCCGATCTTGAGCACATATTGATGCTTAATATATTGGCAACCAAAGTTTTGATCAACTTTCACTGAATATGGGGCTATGATAGAGTTATAATTCATGACATTTTAAAACTGATTTTTTACAAATTTCAAATATTTCGGAAATTATCCAGCCAATGACGAGAAGAGCGATGTTATTGTGCAATACGTAATTCAGCATTCGATAATCTGACAAAATCACTCAATGCATAGAAATACCCATGTACAATGTCAATACTATTGTCGATTTGCAAAATATATTTCATAAGAACTTCCTCCTCCGCTCCGCAGATATTAATGAACAATGAGAATAATAACATTGGCGTACACCAAAGAAGCCGATCCAACTACCAAATGGAGGAAATCAACTGTAATTTATCTAGCTGTTCTTTATTTCTAATGACAGACTAATCGAACCAAGCAAATCAAGCGAAATAAGAATGTTTCCTTCCCTTCCGCGTATACATATGTTGCTGCAGTTGGTACAGACTTTGTAGCTAACTTCCCTCATAAAATTCAACAACGTTAAATATTAAGTCTCTGCTTTCGCTATGTACAGTTTACCTATTCTTCATGAAATCAATCAGTTTGCACTGAAACCTTTACGAGATTTTGACACCGCTAAACAATTTTGCTACTCAGTAACAGTAACACACGATGCACGACATCTGGCTGATTGATGTACGCTCCCTTCGCGTGGGTTGATAATTCGGCTACTGCGCCACAGAGACAGTTTATTTTGGCCAAGATGCACTAAGCAAAAGTAATATCAGGCATGTTTAAAACACCCGTCTCGCATTCTGTTGCCCTCCTCACCTTCCCCTCTTTCTTCCCCTATCATGCAGGGGACACAATTCGGAGGGACAATATACCATTGAAATTTCCATTTTAAAAAAAATCCCTCAAAAGGCAATGATGAATGGGTTGGCTCGACTCTGTCGCACAATCTCTAATGGAATGGGTTTGCAACAAGCGGGACTCGGTCGACGCGGGTTGATACCACTGATCGCAGGTTTTTTCACCATCTCTCTTGGTGGAGCGGCGTGGGAACACTTGATATTACAAAGGAGATAGAGTTCAATAAATAAGTATAATAATAATGTTTTGCATTACAGATTTATTTGGGTGTGCACGTGCAAATGTGCAAATAGGCAGAAGCTGCTACTGGTTCCAAGAATTATATTAAAATAAATATAAGCTTTCCAACAGTATTTTTCCGTCTCCGGTCCTAATTTGCCTATTCCTGTTCGGTTAGGCTTCTTAGTGAGTATAAACAAAAAGAAACATGGCAGCCTTATTGCCAAATCTAGTAGATTTGACCATATTATTAATCATCTGTGAACAAATATACCCGATTACTAAAATAAATTAGTTCTGGTGCACAATAATGTTATTGTTGCCTATTTAAACAAATATTAGATCATTAGAAACTATTGTTTGGTTATTCCAAACAAACGTTTTCTCTGTCCTTAGTAACGAGTGGTAACGTGTTTTTGAATCCATGTGGAAATGTAAATTTTACTGTTATCATCATGATTACAATTTAGGAGCTACATGAACGCGGAGTACACTCTCAAAATAATAATAATAATGCCGGGACTCGAAACTAGAAATCTCAGCTTCTTCTTGTACAAGGGTAATGAACTCGTTGCACTGGCAATGGAAAGGCCTGAGACACGGAATATAACTTTCTTATCTTTTTGTAGGTTGTCTTACACAACGTTCTTTTTATCGGTATTATCTTATAACTTAAAGATAAATTTTGTAATGTTTCAGAAAAAATATGGACTGAAACACCAAAATTACGATTGAATTGAAATATAAATCATAACAATTAGTTCGCCTGTTTAGAGGAGCCAGCAATCAATACAGAATGCGGTGTTATAAACCACAAAGCCTCAAATCTGATGATATCCAAAAATCAAAAAAAAATATATTATCTTCTTCCAGCATAAATTATACTAAATTTTTCCATCTGAACTTCGAGTGTGAGTCAGCAGTCAAATAACGCATCTGCAAATACAATTTAACCTTGCCTTATGACGTTGTTGGTTGGTTTACTTATTTAAGTCTTGTAACATTTCAATTCTAACTAAACGCATTTCGTGACAAATATCCACAAATTATGCATTCACCGAACCGTAGTAGGATGAATAAAAGTACTTTAAGTCAGTGTTTGCATCGGAACAAATTTGAGGCTTCCTAAAATAAGTTTATGACTTCGAGTCACGAATATGAAGTAGGTTACGAGAATGAGCAGGAAATTGCATTGTGTTGGTTTCGAAATACCGTCCTCTTATCTCTAATCAAATTATAAAGCCCCTCTATTACATTGAAATACCTGTAATGCTATAAATGCTATTATGTATTTATTATGTACGTTACAATATTCATTGAAAGCCTACCAAGTTTCCTCGGCTCTTGAAAATAATTTAGTTATAAATAATGTTTGTGTGTGTGTTAGACAATGACCAGCCGGAATGCTGGTCGAACATAGCCTTTACATAATTACTTAGGTATATAATAGAGATTAATCGTACACAAAAAGGACCTACAGAAGTTAAGTGCTTATTGCAAAATGGCAAGTATTGCAGCATATTGAACATCGCGTTCAGATTAAAATTTTATATAAAGCTGCAATTGAGACCTAAGTTTCAGCATTGAGGATATAGATCTAATCAAGAAAAATCGTGTCCAACTTACTTATATCTTCCCTCAACTATCCTGCTCTGTAATCAATGTTCATAGTCCGAACCAGAACAATCAGACTGCAGGATTACTTAGTAGAAGAGGGGCCTTGTTATAAACCCATCTTTAACTATTCCTACCATACTTAACACTCCCCTCGCTTTCCAGTCTCATCATTGCTTCATTGTGAAATACCTACACAAAGGTCGTCAATTGATATAGTGTTGACTGTCAATTTCTTTCTATCATGTTCTTACGACGTAGCTTCTATATTCATATCCCCTGCCTCTGTTGATAATTATATTATTTTTTCATGTGCTCCATTGCATCGTACTAGAATGACCAAGGAGGTATCGTCAACCAAACAGGAAGTTACAATGGTATGTTTTCTGTTGCTGATGCTATCTTAGTCACGATAGCTGATGATCAGAGGCCAAAATTGGGGATGGGGCTATACAGTTTACTTTGTCTTGGTAGACAAGGCTTTAACATTACGAGAGACCTTAGTGAGTGGGTCAAAAGTAGTTTACGAAAACTTTTCCTGTTGTATTGGGGATATTTCTGTACTATGTGAGACTCATGCAACTTTTGTTTGCTGTATTTGTTGCATAATTTGCGCAATGTTAGGTGGGTAAAATCAGTCTGCTGTACAGGGTCAACGAAGTTAGTAATAAGGTGCGTTTTATACAGCGTATATTGATACACGTGTAGATTGAATTGTATCTTGTGCAAATATGCTTTATAAAGAAACAAACTGCAGCAGTACTTGTTGAGGCCATTGTAGGAGTTCATGTATGTATTATACCAGGTGGCCCACATGAAAGTAGCCCGGCCGGGTAATACCAGACGAGCTAATAAATGTATGTGTAACTCTCTGCTATGTAAGTAGACATAGAAATCTGTGCACAAGCAATACACATACTCATTCATGTTTTAATTTAATTGTTCATAAATATTGTTAGTTGTTCATGGATCTGTCAAATGCCTAGCAGTTCTGGTAAACAAGTCGCGTCGAGAAGATGGTGTTTTCCGTGCAGCAGCAAATTGTGATAGTGGAAGAATATGTGCGGACGGTACCCAAGAACTAAACCACATGCGAAATAATGCTTCCTGGCTACGAATGTGTATAATGTCGTACGCAGTCATATCTATTTCTACAATTAAAATTTTAGTTGAGTATGATGTACCACATATCCTGCACGCTGAGCACTATGACACCCCTCCATGACTTAAAATTGGTGTTTGTTGTGCAGTTCCAACAACACGTATAGTGGGTCCAGTGTTCTTTGAATCAACAGTGAATAGTGCAGTTTATCGTGGCTTCTTACAAACGTTTTACGACGAAATGACACCAGAAGATAGACTATACTCCTACTGCCAACAAGATGAGGCCACATGCCACACTTAGAACGAATCCCTGGCGTTGGTGCATGAACTGGTTACAGAAGAGCGCACAGTAAGCAAGAGGTTGTGGCCCCCTCGTTCCTCGTTAGGTCCCAAGTTACGCCCATGGTACAAGGAAAGAGGGAAAAACAGAAAAAGCGACATATAGAAAGAGAGCGAGGCAGAGAAATAGAGCAAAGTGAGAAAGGGAAGCAGATAAAGAAAAAGAGAGAGAGAGAACATGTAAATTTAGGAAGAGGGTCATCCAACAAGGATGAGAGAGAGAGAGAGAGAGACAGCACCAGTAGGGGCAGGAGGGACGAAAAAACCCAGTCAACCAGTAAGAATGTGCTTTTTTCGTGTATTTGTACACTAAATGTGACTCCTTCTCCCTCAAAAGCAAATATTCCTACTTCCACCTTTGCATCTCTACTAGCTTCTTTCTGGCAGCGTCACTAGACACACACACACACACACACACGCACACGCACACACACACACACACACATATATAAATATATATATATATATATATATATATATATATATATATAAGAAACTGTCTGAATACTTACCCCTCACTCACCGTTTTACTCAAAGTCTTCTGGTAGTTAGCCGGAGAAACTGTTTCATTGAACATTGACATAATCACAAGTTCTGGAAAAGAAGAGACGATTCTCAGTTACTTAACCACCACGAAGTTTATGGCCATTTTGGTATTAACTTTATATCTAGATTGAGGGGCGGCCAAGATTGAATTTTCACCCGTGTGAGGTGGTTTTCTTCGCGCCCCTTCCTTTCCACTGTTCCATCCCGAACTTTCAACCCTGACTCCCTATTTCCTAAAATGGATAAAAATGACCACTTATAAATTTATTGTTTTAATGAGTAAAAATACCGTTTTTTTATAATATCTCACGTGTTACCATTCAAAAGAGGTTCATTTTAGTTACTTGTTTATTTCGTACATAATGACATCAAAAGGAGATGAATCTCTTAGCTTAAATTGCTACATGATTTTGCAGTATAATTATTGTGTTATGCAGCAGTAACTTCAATTAATTCTTGTCTACACAAATCCAATTTCTTAAAAAATACATAGCTACGCTTACGTAATCATACATAAAGTTTTGGCGCTACTCAAGCGGGACGTCCCTTTTGGTGCCCCGAAGGTTGCGCCCCGGGCTGTCACCAGAGTTACCCTGCCCTTAAGCCACCTCAAATAGATTCCCTCTAGGTCGAGAATTCTGGATCAAGCCGTTTAAATGAAACGCAATACTTTTGCAGATTTCCCTGTTTACCTTCTTGTATTAAACTTTTTTACTCATTTGAAATAATTATGATAATCTAAGGATTCCAAATCTATAATCGTGTAGCTAATTTATCCATTATATTTAAGCAAAATACAACCTCTGACAATAAACTTCGGTGAATGATCCTGAATATCGAACGTAGACGAATTCTTAATGAAACCTACCTTACTGTCCTTCGAAATGGTCTCCTCCCATGGCTATGCACCGTTGAGAACGGTTGTACATGTCCTGGAAACTTTCAGAAAAGTCTTCTTTCGGGATGGTGTTCAAGACCCTCGTCACCTTCTGTTGGATGTCCGGAATATCCTCAAATCTCTGAACTTTCAAAGCGATTTTGAGGCGTGGGAGGAGAAAGAAATCTGGAGAATTCAGATCCACATTTCTTGCAATGCATTGTTACAGAGGATGAGAGATGGTGTGTGAGGTACGACCCTAAAACGAAACGCCAAAGCATGGAATGGCGTTCTCCTGCATCACCCCGTCGGAAGAAGGTCAAGGCCGAAAAATTGTTTTTCCCTCCGTAAAAATTCCTTCATCGTAATGAAAATTTAGTATGGTGTAGGCAGAAATGTTCTAAACACCATTCATCGATTCTTTTTAAATCATTAATAATAATGATAATTTTGTCTTGGAGTCAAAATAAATGTGTCAATTGAAGAGTTATGAAGCACATGCAAATTCATTGCTCTGTGCATTAATTTTCCAGTATGCAAAATATAATTTCCTATTCATCAACAAATGGTGGAACACAGAGGCACAGCGGAGCATGGTGTTACCACAGGTAACAGCAAAATGTAAAGAAATTAGAAAGATTTGTTTCAATAAAATTTTCAATTACCTTCGGATTCTGAATTATTATCAGAATCATAAGTTCCCAGCAAAGACAATGCACTACTCAGGGCCGTTGATGGTACAATTGGAGTTGCCTCATCACCCTTCCCCTCCCATTCATTGTCACTGAACTGCTGTTCAGGAGTTGACGGCACTTGCGGTTCTTCCACTGCTTCTTTATCTCGGCTCTTAAAACAGTAGAATTTATTAATCATAGGATACCATATGCAGTTTTACAGGGTAGGTGGTGTAAAATTATTTTAAAAAACATACATGCACCAACGGAAGATAAAGATGATAATACTAAAGTTGATTTTTATACAGAGTTAGAACAGGTCTTTGATAAATTTTCTCAGTATGATATTGTTAGAAATGAAACAAACAGCAAAAATAAAAATATCAGAGATTTATATAAAGGTGTAAATGAGTTTAGAAAGGGGTGGAAACCTAAAGTAAACTTGATAAAAGATAAAGACGGTGATTTTCTAGCTGACCCAAGCGATATTCTAAATAGATGGAATAACTACTTTAATGACCTTTTAAATGTCCATGTAGGAGATAAATCAGAAGTAAATGAAGTACACACAGCAGAACCTTTAGTTCTAGAACCTAACTTGACTGAAGTTAAAGATGCTATTAAAAGGCTAAAGAATAACAAAGCACCTGGCATTGATTTAATACAAGTTGAGTTAATTAAATATGGTGGAAATTCATTAATATGTCAAATTCATAAATTAATTTGTTTAATATGGAATAAAGAAGAAATCCTTCAACAGTGGAAAGAATCCATAATTGTTCCTGTGTTTAAAAAAGGTGATAAAATGAACTGCAATAATTACCGTGGAATTTCTCTACTCTCAACAACATACAAAATACTGTCTAACATTCTTTTAACAAGACTAACCCCATATGCTAATGAAATTATAGGTGATTATCAATGTGGATTTAAACGTAACAGATCAACTACAGATCAAATTTTTCACATCAGACACACACTTGAAAAAAGGTGGGAATATAAACAAAAAGTGGGAATATAATTCATTGATTTCAAAAAAGCATATGATTCGGACAAAAGAGATAAATTATATAATATATTAGTAGAGTTTGGAATACCTAAGAAGCTTGTTAGTATGATAAAAATATGCACCAGTGAAACAGAAAGTAAAATTCGTGTGGGTATTAATATGCGTGACAAATTTACAATTCATGATGGGTTAAAACAAGGAGATGCATTATCTCCATTGCTCTTTAATTTTGCCTTAGAATATGCTGTTAGGAAGGTAAAAGAAACTAACGAAGGACTAAAATTAAATGGTGTGACTCTGTTGTTAGCATATACAGATGATGTAGACTTACTGGGGGATGATGTGAATACAATTAAGAATAATGCTAAAATATTTTTCAAAACTGCTAAAGAGATAGGTTTGGAAGTTAACAAAGAGAAAAGTAAATATATGCTTACAGGCCGAAACCAAGTGTTAGGTAATAATCAAAATCTAATTATTGATAACAACTCGTTTGAACCAGTTTCCAAATTCAAATACTTAGGAGTAATATTAACAAATGAAAATTATATTAAAGAGGAAATAAAAAGTAGGTTTAATTCAGGAAATGCATGTTACTTCTCTCTTCATAAACTTTTGACTTCTCGTTTCATAATTCTAAGAAACTAAAAGTTAAAATATACAAAACAGTAATTTTGCCTGTAGTATTATATGGATGTGAAACTTGGTCCTTTACATTGAAAGAGGAACATAAATTGAGAGTATTTGAAAATGAGATCGTTAGGAAAATCTTTGGACCTAAAAGGGATGAGGAGACAGGTGAGTGGAGAAGGTTACATAATTTAGAACTACATAATTTGTATTCATGTCCAGATATTATTAAAATAATTAAATCAAGATGACTTAGGTGGGGAGGCCATGTGGCACGAATGGGAGAGGAAAGAGGAGTTTACAGGATTCTTTTTGGGAAACCTGATGGTAAGAGACCTGTAGGAAGGCCAAGACGAAGATGGAGGGACAACGTTGAGATGGACCTAAGGGAAATCGGTATGGATGGAAAAGAGTATATAGATCTTGATCAAGATAGGGAAAGATGGAAGGCCTGTGTTGCTGCAGCCATGAACCTTCGGGTTTAAGAAGGCTAGAGAGTTAGTTAGTTAGTTAGTTAGTAGTTAAAAATTCCTTGTGGATCATGCCACCACTGTCAGAGAAAGTGATAAGCATCGTCTTGATGCGTGATTTTTCGGCCTTGACCTTCTTGTATTTTGTGAATAAAATTTAATAGTATATGATGTGATATTCATTGTTTGAATTTGACTAACTAACATGCAAATGAAGCAAAAGAAAAAAAAAGAAGGAAAATAGTGTTACATCTTTTAACACACTTATCAAATGCACCCTCTATGATACTGTTTATTTTCTGAATATATCTAAAATAGAAAATCTACTTTTGGATCTAAATCTCCCTTGAAGTAGCATACTGATCTTGAGTATTAAATGGGGTATATACCCAAGTAGATCTCCACACATATTATGAATAGTAATGTTTCTAATTGTCCTGAAAATTATAATAGTTTAATATTAAAATATGCGTAATTCTTTGGGACATCACATTCGAAAGTTTGTTTTAAGTTCATTTTATGCTCCGATAGTTTAATCAGGATTGGACCTACAGTTTTAAAATGAAATCTGAATCTTTATGCAATATCTCTCTACTGAGGATCAAATCTGGTACTCATTGATTACAAGACAACAATGCAATTGGGAAAGCACAATCAGAAACTCACATACGGTAAAACAAATTACATTTTGACTTACGTAACTTTTGTACAAAAAGAGGGAGAGATACATGAATCTTATATTTGTCTGTGTGGATAATTTTTAAAGATTGAACTAGAAAATCACGCTGTGCGTGAACGTTCAGTAAGGGGGATAATTGACTAAGATGTAAATAGTTCTTGCACGAAATGAAAACAAATATGGATAGCTGTAGAGACGCTCGCAAAAATTTTCGATGTGTATTGAGGTCTCCTTGGTTATCTACCGAATTGATGAAAATAACGATTCTTATTTGGGCAAGAAGTGGCAACTTTAAAAAACTCCTCCCCAAAGCAGCCATCAGGGAACCAGGATTTTGTCAAAATAACCATTCCGCGCTGTGATTGGACACCGGAAATACAACGTCAAAACTATAAAAGAAACGAATTTTAAAAGCAGGAATAGAAGCAAAAACGAGTACTGACTACTTATAACAGTATACGTAATACTCCTTTCGAAATTCTTGCACGCCACTGCACATTACTATTATGATAATAAATAAACTTATTGACCACATCTGCTTACCTCCCGCATTGCAGCAGAGCGCACACTACTTGATTTTTCGTGGAGATTGATATCATCCGACCATTCCTCCGTGGTCAGGCCGTCTATCCATTGGTCAGCTGTGGTTCCATCCAGAAGAGACTTTTCCCAATCAGTGTCCAGGATTCTATAGTTGCTGACTCTTCTCATTATGTGCAGAGGTTCCGCCTCCTCAACAATGGATTCCTGAGATTGGCAACAAAACCTTGCTGGTCCACGCCATGTGTCCAGTCTTCATCTTCTTTCACTGGCAAAAGACTTCGGTGTGAAGCGTTGGTTGATGGTCTGCAAGACCACAAACAATTCAAGGTTGGTTAGTTTAAAGGGGCATCCGAAATTCTGTACGATGTGACTGCCTGATCCCTTTGATTAAAAGGTGACAACGTTACACAATATCAGATATCGATTTATTTTATTTGAATTTTTCATATTTAGCGTCGCATTCCGATTCCTATTGGCTAACCCCGTCGATGAGGATGAATGGGGAATAGGTGGAACTGATGATGCAACATTTACCCGAGCTAAAGCCGAGACTGAAACACAGGATCTTCTGTGACGATTACGTGAGTCGACCACTCAACCCTCTAGTCCACTTGTGTGGCTTGCGTGACGTGTGTGCGCACTTCCTTTGATACATACATCTGTTATGAAGCCATGAAGTGCATTTTGGCCCATTTCGATCGTTGGTAGACATTTATTGTGCTAATATTTAGCTAAGGTGAAAATTTATCCGATTGCCCCATGTCAAATGACCCAGCCAACTAAAAACTGATGAAAGTGTTCACATAGTCAACGTTGGTAATTCTATGCTATATAGCCACCCCGATGGCGTAGTGGTAACATCGTCGGTGTAACATACACGGTGGTGGCACAAAGTTGTTCGGCATCCACTTTAAACCGTAGGGCCAGTCTCGATTTCCCTTTCTGTGCATAAATTGGACTTGAAAACGAACTAAATCAAATAAATACCTTAGATTTTGGCCTATAAATTCAATGTATCCCTAAATTCTATAATGTGAATATGTTATCTTGTGTACAATGTGTGTGTGTTGGGAAGGGGAGAGGGGGTATTCACGGCAACGTTGTACGACTGTATGACTTGTGGTCTTTAAACTGTTGGTCCAATTTCGTTTATCCCAGCTGAGCATACAGTGGACGAAAATCAAACTTTTTGGCCTAATTTACCCAGGTGTCCTTCAGATTTTTTTTTTGAAAAAAGAATCCAATTTTCAAGTAAATCGAATATTCACATGCACACCGTGATGCATCTCACCTTCCTTACTTTCATAATGACTGCGTCATCATCGCCTACAGTTCCGGTCAAGCAAAGGAAGTATAATGACAATGTGCATTTGCGAAATGTTCAGAAAAGCAATATGGAAGATGTCCTTGGCAACATAAATTATATCCGGTCATATAACACATTAGTTGTCCTTTTACATACCGAAGCGACTTTCATCGTTGCTATGGCATTCCCTGTATGAAAACTGATTGCACTTTCTACAACCTGAGCGTTTATTAAGGGGTGAAAAGCTGTTATTCACGATAGCAAAATAAGAGTTAAAGTGAGGGAATGTGAATATACACTAAATAGTTAATGAACAATAGAACGTCGTTACTCATTGTATGCACAAATATGAGAAGGATCTTTAAGATGTGTTTACGTAGAAAAGCTGACTGAGTTAACAAAGGACGTTTATTATACGACAGTTACGCCTTCATACGGATCGAGACGGATAAATTTTTAGAAAAACTAATTTTGTTTTAATATATTCCCTGGAACCTCCCTGTACCTCCTGAGAAATATCACCAAACATCGAAGTTGGGGAACATAAATACATTTTGAAAAATGTGCGCCATTTTCGAAATTTAGAAAAATTGCGTTGGCCATAACGATAAGACATAAAATGAGTAAGTTTGAAGGAATAAAACTTGTTCCAAATTTCACTTTAATTCATTGATTGATAGATAGATTTTGTTAATTTTAATCTGCTATTCTGCCACCTTCTGTTCTCGAAAATGAGGATGAGGGATAATATGATGACCATGATGAAGGGACATTCACAAATAAAATATTTAATATTGCAAAATCGAATAAAATCAAACGTTGTATCAGAAAGACTATTGACTGAAATACGTAAATTACGATCTAGTTTATTTTACTTCGCGGTTTGTGCCTCTTGGCTAATTTGCAAAGATGGGGATGAGTGATGAAATTATGAAATTGATGAACGGACATTCACAAACAACCAAGCCCGAGCGGGATTCGAACCCGGGACCCTTGGCGTTGCCTACCTTAGATTTTGTACGTGGTGGAGTTTGCTTTGCTTTTCTTTCATCCATTTTCCCCCGCAAAATACATGAACACTTTTATTCTTGTCTTTTGGCTCCGTTAGCTCGTACCCCCTCCTCCGATTAGGATATAATTGATGTCCGGTTCTTTTGGACCCTTCCCGCTACATTCATTTGAATGTTTTTCCACCCTCCAACTTTTTCTCACACGTTTTCGTTAGTTTTTCGTCGTTCAGGCCACCCGACGTATTTAGCGCGTCTCGCTACCAAGGACGTAGCCATACAGCCTAGTGGGGCTAAACCCTACAGTCTCGCCACACCTTATGGTTTGCAATTCCTTATTAATTTTATGTTCTTTGAGGATCTTTCCTCTCCCACTCCTTCCTGTTTTTACCCTTTTTACTTTTTACTGAATTTTTACATTGTTATATACATTTTATGGATTTTTTTACATGACGTTTAGTGTCTACCCTCTCAATCACAGTTCTTTTTTGTTAATATTTTGTAATGCGGCCCTTACAGAATATTTCCTATATTCCTATAATATGATGACCATGATGAAGGGACACTCACAAATAAAATATTTAATATTGCAAAATCGAATAAAATCAAACATTGTATCAGAGAAACTAATGACTGAAATACGTAAATTACGATCGTATCACAAAATGAATTTTAGCGATTAGTTCGTCTGTTTGCAAGAGCCATACTACAAAACCGGAAATTTGAAATACAGAAAATAAATATTGTCGTGTTGCGGCATAAATTATACTGATGTGTTCAAACGTGCCTTATGACGTTGTTGACAGATTTAAGGTATAAAACATTTCAACTCGAACTAAACGCATTCCGTGAGAAATATTCATAAATTATGCATTCACCGAACCGTAGCAGGTTGAGTAAAAGTACATTATGTCAGTGTACACAGGTGTACGAGCTGGAACAAATTTGTGGCTTGTTAAAATAAGTATATTACTCCGAGTCACGAATATGGCGAGAATGTGCAGGAAATTACAGTGTGTTGGTTCCCAAATAACGATATTTTATTTCTAATTAAATTATAAAGTCATTCTATTGTATTGAAATACCTGTAATGCGACATGGTTTCCCACGCTATAAATGCTAACATATATTTATTATTTATGTTCATTGAGGATCTATCAAGTTTTGTCAGTTCTTGTAAATAATTTAGTTATAAATAGTTGTATGTGTGTTTGTTAGTCCTCACGTCAAGAGCCAGACTGCTGGTTGAACATAGCCTTTACATAATTATATAACATAGATTAATCGTACGCAAAAGTATCTACACAAGTTAAGTGCTTATTGCAAAATGGAAATTTATTTAAATTTGCGACCTAAGTTTCAGCATTGAGAATTAAGATCTGATCAAGAAAAGTCGTGTTCAACTTACCTGTATCTTTCCTAGACTGTCCCTCTTTGAGATCAATGTTGATAGTCCGATCCAGATCAACCAGACTGCAGGATTACTACGTAGCAGAGGCCTTTTTATAAACCAATCTTTAACTATTCCTACCATACATAACACCCCTTCCAGTCTCATCATTGTCTCATTGCGAAATAACCACACAAAAGTTCGTGAATTGTTATAGTGTTATCATTTGCTTTTATATTCATATCCCCTGCCGCTGTTAAAAATAATATTTTTTTCATGTGCTCCATAGGATAGGAATAGAATGACAGAGGAGGTATAGTGGAGCAAACAGGAAGTGTCAATGGCATGCTCTCCTGTTGCTGATGTTATCTTAGTCACGACAGCTGACGAACTGTATCGGCTTCTTGTTGCCAGAAGTTCTCGCAAAACTTTTTGCCAGTTGTATTGGGGATATTTCTGTACTATGTGCGACTCGAGCAAATTTTGTTTGCTGTATTTGTTGCATAAGTTGCACACCGTTAGGTGGGTAAAATCAGTCTGTCGTACGAGTCCATGTATGTATTATAGTAGAGCTTCTGTATACACTTTTTGAAGAGGTTGACAATTTCACTTGCTTCACGGATGCCTCAAACGAATGTGTCTGATATGTTCGTAAAATGTCAGATTTGCTGCGTTTTCTGTTGTTTAAATCTGGTAAATATGAGGTGGTTAAACAGTGTTATAGTTTTTATTCGTTTATCGACAACCTCCATCCCCCTTTGCAGGGGATGTAGACTGTCTTTTGGTTCACTCTGAAAACTTCTCCTGTCCATAAGAAACGGTTTAACTTTTAGTTATTCGTGCTTTGTTGCGGGCATCGCATGAGCGTATTTGAGCGGCATACCATAATTTGGAAAAGATATATACGTTTGCGATTTTAACTCTCGTGCACAGGGTGAAGGGTCGTAGTATAAATTTATTTATGGCATAGTTTATATTTTGGCATAATGTGTCTCAACTAAGTTGTATACCTTCCTTCGTTTGCAAAATACACTCCTAGTATTTTAATTTGATCTACTATTGTAAATTGCACATGTATGGTAGGTTCTAGGCGTTTTCCTAGAGGTAAGCAGCATATCTTAGTGGTATTTATAAAGTACCAGATTCAATTTCACATTGGTGAATGCTAACGTTTTTGCTCCTGTTTTGTTCTGGCATTGTACTGTAACATCGTCTATGTATGCACTGACCGTAAACTGTCCCTCTGGGTTATAAGAGTTAACGTCCTTGTGACAATGTTGTAGAAAAGGGTCCAATGCCATTACGAAAAATGGTAGTCTTAAGGGGACGCCTTGAGGAAGTCCTATTTTTATTGGACATTTGGGTGACACGAAACGATTGATTTTTACTTTTAAATCTATAGCTGTTATAGGTCTTTTTTTAAAAAAAAAAAAGAACAGGAATCCATTACTTCTTTAATTTCCATGAAAAAAAAACAATGGTCATACTACGTTACTATAATAATAATCCAAAAGCGCAACAGCCCAATATCGGGCGAAGGCTTACCTTGCTGGCCTCCCTCCCACACGAGTCACCAAGGGGGCGTGGAGATCTGCAGCCAGACTAGGAGAACGGGTGGTCAGCCCGACCGACCCCCAGCCGTTGTAGGACTTCGCGACCGGATTACGCTCACTCACTCGGAGCACCCCAATTTCCTCACGATGGTGGGCTGCCACCGGCCCTATACGTAGGCCGAATAAATTCCGACCAGAGCCGGATTCGAACCTACGCCGTCCCGCAGCGAACGATCTCAAGACGAGTGAACGCCTCGGCTACGGAGGAGGACATACTACGTTACTAGGAGCTCCAAATTCGGGAAGAACCTCACTAATTAATTTTCTACTGTCAGAGTCAAGAAAATTAGTCCCAGAATTATCATATTGGACAACATAAATTATGATGTTTTCCTACTGTTTCAATGGGACCTTATATGTTTTAAGAGTTCTAGTAAATAGTCGTATCTTACTCTGTCGAATGCCTGGGAATAGTCTACTGAAATGAAGAATTTGCCGAGTTGCTCGTCCTGGTTTGTTATTACTGTTTCTTGCAATAAATTCAGTAAATTATGTATTTGTTTAGTTCCTACTACCCCATATTGGTAGGGCGTTGCTAGCTTGTTCAGGAGTAGTTATAATCTATTTGGTTAGTATGCTATGATCTGTATTAACTAACGTTATCGGTCTGTAATCTTCCATGTGTCCGTAATGGCGACTCCTT
This sequence comes from Lepisma saccharinum, assembly GCF_977018435.1. Lineage (NCBI taxonomy): Eukaryota > Metazoa > Arthropoda > Insecta > Zygentoma > Lepismatidae > Lepisma > Lepisma saccharinum. The sequence continues at coordinate 105,274,846 of NC_139232.1, forward strand.
GGTATTAAAATAACTGTGTCTTTTGTTCTGTAAGGTTCTTTCCCATTCTTCTTTATCCCGTGTTAACCCATGTAGTTAGTGTGTCGCCCCATAATATTTTGTATGCACTTGTTGCGATGCCATCTTCTCCGGGTTCTGATATGTGTGCTCCCTGCATTACCGCTTTATACAGTTCCTCTTTGGTATGTGGCTTTTCGAAGTCGGGTATTTCGTCTGGTGTAAGGCGGTGTGGTTGTATATGTGTATGCATTATGTGTCTTGATACATACTCGCGAAAGTATTTAGATTCTAAATAGTTGTATGCTATCTGTTGAATATTCTTCTCTTTATTATTTCCGTTATATAATTTTGTTTTTGCCGCTCCTCATAGATATTGGTGACGTGAGTTAAATTAATATGTTCTGTATCTAAGTTTGGGAGCGTACTGCGAATTCGTATTTCGTCCACTTTGGTTGCCTACATCCGAAGTGGTTGTGCTTTTACTTTTCAATTTATTGCGTTTCACGATCTCATTGCTGTTAGTCATACATTTCATGTAATACTGCGTAGTAGAAATTTCATTGTTATACCAATCTCGTAGTTTGTCCCAAGAATATTGTTGACAAAACGTTCTAAAATGCGGTTTGAGAATTTCGTGCCACCACCGGTGGATGTTTCCTTCATATAACGGCAGTTTGATCTATTTTGTCCAGTGCTATTCGAACTGCTTCATCTGTTAATTGCGATGTGTTCATCTTCCAGTAGGCCTCCCCGCAGTGGCAGCGTCGTCGCCTTGTAATCAAGGGGTCACGGGTTCCATACCTGGTGGAGGCATATGGCACAGTGGTTCGGATTCCACTTTAAACTGAAGGTCCAGTCCCGATTAGCCTTACTGTGCATAAAGTGTACTTAAAACACCAACTCAATCAATCAATCGTTTTCCAATAGCCCCTCTTAATTCCTATTATCGGTATTGGTGATTTCATAGTGGTAATCAAAGCCTAATGATCACTGAAGGCTGCAGGTAATAGTCTAACTGATGTAATTGTTGATTCAACGCGTGGGAAATGTAGCCCCTGTCTCAGGGGTGCCCATCCCCCCAAAAATCATGTCATGCGTCCCCTCAAATCATATCGTAATCCTCACGAAGTGTTTAATTACGACAGCGTGTCTACCAAGAATAAACTTTTTCCGTAGCTTTACTGAGCACTATATTTGATCTGCTCCTCCTCCCTGAACCGGGTTTCCCATCATTCGAGACCGCCCCTAAAATCGTTCATCGTCATCCCCCCAAAATAGTTCGGATGAATACGTAATAATGTATGTCTATTTGATTGAAATACCAAGTTAAACTGTCCATATTTTTAAATTTAATTTAATTTATTTTTCGGTTGATATCCTGATGTAAAATAGATTTTTCTGTATTCAGGACTTTTCAAATAAATAAATAAATTGATCGATTTTCGAAAAACTTATTGATTGGTTCAATGTAGTAAATTTAATTATGTAAATATGCATTTTAATAGTGTTTATTTTATAATTTTAGTATTTAACAAAATTATTTACACAACTTAAAATAATGAAAGAAAATTCAAACCAAATAACATGCTCCAGATGTATGACCGATTTAATTATTGTTTCACGAGACATACAGAACGCTACCTAGAAAATCTTACACTCAGAGCAATAATATAATACGATGCACCTGCTTTAAATGAAGCAATATACCAACACTAAGCACTATATTTTAAGAAGTGATGTTATTCATGAATATCGAGAATATCGTTTGTCTTGTAATGCAGCTATAGTATAAAATTTCAAAATCACCTGAGTAAAGCTCCAAACACGCATTCTCGTAAGAGAACATTGCGAGCGAAACGAGCAAGAAAATGTTTACATTCATTTCTTTTCAGGCTTTCAAGAATATTATTTTAATGGGATGTCAATACTTTCTTAGGATCCCGAGATGTTTAATCTTTCCCAGCTTCTCTTTTAGTAAGCTCGGGTCGAAAACGTGTGGATATCATATCGCTAAATACAGTCTCCAAAATTTCATGTTCGAACTCTCTCCACTACAGAAATCCCTCGACAACCTAAGATTTAGCACTTTATCAAGTGCTTCATTTTTCTCGGCCTTTAAATTTAATACTCAATCCTACCACAAAAATGTCCATGCCAATTTTAGACTTACTTTTGATATTGAAGAGTGGATATTGCCTCCTCCAAAAAGTTGATTCTCAGTCTCCACACCAGAACCTCCGCAATAGCCTAAGACAATAGTAATACACAAGAATTGGATACCCCTCAATTTAGTGCTCAATTCCCCTCTAACTAAAATTTCCGCCATAATCTAAGACCTAGAGTTGGATACTGTCACCCCCAAAGTTTAATTCAGAATACCCCCAGAACACACGTGTCAATTAAGGCTTAATATGTAAGAGTTGGATATTTCTCCCGCCCCTTCGATAATACCCTTAAACACTTTCTTTTCTTCAGCTAATGGATTAAATTTGGTGCATTTAAGGTGTAAAATGTTTACATATATTTTGCAAAAATATATAAATATTGAGTTTTATATTATTTGAAGGGAACAAATCCCCCCAAAAATTTCGATGGCGCATCGTGCACCATATCCCCCCCCCCCTTGGGCACCTCTGCCCTGTCTTGTCGTGAAACACTACTTGCGATAACGTATGTACGTATACGGTGGTGCATTTCGTTTTTTTCTCGTTCCACACATCCTTGACCTTTAATTCATGGACTAACGTGTATTGCGGTACGTCTTGCACATAAAAATTGCGCCTCTCTTTTCTGTATCATGATCCTGACAGAGCATAAACGTTTACTATAAACAAAGAATCTATTCTTCCGTAGTAGTACAATCAAGCCGGTTCTGCGCCCGAAAATGAGGCTCGGTGAGGCTCGCCTTAATGGATTTCTCTCGTAAGGCATGAGCCTCATTTTCTCGCAGTGTTGCCAGCTCACCCCAAGAATATTTCACCATGTGATATTTGACAGGCGAAGCTAACCTACAAATGGGAGTTGGCAACACTGGCAACATCAATTGCGGTTCAGTGTTGCCAACTCACCTCAAGAATATTTCACCATGTGATATTTTACAGGCGAAGCTAACCTACAGAGTAGTACAGCAAAGAGAATTCCACGCCCGAAAATGAGGTATAGTGAGGTACACAGTGTTGCCAACCTCTTACTCGAAAAAATCACCAAGGTTTTTGTTTTTGGGTCTAACCTAACCTCAAGCAAGGAGCTGGCAACGCTTGAGGCTTTCTCGCAGTGTTGCCAACTCACCCCAAGAATATTTCACCATGTGATATTTTACAAGCGAAGCTAACCTACGAATGGGAGTTGGCAACACTGACTAGTGGAGGTGCACGGGTTAAGTGCCATCAATTGATGTTGCCAGTGTTGCCAACTCACCTCAAGAATATTTCACCATGTGATATTTTACAGGCGAAGCTAACCTACAAATAGAAGTTGACAACACTGGTAACATCAATTGCGGTTCAATGTTGCCAACTCACCTGAAGAATATTTCACCATGTGATATTTTACAGGCGAAGCTAACCTACAAATAGAAGTTGACAACACTGGTAACATCAATTGCGGTTCAATGTTGCCAACTTACCTGAAGAATATTTCATCATGTGATATTTTACAAGCGAAGCTAACCTACGAATGGGCAACACTAACTAGTGGAGGTGGCCGTCCGAATCAGCAGCAGATGTCACCTAAAGCGCTGTTTCATCCGGGACTCAGCCAATCTCTGTTGTCCGAATTTGCGGTAGACGTGGAGTCGGAGGGAGGCGCGACAGATGCACGCTTGAACTCGCTGTGACGCTGCGCTTGGCAGCCATATATTCTAACTTTCACTTTGTACAGACAACATTTACTGATTAGAGGATGTAAAACTCAGTTATATTTTAATATTTTTTCGATAATACTGAAAACGTAAATGATGAAATAGCGTGTTATATTTTTAATGTGAGTAGTTAGGTGGAAATTATTGTCATGTGGGTGAAGTTCGGGCTGACACCTGGCGGGAAAAGTGACAGCCGTACTACAAGGGGGACATGCAGATTCGGACGACTTGGACGTGACTTTGACGGCATGCGAGAGCAATGGGGAGAGAACGGGATGGAGTGCTTGCCAATCCGGACACGGCTTTTGTAAACCTCTCTTGCAGGCGATGTGCCACACACGCGCGCGCGCGCCTATCGGTAGATTATGTTTCGCGTATTTATTTGTTGCGCTGACACAGCGTGATGAGTAAATAATGCATTTTCTCATTTTTGAAGTACGAATGCACTTTATCGTAATCTTCCAAGTCCCGGGGACACTAATGTTTGTATATCGTGACTTTTGTAAACGTCTCTCGGGAACGATGTGCCACACACACACACGTGCACGCGCTGGCGCCTCTTATTATTTCTGTATTATGGCGCAAACACATCTAGAAAAAACTACAATTTTGCTCCCTCTCCTCTCTGCGTGTGCTATCAACAATACGTAGGCCTTGGGACGACGAAAGTTACACAACGGTGAGCCTCGTCAGTACACCTACCCCGCAACATCTGGAGCATGCAAGTACATAATAGCGGGTCGCTTGGGTGTATACAATTTGTTTTGTTTATATTTTGTTTCAGAGCGAGCGAGATAACCGGAGCATGCAGGCACACAACAGCGAGCTGGGATGGAAGATCGTCAGCATATCCGGAGCGTGCAGGTACATAATAGCGAGCTGCTTGGGCGTTAGCGTGGCTTCGCCGGATGCAATACACACGATGCTTAGGTTACAACAGGTTGTTAACATTAGCTTTGGGGAAGAATATTCTAGAGAAGATTGTCTCAGAACATTTTCATAGTTTCACACTTCTATTAGATTGGTAGAAAAATATATTAGTGGGCAATAAAATCTGAAGAAGATTTGTGTCTAGCAAAAATAAGCTAAATAGAATTACACATGCATACAATATTTATTTTTTTTCTATCTACAATCATATTTTTCTTATATATTTTTTCAATTTTTTATAGGGTTGATTAAAACACATATTTGAGGAAGACAACACTCTACCACCAACCGATCACATATAAATAAACATACCCAAAAAAAAAAAAATGCGCTCCATGAAAAGTTGCCCTGTGTGCAAAACAGCCATATCAAGCAAAAATTTTGCAAGACATTGTCGCACCTGCGTGCCAAGCAAGCATTTGGCTGCCACCGAACTGTGTTCCGGATGCAATAAACATATTACAATTGCGTATGTCAAGAAGCATAAGCTTACTTGCCTAAGCAAAAATACATCTGGGGCCCAGCCTTCGACCTCCACCAAGAGGAAGGCAGAAGCAGCCTCCATCAATGCACCACTCGCCAAACGCGTCAAGCCTGCGATAAAAGCAGACCAGTCTGCTTTCCAGCGTTCGTTAGAGGACTTTCCTTTTATTTCGGAGGGCTCATGCGACGTGCGTAGCTTTTTAGAGAACGTGCAAGCGCAAATTATTTCCGTCCTCGGCGATGCGCTTGCAACGCACTCCACTAAATTCTACGCATCGCTATGTTGTCGGTACAAGAAGCCGTCTGATGAAATTTACAGCTTCTGCCACAACACCAAGGCGAAGACGTTGCATCTGGCGGATGTCGACAACCTCGAGGTCATCTACAACAAGTTTGTCGAGGAGCTGGTGGCAAAGCAGGAGGAACATCAAGCCAAGGGCTCGGGGGGTTCGCTGTGTGGCGAGCCTCACGAACTGCGCGTCAAACTTTGCAAGTTTGTACCTCTCTCCGCCTCCAGCTACGTCCGCTTACCAGAAGCGATTGAGGATAAAAAGGCCGTCCTGAACATTCAAAACAGTGACGCCAAGTGCTTTCTCTGGTCGGTGCTTGCAGCATTACACCCTGTCGACCGGAAAAACCATCCACACCGAGTTAACCACTACCTACCCTACGAGCCAGAGCTGGAAGATGCGATGGTTGGGATCGACTACCCGGTGGCGCTTTCGGATATTCGTAAGTTCGAGGCCCGTACACACAACCCTCGGTTGGCTATCAACGTTTATGGCCTCACCGGCAAAGATGTGGTGTACCCCATTCGGGTGAGCGACGTAGACGACGACGGTGCGCAGGAAATTCACCTTTTGCTCATCAAGGATGAAACTCGCTATCACTACACTCTTATTCGCTCGCTTTCTCGGCTTGTTTCGAGCCAAACAAGCAAACACGAACACCACAAAGAAGTTTGTCGCAGGTGCTTGTCAATGTTCGACGGACAGAATCAACGCAGTTACCAACATGTTCGAGGTCCCAACATCGCTGTCGAGAAGCTCGCTAACCACAAGCTCTACTGCAAAGCCAACGAACCGGGGGTGACAGACTTGCCCAAACCTGGCACCGTGGAGCGTTTCCACATGCACGGTGCCATGGTGGAGCACCCTGCTATCATCATCGCGGATTTCGAGGCCTTCCTCAAACCCCTGTCCACTTGCGACCCCGATCCTGAAGTTTCTTCCACCACCCCTTACCAACTCCACGATGCATCCAGTTTCGCTTACGTTGTGGTGCGACGAGATCAACACATCGCCCCCGAGCCCTATGTGTACCGTGGTCCCGACGCAGCCAAACACTTCCTCGAGAGGATGGTTGTCGAGGCCATCGAAATAGGGAAGGTATTGTTGGCCCCCAAGTCTATGCTCCCGCTGTCCACCGACGATCAACATAGACACGACGAGGCCATCGCTTGCCCTGTCTGCGTCAAGGAGTACACTACCAAAAACCATAAAGTCCGTCACCACGATCACTTTAACGGTAGATACGTTGGTCCTTGGTGCAACGACTGCAACCGCTTGGCCCGGGACCCGCGCTTCATCCCTGTGTTTTTTCACAACGGCTCGGGGTACGACTTTCACCACCTGATCAAGCATCTTGGGTACGACGACATGCGAATCAACGTCCTGGCACAAAACGAGGAGCGTTACATCAGTGTGAGCAAGCGAGTGTCGATCCCAGAATCCGGCTCTACCGTCGAGCTTCGCTTCCTCGATTCCCTGAGGTTCCTCTCGGCCAGCCTCGATGCCCTTGCAGGGAAGCTGAGCAACGAACAAATGCTCATTACCTCTGCGAATTTTCCAAACTTGGACGCCAGTCTCTTCAGGCGTAAGGGGGTCTACCCCTACGAATACGTCACCGACTCTACCAAGTTTGCGGAGACGTCGCTACCTCCCCAGGCGAAGTTCTACAGTCAGCTACGAGGCTCGAACATCACCGACGAAGAATATCATCACGCCCAGTCCATGTGGCGCGAGCTAGGTTGTCGAACTCTCGGAGACTACCACGACGCCTACCTCAGACTTGATGTGACGCTCCTCGCCGACGTGATCCAGGCGTTTCGTGCAACTGCGAAGACCATCTACCACCTGGATCCCGCCTACTTCTATAGTCTCCCCGGACTGGCGTGGTCAGCCATGTTTCTGGTGACGAAAATTGAGCTGGAGCTTCTTTCGGACGTAGACATGATGCTGTTTGTGGAGCGCGCCGTGCGGGGTGGAATGGTCCAGGTGTCGCAACGGCACGCGTGCGCCAACAACCATCACATGGCTACTGGCTACGACTCTACCCAACCGTCGAGCTACATCATGCACACGGACGTGAATAACTTGTACGGGCACTCCATGATGCAGCCACTCCCCTTTAGAGGGTTCGAGTGGGCTGATCCCTCCAACTTCGACGTTGAAGGTTTCGACGATTCGGAACATGGGTTCTTCGCCGAGGTGGACCTTGAGTTCTCCGAGAAGCTGCAGGATTTGTTTTGCGATCTTCCCCCTGCACCCGAGTTCAAGTGTCCACCCGATTCCAACCAGAAGAAGCTCGTCATGGATTTCGAACCCAAGAAGAATTACGTTCTTCACTACCGGAATCTCCGGTGGTTGATGCAGCGAGGGGTTACAGTCCACGTAGTTCACCGCATCCTCAAGTTCGAGCATTCTCCATGGTTGCGTCCATATATCGAAGTCAACACTAAACACCGCACCGCAGCCACGTCCGAGCTTGATAAGGATTTCTTCAAGCTCATGAATAATGCGGTGTTTGGCAAGACCATGGAGAATGTACGGAATCGCGTGGACATAAAATTGGTGACGGGGAAAGAGCGATGTCGTCAGCTTGTTGCGAGTCCATTGTTCAAGTCTCGAACAATCTATAACGAGCAGCTGGCTCTGATTCACATGAGGCAAGGTGTGGTGAAACTCACCAAGCCCATCTACGTTGGAGCCACTGTTCTGGATCTGAGCAAGCTCCACATGTTCGAAACATACTACGACATATTACGTCCACACTACGGCCACAACATCTCGCTTCTCTACACGGACACGGACAGCTTGGTGTACCACGTTCACACAGCCGATGCATACGGGGATATAGCCACAGTTCCAGCTCTTGAAGAGCTCTTCGACACCTCAGGCTATCCCCAGCCGAACCAGTACGGTATCCTGGCCAGCAACAAGAAGGTGCCTGGCAAACTCAAAGATGAGAAGGACGGAGATGTGATTCTCGAGTTTGCAGGTCTTCGCGCCAAGGCCTATACCATCAAAGCCGAGGGTGGCGTTACCAAGAAGGCCAAGGGTGTCGGCAGACAGGTGGTTCGGGAGCATCTCACATTCGAGGACTTCGTGGATTGCCTCAAGACCAGGTCGCCGGTTCTAAGAGCAGAACAGCGCATCCAGAGCGTCGACCATGTGTTGACCACCAACAAAGTGAGGAAGATTGCCCTGGATCCCAACGACGACAAGAGGTGCGTTCTCCAATGTGGAATCCACACACTGCCGTGGGGGCACTATCGTTTAGCAGAAAGCAAAACCTGCAACATATGCCCATCTTCAACAGAAGATTCATAAAACAAAACAAAAAAAAAAAAAAAAAAAATTATTTTGTTAGTCATTACAAAAAAAAACACTGACTGTTATTACAAAAAACTTTGACCGTATTTTAAATAACCAGCATACTATGAATCTCTTTGGTTTCCGAAAACAAACCAACATGGAGACTGTACATCGCGCGACGACAGATCATGAATTTCTACCTTCCATGTTAACTAAACTCAACGGTCTACTGATTGTTCACCTTAACAGCATTTGGACGAAATTGGATGACGATGTGGGCAAGATGTTTTACGTCTTCAACAACAATTTACATTTTTACAAAATTCCGATCGATGGAAAACTTCAAATCACCGTGAATCCGGAAAACGTAGGCGAAATCAAAATATCTACCGGCAAGAATATTTTTCGAATCAAGCACGACAAGATGCTTTCTAACATTACGTACGATGTTTCTGCAGGAGATTACCTGTACGTTGAACTCCTAGGAGATTACGACAAACTTATTCCTCTCTTCGTAGAATTACGAATCGTCTATCCTATTATAAATAACCGTTAACCAAAATGCCTAACGATATTTTCGGCCACACCAAACGTGTAGACCACGCAGAAGAGATTCTCATGTTGGACGTCCGAATTAAAAAGTTGAGAAGCGATTTGATCGCTTTGCAGGAGACCTTAAACAAAAGTTTAGAGTCGGAGATTGCTACGCTCCAAACGCAATGTCTGGACCCCATTCTGAAAATCGATTCCGAACTGAAAACGCTCATAAAAAATTATGTCGACGTACCTTCTTACGACAACGTTCAAAATATACAGTTGAGCGTGGATAAGCTTCAAAATGATTTGGCCAAATTACAACAATTTCAATCGAAAAATGAAGATTTGGAAAAATTGAAACTCGAAATCGAAGAACGAACTTCGGCAATCGAAAAGAATTTCTCTGAACTTCAAACCGTCGTGAAGGATATTGATGTAGAACGCTTGCACGTCGTTGTTTCCAAATTACAAGAAGAATTCGCCAGCACGTTGGAAGAAATTAAATCCAAGTTACAGACTTTGGAAGATACCATGACGAACCTACCATCGTCAGACGAACTGCAGGTCATCGGCAAAAGCGTCGCGAACATAAAAATTCAATTGGAGGCTTATCAAGATTTCGAACACATTCAAACCACCATCGCTACGCTTCAGGCGTCTCTGGAGTTGATCAACGAAGAAATTAAAAATATTCACGCTGAAGCAAGTGCGTTGACGAGCATACAAGACACGTTGAGCACGGTTCAGCAGAAGATCGAATATTTAGAAAATTTGAACGTCGAATCGAACCTTGCTCATTTTCATCACGTACTGGACAACATACAGGGTGACTTGGAATCGTTACGGACGAGCGTACCTTCGAGCGAAGATTTGGAAAAATTGAAAACGGCGGTGACGGCACTATCCGATTCGAGCGACATCAAAAGTTCGTTGAGCGATCTCGAGAGTAGGGTTGCCAATCTCCCCACCTCCAAAGAATTGCACGCTTTGAAAAGAAGCATATCACGTATGCTGAAACGACTGGAAACGGAAACGGCGAACGTGGAACAGATTCGAGACGAACTTGCTTCGCTGGTGTCGACGCTGCCCACTTCGCAGAGCGTCGCCGACCTTCACACGCAGTTTACCGAGATGCGAAGCATCGTGAACGATCTTACCGAGAAAAGTTCGAAATTGAATCAAGTCGAGAACCTTCAGAGTATCGTCGTCAACATCAGAGATCAAGTTGGAGTGTTGGAATCCACGCAGGAATCGACGCTGGCCTCTTTCGGTGCCAAGTTACAAGAACTCAACGAAAACTACAAGCAGTTGAACGTGGAAGTGAAAATCAAACCGTCATTTTCTACAGTAACGGATACCATCGTCGAACATTTGTTGCCCGTACAAAATACACTGGGACAGCTTCACAGCAACCTCGTTAGCGTCGATACTAAATTCGCTAAACTGCATTCTCTGCAAGCCATCGAAATCAACAGCATACCCAATCAACAGAGAATCTCCACGTTCGTCGAAGGTAACAAACTGTACATGTTACATCCTTATCATCCGTACTACAAGTTTCTCCTCGATGGTACAATTCAGATAAACGAATTTTCGTACTGGTCTCACGGCAGAAAAGCTAGCGTTCCCACCATGACCTTGATATCGAATCGTGGTGTTCAGAAAGCAGGAAATATTCCTCTGGCACGTTGGAACGAAACGCGCAACATATATGAAATACACGAAGACGAAGATCTCACCGTTTTCGACGTGAGTGCCGGCGATAAGCTGATCATTCAAAACACGAGCGAAGTGCCACCCTCTTTGAATCCCATCACGCTGGTGCTTCTCTTCAAACGTAATCTCTAAAAAATGTCTAGGCAAGCCATCGTCGAAGAATTGCATAAACCTGCACGCCGCAACTACGAACGTTTGGCGGTGGTGACCAAGGGCATCGACGACCTCTGGCAAAGTGACCTCGTGGAGATGAGTAGCGGCAATCTAAAAAATGTGCATAAATTGAACAAGGGTAACAAGTACCTCCTCACCGTCATAGACACGTTTTCGAAATTCGCATGGGCTCTACCTTTGAAAGCCAAAACAGGAACGTGCGTCACGGAAGCATTCAAGACAATTTTTCGCGAAAACGGCAGACGACCTCGGTTTTTGCAAACAGACAAGGGGAAGGAATTTTACAATGCCGTATTCCAAAAGTTTATTCGGAAACACGACATTCGACATTATTCAACCTTCAGTCACATCAAAGCCAGCATCGTGGAAAGATTTAATCGAACCTTGAAAACACACATGTGGAAACGATTCACGCTTCGAGGAAATTACAAATGGGTCGACATACTGCCGGAACTCGTCGACACCTATAATGATACGGTACACAGAACGATAGGCATGAAGCCAGCTGACGTTACAAAATCTGACGAGCAGCGTTTAATTTCTACAGTTTACTGTCCAAAGTACACTCCCACGACTACCAAGAAATCAAAATTCAAAATTGGAGACCAGGTGAGGATCAGCAAATTCAAACGCACCTTCGAGAAGGGGTTCACAAAAAATTGGAGCACGGAACTTTTTACGGTGGTTCGAGTTTTACCCGGAAACCGACACACGTATATAATAAAAGATAGTAGCGGCGAGATTTTGAAAGGAAGATTTTACGAAGAGGAACTCTCTAAAACAAAACATCCCGACACGTACCTCATCGAGAAAGTATTGCGTAGGAAAGGCGACAAACTGTTTGTCAAATGGCTGGGACTTCCGGAAAAGAGTTGGATCGACGCGAACGAAGTAATCTTGTGAGTACGTGGAACGTGGTGAAGCGTCTACCGGATTCGGAAAGTCAAACGAAAAAAAAGAACGGTGAGTTGCTTCCCGACAGCATCCGCTGTCTGATCGTAGGTCCTTCAGAGTGTGGGAAAACAACACTGCTCGTGGACAATTTTCTCCTCGCACCGAATTGGTTAGATTGGAAGAACAGGCACCTCTACGTATTTTCGAAAAGTTTGGAGCAAGCGAAATACCAGCAACTGATGAAACTGTACGATGGTCTGGACATTGCAACGTTCTCTTCGGAAATAAAACCACTCGACGATTGTCGTGAAAATTCAGTTGTTGTGTTCGACGATGTCATCCTGGAAAATCAAAATGAAATTCGCAACTTTTTCACGCAAGGTCGTCACAAAGGAATAGATTGCTTCTTCCTAGCTCAAACGTTTTCCAAAATTCCAAAACAGTTAGTACGCGACAACGCTAATTTCATATGTTTGTTTCGTCAAGATCACACCAACCTCAAGCACGCGTACGATGACTACGTAGGCGGAGACATGAACTACAATCAATTTTCGGAACGCTGCTGCTCCCACTGTTGGAACAGTGACGATTTCGGATTCGCGACGATCGACATGACGAGAAAACCCAACGACGGAAAATACAGAAACAAAATCAACGACTTTCTAAACGTTGCAACGTTGTGAGAAACGACGTGTATAAATAACACTATGACGAAACGAAAAATCGAAGACGAAAATCTCAAGTTGCGAAACTACCTCGCGAAACGCTTTAAAGGTTGGAAATCCGAGAATCGCGGATTCTACGAAGAGAAGAAACGTCAAGATCAACCTGTGATCGACGCCATCAGCGATCTAGGTAAAGAAATTAAAGGCGTCACGGAACAAAATAAAAATTTGATCAACGAGCTCGTACCACTTGCAGCTAAAAGTTACACCGTACCCACACCCATTTCGAGCATTCCTTCGACGCCGTTCGAACTAAGAGACGTACCGGCACGACGTCGAGCCATAGGTAGCACGCCGTCGTCTTTGGATAAGATTGAGTTAGGACCTTTGGCACGAGACTACCTGAGTACGGGTAAGTTCGACAAGGATGAAGTGTTCGGATTGTATCCCACCATGGAAACCAATGAAGGCGGCGGTGTGGTATGGAAGATTGGAAAATCGAAGGTGACCTTCGAAGGCAACGACATTAAAGTCAATTTAGGCGATAAGAATAGCTGGAACAGGTATCCGGGTACGGTGGGACTGTGGGAACTCGTTGCCAAAAAGCAGCCGAAGGATTACACCGAAGAAGATTACCAGAGTTACAAGGAAATTCTGATCATGACGGACGCCTTGTACCAGAACAACGACGCTACGCAGAATAGGGTGAAATCGAGCAGCGGCGAAAAATACAGGAATCTCATCAAGCCGATATGGAACCAGGTGAAAACAGGCAGCGGCGTCAAACTCTACAACACCCTGCCCAAAGAGTTTGTGTGGGTGGACGACGTGCGCAAGCTCATAGACCGATTGTTGGTTATTGCAGGAGAGGAGAATGCAGGCAATCGTAATTTCTACAACGAGAAGGTTGGCATCGTGGACATGATCAGCACAAAACTTTCCAACTTCATCGTAAACGACGACAAGGGCATAGGGTACCTCATTAAAATCATCAACACGCTGCCTCCGAGATTCTGGAACGTGGCCGAAGGAAAGGGTCTCGTGAACGACATCATCAACAAGTTACCTTTCGAGATGCATTTACCTGGCTACCAGTACTGCGGACCAGGTACCAAACTCGAGAAAAGATTGGAGAGAGGAGACAAGGGTGTGAATCTGTTGGACGCCGCATGCAAAGATCACGACATCGCTTACAACACCACTCGCACCGATCTGGATGCACGTCACGAAGCAGACAGAAAGTTAGAGCACGCAGCTTTCGAAAGATTCGTTAGCAGAGACGCTTCGCTGGGAGAAAGAGTTGCAGCACTGGGCACCACCATCGCCATGAACACGAAACAAAAACTTGGATGGGGTGTGTAGAAATAAAAGAATTTCTCGAACCGTGAAAAAAATTTCTTCGGTATATAAATAACACTACGTAAAAAAAAAAAACTCCAATTGTGTTTGCCATTTATAAAATGAGTAAACAATCACTAGACGCCCAAGCATTAAAACAAATGCTAAATTCATCAGTCGAATATGTAAAAATTCAGGAATTAGAAGTGGACAAACCTTACACGATAACTTCCGGTTCAATTGTTTCTACCCAGTATGGCCCCAAGGCGCGTCTGTTGCTCAACGCACAATACAGTCTATTTTTACCAGATCGATACGCTGACATGTTATCCGACGAGAAGCTAGCTATTTTAATCGAGAACAAAACTCGAATCGTGTACAAGGGTACAAAAGAACTTCTTGGTAAAAAAACAAAGCACGTAATAGAATTTGTGTAACGACTCTGCGCGAAGTATATCCTTGAAAAAAATTACACGGAACAAAAAAAAATCTCAGAACATTTATATATAAATAACATACCAAAAAAATTACACAAAAAAAATCCTAGAACATATATATAAATAACATACCGTGAAGATAACATATAGAGCATCAACATGAAGCCTAAAGGTGTCGTGTACCAGATACCTTACTCCAATCTGAAAAATCTAGGTGCCCTCGATGGGTTACTCACCAAGAAACAACGCGAGAAGAAACGTTCTTGCTTGACGAAAGGACACGGAATGAAATTACTTCTCAGCACACCTCAATTGAGACGCTTGCAGCGTTCGCGGAAACAGCAAAAAATCGGAGGTTTCATATTCAGCATCCCGGCCATCCTGGCAGCATTGGGGGCCGTTGGAAGTTTGGCCGGCGGAAGCGCCGCCATCGCGAAAACCGTCATCGACTCGAAGAAGAACAAGGCGGAACTGGAAGAACAAAAACGTCATAATTTGGCTATGGAAAAGAAGGGGAAAGGTATAACCAAAAAGCAAAAAAGCAACCTCGATGCTTTGAAAAAATATAAAAAAAAGAAAAAGCCCTGTCCAACTTCGATATTGAATCTCTGATCGAACTGTTGGGAA
Source organism: Lepisma saccharinum (assembly GCF_977018435.1). Lineage (NCBI taxonomy): Eukaryota > Metazoa > Arthropoda > Insecta > Zygentoma > Lepismatidae > Lepisma > Lepisma saccharinum. Next base: position 105,290,102 of record NC_139232.1, read on the forward strand.
TAAGAAACTTCAGGGGTGTTTTCATGTCCGATTCTCTACCCTCTGCTGTGAAGAAAAAGGAGTATGGCGTGGTCAACCTGGACAGTTACAAAAATTCTGGTACACATTGGATATGCTACCTCAAAATTGACGATAACAATGCATTTGTTTTCGATTCGTTCGGTGGCACACCACCTGCCAGGTTGGTGAAGTATCTCAGTGTTGCCAACCTCTACTACAATGACAAACGCATCCAGGGTTTCACCGATGTTAACTGCGGCCACCTATGCCTTTCCGTTCTCGCATACATGTCTAAAATAAATAACCCGTCGGTGGAACATTTTCAAAAAGCATTGTGGAATCTTAAATACGATGGGCGTGTTCCATCTCACAAGCGAATCTTCGATCTTGAAACTCACGCTGCACGATGACATCGTCTATCCTAAATCCGTAGCTCTGCGTGCATTCTACAGCATGTACCTCATACCTAACGTCACGCAGCACAACAACAAAATTAGCGTCGGAAGCGAACACATCGTCGTCACGCCAGGCCAATACAATCTTTCCACTTTGCAAGCTCAATTAAACAAAGGCACGTACCTTTCTCAAAATTCGGTCATGCACAGAGTGGAAATCCTATCGGCGACGGAAACCATAAACCTGGGCACCATGGGAGAACTTTTAGGTTTCGAGAACAACACAAAACTCGAAGCTGGCATCAAGCACACGGCAGCAAACATTCCTAAATTTCTAGCCATCGAAACTCTGAACGTTCACTGCAACGTGGCGGAAGGCATGATCACTAAATCTTCGGACGGGGAGTTGCTGGGAAGTCACAAGCAGACGGGAATCATCGCCACGTTCAAACCCAATTCCGAATTCATGGAACCGATCATCTACACGCCCTCTTCGCCGATCTATTTTCCAGTATGTCGCAACCGCATAGACGACATAGAGTTGGTAGTGACGAACGAGAAAGGAGATGTGGTGGATTTCGCAGGTGCAACAACCACTGCCATCGTGGAGATCAACATATAATAAATAACACACATAGTGAAAATGGAGCAAATCGAAAGTTACGAATTGCAATCTTTTCCTCCCAACCGTCGCACGTTCGCCAATCTCAACGAAGCGAACAGGGAGATCGAATACGACGTGGACGTAGGGGATGGGTTCGTTCATCCTCACAGAGCGGACCTCTACCTTCAATTCGACGTGGTGAAGAAGGAAAGTGGAGAAGCGTTTCCACCCAATGCAAATTTGAAACTCGTGGACAACTTCGTACCTCACCTGTTCTCGCAGGTGGAGGTGAGGAAACACAACACCGTCATCGACAGAATAGATTATCCAGGCATCATGTCGACGGCAGTGGGAACATTGAAATTATCCAAAACAGACGCGGCATACTATCAAGCGGGAGGATTCGAAGCAGGAACAAAAATATCAACAAAAAGTCACACGGTGCTCTTTCCCATGCGTCTGCTGCCGGGATTCTTCTCCGACTACAAAGAGATCATGTGGAAGGGAGGATTGCGCGTCACGTTTCGAAGAGCAGCCAACGACAACGGCGCACTGATGCGATACACCAACTTGAACGCCGACGGCACGCCGATAGCCAACACATTACCCGAAGCAGCCAAGTGCGTCATCCGGAGCATGGAATTGAGAATGCCGATCGTGGAATACGAGACGAACTACGCCCTCAAGTACAAAGCGGAGATCTTGAAGAGTCCGCAGGTGCCGATTCACTTTCACGGTTACCAGTGCGTGCAGAAGGTGGCGTCGGGAAGTCACATGGAATTCGACGTGACGACGCAGTTCAACAACATACAGTTCGACATGCCAGATTTCGTCGTGGTGCTCTTTCAAACCGGTCGCGATAACAACCAGGAAAAAGATTCCAGTAAGTTCGACGACTGCAAGATCAAAAATGTTTACCTGAAGAACGGTAGGAACGAAGTGTTCCCGCGCGAGAATTACAACCTCGACATGACCAAAGACGATTACCTAAAACTTTACGAAGCTTACACGGCTTACAAGCGCGTGACTGAGGGAAACGTGGACGTGTACTACACGCCCAGCGAATTCAAAATCCGCAGGCCGATGTTCGTCATCAATACGACGAAGAGGAAGCAGGTGGTGGTCAACGATCGCACCAACATCAAAATCGTCTGCGAGTTCCACGACGCGCTGCCCGATGATACCGTGTGCAGCGTTATCCTGATTGCAGAGAAGTCTTTCGCGTACGACGTGAAGAACGAGAGGGTTACAGAGCAGTTTTAACAGGTTTAACATCTTTTTCTTGCACAAAATAATAAGAGGCGCCAGCGCGTGCACGTGTGTGTGTGTGGCACATCGTTCCCGAGAGACGTTTACAAAAGTCACGATATACAAACATTAGTGTCCCCGGGACTTGGAAGATTACGATAAAGTGCATTCGTACTTCAAAAATGAGAAAATGCATTATTTACTCATCACGCTGTGTCAGCGCAACAAATAAATACGCGAAACATAATCTACCGATAGGCGCGCGCGCGCGTGTGTGGCACATCGCCTGCAAGAGAGGTTTACAAAAGCCGTGTCCGGATTGGCAAGCACTCCATCCCGTTCTCTCCCCATTGCTCTCGCATGCCGTCAAAGTCACGTCCAAGTCGTCCGAATCTGCATGTCCCCCTTGTAGTACGGCTGTCACTTTTCCCGCCAGGTGTCAGCCCGAACTTCACCCACATGACAATAATTTCCACCTAACTACTCACATTAAAAATATAACACGCTATTTCATCATTTACGTTTTCAGTATTATCGAAAAAATATTAAAATATAACTGAGTTTTACATCCTCTAATCAGTAAATGTTGTCTGTACAAAGTGAAAGTTAGAATATATGGCTGCCAAGCGCAGCGTCACAGCGAGTTCAAGCGTGCATCTGTCGCGCCTCCCTCCGACTCCACGTCTACCGCAAATTCGGACAACAGAGATTGGCTGAGTCCCGGATGAAACAGCGCTCTAGGTGACATCTGCTGCTGATTCGGACGGCCACCTCCACTAGTTAGTGTTGCCCATTCGTAGGTTAGCTTCGCTTGTAAAATATCACATGATGAAATATTCTTCAGGTAAGTTGGCAACATTGAACCGCAATTGATGTTACCAGTGTTGTCAACTTCTATTTGTAGGTTAGCTTCGCCTGTAAAATATCACATGGTGAAATATTCTTCAGGTGAGTTGGCAACATTGAACCGCAATTGATGTTACCAGTGTTGTCAACTTCTATTTGTAGGTTAGCTTCGCCTGTAAAATATCACATGGTGAAATATTCTTGAGGTGAGTTGGCAACACTGGCAACATCAATTGATGGCACTTAACCCGTGCACCTCCACTAGTCAGTGTTGCCAACTCCCATTCGTAGGTTAGCTTCGCTTGTAAAATATCACATGGTGAAATATTCTTGGGGTGAGTTGGCAACACTGCGAGAAAGCCTCAAGCGTTGCCAGCTCCTTGTTTGAGGTTAGGTTAGACCGAAAAAGAAAAACCTTGGTTATTTTTTCGAGTAAGAGGTTGGCAACACTGTGTACCTCACTATACCTCATTTTCGGGCGTGGAATTCTCTTTGCTGTACTACTCTGTAGGTTAGCTTCGCCTGTAAAATATCACATGGTGAAATATTCTTGAGGTGAGTTGGCAACACTGAACCGCAATTGATGTTGCCAGTGTTGCCAACTCCCATTTGTAGGTTAGCTTCGCCTGTCAAATATCACATGGTGAAATATTCTTGGGGTGAGCTGGCAACACTGCGAGAAAATGAGGCTCATGCCTTACGAGAGAAATCCATTAAGGCGAGCCTCACCGAGCCTCATTTTCGGGCGCAGAACCGGCTTGATTGTACTACTTTCCGTTAAGGTCATTTTTAACTAATCCTTTACGTACTAAAATTGCTGTGTTTCCTGTGCTACTGGGAGTGTAATTATTATACTCGATACATATGGGATGGCAATCCAAGTACTTTCTAACGACTTCATGCAGTAGTGCTACGTCAATACTTGAGTTTTGAAGAAATCTACGGAGAGACTTTAACTTTATTTCACTTTGCATTTTAATTATATTTATGTCTACCACCCGTATCACTTGCGTTTCTATTATCCTATTTAACATTACAACTAACCAAATTAGAACTAGTATACGCATTATGTTGTTTATATTCCCCATAATTATTTGTTACACTGGTCGTCGTATTCATCTACCTCTTTCCTCACTTCCAGCACCGGTGTTTAACACTGTGACGACTTCCTGAGGAGTTAGACTGAATTTTGAAGCAGTGTTCTGGTGGTAGTTTCTCATTTTTCTGGTGGAACATCGTTTAGCTACTGAATTTGATTTTCCTCTAATTTGTGTTTCAGTTTTCTTTTAAGCGTACTTTGACTTACCTTTACTTTGTTGCTGGTGTCGCTTTCGTAGTTTGAGAACAAGTCACTGTCTTCTTCAGATTCCCTTTTCTCATTTTGAAGATTGGTATGGGGTCGGCTTGCTGCGGGAGGGGGTAAAGGGGGGGGGGGATGTTTGCTAACAACCTGTTGTTGGTTCTCTTCTTGAATTTTGTAGTGTTTTTTGCTTCTATCTCTGGTGTATTTTCTTGCTGTGCTTGTTTTTTTGTCGTTGTGACTCTGGTAGTTGCCCTTTCTGGTTGTTCGGTTGCCTGCTGTTTCCTCTCCATTCCCGTCATTAGTCAATTTGTTCAAAACGGCATCAATAAGTTCTATTTGGTCGTGTTGGTACATGCAGTGCAGTCGGTTTTCGCCGTTGGCAGATAGATCTCAAATGTCCATTCGAACCACAAACCTCACACGTTGAGTTCTGACCAGAATATATCACGTAAGGTTTATAATTACAGACAGTCACAATGGATGGAATAGGCTTCTTCAAGGATATTTTTGCCAAGTGTACGCCAATGTGCACTAGATACCGGAATTTTGGTCTCCACATTCCATCGGTAATATCTACAGTGCCGTTGTCACCGAGTTTTTCACGCACTTGATTATTATGAACTTCCACTGGTAAATAGAATACGTTAATGAATTGCACTACCCTACCTGCGTCGGTAAATGTCACTTTCACTACCATCCAATTATTCCTAGATGAATTTTATTTCACCGGGGTATTGTTCAAGCAATTTCGTCATCGTTCGCAGTCGCACTAGTTTCAAATAAACACATCTTCCATTTGTCGGAATCTGTATTGCCGAGATTTCGTAGACGTTAAGGTTAAACTGTTCATATATAAATCCATTGCACTGGGCTTTGCAATCAGACACAAAGCTTATCAGTTTGGTATTTCCTAGAATCATATCTCTCCTTTTACTTTTCATTAAATAAAAGCACTAACACAGTTCTAAGTTGTTGTTTTTTTTTAATTTTTTAATTTTGTTTTACCTCGCGTCTTGTGCCTCTTTGATAATTTGCGAAGATGAGGATGAGTGATGAAATTGATGAATGGACATTCACAAACAACCATGCCGGAGCGGGATTCGAACCTGGGTCCCTTGGCGTCGCAGCGCGATGTGCTGACCACTCGACCACAGCAGTTCTCGGAATCTCACGGTACACGTATTCCGGTGCTCTCACGTAGCTAAACAGCGAGGAACGAACCTTCCTTGCATGTGCTAGCGCACGGACAAGGCGCACGGACTGGTGTGGAGCGTTTATGACCCAACCCAACCGGCGGCTGGGAAACAACGAAACAGTGATCAGTTAAATTCTCTTCGACTGACATCGGGCATTTTTGAGTCAGAAAGCCCCGAAAGATCCTGGCGTGACGAGACAAATGAACGTGTGATACACAACATGTTGTCATGTTGTTCAACGAGGCACACACTCCCCGAAGCGATTGGTGGACAGATAAAGCTATGTGGCAAAAAGTAGTTCAGCCGCCAGTTGGGCCTGCGATCAGTGTAGAACAAGACGGCACACAGGAAGAGAGACTTATCCTAAAAAATGTATCGAAATCCAAATGGTCAAGAACATACGAATACAATAAAAAGCTGTTACATGCAAACTGATTATATTATGTACCAGTTTATAAAATGATACACTTTCGACAGTAGTTGGCACTCTGTGCAAGGTTATACTACAATATAAAAACGTCAACAATAGATAAATGTCTTGAATGTTGGTGACTTATTGTCAAGCTTTGATTGTTATGTCACATGGACCAGAATACTGTGGAAGAATTCGTAGGAAAGAACTCATAGGCTTTCGTCCTCAAATTGCTTGTTAATTTCTTCCAAAGCGTCCTTTATTACACCGGCGTTCTCTTCTGTCCATTGAACCCTCACCTTGTCTCTTGATAGCTCTTCGACAATCTCTTCTTCTGCAGAACCAAATTCTCCTTTGTGATCGTCGTAAAGTTTCTTCGCCTGCAGACAAAGTAAGGTGTAGTTAGGAACTGGAACATATCTATTAAATACACAGCCCTGTTTTAGGCTGGGCGCCCCCAATAATAGGAATAACAAAGATACTTATTATGATTATATGATTTGCTCCGATTTCGCGTGGAATGAAAACTTTCCTACTGTGAGCCACTAGCCACACCGTGATTCAAGTCCCTATCTTTACTATGATTCAGGACAGTTTTGAATCCAGATACGTTCCTCCAAACTTCACGGGGAGGGAATGTCAGGGGCAGCGAATTGTAACATCAATAAAATCAACACTAATATTTCAAAATTCCCCTTACTTCTGACATGTAATTAAATTATGTTTAAATTTAGATAAGACTGCACAAGCACTTCACCACCATTCCACAGCAAATTGTTCATTGGCTAACAGTTGAAATATCTGCAAGATGACATTCGCTGCGACAATTGAAATTCACATTACACCATCCCTGCACGTGCATATGATTGAGTTTCAGTGAAAAAGAATATTTATTACATATTCCTAGTTAGCAAACCAAACAATGTTAAAATGTATTCATTTTGACTTTTAATTATAAGTCTTTTATGGCGATAAATTCACAAAAAGTTCGTTCTACGTTAAATTAAAGTGGATGATAGAAAAGGTGAACATGGTTGCCAAATTTCTAAACTACTGTCCGAATGCTCTGGCACGTTATTGAATTTTTTGGGAAGTGGGGGACTTATCCCCCTCCCCCCGGTCCACCTCGTGAATTCATCACTGATTCAGGAACGATTAATTTCGATGCAACCACGAGAGATTTCTATCTTTCTGATCTAATTCAAATTTGTTAATTTGTTCAAAGTCATTTTATGCTTAGATAGGCTAATCAGAACTGAAGTGGGATCCGAGTCACTGTGCAATCTGCCTCCATCGGGGATCGAACACTGCACGCATTGATTAAAAGTAACAGTGTTTCGATCGGGAAGAAATATTAAATGTAATTTTACCTCTGAGTGAAAAAAAAATAATAATTCTAAAAACAGAATTTGAAATTTCTTCATACTTATAGTTACTCAAGATTGTTGCTAAAATTGTTGGTGCATGCCAATTGCATTTAGATTTATTGTAGGATATAAGAGGGGGCATGTTCACTTCTCTAGCTAATAAAGTCCAAGTACGCTTTGAACGCCACTTTACTTCAAACAAATTTCAGGATAATCAGTTTCCCTCTGACAACCATAGGTCAGGTCCATGTCGAGCCCAAAATATCCGCCCCTCAAAACATTCCCACCAACAGCGTTCGTTTAAGGCACTGTCCACGTGCCAATTCAGTTTCTCTATAAATTTCTTAACGTGAAGTTGCAGTTACGTTATCTTTGCTCGGTTGTGTTGTGCTTTTTTTTTTTTTTTTTTTTTTTTTTACAATGTGGAGGCCTTGAGGGTATAACGTCCCAGTGAATGAATGGATGTCTAAACACTGCAAGTAAAAGTGACAACAGCGCTTTTCAGAAGAAAAAAACAGGTGGTGGCTCGAAACCAGATACGAGACCGGACGGTTTCCTCTCGAGCTGTGTCAAAGATACCGAACTGGCGTTCGAATGAGGACCGTAACCCTCGCCGGATCTACAAGCCGCAAAACCCCAAAGTCCAGCGGGTCCCGGAGACAAGTAAAGGTAGGTGTGTAAAGGTAGGTAAGTAGAGGGGGCCTTTGATAATATTTTGCGGGGTGGGAGGGGGCAAGATTTGTAGATCCGGCATTGACTCTAACCATAATGTTGTACATCAGAATCAACAATGTCTCCACAGACTGAATAACTGAAAGTCTAGTCTATGCTCTATGGTAGATTTTGCTGTTCAGTTAATTTTAAATGATGGATGGGAAGAAAGGATATTATTACTCCATTTGTGCATATGTCATCAACGTATTACGTCGAGACTTCCTTGCCACCAACGGGGTCTCTCCAAATGCCTAGTGATTACGCCTTGTAATAAAGGGTTTGTCAAGGCACATAGTGGTTCGGTTTCCACTTTCAACTCGAGATCCTGTCTCGATTAGCCTATATGTGCAAAAAGTGGATTAAAAACAAACTCATACTAAAATTACCATCAACTTTGGCGATCATTCTGCAAGTGAAGTATACGTATAATCCTGAAATGTTATGCCACCGTGCTTACAACATGCTTCTTCTTAACTATAAGGCAATCTAGAATCATTTATGGCGCTTACCGTAAACCTAATGCTTTGAAAGCAAAGCAACGAAGATACCCAGATAGCACGAAAGCTTTTGGCAACCTTGATGTGTTGCTTGCTTATAGCTTGTCAAAGCCAGTTGAATGCGGCAAGCTTGATATCGTACAAACACCCGATTGTTTGTATTAAGGGATCGTAAAGAGGCTATGTCAGCCTTTTGCCAGTTGCCACTCGCTTGCTATGCGAGAGGAACGTTGTAAGTGAAAGGGGGTAGCTCTGAAGAGCTACGTCTACACTTAACCAAGCAAGGGGGATAGCTCCGTGAAATAAGAACTACACTCACGATTAACGTTAAACACTACAATTGACTGGTCTGGCAGGGGTGTGAGAGATTGATAAGCAAGGATAGAGGAACGTTGGTTACCTGTAGATCTCGAAGTGCCGATCGACTCGCTGGTTCGTTGATGAAACTCTGATGAACTCTCCTGAAATAAAGCTCCTTTCCGATAGCCCGGTGGCTCAGTCGGTCGCGTCTGACTACCATGATAAAAGTCCCGGGTTCGATCACCGGCCGGTTCAAATCCGGGAACTTTTCTAACGTCGGCGCCCACCCAGCGACGAATGACATGGGTGCCTGGGGGAAACCCTGGGGGGTAACGGCGGTCAGGGGTGTGATGCTGATCACATCACCCCCACTCACGACCGGATCAAGAAAGTGTGGGGCGTTACCCCCACACCCCCTATACGCCATCATGGCGTGGTGCTAAGCACAGGGGAGCACTTTACCTTTTTTTTTATTTTTTTTTTACCTTTTTCCGATAGCGTACGACTCCTCGCTGTAACTCCTTTTGTAACGTTCGGTAATCCGACTTTAAGTCGGAGGCAACAACGGTTCACGCCATAACTTTCCTAGTTCAACAACTTGTAATTCCGAGACATCGACTGTGCACGCGATAGATTTCAGATACCGACTGCGGGGAGAAATATTCTCTCAAGCTATTTAAACGAAATTCGAACTTCGGTCGTTGAGAGACGCGCTTTCAGCGTAATGCTGTGTTTGCAGTATCTTTCCTGCGATTCCGGAAGAATTTAATCCGCTGAAGATCGCAGGTGGCATTTGCTTGAAAGAAGCTCTTTCCAGCTTCTTTCATACTCGAGCCCTTTTTATGAAATGATTAGGCTATCGGACTATGGCGCCCGGGGTCCCGGATTCGAGTTATGCCTTCGGCATGATACAATATTAACATGATTCAAACTGTTTCAAGCGTGCAGCTTTCGGTGACAAGCTTGTTTGATACGTGGTAACTAGTTGGCTTGATTCAAGCCTGTTGTAAGCTTACAGCAAGCTTGTTCACTTTACATGAAAATCTTGTTTGAAGCTTGAAGAAAGTTTACTGTGCTATCTGGGTAGGGAAGGGTTCAATGACAATCAACACATGGAGAGAATGTATCATTAATCTAAAAGAAAAATAAACTGAAAAAATGCATACCTTCTGCAGATATTCCTCTGTATTGATACGCCCAATGCAAGATGTAAACATATCTATCCACAATGTAGGGTGGTCAGCATCCCTGGAAAAGAATAACACGCATCAGTGAGTTCATTTTGACTGACTGTAGGCTGCGCGGCATGTCGCGGATGTCACTATTTTCGACTCGTGACGTCCTGCTTATTTTTAAGAACAAATCTTTAGCATGCATATGTGTATATATATATATTGCATAACGAGTACTAATCTGTGTTATAAGAGTTGTTTAAAGTGGTGGCCAACTGCATTCTCGGCACTTTTTAATGACATTTTGTGACATGCAAAAGTTCCTCTTTTGTAATTCTTGCAAGTTCTGTTCGTACGTACATTGTCTTTCAGTTTATATACCGGGTGGTCCATTTATAATGATAGTATGGAATATCGCATGCAGAATGCATCCAATCGAAAAATTGCACAGAATAAAAGTTTGATACTATTGAGGAGGTAAGTCAATTCCGCAAAAATTTCGTCGCCGCCACCCACCCCTTGGGGGGGGGGGTTAATTTGAAATTTCAAATGGAACACCCCCATTCGTTTAACATATTTGGATTCCGTGTTGAAAAAGAAACATTTTTTGTTTGAAAAATTTTGTAAAAAAATTGCAAACTTCGAACATTTATAAACATTTGGTAGTTTCAGATTAATTTTGTTCCCTTTATGTAATAATGGTTTTGGTTTCGGTTGAAAACATTGAATAAACGAATTTTATTCAAAAAATGTGTGCAAAGAATTCGGCAAAAGAAAATTGTTTGTTTTATGTTGTGTGTTGTGTGTTTTTGTGCACTATATAATTTAGTTTATTAGTGAATTGTATATGAAAAGGAATTTTATAATTTTGGGGGGTTGGTGGCGGCGACGAAATTTTTGCGGCATTGACTTACCCCCTCAATAGTATCAAACTTTTATTCTGTGCAATTTTTCGATTGGATGTATTCTGCATGCGATATTCCATACTATCATTATAAATGGACCACCCGGTTTAGTGTGGAGATTGTTTCTATAGACTCTACTTTTTAGGGTTCCCCACAAAGAATAGTCACTTAGTTCCGCTCTCAGTACTGTAGAAACACTGCCTGGTTAAATTCCACCCAACTCGCGGTCATATGTTTCAGTTTGATATTCCAACATGTTATTCTTTTCCTCGTCTTATCAAATGTGTGATTCAATTCAAATGATAAAAAATAATAAAATGATATTAATCAATGAAGGTATTACTAATTGCATTCCTAAAAACAATTACAATTCGTACTTAGAAGTATTTATTTATCTCTTTTTTTTACCCAGGGCGCGTTCTTACGGTATGGCAGAAAACGCTTTTCTTACCGTCTTTTCTGTCTCATTTTTTCTCAACTTCATGTTTGCGTATTCAAATAAAAATGTTCAAACTTAATAAAATTAAGTTCCTTGAAGATATTATTATTTACATCCTTCGAAACAAGTAAAATTGGGACTTAAGTAGCAATTCTCTTCTGAATATTTTTTATCCAGCACGCGTCCTGCAGGGATTAACAATGGCAAGAAAACAACTTGAAACAGAAGAAATACGTCAATCAAAATTTCATGAAAGGATGCCTGAAATGGGTGAATGCAATTGGCCACCACTTTGAACAACTCTTATAACACAGGTTAGTACTCGTTATGTAAGATAAATATGCGTGCTTAATATGTGTGCTTAAAAATATGTGGGATGTCACGGGTCGAAAATGCCGGCATCCGCGCCATGTCACACTGTCTGCAGTCATGTGCTATCTCGTCCCAAAACCAAAATGAATGATTGAACTGGAAACTAATCATATTTTAAAAGTATGTCAAAGCACGAAACTTAATAATACAAAAAGGTGTCAATATGTATCACAGTTTTATGTAAGAAGCGATTAATGAGAGCCCCCCCCCCCCGGGAGTTCGCAACACGCTGTACCATTGTACCAAGCTAGTTATAGATTTCTGTGTTCGGGGCGAGAATATAATCCGTTCCCCCCGTACTTTGGTCAAATGTTACCATTATCCGTGTACGATCTCCTGTTGACTTTGCTCAGCGTTTCTTTTATTGTAGTTCTTCCGTGTTCGGTAGAATAGATTGTCTTATTTCACCAGTAACACAGATTGAAATCAATTATATAAACAACTTAAACAATGACTGGGTGTGACACCTTGATACACCTGCACTACACCTAGTGTCAAAAAGTGCAGCGAACTCGACACGGACTGTTTGCACGATTCGAAGGTTTGTTTGTTTTGCACCTGTGTATTTTTGTGCGTAACACTCAATTGGGTATCAATGATTTCTTTTAAAAATTGGTTTTGAACACGCACTCAAACATAATGTAACTTTTATCTTGTATTAATATTAATCTATTTTTGGCACATTATAGTAATTCTTCTCAGAAAAAAAGACTCCAGCCTATTTGTCACTACAGCATAAATGTTAAGCAATAAAAATTGAATGTAGTGTTAAAGAAAACGGCTATTTAAAATACCAAGGACTAAAGGAATAGGGGCGCATATTACCTCCTTCAATTTTTGGATGGGGTTACTATATCCCACTAAATCCTTTAATCCAAATTGTACCCATTGCAACGCTTCCAGAAATCTTGATGAGCAGAAAATACTGTCGTTCAGAGAATCTCGTTTTTTGTAGCTAAACACACAAACAAAAAGGTTATCTTATCTGCGTAATCTCCTAATCCAAAATAATTCAAAGTATCGTGAATCTATTATAACTACTCCATTTTGGTTATAGCGTATCATGCCAAAGGCGTGACTCGAACTCAGGACCCCTAGAGTCATAACTCGATAGTCTAATCACTTCATAAGGAGGCCCGGTCGAAGAAACTGGAAAGAGCTTGCTACAAGCACTTACCGGAAATCGGCAATCTTCAGCAGATGAAAAATCCGCTGACACGAAATCGTATGAAGCAAGAATAATTAAACGCAGCTTTATACTTAGAGCACCGTTTGCGACAGACGCCGACTCGCCAACGGTTTTAACGATCGAAATTCGAATCCACCATAAATAGCTCGAGAGATCATTTCTCAGCCCCAGTTGTGCTCAGAAATTTACCGCGTGAACAGTTCTTGCCTCCACGTTATTGGCTGATTTTTAATTGATACGTAAAGCGTATAAAGGAGAGTGTTGCGCTATTGAAGTGTCATTTGAGGGACCGTGTCGTCACATCTAGATCTACAGGTAAACGAACATTCCTTTTTTCCCCTTTCCATTCTTCTTACAACCTTGCTAGACCAGTCGTCCTTGAATTGTTAATATCGGATGTGTAAGTGTTGTTCTTATTTCATAGGGGCGAGCCCCTTTGCTTGTGTTAGTTCTCCATTATTTCTCTGGGGTGTCACCTCATCACCTTTGCGTCCCTCTTGCGAAGCGAGCAAGTCGCTTGCGTCTGTCATAGCCGTAGATAACGATCCCCATAATCTACCTTAGATGTTATTTATTTATTTATTGATTTAGTTTATTTTACTTCGGGGTTTGTGCCTCTTGGCTAATTTGCAAAGATGGGGATGAGTGATGAAATTATGAAATTGATGAATGGACATTCACAAACAACCAAGCCCGAGCGGGATTCGAACCCGGGACCCTTGGCGTCGCCTACCTTAGATTTTGTACGTGGTGGAGTTTGCTTTGCTTTTCTTTCATTTATTTCCCCCCGCGAAATACATGAACACTTTTCTTTATTTCTTTTGGCTCCGTTAGCTCGTACCCCCTCCTCCGATTAGGATATAATTGATGTCCGGTTCTTTTGGACCCTTCCCGCTACATTCATTTGAATGTTTTTCCACCCTCCAACTTTTTTTTCACACGTTTTCGTTAGTTTTTCGTCGTTCAGGCCACCCGACGTATCTAGCGCATCTCGCTACCAAGGACGTAGCCATACAGCCTAGTGGGGCTAGACCCTACAGTCTCGCCACACCTTATGGTTTGCATGAGACAGGGCCTCACATCAAGAAAGCTCAGGGCTCCACCTGCCATTCCCCTATCGGCAGCCGCCCCTTTTCCATCGCCCAATTTATCTACACATCAGTCCGCTTCAGTGACATCGTCGCACCTTCCAGGATAACAGTGCAGTCCCCGCGCGTCAACCCCAGGTTCGCAAAGATACGCCCAAACTGTTCGTGTGTTCGACAACGTCGCTGGACCTTATGGAACATTTTGGTCTCCATTAACCAAGAAACGCTCACCACAGCGATTGCTAATGGAGTATACTACGTCAGTGAATAAAGAACGTTTCATAGTATTTTTTTCTGTTCCCAGTGCCCTCACATCGTTTTTAAGCCAGTACTTCATGTAGAAAACACAAACTTATAGAGTGTACCATCACGGAACAGTTTATTTTTATGACATCGCAGAAAGACTTGACAAACTTTTTACAAAATTTCTGACATCAACAACATTAGTTTAAAAATGAAATGTATGAAAGAGACGGACAATGGTTTTGGGGGGCGCCACGGCCCATGTATTCATCTAATATCTGATTCTTTTTTTTAAAAAAAAAATCCTTGTCTATTGTATATAATTTCATTATTTGTGTGACAGGTAAGTCCTCAGGTAAACCGCTCAGGTTATACCTCTGAATATATTTCATGCCAATTTTCTTTCTTCTCGAGTGTGCCTAGATAAGTTTTTTTTTAAAAAAAAACATATATATGAAACTAACGGTTCAAAGTGTGTGGACAATCCGAGTGACCCAAACAATGTTCAAGAGGGACTGACCCTTTGACAGGGAATCGGCAATACGCATCCTTTTTTTTCTCTCTCAACGTGTGATTAAGTGTTTCAGTGTTCAGTGTGACACGTGATAAACGTGTTCGAAGTCAGCACCTGACATGAGAGAATGCTCTGTCAGCACCAGCTGAAGTATAATAATACGCATGCCGTCGGTATAGTGAACCGGAAAATGGTCCAGTGCTTATATTCCAGCATGTTTAGAATATTAAGTGCATGGTTTTCTATTATTTTTTTCCATCTTTTCACTCCCCTTCTATAACATTATTTTTTGGGGTTGGTGTAAATAAATTGTCTTCTCCAATTGACTGGACTGGCTGGGTACACGTCACAAACAAAAAATTAACTTCACTTCGTGAAATCAATGTTTTTGCTCCACGCAGGTGTGTCGTATCATGCCAAAGGCGTGACTCGAACCCGGGATCCCTGGCATCACAACTCGATAGTCTAATTACTTCATAAAGAGGCCCGGTCGAAGAAGCTGGATGGAACATCTTACAAGCACACACCGGCAATCTGTAATCTACAGCGGATTGAAAATCCGCTGACACGAAATCGTATGAAACAAAAATAAGTAAACGCATCTTTATACTAAAAGCACCGTTTGCGACAGACGCGAGGACTCGCCAACGGTTTTAAAGATCGAAATTCAAATCCATCATAAATAGCTCGAGGGCTATTTCTCAGCCAGTTGTACTCAGAAGTGTTCGTGCCTCCACGTTATTGGCTGATTACACTGGTCTACAAAAAAATATTTGTGTATGTTGCAAGAACAAAACAAGCTGTTTCTAGAAGTTGCGGAGTCCCTGAATTTCTCCATCGGGCTCAGATTTCCTGTAAAATATGTTTTTTTGTATTTTCCTACCTCAGCCTATGTTCTATATGTATTGGTCGAAAGGACTCGCTTTCACAAAAGTGCTACAAACGTAAAAGGTAATAAATCTGTCTCAGTATACAAAGGAATGAAGTAAATGAGTAACATGAAAGTTTATAAACATACCTAAAAATGTTTCCTTCCCGATTTCCTACGAAACTTTGCCTCAGGAACATCTCTTCGTAAGGTCCAGCAGTAGTAGGACAGCATTGCGGCACTCCATTTGCCTTGATACCGCTTTTTCATTAGAGCAATGTCTTGGTGAAACCGTTCACCGTGTTCGTCACTAACGGCACCAAGGTTAGTTGGGAAGAAGTCCAGGTGATCATTCAAGAAATGTAATTTTAGTGACATGTTGCATCCCATACGTTGGTATGATCTAATTAGTCCATGTACAATATCGCGATAAAAGTTTTTACATACACTTGTAAAGACAACCATGCCATTTTTTTCAACATCTGTTAATTGTTGAATGAAATTCTCGTCATTCATCAATTCTCTTATTTGAGGCCCTATAAATAAATATTCCTTCTTTAATTTTGGCATCTCTGATTCTTGGGAATTTCTGTTGCAAGTACATGAATCCACGTGAAGTTCTGTCCATGGCTTTCACAAAGTTTTTAATTAGTCTCAATTTTATGTGCAGAGGAGGGAGATACACATTTTTGGGGTCAACAAGAGGAGTGTTCGCCACATTCTTCTGTCCAGGCACTAATTCACTATGAAGAGGCCATTTTTTTCCCACAGTAGTGTTTTTTTCTGTCTCTGCTGTCCCACTCGCCTAAGAAGCAGCAATGCTTTGTGTACCCAAGCTGCATGTCAAGCAGAATTGCAATTACCTTCAGATCTCTGCATATATTCCATTTGTATTTCTCATATTGGATATTTGTCAGAAGCTGTTTCAAGTTCTCATACGTCTCCTTCATGTTAACAGCATTAGCAATTGTTACTGTTTGGAATTTGTTTCCGTTATGGAGAAGTACAGCTTTCATACTAACTCAGCTGGAATCGATGAAAAGACGCCAATAGTATGAACTGTATTCATGGCCAAGACAATCCATAATGGATGAGATGTCATTACAAAAAACCATGTCTCCTTCGTGGGAGAAATATTCTGAGAAAATAGTATGGCGGTCACGAAAAAAAGCACACTTTCGTATCGCAAGCGAGGAGATTCCAACCTTTCAGTCGCGAAGCTAAAAGTTCAGACTGTTGCTTAAACAAATTTAAATCCTGCGTAAGATCGTTCAGATCCCCTTCTGACAATAAGTATGGTTCCATTGATGAACCGGACACTTTAAATGTTGGGTCGGTAGTTTCTTCACCTCTTGCACTTTCTTCCCCGTGTTGTTCACGACAATCATCTTCACTCACAGTCACATTCTCAGGAGGCTTTCGTACCGGCAATTCTTCATTGTGACATACAGGTCTCATGGCTGATAGTAAATTTGGGTACTGCACAGTGTTCCTTGTTTTCGAAGTGATTCCAGCTATTTTGGTCAGGCAGAAATAACAGTCTGTTGTGTGATCTGATGGTTCCCTCCAAAACCATGGGAACAGCAAACGACATGTGACGTGATCCTTTTAACCAGCTTGTCAAAAGTGTAACACAGGTCAAACAGCATATGTGGGGGCCCATGTTTTGTCTTAGTACCCAACTTTACACCCAAGATAAAGTTCGTAGCACTTCTTTGTAAGAGGGGTAATTCGTCGCTTTTGTGACTTAAATATCATCTCTCCACATATATAACAAAACGAATTGGGGCTATTTACGCAGGTACTATGCACTAACACTACACACTACACACTACTTCTGAAACTTCGAATCACAAGCTAATCAAAGGCAGTCACTTCCCACTCGGTCAGAACTCATAATGCTGAGACGCACGTGACAACAAACAACACTGCGATTCTACGTGTTCGGGCATGACTCATTGACAGTGTTGCCATGCCTCTATCTTATTCACGATTTGGTTTGTTGCAATTGGACGAAGGTCCCTGGCCTTAGGAACGTGCTGGTCATTCTATGGTCATATAATGACTGTTATTCAACAATATCTGTAGAGTAAATATAGGTTAAGCCACACCCAATAGGCAGAATTTTCATGAATTGCATTAGGTACATGTTAGTGTGTAACAAGAAAACTGAGCCCGATAGGAAAAAACTGATTTCATTTTCGAATTCAGCATCATCGACTTACCTTAGAACACCATTCACATTCCTTGTAACAAATTTCATGTCGATTGATACGTAAAGCGTTACCGCGGGAGTGGTGCGCTATTGAAGTGTCATTTCAGGGACCGTGTCGTCACATATAGATCTACAGGTAAACGAACATTCCTTTATTCCCCTTTCTATTCTTCTTATAACCCTGCGGCCGGCCCTCGTGGCGGAGTGGTTAGCTCATAGCGCTACGAAGCCAGGGGAACTGGGTTTGAATCCAGGCATGGGCATGAATGTTTGTGAGTGTCTATTCATCAATTTCATTATGTCATCAATCATCCCCAAAAGTTGCACAAAAAAGCGAATTAAATTAAAGCAAATGAATAAACAATCAATCTTACAACCCTGCCAGATCAGTCATCCCCGAAGTGTTAATATCGAATGTTTAAGTGTTGTTCTTATTCCACAGGTGCTAGTCCCTTTGCTTGTGTTAGTGTTCCATTATTTATCTGGGATGTCACCTCATCCCTCTTGCAAAGCGAGCGAGTCGCTTCCGGCTGTCATAGCCGTAAATAACGATCCCCTAAATCTACCTTAAATAGTTACTTTACTTAATCTGTCCGTGTGTAGTTCACTGCACTTTTTGACACTAGGTGTAGTGCAGGTGTATACAGGTGTCAGGCTGGTGCAAGGAAATTACATTTAAGCAAGTAAGCGAATAGCTGTGTCCAAGTTCACAAGATTCAACAAATCCTTGTAGCTGCTTTAAACGTTCATTTGATTAGTAAGCACGCACCACGTGACCATACACCACACACTACACCGCTTTAGAACGTAGTACAAACGGTGCAGACACAAGATGCCCTACTTGATACCAAATCCACGAAATAGACGAGTTGGTGTTCCACCTTATAACGTGTAATCAATCAGACGCCTGAGACCAGAGAGAGCCAAAAAAGTGCATTGAACTAGAAGAACTAGAAGGGGCCTCTGTTTCGAAAATGGATTTGAAAAAATATTATTAAAACAAATATTTGCATAAAGGAGATATTTAGAAATATAAAAGATACAGAGTGATTCAGAAGTAGTAATCATGTTTCAGCAGTTGCTTCACCTGAGAAAAATATTCATCTACAAGCACTTTAATGCATCAAGAAAATCTGTAAATATTGAACTCTTACTTACAGTGATTTCCATCCGTTAAGATTGGAAATGAGATGATTCAGCAAGTTGTTCCTACCGCAAGAATTGCCATTCGAATAAAAAAACACCCATCTAATAGCTTGACGGATGGAAATTCCTTCTTTCTTGGCCAATATATGATCCAGCACTCTGCAACAATTAAAACTAATTTTAGATAGCTTAGCTATGAAGTCATATCAGATCATTTCAATGAAATTACTTGCATTGAATTACAGTAAACGACCCAATTATATGGAAAAACAACCATCAATATGTCTTCAAGTTATAGATTTCCTCCTAGGGATTGAGGTCTGTTTGCTTCGAAGATTGTAAAAGTAACTAAGTTTCTTGAACCAACAATTTAACTTATGCCTCAGACTTATGTATTGATAATGTCTTGTTTCAATTAATTTAAGTTTCTGAAGTTCACTTTATTCAGTAATGCAAGCAAATTTTCCATTCATAATGTTCTATGGTCTAATATAAAATATTTAAGATAAAACTCCACAAGAATAAGCAAATTCATATATTACTACAATATTGCCCGAGTGTTTTAACACACAGAATCCCTTGTATTAAAAGAGGAACAAAGCTTTTGAGAATAAAATGCTAAGATTCGTGTTTGGACTTGAATGAGATTAAACATAACACCGCACGCACTGACTCGCAGTGAGAGCCCACAGTTTCCACGGTTAAAAGGTCATTGCTGTGTGCGGTGTTTCCACGTTCTACGTACATCTTTACTTGATTGAATAAAAATTTGTTAAAAATCGGTTTCGCAAGTATGAATTAACAATGATAATGGATTTTAAAAACAGAAACAAACAGCTTTAAAACAAGACCAATATTGTACTTGTAGGACTATCCAATACTGAAGAATAGGTGTTTGAAAGATTGATAAGAACGAGACAAATTTTGAAAGTCTGAAAATCAAGAATTATGTCAAGAACATTTCTGCCTGCACCGTACTAGAATTGCACACCGATTGGACCACCCATTTTTTATTTATAGAATTTCAAGGAGGGCGATCAATTGCAACACTTAAAAGAAACACTTTTTTGTTCTCACGACGATAACAGTGTAAAACACTGTCTGTCATAAAAAATGCTATAAGATTTTTGAAAGCATATATGCTAGCAAATATGCAAAGAAAGGCTTCCGTCTAAATCGGATTTAAGTTAAAACCTTCAGCGAGTTATGCAGAGTTAAATCCATTACTCACCTCTGAACCTTATAATCGTCCCTAACACAGGCAGTCAGTCTCGAAAGGAAGCGGTCTCTGTTGTCAGAGTCGTAAGAGCTGGGCAAGTTGAGATACCTCTCGAAAAGGAAGTCCCACTCTTCTCTTGATGCAAATTTTGAAATGTCGCAAAGAGCACGGCTAGAGATGCTAGGGGAAGAAAGCAGAATCCGTAATTGACATTGGAAGAAAAGTGAAACTACTACGCTATAGACATAGCAATATATATAATATTAAATGTATTGAATAATATCATGCTATTGTTTGTGAACCACATACCACTTTAGTTTATCACTTATTTTCACCTTCACTGTGAACAAAGCATATCCAAAATTAAGTTGAATTAAGAAACAAGGGTGATTGCAATTGATGCTCATTATTTCATTAATGATAATTTCTACACGCAAGGGGGCGATGGGACTAATAAAAAACCCAAATGAAAGCAAAGGAGATCGAGAGAAACAAACGTGGTAAATGCAATCTCCCACAAAATGACCGCCGAATACCATCTTTCTTTTTCAACAACTTTTAAAACGAAGTATAAAAATGGTAATTACACATTTACTACCTCTACATACATTATTAATAATAGAGAAAATAAACGATTTCACCTGAACATAATTGCAACACAAATGGGTTTTTTTTTGTGCCAGATTGTGCGGAATGGTGTAGTGAATAATACATTAAGTATCCACCATCCAAATGTTTGGGGAAAATCCGCCATCTTGAAAAATGCGGCAAAAAATTATCTTGAAAACTAAAAACATGTAATATATCGAAAACGGTGCATTGTATGTACACAAAATGTAACAATAACCAAACTGAAAGAGCAGAAAACTTGCTAAATTATGTTTTTTGTTTGATAGAGCCACAATAAATCTTAATTGAATTAAAAAGATTCAAATATTTTCTTTCATTTTTAGAATTAGAGTAAAAGTTGTTTCCTGACACACAAAAAACAGCAAATATGTAAGAAACTATGTAATATACGTTCAAAAATTACTGAACAAAATTCATAGCTTGTGAATTCCTCTAGAGATTGCTTTTTGTTTCGCGCTTTTAATGTCAAGGGTTGAGGAGATATGTAGTCTAAAGCACAGTCATGTGTTTCCCGATATTTTACGTGTTCCATTTCTTATGATATTGCCCAGAACATAGTACATTGTTTTCTTCAGTGTTTCGTTCACTTCCGTTTGTTACGTGTTGTTTTTGATGTTTAAAAATGTATACACATAGTAGCAGCGATTAGGTGTCTGAACTAAGCAAGGGAGGGGGGAGGGCATGGACAGTTTACTTTCTTTATAGCCTACTGCAATTGGAGAGAATCGTATTGAAAATGGAATTCAGGCAGATGATTTTGGGTCACATCCACTGTTAGGCAAGGCTTAGCATTAGGAGACCATAGTGCTGGGACAAAAAAAATTGTGTATGGGGGGGAGGGGCATTGCTCCCCATGCCCCACGTCTAATTACCGCCACTATCAATACATTGAAGTATTATGATACAGTTTTTAATCAGTCACTTTGCCAGAAAGTCCATTGCAGAATTTTTTGCATATTAAGGCTGGGTGGTCTTCATATCAAGATCAGTTTCCTGTGATGTGTTGCTTATCTAATGGCATGTTCAGGCCTTCAACAAATCCTTGAGATCATTTACGGAGGTAATACTGTTATACCTATGATAACCAATGATCACCGGAAGAGGCCCTCACTTCCAAGTAGTGCACCTTGGACTGCATTTTGAAGACTACCGAGGCTCTGACGTCACAGTCAGTATAATCCTCTATGGGACTCGTGTTGTCGTCCATATTGTCCCTTCATCCATCTCACCATATCATCATCATTCCTCGTGTTCGCGGTTAACCAAAATTGACAGAAAAACGACGTAATATGAACTAAAACATATCAAATCAAACCGAAAGTTCAATAATCGTTGGCCGACTCAATTCAGAAGTAGACGCTAATGTATTAGACGGTGTATTGAGGCTTCCGAAAGATTGTGGAGAACAATAATGTTGAAGAAAGGTAGCCACACAGAAGCCATTTTGAGTGTTTCAGATGTAAAAATCCTCTTACTTAATGTGACAAATGAACGTTGTGTAGTATCGAGAATGATCGAGGACACCATTAATTCGCAGGCGAACCTCCCTGCAGGAGTGGTCAGTATGAAGCGTCATGAAGAGAGGGAGGCCAAGATGGAATATATAAAGTGACATGCACGTCCCATTTCATCCGTAATATCTTCATTCATCGTCGCGATTAACACAAAAGGTAGAAACGTGACTATGTACTTTATTATTTATTTATTTTCTTCCTGGTGCGAGCTGTACGATCTACATAAATTTTATTCTACACACACTTTCTCTTTCCTTAAAGTCGTGCATTAATATTCCCCTCTTTACGTTAGTAATATACCCCTCGTTACTTCTCCCAGGTATTTCCTCACTTACTGTCCCACTTCTTGTATCTTTATTCTGTCGTCTACCACTTCTATCACCTCCCTCCATGTTATGTTTTTCATCTATTTGTCCCTTAGGTCACGTGTAGAAGGGCAGTTCAGTAGGATACGCTCGTCCGTCTCCTCTTCATCGCACAAAGAACATATAGTTTCCCCTGCTTCGTTTCTCTTCCTTAATTGCTTCCATTCACCTAGTCTGAACCATGCCAGCGCGCCTCTTTCCTTTTCCCCTCACAACATTGATATATTTTGATTACCAACTTTCCCTTACTTTTAGCTGTTCCCTGATTGAGGTCTACGTTTGGCAGTCTGCTCTGATTTGGCTTTCTGTTGAAATGCCCCCCCCCCTCCTCTCCCTTCCCATACCCAACCCATTCCGCTATTGAATAGGAGAATTTTCAAGTCCCAACCCCAAGTGTGAACGTTTTCCTCTCTTGTCTGTATTCCCAAACATTGTCCCCTAAGCGTAGTTTGGCCCTCTTGTGATAATCGCACCCAATATTTAACAACCTCTGCTTACGCCCATTACCCTCTTATAAAATTCTCTTTGTGTGCCTGTTGTTGTGTTTTCCCCTCTTAACCCCCACAGTTCTACTCCATAGTTTAATGTTCCTAATATTATTGATGAATAGATGTTTTGAATAACCGGGAAACGCATTCAGGTGGCTTATTTATTGTCCTTATGACTTGTTTCGCTGTCAGGGAGAGTGTTGATCTCAGGTATGTGAAGTTTTTAACCTGCTCGATTAAATCCCCCCGTATGTCCATGTCTCCTGTCTGCTAAATATGTAGCCATTTTTGAAAGCAAAGATTTTTTTTTATTTTTAATGTTTACATTCATTTTATATTTGTTGCACCCCTCATATATCCTATCTATGTCCCTTTGTAAACCCTCTATTGTCTCGGACAAGATGACTGTCGTCTGCATACATAAGGACTGGTATACTTTGCACTCCTAAACATGGGATTGAATCCTGGTCCATTTTAATTTCATGTGCTATCCAATCTATGAACAGTGAGAATAGCACTGCTGATAGGATGCGACGTTAAAGGAAGTGATAATGTAAAGAGTATAAAAATGTTATATCATGTTCTTTAGTCAACTTAATGTTCGATTTATTTTCATTGCACAAATCCAAAATATTAAACAATTTTTTGGGAAAATCGATCTTGTCTGTGGTCTGAGGGTCTGCCAATCCCGACTCTACTCTGTAATGCCGGGCAGTCAGGTGGTGAGGGTGTAACATGTTAGCACCAGGTATCTGCAATGGACTCGAAAGCGAAGTGACGGATTTAGAAGTGTGTTTTACCGTATCGTATTAGTTCAGTATATTAACAGTGGCGATGATTAGACGTGGGGGCATTGGCCATACTCCTTTCGCAGACCACGTCGTCATTTGCCAAGTGAATGTTAGAACGTGCTCAGAAGTTTTTCCGTTGAGTCGACTCCTTTCTATCACAAATCAGCCAATATTTCCGTTTTTGGTATTGTAAGACGAACAAAATTGGAGACTTCATGACGTCATTCGTGAGGTGTGTGACACGATCAGGTCATTGTTCCACGGAATTGAGTAAACTTTTATTTGTTTTTATGAGTAAAAAATATTTTTTTTACAGACAGAGGATGCGTCAAATATTTGATAATGTTCAATTTAATGTGTCCACATATGATTTTGTGAAATTCATGTATTTTGGGGCAGCTAGATTTTTAAAAAATCTGTTGTAATTTGCCAACATTGTGAGTTGTGTGTTAAGATTATAAAGCAACGAGTTCTTGAACCAATATTGTTACAAGATATTTAGTACACATAAATGTACACAACTTAAGGTTTTCATTGGGTTTTTTGTGTATTTTAAGTTATTTTTTATCCACATGTATGTAGTTGCGTACCCAGGGATTGCTGCTAGGGGTTAAAACCCCCTTTTGATTCAAAATTTTTTTAAAAAAAATTTAAAAGGGACTAAAACGTAAGAAGAACTACGAAACTCTTGGGCAAGTCACTGTTTGCGTGCGGACGTAGGCGTGTGTATGTGAGGGGGGAAGCCTTGGCGTGTTTGCCAGGGGGAGAGGGACGTGGTGTTTGTGAATGCTATTCATATCTGTTTCTATTTTTCATTAGCTGTTATATTTTACCATTTATGAAGGTAAGGAATTACATATATTTTCTACTCTATTGTAGGCTCAAAATATGTCAAATTTTGACGTGATGTAATTGCCACGAGAACTGAATGACAGTCAGTGATTTATCCAGACAACATGGATGACAAAGGAGTAGAGCGCTTTAATGGGAGGTGTTGACAAAATGGACTTCATTTTTTATTTGTAAAGAATATTTTTCAAGTCATGAAAGTGCACCTTGGAAGTAATATTTCATTTCGTTGACTTAGTGATTTGCAGTTGGATTAAGAGAACCTAAATTATACATATAAAAAAATAGCTGGAATATGAGAGAGATATATGCTACGTGGGAAAGAATCTTGAAAGGAAATAAATGATCTGTTGAACTTCAGACGAGACATTTCAGAAGCTCTAATTATGAGGAATGATAAATAATAGGAAACAGAACAGAATTGGAAACAGATAATATTGCAACAGAAGTATATATTAAAGGTATTCATATGTAGAAGGAGTACAAAACGATGAGCTCGCTTGACTCACAGTGATGTCATTTGTCAACATCCGATTTTTTAACTTTGATGTCCCTTGACTCACAGTGACGTCATTTGACAACATCCGGTTTTTCAATCTATACACACACACATTGTATAAAACTATATATAATATCATTTAGGAGACCGATATACTTACGAAAACTACAGAACATTTTTTTAGCATGAAAAGAAAATTTCTGTGAGCTAAAGTCACTATGGTCTCTTAATGCTAAGCCTTGCCTACCAGTAGATTTTACCCAAAATCATCTGCCCGAATTCCATTTTCAATACGATTCTTTCAATTGCAGTAGAAAGTAAACTGTCCATGTCCTTCTACCACCCCCCACCCCGTCCCCTTCGCTCAGTTCAGACACCTGATCGCTGTTACTGTGTACATACATTTTTAAACAACAAAAACAACACGTAATAAACACAAATGAACGAAACACTGCAGAAACAATGTATTACGTTCTTAGCAATATTATAAGAAATAGAACACGTAAGATATAGGGAATCGCATGACTCTGATTTAAACTACATATCTCCTCAACACCTGACACTAAAGACACGAAATAAAAAGCAATCTCTAGAGGAATTCATAAGCTATGAATTTTGTTCACTAATTTTTGGACGTAAAATACCTAGTTTCTTGCATATTTTTTGTTTTATGTGTTAGAAACCAATTCATACTCTAATTCTAAAAACGAAGGAAAATATTTAAATCTTTCTAATTCAGTTTAAATTTATGGTAGCTCTATTAAACAAAAACCATAATATATGAACTTTTCTGCAATTTCATTTCGGATATCTTCACTTTTTGTGTACAATGCACCGCTTTAGAGATATTACATTTTTTTGTTTTGAAGGTGAAATTTTGCCGCCATTTTCCCCAAATATTTGGATGGTGAATTTTTAATTTATTATTCAGAACACCATTCCGCACAATCTGGCACAAAAGAGATTTGTGTTGCAATTATTTCCGGGTTAGGCCATTTTATCCTGTACGTTTGCTCTACTATAAGTTAAGACACAATGTTCACAAACAGAGCTAAAGACTTAAAATCTACTACAAGATCTATACTTCAGGTTTGTGCGACTTACTCACTTTTATATATATTCTTTCGGATTTCTAAATTAAAAATACAAAGTTATTTATTACTTACGTTAAATGAGTATCTATTTTAGACACCGACAACATTTCGGGAACCACTGGATGTATATTAAACCTTTTGGATAAAAAAAACCTTTTCCTGCTCCCACAAAAATAGGCAATAATTAGGCTGGAGAGTTCAATGAACTAACCGATCTCCAATTACGAACAGGTAATGATCAGGCTGGAAAGTTCATACGAACTAACCGATCACTGATTATTCGGCTGATCACTTTTCGGTAACCACTGTTCCCTTCTTCAGGTCCTATATCTCGGCTACTACAAGGTCACAGAATATTCACCTAGTTGTTCATATCTGGCCTCGCTTCATAAAATATTAGCCATACTTTCTATTCCTACAGTCTGTATCGGGGGGGGGGGGGGTAAGAGCAAAAGTACTCACTCCACCGGCACCTCCTTGTCCGGGTTCTCCGACTCCATCCACTTCTGGACTTCCTTCCTGTACCTTGCAACCTGCTCGCTGGCCCCGAATGATATCCTTATTCCTCGTACGTATCTCCTCACCATCTTCCTTGATGGGGAATCCCCTTCCTGGTCCTCGTCTCCCAGTTCCTGATAGGCTGGGTTTGTGAGGTAAATTTGGTAGTTCTGCAAGGGACACCCAAACATTATTTTAGACAATGCAGCATGTTGCTGCTAGGTTTCAAATTAGCAACAAGCACAAAATATATAAATTCTTGTTATAAATAAAACACAGAAATCAAATTACGAGTTTTGTGTATTACACCATGTCCCATAATACATTTTGGAACTAACAGTGATGATGAAATGTTTTTCTTCTTATCAAAGATTTTATCGTTAACGTATTTAAATTGTGAATGTTATAAAAAGATGACGGTCACAATATCCTCCCCTGCTGAGCTGAATAAAATATAGCCATCATACTGTGGATAACCTCAATGATACAAGTTCTTAATTATACACAGCAAAGAGTGACATAACATTCAAATTTTTAACATACAAAACAACTTTTAATACTATAATAAATCTTTCAAAGAGTAAAGATGAATTTTGAACTACATTTTTACTCTTGCGCATGATTGTTAACATTCAATTTAAATGTCCAATATTATACATTCGTCGAGCTAAATAATATTTGCAATTAATGACACATTTTGATAATTGAGCAATAAATTCAATAAGTTATCACCTACTCGAGCATCACAATAATTTGTTGTTGTAACCCTTCTTATGAATGTCTTCTTCAGAAACTACATAAACAGAATCATCCACTGAGAGGATTCAAACGGCAAAAGTTTACAAAATCCAAGAATTACACTGTCCTACAAAGGTTTTATTTCTTCTGAAGAAATTGGTATGGGAAATTCAAATCCGTGATTAGAATTTCGCTATCAAGGACAGTTTTTTATGTTATATAAGGAAATAAAGAGTCTCATTTTACTCAGATGCACCGTTCGTGATAAATGCAGAGAATTGTCAGATGAGCAGTTGACAGCATCTGCTTCTTATTTTCTGTTTCAGATGTTGGCAGGTCTGTTACTAATGATACCTGCAAGATATTGTCAAAATACTAAGCATTGTGTTTGAAGCTTTTGTTTATATACTTTGTCTGTTGAAATCAACCAGGTAGCCTCTGCTACGTCTGTGGAAAGTTGGCCTTTGCAAGGCAGAAGAAGAGGATTCGATCTATCATGAAGAATTACTACAAACATTACATTGGAATCGACCAACATAATCTCCACCCCAGCACAAAGATTACTAAATTAAACAAACGTGCTCATTTTGAAACTGAGCAACTACTGACTGATCACAACGACATTAGTGGTTTAATGAACGTTCATACGTTCTTCTGATGTCACAAAGAAACCTGTGAGTTATTAGAAGCTAACTAACTAACTCTCTAGCTTCTTAAGCCCAAAGAATTATGGCTGCAGCAACACAAGCCTTCCATCTGTCCCTATCCTAGGCAAAATCTATCCAACATTTTCCATCCTTACCGATTTCCTTTAGGTCCAGGGATATAAGAAGAACTCCATGGAATATAATGAGCATAAGTGGAAGATAATTTGCGACTTCAAGATAGTTGCAATGATATTGGGAATGCAACATGACTACACATGACAGAAGAACCCCTACACAAAAAAGAATGGGTCTCAACGAAATTGACAAGTAGGAGAAAAATTGTACAGCGTGTGATGTTCCTCTTCCCCCTCTTTACACCATGCTAGGGCTTACGAAACAAGTTATAAGGGGTATGGACACAACTGGAAGAAGATTTAAGTGTATTTCAAACAAATTGCCTCGTCTTTCACCAGCAAAGCAAATGAAAGGTACTTTGTGGGGCCTAAAAGTAGAGAACTTCAGCAAATCCAGACTTTGAAGCATGTCTAACAGACAAAGGAAAAAGAGCATGGATATGATGTTATATGCAATATAAATTGCAAGAATTGCAAGAATTTTAGATAAAATTAAAAACACGATTACTCGTAAACTATTCTTGACAGATAAAATCTAAATACAGATTTGAAATCAGCACAAAATTTGCAATAGGAATCAGAACTTTTTCCTCCAGAAAAAAGAAAAAAGTTTCTTTATGTAGAACAGTGCTCGAAACAAAAGGACATGATACTTCCTTACCACCTCAATTACTGAGTTCAACAGTAGACATACGAAGAATCCATAATTGTTCCTGTGTTTTAAAAAGGTGATAAAATGAACTGCAATAATTATCGCGGAATTTCTCTACTCTCAACAACATATAAAATATTATCTAACATTCTTTTAACAAGACTAACCCCATATGCTAATTAAATTATAGGTAATTATCAATGTGGATTTAAACGTAACAGATCAACTACATATCAAATTTTTCTCATCAGACAGACACTTGAAAAAAGTGTGAAAAGAGGAAATAAAAAGCAGGCTTAATTCAGGAAATGCATGTTACCTTTCTCTTCATAAACTTTTGTCGTCTCGTTTAATATCTAAGAAACTAAAAGTTAAGATATACAAAACAGTAATTTTGCCTGTAATATTATATGGGTGTGAAACTTGGTCCCTTACATTGAAAGAGGAACATAACTTGAGAGTATTTGAAAATAAGATCCATAGGAAAATATTTGGACCTAAAAGGTATGAGGAGACAGGTGAGTGGAGAAGGTTTTGTATCCATGTCCAGATGTTACTAGAATAATTAAATCAAGAAGACTTAGGTGGGCAGGCCATGTGGCACGAATGGGAGAAGAAAGAAGAGTTTACCGGATTCTTGTTCGGAAACCTGATGATAAGAGACCTGTCGGAAGGTAAAGACAAAGATGGAGGGATAACGTTGAGATGGACCTAATGGAAATCGGTGGGATGGAAAAGAGTACATAGATCATGCTCAAGATAGAGACAGATGGAAGGCCTGTGTTTCTGCAGCCATGAACCTTCGGGTTTAAGAAGGCTATAGAGTTAGTTTTACAGTAGACACACGATAATTAATTACTGGACTTGCACTTGTGCTCTCAAAATCAAATAGGCGTGTAATTGTTTAACTACAAATAAATCCACGTGGACAAATTCATTACCTAAGTTCATAATGGAATATTTAAATCCTACGACTTTTACACGCTGTTCACCCGCGATACAAGCCAACCGAATTCCTTCCATTTATTCCAGCTGTATATTTGGCAGTAAAGAACATAAATTGATCCAAAACTTATTATCCAACAAATTACATTGACTACCTGTGTTTATTAAACATTTAAGAAACAAGTCAATGATATATATATATAATACATATATTATGAAAAGGTGACCGAAACCATATTCTGCGTTGGTTACCATGACGACACGATTTGGTTATATGGATGGTACGAACATCGACTAAAAGTACAAATGAATATGTTATGAATATTGTGACCAGTTAAGTGTATTTATACACTACTAAACTGATATTGTCACCGTTCGGAGTTGTACCAAATGACTTTTATTTATTATACAATTGGTGTAAGAAACGGGGAACGAGACGACATTATTTATATTGTCACAAATTCTTCGCTGTATTTCTGGTGCTTCAAGTAATGGTGCAGGAGTTCATTTATCTGTTACAGTCCACTCAGGCTCTGAGTCAATCCACTCCATCAAAAATGTAACAGGTAAATCTTCATCTTTATCAACGTCTAAATATTTAAATTTATTAAAGTCACCGAGACAAGACTTAACATGCAAAAGGTACGGGTCTTAATTACAAGCATGCCTTATATGGTCATCCTTTGGTAGGCAGGGCAATTTGAAACGCATTTCCTCGCTTTCATTGTTTAATGTTCTCGCAGAGCTTCCACTAGTAACATTCGTTACTGTACAACATTCCTGATTTAAACTAATATCACTGCAGATCATTTCATGTCGGAAATTTCCATTGTTCCTTGCTGAAACCTCTGAGTTAGTCATAGTGGGGCCACCTTGTAATTCCCAAGAAATAGAAATTGTTAAAATTTCATCACCAGGTGCAAATATGACGCTGAAACCTGGTGCAACTACATCCTTCTACTTAATCATTGATCATGCAGTCTTACATTTTCAAAGGGTCATTGACGCATATTGAACATTGCTGTAGTGACGGAAAAAAAATCACGTCTAACTAATGGTTATTAATAATTATTTCAGCGCCATATTTCCTCCGAATTAGAGGCTTTTGATATAAATATAGAAATTACGGAAAATTTGCGGAATAACGAAGCATGAGCGACGAGAAGCAGTTTCAGTTAGCTGACACATCAACAAAGGTTGACACACATAGCATTTGTGAGGTGTGTACAAAAACCTTGGGAGAGTTTATCATTCAATTTGCATCAGAATTACTATATTCAGTTCCATTTTTTATTCGTAGTAAATTTGTAATGGTCCACAGACAATAATCACACTGTAATTTACACTTGACGTTCAATAGTTCTATAATGATAATCGTAATAATACCTTGTAATTCTCCCATGCATCTGTACCGTCAAGGGATGAGGAAAAAAAGTTGTTAATCATTTTCATGAACCATGGCTCTAGGGTATCCAGGTCCCACCGAAGAAAGAGCTGAAGGCGAAAGTGGTGGGCGTAGGAGAGGTCGCCTGACCTACATAGGAAGGCACTGTAGTGGATCAGCTGGGCACGAGTCAGGGAGGGGATGTTCTTGAAGTTGTCGCTGTTCAAATACCGGATGATCAGGTCCCAGTTGTCGGTGTCGTAGTTAACGTAGTAGAGACCTGGAAGATTTCAGACAATGGTGTAAAAAGAAAAAAGAACCAGTACACACTTTAAAAGAATAACTCCCTCGTAGCTATAGTTAGGGCATACTAAATATGCCTGTATTTCAAGACAACTTATAGGTGTGTTTGACCTACGTCACAATCTGCTGAATTGGGACTTGGAGCACCCTTGATGGATGCCAGTTCTTGTAAACTACGGAATTCAAGCGGAAGATTTGAAAAATTTTTACGATGGTACATCATGAAGTATTAGGTGTTTCATACAGAAGCTCACGTTTTTTTCAAATTTTGTTGCTTACGCAAACATGCCGGCTGTGCGAACCCTGACGTCACATGAAAGTCGCTTGTACAGCAACATTGTTGGGATACCTAATAGTAAATTATATGCATGAAGGTCAAATCTAAGTTGTAAGGACATTGTTGTAATGTTGACGAAGATGAGTGACGATATGATGAAATTGGACACTCACAAGAAACACCCATGGCCAGACGGGATTCGAACCCGGCTGCCTTGAAGTAGTGGCGCGCTGTGAATACCACTCCCCCACAGAGGTCGGCTCAAGTCGCTTATGCAACGCGACTTATAACTATTAATTTCTTCAATGGACGAAAAATTAAAATTCAGATGATGTATTGGACTAGTCATCGCTACGGAAATAGGTGAGAAGATGAATGATTTAGTATGCAGTTAGTGATTATATAATCCACACATCACCTTGAATTTTTTTTTAAAAAAATCAGATGATTTGAAATCAATAGATGATTCTGGAAGTATTTTGAATTCTGATCACGGAAATGACATCCATTTTTTCCCATCACGTCAGGATTTTTCACAATTTTACAATCAAAATTCTCATATTCGCCTTAACATTGCATCCTTCACCTAACGCATCATATGCATCAAATTAATTTACGCAAATGAAATTTAGGTTGTTTCCAATTCAATAAGTGAATCCGAAAGTACTTTTAGTGCTGATAACTAAAATTACGTCCATTTTTTCCCATCACGTCAGGATTTTTCACAATTTCACAATCAAAATTCTCATATTCGCCATTCCATTACGTATATTACAGAACGCAATAAAATAAATTTAAACAAAGGAAATTTCGGATGTTTACAAACCAATAGGTGATTCTGGAAGTATTTTGAATTGTGATCGTGCACGACATATATTTCTTCCCATCACGTCAGGATTTTTCCCTAGATCATGATTTTTCTCAACGTCATTAAGTTCAATCAACACACTACATTATAACATTGAGTTTTGGACATTTTGTGAAGGAAACGTTTATGCGGTATTTCGAAAATTGAATTTACGTAATCAAAGTGAATAATTTTCATATCAATGAGTCTTGTGGAGATGGAAGGTGGATTGAATGCTTACTATTCTATGTGCATTTATAGTTCGAAATTGGAGGATTTGTATTGTAGAAAGCCAATACTTTCCAATTATGTACACAGAGCCATCTATTGAGGTACACATTTCATTGTTAAATTAAGGCAGTTAATCTATTGCTATTTTCTGAAAAAAAGACACGTGATGGGTAAAAATGGATTTCATTTTTGGAATCAGCATGTTGAAATAATTCAGGGGCAACAGTCACCTGTGAGTCATCCAAACCCATGCAGGCCCGTGAATTGTCAATGTTTTCCTCTAGAGCCATTGTTGGAATTGGTACGTAGTACTAAAATTTATAACTTGATTCATTTACTGCTCTGAAAGGACAATCAATTCGTTTCTTAGCAAAATCCCACTTTAAAGTATAAGGATTTGATTGACACGCTGAAAATGTACGGAAGAAACCTCCTCAAATACAAGATAGTTGTCACACATGGAAGCGAATTGATACGTGGTACAGAACTCACCTACATACTCTGGATTGGCAAGGATAAATTTGTTTCTATCTGGAAGCCCGTTCAGCACTCCCTCCTTCTCTTGAAGGAAGATCTTAGCTCTCCTATCAACGAACTGAAGCTCGTCTTGCGTTGTGTAGGGTATGGGAATTGTCCACAGCAGATCCTCATCTGTTTCTTTGTTTTTCCTTATATTGTAGACTTTCTGTAATAGACGTATGATAACATTCCAAAAAATTTCATTTTTTATTCTTAAGTGTACACTCTGAACAATATAATAGTCGCATATAGAACATAAAATGTTGTACATTGAAGAAAGAGGGAGATATTGCTTGATTTGGTTTATAATACTTCGCTCTTCTACCACTTCTCGCTAATCGCGAAGATGAGAATGAGTGATGACATGATGAAATTCATGAAAAAAGATACACTCATAAAGAACACCCATGTTCAACCTGGTATTTGAATCCGGGAGCACTGCGTTGTATCGCGCTGTGTTAACCATTCTGCCAAGGAGGTCGATGTTAGAAAGAGAGAAATATGTTGCTGCAGTAATCAATTTCCGCGGTTTGGGGATACCAGAGGGTTAGTTAATATTTACATTTCACAATATGTAAATGTTTCAATCGGGAGGAGACTCCCCAGGAATTCATGGAGTTGGCATAGTACTTGGACCACGTGTAAGATATAAAGTAATATCAGTATGTTATGTGGATGAGAGCAGTGGCGAAGCGTGGTGTCACTGGAAGAGTAGGCACAAGCTGTGAGTTAGTGTTGTTATAGGTGCAACTTTTGAAAAATATAAAAAATATAACCTTAAAGTTATTTTTGAAAATGTATCAACATATTCTTAACTCTTGATGTGTACTAACTCGTAAATGGTATTTCTAGATTTTATTGTAAATTGATGCTTTAGATGTCATTCGAGTGACAGTCCTCAATGCCCCTTCTTTCTTTCTATGGCCTGTTATAGGCTTCTATGCTTGTTTTTGTAGCATTCCAGAGTAATAAAACTTATAATTCCCCTTGCTCACTTCACGCTCACAACAATGAAACCCGACACCAGTGGCGGAGTGGTTAGCACATCGCGCTACGACGCCAGGGGTTTTGGGATCGAATCTCGGCCTGGGCATTTGTGAGTGTCCATTCGTCAATATCATCATATCAACACTCCTCCCCATCTTTGCAAATTATCCGAAAGTGACACAAAAACGAAGAAAATAAATAAAATCAATGAAAGAACTATAAAAAAATAAATGAACAAAAAGAAGAAAAAACGAGATAAAATATAACAATAAAAGAGCAAAGCAACAGGAGTAAATGGAGAAATTAACGAAAACGCAGAACACTGTGATAGAAACATTTTTCGCCCTCTGAACAAATTGTCTTTACCTTTCTACCCTCACCTTCCGTTTCACCTTTACACCCCGCGTTGGGCAAGAAACAGATGTGAAACCCAGTTTTGTACCGTGTCTCCAGCATTGCCAATCTCCCAATCAGAAAAAGTGTGCTGATTAAATTCTTAAATTTGCTAAATGCAACTAAATTGTGCTCGGATGACTTAGGTCTTATGTTCATTTTATGTATCTATTTTGGGGTTAGTTGTGATGTGAAAATGCGTTGTTGTTTAGTTAAACGATATTGGTAATTTCCACCCCATCAAATTAATTACAATGGTTTAACCAATATAATTGGTTCAATCGCTTGACAAAGTTTGAGAAAATTCGACAACTACAAAAGGCGGCGGCTTTTTTATCTGTGACCCCAACTTTCTAGCAATTTCCTTCAATAAAATGTTCCTCGTGAGCTAAGTAAGGAAAGATATAGAAAATATGAAAAGAAGAAGGTGGACCAGATGTGGCTGGATCGGCATGCTACCTTTTGTTTGAAACAAATAAGATCTGATAATAATAAGATCAAATGATCAAATAGGATTTTTTTAAATTTATATTTTCAAAATATATTCCTCTGAATTCAACTTATCTGTCTCCCAGGAGCGCATGTTTATAGATGATGCTATATTTTACCATTATCCCAAACACAGGATGCTAGGTGCCAACGAAGTTCAAATTGTACTATATTTAGCACTATTACGCTAGGATTAGCATCACTGCATGAGGCTGTAATCACTGTCTCCATTTCGGCCGAACGCGCCCCTGAAATAATGCTTTCGCGCATGAATCACATATAATGTTATGGGACCAGCTGAGGCCCTATGAGAAGTGGCTCGACATGCGACGATAGAGCCTCTGGCAGGAATGGAAATTTGTGGAAATGATCGTAAGGCCTAGAATTTCAGTTTTCTTGTATTAACGCGTCGTTAATTAAATTATAAGATAATCCGTAATAGCCAAGTATATTAGGGTAGGCCCGGTCTCCGGGCCTCTTATGAGGCTTCGTCACTGGATGAGGGGATTATTATGGTACGACTGAAGGGGAAGAAAAAGACCTAGTGCTTATACATGTCTACATGGTCACAGTGGTTTGCCAGACGAGAAAGTAGACGAAACCTACGACAAGATAGACGACATAATGGAAAATAAAGGAAGAGAGCATACATTATCGTAATGGGAGATTGGAACTGCAGTAGTAGGAGAAGGCCAGGAGGGAATCGGAGTAGAAAGATATGCATTGGGGGACAGAATCGAGAGAAGTGAATTGCTGGTCAACGTCTGCAAGAGTAACTCACTCATTGTTGGAAACTCTCTCTTCCAACAGCATACGAGAAGAAGATACACATGGACATGCACAAAGGACAGCAGAAGATATCAGATAGACTACATCCTGGATATTTAGAAACTGCCTCAAAAATTCAAAAACCTTACCAGGAACTGATATAAATTCAGACCATGCACTAGTAGAGGGAGAGGTATGCTTGTCTATGAAGAAGATAAAAAGAGGACAGAAAATAAAGAAACCAAATATCGAGATACTAAAGGAAGAAAAACAAAGGAAAGGGTTTGAAACAGAATTTAAAGAAAGTGTATTTGAAGTGAAAAAGCTTGTTCAAAATCAGTGACACGATCTGGGAAGGAATAAAAGTTTGCCTTAACAAAGCCGTCGAAGACACCATAGGGTGCAGGCTAAGAAAGAGATGCAAAAAAAAAATGCATCAGAGAAAGTATGCTCGAGAAAATGGAAGAACGGAGAAGATGGAAGAGTATTAATGCACAGGAAGGAAGAAGACGATACACAGAACTCAATAAACAGGTAAGAAGGGAAGTAAATAAGGCAAAAAGAAATGGATGAAACTAACGTCCGAAGAAATAAAAGAATTAGGAAAGATAAGATGATATGACCTGATATACTGTGAAATTTACAAAAAGACGTGGGAAGCTATGTGGATGATAGAAGATGAGAATGGAATCGAAATTGAGGACAAACGAGAAATACTGAGAACATGGGAAGAGTATGTATAGGATCTCTACGGGAAAGAGAGCCGACCAGATACATGATGAATAGAAAAAGAAGGAGGACAAGGAGGGCTACTCATGATGATGGATGAATTGGAACTCGCACTCAAAGAAATGAAGAACGGGAAACAACAAGAAGTGACCAAATTCCTGTCGAACTCATAAAGTAATCTAGATGAAGGATAGAATGAAATGCTACATTTATGCAATGAAATGTATGATGAAGGTGTATGGCCAAAAGATTTCATGTAAACAACCTAAGTGCCTGTAAAGAAGAGAAGTAACGCCAAGAAATGTGCTGAATATAGAACAGTCAGTTTAATATCACAATCAGCAAGAGTTCTCTTGAGAATTTTAAATAGATGCCTACACTCTAAAATAAACAGAGAGATAAAGGAAGAACATTTTGATTTTAGAAAGGGAAGAGGTACGAGAGACGCCATAGAAATACTGAGAACAATTGCAGAAAGATATCTGAAAAAAGGTAAATAAATATCTGTACCCTTTGTCGATTTAGAGAAAACCATTGATAGAGTGAGTTGGACCAAGTTTTCAGGGATCATTTAGAATATTAGGGTAGATTGGAAGAAAAGGAGGCTTATCTGCAAATTATATATGAAACAACGTGTAAAAGTGAGAATAGGAGAAGAAATGAGCCAAGGAAGTGAAATTGTAAGAGGGGTACGACAAAGATGTTGTCTTTCTCCTATATTGTTCACCAACTATATTTAGAAGATATAGTTAAAACTTTTCCCATTGCAAGAGAGAGGTAGCAGTAGTAGGAAGGACAATATCTTGTATATGACTTGCAGATGACATGGTCCTGTTGGTAGGAAATGAAATAACCGTAAATGCCATGCTTGCAGAAATGAATACCCACTGTGAACAGTTTGGGATGAGCATGAGAATAAATGTGAAGAAGACGAAAACAATAGTGATCGGAAGAGAACCGAGAAAGGCAAAAGTGAGCGTCAGAAGTGAGATAATCGAACAAGTAGACAGACACCTTTAAATATCTTGGATGCGTCATAAACGGTGATATGAAATGCAATCAAGAAATAGAAGCGAAGGAAACCTTTAATAGGAAGGAAAATATTTTCTGTGGATTTATGAACAAAGATCCGAGGAAAGGACTAATGAAATGCATTGTACGGAGTGCAGCTCGATATGGTGCGGAAACATTAACACTGAGAACAAGTGACAAAAGGTAGTGGAAGCTCTAGAAATGTGGCTATGGAGACGAATAGAAGGGGTGAAATGGACAGCAAATGTAATAAATGAAGCAGTTTTAGAAAGAGTTGCTTGAAAAGAGATCAATGCAGGAGATAATAATGAAGAGAAAGAGAAATAGGTTGGGTCACTGGATGAGAAGAAATTGTATAGTAAGGAATGTCAGTGAAGAGGTGGTCAATGGAAAGAAAATCCAGGGAAAAGAAGATACCAAATGATTGACGACGTCTAAATGCTACTCCTACGATGCTACAAAGCTAAAGGCTCAAGATCGAACAGCTTGGAGGTAGGAAGGAAAGACTTACTCTTGGGGAAATCCCATAAACCTTTGGTAACATTTTTCTAAAGAAAACATCACCGTTTCAAATCGATAACTAATAAAGTATTTAAGTAATTCTCTCCCCCACCCGTCTTTTAATGATCTTCTGAAATATATCTAGTGTTCCGAATTAGCAAGGACATTAGTTCTTACCAAGTTAATTTCTGTTATACTCGAAGGAAACAGCCTAACACCTTTTTGGAGAGTAGAAGAGAGTACTAAAAAGGACATCGGTTTACATTTAGAAGACAACGCGTGTCACGTACATTATAAACTATATTAGGGCTGAGCCGATACCCCTTTGAATCGATACCAATACTCTTACGATTGTCACCGATACCGATGCTTGGAAATTGTTGCCCAATTTTTTATTAATATTAGTCAATGAGTATTCAATAATAAGCATCAATTTACACGAGATTTCCTTTAAAGTAGTAAAGAAATACTTCAGGATATGAAAATATCTGTTATTTAATCTCAAAATGCAGGTTCTTCTACACAATGATAAAATCATATGCTTCCATAAAGTCTCTTCGAGCAAGGTCTTGGATTGAGTCTTTTTAAAAAACCTGATAAATTTCGACCAATTTTCCATTGACAAGATTTGTACTCGTCAGAGATATCCAATCCAATGTTATTGATTTGTCTTGTGCCATAGTTGCTTGACACGAAACTGGTGATTTACCTTAACACATCAACAAAATACATACCCGGTTTAATTGTTTTTTGATCTGCTTTGTAATAATAACAATATCAGTAGGTATCCATAGCAATGAATGTGCAAGAGACATGAAGTTCGTGAGGAGTGAATTTAGAAATTATTTTTAATCTTTTTTACGTTTGTCAAGGAACGAATTTCACCCTGATATGAATGGTACAAAATCAATTGAAACTTCGAATTTTACTTAACTTTCAGAATAATTTGACTCCGCGAAAGTGTCGCGCGTAGCTTTCAACCATCAAAACACCGCCAAAGTATCGGCCACTATCGGTAAATTAAATCCATCCGATACTTTCCGATACCTCGCCATCGGCTCAGCCTTGATGTATAATATACAGGGTGGTTGGTAATTCGATTTATTCCTGGAAAGGGGTAATACTAGAGCACATTTGCAACAAATTTGACCCTATGCTTAGGGGGTGGGAAATCAATGGGCTTCGAGTTATTCCAGTTTGTAGATTTTCGTGACATATTTCGACTTGCGACCAAAAAACTACTAATTGTGAAAACACTACTACACCCTGGGCACTTAATTGACACGTTGCTAACACGTGACGAATGAGTGACTACTAGGAAAAAAAAATGCCCAAAATTCCCATACCCACAGAAAGAAACAGTCATTGGAGCACACGTCATTAAGATATTTGGAAATTATCGTTTAAATCGAAGAGGATTACCCAAAAAAATGGTAACACACTTAGCGTAAAACTTACGGAAAAAACTTCCTCGTTTCATAAGCTCTCCAAAAAGATACAAATGCAACTGGCACACGGGTTTGGGGGAAAATCTGAATAAAAAGCAGAGAAGGCGCGTTGTAGACCTCTTTGTAAAGTGAAAATAAGTTGTCGGTTGTCAGAAATAAAGGGACGAAAACCAGTGAAGTAATAATGTTATTTACCATTCTCATGATTCCAGGTTGTCAAAATTAACTGTTACAAAAACTACAAATCCAGTTCAAATTGCTTCCCCCGGTTACGTATGCAAGCAATAATTCTTTCTCATTTAGTTAAAATATTGTATTTGTGCGTTTTCAATTTGGCAAATATTTATGATGTCATAGACAACTAGTGTCAGATAGAAAATAAATTAATCTTGATGTGCCAGGATCTGGCAACGTTTAAGAAACTGATCGAAGAAGTATCATAGCAACTAGGTAAGATAGTGGAAAAGATGTCTTGAAAATTTTGCAATATGTGATTTAAAGTTTATTTAATTGCTGTTAATTGTGTGTTTGCAAGAATAAGCCTTGTTTAAAGGTGAAACAGTAAGTTTGTTTTCCACGTTTTGTAATTGATAGGAGTCTTGTGACGACGACAAGCGGAGCGAAGGGTAAATTTCTGAACTTAGTGAAAGGTACGTAACAAGCTTCCGTGTCAAATGGCTGCTTTCGAAAATGCCGAAATGCGCGGATATCGTGTATTCTTACGGGTGTTGTGATGATAACGCCGCTGCAGCACGAAGATACTACCGCAGGCGTTTTCCTAACCGCCGTTTACCTGACGTGAGCGTGTTTGGTACGACAGATCGGCGGATTCGAGAAACTGGATCGGTTCAACGACGCCAAGGCGATGCTGGCAGAGCCCGAGTTCATGATCCTGTCGAAGAGGAAAGCGTGGAAAACAAACTTACTGTTTCACCTTTATACAAGGCTTATTCTTGGACACACACAATTAAAAGCAATTAAATAAACTTTAAGTCACATATTGCAAAATTTTCAAGACATCTTTTCCACTATATCGTACCATGCCCTGTTCGATTAAGAAATATTGACCCTGGCAGACCTTGTCAGCTCCTGCTCAGAAATGTGTAGAATAAGCTTTCTACAGGAAATGGTAAGAACACTGGCCTTTGGCAAGAGGTGACAAGAGGCCAAGCGAGGGTTTAAATAGGTGCGCATGAGAGCGACACGAGGTCTTTTAATCTGGAATCATCGGAGAAGCAGGAGCTACTGGTCTTATTTCTAAACCGAACAGGGTAAGCTAGTCTACACCCATTCTGCCATTTGCATTGCTCACTTCAGTCTAGAAACGAATAATGAGTCTATTTTAATGAATAGTTAGATATTTGTACCTGCCCGTTCAGGGCTGTGTCTACCATCAACTAGTACTAATAGTACATCCCTATTTAAGATCCCCGCGTTCAGAGGAACGCTACGTGGTGGAGATGGTTTTTCATCCATTTTTACGGAAATGTGATGAAAAATTAGAGCAACGTGGTTCTTTTGGAAATGAAAGCGTCATGCCTTGTTTTCCTAAACAGACATGAAAATTGAATGGGTAGGCTGTGGAATTTTTCATTTATTTCACTCTGAAATAAATGCAAATCGAAATGCATTAATATCATGTTAGACTTGTTTCTTCTTGGAATTTTTTTTCCTAATGGGGGGTTATTTTTTTTAAAATAAGGTACGTCACCATTGTTAGTAATGCCTTATGTCATTTATTGAGTTGGAGAACGAGCTTTATACCACATTGGATAGGCTTATCATTCTCGCCAATAATGCTGTTGGTCCGTCTTTTGATGTGGAGGGCCTACCTTGTGCCTCATCCACCCCAATCAGAAGTCCTCCATTAACTAGAAGTCGCGCACGCGCGCAGGCTCACTTTCAAATTGATAATCGTCCCACAGTTCTTGTGGACCCACCCACCATGGCTCAACTACCTTTTGTTCATCCCTTCATGTTCGAGAGCATCCAGTTTCAGGGTGCCTCGGGGGAGGATGTTACTAAATTTATAGATCGTTTCGAAAGTGCGGCGATTCTGAACAATTGGGAGGAAACGAAAAAACGGCAACTTTTCCCGGCGTTGTTATGTGGGCCAGCCCTC
This sequence comes from Lepisma saccharinum, assembly GCF_977018435.1. NCBI lineage: Eukaryota > Metazoa > Arthropoda > Insecta > Zygentoma > Lepismatidae > Lepisma > Lepisma saccharinum. The sequence goes on from NC_139232.1 coordinate 105,332,228, forward strand.
CGCTGGTTTAATGCAATTAGCCAGCAACCAGGCGTCAATTTAGTCAGCTATGAGGACGTCAAGAAGAAACTTATTGAAGAATTCACAGGCTCCCTTGATCAGCTGCAGATCGAGGAGCAGATCAGATATCGGTTCCACAGGAACGATGAACCGGTATCATCTTATGTTAGGGACAAGCAGACCCTCTTGTTTAAGATGGACCCTAACATGGCTGTAAATAAGCAGCTTAAATACATAAACGCAGGTCTTCAACCGGAATTTATCAGGGAGATATACAAAAAACAATATAATTCAGTTCCGGAGCTTTTGAAAGACCTCAAGGAATATGAAAAAGCAAAGTTCCTTATGCGCCCTAGAACGGTGCAAGAGCTCTTGCATTTGGCTCAAAAGGAAACTCTTTTTCCGTCTTCTGATGAGTTGCGCATTCCTCACCAGAACCCCGTAGTTAGCACTACGGCGGTTGCTCCGGAATCAGCACCTCGGGCTAATCAAGACATGACTAATCAGCTGCAAGCCTTGCAACCTGAATTGGACCTTGTCAAAAGACAACAAACGTCTCTCCCAACTTCAGAACCGTCCGCTGTAGAAGCTTTGGCTAAGCAGGTTAGCAACCTAGCGTTAAAAGTCGAGGAAGTTATACAGTCACACGATCACGAAAATTTTCAAACTGTAGGCCAAAATTATCAAAGGGGTAATTTTAATCACAATCGTGGTTCAAACAACAGACGAGGCTTTCAGGGCAGGGGAAGTAGAGGCTACCGTTCAAACAACGGCCGGTTTCAGAATCGTTCCAATTTTCAGCGTGGCCGGGGGCGAGGTTCACCAGCCCCCCGCGGTCGTCCCGATCAAGGTGACCGGCGTGGCCAACAACTTTGTTATAAATGTGGTTTTCCTAATCACCACCAAGAATTTTGTCTTCAAAATCCAGAAGATTTAAACGCCAATTAACCGCAAGTAATGGAGACATACCTGCGGGCAGTAAAAAGATTTTAGTCTCTACTTTCCCGTCTGAAGATCTCATTTATGTACATGCCAATGTAAATGGGGAACGTCAAAGGTTTATTGTCGATTGTGGGAGCCAAATAAGTGTAACAAGTGATAAGGGTATTCCTGCCCATGCTATTAGGTTTAAAATCAACACTCTAGTTAAAGGTGTCACGAATAATTGTTTAACAATTAAAGAAATTAACTTTTAGATTTTTCTCTAAATGGCTTTACATTTAGGCACCCCTTCAGGGTGATACAAGATTTTGGTCATAATACCATCCTTGGTAATGATTTTCTCAAAGCCCAAAATGCAACTTTAGATTTTGAAAGCAGTAAATTGGCTTTGAGCAGATTTGGCACTCCCCCACGCAACCGCATTCGGTTTGATTCGAAGAAAGGTTTTGATGTTTCCGTTAAATTGGCAGGTTTGCTGGTACATACTGTTGAACCTGAATATGTGGCTTCTAAACGAATTGTTGTAAAACCAAGATCACATTTGTGTATCCCTTTAAAATTAGTCAATACAGCAAATCAAAATTTAACTTTACTTGAGCCGGATTCAAATTTTCAGGCTAAATCTGGCATAATGGTACCAAGGTCGATACTCAACCCTGCCACACAACTTGTTTGGGTATCCAACCCTTTGAATTATAGAATTGTAATTCGCAAAGGTACTCGGATCGGTGGCGCAGAATCTTGTGAGTTGGCAACGGTGGATCAGGAAAATAGTTCTGTAACAGTAATTTAACAAAGGAAGAATCAGAAAACGACGATATCCCACAAGTGGATATATCCAAATTTGACATTAATCCTCAATTGGAGGAACATGAGAAAAATCAACTTTTAGAGCTTTTGTTAAAATACAAAAATGTTTTCAGTTGGTCCGAGAATGACATGGGCCTTGCCACCAATTACAAACATAGGATAAAGCTTTCTGATCCTACTCCGTTCCATAAGCAGCAATATCCGATCCCGGTACATTTGCGAACAGAGATAAAGAAACAACTTGAGACTTTGAAAAAACAGGGAATAATCCGGGATAGTACAAGTCCTTATAACCCATCAGTTATTCTTGTGAAAAAGCGTGACGGAAGTTACCGTTTTATTCAAGACGGTCGCTTTTTGAATAAACGCTCTGTGTTCTATGCGATGGCCATGCCTTCCATTCAGTCTATCTTGCACGATATGGGGGGAAAGCAGTACTATTCTAGTGCCGATTTACGTTCAGGATTCTTTCAGATACCACTAACCGAAGACAGTAAACAGTACACAGCCTTCTCTATTCCCAACCTAGGTCATTTTGAATTTAATGTTTTAACTCAGGGTCATATTACCTCTCCAGCAGCGATGAATCAAACACTTCAATTGGCGTGTAGCGGAATGCAAAGTGATAACTTCGCCTTTTATATGGATGATTTATTTACCTGGGGCCATACCTTTAATGAAATGTTGACAACACTGGAAAGATTGTTTCAGTGTCTACAAAACGCTGGCTTGAAAATTTCTCCACACAAATGTAAATTTGGTTATTTTGAGATACTCGCCCTTGGACATTTGGTGGGTCGTTATGGCCTACGCTTGAGTGACCGTATTATTTCTTCCATTAAGACTTACCGCACCCCCTCCACCACAAAACAAGTTAAACGATTTTTAGGTTTATGTTCATATGTCCGTAGATACGTCCCATCCTTATCAGAGAAGGCCCAACCTCTCCAGTCCCTTTTGGGCAAAGGCAAAAAATTTGTATGGGGGGAGGACAAAGAAACAGCTTTTACAAACTTAAAACACGCTTTAATAACTGCCCCAGTTTTGCTACCCTATGACCCTTCTAAAGAAACACGCGTCTACTGTGATGCAAGTCTGAAAGGCCTTGGTGCTATTTTAACACAGCCAAATGCAAATAATGATTTCCTTCCTGTAGCATATGCAAGTCGAACACTCAAAAAAGGGGAAGAAAAATTGTCCATCATGGAACTAGAACTATCAGCAGTTCTGTATGCCCTCAAAACCTTTAGGTTTTATTTAATTGGGAAACATTTCGAAATTGTAACAAATAATAAAGCAGTCAGTTATTTGCGTACCACCCGTAATTTGAGTTCGAAGCTCTCGCGGTGGAGTGCAGAGCTTGATTCATACGACTTCACGGTCGTTCATTGTAAATCTACACAAAATATTTCCGACGCTATTAGCAGGGAATCAACCAACCCCCCGGACGACGAATCGCCAGAATTGGGCGAACCTCGTATATTTCTCCTCCAGGATGAATCAATAGATGTGGGAAAACACCAGCGCGACGACTAATTTCTTTCAGAAATCATAAAAGTTTTGGAGGGGGCAGATGACGCCCAAGCCCCCTTCGAAAGACAGGCTTTTTATTATGTGCTGGAAAATGGTCTTTTATACAAGAACCATAAGATGGGTGGGGGAAGTAAGAAATTACTTTGTATACCTAAGTCCTTACGTCATACTGTAGTTGAACAATTACATTCTCACCCGTGTGGTGGTGGTCATTTAGGGTTTACTAAAACATATTACAATGCGCTCAATCGCATATATTTTCCCTATATGAAACGTTTTATATAGGACAAATGTCGTCAGTGCCTATCTTGTCAAACAAACAAGCGCCCTACAGGGCTGCCACAAGGTGAACTCCAGACCTTTCCAAGCTGTCGCCCTTTTGAACGGATAGCTATAGATTTCGCGAAACCTTTCCCTCCCAGTGGCCCAAATAAATGTAAATACATTTTATCATGCATGGATTTTGGTACCCGATATATGATTGCTGCTCCTGTGGTCGATACGACTGCTCAAACGGCTGCTAACTTTCTCTACGAGCACATAATATTAAGATTTGGTTGTCCGAAAACTCTCAACAGTGATAGGGGTGGCTCATTTAATTCCTCTGTATTTAAAGAACTTAGTGCTAAACTCGGTATTCAGTTAAAATTTGTTACTGCGTATCACCATAATACTTCCGGTTTAGAGGAACGAGGTATCGGTATTTTGCAAAGTATAATTAAGCATTTTGTAACCCCAAAACATGATGACTGGATTACCTATCTACAACCAGCTGTGTTTACGTATAATGTTACGCGCGGCGATTCCAGTCGTTTTAGTCCGTTTTACCACATGCATGGGTTCAAAGCCCGTTTGCCCTGGGAAAGTATGCTTCACGCAGATCCCTGCGAAAATAGTGCGAACACAGACAAACTTGAAAGGCTAAATAAGGCACGAGACGCGGCTCAAGAAAATTTACGTAAACGATTTGAGTCCCAAAAGAAGTATTATGACAGACGTCATCAAGCAACAAGTTACGCTCCTGGTGAATTGGTATTATTATATAACCCCACTCAGAAGGCAAAAACGGCTAAGTGCTTTTCAGGTGTTTATTTTGGGCCCGCGGTAATAGTAAGAAAGGAAAATAGCAATGCCTATTTAGTGGAATATGAAAATAAGCGCGGCAAGATTGTGTCCGATTTAGTGGCTGTGCAAAGGTTAAAACGCTTTCACCGCCCTTCGGGGGGTGAGGAAGAAACGAATATCGTATCCCTTCAAGAGGAAGATTTCGAACCAGTAACCACCCATACGTAGCCCAAAGCACATGTCGTAATTGTTTACTTTCTGTGTGGACCTTATTTTTATAATTTTATATTTTATTTTAATTTTATTTTTCGTTCCATTTCCCTAAAAGTATCAATACGTCAATTCGTTTTCTCGCCAAACGTATAAAACCTAATGTACGCACCATTGTTGTTTTCTCGTAGAAGTAAAACTATTTTGTTAGGCAATTGCATGTTTTATATATGAAGTTATTTATAAACACGCTCTGAAATATATGTGCATTTTTTCCATCCATGCATGAGTTATAAAAAGAATTAAATATGTTGTCAGTGAGCTCACTTAGTTAATTAAAGCAACGAAAGTGCGGCATGAGCGTTATCTAGTGTATATTTGTCTTTTCTATTTTGTACATTAAACCTACCGGTAGTATGTGAAAAGACCCGTTATTATAGTTAATAACGTAAGAAATGTTAATGTCCCCGTGACATTTAGCCTTAAATAAAGAAAGAAGTCTGCGTAAGCCGACTAAAATGAAGCAGAGAACCAAGTTCTCATTTAGACCATGTAATTTGTGCTAATAATAAGCAAAGTGTTACGTTTCATACGTTTGACGAGATATTTTTTTATCTATTTTCAGTTAAAATTATTCCTGGCCGACAGTTTGACTTTATCTTCTTGATCCCTCCTTGAATAATTCCTATTTACATTGCACTAATTGCATTGTTTCTAAAAACTAACTAAAATACCCGAGAAAATTTTAAGTTAAATTTATTTTGTGTAAAAATATGTGATTTATCAAATTTATTGATTTGATATTTATTGGCCGAAAAGTAATTCATTTATTCTCAATAATAACTAAAAATAACAGTTGTGGTCATTTTAGCAAGTTTAGGTTCAATAATTGCTACATATTTCAACAAGATGCAGTTTTTCCTATATTTATTAATTTTAATTGCATTTATCTCTCATGTCAATTCCCTATCCTTCAAGGAAGTGGTCATAAGATCTTTCCAATACCCGTACATTATTTGTTCAGTAATTACGTTAACACTAGTTTTTATTTGTATGTTAATTATTGCCTTCATTTGTTGTCAGCGAAGATGTAAAAAGTTAAAAGTTTTGGAAAATAATTGCCCAAGGGAAATGGAACGAGTAAATATGTCTTCAAGTGTACAATTTTTAAATATATCCCAGTCGGATAGCGACTCTTGGCACAGTGGTCCCACCCAACCCGTTACATGTCGAAATCTTGCGTCAGTTTTTACTTTTCAAGACCCCTTTTATGACCAAGCAGATATTCCAAACGTAGTTATCCCACTTGAAATCCCCCCCGTCCGTCTAGATACATTTAATGTTGCATGTCAAACTCTTAATCCATTAAAGTTAGATGATGTTAACACCTCATCTCGCTCTGTTCAAACTAATCCTGTTAAAATAAAAAGAGTTAAAGGAGTTACGGTGAAAACACAAAACGTAGATGTGTCTCGAACCGACGACCCGCAGCCCCACTCTGTACCAATTGTCCCTTTCATTCAAAACATGTTTTATGATGACATATAATCAAGCTGCTTTTCCACCCACTCCCCTAGCCGTTATGTAACCGAGTTCGTACTAGCCTGGGGCGCCGAGCAAACATCTCCCCTTTTTTATTTTCCTCCGGCTCTGTCTCGATGAAATCCAGGTACATCAAGAACCAAAGTTCATGAAAGGTACTCTCTTCCTCTTCCTATTTGCTCCTTGGCACCGCCTCCCTCGTTACCAGTCCTAAGTTTCTATCGTCGTGTTCCTCGCAGAGAAAGAACACGTTCCTGTTATTGGTAATCACTAACGGGGGGCTCCGCCTATCCAGAACGGCCGCCATATATCTTTCCCCCCTTTTTTCCCCCCGACTCAGATCACACATCCAGTAGAGTTGAAAAGATGTCTTTAGCTAGACTCCTCGAGTTCCTGCTTTATGCTGAATTGCATTTCCCTCGCAGTTATCATCGTCGAGGCCACTTTGGTGCGCAGTTTCTACTCCACATTCGAGTTAGCGGAAGAAACATATCTTATTTCAGTCTCGGAGAGAGAGAATTTGATGACACCTTTTTTTGTTGTAGATGAACTTTACACTCAAGTGGCTTCGGCTCTGAAATTCCTAGCCTCCAAACGAGGTGTGAATAATAGCCTCTTCAAGGGCGCTTATTTATGCGACCTTTTCTCGTTTCTTCAGAATTTTCAAAAGTTTCCCGAATGAAATTTAATTACTTCTTACAGATTAATTTCATGTTAATCTTCGTAAAGTAGGTAATAGCGAGTAATTGTGTTTATATTTTAATCTCCCACACGTCATAGACTTTAGTTGAAGTAATATCATACAAAAGGAACGTGATTTGTTAGTATTCTATACCGGTTTTTTTTTTCATTTTTTCAGTTTATTTAGATCAATTTGTTCACGTCACAAACATTTTTTTTCTCTCCCTTCCAGATACCAAGCATGGCTGACATCGCGCAATTTTATTGGAGGTGTATTTTTCTATTCCTGACAACCCTTCCCACCTTTCAATATACAGTTGCAAATGAAAATGAGGATATTTTTGTAAGTGGGTTGGGCTTATTTTACGAACAACAAGGTCTTATGGTTCACAGTTCCGATTACATATATATAACTGCCAATATTCATATTGATATTAACATTCGGACTGATAACCACTCAGGCTGTGTTAAGTGGTCAGCTATTCAAAATGATACCCATGATCGTATTCAGCAATACTTACGCGAAATTTCACTTTACCTCCCTTGTCGTTTTAAAACCAGCGATCGCCGGCCGAATTGCCATGGGGTGTGGAAAAATGTATCTGGGAGCACTCGAGGGAAAAGATCGTTTTTTTTAATGTAATGAATTTATTTTCGGCGGGTCTTTCAATTTATAACTCCTTTTCAATTCATCACCTTAGCTCTTCTGTTCAAGCTCTAAAAAATAATCAAGATCAGATTCAGGCAGAATTACAGGAAATGAAGAAAGACGAAATCCAGACTTTCCGAGTTGTTAATAACATTTTGGTAATCTTCAAACGTTCTCTTATTGCTCCTAAAGCGGATTTAGTTTCGAAATTTTGTGACATCTATACGGAAGAAAGGCACCTAATCGCACTTCTGCACGCTTCAGAATTATTTACCCGTATTGATTTTATGGTAACCGATCTATCGATGAATAAACTGTCTTATCATATGATTTCTCCCGATTGGCTCCGTGTTTTTCTCAGTCTTCACTCTGACTTTAAGGACACCCTGTATATGACGGATCTTGGTCACTTTTACGCTTTAACCAATGTATACCTTGTCAATTATGACTTATCCACTCATTCTTTTCATATTTTGTTAGAAACTCCCAATTTACTTCGTAACGCTATTTCTCCCGTTTATCGGACTATAAATGTTGGCACTTTTGTTGATAATAAATGGTTCCGGGTTAAGGTTCCCCAATTATCATATAAAATGGAACATAATGGTCAAACCCAAATCGTGGAGATTCTTGACAGTCATTGTAAATTTAATTCCTTTATTTACGTTTGTATTCATACGGAACTTTCAATTCACGATAATATAAAATGCTTAACAAATATTCTATTTCATAATTCCACTATTTCCTGCTCCACAGAAATAAAATCCAACGTCGGGGGCCACCTCACGAAAGTTCGCACTCGAACAGGAGTTATAGTTTCCGGCAGAGGAAAATTCCTCCAATCACAAACTTTAAACGGCAATTTAAATACACACAAAACAATAACAGTGTCTGAAGGAACATCCTTTTTCTGTAATTATAAGAATTTTGATCAATTGATTTTTGATGATGAAATCATCCACACTCGTAGAGTTTTAGATACAGAAATAGCTATTCGAGCAATTTCTCCACTTCTTAATACCTGTGTAAATTTTTCAAATGTAATTCTTCCTGATTGGACTGACTTTCGACTGGCCATGGAGAAATTAAAACAGTCAATTGGGAACGATCCAAAATTTCATGAAATATTTTTGTCTCATTTTCCCGTTACCGTTATCCTATTACTAATTTGGAACTTCATTTTAACTGTTTATTTATGCTATACGTCAGGCGTATGCAAGCGCAAACAAACATTGACTAGTGAGCGTTAACAATGCGTCACTATGTCGCCTTGATTTATTCATCCATTTTTATGTATTTTTTGTAATTAATGATCTTAACGTCATTGGAGCCATGTCATTTACTCTTTTATTATAACTTAGTGATGCCGAATTTACTTGTGGCTAGGTCCGTTTTAACAGTTGTGACGTTACCAAATTTTGGGTTAATTATTTGTTTTCGTCAGTTCCTTATTTTTTACAATGCTTTGACACTTCTGACATGATATTAATGGATTTCGTCGGGTTATTTTTCTGATACCAGGGGATATATTTTATACCATCTACATATTACTTTTATATATTTATCAATATTTAATCCTAGATATTTTCGTTTATTTTATTGTGTCATGTCATAACTAGTTTTATATTGCACATTATTTTATATTTTGGGAGAAGCCAGGGGCTATATATATAATTTAGTCAATATATACATATATTACTTTTGATGAAGTCATATTTTCATTTTAATGGTGTTCCAGTGTTAAGGCGTCAAATGACAATTTCCGCCTTTTATTTATTTAGCCTTCATTCAAACTTTGTTTTATAATTTATATCACTTATTGGGCAATTTATTTTATTTTAGTTTCCTTATTTTTACTCATGATTTTCACGTGCCTATAAAAGACGATTACTTTACACATTTTTTATACATTTTAAATATTGAATGACTGAGAGCACTGTAGTTTTTCCAATCTCTTACCTGTTTCCTACCCTGTTCGGGAATTCCACGAGTTCAAGGAATCTCGAACGTAGTCCAGCGATTTTTTTGAGGCCGGAAGAAGAACGCATTCCTGAAGGCTTTGGAGCTCACCAGCCTCCTTCGGGTTTCAGCGGTGTATGTCACGTAGCAGCACCGAAAACCCTATTCCAAGTGACATCCCAGGATCAGAACAGCGTCAGAAACATCAGAAGAAATGTCATCTTACAGAGCAACCCCCCCACGACTCTAACCCCCCTTAAGAAGAAGCATGAACATCTTTCATGTACATCGTCCCTTTTTGCTCTGTAAGGCCAGGCAGTGTACTTCACCAAATATTGGAACTTTCCGGGTACAGTCAACGACCCAAATGTGTTGAGACCCACCCCTGTGGATCAGCAACCTGCCAGGCCACCTGTGAACAGTTTCATCCTACCAGTGGCCATATTTACTGCTCCCCTTCTTGGAGTAATTGCAGCACGGTACACCTTCCGTTTTCGCTTTCAACCAGCGTACGAAATGTGTCACCATTCGATGTGTGCCAGAAATATGCAATGGCGTCTGCTGTGAACTTTCGGGGGCCTATCCTAACATCCCCCCCCATTGTCCGCCATTGTACAACGCATATTTTGGGGCGTGGAAAAGCTACTTGGAGTGGCTTTCCATGGACTACCCTGTGTTCGCCCGCCCCACGGCCAACGTCTTTTCATCTGACCTGTACTGAACAGTATTCCTGAACTTTCCACACCGGGATTCGAATCCGGTCCCCCAGTGCAATTGTGATCGGTCAAGGACCGTGTATGTCCCGGAACAGTGCTTCGTACCCCAGGACTCCGGGGTTTGAGTGTATTTGGATTGCCCTGCCTTCTGATTTCTCAGGTCATAGTGTGCACACATAGTGTGCTACGAACGTCAGTGGCAAGTGGAAACATCATCTTCAAATATTTTTTTTAATCTTCGTGTGGTTGTGCGCAGTCCAGTGGAGCTTGGTGTTTACCACGGTCTTTTTGCTCTCGCCTCGAACTGTCATCCTGATGAGGCGGAAGATTGCGAGCATGCGGCCTTAAGGTTTCTCACGGATTAAGTTCGGTGCTTAGTTAGCACTTGTTCAGAAGCCATTCGCATGTCTCGCGTTACGATGCAGTGTGTTGAACTTTCCGCTGACTCCACGGACCTGCGAACAACCCTTGCTATCGCATGTTGACCAAACGTCAGCATTGTTGATTACGAAAGACTCTTCCAGCGTGTGGCTAATGTAAACATAGGACTTTATTTTAGCATTCAAGCTTGAGCTTAATTCTGTTCCATTTACTTTTCGGTGAACGGTCTCCGACATTTTTTTTATTATTATTTTATTTTATGTAACCTTTTTTGTTCATGTAATAAACAAAACCTTTTAAATTTTGGTGAATGGCAGAAGGTTCAATTTAAACTTTTAATTATTACAATTTCAATTTTGGAAATTGTTTCGCAAGAGGGGGTGTCGTACCATACCCTGTTCGATTAAGAAATATTGAGCCTGGCAGACCTTGTCAGCTCCTGCTCAGAAATGTGTAGAATAAGCTTTCTACAGGAAATGGTAAGAACACTGGCCTTTGGCAAGAGGTGACGAGAGGCCAAGCGAGGGTTTAAATAGGTGCTCATGAGAGCGACACGAGGTCTTTTAATCTGGAATCATCGGAGAAGCAGGAGCTACTGGTCTTATTTCTAAACCGAACAGGGTAAGCTAGTCTACACCCATTCTGCCATTTGCATTGCTCACTTCAGTCTAGAAACGAATCATGAGTCTATTTTAATGAATAGTTAGATATTTGTACCTGCCCGTTCAGGGCTGTCTGTACCATCAACTAGTACTAATAGTATATCCCTATTTAAGATCCCCGCGTTCAGAGGAACGCTACGATATTTCCTAGTTGCTATGGTACTTCTTGCTTGTTGACAAATCTATCAGTGTCTTAAATGTTGCCAGGTCCTGGCACAGCAAGATTAATTTATTTTCTATCTGACACTAGTTGTCGATGACATCATAAATATTTGCCAAATTGAAAACGCACAAATACAATATTTTAACTAAATAAGAAAGAATTATTGCTTGCATACGTAACCGGGGGAGGCAATTTGAACAGGATTTGTAGTTTTTGTAACAGTTAATTCTCACAACCTGGAATTATGAGAATGGTAAATAACATTATTACTTCACTCATTTTCGTTCCTTTATTTCTCACAACCGACAACTTTTTTTCACTTTACAAAGAGGTCTACAACGCGCCTTACTGCTTTTTATTCAGATTTTCCCCCAAACCCATGTGCCAGTTGACAACATTTGTATCTTTTTGGAGAGCTTATGAAACGAGGAAGTTTTTTCCTTAAGTTTTACGCTAAGTGTGTTACCATTTTTTTGAGTAATCCTCTTCGATTTAAACGATAATTTCCAAATTTCTTAATGACGTGTGCTCCAATGACTGTTTCTTTCTGTGGGTATGGGAATTTTGGGCATTAATTTTTTTCCCAGTAGTCACTCATTCGTCAGGTATTAGCAACGAGTCAATTAAGTGCCCAGGGTGTAGTAGTGTTTTCACAATTAGTAGTTTTTTGGTCGCAAGTCGAAATATGTCACGACAATCTACAAACTGGAATAACCCGAAACCCATTGATTTCCGACCCCCTGTGCATAGGGTCAAATTTGTTGCAAATGTGCTCTAGTATTACCCCTTTCCAGGAATAGGTCGAATTACCAATCACCCTGTATATACGCATTGTTTTCTTAAAAAATATATTTTATATTACCTGGCTTAGAGTTGCAGTGTTGTTCTCGTAATTTCTGTTAATGGTGACAAGAGGAATTCCGCTGTAATTGGTCCATGTGGCTGCAACATCAGGGAGAGATATTCTAGCAGGCAATGATCCATCCTCGTGGCAGAGCTCATCAAAAGTTTGCCAGAAATATTTCTTGTCGTCGTCGTCGTATGAAGATTTACTGAGGAGAATGAATTACGATTATTACTTCTGACATGAAATGTACTTGCGATCTCTTCTCTTTTTTGTGTGCGTGCGTGTATGTGGCAGAACGGAGACAGACAAAAGAGAAAAGGAGAGAGAGACATGAAAGGGGAGACAGACATGAAGGAGAGAAAGAAAATGAAAATTAAACAAAGAGAGAGAAACACAGAGCGGGAGAAAAGAAGTAGAAGGAAAGAGGCGCGTAGCGCGATGTGCTAACCACTTTTTTCATATAAAGTAAATACCCCCTACACGGAGGTATCCCCCACCATTCACACGTTTTCTCACTTTTACACTTTCAATTGTTACAGTTTATCACTTCCTTATCATCTGGACAAACACAAATACCCATGCCTTACCCGGAACTCGAACTCGGAACCTCTAGTGTTGTAGCACGTTCTACTAACCACTCCGCCACGGAGGTCGACGTACTCGGCCACAGGGTCTGGCGCAGGAAAGAGAAAACATTCACAAAGAAAGAGAGAGAGAGAGAGATGAAGGTAGAAAAGCAGAAAGCAACAAGGAAATCAATGAAACAAGAGAATAGGGAGAGAGTGAGTGTGAGAATTGAAGCAAGCCTTTTACTTGAACTTCAACGAAGCATCCTAGTATTCACTTTTCGAAATTGCAATTAGGATTTTGATAACTTCAATGAAACTCGGACGTCATTATTTAACATTTCTATATCTTTTATCACTTATTCATCTACTGTCTTTTGTTTTTCGTTGCTATGCTCACAATAAGTATAGAAATTTATACATCGCAATTTCACATTATCAATAATTAATTATACATCTTATTAATTCAACAACGTTTTGGAACATAACAAAATAGTAATTGGTAACAACCTAAATATCATAATGCATTTTAAACACAAAATTAAACAATAAATATAAATGAAATAAATGAACATCTTTGGATAAGTCACAATACGCACCCCTTCCAGGTGAAAATTTTCGACTTATTTAAGTTCTGTAAATATCGAAAATTTTACATTTAGTTACAAACTTGTGAACATTGCATTTTTAAATTACAACATAATTTTTTTTTCAAACAATATTAATTGAGTTCACTATGATCTCCGTGAATCAAACTTGACTGACATATTCTTCATTTTGTTTTAGTTGCATGCATTCAGTACATTAAACTAAAGACAATGTTCTTGAATGGAAACAATCATGAACATAAATTATTTCATCTGAAATTGTATTTATAGCTTCTCGTTGTCCGATGTAACTCTCAAAATCTTCAAACCTTCTTACTTCACTTCTTCACTAAATCTTGGATAATTTCTTCAGCAATAGTAATTTATAAATGTAGCTAATACAGGACAGTCAATAAATACTACATATGCACTTTGATCTTCTGTTCTTCAAATCTTCCAATTCACTATCTCAGTTGGAAACTCCGTAATTATTCATATATAGCTACATGATTACTTATTTCCTTGAACAAATACAAGTTGTCAATTGAGTAGCAAGTAATAACATAATGCTCCGACTGTTTCTTCAAATATCATACTTATTTGCGCGCATATAAACTTGTTAGACGAAGATAATCATCACATCGTCAGGGCATCCATGGCCTTTCATAAAAGTCTACATTTATTCATGTACTTTGTAGACACATCAATTCTCAAATAAAATAATAACCATGTGTAATCTAGTGGATAGTTACATTTCTCATTCCTACTAGATACAATATATTGGCATAAATCAATTATTTATATGCAGAGTATATTATTCTCTGAACAAATTCTTAAACAATATCGCGCAGAAACAGAATGTACATTCACATTCTTACTTGCATACAGCAACAATTCTCGCATTTTATAGCACATCAGTACCGATAGGAATAAGTTCCAACATCATCAGTTACATTGAATATGCATAGATTAAAATATTCCACCTTTCTTTGAATTAAAGTGCAAATAATTAATAAATACATTTCTTGATGTCGTTTTAAGCAAACCTTTGAACTTGTACACAAAAAAACTTGCTTGAAGTAAACCATCTCAACCTTTTAATTTAACATCTCACGGGAACTTGTGTTAAAGGTAAAGAACCTTGTACTTGATTTATTTGCGAAGTATTTTGTTCACGATTTGCCATTCTTGTAGAATCAGAATTATTTTGTGATACTAAACCTGCTGCTTCAGGTTGAGAATTTAATGAATTTGTATTTGCAGGAAAACTCTGATATGGCATTGTATTATTATTAGCACTGCGATTTTCATTCCTGTAATAGAATCGCGATTGATTGAGCAAATTTTCATCATTAAATTGTCCTGTAGCTGAACGATAATTATCTTGCCTGTAATTATTTCGGAATTGTCCTTCGTTTCTAGATCTCAAGCCATTATAATTGTTTCGTGCAGTAAATTTTCCATGATGTCCATAATTATTAGAGGTTCGCCTAAAATTGTTGAAATATCGACCTCGAAGATCGTTTCCCTGCCGATTTTCGTAACCTTGATTGATAACAGCATTGGCTTCTAACTCACTATTAGTTGGAGTCTGAGTACAAACACTAGTGGTCTTCGAACGTCGAACATTAACTTGCCGCACATTTAACTTGCCTCTATTTTGTTCAGAGTTCTTACAAATCTTTGGAATATTTTCACGTTCGTTGTGTTCATTAGGAAGAACAACAAGCCCCTTTCTACTAAATTTTATTACATCTATTCTTCTTAACATGCTAGTTAGTTGCATATCTTCTCTGTGGCATCGCCCATACTTCTTATACCAAACCATCTCTCTTTTTCTTTTTCTTCCTTCTCTTCCAGTCCTCTCTCTTTTATCTCTTTCCTTCTTCTGTTGATGTTGTGTCTGTCTTTCTTTTCATAGCCATTCTCTTCTAGTTGTTCCCACAGGCTATTAATCTTGGTTTCTTCTTCCCCTTTCTCTGTGCATATCTTCTTTATTCGGTCTTCCATATTCCTTATAAAATTACGTTTAGTTCCATCACCCACATCACTTCTTTTGTGGCAGAACACTCCTGCCGAACAGGAAAAAGAAAAAGAGAGATGGTTTGGTATAAGAAGTATGGGCGATGCCACAGAGAAGATATGCAAAGTGCTGAGGAAAGTGGGTATAAGAACTTACAGGAAGGGAGGACGCACTATTTTAAGTATAGCCAGCAAGAAGAAGGAAGAAAAGAGAGACGAAGAAGAAGAGGAAGGGGTTATCTACGAGGTGAAGTGCAGAGGATGTGAAAGTGTATATATAGGGGAAACGAAGAAGAGACTTAAAGACAGGTTAAAGCAACACATGGATGATGTGAGATTGAAGAGAGACAGGAATGCCATATTCAAACACACTAGAGAAACAGGACATGAAGTTGAATGGGATTCGGCTAGGCGAATAGGAAAAGAGAAGAGAGAACTAGTGAGAAAATGGAAGGAGGCCAAAGAAATAGAAAAGAAAGGAGAAGACATCATGAATTGGAATGGAGGACTCAAGATAAACAAGGAATGGAAGAGAGTGTTAGAGAAAGTTGAAAGGATGAAGAAAAGGAATGAGGAAAAAAGAAGTATGAAGAAGGAAGAAAGAAGAGAAAAGAAGAAGACCAGAGGAGGAGGTATTCATCCATAACCAAAAAGGCAGGAGGGGAGGGGGAGTGGTATGCAGGTGGTTCTAGACTCTTGGTAATCTTGACCTGCCAATCACCTGTCAGTGTAGTAGACCCATTAGTCAACAACTGTCAGGAGGTGATATGTTTAATTCCTTTGGAGAAATCTTCCTAGATAAGGACTGTCAACTTGATTTGTTGTTGTGTGGCTTGTGACCCTGCTATGTGTATGTAATCTTTCTATGTATAGTATATTTCATCATTTTAGTTTGGTTCTTCGTCTGAGGAAGACCCTGATACAGGGTCGAAACGTTACGTGTTAAGTGTTTTTATCTTAATAAACTGCCTTGGTCAGCAACTTATTGGTTTTAATATGGAAACAAGGCTTAATTATATTACAATCTATATCTTGAGGATTTTCAACCAAATTACAATAACTGGAGTGAGTTTTTAAAGCAAAAGTCTCTAAACTGCCATGTACACTGGGATCGTATTTGCGATTCCTCAATACGGAGAGTTGTGATTGGATAACTTCCGAAGAAGCAAACTGATTAATGAATTCTTGTACAAACTGATCATAAGAATTAAAATAATATTTATGAGTCCGAAACCATAACCAGCTCTTCCAATCAAGCATTGTTGAATACTTTGCAGTTTCATTTCTGTTGGCACTCCTACAACATTTAATATGTTATCCAGCTGTTCAATATATTCTCTCGCTGATTGTTGCTCTAACTTTCCCGAGAACTTAGGCAATTGAGATAATTCACTTAATTTTAAACGTATACTTCTTGCATTTCCTTCTCCATTGCATGTATTTCTAGTTATAGGATGATCACTTCTTCCTCTCGAACTATACGGTCGATTATAGCAAATATGAGTTGCTCCGTTTAACCCTGTGTTACTACAGTTATGCAATCTCGAACCATTTACAGAAGAATGAGGATCATCGTGATTGTTCGAAACTGAACATGGTACACTTGCATCACAATGGATATTACTAACACAATCCTTTTGTGGGTTAGGTTCTGATATTTGTGGGTTAAAATCACACCACATACAAGGAGAATTAACGCTTTGATCCAGATGACAATGTGGATTATTATGTACATTACTAACATTGTCATTATTAGATGTAAACACAGAACTAGAAGTAGGATGTGTATTTGTACCAAACAGTTGATAGCAAGCATCAGTGTAGTTATATTTCTCAGCATCTAACTCTCGTTTTTGGAATGAACCTTCTGTGTCGTCACATCTAAATTTCTTTACGAAAGTTTCTTCAGAGCTAGATCTTACAGATTTATTATACTTGTGCTTCTAACGGACATGTTTACGTGCACTAGTGTTTATAATATTCTTCTTACCAGAAACTGTTCTAGAAGAGTCATCTGATATGTCACTAGACGAAGTACTGAGTCCAACATCAAGCTTGGATCTTCCATTGTGACATGTATTAGATTCTGTATTATCCAGAACAATTGATTTTGTTCTATTTTTACTATTTGTAACAACAGAATTACGAGCATTAGAATTAACTTCGGCTGTTAAATATTTGCCATCAGATTGAAGGATTTTGTTACCTTGTTCCATACCTTCAATTCGGGAATTAAACTGTTGGAACTTTTCTGTACAATCAGAAATATGCTTATGTACATCAGCATTAACATTACTTTTACTTTCTAAAATAGTGACTCTAGATATAAGATCAACTATATTAGCAGAGCAGTCATTACAATTTGAATTGAGATTATCTAAACGTTGATCATAATCAAGAACGTGTTCTTTCAATGATAATTGCACAATTTCAAATTCAGATAGTTTGACATCAACATTACTACATTTATTATCTAATACAGATTCAAGACGTGTAGTTGATTGTAAACACGCCGTACTAACCGCATCTATTTTGTCCTTAAATTCAGACATTAAAATATTGAGCCGATAGTTAACATGACTAATATCATGATTAACAGCTTCAAATTTAACATCAAGCTGTGAAGATAACTGTGTATGTGCACTAGATAATTCAGTTTGTTTTAAAGATATAACGTCGAATTTAACCTGAATATTTTCATTAGACAGATTTAATTCTGATCTAAGTTCTTGGTTAGACTGTTCAAACTGAGTCCTAAGTTCTTGATTAGACTGCTCAAACTGAGTCCTAAGTTCTTGATTAGACTGCTTAAGTTCTTGGTTAGACTGTTCAAACTGAGTCTTAAGTTCCTGATTAGACTGTTTAAGTTCCTGATTAGACTGTTCAAACTGAGTCTTAAGTGCCTGATTAGAACTTACAACAGCTAATTGTATGCTTCTAATGCTGTTTAGTATGTCATTTAAATTAGGATTTATACTTTCCAAATACACTGGCAATTGGTAAGGATCGTAACTGGAATCACATTTGTTACAACAATATTTTTCCTTAGTGGTAGAATAAATTGTCCAATGTGTGATGGAAAGCTTCAAACATGAAACATGATACCACGAATGACAATCAAAACATTGCACATACCTCAGGTCATTATCAAGTTTATCACAACACGCTACTCCTTCAATCTTACCTGACTCTACATCACAAATGTCCCCATCGTGAGAATTACTACTATTTAAGTAGGTTCCTTCATATGCAACCTTTGACTTTAGCCTACGTGAATGTCTAGACTTAGTTTCTTTAGTTTTATCTGCCATGACTGCACAGAATAATAATAAACATAAATAAAATATTTAGGGTCGCCAATTTTGCTTGCGCAACATGTTCAACAAATTGCAACTCGAAGACAAAATAAAATTTTAAAAGTCTGTAACAACCATTGCGCAAATCTCAAACCACGCATCAGAAGATTGTCCTTTTCTTCTTGAATCCTGGCTGTAGGCGCCAAATTATTGAAGCAAGCCTTTTACTTGAACTTCAGCGAAGCATCCTAGTATTCACTTTTCGAAATTGCAATTAGGATTTTGATAACTTCAATGAAACTCGGACGTCATTATTTAACATTTCTATATATTTTACTTATTGATCTACTGTCTTTTGTTTTTCGTTGCTATGCTCAAAATAAGTATAGAAATTTATACATCGCAATTTCACATTATCAATAATTAATTATACATCTTATGTACACTACACTATGTACAACAACGTTTTGGAACATAACAAAATAGTAATTGATAACAACCTAAATATCATAATGCATTTTAAACACAAAATTAAACAATAAATATAAATGAAATAAATGAACATCTTTGGGTCAGTCACAGAATCTAGTGAATGTAAGAACACAGAGAGGGTGAGAAATGAAACTTATTGGAACACCAAGAAATCAAGGTGTCCCACATTCGACCTCGGTGGAGGCCACCTGAAACTGTAGGTTCAATCCCGATTATCTTATTTCTGCATAAAATATTCTTAAACTTTGCCAAACGTTTCAAACACACACACACACATAGAGATGTCGGGAGTGAAGAAAACAGAGAGACGGCACCAAGAGGGACAGGAGGGACGATCAACCTCCAGTCAACCAGTAATAATGTTCTTTTTGCGTGTGTTCTTCTTCCGCTGTGCACTAAATGTAACGCCCCACTCCCAAGTAAATATTCCTACTCCACCCATTACCTTTTTTCTGGCGGCGTCATTACACACACAGAAAAACACACACATACCATTAAACACACGCACACATAACAATCTCTTTCAATACTTACCCCTCACTGTCCATTTTACTCAACGTCTTCTGGTAATTAGTTGGAGAAACTGTTTCGTTGAACATTGACCTAATCACAAGTTCTGGAAAAGAAGAGACGATTCTCAGTTATTTAACCAACCAGAAATGTAATGGTCATTTTGGTATTAACTTTACATCTAGATTGAGGGGTGGCTCAAGATAAAATTTTTACCCATGTGAGGTGGATTTTTGGCGCCCCTTCCTTTCCACCCCTCCATCCTTTCTGGCCCCCTATTTTCTCCAGTGGAAATATGAAAACGTTATAAATTTATGGTTTTGATAAATAAAAATACAGTTATTTTTTTAATATCTCACGTGTTACCATTCAAAAGAGGTTCATTTTAGGTATGTGTTTAATTCGTACATAATGACATCAAAATGAGAGGAATCTCTTAGCTTAAATTGCTACATGATTTTGCAATATAATGATTGTGTTATGCAGCAGTAACTTCGATTAATTCTTGCCTACGCAAATAAATAATTCTTAAGAAAACATAACTACGCTTACGTAATCAGTTTTGGCGCTACTCAAGCGGGACGTCCCTTTTGGTGCCCCCGAGGGTGTAGCCCCGGGCTGCTACCCGAGTTGTCCGCCTCTATTAAATTCCTTCTAGGTCGTGAATTCTCCATCAAGTAGTTTGAATTAAACGCAATACTTTTGCAGATTCCATTGTTAACCTTATGGTATTAAACTCTTTCACTCATTTGAAGTAATTATAATTCCAAACCTAAAATCGTGTAGCTATTTTATCCACAATATTTAAGCAAAAATATTTGCAAATTACACGAGAATAATCCTTGTGTTGTTTTTTTATAAAAACCCAATTAAATAAATATTCCGACCAGTGTTGGTTCGCAAGTTTGGCAGTTTTTACTAGTTTGTTATACAAGTAGAAAATTGATTGTGATGTGCTGAAACAGGAACATTCAAACATAGATCTCGAAAGTTTATACAGAGGCGTAATTTGGTTGGGCCAAGAGGACACTTGCCCCACAAATTTTCAGGCTAATAAAAATGTATCAGTTAATGGTACTTTTGTTAACATCCTGGAACCTTAGTATCAAAGAATCCAGTAATATTTACGATTTCTCAAATGGAACAGTATATTCTGGCTTTCAACAATAGTCCTAGTTGATATTTTTATGGGGTTGAAAACACATTTGATTCTGCCTCCCAAAGTTAACCTCCAAGTTCAATTCTGACCCTCCAAAGTTGGGTCCTAAGCTATACATCTCGTATATATATATATCAAGAATGAATAATTAACGTAAAAATACATACCATCTCTTTGTGACCTTCTATAGGAATATCCGTCCTTTCGTCCGTAACCAAAATGTAAAAACTTCAGAAATCTCTTTTTTAATCTGAATAAGGGATCATCCTTTTTGAAAGAATATCAAGTTAGTATATGTATACAATTTTCAAATATAGATTCATGCAAAATTATACAATACCACAAAGAAAAACACTCCGCACAAACAACATGCAAGAATACTGCAAAACAATAGAATCACACATAGACCCTATTTGGTAAACGTGCACTACACTCCTTAAGATTCTTATTGTTAACATGTGTAAAAATTGATTTAGAAATCGTGAAAAGAAAACGGCTCTTTTGGAAAGAAACAGTAGTGTTTTTTTTTTTCTTTTTTTTGTTGGGCTTCTTTCCATAAAGTGTTTCAAATCAATGAAAATACATTACTTGGCTGCAATTTTCATGTTCCACAGCTTTAATTTATTTCTCTACTGTAAAGAGACACTCATATCTAAATGAAAATACAACTTTCAACATGGAATTCATAACCAGACACAAGCAGTAGTTGCAAAAATGCCGACTTCTTCGAATGGAAGTGTGAACTTCCTAATTCAGTAGGCTTATTAAATACATTTATGTAGTTCATAAACATTCGCATAACTAGAGTAGTTTTGTATGTAATTTGTAAATAGAATCTAATAGCATATGATGTGATATTCATTGTTTGAATTTGAAAATGAACATGAAGGTAAGAAAGAAGAAAGAAAATAGTGCTACATCTTTTAAGGGGGTTAAGCCATGTTAAAGCATAGGCCCAAATTTCAATGGTTAACCGTACAACTAATATAAATTCGGTAAGAAAGACATTTTCCGATATAAAAGATTGTTTTATTCACTAGAACTTGTGAGCCTTATAATTTTGTTACGATTGAAGGTATATAAGTAAATAACAGAAAATGAAAGGTCTCCGCCATGTTCAAACTTCTGCGTACAGATGGCGCAGAAGTGGTAGTTTTGTCAATACGGGTGCATTTTTTTCTTTTATGACTAGTATTGAAGATTTCGTAGTGAAACAAAGATCACATGTTCTTTCCGCAAGCATCTGAAATACTATGTGAAAAAATGAAAACATTTCGTACCTTCAGAGAGTAGAGCTTATTATCAAAATTTTCGAAGTGGCGTTTCGTCGCAATATACTCCGTGGTGCAAATTTTAGCCAACACTGTTGCCGATATTTCACTCCTTGCCTTCTAACGATATGATCAATGCGAGTGCTTCGAAATTGTGAAAGTTAAACCAAGTTAGAGGTGAAGAGTCTGTGATGAAATATTAGCTAGTTGCGTAATATATAATTACAGATAAATTCAAGATTAAATTGTGGATCTAAGTAAGTATCGTTTTTATTACAAAATTGTTCTGTGTTATTATAAGTCAGTGAATTTATTGAAACCTAAGTTAATATCAAATAATCTTGTGATTAGGAAAATAAATCTGTGTTCAAAATCTAGATAGCATGGAAGGCTCTGGGCCATCCGGAAAAAGTTTCCCGTTTGTAAGAAATTCAACAAATTTCATACAAGTGAGGGCAATGTCTAACGAGGAATGTAATAATAAGAACAGAGAGGACGTCCAAATGGACATGAACGAAATAGTGGAAGGAAAAAAGGACACATCTTCAAGTAAAGACGGAGAAAATATGGATGTTGAATTGGTTACTAAGCAACCAAAAAGTCAAGACACTAAATGAAATCGAGCAAGAGTTAATGAAAAGGAGGAACCAGTAAATGCTTCAAAAATTTTCAAAGCAAAGCGTGAAACAGAATGTTGGTAGCATTTGTGCTATTATGTTAGGTAGTCACTTAAGAGAAGCTACAATTAAGGTGAATTATGTTAAGGCATCGGGTCCTAATCGTGCAAAAGTTTACTTTTTAACATCCAATGATGCAAATTACTTTTACTTGAACAAAGAATTTCAGGAGAAGTATAAGGTAAATGTCAAAATCCCGAAGTGCCTTTTACGCAGAATGGGACTAATATATGGGTTACCGTTACATATAAATTTAGAAGTACAAGATGAAGCAGAGGCTGAGAGAAATATTCCAAGACTCAAAATGGAAAGAATGAAGAAGAAGAAATTTGTAGCTCTGCTCTTTATCTGTTTTACGCTTGTGCTAGTACGAATCTGCGTAGTGAAAAAGTGTTTTCCGCCTTGTGAAATTGCTGTTAACGATGAGAACATATGTGAAGATCTGTTCTATGACAGTTATTTGAAAACTCTGAGTGCTTTCCCAACGCTTTGTGCTGTTCGAGGGGCGAGCGCGTGCAAGGGCGCTTCGAGGAAAACCTCGCCCGGGACCTCCGCCAGGAAGTGCGTGCTCCAGCACCTCTTCCTCTTGCTATTGCTCCATGGAGACGTCGAACTTCAACCTGGACCAGGGACGTCTACAGGGATAACAACATCAAGTGATAGTGCATTTCACCTTTACTATCAAAACGTGCAGTGCCTAAAAAATAAGTTTTTGGACTGTGAACTAATGACGGCTGAGTTCTCGGAATACGACTGTGTGTGCTTTAGTGAGTCATGGCTCAATTCTGATATCTCGTGTGCTGAAATTCCGCTATATGAGCAGTTCAATGTTTATCGCAAAGATCGTGAAATCCGTGGGGGTGGTGGTGTTATGGTGTGTGTGTACAAGAAGTGGCCCAGCAAGATACGACTGGATTTACAACGAGACTGCGAATTACTCTGGGTAGAAGTAAGTACAAACCACCATAAAAAAATGCTTGTAGGTTGTTTCTATCGGCCTCATAGGCGGAGTCCCAAAGAACTCGTAGAGTGTTGCTATGAATCTACTCTGGCAGCTCTATCCAGCCACGAAGTTATTTTGTGTGGGGATTTTAATATGCATATAAAGTGGAATAATCCTGTAAATGGCATACCAACCACTGGAGACGAAGACTGGTTCATAGACAATTTTATTCATGGACTAGGTCTTCTTCAGCACAATATGCACAACACCAGAAATGACAAAAACCTTGATTACATTCTCTCCTCTTTTGAAAACTGTGAGGTCACACCCTCGTTGAATCTCGTTCAGTCAGACCACGAGTCGCTTTGTGCTATTTTCGAAATTCCAGTGAAAGCGCGAAGCTCCCCTTCTGCACCCCCCAGGCATAAGACTCCTTTGTGGAAGAAAACGCCATGGGACACCGTCTGTCGAGCCATTGACCTTTTCAATTGGAACCTGCTCTCCGAAGGGACCGTGACCGAGGCTGTTGAACTGTTTACGGACGTGATTCATGCCCTAATTCAGGACTATGTGCCACATAAAACAATGAAAAGTAAAAAGTTCCCCCCTTGGTTTGATAAAGAGTTGCAGCATCTGTTACTTAACAAAAAGAGAGCATGGCAACTGTGGAAACGTTTCCCCAATCCCCACACACACAACACTTTCAAAGCACTTCGAAAGCATAGTAAAGACCTTATGAAACAGAAATACACCGAATATGTCAACACAGTCACAAACGAACTCCTTACTAATTCAAAGAGATTCTGGACATTAATAAATTCACGAAGACAAGCCAAGCGCATCCCTTTAGAAGTAACGCACAATGACATTTCAGCTGTTGGTAATGATAGAGCTGAACTATTCAATCTAACATTTCAAAATAATTTTGTTTCAAATGATGTTTTAGATCACCCGCCTATCAAATCTATCTGCTCTCACTCTCTTTCTACCGTCTTTACAGAACCAGGAGAAGTCTTGCACTTCCTTACCTCCTTTTCTTCTCACCGAGCATCTGGACCAGACAATATTCCTACCATTTTCCTACAAAAAACAGCTCACTCACTAGCTCCTCCTCTTGCAAAGTTATACAATAGGTGCTTCTCTGAAGGCTGTTTTCCCACTCAATGGAAGAAAGCAAATATCATTCCTATTTTTAAATCTGGAAATGCTAACGATACTACATGTTATAGGCCCATTTCTCTCCTTTCCACACTTGCTATTGTCTGTGAAAAAATTCTAAAAAAAAGACTTCTGAAATTCACATCCCCTTACATTAACCCAGCACAACACGGCTTTCTTCCAAATTCTACATGCCTTACCAATCTGTCTTGTATGCAATCCTGTGCCATAAACGCAATTACTAATCGTAATCAGTTAGATGTTGTTTACTTTGATCTGTCCAAAGCTTTTGATTCAGTGGATCACCACTATTTACTGCATAAATTATCTAACAGATTTAACATCACTGGAAACACGTTAAAATTAGTGAAAGACTATCTAAGAAATAGACAACAACGCGTTATACTTTCTGGAACTCATTCTAACTGGCTTCCTGTTATATCTGGTGTGCCGCAAGGTAGCGTTCTTGGCCCTCTGTTATTTGTATTAAATCTGGATGATCTCACAGACCTCTTTCATTCCCCCATCTCAAGCACAATTCTAATGTTTGCCGATGATTGCAAGATTATGAGAGAAATAAAACAGCCATCAGACATGCAAATTCTCCAAAATGACATTAACAGATTCTCTGAATGGTGTAAGCGATGGAAACTGTCCACAAACCCTTCTAAATGTTCATACATAACAATTTCATTGAAACAAAACATTCTTGAAGGCAATTATACACTCACCGACCTCCCTCTAGCAAAAGAAGCGCAACACCGAGATCTAGGTATCCTCATAGATTCAAAACTAAATTTCGATAATCACATATCAACAATCACAAAAAAGGCAATGCGTATGGTAGGCCTACTTTACAGATTCACCGAAATCAATAACCCGAAAGCACTTTCCATTTACTTCAAGATATTTGTGTCCCCCATTCTAGAATATTGTTCACCAATCTGGAACATGGCTGCCCATTCTCATACCTCCAAGATCGACAGTGTTCTCAGCTTTTTCCTCTCCATCGTTCGATATAGAGTGCCTGCCCTAAGACACCTGCCTAAGAGAGATCTTCTTGTAAAACTGCATATTAATACTCCAGAAACTCGTAGATACATTGCAGATATGAAATTGCTATATAAGATTATAAATGGAAACTTAAGATGCAGCATCCCACTCCACGAACTTTCCCTCAGAGTGCCTACACATAAAACACGGAGCAAGGAAACTTTTCACACTACAACTCCCAGGCTCTCACTCATACAACGATCACTATTCCATAGGCTACCGAATCAGTTCAATATAATCTCAAACCAAATAGATATATTCACTTCATATTCATTTTTTATCAGCAACATAGAAAAAATTGTACATAAGTAATGCTTTTGTGAAACTGATCTTTTTACCTTGGTCCTTTTTTTGGCTTGTTTTATTTTTGTTTATTTTATGTTATCCGTTCTTTTGTTTTTAATCTTAGTCTATTGTTTTATTGTTGTTTCTTTCTGGTTTAAAATGGCTTCTGCTGTACTGGAAATTTCAATAAATAAATAAATCAATAAATAAATAAATAATCAAGAAAATGGGGAATTTGTGTTCAAACCGACCAAATTGATCAGCGTAACGTTTTAATCACAAAGGTTGCCCTCGCATGTAAAGCTACTCAGTAACATATTTCAGGAACAGTGTCTCTCAAAAGTTTTAGAATAATGACATTTTAAACTAGGCAATCCAAATTACGTAAGGCGCTGGTGGGTTGCGTGTAGAGTTAGGCTCAATTTCAGGGTTGCCATATGCACAATAGATATTTGTGAAATACGCGAAAAGAATAAAACCAAGAATTATTGTATAAAACTCTAAAAAAATTTCAGCATTACATTTGTCACAAATAAGAAATACTTTCTGAAAGAAAGAAAATCGATTTTCTAGTATTTCATCGCTGATGAGTCTACACAAAGGAAAAGAGAAGAGAAGAAACGAAAAGGGACAAAAGTGAGAGGAGAAAAGAAAGAGCGAAAGGGGAAGAGGAAAAGTAAAAGAAGGAAGTAAAGATAGGACAGATGTGGATAAGAGGAGTAATGAGGAGAAAGGGAAAATATGCGAGGAGAGATGAGGAAAATGGAGCAAAGAGGAGAAGAGAGAATTTGAAAGAAATGAGATGAAGGAGAATAGGAGGTTTGATAGGAGAGGAGGAGAACAGAAGAGGGGAGTTGAGAGTAGAGTAAAAGAGAGAACAGGAGAAGAACGAAAAGAAGAGGAGAAGAGTGCAGTGAAGTCGGAAATCTAAGACAGGAGAGGAGATAAGAGGAGTGGAGAAGAATGGGATGGAGAAAAGAGGCGAGAACAGGAGGGAAGGCAATATGACATATAAGCAAAGTAGAAGAAGGGGAGAGATGAAGGAGAAGGAGACAAGAGATAGGAGACGAGAGGAGAGTTGAGGTATTTGTAGAAAATATCGTCTCAGCGTCAAGAATTGATGCATTGATCAAAATATCGACATGAAACATTCAATAATATTTTAAAATGAATTGGAGAATGTATTAGATCTGTGCGAAATGACATTTGGCTGAGTTCAGAGCGAGATAAAATTTGCCACATAAGATCTTTTATTCTACCTCGTTGAAATGGAGGTTTTGTTATTTAACATTTCTCCTCCCCCCATCGTTAATTCCAAACAGAATCATTCCGTTTCACACTGCATGGACAATGAACACAATGAGATATGTCTAAAACTTATGAAATTTTTCTCCCACCGGATTGGTTTGAACACACGACCATCAGGTTGACAATCTACAACGGTAAACACTACCCTACAAACTTTCGTTCATGAGAATAGCTAGGAAGAGCTGACCAGTGTGAAATGTAGAAGCAACTCTACTCCTACATGAAATGTGCAAAGAATACTTGTTTGTAACAAAGAAGTCGAAGGTAGTAGGAATCAGCGCAAACATTTAATGGAGAATTGCACATGATGAAAACTTTTCATTTGATATTTGTGGAGGTATCCTTACATTGAACTGGAGTCTATAAAGGGGTAAAATTAGTATGTCCTGAATTACCACAAATATAAATAGTCATTTCATTAATATTTGTCAATGTCTTTGAAGCAGTACACAATTATCGTTAGAGTATCATAATTCTCGATCTTATACGTAAACATATCCCTTTGAACATGTGTCAATTCATTTATTTGTTTATTTTTTTTTAATTAAATTCCAGATGAAGAACAATGTAGCCACTCTACACTGCTATTACAAATAATGCTACAACGCTCTTCTTTAATAAAAGAAGAAATAAACAAGGAGCACGTCGTAAGGGGACTCGAACCTGGGACCGCTTGATGCCCAGTCGAGAACTCTAAACACGCCTTTACCTTCCGTTCAAACAATAATTTTTATATAATCAGTCACTCCAATATTGTAAATGTCGTTGGATATTCATGAAGTTGAACTTTTACTTTAATTTTGAATTTCTTTTTTTGTATTAGCAGCTATCTTCGAGAAAATATTTCGAAGTGATGAAGAAAAACTAGAATTTTGATGTAGCGTTAACAGCGATGTGCACAATTTTTAATAAATTCTTAAATAATGGAAAAGTACCAGAAGATTGGTCCAAACAGTAGATTATTCCAATTTTAAAAACAGGCAAGGACCCTCAAGTAGGTAACTCATATAGACCTATAGCTTTGACGTCAGTTATAGGAAAGATATTTGAGAAACTGATACAAAAAATAATAGAATGCTTTTTAGAAAGCCAAAACATATTTCAGTTCGAACAAATAGGATTTCGAAAGGGATTAGGATGCCATGACGCATTAATCACTCTATCTTCTTATATTTTCGACTCACTGAAAATAAAATGAATTCCATTAGCTGCATTCTTAGATGTAAGCGCAGCTTAAGATATGTAAATATTAATATCCTAATCCAAACAATACAACAGCTAAAAATACCTCACAACTATGTTTTGATATTATGGAAGTTACTGAGTAAAAGATCTGTATATTTCCACATTTTCAGTGAAAGTAGAAGACCTTATTCAGCCTGCAAAGCTTTACCTCAGGGAAGTCCTTTAAGTCCTTTGTTATTCAACATACATATGATCGGGATGAAAAGGATATTAATTCCAACAGTCAATTATCTTAAATATACAGATGATATCTGTATCTATATAATATTACAATTTTTTAGTAAAAAGGGAACACCTCCAATAGTTCACTCAATGTCTCGAAAAACAAGAATTCCCATTACATCCAGAGTAAAATATTTAGGTGTCCTCTTGGATGAAAAAATAACTTGGAAGGACCAAATTAAAGCAATACAAGTCAAATCAGAAAAAGTGATTAATTTGTTCAAAGCAATAGCAAATATTCAGTGGAGATGTCATCCTCGAGTTATGCTTTTATTTTACAAGAATTATTTTCGGCCTATGATAGATTCTTCTCTATTGGCAATGTGTAACTTGACAGAAGGAAAATTGAATTCAATTGATTTCATACAAAGGAAATTCTTGAGAAGATGTTTAGGAGTTATGAACAGCACTCCAAACGTAGTAGTATACATGGAAGCGGATGAATGTTCCATTTCATGTAGACAGAAGATGTTAGCAGCAAATATATTCTTCAAAGTGAAATCATATTGTGAGCATCCTTTCAACAATGTACTAAAAAATATGATACACTTACATGAAACAGGAAAAGTAACAAACAGAAAATCTGCTATGTGTATAGAATTGTATAATTCGTTTTTAAAGAATACCAGGATGTTCTACAGATGCGTTCACGTCCTGTTTTTTCATTAGATTATCCTCAACACTCTGGATAATATTCATTTCCCTCGTTATTCGCACATATCGGAATATTTTACTTAATGGCCAAGTTTTTATTACATATACACAGATGGATCTAAAAGTGAGTCAGGAGTTTAGATGCGCAGTGTACGATCCACAACATAAAACAGACCTTATATTTCGGCTTCCGCAAGACTGTTCAATATTTACAGCAGAATCTTACGCAATTTACCAAGCTTTAATGTACGTCCAAAAATTAAATTTACGAAAGTTCTTAATACTTACTGACTCACAAAGTGTATTACAGGCGCTTAAACTTCTTACAAGAGTCTTTAAAAATTATACCCTTATATTATAAATTGTATACAATTAATTCAAACAATACAAAAATCTGGAAAAACCATTGAGTTTTCTTGGGTTAAAGCTCATATTAATATTACAGGCAATTCTCATGTAGATGAATGTGCAAAGAAAGCAATGTGTCTTCCAAATATTACAAACTTATCATTATACTATACGGATCTTCTCCCTAGAGTAAAGAAGAAAATTCTGAATGAATGGTTTGATCGGTGTCGAAATGAAGTTACAACAGTTGGAGAATCATACAGACCATTTGTTGAATTCAAAACACACAAACCATGGTATCATCATGTAAGTGTTACAAGAAATGTAATTATATTAATTAATAGAGTGAGAACGGGCCATTTGTGTACTAGGCAACATTTATCTAAAATTGGAATAACGAACAATGAGAAATGTGAATGTGGTTGGGAAAGTGCAGATGCACAACATATAATACTGGAATGCTCAAAATATAATCGAGAGAGAAATATCTTGTATAAAACTTTAAATCATCTAAAGGTTCAGTTTCCAAAAAAAATCTTAAGTTTAGTTGTTAATCCAGATGTGCAGATTGGTTATAGTTTGTTATCATTTCTAAGTAAGTGTAACATACAATTGTAAAAGGCAAAGTGTTCTTTAAAAAAAAAAAAAACTAATAATCTGATATCTGTAAAATAGGGGGGGGGGGAAACTGATAATTTTAATGTAAACAATTGTGTACATTTTATATGTGTATTGTTATGGACAAAAACGGCATAAAAACTGTTAGGTTTCAAATAGAGGAATGAATGAATGAATAAACTAAGTTACCAGAGGATAACGAATCCAGTAAATGTTGGAAGAAGGAAACATCGGAAAAAACTGAAAGGTAAGTCTTATATTTAAATGCTTGTTGCTTAATCCATCAAAAGCAAAACGTTTGCAATATGCAAGAGTGATGCAGAATGTATGATTTATTTATATGTTGAGGAAATGCCTTCCGATATAATTTCAGTGAGAATATTGCTTTAACTTGTCTACCTTTTCAAAGCAGCACGCATTTTCCCTTACAAACGAAGTTCATAATTCTTTGCAATTGTAAAATCAGAAGAGATTATTATTTTAAATTAGGCATATTGCAGATATTACAGTTTTGTGATTATTCCTAGAGCATGAAATACCTTGATATAGATTACATTCTGGCATTAAATCGATATTGCATAAAATGCTCTACTATCGTTCGTCTAAGATTATTTTCGTATTTCACTGGTGCTATTCAAATGTACTACATCGGAATTTGTATTACGAATCAGTCGTTCATTATAGTTTCACTTTGCCCTTGTACATGGTTGGAACGAGTCGTTTCTGACCTGTTTAAAACAAGATTTTTCTCCTTTATGTTTTTGAAACTTGAACACAGTTCATAAAACTCGCAAATGTTAAATGCATTGAGTAGGTTAAGCTGTTAGGTTGGATTGGAATAGATTTAATGTGAGATCCCCGAATTTTGTGCAAGTTCTGGACAACGTTCTGTTAACTTCTTTCACAGAATCAGGTCAAAAAACCGGTTTCGTAAGCTGTATAAAACTCTTCGGTTTTCTCGTTCTTTCATAATTTTGAACGCCGTGTAATGGTAGTGCAGCATTTCGAATAAGTTCATGCTTTATGTATTTAAAGTGTAAAAGTACATCCTAACAGCTAAAAGGGTAAAGTCCTAACCGCCTACCAAACAATAGTTTGCGTGTTTACTGAGAATTTACAAATTACTATAGATTAGTAAAGATTAGAAGTTCAAATATTTTACAAGTGCAAGGCCAATCATTTATTTGTTGGTAAGTTTGATTGATTTTCAGAGAAATCATAATTTGTCCACATTATGCAACGAATATTTGATTCAATAACCTACTGAAGTCCAAGTCATATTCATAGGCGTGCGCACGGGGTCTCACGGATGTTCGCAGATTTTTTCCACATAGGGACAAGCAAGATACTTTTTCATGGGGCATATTACCCCGATAATATGACCATGGGGCTGCCCCCTCAAAAACACCACTTGAATTTGAAATTATCGCATACTTGCGCCCCTCCATTACATAATAATTAATTTAAATTACTATGACTGAAATCAAATTATACATGTGAAATATATACTTTTAGATTGATATTCGTTTTCGAAGAGGGAGGTGTGGTAATCCTTGCCCCCCTTCTAGACGTTCCATGCCCCTACATTATTATACTTACAACTAGAAATTTAGTGTAGAGGAATCTTATGACTCTAATTAAACGATATTATTGGAGAAAATGAAGTATTTCAAGCCGATGAAAATTCAAATTAACTACGGGGAAGGGGTAGCAGTGGCGCAACCACAATGGGGCACAGGGGCATTGCCTTATCCCAATCTTGGACGGAAATCAATTCTAGGAGGGCAAACATTGAAGTAAGAGAAAGTAAGGCTAGCAGAAATTAAGAGTAGCAGGACAATAGGACACTCAAAATAGAATTAGTTTTCACGTCTTTCTATCATATTTTTCCCCAGACGGCCAGGAGCACTTGTAGGGGGTACAGAAGGACAATTGCCCTTCGACTTCAAATTATATATACAAACACGCCTATGGTCATATTTCACATGCACTGTAATGATAGTCTCATACACCATATTAACAAAATTTTTATTTGCTCCTTTTGCAGATGAACATTTGAGAATCAATTTGATGTGTTTTCTAAGAATATCTTGAAATTTGTAAAAAGGACAACAGATTTGACTAAAACTGGCAACCTAATACCGTGGAAGTTTGTGGATATGCTTCTATGGAATCAAAATCGTCTGTGTGGATTGTTTGAACTGTACACAATTTGCAGATACGTGGTTGAATGGTGATGGTTTAAAAGATATCAAGAGTCCAAAATATACTCGAGAAATGATGTTGCAAGACTTCTTAATATCTGGTTGCAAGTAGTCAGCAATTGGGAACGGTATATTTGAGAAACTGAAAATAATGGGAATGGTATAACTTGTTTGTCTTGTCTGTCAAGTTATAGAACACCTTCCTTGAAATTTTTGCTAGTTTCAATTTTTAAGGATATTTGTTTTCTGAATGGGATGATGATTTCAAGACAGCAAGAAGCATACGCATCTATGAGAGAACGACATATTGTTTTTCAAGATGAGCAAGAAGGAAAATGGAGTTACATTGAAACAAAAATGTTAATGTGAATTTATACGTATATCCCGAATATAAAGTTTTAGTAGTCCCTTCATGCTATGAATTTTGAATGATTTGAATTTTATTCTAATGGTAATTATTACCATATTGTATCTTATAAAACTTCTCTCACAATTCTTATCTGATTAATACTGAACTCTAAGATATCAACAGTGTTTGGAAAGGTACTTTTTAAAAGTAATTCAAAGTTAATCACTTGAGAAATTAATTCAGTTATAATTACTGTAGCTTTAAAACGTATCTAATTTAGTTACTATTACAATTACTTTATTCTAGATTAGTTATATCTTGTAAGACATGGTTCAGAACATGAAATGCAAGCGCACTATTCATTTCATCACAGATGACCACCAACAACTTAGCATTAAGTTTCATATATAATTGAGGACTAAAAGTGGTAAACGTGGTAAGTGCCAAAAACGAAAGTGTTGGGAAATCGCATCGTTCCGCACATCAGCCCGTAAGAACGTGTACACTAGTAACCTCTTTACACGCCCTTTGAACTACTTATAGGGCTACCAGCCACATTTCACGTTTACCACATTATAAAGCATGGCACATTCAACAGTTTAATTTGGAAAACGGTGTTTGAATTATTGTGGCACTTACAGCGTTTACCAATTTTACTCTTCAATTATAACCACTGGTCTCCATGTTGGAGTGGTTAGAACAGCGCGTTACGACGCTAGGAGTCATGACCTTCTAAATTGTTAATTGCAATAAAGGTTTTTTTTTTAAAGTACTGCTTAGCGATCTTGCCCGTAGTCTTAGCAACTGAATGTATTAAGCAAGACTCTATATTACACTTAGACTTAAAATCATTAGAGTTAGAAGGTAAGAAACGACTGCAATTTTTTATTTCTGAATCTATTTTTTGTACATTTAAAAGTTCTTGCTCATATGCTTGAAATGCCTCAATTCACACTTTTGCATTCTCACCTGAGAGAGGGATATACCTGCTTGGGATATATTTCATTTTGAGTATTGGAAGTATAGGGTAGGCTCTGGTTCGAATCCCGACATGGGTATTCTTTGTATGTGATCCTTCATAAGTTTCATCATTTATCACTCATTCTCATCTTTGCGATTAGACAAAAATGACAGAAAAGCGTAGTGAAATACATTAAATCAATCAACCATATAATTATGACTAAGTTAATATATTTTATATGTAAATACAGAGGCAATAAAATCCACATCTTTTACTTAAGGATGAAAAAATAATATTTTCTTGTATTCTTGTTGAGCAAACAATATATTATTCAGAATTACTGTTGAACTGTGGTATACCAATGAGAATTGTTGGAGATTATATAGCCTTATGTCGAAATTATTCTAATAAAAATACGCTTGGAATAGATACTTTCTGGTTCTTCGCAATAAATAAGATTGTTCTCATTGTCTCACGATTTCAATAATCACTAATTCATCCATTCTTTCAGGCGGGGATATAATTCAACAAATTGTAAAAATGGAACAGAAGAAAATTCCTTTCTATGCGAAAGAATGTACACTTCTGTTCAGATCAATTGGTACATACTTCAACTCTTCGACCCTATAAAGAGTGATACTTTATGTGAACAGGAGTGTACAACTAACTTTGAACTTAGTTACTAGTCAGGTGGAAAAATAACTGAATTTCAGGTACTAATTTCATAACGTAAGTAGTTTACAGTTAATGTTACTCGAAAATGTTACTGTTACTTCCAGAGACAGCTGCAGAACAAACCAGTATAATTCGAGAAGAACTGTGAAACAGGACGTTTGGCACTGTGCGGAGGCAACGTGTGTAAAATTGTACTTAAGTATTTTGAAACGAACAAATAATCACTGTGCTGCTCCTTTACCTTTATTCCCGGGTTTCAAATAAAGGCCTCCCCGATGGCGTAGTGGTAACGTCGTCGCGTTGTAGCTACTCAAGAGGTTCGATACATGGTGGAGGCGCATTCCACAGTGGTTCGGATCCCACTTTCAACTGTAGGTCCAGTCCTGATTAGCCTATCAGGGCATAAAAAGGACTTAAAACATGAATTCAAGGTTTTCAAATAAATAATTTTCTTAAAGTATAGTAATTTGAGCTTTAATTTCCATTGTAACACAGTTAAGCCTTGTTTCCATGTCATTAAAATGTTGACGAAGGAAAACGTTTATAGTATAAAAAATACACATAAAAACGTAAAGTTTCCACCTTCTAACAGGGTCTTCTTCAGACGAATATCCACAATTGAATATTCGTCTGATGAAGAACCTGTCAGAGAGTGAGAACGTTACGTTTTTATGTGTATTTTTTTTTTATACTATAAAAGTTTTCCTCGGTCAGCATTTTAATGTTTGTTTTTTTTAATTTCCATCTTCAGTTTTCTTCCAATATTGCGAATAAGAACTTTTGCAGGTTTTAATATACCCGAAAATATTATAAGCAAAGATTATTTGGTCTTATCGTCATCCTGAGAAAATGGAACACTTTTTTGTATCAATTGTAATTCTGCAAGAAAAATACATTAAGAAACTGACATTTACAGCTTTGTGGAAAAATTAACATTAACATTAACATTAATTTAAGCATTTTCAACAATGTTTATAATTGAAAAAATTGAAAATGTGTTTTATCTTTAACTTCATTTTACATACAGGGTGCGGAAAATAATATCTTGTAAATGGCTTTTCAACAATGAAAGCAAGGTACGTTGCGTTGCGTTCTACCCAAGAATATTTTGAACGGTCACTCCATACACAAGAAAACAACTTCGCTGCAGCAAGCGAACGGAAACGTCTCTGCGCAAGTAGTGAGCCGAGTCGGCTCTAGAAGTACCAATGAACACGTGAGAGGGAACGGGGGATAGCGGCTGAAGTTACCAGCTTGGGCAGCATGGTGTACTGCTTAGCTCTGCCCACTCGATCCCCCCCCCTTTCCACCTTCTCTGGCGCTATGTGCAGCCTTGTTGCAGCAGAGATAGTCAGGACACAGTATAAAGTCTCCGATCAAGGGTAGAAAGTACTGTCATACAAAATGAAGTGTACAGTCAACGCAGGCACGTATCCAGAAATTCCTTTCGGGGGGAGGGGTATAGATAGAACCTCACAAGTGTATATTTTCCCTTTTGGTGGCAAAACGGGTAGGGGGGGAGGGGCAAGGAAAGTTTACTTTCTCTTGGTAGACGAGACCTAGCATTAAGAGGCCATAGTGCGGAGGCAAAAAAATAGTGAGCAACTGTCCCCTAAATAGTAGCCACCGTTTAAGGCTGCCATTTTTATCACAACGTGTTTGTCCGTTTCTTCACATCATGTACCAAAACATATTTGGTGTCTTTGAGTGTCTTCAGGAAGCTGTTACACAATTGATGGACAATCCACTCGACAATGCGAGATTCAAACTGTGGGCTACGAATTGGATGCACACAGTTCTCGAATATCTCTTCCTGATTCGAGCCTGAACAGAACTAATGTGTCTTGTCTTTCCATGTATGCAGCTCTTATAAAAGCTGAAACCTACCAAATTGTTCATATTCAGGCCTTAGCACTCGCAAGTGTTCAAAATTGTCCGTCACAGCTTCCGCAGTCTTGTCATATATCGGCACGAAACAAAGGAAGTCTTCTCAAACACAGCTGGATCGAGAAACAATTAATGCACAGTGAAAACCCTTCCGTTCCCAACACATCTAATGTTTCGACTTCCAATATGATAAAATGCTCACTCATTTAGGCAGAGAAAGATGGCAAAATGAGGACTGACTACCGACAAAAGTATACGTACCCCCCCTCCCCACGTTCGAAAATTCTAGATATGCCAGTAGAGCAACGGCACGACATGCCAGAGACCCTGGTCCGGGTCCTGGCAAAGCCTGAAAATTCCTGAAATATCTACATATGCAACATTATCCTGCTTTTTCTTCTCGATATTCATATAATTTTCGGCTGTCCCTTTGTAGTGGTTAAGTGTTTGAGTGTGTCGAACCCAGTTGGCTTAAATAAAAGTCCTCTTTATCCTATGAAAGTCTCGGACTGCATACACGAAATTTGGCCCGGGCACAAATAAAATTACAGTTGATCTGTGCAACTTACTTATGTCTTAATAAACCGCCACAATATCCGGTACTCCTGTAATATTCACTTTAGAGACCTTCGATCTCTTCGACTCATGCCCCGAACTAGCACTACACTGAGCTCATAGAGTTCCACAGACGTCAATATCTTCAACTTTGGACACGAACTACAAGTAGACTTCGGTAGTTTACGGGAAATTGTGTTATAGTAATCTTCATTTTCGAATTACTAACAGATTCTGTGGTATTCATCAGCCGGGTATCTATGTCTTCATTATATTCTAGAATGTTCCGCAGATAAAACGTTTCATTAATATTACCAGTAGTTCGACCCCACCTCTTATTTAAGAACGCTTCCAAATGATGACAAATCTTTACACAATGATCGCGCTCTCGCTGCGACAAAAGCAATGAAAGCGCAAGAAAAGTTTATGTGCAATATTGTCAATAAAAGGGTTATAGAACATTCTTCGTGTTGCCTCGATAATTACTCTCCTTAAATTATCGTCACATTATTCAAGAAGCCAAAATAGTAATTTATCCGGTGTAAACTGATAGATTTCCTGCGGGGGCTCGACCCCCTGATCTCCACCTTGCATACGTGCTATTATCAATAAAATGGTAATGGAACATTCTCTATCTTGCCCCGATAATAATTTCTGTCCTTGCATTATCGTCGCATCTTTCAAGAAACCAAAAACCTAATTTATCTGGTGTAAACTGAAAAATTTCCCGAGGGGGAACTCGACACCCCTCCCTGATCTACACCTTGGATACGTGCTATTATCAATAAAATGGTTATGGGACATTCTCTATCTTGCTCCGATAATTATATCTCTCCTTAAATTATCGTCGTATCTTTCAAGAAACCAAAAACCTAATTTTATCTAGTTTAAACTGAAAGATTTCCCT
Organism: Lepisma saccharinum; assembly: GCF_977018435.1. Taxonomy (NCBI): domain Eukaryota; kingdom Metazoa; phylum Arthropoda; class Insecta; order Zygentoma; family Lepismatidae; genus Lepisma; species Lepisma saccharinum. Next base: position 105,370,340 of record NC_139232.1, read on the forward strand.
TGGAAGGGGCTCGACCCCCCTGATCCCCATCTTGGATACATCCTATTATCAATAACAGGGTTATATAACATTTTCTGTCTTGCCTAGATAATTATTACTCTCCTTAAATTATCGTCACATTATTCAAGAAGCCAAAAACCTACTTTATCTAGTGTAAACTGAAACATTTCCTGAGGGGTGGGTCAACCCCACCTTATCCCCACCTTGAACACGTGCTATTATCAATTACAGGGTTGTAGAAAAATTTACCTTGCCTCGATAATTATTTCTCTCCTTAAATTTGCGTCACATTATTTTATTTCACACACACAAGAAACCAAAAAGCCTTATTTTATCTAGTGTAAACCGAAAACTTTCGTGGGGGCTATAGCCACCTGAGTCCCCCCCCCCTCCTTGGATACGTGCCTGAGTCAACGCAGTATTTGCTTCAAACGAATTCGCAAAATGTTTTCAATTATTTCAATTACTGTCCTCACTTGGTCCGTTTCGTGTGTGAATTAACTACACTTATTATTGTATTTTCTTCTCTGCGTTCTGAATATTAAAATAAATACTGAACATAAAACAACGGATTTTCTATTAATATTTAACTACACTTATTATTGCATTTTCTTCTATGCGTTCTAAATATTAAAATAAATAATTAATATAAAACAACGGCTTTTATATTAAAATTTCAACTATTACTACCCTCCACTGATGATATATTGCTCATTTCTGTAAAAAGAATATATAACCAAAATCTCATGATTATCAACTTTCCTGATTTACTATATTTTTTTAATCCACTAACTCACCTCTAACCAATATGGCGTCATCTCACATCGAGTACCCTAATCGACCAACCTGTATGTACCTACCTCGGTTATATTTACGCGGAGGTCTGGCAACATGGCCCTCGGTTGCCATGGCAAAAGGTGCTGCTATCTGTTATCGATTGATTGAGTTAGTTTATTTTACTTCGCGTTTTGTGCCTCTTGGCTAATTTGCGAAGATGGGGATGAGTGATGAAATAATGAAATTGATGAATGGACATTCACAAACAACCAAGCCCGACCGGGATTCGAACCCGGGACCCTTGGCGTCGCAGCGCGATGTTCTAACCACTTTTTTTTTTTTTTCCTTTACTATTTACATCTGATTATAACAAACTTTTCATGATTACTATACAGGTTTTACAAACTAGGATATATTACATTTAGAAAATTCGCATAGACATTGTTCCTTTTGTTTGCCGACATATTTTGAAATGTGTGCCTTAAATAATGCACAAATTGTTCATAAAAGTCAACTTGCTGATAAGTAGAGGCAAACCAGGCATATTGCCCCAGTAACCACAATACACTGTTCTGTTTCTTTTTAGGGAAATAACTAAAATTGGGAAACAGAAGATGATCAATTGTAATATTCTTCTCATTGGTACGACAGATGACACTTACGAGTTTCGCAACATATTTCCATGACGTAGCGGTTATTAAGCATTCACTGAGCTTATGCACTAAACTATCAGGCACGTTACATATTAAACATAATGATGAATCTGCCATGTGCAGATCATAGAGTTTCACTCGAGTCAGCAGTATTTGATGCACTATAACGAACCACGCCGATCGTATTCTTGTTGCGAGATGCCTCGCGTGTATATTTTTCCACACCACAGGCCAACGAACTTCCGGGTGTCTTGCAACTATCTTAACAGCCTGTTGAGACGCTACACGCATTCTTCTGTACATGTGCGACACCACTGGAACAGGCAGGGTAGGAGTTTGTAACAAGCCATAGCAGATCTCTACTAAGGTATCACGGAGGTACCTAAGGTTGTGGGGGAGGTTAGTCACGTTTATGGGGGGATCCAACTGTATATGGGCCAAGCAGTCTCGAAGAACATGACTTGTAAGGCTATCAGGGCTCTGAATCATCGTCTCTATGTCCGCTTGAATGCGGAGCGCCTGGCTCTTGTGGTGCACGTGTGCAAGATTCAAGCCTCCCCCAGCATTATCTAAACACAAGGTCTCGTGATTTACACGTAACAACTGCCCATTCCAAACAAACCAGTTCACTGCACTTTTCAGCTTTGTTACATCCAGCATTCGCATCGGAAGTATTTTGGCTATAAACCACACTTTCGAAAGAGCATACACATTAACAAACGTGACTCGTGATTGCAAGCTAATGTTTCGAAACTTATTAATTTGTAGCACTGCTTTTACACTCCCAATCACTCGATCATAATTTACTTGTATCATTCCTTGCAAAGAAGGCGTAAATACTACACCAAGGATTTTTACAATGTTTACAACAGGGAAGTGTTGAACTGGTGTGTGAGGTGGAGAATTATTTAAAAACATCAAACAGGATTTCTTTACATTTATGTGAAGGTCTGAATACACCCCAAATTCCGTCGTTAGTTTATGAACCGTGTCCACATCAACAGGTGACTGCACTAAAATGCTGACATCATCCGCATAAGCTAAAACTTTTAGCGACTTTGACAGAATAGTTATTCCTTGTAACCGTGCTTCCAGAGAGGCAAGCAGGGGACTTAGGGAAATACAAAAAGCCAACATGGATAAGGGATCTCCCTGTCGGACACCTGTGACAATGCTAAGCGATTTTGTCAGAAACCCATTAATCTGTATTTTCGATTCAGCATTTTTATATAGCCCTTGCAGTGCTGAGAGAAAATTCCCCCGTATGCCCCTTTTGTGCAAAACATGAAACATATAATTATGATTCAGCGAATCAAACGCACGTTCGAAGTCCAAAGCTAAAATCGCTTGATCCTTTAAATTTTTCTTATTATGATTACTGGTAACCACTTCACGCAGCGTTTGCAACACTGCATAAATGTTTTTATTTTCACCATATACATATTGCATGTCCCCCACCAAGTTGCTTGAGTACGGCATTAAACGTGCAAGCATACATCGTGTGAAAATTTTATAGTCGGTGCACAGGAGTGTAATGGGGCGATAATGAGTGATCTCTGTCGGCTTTGCACATTTCGGTACTAATACTATAATACCTGTCTTGGAATTCTTGCCCATTTTATGTTGCTGAAAGGCCGCGTTGACCCACTCAGTTAAAGTCTGCCCCACTAGCGTCCAAAATGTTTGAAAGAAGCATGTAGGAAGCCCATCCACACCAGGGGCGGAGAAAGGCTTTGACGCCTTCACCGCTTTATATACTTCTTCGAATGTGAAATCCTCATCAAGCTTAGTTCTATCATCATCGGAAAGTACTTCCGTAACTGCATCCACAACAGAATCATAATTTGAATTTGTAGGTTGGTGCTGCGAAAACATCCGAACATAATGCTCATATATTGTACGTTGTATGTCCTTAGGTGCTATGATTTTATTACCCGCTCCATCTGCGAGTTCAGTAATGAGTTTCCGTTGTGCATTTTGTCGTTCTTGTATCACGTGACTAATCGACACCGCATCTTCAGGGTCAAACCGAGGCAGTCTACTTCGAATTTTTGCACCCATACGTTTGTGGGCGGTCATATTTAAGAGTATTGCTTGTATACGTTTAATTTCCGTATGAACCGGTCGTCCTGCCGATGCTTCTTCTATTAATTCACGCAACACACGATAATAAAAGTGATATTTATTATTCCAGTCACGAGACCTCTCTTTACAGAATGATATACAGAAACGTTTAACTGCCGGTTTTAGGATTTCATCCCACCACCGAAGGATGTCAGTACGTCGAAGGCGATGCGTCTCCCAAAATCTCCATTGCTCATGAAATGCTCGTTTAAATTCCTCATCAGACAAAATGGACGTATTCATTTTCCAATACCCATATCCCCTAGGCACTAAGGGAAGATCAATGTTAATTGCCATTATCACCGCCAGGTGGTCCGAAAAACATGTAGGGGTGAGAGAAATCGAAGTAACTTTCTGACGCAGTGCCGGGGTAACATAGAACCGGTCTAGCCGGGACGCACAATTGTCTCTAATATAAGTATACCCCTGCTTATCAAAATATTTATCTGACCAAACGTCCACCAATTTAAAACCAGACACCAATTTTTGGAGGGAATTAGATGTTGCAAAACCAGGACGTTGATCTTGTGGAAGCAAGACGCAATTGAAGTCGCCGCCACAAATGATATGTTCCTTTACACCTTGCAGTTCAGCCGCCACATCTGTCGCAAAAAAATTGTTCCTCTGTGATCTCTGATTTGTACCTGATGGGGCATATATATTGCATATCCAAACATTTGCCACTTTCGCACATATAATTCTCCCATTAGGGTGACACACAACGTTAGTGATGGGCACCGTATTTTTCACGAGAAGCGCAGTCCCCGTTGCCTGACAATTTGCATTATTATATACTACTATAGATGGGGGCAGTTCAAAATTTATCACTTGAACTTCCTGGAGGAAGGCTATATCGAGAGACGACTGGATAAAAAAGTCACCCAGCGCCTCTTGTTTATTCCTGTTTTGTAGTTTGTTAATGTTAATCGTGCCTATTCTGAGTGTTGTAAACATATCTATTGTAGTCGTCCTACATGTTATCAGGGACGCTGTATCCCCCTTATTGCCAAGGCTCTCCTTGTAACCATTATACCCGACATTTACACCACAATACAATAAGACCAATAGATGACAAAAGTACCACATCAAGTAAATGGAACAGAGTGGTATAAATCGTTGATCTTCTTTACAAAAAGAAGAAACTTATATATACAAAAAAAAAATATACTCGATCACTCTATCATACCTATCAGTCCCCTAGCGAAAGCCCTTCTTATAACCACAATCATTTCACTCTTACAAAAATTACTTAAACCTCCTCAACATTACTACTCAGTCCACGAAATCAGTTTGTGGAAAATTTAGTACTATTAACACTGTTACCTTTACGTACATTGTCTAATTTTTTTTTTCTAACTAACCTGTTTATAATCATGTTTAGTGTTGTCAGTATCCACTCCACTCTCTCGAAGAAATATTATAGAATGTACACCTGCAGTATTTTTCTTCTTTTTTTCTATGACGCACACGACAATTAACTTTGGATACTACACTAGGGGTGGTCACTCCTTCCTTTCTTCTGTTAGTGCAGATACCCATGGATGTGGACTCAGGACCCCCCAGATACCTGTGGATGTTGAGGCAAGCTCCCCCGGGTTTTTTCTTCTTGCTTATTGGCGGGACGAATCGTGGTCTGGATCGCTTGTGTCTTGAAGAGCGTCGTTGTCCTTTATCCGTGGTAATTGCCGGAAATTCATCCTCTGTTTTCGATTCATCCCCGGATCCACCTTCTGTGCCGGTGTCTACTTTCTGGAATTCTATCTTCTTGTCTGCTTCATTTCCGAGTTGTGAGGGAATTCCTGAGGTGTGTTGTACCTTGTCAGGTCCATCTAGTGTTGTTAAGGGGTTGGAGTTGGAGCTGGAAGGTTGGCTACTCTCTTCACTTTCACCTACACTTTCACCTTGTTGTTCGTAATGTATTTTGTCTTTTTCGGTGCTCTTCTTTTGGCTTGGGTCGGTTGGTGTTAACTGTGTTTGACGCTCTGGATCCGTAGCGGGTGTCTCTATTGTTTCATTCGTGAAATGGGGGTTGGATCTATGGCAATTGACCTCTTCTCTTGATGTTGTATTCGAGTTTTGGGGTCTTGTCAGTACTGGAAGTACTGTAGGTTGGGATACCATAGGGGTCGTTCCAGTGGTCAAATTAACAGGGACTCGTCCAGTTCTATTAACGCGGGGTCGTCTCGAGGGGCATTCTGAGAAGTTATGTCCCTCCAAATCACACCCACTGCACGTACGTACTTGACCAGAATAAGTTACCCAGTACCTGTCTCCTTGTACGGTAATGTACGAAGGGATTGCTTTCCGCAGGGCCATTTTAAACACAATGCGCCCCGTTCGTGTTCTATAAATATGTTCTTCTGAATACCTCTCTTCCTTTACGTTCAGCACTTCACCGTATTCACTAATTACATTACGAATCGCATCGTGGCTTAATTCGTCTGGCACTACATGCACACTTACAAAAACACTCTGCTGGTCTGCCCATTCCACATCTATTTTATGCCGTCCGTCTGCATCATAATAGGGCACTTCAGCTCCATAATCATTTAATAATCGCTCACCCACAACTTTCGTTACAAATTTCACAAATACACAGTTTCGATAGTAATCAATTTCAAAACTTTGAACTTGGTTCGATGTTACACCGTACGTGTTATGAAACCACTTATGTAAATCCAGCGAAGTAGGTCTAGATTTTACACTACGAAAAATAAATTTCAACGTATTTTGTCTCTGTACCGGCATGTTTGTCTTCCTTCTAGTCTTTCTCACTTAGCATGTACGTACTACAAAAACAGTGCTTGCTCAATTCAACTCAAGAGTATTTGCCTTACCTGCCACACGGAAAACAGCGAACGCGAAAACACGATCTGCACGCGGCCGCGTGTGCAGCTAGACTCACCACTCGGCCACAGGGTCCGGCCATCTGTTATCGAAAAATTACCACAAAATTGCCTTTAGTACGGCCTTAACACACTTATTAAATGCACCCAGGGACGTCAGAACTGGGGTGGCAGGGGGGCACCATGCCCCCACTCATCATCGAGGGGGCAATATGGTATTTTTGCCCCCCCCCCTTCCAGTCGCGCCATAAAAAATATTACTATTTTTTCTGCTCATTTTTGGTTCTGAATAAAATTTGAGAAAATATTTTTACATTCGACAAATAAACATGGTATGACGAGTACGGTCATAATTTGTTAAATGTTGATAAATTTCGAGTAAGTCATTATAAAATTTGATTCAATGTTAGCATTTTACGATATATACTTACGGGTTGGAAGTGATTGGTTCATTTAATTGCAAGAATTCACGCTAGGTGGCTGGCGACTACGGTTTGGTGCGATCTCCACCTATTTCAGTTATATAATTTCCTCGATTACTAAATTTTAATCGACTAATTTCATTGTCTAATTCCATATTTACGTTTGTTAATAAGTGTGTTGTAAATCAGTACACTCCTCGTGTTAAATATAATCTTTTTAGCATATTTATGATGCTTAACTCTAACGCTCTGGTTCCAGGCTAAGGGAGATTTCGTATCGTGCAGCGTGAATTCAAGATTTCATATGAGAAAACACACACTTTAGGAACGTTAAAATTTGCTTAAATCTTTAATGAATAACTATGGATGTGGGGAGATCATGCTATAGACACCAAACATAGATATAAGATTCTTGTCACACTCTGCATGTATATAATTGTAATGTTTATGCGTGTGCAACTTCTTACAAAGTTAATGGAACATGTGGTTTTTGAAAGAGATGAATTGTTGAACGCTAGACGCGGGAAGTGAATTCGTGCGGAAAAGCGGGCGGAGCTCGCAACATGGACGAGGAAGGAGATTGTTCTAGCAGCTGATCGGTGCAAGAGAAAGGTTTATTTGGATAATATTCCGGAGAGTAGGAATACATGGCTACTCTGAATAAGGAATACAGTTACCAGTGAAAGTATTCTGCTGTTATTTCCTTTGGAGATGCTTCGTCGTAGAGTGGGAAGTGGTGAAGTTTATCCTTGTCTGAATTGACCTTCAATCGACCCCTACTCCAAGATCGTAAGTAATGAAGCTATGTTCTTTAGTGCTCTCGAGAGACCTTTTGTATCGAAATTCAACGGTACTGCTGATTACGATACCCCGTTCATAGCTAGCTTTGCGTGTGCAGTGTGGATTGACAAAAAGCCGTGTCTGGTCTACTCGGACATCGTGCACATAACAAAGAATAGCGCGACGCCATATTGAGAATAAGATGCAACTGTACGGAAACCTTGCAAAATTCAAGTTTAAATCGCTATATCGAACGACTTAAATAATAAAAAGATCGTACGATCTCAACGTATAAGTGAGTAATCAGTTATAGGGTTATTTTAGTAGGTGTCACGTGACCAAAGTAAATAAGAAAGTAAAACACTTATCATAAGGCATGCACGAATAGCATTTAAACTCGATTACACAGGGCATGCCAAACTCATGTAAAAGAATCAATTGAATCGTTTCTCAGGAAAATATGTCGTATGTGAAATCCCTCTAATATTTGTTTGAGCATATGAGAAGCACGAAATGTTGTTGGTGAAGGGATGTAAACAAATAAACTGCTGTAATCAGTTTCTGGGTACCTCTGTTATTGAAAACAAATCTCTTAAAAAAGGTCGTGCCAGAAATCATTCACCTATTATTTTTGAAACTTTGAGCAGTTCTTGCTTATGACAAGAGATAAATATTGGCAGTGCAAATTCTGTTCGTTAATTGATATCTTGTTATTTTGAGAACAGAACTGATAGAACATGATGTTATTTGTACGATTGAATTATTACTTTTTCTGTTGTTTTGAATAAATTTTACATCTTATAAAATATCAACGTGATACGATTTCACCTGAAACCAAGGTCTCTAATATATTTAGTGTCAAATATAATTGTATTAATGTGAAGTTTCTTTCCAGCAAGCGCAAAAACTCATGTTCGAGTCAGTTGTTATTAACTGATTGTATATGGACAGATATTTGCACTTCGTCCTGTTTTATAGCTCTGATATTTCATTGCTTACGTACTAAAAAATATATCCTATACATTAATTTCCCTTGAAAATTTAAATTCAATCAGTTTTGACCCTAAATTTCAACCATTTGCATTAGATGTGGTGAAAAAAGATACGGAACATAAAATGTAGCCTGAAATGTACTGAAAACAATGTTTTTTACCCAAGATTTCTATAGTTTTTCTTAGCTGAGTTACCATAATTATCGCAACTGCCTGCATAGGCCAAAAATGTTGCAAGTCATGAAACAAAAATGGCCGTCATTTTCAAACGAAGTCTACTTTTAGAAAAATAATGCCGGTTTTGAACTACCCTTGTACAGGGGTTACAACGACAAACAAATGAAAAATTTCAAAAATGGTCGAGCGACCACTGCTGGACCATTTGGTACGGATTGACACTGAAATTTTAGGCAATTTCCAAAAAACGTAAAATTCTTTTTAGAAGGATTAAAAGACCAAAAAATTTATTTTTTGTGGAGAAAGAGCATTTCTTTACAATGATTTTCAACATCAAAAGTTTTTGGTTCCGTCATTCCCACATGATAAAAATTCAGATTTTCGTAACCTAGTTTTCCCACCACAAAAATTAGGCTGCAAATCCATTATTAGTCTTTTTATAGAGATATTTGTAAAAAAAATTGAGTGCTGATGTATTTTTTTCTCAAATCCTCATTATTTCATTGAACTTTGTGTAAAATTTCAAAGAGATCTAATGATTGGTTAAGGAGAAAGGAAATAAAATGTAAGCAAGGATATCTTGTGTCGAGGATCTCAAGAGTGACAGATAACACTGATTTGATGACATTTAAAAGTGCTGTAAAATGAAAACCACTTGAGATAGAGTGAAAAAAAATTATGGGGTTTCTTTCAACCATAAAGGAAGGGTGTACACCAAATTTCATCGAAATCGGAATTATGGGTGTCAAAATCTTAGTTTTTTGCGTTGATTTCATGTGGAATGACCCAACAAGCTGTTCGTTCTATTTCCAATGAAGCACGTACATGATTCCTTCACGGAAAAATCTGTTACATGTTCAACGGTAATTGCCCTTGTTTGAACGTATACATTTAAAACTGAACATTGATCGCACGGTAACACATCGCACCACATTTCATCTCACGCTGGATTTTCCTGGGGGGATGGTGGCGCGGTGGCAGAGCTACATTGATTCTTTTGACACACTTAAAAATATCCCAAATTATAGAAATTATATTTTAAACAAGTACTAAATAAAATTCGAGTTCAAACATTTCAATCAAAAATTGCTCATATGCACTATTAATTTAATTATAGAATCAGGACGTGGTAATATTAATTTACATGAAACAATGTAAATTCACCACTGCGCGTCAAAATTAAATATAATAAACGTCTAACCATGAAAAGAAACACCAATTTAGAACCTCACATATTTCTTGGTTTGTTCTGCCTGTTTATTGCTCTTACGTAATAGTAGAAAATTGCGATTGTATAGAACACTGTACTTCAGACTAAGGAACAAAAATCTTCAATTTTTTTAAGATTTCTGAATATATTTGGTCACAGGCTCTGAATTTATTGTATGGCACTCACCTAGGGCCATCCAGGGGGGGGGGGGGGGTAATATTTTCTTTGTCTGCCTTTCCAAGAATCATTTCGCTATTTTAAATTCTGAAAACAAAAATTGTTCTAAGGAGCATTAAGAATATTTTTAATGACTTGCATGATATTTTAACTTTTTTGCTATCATTTAGTCACGATTCCGAGAATAACTTAACATTACAAAAACTGGCTGTTCACCGATGATAGCGTAGTGGCTAATGCAGTCGTCTTATCATTAAAGGGGCAGGGTTCGATTCCTAGGGAGAGGGGACAATTTCAGTGCTTCGGACCTATGTATCCCGCTCGAAATAGCATATAAAGTTGATTATAATTGACAATATAGTAAGTGATATTTTTGAAAATTCATGACAGTTTTGAAAAGTTATCTCTAACGTCACATCTTTATAAAGTTAGATTAAACGCAACGATGATTGGAAAGGAGTAACTCCCCTATACGAGTGAGTAGGTGATAGGAGACGAGCAAGACTATTTTGAGGGTGGAGATTCCAATTTTAGGTAGCCCATATTCCTACATATAATATGCAAATTTCTCTTTTACAGACAAAAGTTCACTAGCAGATTATTTACTACTGGAGTTTTCACTGTTGAAAACCGACAAAAATACGGGAGAGAAATGTTCCCGTCTATTAATTAGGGGCAACATCAGCAATAACCTTACAGAAATGAGAACTGTAGAAAATGTGATAGGATGGCTGGTTACTAGGTTTGAATCTGCGACACCGAGATTTTGTTCCCCGTTGCACATATACTAGTGTTACAACATGAAATGTTTACGAGATACAATGTTCCTTTCATTGTTTTAATTAATTAGTTCACGGCCACAAAAACTACTGCCCGCGTTCCACATCTGGTTTGTCTTTGTTCATAATAAAAATTAATTAATACATTATGCAATATATTTAGCGTAAGTATGGTGCAATATCCTGCAATCAATCGCTCAAATAGTTACTGGCTCTGCACATAAAAAGTTTTGGAGTCGGTGGATACATAGTATACATGTGGGGTGAGGGGACACTCAACCCATAATCCCTCGCAATGACGTATCCAGGTTGTGGGTCCAGGGCTCAGACCCCGAAAATTCCATAATTTTTTGTGGATTCTGAAAATAACATCCACTAAGTTATTATTTTTTTAAAAAAAGAAAACTGTTTTGTTACAGTAAGTGAAGTTGATGTGTTTTCTTTAATAATACGGGTATATATATGCAGAGGTGAAATACTAAAAAGAAATACATTGCATTATGTACCAGACATTAAAAAAAAAACTATTGTCAATGTGTGAAACTCGATTTCTAGAAAAACATGATTCACTTCATGTTTTTGTTAAATTTCTTCAACCTTGTCAGTTAAGCAGAGCTGTCCAAGTGAACCATCCCAAGCAAGTGATCTTCTAGCTGCAGTTGAAAAGAGGACTTCCTTAATTGTACTCTTTATCTGAGAAACGTTTTTCAGTTTTACTGATGAGTTGTCAAAGCATGCTTCACTCGGCCCCTCCTCTCCAGGCAGGAGTACGATGCACGGACTCGCGTGTCTACGTTGCCTTTGGTTCTACTGTACATTTCCCATCAGGGCTCTGGCGCCTGGACCCGCAGCCAGTATCATCCTCTGTGTGGTTATGTGTTGTTCTTACTTGTGCTGATGACTCCTTAGGTTCAGCTTTAAGCAATGGTATGGAGATTCTAAGAAAGTTTTATCGGTCTTAGTGTTGGTAGGGAGCTCACTTCCGATGAACGTGTTGAAATCAGAACAGTATATTTTATAAGGACCCCTCAAACCCGCGATGCAAGGGCTTCTCCAAAGGTTGCTTTCTATTCTCAGTCATTACGTTCTTCTAACTTTGTTCTAGCCATTGGTATTTTTCTATATTTAAATGGTATGATTAAAAAAAAAAAGTCTTCATCAGTTAAGAACTTTGATATATTAAGGAGCACCTCTTCTAGATCGTGATGTGACCTCAATGAAGCTAGTATTGCTCCAATGTATACATGCCCGACCCTGTGTCCGAGTGGTTAGCACATCGCGCTGCAACGCCAAGGGTCCCGGGTTCGAATCCCGGTCAGACTTGGTTGTTTGTGAATGTCCATTCATCAATTTCATCATTTCATCACTCATCCCCATCTTCGCAAATTACCCAAGAGGCACAAAACGCGAAGTAAAATAAACTAAATCAATCAATCAACCAATGTATACATACCATCACAGCTTAGTAAGAATAAATGGAATTAAATACGTCAACAGATCAACGATTGGCTGGTTAATGTATTTATCACCGTTTGTTTGTGCAAATATATTACCTAGAGCGGAGAGGACGATGGGAGCAGCATCTATAATTTAATCTAAAATGTAATATGAATTACATGAATATATAAAAATAAAATATATAATTATTAATATATATTATACCTTGAATAATTAATATATATAAAATTAAATGTCAGTGGCGTATGCTGGGTTTAAAACCTGAGCTATCTCTTTTTATCATAATGTTCAAATGGGAGGCTCTTTTTCGTTCAATTTCTTGGATTTTAGGTGATGTGACAGTGCGATTAAAATACATACATTACAATTTACTATTCATTATAAAATATCACTGTTTCATTAATATAAAAACAATAAGGAAAACATTTAAAATATTTCATGGTTATTTATAAAATATAGAGGCCCATATTGTGAAATATTTATGTAGGCCTACGTTCGAGAATAAACTATGCGCATATAATAAATAAACTTCTTACCTTGAACATTTATTTTGAACAGGAACTCCATTCTTCTCTTGGCAACCTCTGTGGTAAAATGGTTATTAGCACAGCGCACTACGCACCACAGCGCCTAAAATTCCCTATCACATGCCAGCCACTCTTTTTCCGTTCCTGTAATGGTAGTTTAGTTTCAAAATTTCCCTTAACTGGGAAAATCCCATGCTGGTTAGCGCATTGGCATCGCTGCAAGGTTTTACCGCCGTTGTAAAACGAAGAGTTCCCTGTCTAAGAAGCCACTACAAATACGTCACCGACCGCCTCCAGGCGCTGATCGGGGAAGAATTTAACCGCTGAAGTCTTGTGGTAGTTTTAAAGGAAAGGAGTCCATTCCCATGTATAGGGCGAGCACAAGGAAAACAAACCTTGGACGAAAAATCACCGCGCAGCCTTTTCTTTCGTTCAGCTCGGGCCATAAGGAAGCATGGTCCACTCTCCCCCTACTCTCCTCGCGGAGGTACGGTGCACAGGAGTCGCGGGTTTTATACTATCATTTTTTCCCGCGGTCGTTGTTTGAGAGTGAAGCATCAGTCACATTTGATAGTCGATTATTTTCTGTATTTAATCTGGGATTCGGCGATAGCCTAGGTAGCCTAAAATATACGCACCTGATATATATATATATATATATATGAAAGGAGATTTAGAAAAAAATGGTGGTGGATCTAAGAACTTGCTCCCCCCCCCCCCCCCACTTCGAAATAAGTTCCCACGGACCTGAATGCACCTTCTATGATGCTGTTTATTCTCTAACTATGAGGCTCAGTCAATAAATAGCGAGGCAGAGGATATTACAACAAGACTATGGTAATTAGAAATGGGTCGACGGACCCGAAATGGAGGTGCAAGAGTGACGAAACTGATTCGCGCACGTTCTCGCACTAGATGGCGTTACGTGTCTGGCAAGGTATGCACAAAGGCTGCTAAACGAGCATCGGCCGTGTCCAGTCATTCCATGTTTGACTGCGACGCGTAATGGAAGCATCCAAAGAGGAGCAGCGGGGTATAGTGCGCTTCTTGACAACGGAAGGTTGTAATGAGGCGAACCATTACTTGATCCTCTTTTATTTTATATGTTTAATTAATTAATTTAATTGGATAGATCCGGTTTTAGAATTATGTATTTTGGTAATGTTGTGGATGTCTATATATTCATGTACGTGCGTATTCTTGGCCGTTGGGTAGGTAGGTGTGTTTCTGGACAGCCGACAACCGGAAAGTTCCCAGTAACAGTTAGGTGATTAGCGGGGCCTATAAAAGGAAGGGAAGGGAGCAGTCGGCCTCAGATGTTTTGGTGCAATACGGCGAGGTGTATTTTCTCTATGGGGCGAAACGAAGAATTTTTCTTGATACTATGAATCGGCGCATACTTTAACTTTCTTTCTTATAATACACACACTTCATTTTTTTTCACACCTAATTCAATAGTACATCTCATGTGGGAACCGGGTACATATGTACACATACCTTCAGCCACCTTTTTTGGTACTGAAGGTTATATTTTTTCTTACTCGTGGAGGCAGTGTATGTTGCTGAGAATCGGCTTAAAAGCACAAATTATACCTATACAAGGTGTAGGGGGTTGTGAAATCCATCGAAGAATTGAAATGATATATCCGGCAACGAAAGTTGATGTCACCACTTTGAGCCCGAGTCGAAACGGCAAATTCGTCAGTGGATGCACGCAGATTCCCCTCCACCAAAAAAGTTCAAGACCCTCCACACTAGAGCCGGCAAGGTCATGCTTTCGTTCTTCTTCGACCGCAAGGGACCGCTCCTCGTCGATTTCCTGGAGCATGGAGCTACTGTCAATGCCCAGCGGTATTGTGAAACATTAACGAAGCTCAGGAAGGCAATCAAATCGAAACGTCCCGGTCACCTTTCTCGTGGTGTCTAGCTATTGCACGACAACGCTAAACCACACACAGCCAACGAAACAAAGAAGTGCCTGAAAAAAAAATCAAGTGGGAAATCCTGAGCCACCCTCTATAGTCCAGATCTGTTCCCGTGTGACTTACACATCTTCGGTGAGCTCAAAAAAGCACTGCTTCAATCGGACGGTGACATCAAGGAATACGTGCGCAATTGGTTCCAAAAGCAGCCTAAATACTTCTGAGGTTCGTTACGTATGTGCTGTGAAATATCCTCTGCCTCGTAATTTATTGACTGAGCCTAATTTATCTAAGATAGAAAATCCACTTTTCATTTGTATTTAGCATAAAATGTTTGTAATCTGGCTTTCAAGTGCTTCATGTATAATGTGACGTAATGGCTGGTAAGCCTGTTCACGGAGCAAGTCTTGACACATTTTGGCCACCTAATGTGGTTGTCAATCGTGAGATCACAGCACAGTAAATTTATTTTTTAGTAGTCCATACCCAATACAAAAATTTTACCCCTTTCGAATTTTTTAAACTTGATACATTAATGTGCATCCTTGAAGTTAAATATTAATAAATAAATGATGGCATATGATATATGTATAGTCTTGTTGACAAATATAAAATAGGGTTTAAAATAGTTAGCAACCACTGGATCTAATGAACTCTAGTGGCCCGATGCTGGACCCAGTCCGGTAGTTGGGAAACACTATCCTAGAGCACGGTGGTCCTAAAACTGACTCAGAAACTAAATTGATTGGCCTCAAATGGCAAAAGACAAGAATATTTTAAAAAATCTAACTTTCTTGCAGTACAAATTGTGTTTCTTCAAGTTCACTGTATGCTTTGATATGCTAATTGGGATTGGTTTAATTGTTTGATTGATTGGTTTTTCAAGTCTACTTTATGCACAGTGAGGCTAATCGGGACTGCGCCTACAATATAAAATGGGATCCGAGCCACTATGGACCTGCACTAATTGGGATTGGACCTACAGCTTAAAATGGGGCCTGAATCACTGTGCCTCCATTAGGGCCCCCTTGTTTACAAGGTGACATTATTTTATGCAAACTTGGAGGCCCCTCATTCTTTTATATTATTCATCAAAATCCTGCTATTATCCACTACCAATTATAAGTTACTTTGGGATCTAAGTCTCCCTTGTAGTAGCATACCGATGTTAAGTATTAGATTCGGTATATGCACAAGTGGTTTCGCACACATATTATGAATAGTAAAGTTTATAATTCTTATGAAAATTTTAATAGTTTAATATTAACATTTAATTCATTTTCTCAAATTACATGTGAATGTTCCTTTTAAGTTCATTTTATGCTCACATAGTCTAATCAGGATTGGGCCTACAGTTTTAAGATGAAATTTGAATCTTTATGTAATATGTCTGCACTGAGGATCAAATCTGGTATCCTTTAATACAAGACAACAATGCAATTGGGAAGGCACAATCAGAAACTCACATATGGTTAAATCAAATTAGCAACTACAGGGTATACAGAAATTTATGCAAACGAGATTTTAACTTACGTTATTTGGTACAAGGAGAGAGAGAGAGAGAGACATGAATCTTACATTGCTCTTACTCTGCTGTGTGGATACTTGTTTTAAAGATTAAATTAGGTTATCATGCTGTGCATGAACTTTCAGTAAGGGGAAAATTGACTAAGTTTTAATAATTTTAGCACGAAGTAAAAAGAACATGGATAAAAGACAGTTGTGGAATAGCTTGCAAAAATTTTCGATGTGTATTGATGATCTCTGTGATTATCTACCGATTCGATGAAAATAATTATACTTACTCGGGCAAGAAGCGGCAACTTTAAAATTCATCCTCACAAAGCAGCTAGCAGGGAAACTGGATTTTGTCAAAATAACAGTTCTGCGCTGTAATTGGACACCGGGAGATACAACGGCAGGAATGTAAAAAGTGAACTTCAAAAGCAGGAAAATATGCAAAAACGAGTAGGTACTGGTTACTTGAATTAGTATACGTAATACTCCCTTCGAAAATTTTGCGCACACTACAGCAAATTACTACCATAAAAAGAAATAAGCTTATTGACCACATCTGCTCACCTCCGGCATTTCAGCAGAGCGCACACTAATTGATTTTTCGTGGAGCTTCATATCATCCGACCATTCCTCTGTGGTCAGACCGTCTATCCATTGGTCAGCTGTGGATTTATCCAGAAGAGACTTCTCCCAATCAGTGTCGACGATTTTATAGTTGCTGACTCTTCTCATTCTGTGCAGAGGCTCCGCCTCCTCAACAAACCTTTCCTGGGATTGTTTGAAATTGCAAATTGCAAGAAACAATAACAGCAACAAAACTTTGCTGGTCGACGCCATGTGCCCAGTTTTCATCTTCTTTCACCTGCGAAAGACTTCGCTGTAAAGCGCTCTTGGAGGCAATGTTCACTAGCGTTGGCTGATGATCTGCAAGAACAAGAATAATACAAGATTGGTTAGTTTAGAAACCACAAGTCACACATATTCCGAGAAAGTTACCTTGTATAAGCCCCGTTCCCCAAAATGCACACACATTGTACACTAGATGAAATATTTTAACATTCAGAATTTAGGGATGCATTGGGTTTTCTAACCCAAAGTATAAATTATATGTTTGTTTCTAAATCCTCTTTATGCACAGAAAGGCTAATCGGGACTGGATCTACGGTTTAACGTGGTATCTGAACCACTATGTGACTGTGCCAGGTATCGAACCAGGAACTCCTTGATAACAAGGCGACGATGTTAGCACTACGTAAATGGGGTGGCTATAAATCATAGAATTACCATCATTGAGTATGTGAACACTATGATCAGTTTTGAGATGGCCCGGGTCATGCGATATGAGTCAATCGCATAACTTTTCACCTCTTTAGCTAGAAATTAGCACAATACCTGTCTACAAACAATCGAAGTGAACCAAAATGAAATTCATGGTTTCAAAACAGATGTATGTATCCAAGGAAGTGCGCACACACGTCACGAAAGCCACATAGGTGGACGAGAGGGTTGAGTGGTCGACTGACGTAATAGTCACAGAAGATCCTGTGTTTCAGTCCCGAATTTAGCACGGGTAAATGTTGCTTCATCAGTGCCACCTATGCACCATTCATCCCCATCGACGGGATTAGACAATAGGAACCGGAATGCGACGCTAAATATGAAAAATCCAAATAAAAAAATCTATATCTTATATTGTGTAACGTTGTCAACCCTTCAGTACACGGGTGACATTGTTGTTACGTGACTGGACGGGTTGTGCCTATCAGGAATAAAAAAATTGAATCATATTAAAAACATAAAAAAGAAAAAAGGTAAAGTGTTCCCCTGTGTATAGCACCACGCCATGAAGGCGTATAGGGGGTGTGGGGGTAACGCCCCACACTTTCTTGATCCGGTCGTGAGTGGGGGTGATATGATCATCATCACGCCCCTGAACGCCTTTACCCCCCAGGGTTTCCCCCAGGTACCCATGTTATTCGACGCTGGGTAGGCGCCGGGACCGCTTCCACCGTTAGAAAAGTTCCCGGATTTGAACCGGTCGGGGATCGAACCCGGGACCTTTAGCATGGTAGTTAGACGCGTTACCGACTGAGCCACATAAAAACTTTTGTAAATAAAATAGCTATTTGTTTGAACAAATATGTGTATTACTAATTGATACATAATTATGGAAACATGAAAATCATTATTTTTAAGTTCTTGAACTGTAGTGTTAATCAAAGGTACCAGGAAGGCGCATCGTACAGAATTTCGGATGCCCCTTTAAACTGTTGGTCCAATTTTGTTTATCCCAGACAAGCAAACAATGCACGAAAAACAAACCTTTTCGCTTATGTTATGTTACCCTTACGTTTTTCAGATTTTTTTTAAAAGAAAAAAAAAACAATTTCCGAGTAAAAATATTTTTTTATATAGCAGTGTGATGCTTGCCACAGTTGTGTTCTTTCAGAATGATTGCGTCATCATCGCCTACAGTTCCGGTCAGTCAAATAGGAAGTATAATGACAACGTACATTTACGAACTGTTCAGAAAAGAAATATGGAAGATGTCCTTGCCAACATGAATTATTTCCGGTCATATAACACGCTAGTTGTCCTTTTACATACCGAAGCGTTGGATTGGCATTTCCTGTATGAAAACTGATTGCACTTTCTTCAATCTGAGTGTTGATATTGTGATCAAAAAGACATTACATTAGTCATGATAGCAAAATTAAAGTAAAAAAGGAGGGAATGTAAATATAAATAGTTAATGAACAATAGAGAGCCGTTAATTTTTGTATGGACAAAACACCGATTGAGAAGGACCTTCCAGATAGGCTTACGCAGAAAACCTGACCGAGTTTGCAATACACGTTCGGTTAAGCTTCTTGGTAAGCCTAAACTAGAATTTGGTAGCCTTTTTGCTAAATCTAGTAAATATAACCGGCTTATTTTGGTGTCTACGAACAAATATCACGATTACTAATTCAAATTTGTCCTGGTGAACAATAATATGTTTATTGCCTATTTAAACAATTTTTTGTACATTAGAAACTATACGTTTTGTAAATAAAACCTCAAAATGATGACCAAAGCAAACTTTAATTGTATGTAAAATATACATAAGAACGTAACGTTTCCACCCTCTAACAGGGTCTTCTTCAGACGAATATTCACAATAATATTTTACGTTTCTATATATATTTTTATACTATAAAAGTTTGCCTTGGTCAGCACTTTAAGATCTTATTAACATGGAAACAGGGCTTAACAGTAATACGTTTTGTCTGAAGAATTCCCATGTCCTTTGGAAGGAATGTTTACGTTTTTGATTCCATGTGGAATGTCAGCGTTACCGTCATGACAACAATTTAGAAGGTACTTGAATGCAATGGTGGCACGGAGTACACTGTGAAAATGTCAGAAAAAGAGCAAAAATTGATATATTTGGTGTATTTTTCGTTATTTAGCGTTGCTATTCTGTCTGAATTTGCTAATGCGAAGATGAGATGACATTGATGAAAATAACATCGCGGAACTCGAAATGAGAAACCTCAGTTGCTTAAACGACAATGAATTCGATGCGCTGACCACGCGTGTACTGGCCCTATGTTCTCGAAGGGCCGGTAACACTGAATATAGTATTCTTCTCTTTTTGCAGGTGGTCTTAGGCCACATTTTGCTTTTCTAGGTACATCTTCTAAGTATTATTTCTTGTAGTTAAATTTTCGTAATGTATCAGAAAAACTATGGACAACATTTCATATTTGATTAAATAAAAAGAACGTCTTTAAAAAAGGATCAATTATACAATGGATCTTGTCAACGGTACATTGTTGGAATCTAGCAACTTAACTGTGAAGCAAGCAGTCTGTTTTATTGTTTTTTAAGATGAACTAAGATGTTATTTAAACATCACAACAAAAAGAAACATATGTTTTTATGCTTCTAACAACCGTAGACTACAAGAGAAATAGTTGTATCATTTAAGTTAAATTGTTCATTGAGGGTAAATAATTTAGTTGTAAATAATAATAATATGTGTGCGTGTGTTAGCCCCTCTTGAGCTTGATTCCTTCAACATTTAGAGCGTAACGCTGGTCGAACAGAAGCTAAACAAAATTATAAAGTAAAGATTAATCGTAGTCAAAAAGGACTTACAGAAGTTAAGTGCTCATTGTAAAATGGCAAGCACTGCAGCATATTGAACATGCATTCAGGATTCAGGATTTATATACTAAGTTTCAGTAATGAGGATTTAGACCTGATCAAGAAAAACTCGTGTTCAATTTACCTGTATATTCCGTCGACTCTCTCTGTTTGTGATCAATGTTGATAGTCTGAACCAGATCAGCCAGACTGCAGGATTGCCTAGTAGCAGAAGGCCTTTTATAATCCTATCCTTAGCTTTTCCTATCGTTCGTAAGCACCCCTCCCCCTTTCCAATCTCATCATTATCACATTGTGAGAGATCCTCACAACGGTCGTCAATAGTGTTGAGTGCTAACATTTTTTTCTATCATGTTCTTACCACGTAACTTTTATAGTATTCATATCCATTGCCGCTGTTGATAATGAATATTATCTTTTTATTATTATTATTTCTTCATGTGCTTCACCGTGGAATGACCAAGGATGTATCGTGAAGCAAACAGGAAATTAGAATAGTATATTATCCCTTTTTCCTGCTGATGTTATCTTAGTCACGACAGCTGATGATCAGTAGCTCCGTCTATTTCGCTTCACTTTTGGACTCTCTCTGCATTGGTGCGTCTAGTTGGTTTCACGGTGCAACGTGGACTCACCTACAACTTACTTCGTTGAATTGGTGTCAGACAGTAGCGGCTCGTGGTCTGGCTCTATGGTTGTGCACTTTAGTCTCGCGTCCAGAAGTGTTATAACATCCCTGTCAAATACTCGCACCCGATCTTGAGCACATATTGATGCTTAATATATTGGCAACCAAAGTTTTGATCAACTTTCACTGAAAATGGGGCTATGATAGAGTTATAATTCATGACATTTTAAAACTGATTTTTTACAAATTTCAAATATTTCGGAAATTATCCAGCCAATGACGAGAAGAGCGATGTTATTGTGCAATACGTAATTCAGCATTCGATAATCTGACAAAATCACTCAATACATAGAAATACCCATGTACAATGTCAATACTATTGTCGATTTGCAAAATATATTTCTTAAGAACTTCCTCCTCCGCTCCGCAGATATTAATGAACAATGAGAATAATAACATTGGCGTACACCAAAGAAGCCGATCCAACTACCAAATGGAGGAAATCAACTGTAATTTATCTAGCTGTTCTTTATTTCTAATGACAGACTAATCGAACCAAGCAAATCAAGCGAAAAAAGAACGTTTCCTTCCCTTCCGCGTATACATATGTTGCTGCAGTTGCTACAGACTTTGTAGCTAACTTCCCTCATAAAATTCAACAACGTTAAATATTAAGTCTCTGCTTTCGCTATGTACAGTTTACCTATTCTTCATGAAATCAATCAGTTTGCACTGAAACCGGTACAAGATTTTGACAGCGCTAAACAATTTTGCAACTCAGTAACAGAAACACACACGATGCAAGATATCTGGCTGATTGATGTACGCTCCCTTCGCGTGGGTTGATAATTCGGCTACTGCGCGACAGAGACAGTTTATTTTGGCCAAGATGCACTAAGCAAAAGTAATATCAGGCATGTTTAAAACACCCGTCTCGCTTTCTGTTGCCCTCCTCACCTTCCCCTCTTTCTTCCCCTATCATGCAGGGGACACAATTCGGAGGGACAATATACCATTGAAATTTCCATTTTAAAAAAAATCCCTCAAAAGGCAATGATCAATGGGTTGGCTCGACTCTGTCGCACAATCTCTAATGGAATGGGTTTGCAACAAGCGGGACTCGGTCGACGAGGGTTGATATCACTGATCGCAGGTTTCTTCACCATCTCTCTTGGTGGAGCGGCGTGGGAACACTTGATATTACAAAGGAGATAGAGTTCAATAAATAAGTATAATAATAATGTTTTGCATTACAGATTTATTTGGGTGTGCACGTGCAAATGTGCAAATAAACAGAAGCTGCTACTGGTTCCAAGAATTATATTAAAAGAAATATAAGCTTTCCAACAGTATTTTTCCGTCTCCGGTCTTAATTTGCCTATTCCTGTTCGGTTAGGCTTCATAGTGAGTATAAACAAAAAGAAACATGGCAGCCTTATTGCCAAATCTAGTAGATTTGACCATATTATTAATCATCTGTGAACAAATATACCCGATTACTAAAATAAATTAGTTCTGGTGCACAATAATGTTATTGTTGCCTATTTAAACAAATATTAGATCATTAGAAACTATTGTTTCGTTATTCCAAACAAACGTTTTCTCTGTCCTTAGGAACGAGTGGTAACGTGTTTTTGAATCCATGTGGAAATGTAAATTTTACTGTTATCATCATGAGGACAATTTAGGAGCTACATGAACGCGGAGTACACTCTCAAAATAATAATAATAATAATGCCGGGACTCGAAACTAGAAATCTCAGCTTCTTCTTGTACAGTGTCTCTCAATAGTTTTAGGACAACGACATTTTAAACTAGGCAACCCAATTTACACAAGGAGTTGGTGGGTTGCATGTAGAGTTAGGCTCAATTTCAGGGTTGCCACATGCACATTAGATATTTATAAAATACGCGAAAGAAGGATATCCAAATATTATTGCATAAAACTAGAAAAAAATCAGTATTACATTTGTTGCAATACTCTCAGAAAGAAACAACGTCGATTTTCTAGTATTTCATTGTTGATGAGTCTACACAAAGGAAAAGCGGAGAGAGAAAACGAAAGGGAACAAAGGAGAGGAAAAAAGAGAAAGCAAAAGGAGAAGAGGAAAAGTAAAGAAGGGAAGAAAGTAGAGGAAAGAGGAAGTGGATAGGAGAAGTAATGAGTGGAAAGCAAAAAGGTGCGAGGGAAGTGGAGAGTAGAGTAAAAGAGAGAAAGAGAGAAGAACGAAAAGATGAGGAGAACAGTGCCGTGGAGTCGGAAATATAAGACAGGAGAGGAGATAAGAGGAGTGGAGAAGAGTGGGATGAAGACAAGTGGCGAGAAAAGTAGGGAAGGCGGTATGAGATAAAAATAGAGGAGAAGGACGTGAGAGAAGAAGGAGAAGGAGAAGTTAAGAACAGAAGGGACTGGAGACGAGAGGAGAGAAGGGGTAGTTGCAGAAAATACGTCTCGGCGTCAAGAACTGATGCATTGATAAAATTATCGACATGAAACATTCATTAACATTTTATAATGTATTGGAGAATGTATTAGATCGGTGCGAAATTCCTTTTGGTCGAGTTCAGAGCAAGATAAAATCTTCCACCTAAGATCTTTGATTTTACCTGCGATTATACCACTAAAATCATGAATGCAATTTTCATATTTATAAGAATTATCCCATTTTTCTCCTCTTCTCTTTTGTTATTTAACATTTCCCCCCTCCCATCGTTAATTCCAAACTGAATCATTCCGTTTCATACGGCGTGGACAATGAACGCAATGGGATATGTCTAAAACGTACGAAAAGTTTCTGCCACCGGAGGGGTTTGAACCTACGACCATCAGATTATCAATCCCTAACGGTAACCACTACCCGACAAGCTTTCGCTCCTGAGCACCGGTAGAAGGAGCTGACCAATATGAAATGCAGATCCAACCCCCCTCCTACATGTCATGTGTAAAGAATACTTGTTTGTTACAAAGAAAACGAAGGTAATACGACTCGGCGAAAACATTTAATGGAGAATTGCACATGATGGAAACTTTTCAGTCGATATTTGTGAAGGTATCTTTGCATGGAACTCGAGTGGAAAAAGGGGTAATATAAGTGTATCCTGAATTGCCACAAATATAAATGGTTATTTCATTAATATTTGTCAATGTCTTTGAAGCAGAACACAATTATCTTTAGAGTATCATAATTCAAGATCTGATACGTGAAAATATCCCTTTGATCGTGTGTCAATTCATTTATTTGTTTATAACACCATTAAGCCTTGTTTCCATGATTATGAAAAACTAAATATGCTGACCAAGGCAGTAATTTATTTTATTAAAAAACATAAACTAAACGTAACGTTTCAACCTTCTAGCAAGGTCTTCTTCAGACTCTGTATCAAGTACAAAAGTAACAAGATACAAAATCAGGGCCTTATATATACACAAACATTACTCCCTCCAGACTATTTAGAAAGTTGTTTGGAACTTTCTAGAAGGTGACTTTCACTTTCACCAGCTTTACTTTCACCTCAAAGGCTAAACTCAATTACTTCCATACAGAATGTGGTTGGACTTTTAATCTCATGAACTTTTCCCTTCATTTTTCTTCCTTTTCCTCTCCTCTTTCTCTCTTGTCCTTTCCACTCTTTCTAACATCTTCTTCCATTCTTTGTTTAACTTCAGTCCCCCATTCCAGTTCATTGTGTCTTCTTCACCTTTCATCTCTATTTCCTTGGCTTCCTTCCATTTTCTCACTAGCATTCTCTTCTCCCTTCCTATCTGCTTAGCCTCATCCCACTCTATGTCATGTCCTGTTTCTCTCGTGTGTTTAAGAAAATGGATATGAGGAGATTTGTGGAACAGGAGAGGAACAAACTATAAAAGAAAGAATCATAAAAGACTGTAGGAGGAGTGGATTCAAGAAATGCATAAAGGAGACAGGAAGACTACCAAGTTTGAAAGGCTTTCCAAAGATACACAAAGAGGAGATAAAGTTAAGACCAGTAATGAACTGCAGAAATAATATTTTGGAACCCTTAGAAAAGAAAGTTAAGAAAGTTATTGACGTGCTAGAAACACAGCAAGAAAGCAGAGCAGTTAAGAACAGTGAACAAGTAGTAGACCTCATAAAAGGACTTAAGTTAAATGAGATGAAGACGACAATGTTTAGCTTAGACGTGAAAAGTATGTTCCCGAGCATCAAGAGGGGACACGTTTTGGACATTATTAAAAAGAGAATGGGACAAGAAATTATAGGAGAATGGGATAGTGAAAGGGTAGTCAAGGCGCTGGAAACCATTTGGAATAATGGTTACAGTATAATGGGAGATAAAATAATGTTAATGAGTGAAGGACTAAATATAGGTTCCAGTCTAAGCCCAGCATTGGCTGAATTGGTTATGAATGAATGGGAAAAGAAAGTGATAGAAAAGGGAGGTGACAAAATAATTCTGTTTTGCAGATATGTAGACGACTGTTTGGCATATGGAAGGGAACGAAGAGGCAGCTTGACATTTTTGCCAAAGAAATTCAAGATGAAGAAAGAGGGATATTATTGGAACTTGAAATAGAAGAAGAAAACAGGTTAAGCTTTCTAGATATATTGATGAAAAGGAATAGAGGACAAGAAATTGAAACCGTTTGGCATCAGAAAAAGTGTGCAGCAGGGGTATTCTGCCACAAAAGAAGTGATGTAAGTGAGGTGACAAAAATAAATTTTATAAAGAATATGGAGGACAGAATCAAGAAAATATGCATGAAAGAATGTGAAAAAGAAGGCAAAATAAATAGCCTATGGAAACAGCTGGAAAAGAATGGCTATGAGAAGCAGGATAGACTGGACATAAACAGAATAAGGAAGAAAACGGGCAGGGAAGAATTGGAAGAGAAAGAAAAAGAGAGATGGTTTGGAATAAGGAGTATGGGGAAGACCACAGAAAAGATATGCAAAGTGCTTAGGAAAGCGGGAATTAAAACTTACAGGAAGGGAGGGAGAAGCATCTTAGGAATAACGAGGAATGCTAACAAGAATAAGGAAAACAGAGAAGACGAAGAGGAAGGGATTATCTACGAAGTGAAATGTAAAGAATGTCAGAGTGTGTACATAGGAGAAACGAAGAAAAGGCTGAAAGACAGGTTGAAACAACATAGGGATGATGTACGCCTTAAAAGAGAGAGAAATGCAATATTTAAACACACGAGAGAAACAGGACATGACATAGAGTGGGATGAGGCTAAGCAGATAGGAAGGGAGAAGAGAATGCTAGTGAGAAAATGGAAGGAAGCCAAGGAAATAGAGATGAAAGGTGAAGAAGACACAATGAACTGGAATGGGGGACTGAAGTTAAACAAAGAATGGAAGAAGATGTTAGAAAGAGTGGAAAGGACAAGAGAGAAAGAGGAGAGGAGAAGGAAGAAAAATGAAGGGAAAAGTTCATGAGATTAAAAGTCCAACCACATTCTGTATGGAAGTAATTGAGTTTAGCCTTTGAGGTGAAAGTAAAGCTGGTGAAAGTGAAAGTCACCTTCTAGAAAGTTCCAAACAACTTTCTAAATAGTCTGGAGGGAGTAATGTTTGTGTATATATAAGGCCCTGATTTTGTATCTTGTTACTTTTGTACTTGATACAGAGTCTGAAGAAGACCTTGCTAGAAGGTTGAAACGTTACGTTTAGTTTATGTTTTTTAATAAAATAAATTACTGCCTTGGTCAGCATATTTAGTTTTTCATTTATTTGTTTATTATTTTTTTTAGTAAATTCCAGTTTTAGGACAATCTAGCCAGTATACACTATTATTACAGATAATGTTGCTATGCTCTTGTTTAATAGAAGGAGAAATATTTTTAAAAAGAAAAAGAAAGAACGCTTCGTAAGGAGGATCGAACCTAGGACCGCTTACAATGCTCTCAAGAACTCTAACCAATACATACGTCCTTAATTATTCTGTCGCCTCAGTATTGTAAAAGTTATCCTGAAAAAAAAATCAATACTCTCATGTTGCTCTGTACTTCTATAATTACTTTATACACATGCATTTGAAATCTTGCTCTGAATTTCTTTCTTCGTATTAGTATATCTAAGGTTGTGAATATATTTTATTTGTAATTTTATAACGGTTACATGAGCATCTACGAAATAGTTCCTTATAACTTGGTATCTGTAAACAGATACATTCAAGTTTTCAAATGATTTTAGACCACTAGATTTTGGCAAGGGATTATGTGTGATCCATGTCCAGTCATCATTGCTGAAACAAATGTTTGAAAACTCCGTGGAATTTTCATTCTGAGATAAGTTGCCTTACTTGCTACATGTATGCGAACTACACTCTGTTCCACTTATCTCTGGAGCAGGTGAACAAAGCAAGTATCTGAGCAGCGATGAACACATGAGAGGAACGGAATTGCGTGGAGGGAGGAGATCCACTGCAGTTACCAGCCTTTCCAGCAGCGTGTACTGCCTCGCTCTGTCCACTCGATCCCCCTTCCCCTCTTTCCCCTTCTCTTCCGATTTGCGCCACTTTGCTCCAGACATGCTGGAACAGGGCACAGTTAATTGTGTGCCACACATTTAATTCGTCACCTAAGAGGTTGAAGACCCGTCCTGTTCTTTGTGCGTGACCATCTTTTTATTGTTCTATTCATTATTCATCCTCATCCTCGCGATTAGCCAAAAGTAAAGTAAGAAAAGTCCTCCTCCGTGATCGTGCGGTCTAAGGCGCTGTGCTTTGGACTCCGACTGCGGGACGGCATGTGTTCGTGTCCGCCTGGGTTCAGTCTCTGGGTTCTCGGCCTGTGTATAGGACCGGTGGCAACCCACCATCGTGAGGAAATTGGGGAGCTACGAGTGAGTAGCGTAACCCGGTCTCGTAAATCTCCTATGGGGGATGTTCCTGGGTAAACAAAAAATAGTCGATCAGACAATTCGATTATCGAAGGCGATAAAAGAACTTCCGGTTTGACCAAGTTTCCAATATAAGCTAGTGGAATAGAGATTGTCTTCGAGCTTACTTTGTTAAAAAGGAGCGGATACAAAATGGATCACTTGAAATTTTTAAGTGACAGAGAATTAAATATACCTCGAAGAAATTGACCAGTTCCCGGAGCCATTGGATGAAGATTTATGGAACAATAGAAATCTTTACTGAGACAATGTTTATCCTCTACCAATGGTTTCGTTTTTTTGTTTTGAGTTGATGTTTTAGTCCACTTTGTGCACAGTAAGGCTAATCGGGACTGGACCTACAGTTTAAGTGGAATCCGAACCACTATGTGCCTTGACCGGGTATCGAACTCAATGGTTTCGTTGGTATATACATTAAACAAGAAAGTTGATTCGCTTATAAATTAAGTAACAGACTTTTTATATTAAAAAAGAAGTAAATAATAATAATTTTTTAAAGGTAAAAGGAAGATTAAATACACCCATGAAAAACAAAGATATTCTGCTTAGCCTAATAGTTGTAAAGTGCACATTTTATTTCTCATTAATAAAACCACAGATCAATTTTTACATTCGATATCTGGTGGAGGCACAATGTGGCTTAAATTCTAGGTTGAGTCCCGAATAGTCTTACTGTGCATAAAGCGACCTTAAAACAAAAAAAAAACTGAAATTTACTCTGATTATATCAGAATGGATAATTTTTCGACATTGTGTATCACTAGAACACAGCTCTCTTAATTGTTCTTTCTTCCACAGATAAAAACATGCATGGTTGTAAAAATTTACATCTTTTAAATTTATGCCAACATATGTGCGTTAGAAAATTATAATTTAAAAGACTTAAATATTTCATTGGGTTTATTTAACGGCGATGAAGTGACGTGTCTAGGGCCTACTTTCTCATGTCGTGGTTCACAGTTTTTTTTGCATTACTGCCTGAATCCACTGAGTTTTCGTATCTGGTCTATCGAAAAAAGATTCACAGATACTTGAGAAAAATTATTCGTTCTGGACCTCATATTGCAACCAATAGCCACGCAATGATTGTCGTCTTTTCTGCAAGATATTGCCCTTACATCTTTATAATCCATGTTACTCTTTCAAAACCAGAAGTTATGTCCCGCCCGTGCCGAACAGGAACGAAATTGTAAACATCAGGTGACTAACCCATAATGGTTCAGGGTTCGACG
Organism: Lepisma saccharinum; assembly: GCF_977018435.1. Taxonomy (NCBI): domain Eukaryota; kingdom Metazoa; phylum Arthropoda; class Insecta; order Zygentoma; family Lepismatidae; genus Lepisma; species Lepisma saccharinum. The sequence continues at coordinate 105,399,601 of NC_139232.1, forward strand.
TGCTGACCCCACGTCACTCCATCTGGTTGAAGATCACTAGGAAGGATTCTGGGAGAAAGGCTGGCAGTCGGGAGATAGGCCAAGGCCCTTCGAGAGCTGTTGAGCCATGCGTTATTGTTATTATTAAAATAAGAAAAACAAGGGAATGAGGAAAAATTAATAAAAAATATTTATCTATATTAAACCAACCACTTAATTTTAATTTGTTTTCATGGATCGGTTGCCCTACTACGCGGTAATCCCAATAAGTATCTTACATGTTACACGATAAAGCACGTATTACTATCCAAATACTCATTCAATAAGCATTTTTGTTTGCCAGGAATCATTACTTATTGCATGTTGAGCTAGTGCCCACTTAGCCGCCTCTGATGACATCTATTATTCTTCAGATTGTCTTTAAAATTCGACTCTGGTCACTTGTAATTTGCTGGGTGTAGACGCTGTGCATCGACCCACAATGTTTTGCGATAACAAGCGACCTTGTGAAGCGTGTCTCATGAACGCGAACAAGCTAGGCTACCAAGCTTATCTGCCTTTGAATACCAAGTCATTTTTTTAACCTTTCCCAAACGCGATTCCTACTGTAGAAGTATATACGTATATATTATCTCAAAAGAGCAAGAAAGGAAATTCAACCAATGTTCTCCCGTCGTATAAAACCAAATATTATCTATTAAACGAAAAGTTCACGATTGTCAATAAACGGTTTAACCAATCTGAGCTTTCAGGAACTTTTCACGCATAATTCCACTGTCTAGGCCAATGACAGAAAAGCAAGCAATACTTTTATTTATTCTTTAAATCAATTAAAGGAATGTGTAAGAATTTATAAGAAATAAAGAGCTGAACGGAACGACTGTTGTTCTACCTTAAAAATTGTTGTTCTTCGAAATAGTAAAATAAGAAGGATTTAATCCAACACCTTAACACACTGTTCCACAACTCTCTATTGACCAACACTGTCAAATGTGATGTGATTTTATGAATACAATTTTCCGGATGTTTACGTATAACGTCTCGCACATTTGGCAGTTCGCAAACGTTTTTGCAACCGCTGTAATTATTTCCTGTTACCATACGTAACAGCAAATACATTTCATAAGACTGTTCTGGACACGAGACTTGCGTCAGAAAACAAGCATTTCGTATGTTGCAGTATCACAAGAAGAGAACATCGCCCTGCAATGTTCAAGACTCAAGATATTTTTCATCAGAAATGTCCAATCAACATAATAAGTTAGAAGAAGTAACTAGCATTTTCACAACATCTACCAATATTCTTGTTTTTCTTCATCATTTCCAAAATATATTCTCGAAGATAGCTGCCATACTACAAAAAAAAATCAAAATTAAAGTAAAATTCAACTACATGTATATCCAAGGACATTTACAATATTGGAGGAACAGAATACTTAAACATTGTTGATTCAACGGAAGATAAGGGCGTGGTGTAGTGGTGTCGGCCCCCGTGGTGGAGTGATTAGCACATCGCGCTATGACGCCGGGGGTCTCGGGTTCGAATCCCGGCTCGGGCATGGGTGTTTGTGTTTGTCTGTCTTGAAATTGAGAATTGAATGAAATGATATGGGCTGCTAGCGGTCCCAGGTTCGATCCTCCATACGAGGTGTTCTCCTTTATTTAATTCTCCTTCTATTAAACAAGAGCAAGGTGACATTATTTGTAGTAGTAGTGTAAGTTGTTACATTGTTCTGCATCTGGAAATTGCTAAAAAAAAAATAAACAAATAAATGAATTGACACACGATCAAAGGGATATTTTCACGTATCAGATCTTGAATTATGATACTCTAACGATAATTGTGTTCTGCTTCAAAGACATTGACAAATATTAATGAAATAATCATTTATATTTGTGGCAATTCAGGACACACTAATATTACCCCTTTTTCCACTCGAGTTCAATGCAAAGATACCTTCACAAATATCGACTGAAAAGTTTCCATCATGTGCAATTCTCCATTAAATGTTTTCGCCGAGACGTATTACCTTCGTTTTCTTTGCTACAAACAAGTATTCTTTACACATGACATATAGGAGGGGGGTTGGATCTGCATTTCATATTGGTCAGCTCCTTCTACCGGTGTTCAGGAGCGAAAGCTTGTAGGGTAGTGGTTACCGTTAAGGATTGATAATCTGATGGTCGTAGGTTCAAACCCCTCCGGTGGCAGAAACTTTTCGTACGTTTTAGACATATCCCATTGTGTTCATTGTCCACGCCGTATGAAACGGAATGATTCAGTTTGGAATTAACGATGGGAGGGGGGAAATGTTAAATAACAAAATTTCAACGAACCGAGAAGAGGAGAAAAATGGGATATTTCTTATAAATATGAAAATTACATTCATGATTTTAGTGGTATAATCGCAGGTAAAATCAAAGATCTTAGGTGGAAGATTTTATCTTGCTCTGAACTCGACCAAAAGGAATTTCGCACCGATCTAATACATTCTCCAATACATTATAAAATGTTAATGAATGTTTCATGTCGATAATTTTATCAATGCATCAGTTCTTGACGCCGAGACGAATTTTCTGCAACTACCCCTTCTCTCCTCTCGTCTCCAGTCCCTTCTGTTCTTAACTTCTCCTTCTCCTTCTTCTCTCACGTCCTTCTCCTCTATTTTTATCTCATACCGCCTTCCCTACTTTTCTCGCCACTTGTCTTCATCCCACTCTTCTCCACTCCTCTTATCTCCTCTCCTGCCTTATATTTCCGACTCCACGGCACTGTTCTCCTCATCTTTTCGTTCTTCTCTCTTTCTCTCTTTTACTCTACTCTCCACTTCCCTCGCACCTTTTTGCTTTCCACTCATTACTTCTCCTATCCACTTCCTCTTTCCTCTACTTTCTTCCCTTCTTTACTTTTCCTCTTCTCCTTTTGCTTTCTCTTTTTTCCTCTCCTTTGTTCCCTTTCGTTTTCTCTCTCCGCTTTTCCTTTGTGTAGACTCATCAACAATGAAATACTAGAAAATCGACGTTGTTTCTTTCTGAGAGTATTGCAACAAATGTAATACTGATTTTTTTCTAGTTTTATGCAATAATATTTGGATATCCTTCTTTCGCGTATTTTATAAATATCTAATGTGCATGTGGCAACCCTGAAATTGAGCCTAACTCTACATGCAACCCACCAACTCCTTGTGTAAATTGGGTTGCCTAGTTTAAAATGTCGTTGTCCTAAAACTTTTGAGAGACACTGTACAAGGGTAATGAACTCGTTGCACTGGCTATGGAAAGGCCTGCGACACGGAATATACCTTTCTTATCTTTTTGTAGGTTGTCTTACACAACGTTCTTTTTATCGGTATATCTTGTAAGTGCGTTTACTTAAAGATAAATTTTGTAATGTTTCAGAAAGAATATGGACTGAAACACCAAAATTACGATTGAATTGAAATATAAATCATAACAATTAGTTCGCCTGTTTAGAGGAGCCAGCAATCAATACAGAATGCGGTGTTAGAAACCACAAAGCCTCAAATCTGATGATATCCAAAAAGCAAAAAAATATATATTATCTTGTTCCAGCATAAATTATACTGATTTTTCCATCTGAACTTCGAGTGTGAGTCAGCAGTCAAATAACGCATCTGCAAATACAATTTAACCTTGCCTTATGACGTTGTTGGTTGGTTTACTTATTTAAGTCTTGTAACATTTCAATTCTAACTAAACGCATTTCGTGACAAATATCCACAAATTATGCATTCACCGAACCGTAGTAGGATGAATAAAAGTACTTTATGTCAGTGTTTGCATCGGAACAAATTTGAGGCTTCCTAAAATAAGTTTATGACTCCGAGTCACGAATATGAAGTAGGTTACGAGAATGAGCAGGAAATTGCATTGTGTTGGTTTCGAAATACCGTCCTCTTATCTCTAATCAAATTATAAAGCCCCTCTATTACATTGAAATACCTGTAATGCTATAAATGCTATTATGTATTTATTATGTACGTTACAATATTCATTGAAGGCCTACCAAGTTTCCTTGGCTCTTGAAAATAATTTAGTTATAAATAATTGTTTGTGTGTGTGTTAGACCCTGACCAGCCGGAATGCTGGTCGAACATAACCTTTACATAATTACTTAGGTATATAATAGAGATTAATCGTACACAAAAAGGACCTACAGAAGTTAAGTGCTTATTGCAAAATGGCAAGTATTGCAGCATATTGAACATCGCGTTCAGATTAAAGTTTTATATAAAGCTGCAATTGCGACCTAAGTTTCAGCATTGAGGATTTAGATCTAATCAAGAAAAATCGTGTCCAACTTACTTATATCTTCCCTCAACTATCCTGCTCTGTAATCAATGTTCATAGTCCGAACCAGAACAATCAGACTGCAGGATTACTTAGTAGAAGAGGGGCCTTCTTATAAACCCATCTTTAACTATTACTACCATACTTAACACTCCCCTCGCTTTCCATCTCATCATTGCTTCATTGTGAAATACCTACACAAAGGTCGTCAATTGATATAGTGTTGACTGTCAATTTCTTTCTATCATGTTCTTACGACGTAGCTTCTATATTCATATCCCCTGCCTCTGTTGATAATGATCTTATTTTTTCATGTGCTCCATTGCATCGTACTAGAATGACCAAGGAGGTATCGTCAACCAAACAGGAAGTTACAATGGTATGTTTTCTGTTGCTGATGCTATCTTAGTCACGATAGCTGATGATCAGAGGCCAAAATTGGGGATGGGGCTATACAGTTTACTTTGTCTTGGTAGACAAGGCTTTAACATTAGGAGAGACCTTAGTGAGTGGGTCAAAAGTAGTTTACGAAAACTTTTCCTGTTGTATTGGGAATATTTCTGTACTATGTGAGACTCATGCAACTTTTGTTTGCTGTATTTGTTGCATAATTTGCGCAATGTTAGGTGGGTAAAATCAGTCTGCTGTACAGGGTCAACGAAGTTAGTAATAAGGTGCGTTTTATGCAGCGTATATTGATACACGTGTAGATTGAATTGTATCTTGTGCAAATATGCTTTATAAAGAAACAAACTGCAGCAGTACTTGTTGAGGCCATTGTAGGAGTTCATGTATGTATTATACCAGGTGGCCCACATGAAAGTAGCCCGGCCGGGTAATACCAGACGAGCTAATAAATGTATGTGTAACTCTCTGCTATGTAAGTAGACATAGAAATCTGTGCACAAGCAATACACATACTCATTCATGTTTTAATTTAATTATTCATAAATATTGTTAGTTGTTCATGGATCTGTCAAATGCCTAGCAGTTCTGGTAAACAAGTCGCGTCGAGAAGATGGTATTTTCCGTGCAGCAGAAAATTGTGATAGTGGAAGAATATGTGCGGACGGTACCCAGGAACAAAACCACCTGCGACATAATGCTTCCTGGCTACCAATGTGTATAATGTCGTACGCAGTCATATCTATTTCTACAATTAAAATTTTAGTTGAGTATGATGTACCACATATCCTGCTCGCTGAGCACTATGACACCCCTCCATGACTTAAAATTGGTGTTTGTTGTGCAGTTCCAACAACACGTATAGTGGGTCCAGTGTTCTTTGAATCAACAGTGAATAGTGCAGTTTATCGTGGCTTCTTACAAACGTTTTACCACGAACTGACACCAGTAGATAGACTATACTCCTACTGCCAACAAGATGAGGCCACATGACACACTTCCAACGAATCCCTGGCGTTGGTGCATGAACTGGTTACCGAAGAGCGCACAGTAAGCAAAAGGTTGTGGCCCCCTCGTTCCCCGTTAGGTCCCAAGTTACGCCCATGGTAGAAGGAAAGAGGGAAAAACAGAAATAGCGACATATAGAAAGAGAGCGAGGAAGAGAAATAGAGGAAAGTGAGAAAGGGAAGCAGATATAGGAAAAAAGAGAGAGAGAACATGTGAATTTAGGAAGAGGGTCATCCAACAAGGATGAGAGAGAGAGAGAGAGAGAGAGAGAGAGAGCACCAGGAGGGGCAGGAGGGACGAAAAAACCCCATTCAACCAGTAAGAATGTGCTTTTTTCGTGTATTTGTACACTAAATGTGACGCCTTCTCCCTCAAAAGCAAATATTCCTACTTCCACCTTTGCATCTCTACTAGCTTCTTTCTGGCAGCGTCACTAGACACACACACACACACACACACACACACATATATAAATATAATATATATATATATATATATATATATATATATATATATATATATATATATATATATATATATATAAGAAACTGTCTGAATACTTACCCCTCACTCACCATTTTACTCAAAGTCTTCTGGTAGTTAGCCGGAGAAACTGTTTCATTGAACATTGACATAATCACAAGTTCTGGAAAAGAAGAGACGATTCTCAGTTACTTAACCACCCCGAAGTTTATGGCCATTTTGGTATTAGCTTTACATCTAGATTGAGGGGCGGCCAAGATTGAATTTTCACCCGTGTGAGGTGGTTTTCTTCGCACCCCTTCCTTTCCACTGTTCCATCCCGAACTTTCAACCCTGGCTCCCTATTTCCTAAAATGGATAAAAATGACCACTTATAAATTTATTGTTTTAATGAGTAAAAATACCGTTTTTTTATAATATCTCACGTGTTACCATTCAAAAGAGGTTCATTTTAGTTACTTGTTTATTTCGTACATAATGACATCAAAAGGAGATGAATCTCTTAGCTTAAATTGCTACATGATTTTGCAGTATAATTATTGTGTTATGCAGCAGTAACTTCAATTAATTATTGTCTACACAAATCCAACTTCTTAAAAAATACATAGCTACGCTTACGTAATCATACATAAAGTTTTGGCGCTACTCAAGCGGGACGTCCCTTTTGGTGCCCCGAAGGTTGCGCCCAGGGCTGTCACCAGAGTTATCCTGCCCTTAAGCCACCTCAAATAGATTCCCTCTAGGTCGAGAATTCTGGATCAAGCCGTTTAAATGAAACGCAATACTTTTGCAGATTTCCCTGTTCACCTTCTTGTATTATACTTTTTTACTCATTTGAAATAATTATGATAATCTAAGGATTCCAAATCTATAATCGTGTAGCTAATTTATCCACTATATTTAAGCAAAATACAACCTCTGACAATAAAGTTCGGTGAATGATCTTGAATATCGAACGTAGACGAATTCTTAATGAAACCTACCTTACTGTCCTTCGCAATAGTCTCCTCCCATGGCTATGCACCGTTGAGAACGGTTGTACATGTCCTGGAAACTTTCAGAAAAGTCTTCTTTCGGGATAGTGTTCAAGACCCTCGTCACGTTCTGTTGGATGTCCGGAATATCTCTGAACTTTCAAAGCGATTTTGAGGCGTGGGAGGAGAAAGAAATCTGGAGAATTCAGATCCAAATTTCTTGCAATGCATTGTTACAGGGGATGAGAGCTGGTGTGTGAGGTACGACCCTAAAACGAAACGCCAAAGCATGGAATGGCGTTCTCCTGCATCACCCCGTCGGAAGAAGGTCAAGGCCGAAAAATTGTTTTTCCCTCCGTAAAAATTCCTTCATCGTAATGAAAATTTAGTATGGTGTAGGCAGAAATGTTCTAAACACCATTCATCGATTCTTTTTAAATCATAAATAATAATGATAATTTTGTCTTGGAGTCAAAATAAATGTGTCAATTGAACAGTTATGAAGCACATGCAAATTCATTGCTCTGTGCATTAATTTTCCAGTATGCAAAATATAATTTCCTATTCATCAACAAATGGTGGAACACAGAGGCACAGTGAAACATGGTGTTACCACAGGTAACAGCAAAATGTAAAGAAATTAGAAAGATTTTTTTCAATAAAATTTTAATTTACCTTCGGATTCTGAATTATTATCAGAATCTTAAGTTCCCAGCAAAGACAGTGCACTATTCAGGGCCGTTGATGGTACAATTGGAGTTGCCTCATCACCCTTCCCCTCCCATTCATTGTCACTGAACTGCTGTTCAGGAGTTGACGGCACTTGCGGTTCTTCCACTGCTTCTTTATCTCGGCTCTTAAAACAGTAGAATGTATTAATGATAGGATACCATATGCAGTTTTACAGGGTAGGTGGTGTAAAATTATTTTAAAAAACATACATGCACCAACGGAAGATAAAGATGATAATACTAAAGTTGATTTTTATACACAGTTAGAACAGGTCCTTGATAAATTTTCTCAGTATGATATTGTTAGAAATGAAACAAACAGCAAAAATAAAAATATCAGAGATTTATGTAAAGGTGTAAATGAGTTTAGAAAGGGGTGGCAACCTAAAGTAAACTTGATAAAAGATAAAGACGGTGATTTTCTAGCTGACCCAAGCGATATTCTAAATAGATGGAAGAACTACTTTAATGACCTTTTAAATGTCCATGTAGGAGATAAATCAGAAGTAAATGAAGTACACACAGCAGAACCTTTAGTTCCAGAACCTAACTTGACTGAAGTTAAAGATGCTATTAAAAGGCTAAAGAATAACAAAGCACCTGGCATTGATTTAATACAAGCTGAGTTAATTAAATATGGTGGAAATTCATTAATATGTCAAATTCATAAATTAATTTCTTTAATATGGAATAAAGAAGAAATCCCTCAACAGTGGAAATAATCCATAATTGTTCCTGTGTTTAAAAAAGGTGATAAAACGAACTGCAATAATTACCGTGGAATTTCTCTACTCTCAACAACATACAAAATACTGTCTAACATTCTTTTAACAAGACTCACCCCATATGCTAATGAAATTATAGGTGATTATCAATGTGGATTTAAACTTAACAGATCAACTACAGATCAAATTTTTCACATCAGACACACACTTGAAAAAAAGTGGGAATATAATCAAAATGTCCATCAGCTATTCATTGATTTCAAAAAAGCATATGATTCGGTCAAAAGAGATAAATTATATAATATATTAGTAGATTTTGGAATACCTAAGAAGCTTGTTAGTATGATAAAAATATGAACCAGTGAAACAGAAAGTAAAATTCGTGTGGGTATTAATATGTCTGACAAATTTACAATTCATGATGGGTTAAAACAAGGAGATGCATTATCTCCATTGTTCTTTAATTTTGCCTTAGAATATGCTGTTAGGAAGGTAAAAGAAACTAACGAAAGACTAAAATTAAATGGTGTGACTCAGTTGTTAGCATATGCAGATGATGTAGACTTACTGGGGGATGATGTAAATACAATTAAGAATAATGCTAAAATATTTTTCAAAACTGCTAAAGAGATAGGTTTGGAAGTTAACAAAGAGAAAACTAAATATATGCTTACACCGAAACCAAGTGTTAGGTAATAATCAAAATCTAATTATTGATAACAACTCGTTTGAACCAGTTTCCAAATTCAAATACTTAGGAGAAATATTAACAAATGAAAATTATATTAAAGAGGAAATAAAAAGTAGGCTTAATTCAGGAAATGCATGTTACCTCTCTCTTCATAAACTTTTGTCTTCTCGTTTCATATATCTAAGAAACTAAAAGTTAAAATATACAAAACAGTAATTTTGCCTGTAGTATTATATGGATGTGAAACTTGGTCCCTTACATTGAAAGAGGAACATAAATTGAGAGTATTTGAAAATAAAATCCTTAGGAAAATCTTTGGACCTAAAAGGGATGAGGAGACAGGTGAGTGGAGAAGGTTACATAATTTAGAACTACATAATTTGTATTCATGTCCAGATATTATTAGAATAATTAAATCAAGAAGACTTAGGTGGGCAGGCCATGTGGCACGAATGGGAGAGGAAAGAGGAGTTTACAGGATTCTTGTTGGGAAACCTGATGGTAGGAGACCTGTAGGAAGGCCAAGATGAAGATGGAGGGACAACGTTGAGATGGACGTAAGGGAAATCGGTAGGGATGGAAAAGAGTATATAGATCTTGCTCAAGATAGGGAAAGATGGAAGGCCTGTGTTGCTGCAGCCATGAACCTTCGGGTTTAAGAAGGCTAGAGAGTTAGTTAGTTAGATAGTTACTTAGTTAGTTAGTAGTTAAAAATTCCTTGTGGATCATGCCACCACTGTCAGAGAAAGTGAAAGCATCGTCTTGATGCGTGATTTTTCGGCCTTGACCTTCTTGTATTTTGTGAATAAAATTTAATAGTATATGATGTGATATTCATTGTTTGAATTTGACTAACCAACATGCAAATGAAGCAAAAGAAAAAAAAAAGAAAGAAGGAAATTAGTGTTACATCTTTTAACACACTTATCAAATGCACCCTCTATAATACTGTTTATTTTCTAACTATATCTAAAATAGAAAATCTACTTTTGGATCTAAATCTCCCTTGAAGTAGCATACTGATCTTAAGTATTAAATGGGGTATATACCCAAATAGATCTCCACACATATTATGAATAGTAATGTTTCTAATTGTCCTGAAAATTATAATAGTTTAATATTAAAATATGCGTAATTCTTTGGGACATCACATTCGAAAGTTTGTTTTAAGTTCATTTTATGCTCCGATAGTTTAATCAGGATTGGACCTACAGTTTTAAAATGAGATTTGAATGTTTATGCAATATCTCTCTCCTGAGGATCAAATCTGGTACTCATTGATTACAAGACAACAATGCAATTGGGAAAGCACAATCAGAAACTCACATACGGTAAAACAAATTACATTTTGACTTACGTAACTTTTGTACAAAAAGAGGGAGAGATACATGAATCTTATATTTGTCTGTGTGGATAATTTTTAAAGATTGAACTAGAAAATAACGCTGTGCGTGAACGTTCAGTAAGGGGGATAATTGACTAAGATGTAAAAAGTTCTTGCACGAAATGAAAACAAATATGGATAAAAGACAGCTGTAGAGACGCTCGCAAAAATTTTCGATGTGTATTGAATTGGTGAAAATAACGATTCTTATTTGGGCAAGAAGTGGCAACTTTAAAAATCTCCTCCCCAAAGCAGCCATCAGGGAACCAGGATTTTGTCAAAATAACCGTTCCGCGCTGTGATTGGACACCGGAAATACAACGTCAAAACTATAAAAGAAACGAATTTTAAAAGCAGGAATAGAAGCAAAAACGAGTACTGACTACTTATAACAGTATACGTAATACTCCTTTCGAAATTCTTGCACGCCACTGCACATTACTATTATGATAATAAATAAACTTATTGACCACATCTGCTTACCTCCCGCATTGCAGCAGAGCGCACACTACTTGATTTTTCGTGGAGCTTGATATGATCCGACCATTCCTCCGTGGTCAGGCCGTCTATCCATTGGTCAGCTGTGGATCCATCCAGAAGAGACTTTTTCCAATCAGTGTCCACGATTCTATAGTTGCTGACTCTTCTCATTCTGTGCAGACGTTCCGCCTCCTCAACAATGGTTTCCTGGGATTGTTGAAAATATCCAATTGCAAGAAACAATAATGGCAACAAAGCCTTGCTGGTCCACGCCATGTGTTCAGTCTTCATCTTCTTTCACTGGCAAAAGACTTCGGTGTGAAGCGTTGGTTGATGATCTGCAAGACCACAAACAATTCAAGGTTGGTTAGTTTATAGGGTATCCGAAATTCTGTACGATGTGACTGCCTGATCCCTTTGATTAAAAGGTGACAACGTTACACAATATAAGATATCGATTTCTTTTATTTGAATTTTTCATATTTAGCGTCGCATTTCGATTCCTATTGGCTAACAACGTTGATGAGGATGAATGGTGAATAAGTGGCACTGATGAAGCAACATTTACCCGTGCTAAAGCCGAGACTGAAACACAGGATCTTCTGTGACGATTACGTGAGTCGGCCACTCAACTCTCTCGTTCACCTGTGTGGCTTTCGTGACGTGTGTGCGCATTTCCTTGGATACATAGAATACATCTGTTATGAAACCATGAGGTGCATTTTGGTCCATTTCGATCGTTGGTAGACATTTATTGTGCTAATATTTAGCTAAGGTGAAAATTTATGCCATTGCCCCATATCAAATGACACAGCCTACTAAAAACTGACGAAAGTGTTAACATAGTCAACGTTGGTAATTCTATGTTATATAGCCACCCCGATGGCGTAGTGGTAACATCGTCGCCATGAAGTAAATGAGTCCCTGGTTCGATACACGGTGTCGGCACAAAGTTGTTCGGCATCCACTTTAAACCGTAGGGCCAGTCTTGATTACCCTTTCTGTGCATAAATTGGACTTGAAAACAAACTAAAACAAATAAATACCTTAGATTTTGGCCTATAAATTCAATGTATCCCTAAATTCTATAGTGTGAATATGTTTTATCTTGTGTGCAATGTGTGTGCGTTGCGAAGGAGAGAGGGGGTATTCAAGGCAACGTTGTACGACTGTATGACTGTATGTCTTTAAACTGTTGGTCCAATTTCGTTTATCCCAGCTGAGCATACAGTGGACGAAAATCAAACTTTTTGACCTAATTTACCCAGGTGTCCTTCAGATTTTTTTTGAAAAAAGAATCCAATTTTCAAGTAAATCGAATATTTACATGCACACCGTGATGCATGTCACCTTCCGTTCTTTCATAATGACTGCGTCATCATCGCCTACAGTTCCGGTCAAGCAAAGGAAGTATAATGACAATGTACATTTGCGAACTGTTCAGAAAAGCAATATGGAAGATGTCCTTGGCAACATGAATTATATCCGGTCATATAACACATAAGTTCTCCTTTTACATACTGAAGCGTCTTTCATCGTTGCTATGGCATTCCCTGTATGAAAACTGATTGCACTTTCTACAACCTGAGTGTTTATTAAGGGGTGAAAAGCTGTTATTCACGATAGCAAAATAAGAGCTAAAGTGAGGGAATGTGAATATACACTAAATAGTTAATGAACAATAGAACGTCGTTACTCATTGTATGCACAAATATGAGAAGGATCTTTAAGATGTGTTTACGTAGAAAAGCTGACTGAGTTAACAAAGGACGTTTATTATACGACAGTTACGCCTTCATACGGATCGAGACGGATAAATTTTTAGAAAAACTAATTTTGTTTTAATATATTCCCTGGAACCTCCCTGTACCTCCTGAGAAATATCACCAAACATCGAAGTTGGGGAACATAAATACATTTTGAAAAATGTGCGCCAGTTTCGAAATTTAGAAAAATTGCGTTGGCCATAACGATAAGACATAAAATGAGTGAGTTTGAAGGAATAAAATTTGTTCCAAATTTCACTTTAATTCATTGATTGATAGATAGATTTTGTTAATTTTAATCTGCTATTCTGCCACCTTCTATTCTCGAAAATGAGGATGAGGGATAATATGATGACCATAATGAAGGGACACTCACAAATAAAATGTTTAATATTGCAAAAATCAAATAAAGTCCAACATTGTATCAGAAAAACTATTGACTGAAATACCTAAATTACGATCTAGTTTATTTTACTTCGCGGTTTGTGCCTCTTGGCTAATTTGCGAAGATGGGGATGAGTGATGAAATGATGAAATTGATGAACGGACATTCACAAACAACCAAGCCCGAGCGGGATTCGAACCCGGGACCCTTGGGGTGGCCTACATTAGATTTTGTACGTGGTGGAGTTTGCTTTGCTTTTCTTTCATCCATTTTCCCCCGCAAAATACATGAACACTTTTCTTCTTGTCTTTTGGCTCCGTTAGCTCGTACCCCCTCCTCCGATTAGGATATAATTGACATACGGTTCTTTTGGACCGTTCCCGCTACATTCATTTGAATGTTTTTCCACCCTCCAACTTTTTCTCACACATTTTCGTTATTTTTTCGTCGTTCAGGCCGCCCGACGTATTTAGCGCGTTGCGCTAGAAAGGACGTAGCCATACAGCCTAGTGGGGCTAGACCCTACAGTCTCGCTACACCTTATGGTTTGCAATTCCTTATTAATTTTATGTTCTTTGGGGATCTTTCCTCTCCCCCTCCTTCCTGTTTTTACCCTTTTTACTTTTTACTGAATTTTTACATTGTTATATACATTTTATGGATTTTTTACATGACGTTTAGTGTCTACCCTCTCAATCACAGTTCTTTTTTGTTAATATTTTGTAATGCGGCCCTTACAGAATATTTCCTATATTCCTATAATATGATGACCATGATGAAGGGACACTCACAAATAAAATATTTAATATTGCAAAATCAAATAAAATCAAACATTGTATTAGAGAAACTAATGACTGAAATACGTAAATTACGATCGTATCACAAAATGAATTTTAGCGATTAGTTCGTCTGTTTGCAAGAGCCATACTACAAAACCGGAAATTTGAAATACAGAAAATAAATATTGTCGTGTTGCGGCATAAATCATACTGATGTGTTCAAACGTGCCTTATGACGTTGTTGACAGATTTAAGGTATAAAACATTTCAACTCTAACTAAACGCATTCCGTGAGAAATATTCAAAAATTATGCATTCACCAAACCGTAGCAGGTTGAGTAAAAGTACATTATGTCAGTGTACACAGGTGTACGAGCTGGAACAAATTTGTGGCTTGTTAAAATAAGTATATTACTCCGAGTCACGAATATGGCGAGAATGTGCAGGAAATTACAGTGTGTTGGTTCCCAAATAACGATATTTTATTTCTAATTAAATTATAAAGTCATTCTATTGTATTGAAATACCTGTAATGCGACATGGTTTCCCACGCTATAAATGCTAACATATATTTATTATTTATGTTCATTGAGGATCTATCAAGTTTTGTCGGTTCTTGTAAATAATTTACTTATAAATAGTTGTATGTGTGTTTGTTAGTCCTTACGTCAGGAGCCAGACTGCTGGTTGAACATAGCCTTTACATAATTATATAACATACATTAATCGTACGCAAAAGGATCCACACAAGTTAAGTGCTTATTGCAAAATGGAAATTTATTTAAATTTGCGACCTAAGTTTCAGCATTGAGAATTAAGTTCTGATCAAGAAAAGTCGTGTTCAACTTACCTGTATATTTCCTAGACTGTCCCTCTTTGAGATCAATCAGACTGCAGGATTACTACGTAGCAGAGGCCTTTTTATAAACCAATCTTTAACTATTCCCTCCATACATAACACCCCTTCCAGTCTCATCATTGTCTCATTGCGAAATAACCACACAAAAGTTCGTGAATTGTTATAGTGCTTTCAATTGCTTTTATATTGATATCCCCTGCCTCTGTTAAAAATATTATTTTTTTCATGTGCTCCATTGCATCGGAATAGAATGACAAAAGAGGTATCGTGGTGAAAACAGGAAGTGTCAATTGCATGCTCTCCTGTTGCTGATGTTATCTTAGTCACGACAGCTGACGAACACTATCGGCTACTTCTTGCCAAAAGTTCTCGCAAAACTTTTTACCAGTTGTATTGGGGATATTTCTGTACTATGTGCGACTCGAGCAAATTTTGTTTGCTGTATTTGTTGCATAATTTGCACACTGTTAGGTGGGTAAAATCAGTCTGCCGTACGGTCCATGTATGTATTATAGTAGAGCTTCTGTATACACTTTTTGAAGAGGTTGGTAATTTCACTTGCTTCACGGATGCCTCAAACGAATGTGTCTGATATGTTCGTAAAATGTCAGATTTGCTGCGTTTTCTGTTGTTTAAATCAGGTAAATTTGAGGTGGTTAAACAGTGTTATAGTTTTTATTCGTATATCGACTACTTCCATCCCCCTTTGCAGGGGATGTAGACTGTCTTTTGGTTCACTCTGAATACTTCTCCTGTCCATAAGAAACGGTTTAACTTTTAGTTATTCGTGCTATGTTGCGGGCATCGCATCAGCGTATTTGAGCGGCATACCATAATTGGATAAGATATATACGTTTGCGATTTTAACTCTCGTCCACAGGGTGAAGGGTCGTAGTATAAATTTATTTATGGCATAGTTTATATTTTGGCATAATGTGTCTCAACTAAGTTGTATACCTTCTTTCGTTTGTAAAATACACTCCTAGTATTTTAATTTGAACTACTATTGTAAATTGCACATGTATGGTTGGTTCTAGGCGTTTTCCTATAGGTAAGCAGCATGTCTTAGTGGTATTTATCAAGTACCAAATTCGATTTCATATTGATGAATGCTAACGTTCTTACTCCTGTTTTGTTCTGGCATTGTACTGTAACATCATCTATGTTTGCACTGACCGTGAACTATCCCTCTGGTACTGGTGTTTATAATCCATCAGAATATTCTGAAACGGTAGTCCCTTATGAACTATCAATTAGGACAATAACATCTAAAGAATATTTTGAAGCCATAAAAAAATTGAAACCAAAAAAATCAACTGGGCCGGATGGAATCCCTCCTTACGTATTAAAAGCATGTGCATAAATATTAGAAAAACCTTTGTGTTCAATATTCAATTTAATAATAAAAAATCAATACTTCCCTAATCTATGGAAATTAACGCAAGTCTGCCCCATTTTAAAAACAGGAGATTCTAGAAATATAGAAAATTATAGACCCATTGCAATTTTATGTGCACCAGCAAAAGTATTTGAACATATTATATATATGCGAATATTTAATCATGTAAAGAGTTTTATAAGTGAAAGTCAACATGGATTTTTTACTGGTAGATCGACAACAACGAATCTAATTAATTTTGTCCAATATGCACACAACATACTGCATGATCGTTCAAGTATGCATGTCATTTACACTGATTTCTCCAAAGCATTTGATAAAATTAATCATGCTGTCTTGTTAAAAAAACTTTCAAGCTTTGGGTTGACACATAATTTTTTATCTCTTATTGGGTCGTATTTGAATCATAGGAAACAGTATGTAACATATAAAAATGCTAAGTCATACATATATACTGCACAGTCAGGGGTACCTCAAGGATCCAACTTAGGACCATTGTTTTTCATTCTTTTCATAAATGATTTACCGTTACATGTTAAACATTCATATTGTTTAATGTATGCTGATGATGTAAAGTTATATAAACAAATTAACGGGCCCCAGGATGTTATGAAACTACAAACAGATTTAAACAGCTTATTTGAGTGGAGTGTTAAAAGTAATCTTGGACTCAATATCAAGAAATGCTGTTTTATGATAATATCAAATACAGAACATACCACACATTATGAGTACTTCATTAATCAGGAAAAACTGAAACAAGTGAAAAGTATTAAAGATCTGGGAGTAATAATTGATTGTAAACTAGAGTTTCATGAACATATATCTCATATAATAAATAATGCGTATAGATCTTTGGGTTTACTAATAAGAAATTGTCTCAATTTTAGCAGTACTACTTCTATTAAGCTTCTGTATAGTGCCTTAGTTAGAAGCAAACTAGAATATACATCTATTGTTTGGTCGCCACTTTACAAAACCCACATAAAACAAATAGAACAAGTGCAAAAAAAGTTTTTGAGATACCTATATTACAAGAGGTACAACATGTCTGCATACGCAAACAGAGTTTCATATGTCCTTTTACTGAAGGAATTCTCATTTATGACACTCAGCAATAGAAGAGAATTAGGACAACAGATACTTCTTTATAAAATTATAACTGGATTGTTGGATAATAGAGAGTTTCTTCACCAAATATGTTTCAATGCTAGCACATGTAATTTAAGAAAAAGAAATTTATTGCTATATAATATCCCTAAAACTGAAAAGTACAAACAATCAACATTAATTAGAATGAGTAGTATGTATAATAGAATAACATCCACAAATCCAAATATTGACTTTAATCTTAACATTTTGGAATATAAAAATGCTATAAAAGCCACACTTAACAGTGATACTTTCACAAATGGTTGATTATTTATTGTATTTATTAATTATTGTAGAATATGTTCTATATGTATCCCTATATCCACATAAATGTGTGTGTGTGTATATATATATAATGTAAATATATGTATGTAGATAAGCTTAAGGATATGTGCCCATTAATATGTGTATGTATTTATTTCATTGTTGTTTCTATCCTATTATGGTCATATTTATTCTGTACACCTCATGAGAAAGGTGATAATATTGGTTGTGGATATATGAATAATTTATGTGTGTTGTGTATATGTTTGTATGTGTGTATGTATATGTAGATGTGTATGTATATGTATATATATATATATGTGTGTGTGTGTGTATGTGTGGGTGTGTATGTGTGTGTGTGTGCGAGCACGTCATTACTCTACGTTATATAAGTGTACTTATGTTATAGTTAATAACTATGTAATATGTATGCATGTTATTTAATCTCATTTATATTCATGTTCACATTATTTATGTTATATTAATGCCTCTGTAATTGGAGATATCCATCCTTTCTCTGTAGAAGGCAAATAAATAAATAAATAAATAAGAGTTAACGGTCTTGTGACAATGCTGTAGAAAAGGGTCCAATGCCATTACGAAAAATGGTAGTCTTGAGGAAGTCCTCTTTTTATTGGACACGAAACGATTGATTTTTACTTTTAAATCTATAGCTATTACTAGGTCTTTTTTTTTAAAAAAAAACAGAAATCCATTACTTCTTTAATTTCCATGAAAAAAGAAACAATGGTCATACTACGTTACTATAATAATAATCCAAAAGCGCAACAGCCCAATATCGGGCCAAGGCTTACCTACCGACTGCTGGCCTCCCTCCCACGCGAGCCACCAAGGGGGCGTGGAGATCTGCAGCCAGACTAGGGGGACGGGTGGTCAGCCCGACCGACCCCCAGCCGTTGTAGGACTTCGCGACCGGATTACGCTCACTCACTCGGAGCTCCCCAATTTCCTCACGATGGTGGGTTGCCACCGGCCCTATACGTAGGCCGAATAAATTCCGACCAGAGCCGGATTCGAACCTACGCCGTCCCGCAGCGAACGATCTCAAGACGAGTGAACGCCTTAACGCTGTCTCAGGGGTGCCCATCTCCCCCAATATCATGTCATGCGTCCCCTCAAATCATATCGTAATCCTCACGAAGTATTTAATTACGACAGCGTGTCTACCAAAAATAAACTTTTTTCGTAGCTTTACTGAGCACTATATTTGATCTGCTCCTCCTCCCTGAACCGTGTTGCCCATCACTCAAGGCTGCCCCTAAAATCGTTCATCGTAATCCCCCCAAAATAGTTCGGATGAATACATAATAATTGATGTCTATTTGATTGAAATACCAAGTTAAACTGTCCATATTTTTAAATTTAATTTAATTTATTTTCCGGTTGATATTGTGATGAAAAATGGAGTTTTCTGTATTCAGGACTTTTCAAATAAATAAATGAATCGATCGATTTTCGAAAAACTTATTGATTGGTTCAATGTAGTAAATTTAATTATGTAAATATGCATTTTAATAGTGTTTATTTTATAATTTTAGTATTTAACACAATTATTTACACAACTTAAAATAATGAAAGAAAATTCAAACCAAATAACATGCTCCAGATGTATGACCGATTGAATTCTTGTTTCACGAGACATACAGAACCCTAGCTAGAAAATCTTACACTCAGAGCGATAATATAATACGATGCACCTGCTTTAAATGAAGCAATATACCAACACTAAGCACTATATTTTAAGAAGTGATGTTATTCATGAATATCGAGAATATCGTTTGTCTTGTAATGCAGCTATAGTATAAAATTTCAAATTCACCTGAGTAAAGCTTCAAACACGCATCCTCGTAAGAGAATATTGCGAGCGAAGCGAGCAAGAAAATGTTTACATCCATTTCTTTTCAGGCTTTCAAATATTATTTTAATGGGGTGTCAATACTTTCTTAGGATCCCGAGATATTTAATCTTTCCCAGCTTCTCTTTTGGTACGCTCGGGTCGAAAACGTGTGGATATCATATCGCTAAATACAGTATCCAAAATTTCATGTTCGAACTCTCTCCACTACAGAAATCCCTTGACAACCTAAGATTTAGCATTTATCAAGTGCTTCCTATCTCGGCCTTTGAATTTAATACTCAATCCTACCACAAAAATTTCCATGCCAATTTTAGAATTACTGTTGATATTGCCTCCTCCAAAAAGGTCATTCTCAGTCTCCACACCAGAATCTCCGCAATAGTCATAGACAATAGAAATACACAAGAATTGGATACCCCCTCAATTTAGTGCTCAATCCCCCTCTAACTAAAATTTCCGCCATAATCTATGACCTAGAGTTGAATACTGTCACCCCCAAAGTTTAATTCAGAATACCACCCAGAACACACGTGTCAATTAAGGCTTAATATGTAAGAGTTGGATATTTCTCCCGCCCCTTCGATAACACCCTTAAACACTTTCTTTTCTTCATCTAATGGATTAAATTTGGTGCATTTAAGGTGTAAAATGTTTATATATATTTTGCAAAAATATATAAATCTTGAGTTTTATATTATTTGAAGGGAACAAATCCCCCAAAAATTTCGATGCAATTATTATACTCGATACATATGTGATGGCAATCTAAGTACTTTCTAACGACTTCATGCAGTAGTGCTACGTCAATACTTGAGTTTTGAAGAAATCTACGGAGAGACTTTAACTTTGTTTCACTTTGCATTTTAATTATATTTATGTTTACCACCCGTATCACTTGCGTTTCTATTATCCTATTTAACAGTACAACTAACCAAATTAGAACTAGTATACACGTTATGTTGTTTATATTCCCCATAATTATTTGTTACACTGGTCGTCGTATTCATGTACCACTTTCCTCACTTCCAGCACCGGTGTTGGTTAAAACTGTGACGACTTCCGGAGGAGCTAGACTGAATTTTGAAGCACTGTTCTGGTAGTAGTTTCTCATTTTTCTGGTGGAACATCGTTTAGCTACTGAATTTGATTTTCCTCTAATTTGTGTTTCAGTTTTCTTTTAAGCGTACTTTGACTTACCTTTACTTTGTTGCTGGTGTCGCTTTCGTAGTTTGAGAACAAGTCACTGTCTTCTTCAGATTCCCTTTTCTCATTTTGAAGATTGGTATGGGGTCGGCTTGCTGCGGGAGGGGGTAAAGGTGGGGTATGTTCGCTAACAACCTGCTGTTGGTTCTCTTCTTGAATTTTGTTTGTCATGTTTTTTGCTTCTATCTCTGGTGTCTTTTCTTGCTGTGTTTGTTCCATGTCGTTGTGACTCTGGTAGTTGCCCTTTCTGGTTGTTCGGTTGCCTGCTGTTTCCTCTGCATTCCCGTCATTGGTCAATTTGTTCAAAACAACATCAATAAGTTCTATTTGGTCGTGTTGGTACATGCAGTACAGTCGGTTTTCGCCGTTCTCAGATAGATCTCAAATGTCCATTCGAACCACAAACCTCACACGTTGAGTTCTGACCAGAATATATCACGTAAGGTTTATAATTACAGACAGTCACAATGGATGGAATAGGCTTCTTCAAGGACATTTTTGCCAAGTGTACGCCAATGTGCACTAGATACCGGAATTTTGGTCTCCACATTCCATCGGTAATATCTACAGTGCCGTTGTCACCGAGTTTTTCACGCACTTGCATATTATGAACTTCCACTGGTAAATAGAATACGTTAATGAATTCCACTACCCTACCTGCGTCGCTAAATGTCACTTTCACTACCGTCCAATTATTCCTAGATGAATTTTATTTCACCGGGGTATTGTTCAAGCAATTTCGTCATCGTTCGCAGTCGCACTAGTTTCAAATAAACACATCTTCCATTTGTCGGAATCTGTATTGCCGAGATTTCGTAGACGTTAAGGTTAAACTGTTCATATATAAATCCATTGCACTGGGCTTTGCAATCAGACACAAAGCTTATCAGTTTGGTATTTCCTAGAATCATATCTCTCCTTTTACTTTTCATTAAATAAAAGCACTAACACAGTTCTAAGTTGTTGTTTTTTTTAATTTTTTAATTTTGTTTTACCTCGCGTCTTGTGCCTCTTTGATAATTTGCGAAGATGAGGATGAGTGATGAAATTGATGAATGGACATTCACAAACAACCATGCCGGAGCGGGATTCGAACCTGGGTCCCTTGGCGTCGCAGCGCGATGTGCTGACCACTCGACCACAGCAGTTCTCGGAATCTCACGGTACACGTATTCCAGTGCTCTCACGTAGCTAAACAGCGAGGAACGAACCTTCCTGGCAGGTGATCGCTCACGGACAAGGCGCACGGACTGGCGTGGAGCGTTTATGACCCAAGCCAACCGGCGGCTGGGAAACAACGAATCAGTGATCAGTTAAATTCTCTTCGACTGACATCGGGCATTTTTGAGTCAGAAAGCACCGAAAGATCCTGGCGTGACGAGACAAATGAACGTGTGATACACAGCATGTTGTCATGTTGTTCAACGAGGCACACACCCCCCGAAGCGATTTGGTGGACAGATAAAGCTATGTGGCAAAAAGTAGTTCAGCCGCCAGTTGGGCCTGCGATCAGTGTAGAACAAGACGGCACACAGGGAGAGAGACTTATCCTAAAATATGTATCGAAATCCAAATGGTCAAGAACATACGAATACAATAAAAAGCTGTTACATGCAAACTGACTATATTATGTACCAGTTTATATAATGATACACTTTCGACAGTAGTTGGCACTCTGTGCAAGGTTATACTACAATATAAAAACGTCAACAATAGATAAATGTCTTGAATGTTGGTGACTTATTGTCAAGCTTTGATTGTTATGTCACATGGACCAGAATACTGTGGAAGAATTCGTAGGAAAGAACTCATAGGCTCTCGTCCTCAAATTGCTTGTTAATTTCTTCCAAAGCCTCCTTTATTACACCAGCGTTCTCTTGTGTCCATTGAACCCTCGCCTTGTCTCTTGACAGCTCTTCGACAATCTCTTCTTCTGCAGAACCAAATTCTCCTTTGTGATCGTCGTAAAGTTTCTTCGCCTGCAGACAAAGTAAGGTCTAATTAGGAACTGGAACATATCTATTATACACAAGATAGCCCTGTTTTAGGCTGGGCGCCCCCAGTAATAGGAATATTAAAGATACTTATTATGATTATATGATTTGCTCCGATTTTGGTGGGAATGAAAACGTTCCTCCTGTGACCCACTAGCCACACCGTGATTCAAGTCCCTATCTTTACCATGATTCAGGACAGTTTTGAATCCAGATACGTTCCTCCAAACTTCACGGGGAGGGAATGTCAGGGGCGAATTGTAACATCAATAAAATCAACACTAATATTTCAAAATTACCCTTACTTCTGACATGTAATTAAATTATGTTTAAATTTAGATAAGACTGCACAAGCACGTCACCACCATTCCACAGCAAATTGTTCCTTGGCTAACCATTGAAATATCTGCAAGAAGTTGACATTCGCTGCGACAATTGAAATTCACATTACAGCATCCCTGCATGTGCATATGATTGAGTTTCCGTGCAAATGAATATTTATTACATATTCCTAGTTAGCAAACCAAACAATATTAAAATGTATTCATTCTTTTGACTTTTAATTATAAGTCTTTTATGGGGAGAAATTCACAAAAAGTTCGTTCTGCGTTAAATTAAAGTGGATGATAGAAAAGGTGAACATGGTTGCCAAATTTCTAAACTACTGTCCGAATGCTCTGGCACGTTATTGAATTTTTTGGGAAGCGGGGGACTTATCCCCCTCCCCCCGGTCTACCTCGTGAATTCATCACTGATTCAGGAACGATTCATTTCGAAGCAACCACGAGAGATTTCTTTCTTTCTGATCTAATTCAAATTTGTTAAAAGTCATTTTATGCTTAGATAGGCTAATCAGAACTGAAGTGGGATCCGAGTCACTGTGCAATCTGCCTCCATCGGGGATCGAACACTGCACGCATTGATTACAAGGCAACAGTGTTTCGATCGGGAAGAAATATTAAATGTAATTTTACCTCTGAGTGAAAGAAAATAATAATTCTAAAAACAGAATTTGAAATTTCTTCATACTTACAGTTACTCAAGATTGTTGCTAACATTGTTGATGCATGCCAATAGCATTTAGATTTATTCTAGGATATAAGAGGGGGCATGTTCACTTCTCTAGCTAATAAAGTCCCAGTACGCATTGAACGCCACTTTACTTCAAACAAAACTCAGAAAGATCAGTTTCCCTCTGACAACCACAGATCAGGTCCATGTCGAGCCGAAAATATCCGCCCCTCAAAACATTCCCACCAACAGCGTTCGTTTAAGGCACTGTCAACCTGCCAATTCAGTTTCTCTATAAATTTCTTAACGTGAAGTTGCAGTTGCGTTATCTTTGCTCGGTTGTGTTGTGCTTTTTTTTTTACAATGTAGAGGCCTTGAGAGTATAACGTTGCAGTGAATGAATGGATGTCTAAACACTGCAAGTTAAAGTGACAACAGCGCTTTTCAGAAGAAAAAAACAGGTGGGGGCTCGAAACCAGATACAAGACCGGACGGTTTCCTCTCGAGCTGTGTCATAGATACCGAACTGGCGTTCGAATGAGGAGCGTAACCATCGCCGGATCTACAAGCCGCAAAACTCCAAAGTCCAGCGGGTCCCGGAGACAAGTAAAGGTAGGTGTGTAAAGGTAGGTAAGTAGAGGGTGCCTTTGATAATATCTTGCGGGGTGGGTGCAAGATTTGTAGATCCGGCATTGACTGTAACCATAATGTTGTACATCAGAATCAACAATGTCTCCACAGACTGAATAACTGAAAGTCTAGTCTATGCTCTATGGTAGATTTTACTGTACAGTCAATTTTAAATGATTGATGGGAAGGGAGGATATTATTACTCCATTCATGCTTATGTCATCAACATATTACGTCGAGACTTCCTTGCCACCAATGGGGTCTCTCCAAATGCCTAGTGGTAACGCCTTGTAATAAAGGGTTTGCGAAGGCACATAGTGGTTCAGTTTCCACTTTAAACTCTAGGTCCTGTCTCGATTAGCCTATATTTGCAAAAAGTGGCTTAAAAACAAACTTATACTAAATCCTTACCATCAACTTTGCCGATCATTCTTCACGTGAAATATATAATCCTGAAATGTTATGCCACCATGCTTACAAAATGCTTTTTCTTAACTATAAGGTAAACTATAATCATTTATGTCGCTTACCGTACAGCTAATGCTTTGAAAGGAAAACTGCGAAGATACCGAAATAGCACGAAAACTTTTGGCAAGCTTGATGTACCTTGCTTGCAGCTTGTCAAAGACAGTTGAATACATGATGCAAACTTGTTTCAAGCATGCAGCTTTCGGTGACAAGCTTGCTTGACACGTGGTAACTAGTTGACTTGATTCAAGCCTGTTGTATGCTTAAAGCAAAATTGTTCGCTTTACATGAAAAGCGTGTTTGAAGCTTGAAGAAAGCTTACTGTGCTATCTTTGTAGGGAAGGGCTCAATGACAATCAACAAATGGAGAGAATGTATCATTAATCTAAAAGAAAAAGAAACAGAAAAAAATCATACCTTCTGCAGATATTCCTCTGTATTGATACGCCCAATGGAAGATGTAAACATATCTATCCACAATGTAGGGTGGTCAGCATCCCTGTCAAACAATAACACGTATCAGTGAGTTCATTTTGACTGCAGGCTGCGCGGCATGTCGCGGATGCCGCCATTTTCGACTCGTGACGTATTGCTTATTTTTAAGCAAAAATATTTAACATGCATGTATATATATTGCATAACGAGTACTAATCTGTGTTATAACAGTTGTTCAAAGTGGTGGCCAACTGCATTCTCGGCACTTTTTGATGACATTTTGTGACATGCAAAAGTTCCTCTTTTGTAATTCTTCCAAGTTCTGTTCGTACGTACATTGTCTTTCAGTTTATATATAATGTAGAGATTGTTTCTATAGACTCTACTTTTTAGGGTTCCCCACAAATAATAGTCACTTAGTTCCGCTCTCAGTGCTGTAGCAACACTGCCTGGATAAATTTCACCCAACTCGCGGTGATATGTTTCAGTTTGATATTCCAAACGTGTTATTTTTTTCCTCGTCTTATCAAATGTGTGATTCAATTCAAATGTTAAAAATCAATAAAATGATATTAATCAATGAAGGTATTACTAATTGCATGCCTTAAAACAATTACAATTCAGGCTTGAGAAATATTTATTTATCTGTTTTGTTTTCTTTTACCCAGGGCGCGTTGTTATGGTATGGCAGAAAACGCTCTTCTTACCGTCTTTTCTCTTTCATTTTTTCTCAACTTCATGTATGCGTATTGAAAAAAAAAACGTTCAAACTTAATGAAATTATGTTTTTCCTTGAATATATTATTATTTACATGCTTCGAAAGAAGTAAAATTGGGACTTAAGAAGCAATTCTCTTCTGAATATTTTTTATCCAGCACGCGTCCTGCAGGGGTTAACAATGGCAAGAAAACAACTTGCAAACAGAAGAAATACGCCAATCAAAATTTCATCAAAAGATGCCGGAAATGTGTGAATGCAGTTGGCCACCACTTTGAACAACTCTTATAACACAGGTTAGTACTCGTTATGTAAGATAAATATGCATGATAAATATGTGTGCTTAAAAATATGTGGGACGTCACGGGTCGAAAATGCCGGCATCCGCGCCATGTCACACAGTCTGCAGTCATGTGCTATCTCGTCCCAAAACCAAAATGAATGATTGAACTGGAAACTAATCATATTTTAAAAGTATGTCAAAGCACAAAACTTAATAATACAAAAAGGTGTCAATATCTATCACAGTTTTATATAATAAGCGATTAATGAGAGCTGCGTGACTTTCACAACACGCTGTACCAATGTACCAAGCTAGTTATAGATTTCTATGTCCGGGGCGAGAATATAATCTGTTCCTCCCGTAATTTGGCCAAATGTTACCATTATCCGTGTACGCTCTCTTAATTTAAAACCATTCGAAAATAGTAAATCAAAGCTAGAGTTTCCAGGTTCGAAACCTGTTCTGGCATCGATATATCATTGTGTTTATCCTATCTTCATTTCCTTATCGTCGTGATTAGTTCAAGGAGTATGAGACATACACAATAACAAAAACAGAAAGTATAAGCACAAGGCAGAACTTCGTAGTGGAATTTTGAAATTTATTTGCAGTTGGTCACGTGAGTACTCGAAAATTAATGTCCAGAAGAAAGGCAATTGAGTGTTTTGTTTTATAGCTCTAGTAGTTTTTCCTCTCCATATATTACAATTATGTACATTCATATGGAAACAGTCCGTGGAATTTAAGAATATATTTCCGAATATGGAGCTCCGCATTGAAAACCTACTCAGAAAAGATATACAGATTTCAGAAGACTTTTTTCATGTAAATGTTCTCTTAAAGCCAACTGCAAATTGAGAAGGTGTTTTCTGTGAAGATCCTTAACATAATGGAAGCCGTTAATTTAAACAGATGCTGCAATTAAAACCAATATTAAATTTCCAAACATCATTTCTGTAAATTATGACTGTGCACCCTTCTTAAATCTCCAAAAGTACAATTTAAACAAGTGTAGACATTATGCTAAGTTTACCGTGACTGGACCAGCAAATATGTTTCTATACAAACTGCTTAATACTGCAAATAAATTATTTCTGCTACTTCTTTTATATGACTCTATCAACGTTTATATCCTGTTGACTTTGGTCAGCGTTTCTGTGAATGTAGTTCTTCCGTGTTCGGTAGGTTAGATTGTCTTATTTCACCAGTAACACAGATTGAAATCAATTATATAAACAATATCTTAAACAATCATTGGGTGTGACACCTTGATACACCTGCACTACACCTAGTGTCAAAAAGTGCAGCGAACTCGACACGGACTGTCTGTACGATTTGAATGTTTGTTTGTTTTGCACCTGTGTATTTTTGGGCGGAACACTCAATTGGGTATCAACGATTTCTTTTAAAAATTGTTTTTGATCACACACTAAAAAATAATGTAATTTTTATCTTGTATTAACAATAATCTATTTTTGACATATGATAGTAATTCTTCTCGGAAAAAAAGACTGAAGCCTATTTGTCACCACAGCATAAATGTTAAGCAATAAAAATTGAATGCAGTGTAAAGGAAAATGGCTATTTAAAATACCAAAGACTGGAGAAATAGGGACGCATAGTACCTCCTCCAATTTTTGGATGGGGTTACTGTATCCCCCTAAATCCTTCAATCCAAATTGTACCCATTGCAACGCTTCCAAACATTTTGATGAGCAGAAGATACTGTCATTCAGAGAATCTCGTTTTTGGTAGATAAACACACAAACAAAAAGGTTATCTTATCTACGTTATCTCCCTATCCAAAAGAATTCAAAGTATCGTGAATCTATTATAACTACTCAATTTTAGTAATAGCGTATCATGCCAAAAGCGTGACTCGAACTCAGGACCACTGGAGTCATAACTCGATAGTCTAATCACTTCATAAGGAGGCCCGGTCGAAGAAACTGGAAAGAGCTTTCTACAAGCACACACCGACAATCGGCAATCTTCAGCGGATGAAAAATCCGCTGACACGAAATCGTATGAAACAAGAATAAGTAAACGCAGGTTTATGATTAAGCACCGTTTGCGACAGACACGGACTCGCCAACGGTTTTAACGATAGAAATTCGAATCCACCATAAATAGCTCGAGGGATTATTTCTCAGCCCCAGTTGTACTCAGAATTTATCGTGTGAACTGTTTCTGCCTCCACGTTATTGGCTGATTATCGATTGATACGTAAAGCGTTACCACGGGGAGTGGTGCGCTATTGAAGTGTCATTTCAGGGACCGTGTCGTCACATCTAGATCTACAGGTAAACGAACATTCCTTTATTCCCCTTTCTATTCTTCTTACAACCCTGCCAGAACAGTCATCACCGAGGTGTTAATATCGAATGATTTAGTGTTGTTCTTATTTCACAGGGGCGAGCCCATTTGCTTGTGTTAGTGTTCCATTAATTATCTGGGGTGTCACCTCATCACCTTTGCGTCCCTCTTGCGAAGCGAGCCAGTCGCTTGCGGCTGTCATAGCCGTAGATAACGATCCCCATAATCTACGTTAGATTTTATTTATTTATTTATCGATTTAGTTTATTTTACTTGGCGGTTTATGCCTCTTGGCTAATTTGCAAAGATGGGGATGAGTGATGAAATGATGAAATTGATGAATGGACATTCACAAACAACCAAGCCCGGGGGGGATTCGAACCCGGGACCCTTGGCGTCGCCTACCTTAGATTTTGTACGTGGTGGAGTTTGCTTTGCTTTTCTTTCATTTATTTCCCCCCGCGAAATACATGAACACTTTTCTTTATTTCTTTTGGCTCCGTTAGCTCGTACCTCCCTCCTCCGATTAGGATATAATTGATGTCCGGTTCTTTTGGACCCTTACGTAATTCAATAGAATCAACAGCTAAAGAAAGTATAGGATACCATAAACCGAGAAAAAGTAAGCCATGGTTTGATAATGAATGTCATAATCTAATACAAATAAGAAATCAGGCTAGACTTAGGTGGTTAAATAACTCTGATGATACAAATCTAAACAATTATAATAGAATAAAGCGAGAAGTTAACGCCACGTTTAGAAGTAAAAAAAGAGATTACTTGAAAAGCAAAATTAACGAAATTGAAACAAACAGCAAAAATAAAAATATCAGAGATTTATATAAAGGTGTAAATGAGTTTAGAAAGGGGTGGAAACCTAAAGTAAACTTGATAAAAGATAAAGACGGTGATTTTCTAGCTGACCCAAGCGATATTCTAAATAGATGGAAGAACTACTTTAATGACCTTTTAAATGTCCATGTAGGAGATAAATCAGAAGTAAATGAAGTACACACAGCAGAACCTTTAGTTCCAGAACCTAACTTGACTGAAGTTAAAGATGCTATTAAAAGGCTAAAGAATAACAAAGCACCTGGCATTGATTTAATACAAGCTGAGTTAATTAAATATGGTGGAAATTCATTAATATGTCAAATTCATAAATTAATTTCTTTAATATGGAATAAAGAAGAAATCCCTCAACAGTGGAAAGAATCCATAATTGTTCCTGTGTTTAAGAAAGGTGATAAAATGAACTGCAATAATTACCGTGGAATTTCTCTACTCTCAACAACATATAAAAATATTATCTAACATTCTTTTAACAAGACTAACCCCATATGCTAATGAAATTATAGGTGATTATCAATGTGGATTTAAACGTAACAGATCAACTACAGATCAAATTTTTCACATCAGACAGACACTTGAAAAAAAGTGGGAATATAATCAAAATGTCCATCAGCTATTCATTGATTTCAAAAAAGCATATGATTCGGTCAAAAGAGATAAATTATATAATATATTAGTAGAGTTTGGAATACCTAAGAAGCTTGTTAGTATGATAAAATATGCACCAGTGAAACAGAAAGTAAAATTCATGTGGGTATTAATATGTCTGACAAATTTACAATTCATGATGGGTTAAAACAAGGAGATGCATTATCTCCATTGCTCTTTAATTTTGCCTTAGAATATGCTGTTAGGAAGGTAAAATAAACTAAAGAAGGACTAAAATTAAATGGTGTGACTCAGTTGTTAGCATATGCAGATGATGTAGACTTACTGGGGGATGATGTAAATACAATTAAGAATAATGCTAAAATATTTTTCAAAACTGCTAAAGAGATAGGTTTGGAAGTTAACAAAGAGAAAACTAAATATATGCTTACAGGCCGAAACCAAGTGTTAGGTAATAATCAAAATCTAATTATTGATAACAACTCGTTTGAACCAGTTTCCAAATTCAAATATTTAGGAGTAATATTAACAAATGTAAATTATATTAAAGAGGAAATAAAAAGTAGGCTTAATTCAGGAAATGCATGTTACTTTTCTCTTCATAAACTTTTGTCTTCTCGTTTAATATCTAATAAACTAAAAGTTAAAATATACAAAACAGTAATTTTGCCTGTTGTCTTATATGGATGTGAAACTTGGTCCCTTACATTGAAAGAGGAACATAAATTGAGAGTATTTGAAAATAAAATCCTTAGGAAAATCTTTGGACCTAAAAGGGATGAGGAGACAGGTGAGTGGAGAAGGTTACATAATTTAGAACTACATAATTTGTATTCATGTCCAGATATTATTAGAATAATGAAATCAAGAAGACTTAGGTGGGCAGGCCATGTGGCACGAATGGGAGAGGAAAGAGGAGTTTACAGGATTCTTGTTGGGAAACCTGATGGTAAGAGACCTGTAGGAAGACCAAGACGAAGATGGAGGGACAACGTTGAGATGGACCTAAGGGAAATCGGTAGGGATGGAAAAGAGTATATAGAACTTGCTCAAGATAGGGAAAGATGGAAGGCCTGTGTTGCTGCAGCCATGAACCTTCGGGTTTAAGAAGGCTAGGGAGTTAGTTAGTTAGTTCTTTTGGACCCTTCCCGCTACATTCATTTGAATGTTTTTCCATCCTCCAAATTTTTTTTTTCACACGTTTTCGTTAGTTTTTCGTCGTTCAGGCCACCCGACGTATTTAGCGCGTCTCGCTACCAAGGACGTAGCCATACAGCCTAGTGGGGCTAGACCCTACAGTCTCGCCACACCTTATGGTTTGCATGAGACAGGGCCTCACATCAAGAATGTTCAGGGCTCCACCTGTCCTTTCCGCATCGGCAGCCGCCCCTTTTCCATCGCCCAATTTATCTACACATCAGTCCGTTCCAGTGACATCGTCGCACCTTCCAGGATAACAGTGCAGTCGCCGCCCGTCGACCCCAGGTTCGCAAAGATACGCCCAAATAGTTCGTGTGTTCGACCCCCGTCGCTGGACCTTTTAGAACGTTACGGACGATCTCCATTACCCAATAAACGCTCACCACAGCGATTGCTAATGGAGTATACTACGTCAGTGAATAAAGAACGTTTCATGGTATTTTTTTCTGTCCCCAATGGCCTCACATCGTTTTCAAGTCTATACTTCATGTAGAAAACACAAACTTATAGAGTGTACCATCACGGAAGAGTTTTTTTTATGACATCGCAGAAAGACTTGACAAACTTTTTAATAAAATTTCTGACCTCAACAACATTAGTTTAGAAATGAAATGTATGAAAGAGACAGACAATAGTTTTTTGGGGCGCCATGGCCCATGTATTCATGTAATATTTGATTTTGTTTTAAAAAAAAATCCTTGTCTATTGTATATAATTTCATTATTTGTTTGACAGATACTCCACAGGTAAACCCTTCAGGTTATACCTCTGTATATATTTTATGCCAATTTTCTTTCTTCTCGAGTGTGCCTCGATAAGTTTTTTTTTTTAAAAAAAAAATATTTATATATGAAACTAACGGTTCAAAGTGTATGGACAATTCGAGTGACCCAAACAATGTTCAAGAGGGACTTACCCTTTGACAGGGAATCAGCATTACGGATCCTTTTTTTCTCTCTCAACGTGTGTTTAAGTGTTTTAATGTTCAGTGTGACACGTGATAAACGTGTTCGACGTCAGCACCTGACATGAGAGAATGCTCTGTCAGCACCAGCTGAAGTCTAATAATACGCATGCCGTCAATATAGTGAACCGGAAAATGGTCCAGTGCTTATTCCAGCATGTTTAGAATATTAAGTGCATGGTTTTCTGTTATTTTTTTCCATCTTTTCACTCCCCTTGTATAACATTATTTTTTGGGGTTGGTGTAAATAAATTGTTTTCTCCAATTGACTGGACAGGCTGGGTACACTTCACAAACAAAAAATTAACTTCCCTTTGTGAAATCAATTTTTTGGCTCCAGGCAGGTGTGTCGTATCATTCCAAAGGCGTGACTCGAACCCGGGATCCGTGGCGTCACAACTCGATAGTCTAATTACTTCATAAAAAAGCCCGGTCGAAGAAGCTGGATGGAGCATCTTACAAGCACATACCGGCAATCTGCAATCTTCAGCGGATGAAAAATCCGCTGATACGAAATCGTATGAAACAAAAATAAGTAAACGCATCTTCATACTAAAAGCACCGTTTGCGACAGACGCGGACTCGCCAACGGTTTTAGCGATCGAAATTCAAATCCACCATAAATAGCTCGAGGGATTATTTCTCAGCCAGTTGTACTCTGAACTGTTCGTGCCTCCACGTTATTGGCACTGGTCTACAAAAAAAATATTTGTGAATGTTACAAGAACAAAACAAGCTGTTTCTAGAAGTTGCGGAGTCCCTGAATGCAGATCTGATTTCAGAATTTCTCCATCGGGCTCAGATTTCCTGTAAAAATGTTTTTTGTATTTTCCTACCTCAGCCTATGTTCTATATGTATTGGTCGAAAGGATTCGCTTTCACAAAAGTGCTACAAACGTAAAAGGTAATAAATCTGTCTCAGTATACAAAGGAATGAAGTAAATGAGTAACATGAAAGTTTATAAACATACCTAAAAATGTTTCCTTCCCGATTTCCTACGAAACTTTGCCTCAGGAACATCTCTTCGTAAGGTCCAGCAGTAGTAGGACAGCATTGCGGCACTCCATTTGCCTTGATACCGCTTTTCCATTAGAGCAATGTCTTGGTGAAACCGTTCACCGTGTTCGTCACTAACGGCACCAAGGTTAGTTGGGAAGAAGTCCAGGTGATCATTCAAGAAATGTAATTTTAGAGACATGTTGCATCCCATACGTTGGTATGATCTAATTAGTCCATGTACAATATCGCGATACTTCTCTGCTTTATGGTTGCCTAAAACGTTTTTACATACACTTGTAAAAGCCAAACATCTGTTAATTGTTGAATGAAATTCTCGTCATTCATCAATTCTCTTATTTGAGGCCCTATAAATAAATATTCCTTCTTTAATTTTGGCATCTCTGATTCTTGGGAATTTCTGTTGCAAGTACATGAATCCATGTGAAGTTCTGTCCATGGCTTTCACAAAGTTTTTAATTAGTCTCAATTTTATGTGCAGAGGAGGGAGATACACATTTTTGGGATCAACAAGAGGAGTGTTCGCCACATTCTTCTGTCCAGGCACTAATTCACTATGAAGAGGCCATTTGTTTCCCACAGTAGTGTTTTTTTCTGTCTCTGCTGTCCCACTCGCCTAAGAAGCAGCAATGCTTTGTGTACCCAAGCTGCATGTCAAGCAGAATTGCAATTACCTTCAGATCTCCGCATATATTCCATTTGTATTTCTCATATTGGATATTTGTCAGAAGCTGTTTCAAGATCTCATACGTCTCCTTCATGTTAACAACATGGGCAATTGGTACTGTTTGGAATTTATTTCCGTTATGGAGAAGTACAGTTTTCATACTAACTCAGCTGGAATCGATGAAAAGACGCCAATCGTATGAACTGTATTCATGGCCAAGACAATCCATAATGGATGAGATGTCATTACAAAAAACCATGTCTCCGTGGGAGAAATATTCTGAGAAGACGAAAAAAAGCACACTTTCGTATCGCAAGCGAGGAGATTCCAACCTTTCAGTCGCGAAGCTAAAAGTTCAGACTGTTGTTTAGACAAATTTAAATCCCGCGTAAGATCGTTCAGATCCCCTTGTGACAATAAGTATGGCTCCATTGATGAACCGGACACTTTAAATGTTGGGTCGGTAGTTTCTTCACCTCTTGCACTTTCTTCCCCGTGTTGGTCACGACAATCATCTTCACTCACAGTCACATTCTCAGGAGGCTTTCGTACCGGCAATTCTTCATTGTGACATACAGGTCTCATGGCTGATAGTAAACTTGGGTACTGCACAGTGTTCCTTGTTTTCGACGTGATTCCAGCTATTTTGGTCAGGCAGAAAGAAATAACAGTCTGTTGTGTGATCTGATGGTTCCCTCCAAAACCATGGGAACAGCAAACGACATGTGACGTGATCCTTTTAACCAGCTTGTCAGAAGTGTAACACAGGTCAAACAGCATATGTGGGGGCCCATGTTTTGTCTTGGTCCCCAACTTTACACCCAAAATAAAGTTCGTAGCACTTCTTTGTAAGAGGGGTAATTCGTCGCTTTTGTGACTTAAATGTCATCTCTCCACATATATAACAAAACGAATTGGGGCTATTTACGCAGGTACGAGGCATTTTCTTATGCACTAACACTACACACTACTTCTGAAACTTCGAATAAGCTAATCAAAGGCAGTCACTTCCCACTCGGTCAGAACTCATAATGCTGAGACGCACGTGACAACAAACAACACTGCGATTCTACGTGTTCGGGCATGACTCATTGACAGTGTTGCCATGTCTATATCTTATTCACGATTTGGTTTGTTGCAATTGGAGGAAGGTCCCTGGCCTTAGGAACGTGCTGGTCATTCTATGGTCATATAATGACTGTTATTCAACAATATCTGTAGACTAAATATAGGTTAAGCCACAGCCCAATAGGCAGAATTTTCATGAATTGCATTAGGTACAGGTTAGTGTGTAACAAGAAAACTGAGCCCGATAGGAAAAAAACTGATTTCATTTTCGAATTCAGCATCATCGACTTACCTTAGAACACCATTCACATTCCTTGTAACAAATTTCATGTCGATTGATACGTAAAGCGTTACCGCGGGAGTGGTGCGCTATTGAAGTGTCATTTCAGGGACCGTGTCGTCATATCTAGATCTACAGGTAAACGAACATTCCTTTATTCCCCTTTCTATTCTTCTTATAACCCTGCGGCATGCCCTCGTGGCGGAGTGGTTAGCACATCGCACTACGAAGCCAGGGGTACTGGGTTTGAATCCAGGCATGGGCATGAATGTTTGTGAGTGTCTATTCATCAATTTCATTATGTCATCAATCATCCCCAAAAGTTGCACAAAAAAGCAAAGTAAATAAAAGCAAATGAATAAACAATCAATCTTACAACCCTGCCAGACCAGTCATCCCCAAAGTGTTAATATCGAATGATTTAGTGTTTTTGTTATATCACAGGTGCGAGTCCCTTTGCTTGTGTTAGTGTTCCATTATTTATCTGGGATGTCACCTCATCCCTCTTGCAAAGCGAGCGAGTCGCTTCCGGCTGTCATAGCCGTAAATAACGATCCCCTAAATCTACCTGAAATAGTTACTTTACTTAATCTGTCCGTGTGTAGTTCACTGCACTTTTTGACACTAGGTGTAGTGCAGGTGTATCCAGGTGTCAGGCTGGTGCAAGGAAATTACTTTTAAACAAGTAAGCGAATAGCTGTGTCCAAGTTCACAAGATTCAACAAATCCCTGACTGCTGCTTTAAACGTTCATTTGATTAGTAAGCACGCACCACGTGACCATACACCACACACTACACCGCTTTAGAACGTAGTACAAACGGTGCAGATACAAGATGCCCTACTTGATACCAAATCCACGAAATAGACGAGTTGGTGTTCCACCTTATAACGTGTAATCAACTAGACGCGTGAGACCAGAGAAGCCAAAAAAAAGTGCAGGGAACTAGAAGAACTAGAAGGGGCCTCTGTTTCGAAAATGGATTTGAAAAAATATTATTAAAACAAATATTTGCATAAAGGAGATATTTAGAAATATAAAAGATACAGAGTGATTCAGAAGTAGTAATCATGTTTCAGCAGTTGCTTCACCTGAGAAAAATATTCATCTACAAGCACCTTAATGCATCAAGAAAATCTGTAAATATTGAACTCTTACTTACAGTGATTTCCATCCGTTAAGATTGGAAATGAGATGATTCAGCAAGTTGTTCCTACCGCAAGAATTGCCATTCGAATAAAAAAACACCCATCTAATAGCTTGACGGATGGAAATTCCTTCTTTCTTGGCCAATATATGATCCAGCACTCTGCAACAATTAAAACTAATTTTAGATAGCTTAGCTATGAAGTCATATCAGATCATTTCAATGAAATTACTTGCATTGAATTACAGTAAACGACCCAATTATATGGAAAAACAACCATCAATATGTCTTCAAGTTATAGATTTCCTCCTAGGGATTGAGGTCTGTTTGCTTCGAAGATTGTAAAAGTAACTAAGTTTCTTGAACCAACAATTTAACTTATGCCTCTTACTTATGTATTGATAATGTCTTGTTTCAATTAATTTAAGTTTCTGAAGTTCACTTTATTCAGTAATGCAAGCAAATTTTCCATTCATAATGTTCTATGGTCTAATATAAAATATTTAAGATAAAACTCCACAAGAATAAGCAAATTCATATATTACTACAATATTGCCCGAGTGTTTTAACACACAGAATCCCTTGTATTAAAAGAGGAACAAAGCTTTTGAGAATAAAATGCTAAGATTTGTGTTTGGACTTGAATGAGATTAAACATAACACCGCACGCACTGACTCGCAGTGAGAGCTCACAGTTTCCACGGTTAAAAGGTCATTGCTGTTTGCGGTGTTTCCACGTTCTACGTACATCTTTACTTGATTGAATAAAAATTTGTTAAAAATCGGTTTCGCAAGTATGAATTGACAATGATAATGGATTTTAAAAACAGAAACAAACAGCTTTAAAACAAGACCAATATTGTACTTGTAGGACTATCCAATACTGAAGAATAGGTGTTTGAAAGATTGATAAGAACGAGACAAATTTTGAAAGTCTGAAAATCAAGAATTATGTCAAGAACATTTCTGCCTGCACCGTACTAGAATTGCACACCGATTGGACCACCCGTTTTTTATTTATAGAATTTCAAGGAGGGCGATCAATTGCAACACTTAAAAGAAACACTTTTTTGTTCTCACGACGATAACAGTGTAAAACACTGTCTGTCATAAAAAATGCTATAAGATTTTTGAAGGCATATATGCTAGCAAATATGCAAAGAAAGGCTTCCGTCTAAATCGGATTTAAGTTAAAACCTTCAGCGAGTTATGCAGAGTTAAATCCATTACTCACCTCTGAACCTTATAATCGTCCCTAACACAGGCAGCCAGTCTCGAAAGGAAGCGGTCTCTGTTGTCAGAGTCGTAAGAGCTCGGTAGGTTGAGATACCTCTCGAACAGGAAGTCCCACTCTTCTCTTGATGCAAATTTTGAAATGAGGCAAAGAGCACGGCTAGAGATGCTAGGGGAAGAAAGCAGAATCCGTAATTGACATTGAAAGAAAAGTGAAACTACTACGCTATAGACATAGCAATATATATAATATTAAATGTATTGAATAATATCATGCTATTGTTTGTGAACCACATACCACTTTAGTATATCACTTATGTTCACCTTCACTGTGAACAAAGCATATCCAAAATTAAGTTGAATTAAGAAACAAGGGTGATTGCAATTGATGCTAATTATTTCATTAATGATAATTTCTACACGCAAGGGGGCGATGGGACTAATAAAAAACCCAAATGAAAGCAAAGGAGATCGAGAGAAACAAACGTGGTAAATGCAATCTCCCACAAAATGACCGCCGAATACCATCTTTCTTTTTCAGCAACTTTTAAAACGAAGTATAAAAATGGTAATTACACATTTACTACCTCTACATACATTATTAATAATAGAGAAAATAAACGATTTCACCCGAACATAATTGCAACACAAATGGTTTTTTTTTTGTGCCAGATTGTGCGGAATGGTGTAGTGAATAATACATTAAGTATCCACCATCCAAATGTTTGGGGAAAATCCGCCATCTTGAAAAATGCGGCAAAAAATTATCTTGAAAACTAAAAACAAGTAATATATCGAAAACGGTGCATTGTACACAAAATGTAAAAATAACCAAATTGAAAGAGCAGAAAACTTGCTAAATTATGTTTTTTGTTTGATAGAGCCACAGTAAATCTTAATTGAATTAGAAAGATTCAAATATTTTCTTTCATTTTTAGAATTAGAGTAAAAGTTGTTTCCTGACACACAAAAAACTGCAAATATGTAAGAAACTATGTAATATACGTTCAAAAATTACTGAACAAAATTCATAGGAGATATGTAGTCTAAAGCACAGTCATGTGTTTCCCGATATTTTACGTGTTCCATTTCTTATGATATTGCCGAGAACATAGTACATTGTTTTCTTCAGTGTTTCGTTCACTTCCGTTTGTTACGTGTTGTTTTTGATGTTTAAAAATGTATACACATAGTAGCAGCGATTAGATGTCTGAACTAAGCAAGGGAGGGGGGAGGGCATGGACAGTTTACTTTCTTTATAGCCTACTGCAATTGGAGAGAATCGTATTGAAAATGGAATTCAGGCAGATGATTTTGGGTCACATCCACTGTTAGGCAAGGCTTAGCATTAGGAGACCATAGTGCTGGGACAAAAAAAAATGTGTATGGGGGGGAGGGGCATTGCTCCCCATGCCCCACGTCTAATTGCCGACAGTATCAATACATTGAAGTATTATGATACAGTTTTTAATCAGTCACTTTGCCAGAAAGTCCATTGCAGAATTTTTTGCATATTAAGGCTGGGTGGTCTTCATATCAAGATCAGTTTCCTGAGATGTGTTGCTTATGTAATTGCAGGTTCAGGCCTTCAACAAATCCTTGAGATCATTTACGGAGTTAATACTGTTATACCTACGATAACCAATGATCACCGGAAGAGGCCCTCACTTCCAAGTAGTGCACCTTGGACTGCATTTTGAAGACTACCGAGGTTCTGACGTCACAGTCAGTATAATCCTCTGTGGGACTCGTGTTGTCGTCATATTCTCCCTTCATCCATCTCACCATATCATCATCAGTCCTCGTGTTCGCGGTTAGCCAAAATTGACAGAAAAACGACGTAATATGAACGAAAACATATCAAATCAAACCGCAAAGGCCATAGCCAGAGACACAAGGAGTAATTTCATAGTTTATGCAGCACTCCTCTCTCTACTTGAAGAAGCAAAATGCATTGCAAAGGAACATATTTCTGAGATACGTTCAATAATCGTTAGCCGACTCAATTCAGAAGTAGACGCTAATGTATTAGACGGTGTATTGAGGCTTCCGAAAGATTGTGGAGAACAATAATGTTGAATAAAGGTAGCCACACAGAAGCCATTTTGAGTGTTTCAGATGTAAAAATCCTCTTACTTAATGTGACAAATGAACGTTGTGTAGTACCGAGAATGATCGAGGACACCATTAATTCGCAGGCGAACCTCCATGCAGGAGTGGTCAGTATGAAGCGTCATGAAGAGAGGGAGGCCAAGATGGAATATATAAAGTGACATGCACGTCCCATTTCATCCGTAATATCTTCATTCATCGTCGCGATTAACACAAAAGGTAGAAACGTGACTATGTACTTTATTATTTATTTATTTTCTTCCTAGTGCGAGCTGTACGATGTACATAAATTTTATTCTACACACACTTTCTCTTTCCTTAAAGTCGTGCATTAATATTCCCCTCTTTACGTTAGTAATATACCCCTCTTTATTTCTCCCAGGTATATCCCCACTTACTGTCCCACTTCTTGTATCTTTATTCTGTCGTCTACCACTTCTATCACCTCCCTCCATGTTAAGTTTTTCATCTATTTGTCCCTTAGGTCACGTGTAGAAGGGCAGTTCAGTAGGATACGCTCGTCCGTCTCCTCTTCATCGCACAAAGAACATATAGTTTCCCCTGCTTCGTTTCTCTTCCTTAATTGCTTCCATTCACCTAGTCTGAACCATGCCAGCGCGCCTCTTTCCTTTTCCCCTCACAACATTGATATATTTTGATTACCAACTTTCCCTTACTCTTAGCTGTTCCCTGATAGAGGTCTTCGTTTGGCAGTCTGCTCTGATTTGGCTTTCTGTTGAAATGCCCCCCCCCCTCCTCTCCCTTCCCATACCCAACCCATTCCGCTATTGAATAGGAGAATTTTCAAGTCCCAACCCCAAGTGTGAACGTTTTCCTCTCTTGTCTGTATTCCCAAACATTGTCACCTAAGCGTAGTTTGGCCCTCTTGTGATAATCGCACCCAATATTTAACAACCTCTGCTTACGCCCATTACCCTCTTATAAAATTCTCTTTGTGTGCCTGTTGTTGTGTTTTCCCCTCTTAACCCCCACAGTTCTACTCCATAGTTTAATGTTCCTAATATTATTGATGAATAGATGTTTTGAATGACCGGAAAACGCATTCAGGTGGCTTATTTATTGTCCTTATGACTTGTTTCACTGTCAGGGAGAGTGTTGATCTCAGGTATGTGAAGTTTTTAACCTGCTCGATTAAATCCCCCCGTATGTCCATGTCTCCTGTCTGCTAAATATGTAGCCATTTTTGAAAGCAAATATTTTTTTTATTTTTAATGTTTACATTCATTTTATATTTGTTGCACCCCTCATATATCCTATCTATGTCCCTTTGTAAACACTCTATTGTCTCGGACAAGATGACTGTCGTCTGCATAAATAAGGACTGGTATACTTTGCACTCCTAAACATGGGATTGAATCCTGGTCCATTTTAATTTTATGTGCTATCCAATCTATGAACAGTGAGAATAGCACTGCTGATAGGATGCGACGTTAAAGGAAGTGATAATGTAAAGAGTATAAAAATGTTATATCATGTTTTTTAGTCAACTTAATGTTCGATTTATTTTCATTGCACAAATCCAAAATATTAAACAATTTTTTGGGAAAATCGATCTTGTCTGTGGTCTGGGGGTCTGCCAATCCCGACTCTACTGCAATGCCGGGCAGTCAGGTGGTGAGGGTGTAACATGTTAGCACCAGGTATCTGCAATGGACTCGAAAGCGAAGTGACGGATTTAGAAGTGTGTTTTACCGTATCGTATTAGTCCAATATATTAACAGTGGCGATGATTAGACGTGGGGGCATAGGGGTAGTTCCTCCCCTCTCCATACTCCTTTCGCACACCACGTCGTCATTTGCCAAGTGAATGTTACAACGTGCTCAGAAGTTTTTCCGTTGAGTCGACTCCTTTCTATCACAAATCAGCCAATATTTCCGTTTTTGGTATTGTAAGACGAACAAAATTGGAGACTTGATGACGTCATTTGTGAGGTGTGTGACACGATCAGGTCATTGTTCCACGGAATTGAATAAACTTTTATTTGTTTTTATGAGTAAAAAATATTTTTTTTACAGACAGAGGATGCGTCTAATATTTGATAATGTTCAATTTAATGTGTCCACATATGATTTTGTGAAATTCATGTCTTTTGGGGCAGCTAGATTTTTAAAAAATCTGTTGTAATTTGCCAACATTGTGAGTTGTGTGTTAAGATTATAAAGCAACGAGTTCTTGAACCAATATTGTTACAAGATATTTAGTACACATAAATGTACACAACTTAAGGTTTTCATTGGGTTTTTTGTGTATTTTAAGTTATTTTTTATCCAAATGTATGTAGTTGCGTACCCAGGGATTGCTGCTAGGGGTTAAAACCCCTTTTGATTCAAAATTTTCTTTAAAAAAAATTAAAAGGAACTAAAACGTAAGAAGAACTACGAAACTCTTGGGCAAGTCACTGTTTGCGTGCAGACGTAGGCGTGTGTATGTGAGGGGGGAAGCCTTGGCGTGTTTGCCAGGGGGAGAGGGACGTGGTGTTTGTGAATGCTATTCATATCTGTTTCTATTTTTCATTAGCTGTTATATTTTACCATTTATGAAGGTAAGGAATTACATATATTTTCTACTCTATTGTAGGCTCAAAAGATGTCAAATTTTGACGTGATGTAATTGCCACGAGAACTGAATGACAGTCAGTGATTTATCCAGACAACATGGATGACAAAGGAGTAGAGCGCTTTAATGGGAGGTGTTGACAAAATGGACTTCATTTTTTATTTGTAAAGAATATTTTTCAAGTCATGAAAATGCACCTTGGAAGTAATATTTCATTTCGTTGACTTAGTGATTTGCAGTTGGATTAAGAGAACCTAAATTATTCATATAAAAAAATATCTGGAATATGAGAGAGAGATATGCTACGTGGGAAAGAATCTTGAAAGGAAATAAATGATCTGTTGAACTTCAGACGAGACATTTCAGAAGCTCTAATTATGAGGAATGATAAATAATAGGAAACAGAACAGAATTGGAAACAGATAATATTGCAACAGAAGTATATATTAAAGGTATTCATATGTAGAAGGAGTACAAAGCGATGAGCTCGCTTGACTCACAGTGATGTCATTTGTCAACATCCGATTTTTCAACTTTGATGTCCCTTGACTCACAGTGACGTCATTTGACAAGATCCGATTTTTCAATCTATACACACACATTGTATAAAACTATATATAATATCATTTAGGAGACCGATATACTTACGAAAAATACAGAACATTTTTTTTAGCATGAAAAGAAAATTTCTGTGAGCTAAAGTCACTATGGTCTCTTAATGCTAAGCCTTGCCTACCAGTAGATTTTACCCAAAATCATCTGCCCGAATTCCATTTTCAATACGATTCTTTCAATTGCACTAGAAAGTAAACTGTCCACCCCCCACCCCGTCCCCCCCTCGCTCAGTTCAGACACCTGATCGCTGTTACTGTGTACATACATTTTTAAACAACAAAAACAACACGTAACAAACACAAATGAGCGAAACACTGCAGAAACAATGTATTACGTTCTCAGCAATATTATAAGAAACAGAACACGTAAGCTATAGGGAATCGCATGACTCTGCTTTAAACTACATATCTCCTCAACACCTGACACTAAAGACACGAAATAAAAAGCAATCTCTAGAGGAATTCATAAGCTATGAATTTTGTTCACTAATTTTTGGACGTAAAATACCTACTTTCTTGCATATTTGTTGTTTTATGTGTTAGAAACCAATTCATACTCTAATTCTAAAAACGAAAGAAAATATTTAAATCTTTCTAATTCAATTTAAATTTATGGTAGCTCTATTAAACAAAAACCATAATATATGAACTTTTCTGCAATTTCATTTCGGATATCTTCACTTTTTGTGTACAATACACCGCTTTAGAGATATTACATTTTTTTAGTTTTGAAGGTGAATTTTTGCCGCCATTTTCCCCAAACATTTGGATGGTGAATTTTTAATGTATTATTCAGAACACCATTCCGCACAATCTGGCACAAAAGAGATTTGTGTTGCAATTATTTCCGGGTTAGGACATTTTATCCTGTACGTTTGCTCTACTATAAGTTAAGACACAATGTTCACAAACAGAGCTAAAGACTTAAAATCTACTACAAAATCTATACTTCAGGTTTGTGCGACTTACTCACTTTTATATATATTCTTTCGGATTTCTAAATTAAAAATACAAAGTTATTTATTACTTACGTTAAATGAGTATCTATTTTAGACACCGACAACGTTTCGGGAACCACTGGATGTATATTAAACCTTTTGGATAAAAAAAACTTTTCCTGCTCCCACAAAAATAGGCAATAATTAGGCTGGAGAGTTCAATGAACTAACCGATCACTGATTATTCGGCTGATCACTCTTCGGGAACCACTGTTCCCTTCTTCAGGTCCTATATCTCGGCTACTACAA
This sequence comes from Lepisma saccharinum, assembly GCF_977018435.1. Lineage (NCBI taxonomy): Eukaryota > Metazoa > Arthropoda > Insecta > Zygentoma > Lepismatidae > Lepisma > Lepisma saccharinum. The sequence continues at coordinate 105,443,902 of NC_139232.1, forward strand.
TGTCACAGAATATTCACCTAGTTGTTCATATCTGGCCTCGCTTCATAAAAAATTAGCCATACTTTCTATTCCTACAGTCTGTATCGGGGGGGAAAAGAGCAAAAGTACTCACCCCACCGGCACCTCCTTGTCCGGGTTCTCCGACTCCATCCACTTCTGGACTTCCTGCCTGTACTTTGCAACCTGCTCGCTGGCTCCGAATAATACCCTTAGAGTTCGTACATATCTCCTCGCCAACTTTCTTGATGGGGAATCCCCTTCCTGGTCCTCGTCTCCCAGTTCCTGATAGGCTGGGTTTGTGAGGTAAATGAGGTAGTTCTGCAAGGGACACCGAAACATTATTTTAGACAATGCAGCATGTTGCTGCTAGGTTTCAAATTAGCAACAAGCACAAAATATATAAATTCTTGTTATAAATAAAACACAGAAATCAAATTACGAGTTTTGTGTATTACACCATGTCCCATAATACATTTTGGAACTAACAGTGATGATGAAATGTTTTTCTTCTTATCAAAGATCTTATCGTTAACGTATTTAAATTGTGAATGTTATAAAAAGATGACGGTCACAATATCCTCCCCTGCTGAGCTGAATAAAATATAGCCACCATACTGTGGATAACCTCAATGATACAAGTTCTTAATTATACACAGCAAAGAGTGACATAACATTCAAATTTTTAACATACAAAACAACTTTTAATACTATAATAAATCTTTCAAAGAGTAAAGATGAATTTTGAACTACATTTTTACTCTTGCACATGATTGTTAACATTCAATTTAAATGTCCAATATTATACATTCGTCGAGCTAAATAATATTTGCAATTAATGACACATTTTGATATTTGAGCAATAAATTCAATAAGTTATCACCTACTCGAGCATCACAATAATTTGTTGCTGTAACCCTTCTTATGAATGTCTTCTTCAGAAACTACATAAACAGAATCATCCACTGAGAGGATTCAAACGGCAAAAGTTTACAAAATCCAAGAATTACACTGTCCTACAAAGGTTTTATTTCTTCTGAAGAAATTGGTATGGGAAATTCAAATCCGTGATTAGAATTTCGCTATCAAGGACAGTTTTTTATGTTATGTAAGGAAATAAAGAGTCTCATTTTACTCAGATTCACCGTTCGTGATAAATGCAGAGAATTGTCAGATGAGCAGTTGACAGCATCTGCTTCTTAGTTTCTGTTTCAGATGCTGGCAGGTCTGTTACTAAGCTACATGATGTACCTGCAAGATATTGTCAAAATACTAAGCATTGTGTTTGAAGCTTTTGTTTATATTCTTTGTCTGTTGAAATCAACCAGGTAGCCTCTGCTACGTCTGTGGAAAGTTGGCCTTTGCAAGGCAGAAGAAGAGGATTCGATCTCTCATGAAGAATTACTACAAACATTACATTGGAATCGACCAACATAATCTCCACCCCAGCACAAAGATTACTAAATTAAACAAACGTGCCTATTTTGAAACTGAGCAACTACTGACTGATCAAAACGACATTAGTGGTTTAATGAACGTTCATACGTTCTTCTGATGTCACAAAGAAACCTGTGAGTTATTAGAAGCTAACTAACTAACTCTCTAGCTTCTTAAGCCCAAAGGATCATGGCTGCAGCAACACAAGCCTTCCATCTGTCCCTATCCTAGGCAAAATCTATCCAACATTTTCCATCCTTACCGATTTCCTTTAGGTCCAGGAATATAAGAAGAACTCCATGGAATATAATGAGCATAAGTGGAAGATAATTTGCGACTTCAAGATAGTTGCAATGATATTGGGAATGCAACATGACTACACATGACAGAAGAACCCCTACACAAAAAAGAATGGGTCTCAACGAAATTGACAAGTAGGAGAAAAATTGTACAGCGTGTGATGTTCCTCTTCCCCATCTTTACACCAAGCTAGGCCTTACGAAACAAGTTGTAAGGGCTATGGACACAACTGGAAGAAGATTTAAGTGTATTTCAAACAAATTGCCTCGTCTTTCACCAGCAAAGCAAATGAAAGGTACTTTGTGGGGCTTAAAAGTAGAGAACTTCAGCAAATCCAGACTTTAAAGCATGTCTAACAGACAAAGGAAAAAGAGCATGGATATGATGTTATATGCAATATAAATTGCAAGAATTGCAAGAATTTTAGATAAAATGAAAATCACGATTACTCGTAAACTATTCTTGACAGATAAAATCTAAATACAGATTTGAAATCAGCACAAAATTTGCAATAGGAATCAGAACTTTTTCCTTAAGAAAAAAGAAAAAAGTTTCTTTATGTAGAACAGTGCTCGAAACGAAAGGACATGATACTTCCTTACCACCTCAATTACTGAGTTCAACAGTAGACATACGAAGAATCCATAATTGTTCCTGTGTTTTAAAAAGGTGATAAAATGAACTGCAATAATTATCGTGGAATTTCTCTACTCTCAACAACATATAAAATATTATCTAACATTCTTTTAACAAGACTAACCCCATATGCTAATTAAATTATAGGTAATTATCAATGTGGATTTAAACGTAACAGATCAACTACATATCAAATTTTTCTCATCAGACAGACACTTGAAAAAAGTGTGAAAAGAGGAAATAAAAAGCAGGCTTAATTCAGGAAATGCATGTTACCTTTCTCTTCATAAACTTTTGTCGTCTCGTTTAATATCTAAGAAACTAAAAGTTAAAATATACAAAACAGTAATTTTGCCTGTAGTATTATATGGGTGTGAAACTTGGTCCCTTACATTGAAAGAGGAACATAACTTGAGAGTATTTGAAAATAAGATCCATAGGAAAATATTTGGACCTAAAAGGTATGAGGAGACAGGTGAGTGGAGAAGGTTTTGTATCCATGTCCAGATGTTACTAGAATAATTAAATCAAGAAGACTTAGGTGGGCAGGCCATGTGGCACGAATGGGAGAAGAAAGAAGAGTTTACCGGATTCTTGTTCGGAAACCTGATGATAAGAGACCTGTCGGAAGGTAAAGACAAAGATGGAGGGATAACGTTGAGATGGACCTAATGGAAATCGGTGGGATGGAAAAGAGTACATAGATCATGCTCAAGATAGAGACAGATGGAAGGCCTGTGTTTCTGCAGCCATGAACCTTCGGGTTTAAGAAGGCTATAGAGTTAGTTTTACAGTAGACACACGATAATTAATTATTGGACTTGCACTTGTGCTCTCAAAATCAAATAGGCGTGTAATTGTTTAACTACAAATAAATCCACGTGGACAAATTCATTACCTAAGTTCATAATGGAATATTTAAATCCTACCACTTTTACACGCTGTTCACCCGCGATACAAGCCAACCGAATTCCTTCCATTTATTCCAGCTGTATATTTGGCAGTAAAGAACATAAATTGATCCAAAACTTATTATCCAACAAATTACATTGACTACCTGTGTTTATTAAACATTTAAGAAACAAGTCAATGATATATATATAATACATATATTATGAAAAGGTGACCGAAACCATATTCTGCGACACGATTTGGTTATATGGATGGTACGAACATCGACTAAAAGTACACATGAATATGTTATGAATATTGTGACCAGTTAAGTGTATTTATACACTACTAAACTGATATTGTCACCGTTCGGAGTTGTACCAAATGACTTTTATTTATTATACAATTGGTGTAAGAAACGGGGAACGAGACGACATTATTTATATTGTCACAAATTCTTCGCTGTATTTCTGGTGCTTCAAGTAATGGTGCAGGAGTTCATTTATCTGTAACAGTCCACTCAGGCTCTGAGTCAATCCACTCCATCAAAAATGTAACAGGTAAATCTTCATCTTTATCAACGTCTAAATATTTAAATTTATTAAAGTCACCGAGACAAGACTTAACATGCAAAAGGTACGGGTCTTCATTACAAGCATGCCTTATATGGTCATCCTTTGGTAGGCAGGGCAATTTGAAACGCATTTCCTCGCTTTCATTGTTTAATGTTCTCGCAGAGCTTCCACTAGTAACATTCGTTACTGTACAACATTCCTGATTTAAACTAATATGACTGCAGATCATTTCATGTCGGAAATTTCCATTGTTCCTTGCTGAAACCTCTGAGTTAGTCATAGTGGGGCCACCTTGTAATTCCCAAGAAAAAGAAATTGTTAAAATTTCATCACCAGGTGCAAATATGACGCTGAAACCTGGTGCAACTACATCCTTCTGCTTAATCATTGATCATGCAGTCTTACATTTTCAAAGGGTCATTGACGCATATTGAACATTGCTGTAGTGACGGAAAAAAAATCACGTCTAACTAATGGTTATTAATAATTATTTCAGCGCCATATTTCCTCCGAATTAGAGGCTTTTGATATAAATATAGAAATTACGGAAAATTTGCGGAATAACGAAGCATGAGCGACGAGAAGCAGTTTCAGTTAGCTGACACATCAACAAAGGTTGACACACATAGCATTTGTGAGGTGTGTACAAAAACCTTGGGAGAGTTTATCATTCAATTTGCATCAGAATTACTATATTCAGTTCCATTTTTTATTCGTAGTAAATTTGTAATGGTCCACAGACAATAATCACACTGTAATTTACACTTGACGTTCAATAGTTCTATAATGATAATCATAATAATACCTTGTAATTCTCCCATGCATCTGTACCGTCAAGGGATGAGGAATAAAAGTTGTTAATCATTTTCATGAACCATGGCTCTAGGGTATCCAGGTCCCACCGAAGAAAGAGCTGAAGGCGAAAGTGGTGGGCGTAGGAGAGGTCGCCTGACCTACATAGGAAGGCACTGTAGTGGATCAGCTGGGCACGAGTCAGGGAGGGGATGTTCTTGAAGTTGTCGCTGTTCAAATACCGGATGATCAGGTCCCAGTTGTCGGTGTCGTAGTTAACGTAGTAGAGACCTGGAAGATTTCAGACAATGGTGTAAAAAGAAAAAATAACCAGTACACACTTTAAAAGAATAACTCCCTTGTAGCTATAGTTAGGGCATACTAAATATGCCTGTAGTTCAAGACAACTTATAGGTGTGTTTGACCTACGTCACAATCTGCTGAATTGGGACTTCGAGCACCCTTGATGGATGCCAGTTCTTGTAAACTACGGAATTCAAGCGGAAGATTTGAAAAATTTTTACGATGGTACATCATGAAGTATTAGGTGTTTCATACAGAAGCTCACGTTTTTTTCATTTTTTGTTGCTTACGCAAACATGCCGGCTGTGCGAACCCTGACGTCACATGAAAGTCGCTTGTACAGCAACATTGTTGGGATACCTAATAGTAAATTATATGCATGAAGGTCAAATCTAAGTTGTAAGGACATTGTTGTAATGTTGACGAAGATGAGTGACGATATGATGAAATTGGACACTCACAAGAAACACCCATGGCCAGACGGGATTCGAACCCGGCTGCCTTGAAGTAGTGGCGCGCTGTGAATACCACTCCCCCACAGAGGTCGGCTCAAGTCGCTTATGCAACGCGACTTATAACTATTAATTTCTTCAATGGACGAAAAATTAAAATTCAGATGATGTATTGGACTAGTCATCGCTACGGAAATAGGTGAGAAGATGAATGATTTAGTTTGCAGTTAGTGATTATATAATCCACACATCACCTTGAATTTTTTTTAAAAAAAATCAGATGATTTGAAATCAATAGATGATTCTGGAAGTATTTTGAATTCTGATCACGGAAATGACATCCATTTTTTCCCATCACGTCAGGATTTTTCACAATTTTACAATCAAAATTCTCATATTCGCCTTAACATTGCATCCTTCACCTAACGCATCATATGCATCAAATTAATTTACGCAAATGAAATTTAGGTTGTTTCCAATTCAATAAGTGAATCCGAAAGTACTTTTAGTGCTGATAACTAAAATTACGTCCATTTTTTCCCATCACGTCAGGATTTTTCACAATTTTACAATCAAAATTCTCATATTCGCCATTCCATTACGTATATTACAGAACGCAATAAAATAAATTTAAACAAAGGAAATTTCGGATGTTTACAAACCAATAGGTAATTCTGGAAGTATTTTGAATTGTGATCGTGCACGACATATATTTCTTCCCATCACGTCAGGATTTTTCCCTAGATCATGATTTTTCTCAACGTCATTAAGTTCAATCAACACACTACATTATAACATTGAGTTTTGGACATTTTGTGAAGGAAACGTTTATGCGGTATTTCGAAAATTGAATTTACGTAATCAAAGTGAATAATTTTCATATCAATGAGTCTTGTGGAGATGGAAGGTGGATTGAATGCTTACTATTCTATGTGCATTTATAGTTCGAAATTGGAGGATTTGTATTGTAGAAAGCCAATACTTTCCAATTATGTACACAGAGCCATCTATTGAGGTACACATTTCATTGTTAAATTAAGGCAGTTAATCTATTGCTATTTTCTGAAAAAAATACACGTGATGGGTAAAAATGGATTTCATTTTTGGAATCAGCATGTTGAAATAATTCAGGGGCAACAGTCACCTGTGAGTCATCCAAACCCATGCAGGCCCGTGAATTGTCAATGTTTTCCTCTAGAGCCATTGTTGGAATTGGTACGTAGTACTAAAATTTATAACTTGATTCATTTACTGCTCTGAAAGGACAATCAATTCGTTTCTTAGCAAAATCCCACTTTAAAGTATAAGGATTTGATTGACACGCTGAAAATGTACGGAAGAAACCTCCTCAAATACAAGATAGTTGTCACACATGGAAGCGAATTGATACGTGGTACAGAACTCACCTACATACTCTGGATTGGCAAGGATAAATTTGTTTCTATCTGGAAGCCCGTTCAGCACTCCCTCCTTCTCTTGAAGGAAGATCTTAGCTCTCCTATCAACGAACTGAAGCTCGTCTTGCGTTGTGTAGGGTATGGGAATTGTCCACAGCAGATCCTCATCTGTTTCTTTGTTTTTCCTTATATTGTAGACTTTCTGTAATAGACGTATGATAACATTCCAAAAAATTTCATTTTTTATTCTTAAGTGTACACTCTGAACAATATAATAGTCGCATATAGAACATAAAATGTTGTACATTGAAGAAAGAGGGAGATATTGCTTGATTTGGTTTATAATACTTCGCTCTTCTACCACTTCTCGCTAATCGCGAAGATGAGAATGAGTGATGACATGATGAAATTCATGAAAAAAGATACACTCATAAAGAACACCCATGTTCAACCTGGTATTTGAATCCGGGAGCACTGCGTTGTATCGCGCTGTGTTAACCATTCTGCCAAGGAGGTCGATGTTAGAAAGAGAGAAATATGTTGCTGCGGTAATCAATTTCCGCGGTTTGGGGATACCAGAGGGTTAGTTAATATTTACATTTCACAATATGTCAATGTTTCAATCGGGAGGAGACTCCCCAGGAATTCATGGAGTTGGCATAGTACTTGGACCACGTGTAAGAGCTTCAGTAATATCAGTATGTTATGTGGATGAGAGCAGTGGCGAAGCGTGGTGTCACTGGAAGGGTAGGCACAAGCTGTGAGTTCGTGTTGTTATGGGTGCAACTTTTTTAAAATATAAAAAATATAACCTTAAAGTTATTTTTGAAAATGTATCAACATATTCTTAACTCTTGATGTGTACTAACTCGTAGATCGTATTTCTTGATTTTATTGTAAATTGATGCTTTAGATGTCATTCGAGTGACAGTCCTCAATGCCCCTTCTTTCATTCTATGCCCTGTTATAGGCTTCTATGCTTGTTTTTGTAGCATTCCAGAGTAATACAAGTCATTATTCCCCTTGCTCACTTCACGCTCACAACAATGAAACCCGACACCAGTGGCGGAGTGGTTAGCACATCGCGCTACGACGCCAGGGGTTTTGGGATAGAATCTCGGCCTGGGCATTTGTGAGTGTCCATTCGTCAATATCATCATATCAACACTCCTCCCCATCTTCGCAAATTAGCCAAAAGTGGCACAAAAAGCGAAGTAAAATAAAGGAAATCAATGAAAGAACTATAAAAAATAAATGAACAAAAAGAAGAAAAAACGAGATAAAATATAACAATAAAAGAACAAAGCAACAGGAGTAAATGGAGAAACTAACGAAAACGCAGAACACTGTGATAGAAACATTTTTCGCCCTCTGAACAAATTGTCTTTACCTTTCTACCCTCACCTTCCCATTCACCTTTTCACGCCGCGTTGGGCAAGAAACAGATGTGAAACCCAGTTTTGTACCGTGTCTCCAGCATTGCCAATCTCCCAATCAGGAAAAGTGTGCTGATTAAATTCTTAAATTTGCTAAATGCAACTAAATTGTGCTCGGATGACTTAGGTCTTATGTTCATTTTATGTATCTATTTTGGGGGTAGTTGTGATGTGAACATGCGTTGTTGTTTAATTAAACGATATTGGTAATTTCCCCCATCAAATTAATTACAATGGTTTAACCAATATAATTGGTTCAATCGCTTGACAAAGTTTGAGAAAATTCGACGACTACAAAAGGCGGCGGCGTTTTTATCTGTGACCCCAACTTTCTAGCAATTTCCTTCAATAAAATGTTCCTCGTGAGCTAAGTAAGGAAAGATAAAGAAAATATGAAAAGAAGACGGTGGACCAGATGTGGCTGGTTCGGCATGCTACCTTTTGTTTGAAACAAATAAGATCTGATAATAATCAGATCAAATGATCAAATAGGATTTTTTTAAATTTATATTTTCAAAATATATTCCTCTGAATTCAACTTATCTGTCTCCCAGAGGCGCATGTTTATAGATGATGCTATATTTTACCATTATCCCAAACACAGGGTGCTAGGTGCCAACGAAGTTCAAATTGTACTATTTTTAGCACAATTACGCTAGGATTAGCATCACTGCATGAGGCTGTAATCACTGTCTCCATTTCGGGCGAACGCGCCCCTGAAATTATGCTTTCGCGCATGAAACACATATAATGTTATGGGACCAGCTGAGGCCCAAGGAGAAGTGGCTCGACATGCGACGATAGAGCCTCTGGCAGGGATGGAAATTTGTGGAAATGATCGTAAGGCCTAGAATTTCAGTTTTCTTGTATTAAGGCGTCGTTAATTAAATTATAAGTAATAAGATACTCCGTAATAGCCAAGTATATTAGGGTAGGTCCGGTCTCCGGGCCTCTTATAAGGCTTGGTCACTGGATGAGGGGATTATTATGGTACGACTGAAGGGAAAGAAAAAGACCTAGTGCTTATACATGTCTACATGGTCATAGTGGTTTGCCAGACGAGAAAGTAGACGAAACCTACGACAAGATAGACGACATAATGGAAAATAAAGGAAGAGAGCATACATTATCGTAATGGGAGATTGGAACTGCAGTAGTAGGAGAAGGCCAGGAGGGAATCGGAGTAGAAAGATATGCATTGGGGGACAGAATCGAGAGAAGTGAATTGCTGGTCAACGTCTGCAAGAGTAACTCACTCATTGTTGGAAACTCTCTCTTCCAACAGCATACGAGAAGAAGATACACATGAACATGCACAAAGGACAGCAGAAGATATCAGGTAGACTACATCCTGGATATTTAGAAACTGCCTCAAAAATTCAAAAACTTTACCAAAAGCTGATATAAATTCAGACCATGCACAATAAGAGGAAGAGATATGCTTGTCTATGAAGAAGATAAAAAGAGGACAGAAAATAAAGAAACCAAATATCGAGATACTAAAGGAAGAAAAACAAAGGAAAGGGTTTGAAACAGAATTTAAAGAAAGTGTATTTGAAGTGAAAAAGCTTGTTCAAAATCAGTGACACTATCTGGGAAGGAATAAAAGTTTGCCTTAACAAAGCCGTCGAAGACACCATAGGGTGCAGGGTAAGAAAGAAATGAAAAAAAATGCATCACAGAAAGTATGCTCGAGAAAATGGAAGAACGGAGAAGATGGAAGAGTATTAATGCACAGGAAGGAAGAAGACGATACAGAGAACTCAATAAACAGGTAAGAAGGGAAGTAAATAAGGCAAAAAAGAAATGGATGAAACTAACGTGCGAAGAAATAAAAGAATTAGGAAAGATAAGATGATATGACCTGATATACTGTGAAATTCAATCCCTTTGCTTTACAAAAAGACGTGGGAAGCTATGTGGATGATAGAAGATGAGAATGGAATCGAAATTGGGGACAAACGAGAATTACTGAGAACATGGGAAGAGTATGAATAGGATCTCTAAGGGAAAGAGAGCCGACCAGATACATGATGAATAGAAAAAAAAATAGGACAAGGAGGGCTACTCATGATGATGGATGAATTGGAACTCACATTCAAAGAAATGAAGAACGGGAAACAACAGGAAGTGACCAAATTCCTGTCGAACTCATAAAGTAATCTAGATGAAGGATAGAATGAAATGCTACATTTATGCAATGAAATGTATGATGAAGGTGTATGGCCAAAAGATTTCATGGAAACAATCTAAGTGCCTGTAAAGAAGAGAAGTAACGCCAAGAAATGTGCTGAATATAGAACAGTCAGTTTAATATCACAATCAGCAAGAGTTCTCTTGAGAATTTTAAATAGATGCCTACACTCTAAAATAAACAGAGAGATAAAGGAAGAACATTTTGATTTTAGAAAGGGAAGAGGTACGAGAGACGCCATAGAAATACTGAGAACAATTGCAGAAAGATATCTGAAAAAAAGGTAAATAAATATCTATACCCTTTGTCGATTTAGAGAAAACCATTGATAGAGTGAGTTGGACCAAGTTTTCAGGGATCATTTAGAATATTAGGGTAGATTGGAAGAAAAGGAGGCTTATCTGCAAATTATATATGAAACAACGTGTAAAAGTGAGAATAGGAGAACAAATGAGCCAAGGAAGTGAAATTATAAGAGGGGTACGACAAAGATGTTGTCTTTCTCCTATATTGTTCAACAACTATATTTAGAAGATATAGTTAAAACTGTTCCCATTGCAAGAGAGAGGTAGCAGTAGAAGGAAGGACAATATCTTTTATATGACTTGCAGATGACATGGCCCTGTTGGTAGGAAATGAAATAACCGTAAATGCCATGCTTGCAGAAATGAATACCCACTGTGAACAGTTTGGGATGAGCATGAGAATAAATGTGAAGAAGACGAAAACAATAGTGATCGGAAGAGAACCGAGAAAGGCAAAAGTGAGCGTCGGAAGTGAGATAATCGAACAAGTAGACACCTTTAAATATCTTGGATGCGTCATAAACGGTGATATGAAATGCAGTCAAGAAATAGAAGCGAAGGAAGCCTTTAATAGGAAGGAAAATATTTTCTGTGGATTTATGAACAAAGATCCGAGGAAAGGACTAATGAAGTGCATTGTACGGAGTGCAGCTCGATATGGTGCGGAAACATTGACACTGTCAACAAGTGACAAAAAGCTACTGGAAGCTCTAGAAATGTGGCTAGGGAGACGAATAGAAGGGGTGAAATGGACAGCAACTGTAAGAAATAAAGCAGTGCTAGAAAGAGTTGGGGAAAAGAGATCAATACTGGAGAAAATAACGAAGAGAAAAATAAATTGGTTGGGTCACTGGATGAGAAGAAATTGTATAGTAAGGAATGTCAGTGAAGAGGTGGTCAATGGAAAGAAAATCCAGGGAAAAGAAGATACCAAATGATTGACGACGTCTAAATAAGAGACTCCTACGATGCTACAAAGCTAAAGGCTCAAGATCGAACAGCTTGGAGGTAGGAAGGAAAGACTTCCCCTTGGGCAGAAAACAATAAATGAATGAATGAATTTGTCAATATTCCCATAAACCTTTGGTAACATTTTTCTAAAGAAAACATCACCGTTTCAAATCGATAACTAATAAAGTAATTAAGTAATTTTCTCCCCCACCCGTTTTTTAATGAGCATCTGAAATATATCTAGTGTTCGGAATTAGCAAGGACATTAGTTCTTACCAACTTAATTTCTGTTATACTCTAAGGAAACAGCCGAACACTTTTTGGAGAGTAGAAGAGAGTACTAAAAAGGACATCGGTTTACATTCAGAAGACAATGTGTGTCACGTACGTTAGGAGCTCTGTTAGGGCTGAGCCGATACCCCTTTGAATCGATACCAATACTCTTACGATTGTCACCGATACAGATGCTTGGAAATTGTTGTCCAATTTTTTTATTAATATTGGTCAATGAGTATTCAATAATAAGCATCAATTTACCAGAGTTTTCCTTTAAAGTAGTAAAGAAGTACTTCAGGATATGAAAATATCTGTTATTTAATCTCAAAATGCAGGTTCTTTTACACAATGATAAAATCATATGCTTCCATAAAGTCTCTTCGAGCAAGGTATTGGATTGAGTCTTTTTAAAAAACCTGATAAATTTCGACCAATTTTCCATTGACAAGATTTGTACTCGTCAGAGATATCCAATCCAATGTTATTGATTTGTCTAGTGCCATAGTTGCTTGACACGAAACTGGTGATTTACTTTAACACATCAACCAAATACATAACCGGTTTGATTGTTGCTTTGATCCGCTTTGTAATAATAACAATATCAGTAGATATCCATAGCAATGAATGTGCAAGAGACATGAAGTTCGTGAGGAGTGAATTTAGAAATGATTTTTAATCTTTTTTATGTTTGTCAAGGAATGAATTTCACCCTGATATGAATGGTACAAAATTAATTGAAACTTCGAATGTTACTTAACTTTCAGAATAATTTGACTCCGCGAAAGTGTCGCGCGTAGCTTTCAACCATCAAAACACCGCCAAAGTATCGGCCACTAACGGTAAATTAAATCCATCCGATACTTTCCGATACGTCGGCATCGGCTCAGCCTTGATGTATAATATACAGGGTGATTGGTAACTCGACCTATTCCTGGAAAGGGGTAATACTAGAGCACATTTGCAACAAATTTGACCCTATGCACAGGGGGTCGGAAATCAATGGGCTTCGAGTTATTCCAGTTTGTAGATTTTCGTGACATATTTCGACTTGCGACCAAAAAACTACTAATTGTGAAAACACTACTACACCCTGGGCACTTAATTGACACGTTGCTAACACCTGACGAATGAGTGACTACTGGGAAAAAAAATAATGCCCAAAATTCCCATACCCACAGAAAGAAACAGTCATTGGAGCACACGTCATTAAGATATTTGGAAATTATCGTTTAAATCGAAGAGGATTACCCAAAAAAATGGTAACACACTTAGCGTAAAACTTACGGAAAAAACTTCCTCGTTTCATAAGCTCTCCAAAAAGATACAAATGCAACTGGCACACGGGTTTGGGGGAAAATCTGAATAAAAAGCAGAGAAGGCGCGTTGTAGACCTCTTTGTAAAGTGAAAATAAGTTGTCGGTTGTCAGAAATAAAGGAACGAAAATGAGTGAAGTAATAATGTTATTTAGCATTCTCATGATTCCAGGTTGTCAAAATTAACTGTTACAAAAACTACAAATCCAGTTCAAATTGCTTCCCCCGGTTACGTATGCAAGCAATAATTCTTTCTCATTTAGTTAAAATATTGTATTTGTGCGTTTTCAATCTGGCAAATATTTATGATGTCATAGACAACTAGTGTCAGATAGAAAATAAATTAATCTTGATGTGCCAGGATCTGGCAACGTTTAAGAAACTGATCGAAGAAGTATCATAGCAACTAGGTAAGATAGTGGAAAAGATGTCTTGAAAATTTTGCAATATGTGATTTAAAGTTTATTTAATTGCTGTTAATTGTGTGTTTGCAAGAATAAGCCTTGTTTAAAGGTGAAACAGTAAGTTTCTTTTCCACGTTTTGTAATTGATAGGAGTCTTGTGACGACGACATGCGGAGCGAAGGGTAAATTTCTGAACTTAGTGAAAGGTACGTAACAAGCTTCCGTGTCAAATGGCTGCTTTCGAAAATGCCGAAATGCGCGGATATCGTGTATTGTTACGGGTGTTGTGATGATAACGCCGCTGCAGCACGAAGATACTACCGCAGGCGTTTTCCTAACCGCCGTTTACCTGACGTGAGCGTGTTTGGTACGACAGATCGGCGGATTCGAGAAACTGGATCGGTTCAACGACACCAAGGCGATGCTGGCAGACCCCGAGTTCATGATCCTGTCGAAGAGGAAAGCGTGGAAAACAAACTTACTGTTTCACCTTTATACAAGGCTTATTCTTGGACACACACACTTAAAAGCAATTAAATAAACTTTAAGTCACATATTGCAAAATTTTCAAGACATCTTTTCCACTATATTTCCTAGTTGCTATGGTACTTCTTGCTTGTTGATAAATCTATCAGTGTCTTAAATGTTGCCAAGTCCTGGCACAGCAATATTAATTTATTTTCTATCTGACACTAGTTGTCGATGACATCATAAATATTTGCCAAATTGAAAACGCACAAATACAATATTTTAACTAAATAAGAAAGAATTTTTGCTTGCATACGTAACCGGGGGAGGCAATTTGAACAGGATTTGTAGTTTTTGTAACAGTTAATTCTCACAACCTGGAATTATGAGAATGCTAAATAACATTATTACGTCACTCATTTAAGTTCCTTTATTTCTCACAACCGACAACTTGTTTTCACTTTTCAAAGAGGTCTACAACGCGCCTTCTCTGCTTTTTATTCAGATTTTTATTCAGATGCCAGTTGACAACATTTGTATCTTTTTGGAGAGCTTATGAAACGAGGAAGTTTTTTCCGTAAGTTTTACGCTAAGTGTGTTACCATTTGTTTGAGTAATCCTCTTCGATATAAACGATAATTTCCAAATATCTTAATGACGTGTGCTCCAATGACTGTTTCTTTCTGTCAGTATGGGAATTTTGGGCATTATTTTTTTTCCCAGTAGTCACTCATTCGTCAGGTGTTAGCAACGAGTCAATTAAGTGCCCAGGGTGTAGTAGTGTTTTCACAATTAGTAGTTTTTTGGTCGCAAGTCGAAATATGTCACGAAAATCTACAAACAGGAATAACCCGAAACCCATTGATTTCCAAGCCCTGTGCATAGAGTCAAATTTGTTGCAAATGTGCTCTAGTATTACCCCTTTCCAGGAATAGGTCGAATTACCAATCACCCTGTATATAAGAATTGATTTCTTAAAAAATATATTTTATATTACCTGGCTTAGAGTTGCTGTGTTGTTCTCGTAATTTCTGTTAATGGTGACAAGAGGAATTCTGCTGTAATTGGTCCATGTGGCTGCAACATCAGGGAGAAATATGCTGGCAGGCAATGATCCATCCTCGTGGCAGAGCTCATCAAAAGTTTGCCAGAAATATTTCTTGTCGTCGTCGTCGTATGAAGATTTACTGAGGAGAATGAATTACGATTATTACTTCTGACATGAAATGTACTTGCGATCTCTTCTCTTTTTTGTGTGCGTGCGTGTACGTGGCAGAACGGAGACAGACAAAAGAGAAAAGGAGAGAGAGACATGAAAGGGGAGACAGACATGAAGGAGAGAAAGAAAATTAAAAATAAACAAAGAGAGAGAAACACAGAGCGGGAGAAAAGAAGTAGAGGGAAAGAGGCGCGTAGCGCGATGTGCTAACCACTTTTTTTCATATAAAGTAAATACCCCCTACACGGAGGTATCCCCCACCATTCACACTTTTTCTCACTTTTACACTTTTCAATTGTTACAGTTTATCACTTCCTTATCATCTGGACAAACACAAATACCCATGCCTTACCCGGAACTCGAACTCGGAACCTCTAGTGTTGTAGCACGTTCTACTAACCACTCCGCCACGGAGGTCGACGTACTCGTTCACAGGGTCTGGCGCAGGAAAGAGAAAACATTCACAAAGAAAGAGAGAGAGAGAGAGAGAGAGATGAAGGTAGAAAAGCAGAAAGCAACAAGGAAATCAATGAAACAAGAGAATAGGGAGAGAGTGAGTGTGAGAATTGAAGCAAGCCTTTTACTTGAACTTCAACGAAGCATCCTAGTATTCACTTTTCGAAATTGCAATTAGGATTTTGATAACTTCAATGAAACTCGGACGTCATTATATAACATTTCTATATCTTTTATCACTTATTCATCTACTGTCTTTTGTTTTTCGTTGCTATGCTCACAATAAGTATAGAAATTTATACAACGCAATTTCACATTATCAATAATTAATTATACATCTTATTAATTCAACAACATTTTGGAACATAACAAAATAGTAATTGATAACAACCTAAATATCATAATGCATTTTAAACACAAAATTAAACAATAAATATAAATGAAATAAATGAACATCTTTGGATCAGTCACAATACGCACCCCTTCCGGGTGAAAATTTTCGACTTATTCTGTAAATATCGAAAATTTTACATTTAGTTACAAACTTGTGAACATTGCATTTTTAAATTACAACATATTTTTTTTTTCAAACAATATTAATTGAGTTCACTATGATCTCCGTGAATCAAACTTGACTGACATATTCTTCATTTTGTTTTAGTTGCATGCATTCAGTACATTAAACTAAAGACAATGTTCTTGAATGAAAACAATCATGAACATAAATTATTACATCTGAAATTGTATTTATAGCTTCTCGTTGTCCGATGTAACTCTCAAAATCTTCAAACCTTCTTACTTCACTTCTTCACTACATCTTGGATAATTTCTTCAGCAATAGTAATTTATAGATGTAGCTAATACAGGACAGTCAAGAAATACTACATATGCACTTTGATCTTCTGTTCTTCAAATCTTCAAATTCACTATCTCAGTTGGAAACTCCGTAATTATTCATATATAGCTACATGATTACTTATTTCCTTGAACAAATACAAGTTGTCAATTGAGTAGCAAGTAATAACATAATGCTGCGACTGTTTCTTCAAATATCATACTTATTTGCGCGCATATAAACTTGTTAGACGAAGATAATCATCACATCGTCAGGGCATCCATGGCCTTTCATAAAAGTCTACATTTATTCATGTACTTTGTAGACACATCAATTCTCAAATAAAATAATAACCATATGTAATCTAGTGGATAGTTACATTTCTCATTCCTACTAGATACAATATATTGGCATAAATCAATTATTTATATGCAGAGTATATTATTCTCTGAACAAATTCTTAAACAATATCGTTCAGAAACAGAATGTACATTCACATTCTTACTTGCATACAGCAACAATTCTCGCATTTTATAGCACATCAGTACCAATAGGAATAAGTTCCAACATCATCAGTTACATTGAATATGCATAGATTAAAATATTCCACCTTTCTTTGAATTAAAGTGCAAATAATTAATAAATACATTTCTTGATGTCGTTTTAAGCAAACCTTTGACCTTGTATACAAAAAAAACTTGCTTGAAGTAAATCATCTCAACCTTTTAATTTAACATTTCACGGGAACTTGTGTTAAAGGTAAAGAACCTTGTACTTGATTTATTTGCGAAGTATTTTGTTCACCATTTGCCATTCTTGTAGAATCAGAATTAGTTTGTGATACTAAACCTGCTGCTTCAGGTTGAGAATTTAATGAATTTGAATTTGCAGGAAAACTCTGATATGGCATTGTATTATTATTAGCACTGCGATTTTCATTCCTGTAATAGAATCGCGATTGATTGAGCAAATTTTCATCATTAAATTGTCCTGTAGCTGAACGATAATTATCTTGCCTGAAATTATTTCATAATTGTTCTTCGTTTCTAGATCTCAAGCCATTATAATTGTTTCGTGCAGTAAAATTTCCATGATGTCCATAATTATGAGAGGTTCGCCTTATATTGTTGAAATATCGACCTCGAAGATCGTTTCCCTGCCGATTTTCGTAACCTTGATTGATAACAGCATTGGCTTCTAACTCACTATTAGTTGGAGTCTGAGTACAAACACTAGTGGTCTTCGAACGTCGAACATTAACTTGCCGCACATTTAACTTGCCTCTATTTTGTTCAGAGTTCTTAAAAATCTTTGGAATATTTTCACGTTCGTTGTCTTCATTAGGAAGAACAACAAGCTCCTTTCTACTAAATTTTATTACATCTATTCTTCTTAACATGCTAGTTAGTTGATCTACTGAACGAATTTCGTGACAAGTAATGTGATTGGCAATATTATCAGGTAATTGGCTAAGTATTAACTGCACAACATCTATATCTTGAGGATTTTCAACCAAATTACAATAACTGGAGTGAGTTTTTAAAGCAAAAGTCTCTAAACTGCCATGTACACTGGGATCGTATTTGCGATTCCTCAATACGGAGAGTTGTGATTGGATAACTTCCGAAGAAGCAAACTGATTAATGAATTCTTGTACAAACTGATCATAAGAATTAAAATAATATTTATGAGTCCGAAACCAATAAACAGCTCTTCCAATGAAGCATTGTTGAATACTTTGCAGTTTCATTTCTGTTGGCACTCCTACAACATTTAATATGTTATCCAGCTGTTCAATATATTCTCTCGCTGATTGTTGCTCTAACTTTCCCGAGAACTTAGGCAATTGAGATAATTCACTTAATTTTAAACGTCCACTTCTTGCATTTCCTTCTCCATTGCATGTATTTCTAGTTATAGGATGATCACTTCTTCCTCTCGAACTATACAGTCGATTATAGCAAATATGAGTTGCTCCGTTTAACCCTGTGTTACTACAGTTATGCAATCTCGAACCATTTACAGAAGAATGAGGATCATCGTGATTGTTCGAAACTGAACATGGTACACTTGCATCACGATAGATATTACTAACACAATCCTTTTGTGGGTTAGGTTCTGATATTTGTGGGTTAAAATCACACCACATACAAGGAGAATTAACGCTTTGATCCAGATGACAATGTGGATTATTATGTACATTACTAACATTGTCATTATTAGATGTAAACACAGAACTAGAAGTAGAATGTCCATTTGTACCAAACAGTTGATAGCAAGTATCAGTGTAGTTATATTTCTCAGCATCTAACTCTCGTTTTTGGAATGAACCTTCTGTGTCGTCACATCTAAATTTCTTTACAAAAGTTTCTTCAGAGCTAGATCTTACAGATTTATTATACGTGTGCTTCCAACGGACATGTTTACGTGCACTAGTGTTTATAATATTCTTCTTACCAGAAACTGTCCTAGAAGAATCATATGATATGTCACTAGACGAAGTACTGAGTCCAACATCAAGCTTGGATCTTCCATTGTGACATGTATTAGATTCTGTATTATCCAGAACAATTGATTTTGTTCTACTTTTACTATTTGTAACAACAGAATTACGAGCATTAGAATTAACTTCGGCTGTTAAATATTTGCCATCAGATTGAAGGTTTTTGTTACCTTGTTCCATACTTTCAATTCGTGAATTAAACTGTTGGAACTTTTCTGTACAATCAGAAATATGCTTATGTACATCAGCATTAACATTACTTTTACTTTCTAAAATAGTGACTCTAGATATAAGATCAACTATATTAGCAGAGCAGTCATTACAATTTGAATTGAGATTATCTAAACGTTGATCATAATCAAGAACGTGTTCTTTCAATGATAATTGCACATTTTCAAATTCAGATAGTTTGACATCAACATTACTACATTTATTATCTAATACAGATTCAAGACGTGTAGTTGATTGTAAACACGCCGCATCTATTTTGTCCTTAAATTCAGACATTAAAATATTGAGCCGATTGTTAACATGACTAATATCATGATTAACAGCTTCAAATTTAACATCAAGCTGTGAAGATAACTGTGTATGTGCACTAGATAATTCAGCTTGTTTTAAAGATATAACGTCGAATTTAACCTGAATATTTTCATTAGACAGATTTAATTCTGATCTAAGTTCTTGGTTAGACTGTTCAAACTGAGTCCTAAGTTCTTGATTAGACTGCTCAAACTGAGTCCTAAGTTCTTGATTAGACTGCTCAAACTGAGTCCTAAGTTCTTGATTAGACTGCTTAAGTTCTTGGTTAGACTGTTCAAACTGAGTCTTAAGTTCCTGATTAGACTGTTCAAACTGAGTCTTAAGTGCCTGATTAGAACTTACAACAGCTAATTGTATGCTTCTAATGCTGTTTAGTATGTCATTTAAATTAGGATTTATACTTTCCAAATACACTGGCAATTGATAAGGATCGTAACTGGAATCACATTTGTTACAACAATATCTTTCCTTAGTGGTAGAATAAATTGTCCAATGTGTGATGGAAAGCTTCAAACATGAAACATGATACCACGAATGACAATCAAAACATTGCACATACCTCAGGTCATTATCAAGTATATCACAACACGCCACTCCTTCAATCTTACCTGACTGTACATCACAAATGTCCCCATCGTGAGAATTACTACTATTTAAGTAGGTTCCTTCATATGCAACCTTAGACTTTAGCCTACGTGAATGTCTAGACTTAGTTTCTTTAGTTTTATCTGCCATGACTGCACAGAATAATAATAAACATAAATAAAATATTTAGGGTCGCCAATTTTGCCTTCGCAACATGTTCAACAAATTGCAACTCGAAGACAAAATAAAATTTTAAAAGTCTGTAACAACTATTGCGCAAATCTCAAACCACGCATCAGAAGATTGTCCTTTTCTTCTTGAATCCTGGCTGTAGGCGCCAAATTATTGAAGCAAGCCTTTTACTTGAACTTCAGCGAAGCATCCTAGTATTCACTTTTCGAAATTGCAATTAGGATTTTGATAACTTCAATGAAACTCAGACGTCATTATTTAACATTTCTATATATTTTACTTATTGATCTACTGTCTTTTGTTTTTCGTTGCTATGCTCAAAATAAGTATAGAAATTTATACATAGCAATTTCACATTATCAATAATTAATTATACATCTTATGTACACTACACTATGTACAACAACGTTTTGGAACATAACAAAATAGTAATTGATAACAACCTAAATATCATAATGCATTTTAAACACAAAATTAAACAATAAATATAAATGAAATAAATGAACATCTTTGGGTCAGTCACAGAATCTATTGAATGTAAGAACACAGAGAGGGTGAGAAATGCGTAAGCGGAATGAAACGTATTGGAACACCAACAAATCAAGGTGTCCCACATTCGACCTCGGTGGAGGCCACCTGAAACTGTGGGTTCAATCCCGATTATCTTATTTCTGCATAAAATATTCTTAAACTTTGCCAAACGTTTCAAACACACACACACACACACACACATAGAGATGTCGGGAGTGAGAGAAAAGAGAGAGACGGCACCAAGAGGGACAGGAGGGACGATCAACCTCCAGTCAACCAGTAATAATGTTCTTTTTGCGTGTGTTCTTCTTCCGCTGTGCACTAAATGTAATGCCCCACTCCCAAGTAAATATTCCTACTCCACCCATTACCTTTTTTCTGGCGGCGTCATTACACACACAGAAAAACACACACCTACCATTAAACACACGCACACATAACAATCTCTCTCAATACTTACCCCTCACTGCCCATTTTACTCAACGTCTTCTGGTAATTAGCTGGAGAAACTGTTTCGTTGAACATTGACCTAATCACAAGTTCTGGAAAATAAGAGACGACTCTCAGTTATTTAACCAACCAGAAATGTAATGGTCATTTTGGTATTAACTTTACATCTAGATTGAGGGGTGGCTCAAGATAAAATTTTTACCCATGTGAGGTGGATTTTTGACGCCCCTTCCTTTCCACCCCTCCATCTTTTCTGGCCCCCTATTTTCTCCAATGGAAATATGAAAACGTTATAAATTTATGGTTTTAATAAATAAAAATACATTTTTTTTTAATATATCACGTGTTACCATTCAAAAGAGGTTCATTTTAGGTATGTGTTTAATTCGTACATAATGACATCAAAATGAGAGGAATCTCTTAGCTTAAATTGCTACATGATTTTGCAATATAATGATTGTGTTATGCAGCAGTAACTTCGATTAATTCTTGACTACGCAAATAAATAATTCTTAAGAAAACATAACTACGCTTACGTAATCAGTTTTGGCGCTACTCAAGCGGGACGTCCCTTTTGGTGCCCCCGAGGGTGTAGCCCCGGGCTGCTACCCGAGTTGTCCGCCTCTATTAAATTCCTTCTAGGTTGTGAATTCTCCATCAAGTAGTTTGAATTAAACGCAATACTTTTGCAGATTCCATTGTTAACCTTATGGTATTAAACTCTTTCACTCATTTGAAGTAATTATAATTCCAAACCTAAAATCGTGTAGCTATTTTATGCACAATATTTAAGCAAAAATATTTACAAATTACACGAGAATAATCCTTGTGTTGTTTTTTTATAAAAACCCAATTAAATAAATATTCCGACCAGTGTTGGTTCGCAAGTTTGGCAGTTTTTACTAGTTTGGTATACAAGTAGAAAATTTATCGTGATGTGCTGAAACAGGAACATCCAAACATAGATCTCGAAAGTTTATACAGAGGCGTAATTTGGTTGGGCCAAGAGGACACTTGTCCACAAATTTTCAGGCTAATATCAATTTGTATGTTAATGGTACTTTTGTTAACATCCTGGAACCTTAGTATCAAAGAATCCAGTAATATTTACGATATCTCAAATGGAACAGGATATTCTGGCTTTCAACAATAGTCCTAGTTGATATTTTTATGGGGTTAAGCTCCAAGTTCGATTCTGACCCTCCAAATTTGGGTCCCAAGTTATACATCTCGTATATATATATATCAAGAATGAATAATTAATGTAAAAATACTGTACCATCTCTTTGTGACCTTCTATAGGAATATCCGTCCTCTCGTCCGTAACCAAAATGAAGAAACTTCAGAAATCCCCTGTTTAATCTGAATAAGGGATCATCCTTTTTGAAAGAATATCAAGTTAGTATATGTTTCAAATATAGATTCATGCAAAATTATACAATACCACAA
The DNA here is from genome assembly GCF_977018435.1 of Lepisma saccharinum. Taxonomy (NCBI): domain Eukaryota; kingdom Metazoa; phylum Arthropoda; class Insecta; order Zygentoma; family Lepismatidae; genus Lepisma; species Lepisma saccharinum. Next base: position 105,466,793 of record NC_139232.1, read on the forward strand.
AGAAAAAACCCCGCACAAACAACATGCAAGAATACTGCAAAACAATAAAATCACACATAGACCCTCCTATTGGGTAAACGTGCACTACACTCCTTCACATCCTTATTGTTAACATGTGTAAAAATTGATTCGGAAATCGTGAAAAGAAAACGGCTCTTTTGGAAAGAAACAGGAGTGTTTTTGTTTTCGTTGAACTTCTTTCCATAAAGTGTTTCAAATCAATCAAAATACATTACTTGGCTGCGCTTTTCATGTTCCACAGCTTTAATTTATTTCTCTACTGTAAAGAGACACTCATATCTAAATGAAAATACAACTTTCAACATGGAATTCATAACCAGACACAAGCAGTAGTTGCAAAAATGCCGACTTCTTCGAATGGAAGTGTGAACTTCCTAATTCAGTAGGCTTATTAAATACATCTATGTAGTACATAAACATTCGCATAACTAGAGTAGTTTTGTATGTAATTTGTAAATAGAATATAATAGCATATGATGTGATATTCATTGTTTGAATTTGAAAATGAACATGAAGGAAAGAAAGAAGAAGGAAAATAGTGCTACATCTTTTAAGGGGGTTAAGCCATGTTAAAGCATAGGCCCAAATTTCAATGGATAACCGTACAACTAATATAAATTCGGTAAGAAAGAAATTTTCCGATAGAAAAGATTGTTTTATTCACTAGAACTTGTGAGCCTTATAATTTTGTTACGATTGAAGGTATATAAGTAAATAACAGAAAATGAAAGGTCTCCGCCATGTTCAAACTTCCGCGTACAGATGGCGCTGAGGTGATAATTTTGTCAATACGGGTTCATTTTTTTTCTTTTATGACTAGTATTGAAGATTTCGTAGTGAAACGAAGATCACATGTTCTTTCCGCAAGCATCTGAAATACTATGTGAAAAAATGAAAACATTTCGTACCTTCAGAGAGTAGTGCTTATTATCAAAATTTTCGAAGTGGCGTTTCGTCGCAATATACTCCGTGGTGCAGATTTTAGCCAACACTGTTGCCGAGATTTCACTCCGTGCCTTCTAACGATATGATCAATGCGAGTGCTTCGAAATTGTGAAAGTTAAACCAAGTTAGAAGTGAAGAGTCTGTAATGAAATATTAGCTAGTTGCGTAATATATAATTACAGATAAATTCAAGATTAAATTGTGGATCTAAGTAAGTATCGTTCATATTACAAAATTGTTCTGTGTTATTATAAGTCAGTGAATTTATTGAAACCTAAGTTAATATCAAATAATCTTGTGATTAAGAAAATAAATCTGTGTTCAAAATCTAGATAGCATGGAAGGCTCTGGGCCATCCAGAAAAAGTTTCCCGTTTGTAAGAAATTCAACAAATTTCATACCAGTGAGGGAAATGTCTAACGAGGAATGTAATAATAAGAACAGAGAGGACGTCCAAATGGACATGAACGAAATAGTGGAAGGAAAAAGGGATACATCTTCAAGTAAAGACGGAGAAAATATGGATGTTGAATTGGTTACTAAGCAACCAAAAAGTGAAGACACTAAATGAAATCGAGCAAGAGTTAATGAAAAGGAGGAATCAGTAAATGCTCCAAAAAAATTCAAAGCACAGCGTGAAACACAATGTTGGTAGCTTTTGTGCCATTATGTTAGGTAGTCACTTAAGAGAAGCTAGAATTAAGGTGAATTATGTTAAGGCATCGGGTCCTAATCGTGCAAAAGTTTACTTTTTAACATCCAATTATGCAAATTACTTTTACTTGAACAAAGAGTTTCAGGAGAAGTATAAGGTAAATTTCAAAATCCCGAAGAGTCTTTTACACAGAATGGGACTAATACAGTATATGGGTTACCGTTACATATAAATTTAGAAGAAGTACAAGATGAAGCAGAGGCTGAGAGAAATATTCCAAGACTCAAAATGGAAAGAATGAAGAAGATTAATCAAGAAAATAGGGAATTTGTGTTCAAACCGACCAAATTGATCAGCGTAACGTTTCAATCACAAAGGTGATCTCCCATGTAAAGCTACTCAGTAACATATTTCAGGTACAGTGTCTCTCAAAAGTTTTAGGACAACGACATTTTAAACTAGGCAATCCAAATTACGTAAGGCGCTGGTGGGTTGCGTGTAGAGTTAGGCTCAATTTCAGGGTTGCCATTAGCACAATAGATATTTGTGAAATACGCGAAAAGAATAAAGCCAAGTATTATTGTATAAAACTCTAAAAAAAATATCTGCATTACATTTGTCACAAATAAGAAATACTTTCTGAAAGAAAACAAATCGATTTTCTAGTATTTCATTGCTGATGAGTCTACACAAAGGAAAAGAGAAGAGAAGAAACGAAAAGGGACAAAAAATGAGAGGAGAAAAGAAAGAGCGAAAGGGGAAGAGGAAAAGTAAAAGAGGGAAGAAAAGATAGGACAGATGTGGATAGGAAGGGTAGTGAGGAGAAAGGGAAAAGATGCGAGGAGAGATGAGGAAAATGGAGCAAAGAGGAGAAGAGAGAATTTGAAAGAAATGAGAGAGAAGGAGAATAGGAGATTTGATAGGAGAGGAGGAGAACAGAAGAGGGGAGGTGAGAGTAGAGTAAAAGAGAGAACATGAGAAGAACGAAAAGAAGAGGAGAAGAGTGCAGTGAAGTCGGAAATCTAAGACAGGAGAGGAGATAAGAGGAGTGGAGAAGAATGGGATGGAGACAAGAGGCGAGAACAGGAGGGAAGGCAATATGGCATATAAGCAAAGGAGAAGAAGGGGAGAGATGAAGGAGAAGGAGACAGGAGATAGGAGACGAGAGGAGAGATGAGGTATTTGTAGAAAATATCGTCTCAGCGTCAAGAATTGATGCATTGATCAAAATATCGACATGAAACATTCAATAATATTTAAAAATGAATTGGAGAATGTATTAGATCTGTGCGAAATGCCATTTGGCTGAGTTCAGAGATAAAATTATACCACTAAAAACATGGATGTAATTTTCATATTTATAAGAATTATCCAATTTTTCTCAATTTCTCAGTTCGTTGAAATAGAGGTTTTGTTATTTAACATTTCTCCTCTCCCCATCGTTAATTCCAAACAGAATCATTCCGTTTCACACTGCATGGACAATGAACACAGTGAGATATGTCTAAAACTTATGAAAATTTTCTGCCACCGAAGGGGTTTTAACACACGACCATCAGGTTGACAATCTACAACGGTAAACACTACCCTACAAACTTTTGTTCATGACAATAGCTAGGAGGAGCTGACCAGTGTGAAATGTAGAAGCAACTCTCCTCCTACATGTAATGTGCAAAGAATACTTGTTTGTAACAAAGAAATCGAAGGTAGTAGGAATCGGCGCAAACATTTAATGGAGAATTTCACATGATGAAAACTTTTCATTCGATATTTGTGGAAGTATCCTTGCATTGAACTGGAGTGGATAAAGGGGTAAAATAAGTATGGTTGGTTGAAAGTCAGCGGCCTGCGAGTTCTGCATGTGTTCGATGGTACAGTGTTCTTTTAGCCTAAAATTCCCTATCACATGCCAAAGGTAAAAAAAAGGTAAAGTGTTCCCCTGTGCATAGCACCACGCCATGAAGGCGTATAGGGGGTGTGGGGGTAACGCCCCACACTTTCTTGATCCGGTCGCGAGTGGGGGTTATGTGATCAGCATCACGCCCCTGACCGCCTTTACACCCCAGGGTTTCCCCCAGGTACCCATGTTATTCGACCCTGAGTGGGCGCCGGGGCCGCTTCCATCGTTAGAAAAGTTCCCGGATTTGAACCGGCCGGGGATCGAACCCGGGACCTTTAGTATGGTAGTCAGACGCGTTACCGACTGCCAACGCGGCCACCCCTATCACATGCCAGCCACTCTTTTCCCGTTCGCTGCAAGGTTTTACCGCCGTTGTAAAACGAAGAGTTCCATGTCTAAGAAGCCACTACAAATACCGACCGCCTCCAGGCGCTGATCGGGGAAGAATTTAACCGCTGAAGTCTTGTGGTAGTTTTAAAGGAAAGGAGTCCATCCCCATGTATAGGGCGAGCACAAGGAACCCTCTCTTCGCGGGTTTATACTATCATTTTTTCCCGCCGTCGTTGTTTGAGAGTGAAGCATCAGTCATATTTGATAGTCGATTATTTTCTGTATTTAATCTGGGCTTCGGCGATAGCCTAGGTAGCCTAGAATATACGCGCCTGATATATATATATATATATAATATATATATATCTGAAAAGAGATTTAGAAAAAAATGGTGGTGGATCTAAGAACTCCCCCCCCCCCCACTTTGAAATAAGTTCCGACGGCCCTGAATGCACCCTCTATGATACTGTTTATTATCTAACTATGAGGCTCAGTCAATAAATAACGAGGCAGAGGATATTACACGAACATTATGGTAATTAGAAATGGGTCGAGGGACCTGAAATGGAGGTGCAAGAGTGACGAAACTGATTCGCTTACGTTCTCGCACTAGATGGCGTTACGTGTCTGGCAAGGTATGCACAAAGGCTGCTAACCGAGCATCGGCAGTGTCCAGTCATTCCATGTTTGACTGCGACGCGTAATGGAAGCATCCAAAGAGGAGCAGCGGGGTATAGTGCGCTTGTTGACAACGGAAGGTTGTATGAGGCGAATATTATTTTATATGTTTAATTAATTAATTTAATTGGATAGATCGGGTTTTAGTGTTATGTATTTTGGTAATGTTGTGGATGTCTACGTATTCATGTACGTGCGTATTCTTGGCCGTTGGGTAGGTAGGTGAGACTCTGGACAGCCGACAAGCGGAAAGTTCCCAGTAACGGTTAGGTGATTAGCGGGGCCTATAAAAGGAAGGGAAGGGAGCAGTCGGCCTTAGATGTTTTGGTACAATACGGCGAGGTGTCTTTTCTCTATGGGGCGAAACGATGAATTTTTCTTGATACTATGAATCGGCGGATACTTTAACTTTCTTTCTTATAATACACACACTTCATCTTTTTTTCACATTTAATTCAATAGTACATGTCATGTGGGAAATCGGGTACATATGTACACATACCTTCAGCCACCTTTTTTGGTACTGAAGGTTATATTTTTTTCTTATTCGTGGAGCCAGTGTATGTTGCTGAGAATCGGCTTAAAAGTACAAATTATACCTATACAAGGTGTAGGGAGTTGTGAAATCCATCGACGAATGGAAAGGATATATCCTGCGACGAAAGTTGGTGTCACCACTTTGAGCCCGAGTCGAAACGGCAAATTCGTCAGAGGAAGCACGCAGATTCCCCTCCACCAAGAAAAGTTCAAGACCCTCCACACTAGAGCCGACAAGGTCATGCTTTCGTTCTTCTTCGACCGCAAGGGACCACTCCTCGTCGACTTCCTGGAGCATGGAGCTACGGTCAATGCCCAGCGGTATTGTGAAACGTTAACGAAGCTCAGGAAGGCAATCAAATCGAAACGTTCCGGTCACCTTTCTCGTGGTGTCGAGCTATTGCACGACAACGGTAAACCACACACAGCCAACGCAACAAAGGAGTGTCTGAAAAAAAATTCAAGTTGGAAATCCTGAGCCACCCCCTATAGTCCAGATCTGTTCACGTGTGACTTACACATCTTCGGTGAGCTCAAAAAAGCACTTTGGGGACAACGGTTTCAATCGGACGATGACGTCAGGGAGTACGTGCGCAATTGGTTCCAGCAGCAGCCTAAGGAGTTCTATGAGGGTGCCATTTTGCGACTGGTGTCACAATGGGATAAATGCCTAAACAGTGATGGACAATACTTCTGAGGTTCGTTACGTATGTGCTGTGAAATATCCTCTGCCTCGTAATTTATTGACTGAGCCTAATTTACCTAAGATAGAAAATCTACTTTGCATTTGTATTTAGCATAAAATATTTGTAATCTGGCTTTCAAGTGCTTCATGTATAATGTGACGTAATGGCTGGTAAGCCTGTTCACGGAGCAAGTCTTGACACATTTTGGCCACCTAATGTGGTTGTCAATCGTGAGATCACAGCGCAGTAAATTTATTTTTTAATAGTCCATGAAGAACAGCTCAAAAATTTTACTCCTTTCGATTTTTTTTAAACTTTATACATTATTGTGCATCCTTGAAATTAAATATTAATAAATATATTATGGCATATGGTATATGTATAGTCTTGTTCACAAATATAAAATAGGGTTTAAAATAGTTAGCAACCACTGGATCTAATGAACTCTAGTGGCCCGATGCTGGACCCAGTCCGGTAGTTGGAAAACACTATCCTAGAGCACGGTGGTCCTAAAACTGACTCAGAAACTAAATTGATTGGCCTCAAATGGCAAAAGACAAGTATATTTTATAAAATCTAACTTTCTCGCAGTACAAATTGTGTTTATTCAAGTTCACTGTATGCTTCGATATGCTAATTGGGATTGGTTTAATTGTTTTATTGATTTGGTGTTTTAAGTCTACTTTATGCACAGTGAGGCTAATCGGGACTGCGCCTACAATATAATGTGGGATCCGAACCACTATGTGCCTGCACTAATTGGGATTGGACCTACAGCTTAAAATGGGGCCTGAATCACTGTGTCCTTGATTACAAGGTGACATTATTTTATGCCATCAGGGAGGCCCCTCATTCTTTGATATTATTCAATCAAAAGCCTGCAAATTTCCACTCCCAATTATAAGTTACTTTGGGATCTAAGTCTCTCTTGTAGTAGCATACCGATTTTAAGTATTAAGTGGGGTATATGCACAAGTAGTTTCGCACACATATTATGAATGTAAAGTCTTTAATTCTTAGGAACATTTTAATAGTTTAATAAAAAAAAAAAAGGTAAAGTGCTCCCCTGTGCATAGCACCACGCCATGAAGGCGTATAGGAGGGTGTGGGGGTAACGCCCCACACTTTCTTGATCCGGTCGTGAGTGGGGGTGATGTGATCAGCATCACGCCCCTGACCGCCTTTACCCCCCCCCCCCCCAGGGTTTCCCCCAGGTACCCATGTTATTCGACACTGGGTGGGCGCCGGGGCCGCTTCCATCGTTAGAAATGTTCCCGGATTTGAACTTTTAATAGTTTAATATTAACATTTCATTCATTTTTTAAAATTACATGTGAATGTTCGTTTTAAGTTCATTTTATGCTCATATAGTCTAATCAGGATTGCGCCTACAGTTTTAAGATAAAATTTGAATCTTTATGTAATATGTCTGCACTGAGGATCAAATCTGGTATCCTTTAATACAAGACAACAATGCAATTGGGAAGGCACAATCAGAAACTCACACATGGTTAAATCAAATTAGCAACTACAAGGTATACAGAAAGTTATGCAAACGAGATTTTAACTTACGTTATTTCGTACAAGAAGAGAGAGAGAGAGAGAGAGGCATGAATCTTACATTGCTCTTACTCTGCTGTGTGGATACTTGTTTTAAAGATTAAATTAGGTTATCATGCTGTGCATGAACGTTCAGTAAGGGGAAAATTGACTAAGGTTTAATAATTTTAGCACGAAGTAAAAAGAATATGGATAAAAGACAGTTGTAGAATAGATTGCAAAAATTTTCGATGTGTATTGATGATCTCTGTGATTATCTACCGAATTGATGAAAATAATTATACTTACTCGGGCAAGAAGCGGCAACTTTTAAAATCAACCTCACAAAGGAGCTAGCAGGGAAACGGGATTTTGTCAAAGCAACAGTTCTGCGCTGTAATTAGACACCGGGAAATACAATGGCAGGAATATAAAAAGTGAACTTCAAAAGCAGGAAAATATACAAAAACGAGTAGGTACTGGTTACTTGAAATAGTATACGTAATACTCCCTTCGAAAATCTTGGGCACACTACTGCACATTACTACCACAAAAATAAATAAGCTTATTGATCACATCTGCTCACCTCCGGCATTTCAGCAGAGCGCACACTAATTGATTTTTCGTGGAGCTTGATATCATCCGACCATTCCTCCGTGGTCAGGCCGTCTATCCAATGGTCAGCTGTGGATCCATCCAGAAGAGACTTTTCCCAGTCAGTGTCCACGATTTTATAGTTGCTGACTCCTCTTATTCTGTGCAGAGGCTCCGCCTCCTCAACAAAGCTTTCCTGGGATTGTTTGAAATTGCAAATTGCAAGAAACAATAACAGCAACAAAACTTTGCTGGTCGCCGCCATGTGCCCAGTTTTCATCTTCTTTCACCGGCGAAAGACTTCGCTGTAAAACGCTCTTGGAGGCAATGTTCACTAACGTTGGCTGATGATCTGCAAGAACAAGAACAATACAAAATTGGTTAGTTTAGAAACCACAAGTCACACATATTCCGAGAAAGTTACTTTGTATAACCCCCGTTCCCCCAAAATGCACACACATTGTACACTAGATGAAATATTTTAACATTCAGAATTTAGGGATGCATTGGGTTTTCTAACCCAAAGTATGAATTATATGTTTGTTTCTAAATCCTCTTTATGCACAGAAAGGCTAATCGGGACTGGATCTACGGTTTAACGTGGTATCCGAACCACTATGTGACTGTGCCGGGTATCGAACCAGGAACTCCTTGATAACAAGGCGACGATGTTAGCACTACGTAATCGGGGTGGCTATAAATCATACAATTACCAACATTGAGTATGTGAACACTATGATCAGTTTTGAGATTTGCCGGGTCATGCGATATGAGTCAATTGCATAACTTTTCACCTCCTTAGCTAGAAATTAGCACAATAAGCTTCAACCAACGATCGAAATGGACCAAAACGCACTTCATTGTTTCATAACAGATGTATGTATCAAAGGAAGTGCACACACACGTCACGAAAGCCACATAGGTGGACGAGAGTGTTGAGTGGTCGACTAACGTAATCGTCACAGAAGATAATGTGTTCCAGTCTCGAATTTAGCACGGGTAAATGTTGCTTCATCAGTGCCACCTATTCACCATTCATCCCCATCGACGGGACTAGCCAATAAGAACCGGAATGCGACGCTAAATATGAAAAATCCAAATAAAAAAATCTATATCTTATATTGTGTAACGTTGTCAACCCTTGTTGTTACGTAACTGGACGAGTTGTGCCTGTCAGGCACCAAAAAAATAAATTAAATTAAAAACATAAAAACTTTTGTAAATAGAATAGCTATTTGTTTGAACAAATATGTGTATTACTAATTGATACATAATTATGGAAACATAAAAATCATGATTTTTAAGTTCTTTAACTGTAGTGTTAATCAAAGGTATCAGGCAGGCACATCGTACAGAATTTCGGATGCCCCTTTAAACTGTTGGTCCAATTTTGTTTATCCCAGCCAAGCAAACAATGCACGAAAAACAAATCTTTTCGCTTATGTTACCGATACGTTTTTCAGATTTTTTAAAAGAAAAACCCAATTTCCGAGTAAAAATATTTTTTATATAGCAGCGTGATGCTTGCCACCGTTGTGTTCTTTCAGAATGATTGCGTCATCATCGCTTACAGTTCCGGTCAGCCAAATAGGAAGTATGAAGACAATGTGCATTTGCGAACTGTTCATAAAAGAAATATGGAAGATGTCCTCGCCAACATGAATTATTTCCGGTCATATAACACATTAGTTGTCCTTTTACATGCCGAAGCGTTGGAATGGCATTTCCTGTATGAAAACTGATTGCACTGTCTTCAATCTGAGCGTTGATATTGTGATCAAAAAGACATTACATTAGTCGTGATAGCAAAATTAAAGTTAAAAAGGAGGGAATGTAAATATAAATAGTTAATGAACAATAGAGAGTCATTAATTATTGTATGGACAAATAAACCGATTGAGAAGGACCTTCCAGATAGGCTTACGCACAAAACCTGACTAAGTTTGCAAAACACGTTCGGTTAAGCTTCTTGGTAAGCCTTAACAAAAATTTGGTAGCCTTTTTGCTAAATATAGTAAATATGACCAGCTTATTTTGGTATCTATGAACAAATATCACGATTACTAATTCAATTTAGTCCTGGTGAACAATAATATGTTTATTGCCTATTTAAACAATTATTTGTACATTAGAAACTATACGTTTTGTAAATAAAACCTTAAAATGATGACCAAGGCAAACTTTAATTGTATAAAAAAAATACATAAAAACGTATCGTTTCCACCCTCTAACAGGGTCTTCTTCAGACGAATATTCACAATAAAATTTAACATTTTGTTCTTATACGAGAACGTAACGTTATATAACGTTATATAACGTATATATTTTTGTACTATAAAAGTTTGCCTTGGTCAGCATTTTAAGGTCTTATTAACATAGAAACAAGGTTTAACAGTAATACGTTTTGTCTGAAGAATTCCCATGTCCTTTGGAAGGAATGTTTACGTTTTTGATTCCATATGGAATGTCAGCGTTACCGTCAGGAGAACAATTTAGAAGGTACTTGAATGCAATGGTGGCACGGAGTACACTGTGAAAATGTCAGAAAAAGAGCAAAAATTGATATTTTTTGTGTATTTTTTGTTATTTAGCGTTGCTATTCTGTCTGAATTTGCTAATGCGAAGATGAGATGACATTGATGAAAACAACATCACGGAACTCGAAATCAGAAACCTCAGTTGCTAAAACGGCAATGAACTCGATGCGCTGACCACACGTGAACTGGCCCTAGGCTCTCAAAAGGCCTGTGAAACTGAATATAGTTTTCTTCTCTTCTTGCAGGTGGTCTTAGGCCACATTTTTCTTTTCAAGGTACATCTTCTAAGTACTATTTCATGCAATCAAATTTTCGTAATGTATCAGAAAAACTATGGACAGAAATACTTAAATTGCGATCGATTACAATATAAATTATGGATATTTGCTCGTCTGTTCATAAGAACCAGTAATCAACATCAAATGTCTCTTGCGACGTGTCAAGATACTACAACATTACATATTTGATTAAATAAAAAGAACGTCTTTAAAAAAGGATCAGTTATACAATGGATCTTGTCAATGTTACATTGTTGAAATCTAGCAACTTAACTGTGAAGCAAGCAATCTGTTTTATTGTTATTTAAGATGAATAAAGATGTTATTTAAACGTCTCTACAAAAAAAAACATGTTTTTATGCTAGTAACAACCGTAGACTACAAGAGAAGTAGTTGCATCATTTAAGTTAAATTGTTCATTGATGGTAAATAATTTAGTTGTAAATAATAATAATATGTGTGCGTGTGTTAGCCTCACTTGAGCTTCATTCCTTCAACATTAAGCCCGTAATGCTGGTCGAACAGAAGCTAAACAAAATTATAAAGTAAAGATTAATCGTAGTCAAAAAGGACTTACAGAAGTTAAGTGCTCATTGTAAAATGGCAAACACTGCAGCATATTGAACATGGATTCAGGATTTATATACTAAGTTTCAGCAATGAGGATTTAGACCTGATCAAGAAAAATTCGTGTTCAATTTACCTGTATCTTCTCTCGACTCTCTCTGTTTGGGATCAATGTTGATAGTCTGAACCAGATCAACCAGACTGAAGGATTGCCTAGTAGCAGAAGGCCTTTTATAATCCAACCCTTAGCTTTTCCTATCGTTCTTAAGCACTCCTCCCCCTTTCCAATCTCATCACTATCACATTATGAGACTTCATCACAATGGTCGTCAATAGTGCTGAGTGCCAACACTTTTTTCTATCATGTTCTTACCACGTAACTTTTATAGTATTCATATCCCCTGCCGCTGTTGATAATGAATTTTATTTTTTTATTAGTATTAATATTTCTTTATGTGCGTCACCGTGGAATGACCAAGGATGTATCGTGAAGCAAACAGGAAGTTAGAATGGCATGTTTTGTCCTGTTGCTGATGTTATCTTAGTCACGACAGCTGATGATCAGTAGCTCCGTCTATTTCGCTTCACTTTTTGACTCTCTCTGCACTCGTGCGTGTAGTTGGTTTCACGGTGCAACGTGGACTCACCTACAACCTACTTCATTGAGTTGGTGTCAGGCAGTGGCGGCTCATGATCTGGCTCTATGGGTGTACATTTTAGTCTCGCATCCAGAAATGTTATAACACCCCTGTCAAATACTCGCACCCGTTCTTGAGCACATATTGATGCTTAATATATTGGCAACCCAACTTTTGAACATTTTTCACTCATAATGAAGCTATGATAGAGTTATCATTCATGATTTTTTAAAATGGAATTTTTACGAGAAGAGCGATGTTATTGTGCAATATGTAATTCAGCATTCGATAATCTTACAAAATCACTCAATACATAGAAATACTCATCTACAATATCAATACTATTGTCGATTTGCAAAATATATTTCATAAGAACTTCCTCCTCCGCTCCGCTGATATTAATGAACAAGGAGAATAATAACATTGGCGTACAACAAGAAGCCGATCCAACTACAAAATGGAGGAAATCAACTGTTATCTATCTAGATGTTCTTTATTTCTAATGACAGACTGATCGAACCAAACAAATCAAGCGAATCAAGAAAATTACAGTACTCACTCAGTTCACACTGCCCTGCTTTTTACTTCAGAATGTTTCCTTCCCTTCCGCGTATACATATATTGCTGCAGTTGCTACAGACTTTGTAGCTAACTTCCCTCCTAAAATTCAACAACGTTAAATATTACACTATGTACAGTTTCCCTATTCATCAAGAAATCAAACAGTTTGCACTTAAACAGATACGAGATTTTGACAGCGCTAAACAATTTTGCAACTCAGTAACAGAAACACACAGTGCTAAACAGCTGGCTGATTCATGTACGTTCCCTTCGCGTGGGTTGATAATTCGGCTACTGCGCCACAGAGACAGTTTGTTTTGGCCAAGATGCACTAAGCAAAGGCAATATCAGGCATGTTTAAAACACCCGTCTCGCTTTCTGTTGCCCTCCTCACCTTCCCCTTTGTCTTCCCCTATCATGCACGGGACACAATTCGGAGGTACAATGTACCATTGAAATTTCCCTTTTTTTAAAAAAAAAAACAACTCAATATGCAATGATGTATGGGTTGGCTCGACTCTGTCGCACAATCTCTAATGGAATAGGTTGGCAACAAGCGCGACTCGGTCGACGAGAGTTGGCATCACTGATCGTAAGCTACTTCACCATCGCTCTTGGTGGAGCGGCGTGGGAACAATTGATGTTTCAAAGGACATAGAGTTCAATAAATAAGTATAATAATAATGTTTTGCATTACAGATTTATTTGGGTGTGCACTTGCGAATGTGCGAATAGGCAGAAGCCGCTACTGGTTCCAAGGAATATTTTAAACGAAAGATAAGCTTTCCAACAGTATTTTTCCGTGTCCGGCCTTAATTAGCCTATTCCTGTTCGGTTAGGCTTCTTAGTGAGTATAAACAAAAAAACATGGCAGCCTTATTGCCGAATCTAGTAGATTTGACCATATTATTAATCAACTGTGAACAAATATACCCGATTACTAAAATAAATTAGTTCTGGTGAACAATATTGTTATTGTTGCCTATTTAAACAAATATTTGATCATTAGAAACTATTGTTTGGTTATTTAAAACAAACGTTTTCTCTGAACAATTCCCACGTAGCTCTGTCCTTAGGAACGAGTGGTTACGTGTTTTTGAATCCATGTGGAAATGTAATAATAATAATAATAATGATGATGATGATGCCGGGACTCGAAACCAGAAATCTCAGTTTCTTCAAGGGCAATGAACTAGTTGCACTGGCCCTGGAAAGGCCTGCGACACGGAATATTGTTTTCTTATCTTTTTGTAGGTGGTCTTACACAACGTTCTTTTTATCGGTACATCTTGTAAGTGCTTTTACTTGAATGTTCCAGAAAAAATATGGACTGAAACACCAAAATTACGATTCAATTGAAATAAATATAAATCATAGCATTTAGTTCGCCTGTTTAGAGTAGCCAGCAATCAATACAGAATGTCTTTGTGCAGTGTTAGAAACCACAAAGCCTCAAATCTGATTAAATCCAAAAAGGAAAATAATTATATATATTTTCTTGTTCCAGCATAAATTATACTGATTTTTCCATCTGAACTTCGAGTGTGAGTCAGCAGTCTAATAAAGCATCTGCAAATGCAGTTCAAACTTGCCTTATGACGTTGTTGGTTGGTTTACTTATTTAAGTCTTGTAACATTTCAATTCTAACTAAACGCATTTCGTGACAAATATCCACAAATTATGCATTCACCAAACCGTAGTAGGATGAATAAAAGTACTTTATGTCAGTGTTTTCATCGGAACAAATTTGTGGCTTGCTAAAATAAGTTTATGACTCCAAGTCACGAATATGGAGTAGGTTACGAGAATGAGCAGGAAATTGCATTGTGTTGGTTTCGAAATACCGTCCTCTTATCTCTAATAAAATTATAAAGCCCCTCTATTACATTGAAATACCTGTAATGCGAAAGGATTTCCCACGCTATAAATGCTACCATGTATTTATTATGTACGTTACAATATTCATTGAATGCCTACCAAGTTTCCTCGGCTCTTGAAAATAATTTAGTTATAAATAATTGTTTGTGTGTGTTAGACCCTGACGAGCCGGAATGCTGGTCGAACATACCCTTTATATAATTGCCTAGGTATATAATAGAGATTAATTGTACACAAAGAGGATCTTCAGAAGTTAAGTGCTTATTGCAAAATGGAAAGTATTGCAGCATATTGAACATCGCGTTCAGATTAAAGATTTATATAAATCTGCAATTGCGACCTAAGTTTCAGCATTGAGGATTTAGATCTGATCAAGAAAAATCGTGTCGTACTTATATCTTCCCTCAACTCTCCTGCTCTGTAATCAATTTTGATAGGCCGAACCAGATCAATCAGACTGTAGGATTACTTAGTAGCAGAGGGGCCTTTTTATAAACCCATCTTTAACTATTCCTACCATACTTAACACCCCCCTCGTTTTCCAGTCTCATCATTGCTACAGTGTGAAATACCCACACAAAGGTCGTCAATTGATATAGTGTTGACCGTCAATTTCTTTCTATCATGTTCTTACGACTTGGCTTCTATATTCATATCCCCTGCCTCTGTTTATTCATGCAACTTTTGTTTGCTGTATTTGTTGCATAATTTGCGCACTGTCAGGTGGGTAAAATCAGTCTGCTGTACAGGGTCAACGAAGTTAGTAATAAGGTGCGCTTTATGCAGCGTATATTGATACACGTGCAGATTGAATTGTATATTGTGCTAATATGCCTTACGAAGAAACAAACTGCAGCAGTACTTGTTGAGGCCAGTGTACGAGTGCATGTACGTATTATAGTATCAGTGGCGTAGCGTTATAGTATGCCCAGGTGATGACTTTTTTACAACATCATTTCCCTGTATCATAATTTGATGAGCTTTCATTAAAGATTAGATAAAATCTTAATTTCAAGGTGATTAGATAAAAAAACCTCACGCACAAAATGATTTTAAAAATTTTGTTTATGAGTATTTTTGCCCATTTTTTGAAGTAACTGTAAGCAGATATAAAATTGAACACAAGCTTTAGAGTCACATATATTATAGGGTCATCAAACACACAAGGAAGTCAATTATTCACGATAATGTCATAGGACAGGATGAATCTCAGTGGGAGGTTGTCCTTGTTGCAGCAGGAGTTGTGCAAGTCTTGCATAACTTTGATCGCACGCTCACAGCACTGGTTGATTCGGGCAATGTTGATTGGAGACTCATCTGTTTTCCAGTGGGTTTTCAAGCATTTGAGACCTGTTGGGTAGTTATTCAGAACTGCAGATCGTTCATCAAAATCTTCAGCGTGGAACAATTGACTGCTGAACCAATGGTCAGCCCATGAGTAGGAAATGAATGAACAAATTTTACGCAGCCTGTTCCGGGTTTCAGGCATCAGAATAAACGCAAGAAGGGCTAGAATGGCACGAGAGTTCCATTGTGCATTGCTGATGTTTGGGATCTGTTGAAACTTCACGAGGGGGATCTCATTCAAGTCAGTGAAGTGACGGAAGACACCGTTGCTAAAGGCTGCTTTCAATTTATCATAATTGCTCATCAAATCCTGCACAAAGAAATACTCGATATTTGGTGATTTAGTCGAACCATGGAGCTCATCGTCCATGACAACGCGAAGAACGCGATCCAGCACATGGTTCTGGCAACTGATGAACTTGGGTTTGGGGTGACCTTTCTCTTCGAACATTTGCTGCAGCCGAACAACAACGCCTGTCTTCTTGCCGGTATTCACGCTTGTTGTGTCGGCAACAATCATCACAGTTGATCCCCACAGGTTGAACTCCTCTAAGACAACCTGGAGTCCTGCGATTGTTTGAGCTTTCCTATCTTTCAATTTCAGTACAGACAACTTAATTTCCTTTGCTTTATTCTTGAGGACCACAGCCTGATATTCAAAGCCATCAATGTGTTTGCCACTTCTTCAAATGAAGCGTACTCACCAAGTGCTTCTTCATCTGAGCATCTCTCGTGTAGATAGCCTTGTGAATTACTGACTGACATGGGGTTGGGATTTCAATGCCCTCACCAGAAAGCTGGCGGCACACCTTTGCTGCTCCGTGGGACGACAGCTTTCAGCTTGTAACAAGGCGTCTTGCAATGCCTGTTGGGTTATGCTTCCTTGTGCTCGTTGATGCTTCATTTTCATCCTCCCAAGGACTGTCTCTGCTGTGTAATTGTCGGAACAATCAGGTGGTTCTGAGCTGGTAAGTGTTGACACAGTCGCTTCCATTGCCTTCTTTCGCTTGGATGGGTGGATGGTCTTTGCACTAGCACGTTTGCAACTGGAATAACCAACCTGGCCCTTGCTCTCAATTTGCAGTTTGTAGAGGTTCTCATCCTCTTTGCACATCAATTCGCCTTTCACCTTGGTCACGTCAAACAGTTCATTCAATGAATCAAAGTTTTGTTTCTTTCTGCATCGCTCATAGTCTTTCAGAAGGTTTGCTAGTTTTGCACAAATGGCTTGATCAGATACATGCGGGAAGTTCAATGTTTTGCTCCATACGGCTTTAAGCTTCACAGCAATTAGACCGATCCTCTCTCTCCGTTCTTTGGCAGTGGATTCAAGAAATTTGAAGCGTCCAATGACGTGACTTTTCAGGGGCATGCGACTCCGTTCACTCAAGGGTGCTTCATAAATTGCCACGTTGCCTCTTCTTGATGGCGCTTGAAACTGGACTAAGTTCTTTGTCCAGGTTTCCTTGTTCTCCGTGTTAGAAGAGCTCTTCTTGAACGACATGTTGTCTCTACTCAGCAACTTATATAGAAAAGGCCTTAACGTAAATATTAAATACGTAACAAATTAAAGAAACTGTTATTGAGTTTCCATATATTTTATTTAAAAAAAAAAGAATTATAGAAAATAAAAAAAGACAGACACTAATAATATATTAGATGCTCAATTATAATTAGCGAGAGAGTTCAGTGTAGCTCACCAAATAATACAAGGATTTCTTTATAATATACTCTGGATAATGCGCATAGTTATAATAAGGCAATAATAATGTTGACACCAAATTAATCTAATTAAAACTCAACTACCCGCTTTGAACACCTCGCTTATATAGCAGTTTATACCACACTGCGAAACAGCTGAAGAAGCTTCCCTAGTAATTACGTCACCGTGACGTCTCAGTCCGGCCTGATGGCGCACGGCGTTCTATGATTTTCTGGAATATTCCATACAATTCTCTGGTGAATAAATTATTGCACAACTCCGTTTGCTGAATTATATTATATATAAATATTGTTAATACAATTTTATGAAATGGTAAAATGGCATACATAAAATTTAAAAATGGTTTGTGCGTGACCTTTTTCAATATTTCAATGGAATATACCTCATTTTAGTCATTAATAGGCAAAAGTTCATCCATTTGTGCTACAGGAAATAATTTTTGAGAAAAAAAATGAAAAAGTCATCACCTGCCCATACGCGTTCCCTGATTTAAAATTTCAAAAATACGTAAATGCTGTAAATATAAAGTAAATCTTGACTAATTTCATATATGTTTGACCTTCACGGCATTATAATAGCTATTTTTCGCGAGCCGCTTTCAACGCTCAACTAACAACTCTCGTTCCAGCATTTTTTCAATGCCTTTCCTGCCTGGACGCCGGGCAGGTTCGGCGTAAAGAACTCTATATTCCTTGCTGTCTTTCTGGAGGGAAAGCTTTGCCAGGCTTGGATCTCCACAGCACGCGCGCAAATGCTCTCTCGAACGCCAGGATATGGAGCAGAGGGCTACTGACGTAACTTTACCAAACTCAAATATACCATTTCTTAATGACCATTGTATTGTATAATGTATCGCACGAACAGCGATGTGTATTAAAAACTAAAAGATCGACACAGTTTTTGTCAAATAAGTTGGTGAAGTCTTCGTGGTAGAAGTTCAGCCTGTGCCTGCTCTACCACTTAACCCGCAAAACTATTCTTTTTTTATCATTATTATTTTTTCATTAGTATCTAACTGCTTAATATTGTGTCAATGGAAATGTTTAGCATTCATTTGAAAACTCTTAACGTCGAATGGTCTGTGGACAAAATTATTTTAAAATGTTGATCACCATTCCAAGATGCAATAAACAGTGGTCTGAATTACTAATCGGCACTGTTACGTCAGTAAAGTGTACGATAGTTGGATCATCCACCCACCTCCGTGTCAGAGTGTTTTGCACAGCGCGCCAAGACGACAGAGGTCCCGGGTTCGAATGGTTCGAATCCCGGCGTTATCACGGGTGTTCTTTATGAGTGTTCCTTCATCAACTTCATAAATATCATTCATATTCGCGATAGTATAGTATAGTTTGCTTGTAGTATAGTTTGTCCCAAGAATATTGTTGACAAAACTTCTAAATTCGTTTTGAAAATTTCGTGCCACCACCGGTGGACGTTTCCCTCGTACAACGGCCGTTTTATCCATTTTGCCCAGTGTTGTTCGAAACTTATTCTAACTGCTTAATCTGTTCATTGCGATGTGTTCATCTTCCAATAGCCCATCCCAATTCTTATTAACGGTACTGGTGATCTCATAGTGGTAATCAAAGCCGGATGATCACTGAAGATTGTAGGTAAAGGTCTAACTTATATAATTGTTGATTTCAACGCGTGGGAAATGTAACCCCCATCTAGTCGTGGAGTAGTATTTGCGATAACGTATGCATACCTTCGTGCATTTCCTGGTTTTTCTTCCCACACATCCTTGACTTTTAATTTATGGACTAAGTATTTAAGAGCTAGTGAAAAGTTATACCGGTGTTTGATCTGAATCAAAGAACACACAATTGAAGTCCCCTTCAAGCCGGCACTCCCTGCGATGCATTGCGGTACGTCTTGCACATAAAAATTACGCCTCTCTCTTCGGTGTCGTGATCCTGAAGGACCATAGACGTTAACTATTGACAAGGACCTTATTCTTCCGTTAGGGTCATTTTTAACTTTGGTGAAGGCTAATCCTTTACGTACTAAAATTGCTGTGTTTCCGTGCTACTGGGAGTGTAATTATTATACTCGATACATATGTGATGGCAATCTAAGTACTTTCTAACCACTTCATTCAGTAGTGCTACGTCAATACTTGAGTTTTGATGAAATCTACGGAGAGACTTTAACTTTGTTTCACTTTGCATTTTATATATATTTATGTTTGCCACCCGTATCACTTGCGTTTCTATTATCCTATTTAACACTACAACTAACCAAATTAGAACTAGTGTACACTTTATGTTGTTTATATTCCCCATAATTATTTGTTACACTGGTCGTCGTTTTCATGTACCACTTTCCTCACTTCCAGCACCGGTGTTGGTTAACACTGTGACGACTTCCTGAGGAGTTAGACTGATTTTTGAAGCACTGTTCTGGTAGTAGTTTCCCATTTTTCTGGTGGAACGTAGTTTAGCTACTGAATTTGCTTTTCCTCTAATTTGTGTTTCGGTTTTCTTTTAAGCCTACTTTGACTCACCTTTACTTTGTTCCTGGTGTCGCTTTCGTAGCTTGAGAACAAGTCACTGTCTTCTTCAGATTCCCTTTTCTCATTTTGGGGATTGGTGGGTGGGTCGGCGTGCTGTCGAAGGGGGTGAAGG
Source organism: Lepisma saccharinum (assembly GCF_977018435.1). Taxonomy (NCBI): domain Eukaryota; kingdom Metazoa; phylum Arthropoda; class Insecta; order Zygentoma; family Lepismatidae; genus Lepisma; species Lepisma saccharinum. The sequence goes on from NC_139232.1 coordinate 105,486,838, forward strand.
TGGGGGATGTTGTTTTTCTGCTTCTCTTCACTAACTGTGGTGGTTGTTGTTGGTTCTCTTCATGAATTTTCGTTATCGTGTATTGGGTTTCTATCTCTGGTGTCCTTTCTTGTTGTTCGTGTTCCATGTCGTTGTGACTCTGGTAGATCGGTTGCTGCTCCTTCTGCTGTTCGGTTGCTTGCAGTTGTGATGTGCTTGCTGTTTCCTACATTCCCGTCACTGATCAGTTTGTTCACAGCATCATCACTGTAAGTTCTATTTGCCAGTGTTCGCACATGCAATACAGTAAATTTCGCCGTTGGCATGTAGATCTCGAATGATCATTCGAGACACTCACATGTAGAGGTCTGACCTGAATTGATCACGTAAGCTTTATAATCATTGACAGCCAAAAAAAGAATTTAATAGGCTTTTGAAGGATATTTTTACCAACCGTACGCCACTGTGCACTGGATATCGGAATTTTGTGCTCCACGTTTCATCGGTAACATCTACAGTGCCGTACTCGCATAGTTTTTCACGCACTTGCATATTGTAACGAACCTGAGAGTTTAAGATTTTATATTTATAAGAAGTTAAGATTTTTATAATGTTTGTTATTTCAAATAATGTGCAAGTTGTCACAGATAATTATAGTTAGACTGATACAGTTGTAGTTGGAACTTTTATATATGTTTATAAATACGTCAAAATCTGTTCGTGTTGACGTCACTTTCTAATCTCAGCCGAGGAAGTGAACTAACCTGAATGTTTCTCACCTGACGACAGACTGAGTTTGAAAAACAATTGAAGGTGAAGAATAATAAGAACTTGGAAACGGAGAGAATTGAAGTATAGATTTTGGTTTTCGAGTTTTCTTCTTGCCGATAAGTTCAAAGTAAACAATTAATTATGTTCTTTGACTTTCACTTTATGTGAGGGAATTGCCCAACGTTAGTATTGAATGTTCTATTGTTTTACTGGTAAGTGATTATGAAATATACGCGATTATAAAACTGCGTTTTAACTTTGAAAACAATGTTGTGTTTCTTTTCTACCCAGCAAGCCCTGATGATTTGCAGATTCTCATGTTCCCGACTAAAGGAGTAGCGGACTAACTTTGGAACGACTGGTGTCCAACTGGAGGACGTTGCATAGTTATTTTGGCATACCAACGCGGGGCTCGAGTGCACAGTTATTTTGGTACAATTGTGGGGGCTTGAGTGCAAAGTTATTTTAGCAATTAAAGCGTGATACCCGGTTTAGTGCATACTGAAAGTCTTCGTCCATAGAATTCACGAAGGTGATATTGAAAGTTGTTGGAATTCACGAAGGTGAAAGTGTGATAGTGAAGTGAAGGTATTAACTGGTAAGAGCCATAGACAGTGTAGTAGAATGGAGAAAGACGCGACAGGAATGAATCTGCGAAGCAGAGGAAGAACGACAATGGATGCAGAAAAATTCTTCCAGTGTTGCCAATGTTTGCAGAGGTTTCATAGTAGTTGTGATGGGCAGGAAGTAACGTTGGCATCAAATAAAGAGATGCGATGCAAATCATGCTTTTCAGCACCAGAAACAGAACCAGAACCGAGCGTTTCTACCAAACTCTCATCAGATCACTAGCTACTTGATTGGTTGATGAAAGATAAAGCAGAGCGAAACCAGAAAGAAAAGGAGGATGAAGACCGTAGACAGAAGGAAAGGATAGAGGAGGAGAAACAGCGTAAGAAAGAGATGGCTCAGATAGAGAAAGTTCGAAAGAAGGAGATAATGGAGTTTAAGCTCATAGTTGAGTCTATAGAAGAAAAGAGAAGGAAAGAGAAAGAGGAGGAAGAGGAAAGGAGAAAGGAGGAAAAAGAAGAGGAAGAAGAAAAGAGGAGGAAGAGAGAAAGAGAAAGAGGAGGAAGAGAGAAAGAGAAAGAGGAGGAAGAGAGAAAGAGAAAAGAAGACTTAGATATTTTCCGTGCATTGATTGAAAACCAGGAAGAAAGGAGGATACAGGAAGATATAAAACTAAGGTCAGAGTTACAGGCTCTATTCTCTCAACATAAACTTGAACAGGTAGAGAGCATCAGAGGAGAAATAGAAAAGCTTAGTATTAAAGTCACTGAAAAGGTGGACGAAAGGGTAAAGGAAATTGTGGAAGAGCAGCTAGAGTTTTTAACAGTTCGGCAAGGACGGATAGAGAAGGAACAGGAGCAATTGAAGAAGAATATGGAAACCTGCCTTGAAATTGTCCAGTCTGGAAGAGAATCTGAATGTGACCCTCCAGAGAGAGTTCAAGAATTAAAGAGTTCTGTAGAGTTTATTAATGTAGCACTAAAAACCTTTGGTGAACGAACTGAACTCATAGAAAATATAGTGCAAGGACAGAAAGTTGAAATAAAGGAAGCTGGAGAAAAGGTTAATTTTCTCCATGAGAAGGCTAAAAAGATGGAAGTATCTCTTCGCCAAGAAATTCAGGAACAGACAGGTACAATTATAAGTAGGGTCAGTGAACTGCAGGAAAAGATCCATAATTTACAGATTCGACCAGAAACCTCTTCCGATATAGTGCCTGATCCAATCCAAGGACTGAACCCAGAAGCTACTGCCTATGAACCTCCTGTTGTACTTCCAAACCCATTCTTCCCCGGTAATACCACAACTTCTGATAGATGCAAGAGGCCTAGAGAAAAGGATAGTAATGACAGTTTTTCTCCTCGACGCAGAACAGAGTTTAAGATGTCCATAATGGCTGATATCGCTAACATTCCGAAGTTTAAAGGCGATATCGAAGCTCAATCTGCCGAACGATATCTGCGTGAATTAAATGTCAGTTTTGACTTAATGCAAGTGCCTGAGCACTATAGATTGGAATTATTACCTCGGGTTTTCACTGGCAAGGCTGAGCATTGGTTAGCTGGTAATATGGACAACTTTGTGAATTATGCTGATTTCTGTGCACGCTTTAAGGATGAATTTGCATCAGAAAAGGCGAAACAAAGACAACTAGCGGCTTGAGGAACCGAAGGTATTCTCGCCTGGCCCACGACAACTTAGAGAGTTTTGCCTGGAGTGTCTACGCAGCGTATAGAAACCTGGCTGACAATTTTGATGAGAGTGAAGTTCTTAATTTGATCATTGGACAGTTGCCGTATCGCATTCGGAATCTTTGTCTGGCGCATGCTCCACGAAGTGTGGATGAATTGACACACTTCTTAAAGGACTTCGATATTTATGATGACCCTGATGCCTGGAAGAATAAAGAAGACACTAAGAATAAAGAGGCTGCAGGCAATAAAAGTTTTAAGATCCGGAACATCCAGACGGATTCAGAGAGTCGAGGAGGAAATTTTTCACGACCTCGAAGATTCAACAGAGGATTAGGCAGGAGAGGTTTCAACCAGGATCAAAACCAAAGACAGAGAAATTTCTACAGACCTTGTCCAGAACAAGAGCGGAACTCTCCAGACGGATGGCGTTACCAAGAAAGACGTAGCCCTAGTCCGCCTAGACAGTACTCTCCACGACGTAGAGGTGACAATTGTGGTTCTTTCTCCCCAAGACATGACGTTGCCTCAGAGCAGGAAGAAGCAGTGGAGACTACCAGAGAGTTTCTGCACAACCAGCGATCCCAATCATGTCAAACAAACGTCGACCTTTTCTAAGTGCCTCCTCTTCGTTTAGGCAAGTGAACTCGACGGGACGTAAAATACAAGGATTATATGTAAATTATTTTTGCTGACCGAAAATGTATCTTCAGGCAGTCAAGTGCAAACAAATTCCGAATGTAAAACTGGTGTATTTTCCGGAAGACTCAAGAAGAGAGTGTTAGATGGTAGACAAGTAGAACTGGAAATCGGTGGTCTGAATTTTAGCACCAAAGAATTCATTTAAGAAGGTTTTGGTTCTGACTTCCTCTGGCAAATGTTTTTTCTAAAAACTGCACCAGGCAGAAATAAGTATTAAGAAAAATGCAGTTGATGTGTTGTTTGTTACCACTCCTGATCAAATGAAGGATGAATTCTCCAGATATATATATATATATTTAGTGCGGTACATCCGAAAGGTCCAGAATGAGGATAGAATCGGGATGTATAAATCCGTAGACCTCTCAGAAAAGGTCCATATAGTAAATATTTGGATAGATTCCTATAAGCAGGAGTTATTATATTGCTGGTGTGGAATTTAAAGGCATTATTCTAGAAGCACAGAAGCAAGAAGAGTGTTGAGTTTGAAGTGCTATAGGAAAGTACTGTTTCAGTTCATTGCTTATCGAACCCTAAACCGTTTTCTACAAAGTCTTTCTGGAGAAGAAACTAGATATATATGGAAGCCTGCTGTTCTATTAAACCATCATGGAATCAATCATTGCCTGAATTCACTGTTTATTGGTTGTTTAACTACCATCGATTACACTCTGTTTTTGATACTGTAAACTACGTTCCTTCTGAGCTGTTGTCAAATGAAGAGAAGTCAAGATTGAGTTATTCAATTGTGCAGATAAACTCTATATTTCAATGTTCTTTATGTACTCAACATTTTTTCAGAACTTGTAAATTGCAATTTCTTCAAAAATTTTACCCGGACGAGGGGCAATTGTAACGAACCTGAGAGTTTAAGATTTTATATTTATAAGAAGTTAAGACTTTTAAAATGTTTGTTATTTCAAATAATGTGCAAGTTGTCACAGATAATTATAGTTAGACTGATACAGTTGTAGTTGGAACTTTTATATATGTTTATAAATAAGTCAAAATCTGTTCGTGTTGACGTCACTTTCTAATCTCAGCCGAGGAAGTGAACTAACCTGAATGTTTCTCACCTGACGACAGACTGAGTTGGAAAAACAATTGAAGGTGAAGAATAATAAGAACTTGGAAACGGAGAGAACTGAAGTATAGATTTTGGTTTTCGAGTTTTCTTCTTGCCGATAAGTTCAAAGTAAACAATTAATTATGTTCTTTGACTTTCGCTTTATGTGAGGGAATTGCCCAACGTTAGTATTGAATGTTCTATTGTTTTACTGGTAAGTGATTATGAAATATACGCGATTATAAAACTGCTTTTTAACTTTGAAAACAGTGTTGTGTTTCTTTTCTACCCAGCAAGCCCTGATGATTTGCAGATTCTCATGTTCCCGACTAAAGGAGTAGCGGACTAACTTTGTGATGACTGGTGTACAACCGGGGAACGTTTCAATATTATGCACTTCCACTGGTAAATGACATACGAATTAATATCACTACCCTACCTGCATCGCTAAATGTCACATTCGCAACCGTCCCATTATGTAGATGGTTCATTTTACCGTGGTATTGTTCAAGCAATTTCACCACTGTTCGCAGTCGCACTAGTTTCAAATAAGCACATCTCCATTTGTCGGAATCTGGGTCGTAATAAAGGCATTTTTTTGGTAATTTTTCGATAACAGATGGCAGCACTGTTTGCCATGGCAACTGAGTGCAATGTTGCCAGATCTCCGCGTAAATATAACCAAGGTAGATACATACAGGTTGGTCGATTAGGGTACTCGATGTGAGGTGACGCCGTATTGGTTAGAGGTGAATTAGTGAATTAACAAAAATAGTAAATCAAGGAAATTGATAATCATCATATTTTAGTTTTATCTTCTTATTAGAGAAATAAGCAATATATCATCAGTGGAAAGTAGTAATAGTCGAAATATTAATATAAAATCCGTTGTTTTATATTAAGTATTTATTTTAATATTTAGAATATTTCAAACACGAAACGGGCCAATTGAGGACATTAATTTAAATATTTGAAAACATTTTGTGAATTCGTTTGAAGCAAATGCTGCGTTGACTGTACACTTCATTTTGTATGACAGTACTTTCTACCTTTGACTGGAGACTTTATACTGTGCCCCGACTATCTCTGCTGCAACAAGGCTGCACATAGCGCCAGAGAAGGTGGAAAGGTGGGGGGGATCGAGTGGGCAGAGCGAAGAAGTACACGATGCTGCCAGAGCTGGTAACTTCAGCCGCTATCCCCCGTTTTCTCTCACGTGTTCATTGGTACTCGTAGAGCTGTCTCGCGTCACTACTTGCGCAGAGACGTTTCCGTTCGCTTGCTGCAGCGAAGTTGTTTTCTTGTGTATGGAGTGACCGTTCCAAATATTCTTGGGTAGAACGCAACGCAACGCAACGCACCGTGCTTTCATTGTTGAAACGCCATTTACAAGATATTCTTTTCCGCACCCTGTATTAGTAAAATGAAGTTAAAGATAAAACAGATTTTCAAATTTTTCAATTATAAACATTGTTGAAAAATGCTTAAAATTAGTAATGTTAATTTTTCCACAAGGCCGTAAATTTCAGTTTCTTAATGTAATTTTGTTACAGAATTCCAATTGATACAAAAAGTGTTCCATTTTCTCAGGATGACGATAAGACCAAAATATATTTTAGTTTAAAATATTTTCGGGTATATTAAAATCTGCAAAAGTTCTTATTCGCAATATTGGAAGAAACCTGAAGATGGAAATTAAAGCTCAAGTTACGATAGTATAAGAAAATTATTTATTTGAGGACCTTGAATTAATGTCTTGAGTCCTTTTTATGCACAGATAGGCTAATCAGGACTGGACCTACAGTTTAAAGTGGGATCCGAACCACTTTGCAATGCGCCTCTACCAGTAGCGTACGCAGGATTTCATCAAGGGGGGTGTTATCTCGAAAACTTTCTACAAATTCACATTACCATTGTTTTATTATACTTTAATTAATTAATAATAATAATAAATTAATTAATAATTCTTATAATTAATTAATTAGTTTAATTACTACTAATGCAGCTGCTATTTATGAAAAAAATAGAACAAAATTACAATTCTTTTGTTTCAAAATAATTGTCTAGTCAACGGTTATTTGTATATGATAAGTGAGACATTTTAAGTGTGAAGAAAATCCATAAAAACAAGCAAATATATTAAATTTATTGAAATAATCGAAATATGAAACTCATTCAAGGAGCCGCGCTGGTCTAGTCTGACAACTTCGTGGGATATCCGGGTTCGATTCACGGAATTGGTTGGAATTTATCCAGCCTTGTCTCCGCACCCAGCCTATGGGTATCTGAGAGCAACCTTGGGGGATGAAGGCTGCCGGTGCATGGTGCTGATCACATCACCTGCAAAATAGTTCGAGATCAAGAATCTTTGGGGCTCACCACACCACTATGTGTGACTTCATGGCACGGTGCTATATACACGGGGGAATTTACATTACCTTTACCTATGGAACTCACCCAGGGTGATGATGAAGCGCGAGAATACATGTTGCTAAATTCCACTGAGTCTATGTTTTCGTTGTAAAGTAAGTTTATAGACATTCCAACACATTTATCCCTTCTAGGTGATTCACAAAAGACTTCTTCGACATTATTTAATGATGTGGATGTAGACTCAGCATCACTTGAGAGTTCACAAGGGGATGTGAAATCAGTACCGGGAAGAACGTTTGCAATAAGGACGAAGCACGGAATTTTCACAATTCTCGCAAGAGTCACTGCGCGACTTTTTGCAAAAGAAAATTGCAAAATTGAACTTTGCGGCCGCTTAGATTGTGTTTGGAATGTTGTGTTTTTCTTCATGCTGCATGGGAATAAAAATCCAAATTATTATTATTATTGTTATTATTATTATTATTATTATTATTATTATTATTATTATTATTACTGTCGCAGATCTTTGACTGTGATAAATTAGCCATTTTTAATTTTTTCTACAGCATTTTCCATAATATTTCAAGAGCTCAAGGGGGGGGGGGTTTAAACCCGGTAACCCCCCCTTGCGTACGCCACTGGCCTCTACCCAATGATATTCCGAGCCGTAGTTAGGGGGCGCCGAACGATGTAAATGAAAAAGAAGTTGTAAAAGAGAGAATGTCATGGCGTCCCGAGAAATTATTTGTGGCCAGTGCTCAAAGGTATTGCCACCCCCCCCCCCCCTCCCGCAACCCTGGACTGTAGCCAATTGTAGGGGGGCAAATATTGAAAAGAAGTAAAGCAAGGCTAGCAGAATATAAGAGAAGCAGGACAAGATGATACTCAAGATTGAATTAGTTTTCATATATTTCTTGCATTTTTCTTCCAGACGGCCAAGAGCACCTGATGGGGGGGCACAGAGGGGGCAATTTCTCCCCTTGCAAAAATTGTATCTGAAACTTTTCTTGCTAGCTTCGCTCACAATTTAGTTATTTTCTATAATGTGTTGTAAATTACTAAAGAGAGAGAAGTAAGACCAAAAGTGTACTTCAGACTGTTGTTGCTAAACAGTTTTGCTTTAAATGTATGAAAATCGTTTTGAGAAAAAGGAGCACATAAATGTGGGAGACAATTTATATAATTTTCGCTATTGGTTTGTTATGATGAATTCATTATGTAATATATTTGGAGCAATTTTACAATACCGGACCATTCCCCGATTTCGTTCATATTTCGCATACTTAATGATTTTGGGCTCCTAATCACGAATCTGTAGTTAACATTTGGGGTCACATGTAAAAAAATGGGGTCGTGATCGCAAGCGACAATGCACGATTCCTCATTATTTACCGGAAGATTTTTGTTTCCCATACCTTAAGAAACGAAATTACAACCCCACGTTACGGCCCGTATGTTTGCCTAACCTAAGCTAACCTAACCTTACCGTGAATGTTTTTTTGGGGCTATGCGTGAATGGTTTTTGGGGCTATGCGTGAATGGTGTGTGTGGCCTGTGATCGCAACCGACAATGCACGATTGCTCATTATTTATCGTAAGATTTCAATGGTCTCCATTCTGGTATGCGGAGAACGATTGCGGTAATTGAAAAGTTTATTATACAACTTCTGCACGCCAAATAACAATATCAACACGTCACCCCCACATGTTAACCTCAGATACTTCATCGGAACTACGTATTTTGTGAGTGTAATAAGTAGGATAGAAATTACAGCTGTGTCCGGTATTGTAAAATCTTACCATATATTTAAATAATATTCTTATATGTATTAAAGAAACATTGAATACGTGCACAATTTTGTGTTAAGATGTTGCATATGCATTTTCTTATTTTACGTCGCTCCATGTTGCATATGTGTAAAACATATGTTCTACATGAAAGTTACACATATCATATGTAAAAAAGGAATTATATTCGTAATTTTGTCTCAAAAATACAGTTTGCGTGCTTGTTTTCCGTTATTAGCTAATGTGAATATGAACGTGTTGAAAAGATATCAGACAAAAATGCCAATAATAATAATAATGTCATTATCATTAATATTCCTATTATAATTATTGGAACGTTTATCCTCCTGGTACTTACCGCCCCCAGACAAAAATCCGTGGTACTGCCTCACCATGTATCGAACCTCTTGAGTACAAGGCGACGACGTTACCACTACGCCATCGGGGAGGCCTTTATTTTAAAACCGGGAATAAAGGTAAACGAGCAGCACAGTGATTATTTGTTCGTTTCATAATACTTAAGTACAATTTTACACACGTTGCCTCCGCACAATGCCCAAAGTCCTGTTTCACATCTCTTCGCGAATTATACTAGTTTGTTCTGCAGCTGTCTTTGAAAGTAACAGTAACATTTTCGAGTAACAGCAACTGTAAACTACTTACGTTATGAAATTAGTACCTGAAATTCAGTTACTTTTCCACCTAACTAAATTGAAAGTTAGTTGTACACTCCTGTTCACTTAAAGTGTGACTCTATATAGGGTCGAACAGTTGAAGTATGTTCCACTTGATCTGAACAGAAGTGTACAATTACTATTTTTTCGCATAGAAAGGAATTTTCTTCGGTTCCATTATTACAATTTGTTGAATCATATGCTAGCCTGATGAATTAGTGATTATTGAAATCGTGAGACCGCCAGAACAATCTTATTTATTGCCAAGATCCAGAATGTATCTATTCCAAACGTATTTTTATTAGAATAATTTCGACATAAGGCTATATAATCTCCAACAATCCTTATTGGTATACCACACTTCAACAGTAATTCTGAATAATATATTGTTTGCGCAACAAAAATACAATAAAATACTATTTTTTCATCTTTAAGTAAAAGATGTGGATTTTATTGCCTCTGTATTTACATATAAAATATATTAACATAGTTATAATTATATGGTTGATTGATTTAGTTTATTTTCCTACGCTTTTCTGCCATTTTTGTCTAATCGCAAAGATGAGAATGAGTGATAATGCTAAGTTGTTGGTGGTCATCTGTGATGAAATTAATAGCGCGCTTGCATTTCATGTTCCGAACCACGTCTAACTAATACATAACTAACTAATCTTGAATAAAGTAATTGTAATAGTAACTAAATAAGATACGTTCTAAAGCAACAGTAATTATAACCGAATTAATTTCTCAAGTGATTAGCTTTTAATTACTTTTGAAAAGTAACTTTCCAAACACTGTTGATATCTTAGAGTTCAGCAATACTAAGATAAGAATTGTGAGAGAAGTTTTATAAGATACAATATGGTAAAAATTACCATTAGAATAAAATTCAAATCATGCAAAAATCATTGCATGAAGGGACTACTAAAACTATATATGGGGGATATACGTATAAATTTACATTAACATTTTTGTTTCAATGTAACTTCATTCTCCTTCTTGCTCATCCTGCAAAACATTATGTCGTTCTCTCATACATACGTATGCTTCTTCCTGTCTTGGAATCATCATCCCATTCAGAAAGCAATGAATATCCTAAGATGTTGGGCAAAATTTGCTGACTACTTGCCACCAGATATTAAGAAGTCTTGCAACATCATTTCTTGAGTATATTTTGGACTCTTGATTTCTTATAAGCCATCACCATTCAACCATGTATCTGCAAATTGTGTACAGTTCAAACAATCCACACAGACGATTTTGATTCCATAGAATCATATCCACAAACTTCCACGCTATTGGGTTGCCATTGTTAGTCAAATCTGTTGTCCTTTTTAAAAATTTCAAGGTATTCTTAGAAGACACATCAAATATATTCTCAAAGGTTCATCTGCAAAAGGAGCAAATAAAAATTTTGTTAATATGGTGTATGAGACTATGAATTGAACAAAGATGAAAAAAATCATTTACCTTACATTCTTGCAACCTCAGACAAGTTGAGTTAATAATAAAATGCAAACAACTTAGAGATGTTGTGTAATTAAATGTGAATTGTAACGACCCTGCGTAGTCACCACATTACGATCCTGCGTGATCGCCATAATCTTTAATGTATAATTATTAATTCTTACGAAATGCCCTGCAAGGCTTACACGTTTGGTTTATCTTTATCTAATTTTAACTGCATTGTTGTTAAGAATGAAACATATATTGTTGTGCATAGGTTATTGTAACCTATTTAGTTTGGGAAAGCATGCTAAATGCCCTGCGAAGCTTACGCATTCAGTTATCTTTTGTTTTATCTTATGCGCAGTAATTGTTGCTTAATATGTAACTTGCATTGTTGAATCTGTTTGTCTTGTGCATACATTGTAAAATCATTACTGTAACTTGTTTAGTTTATCACACAAATGTTAAGTTTGTATCGCCACATGCTAGTGGTTTTTACGATGAAAAACATGATAATTCTTAATACACGAGTTGCATCTCTTAAATTTAAGGGAGTTTGCATCGCTGCAGCGAGCTTAGTTCCGATCTTCTCCACCCGCCTCAGTACTACCACTAGACAGTATATAAGCGAAGCAGCGAGGCCCGGAGCTCCTCTGTCCGAAGGGACCTGGAGTGGAAACCTCACGGTGCCCAACGAAGCTCCAAATCATCGAACGTCGAGATCGCCGCGCCATAGACACGCGTTCGCGTGATGTCAGTGAAGAACCTCAACTTACCTGACCCCGTCCAGGGAAATAACGGAAGACGTCCAACAACCCAATCATCCGATAGGCCAACGAGCTCAACCATTCAGGGGGGACAATTCGTGTTACCACTTCCTCCCTCTGATAGGCTATCGAGGCAACCAATGATTGATACAGAACGCTTTAGCGATTCTGAAATGCACAATATCGACAACCGGGAACCTGAGGGCATTGCATCGGAGTAGGGTTACACATCAGATTCTGTTGTAAATGAAGAGAGAAGAGTATCCGCTCACACGGGAGCCATCTCCAAATCGCAAGGAGGGAAAATGCGCCCACCACGACGAGTATATTCCAGATCTTCCGAAAAGTTATTTATGAAGCCAACGGATAGAAGAGAACGTTATATGCAATCCACACAAACCAAAACCGTTGATCCCGATGGGTATCAACTCGTACCTCCAAGAAAGAAAGTTCCGGCCAGTACTGCGACTGCTGATCCACCATCAATAATTGAAACATCAAATAGATATGATGCGTTCACATCAGACCCACCGGAATTACCACATGAAAATATGCAGATTCAAACAGAGGTTGAAGATGAATTACCTTCCGTTTCCACACCAAAACCTACCAGAGAGCCGTTGATCTATGTCTATCATCAACCGGCACCTCATAATTTTGTCATGAAAACTATCGAAACTACCAAGATTAACCCAAGGGTGCGTTACACAATGGATAGTATACGTTTCCAATGTACTTCATCAAATGATTTCAACAAATTGAAAACCTATCTTCAAACAAACAGAGAAAGATTCGCCATAGCTGCGAATCGTCAAAATCGTCCACTTCGGGTTGTCATTCGACATCTTCCTATAGATATAGATACGAAGTTCATCATGTCGGAGCTCATTGAGTATGACTGTTCACCAAATGAGCCAGCGTAACCCAAAAGGTCCCGGAAGGAAGAACATACCACTATTCCAGATTACTCTCAAGAGATCGCCAGTAGCATCAACGATCTACGATTTGGAAAGTATTAACATCTATAGGATTGAGGTCGTAGAATATCTGCCCCCAACAGTCATACAATGCCATAAATGCCAACGTCTAGGCCACACCCAGCAACAATGTTTTACCATACCACGCTGTGTTAAATGTGGTAAACCAAATGAAGCATATAAATGTCAGAAGAAGAGGGATGATCCCCCCCACGTGTGCGAATTGTGGGGGAGTACATCCCGCAAACTTTAGAGGCTGTCGGATCTTCACTGTAATAGATCAACAACAGAGAAAACCTCAGATGATAACTGCCAGTCAACGTGTCAGAGCCACCACTACAGCTCCAGCAGCTTCGGCTCCAGCTCCAGTTTCAACATCTATCAGGCCCACTGAAGCAGCACGTTATACATCTTATGCCTACAGAGCTGACCCACAGTCTCGAATGGGACAACGTCACCAACCAACAACAAATACTGCGCAAGCTGGCCAAGGTCTGCAAATACTCCTGGATCTGGCTACCAAGATATGGCAACATGTATCCCGAGGACTACGAAAGATCTCCCAAGCAACCTCGGGAATGTCTATAATACCAATCATAATACAAATACTGATGGAAATGCAATCTGATGGCTGTTTTTAGTCGACATAATTTGCTTCAACATATCAATTTGCTGATATACAATGCCGATGGCATAGCAAATCAGACACCTGAACTCACTCATCTACTTTGCAATAAAAATATAGATATTGCACTAATTAACGAGACTCACCTTAAAACACATATGAAATGGATCGATCATCTCTCGTTATAGAATCTTCCGTGAAGACCGACTCCAACAAAGAAAAGGCGGACTTCTCATATTAACAAGACAAGGAATCAACGCGGTAAGAATAGCACTACCTACATTTAAATCAATTGAGGCAATTGCAATTAAGGTGCGTACTACTTCAGAAGATCTGATATTAGTTGCAGCGTATCGGTCTCCAGCTACAGTGCTGGACTATCAAGACGTACTACAATTGGACACACTGGGACCCAATGTTATTGTTGGAGGCGATCTTAATGCCAAGCATCCTATATGGCATTCTAGAATATCTAACCCGTCTGGAAATTTTCTACTGCAAGCGCTGCCAGATACTGAATTTTCTATATCTGCTCCACTGGACCCTACTTTCTACCCTAGGGGTAGAGGAACACCTAATGTCTTAGACGTACTTTTGAACAAAGGAGAAGGCATTAGTACTGCACTACTTGTTGAAGACGCTCTTACCTCGGATCATATCGCAGCTATTGCCCAGGGCATCTACTATCATAGGTTCCAGGCACTACAGGAACCCAAAACAGATTGGAATGCTTTTCGCCGGCAATCACATATGAGACTAAACCTTCATGAATCAATTAATACGGCTGAGGAGATCGATGAAGCAGTAAACAGCTTTACAGAGGTTATTAAAACATCTTGGAGCCGAACAACGATTACCATGTCTACTTTACCTACGTCAAACACTTCTCCAGTACTGGAAATTTTATTTTGTTTGACACGATGGGCCCGACGTCGCTGGTATAGAACTCAATCACCCCACCATCTTTACGAGTGGAGGTTGCTTGCCAAAGAATTACATAATTTCCTAGTAAGAGAGCGGACCTCCCAATGGGATGAGGGTCTACGAAAACTGGAACCACAAGATAGGCAATTTTGGAAGTTAGCGCGCACTCTCAATGCAAGAGATAAGCCAACGTTGAATTCATTAAATTCTCCCGAAGGACCTATAGTGAATCCTCAGGAAATAGTGGAAACTCTTGCAGACCAATTCCAAACGCATTTCAAACTTAATGCAGAACTTAATGATCAAGAAACAGAGCAAGAGGTTCAAAATATATACGACCAACTTCTACAACTTCCATCGACTCTTGATGCTCCACACGTAACACCTCGTGAAGTCCAAAGGCTGACAAAAAAGCTAAAACCGAAAGCAGCACCTGGTCTAGATGGTATTCCACCTGCGGCACTTCAGAATCTCACAAGAAAGGGGTTTGTGTATCTTGCCAAACTTTCTACAAACATTATACGACTGGGCTATTTTCCAACACAATGGAAAATGGCAAAGATAATAGCTATTCCAAAAATGGGAAAGAATCCGCACGAGAAGACAAACTATAGGCCTATAAGTCTATTATCTCATGTTAGTAAGCTTTTCGAAAGGGTGTTGTGCCAGCGTCTCACAGTTATTATAGACGAACATCAGCTAATACCAAACCACCAATTTGGCTTTCGGAAAAATCACGGTACTACCGAACAACTTGTCAGAGTCGTTGACTAATGCTCAAATTACAACTTCCGCTACCTCAATGCTACTTAAAAATTATGATGAATTATCTGCAAAACAGAAAGTTCATAGTAACTGTGCAAGGGCAGAAATCTACTTCCAGATCTATTCAAGCAGGGGTGCCTCAAGGCTCTGTCCTTTCCCCTACGTTATACTCATTATATACGGCAGATATTCCATATTCGAAAGAAGGATTACTAGCAACATATGCAGATGATACTGCATTGTTAGTACATGCAAAATTACTGTCCACTTGCGAAAAACGAATTAACAAGTATGTGCCAGAATTAATAAAATGGACTCAGAAATGGAAAATAAAAATAAATCCAACAAAAAGCAACACCATAATTTTTGTATCGAGTGGCGCTAGGGAGAAAATCAAACTCCAAATATTCCAGACGCCAGTCCCTACGGTCAATAAGATAAAGTACCTAGGAATAAGCCTTGATACAATACTGACTCTTGGCCACATCTAGATGAGGTGGCAAGAAGGGCAAAACAAAGAATAGGATACCTCATGCCTCTACTAAGACCACCAGCGTTGTCAATTGAAACAAGACTCCATCTGTATCAAATGATGATTAGACCTATATTATTATATGCCGGCCCTACAGGTCACAGTCCGCTAAAACACATTTACAGAAATTGCAATATGGAGAAAACAGAGCACTCAGATACATTGGTCATTACCCGTTAGCGACACGTATACAACAACTCCACGAAGACATGGATCAGTCCAGGATTGAAGATTTACTACATATTGCCCGGGATAACCTGTGGAGACGGATTACGATGCATCCAAACCCATTAGGGCAAGCTATAGGTCAAATAAAACGCAGAGTAGAGAGGGTTTCATTTCCCCGCCCATGACCGTTTATATAAACCAGATAAATGAAATGACAAGTTAATGTAATGATTGTGATTGTGAATGTTCATATATACTATGTAGTAGTGAGTAGATTTTGGGAATTTTCTGGGAACATTGTATATTGTACTAACGCGACAGTTGCGTTACTTTTGTAAAATATTGATGTAAAGAAAAGTAATTATTGTAACAGTATTGTAAATTATTGGCGATTCCAGTTAATGTCAAATAAACAATATGCTGGGATACACATATCCTAACGTCAAATCAAAAAAAAAAAATCAAAAAAATCCCGGAGCTCACACTGGTCGTTCCGATGTCGGGGAGGAAACACCTAGTCCCTAGCTTTCCGCAGAGGTAGAGGAAAGAACGAAATTGTATTCGATTCTTCATGCCCAAGAGATGGAACAGGGGGGAAAAAAGCCGAAAACATCAACAAATTAGCAAAAAAGACGATTCTACTCATAGCGAGTTCGACGACGCTGATTCTTCATCGTGACACAACAATGGTACGACCCAAGGTGCTCAACCTGAAGCCACTTCAACCGAGATGACGTACAAACCCTCTGTATTTCCATATTTCGTACGACAAGCGTTTTGATAGCTACTCAACTAGATGATCTGCTCAAGGGCAGAGCTGCTTTTACCTACAACAGAGGATGTTGCAGAGTTCACACGTACGACCAGAGGGATTTCATGACTGTTCGTGAATACCTTCACAACAAGAAGCTCCAATATGCTTACGGTTCGTCCGCTGCAGCGAAGCTAAACGTAATCATTCGTCTGATTCCGGTGGATGTTTCCACTGATGCCGTGTACGAAGCTTTGACAGCCCGCTATGGCTACCAAATCAATGGTGTGAGTCGCCTTACTGCCCCAGTTCGACGGCATCAGCAGCCGAACAATACGGACCAAGCTTCCTGTGGTACCACTTCGCCCAGACGACCATTACCTCTATTGTTGGTCGTTCTGCCAAATTTACCGAAATCTCAACGCATTTACAGGCTTGATCATATCGGCATGTATTCGATTCGAGTTGAAAAGTACCACTCGTCACAAAATCTTGGAATGCCATGCTTGCCAGAGGATCGGGCATGGACAACGCCACTGGTTCGCCCAGCCCCGGTGCGTTGAATGCGCAGGGGCCCACTTATTTTCTGACTGTCTGACTGCCTAAAGAAGGATCAAGGTATACCACCGACGTGTGCTAATTGCACACAACATCACTACGCCAGCTATAGAGGTTGCCCTCTATTCAACAAGGTTAAAGAAGAGCTTCGTGCCCAACAGGACTATAAACGACGTGAATCTACACGGCCCATTCGACAGGATATTGCCATGACGTTATCCGTCAAGGAACCTCGCCCATCAGCTCAGATTAGACGGCCCAATTAGAAGCCAGCTCTACGACGGATGGATCTTCCACGACCTCCAGCAACTCGTCAAGTCTCGCATCCAGCGGCAGCTCTGACTACGAAACAAGCTTCACTGCTAGACATGCTTCAACAACTTCCCAGCCAGACCTACTCCCAGAGCTAATCACGCTACTACAGGGATTACAGCAGATCCGAGAGGCATCGCAATCTACACAACGGCAACAGGTGATTCAACACCTAGATGACGCCTTGAAACCTTAACGTTTGTTGTGCCATTGTCTGTCCCTTTTTTATGTGAACACTAGCTATTTTCCGGATTGTGACAGTTACAACCGCTCGATTATATCGACTGGGAAGCAGGGTAGGTTAACCACACTACCCAAATTCTCATATTATATCTTGTGTTATGTTATGTATTAAAACATTATCGATGCAAGGTTGTAACAAAATGTTGATACTTGAATAAAGATTTATGACGAGGTTAAAAGCCGAGGCTTCTTCAAAGCCGAGGTTAGTAAAGAAAGATAAAATAATAATAATAACCCGGAGCTCAGTCGACTGCCAGATGCGAATCACCTGATTCCCAGATCTAATCTGGACGCTCCCCCAACCAGGTTCCAATAGGCGAGAAGCCAGAAGGAAGGAGGAAAGGAAGAGAAGCAGATAACCTACCTAACTACAGTTGGGAGCTGAGAAGACTGCCAGCGCGGGGTGAGGTTCGGGGGTGAACGGGGAGGAAGTGTGGGGAGGGAAGCTTCGACTTGGTGTTCAATTTTTCAGTGTTGCCAGACATGCAGAAGTCCCTGTAGGAAAGGGTGAGAATCTGATAATGGAATCGGGACTTACAGTGTGATGTGCAGTCTAGCGTTCGGAAAAGTTCGGAACCATTCGCGAACCTCCACGGATGATGTCAGCCACGGGACATCTCAAAGATCGGCAACGGCATAGGAATTCACACTTCTTCCGTGTTTTCGGAAATAAATTTGTTTTAAAAATCGAATGAATGTTCTGGCGTGTGTGTATAAGTAAATGTATATGTATAGAGCAGACTATATCTGGTAAACTGGGTCGCTGAAGGTTAACTATCAATAGAATTAACATGCAACGAAAAGAGGGAAAGCCGACTCGGGGGTTGAGCAAAGGTTTATTCAGATTTTTTTTTTTATTTGAGGGGTGTAAGTTTGTGTTTATGTGTGTGAAAAGGTATACTTAGAGCCAAAATGACCATAAATTTGTCCTTTTATAAAAATTGTGTGGGGTGTTAGGGCGTAGTTGGTGGATAAATCTATGGGGCCGAGACATTACAACTTCATGTTCCATAATCCGAAAGTTGCAGAAAAGCGATGCTACATACCAAAATGTAAATACAAACGAGGGAGAAAATGTACTACCCTGCATAAGTTAAAATTAATTGATCCATGTCCAGGAAAGAAGCATTAACAAGAGCTAGGAAATACACAAAAAGTACGCACACACCCTTACTTTCTTAGTCACGTTGGAAGCAGATTGCTTTGATTTGTGAAGTTTTATTCCATTATTAGTATTGCTTTCACATGTTACAATGTAATATGTTCCATTCATTTGCAATGCGTTTTCGTACCATGCCTTTTTTATTTATGCCGCTGCCACCCTGAAAGGAAGACGAGCTGGCTGCACACGGCGACAACAGGCAGGTCAGTTTCGCATTCCTCAGCCTCGCAGTCTTCTCAGCTCCCAACTGTACCAAGTCTGCCCAATACGAGCTTGAATGGACATTTCCACTCAATTTTTTTTACAACAATTTTAAAAACTACACCCTGGAAAAATGACCCCTGCAAGTTCTCGCGTTTCTCTGCGTCCAGTTTAAGGCAGAAACGAGACTTCCAAAGTTGCGAGGTTAGCGTTGCGCTGAAAACACGCCGCCGCCATGTTACTACGTCACTCCTTAGGGAGAGCTCGTTTGTCGTCTGCTTCGAGCGTCCAGTTCCGGATGGATAGCCCACGGTGAGCGAACACGTGCAGCAGTTTTACAAATCTGTACGGATTTAAATACTGGAAAAAGGAGCGATAGGAGAAAGGAAAGCTATGCTTTGTAATGATCATTCTTTTATGAAATATCCGTGCTGCTCACGTGCAAGGTAAATGGAAGGGTTCAGTTGCGTGTGTTCTCAGGCCATGCGAAAAATATTGCTTATAAAATTGGTTGCTGACCAGACACTCAAAAATATTTTTTAAACTTAAATTTATCGATATTTACCGTAACCTATGTAGTGCAAAATAGGAATTTTCACATTCTTCACTTTATTTATAAAGCCTATTTTACTTTCTTTTCAATAAATCAATTTCAGTTTGTGTTCCATTTCTGTTGCGCAAATTATGATCAAATATTTTTGTGCAGATAAGAGAAAATACACTGAGACGATTACATTAGTTGCACAGTACATATCTATACTTAG
Source organism: Lepisma saccharinum (assembly GCF_977018435.1). Classification (NCBI taxonomy): domain Eukaryota; kingdom Metazoa; phylum Arthropoda; class Insecta; order Zygentoma; family Lepismatidae; genus Lepisma; species Lepisma saccharinum. The sequence continues at coordinate 105,506,647 of NC_139232.1, forward strand.
TTTATGTATAATTATTACAAGAAAATAATGTGTATAATCATGGGCGTATTTAAGAGGGATTCAACGGGTCCAACCCCCCTCTTTTTTTGGTTCACTAAAATTACCAGTTTCCTTGTTCTATCCGCTTGTTCATAAAAAAATCATTCGGACTTATTTCATTCTTTTAAATTAGACGCGTATAGGACGGGATACGGATGGGAAGGAAATTTCGTAATTCCACACACCAGGTGGGACTGCAGACCAATATCTGCAATTTCCTGATAGTTTCGGAATTTCTGCGATAAGAAACTACATTGAGACAGTCAAATCAGTTATTTTTCCCCCTCGAATCATATTAAAGAAATTTGGTTCTTAAAAACGTAGTGACACAAGGTGAACAGAAAAGTATCAATACTAAGTAGCGTGACTACAAACACACAACTTTGTCGGGTCCAACATCCCGTCCCCCCCCCCCCCCGCTCCCCAACAAGCTTCCGGCCAGCAGTGTCCTGGAATTTCACTTACGAAATAAAGCAACCCTAATCTTCCCAAAAGTTGATACATCCCTCCCCCCGTGAACTATATATACGCCCATGTGTATAACAATATCCCATACTGAAATAGTACGATATAATTATTTTGAATTTTGTACTGCGAAAAAAGCCGCCTCATCTCGTTACCCCGAACGCATTAATTGGTTGGTTTACAACTTCACGACTAAGGATCCTATCGAGACGAGACATGGCAGCCTTGGTCTCGTTCTCGTTGAGAGTTGTAAATGTCTGTCTCGTGTTTATTTGTAAATGTCTCATTGACAGTCTCGTCTCAATTTATAAACATCCGTCTCGGTTTGGGAGGGCAATTCTCGTTCTCGTCTCAACTCTAGAAAAATATAGAATTAACAACGTATGCAAAGGCTTACCATTATAAATACAAAAAAAACTTTCTTAATATTTTTTTATTATTATTTTTTTTGACTCCTCGTTTTGACGGTACAGACCTCGAAAACTAAATATTATCCTGCTTATATATGCAAACCAAACTGCAGATTCAGAATTACCAGGAGTGAACTGGCGTTGTAATTATTATACACAAAATTCATGATTTATCTGAGGAAGTAGCATGTTCCAGGTTTGACTCTCGACCTGGGCATGACTGTTTTCTTGTGAGTGACATTTCATTGAACTGGAAATTGTTACATGGGAGGATGTTTGCTCGAGACTTTGGGGACAGCTAGGGGGATGCTTCTATTGTTAATGTTAGTGTTGCTCACGAGACGAGGCATGTTCCGTCTCATCTCCTAAAAGGAGATGGAACAAGTGAATGTTTTCGAAATGAGATGGGACAAGTGAATGTTTTCGAAATGAGATGGGACAAGTGAATGTTTTCGAAATGAGATGGGACAGAAGAAAAAGTTCGTCTCTTATCATGGCAGGTTGGGTGATACTTAGATTGCGCAGTTGGTGGTAGTGTGTGTGTGTGGGGGGGGTGTACTCCTGCACCCCGACTTCGAATACTGCTTGTAGTTATTCATCTTCATTGTAGCGATTAGCCAAAAGTGGGAAGAAATGTGATGTTAGAGATGATACATAATAACCATGCGTTCTCATCGTTGCGGTTAAACAAAGTGAACGGAAAAGCGACTTAAAAGTAGGCTAAATACAAAAATTTGCAATATATATATTAACTGAAGAAAACTGTCATTTACTGCAGGAAATTTAAAAACTCGCCGTACCTTTTTATACCGTATCACCTCTTATATTGCAGAAATTGGCCTGTAAACCAGTGTGTTCTAAAAGTATTGTCTTACAATTTGTGAATAAAATATTATGACGATAATAATTGTAATTCCAGAAAAGGCATTCCTATAACATTAAGTTCTTGCCAGTCAGAATTAACCTATGTATTCGCAATGAACAAGGCTGTTCACGTGTTCAGCCATTGACTGTTACAAGGTTTGCTTTGTCACCCTAATGGCAAAACCCTCTACCGAGTGGCTGAATTATAGTAAATACTACTATACTGCTAGGGCATAATTCATCTCCAAGATGTGGAGCACAGATTTTTGCACTGGAAGTTGTAAGATACTTGTTTTACACAGTAACAAGTGAATATGCTGTCGCTTCCGCGGCTCATGCTAAGTTGACGGGACGAGCAGAAGCCCCGCCTGCTTGCATTTGTAAGTGATGACGTCAGAGGACCTCCTGTCTGTGGAGAGGACGTTTTCAAATGCGTGACGTAGTAGGTGAATTTCAGCGGTGTTTGAAGGCGTGTTTCTCGAGAACCGAAACAAATATCGCCGAGATATTTTGCACATCTCATGTTTGTGTCATTATCTGTAAAATGAATGGATTTAAAACGTTTTTCATGTTAAAGTGGAAATGTCCATTGCTCCCTTAGTTCGTGGCAGCCTTAGCCCAAGTCTCCTGGGTGCTCTTGGACCTATCCTTTGTACCTTGCCGTCTCTTGCTACTGCCTGAACATACCAACGGACCTGTCCGTTCCCTTGCAGTAGTCCGAGTGACCCGCGGCGTCCTTTGTTCCCAACACGTTTGCGATTCCAAGGGCCCCCTGGCCTTCCCTCGCAATTGCTTGGGCGACTCCCACAGGCTCACGCCCGTCCCTCCCTGACTTGGGGTGATTCAAACGTTGTCCCCCCCCTTGTCGGTGCGGCACGTGACCACTACAAAGGCGGCTATTGGCTACACGCACGAATTGATGCCCCTGAATTAAATAAGGTCCCTAATACCCCCCAGGCACCTCACTGCGAGGAACAAATTAATCATCCCTGACCTCCCTTATCTTCTAGACCTTCAGAGCAGTGATGACATCTGGTGTAAGTGTGCTAAGCAGGTAATTTACAGGTGTGGGTAAAGATAAATGAAGTGTTACTGGTTGATCTTTTACATTTCCTTGATAAACCCTGCAAGTCCTGAGATACTTAGAGTACATGTCTACGGCTGATTACAAGCTAGCGTACATGGGTACACTTTCGCATCGCCTACTGGTGTAGTGTGTAGCATGCAGTGTGTAGCAAGTTGGTGGAACGTTGTAGAATATAATTGATCTAAACTGTTACATAATGGTTAACGAAGTGGTCCTGTTATAATAGAATTATTAAAGGTTTGATTCACGGTATCAGCTCACATCAGTGACTCAGATCTATCTTTACAGTTCATGTGAAATTTGACTTGGACTTCATTAGGTTATTGAATAAAATATTCGGAACATAATCAGGACAAATTTTGATTTCTCTGAAAATCAATCAATCTTACCCACAAATAAATGATTGGCCTTGCACTTGTAAAATATGTAAACTCGTAATCTTTTCTAATCTATACTAATTTGTAAATTCTCAGTAAACATGCAAACTATTGTTTGGTAGACGGTCAGGACTTTACCCTTTTAGCTCTTAGAGTGTACTTTTACACTTTAAATACATAAAGCATGAACTTATTGGAAATGCTGCACTACCATTACAAGGCGTTCAAAATTATGAAAGAACGAGAAAACCGAAGTGTTTTATACAGCTTACAAACCCGGTTTTCTGACCTGATTCTGTGAAAGAAGATAACAGAACGTTGTCCACAACTTGCACAAAATTCGGGGATCTCACATTAAATCTATTCCAATACAACCTAAATTAGCTTAACCTACTTAATGTATTTAACATTTGCGAGATTTATGAACCGTGTTCAAGTTTCGAAAACAAAAAGGAGAAAAATTTTGTTCATAACAGGTCAGAAACGACTCGTTCCAACCACGTACAAGGGCAAAGTGACACTATAATGAACGACTGATCTGTAATACAAATTCCGATGTACGTACATTTGAATAGCATCAGTGAAATACGAAAATAATCTCACAGGAACGATAGTAGAGCATTTTGTGCAATATCGATTTAATGCCAGAACATAATCTGTATGAAGGTATTTCATGCTTTAGTAATAATCACAAAACTGTAATATCTGCATTATGCCTAATTTAAAATAACATTCTCTTCTGATTTTACAATTGCAAAGAATTATCAACTTCGTATGTAAGGAAAAACGCGTGCTGCGTTGAAAAGGTAGACACGTTGAAGCGATATTCTCACAAAAATTATATCGGAAGGTACATCCTCAACATATAAATAAATCATACATTCTGCATCACTCTTGCATATTGCAAATGTTTTGCTTTTGATGTATTAAGCAACAAGCATTTAAATATAATACTTACCTTTGAGTTTTTTCCGATGTTTCCTTCTTCCAACATGTAATGGATTCGCAATTCTCTGGTAACTTGATTTAACTTTCACGATTTCGACGCACTCGCATTGATCATATCGTTAGAAAACAAGGAGTGAAATCTCGGCAACAGTGTTGGTTAAAATCTGCACCACGGAGTATATTGCAACGAAACGCCAATTCAAAAATTTTAATGATAAGCACTACTCCCTGAAGGTACGAAATGTTTTCATTTTTTCACATAGTATTTCAGATGCTTGCGGGAAGAGCGTGTGATCTTTGTTTCACCATGAAATCTTCCATACTAGTCGTAAAAGAAAAAAATGCACCGGTATTGACAAAACTACCACTTTAGCGCCATCTGTTCGCAGAAGTTTGAACATGACGGAGACATTTTATTTTCTGTTATTTACTTAAATATCTTTAATCGTAACAAAATTATAAGGCTCACAAGTTCTGGTGAATAAAACAATATTTTATATCGGAAAATTTCTTCCTTACCGAATCTATATTAGTTGTACGCTTATCCATTGAAATTTGGGCCTATGCTTTAACATGGCTTATCCATTGAAATTTGGGCCTATGCTTTAATATGGCTTATCCATTGAAATTTGGGTCTATGCTTTAACATATCTTTAGAACCCCCTTAAGGATAAACACTTCACATATAGTTTCATGAACGTCCATTGCACTGGGTTTAGCAAACCAGACGCAAAACGTAGCAGTATGGTATTTTATAGAATCATGTTTCTCATTTTATTTTTCGCTAAACAAAAGCACTAACACAGTTCTAGGTTCTTGTCCTATTACTTAAATACATTAATGAGCAATTACACATTCTAGTATATATACGTAGCATGGATATTTGTTTTTGCGGATTTCAAGTTGTTATTAAATGAAACAAGATATGGGACCAGCCTCCGCAGCGGACTGGTTAGCACAACGCGCTACAAGGCCAGGTGTCCCGGATTAGAATCCCGGCCTGGGCGACGGGTATTCCTTGTGAGTGTTCCTTCAACAATTCCATCATATCATCAATCATTATTATCTTCGCGATTAGCTAAAAAGGGCAGAAAAGCGAAGTGAAATAAACGAAATCTCTCAATCAATCAAGAAAACATGAAATACTTTTCACGATTAGACATTGAAACAAGGGTGTGTAAAAAAATTGTGTACATTCGTAGGGCATTTAAAATTTGTGTTTTTAAGGATAAAAAAAGCGTTTTAAGGTGTTTTATTTGCCACCTCGGTGGCCGAGTGCGTTCAGTGATCAGCTCACGATCTCGCCACTGACGTTTAGGGTTCGAGTCCTGGCTTAGACAGGGTATTTCTTTGTGTGAGTATTTTAATTTTACTCTAATCAGTATTTGTACCCATGTTCGCATTTAGTCTAAAATAAGAGCAACTAAAAGCTATGTGGGTTAAGTAAAATAGACAAAAAAGACAGAACTGTGCATACCTCTCTTATAATATGACACTATAAAATTTTCTTACGTTCGAATAAATGTTGTTCCGTGGCGTAAGAAATATTTTGCAGACTAAGTCCTGCCAAGCGCCTTTTCTCAGATGAATGCCTGGTCAGTGCGTCGAGTCTCATTGTCGCTGTGTTCTTGCTTTGAATACCGATGTCAAGTGGTATTTAGTAGTATTACATTCAAGTAGCACCCCATGTGTGGTGGGTCGACACTGAAATTTTTCTCCCACAGGGTTGATCGAACCACGGACATCTTGCACAACAGGCGTGAGTGCTAACAATTTGTCTACGCGGGAACTCTAATCTTGAAACTAGACGTGCTAAATAATTACATTTCTAATGTTTGAATTTGAATTTAAAATTATGGGTGCATCAGCATTTAGACTATTTTGAATCCGCCACGATATACGGGGTCCAGCTCCTTACCATAATAAATGACATAGCTGTAATATCGCATAACTAAAATCTTAAAACATTCTGACTTAGGTTAAAAGCTGAGGCTGTAAAAGGGGCACTCAGCACACATAAGGACAAAAAACAGGACAACACGCAGAATTATACTGGCCATAGAGTCAGTCGCCAGAGCCTCGTTAGTCTGTAGAAAGTGGTGCAGGGTGTACTTCGTGGAACTGATGTTGACAATTGGGTGTACGTACTCATCGTCATTTGAGACCAGACTGTGGATATAAAGAACGGACCACCGTACCGCACTCCCGTATCAATCATGCTACAGGGTGGATGATACGGAACGCCGCGATGATACGCGACAAATCTCGTATCAATGATTGAGACGGGACGGGGATACGATACGCTAGTTTGCAACAAGTGGATACCGCGCTTTAGAAGAAAGGAAGAACAAACGCCTTCTACCTTCCCTTCACTCCATTAATGTTGGGAATACGTTGCAGCGATTGTTCAAACAATGCTATCTGCGCTTACACATCAACAAACACATTGTAAGCGGCGCATCTGTTGGGTAGAAAGTGTAGTTATCTGCTAGACTCTTATGGTGAAGTCTTTTAGAATAGTTTAAACTTGACTGTGTAACAATGACGACAGTATTGAGAGTCAGTGAAATGGCGAAGCCAGGTACAACTGGCAGCAAGCTATGTCTAGATAATCTTTTAAATACTTGCAGCTACTTAGACTAAGTAGCTGCAAGTGTTTAGAAAATTATCTAGACTTTGTAAGTTCTTTCACAAGGGAGTTTCTTTATCTGTACCTTCACTGTCCCTGTTGCCCTCCCGTTTAGACAGAAATCTGACTTAGATGTCATTATGCAAATTCCCTTCTCATTTGCATCAAAGGTCAACAGCTCCCAAGTTTTGGGAACGTAAGGGAGTTTCGTTGCTTCGGCCGGGGTTGGAATATACTGTAGGCACTGTGATTGAATATTGTGCATTTTTTGTGTGATATAAATATCTGTATCATCTAAAGTAGTATGCAGTGTGCAAGGGATGATTTCAGTCAATTAACACTTCAAGACATGTTTTATAAGATGTAGAAGAATGTAGTATTTGTATGATATTTATAAATTTTATATAACTTAATGACCTCCCTCACACACACATAATTTACCTTTATTTAATACTGTTCTTTTTTTTAAAAAAAAGTGACTTGGTTTACAAAGCCCCCTCCCCTCTGATAACCCGTGAGCCCTCCCTGGAGATCAGTTCTAGCTACGGGCCTGCCGTACAGCCCAGTACTTTTCGTGCTAATGGATACACAAACACACACACACGCAATATTTCAGGGGAACGTGGAGTACCGAGAAGATCCTCTCAAAAACCGGTTCTTACCTCTTCCCCTCCCCTATCGAGTAAGGGGTTCCTGAGTTGGGAACATTCTACTTCAAACATTCCATATGAAAATATCAGTTCCTGAATTGTGAAATTTCGTCAAAGTTCGTGAGTTGGGACATCACTCCCCCACCCCCTCATCGCGTGCAGATTCGTTAATCTCGTCTTACGCGGTCGGACAGTAATAGCACCTGTTGTAAATCTAAGGATCATTTTCGGATAGAAAAAGTATTAGGCTACTGAAGTGCACATTGTTTATTCAACAAATACAAAAGTACTACACAAATACTGCTTACGTGCCACAAAACCTATAATTATATCATGTACCAATTGAGAGCATGTACTCGTACAATTAAAGCAGCAGTTAGTATTGTACTTTCTCATTGAAAAATTACACAAGAAAGGATGAAAAACTTCATCGGTGGATAACAACTTTGAATACAAATGACGCACGTTGTTCTAACGTCACAAATGTTACAATTAAATAATACTAAGAAAAACCTGAAAGCAAAAACTTTTACAAGTCCTCGTCTTCGAATTTCTGGTTAATTTCAGCCAAAACTTCTTTAATTTCAGAGGCGATCACTTGTGTCCTCGGAACCTGTACCTTTAGTTTCTCAAGTTGGGTCCTAACTAAGTCTTCAGCCACACCAAACTTTCCTTTATGGTCCTCGTATAGTTTGTTCGCCTGCAAGCAAAGCAACGACTGGTTAGAGATTGTGTGCACTATCCTCAGGGTAGACCCTGACATTTTGTAAGGAGGTCCTCAGTGACATAATTTTCAATTGTTTTACAGGTGGAGTAACATCACATAAAGGTCTTTGATTTTCTGGATATTAGTAGCTTTGCAAGTAAGTTAACAAATATCCTTGATTTTATGTTCAATTGTCATAGGAAATATTTAACTGAAGAAGAGAAGGTACGTATTCAAACATTAAAAAGTTCAGCTAATCAGGAAGCTGAGGATGAATTATTTCCATGCTCTTCTTGAAATTGCAATTATTTTTATTATTATTCCATGCTCATTTAAGGGTATGCTGTTAAGTGTAGGCTTATGTGAAATTATTTGTTTTTATTTTACTTCTGTATTCATTATCTTTTGTTTATTGTATATCTATGTATGTTATTAACTATGTAGGCAATGACAAGGCTAGATGGTATCAGATCCTATGGCTCCTTTGTCAGCTAAACGAAGGTGAAAGTACATGCAAGGACTCGAACATGAGAGGTACGGCTCACCATGCAACACTGACATCTCTCTGTCCTCTGGAATGAAAATGTATTCTTCCCGTCTCTCTTCTATTTATATCTTTATTAGGTCCACCTTTTCCTGTATCTTTCTATCTTTCTACCTTTGTTTCCTTAGTTCCTACTCTACTTTTGCGCTTTTCTTTTGACATGATTTATCTCCCGTTGTGTGCCCACTCTCTCTCTCTCTCTCTCTCTCTCTCTCTCTCTCTCTCTCTCTGTCTCTCTCTCTCTCTCTCTCTTTCTCTCTCTCTCTCTCTCTCACTATCTTGTACCTTTTTCCTCTCTCTCTCTCTCTCTCTCCATCTTTCTCGTTTCTGCTCGATTCTGTATCTCTCTCTCTCTCTCTCTCTCTCTCTCTCTCTGTCTGGTCGTAGATTAGCTTCTTTTGTTTTTCTATATGTTCTTCATTCTCCATTCTTTCCATCCCTTCTATTTCTCGCTCTTTCTTCCCCTTCATTTATTCCTATTCCCTACTCAGATTTTCTAACGCTCTTTCTATGTCTTTTTTACTTCACCTTAAAATACTACTATCTTCATTATAGCTACCACAAAATAACCTTCGGCCATAAGCCTTCGCGCCTCTTCCCCTCCATTCGTACAGCTCGGGCCATAAGGAAAGCTGTTCCACTCGACCTCTTTCCTCCACTTACTACTACGATGCACCTGCTGTTCTGCACAGGTTCGATCGTCAGCTTGGGTTCTCAACATAATAACAAATGAACACGACGCCATTAACCAGCTAAAGACCGCAACCTTTCGGATTTCTAGCCGCAACAGACACCCTCTTGAAAAATTATCTGCTGATGTCAATGAAATAATTCCGATATTCCTGCTGGCGAAATAAAGCATCCTGAAATGATATGCAACCATGCCAACGCGTAAAACAAATGGGTTTGACTACATGTAAGATAAAAGTAAACAGGAACAGCTTAAGGATCTCACTGTGCTGTTAATGCTTTGAAAGGGTTGATGATAATCAAGAAATAAGGAGAATGAATATTTATTATAAGAAAGTTTATTAAAAGAATAAAACAGTTCATACCTTGTCCAGATATTCCTGTGTCCTGATCCGCCCAAAACATTTTGAAACCCTCGTTTTCCAAATATCAGGTTCGTCGGCATACCTGGCCAAAAAATCACATGATATATATATATATAGACACAGACAAACATGAGGTAACATATTAGAATGATTTTCTTCAATAAAATATTAGTACGAATAGAAATTAAGGAGGTTCATGTAGGGTTCATCTTATAACTTTCAACTACATTCAATGCCGTAAAAAGAGTTTCCAGAAGCTTCTAGTAGGCTATGTAGTTCAAATATTAATTTCCCTTAACGACATATTTCAAATCCAGTACCTTTCACTTTAAATCGAGTTAAATAAGTCACACTTTGTGCTTCCAGTTGGTTGGTTGAGTTAACAATGAGGCTTATTTACACCTGTTACAATTTACAAAGAATAGGATATTTGAATATTACTACGACTCACTGAAAGAAAGGATAAGTTCAAGATGCAAAATATATTATGTCCCAGAAAATTTCTTATAGTCAAACAAGGTTTCGTTTCACCTACAGAGTGACTGTTTACATAAATCATTTGGTTGAGTTCTCTTAACAAATATATTAGTTTGACGTTACTTTTGTCCATTGAAACATTGTCCATTACATCGAAAGAAATGTTTTGTTCCGTTAAGAAAAACAACATGATACTCGTACTGACTAGTGTGACAAGAGCAAACATGGCGGATCTACAAACCCACACTCTTCGAGTACTTTAAAGTCGTGGAGATTTGAAACACTGATACGTACATTTGCTGGTAAGTGTAACAGTATTGATGTTAAATGTTGTTAAATATGTTAATTAGGAAGTGTAAATCATAGAAATATATACATACAGGCGTAGAAGTTCAATGCAAAATTTTGATGTGGTTTTGTCTCGTATCTTAATTTGTAATTCTTATGTAGTAAATATGTAATATCTGATCATGCTGAATATAAAATAGCTACAATACATTACAAGTGGTGCAAGCGTGTTTTACGTTAACACAGGCACAATAGCTCAGTCAATATAGCATCCTGAGTACCATACGGTCGACCTGTGTTCGATCCTTGGGTTAGATGATCTGGGCCAGGCATTTTCCCAACAGTTAAAATAACTTTTATAACAATTTACCTTTTGATTGTAAGCTACTGACGTAGCAGTGCAACGTGTATCGTGTTGGTTTCTGTCGTATATTGCACCTTGTTACATTATGGGGTCCGTTGTCTCACTGTACTCCGTCGAAAATTACTTTGTGCTTTCTTTTAAACGAGATATTTCGATCATTTATGTAATATAAAATTGGTTCAAACATGTGGAAACGCATATAGCTGAGACATTTAATCCCAAAATATCGTCAGCGTAAGTATCAACTTGCCATGCGAAGTTGTTTCTCCAGTTTTTATGAGTAAAAACCGGTTGTGTGCACACTCAAATAGCTAAAGAACACATCGAAAATTGCTATCAGCCCCATACCTAACCCTCCTAACCAAACAATGTAATATTATAACTGCTGTTGTGATATGCCGTGTTGGGTGCTACATTCACTTGCATGAAACTTTCAGGCTGTTCTACTTCATGTTAAAGTAACAGGTGTACTTCTTTTCACAATAACACAATTCTGCAGGCTAAAAGCAAGGGAACATGAAAAAAAATAATTTTCTTGAGAGGGTTAAACACATTGTTATGTTAAAAAGATCAAACAGCGTGAAATGAGGTTTTGAAATTTTTATTGCATTTTTATTCTTTCACTCATCAACATTCCACAAAATAAGTATTTTAAGCTTGTGCGCATGAAAATGGTGCATCGTGATAGTATGCCATTATGTTCCCTTTGCCTACTCGGATATTTCCAAGTTTAACCACAAAAATGGTTGCCAGGTGAGAAGTGAATAGTGTGATTTGAAATTGGATTGTAAATCAGAAGTAAGCGACATGAACGCAGCTGAAGCAACGATAATACCTGGTAGCGCAGGGTTGCCAGGAGTGTAAAGAAAGGCATCAAATGCAAGAGAGGCGCAGAATAGCAGTTTCTGAATTTCATCCTTTTTGGGGGGAGGGGGGGGACAATAGACGAAAGTCACTGGTATTACGAAAATGTATACAAGTACGGATACAAATGCAATTGTAAGAAGTAAAAAAAATACCATGGCCCGAAAGTGGTATTTCCTTTGGTCTTCACCAAAAAAGATTTATTTCTTAATCGTAATGATGATTAGGTTAAGCAATTGGATACAGGTTCAGTTTTTGTTGATAAGTAATGTAGTTACTTATGGTTTGCATGAACAATCACACTTGTTTGCTCTGGTTGTTAGGTTCAGTGTGACTTTTACAAATAGATATACAGGGTGACTGGTAATTAGATGTATTCTCTGAAAGGGGTTAAAGTAGAGACAATTTGCAATAAATTTGACCATATGATACCCCGTCCAAAAATTAGTAGTTTTCGAGATAATCGAATTTCTTTTGTTTCTTTAAAAAATGACAATTTTCCACATAAAAACATGAATTGAGAAAAAACTGCTCATTGTATGGAACATATTTCAGCGTTTTCTGATAGCTAACGAGTAAGTGGTTCGTTGAAAAAAGAGTTCTTCCCAAATAACAATCACTTGTAAGTACCGGGTGGGTCTAAACTTACAAGTGATGATAAAAAATGCACTCTTAGTTTACTTGGTAATGTATTAATAACAAAAATGGTATGACACGAAGCGTATAAATTACTTAAATTACTTCCTTGTGTTATCTGCTATCCAACAAGGTCCAAATGTTGCTAACATTCACATTTGTGTACAAGAAATAACACTTCATTCATCTTCATCTGAATGGAATCAATGAACAATACAATTAAAGAACATTACACGTCTTGCTCAAAGTGGGCACCTCCGTTACGAATGCAGGCACGCAGGTTTTTACGGACATTTGGTCTCTTAACTCGTGATGGGATGGTGTCCTTGATGTGTTTTCCAGCTGTTAAGATCCTCTCCCTGAGCTCTTCTTGCGAGTTTACCTACCGGTGTCTTGTCATATGGCTCCAAATGTAAAGTCGCAAGGCGTCAAATCGAGCTGGGCGTCATCATGCTGATAAATCATGTCACGTCTTGTAGCTAGAGGCACATCCTCCAACAACATTGCCATCCCGTTCCTCAAAAAATGTTCATAAGTGATGCCTTTTAAGATTTGGGTCAGGAAAAATGACTCGATCAAATGATTGTTGATAACGCCCATCCATACTTCTGCTAGGGCGTGCGCCAGTGGCTGGATGAAAATTACCCAAAGAAATGGATTGGCAGAGGCGGCCCGTTTCCCTGGCCGGCTCGATCCCCCGATTTGTCGCTTTGCGACTTTTACATTTGGAGACACATGACAAGACACCGGTAGGTAAACTCGCAAGAAGAGCTCAGGAAGAGGATCTTAACAGCTGGTCAACACATCAAGGACACCATCACATCACGAGTCAAGAGACCAAATGTCCGTAAAAACCTGCGTGCCTGCATTCGTAACGGAGGTGCCCACTTTGAGCAAGACGTGTAATGTTCTTTAATTGTATTGTTCATTGATTCCATTCACATGAAGATGAATGAAGTATTATTACCACTTATTCGTTAGCTATCAGAAAACGCTGAAATAAGTTCCATACAATGAGCAGTTTTTTCTCAATTCATGTTTTTATGTGGAAAATTGTCATTTTTTAAAGAAACAAAAGAAATTCGATTATCTCGAAAACTACTAATTTTTGGACGGGGTATCATATGGTCAAATTTATTGCAAATTGTCTCTACTTTAACCCCTTTCAGGGAATACATCTAATTACCAGTCACCCATATATAAAATCTGTGAAAAATCCCTAGGCTTAGTATGTTAAGCAGTTAAATTGTGAAAGTAGCTAGTCTAGTGTGTCAATTTGTTGTCCCCCCCCCCACACACACACATATACTACATAATAGTGGTGTCAGAAGTTTTAAAATTATGGAGTTATCGTAGTTAGAATGTATTCCGAAACGGTATGTTTCTTGCACGCTGGAGCTGCATAATTTGTGCTTGAAATGTGTGAATCAAATCATAATAAATTCATACATTTATACATGAATTAAATGTAATTTGGGGAGAGGGGGTAGGCTAAGCCTAATCACTTAACCTACTCCTGTGTATTCTCGATTAGCCTGCTTAAAAACTTTCATTCATTCTAGTACATATTTAGCTTTATTTAAATTGCTGAGAAATACTCAAGAATTAATATGACAGGAATCAATGGAATTATGAGCTTAGCCAAAAATAATATATTTTAAATTTATTTGTATCATTACTGAAGTTCAGAAATGTATTGGAGTGGAATCTGTAGATTAATATTTCCTTGTTTTCTGTATATCTTATAGACAACCAATAAAACAGTAAGTCCTGGCTGGCCAAAGCAATGAACCATGGCCAGAGGTGCTGATGCATTGCCATTACCTGGAGCATTAGGCAGTGCTACAGCAGAAACTGGGATGTACGCATATTCGTAAGCACTTGTCTCATTTATTTGTAAGGGAATAAGTTGAAAGATTTATAAACAATTTAAACTGCTCAATACTTGTTTCCTGTTATTTGGGTGCTACACACGTCTATCTTTCCCAGGAGCTTCATTTTTCTATTTTTTGCTGGTGTACACATAATATCCAGTGCTATTTCTTATTGACCAAAGGATATTTCCTGAGTATATTTTTATGATGTAATAGTTTCATAATGTTATCACATTGGTAAACGGTTGGACAGGGAGCGTTCTGTAGAATTTTTCCAAACTTCTTTTGAGGCCTGGGTAAAACTCTCGCTCAGATGCATCTAACGAGATGGGAACTATGTGTAAGGGTAACTCTGAGTAGAGGGCATTACAACTGCCCCCCCCCCCCAATCGCTACTACTGAGTGTGATATATAAGTATTACCAAGCAAATTTTCTCCGAACGTGTTTATTCTTTGTTTTAGACAATGATATCATACCTTCAAGGAACAAAATTGAAACAACATGCCAAAGAAGCTGCTGACAAACACTGTAACCACCAGGTGAAAACCCAGCTTAAAAACACCCAGGGTGCAAGAGAAAAAATCAATGGAAATAGTCATGGTTAATTTGCCGAGCAACACTCGTACATCCACTGAACAAACAAAAGAAATAGGATAATTTGAAAACAGTTTTGGTTAAATAAATACAAAAAAAGTTGCAAATTCCACAGGGGCTAACTGGGACTAGCCCTAACTGGGATTCGAACCACTGTCTACACTTTACAGAATGTTATTTTGACAATACATTCTGCAGCAAATATTTCCTTAGGTGTAAGGTCAGAATGTTTTTCAACATGTTGCGTGGTCATAGAATTTTATAATTCTAATTGATCTGACGAACGAACCAACCAGCTAACTCTGTTATTTATTATATTTTTCTTTCTTTCTTAGCAAATAACACCTTCCGTGAATCCACTGGAGAGCATTATCTGTTTCAAACAGTCGAGGATTTTTTTTAAATTCCTATTTTGATGGATTGCCAGCTGAAAAAGTAACCGGACACGTTTCGATTCAGGAGGATATGGAACATTGAATCAATATTTACGTTAACAACTCTTGTACTTCAACCTTTGAATGTCTCCAGAAATCTAAAACAGAAGAAATTTTTTTATGTGAACAAAAATGTTTTAATATGTACTCAATGTGTGGGTATGATCACAAAAAAAATCATGATACTTGATTATTCCTAATAAAAATATTATTGTTCCACATCAATATGTTTAATTGCTACATGTGCAACAAGAATTTTGGTACTCTTAAATTGCTTGTGTGGTATGTTTTTTTTTTTTTTTTTAAGCAGTGAGACACCTATTTAACTGCTTGTGCTCACACGTGTAAAAGAAGTTTCTAAAATGCATGCAATTTTCGCAGACATTTTGGAACACTAATATGTGCCTTAATTATTTCTCATGCATATATCAATGATGATATAATATTAAAATGATTTCTTTAATTGTAGTTCGACTACTTTTTACAGCAATTTAGTGCAACTGCTGTAACATTAAATGCCCCTGCGTTAATATGTTTTTGTATATTTGTGCACTGGAGTAGTGTAATGGTGGAAGACAATCAAAATTTAAATATATTGAGAAACTTCATATCATTAAAGAAGTATTCATACTTTTTTCCCTTTCTCTCTATCATTCATTGAATATTACGATGCATGTTAAAAATACAGAGGTTGCTCACACAGTGAACATCCCGCATAACAAACAAGTGCACACAGGCTAGAACTATTGTACAGTACATACTGTATTTTCTACAACTTATAATTTGGTAAATTCATAGCATTTTCAACATTCTTGCCTTGGTGGTGTGTTCTGTATTTCCTCTACTAGTTTTTTTTTTATGTTGTTTCCAGGTCTTGAACCTGGCTTGGGAACAGACTAAAATAATTCCTGTAGTAAACTGGTTTAACACAGTGTGCCACTTAACACATGCTGTCCTGGAATGGATTGCGTTCATTATGCGAGACACCATTGTGTATGTATTGTGTGTGATGTGATAGGTCTGTGAGCTGATGACACTTTGCCATGTGCTTCGCAACTACTTGACTACTGCTCCTTCAAAACCCATCATGAAATATCAACAAGCACAAGTTCACGCAAAAATAACCAAAACCACCCACCTTCCTAACATTTAATAACTTCCGACCACATGTTGGCTCTTTACATTGCAAACAATCTCACCACTCTGCGTGTGTGACAAAGGGTGACCTGTATTTTATCTTTTAACACAACAATAGGACTGATTTATATTTCTTTCCATATATCGAATGGTTTAACCCTAGAACACTAGTGTACGTAAAATTTATTTGTGGTGTTCTCTCAATTCCCTTCCCTACCTCTGACACGCACGTCCCTCCACCTAGCAGTGCCTCGACCAGTCTGTCAGACATAAGGAGAAGGTAAGTGCTGATCATCTTGATTTTGTGTGTTATGTTGTGCAATGTATGTCAATTTTGCGTAGCTCTAGTAAAACGAGAGAAATCTTTCACATAATTTTGACATTCGTAAATTCGACTTGGATAGTTAGATTTTGAAAAAAAGTTTAGAAGCATGCACTATTTTCTTGCAGGATTACAATATTGCATTGTTCCTTATTTACAGTGTTATGAATATTTTTTTGGTTTAATTTTCATTGTTTGAACTTTTCACCTTCATTCTTAATGTACATATTGGCTTGACAATCAAGACATTCTTTTCAAATATTATATGTTTAATAAAACCATTCTTCTTTGTAGCTAATCAGTGGTGATTTATTCATTCTAGTTAACAGTGGTTAGAAGTCCAAAAACTAGAATTAATAAACCATGTTTATACTTTTAAAAATGAAGAATAAAACCCCAATATAAGGTATATACGTAAGTTTATTTTCAAAAGGAATCGTCACACTGTTTTCATGATGTAGAGGTTGTGTTGAAAATAGATTGCTTCATGTATGTAAAATTCATGTAGTGCTAGTTACACTGAAATATGGGAACATGCTACTGTTCTAGGTTACACTGTAGTATGGGAACGTGCTAGTGTTCTAGGGTTAATAATACTTTAAGATGTTATTTGTTGTCTATAATATCAGTGTGAAGAAATGGAATATACCATATAGATTTTGTAGCTATGGTGAATATGCCTTTACGAAACATAATGCAAAAAAAATAATTAAATTGCAATCTGTATTTGCAACATTCACAAGGCAGTGCCTCAAAAATAAAGTTCCATTTTTTTTAGATAAGTGTACATTTCCTATGTCCATTGTAACCGGTGGTCTTGTTTAACATGTTGATCCAGTCGGTAGGATGTCCGACTACCATATAGGACACCTGGTTTTGGTTATCAGGATATGTGATTTTGGGAGGAAATTTTTTGATCTGTCCTAGTACAAGCAGCTATGGCACACATCCACCCTCATATCACTGGGGGTGTAAAGGAAGCTACAGCATAGTTCTGATCACATCTCCACTTTCGAAGATAAAAAGGAAATATATGGGGGCCTTCTATGCCCCTTTGCACCAGCATGCCGCTGTAATTAACAGCGAATTACTTTACTTCAGGATGGAAAGAAATCATTGAAGACTGGTGAAGGAGGGGGAAAAACTTAATTCACACAAATACATATGTATGTGTGTGTGAGAGAGAATTATTATTATTATATATATATATATATATATATATATATATATATATATATATGTGTGTGTGTGTGTGTGTGTGTGTGTGTGTGTGTGTGTGTATATATATATACAAATGTGTGTGTGTGCTTTTGCAGATGCTACCTTATGGGGACACTCGTCAGTTGTGAATCCACCTTGTGGGGACCACACAGACTTGTGGGGACCAAAGTCTGGTCCCCACAAGGAAATCGTTACGAAAATACATTTACAAGCCTCGGATCACTAGCCTTGAATTTTTGAGGAATGATAACGGAATTACCTAATAGGAAATACATGCAAGAACCTGTTGCATAGCATCCTTACTTCGGCAAATTTGTTTTTCACGTGTCCCCACAGGGTGGCAAATTTCAATGCAACGTGTGGGATGAGCTTACTATTTTCCACACCAGGTGGCAGAAAAGTAGCGTCCGCGTTACACACCCACACGCTCTGGTTTTACCGCCCTTGTTGGTACCCGGGGGGAAGTGGAGTAAGGGGGGAAGTTTCGGGTGGTGGTGCGGTGAGAGGAGGAGCGCTTACACGATTTCTTTCCGCGTAGACCTTGTGGGTACCGGAAAGGGTTAAACTTGACGAAACACACTTCGTGTGTACAAAATTTAATTCAAAACACATTTAAATCATGTTATTGGAGTAAACTTGGAGAATAATCCTGTAAACTTAAAAAAAATCTCTCTCTCTATGTGTGTGTGTGTGTGTGTGTGTGTGTGTGTGTGTGTGTATGTGTGTGTGTGTGTTTACAGATAGTCATAGTTTATGTTAAAAAGCAGAGTGTAAAATCCTGGGGTGGGAGAATTTCAACACACCAACAATTTTGTCCTACGAAAATTCAGTTGGTATAGGAAATGGTTTGCTACTTTATAAATACCTGATATGTATAAGTATATGTGTATTTTTATATACATATGTGTATATGCACACAAACATACACATCAGGTATTCATAAACTAACAAACCAGTTCGTTTACCAACTGGATTCTTGCAGGACAAAATTGTTTGTGGCGGGAAATCCCCCCCGCCGTCCCCAGGATTTCATTAATATTTTTAATAATAATAATTCCAACAAAATAACCTTTACTGCCAACAAGTTGATTTGGTTGATGGTACCAAGCATCTTGTTCAGAGAACTGGACCCAATTAGATACAACAAACAGATGATTTGGTTGGATGAACAAGATTAAGTCAATCAAATAATTTCGTACTCTGAACCTTCACGCTTTGCTCGCGTATAACAAACAAGGGATTTGGTTGCTGTAACTAGGATAACAGACTTTTTCCTCAGTGTAGAAACAAACAGGAGTTCCTGAAATATAATTCACGTCACCGAAATGAACCCCCTAACAGCAAATATAAAAAATACAGATACGCGAGTACAAAAATCTCTACATTATTGATAAAACCAGAGGCTGTAGATTGGCACTCAACACATACATCATCGATTAATACAGAGGATTGTTCTGGCTGTGGATTAATGCAAAGGGCGATATAAGAAAGACGTCTGGGTAATCAGTGATAGAGAGAGAGTCATAGAGAGGAAGAGATGCACAGCAGAGACAGAGTCGGAGGGGAGAGAGAGAGAAGAGGAGGAGAGGTGAACAGGCAAGACAGAAATAAACAGACAGAAGAGTCAAAGAGAGAGGGGGGACAGGAGAGGAAGGGATGGAGAGGAAAAAAATAAGGAATCAAATTCAGACAGAATTGTCAAAGGGGGAGAGGGAGAGGGCGATCAGCCAGGAAGAATGGCCAATGTTTTAGCAGCCAAGACATACTTTTTACTCACAAGGAATGCATTTCGGTACACATTAAACCGTTACTCACAGATCTTTCCATTGATCATAATGTTCCGCAAGATGGTCCAGAAGATTGTTCCAACCATAAGAGTTACTCGTCAATTTAATAAACACCATATTAGCCTGCTTCTTGGTTATTCCCTCCTTCCCCTCCAAAATATGATCCAGGACCCTGCAAGAATTAAAACACATAGTGAATTAGTGATCTATCCTCTCCACGACAAGTCTTAGGAATGAAGTCCAATATACCACAAGTATGAATGAAGAAATCTGTCACCAAGTATCGGCTTTCTTCACATTTCTCTCTTGAATATTTTATTCTTGAATGAATGAAACTTATTTTTATAGCAATTTTAATAATTTTTTTACTTCAGATAGAAATTATGTGAAAAATGTGGAGACAAGATGAAGATAAAATTTTACGCTCTATGTAATGTAAGGAGCACTTTAAAAGCTTAAGTCTCAATGTTCATTGGTTTTGGAGTTATGGTAGAAAATCGCCAGACATTTTCGTAGGGGTTTTCAGATCGTAATATAAAGTAGAAAATTGCAAGAAAATAAAAAATGTTTTTTTTTTATTACTAATAATAGACCATTAATTGTTTATTTCAAAATTAACATTGTTATAAACTTCGGGAGAGAAGGCAAGAAGTAGGTGATTATCCAATACACAGTTTTTAAAAAATGCTCTTACTCCATGTAGCTATTATATTTTGTTGTTAAATGTTTATATCCCTCGTTCTAGAAAAATCTTTGAAATGTAAGTTTCTCACATAAATATCTTGTGTTTGGAGTTCTCTAAATTGTAGGCGGATTAAATAGTGGAATATGAAAACATGGTAGACATAAGTTTCGATATAATTATTTTTAATTTCAGTTATGCTTTTGGAACACGAATTAAATAAACTTTATTTCCGTTGTAAAGTAACATGCAGAAATAAAAATATAATGTTGGCTTCTTTTCTAATTCGGAATGAATTTTTCAGGGAGGGTGATTTCTTTTTCAGAGACGTCTTTTCAATGTCACCCTATTTTTTGGTGGTTAATGACGAAACATTGGGCAACGCATAGCACTAGGTTTCACCTCTTTAATTCAAATATTTACCTCAAAGCCTGCTTGCCCTGTACTCCATCTACAACGAGTTAAGCAGAGCGAAAGAGAATGTCTTCGCCACTCGATTAGTGAATTCCATTACTTACTTTTGAACCTTGTAAGTGTCCCTAGCACAGCCGGCAATCACTCCAATGAAGTAGTTTCTGTCCTTAGGGTCAAAAGAGGTAGGTAGGTTGAGATATCTCTCGAACAGGAAGTCCCATTCCTCTCTTGATCCAAATTCTGCAACATTGCACAGGTCACGTAGATGCATGCTAGAAAAAAGAAAGAACAACTGTAACACAACATGAAAGTGTGTGTGTGTGTGTGTGTGTGTGTGTGTGTGTGTGTGTGTGTTTAATTGTTCAATTCAAAACGTGAACAGTGTGTTCCAGTTTCGCTCAATGGCTTATCAGCAGACGACAGTGTGATTTATGACACAACCGACATGTTACAAGAATTTCTGTTTCCCTTAATTTAAGCTGAAATGGTTTCTGTTGTACATGATGATCAACGCGAACATCAACGAATTTGGAACGTATATCCTTATGAAATGAAGTAAAAGATTTACTGTTAATGGAAGAATGGCAAAGTCGTGCTACATATTGAAGGTATCAATCTCTATGTGAAATTATATTTTTATTATTAACATTATTATTATATTGCGTTTGTAGTTAGACACTTTGGGTATTAATTTAATTTTGTCCATCTCTTACAGCTACGTATGTACCACTTTGCACGTAGCTTACTGCTCTATATGCAGGTTATTATATGTGTCGCATTACATGCACATGGGTTAGGTGCAGAGCAGCCTACAGGCTGAACTTCGCCAACTTATTATTATTATTAATATAAACATAAAAACAAAACACGAAGTGGATAATGGTTATACACAAAGTAATCTATTTACAAAACCATACAAAACGGTAGCATAATAAGAAATAACTTCAGGTTAGGTTAGGTTTAGTCATATTAGTCAATTTTAGCCACTAGCTTTAGTCCTATACATAAATAAATATATGTGTGGGAATGTACCATTAGATAAGTTACCTGAATATTTTAGGAATAAACTTAATTTCTTCTCGGCTGGCTGTTCCTATTTCAATTATTGTTGACTGCTGTTCATGCAGCCATCATTGATACATAGCAAATTTCCAAGATTTTAAATATTTTCAACAAAGATTTCCTGATTTTCCA
This sequence comes from Lepisma saccharinum, assembly GCF_977018435.1. Classification (NCBI taxonomy): domain Eukaryota; kingdom Metazoa; phylum Arthropoda; class Insecta; order Zygentoma; family Lepismatidae; genus Lepisma; species Lepisma saccharinum. The sequence continues at coordinate 105,528,710 of NC_139232.1, forward strand.
AAAATGGCGGACAGGTTTCAAATTAGATAATCTTGTGCTGGTAAGCCGTAATGCGAAGAGGATGAACCACGTGAACACAACAGTTGTACAGTCACGGACACTTCTGGGTTGTAATGATCACATTGAAAGTCATTGGAGCTGTAACAACCCGGAAGTGTCCGTGACTGTACATGCACTACAAACAAACAATAATCTAACAACAAAGCACATTACATTCAGCACTGCAGTTACTATTAGAAAACGTCATAGAAATACTCACGGTACTTCATTGTCGGGGTTCTCCAAATCCATCCACTTCTTCACTTCCTGCCTGTACTTGGCTACCTGCTCGCTAGCTCCGAAAGAACTCCTTAATCTTCGTACGTTTCTCCTCGCCTCCTTTCTGGATGGGGAATCCCCTTCCTGGTCCTCTTCTCCCAGCTCCTGATAGGCTGGGTTTGACAGGTAGATGAGATAATTCTGCAAAGCGTAGCCATATAAGAACATAGATACATAATGTATGTATAATTCTAGAACATATCTCACATTTGCTATCTAGACAATTTTAATTTCGACCGCCTCCGTGACGGAGTGGTTAACACACCGTGCTACGACGACAGAAGACCCTGTTTCGAATCCCGGCCTTGATATGGGTATTCCTTGTAAGTGTCCCTTCATCAACGTCATCATATAATCACTCATCTTCGCGATTAGCCAAAGTGACAGAAAGTGAAGTAAAATAAACCCAATCAATGAATCAGTCAACAATTTTAATTTCACTCATTGAAGTCACTTTTCACTTTTCTGTTGTTAGCGTGACGGTGAGGATGAATGATGATAAAGTAAATGGTGTGACAAGGACAGCCATTGCCATTTACCTCTGTCGTGTATATGCAGTGCTGTAGGTACGTACGTTCTTGATTGAAAGGGGTACACAAACCACATAAAAATATAATTATAGATACCTAATACATACGTATATATTGATACATATTGTATATATTTACATTATATATATTATTAATTCCAAAATAAAATATACCCACTGTAAATATTTGCAAGTGAGATCTGCTAAATTTGAGAGGAACAATGTATCCCTAATCCCTTCAGATTCGACGCCACTGAACAGGATTTATATTCCACTAAAGCAAGAAAATTATTAAAGATATTTCTTGTTTCATTATCATTCTATTAGACTAATAGCAGTAAAAATATAGCATTTTCCAAAACACTATTATAAATTTCATTAAAGAAATCTTAAAATATCAATTTGGTGTGTATTAAATTTTGGAAGACAGCTAGAAGGTAACTATTGAATGACAAATCTTGGCTAATTGTCAGCTATAAATATTATTTTTAAAATTTATACTTTTGGTAAGGGCTTTTCATTCCTGGACGTCTCGTGTCTTATCAAGAGCAACAAATTAATAATTGCAATATTGCTACTTAATTTAAATACACATTTAAATACATTTCTCCCTGCAAGAGTACGAAACTGAATATTAAAATAATACAACGACGCTACTTTATTTAAATATTTAAATGCAAATACATTTTAGAGAGAGAGAGAGCATAACTGGAGTCAGATAGGTATAGAAACAGCCATAGAGGGAAGCAAGAAAATGAAATTAAAATTTTAAGTAGGTAGAAAAATGTCTAAAACTTTATACGTAGGCACACATGAATGGACACAAGTCCATTGCAAATTGAGCAAAATCTTCAATCATTACGAACTTTAGGAAAGAGTTGTGCTTCATACTTCACATTCGCCAATTATTTAACTATGACAATACCTTGTAATGCTTCCAAGCGTCTGTACCGTCAATGGATCTGCCCAAGTGGTCTGCCATTACGAACGCCATAAACCATGGCTCGTCGGTGTCCAAGTCCCTCCTAAGGAAAAGCTGCAGCCGAAGGTGGTAGGCGTAGGAGAGGTCACGTGACTTGCCCAGGTAGGCAGTGTTGTGGATCAGCTGGGCACGAGTTAGGGCGGGGATGTTCTTGAAGTTGTCGCTGTTCAAATACCGGGTGATCAGGTCCCAGTTGTCTGTGTCGTAGTTAACATAGTAAAAGCCTGGAAGAATACAACAATGCTGTGAAAACTGAATACATATGTTGAAAGATCGTTTATACAATTCTCTAGTATAAACAAAATCATAATTTTTTCTTGCTGTACGTATTGCTCGCATTGTTGAATTATTTCTCTTGTAGTCTACGGTTGTTTCAAGCATCAAAACACAGTTTACTAAACTAAAAATAAATATCTGATGAAAGGAGAGTGTTCTCCTGAAACTTCACAACAAAAAACTGTGTTTTTATGCTTGTATCAACAGTAAACAAGCCAAATAAAAAAAATCATTGCGTTAAAACTAAACAAAGTGTGTAACGCCCTGCAAGAGGTACATCAGACGGGTCGATTAGTTTTGATTGTTTTATATACAGTATTTTGCTTGTGAACAAAAGTTGGCCAGTGGAATTTTGGTAGTGGTCCAATAGATGCATTCGGTGTGGAAAGGGGCTTATTTGTATCTAGGAACCTAATAACCGAAGACTGATTTTGGGGAGAACAAGTTTAAAAAATGGATGTTTTAATTGTGATGTCAGGTACAAATTTGTCATATTTATTAAATATAATATTGCATTAGGTGTGAGAAAGTTTTACTTAGCTTTTCTACCACTTTTAGCTAATTACGAAGATGAGGATGAACGGGATTAGATGAAATTGTTGAAGAGACAATAACAAACACACTTGGACAGCACAAGCTCCAAAGAGGAGAATACTGACCGTGAGTTCATACGTTAGAGCCTCAATAGTCTGCAAAATGCAGTCCAGGATAACAAAATGAAAGAGAAACTATTCTTGAAACTTGCCATGTGTTGCACAGTCTCAGCGATATCTATGAAGAGTTTCGTAGGTGAAGTCTCCCGATAATATCCCAATTGCTACAATAGATTCTGAATTCTATTTCTATAGCACAATGATAAGAAACAAATTCACAGAGTAGTTATATGACAACACAGCGATATAACTCACCTACATACTCAGGATTAGCAAGGATGAAGTTATTGCTGTCTGGAAGCCCTGTCTGGATCTCCTGTTCCTTCTCCCGAAGGAAGACTTTGGCTCTTCTGTCGTCAAATTGAAGCTGGTCTTGAGTTGTGAAGGGCACGGGAATAGTCCACAAGATGTTCTCATCTTCTACCTTGTACTCAAACTCAATGTAGACTTTCTGGAACGAGAAACGTACGTCGGTATCTGAGTTTATTCCATTCACTTTCTTTGAGTTGGGTCCACATCTTTAAATATGCACATCTGAAAATTTTTCATTATGTCTGCAATCGAATCTCGGGTATTCCGACAACCAAACGAACACTTCCAACCTATCATCATATTTGTCACAGTCAAGAACAACTGTTAAGAACTATAGTAAACTGAGAATTCGCAACAAATATGTTAACAGAAAATATTGTTTCTATTTGTGCAGAAGTTTGATATGATCCTCCCGAACCATATCAAAGATTCGGTCATATTTAATAGTATTCTTAATTATTTTACTTTTTATATTCACTATGAAAACGTTATGAAACATGATATATTTAATAGTTGAACTAATGACCTAATTCTGTCATTCGAGAAGTTTAGAATTTGTTATTTGCAAGCTTCTTGAAAGCAAAATCTTTCATTGTTGACAATTAGTAAAAAATATGTGTTCTCAGTTTTAGAATCAAACTATTATGAAAGCCATAAGAGCTAAATTTCAGTTGGAGTTATTAGTAATATAAGCCTTATGGACATTGGGAAGAAGTTTTTAAGAATGTGACAACTTTATAGTAGAGAATATTATAGAAACTTTAAGGATCATAACTGTTGTTTTAGACATAGAAAAATGAACCTTATGGAACATACTGTTTAATCTTTAGAATATTGCCATTATACACAAATTAGTTCTGCATATCACAGCTGTAGCTATGTTTATCTTTTGTGTCACGGGAGGCGCTCTGCTTGACATGCGAGAGTATAAATACAGCTTCGGAACCTAATTCAGGGGCATTTTCATCACCGAATCCGATGGATTAACATCTTAAATACTCAGGTCCCTTTATGGGAGGGTTCAAGAACTCAGTCTTCGTTCCCAAATTAGCTTAGAGACATAGTTATTCTGTCGTATGGGTAGGTTCGCCCTGTGGACATGCTAACATGTCACCATACGAAAGAATAAGTTCATTTCAACTTTATTTTGAAATTTTCTGAAATTTTAAATAAAATCTTCACAAAATAATGTTAAATTTCGACTCAGAACTTACTGTTATTCTGACGCATGGGTAGGTTCGCCCTGTGGACATGCTAACATGTCACCATGCGTGAGAATAAGTTAATTTACGATTGCTCACAACTTTGTCATAATTCAGTTTGATTTCTTCGAAACATATACGTAATATATCTTCAATTTTTTTGCATAAAGCAACAGGACTTAATGTTATTCTGCCGTATGAGTAGGTTCGCCCTGTGGGCATGCTAACATGCCATCATACGGAAGAATAAGTTCAGATTATTTCGTCTCCATGATTATTATTTATTGATCAAGTTATTCATTATTGATATCTGGCATGGTTAGGTTTCGCCCTGTGAACATGCTAACATGTTGCCATACCCGATATCAAGTCGATGTCTCTAATATTTTACGAATTATAGCAGTTTGTATTTCTGCATATATCTTGAAGCCAGACCATAATGTCCAATTTATATTAAAATCGGAGTCAATGCTTAAAACCTTCGCCAGTCACGTCAAAGTTATGCTTCATTATGTCAAGGAGCGTTCATAAAGTTCCAAGCAAGCGCCTGGTCGTCTTTAAATAACTGATATGATAGCTTGATCCATATTATGTAAATAAACTGCAAAAGCCGCGAAGATTTAATTATAAGAAAGAAATCCGTTCTGTCCTTTATTTATGGAGATCTGTAACTAAGATGTAAATTTATAAAAGTATCTTGAAAATAAACCATCTTCAGGAAAATAATTGACCATAAAGAAGCCTACTGAAGGCGCAGACCTTTCTTCGGAAACAGATGTTATTCATTTATAAAATCTCCCTTTTCCACAGCCTGTCAAATGATTTAGTACATAACAGTCGAAGCTTCATATCCCACGTATTTCTACTACTATACCCGTACCTGAGAGGGGTCAGAGTATCCCATTAGCCCACTGAGTTTTAGCCGAGGTGAAGAAACAGATGGCATAGGATATTGAAAGGTAATTGAAGGAAATAGGAAGGTAAAGATGAGGATGGACGATTTGTCTTCGTGATTTTTTTTTAATGTAATAGCTGCGATTGTATAGTTTTTCGAATGCGATTTATGCTCGAGGACGCTGACGACAGAGGGTGGCCTAAAGGAGAGAGGAACCGCCACAAAGCCTAGTTCAGTATGAGAGCAGCCTAAAGTGTCGCGATGGATGTTTCCGCTCACTTTCTTCGTCTCCTTCGAAGTTTAGAGCTGGCGATCGAGCGCAGGTCTCTCCCCAGCCATGCAGCTAAGCAATGATGATTTTAAATAGATATTATTTTTTTTATTTTGATTTTGAGCGTTTTCCCTCATCAGCTGTTATGTTTTCCTTCCCAATTTTGCTTAACGCTATGCGTCGCTCTTCATAGTCATTCACCTGTTGATATGTGTTGATCACGGCACGGATCGGCGGTGCGAAACCTTACAAGTTCTCAAAATATATTTCAACTATCTTGCAAAATTTGTAATACGAATTACCTTAAACACTACAATTTAATATTATATATACATAAACATTGTGTGTATATATAATGCACACACGCACACACATTTTGCATATGTCTGTAAGTGTGTCTATGCATTCTAATTCCCTAATCTATACGTTGTAAGCAAAGTAATGTCCATAGAGTATAATTAAAATATGGAAGCTTATTTTACCTGACTCAACGTTGCTGTTTTGTTGTCGTAGTTTCTGTTGATGGTGACAAGAGGAAATCTGGGGTAGTCGCTCCACGTGGTTGCCATGTCAGCAAATGATATCTCCTGCGGTAATGTTCCTTCCTCGTGACAAACGTCATCGTAAATTTGCCAGAAATACTCCTTGGTGTAGGTCGAGAATTTCCTGGTGAAGAGAATTGCTATTATAACTTTTGTAGTGAAGTTCATATACGATCCTCAATATGTGTACGAGAGGCAAAGAAAAGGTGAGAAATCGGTATTAAAAAAAGAACGTGGAATACCATGAAAAGTGGTTCTAATCAATAAACAACAAGACGAACTAATCTGAAAATTATTGTTTTTAATTCCGAATGCTATAATGTGCATATTTCATCAACAAAAAGCATTAGCATCTGTAGCCTATAGGCTTTACAGACAAATGTAGTCAAACCTTGCATCATGTTTCGAGCGTTTCGACGTGCAAACCTGTCATGTCAAGCTTGCTGTAATTTTGACACGTGGAAACCAGTTGGCTTGATTCAAGCTAGATGCAAGGTTACATCTTGCCAAATGCTTTCAGCAAGCTTCTTCACTTTACCTGAAAAGATTGTTGAAGCAAGCTTACAGTGTTATCTAGGATAAATCTAACAAACGAAATACGTCATTCACGACGTACTACCGGCTTTAAACTAGAGAAACAGAATATACACACACATTGGAAGAGACTGGAATAAGTAGATGATGAGGAATACAATGATATATACATTGAAAATACATATGCAAGAAAACAATCTGAATACTTACTTCTCTATGATCAACCTCCTAAGCGTATTCTGGTGGTTAACTGGAGAAAGAGTTTCGTTGAACATAGACAATATCACTCGTTCTGAAAAATAAGGAGCAACATGTCGGATAGATATTCTTTTTGTTAATGCTACACAGACACACACAGGACTAAATATAAAAGCAGTGACACGTGAATCAAATTTTAATCACGCACTATTTTGTGATAACCGATTCTTAGATTGAGAATTCTGAGACACGGTATGATTTCAGATCATGTTGTCCCTGAACTGTCATAGTGGGATCATATCTGACCTTAAGCAGCAGCAGTCCTGAAATATTCTGATCAAAGCTTGTATACTTGTTTCTCCTGAGAATTGACTATACATCAGTGAATTGTACGTATGTATTGTGTCAGCATTCCCTAATAATGTTCAATTGACACAAAATAAATAATTTTAAAGAAAATACAATCATTAAAACTGTTGAAGACTACCCCGTAAGAGGCCAGCCAACCGAGTGTCGCAACGAAACAATGTCGTGAAAACTTGTCAATTGTTGCTTCAAAACCGTCACCTTTCGCTAAGACCGCCAATCATCAGCAAGGACACAGTCAGACAGATTACAGTTCAAGATTTGAGAAAACGGAAGGTTTATTCGCGCTGTGATCCACACTTTTTTCTCCAGTGTTAAAAGATTGATTGACTGATTGAGTTTGTGTTTTAAGTCCACTTTATGCACAGCAAGGCTAATCGGGTCTGGACCTACAGCTTAAAGTGAGATCCGAACCACTTGTGCCTCCACCGGGTATCGAACCCGGGACCCCTTAATTACAAGGCGACGACGCTACCACTGCGCCATCGAGGAGGCCTCAGTGTTGAAAGACTAAGGAACTGCAGGTTGCCGAGATTTGATTGCCACAGTTTTTTTGGACAAAGTGCTTAATCACCCTCCGTATTCGCCAGATTTAGCACCCGCTGATTACCTTTTGTTTCCAACAGTCAAATCACACTTGAAGGGGTATCTGATTCGATTTCGGTCATCCAGAAAACCTCTGCGAACACATTAAACACCAATGCGAAGGGTGACTTCTACAGAGACATGAACAAGCTGTATGAACTTGAAAATCAGTGTGTGCAGTTAAAAGCGATGTATGTCGAAGGATAAACAATAATAGGGGTATTTCATTATTTCAATCAAATACTTTATATAGCACCAGTTATAATCTTAGTAAATGCACAGTGTACAAGAACTGTATTGACATTCTTGCCAGGCTATCCTCTTTCCACTGTTAAAGCAAAGTCAGTAAAATCAAGTCCACGTGACTTGCGAGAAATCTTATTGGTTAATTTCTTATGCAGGTGTTTTACACGTATGAATGTAGTGAGCATGACAAAATCGTACCACTTGTGGTATCTGTGGACAAGCTGAATTATAGGAATTAACTCGGAAAATTTCACACTTCTCGTTCTGTCTATATAAACAGCTGCGGTACACATAAATAGGATCAAGCCAAACTGATTTCGAAAATGTACAGGGCTATTAAAAAACTACCCCGTGGTTTCTTTATTTTATTGTGGTGAATTTAATGGGGGTACATCTCTGCCTGGTGTTCAAAAGTTTTTCTTCTAATAGTTTGGTACACAGCTAACCCCATACTTAGCCGCTAGGGTGCAATGCAACATGGCGGCGTCTGGAAAGAAGACATTCTAGGTCTTGCAATACCACGAAACAAAGTCTGCTGTGACCGTACGGCGACAATGGAGGGCGACATTTCAGAACTGAGAAAAGCATTCGTAAGTGGTACAATCATTTCGTAGCTACTGGTTGTTTGTGCAAGGGGAAATCCAGAGACCGACCATCAGTGGTTGCTTTGTTGGTTTGGTGTTTTAAGTCCACTATACGCACAGTAAGGCTAATCGGGACTGGACCTACATTTTATAGTGGGATCCGAACTACTATGTGCCACCACTGGGTATCGAACCCGGGACTCCTTGATTAGAAGACGACGACGCTACAACAGCGCCATCGGCGAGGCCCTCCGAAGAGACTGTGGACCAGGGTTGCTAAAGGTACTGGAATCCATAAAGTCTCAAGGGTTCTATTAGGTTCCGTAAGAGGACCGGAACCTCTTTTCTCATACAATTTAAATTCAGTCCAAGTTGCGAATTGTTTAATTTCAATGCGGAAATTGGACACTTTTTAACATGATCCGGAGAAAAGGTGCCTGGACCGTATTTAAATTCATCCAAAAAAAACAGTTGCCGAACCGTATTTAAATTAATTCGGAAGAAAGGTTCCTGGACCGAATTAAGATACTTTACAGATAATAAGGCTATTTACCATCCAGAACCCGTTTATGCTTGCTGAGTTTCTCTCCTGGACCGGAATTGAATTTATTTAAAATTCCTGGACCCTGCTGTGGACCTTGTCCCAACGAAGCCGAAAGAAATCAGCAAAAAGATGCAAGTCGGAAACTTCACCTGCCACAAACAAATGTCTGGAGGATACTCCACAGACCGCGGCTCAAGAAACTCAGTGTGATTTACTAAAAATCATCAAATTACATTACAAAAACTCTCAGATGTTTTCTACTCATGTACCTTGAGTTTGCAATGAACAGAAACCAAGGAGTTACTAATGAATAGCCCTGTATATATACATAAAAATGCTTTCATACCATGTCGTGCTATCCACTTTGGTTTCCGCGATATGTCTGACACATCCTCGTCTCCATAAGCAAAGAACAATGCGTACATGTCCGTCATTTCCTTGTGCATGCTGGGAACTGCCTACATGGAAGAATGTCAAGTTAGCACGCTAGAATTTGATAATAGAAGATTCACAGAAAATGCAAAAGAATATGTTAATAATTATAAACGTAAATAGGAATTGTAGCTTTCCTGGCTACGTGATTCCAACAAGTGTTCTTGGATACCACCATGTTAATTCGGCGTTAAATTACAACGTTTCGAGCACATACATTGTTCGCATCATCAGGGAATTTAAGAAATGGAGACCAATGTAGGGATAAGTACACGACTATGAGGGGACAGAGTTTGGACGTTGCCTTCCTATTGGCTCGCCTTGGATCCCGGTGTTCTTATTGACACATGACACAACACAATCCAGAACGAGTCAATAGGAAGGAAACGTCCAAACTCCGCCTTATCATAGTCGTGTGTTTAACCATAAAATGGTCTCCATTTATACATTCCCTGATGACGAGAGCAATGTATGTGCTCGAAACGTTGGAAGATAATGCCGATTTAACCTGGCTGGCAACCCGAGAACACTTGTGTGAATTATAAACGTGTCATAACAATTAGTTGCACAGTCGTGGAAAGAATTACTTCAGCTTAAGACTACTCGTATTAAGGCTCTATGGGGGAAGATTTTTTTCCATGACTATACATATGGTCCTAGTCATATCTTAGTAGCTATGGTCATTGCAATAGAGCCCCAAATTAATCGCCCACACCAATGAACTTTGCTATATCCTTACGTTGCACTATTGGACTTCATCCGAAGCAGACATTGGAAATTCCTTCTTCACGACACTATGTTTATAGATTGAGAAAATAATTACCACATCCACTTACCGCGTATTGAGCTTCGACGGCATGCAATAAGGCTAATCCATCTTGGAGCTTCACGTCGTCCCACCAATCAGAAGTCACCAGTCCTCCTAGCCATTGGCCTGCTAGAACTTTTGCAAGGAACAACTTTTCATAACCTTCTAGAAGTTTTCCAATGTGCAAATCCTTAGAACTCTTATAATCAATGTTCCTGTCGACAGAGACAACGTATTCATTCACAGTGCAATATATCACAATACACAAGTTTAAATAGTTCGAAAACAGTAGATTTTTTTTCCAAAGACGTTTAGAAATGATGGTACCAAGACAAGACTTCACAGTCTCGTTTCGTGACTGATGAAGCCAATCTCGTTCTTGTCTCTAGGTTCGAAACAATAGTTACAAAAACACACTTGTGATCAGGGTGGAAAAAAATCGTGATTTTTATTTAAAAATCATTATTGATGATTCATTAAATTAAATTTATTTTTAAAAATTTAAATCGATTTTTTTAAAAAAATAAGTTTAAAATTGCTTGTATGTTTTTTTGGCACCATACATATATATTCCTTTTCCGGAATGTCTGCGGTAAAGACTTGCAGAGGCGAAAGCTTGTGGGCAAGGCGAGACTAGGTGGGGAAGGGTGTGGAATACACAATTCCCCCCTAGTAGGCTTGCGAGCTGTCATGTTTACTACAGAACTACATAACCAGTCGAGTCGCCCCTTCTCGCGCGACCCCTTCCCTCCGCGCGTTCATTGGACGAGGCACACACCCGCAACGTGCGATCAGAACGCGTTCCCGTTCTCTTACACCAGACATTCGGGAAAAGTAATATAGATATATGTTTTCGTATAATGGCTGTTTCAAGTAAATGGCCCTGCAAAAAGAAATTGAACAGTTTGATTAGAGCAAATAAAAAATTGTATGTGAATATGCATTTTTCTGTTTCTGGTTCTATATGTATGAACCAACTATGGAATCGTTTGTTGAGCGTGTTAATGAAACTATAATACATAATTTCGCTAACTTTTCCTCCAGTGAAAATAAAACATTCTGGATTTACTATATAATTTTAACTTAAAATATTTTTTATAGTCCTTGAACTTAAATTCTGCAATTTTTTTAATGATAGTTTGCAAATTATCAGCTGCCATATTTTTCTTACAGTTTAATGATAATGACAGTATTTACGGTTTAACATCATAAGTATTTTGTATATTTTTCTACATAAATTGTTTGCTAGTTTTGCCTGCAAAAATTATTGAATTTTAAATCAAGAGAAATTTAAGTGTTTGCATTTTACATATTACATTTCCTCTCGTATGAGCTTCACCCTATCAGTACAAATATTTAGATTCCTTTCTTTTCCTTTCTTATAGTTTGATAAACACCATTTAATGATAATGAGATTAATGTACTTTCTCCAAAAGTGATTCTGATATCTACAAAATCCTTATGTACATTATTCTATAAATTATTTATTTAAAGTGATTTAAATCAGTGATTTCTATAAAAAAATCACCTGACTTAAATCTTGATTTACATTGCGATTTATATCAACCTGATTTAAGTCAATTAATTGTGATTAAAAATTTACTACTTAGGTATTTGGACATTAAAGAACAGTCGTATAACACATTAAGTATAAGGAATCAGCCATCGCCTTTGAAATGTCTAAGAGCTACTTACTCTACAAAGAAAAGAAAAACCCTTTGGAGCTGTTCTGGAATTCTCACAATCATGCAGCACACGCCACTAAGGAATTGCTCTTGCAATTACTATAAGCAAAATTCAAGGTCCTATAAATAAGCAGGTAAATATCTAATAATTCTGTGAATGTTAGTGACAATTGTTCTTCATTAGCATGCAATGTTAATAGGATATTCTCCAACGTCTAGTGCTTTAAACTGAACTTATTCCAACAAGCTCTTATCTCGTCTTCAGGTAAAATTTCTTTTTTGCCAGTGGTTGTAATTGAACCTCTCTTGATACCTAGTGTTAGAATAAGTATAGTTTAAAGCACTAGCCAATGGATAATGTCTAATTAACATTGCATGCTAAGGTAAATATCTGTTCCGTGTGTCTGAAGAAATCGCATACTAACGTATTTTGTTTTAGAAATATCGCACGTTATAGGCCACAATAGTCTCTTACACATAGCCACTTTCTCTTTCTCTTTTCTCCTCTGCTTCTCTTTTGGCTCTTATCGTTCTCTCTCTCCCCCTCTCCTTCCTCCTCAGATTTTCTCTTCCTTTACATTTTTCAGCTTCTTTTCATCTATCTCCTTGTCTCATCTTTCTCTTCTCTTTCTCTCCTCCCACATCTCACTGTGAGAGCGTGTGTCTTCCCATCTTTCTTTCTTAACCTCCTTCTCCCTCTTTCTCGTCTTGTCTCGTTTTAACAGAGGCCCTTCTTCTTGTTCTCTGTCTCGTATTGTCTCGTTGGTCTTGAAAAGATCCTACCTGCTTCGGTACCATCCTTATATAATCGGTTTGTCAAATGTTAAATGTGGCACGCTGTTTTGGTACGACGTTCCTTGTTCGATTCCCACCATGGGTGTTGTCTGTGAGTGTCCCTGCATCAATTCATCATATCATCACGCATCTTCATCTTTCCAATTAGCCAAACGCAGCTGAGAAAATAAAATAAGCCAAATTAATCAATATGTACAAAACCAACGAGAATGTAGGATTGAAATTAGAAGAAAATAGTTTTCTTTGTAATCGTTATGAAGTTAAATGTTTCAAACAGAACTCCTAGTATTCAGAGTCGTCCTTATAGTGCAAATAATAGTTACATTTAACATACTCTTGGCAATATAAAATCCGGTGCACTCAATTTGTAATTTCTTCATATCTCATCCTATACACATTACATGTCAACGATTTTACAGTTATGTAAAGCACACTCACTTCATGCTAGGCATTCCCCAACAGTCAAACGTCCAGTCAGACGTCCAATAACGCGATTCAGGAAGGAATAACACGTCCACTTTGCCCAGTGGATGCGGAGTATCGAAGTAGTTCTCGTAGTACTTGACGAGGTCCACCACGTACTCCGAAAGATACTCCTTGGTGTCGAGGGATCCTTTGGGGGTCCACAGGGCGACGTTGGTCACTCCAGCAGACATCTCTCTTTTCTCGAACTCCGTGAGGGCGATTCCAGCCATGTAGGTGGACATCGGAGGCGTCTTCTGGAAGGAGTCCAGCATCCAGCCTTCATGATCGGGGCTAGTTGGAGAAAACGAGGGAAAAAGTTACTCGATAAGATTTCATTACTTACACATTTCGTTGTAAAAGTGGCACATTAGGTAACCGCAGATAAAAATTCCAAGTGTAAAAATCAGCAAGTCTTGTCCTTGAAGTGTTCTATGTAGAAGTCCGTGTGATCTTGTGTTCACAGATGTTCTTCTAAGATAGAAATGCTTAAATGGAGACCGAGAGAGGAAAAACAAAAATTAAAGACGTAAAACAGAAAATGCATTGGAAATAGAAAGAAGATAAAGAAAAAGCGATAAACAAAGAGAAAGACGATAATTTAAAGGAGAGAGAGAGAAAGAAGATAAACAAAATGAAAGTTAGACAGCGAAAGAGAAAGAGAGAGAAGCAAATTAAGAGACAAGAGAAACAAAAGAGAGAGACAGAGAGAGAGTAAGTAAGAAGACTGGATTCTAGGACTGGGTGTCTAAAGAGAAAAAAATCACAAATGAATAGATCGGCGTACACAAACTATTCGGATATATTCAGATCCACTATGTGTTCACCCCTTTCCCATTTTCCACCGAGAAAGTCAGTGCCAATTTTCCGTTCTTTAGGTAATGTGGATCAAATTGTAAGAATATACAACTTTATTTGGTGCAATATTTTTGCAATGTAAGTATATGTTTTCAACAATAATTTAAAATATATCAAATTCTCATATACATATTACTCTGGGACAATAATTAAAGCAGAAAGTTTATTTCTGTTGGTTTGATTTGATGTTTTAAGTCCACTTTAATCGGGACTGGACCTACAGTTCAAAGTGGGATCCCAAAAACTATGTGCCTCCACCGGATAACAATTTTTTATTATTGATTTGCTCTATTTTACTTCCTTTTTGTGCCACCTTTGGCTAATTTGCGAAGATGGGGATAAGTGATGATATGACGAAATTGATGAATGGGCACTCACAAACATTCTTGCCCAGGCCGGGATACGATTCCGGAACCCCTGGCGTCGTAGCGTGATGTGCTAACCACTCCGCCACATGGGCCGACCCACCGGGTATCGAACCTGCGAAAGATTTTATTGCGGTAGAGACAGACACATGCAATCTCTCCCTTTCCTAGGATATACCAAAGAATATTTACAAACTTCCTGTAGGCCCATCACACTTTTTTGTTCCTACAGTTCTTATACCCTATAGAAAACACAAATTGCATCACTTGGTCTTTTGTAGACGTGAATGATACAAGGAATTGATTAAAAAAAATCAACTTACAGAGCTTGGGAAGAGGCGAGAGGTGTGTTGGAGAGGGCAGTAACTGTATCTTTCCTTCCGATGGAGATTTCAAACTCTGCTTTCAAATGGGGCTCATCAAAGCAGGGGAAGACAGTTCTGGCGAATGTCGGTCTGAAGTCGGAAATCAGGAGCACCCTGTGAAGAATATCAAGGGACCATTGTAACACAGAACTTGCAATTAGAATTAATATATCCATGACTATGCCCTAAAATGGCAATAAAAGATGTGCATACATTTGAATAAATAATTTTCTGTCAAATAGCACATCTTCCAAATAAGTTAAAAACTAAGAAAAGTTAATCATTTAAGAATTGGAACTCTGAAATTGAAAATTAATAATGGATATATTGTTTCCAATTGACTGGCCGAAGCTATTAGGCTGAAGTACGAAATGTTGTGAATACTCACTTCATATCCCCGCTTTCATTATCCACATAATCCTTTCTAAACCATCCTCGAGATGTTGATATTTTTCCGCTGAATTTGATGCTGATTAGGTAGTCCTTCCCTTCCTTCAATTCTCCGTCAAGATTGACGATTAAGAACTGTTCTCCAGTCTGGAACTCCACACCGGAAACAGCGACTGGAGTCTCTCCGTCCTTCACCTGGACATTCTCCGCTGGAATTTCTAGACCCACGGCATGCAGAGTGATGTTGCTGGAGGCAGACAGACACCTGACTGTGATGGCCATCTCTCCAGAGAAAGCATCTTCTTCCGGTTCAGGTCTAATGTACAGCTTGTAGTGTGAGGGAGTCAGATTTCCTGGCAAGCGAATGTCCTTCATCGGATTCCTGGTTTCACCGTTGACGTCTCTCTTCAGTCTGTGCAGAGGTTCTTCATCCTCGACCAACGATCCCTGTGACTGTAGGGCAATTGCAAGTAGTAATAAGGGCAAGAAGACCTTGCTAGCCCACGACATGTGTCTGGTCTTCATCCTCTATCTTCGGCGAAAGACTTTAGTGAAAAGCGTTCTTGGAGACAATCTTCTCCAGCGCTTGTTAACAATCTGCAAGGAATCATAAATAAGAACTAAAACATTCCAGCTACATGGTTGTATGATGCATGTTTGCATTGACTGAAACGCAACAATCATCTGACGCCTACATATTCTGGTCAGACGTAGGAAGAACGGACAACCGACAATGCACAGTTTACAAACTGCC
This sequence comes from Lepisma saccharinum, assembly GCF_977018435.1. NCBI lineage: Eukaryota > Metazoa > Arthropoda > Insecta > Zygentoma > Lepismatidae > Lepisma > Lepisma saccharinum. The sequence goes on from NC_139232.1 coordinate 105,544,661, forward strand.
CAAGGTCACTAGTTCCTTTCTGTTGATTATGTTTAAAACGACTTTAGACATTGCATGAATATTGATTGCGTCGACGGTACGCGACACCACTTCCACGTCACGAAGGCGGCTCAATCTACAACACTTCTCCTATTAAGCATGAATTAATATCGAGAGGTGCTATGCATGTGCCTGAAGATTTTGATGTACCCGGGAATTCAGACAGAGTGCAAGACTTCATACCAAATTTATCTTCCTTTCTTGTTTTGCAAGTTCTAATTGACGGTTTCTGAATTGAAGATTTAGATCAAGCTCGCATCTAACTTTTAATTGGAAGTTTCCAGATTGAAGATTCAGATAAAACTCGCATTTGAGTTTAATTTGGCAGTTTCCCAATTCAAGATTTAGATAAAGTTCGCAGCTAAGTTTTATTTGGCAGTTTTCAGATTGAAGATTTCGATAAAGCTCGCATCTAAGTTTTAATTGAAGATTTCTCGATTCAATATTTTGATAAAGCTCGCATTTGAATTTTAATTAATAATTTCTGGATTGAAAATTTGGTTAAACCCAAGTCTCGGTTTATAGTTACTTTCTGCATTACACTAGTATCTAAATTTACTTTCTCACTTTCAGAATTTAGTAGTGGCCGCGGTGGCTCAGTCGGTAACGCGTCTGACTACCATGCTCAAGGTCTCGGGTTCGATCCCCGGCCGGTTCAAATCCGGGAACTTTTCTAACGGTGGAAGCGGCCCCGGCGCCTACCCAGCGTCGAATAACATGGGTACCTGGGGGAAACCCTGGGGGGTAAAGGCGGTCAGGGTCGTGATGCTGATCACATCACCCCCACTCACGACCGGATCAAGAAAGTTTGGGGCGTTACCCCCACACCCCCTATACGCCTTCATGGCGTGGTGCTATGCACAGAGTAACACTTTACCTTTTTTTTTACTTTCAGAATTTAGTTCAAGATCTTTGTATCTATGAATGTTTAATTCACCTGTATCTACGAAGAGTTTTTCCTCAATATAGTCAGCGTGTTGGTCACTCAAACTTCAGCAATGAGACTAGCAGCCAGCGACTCATTAGTGACTCGCCCCCACCCCCATGACCCTCCATCCGGCACATCAGCGTCATATTCTGGAGCAGTCATATAGAGGTCAACAATTGTTATTGTGTTGAATACAATTTTTTTCATTACATGTGGATAACATTACCATAGAGTTATCGTGTCACAAACAGGAAATACACAATGGGGATTTTCTTCCGTTGCTGATGTTATCCAGTCACGATAACACTGTTCTACAAAGGTTTTTTTTTTCTTGTGTGAACAAAGTTTTTCTGAAGGAATTTGGTATGGAAAATTCACATCCATAATTAGAATTTCGCTATCAAGAATGCTTTTATGTAATATGGAAAAGAAAAAGAAAAATACTCATTTTACTCAGATTCACCGTTCGTGATAAATGCAGGGAAATGTCAGATGAGCAGCTGGTAACATCTGCTTCTGTTTCTGATGTTGGCAGTTCTGTTACTAAGCTACATGATGTACCTGCAAGTTATTGTCAATATACTAAGCATTGTATTTGCAGCTCTTGTTTAAGTTGATATACTTTGAAATGAACCACATAGCTTCTGCTACATCTGTGGAGAGTTAGCCTATTTCAAGGCAGAATAAGAGGAATTGATCTATCATGAAGAATTACTACAAACATTACCTTGGAATAGACCAATATAGTCTCCACCCCAGCACAAACATTACTAAAATTAGGCAAACGTGCCTATTTTGAAACTTAGCACCTACTGACTGATCGCAACGACGTTAGTGGTTTAATGAACATTCATACGTTCTTCTGATGTCGCAAAGAAAACTGTGAGATATTAGAAGCTAACTAACTAACTCTCTAGCTTCTTAAACCCAAAGGCTTATGGCTGTAGCAACACAAGCCTTCCATCTGTCCCCATCCTAGGCAAAATCTATTCAACATTTTCCATCCTTGTCGATTTCCTATAGGTTCACGGATATTAGAAGAAATCCATGGAATATAATGAGCATAAGTGCAAGATAATTTGCGACTTCAAGATAGTTGCAATGATATTGGGAATGCAACATGGCTACACAACGTACCCCTGCTTCCTCTGCAAGTGTCATAATTGTGACAGAAGAAACGCTACACAAAATAGGCCTTACGAAACCATTTGTAAAGGCTATGGATACAACTAGAAGAAGATTTAAGTGTATTTCAATCAATTTGCCTCGTCTTTCACCAGAAAAGAGAACGGAAGGCGTTTTGTGGGACCTCAAATTAGAGAACTTCATCAAATCCAGAGTTTGAAGCATGTATAACAGACAAAGAAAAAATAGCATGGATATAATGTTATATGCAATATAAATTGCAAAAAATGAATTATATTTTTTCAAAATAAGTATTATATAACAATTATGTGTGCGAATATTGTCTCACATATCACATTAATAACATTTAAACATAATATACTAGGATTCGAGAAAGGATGATCAAATTATTCCATGAGTTCACTCAGTATTCTCCTTAAAATTGCAAGCATTCTAGAGAAAAATAAAATCACGATTACTCGTAAACTATTCCTAACAGAGAATATCTAAACACAGATTTGAAAGCAGCTCAAAATTTGGAATATGAATCAGAACTTTTTCCTCCAGAAAAATAAAAATAAAGGATTTTGTTTAGTTTGTTTTTTAAGACGGTGTAATTGAAGGTGGATGATGATAGTGACTGTGGCGTTACCTATCGCACCAGAATCCAAATTACCATTGCCACAATGAAAGTAACAAGTAGGTCTGGTACAATGGGTCTACACGACTACAATTTACGTCCTTTCTTGTGTCTCATGGAAATATAGAAAATCTAAAGTCCGAAACTGACGGCAGTGATGAAGAATCAGTTTGAAAGAAGGAAAGGGGCCAATTCAGTGCAAGGGGTAAAATGTGCCACAAAGTATCTTTAAGCCGAATCTTAGATCGGAAGTTTATGTAGATCTTTAATCCAGAAAAAGCCTCTTCAAACTTAGACCCCATATTTATCTAAATCTTCAATACATAAACTGTCAATTTAAACTTAGGGGTGAGTCTTTTCTAAATCTTCAATCCAGAAAGTGTCGAGTCAAACAAAAATCTGGAATATTTCAGGTATATTGAAGTCCTGAAACCATATTCATGGATATGAATACTATGAAATTCATACATTCGGATGCCATGCCAAAATAATGAATTCAAGAACTCTTGGCGAAATTTACAATATGAGATCAGCCCAGGCCCGTAGCTAGAGGGAAGGCAGGGGGAGTCAACTGCCCCCTCTGAGAGCCTGCTTTGCCCCCTCTGTGAAAATACAGAACATATTCCTACCTAAAATTCTCACTAATCTTTACAATTATATCAAGTGTTACTCTAGCAACATAACAAAGACATACATTGATTTTGTGATTTATTAAGGTGTATGGGATTCCGTACAGTGTATCAGCATTGCGGGGAAAAAAATCCCTTCCAGATTCGGACTTCAGGAAATGATTTCTTAATTTTCAGTATGCAGAACATGTGACATTTTGAGTAGTCTTGTATCAAATGTGCTTAATGTGTTCGGATGTTTTTCTTGGATGTGTTGCTATTAACTTGGAACTGCTTAAAGTTTTGTTTCCCATGTCTACCTTTTGGTAATAGTGATTCATGTGGTAGAGAGAGGAGTGGATATTTGTTTTTGTTACTTAGTGTTCCTATACTGCCACTTCTAGCTAATCGCAACAAAGAGTGATGACGTGAAATTGATGAAGAGAAACTCATAAACAGTCCTGCAACCACAGGGGGACAGTGGGTATTTTCCCTCCCACCTTGGACGGAAGTCCATTCTAGGGAAAGCAAACATTGAAGTAAAAAAACAAGACTCTGAGAATCTAAGAATAGCAGGACAATTGGACACTCATGATGGAATTAGTTTTTACGTGTTCCTTGCATTTTTCTTCCAGATGGCCAAGGGCACTTGCAAGGGGCACAGAGAGGCAATTGCCCCCTCGAATTCAAATTTTATACAAATAAAAGTACATTTCCTAAAATTTTCTTGATCGCTTCGCTCGCAATGTCTGCTATTCTTATAGTCCAAGTTCAGAGTCATAGCTATGGGGCGGCGGAGTCAAACGATCTATATGAAAAAAAAATGTTTAAGAGAATGCCATGGCACCCTATTAACACAATTCATTTCTATGAAACTTAATATGAAATATTAATGATGGCACTGTAATCCAAGAAGTCATTGATCACTCAAAGGATTCCTATTTGTTTGTCAGGTGTCAGAACATGTATTTCAACTATAATAACTATAATACAATTCACACAATATTTTGCAAAAGGTAAACGTAAACAGTAGGCAAACATTGTCTGTAGCGATCCAAGAGTCTCCCCTTTGAAGTAAATAGAGTCCGTGGTGGACTAAGGGACCCATGTTTTAAAGTTTTAACAAGTACAAAAAAAGGTATTACAAATTTTTACATAATTCATCAAAGTGTAGATAATATGTAACCATTATTATTTAATAAATTCGATTTTTCTTGCATAACACAACACAATGGTGTTGTTGGATTCTCGTTAGATTCCTTTGTGCGTAAAAATCTTGTATGATTTTTAAAAGGCTCCCTTAATCAGTTCTGCAGAAAGACCCAAAGCTGTTGGTACATATTAATCGTCTATTAACATTATCGATCTGTAAATATCAAATAGATACAGTCCCTATTAGCCTATTTATGTTAAACTTTATATTCTTTGGAAATTTGAAAAGTCATTATCGAAATATTGCTATTTGATGTTGCTCGAAGTTTATTTTTCTTCATTGCTGTTTCAAGATATCATCCCTTTTCTGTTACTTATCTCTTTTGGGGGAGGGGGCAAGTGCTTCTGTGTACCCTGCTATATCTACCAATGCGACACAATATATAAAAAAATTGCCCCATCTAGGATTGACTTCGCCCCCCCCACCCCCAAAGAATTCCTGGCTACGGGACTGGATCAGCCACCATTGATAGAACTCGGTAAACTTCGGATTCGATAGAGCTGCTCTAAACACCATTTTTATGATTTGCTTTGGAAAGTTTATCTCAACCTACTTCAAGTTGATCGGACCTGGTGAATATTTTATTCCTTCAAAAGGGTTGCTAGGTGCCTGGGCCTACCAGAGTCAGTGGCTTGCTGTAGAATAAGCCTGCCTCTGTAGTGGTTAATAATAATAACTATACTGGTATATTTGGCATGGCGGTAGTACAGTGCTATGACACCAGGCGTTCGGGGTTCGAATCCCGGCTGGGCATGGATGTTCCTTGTGAGCGTCTATTTATCAATTGCATCATATCATTGTTGCAGAAAAAGCGGACATACCGGTCGAACTAATATAATATTTGGTATTTTATTTGAGATTGTTTGTTTCTGTTTAAAGCCCATTTTATGCACAGAAAGGCTAAATGGGACTGGACCTACAGTGTAAAGTTGGATTCGAAGCACTGTGTGCCCTCACTTGGTATCGAATCCGGGACCTAAAGACTACGAGGCAACAACGTTATTGGATTTCACCAAATTTCATATTTGTGATTCTTGCAGTGTATGATATAGCAGGAGGCACTAATATACAGACAGACGGTATTGTAACATGAAAGCACTTTATTTAGACATTTCAGTCCATAAAATATAACGAAGTTTGACAACAAGAAATAAGTTATTTGGTGATATGTGGAATGTCCATACCAGTAATTCCTTACATAATCACCATATGTTCATAAAAAATCTTCATGTTCTATATTATCAATTAAATTTCTTAAAATAGTGATAATGTAGTTACAGTTTGTGTCCAAGACAACATATGCAGCCTTTCAACATACAAGAATCACCCGGTAGGACGTCGTCTTGTAATCAAGGGGTCCCAGGGTTAGATCCCTCGCAGTGCACGTAATGGTTCGGGTTTCACTTGGGGGTTAGGCGTAGAGCTGACAACTCTGCACTGTAAAAAAATAATGTCAAGAAACAGCAATATAAGGCCATGGATGTTCCCAAGGTAAAATATTCCGTAGGTAAAATAGTCCCCCGTTCGGATCTCCGGGTGGGGACTACTTTGGGAGGTTCCTGGACTAAGGATAAGATCTACCTTAGGAATAAGGATATTAAATTAGGCACCTGGAATGTTCTGAGCCTTTACCGGCCTGGGGCATTTCAGTGTACAGTTAATGAAATAGTTAAGTATAAATTAGATGTAGTAGCTGACCAGGAAGTTAGGTGGCCAGGGGAAGGGAATTGTAAAACTAAAAATTATACTTTTTTCTATGGTGGTACTGAAAATCATAATTTTGGAACAGGCTTTTTCATAAATAATAGAATTATCTCGGCTCTTAAAACAGTAGAATTTATTAATGATAGGATATCATATGCAGTTTTACAGAGTAGGTGGTGTAAAATTATTTTAATAAACATACATGCACCAACGGAAGATAAAGATGATAATACTAAAGATGATTTTTATACAGAGTTAGAACAGGTCTTTGATAAATTTTCTCAGTATGATATGAAAATTCTGTTAGGTGACTGTAATGCACAGATTGGCAAAGAAGAGACATTTAAACCCACGATTGGTAAAGAAAGTCTTCATGAATTAAGTAATGATAATGGTATAAGATTGATTACTTTTGCAACCTCAAAGAATTTAATTGTGAAAAGTACCACTTTTAAACATAAAGATATCCATAAATATACCTGGTCTTCTCCAGATGGTAAAACTCATAATCAGATAGATCATATTCTCATTGATAAGAGAAGGCATACTAGTATAATTGACATTCTTTCACATAGAGGTGTGACTATTATTTAGTAATTGCTAAATTAAGAGAAAGACTCGCAGTGATAAATCATAAGCAACAAAATCTAAAAGTTTTAAAATTTAATACAGGAAAATTTGCTGATGAAAGAATTAAGAAAGATTACCAAATTAAACTGTCAAATAGATTTGATGTTTTGCAGGATTTAAATGATGATGAAAATATAAATCAAACAGACGTAAATAAGAATTGGGAGCACATACGTAATGCAATAGAATCAGCAGCTAAAGAAAGTATAGGATACCATAAACCGAGAAAAAGTAAGCCATGGTTTGATAATGAATGTCATAATCTAATAGAAATAAGAAATCAGGCTAGACTTAGGTGCTTAAATAACTTTGATGATACAAATCTAAACAATTATAATAGAATAAAGCGAGAAGTTAACCGTACGTTTAGAAGTAAAAAAAGAGATTACTTGAAAAGCAAAATTAACGAAATTGAAATAAACAGCAAAAATAAAAATATCAGAGATTTATATAAAGGTGTAAATGAGTTTAGAAAGGGGTGGCAACCTAAAGTAAACTTGATAAAAGATAAAGACGGTGATTTTCTAGCTGACCCAAGCGATATTCTAAATAGATGGAAGAACTACTTTAATGACCTTTTAAATGTCCATGTAGGAGATAAATCAGAAGTAAATGAAGTCCACACAGCAGAACCTTTAGTTCCAGAACCTAACTTGACTGAAGTTATAGATGCTATTAAAAGGCTAAAGAATAACAAAGAACCTGGCATTGATTTAATACCAGCTGAGTTAATTAAATATGTTGGAAATTCATTAATATGTCAAATTCATAATTTAATTTGTTTAATATGGAATAAAGAAGAAAGCCCTCAACAGTGGAAAGAATCTTTAATTGTTCCTGTGTTTAAGAAAGGTGATAAAATGAACTACAATAATTACCGTGGAATTACTCTACTCTCAACAACATATAAAATATTATCTAACGTTATTTTAACAAGACTACCCCCATATGCTAATGAAATTATAGGTGATTATCAATGTGGATTTAAACGTAACATATCAACTACAGATCACATTTTTCACATCAGACAGACACTTGAAAAAAAGTGGGAATATAATCAAAATGTCCATCAGCTATTCATTGATTTCAAAAAAGCATATGATTCGGTCAAAAGAGATAAATTATATAACATATTAGTCGAGTTTGGAATACCTAAGAAGCTTGTTAGTATGATAAAAATATGCACCAGTGAAACAGAAAGTAAAATTCGTGTGGGTATTAATATGTCTGACAAATTTAGAATTCATGATGGATTAAAACAAGGAGATGCATTATCTCCATTGCTCTTTAATTTTGCCTTAGAATATGCTGTTAGGAAGGTAAAAGAAACTAAAGAAGGACTAAAATGAAATGGTGTGACTCAGTTGTTAGCATATGCAGATGATGTAGACTTACTGGGGGATGATGTGAATACAATTAAGAATAATGCTAAAATATTTTTCAAAACTGCTAAAGAGATAGGTTTGGAAGTTAACAAAGAGAAAACTAAATATATGCTTACAGGCCGAAACCAAGTGTTAGGTAATAATCAAAATCTAATTATTGATAACAACTCGTTTGAACCAGTTTCCAAATTCAAATACTTAGGAGTAATATTAACAAATGAAAATTATATTAAAGAGGAAATAAAAAGTAGGCTTAATTCAGGAAATGCATGTTACTTCTCTCTTCATAAACTTCTGTCTGCTCGTTTAATATCTAAGAAACTAAAAGTTAAAATATACAAAACAGTAATTTTACCTGTAGTATTATATGGATGTGAAACTTGGTCCCTTACATTGAAAGAGGAACATAAATTGAGAGTATTTGAAAATAAGATCCTTAGGAAAATCTTTGGACCTAAAAGGGATGAGGAGACAGGTGAGTGGAGAAGGTTACATAATTTAGAACTACATAATTTGTATTCATGTCCAGATATTATTAGATTAATTAAATCAAGAAGACTTAGGTGGGCAGGCCATGTGGCACGAATGGGAGAGGAAAGAGGAGTTTACAGGATTCTTGTTGGGAGACCTGATGGTAAGAGACCTGTAGGAAGGCCAAGACGAAGATGGAGGGACAACGTTGAGATGGACCTAAGGGAAATCGGTACGGATGGAAAAGAGTATATAGAACTTGCTCAAGATAGGGAAAGATGGAAGGCCTGTGTTGCTGCAGCCATGAACCTTCGGGTTTAAGAAGGCTAGGGAGTTAGTTAGTTAGTTCACTTGAAACTGTACGTTTAGTTCAGATTATCCTACCTGTTCATAAAGTAGATTCATCTTTGAGGTACTAAACAATTTAAAAAAAATAATAATAATAAGAGTCAACAGTATAAACTGTAGGTCCAGTCCCGGATAGCCTATCTGTGAAATTGGATTTACTGATTCAAACAAACAAACTTTCCTCGTGATTTCAACGTTCTTTGTTCCAGATGCCTGTAACTAAACCTGATTACATTCCGCCATGACACTTCAGGCTGACTCATTGTTGCCAGCCTAATGTCCAATGAATCACGAATATTTGGTCTGCGATCTTTTACCCGCCGCGTACTCTTCTCCACTAAACTCTAGTATGCAAATCAACCGCATGCAAACGAAATTCTGATCTAATATGTACAGTCTCTTTAGTGCATGTTTCTGTACATACTTTCACTATTGATTTATGCCCGATTCAAGACTTCCCATCTCAGGAACTATGTAAATTCCAATGAATAGTCCCATCTCAGGAACTGGTCTTTACCAGTTATATATTTTAGTGAAATGCTTTCCCACCTCAGGAAGTCTCTTATTAATTGTGTCGGGGGAGGAGGAGGAGTTGCCGTTTGAAATAGTTGACATTACACACACCTGTGTAACTGTGTAACTGCAAGTAAACGATGTGCAATATACTCAAAATATATTCGAGGAATGAAGTAACTTGTGTGACTGAACTTTGTATGAGACGTGGGATGGACGCATAGAAGTCATGCACAATGTTTAAGGGAATATGGAGCCATTCTTCCTCCAGAGCAGTCTCCAATTCCGAAAGTGTGGTTGGAAGCGGACTTCAAGTACGCAGTTTGGACTCCAAATATTCCCACAAATGTTCTATAATGTTCAATCAGGAGACTGTGGGGGCCATTCAAGATGTCCTACTTCATCGTCATGTTCTTCGAACCATGTTTGGACAGATCCAGCAGAGTAGATAGGAGCGTTGTCGTCTTGAAAAAGCTACCGCTTCCCAGTAAATGAAGTCTGGGCAAAGGAAGGAGATGATTCCCCAGAATGCTCCGATAGTGATTGGCGTTGATCTTCGCATGCAGAAAAACAAGTGGTCCCACACCGTGCCAAGATATCGCACCCCATGCCATAATGGACCCACCTCCATGCTTCACAGTCGGCAAGAGGCAGTCAGGATGAAACGCATCTCGGAGCGTTCTCCACACACAAACGCGCCCGGTGGTCTGAAATAACGTGAATGTTGATTCATCAGACCAGATGACTTGTTACCACTGCTGTGGGAACTAACTTCTGTCAGCTCTGCACCATTGGCGTCGCTTGACAGCATTACGTGATGTCACCAACGGCATACGAATTGCCACTGTGCAATGAATGTTTGCAGCATGGAGTTCCCTTTCGACAGTTTTGGTTGAAATGGGGTCCTGGAGATGCCTGTTCATTTCGATGTTATCTCGGATAACGATTGCTTGTGCTTTCGGACCACTATGCGCTTCAACAAACTCCTATCCCGAGCAGCAAACTTTGTCTTTCGTCCACTGTTGTGCTTTGAAGACGCCATCTTACCTTGTGTTGTGTACGCTGTCATAGCGGCTGATACTGTGCTCCTTGCACACCCCACAAAGTTTGCGGTTTCCGTCACCGTGGCTTCAGCTGAACGTGCTCCAACAATCATGCCTCTTTGGAACTCTTGTACAGCCTGACGACATGTGGTCATTGTTTAACTTTTGTTCTTCATACTGCAAAGTAGTGTGTCAACATTATTACTTATAATATTTTATGAGAATAACTGTGAGTTAGAAGCAATGGTGGCGATTAGGAGGACTTGGGACAAATACCCCAAAATTTTTCCCACTTTCTGGCCTCGCACTATGTAATATTAATGCTAAGTTTTGTCAAATAAGAAAATTCACTGCCCTTTCCCAATCCCCCAAGGTTCGGCACCAAATCGCCGCTTCTATAGTTAGAAGTCTTAAAAATATATTCCCGAATCAATATTACAATATTATATATATTGTAATATTGGGTAATGTTTGTTAGAAGTTTTAATTTAAATTTTAGATGAACTGAATACTTAAGATACTATTTTTGTATTTATAAATTTACTGGACAAATGGCAACTATACAAAATTTTATTGCCTGAGACCTCATTTCGAGATGTTGGAATGAGCTCTAACTTATATGACTGAAAATGTAAGAAGCTTGTTAATATGATAAAAGTATGCACCAGTGAAACAAAGTAAAATACGTGTGGGTAATAGTGTGTCTGACAAATTTACAATTCATGATGGGTTAAAACAAGAAGATGCATTATCTCCATTGCTCATTAATTTTGCCTTAGGATATGCTGTTAGGAAGGTAAAATAATCTAACGAAGGACTAAAATTAAACTGTGTGACATATGTTGTTAGCATATGCTGATGATGTAGACTTATTAGGGGATGACATAAATACAATTAAGAATAATGCTAAAATATTTTTCAAAGCAGCTAAAGAGATAGGTTTGGAAGTTAGCAAAGAGAAAACTTATTATATATATGAATACGGGCCGAAACCAAGTGTTAGGTATTAATCAAAACCTAGATCCTAGATATTAAACGAGAAGACAATAGTTTATGAAGAGAGAAGTAACATGCATTTCCTGAATTAAGCCTACTTTTTATTTCCTCTTTAATATAATTTTCACTTGTTAATATTACTCCTAAGTATTTGAATTTGGAAACTAGTTCAAACGAGATGTTATCAATAATTAGATTTTGATTATTACCTAACACTTGGTTTCGACCTGTAGGTATATATTTAGTTTTCTTTTTGTTAACTTCCAAACCTATCTCTTTAGCAGTTTTGAAAAATATTTTAGCATTATTCTTAATTGTATTTATATCATCCCCTAATAAGTCTACATCATCTGCATATGCTAACAACTGAGTCATACCGTTTAATTCTAGTCCTTCGTTAGTTTCTTTTACCTTCCTAACTACATATTCTAAGGCAAAATTAAAGAGCAATGGAGATAATGCATCTCCTTGTTTTAACCCATCATGAATTGTAAATTTGTCAGACACATTAATACCCACACGAGTTTTACTTTCTGTTTCACTGGTGCATACTTTTATCATACTAACAAGCTTCTTAGGTATTCCAAATCCACATTGATAATCGCCTATAATTTCATTAGCATATGGTGTTAGTCTTGATAAAAATAATGTTAGATAATATTTTATATGTTGTTGAGAGTAGAGAAATTCCACGGTAATTATTGCAGTTCATTTTATCACCTTTTTTAAACACAGGAACAATTATGGATTCTTTCCACTGTTGAGGGAATATCGCTTGGGTCAGCTAGAAAATCACCGTCTTTATCTTTTATCAAGTTTACTTTACGTTGCCACCCCTTTCTAAATTCATTTACACCTTTATATAAATCTCTGATATTTTTGTTTTTGCTGTTTGTTTCAATTTCGTTAATTTTGCTTTTCAAGTAATCTCTTTTTTTACTTCTAAACGTGCGGTTAACTTCTCGCTTTATTCTATTATAATTGCTTAGATTTGTATCATCAGAGTTATTTAACCACCTAAGTCTAGCCTGATTCCTTATTTCTATTAGAGTATAACATTCATTATCAAACCATGGCTTACTTTTTCTTGGTTTATGGCATCCTATACTTTCTTTAGCTGCTGGTCTATTGGATTACGTATGTGCTCTTAGTTCTTATTTACATCTGTTTGATTTATATTTTCATCATCATTTAAATCCTGCAAAACATCAAATCTATTTGACAGTTTAATTTGGTAATTTTTCTTAATTCTTTCATCAGCAAATTTTCCTGTATTAAATTTTAAAACTTTTAGATTTTGTTGCTTATGATTTATCACTGCGAGTCTTTCTCTTAATTTAGCAATTACTAAATAATAGTCACACCTCTATGTGAAAGAATGTCAATTATACTAGTATGCCTTCTCTTATCAATGAGAATATGATCTATCTGATTATGAGTTTTACCATCTGGAGAAGACCAGGTATATTTATGGATATCTTTATGTTTAAAAGTGGTACTTTTCACAATTAAATTCTTTGAGGTTGCAAAAGTAATCAATCTTATACCATTATCATTACTTAATTCATGAAGACTTTCTTTACCAATCGTGGGTTTAAATGTCTCTTCTTTGCCAATCTGTGCATTACAGTCACCTAACAGAATTTTCATATCATACTGAGAAAATTTATCAAAGATCTGTTCTAACTCTGCATAAAAATCATCTTTAGTATTATCATCTTTATCTTCCGTTGGTGCATGTATGTTTATTAAAATAATTTTACACCACCTACTCTGTAAAACTGCATATGATATCCTATTATTAATACATTCTACTGTTTTAAGAGCCGAGATAATTCTATTATTTATGAAAAAGTCTGTTCCAAAATTATGATTTTCAGTACCACCATAGAGAAAAGTATAATTTTTAGTTTTGCAATTCCCTTCTCCGGGCCACCTAACTTCCTGGACAGCTACTACATCTAATTTATACTTAACTATATCATTAACTGTACACTGAAATAGCCCAGGTCGGTAAAGGCTCAGAACATTCCAGGTGCCTAATTTAATATCCTTATTCCTAAGGTAGATCTTATCCTTAGTCCAGGAACCTCCCAAAGTAGTCCCCACCCGGAGATCCGAACGGGGGACTATTTTACCTCCGGAATATTTTACCTTGGGAACATCCATAGCCTCATATTGCTGTTTCTTGACATGTCTTTTTACAGTGCAGAGTTGTCAGCTCTACGCCTAACCCCCAATATGAATGGAGGTTTTTACTCTCTTAAAGTAAGCTTATAAACCTGGGTTGCAATTTCTCATTAAAGTGGCAGAGAAAAAGATAATCCAGTACTCACCATGACATTCTATAACATATTGGATGCCAGCTAACTTCTCTAATGTATCGATATTTTGCGAGTAATTCCTCAACAACTTCTTTTGTTTTTCCAACAGCCTAATGAACCTGTTAATTAAACATGCAAGAAAAACTGTTATACATCCAGTAAACAGAATATGCTAATAAAATTTACCTAATTATTTTCTAGAATACCATAAATTATATAAATCGTGAAGCTGTTAATGAAACTCATAAATTCAAGAGAACTGAAACTGAATCTGCTTGGAAGGAATATAGAGCTTAGAAATTTTACAACATGTGTTATTCGAAATGAAAAAAAAAAGTGTTACTTTGAACATCACATCAATAAACCACCAGGTCTCAGTGAAAGATTTATGAAAGCAGTTCACATTTGTATGCACTGCTACAAGTTAAGATGTTATCTCCTCCATGTTTGACCATGCGAATGAGATAAATGAGCACTTCATTAGCTCGATTAATGATATAAATGTTGACCAACGTCTGGCCTCTCAAGAATGTTTCAGGGTACAACTGCCCTCTTCATCAGGTTCACAATTCTTTCCAAGCACCAAAACACAATGCTGCGTTGCAAAGTGTAATATGAGGATTAGGTAGAGGGTTGGGTTAAAAACACTTAAAAACCGTCCCTGACATATTTCAATTTATAAAAACCTCACCATTTAAAAGACCCATTAAATAAGAAAACACCTGTACCCATTAAGATCCCTTAGACACGGGAACTCGTAACCTCCATAGAGACCTCCGGAGCAACATGGAATCCAATGCTAGGTTCCCTCTCCGTTGCTCCGCCCCAACCCTTGAAAAGCCTTGCCCATCCCTCTTCCAAACCACCATCATCCCGATTAAGTTTTACATTTCTCCCCATGCAAATATTTGCAGCCTCGTAAACATTTCTATTCAATCCATTCCCTTCCTTCCTGATAACCTCCCTCTTGATAACTTTATGCCCGCACCTGATTATATGGTCCGATAGCCCTGTTTTGGAGACCCTTTCTCTAATGTCATCGTTCGCCCATCTAACAAGCATGCTTCTACCAGTGGCGGCTGGCCAAGTGCAACAAGTGCAGATGTTTTCACCTAATTTTCAAATTAATATTGACATTTTTCATTTGCTTGTTTAATTAAACTATTTCCCAGCAGAACGCACACGATAATACTCAAATAATACGCCGCTCGGCGCTACGCACGTGAAGAGTTCGTCGTAGCATAAACAAACCAAGAGCAGACGCCGCCAGGTTGCGGAAGACTTTAGCCGGTTGTCATGGCAACGGTGACGTCACCTAGCGTTGGAATTGAACGGGTGTCGCCATCTAGGTGCAGCAGTTCTCTCGTCGACAGAAAACATTGCATCCAGTGGTTGTGGCAAAATCGTTGCTTTCTCGCGAGATCTTGTTCCGCGTGTGTATTTCGCGTTTCCTATCGCGTGTTGTGTTCATGTGTTGAGCTGTGGTTTGTACACTGGCGAACTTTAAAAAAAGGTCTCCCTCCTCTTATTTAGACTGGAAGGCAGTTGGAAACACTTCATTACTCCTGTATTGGATAAGAAAGTGGGGGAAGGCAGTTGCAGACAAGGCCATCACTACCCTACGCGCACATAAACTTGTTTCCGGAAAGCTATCTGTTGGAGTCTTGTCAGGCATGATCTGGGCAGTTTGTGGAGGATTTTTGTGTTCCTACCGCCCCTCCCTGTGTGTGTGTGTGTGTGTGTGTGTGTGTGTGTGTGTGTGTGTGTGTGTGTGTGTGTGTGTGTGTGTGCGCGCGCGCACGCCGACACCTGTTTCTTTTTAAGTTTGGCGTATGTTTATTGCATCGACTAATTGCTGTTATGGCTGGGCATGACCCAGGTTAGCAATGGGCAAATAAAAAAGTATAAAAAATACCAAAATTCCTGGCATGAGTAGTTAGTTGTAGTAAAGGTTAGGTAATGTTCCTCGTTCGTATAGCAACGTGCTATGAAGGCACATTTAGGGGATGTGATAGTAGGGCACCGCATATTCTCGAGCTCGGCCATTTTGGAAGTGATACGATCAGCACCACGCTCCAGCCGCCTTTTTTCCGCCAGGGTTGTAGTAGAAATGAGAAAATAGAAATGTTTTGCATTCTGCGTATGTGACAGTATTCTTTGAATATTAGTTGAAGGCCGCGAGTGGTTCCTGAGAAGTAATTAACATATCATAGAATGCGCAATAGTTTAGTTCACGTTTCTTGGAAGGGGGGGAGAATGATATACAAATTTATTCTACGAATGCTTACGTCATTGTGACCATGGAGTATATTTTGCAGACTAACGAGGATCTGGCGTCTAGATACAAGGCCAGTATAATGGTCTGTGAAGTTTGGGCTGTGTCCTACGTTTGTGATTGCCTTTCACAAATTTCGTCTTAACACACCTTTCATCCTTACCTATGTGATTACTCAAAAGTGGAAGAAAAGCGAAGTAAAATAAATAAACCAATTGGTCATTGTGTCCCTGCGTTTTTCAATATTTCTTTCTGATCGAAAATTAATGTTCCCCCGATGTAATGCGTCACTATAGTCATGTGTATTATTATTTTCCGTCATCATAGTGTTCTTAATCATTCCTTAAAGCATAGGCTTTAACGCTGTTGTCCTTAGCGTAAACGATCTTAACTGTGTGGAAGTTTATATGTAGGAAAAAAAAATGGTTAGGAGTAAATCGCAATTGATTGTTAGAAATTTAAAATATTATAACTCTGACGTGATGCATATTACCTGTTCTTGGTTCGCTGTCAAGGAACGATTTCTCATAACTAAAAAGGATTCCGGCCTCCGTGTTAGAGTGGTTTACACAGCTTGCTTAAACACCGGCCTTGGCATTGTGTTCATTCGGTTTTCACTGTGAGTGTCCCTTCATCAATTTCATCATTTCATCGCTCATTCTCATCATTGCGTTTAGCCAAAAGTGGCAGAAAAGGGAAGTAAAATAAACCAAATCAAACATAAATAAGAAGCTGAAGGGAAAAATATTCCATTACCAAAAATAAAATATATAAAGATACAGTAATTACTTTGTTGACACTACAGTTTTTTTGGCAGTGCATAGCTGTCTTAGGGTCGTATGTTCGAATTAGCCGACCTCAAAATATACGAAGAGTGAACGATTAATGGAAATGGGGATGCACATTTCTATTACTTTAGTAAGCATTCAGTCGTAAATCCTGTGGACACAGTGTGATTTTCGTGCAAGGAAGGGTTCCTGGGACATCAACTAGTTCGACGTTTACTTATAACATTACGAGGGTATGGATTTCTCTCAACAAGTGCAACAAATATTTATGGTCATGAAAATTATTTATACAATTTGTTTGAGTAACGTCGTTTTCTACCTCTTGAAATTAATGGTGACTGGAGATGAAAAGACACACGTGGCAGATTGTAACGTGCTTTGAAGACAGAGGTCTTAAGTTCGAACCATGATTAAGGCATGTTTGCCCCATCACATCCATGTTATCAATTGGTCTTCATGGCCGAGTGCTCTATGAAACAAGAGACCCTATGTTCGATTGATTGATTGATTTGCAGACGTGTTTTCTTGAGGTCCTAGCTGCGGGGTGCGCTACCTGACATTGGCGGAAATGGGTGTGTCGTTGGCCGTGTACCGAGCACGGATCGGACTCTTCTGTGCATCGAGATCTTTCCTCAAGACACGACAAGAATCCTCCAGTGACAGTGTTAAATCGTCGAAATGTTATCAAGCTTACGGCTTGGTGTTACTGACGATATTAATTGTTGGCGGCGTCGAGCTAAACCCCGGTCCCCCGAAAGTAGACAGAAGCGAGTTAAGTGAAATCCGTGATATCCTCAAGTCTCTCCAAAGTTCGAACGAGGCTATTATGAATGAAATCAAGGAAATGAAAGATACGGTCACCAAGCTGGTGGACAGAGTCACAAGCATGGAACAGGATATGGATAAGTTGGCAGACGAAGTGAGTGACTTACAGGGATACTGTAAGTTTTTAGAATGGCGTGTTGAAGACCAAGAGAACAGGTCGAGAAGGCAAAATCTCGTGTTTCATGGCATCGAGGAAGAAGATCGCGAATCGTATGCCACGACCGAGGCAAAAATCCGGGAACTGATCGAAGGAAAGCTCAAAGTGTCCCTCGGTGAGCTCGATCTCGATCGTGTGCATCGTCTCGAGAAAAAGCAAGGAAACAAGAACAGACCTGTGATATGCAAATTTCTGTCTGACAAAAAGAAAGAAGAAGTGTTACGCAACAGCAAAGAACTGAAAGGAAGCCGTGTGTATTTGGAGCAGGACTACTCTGCAAAGGTTCGAGAAGAACGGAAGAAGCTCCAGTACCACATGATCGAGGCCAGGAATCAAGGAAAGTATGCATACCTGCAGTTTCGGTATCTGTTCATCGACGGGAGGCGTTACACACTCGGCGACCTGGAGAGTATGCAACCGGACGAAGTACCAGTCTCTCGTCAACGTGACAAAGGAATTCCACCTACCCCTTCCGCGCCTCCGTCGGAGGCCGCGACGGCAGCTGGAGCAGCAGGAGGGCAGGGACCGAAGCAACGTTCGCCATCCGCATCCACCCTCTCTTCCCGTCGGGACCCGAGGGTAAGGAACAACAATAGGGAGAGAGGTCATTCCACCCAATGATGGACAGGCAGTCAACGGTCATCCCCAGAAAAAGGGAAAGAGACGGTGAGTAAAGCATTATTTAATCTAGCATTTCAAAATACCAGAGGACTCCGTACGAAAATCAGGACTTTCTCTCAAAGCGTTTTTGCCAACGACTATGCTGCAGTGGCTGTAGTCGAAAGCTGGCTGGTACCTGGCATCAGGGACAGTGAACTGTTTGATGACAGATATGGCGTAACTAGATGTGACCGGAAAATGAAAACCTTGGGAAAAAAGGATGGAGGGGGGTTATTTTAGGAATACAAAACAAATACAGATCAACCACCATAGAATTAGCTGACCTACCAATTGAATGTGTCCTCGAAAAAACTGTAATTAACGATATTATGTCTCTGTATATATGCATAGTATATTTCCCACCCTTGTGTACTATTTCAATTTATGAAGCGTTTTATGAAGCGATTTATTCTGTATGTCTTCCCGATTCACGCATACTCCTCGTAGGTGATTTTAACTTGCCGGAAGTAACAGGTTCTAATTATGATTTCAGCAAAGGCTCGCAAAAATCTAAAACTCTCTCCAACTTTATGTCTTACTACAATTTAAGTAGTGTAAACAATGTGTTAAACACCAACAACAAAACACTAGACTTAGTTCTGACTAACATCCAAAACGTGTCGGTCTGTAAAGAAACTGAAACGTTAGTACCGGAGGATGAACATCACCCCCAACTTAGCATCGAATTCTTTGTTTCGAAACATGTTAAAGCAAATAAAGAGAGAACAATTAGCATGCGTAATTTCCAAAAAGCAAACTTTGAACTAATGTACCGTGAAATTGCTACCATCAACTGGGAAGAAATATCCAATCAAAAGAATGTAAATGACGCGCTTGATATCTTTTACGAAAATCTGGATAAAGTTTTCGAAGCTACCGTCCCGTACAAAAGAAATCCATAACATCACGATATCCTAGTTGGTTCACCAGTGGCATAATTAAAAACATTAAAAGCAAATCCCACCACCATAAGAAATGGAAACGTGGAATTGGTAATACCAACTTTCATCGTGCACAGTTTGAAACTCTCCGCAAAATAACCAAAAGGCAAATTGAAAAAGCTTACAGGAATTACATATCAGAAACAGAAAATTATATAAAACTCGATTTTAGACACTTTTGGTCCTTCGTTCAAAATAAAGGGAGGAAAAATACGTCCATGCCCCTCAAATACAATGACACTACACTAGACGATGACGAGGCAATTGCGAACGCCTTCGTCCAGCATTTCCTTTCCACCTATAAGAGCACGCCCGCGAATTACGACTGCAATTTAATCGAAGACCACCAAAAGATAGACGTAGGCGAAGAATTTGTACTAAACGCAATCAGTATTGATGATGTTGAAAAGGCAATAAAAAAGTTAAAACCAAAGAAATCTTGTGGCCCTGACGGCATTCCGCCCTACGTGTTAAAAGGTTGTGCAAGCTTATTAGCCCTACCCTTAATGAAAATATTCAATCTTTCCCTAACCACATCTGTATTTCCCAGGAAATGGAAAACATCTACAGTGCGTCCCGTACCCAAAAATAGTGGCACCGGTAACATTGAAGAGCATAGGCCCATATCTTTATTGTCTGGGCCCGCAAAAGTTTTTGAAAGTATTATTTATCAAAGATTGTTGTCACACATATCCCCAGTAATATCTGCCAACCAACATGGCTTCGTCCCGGGTAGATCCACTGTTACGAACCTATCCCTCCTAAGTCATTTCGTAGCAACTAATCTAGAAGAAAGAAAGCAAGTAGATGTCATCTATACAGATATATCCAAAGCCTTCGATAGAGTAAACCACGATATCTTGTTGAGTAAACTCTCGTGTTACGACCTTTCCAAACCAGCACTAAATTTCTTTGCTTCTTATCTAAAAGACCGTAAGCAGAACGTATCTTATAATGGAATTTTAACAGAAGAGTTCGCAGTTTTCTCAGGAGTCCCCCAGGGTTCGAATCTCGGACCTCTGTTATTTTTAATTCTAATCAATGACTTACCAAAGTACCTGTGTGACTCATTCAGACTCTTATACGCCGATGACTTGAAATTCGGTAAGACTATTTGTAATATTGATGACTGCAAATCCTTACAAAGTGAAATCAATACAGTAACAAAGTGGTGCGAAATAAATGATCTTAATCTGAACATAGCAAAATGCTGCACGATGACATACTCGCGCAACAGAAAGCAAATTGAATTCGATTACAAAATAAATAACACAAAAATTAAAAGTGTTAACGAGATGAGAGATCTAGGAGTTACATTTGATTCAAAACTTACATTTGCAACACATGTTCAAAGGGTCGTAAATGAGGCACACAGGAACCTAGGGTACGCAATTAGAATGAGTAAAGAGTTTATGAACAAAGAAATAATGAAAATAATATTTAACGCTTTAGTCCGAAGCAAAGTAGAATATGCAGCAGAAATATGGGCTCCTCAGGACAAAAAGTACACGCATAAAATAGAAATGCTGCAGTCTAAATTCGTAAGGTACGCTACTTATAAAGAAACAGGCATATATCCCCGATATGAATCTTACACTTCCCTCTGTAAACACCACAACCTGCCTTCTCTCAGCAAAGGAAGGAAGATGCAATTGCTCTGTTTCTTATACAAAATCATGAACAATAATATCCAGGTATAACATCTTCTAGAACAAATACACATACGTGTTACTATCTCCAAGACACGATCCAAAGGGGGCCTCTTTTACTGTAGTAACAGAAGATCGAACATTATAAATAAATCACCTATCAGGAGAATGTGTGAACTGTACAACAGATGTTCCGAAAGGGAATCAAAATTAGACATATTTCACATGCCTATTGGGACATTCAAAAATGTTATTCAAGGAATGGAAGAATAAATGTCAACAATGTAAACATAAACGTAATATTTGTAAATATATATTTCTTTCGTAGTTTATACTCAATTACATATATGTACGTACTTTCTAGTGTGTCAATTATTTACAGGTAATTTATTACACACATAATTAATATATTTCTTTAATGTAAATAACTTCTATCCTTGATTTATCCTTGTTTATTTTATTTCCATATTTTATGTAATTTATAATATATTATATCTGTATCTTATATATATTGTACATGGTGGTAAAGATCTGATATACTGAGTGTAAAGATAAATAAGAAATGTAGAACACTGTAATTGGGCATTCGCCTGTTGTGTTTAGTAATAAATAAATAAATAAATAAATTTACTTTATTTTACTTAGCTTCTTGTGCCATTTCTGGCTAAGTTGCAAGTATGGGGGAGACCTCCCCGATGGCGCAGTGGTATCATCGTCGCCTTGTGATCAAGGGTTCCCGGGTTCCATACCCGGTGGAGGCGCATACTGGTTCGGATCCCACTTTAAACTGTAGGTCCAGTCCCGATTAGCCTTACTGTGCATAAAGTGGACTTCAAACACAAACTCAATCAATCGAACTCAATCAAATATGGGGATGAGTGACGATATGATGAAATTAATGAATCGACACTCACAAATCCATGCCCAGGCCAGGATTCGAATGCGGGACGCCTGGCGTCGTAGCGTGATGTGGTAACAACTCTGCCACTGGGGCCGGAATCTATTTTCGAAGCGTGGGTAATATTTAAGAGCTTATTCTGTTTCTTCATTTTTTTCCGGTCACTCCAACATTCGACCTTATCGTTGAAAGTAAACAAGAGGGATATATCATGGTCGTAAAAATAGCAAAGTTACCACATGCCTGTTACGTGCCGAAAGGAACGACCTTCCTTGCTCGTTTTCTTTTTATATTTGTTTTAGAGATAATGACAAAAGAGAGAAAAGAAACGAAAAACTGAGCAACCTATTTTCATTCATGAAGGAAATAAATGGCCAGCTGAGAACCTGATTTCTTGAGAGCTCAAAATGGACAACAAATATTTCTTCCGAGGCCGAATGACCACAGAAAGAAACACTGTGCTAATTCCTTGATGACTCATGGTTAACGTTGCTCTGCTGTGTGGTGTTCACGACTGACAACTGTGCAGCTCTTCCTTATCTTGCATAGAGTTTCGGCATTGAAGCTGCAGTGTTACCAATTCAATATCGGTTTTTGTTTGTTTTTTGTTTGTAAAAGGTGAGGCCTCAGTGAGGCCTTACTAAAGAATTACACGGTACAATGAACCCAGTAAATGACTGAGTGTGTAATTTGTTGCAGACACCATTTTCCAGATGAACGGATGAAGACAAAAAAGACGTTTTAAATTGGGGGGGGGGGGAGGGGCACTGACACTTACTCTTTGTTTTCCATTGCCTATAAATGTACTTCTTCACCTGTTATTTTAGGCACGAGCCGCTACTGGCTTCTACCCATCTGTCCTATATACTCTTTTCCACATTCGCATATGAAGGGCTCGATGCAATAAGGAGCTAACCCTCACTTCTGTCAAAATTGAGATACACCGTGCAGTACGTGCGGCATGAACGTTGCTGCATTCACCAAAAGGTGGTGCTGGTGCTGTGTCACATTCGAGTCCAATCACATGGTACCCTTCTTCGAAAGGAACATACGATCGGAAAGTTCTGTGCAACAAGGTGACTCTTTTCCACACTCGCATATAATTCTGTATACACCTTTAAATCCCTCGGGGTCTCCTTTCCCTTTATCCCCCTTTTTATACTCTGTAAAATGTTTTTCCAAATTCCGGCGGGCCTTCATCCCACATTTAATTCCATATCCCTTTACCGTGTCTTCAATTTTCTCCGATACCCCTTTGAAGTATGGGATCCCAACAAAGTTAACTATCCCCTTACTTTTTTCTACCTCTTTCCCATATTTCTCATTCGTGTCAACGTTTGTCTCTCTTTTGATAATTTCCTGTGCTTTCCTGGCTATCCTATTCAATTCATGTTTGGTGAACCCATTCTTCCTTCCCACCTCCATAATCCATGCTACTTCCTTTTCTTTTGCATCCTCTTTATTGCATAATCTTCCTGCTCTAATGAAGAAATTAAGAAAAACATTTGTTTTTATTTTCCCGGGATGTTCTGATTTTTTATTTATTTGTAAAATTTGATATCAACCCCTGTTTGCAACAGTTGCATTTTTTTTACCCCCCCAGATGTTCAGTTCAGTTGCCATGGAGGGGCTCACTACCGAGCAACGCGTCGCTATCCCGAAAACACACTACAGAAACGGGGAGTGCTATGCAAACAGTTCGTAAACAGTCGACTATGTGGTAGCTATGCATTGTTTGATTTACGGATGTTTTTTCCTGGCACCCCGACAACAATAGAAAAGTACAGGAAATCAACCTTAAATGGCATAACAATTATAATACCAACTCTCTTGCTTTTATCAAAAAGTGTAACAATTCATCAATCATTGGGGACTTAGCCGCTGGAGAGTAATGAAGATAGTGGGTACGAAGTTCTCTATTTGAAGACACATCTTATGGCGATTCTTTGATTAAATACATTCAAACTTATATCAGTTTAACGCTTAAAAATTAGGTTATAATTTTTATTCCAAATAATTTTCTGTCGCATAATTTATTCGAAAGTTACAATGGAGAAACTTCTAAAAGTACAGGAAGACTTGTCTTTTTTAAAAGATGATTTCTTACATAACGTGAAAGCCACTTACATAATTGAACAACGAAACATTATCTTTTCTTCAGTCTATCTAATGAGGATCAAAAGTTTAATAGAACATATCTGCTTAGTAACTAAGAGTCTGTGAATTCGATGCTAGAGGGAAAGCACAGGGGAGAAGGGCGTGAAATTTTGAGATTTTGTACTTCTAGTAGTGGTCTAACAACTTACCAAAATCAATCTTTACGGAATTATTCCCGACATTCGTCGTTTTTCCCCCTTAATTGTTTTGGCTAACACAGAAGTTTTCACAACACACCCACATCTCGTCACCACGAACGCGGCTAAAAATATGGAAAACAGTAACGTATAAATTATCATTAACAGCACAAAATGAAGCCAATTATCAAGTGGAATATAATCTGTCCCTCAACAGTAAGTATTACATATCCTTTAGCGCGACACAATGAAAAGTCTAATCATAGGAACACTGCAGCTCAGTTCATTGCTGATGCAGGACAAATTTCAATCTCATTTTTCTCCCTTATATCAAAAAAACACCTCGATAAAACTTTCTCAGTATGAAGAGGAAGGATGGTTGTTAAAATATCCAAAATTGAGAAAAATCGATATGGGGGAGAGTGTTTTGAGCTGTTCAAACTTGAAATTTGAACATTTGAACAGTGTGTTCAAATTATACTAAGTTTCAATATTTGATCATCTCATAATATGCAAGAATCTTTCCTTTACACGAGCTCAAGAACGCTTCTGTATTTTCATTCGATCCCGAGATATACTTAATTCAAAAGAGCATGTTGCTCTAAAATGACATTTTGAACAACCCTCATATAATTCGCAATAATCATATTTCACCAAAATCCGTTCACAGGTATCGGTTTTAGAGCAAAGCAAAGTTGTGTACCAAATATCATCAAAATCGATGACTATGAGGTGAGGGTCAGCTCCTGCCTGATTTGATATGCAATGACCCATAAATACTATATACTGGGTGATTTTTTTTAACCTGAATCATTTGAATATCTTGAAAAAAATCATCCTACAAAAAAATGTTCCAAATAAAAAGTTGATAGTTTGGAGGGGGAAGTTTAGTGGTGCAACAGGAGAACACCGCCTCCCCCTCTTGTAGGTGGGGCGGAGGGCAACTTTGAAATTTCAAATAGAAACCCCTATTTTTTATTACAGATTCGGATTTTACGGGAAAAATACATAAGTTTTGTCTGAAACATTTTTTTCGATTCGTAATAGATGGCGCTAGAATCGACAAATTTTCATTTCTTGAATGTTCACACTTTAAAACCAATTATAACACCATTAAGCCTTGTTTCCATGATTATGAAAAACTAATTATGCTGACCAAGGCGGTAATTTATTTTATTAAAAACATAAACTAAAACGTAACGTTTCAACCTTCTAGCAAGGTCTTCATCAGACTCTGTATCAAGTACAAAAGTAACAAGATACGCAAAAAGGGCATTATATATACACAAACATTACTCCCTCCAGACTATTAGAAAGTTGTTAGGAACTTTCTAGCAGGTGGCTTTCACTTTCCAACTGTACTTTCACCTAAAAGGCTAAACATAATTACTTTCATATAGAATGTGAAGGGATATTCATATAGAATATCTCACGCTCTTTTTCCTTCATTTTTCTCCCTTCTCCTCTCCTCTTTCTCTCTTGTCCTTTCCACTCTTTCTAACACCTTCTTCCATTCTTTGTTTAACTTCAGTCCCCCATTCCAGTTCATTATGTCTTCTTCACCTTTCTTCTCTATTTCCTTGTCTTCCTTCCATTTTCTCACTAGCATTCTCTTCTCTCTTCCTATCTGCTTAGCCTCATCCCACTCTATGTCAAGTCCTGTTTCTCTCGTGTTTAAATATAGCATTTCTCTCTCTCAAGTCGTACATCATCCCTATGTTGTTTCAACCTGTCTTTCTTTGAGAGAAACAGGACATGACATAGAGTGGGATGAGGCTAAGCAGATAGGAAGGGAGAAGAGAATGCTAGTGAGAAAATGGAAGGAAGCCAAGGAAATAGAGAAGAAAGGTGAAGAAGACACAATGAACTGGAATGGGGGACTGAAGTTAAACAAAGAATGGAAGAAGGTGTTAGAAAGAGTGGAAAGGACAAGAGAGAAAGAGGAGAGGAGAAGGGAGAAAAATGAAGGAAAAAGAGCGTGAAATATTCCATATGAATGTCCCTTCACATTCTATATGAAAGTAATTATGTTCAGCCTTTTAGGTGAAAGTACAGTTGGAAAGTGAAAGTCACCTGCTAGAAAGTTCCTAACAACTTTCTAATATTCTGGAGGGAGTAATGTTTGTGTATATATAATGCCCTTTTTGTGTATCTTGTTACTTTTGTACTTGATACAGAGTCTGATGAAGACCTTGCTTGAAGGTTGAAACGTTACGTTTTAGTTTATGTTTTTAATAAAATAAATTACCGCCTTGGTCAGCATAATTAGTTTTTCTTTAAAACCAATGTATTTCATTTTGCAATTCATCTAAATACAAAAAATAAAATATTCTCGTGCATGAACTTCGTACTAATTCTTGACAAATCTTTTGAGATTTCATTAAGCTGGTAATTCACCTATTTACAACATTTAAAAGTTAGATTCGATATTTGTTTAATTTTTTTGTATTCTTGTGTCAAAGATGCTTAACAAAGCTACAACAGAAAAAAATTATAAAATAAAACAATGTCAAGAAACAGTTCCTTTTTAGACTTTTCCTGTTAAATCATTGTTTGCTTATCATTGTTTGTTTTTCATTGTTTTTTAGATCACAACAATGCTCCGAGCGATTAATTTGACTAAGGTGTTGATACTTTTTAATATCAATGGATGTATTAACTGTAGAAGAGAAAATTGAAATGGTTCTCGTGTATGGAGAATCTGGCAGGAATCTTCGTCAAACTGTTGTTGTTTATGCTCAGCGTTTTCAGACAGGGTGCGTTCTTTCGCTTCGTTTCAACGTACAGTTAATCAATTTACTACTGAAGGAAACCTAAACCTAAACAAAGGACCCGTCGAAGAACAGTTACTGGAGAAGAAAATGAAATTAATGTGTTAGCTGCTGTGGCCCATGATCCTCATGTCAGCTCGCGAGAAGTAGCTCGAAGTTCCGGATTGTCCCAGAGCAGTGTTTTGAAGATTTTACAGCGTCATAAATATCATCCATATCATGTGTCATTGCATCAAGATCTTTATGGCGATGATTTTCAAAATCGAGTGACGTTTTGTCAGTGGGCACGTGAACAAATACAAATAAACCCAAATTTCTTTCCTCTGGTATTGTTCTCTGATGAGACATCTTTTACAAACCACGGAACGGTCAATCGGCATAATATGCATTACTGGAGTGTCGAAAATCCGCACTGGCTGCGCCAAGTTGAGCATCAGTGTCCATGAACTGTAAACGTGTGGTGTGGAATTATTGATGACAAACTCATCGGTCCCTACTTCATTGATGGAAATTTGAATGGTCAACAGTACCGCGACATTCTTCAAAATGAACTGCCAATATTACTTGAAGATCTTAACCTGGAACTGAGACAGAACATGATGGATGTCCAGCGCACTATTCGAGAGCAGCACGTGAAGTACTCGACCGTGACTTGAATGGCCTATGGATCGGCAGAGCTGGTCCTGTAAATTGGCCTGCCAGATCACCAGATCACCAGATCTTGCTTCACCAGATTTATTTTTGTGGGGCTACCTAAAAGATAAATTGTATCGAGAATTGCCAACTACTCGTGAAAATATGATAGAGCGAATCCAAAACGCTTGTGCCATAATTGAACCAGAGGTACTTTTGAGTTGTGTACATTCATTCGAAGCGCGGATCAATAAATGTATTGAAGTTGAAGGTCAACATTTTGAACACTTAATTTAATTGAGAATTCAATGTAGTTTACTAGCCATCGAGATATCTAGAGCTAAGAATTGTCGAGTAATTTTGAATTTTCAAAATAAATTTATTTGTTTTACAACAATTTCAAGTTCTGGAACAAAAATGTTTTATTTTTTGAATTTAGATGAATTGCAAAATGAAATACATTGGTTTTAAAGTGTAAACATTCAAGAAATGAAAATTTGTCGATTCTAGCGCCTTCTATCATGAATCGAAAAAAATGTTTCAGACAAAACTTATGTATTTTTCCCCGTAAAATCCGAATCTGTAATAAAAAATAGGGGTTTAGTAGTAGGAAAGTATATAGGGAGAGCACCACTTACAAGTGTAGAAAAGGAGAGGCTATTTGATTGAACAATCCGATTTGCCTACACTTATAACAATGCCAAGAGGGGCTTATACCCCAATTCTTCCAGTGTGATATGCTCTTAATTTTAAGAATTTTGAATTCTAGTGTAGAAAGGGTGAAGCCCCTCAGACAGATTTGCTTATACTTAAAACTAAGCCAAGTTCCCATATGATCTTATTGTTTATAGTGTGTTTTTCTGTCAAAATCCCAGGAATTGAATTCTAGTGTAGAAATGGTGATCCCCCCCCTCAGATTGATTCTGCCATGTATATTAATATAAAGCTCATAGCTACTGGGTTCTGAGATCCAGTAGAGTGTGGTGCATGGTTTTTATTGCCTTGTAATCGGGAGGCTCGGGTTTGAATCCTGGTAAAATGTGAAGCCTCTTCTGATAGCAAAATGTTAATATTGCTGCCTTGTAATCGGGAGGCTCGGGTTTGAATCCTGGTAAAATGTGAGGCCTCCTCTGATGGCAAAATGTTAATATTGCTGCCTTGTAAACAAAAGGCTCGGGTTTGAGTCCTGATAAAATGTATAAGATTGAAATACATGTGGCAAAATAATATTTCCATATATGAGATTTTGAGAATAATTATTGCTAGTTGATAGCCCCCAGATCTGAAACCTGGTAAAAGTGTTATACAACAGCATAAAAAAGCAAAATTATTTTATATTTGGGGATCACCCGAGCCTAGGTATTGCTGTTGTTTGGGTATAAAAGCACCAGCTCAGCTATTAACTGCTGTTATAATTGTTTTGACATATTGTCCATAGTTCTGTTTTTTCGGACCAGGAAATTTTATATAAATAAACAACAAAAATGCCAAATCAAAAATATTGCAATCAGTGTAATAAAAATATATCTAGTTCTCATTGGGCCAGGCACCGGCATATTTGCGACCGTAAGAAAAGCAGAAAGGCCACAAAAATATGTCCAAGATGCCATAAAATATTAAGCAAGGCATATTACAAATGGCATAAGTGTAATTCTTATGTACAGTCATCAATATTGCCCTCACAACCATCTACATCTGGTCTGAAAAGAAAGCATGAAGCACCAGTTAATGCTGGACCGGCAAAACAGCCACGCTATGCACCACCTATCCATAGCAGTTTTAATGGCCAATTAAGGGATTATCGGTTTGTATCAGAGCCAAGATGTGGTATTGAGAATTTTTTGAACAATATAAATCCTGATCTGCAGGCAATTCTAAATGCACAAAATGGCTCTTATAAGCTGTCCCTCAAATTGTTTACACAATATAAGAAACCAAATGGCACAAAATTTACACAGCCCCACATAACAGAAACTGTACCGGTATATTCAAATGCAAATTCAGACACAATAATAAACAGTTTAATAGATCAATTGAATATTAAACACTCTGAATTTGCTGGAAAAGAGTCTGGATGGAGCCTATGCGGATCTCCACACAAGTTATATGTTAATATTTCTGAATTCAGCCCATTACAAGGATCTACATATCTGCCATTACCTGCCAATATTAAAAACAAAAGAGCCGTGGTTAATATAGAAAATACCGACCAGAAATGCTTTTTGTGGTGTATATTAGCTGCTTTGTTTCCAGTTTCAAGGAATCCTCAGAGAATAACTTATTACAAACAACATGAGCACGATTTTGATGAGGCAATGAAGGGCTTAGAATATCCAATGTCTGTTCAGAATATTGATAAATTTGAAGAAAAGGCCCGGGATATCAATGGCAAACAATTATCTATTAATGTATTTATTTGTTCCACTGGCCGTGGCAATTGCTTGATAGAACCTCTCAGAATCAGTATATTTGATGATGATTCTGCTGTTCCGATTGATCTGCTCTTAATTGAAGGGGATGGCACATATCATTACACTCTGATACATAATCTTGAAGCTTTAGTGAGAACACAACTAGACAAATCCAATACAATATTCAAGTTGTGTAGAAGATGTTTAAGTGTATTTGATGGTAAAAAAATAATAAAAGGGGTTTGTAAAGTGAATGCAGAAATTGCTAAAAACAATTTAATTGAGCATCTGAAATACTGTGGCAATTATAAACCTGTTCATATTGTGATGCCAATGCCAAGTGAAAATGCAAAATTCAATAAGTTTGAAGCCTTGTTGGAACACCCAGCATATATTGTCTGTGATTTTGAATCAAATCTCAAACCTCTTGCATTCTGTAGCCCAGATCCTGAAGAATCTTCAATTACACCATACCAGTTACATGAACCTTCCAGCTTTTATTATGTGATTGTACAGGATGGTGTTGTTAGTAAAGAATATTCATACATGGGAGCAGATGCCATCAAAGAATTTGCACATAGAATAGAAAATGAGTGCCGTGACATAGCATCTAATGTCTTATTAAAATCAAAATCTATGTTGCCTTTAACAGAGAAACAGATTGAAGATTTCAACAATGCAGAAAAATGCCCGGTATGTGATTCTGAATTTTCAGATACAAAAATCAAGGTGAAACACCATTCTCATACAGATGGTAAATTCAAAATGGCCCTGTGTAATAGCTGTAATATTAAGATCAAGAGACCAAAATTTGTCCCTATATTTTGCCATGGAGCATCCAATTATGATTTCCATCATTTGATCAGATATGAGGGGTTTGACAAGCAGAATTTAAATATTTTAGCTGAAAATGATGAGAAATATATTGCTATTAGCAAAATAATTAAAGTTAATGGTGTTCCTATTCACATAAGATTTCTTGATTCTTACAGAATTTTATCTGCTAGCCTGGCCACACTGGCCACTCAATTATCTGATGATCAATTCAAAATCACATGTGCCTTGTTTCCAAATCAGGACCTGAAATTAATTAGGAGGAAGGGTGTATATCCATATGATTATGTTACAGATTTTTCTAAATTTGATGAGTGTTCTTTGCCACCACAAGAAGAGTTTTACAGCAAAATCAGAGGATCTGGAATCACTGATGATGATTATCACCATGCCCAATTGATGTGGAACAATTTAAAATGCCAGACATTTGGTGATTATCACATGGCATATTTAAAACTTGATGTGACCCTCTTAGCTGATATATTGCAGGCATTCAGAAAATCTTCCATGCAAAATTATGAACTGGATCCAGTGTATTTTTACAGCGCCCCGGGCCTAGCATGGGCTGCAATGTTTTTAAACACTAACATACAATTGGATCTTATCCAAGATCAAGACATGTATCTGTTTATGGAGCAATGTATAAGAGGAGGCATGGTGCAATGTTCTCAGAGATATGCCAGAGCAAATAACAAATATATGCCTGATTATGATCCAGCACGGCCATCAAATTATATACTGTATGTGGATGCAAACAGCCTGTATCGTTATGCCATGATGGATAAACTGCCATAGGGAGGGCTTGAGTGGGTTGAAGATTTTAATATTGAGGATCTTCAGGACTTTGATGACAGTCACTATGGCCTCTTCTTAGAGGTTGATCTGACAATTCCTGATGATTTACATAACAAATTTTCTGATCTGCCCCCAATTCCCGAGGTTCAGTGCTCACCTGGCTCTAAACAGAAGAAATTGATGATGACACTGGAGCCAAAACAGGGTTATGTCATATATTACAAGAACCTCCAGTTCCTGATAAAACATGGTGTTCAAGTGACCAAACTTGGCAAAGTTTTGAGGTTCAGGCACTCAAGATGGTTGAAACCATACATTAATACAAATACAGAGCTTCGAACATCTGCAAAGAGCCAATTTGATAAGGCCTTGTTTAAATTGATGGTCAATTCTGTGTATGGCAAAACAATTGAAAATGTCAGAAAACATACCGATGTTAAAATAATTACTGACCCCAGCCTGAGCAAAAAATTGGTTGCAAAGCCTAATTTCAATTATAGAAGAATTTATGATGAAAATATGGCACTTTTCAACATGAATAAAACAAAAATTAAGTTTGATAAACCTATTTATGTAGGGGCTACAATATTGGAATTGGCCAAATTACACATGTTAATATTGTATTATGATGTGTTGAAACCTTTTTATAAGGATCATGTAAAATTGATGTACATGGACACGGATAGTTTTGTTCTTGATATTCAAACAGAAGATGTTTATGAAGATATGTCACAGCCTGAATTGCTTGAATATTTTGATACCAGTGAACATACAATAATTCAACCCCACAACAAAAAGGTGCCTGGCAAGTTAAAAGATGAGACACTTGATGATGTTATTGTGGCATTTGCTGGGTTAAGGGCCAAAATGTACAGTTTTGAGACATGTAGTGGTGTTGTTGCCAAAAAAGCCAAGGGCATTGGCAGAGTAACTGTTGAAAAAGAGCTCCAATTTGAAGATTATAAAAATTGCCTCAAATCATGTAGCACAATCAAAACATCAGAATCCAGAATCCAGAGTGTGGATCACTTATTGACTAGCAATATTGTAAGAAAAGTGGCTCTGGACCCACATGATGATAAGAGATTTATTTTATCATGTGGCATACATACTCTACCATGGGGTCATTGTGATTTGAAAAATGGGGATCAATGCCCAATTACAGAGCATGATTTGAAATAAATAAACATGCCTATGAACTTATTTGGGTTCAAAAAACAAGGTATTATGGACCTGCCAACACCACAAGCCTCTCCTGATATAATATCTAAACTGAGTGGCTTGTTAATTATTCATCTGAACAGCATACTTACAGATGTTGATGATAAAACAGGCAAAATATTATACATATTTAACAATAATTTAAATCATTACCAATTACCTGTAGGTGGCAATTGCAATTTATTACAACCCCTGAGGGCAATGTTAAAATTTCAGTAGGGAGAAATATTTACAGAATTAAGCACTCAAACATGATTTCTGGCACTGTTTATACTGTTTCTGCTGGTGATTGCTTATATATTGAGGTCCCTGGATCTTATGACAAGCTTATACCTTTTTTTATAGAATTAAGAATCAGATACTCTATAATAAATAACCACTAAACAAAATGCCTAATGACATTTTTGGCCATACAAGGCATGAAGATCACAGTGATGAGATTCTGATGCTTGATGTCAGAGTCAAGAAATTAAGAAGTGATTTACAAGCTTTACAAACTACACTCAATGCCAGTCTTCAATTAGAAATTACAAATTTACAATCACAATGCATGGACCCTCTTCTTAAAATTGATTCTGAACTCAAATTGTTGCTTCAGAAATATACTGATTTGGCCACATTAGATAATTTTCAAAGTTTAGAAGAGGCTGTAGCAGCTCTTCAAGCCAAATTTAAGACCCAGGCTAACAACTCTGAGCAATTGAAACAACAATTGGAAGAGCAAATAAATAATGTCCAGGCACAGCTCCAAACAATTGTCAAAAGCATAAAATCACAAGAAGATTTTGATCTAGTGATTTCCACTCTAAAGGAACAGATTCAGTCACTCCAAATACCTAATCTGGATCCTCTGAACAATGCCATAGCCGAGGTTAAAGAAAAAGTTGAGACACTTGAAAATTTTATGAACAATTTGCCATCTTCTGATGCTTTGAATGCAATAACTCGGAGTGTAGCAAATATTAAGCTGCAACTTGAAACATATGAAGGTTTTGGAAAAATTCAAAGTTCCATAACCCATCTTGAAGGTACAATAGGAGCAGTGCAAAGTGATTTGGCAAATGTACTAGAATCCCGATTGCCTGGGATTGTAGATACTCTTGTTAGTGTCCAGCAACAAATCACAAAGCTTGAAAACCTCAACACTGAATCTGAACTATCTCATTTTCATCACTTGATAGATGATATCCAAACAAAACTTGAAATTTTACAACAATCCACACCCACTCAGGCAGATATAGCCCTGCTCCAAAATGCTATGCAAAATGTGGCTGATGCTTCTGAATTAAACAATGTGAAATTGGCACTTGAATTTTTGCAAAATACAGTATCAAATCTTCCTACATCACAGGAACTTAAAAATATTAAGAGAGCAGTGAATCGCATATTGAAATCAGAAGATATCAAGAATATCCAGGCAGAGATCAAACATCTCACTCAGACAGTGGCCACTCTACCAACAAATCAACATATTAATGAACTGCATGCCCTGTTTGAGGATATCAGAAGACAGGTCCATGATCTTACTGCTCAAAATTCAAAATTGGCAGTTGTTGAAAATTTGCAACAAATTGTAGCTAATATCAAGCAGCAGCTAGGGACCATGGAATCCAATCAAGCAAATGCTCTGTCTGTTTTTGCCACCCAGCTACAAGAAATTGTGCAACAATACAAGATACTTGTTGTGGACATAAAAATCAAGTCAGGCCATGATGATGTTGTTAGAACCATCAATGAGCACCTTGAATCTGTAACAAGCAGATTGCTTACAGCAGAAAAGGAAATAACAGGCATAATTGAAAATCCTAAACATACAGTAATTCTTGAATTGTACAGCATCCCCAACAAAGAATATGATTCTCCATTTACACCAGGAGGCAAAATATATATGCTGTCCCCTGCACAATTTTATTACCAGTTTTTTGTTGGGGGCACATTGAGACCTATCAAGATCAAATATTGGCTTCAACCACAGGCACACCACTACCCCACCTTATCAATAACAAATGCTGATAACAAAGTGAAAATCACCAGTGTAGAATTGGAGGATTTTACAGATCCCAATACATTGGAAACAGCCTATACTGAAGATGACGGCTCTCTCGAATTTAAAATACAAATAGGGGACAAATTATATTTAGAAAATCCTGCAGTCTCAGCTGCTGAACACCCCATAGTTGCAATATTCTTGTTTACATATTATGTCTAGAAAAATTATTGTTGATGAATTACACAGACAAGCCCGACATAATTTTAAGAGACTCCCAGTAGTCACAAAGGGCATAGATGATTTATGGCAAAGCGACTTGATTGAAATGGCAAGTGGACAGTTGAAAAACTTAGACAAAATCAACAAGGGCTACAAGTATCTACTCACTGTGATAGACACATTTTCAAAATTTGCCTGGGCTGTGCCATTCAAATCCAAGACTGGAACATGTGTTACAGAAGCCATCAGAACAATCATCAATCAGAGTGGAAGATCCCCGCGCTATTTGCAAACAGATAATGGCAAAGAATTTTATAATTCAGTGTTTCAACAATTTATTAAAAGCCAGGCAATACAACATTATTCGAGTTACAGTGACCTCAAGGCCTCAATTGTAGAGAGATTCAACAGAACCTTAAAAAATCTTATGTATAAACAATTTACACTTCAAGGTAATTATAAATGGATTAATATTCTTCCAGAACTTATACAAAAATATAACAATTCTGTCCATTCCACAATCAACATGAAACCCTCTGAAGTAACTTCATCTGATGAGCAAAAATTGATCAGCACTGTTTATTATCCTAAATATCAGCCAACAACAAGAAAGGCCAAATACAGGGTGGGTGATCAAGTAAGAATCAGCAAATATAAGCACTTATTCAAGAGAGGCTTTACAAGAAACTGGAGCACTGAATTATTTACAGTGGTTCAAGTTAAACCCGGGACCCTTAACACATATATAATAAAGGATCACCGAGGAGAAATTCTCAAAGGCAGGTTCTATGAACAAGAGCTCAGCAAAACTAAACAGCCTGACACATATCTCATAGAAAAAATTATCCGCAGAAAAGGCAACAAGTTACTTGTCAAATGGCTAGGACTTCCAGAACACAGCTGGATCGATGCAAACAAAATAATAATATGAGCACCTGGGATGTTATAAAGAGGCTGCCAGAACCTGAACAACAAAATAAGAGAAATGGCAAATTGATACCTGATAATATTAGGTGTCTTATTGTTGGGCCATTTGCTTGTGGTAAAACTACACTAATGGTTGATAATTTTTTATTGGCACCCAACTGGTTAGACTGGAAAAACAGGCACTTGTATGTCTTTTCTAAGAGCTTGGAACAATTAAAATATCAGCAGCTGATGAAGCTTTATGATGGATTGGATATTGCCACTTTTGAACCAGATGTTAAGCCACTTCATGAATGTCTCGATAATTCTGTTGTTGTGTTTGATGACATTACATTGGATAATCAAAACAAGGTTAGGAATTTTTTTACACAGGGCCGACACAAAAACATTGATTGTTTCTACCTGGCACAGACTTTTTCAAAAATACCCAAGCAACTGATCCGAGACAACAGCAATTTTATATGTGTGTTTCATCAAGACCATACCAACCTCAAACACATACATGATGAATATGTAGGTGGGGACCTGAGCTACAATGATTTTTCTAAGATTTGCAGCTGGTGCTGGAACCAGGACAGTTATGGGTTTGTCACAATTGATATGACAAGAACACCCAATAGTGGCAAATACAGAAATAAAATCAACAATTTTCTAGACATTGAAACATATATAAATAAACATGAAAAGGCCAATAATTGATGATCTTAAATTAAGAGATTATCTTGTAAAAAGATTTAAGGGATGGAAATCAGAGAACCGTGGAATTTATGAAAAACACAAACAAACAGAACAGCCCATAATTGATGCTATTAGTGAATTAGGTAAAAATATCAAAACTGTTACAGAGCAAAATCAAAATTTGATCACAGAGCTTGTACCTGTAGCTGCAAGGAACATATTAGAGTATCCACTCACCCCACTTTCCAGTATTCATACACCCAGTCCTATTGCTCCTAGAAGAATTGAAGCTACTCAGGATCCTATTGAATTGGGTCTTCTTGCTCAAAAATATTTAACCACACCTAAAGACAATAAAGATGAGGTATTTGGCTTATATGCTGACACAGAGCGGGATGGTAGCATCATACATAGAATTGGCAATTTCAGAGTAACATTTATGGGGGATGATCTGATTGTTTATTCAGAATCTCATCTTGGAGAAAAAGGTGCTTTTGTTAAGTACCCCGGCACACCTGGATTGTGGGAACTGATGACTAGGAAAAGGCCTGGCAGCTATACAGATCAAGATTATGAATATTACAAAGAAATATTAATAAAATCAGATGCTCTATACCAGAACAATGATCCCACACAAAAAAGAGTTAAGTCGAGCAGTGGGGCAAAATACAATAATTTAATCAAGCCCATATGGTCACAAATTAAGACTGGTAGTGGAATCAAACAATACAACACCCTGCCTAAAGAATTTGTGTGGGTTGATGATGTCAGGAAACTTGTAGATAGGTTATTGGTAATAGCTGGGGAGGAAAATGCTGGGAACCACAATTTTTACAATGAAAAAGTTGGAATTATGGACATGATAAGCACCAAATTGTCCAATTTTATAGTGAATGACACTAAGGGGATTGGATATCTCATAAAAATTATTAATACTCTACCACCTAAATTTTGGAATATTTCTGAGGGTCGGGGCCTTGTTAATGACATTATAAACAAGCTGCCATTTGAACTACACATTCCAGGCTATCAATATTGTGGTCCCGGTACAAAATTGGACCACAGATTAAACAGAGGGGATCCTGGTGTTAATCCTCTAGATGCTGCTTGTAGAGACCATGACATAGCACACAACACACATTCTGATCTTGACAAGAGACATGTTGCAGACAAGAAATTAGAAGAGGCTGCATTTGGCAGATTTGTAAGCAAAGATGCTTCTTTGAGTGAAAAAATAGCAGCATTGGGAACCACCATAGCTATGAGCACCAAACAAAAACTGGGGTGGGGGCTGTGAATATGTATATAATAAACCTACAATGAAGGCCAAGGGTGTTATGTATCAAATACCTTATGCAGGTCTCAAATCTCTTAAAACTATTGACAGTCTTTTGACTAAAAAGCAGCGCAAGAAAAAAAATTCTTGTATTGCAAAGGGGCATGGTATGAAATTGTTACTTAGTACCCCCCAATTAAAAAAATTACAGCAATCAAGAAAAAAATCACATGTGGGGGGATTTATATTTACCATCCCTGCCATCTTAGCTGCTCTCGGGGCTGTGGGGAGCTTGGCCGGGGGATCAGCTGCCATAGCAAAAACAGTAATAGATGCCAAGAAAAATAGGGCAGAATTAGATGGATTGAAGCGCCATAACCTGGCCATTGAGAAACAAGGCAAAGGTGTTAAGAGAGCCATGAATAAGTTTAAAAAAAACAAGAGCCGCTTACAAACCAAGATATTGAAGCTTTAATCAAGCCACTGGGCATCAAACATTTTAGAGGTGTGTACATGTCTGATTCTTTACCAGAACAACCACTCAACAAAGAGTGTGGCATTGTTAATTTGGATAAGTACAAAAATCAGGGCACTCACTGGATTTGTTATCTTAAATATTTAAAAAATGAGGCATTTGTATTTGATTCATTTGGAGGTGTTCCACCTGAAAATTTAATAAAATATCTAAATTCATCTAATCTTTATTACAATAATGCCCGTGTTCAAAACTTCAAAGATGTTAATTGTGGACATTTGTGTTTATCAGTTCTTAGATATATGTCTCAAATAAATAAACCATCAATTGAAGATTTTCAAAAAGCCTTGTGGTATTTAAAACATCATGGGGGTATTCCATCTCACCAGCCAAAATTCAATATTGAAACTCAAATTGCATGATGACATAGTATATCCCAAAACAATAGCTCTCAGGGCATTTTATGGCATGTACCTAATCCCCAATATTACACACCACAACAATACAATTGCAGTAGGGGATGAAAAAATTGTCATTACTCCAGGGCAGTATAATCTATCCACTCTAAATGCTCAATTACCCAGAGGTGTAGTGTTAAGTCAAAATTCTGTCACTCACAGAGTAGAAATTGTATCTGCTACAGAAACAGTGGATCTGGGTACTATAGGAGAGCTGTTAGGATTTGAGAACAACACAAAACTTGAACCAGGCATCAAACACACTGCTATGAATATACCTAAATTCTTAGCCATAGAGACTCTGAATATTCACTGTAATGTGGCTGAGGGTATGATCACCAAATCAAATGGCATAGGAACTCACAAACAAACTGGCATAATTGCAACATTCAAACCTAATTCTGAATTCATGGAGCCCATCATCTACAATCCATCCCCAACATTATATTTTCCTGTGTGTCATAATAGAATAGATTATATTGAATTGATGGTCACTAATGAAAAAGAAGAATTAGTTGATTTTGCTGGAGCCACAACAACTGCCATCATAGAGATTAATATTTAAATAAAAATACATACAAGAAAAAAATGGAAAATATTGAGAGTTATGAGCTACAATCATTCCCTCCAAACAGGAGGACATTTGCAAATTTAAATCAACCCAACACAGAGATTGAGGTTGATCTTGATGTAGGGGATGGATTTATACACCCTCACAGAGCAGATTTATACATCAAATTTGATGTTGTAAAGCTCGATGGAACAGATTGTGCGGCAAATTCAAATATAAGACTTGTAGACAATTTTGTGCCACATCTATTCTCTGAAATTGAGATCAGAAAGCATGGTGTTGTTATAAACAGAATAGATTATCCCGGCATTACCTCCACAGCTTTGGCCACATTAAAATTATCCAAAACCGAGGCTTCATACTACAAAATAGGTGGATTTGAGGCTGGTGATAAAATATTATCTAAAAACCACACAGTGCTGTTCCCTATGCGCCTATTGCCAGGATTCTTCTCAGATTACAAAGAAATTATGTGGAAGGGTGGTTTAAGAATTACATTTAGAAGAGCTGCAAATGATAACAATGCTTTGATGAGGTACAGCACATTAAACTCTACAGGGGAAGCTCTGCCTAATACCCTACCTGATGCAGGCAAATGCATTATTCAGACTATGGAGTTAAGAATCCCAGTTGTTGAATATGAGGCCAGTTATGCTCTTAAATACAAAGCTGATATAATAAAAAATCCACAAATTTCTCTACAATTTTATACATATCAATGTGTACAGAAGCCCGCATCTGGTTCTTATTATGAGTTTGATGCTACAAATTCATTCTCCAGCATACAATACGACATGCCTGATTTTGTAGTGGTATTGTTTCAGACTGGAAGACACAATAATCAGGAAAAAAATTCAAGTAAATTTGATAACTGCAACATCAAGAACATTTATCTTAAAAATGGCAGAAATGAGGTATTTCCTAGAGAAAATTACAATTTAGACATGTCCAAGGATGATTTCCTCAAATTATATGAGGCATTTTCGGCATTCAAACGGGTCACTACAGGCAATACTGACATGTATTACACACCAGATGAATCCAAAGCACAGAGACCCATGTTTGTAATTAGCACTTCAAAAAGAAAACAAGTTGTGGTTAATGACAGGACAAACATTAAAATTATCTGAATTCCATGAGGCATTACCTGATGACACCATATGTAGTGTTAT
Organism: Lepisma saccharinum; assembly: GCF_977018435.1. NCBI lineage: Eukaryota > Metazoa > Arthropoda > Insecta > Zygentoma > Lepismatidae > Lepisma > Lepisma saccharinum. The sequence goes on from NC_139232.1 coordinate 105,585,546, forward strand.
TCTCATAGGAGAAAAATCATATGTTTATGATGTAAGAAATGAGAGGGTCACAGAGCAATTCTAGAAGATATTTGCTCTATTATCCTGTTGTACAACACACAAACCTCAACTGTATATCAGCTAGCAGTGAATATCTTATGTGTGGGCATATTATTTTGTTGTATGTATTTCAATCTTACATATTTTATCAGAACTCAAACCTAGAGCCCCTGATTACAAAACAGCAATATTAACACTTCTCCATATGGAATATATCCATATTTTACTGGGTTCTGAGACCCTAATACAGACAAAATTGGATTTTGAACTGCCATAATATCCTCTAAGTCTTGCCTAGGTTCATATTATCGGAATAGAATTGCTTTTAGCATGAAGAGCAGTTCATTGCCACTATGCCAGAAAATATGTATTTTTATCTCAATAATCTTTGTTACACTTTTACATGTCGCACAGAAAGATTAATGGCCTCTTCAGTGAATCGCACAGAAAAAATATATCTTTATCTCAATAATCTTTGTTACATTTTTACATGTCGTACAGAAAGATTAATAGCCTCTTTTAGCTATGTAGATTATATCTCTTGCGTGCCGGCAAGACATGCAAACAAAACATTAGTTTTTTGATAGATTAATATCAATTCATGCATTTCTGAGCTAATTAATTGCTTCAATAGAATTAATCAGAGATTAGAAAAAAAGCAGGCAACAGCTCAAATTTTGCTTGCTTTTTGTATTGAATTAGATTTGTAAGTTGTAGAGCATAGGAATATGGACAAAAATAATATAAAAAAAGCCATATTTTTGATAAGTTTATGAACAACAATCACACAGATATAGTTTTTATATACATGGCCGAATCTGTCTGAGGAGAAAAAAAGGGGGGATTCAGATCTGGGGGCTATCAACTAGCAATAATTATTCTCAAAATCTCACATATGGAGATATTATTTTGCCACATGTATTTCAATCTCACATTTTACCAGGATTCAAACCCGAGCCTCCCGATTACAAGGCAGCAATATTAACATTTTGCCATCAGAGGAGGCCTCACATTTTACCAGGATTCAAACCCGAGCCTCCCGATTACAAGGCAGCAATATTAACATTTTGCTATCAGAAGAGGCTTCACATTTTACCAGGATTCAAACCCGAGCCTCCCGATTACAAGGCAATAAAAACCATGCACCACACTCTACTGGATCTCAGAACCCAGTAGCTATGAGCTTTATATTAATATACATGGCAGAATCAATCTGAGGGGGGGGGGGATCACCATTTCTACACTAGAATTCAATTCCTGGGATTTTGACAGAAAAACACACTATAAACAATAAGATCATATGGGAACTTGGCATAGTTTTAAGTATAAGCAAATCTGTCTGAGGGGCTTCACCCTTTCTACACTAGAATTCAAAATTCTTAAAATTAAGAGCATATCACACTGGAAGAATTGGGGTATAAGCCCCTCTTGGCATTGTTATAAGTGTAGGCAAATCGGATTGTTCAATCAAATAGCCTCTCCTTTTCTACACTTGTAAGTGGTGCTCTCCCTATATACTTTCCTACTACTATTTGAAATTTCAAAGTTGCCGCCCGCCGCACCTACAAGAGGGGGAGAGGGTGTTCTTCTTTTGCACCACTAAACTTTCCACTCCAAACTATCAACTTTTTATTTGGAACATTTTTTTGGAGAATGATTTTGTTTCAAGATATTCAAATGATTCAGGTTAAAAAATCACCCAGTATATATATATATATATATATATATATATATATATATACATATATATTATATACACACACACGCAGTATTCCAATTTAACGTGCAGCAACGATAAGATCCTCTCAAAAACCTATTCTTACCTCTCCCCCTTTCCTCTCGATGTAGGGGTTCCTGAGTTGGTAGCATTCTACTTCAAACATTCCACATAAAAATATAAGTTAAGTTCCTGAATTATGAATTTGGTAAAAGTTCCTGAGTTAGGACATCACCTCACCCCCCCCCCCCCCAATGGCGTGTCGGACAGTAACAGCACCTGTGGTAAATCATTTTGGGATAGAAAAAATTGTACTGAAGTGCAAATTGTTTATTCAACCAAAAAAACTAAACTTTATTTATACAAAAGTACTACACAAATACTGCTTACGTGGCACATAACCTATAATTATATCATGTATCAATTGAGAGCATGTACTCGTACAATTATAACAGCAGTTAATATTGTACTGTCTCATTGAAAAATTACACAAGAAACGATGAAAAAGTTCATTGGTGGATAACAACTTTGAATACAAATGACGCCCGTTGGTTGTAACGTCACAATTGTTACAACTAAAGAATACTAAGAAAAACCTCAAAGCAAAAACTTTTACAAGTCCTCGTCTTCGAATTTCTGGTTAATTCCGACCAAAACTTCTTTAATTTCAGAGGCGATGACTTGTGTCATCGGAACCTGTACCTTTAGTTTCTCAAGTTGGGTCTCAACTAAGTCTTCAGCCACACCAAAATTTCCTTTATGGTCCTCGTATAGTTTGTTCGCCTGCAAGCAAAGCAACGGCTGGTTAGTGATTGTGTGCACTAACCTCAGGGTAGACCCTCACATTTTGTAAGGAGGTCCTCAGTGACATAATTTTTCACTCGTTTTACAGGTGGAGTAACATCACATAAAGGGCTTTGATTTTCTGGATATTTGTAGCATTGCAAGTAAGTTAACAAATATCCTTGATTTTATGTTCAATTGTCATAGGAAATATTTAACGGAAGAAGAAAATGTATTGAAACATTAAAAAGTCGAGCTAATCGGGATACTGAGGATGAATTATTTCCATGCTCTTCTTGAAATTGAAATTATTTTTATTATTATTCCATGCTCATTTACGGATATGCTGTTAAGTGTAGGCTTATGTGAAATTCTTTGTTTTTATTTTACTTCTGTATTCATTCTCTCTTGTTTATTGTATTTCTATGTATGTTATTAACTATGTAGGCAATGACAAGGCTAGATGATATAAGATCCTACGGCTGACCTTTGTCAGCTAAACGAAGGGGAAGATACATGCAAGGACTCGAACCTGAGAGCTACGGCTCACCATTCTACACTGACATCTCTCTGCCCTCTGGAATGAAAATGTATATTCTTCCATTCTCTTCCATTTATATCTTTATTAGGTCCACCTTTTCCTGTATCTTTCTACCTTTATTTCCTTAGTTCCTACTTATCTACTCTAATTTTTCTAATTTCTTTTGACTTGATTTCTCTCTCGTTGTCTGTCCATTTTTCTTTGCTCTCTCTCTCTCTCTCTCTCTCTCTCTCTCTGTCACTTTCTCTATCTTGTAATTACTTCCTTCTGTTCTTCCTTCCTTTCTCTCTCTATCTTTCTCGTTTCTGCTTGATTCTGTATCTATCTCTCTCTCTCTCTCTCTCTCTCTCTCTCTCTCTCTCTCTCTCTCTCTCTCTCTCTCTCTCTCTCTCTCTGGTCGTAGATTTCCCATTTTCTAACGCTCTTTTTATGTCTTCTTTTCTTCACCTTAAAATACTACTATCTTCAATATAGCTACCATAAAATAACCTTCGGCCAGAAGCCCTCGCGGATCTTTCCCTCCATTCGTACAGCTCTGGCCATAAGGAAAGCTGTTCGACTCGACCTCTTTCCTCTACTTACTACTAAGATGCACCTGCTGTTCTGTGCAGGTTCGATCGTCAGCTTGGTTTCTCAATATAATAACAAGTGAACATGGCGCCATTATAATCAGCTAAACACCGTAATCTTTCAAATTTCTATCCACAACACACACCCTCTTGAAAAATTCCCTGCTGATGCCAATGAAATAATTCCGATATTTCTGCTGGCGAAATAAAGCATCCTGAAATGATATGCAACCATGCCAATGCGTAAAACAATTGGGTTTGACTACGTGTAAGATCAAAGTAAACAGGAACAGCTTAAGGATCTCACTGTACTGTTAATGCTTCGAAAGGGTTGGTGATAATCAAGAAATATAAGGAGAATGCATCTTTAGATTAAAAGAATAAAACGGTTCATACCTTGTCCAGATATTCATGTGTCCTGATGCGCCCAAAAGATTTTGAAACCCTCGTTCTCCAAATATCAGGGTCGTCGGCATACCTGGCCAAAAAAATCACATGATATATATATATATATAGACACAGACAAACATGAGGTAACATATTACAATGATTTTCTTCAATGAAATATTAGTACGAATAGTAGTTAAGGAGGTTCATGTAGAGTTCATTTTATAACTTTCAACTACATTCAATGCCATAAATAGAGTTTCCAGAAGCTTCTAGTAGGCTATGCAGTTCAAATATTAATTTCCCTTAACGACATATTTCAAATCTAGTACCTTTTACGTTAAATAAGTCACACTTTGTGCTTCCAGTAGGTTGGTTGAGTTAACAATGAGTCTTATTTACACTTGTCGCAATTTACAAAGAATAGAATATTTGACAATTACTGCGACTAAAAACAAACAGGAGTTCCTCAAACATAATTCTCGTCACCGAAATGAACCCCCTAATTGCAAATATAACAAATACAGATACGCGAGAACAAAAGTCTCCAGATTATTGATAAAATCAGAGGCTGTAGATTGGCACTCAACATATACATCATCGATTAATACAGAGGATTCTACTGGCTGTGGATTAATGCAAAGGGCGATATAAGAAAGACGTCTGGGTAATCAGTAATAGAGAGAGAGTCAGAGAGAGGAAGAGATGGACAGCAGAGACAGAGTCAGAGGGGGGAGGGAGAGAGAGAGAGAGAAGGAAGAGAGATGAACAGGCAAGAGAGAAAAGACAGACGGAAGAGTCAAAGAGAGAGGGGGGACAGGAGAGGAAAGATGGAGAAGCAACAGAGAACGAATCAAATTCAGAGAGAATTTTCAAAGGGGGGAGAGGGAGGACGATCAACCAGGAAGAATGGCCAATGTTTTAGCAGCCAAGACATATTTTTTACTCACAAGGAATACATTTTAGTACACATTAAACCGTTACTCACAGGTCTTTCCATTGATCATAATGTTCCGCAAGATGGTCCAGAAGATTGTTCCAACCATAAGAGTTACTTGTCAATTGAATAAACACCATATTAGCCTGCTGCTTGGTTATTCCCTCCTTCCCCTCCAAAATATGGTCCAGGACCCTGCAAGAATTAAAACACATAGTGAATTAGTGATCTATCCTATCCACGACAATTCTTAGGAATGAAGTCCAATATACCACAAGTATGAATGAAGGAATCTGTCACCAAGTATCGGCTTTCTTCACATTTCTCTCTTGAATATTTTATTCTTGAATGAAACTTATTTTTATAGCAATTTTAATATTTTTTTTTTTTACTTTAGGTAAAATTATGTGAAAAATGGCTACCCTTGGAGACAAGTTGAAGATAAAATTTTACACTCTATGTAATGTAAGGAGCACTTTAAAAGCTTAAGTCTCAATGTTCATTGGTTTTGGAGTTATGGTAAAAAATTGCCAGACATTTTCGTAGGAGGTTTCAGATCGTGATATAAAGTAGAAAATTGCAAGAAAATAAAAAATGCTTTTTTGTTACTAATAATAAACCATTAATTACTGTTTTTAAAATTAACATTATTATAAACTTCGGGAGAGAAGGCAAGAAGAAGGTGATTATCCATTACACAGTTTTTAAAAAATGCTCTTACATTCCATGTAGCTATTATATTTTGTTGTTAAATGTATATATCCCTCGTTCTAGAAAAATCTTTGAAATGTAAGTTTCTCACATAAAAATCTTATGTTTGGAGTTCTCTAAATTGTATACGGATTAAATGGTGGAATATAAAAACATGGTAGACATAATTTTCGATTAATATAATGTTGGCTTCTTTTCTAATTCGGAATGAATTTTTCAGGGAGGGCGATTTCTTTTTCAGCGACGTCTTTTCAATGTCACCCTATTTTTTGGTGGTTAATGACGAAACATTGGACAACGCATACCACTAAGTTTCACCTCTTTAATTCAAATATTTACCTCAAAGCCTGCTTGCCCTGAACTCGATGTACAACGAGTTAAGCAGAGCGAAAGAAAACGCCTTCGACACTCGATTAGTGAATTACATTACTTACTTTTGAACCTTGTAAGTGTCCCTAGCACAGGCGGCAATCACTCCAATGAAGTAGTTTCTGTCCTTAGGGTCAAAAGAGGTCGGTAGGTTGAGATACCTCTCGAACAGGAAGTCCCATTCCTCTCTTGATCCAAATTCTGCAACATTGCACAGGTGACGTAGATGCATGCTAGAAAAAAGAAAGAACAACTGTAACACAACATGAAAGTGTGTGTGTGTGTGTGTGCGTGTGTGTGTTTAATTGTTCAATTCAAAACGTGAACAGTGTGTTCCAGTTTCGCTCAATGGCTTATCAGCAGACGACAATGTGATTTATGACACAACCGACATGTTACAAGAATTTCTGTTTCCCTTAATTTAAGCTGAAAGGGTTTCTGTTGTACATGATGATCAACGCAAACATCAACGAATTTGGAACGTATATCTTTATGAAGTGAAGTAAAAGATTTACTGTTAATGGAATTATGGCAAAGTCGTGCTACATATTGAAGGTATCAATCTCTATGTGAAATTATATTTTTATTATTAACATTATTATTATATTTCGTTTGTGGGTAGACACTTTGGATATTAATTTAATTTTGTCCATCTCTTACAGCTACGTATGTACCACTTTGCACGTAGCTTACTGCTCTATATGCAGGTTATTATATGTGTCACATTACATTCACATGGGTTAGGTTGCAGAGCAGCCTACAGGCTGAACTTGGCCAAATTATTATTATTATTATTATTATTACTATTATTATTATTAACATAAACATAAAAACAAAACACGAAGTGGATAATGGTTATACAGAAAGTAATCTATTTACAAAACCATACAAAGTGGTAGCATAATAAGAAATAACTTCAGGTTAGGTTAGGTTTAGTCATATTAGTCAATTTTAGCCACTAGCCTTAGTCCTATACATAAATAAATATATTTGTGGGAATGTACCATTAGTTAAGTTACCTGAATATTTTAGGAATAAGCTTAATTTCTTCTCGGCTGGCTGTTCCTCTTTCAATTATTGTTGACTGTTGTTCATGCAGCCATCCTTGATACATAGCAAATTTCCTAGATTTTAAATATTTTCAACCAAGAATTCTTGCTTTTCCAAAAATGACGGACAGGTTTCAAATTAGATAATCTTGTGCTGGTAAGCCATAATGCGAAGAGGATGAACCACATGAACACAACAGTTGTACAGTCACGGACACTTCTGGGTTGTAATGATCACATTGAAAGTCAATGGAGGTATAACAACCCAGAAGTGTCCGTGACTGTACATGCACTACATACAAACAATAATCTAACAACAGAAGCACATTACATTCAGCACTGCAGTTACTATTAGAAAACGTAATAGAAATACTCACGGTACTTCATTGTCGGGGTTCTCCAAATCCATCCACTTCTTCACTTCCTGCCTGTACTTGGCTACCTGCTCGCTAGCTCCGAAAGAACTCCTTAATCTTCGCACGTTTCTCCTCGCCTCCTTTCTTGATGGGGAATCCCCTTCCTGGTCCTCTTCTCCCAGCTCCTGATAGGCTGGGTTTGACAGGTAAATGAGATAATTCTGCAAAGCGTAGCCATATAAGAACATAGATACATAATGTATGTATAATTCTAAAACATATCTCACATTTGCTATCGAGACAATTTTAATTCTGACCGTCTTCGAGACGGAGTGGTTAACACACCGTGCTACGACGACAGAAGTCCCTGGTTCGAATCCCGGCCTTGATATGGATATTCCTTGTAAGTGTCCCTTCATCAACTTCATCATATAATCACTCATCTTCGCGATTAGCCAAAAGTGACCGAAAGTGAAGTAAAATAAACCCAATCAATGAATCAATCAACAATTTTAATTTCACTCATTGAAGTCACTTTTCACTTTTCTGTTGTTAGCGCGACGGTGAGGATGAATGATGATAAAGTAAATGGTGTGACAAGGACAGCCATTGCCATTTAACCCTGTCGTGTATATGCAGTGTTGTAGGTACGTACGTTCTTGATTGAAAGGAGTACACAAACCACATAAAAATATCACTGTAGATACCTAATAGTACGTATATATTGATACATATTGTATATATTTACATTATATATATTATTAATTACGAAGTAAAATATACCCACTGTAAATATTTTCAAGTGAGATCTGCTAAATTTGAGAGAAACAATGTATCCCTAATCCCTTCAGATTCGACGCCACTGAACAGGATTTATATTCCACTAAAGCAAGAAAATTATTAAACATATTACTTGTTTCATTATCATTCAATTAGACTAATAGCAGTAAAAATATAGCATTTCGAAAACACTTTTATAAATTTCATTAAAGAAATCTCAAAATATCAATTTGCTGTGTATTAAATTTTGGAATAAGGTCTTTTCATTCTTGGACGTCTCGTGTCTTATCAAGAGCAACAAATTAATAATTGCAATATTGCTACTTAATTTAAATACACATTTTCAATTATCTCGCTGAAAGACTACGAAACTTAATATTAAAATAATACAACGACGCTACTTTATTTAAATATTTAAATGCAAATACATTTTAGAGAGAGAGAGAGAGAGAGCATAACTGGAGTAAGATAGGGATGGAAACAGACATAGAGGGAAGCAAGAAAATGAAATTAAAATTTTAAGTAGGTAGAAAAATGTCTAAAACTTTATACGTAAGCACACGTGAATGGACACAAGTCCATTGCAAATTGAGCAAAATCTTCAATCATTACGAACTTTAGGAAAGAGTTGTGCTTCATACTTCACATTCGCCAATTATTTAACTATGACAATACCTTGTAATGCTTCCAAGCGTCTGTACCGTCAATGGATCTGCCCAAGTGGTCTGCCATTACGAACGCCATAAACCATGGCTCGTCGGTGTCCAAGTCCCTCCTAAGGAAAAGCTGCAGCCGAAGGTGATAGGCGTAGGAGAGGTCACGTGACTTGCCCAGGTAGGCAGTGTTGTGGATCAGCTGGGCACGAGTCAGGGCGGGTATGTTCTTGAAGTTGTCGCTGTTCAAATACCGCGTGATCAGGTCCCAGTTGTCTGTATCGTAGTTAACATAGTAAAAGCCTGGAAGAATACAACAATGCTGTGAAAACTGAATACATATATTGAAAGATCCTTCATACAATTCTCTAGTATAAAATAAATCATATTTTTTTCTTGTTGTACGTATTGCTCGCATTGTAAAATTATTTATCTTGTAGTCTACGGTTGTTTCAAGCATCAAAACACAGTTTACTGAACTAAAAATAAATATCTGATGAAAGGAGAGTGTTCTCCTGAAACGTCAAAACAAAAAACTGTGTTTTTATGCTTGTATCAACAGTAAACTGCAAGACAAATAAAAAAATCATTACATTAAAACTAAACAAACTGTGTAACGCCGTGTAAGAGGTACATCAGGCGGGTCGATAAGTTTTGATTGTTTTATATACAGTATGTTGCGTGTTAACATAAGTTGCCCATTGGAATTTTGGTAGTGGTCCAATAGATGCATTCGGTGTGGAAAGGGGCTTATCTGTATCTAGGAACCTAATAACCGAAGACTGATTTTGGGGAGAACAAGTTTAAAAAATGGATGTTTTAATTGTGATGTCAGGTACAAATTTGTCATATTTATTAAATACCGTGCGTCCATTTCGATCTGCAGCCGAGAGATCGGGAGAAGCGTGGCGGGCGGCGCTGGCGGAGATGCCGACATTTGCGGCCTGTAATGCTCGCTTATTTTTACGGACATACCCAGACATTTATATAAATATTGCAAAACGAGCACTAAGCTGGGTTATAATTCATCATTTGTAATTCATCCAAGTTCTGCAATTATATACACAAAAAAATACGCTTTAGAAGTGACGATAAGAGTCACAGATAATAAAACATTTTAATCATAGTTTTGACCAGCAACGTCCTGCTTAAGTTTATATCCTTGAAAGAGTTTTGTGTCGATGGGGATCGTTTGGAGGTTTCGAATGTGCAACACTGTATCAAGATTACGCTGCCGACGAAACCATTAAAAGTCAATGGTTTTCGTGAGCTTCCTCGATGAACTCGATGAAATTGGGGCAGCGTTAGAAAGTTATCCAAACAAACCTCTACGCCGTGTTTCACAGGAGATGGGAGTGTCAAAATCATCAGCACATACAGCCACTAAGCTACTAAAATTAAAACCATACTCTTATAACACAGGTTAGTGCTCGTTTTGCAATATTTATATAAATGTCTGCATATGTCCATAAAAATAAGCGGGCATTTCAGGCCGCAAATGTCGGCATCTCCGCCAGCGCCGCCCGCCACGCTTCTCCCGATCTCTCGGCTGCAGATCGAAATGGACGCACGGTATAATATTGCATTAGGTGTGAGAAAGTTTTACTTTGCTTTTCTACCACTTTTAGCTAATTGCGAAGATGAGGATGAACGGGATTAGATGAAATTGTTAAAGAGACAATCACAAACACACTAGGATAGCACAAGCTCCAAAGAGGAGAATACTGATCGTGAGTTCATACGTTACAGCCTCAATAGTCTGTAAAATGCAGTCCAGGATAACAAAATGAAAGAGAAACTATTTTTGAAACTTGCCATGTGTTGCACAGTCCCAGCGATATCTATTGTTGTAACCCCGTTTCCCGGGGTTAGAGAGGTCACAGGGAAGTTTCATTTAAACATTTAGGTAGAGCTTAATAATATCTGATGGCTGAACCTGCTCCGTTAGGAGGGTAGAGATATGGAAAGTTGGTGTAAAGTTATTCACGCTTGTTCATACCTGGTAGATGTGTGTGATGTCTTGTCCTAATGCTTCTCGCAGACCGAATCGTGACAGTTCCAAGGTTCTATCCAGCGAGCCTCAGTTCACCAAGCCAAGCGATCCCTTGCGCCTTGTAGCATGCTAGGCAGCGGTAACTCCGTGTTCCATCGTCGTAGTTCAGCAGTGTAAAGTGTTGTTTAAGTAATCGGACTAGTATCCATGTAGCGTCGATGAGTGTCAGAATCCAAAGAGCGCTAGCTCCGGGTAGGAGCTTGCTTTTATCATTCTAGGCGTCGAAAGGTTGTTAAACCTTTCAAACGCGGTAGATCCTGTTTAGATCCACGCGTTTGCCTTTCCAGTTCCTTGTTTTACGGAAGTTACAAGTTAGCGCATTCTTGGGATCACTCGCTGGTCGGACAAGTTCAGGAAATAAACAAGTGTGAATATTAACATGACGAGGTTTTCTCGGTTTAATAGTCTCCATATCTCTACACTATGAAGAGTTTCGTAGGTGAAGCCTCCCGATAATATCCCAATTGCTACAATAGCTTCTGAATGCTATTTCAATAGCACAATACCCGGTCGGGCTTGGTTGTTTGTGAATGTCCATTCATCAATTTCATCATTTCATCACTCATCCCCATCTTCGCAATTTAACCAAGAGGCACAAAACGCGAAGTAAAATAAACTAAATCAAATCAAATCAAATCAAATTCAATAGCACAATGGTACAAAAAAAATTCACAGAGTAGTTACATTACCACACAGCGATGTAACTCACCTACATACTCAGGATTAGCAAGGATGAAGTTATTGCTGTCTGGAAGCCCTGTCTGAATCTCCTGTTCCTTCTCCCGAAGGAAGACTTTGGCTCTTCTGTCGTCAAATTGAAGCTGGTCTTGAGTTGTGAAGGGCACGGGAATAGTCCACAAGATGTTCTCATCTTCTACCTTGTACTCAAACTCAATGTAGACTTTCTGGAACGACAAACGTAAGTTTGTATCTGAGTTTATTCCATTCACTTTCTTTGAGTTGGGTCCACATCTTTAAATATGCACATATTAAATATTTTCATTATTTCTGCAATCAAATCTCGGGTACTCCGACAACCAAGCGAACACTTGCAACCTGTCATCATATTTGTCACAGTCAAGAACAACTGTTAAGAACTATAGAAAACTGAGAATTCGCAACAAATATGTTAACAGAAAATATTGTTTCTATTTGTGCAGAAGTTCTCAAAATATATTTCAAATATCTTGCAAAATTTGTAATACGAATTACCTTAAACACTACAATTTAATATTATATATACACAAACATTTTGCTTGTGTCTGTAACTGTGTCTATGCATTCTAATTCCCTAATCTATACGTTGTAAGCAAACTAATGTCCATAGCTTATAATTAAAATATGGAAGCTTATTTTACCTGACTCAACGTTGCTGTGTTGTTGTCGTAGTTTCTGTTGATGGTGACAAGAGGAAATCTGGGGTAGTCGCTCCATGTGGTTGCCATGTCAGCCAATGATATCTCCTGCGGTAATGTTCCTTCCTCGTGACAAATGTCATCGTAAATTTGCCAGAAATACTCCTTGGTGTAGGTCGAGAATTTCCTGGTGAAGAGAATTGCTATTATAACTTTTGTAGTGAAGTTCATATACGATCCTCAATATGTGTACGACAGGCAAAGAAAATGTGAGAAATCGGTATTAAAAAAAGAACGTGGAATACCAAGAAAAGTGGTTCTAATCAATAAACAACAAGACGAACTAATCTGAAAATTATTATTTTTTAATTCCGAATGCTATAATGTGCATATTTCATCAACAAAAAGCATTAGCATCTGTAGCCTATAGGCTTTACAGACAAATGTAGTCAAACCTTGGATCATGTTTCGAGCGTCACACACGTAACACGTTTTCAGATATGCTTCTCGTGCGTTTCGACGTGCAAACCTGTCATGTCAAGCTTGCTGTAATTTGGCACGTGGTAACCAGTTGGCTTGATTCAAGCCAGATGCAAGGTTACATCTTGCCAAATAATTTCAGCAAGCTTCTTCACTTTACCTGAAAAGATTGTTGAAGCAAGCTTACAGTGTTATCTAGGATAAATCTAACAAACGAAATACGTCATTTACGACATACAACCGGCTTTAAACTAGAGAAACAGAATATACACACACATGGGAAGAGACTGGAATAAGTAGATGATGAGGAATACAATGATATACATATTATATATATATAATGAAAATACATATGCAAGAAAACAATCTGAATACTTACTTCTCTATGATCAACCTCCTAAGCGTCTTCTGGTGGTTAACTGGAGAAAGAGTTTCGTTGAACATAGACAATGTCACTCGTTCTGAAAAATAAGGAGCAACATGTCGGATAGATATTCTCTTTTTAATGCTACACAGACACACACAGGGCTAAATATAGAAGCAGTGGCACGTCAATCAAATTTTAATCACGCCCTATTTTGTGATAACCGATTCTTAGATTGAGAATTCTGAGACACAGTATGATTTCAGATCATGTTGTCCCTGAACTGTCATAGTGGGATCATATCTGACCTTAAGCAGCAGCAGTCCTGAAATATTCTGATCAAACCTTGTATACTTGTTTCTCCTGAGAATTGACTATACGTCAGTGAATTGTACGTATGCATTGTGTCAACATTCCCTAATAATATTCAATTAACACAAAATAAATAATTGTAAAGAAAATACAATCATTAAAACTGTTGAAGACTAGCCCGGGAGCGGCCAGCCAACCGAGTGTCGCAACGATACAATGTCGTGAAAACTTGTCAATTGTTGCTTCAAAACCGTCACCTTTCGCTAAGATCGCCAACAGACGAGGATATCATATGCAAGAACACAGTGAGACAGATTGTAGTTCAAGATTTGAGAAAACGCCAGGTTTATTCGCGCTGTGATCCACACTTTTTTCTCCAGTGTTAAAAGATTCATTGACTGATTGAGTTTGTGTTTTTAATCCACTTTATGCACAGTAAGGCTAATCTGGACTGGACCTACAGCTTAAAGTGGGTTCCGAACCACTACTTGCCTCCACCGGATATCGAACCCGGGACCCCTTAATTACAAGGCAACGACCCTACCTACCACTGCGCCATCGAAGAGGCCTCAGTGATGAAAGACTAAGGAACTGCAGGTTGCCGAGATTTGATTGCCACAGTTTTTTGGACAAAGTGATTAATCACTCTCCGTATTCGCCAGACTTAGCACCCGCTGATTAGCTGATTACCTTTTGTTTCCAAAAGTGAAATCACACTTGAAGGGGTATCTTATTCGATTTCGGTCATCCAGAAAACCGCAGCGAACACATTAAACACCAATGCGAATGGTGACTTCTACAGATACATCCAGAAGCTGTACGAACGTGCAAATCACTGTGTATAGTTAAAAGCGATGTATTTCGAAGGCTGAACAATAATAGGGGTATTTCATTATTTTAAGCAAATACTTTATATAGCACCAGTTCTAATGTTAGTGAATGCACAGTGTACAAGAGCTGTATTGACAATCTTGCCAGACTATCCTCTTTCCACTGTTAAAGCAAAGTCAGTGAAATCAAGTCCACGTGATTTACGAAAAATCTTATTGGTTAATTCCTATATATATTCTATATAAACAGCAGCGGTACACACAAATAGGATGAAGCCAAACTGATTTAAAAAATGTACAGGGTTATTAAGAAAGTACCCCATGGTTTCTTTATTTTATTGTGGTGAATTTAATGGGGGTACATCTCTGCCTCGTGTTCAAAAGTTTTTCTTCTAATAGTTTGGTACACAGCTAACCCCATACTTAGTAGCTAGGAGTGTGCAATGCAACATGGCGGCGTCTGGAAAGAAGACATTCTGAGTCTTGCAATACCACGAAACAAAGTCTGTTGTGACCGTACGGCATTCGTAAGTGGTACAATCATTTCGTAGCTACTGGTTGTTTGTGCAAAGGGAAATCCAGAGACCGACCATCAGTGGTTGCTTGGTTGGTTTGGTGTTTTAAGTCCACTTTACGCACAGTAAGGCTAATCGGGACTGGACTTACAGTTTAAAGTGGGATCCGAACCACTATGTGCCTCCACCGGGTATCGAACCCGGGACCCCTTCATTACAAGGCGGTGACGCTACAACAGCGCCATCGGCGAGGCCCTCCGAAGAGACTGTGGACCAGGGTTGTTAAAGGTACTGGAGCCCATAAAGTCTCAAGGGTTCTATTAGGTTTCGTAAGAGGACCGGAACCTCTTTTCTCATACAATTTAAATTCAGTCCAAGTTGCGTATTGTTTCAATTCAATGCGGAAATTAGACACTATTTAAAATGATCCGGAGAAAAGGTGCCTGGACCGTATTTAAATTAATTCGGAAGAAAGGTTCCTGGACCGAATGGAGATACTTTACAGATAATAAGGCTATTTACCATCCAGAACCCGTTTATGCTTGCTGAGTTTCTCTCCTGGACCGGAATTGAATTTATTTAATATTCCTGGGCCCTGCTGTGGACCTTGTCCCAACGAAGCCGAAAGAAATCAGCAAAAAGGTGCAAGTCGGCAACTTCACCTGCCACAAACAAATGTCTGGAGGATACTTCACAGACCGCGGCTGAAGAAACTCAGTGTGATTTACTAAAAATCATCAAATTACATTACAAAAACGTTCAGATGTTGTCTACTCACGTACCTTAAGTTTGTAATGAACAGAAACCAAGGAGTTACTAATGAATAGCCCTGTGTGTATATATATATATATATATATATATATATATATATATATACATAAAAATGCTTTCATACCATGTTGTGCTATCCACTTTGGTTCCCGCGATATGTCTGACACATCCTCGTCTCCGTAAGCAAAGAACAATGCGTACACGTACATCATTTCCTTGTGCATGCTAGGAACTGCCTACATGGAAGAATGTTTAGTTAGCACACTAGAACTTGATAATAGAAGATTCACAGAAAATGCAAAATAATATGTTAATAATTATAAACGTTAATAGGAATTGTAGCTTTCCTGGCTACGTGATTTTAACAAGTGTTCTCGGATTACCATCATGCTAAATTACAACGTTTAGAGCACATACATTGTTCTTATCATCAGGGAATGTAAGAAATGGAGACCAATGTAGGGTTAAGTACACGACTATTATGGGACGGAGTTTGGACGTTGCCTTCCTATTGGCTCGCTTTGGATCCCGGTGTTCTTATTGGCACATGACACAACACAATACAGAGCGAGTCAATAGGAAGGAAACGTCCAAACTCCGCCCCATCATAGTCGTGTGTTTAACCATAAAATTGTGTCCATTTATACATTCCCTGATGACGAGAGCAATGTATGTGCTCGAAACGTTGGAAGATAACGCCGATTTAAGCTGACTGGCAACCCGAGAACACTTGTGTGAATTATAAACGTGTCATAACAATTAGTTGCACAGTCGTGGAAAGAATTACTTCCGCTTAAGACTACTCGTATTAAGGCTCTATGGGGGAAGATTTTTTTCCATGACTATACATATGGTCCTAGTCATATCTTAGTAGCTATGGTCATTGCAATAGAGCCCCAAATTAATCGCCCACACCAATGAACTTTGCTATATCCTTACGTTGCACTATTTGACTTCATCCGAAGCAGACATTGGAAATTCCTTCTTCACGACACTAAGTTTATACATTGAGAAAATAATTACCACATCCACTTACCGCGTATTGAGCTTCGACGGCATGTAATAAGGCTAATCCATCTTGGAGCTTCACGTCGTCCCACCAATCAGAAGTCACCAGTCCTCCTAGCCATTGGCCTGCTAGAACTTTTGCAAGGAACAACTTTTCAAAACCTTCTAGAAGTTTTCCAATGTACAAATCCTTAGAACTCTTATAATCAATGTTCCTGTCGACAGAGACAACGTATTCATTCACAGTGAAATATATCACAATACACAAGTTTAAATAGTTCGAAAACAGTAGATTTTTTTTTCGAAAGACGTTTAGAAATGATGGTACCAAGAAAAGACTTCACAGTCTCGTTTCGTGACTGATGAAGCCAAACTCGTTCTTGTCTCTAGGTTCGAAACAATAGTTACAAAAACACACTTGTGATCAGGGTGGATGAAAATCGTGATTTTTATTTAAAAATCATTATTGATGATTCATTAAATTAAATTTATTTCTTAAAATTTAAATCGATATTTTTTTAAAAAAAAGTTTAAATTTGCTTGTATGTTTTTTGGCACCATACATATATATTCCTTTTCCGGAATGTCTGCGGTAAAGACTTGCAGAGGCGAAATCTTGTGGGCGGGGTGAGACTAGGTGGGGAAGGGTGCAGAATACACAATTCCCCTAGTAGGCTTGCGAGCTGTCATGTTTACTACAGAACTACTTGACCAACAGTCATTGAAAGAGGGACACACCCGCAACGTGCGATCAGAACGCGTTCGCGTTGTCTTACACCATACATTCCGGAAAAGTAATATAGATATATGTCTTCGTAGAATGGCTGTTTCTAGTAAATGGCCCTGCAAAAAGAAATTGAACAGTTTGATTAGAGCAAATAAAAAATTATATGTAAATATGCATCTTTCTGTTTCTGGTTCTATATGTATGAACCAACTATGGAATCGTTTGTTGAGTGTGTTAATGAAACTATAATACATAATTTCACTAACTTTTCCTCCAGTCAAAATAAAACATTCTGGATTTACTATATAATTGTAACTTAAAATATTTTTTATAGTCCTTGAAGTTAAATTCTGCAATTTTTTTAATGATAGTTTGCAAATTATCAGCTGCCATATTTTTCTTACAGTTTAATGATAATGACAGTATTTACGGTTTAATATGATAAGTATTTTGTATATTTTTCTTCATAAAATGTTTGCCAGTTTACCCTACACAAATAAATGAATTTTAAATCAAGATAAATTTAAGTGTTTGCAGTTTACATATTACATTTCCTCTCGTATGAGCTCAGCCCTATCAGTACAAATATTTAGATTCCTTTCTTTTCCTTTCTTTGAGTTTGATAAACACCACTAAATGATTATGAGATTAATGTACTTTCTCCAGAAGTGATTCTGATATCTACAAAATCCTTATGTACATTATTCTATAAATTATTTATTTAAAGTGATTAAAATCAGTGGTTTATTTTTAAAAAATCACCGGATTTAAATTGCGATTTATATCAACCTGATTAAGTCAATCCACTTGGCTTGTGATTAAAAATTCACCAGTTATATAATCTTGATTTACATTGAGATTTCTATCAACCTGATTTAAGTCAATTAATTGTGATTAAAATTTAATACTTAGGTATTTGGACATTAAAGAACAGTCATATAACACATTAAGTATAAGGAATCAGCCATCGCCTTTGGCATGCCTAAGAGCTACTTACTCTACCAAGAAAGGAAAAACCCTTTGGAGCTGTTCTGGAATTTTCACAATCATGCAGAACACGCCACTAAGGAATCGCTCTTGCAATTACTATAAGCAAAATACAAAGTCCTATAACTAAGCAGATAAAAATATCTAATAATTCTATGGATGTTAGTGTCGATTGTTCTTCATTAGCATGCAATGTTAATCCAATGTCTAGTGCTTTAAACTAAACTTACTCCAACAAGCTCTTCTCTTGTCTTCAGGTGAAATTTCTTTTTTGACACTTCTCTTGATACCGAGTGTTAGAATAAGTATAGTTTAAAGCACTAGCCAATGGATAATGTCTCATTAACACTACGTGCTAAGGTAAATATATATTCCGTGTGTCTGAAGAAATCGCATACTAAAGTATTTTGTTTTAGAAATATCGCACGTTATAGGCCACACTTGTCTCTTACACATAGCCACTTTCTCTTTCTCGGTTTCTCTTTTCCCCTCTGCTTCTCTTTTGGCTCTCATCGATCTCTCTCTCCCCCTCTGCTTTTTCCTCAGATTTTCTCTTCCTTTACATTTTTCAGATTCTTTTAATCTATCTCTTTGTTTCCATCTTTCTGTTCTCTTTCTCTCCTCCCACATCTCACTGTGAGAGCGTGTGTCTTCCCATCTTTCTTTCTTAACCTACTTCTCTCTCTTTCTGGTCTTGTCTCATTTTAACAGAGGCCCTTCTTCTTGCCCTTTGTCTCGTATTGTCTCGTTTGTCTTGAAAAGATCCTACCTGCTTCGGTACCTTCCTTGTATAATCGGTTTTTCAAATGATAAATGTGGCACGGTGTTTTGGTACGACGTTCTTTGTTAGATTCCCACCATGGGTGTTGTTTGTGAGTGTCCCTGCATCAATTCATCATATCATCACTTCTCTTCATCTTTCCAATTAGCCAAACGTAGCTGAGAAAATAAAATAAGCCAAATTAATCAATATGTACAAAACCAACGAGAATGTAGGATTGAAATTAGTAGTTTTGTTTGTAATCGTTATGAAGTTAAATGTGTCAAACACATCTCCTATTATTCAGAGTCGTCGTTATAGTGCAAATAATAGTTACATTTAACATACTCTTGGCAATATAAAATCAGGTGCACGCAATTTGTAATTTCTTCATATCTCATCCTATACACATTACATGTCAACGATTTTACAGTTATGTAAAGCACACTTACTTCATGCTAGGCATTCCCCAACAGTCAGATGTCCTGTAACGCGATTCAGGAAGGAATAACACGTCCACTTTGCCCAGTGGATGCGGAGTATCGAAGTAGTTCTCGTAGTACTTGACGAGGTCCACCACATACTCCGAAAGATACTCCTTGGTGTCGAGGGATCCTTTGGGGGTCCACAGGGCGACGTTGGTCACTCCAGCAGACCTCTCTCTTTTCTCGAACTCCGTGAGGGCGATTCCAGCCATGTAGGTGGACATCGGAGGCGTCTTCTGGAAGGAGTCCAGCATCCAGCCTTCATGATCGGGGCTAGTTGGAGAAAACGAGGGAAAAAGTTACTCGATAAGATTTCATTACTTACACATTTCGTTGTAAAAGTGGCACATTAGGTAACCGCAGAAAAAAAATCCAAGTGTAATAATCAGCAAGTCTTGTCCTTGAAGTGTTCTATGTAGAAGTCCGTGTGATCTTGTGTTCACAGATGTTCTTCTATGATAGAAATGCTTAAATAGAGACCGAGAGAGGAAAAACAAAAATTAAAGACGTAAGACAGAAAATGCATTGGAAACAGAAAGAAGATAAACAAAAAGCTATAAACAAAGAGAAAGACGATAATTAAAAGGAGAGAGAGAGAAGATAAACAAAATGAAAGTTAGAGAGGGAAAGAGAAAGAGAGAGAAGCAAATGAAAAGACAAAAGAAACAAAAGAATGAATAGAAAATATAAGAAATGAAAGAGGTAAAGAGACAAAGAGAAATAAAAGCGGTAAACTAGCGAGTCACAAAAGGAGATATAGGAGAACTAAAGATGTTAGAGAGAGAGGTGGGAGAAATATGACAAGAAAGTGGAGAGAAAAAAAATAATGGAAGAAATATTTACAAGAGACAGATAAAGAGAGAGAGAGAGAGGGAGTAAGTAAGAAGAGTTTATTCTACGACTGGGTTTCTAAAAAGAAAAAAAATCACAATTGAATAGATCGGCGTACACAAACTATTCGGATATCTTCAGATCCACTATGTGTTCCCCCCTTTCCCATTTTCCCCCGAGAACGTCAGTGCCAATTTTCCGTTCTTTAGGTAATGTGGATCAAATTGTAAGAATATACAACTTTATTTGGTGCAATATTTTTGCAATGTAATTATATGTTTTCAACAATAAATTAAAAAATATATCAAATTCTCATATACATCAGGAACTTTATTGCTGTTGGTTTGATTTGATGTTTTAAGTCCACTTTAATCGGGACTGGAACTACAGTTGAAAGTGGGATCCCAACAATTATGTGCCTCCACGGGATAACGATTTTTTATTATTGATTTGCTTTATTTTACTTCCTTTTTGTGCCACCTTTGGCTAATTTGCGAAGATGGGGATAAGTGATTATATGACGAAATTTATGAATGAGCACTCACAAACATACATGCCAAGACCTGGATACGAACCCGGAATCCCTGACGTCGTAGCGTCATGTGCTAACCACTCCGCCACAGGGGCCGACCAACCGGGTATCTAACCTGCGAGAGAGTTTATTGCGGTAGCCAAAGAAACTTGCCATCTCTGCCTTTCAAGGAAAGATCAAAGCATAATTACAATCTTCCTTTAGGCCCATCACACTTTAGTTCCTACAGTTCTTATACCCTATAGAAAACACAAATTGCTTCACTTGGTCTTTTGTAGACGTGAATGATACAAGGAATTGATTTTAAAAAAATCAACTTACAGAGCTTGGGAAGAGGCGAGAGGTGTGTTGGAGAGGGCAGTGACGGTATCTTTCCTTCCGATAGAGATTTCGAACTCTGCTTTCAACTGGGGCTCATCAAAGCAGGGGAAGACAGTTCTGGCGAATGTCGGTCTGAAGTCGGAAATCAGGAGCACGCTGTGAAGAATATGAAGGGACCATTGTAACACAGAACTTGCAATTAGAATTAATATATCCATGACTATGCTATGAATGGCAATAAAAGATGTGCATACATTTGCATAAATAATTTTCTGTCAAATAGCACATGTTCCAAATAAGTTAGAAACTAAGAAAAGTAAATCAATTAAGAATTGGAACTCTGAAATTGAAAATTAATAATGGATATATTGTTTCCAATTGACTGGCCGATGCTATTAGGCTGAAGTACGAAATGTTGTGAATACTCACTTCATATCCCCACCCTCATTATCCACATAATCCTTTCTATACCATCCTTGAGATGTTGATATTTTCCCGCTGAATTTCATGCTGATTTGATAGTCCTTCCCTTCCTTCAATTCTCCGTCAAGATTGACGACTAAGAACTGTTCTCCAGTCTGGAACTCCACACCGGAAATAGCGACTAGAGTCTCTCCGTCCTTCACCTGGACATTCTCCGCTGGAATTTCTAGACCCACGGCATGCAGAGTGATGTTGCTGGAGGCAGACAGACACCTGACTGTGATGTCCATCTCTCCAGAGAAAGCATCTTCTTCAGGTTCAGGTCTAATGTACAGCTTGTAGTGTGAGGGAATAAGATTTCCTAGCAAACGAATGTCCTTCTTCGGGTTCTCAGTTCCACCGTTGATGGATCTCTTCAATCTGTGCAGAGGTTCCGCCTCCTCGACCAACGATCCCTGGGACTGTAGGGCAATTGCAAGTAGTAATAAGGGCAAGAAGACCTTGCTAGCCCACGACATGTGTCTGGTCTTCATCCTCTATCTTCGGCGAAAGACTTTAGTGAAAAGCGTTCTTGGAGACAATCTTCTCCAGCGCTTGTTAACAATCTGCAAGGAAGCATAAATAAGAACTAAAACATTCCAGCTACATGGTTGTATGATGCATGTTTGCATTGACTGAAACGCAACAATCATCTGACGCCTACATATTCCGGTCAGACGCAGGAAGAACGGACAACCGACAATGCACAGTTTACAAACTGCCCAAGGTCACTTGTTCCTTTCGGTTGATTATGTTTTAAACGACTTTAGACATTGCATGAATATTGATTGCGTCGACGGTACGCGATACCACTTCCACATCACTGAAAATTTTGATGTACCCGGGAATTCAGACAAATTGCTAAACTTCATACCCAATGTATCTTCCTTTCTTGTTTTGCAAGTTGTAATTGACGGTTTCTGAATTGAAGATTTAGATCAAGCTCGCATCTAACTTTTAATTGGAAGTTTCCAGATTGAAGATTTAGATAAAATTCGCATTTGAGTTTAATTTGGCAGTTTCCCGATTAAAGATTTAGATAAAGTTCGCAGCTAAGTTTTATTTGGCAGTTTTCAGATTGAAGATTTCGATAAAGCTCGCATCTAAGTTTTAATTGAAGATTTCTCGATTCAATATTTTGATAAAGCTCGCATTTGAATTTTAATTAATAATTTCTGGATTGAAAATTTGGTTAAACCCAAGTCTCGGTTTATAGTTACTTTCTGCATTACACTAGTATCTAAATTTACGTTCTCACTTTCAGAATTTAGTTCAAGATCTTTGTATCTATGAATGTTGAATTCACCTGTATCTACGAAGAGTTTTTCCTCACTATAGTCAGCGTGTTGGTCACTCAAACTTCAGCAATGAGACTAGCAGCCAGCGACTCATTAGTGACTCGCCCCCACCCCCATGACCCTCCATTCGGCACATCAGCGTCATATTCTGGAGCAGTCATATAGAGGTCAACAATTGTTATGGTGTTGAATACAATTTTTTTCATTACATGTGGATAACATTACCATAGAGTTATCGTGTCACAAACAGGAAATACACAATGGGGATTTTCTTCCGTTGCTGATGTTATCCAGTCACGATAACACTGTTCTACAAAGGTTTTTTTTTCTTGTGTGAAAAAAGTTTTTCTGAAGGAATTTGGTATGGAAAATTCACATCCATAATTAGAATTTCGCTATCAAGAATGCTTTTATGTAATATGGAAAAGAAAAAGACTCATTTTACTCAGATTCACCGTTCGTGATAAATGCAGGGAAATGTTAGATGAGCAGCTGGTAACATCTGCTTCTGTTTCTGATGTTGGCAGTTCCCGTACTAAGCTACATGATGTACCTGCAAGTTATTGTCAATATACTAAGCATTGTATTTGCAGCTCTTGTTTAAGTTGATATACTTTGAAATGAACCACATAGCTTCTGCTACATCTGTGGAGAGTTAGCCTATTTCAAGGCAGAATAAGAGGATTCGATCTATCATGAAGAATTACTACAAACATTACCTTGGAATAGACCAATATAATCTCCACCCCAGCACAAACATTACTAAAATTAGGCAAACGTGCCTATTTTGAAACTGAGCACCTACTGACTGATCGCAACGACGTTAGTGGTTTAATGAACGTTCATACGTTCTTGTGATGTCACAAAGAAAACTGTGAGATATTAGAAGCTAACTAACTAACTCTCTAGCTTCTTAAACCCAAAGGATTATGGCTGTAGCAACACAAGCCTTCCATCTGTCCCCATCCTAGGCAAAATCTATTCAACATTTTCCATCCTTGTCGATTTCCTATAGGTCCACGGATATTAGAAGAAATCCATGGAATATAATGAGCATAAGTGCAAGATAATTTGCGACTTCAAGATAGTTGCAATGATATTGGGAATGCAACATGGCTACACAACGTACCCCTGCTTCCTCTGCAAGTGTCATAATTGTGACAGAAGAAACGCTACACAAAATAGGCCTTACGAAACAATATGTAAATCTATGGACACAACTGGAAGAAGATTTAAGTGTATTTCAATCAATTTGCCTCGTCTTTCACCAGAAAAGAGAACAAAAGGCGTTTTGTGGACCTCAAATTAGAGAAGTTCAGCAAATCCAGAGTTTGAAGCATGTATAACAGAC
This sequence comes from Lepisma saccharinum, assembly GCF_977018435.1. NCBI lineage: Eukaryota > Metazoa > Arthropoda > Insecta > Zygentoma > Lepismatidae > Lepisma > Lepisma saccharinum. The sequence goes on from NC_139232.1 coordinate 105,609,879, forward strand.
AAAGGAAAAATATCATGGATATAATGTTATATGCAATATAAATTGCAAAAAATGAATTATATTTTTTCAAAATAAGTATTATATAACAATTCTGTGTGCGAATATTGTCTCACATATCACATTTATAACATTTAAACATAATATACTAGGATTCGAGAAAGGATGATCAAATTATTCCATGAGTTCACTCAGTATTCTCCTTAAAATTGCAAGCATTCTAGAGAAAAATAAAATCACGATTACTCGTAAACTATTCATGGATCTGAATACGATGAAATTCATACATTCGGATGTCATGCCAAAATAATGAATTCAAGAACTCTTGGCGATATTTACAATATGAGATCAGCCCAGGCCCGTAGCTAGAGGGAAGGCATGGGGAGTCAACTGGCCCCTCTGAGAGCCTGCTTTGGCCCCTCTGTGAAAATACAGAACATATTCCTACCTAAAATTCTCACTAATCTTTACAATTATATCAAGTGTTACTCTAGCAACATAACAAAGACATACATTGATTTTGTGATTTATTAAGGTGTATGGGATTCCGTACAATGTATCAGGATTGCGGGGAAAAAATTCCCTTCCAGATTCGGACTTCAGGAAATGATTTCTTAATTTTCAGTATCCAGAACATGTGACATTTTGAGTAGTCTTGTATCAAATGTGCCTAATGTGTTCGGATGTTTTTCTTGGATGTGTTGCTATTAACTTGGAACTGCTTAAAGTTTTGTTTCCCATGTCTAACTTTTGGTAATAGTGATTCATGTGGTAGAGAGAGGAGTGGATATTTGTTTTTGTTACTTAGTGTTTCTATTCTGCCACTTCTAGCTAATCGCAACAAAGAGTGATGGCGTGAAATTGATGAAGAGAAACTTATAAACTGTCCTGCAACCACAGGGGGACAGTGGGCATTTTCCCTCCCACCTTGGACGGAAGTCCATTCTAGGGAAAGCAAACATTGAAGTAAAAAAACAAGACTCTGAGAATCTAAGAATAGCAGGACAATTGGACACTCATGATGGAATTAGTTTTTACGTGTTCCTTGCATTTTTCTTCCAGATGGCCAAGGGCACTTGCAAGGGGCACAGAGAGGCAATTGCCCCTTCGAATTCAAATTTTATACAAATAAAAGTACATTTCCTAAAATTTTCTTGCTCGCTTCGCTCGCAATATCTGCTTTTCTTATAGTCCAAGTTCAGAGTCATAGCTATCGGGCGGCGGGAGTCAAACGATCTATATGAAAAAAAAAATGTTTAAGAGAATGCCATGGCGCCCTATTAACACAATTCATTTCTATGAAACTTAATATGAAATATTAATGATGGCACTGTAATACAAGAAGTCACTGATCACTCAAAGGATTCCTATTTGTTTGTCAGGTGTCAAAACATGTATTTCAACTATAATACGTATAATACAATTCACACAATATTTTGCAAAAGGGTTAACGTAAACAGTAGGCAAACATTGTCTGTAGCGATCCAAGAGTCTCCCCTTTGAAGTAAATAGAGTCCGTGGTGGACTAAGGGACCCATGTTTTAAAGTTTTAACAAGTACAAAAAAAGGTATTACAAATTTTTACATAATTCATCAAAGTGTAGATAATATGTAACCATTATTATTTAATAAATTCGATTTTTCTTGCATAACACAACACAATGGTGTTGTTGGATTCTCGTTAGATTCCTTTGTGCGTAAAAATCTTGTATGATTTTTAAAAGGCTGCCTTAATCAGTTCTGCAGAAAGACCCAAAGCTGTTGGTACATATTAATCGTCTATTAACATTATCGATCTGTAAATATCAAATGAATACAGTCCCTATTAGCCTATTTATGTTAAACTTTATATTCTTTGGAAATTTGAAAAGGTTATTATCGAAATATTGCTATTTGATGTTGCTCGAAGTTTATTTTTGTTCATTGCAGTTTCAAGATATCATCCCTTTTCTGTTACTTATCTCTTTTGGGGGAGGGGGCAAGTGCATCTGTGTACCCTGCTATATCTACCAATGCGACACAATATATAAAAAAATTGCCCCCTCTAGGATTGACTTCGCTCCCCCCCAAAGAATTCCTGGCTACGGGACTGGATCAGCCACCATTGATAGAACTCGCTAAATTTCGGATTCGATAGAGCTGCTATAAACACCATTTTTATGATTTGCTTTGGAAAGTTTATCTCAACCTACTTCAAGTTGAACGGACCTGGTGAATATTTTATTCCTTCAAAAGGGTTGCTAGGTGCCTGGGCCTACCGGAGTCAGTGGCTTGCTGTAGAATAAGCCTGCCTCTGGAGTGGTTAATAATAATAACTATACTGATATATTTGGCATGGCGGTAGTACAGTGCTATGACCAGGCGTTCGGGGTTCGAATCCCGGCCGGCAATGGATGTTCCTTGCGAGCGTCTATTTATCAATTGCATTATATCATCATTCATCCTCATGTTTGCGATTAGCCAAAAGTTGCAGAGAAAGCGGACATACCGGTCGAACTAATATAATATTTGGTATTTTATTTGAGATTGTTTGTTTCTGTTTAAAGCCAATTTTATGCATAGAAAGGCTAAATGGAACTGGACCTACAGTGTAAAGTTGGATTGGAACCACTGTGTGCCCTCACCTGGTATCCAATCCGGGACCTAAAGACTACAAGGCAACAACGTTATTGGATTTCACCAAATTTCATATTTGTGATTCTTGCAGTGTATGATATAGCAGGAGGCACTAATATACAGACAGACGGTATTGTAACATGAAAGCACTTTATTTAGACATTTCAGTCCATAAAATATAACGAAGTTTGACAACAAGAAATAAGTTATTTGGTGATATGTGGAATGTCCATACCAGTAAGTCCGTACATAATCACCATAATGTTCATAAAAAATATTCATGTTCTACATTATCAATTAAATTTCTTTAAATAGTGATAATGTAGTTACAATTTGTGCCCAAGACAACATATGCAGCCTTTGAACAGACAAGAATCACCAGGTAGGACGTCGCCTTGTAATCAAGGGGTCCCAGGGTTAGATCCCTCGCAGTGCACGTAATGGTTCGGGTTTCACTTGAAACTGTACGTTTAGTTCAGATTATCCTACCTGTTCATAAAGTAGATTCAACTTTGAGGTACTAAACAATTTTTAAAAAAAATAATAATAAGAGTCAAGAGTATAAACTGTAGGTCCAGTCCCGGATACCCTATCTGTGAAATTGGATTTACTGATTCAAACAAACAAACTTTCCTCGTGGTTTCAACGTTCTTTGTTCCAGATACCTGTAACTAAACCTGATTACATTCCGCCATGACACTTCAGGCTGACTCATTGTTGCCAGCTTAATGTCCAATGAATCACGAATATTTGGTCTGCGATCTTTTACCCGCCGCGTACTCTTCTCCACTAAACTCTAGTATGCAAATCAACCGCATGCAAACGAAATTCTGATCTAATATGTACAGTCTCTTTAGTGCATGTTTCTGTACATACTTTCACTATTAATTTATGCCCGATTCAAGACTTCCGAACTCAGGAACTATGAAAATTCCAATGATAGTCCCATCTCAGGAACTGTTCTTTACCAGTTATATATTTTAATGAAATGCTTTCCCACCTCAGGAAGTCTCTTATTAATTGTGTCGGGGGAGGAGGAGGAGTTGCCGTTTGAAATAGTTGACATTACACACGCCTGTGTAACTGTAAGTAAACGATGTGCAATATACTCAAAAATATATTCGAGGAATGAAGTAACTTGTGTGACTGAACTTTGTATGAGACGTGGGATGGACGCATAGAAGTCATGCACAATGTTTAAGGGAATATGGAGCCATTCTTCCTCCAGAGCAGTCTCCAATTCCGAAAGTGTGGTTGGAGGCGGACTTCGAGTACGCAGTTTGGCCTCCAAATATTCCCACAAATGTTCTATAATGTACAAGTCAGGAGAGTGTGGGGGGGCATTCAAAATGTCCTACTTCATCGTCATGTTCTTCGAACCATGTTTGGACAGACCCAGCAGTGTGGATAGGAGCGTTGTCGTCTTGAAAAAGCTGCCGCTCCCCAGGAAATAAAGTCTGGACAAAAGGAAGGAGATGATTCCCCAGAATGCTCCCATAGTGATTGACGTTGATCTTCCCATGCAGAAAAACAAGTGGTCTCACACCGTGCCAAGATATCGCACCCCATGCCATAATGGACCCACCTCCATGCTTCACAGTCGGCAAGAGGCAGTCAGGATGAAACGCATCTCGGAGCGTTCTCCACACAGAAACGCGCCCGGTGGTCTAAAATAACGTCAATGTTGATTCATCAGACCAGATGACTTGTTACTACTGCTGTGGGGACTAACTTCTGTCAGCTCTGCACCATTGGCGTCGCTTGACAGCATTACGTGATGTCACCAACGGCATACGAATTGCCACTGTGCAATGAATGTTTGCAGCATGGAGTTCCCTTTGGACAGTTTTGGTTGAAATGGGGTCCTGGAGGTGCCTGTTCATTTCAGATGTTATCTCGGATAACGATTGCTTGTGCTTTCGGACCACTATGCGCTTCAACAAACTCCTATCCCGAGCAGCAAACTTTGTCTTTCGTCCACTGTTGTGCTTTGAAGACGCCATCTTACCTTGTGTTGTGTACGCTGTCATAACGGCTGATACTGTGCTCCTTGCACACCCCACAAAGTTTGCGGTTTCCGTCACCGTGGCTTCAGCTGAACGTGCTCCAACAATCATGCCTCTTTGGAACTCTTGTACAGCCTGACGACATGTGGTCATTGTTTAACTTTTGCTCTTCGTACTGCAAAGTAGTGTGTCAACATTATTACTTATAATATTTTATGAGAATAACTTTGAGTTAGAAGCAATGGTGGCAATTAGGACGACTTGGGGCAAATACCCCCAAATTTTTCCTACTTTCTGGCCTCGCACTATGTAATATTAATGCTAAGTTTTGTCAAATAAGAAAATTCACTGCCCTTTCCCAATCCCCAAAGGTTCGGCACCCAATCGCCGCTTCTATAGTTAGCAGTCTTAAAAATATATTCTCGAATCAATATTACAATATTATATATATTGTAATATTGGGTAATGTTTGTTAGAAGTTTTAATTTAAATTTTAGATGAACTGAATACTTAAGATACTATTTTTGTATTTATAAATTTACTGGACAAATGGCAACTATACAAAATTTTATTGCCTGAGACCTCATTTCGAGATGTTGGAATGAGCTCTAACTTATATGACTGAAAATGTAAGAAGCTTGTTAATATGATAAAAGTATGCACCAGTGAAACAAAGTAAAATACGTGTGGGTAATAGTGTGTCTGACAAATTTACAATTCATGATGGGTTAAAACAAGAAGATGCATTATCTCCATTGCTCATTAATTTTGCCGTAGGATATGCTGTTAGGAAGGTAAAATAATCTAACGAAGGACTAAAATTAAACTGTGTGACATATGTTGTTAGCATATGCTGATGATGTAGACTTATTAGGCGATGACATAAATACAATTAAGAATAATGCTAAAATATTTTTCAAAGCAGCTAAAGAGATAGGTTTGGAAGTTAGCAAAGAGAAAACTTATTATATATATGAATACGGGCCGAAACCAAGTGTTAGGTATTAATCAAAACCTAGATCCTAGATATTAAACGAGAAGACAAAAGTTTATGAAGAGAGAAGTAACATGCATTTCCTGAATTAAGCCTACTTTTTATTTCCTCTTTAATATAATTTTCACTTGTTAATATTACTCCTAAGTATTTGAATTTGGAAACTAGTTCAAACGAGATGTTATCAATAATTAGATTTTGATTATTACCTAACACTTGGTTTCGGCCTGTAAGCATATATTTAGTTTTCTTTTTGTTAACTTCCAGACCTATCTATTTAGCAGTTTTGAAAAACATTTTAGCATTATTCTTAATTGTATTTATATCATCCCCTAATAAGTCTACATCATCTGCATATGCTAACAACTGAGTCATACCGTTTAATTCTAGTCCTTCGTTAGTTTCTTTTACCTTCCTAACTACATATTCTAAGGCAAAATTAAAGAGCAATGGAGATAATGAATCTCCTTGTTTTAACGCATCATGAATTGTAATTTGTCAGACACATTAATACCCACACGAGTTTTACTTTCTGTTTCACTGGTGCATACTTTTTTCATACTAACAAGCTTCTTAGGTATTCCAAATCCACATTGATAATCACCTATAATTTCATTAGCATATGGTGTTAGTCTTGATAAAATAATGTTAGATAATATTTTATATGTTGTTGAGAGTAGAGAAATTCCACGGTAATTATTGCAGTTCATTTTATCACCTTTTTTAAACACAGGAACAATTATGGATTCTTTCCACTGTTGAGGGATTTCTTCTTTATTCCATATTAAACAAATTAATTTATGAATTTGACATATTAACGAATTTCCACCATATTTAATTAACTCAGCTGGTATTAAATCAATGCCAGGTGGGTTGCTATTCTTTAGCGTTTTAATAGCATCTTTAACTTTAGTCAAGTTAGGTTCTGGAACTAAAGGTTCTACTGTGTGCACTTCATTTACTTCTGATTTATCTCCTACATGAACATTTAAAAGGTCATTAAAGTAGTTCTTCCATCTATTTAGAATATCGTTTGGGTCAGCTAGAAAATCACAGTCTTTATCTTTTATCAAGTTTACTTTAGGTTGCCACCCCTTTCTAAATTTATTTACACCTTTATATAAATCTCTGATATTTTTGTTTTTGCTGTTTGTTTCAATTTCGTTAATTTTGCTTTTCAAGTAATCTCTTTTTTTACTTCTAAACGTGCGGTTAACTTCTCGCTTTATTCTATTATAATTGCTTAGATTTGTATTATCATAAAATTTTTTTAACCACCTAAGTCTAGCCTGATTCCTTATTTCTATTAGAGTATAACATTCATTATCAAACCATGGCTTACTTTTTCTTGGTTTATGGCATCCTATACTTTCTTTAGCTGCTGGTCTATTGAATTACGCATGTGCTCCCACTTCTTATTTACATCTGTTTCATTTATATTTTCATCATCATTTAAATCCTGCAAAACATCAAATCTATTTGACAGTTTAATTTGGTAATTTTTCTTAATTCTTTCATCAGCAAATTTTCCTGTATTAAATTTTAAATTTTTTGACTTTGTTGCTTATGATTTATCACTGCGAGTCTTTCTCTTAATTTAGCAATTACTAAATAATGGTCACACCTCTATGTGAACTTACGTCAATTATACTAGTACGCCTTCTCTTATCAATGAGAATATGATCTATCTGATTATGAGTTTTACCATCTGGAGAAGACCAGGTATATTTATGGATATCTTTATGTTTAAAAGTGGTACTTTTCACAATTAAATTCTTTGAGGTTGCAAAAGTAATCAATCTTATACCATTATCATTACTTAATTCATGAAGACTTTCTTTACCAATCGTGGGTTTAAATGTCTCTTCTTTGCCAATCTGTGCATTACAGTCACCTAACAGAATTTTCATATCATACTGAGAAAATTTATCAAAGATCTGTTCTAACTCTGCATAAAGATCATCTTTAGTATTATCATCTTTATCTTCCGTTGGTGCATGTATGTTTATTAAAATAATTTTTCACCACCTACTCTGTAAAACTGCATATGATATCCTATTATTAATACATTCTACTGTTTTAAGAGCCGAGATAATTCTATTATTTATGAAAAAATCTGTTCCAAAATTATGATTTTCAGTACCACCATAGAGAAAAGTATAATTTTTAGTTTTGCAATTCCCTTCTCCGGGCCACCTAACTTCCTGGACAGCTACTACATCTAATTTATACTTAACTATCTCATTAACTGTACACTGAAATACCCCAGGTCGGTAAAGGCTCAGAATATTCCAGGTGCCTAATTTAATATCCTTATTCCTAATGCAGATCTTATCCTTAGTCCAGAGACCTCCCAAAGTAGTCCCCACCCGGAGATCCGAATGGAGGACTATTATACCTATATAATATTTTACCTTGGGAACATCCATGGCCTCATATTGCTGTTTCTTGACATGTATTTTTACAGTGCAGAGTTGTCAGCTCTACACCTAACCCCCAATATGAATGGAGGTTTTTACATTCTATAACATTTTGGATGCCAGCTAACTTCTCTAATGTATCGATATTTTGCGAGTAATTCCTCAACAACTTCTTTTGTTTTTCCAACAGCCTAATGAACCTGTTAATTAAACATGCAAGAAAAACTGTTATACATCCATTAAACAGAATATGCTAATAAAATTTCTCTAATTATTTTCTAGATTTCTAGATAAATACTTTCAGCCTGATTAGAATACCATAGATTATATAAATCGTGAAGCTGTTAATGAAACTCATAAATTCAAGAGAACCGAAACTGAATCTGCTTGAAAGGAATATAGAGCTAAGAAATTTTACAACATCTGTTATTCGAAATGAAAAAAAGTGTTACTTTGAACATCACATCAATAAACCACCACCAAAACAGTGAAAGATTTATGAAAGCAGTTCATATTTGTATGCACTGCTACAAGTTAAAATGTTATCTCCTCCATGTTTGACCATGCGAATGAGATAAATGAGCACTTCATTAGCTCGATTAATGATATAAATGTTGACCAACGTCTGGCCTCTCAAGAATGTTTCAGGGTACAACTCTTTCCAAGCACTAAAACACAATGCTGCGTTGCAAAGTGTAATATGAGGATTAGGTAGAGGGTTGGGTTAGAAACACTTAAAAACCGACCATAACATATTTCAATTTATAAAAACCTCACCATTTAAAAGACCTATTAAATAAGAAAACACCTGTACCCATTAAGATCCCTTAGAAACGGGAACTCGTAAAAAAGAATAAAAACACGCACGATTGCACAGCTGGCACTGGTGAAACAACTTCCATCCGAGAAGAGGTGAATGCTATTTCCCCTCTGTCCCCTTCCCACTCTCCCCTCCTTCTACGTCACCATTCCAGCGCGAACTCACGCACCAAACCGGCAGCTCCGACGACCTCCGGAGCAACACGAAATCCAATGCTAGGTTCCCTCTCCGTTGCTCCGCCCCAACCCTTGAAAAGCCTCGCCCATCCCTCTTCCAAACCACCATCATCCCGATTAAGTTTTACATTTCTCCCCATGCAAATATTTGCAGCCTCGTAAACATTTCTATTCAATCCATTCCCTTCCTTCCTGATAACCTCCCTCTTGATAACTTTATGCCCGCACCTGATTATATGGTCCGATAGCCCTGTTTTGGAGACCCTTTCTCTAATGTCATCGTTCGCCCCATCTTACACGCATGCTTCTAGTCCAGTGGCGGCTGGCCAAGTGCAACAAGTGCAGATGTTTTCACCTAATTTTCAAATTAATATTGACATTTTTCATTTGCTTGTTTAATTAAACTATTTCCCAGCAGAACGCACACGATAATACTCAAATAATACGCCGCTCGGCGCTACGCACGTGAAGAGTTCGTCGTAGCATAAACAAACCAAGAGCAGACGCCGCCAGGTTGCGGAAGACTTTAGCCGGTTGTCATGGCAACGGTGACGTCACCTAGCGTTGGAATTGAACGGGTGTCGCCATCTAGGTGCAGCAGTTCTCTCGTCGACAGAAAACATTGCATCCAGTGGTTGTGGCAAAATCTTTGCTTTCTCGCGAGATCTTGTTCCGCGTGTGTATTTCGCGTTTCCTATCGCGTGTTGTGTTCATGTGTTGAGCTGTGGTTTGTACACTGGCGAACTTTAAAAAAAGGTCTCCCTCCTCTTAGTTAGATTGGAAGGCAGTTGGAAACACTTCATTACTCCTGTATTGGATAAGAAAGTGGGGGAAGGCAGTTGCAGACAAGGCCATCACTACCCTACGCGCACGTAAACTTGTTTCCGGAAAGCTATCTGTTGGAGTCTTGTCAGGCATGATCTGGGCAGTTTGTGGAGGATTTTTGTGTTCCTACCGCCCCTCCCTGTGTGTGTGTGTGTGATGGTGTGTGTGTGTGTGTGTGTGTGTGTGTGTGTTTGTGTGTGTGTGCGCGCGCGCGCGCGCACGCCGACACCTGTTTCTTTTTAAGTTTGGGGTATGTTTATTGCATCGACTAATTCCTGTTATGGCTGGGCATGACCCAGGTTAGCAATGGGCAAATAAAAAAGTATAAAAAATACCAAAATTCCTGGCATGAGTAGTTAGTTGTAGTAAAGGTTAGGTAATGTTCCTCGTTCGTATAGCAACGTGCTATGAAGGCACATTTAGGGGATGTGATAGTAGGGCACCGCATATTCTCGAGCTCGGCCATTTTGGAAGTGATACGATCAGCACCACGCTCCAGCCGCCTTTTTTCCGCCAGGGTTGTAGTAGAAATGAGAAAATAGAAATGTTTTGCATTCTGCGTATGTGACAGTATTCTTTGAATATTAGTTGAAGGCCGCGAGTGGTTCCTGAGAAGTAATGAACATATCATAGAATGCGCAATAGTTTAGTTCACGTTTCTTGGGGGGGGGGGGAGAATGATATACAAATTTATTCTACGAATGCTTACGTCATTGTGACCATTGGAGTATATTTTGCAGACTAACGAGGATCTGGCGTCTAGATACAAGGTCAGTATAATGGTCTGTGAAGTTTGGGCTGTGTCCTACGTTTGTGATTGCCTTTCACAAATTTCGTCTTAACAAACCTTTCATCCTTACCTATGTGATTACTCAAAAGTGGAAGAAAAGCGAAGTAAAATAAATAAATCAATTGGTCATTGTGTCCCTGCGTTTTTCAATATTTCTTTCTGATCGAAAATTAATGTTCCACCGATGTAATGCGTCACTATAGTCATGTGTATTATTATTTTCCGTCATCATAGTGTTCTTAATCATTCCTTAAAGCATAGACTTTAACGCTGTTGTCCTTAGCGTAAACGATCTTAACTGTGTGGAAGTTTATACGTAGGAAAAAAAATGGTTAGGAGTAAATCGCGATTGATTGTTAGAAATTTAAAATATTATAACTCTGACGTGACGCATATTACCTGTTCTTGGTTCGCTGTCAAGGAACGATTTCTCATAACTAAAAAGGATTCCGGCCTCCGTGTTAGAGTGGTTTACACAGCTTGCTTAAACACCGGCCTTGGCATTGTGTTCATTCGGTTTTCACTGTGAGTGTCCCTTCATCAATTTCATCATTTCATCGCTCATTCTCATCATCGCGTTTAGCCAAAAGTGGCAGAAAAGCGAAGTAAAATAAACCAAATCAAACATAAATAAGAATCTGAAGGGAAAAATATTCCATTACCAAAAATAAAATATATAAAGATACAGTAATTACTTTGTTGACACTACAGTTTTTTTGGCAGTGCGTAGCTGTCTTAGGGTCGTATGTTCGAATTAGCCGACCTCAAAATATACGAAGAGTGAACGATTAATGGAAATGGGGATGCACATTTCTATTACTTTAGTAAGCATTCAGTCGTAAATCCTGTGGACACAGTGTGATTTTCGTGCAAGGAAGGGTTCCTGGGACATTAACTAGTTCGACGTTTACTTATAACATTACGAGGGTATGGATTTCTCTCAACAAGTGCAACAAATCTTTATGGTCATGAAAATTATTTATACAATTTGTTTGAGTAACGTCGTTTTCTACCTCTTGAAATTAATGGTGACTGGAGATGAAAAGACACACGTGGCAGATTGTAACGTGCTTTGAAGACAGAGGTCTTAAGTTCGAACCATGATTAAGGCATGTTTGCCCCATCACATCCATGTTATCAATTGGTCTTCATGGCCGAGTGCTTTGCATACAGCTCTATGAAACAAGAGACCCTATGTTCGATTGATTGATTGATTTACTTTATTTTACTTCGCTTCTTGTGCCATTTCTGGCTAAGTTGCAAGTATGGGGGAGGCCTCCCCGATGGCGCAGTGGTATCATCGTCGCCTTGTGATCAAGGGTTCCCGGGTTCGATACCCGGTGGAGGCGCATACTGGTTCGGATCCCACTTTAAACTGTAGGTCCAGTCCCGATTAGCCTTACTGTGCATAAAGTGGACTTCAAACACAAACTCAATCAATCGAACTCAATCAAATATGGGGATGAGTGACGATATGATGAAATTAATGAATGGACACTCACAAATCCATGCCCAAGCCAGGATTCGAATGCGGGACGCCTGGCGTCGTAGCGTGATGTGGTAACAACTCTGCCACTGGGGCCGGAATCTGTTTTCGAAGCGTGGGTAATATTTGAGAGCTTATTGTGTTTCTTCATTTTTTTCCGGTCACTCCAACATTCGTCCTTATCGTTTAAAGTAAACAAGAGGGATATATTATGGTCGTAAAAATAGCAAAGTTACCACATGCCTGTTACGTGCCGAAATAAGCGACCTTCCTTGCTCGTTTTCTTTTTATATTTGTTTTAGAGATAATGACAAAAGAGAGAAAAGAAACGAAAAACTGAGCAACCTATTTTCATTCATGAAGGAAATAAATGGCCAGCTGAGAACCTGATTTCTTGAGAGCTCAAAATGGACAACAAATATTTCTTCCGAGGCCGAATGACCACAGAAAGAAACACTGTGCTAATTCCTTGATGACTCATGGTTAACGTTGCTCTGCTGTGTGGTGTTCACGACTGACAACTGTGCAGCTCTTCCTTATCTTGCATAGAGTTTCGGCATTGAAGCTGCAGTGTTACCAATTCAATATCGGTTTTAGTTTATTTTTTGTTTGTAAAAGGTGAGGCCTCAGTAAGGCCTTACTAAAGAATTACACGGTACAATGAACCCAGTAAATGACTGAGTGTGTAATTTGTTGCAGACACCATTTTCCAGATGAACGGATGAAGACAAAAAAGACGTTTTAAATTGGGGGGGGGGGGGGGGCACTGACACTTACTCTTTGTTTTCCATTGCCTATAAATGTACTTCTTCACCTGTTATTTTAGGCACGAGCCGCTACTGGCTTCTACCCATCTGTCCTATATACTCTTTTCCACATTCGCATATGAAGGGCTCGATGCAATAAGGAGCTAACCCTTTATCCCCCTTTTTATACTCTGTAAAATGTTTTTCCAAATTCCGGCGGGCCTTCATCCCACATATAATTCCATATCCCTTTACCGTGTCTTCAATTTTCTCCGATACCCCTTTGAAGTATGGGATCCCAACAAAGTTAACTATCCCCTTACTTTTTGCTACCTCTTTCCCATATTTCTCATTCGTGTCAACGTTTGTCTCTCTTTTTATAATTTTCTGTGCTTTCCTGGCTATCCTATTCAATTCATGTTTGGTGAACCCATTCTTTCTTCCCACCTCCTTAATCCATGCTACTTCCTTTTCTATTTCATCCTCTTTATTGCATAATCTTCCTGCTCTAATGAAGAAATTAAGAAAAACCTTTGTTTTTATTTTCCCGGGATGTTCTGATTTTTTATTTATTTGTAAAATTTGATATCAACCCCTGTTTGCAACAGTTGCATTTTTTTTACCCCCCAGATGTTCAGTTCAGTTGCCAAGGAGGGGCTCACTACCGAGCAACGCGTCGCTATCCCGAAAGCACACTACAGAAACGGGGAGTGCTATGCAAACAGTTCGTAAACTGTCGACTATCCGGCAGCTATGTATTGTTTGATTTACGGATGTTTATTCCTGGCACCCCGACAACAATACAGAAGTACAGGAAATCAACCTTAAATGGCATAAAAATTAATAATACCAAGTCTCTTGCTTTGATCAAAAAGTGAAACAATTCATCAATCATGGGGGACTTAGCCGCTGGACAGTAATGAAGATAGTGGGCACGAAGTTCTCTATTTGGAGACACATCTTAATGGCGATTCTTTGATTAAATACATTAAAACTTATATCAGCTTATAATTCTTATTCCAAATACTTTTCTGTCGAATAATTTATTCGAAAGTTACAATGGAGAAACTTCTAAAAGTACAGGAAGACTTGTCTTTTTTAAAAGATGATTTCTTACATAACGTGAAAGCCACTTACATTATTGAACAACGGAACATTACCTCTTCTTCAATCCATCTAATGAGGATCAAAAGATTAATAGAACATATCGGCTTAGATACACACCAGTAACTAAGTCTGTGAATTCGATGCTAGAGGGGAAGCACAGAGGAGAAGGGCGTGAACTTTTGAGATTTTGTACTTCTAGTAGTGATCTAACAACTGAACAAAATCAATCTTTACGGAATTATTCCCGACATTCGTCGTTTTTCCCCCTTCATTTTTTTGGCTAACACAGAAGTTTTCACAACACTCCCGCATCTCGTACCACGAACGCGGCTAAAAATATGGAAAACAGTAACGTATAAATTAGCAATAACAGCACAAAATGAAGCCAATTATCAAGTGGAATATAATCTGTCCGTGAACAGTAAGTATCATATTTCCTTTAGCGCGACACAATGAAAAGTCTCATCATAAGAAAACTGCAGCTCAGTTCATTGCTGATGCAGGACAAATTTCAATCTAATTTTTCTCCCTTATATAAAAAAACACGTCTTTAAGACTTTCTCAGTATGAAGAGGAAAGATGGTTGTTAAAAAATATTCAAACTTGAGAAAAATCGATTTGGGGGGAGGGTGTTTTAAGCTGTTCAAACTTAAATTTTGAACATTTGATCACAGTGTTCAAATTTCACTAAGTTTCAATATTTGATCCATCTCATAATATGCAACCATCTTTCCTCTTTACACGAGCTCAAGAACGCTTCTGTATTTTCATTCGTTCCCGAGATATACTTAACTGAGAAGAGCATGTTGCTCTAAAATGACATTTTGAACAACCCTCATATAATTCGCAATAATCATATTTGAGCAAAATTCGTTCACAGGTGTCGGTTTTGGAGCAAAGCGAAGTTGTGTACCAAATATCATCAAAATCGGTGACTATGCGTGTCAACACCTGCGTGATTTGACATGGAATGACCCATATACATATGTATATATATATATATATATATATATATATATATATATATATATATATATATATAGATAGATAGATAGATAGATAGATAGATAGATAGATAGATAGATAGATAGATAGATAGATAGATATTATACACACACACACACCCAAACGCAGTATTCCAAGGTAACGTGCAGCAACGATAAGATCCTCTCAAAAACCTTTTCTTACTTCTCCCCCTTTCCTCTCGAGGTAGGGGTTCCTGAGTTGGTAACATTCTACTTCAAACATTCCACATGAAAATATAAGTTCCTGAATTGTGAATTTGGTCACCGTTCCTGAGTGGGGACATCACCTCACCCCCCCCCCCCCCATGGCGAGCATATTCGTTAGTCTCTGTCGGACAGTAACAGTACTTGTGGTAAATCTAAGGATCATTTGGGGATAGAAAAAATTGTACTGAAGTGCAAATTGTTTATTCAACATATAAAACTAAACTTTATTTATACAAAAGTACTACACAAATACTGCTTACGTGGCACATAACCTATAATTATATCATGTACCAATTGAGAGCATGTACTCCTAGAATTATAACAGTAGTTAGTATTGTACTTTCTCATTGAAAAATTAAACAAGAAACGATGAAAAAGTTCATCGGTGGATAAGAACTTTGAATACAAATGGCGCACGTTGGTTGTAACATCACAATTGTTACAACTAAAGAATACTAAGAAAAACCTGAAAGGAAAATCTTTTATAAGTCCTCGTCTTCGAATTTCTGGTTAATTTCATCCAAAACTTCTTTAATTTCAGAGGCGATGACTTGTGTCCTCGGAACCTGTACCTTTAGTTTCTCAAGTTGGGTCTCAACTAAGTCTTCAGCCACACCAAAATCTCCTTTATGGTCCTCGTATAGTTTGTTCGCCTGCAAGCAAAGCAACGGTTGGTTAGTGATTGTGTGCACTATCCTCAGGGTAGACCCTGACATTTTGTAAGGAGGTCCTCAGTGACATAATTTTCACTCGTTTTACAGGTAGAGTAACATCACATAAAGGTCTTTGATTTTCTGGATATTACTAGCATTGCAAGTAAGTTAACAAATATCCTTGATTTTATGTTCAA
The DNA here is from genome assembly GCF_977018435.1 of Lepisma saccharinum. Classification (NCBI taxonomy): domain Eukaryota; kingdom Metazoa; phylum Arthropoda; class Insecta; order Zygentoma; family Lepismatidae; genus Lepisma; species Lepisma saccharinum. The sequence goes on from NC_139232.1 coordinate 105,625,944, forward strand.
TTGTCATAGGAAATATTTAACTGAAGAAGAGAAGGTATTCAAACATTAAAAAGTTCAGCTAATCGGGATACTGAGGATGAATTATTTCCATGCTGTTCTTGAAATTGCAATTATTTTTATTATTATTCCATGCTCATTTACGGATATGCTGTACGTATGGGCTTATGTGAAATTCTTTGTTTTTATTTTACTTCTGTATTCATTATCTTTTGTTTATTGTATATCTATGTATGTTATTAACTATGTAGGCAATGACAAGGCTAGATGGTGTAAGATCCTATGGTTGACCTTTGTCAGCTAAACGAAGAGGAAGATACATGCAAGGACTCGAACCTGAGAGGTACGGCTCACAATGCAACACCAACATCTCTCTGCCCTCTGGAATGAAAATGTATTCTTCCATTCTCTCTTCTATTTATATCTTTATTAGGTCCACCTTTTCCTGTATCTTTCTACCTTTATTTCCTTAGTTCCTACTTATCTACTCTACTTTTGCTCATTTCGTTTGACTTGATTTCTCTCCCGTTGTCTGTCCATTTTTATTTTCTCTCTCTCTCTCTCTCTCTCTCTCTCTCTCTCTCTCTCTCTCTCTCTCTCTCTCTCTCTGTCTCTTTCTCTATCTTGTACATTTACTTTCTTCCTTCCTTTTTTCTCTCTCTCTCTCTATCTTTCTCGTTTCTGCTCGATTCTGTATCTCTCTCTCTCTCTCTCTCTCTCTCTCTCTCTCTCTCTCTGTCTGGTCGTAGATTCCCTTCTTTTGTCTTTCTCTATGTTCTTCATTCTCCATTCTTTCCATCCCTTCTATTTCTCGCTCTTTCTTCCCCTTCATTTATTCCTATTCCCTACTCCCATTTTCTAACGCCCTTTCTATGTCTTTTTTTCTTCACCTTAAAATACTACTATCTTCATTATAGCTACCACAAAATAACCTTCGGCCAGAAGACCTCGCGCCTCTTCCCCTCCATTCGTCCAGCTCGGGCAATAAGGAAAGCTGTTCCACTCGACCTCTTTCCTCCACATACAACTACAATGCACCTGCTGTTCTGCACAGGTTCGATCGTCAGCTTGGGTTCTCAATATAATTACAAGTGAACACGACGCCATTTACCAGCTAAAGACCGCAACCTTTCGGATTTCTAGACGCAACAGACACCCTCTTGAAAAATTCTCTGCTGATGTCAATGAAATAATTCCGATATTCCTGCTGGCGAAATAAAGCATCCTGAAATGATGCCAATGCGTAAAACAAATGGGTTTGACTACATGTAAGATAAAAGTAAATAGGAACAGCTTAAGGATCTCACTGTACTGTTAATGATCCGAAAGGGTTGATGGTAATCAAGAAATAACGAGAATGCATCTTTAGATTAAAAGAATAAAACGGTTCATACCTTGTCCAGATATTCCTGTGTCCTGATGCGCCCAAAAGATTTTGAAACTCTCGTTCTCCAAATATCAGGGTCGTCGGCATATCTGGCCAAAAAATCACATGATATATATATAGACACAGATAAACATGAGGTAACATATTAGAATGATTTTATTCAATGAAATATTAGTACGAATAGTAATTAAGGAGGTTCATGTAGGGTTCATCTTTTAACTTTCAACTACATTCAATGCCTTAAAAAGAGTTTCAAAAAGCTTCTAGTAGGCTATGTAGTTCAAATATTAATTTCCCTTAACGACATATTTCAAATCCAGTACCTTTTACTTTAAACCGAGTTAAATAAGTTACACTTTGTGCTTCCAGTTGGTTGGTTGAGTTAACAATGAGGCTTATTTACACCTGTCACAATTTACAAAGAATAGGATATTTGAATATTACTACGACTCACTGAAAGAAAGGATGAGTTCAAGATGCAAAATATATTATGTCCCAGAAAATTTCTTATAGTCAAACAAGGTTTCATTTCACCTACAGAGTGACTGTTTACATAAATCATTTGGTTGAGTTATCTTAACAAAGATATTAGTTTGACGTTACTTTTGTCCATTGAAACATTGTCCATTACATCGAAAGAAATATTTTGTTCCGTTAAGAAAAACAACATGATACTCGTACTGGCAAGTGTGACAAGAGCAAACATGGCGGATCTACAAACCCGTACTCTTCGAGTACTTTAAAGTCGTGGAGATTTGAAACACTGATACGTACATTTGCTGGTAAGTGTAACAGTATTGATGTTAAATGTTGTTAAATATGTTAAGTAGGAAGTGTAAATCATAGAAATATATACATACAGGCGTAGAAGTTCAATGCAAAATTTTAATGTGGTTTTGTCTCGTATCTTAATTTGTAATTCTTATGTAGTAAATATGTAATATCTGATCATGCTGAATATAAAATAGCTACAATACATTACAAGTGGTGCAAGCGTGTTTTACGTTAACACAGGCACAATAGCTCAGTCAATATAGCATCTTGACTACCATACGGTCGACCTGTGTTCGATCCTCGGGTTAGATGATCTGGGCCAGGCATTTTCCCAACAGTTAAAATAACTTTTATAACAATTTACCTTTTGTTTGTAAGCTACTGACGTAGCAGTGCAACGTGTATCGTGTTGGTTTCTATCGTATATTGCACCTTGTTACATTATGGGGTCCGTAGTCTCACTGTACTCCGTCGAAAATTACTTTGTGCTTTCTTTTAAACGAGATATTTCGACCATTTATGTAATATAAAATTGGTTCAAACATGTGGAAACGCAAATAGCTGAGACATTTAATCCCAAAATATGGTCAGCGTAAGTATCAACTTGCCATGCTAAGTTGTTTCGCCAGTTTTTATGAGTAAAAACCGGTTGTGTGCACACTCAAATAGCTAAAGAACACATCGAAAATTGCTATCAGCCCCGTACCTAACCCTCCTAACCAAACAATGTAATATTATAACTGCTGTTGTGATATGTCGTGTTGGGTGCTACATTCACTTGCATGAAACTTTCAGGCTGTTCTACTTCATGTTAAAGTAACAGGTGTACTTCTTTTCACAATAACGCAATTCTGCAGGCTAAAAGCAAGGGAACATGCAAAAAAAAATATTTCATTTTCTTGAGAGGGTTAAACACATTGTTATGTTAAAAAGATCAAACAGCGTGAAATGAAGTTTTGAAATTTTTATTACATTTTTATTCTTTCACTCATCAACATTCCACAAAATAAGTATTTTAAGCTTGTGCGCATGAAAATGGTGCATCGTGATAGTATGTCATTATGTTCCCTTTGCCTACTCGGATATTTCCAAGTTTTAACACAAAAATGGTTGCCAGGTGAGAAGTGAATAGTAAGGTTATTTGAAATTGGATGTTAAAACAGAAGTAAGCGACATGAACGCAGCTGAAGAAACGATAATACCTGGTAGCGCAGGGTTGCCAGGAGTGTAAAGAAAGGCATCAAATGCAAGAGAGGCGCAGAATAGCAGTTTCTGAATTTCATCCTTTTTTGGGGGAGGGGGATCAATAGACGAAAGTCACTGGTATTACGAAAATGTATACACGTACGGATACAAATGCAATTGTAAGTAGTAAAAAAAAGAATACCGTGGTCCGAAAGTGGTATTTCCTTTGGTCTTCACCAAAAAAGATTTATTTCTTAATCGTAATGATGATTAGGTTAAGCACTTGGATACAGGTTCAGTTTTTGTTCATAAGTAATGTAGTTACTTATGGTTTGCATGAAATCACACTTGTTTCCTCTGGTTGTTAGATTCAGTGTGACTTTTACAAATAGATATACAGGGTGACTGGTAATTAGATTTATTCCCTGAAAGAGGTTAAAGTAGAGACAATTTGCAATAAATTTGACCATATGATACCCCGTCCGAAAATTAGTAGTTTTCGAGATAATCTAATTTCTTTTGTTTCTTTAAAAAATGACAATTTTCCACATAAAAACATGAATTGAGAAAAAACTGCTCATTGTATGGAACTTATTTCAGCGTTTTCTGATAGCTAACGAATAAGTGGGTCGTTGAAAAAAGAATTTTTCCCAAATAACAATCACATGTAAGTACCGGGTGGGTCTAGACTTACAAGTGGTAATAAAAAAAATGCACTCTTAGTTTAATTGGCAACGTATTAATAACAAAAATGGTATGACACGAAGCGTACAAATTACTTAAATTACTTCCTTGTGTCATCTGCTATCCAACAAGGTACAAATGTTGCTAACATTCATATTTGTGTACAAGAAATAATACTTCATTCATCTTCATGTGAATGGAATGAATGAACAATACAATTAAAGAACATTACACGTCTTGCTCAAAGTGGGCACCTCCGTTACGAATGCAGGCACGCAGGTTTTTACGGACATTTGGTCTCTTAACTCGTGATGTGATGGTGTCCTTGATGTGTTGACCAGCTGTTAAGATCCTCTCCCTGAGCTCTTCTTGCGATTTTACCTACCGGTGTCTTGTCATGTGGCTCCAAATGTAAAAGTCGCAAGGCGCCAAATCGATCGGGGGATCGAGCTGGGCAGTCATCATGCTGATAAATCATGTCACGTCTTGTAGCTAGAGCCACATCCTCCAATAACATTGCCATCCCGTTCCTCAAAACATGTTCATAAGTGATGCCATTTAAGATTTGTGGCAGGAAAAATGGCTCGATCAAATGATTGTTGATGACGCCCATCCATACTTCTGCCAGGGCGTGCGCCAGTGGCTGGATGAAAATTACCCAAAGAAATGGATTGGCAGAGGCGGCCCGTTTCCCTGGCCGGCTCGATCCCCCGATTTGTCGCTTTGCGACTTTTACATTTGGAGCCACATGACAAGACACCGGTAGGTAAACTCGCAAGAAGAGCTCAGGGAGAGGATCTTAACAGCTGGTCAAAACATCAAGGAAACCATCACATCACGAGTTAAGAGACCAAATGTCCGTAAAAACCTGCGTGCCTGCATTCGAAACGGAGGTGCCCACTTTGAGCAAGACGTGTAATGTTCTTTAATTGTATTGTTCATTCATTCCATTCACATGAAGATGAATGAAGTATTATTACCACTTATTCGTTAGCTATCAGAAAACGCTGAAACAAGTTCCATACAATGAGCAGTTTTTTCTCAATTCATGTTTTTATGTGGAAAATTGTCATTTTTTAAAGAAACAAAAGAAATTCGATTATCTCGAAAACTACTAATTTTCGGATGGGGTATCATATGGTCAAATTTATTGCAAATTGTCTCTACTTTAACCCCTTTCAGGGAATACATCTAATTACCAGTCACCCTGTATATATATATATATATATATATATATATATATATATATATATATATATATATATATAAAATCTGTGAAAAATCCGTAGGCTTAGTATGTTAAGCAGTTAAATTGTGAAAGTAGCTAGTCTAGTGTGACAATTTGTTGTCCCCCCCCACACACACACACATACACATATACTACATAAAGGTGGTGTCAGAAGTTTTAGAATTATGGAGTTATGGTAGTTAGAATTTATTCCGAAACGGTATGTTTCTTGCACGCTGGAGCTGCATAATTTGTGCTTGAAATGTGTGAATCAAATCATAATAAAATCATACATTTATACATGAATTAAATGTAATTTGGGGAGAGGGGGAACGCTAAGCCTAATCACTTAACCTACTTCTGTGTATTCTCGATTAGCCTGCCTCATTCATTCTAGTATATATTTAGCTTTATTTAAATTGCTAAGAAATACTCAAGAATTAATATGACAGGAATCAATGGAATTATGAGCTTAGCCAAAAATAAAATATTTTAAATTTATTTGTATCATTACTGAAGTTCAGAAATGTGTTGGAGTGGAATATGTAGATTAATATTTACTTGTTTTCTGTATATCTTATAGACAACCAATAAAACAGTAAGTCCTGGCTGGCCAAAGCAATGAACCATGGCCAGAGGTGCTAATGCATTGCCACAATACCTGGAGCATTAGGCAGTGCTACAGCAGAAACTGGGATGTACGCATATTCGTAAGCACTTGTCTCATTTATTTGTAAGGGAATAAGTTGAAAGATTTATAAACAATTTAAACTGCTCAATACTTTTTTCCTGTTATTTGGGTGCTACACACATCTATCTTTCCCAGGAGCTTCATTTTTCTATTTTTTGCTGGTGTATACAGTATTTCCATTGCTATTTCTTATTGACCAAAGGATATTTCCTGACTATATTTTTATGATGTAATAGTTTCATAATGTTATCACATTGGTAAACGGTTGGACAGGGAGCGTTCTGTAGAATTTTTCCAAACTTCTTTTGAGGCCTGGGTAAAACTCTCGCTCAGATGCATCTAACGAAATGGGAACTATGTGTAAAGGTAACTCTGAGTAGAGGGCATTACAACTCCCCCCTAATCGCTGCTACTGAGTGTGATATATAAGTATTACCAAGCAAATTTTCCCCGAACGTGTTTATTCTTTGTTTTAGACAATGATACCTTCAAAGCACAAAACTGAAACAACATGCCAAAGAAGCTGCTGAAAAACACTGCAACCACCAGGTGAAAACCCAGCTAAAAACATCCAGGGTGCAAGAGAAAAAAATCAATGGAAATAGTCATGGTTAGTTTGCCGAGCAACACTCGTACATCCACTGAACAAACAAAAGAAAGAGGATAATTTGAAAACAGTTTTGGTTAAATAAATACAAAAAAGTTGCAAATTCCACAGAGGCTAACTTGGAATAGCCCTAACTGGGATTCGAACCACTCTCTATACTTCACAGAATGTTATTTTGACAATACGTTCTGCAGCAAATATTTCCTTACGTGTAAGTTCAGAATGTTTCTCAACATTTTTGATGGTCATAGAATTTTATAATTCTAATTGATCTGACGAACCAACCAACCAGCTAACTCTGTTATTTATTATATTTTTCTTTCTTTCTTAGCAAATAACATCTTCCGTGAATCCACTGGAGAGCACTATCTGTTTCAAACAGTCGAGGATTTTCTTTTATTCCTATTTTGATGGATTGCCAGCTGAAAAAGTAACCATACACGTTTCGATTCAGGAGGATATGGAACATTGAATCAATATTTACGTTAACAACTCTTGTACTTCATCCTTTGAATGTCTCCAGAAATCTAATACAGAAGAACTTTTTTATGTGATCAAAAAAGTTTTAATATGTGGTGTATGTGTGGGTATGTGATCACAAAAAATTCATGATACTTGACTATTCCTAATAAAAATATTATTGTTCCACATCAATATGTTTAATTGCTACATGTGCAAGAAGAATTTTGGTACTCTTAAATTGCTAGTGTGGAATGTTTTTTTTTTTTTTTTTAAACATTGAGGCACCTATTTAACTGCTTGTGCTCACACGTGTAAAAGAAGTTTCTAAAATGCATGCAACTTTCGCAGACATTTTGGAACACTAATATGTGTTCCCTTATTATTTCTCATGCATATATCAATGATGATATAATATTAAAATGTTTTCTTTAATTGTAGTTCGACTACTTTTTACAGCAATTTAGTGCAACTGCTGTAACATTAAATGCCCCTGCGTTAATATTTTTTTTTATGTTTGTGCACTGGAGTAGTGTAATGGTGAAAGACAATCAAAATTTAAATATATTGAGAAACTTCATATCAATAAAGAAGTATTCATACTTTTTCCCCTTTCTCTCTATCCTTCATTGAATATTACGATGCATGTTAAAAATACAGAGGTTGCTCACACAGTGAACATCCCGCATAACAAACATGTGCACACACTCTAGAACTATTGTACAGTACATACTGTATTTTCTACAACTTATAATTTGGTAAATTCATAGCATTTTCAACATTCTTGCCTTTGTGGTGTGTTCTATATTTCCTCTACTAGTTTTTTTTATGATGTTTCCAGGTCTTGAACCTGGCTTGGAAACAGACTAAAATGATTCCTGTAGTAAACTTGTTTAACACAGTGTGCCACTTAACACATGCTGTCCTGGAATGGATTGCATTCATTATGCGAGACACCATTGTGTATGATGTGAAAGGTCTGTGAGCTGATGACACTTTGCCATGTGCTTCGAAACTACTTGACTACTGCTCCAAAACCCATCATGAAATATCAACAAGCACAAGTTCACGCAAAAATAACCAAAACCACCCACCTTCCTAACCTTTAATAACTTCCGACCACATGTTGGCTCTTTCCATTGCAAACAATCTCACCACTCTGCCTGTGTGACAAAAGGTGACCTGCATTTTATCTTTTAACACAACAATAGGACTGATTTATATTTTTTTTCCATATATCGAATGGTTTAACCCTAGAACACTAGTGTAAGTAAAATTTACATGTGGTGTTCTCTCAAATCCCTTCCCTACCTCTCAGATACAAGTCCCTCCACCTAGCAGTGCCTCGACCAGTCTGTCAGACATACGGAGAAGGTAAGTGCTGATCATATTGATTTTGTGTGTTATGTTGTGCAATGTATGTCAATTTTGCGTAGCTCTAGTAAAACGAGAAAAAAAATCACAATTTTGACATTCGTAAATTCGACTTGGATAGTTAGATTTTGAAAAAACGTTTAGAAGCATGCACTATTTTCTTGCAGGATTACAATATTGCATTCGTTCCTTATTTACAGTGTTATGAATATTTTTTTGGTTTACTTTTCATTGTTTGAACTTTTCACCTTCATTCTTAATGTACATATTGGCTTGACAATCAAGACATTCTATTAAAATGTTATATGTTTAATAAAACCATTCTTCTTTGTAGCTAATCAGTGGTGATTTATTCATTCTAGTTTACAGTTGTTAAAAGTCCAAAAACTAGAATTAATAAAACCATGTTTATACTTTTAAAAATGAAGAATAAAACCCCAATATAAGGAATATACGTAAGTTGATTTTCAAAAGGAATCGTCACACTGTTTTCATGGTGTAGAGGTTGTGTTGAAAATAGATTGCTTCATGTAAGTAAAATTTATGTAAAGTTCAAATCACAAACCCTGAGACCTTCTGTAAACAAAACCACCTGCATGCGGAAAGCATTGCAAACTCATAGAAGTAAAATAATCCACACGAAAATCCAGCGTTGTTACAGGATTCATTACGTAAGGTAAAACAATGGCCAATTTGTAGTATGGGAAACGCTGCCGCAAATGAAATCTCACTTTAAACCCAATGCTCTTTCTTTTTTACTTATTGCTTCACCTTTATGGTTAACTCGTTGCACCAGTAATCATTTCCCATAAATTTGGCTTCTTTCTTGCATGTGAATTGAATATATTTTACTTGCATTTTTTTAGACAAAATGATATAACATGGTAATGTATATTTCTAAGGATGATATAGGTAGGAGTGTATTTGAAATTTGTTTGTAGATTTTATGTATATTGTATCTTATGTAAATAAAATATATAATGGGCATAAACAGCCATATGCATTGCTGTAAGTCCGATAAATATATTGATGATGATGATCAAAACAAGACAAAAAGTTCGTAAATTTATTGCGGTTGGAAACTTTGACAAGCATCCTAATAACGATTTTTGTTCCGCCAAGTATAGTGCACTTCGTAAAATAACTTGGTGACATGGCAAGGCAAGATAAGTGTGAACATTTTGTAGTAATATGCATTGTAACTTTCAATGAGCTTAGAGATTTGTGTACATAATGATATTTTATAACGTTGGTTATTTTCTAAAAATAATCATGTGAACAGCAAGGAAGTAGTGCAACTTAGTAATATTGCCTGACTTATCCTTAGAAAAATAACATGCCGAGTTCTATGCGTGCGGGAAGGTCTCCGTGTTCTCGGAGCTTGTTTTCAAAGCACCAGCAAGGACAGCCTTTGAAAAGGGGTGAGAAACAGATTCTACTCAATATTTATGTAACGTTCTGTCAGTGGTATCCTGAGAATCCAGTAAATGAAGTGCTTAAGTTGGTATCCCAGTGCAGTGGTGTGTCAGTGTCTGCAGTTTTAAGGGTTATGAAAGAGAGAATGATCGGGAGAGTAACAATGTATGCGGCTGCATATTCGTCTGATGTTTTGAGAGCGGGTTCTCACATTCAGAGGCTCTTATATAAAATGAATAAGTGCGGCGAACTATGAGTGTAACAGCAGATGATGGTGGTCATGAATCAGCTGACGCGGAGTGATACATCGAATCGGTGAGACCTTTTGTTTACAGAAGGTCTCAGTGTTTTTGATTTACACTTTAGTGCTAGTTACACTGAAATATGGGAACATGCTACTGTTAAAGGTTACACTGTAGTATGGGAACGTGCTAGTGTTCTAGGGTTAATAATACTTTAAGATATTATTTGTTGTCTATAATGTCAGTGTGAAGAAATGAAATATACCATATAGATTTTGTAGCTATGGTGAATATGCCTTTACGAAACATAATGCAAAAAAAATAATGAAATTGCAATCTGTATTTGCAACATTCACAAGGCAGTGCCTCAAAAATAAAGTTCCATTTTTTTTTAGCTAAGTGTAGATTTCCTATGTCCATTGTAACCGGTGGTCTTGTTTAACATGTTGATCCAGTCGGTAGGATGTCCGACTACCATATAGGACACCTGGTTTTGGTTATCAAGATATGTGATTTTGGGAGGAAATTTTTTGATCTGTCCTAGTACAAGCAGCTATGGCACACATCCACCCTCATATCACTGGGGGTGTAAAGGAAGCTACAGCATAGTTCTGATCACATCTCCACTTTCGAAGATAAAAAGGAAATATATGGGGGCCTTCTATGCCCCTTTGCACCAGCATGCCGCTGTAATTAACAGCGAATTACTTTACTTCAGGATGGAAAGAAATCATTGAAGACTGGTGAAGGAGGGGGAAAAACTTAATTCACACAAGTACATATGTATGTATGTGTGAGAGAATTATTATTATGATATATATATTGTAGAGATATGGAGATTACGAATACGAGAAAACCTCGTCAAGAGAATATTTACGCTTGTTTATTTCCTGGAATTGTCCGACCAGCGGGCGATCCCAAGAATGCGCTAACTTTGTAACTTCAGTGAAAACAATGACCGAAAGGCAAACGCGTGGATCTAAACAAGATCCAGCGTGTTCGAAAGGTTTAACAACCTTTCGAAGCCTAAGATTATAAAAGGGAGCTCACTCTGATTGGATTTTGACTCTCATTCGACGCTCATTCTGGATCATTAGTCTCAGATTACATTTGAATTACTCTACGACACATTACAACTACAGAACTACGACGACGGAACACGAAGTTACGGCTGCCTAGCATGCAGCGAGTCGCGCGGGATCGCTCGGATTTGTGAGCCAAGGGTCACGGAATCGAACCTTGGCATCAGTCACCATTCGGTCTGCAAGAACCATCTGGACAAGAACATCACTCGCCTACCAGGTATGAACAAGCGTGAATAACCTTTAAATTCAACCTTCCATATCTCTTCCCTCTTAATCGGAGCAGATTCAGCTAACAGGTACAATTAAGCTCTACCTAAAATGTATAATTGAAACATCCCTGTGACCCCAGATCCCAGGTAAGACGGGATTACAACAATATATATACATGTGTGTGTGTGTGTGTGATGGTGTGTGTGTGTGTGTGTTTGCTTTTGCAGATGCTACCTTATGGGGACACTCGTCAGTTGTGAATCCACCTTGTGGGGACCAAAGTCCGGTCCCCACAAGGAAATCGTTACGAAAATACATTTACAAGCCTCGGATCACTGCCCTTGAATTTTTGAGGAATGATAACGGAATTACCTAATAGGAAATATATGCAAGAACCTGATGCATAGCATCCTTACTTCGGCAAATTTGTTTTTCACGTGTCCCCACAGGGTGGCAAATTTCAATGCAACGTGTGGGATGAGCTTACTATTTTCCACACCAGGTGGCAGAAAAGTAGCGTCCTCGTTACATACCACACGCTCTGGTTTTACCGCCCTTGTTGGTACCCGGGGGCAGGTGGAGTAAGGGGGGACGTTTCGGGTGGTGGTGCGGTGAGAAAAGGAGCGCTTACACGATTTCTTTCCGCGTAGACCTTGTGTGTACCGGAAAGGGTTAAACTTGACAAAACACACTTCGTGTGTACAAAATTTAATTCAAAACACATTTAAATCATGTTATTGGAGTAAACTTGGAGAATAATCCTGTAAACTTAAAAAAAATCTCTGTGTGTGTGTGTGTGTGTGTGTGTGTGTGTGTGTGTGTGTTTATATAGTCATAGTTTATGTTAAAAAGCAGTGTAAAATCCTGGGATGGGAGAATTTCAACCCACCAACAATTTTGTCCTACGAAAATTCAGTTGGTATAGGAAATGGCTTGCTACTTTTAAATACCTGATATGTATAAGTATATGTGTATTTTTATATACATATGTGTATATGCACACAAACATACACATCAGGTATTCATAAACTAACAAACCAGTTCGTTTACCAACTGGATTCTTGCAGGACAAAATTGTTTGTGGCGGGAAATCCCCCCGCCGTCCCCAGGATTTCATTAATATTTTTAATAATAATAATTCCAACAGAATAACCTTTACTGCCAACAAGTTGATTTGGTTGATGGTACCAAGCATCTTGTTCAGAGAACTGGACCCAATTAGATACAACAAACAGCTGATTTGTTTGGATGAACAAGATTAAGTCAATCAAATAATTTCGTACTCTCAACCTTCACGTTTTGCTCGCGTATAACAAACAAGGGATTTGGTTGCTGTAACTAGGATAACAAACTTTTTCCTCAGTGTAGAAACAAGCAGGAGTACCTGAAATATAATTCACGTCACCGAAATGAACCCCCTAACAGCAAATATAACAAATACAGATACGCGAGTACAAAAATCTTCACATTATTGATAAAATCAGAGGCTGTAGATTAGCACTCAACACATACATCATCGATTAATACAGAAGATTGTACTGGATGGGGATTAATGCAAAGGGCGATATAATAAAAGACTTCTGGGTAATCAGTAATAGAGAGAGAGTCAGAGAGAGGGAGAGATAGGCAGCAGAGACAGAGTCGGAGGGGAGAGAGAGAGGAGGAAGAGAGATGAACAGGCAAGAGAGAAATAAACAGACGGAAGGGTCAAAGACAGAGGGGGGCCAGGAGAAGAAGGGATGGAGATGCAAAAAAAGAAGGAATCAAATTCAGACAGAATTGTCAAACGGGGGAGAGGGCGATCAGCCAGGAAGAATGGCCAACGTTTTAGCAGCCAAGACATACTTTTTACTCACAAGGAATGCATTTCAGTACACATTAAACCGATACTCACAGGTCTTTCCATTGATCATAATGTTCCGCAAGATGGTCCAGAAGATTGTTCCAACCATAAGAGTTACTTGTCAATTTAATAAACACCATATTAGCCTGCTGCTTGGTTATTCCCTCCTTCCCCTCCAAAATATGATCCAGAACCCTGCAAGAATTAAAACACATAGTCAATTAGTGATCTATCCTCTCCACGACAAATCTTAGGAATGAAGGAATCTGTCACCAAGTATCGGCTTTCTTCACATTTTTCTCTTGAATATTTTATTCTTCAATGAAACTTATTTTTATAGCAATTTTAATATTTTTTTTACTTCAGGTAGAAATTATGTAAAAAATGGCTACCTGTGGAGACAAAATGAAGATAACATTTTATGTAATGTAAGGAGCACTTTGAAAGCTTAAGTCTCAATGTTCATTGGTTTTGGAGTTGTGGTAGAAAATTGCCAGACATTTTCGTAGGGGTTTTCAGATCGTGATATAAAGTAGAAAATTGCAAGAAAATAAAAAATGTTTTTTTATTACTAATAATAGACCATTAATTGTTTATTTCAAAATTAACATTATTATAAACTTCGGGAGAGAAGGCAAGAAGTAGGTGGTTATCCATTACACAGTTTTTAAAAAATGCTCTTACATTCCATGTAGCTATTATATTTTGTTGTTAAATGTTTATATCCCTCGTTCTAGAAAAATCTTTGAAATGTAAGTTTCTCACATAAATATCTTGTGTTTGGAGTTCTCTAAATTGTAGACGGATTAAATGGTGGAATATGAAAACATGGTAGACATAATTTTCGATGTAATTATTTTTAATTTCTGTTATGCTTTTGGAACACGAATTAAATAAACTTTATTTCCGTTGTAAAGTAACATGCAGAAATAATAATATAACGTTGGCTTCTTTTCTAATTCGGAATGAATTTTTCAGGAGGGTGATTTCTTTTTCAGCGACGTCTTTTCAATGTCACCCTATTTTTTGGTGGTTAATGACGAAACATTGGACAACGCATACCACTAGGTTTCACCTCTTTAATTCAAATATTTATATTTAAGCAGAGCGTAAGAAAATGACTTCGCCACTCGATTAGTGAATTCCATTACTTACTTTTGAACCTTGTAAGTGTCCCTAGCACAGCCGGCAATCACTCCAATGAAGTAGTTTCTGTCCTTAAGGTCAAAAGAGGTCGGTAGGTTGAGATACCTCTCGAACAGGAAGTCCCATTCCTCTCTTGATCCAAATTCTGCAACATTGCACAGGTGACGTAGATGCATGCTAGAAAAAAGAAAGAACAACTGTAACACAACATGAAAGTGTGTGTGTGTGTGTGTGTTTAATTGTTCAATTCAAAACGTGAACAGTGTGTTCCAGTTTCGCTCAATGGCTTATCAGCAGACGACAATGTGATTTATGACACAACCGACATGTTACAAGAATTTCTGTTTCCCTTAATTTAAGCTGAAATGGTTTCTGTTGTACATGATGATCAACGCGAACATCAACGAATTTGGAACGTATATCTTTATGAAGTGAAGTAAAAGATTTACTGTTAATGGAATTATGGCAAAGTCGTGCTACATATTGAAGGTATCAATCTCTATGTGAAATTATATTTTTATTATTAACATTATTATTATATTCCGTTTGTGGGTAGACACTTTGGATATTAATTTAATTTTGTCCATCTCTTACAGCTACGTATGTACCACTTTGCACGTAGCTTACTGCTCTATATGCAGGTTATTATATGTGTCACATTACATTCACATGGGTTAGGTGGCAGAGCAGCCTACAGGCTGAACTTCGCCAACTTATTATTATTATTATTATTATTATTATTATTATTATTATTATTAACATAAACATAAAAACAAAACACGAAGTGGATAATGGTTATACAGAAAGTAATCTATTTACAAAACCATACAAAGTGGTAGCATAATAAGAAATAACTTCAGGTTAGGTTAGGTTTAGTCATATTAGTCAATTTTAGCCACTAGCCTTAGTCCTATACATAAATAAATATATTTGTGGGAATGTACCATTAGTTAAGTTACCTGAATATTTTAGGAATAAGCTTAATTTCTTCTCGGCTGGCTGTTCCTATTTCAATTATTGTTGACTGTTGTTCATGCAGCCATCCTTGATACATAGCAAATTTCCCAGATTTTAAATATTTTCAACCAAGATTTCCTGCTTTTCCAAAAATGGCGGACAGGATTCAAATTAGATAATCTTGTGCTGGTAAGCCATAATGCGAAGAGGATGAACCACATGAACACAACAGTTGTACAGTCACGGACACTTCTGGGTTGTAATGATCACATTGAAAGTCAATGGAGATGTAACGACCCAGAAGTGTCCGTGACTGTACATGCACTACATACAAACAATAATCTAACAACAAAGCACATTACATTCAGCACTGCAGTTACTATTAGAAAACATTATAGAAATACTCACGGTACTTCATTGTCGGGGTTCTCCAAATCCATCCACTTCTTCACTTCCTGCCTGTACTTGGCTACCTGCTCGCTAGCTCCGAAAGAACTCCTTAATCTTCGTACGTTTCTCCTCGCCTCCTTTCTTGATGGGGAATCCCCTTCCTGGTCCTCTTCTCCCAGCTCCTGATAGGCTGGGTTTGACAGGTAAATGAGATAATTCTGCAAAGCGTAGCCATATAAGAATATAGATACATAATGTATGTATAATTCTAAAACATGTCTCACATTTGCTATCAAGACAATTTTAATTTCGACCGCCTCCGTGACGGAGTGGTTAACACACCGTGCTACGACGACAGAAGTCCCGGGTTCGAATCCCGGCCTTGATATGGGTATTCCTTGTAAGTGTCCCTTCATCAACTTCATCATATAATCACTCATTCTCATCTTCGCGAATAACCAAAAGTGGCCGAAAGTGAAGTAAAATAAACCCAATCAATGAATCAATCAACAATTTTAATTTCACTCATTGAAGTCACTTTTCACTTTTCTGTTGTTAGCGCGACGGTGAGGATGAATGATGATAAAGTAAATGGTGTGACAAGGACAGCCATTGCCATTTAACCCTGTCGTGTATATGCAGTGTTGTAGGTACGTACGTTCTTGGTTGAAAGGGGTACACAAACCACATAAAAATATCACTGTAGATACCTAATACATACGTATATATTGATACATATTGTATATATTTACATTATATATATTATTAATTACTAAATAAAATATACCCACTGTAAATATTTGCAAGTGAGATCTGCTAAATTTGAGAGGAACAATGTATCCCTAATCCCTTCAGATTCGACGCCACTGAACAGGATTTATATTCCACTAAAGCAAGAAAATTATTAAAGATATTACTTGTTTCATTATCATTCAATTAGACTAATAGCAGTAAAAAAATAGCATTTCCAAAACACTTTTATAAATTTCATTAAAGAAATCTCAAAATATCAATTTGCTGTGTATTAAATTTTGGAATAAGGGCTTTTCATTCCTGGACGTCTCGTGTCTTATCAAGAGCAACAAATTAATAATTGCAATATTGCTACTTAATTTCAATACACATTTTCAATTTTCTCGCTGAAAGACTACGAAACTTAATATTAAAATAATACAACGACGCTACTTTATTTAAATATTTAAATGCAAATACATTTTAGAGAGAGAGAGAGAGAGCATAACTGGAGTAAGATAGGGATAGAAACAGCCATAGAGGGAAGCAAGAAAATGAAATTAAAATTTTAAGTAGGTAGAAAAATGTCTAAAACTTTATACGTAGGCACACGTGAATGTACACAAGTCCATTGCAAATTGAGCAAAATCTTCAATCATTACGAACTTTAGGAAAGAGTTGTGCTTCACACTTCACATTCGCCAATTATTTAACTATGACAATACCTTGTAATGCTTCCAAGCGTCTGTACCGTCAATGGATCTGCCCAAGTGGTCTGCCATTACGAACGCCATAAACCATGGCTCGTCGGTGTCCAAGTCCCTCCTAAGGAAAAGCTGCAGTCGAAGGTGGTAGGCGTAGGAGAGGTCACGTGACTTGCCCATGTAGGCAGTGTTGTGGATCAGCTGGGCACGAGTCAGGGCGGGGATGTTCTTGAAGTTGTCGCTGTTCAAATACCGCGTGATCAGGTCCCAGTTGTCTGTGTCGTAGTTAACATAGTAAAAGCCTGGAAGAATACAACAATGCTGTGAAAACTGAATGCATATGTTGAAAGATCCTTCATACAAATCTCTAGTATAAAATAAATCATATTTTTTTCTTGTTGTACGTATTGCTCGCATTGTAAAATTATTTATCTTGTAGTCTACGGTTGTTTCAAGCATCAAAACACAGTTTACTGAACTAAAAATAAATATCTGATGAAAGGAGAGTGTTCTCCTGAAACGTCAAAACAAAAAACTGTGTTTTTATGCTTGTATCAACAGTAAACTGCAAGACAAATAAAAAAATCATTACGTTAAAACTAAACAAACTGTGTAACGCCCTGTAAGAGGTACATCAGGCGGGTCGATAAGTTTTGATTGTTTTATATACAGTATGTTGCGTGTTAACATAAGTTGCCCATTGGAATTTTGGTAGTGGTCCAATAGATGCATTGGGTGTGGAAAGGGTCTTATCTGTATCTAGGAATCTAATAACCGAAGACTGATTTTGTGGAGAACAAGTTTAAAAAATGAATGTTTTAATTGTGATGTCAGGTACAAATTTGTCATATTTATTAAATATAATATTGCATTAGGTGTGAGAAAGTTTTACTTTGCTTTTCTACCACTTTTAGCTAATTACGAAGATGAGGATGAACGGGATTAGATGAAATTGTTAAAGAGACAATCACAAACTCACTAGGACAGCACAAGCTCCAAAGAGGAGAATACTGATCGTGAGTTCATACGTTACAGCCTCAATAGTCTGTAAAATGCAGTCCAGGATAACAAAATGAAAGAGAAACTATTTTTGAAACTTGCCATGTGTTGCACAGTCCCAGCGATATCTATGAAGAGTTTCGTAGGTGAAGCCTCCCGATAATATCCCAATTGCTACAATAGCTTCTGAATGCTATTTCAATAGCACAATACCCGGTCGGGCTTGGTTGTTTGTGAATGTCCATTCATCAATTTCATCATTTCATCACTCATCCCCATCTTCGCAATTTAGCCAAGAGGCACAAAACGCGAAGTAAAATAAACTAAATCAAATCAAATCAAATCAAATTCAATAGCACAATGGTACAAAACAAATTCACAGAGTAGTTACATTACCACACAGCGATGTAACTCACCTACATACTCAGGATTAGCAAGGATGAAGTTATTCCTGTCTGGAAGCCCTGTCTGAATCTCCTGTTCCTTCTCCCGAAGGAAGACTTTGGCTCTTCTGTCGTCAAATTGAAGCTGGTCTTGAGTTGTGAAGGGCACGGGAATAGTCCACAAGATGTTCTCATCTTCTACCTTGTACTCAAACTCAATGTAGACTTTCTGGAACGAGAAACGTACGTTTGTATCTGAGTTTATTCCATTCACTTTCTTTGAGTTGGGTCCACATCTTTAAATATGCACATCTGAAAAATTTTCATTATGTCTGCAATCAAATCTCGGGTATTCCGACAACCAAACGAACACTTGCAACCTGTCACCATATTTGTCACAGTCAAGAACAACTGTTAAGAACTATAGTAAACTGAGAATTCGCAACAAATATGTTAACAGAAAATATTGTTTCTATTTGTGCAGAAGTTCTCAAAAGATATTTCAAATATCTTGCAAAATTTGTAATACGAATTACCTTAAACACTACAATTTAATATTATATATACATAAACATTGTGTATATATAATGCACACACACACACACACATTTTGCATATGTCTGTAAGTGTGTCTATGCATTCTAATTCCCTAATCTATACGTTGTAAGCAAAGTAATGTCCATAGAGTATAATTAAAATATGGAAGCTTATTTTACCTGGCTCAACGTTGCTGTGTTGTTGTCGTAGTTTCTGTTGATGGTGACAAGAGGAAATCTGGGGTAGTCGCTCCATGTGGTTGCCATGTCAGCAAATGATATCTCCTGCGGTAATGTTCCTTCCTCGTGACAAATGTCATCGTAAATTTGCCAGAAATACTCCTTGGTGTAGGTCGAGAATTTCCTGGTGAAGAGAATTGCTATTATAACTTTTGTAGTAAAGTTCATATACGATCCCCAGTATGTGTACGGCAGGCAAAGAAAAGGTGAGAAATCCGTATTTAAAAAAGAACGTGGAATACCATGAAAAGTGGTTCTACTCAATAAGCAACAAAGCGAATTGCGAATGCTATAATGTGCATATTTCATCAACAAAAAGCATTAGCATCTGTAGCCTATATGCTTTACAGACAAATGTAGCCAAACCTTGCATCATTTTTCGAGCGTCACACACGTAACACGTTTTCAGAAATGCTTCTCGTGCGTTTCGACGTGCAAACCTGTCATGTCAAGCTTGCTGTAATTTTGACACGTGGTAACCAGTTGGCTTGATTCAAGCCAGATGCAAGGTTACATCTTTCCAAATGCTTTCAGCAAGCTTCTTCACTTTACCTGAAAAGATTGAAGCAAGCTTACAGTGTTATCTTGGATAATGCTAACAAACGAAATACGTCATTTACGACATACAACCGGCTTTAAACTAGAGAAACAGAATATACACACACATGGGAAGAGACTGGAATAAGTAGATGATGACGAATACAATGATATATATATATATATATATATATATATATATATATATAATGAAAATACATATGCAAGAAAACAATCTGAATACTTACTTCTCTTTGATCAACCTCCTAAGCGTCTTCTGGTGGTTAACTGGAGAAAGAGTTTCGTTGAACATAGACAATGTCACTCGTTCTGAAAAATAAGGAGCAACATGTCGGATAGATATTCTTTTTTTTAATGCTACACAGACACACACAGGGCTAAATATAGAAGCAGTGGCACGTCAATCAAATTTTAATCACGCACTATTTTGTGATAACCGATTCTTAGATTCAGAATTCTGAGCACGGTATGATTTCAGATCATGTCGTCCCTGAACTGTCATAGTGGGATCATATCTGACCTTAAGCAGCAGCAGTCCTGAAATATTCTGATCAAACCTTGTATACTTGTTTCTCCTGAGAATTGACTATACGTCAGTGAATTGTACGTATGCATTGTGTCAACATTCCCTAATAATGTTCAATTAACACAAAATAAATAATTGTAAAGAAAATACAATCATTAAAACTGTTGAAGACTAGCCCGGGAGCGGCCAGCCAACCGAGTGTCGCAACGAAACAATGTCGTGAAAACTTGTCAATTGTTGCTTCAAAACCGTCACCTTTCGCTAAGATCGCCAACAGACGAGGATATCATAAGCAAGAACACAGTGAGACAGATTGTAGTTCAAGATTTGAGAAAACGCCAGGTTTATTCGCGCTGTGATCCACACTTTTTTCTCCAGTGTTAAAAGATTCATTGACTGATTGAGTTTGTGTTTTTAATCCACTTTATGCACAGTAAGGCTAATCGGGACTGGACCTACAGCTTAAAGTGGGATCCGAACCACTACGTGCCTCCACCGGATATCGAACCCGGGATCCCTTAATTACAAGGCAACGACCCTACCTACCACTGCGCCATCGAAGAGGCCTCAGTGTTGAAAGACTAAGGAACTGCAGGTTGCCGAGATTTGATTGCCACAGTTTTTTGGACAAAGTGATTAATCACCCTCCGTATTCGCCAGACTTAGCACCCGCTGATTAGCTGATTACCTTTTGTTTCCAAAAGTGAAATCACACTTGAAGGGGTATCTTATTCGATTTCGGTCATCCAGAAAACCGCAGCGAACACATTAAACACCAATGCGAAGGGTGACTTCTACAGATACATCCAGAAGCTGTACGAACGTGCAAATCACTGTGTATAGTTAAAAGCGATGTATGTCGAAGGCTAAACAATAATAGGGGTATTTCATTATTTTAAGCAAATACTTTATATAGCACCAGTTCTAATGTTAGTAAATGCACAGTGTACAAGAGCTGTATTGACAATCTTGCCAGACTATCCTCTTTCCACTGTTAAAGCAAAGTCAGTGAAATCAAGTCCACGTGATTTACGAAAAATCTTATTGGTTAATTCCTATATATATTCTATATAAACAGCAGCGGTACACATAAATAGGATGAAGCCAAACTGATTTAAAAAATGTACAGGGTTATTAAAAAAGTACTCCATGGTTTCTTTATTTTATTGTGGTGAATTTAATGGGGGTACATCTCTGCCTCGTGTTCAAAAGTTTTTCTTCTAATAGTTTGGTACACAGCTAACCGCATACTTAGTAGCTAGGAGTGTGCAATGCAACATGGCGGCGTCTGGAAAGAAGACATTCTGGGTCTTGCAATACCACGAAACAAAGTCTGTTGTGATCGTACGGCATTCGTAAGTGGTACAATCATTTCGTAGCTACTGCTTGTTTGTGCAAAGGGAAATCCAGAGACCGGCCATCAGTGGTTGCTTGGTTGGTTTGGTGTTTTAAGTCCACTTTATGCACAGTAAGGCTAATCGGGACTGGACCTACAGTTTAAAGTGGGAACCGAACCACTATGTGCCACCACTGGGTATCGAACCCGGGACTCCTTGATTACAAGACGACGACGCTACAACAGCGCCATCGGCGAGGCCCTCCGAAGAGACTGTGGACCAGGGTAGCTAAAGGTACTGGAACACATAAAGTCTCAAGGGTTCTATTAGGTTCCGTAAGAGGACCGGAACCTCTTTCCTCATACAATTTAAATTCAGACCAATTTGCGTATTGTTTCATTTCAATGCGGAAATTGGACACTATTTAACATGATCCGGAGAAAAGGTGCCTGGACCGTATTTAAATTAATTCGGAAGAAAGGTTCCTGGACCGAATGGAGATACTTTACAGATAATAAGGCTATTTACCATCCAGAACCCGTTTATGCTTGCTGAGTTTCTCTCCTGAACCGGAATTGAATTTATTTAAAATTCCTGGGCCCTGCTGTGGACCTTATCCCAACGAAGCCGAAATAAATCAGCAAAAAGATGCAAGTCGGAAACTTCACCTGCCACAAACAAATGTCTGGAGGATACTCCATAGACCGCGGCTCAAGAAACTCAGTGTGATTTATTAAAAATCATCAAATTACATTACAAAAACGTTCAGATGTTGTCTACTCACGTACCTTAAGTTTGCAATGAAAAGAAACCAAGGAGTTACTAATGAATAGCCCTGTGTGTGTGTGTATATATATATATATATATATATATATATATATATATATATATATATACATAAAAATGCTTTCATACCATGTTGTGCTATCCACTTTGGTTCCCGCGATATGTCTGACACATCCTCGTCTCCGTAAGCAAAGAACAATGCGTACACGTACGTCATTTCCTTGTGCATGCTGGGAACTGCCTACATGGAAGAATGTTTAGTTAGCACACTAGAACTTGATAATAGAAGATTCACAGAAAAAGCAAAATAATAGTATGTTAATAATTATAAACGTTAATAGGAATTGTAGCTTTCCTGGCTACGTGATTCCAACAAGTGTTCTCGGATTACCATCATGTTAAATTACAACGTTTAGAGCACATACATTGTTCTTATCATCAGGGAATGTAAGAAATGGAGACCAATGTAGGGTTAAGTACACGACTATTATGGGACGGAGTTTGGACGTTGCCTTCCTATTGGCTCGCTTTGGATCCCGGTGTTCTTATTGGCACATGACACAACACAATACAGAGCGAGTCAATAGGAAGGAAACGTCCAAACTCCGCCCCATCATAGTCGTGTGTTTAACCATAAAATTGTGTCCATTTATACATTCCCTGATGACGAGAGCAATGTATGTGCTCGAAACGTTGGAAGATAACGCCGATTTAAGCTGACTGGCAACCCGAGAACACTTGTGTGAATTATAAACGTGTCATAACAATTAGTTGCACAGTCGTGGAAAGAATTACTTCCGCTTAAGACTACTCGTATTAAGGCTCTATGGGGGAAGATTTTTTTCCATGACTATACATATGGTCCTAGTCATATCTTAGTAGCTATGGTCATTGCAATAGAGCCCCAAATTAATCGCCCACACCAATGAACTTTGCTATATCCTTACGTTGCACTATTTGACTTCATCCGAAGCAGACATTGGAAATTCCTTCTTCACGACACTAAGTTTATACATTGAGAAAATAATTACCACATCCACTTACCGCGTATTGAGCTTCGACGGCATGTAATAAGGCTAATCCATCTTGGAGCTTCACGTCGTCCCACCAATCAGAAGTCACCAGTCCTCCTAGCCATTGGCCTGCTAGAACTTTTGCAAGGAACAACTTTTCAAAACCTTCTAGAAGTTTTCCAATGTACAAATCCTTAGAACTCTTATAATCAATGTTCCTGTCGACAGAGACAACGTATTCATTCACAGTGAAATATATCACAATACACAAGTTTAAATAGTTCGAAAACAGTAGATTTTTTTTTCGAAAGACGTTTAGAAATGATGGTACCAAGAAAAGACTTCACAGTCTCGTTTCGTGACTGATGAAGCCAAACTCGTTCTTGTCTCTAGGTTCGAAACAATAGTTACAAAAACACACTTGTGATCAGGGTGGATGAAAATCGTGATTTTTATTTAAAAATCATTATTGATGATTCATTAAATTAAATTTATTTCTTAAAATTTAAATCGATATTTTTTTAAAAAAAAGTTTAAATTTGCTTGTATGTTTTTTGGCACCATACATATATATTCCTTTTCCGGAATGTCTGCGGTAAAGACTTGCAGAGGCGAAATCTTGTGGGCGGGGTGAGACTAGGTGGGGAAGGGTGCAGAATACACAATTCCCCTAGTAGGCTTGCGAGCTGTCATGTTTACTACAGAACTACTTGACCAACAGTCATTGAAAGAGGGACACACCCGCAACGTGCGATCAGAACGCGTTCGCGTTGTCTTACACCATACATTCCGGAAAAGTAATATAGATATATGTCTTCGTAGAATGGCTGTTTCTAGTAAATGGCCCTGCAAAAAGAAATTGAACAGTTTGATTAGAGCAAATAAAAAATTATATGTAAATATGCATCTTTCTGTTTCTGGTTCTATATGTATGAACCAACTATGGAATCGTTTGTTGAGTGTGTTAATGAAACTATAATACATAATTTCACTAACTTTTCCTCCAGTCAAAATAAAACATTCTGGATTTACTATATAATTGTAACTTAAAATATTTTTTATAGTCCTTGAAGTTAAATTCTGCAATTTTTTTAATGATAGTTTGCAAATTATCAGCTGCCATATTTTTCTTACAGTTTAATGATAATGACAGTATTTACGGTTTAATATGATAAGTATTTTGTATATTTTTCTTCATAAAATGTTTGCCAGTTTACCCTACACAAATAAATGAATTTTAAATCAAGATAAATTTAAGTGTTTGCAGTTTACATATTACATTTCCTCTCGTATGAGCTCAGCCCTATCAGTACAAATATTTAGATTCCTTTCTTTTCCTTTCTTTGAGTTTGATAAACACCACTAAATGATTATGAGATTAATGTACTTTCTCCAGAAGTGATTCTGATATCTACAAAATCCTTATGTACATTATTCTATAAATTATTTATTTAAAGTGATTAAAATCAGTGGTTTATTTTTAAAAAATCACCGGATTTAAATTGCGATTTATATCAACCTGATTAAGTCAATCCACTTGGCTTGTGATTAAAAATTCACCAGTTATATAATCTTGATTTACATTGAGATTTCTATCAACCTGATTTAAGTCAATTAATTGTGATTAAAATTTAATACTTAGGTATTTGGACATTAAAGAACAGTCATATAACACATTAAGTATAAGGAATCAGCCATCGCCTTTGGCATGCCTAAGAGCTACTTACTCTACCAAGAAAGGAAAAACCCTTTGGAGCTGTTCTGGAATTTTCACAATCATGCAGAACACGCCACTAAGGAATCGCTCTTGCAATTACTATAAGCAAAATACAAAGTCCTATAACTAAGCAGATAAAAATATCTAATAATTCTATGGATGTTAGTGTCGATTGTTCTTCATTAGCATGCAATGTTAATCCAATGTCTAGTGCTTTAAACTAAACTTACTCCAACAAGCTCTTCTCTTGTCTTCAGGTGAAATTTCTTTTTTGACACTTCTCTTGATACCGAGTGTTAGAATAAGTATAGTTTAAAGCACTAGCCAATGGATAATGTCTCATTAACACTACGTGCTAAGGTAAATATATATTCCGTGTGTCTGAAGAAATCGCATACTAAAGTATTTTGTTTTAGAAATATCGCACGTTATAGGCCACACTTGTCTCTTACACATAGCCACTTTCTCTTTCTCGGTTTCTCTTTTCCCCTCTGCTTCTCTTTTGGCTCTCATCGATCTCTCTCTCCCCCTCTGCTTTTTCCTCAGATTTTCTCTTCCTTTACATTTTTCAGATTCTTTTAATCTATCTCTTTGTTTCCATTTTTCTGTTCTCTTTCTCTCCTCCCACATCTCACTGTGAGAGCGTGTGTCTTCCCATCTTTCTTTCTTAACCTACTTCTCTCTCTTTCTGGTCTTGTCTCATTTTAACAGAGGCCCTTCTTCTTGCCCTTTGTCTCGTATTGTCTCGTTTGTCTTGAAAAGATCCTACCTGCTTCGGTACCTTCCTTGTATAATCGGTTTTTCAAATGATAAATGTGGCACGGTGTTTTGGTACGACGTTCTTTGTTAGATTCCCACCATGGGTGTTGTTTGTGAGTGTCCCTGCATCAATTCATCATATCATCACTTCTCTTCATCTTTCCAATTAGCCAAACGTAGCTGAGAAAATAAAATAAGCCAAATTAATCAATATGTACAAAACCAACGAGAATGTAGGATTGAAATTAGTAGTTTTGTTTGTAATCGTTATGAAGTTAAATGTGTCAAACACATCTCCTATTATTCAGAGTCGTCGTTATAGTGCAAATAATAGTTACATTTAACATACTCTTGGCAATATAAAATCAGGTGCACGCAATTTGTAATTTCTTCATATCTCATCCTATACACATTACATGTCAACGATTTTACAGTTATGTAAAGCACACTTACTTCATGCTAGGCATTCCCCAACAGTCAGATGTCCTGTAACGCGATTCAGGAAGGAATAACACGTCCACTTTGCCCAGTGGATGCGGAGTATCGAAGTAGTTCTCGTAGTACTTGACGAGGTCCACCACATACTCCGAAAGATACTCCTTGGTGTCGAGGGATCCTTTGGGGGTCCACAGGGCGACGTTGGTCACTCCAGCAGACCTCTCTCTTTTCTCGAACTCCGTGAGGGCGATTCCAGCCATGTAGGTGGACATCGGAGGCGTCTTCTGGAAGGAGTCCAGCATCCAGCCTTCATGATCGGGGCTAGTTGGAGAAAACGAGGGAAAAAGTTACTCGATAAGATTTCATTACTTACACATTTCGTTGTAAAAGTGGCACATTAGGTAACCGCAGAAAAAAAATCCAAGTGTAATAATCAGCAAGTCTTGTCCTTGAAGTGTTCTATGTAGAAGTCCGTGTGATCTTGTGTTCACAGATGTTCTTCTATGATAGAAATGCTTAAATAGAGACTGAGAGAGGAAAAACAAAAATTAAAGACGTAAGACAGAAAATGCATTGGAAACAGAAAGAAGATAAACAAAAAGCTATAAACAAAGAGAAAGACGATAATTAAAAGGAGAGAGAGAGAAGATAAACAAAATGAAAGTTAGAGAGGGAAAGAGAAAGAGAGAGAAGCAAATGAAGAGACAAAAGAAACAAAAGAATGAATAGAAAATATAAGAAATGAAAGAGGTAAAGAGACAAAGAGAAATAAAAGCGGTAAACTAGCGAGTCACAAAAGGAGATATAGGAGAACTAAAGATGTTAGAGAGAGAGGTGGGAGAAATATGACAAGAAAGTGGAGAGAAAAAAAATAATGGAAGAGATATTTACAAGAGACAGATAAAGAGAGAGAGAGAGAGGGAGTAAGTAAGAAGAGTTTATTCTACGACTGGGTTTCTAAAAAGAAAAAAAATCACAATTGAATAGATCGGCGTACACAAACTATTCGGATATCTTCAGATCCACTATGTGTTCCCCCCTTTCCCATTTTCCCCCGAGAACGTCAGTGCCAATTTTCCGTTCTTTAGGTAATGTGGATCAAATTGTAAGAATATACAACTTTATTTGGTGCAATATTTTTGCAATGTAATTATATGTTTTCAACAATAAATTAAAAAATATATCAAATTCTCATATACATCAGGAACTTTATTGCTGTTGGTTTGATTTGATGTTTTAAGTCCACTTTAATCGGGACTGGAACTACAGTTGAAAGTGGGATCCCAACAATTATGTGCCTCCACGGGATAACGATTTTTTATTATTGATTTGCTTTATTTTACTTCCTTTTTGTGCCACCTTTGGCTAATTTGCGAAGATGGGGATAAGTGATTATATGACGAAATTTATGAATGAGCACTCACAAACATACATGCCAAGACCTGGATACGAACCCGGAATCCCTGACGTCGTAGCGTCATGTGCTAACCACTCCGCCACAGGGGCCGACCAACCGGGTATCTAACCTGCGAGAGAGTTTATTGCGGTAGCCAAAGAAACTTGCCATCTCTGCCTTTCAAGGAAAGATCAAAGCATAATTACAATCTTCCTTTAGGCCCATCACACTTTAGTTCCTACAGTTCTTATACCCTATAGAAAACACAAATTGCTTCACTTGGTCTTTTGTAGACGTGAATGATACAAGGAATTGATTTTAAAAAAATCAACTTACAGAGCTTGGGAAGAGGCGAGAGGTGTGTTGGAGAGGGCAGTGACGGTATCTTTCCTTCCGATAGAGATTTCGAACTCTGCTTTCAACTGGGGCTCATCAAAGCAGGGGAAGACAGTTCTGGCGAATGTCGGTCTGAAGTCGGAAATCAGGAGCACGCTGTGAAGAATATGAAGGGACCATTGTAACACAGAACTTGCAATTAGAATTAATATATCCATGACTATGCTATGAATGGCAATAAAAGATGTGCATACATTTGCATAAATAATTTTCTGTCAAATAGATAGATTTTCTGTCAAAATAAGTTAGAAACTAAGAAAAGTAAATCAATTAAGAATTGGAACTCTGAAATTGAAAATTAATAGTGGGTATATTGTTTCCAATTGATTGACTGATACTATTAGGATGAAGTATGAAATGTGAATACTCACTTCATATCCCCGCTTTCATTATCCACATAATCCTTTCTATACCATCCTCGAGATTTGGATATTTTCCCGCTGAATTTGATACTGATTTGGTAGTCCTTCCCTTCCTCCAATTCTCCGTCAAGATTGACGACTAAGAACTGTTCTCCAGTCTGGAACTCCACGCCGGAAACAGTGACTGGAGTCTCTCCGTCCTTCACCTGGACATTCTCCGCTGGAATCTCCAGATCCACGGCATGAAGAGTGATGTTGTTGGAGGCAGACAAACACTTGACCATGATTACCACCTCTCCAGAGAAAGCGTCTTCTTCCGGTTCAGGTCTAATGTACAGCTTGTAGTGTGAGGGAATAAGATTTCCTGGCAAGCGAATGTCCTTCATCGGGTTCCTGGTTTCACCGTTGACGTATCTCTTCAGTCTGTGCAGAGGTTCTTCATCCTCGACCAACGATCCCTGTGACTGTAGGGCAATTGCAAGTAGTAATAAGGGCAAGAAGACCTTGCTAGCCCACGACATGTGTCTGGTCTTCATCCTCTATCTTCGGCGAAAGACTTTAGTGAAAAGCGTTCTTGGAGACAATCTTCTCCAGCGCTTGTTAACAATCTGCAAGGAAGCATAAATAAGAACTAAAACATTCCAGCTACATGGTTGTATGATGCATGTTTGCATTGACTGAAACGCAACAATCATCTGACGCCTACATATTCCGGTCAGACGCAGGAAGAACGGACAACCGACAATGCACAGTTTACAAACTGCCCAAGGTCACTTGTTCCTTTCGGTTGATTATGTTTTAAACGACTTTAGACATTGCATGAATATTGATTGCGTCGACGGTACGCGATACCACTTCCACATCACTGAAAATTTTGATGTACCCGGGAATTCAGACAAATTGCTAAACTTCATACCCAATGTATCTTCCTTTCTTGTTTTGCAAGTTGTAATTGACGGTTTCTGAATTGAAGATTTAGATCAAGCTCGCATCTAACTTTTAATTGGAAGTTTCCAGATTGAAGATTTAGATAAAATTCGCATTTGAGTTTAATTTGGCAGTTTCCCGATTAAAGATTTAGATAAAGTTCGCAGCTAAGTTTTATTTGGCAGTTTTCAGATTGAAGATTTCGATAAAGCTCGCATCTAAGTTTTAATTGAAGATTTCTCGATTCAATATTTTGATAAAGCTCGCATTTGAATTTTAATTAATAATTTCTGAATTGAAAAATTGGTTAAACCCAAGTATCGGTTTATAGTTACTTTCTGCATTACACTAGTATCTAAATTTACGTTCTCACTTTCAGGATTTAGTTCAAGATCTTTGTATCTATGAATGTGGAATTCCCCTGTATCTACCCAGAGTTTTTCCTCACTATAGTCAGCGTGTTGGTCACTCAAACTTCAGCAATGAGACTAGCAGCCAGCGACTCATTAGTGACTCGCCCCCACCCCCATGACTCTCCATCCGGCACATCAACGTCATATTCTGGAGCAGTCATATAGAGGTCAACAATTGTTATGGTGTTGAATACCATTTTTTCATTGCATGCGGATAACATTAACGAAGAGTTATCGTGTCATAAACAGGAAATACACAATGGGGATTTTCTTCCGTCGCTGATGTTATCCAGTCACGATAACACTCTTCTACAAAGGTTTTTTTCTCTTGTGTGAAAAAAGTTTTTCTGAAGGAATTTGGTACGGAAAATTCACATCCATAATTAGAATTTCGCTATCAAGAATGCTTTTAAGTAATATGGAAAAGAAAAAGAAAAAGACTCATTTTACTGAGATTCACCGTTCGTGATAAATGCAGGGAAATGTCAGATGAGCAGCTGGTAACATCTGCTTCTGTTTCTGATGTTGGCAGTTCTTTTACTATGCTACATGATGTACCTGCAAGTTATTGTCAATATACTAAGCATTGTGTTTGCAGCTCTTGTTTAAGTTGATATACTTTGAAATGAACCACATAGCTTCTGCTACATCTGTGGAGAGTTGGCCTTTTTCAAGGCAGAATAAGAGGATTCGATCTATCATGAAGAATTACTACAAACATTACCTTGGAATCGACAAATATAATCTCCACCCCAGCGCAAACAATACTAAATTAGGCAAACGTGCCTATTTTGAAACTGAGCACCTACTGACTGATCGCAACGACGTTAGTGGTTTAATGAACGTTCATAAGTTCTTCTGATGTCGCAAAGAAACTTGTGAGATATTAGAAGCTAACTAACTAACTCTCTAGCTTCTTACACCCAAAGGCTTATGGCTGTACCAACACAAGCATTCCATCTGTCCCCATCCTAGGCAATATCTATTCAACATTTTCCATCCTTGTCGATCTCCTATAGGTTCAGGTATATTAGAAGAAATCCATGGAATATAATGAGCATAAGTGCAAGATAATTTGCGACTTCAAGATAGTTGCAATGATATTGGGAATGCAACATGGCTACACAACGTACCCCTGCTTCCTCTGCAAGTGTCATACCTGTGACAGAAGAAATGCTACACAAAATAGAATTGGTCTCAATGAAATTGACAAGTGGGAGAAAAATTGTACAGCGTGTGATGTTCCTCTTCCCCCTCTTCACACCAAGCTAGGCCTTACGAAACAATCTGTAAAACTAGGGACACAACTGGAAGAAGATTTAAGTGTATTTCAAACAAATTGCCTCGTCTTTCATCAGAAAAGGGAACGGAAGGCGTTTTGTGGGACCTCAAATTAGAGAAGTTTATCAAATCCAGAGTTTGAAGAATGTATAACAGACAAAGGAAAAAGATTATGGATATAATGTTATATGCAATACAAATTGCATTAAATGAATTACATTTTTTCAAAATAAGTATTATATAACAATTCTGTGTGCGAATATTGTCTCACATATCACATTTATAACATTTAAACATAATATACTAGGATTCGAGAAAGGATGATCAAATTATTCCATGAGTTCACTCAGTATTCTCCTTAAAATTGCAAGCATTCTAGAGAAAAATAAAATCACGATTACTCGTAAACTATTCCTAACAGAGAATATCTAAACACAGATTTGAAATCAACTCAAAATTTGCAATAGGAATCAGAACTTTTTCCTCCAGAAAAATAAAAAAAGGATTTTGTTTAGTTTGTTCTTTAGGACGGTGTAATTGAAGGTGGATGATGATAGTGACTGTGGCGTTACCTATCACACCAGAATCCAAATTACCATTGCCACAATGAAAGTAAGAAGTAGGTCTGGTACAATGAGTCTACAGGACTACAATTTACGTCCTTTCTTGTGTCTCTTGGAAATATAGAAAATCTAAAGTCCGAAACTGACGGCAGTGATGAAGAATCAGTTTGAAAGAAGGAAAGGGGCCAATTCAGTGCAAGGTGTAAAATGTGCCACAAAGTATCTTTAAGCCGAATCTTAGATCGGAAGTTTATGTAGATCTTTAATCCAGAAAAAGCCTCTTCAAACTTAGACCCCATATTTATCTAAATCTTCAATTTAAAAACTGTCAATTTAAACTTAGGGGTGAGTCTTTTCTAAATCTTCAATCCAGAAAGTGTCGAGTCAAACAAAAATCTGGAATATTTCAGGTATATTGAAGTCCTGAAACCATATTCATGGATCTGAACACGATGAAATTCATAAATTCGGATGTCATGCCGAAATAATGAATTCAAGAACTCTTGGCGAAATTTACAATATGAGATCAGCCCAGGCCCGTAGCTAGAGGAAAGGCAGGGGGAGGCAACTGCCCCCTCTGAGAGCCTGCTTTGCCCCCTCTGTGAAAATACAGAACACATTAATACCTAAAATTCTCACTAATCTTTACAATTATATCAAGTGTTACTCTAGCAACATAACAAAGACACACATTGATTTTGTGATTTATTAAGGTGTATTGGATTCCGTACAATGTATCAGGATTGCGGGGAAAAAAATTCCCTTCCAGATTCGGACTTCAGGAAATGATTTCTCAATTTTCAGTATCCAGAACATGTGACATTTTGAGTAGTCTTGTATCAAATGTGCCTAATGTGTTCGGATGTTTTTCTTGGATGTGTTGCTATTAACTTGGAACTGCTTAAAGTTTTGTTTCCCATGTCTAACGTTTGGTAATAGTGATTCATGTGGTAGAGAGAGGAGTGGATATTTGTTTTTGTTACTTAGTGTTTCTATTCTGCCACTTCTAGCTAATCGCAACAAAGAGTGATGGCGTGAAATTGATGAAGAGAAACTCATAAACTGTCCTGCAACCACAGGGGGACAGTGGGCATTTTCCCTCCCACCTTGGACGGAAGTCCATTCTAGGGAAAGCAAACATTGAAGTAAAAAAACAAGACTCTGAGAATCTAAGAATAGCAGGACAATTGGATACTCATGATGGAATTAGTTTTTACGTGTCCCTTGCATTTTTCTTCCAGATGGCCAAGGGCACTTGCAAGGGGCACAGAGAGGCAATTGCCCCCTCGAATTCAAATTTTATACAAATAAAAGTACATTTCCTAAAATTTTCTTGCTCGCTTCGCTCGCAATGTCTGCTATTCTTATAGTCCAAGTTCAGAGTCATTGCTATGGGGCGGCGGGAGTCAAACGATCTATATGAAAAAAAAATGTTTAAGAGAATGCCATGGCGCCTTATTAACACAATTCATTTCTATGAAACTTAATATGAAATATTAATGATGGCACTGTAATCCAAGAAGTCATTGATCACTCAAAGGATTCCTATTTGTTTGTCAGGTGTCAAAACATGTATTTCAACTATAATACGTATAATACAATTCACACAATATTTTGCAAAAGGATTAACGTAAACAGTAGGCAAACATTGTCTGTAGCGATCCAAGAGTCTCCCCTTTGAAGTAAATAGAGTCCGTGGTGGACTAAGGGACCCATGTTTTAAAGTTTTAACAAGTACAAAAAAAGGTATTACAAATTTTTACGTAATTTATCAAAGTGTAGATAATATGTAACCATTATTATTTAATAAATTCGATTTTTCTTGCATAACACAACCCAATGGTGTTGTTGGATTCTCGTTAGATTCCTTTGTGCGTAAAAATCTTGTATGATTTTTAAAAGGCTGCCTTAATCAGTTCTGCAGAAAGGCCCAAAGCTGTTGGTACATATTAATCGTCTATTAACATTATCGATCTGTAAATATCAAGTAGATACAGTCCCTATTAGCCTATTTATGTTAAACTTTATATTCTTTGGAAATTTGAAAAGTCATTATCGAAATATTGCTATTTGATGTTGCTCGAAGTTTATTTTTGTTCATTGCAGTTTCAAGATATCATCCCTTTTCTGTTACTTATCTCTTTTGGGGGAGGGGGCAAGTGCTTCTGTGTACCCTGCTATATCTGCCAATGCGACACAATATATAAAAAAATTGCCCCTCTAGGATTGAATTCGCCCCCCTACAAAGAATTCCTGGCTGCGGGCCTGGAACAGCCACCATTGATAGAACTCGCTAAACTTCGGATTCGATAGAAGCTGCTCTAAACACCATTTTTATGATTTGCCCAGGAAAGTTTATCTCAACCTACTTCAAGTTGAACGGACCTGGTGAATATTTTATTCCTTCAAAAGGGTTGCTAGGTGCCTGGGCCTACCAGAGTCAGTGGCTTGCTGTAGAATAAGCCTGCCTCTGTAGTGGTTAATAATAACTATACTGATATATTTGGCATGGCGGTATTACAGTGCTATGACACCAGGCGTTCGGGGTTCGAATCCCGACCGGGCATGGATGTTCCTTGCGAGCGTCTATTTATCAATTGCATTATATCATCATTCATCCTCATCTTTGCGATTAGCCAAAAGTTGCAGAGAAAGCGGACATACCGGTCGAACTAATATAATATTTGGTATTTTATTTGAGATTGTTTGTTTCTGTTTAAAGCCAATTTTATGCATAGAAAGGCTAAATGGGACAGGACCTACAGTGTAAAGTTGGATTCGAACCACTGTGTGCCCTCAACTGGTATCGAATCCGGGACTCAAAGACTACAAGGCAACAACGTTATTGGATTTCACCAAATTTCATATTTGTGATTCTTGCAGTGTATGATATAGCAGGAGGCACTAATATACAGACAGACGGTATTGAAACATGCAAGCAATTTATTTAGACATTTCAGTCCATAAAATATAACGAAGTTTGACAACAAGAAATAAGTTATTTGGTGATATGTGAATGTCCATACCAGTAAGTCCGTACATAATCACCATAATGTTCATAAAAAATATTCATGTTCTATATTAATATCAATTAAATTTCTTTAAATAGTGATAATGTAGTTACAATTTGTGCCCAAGACAACATATGCAGCCTTTGAACAGACAAGAATCACCCGGTAGGACGTCGCCTTGTAATCAAGTGGTCCCAGGGTTAGATCCCTCGCAGAGCACGTAATGGTTCGGGTTTCACTTGAAACTGTACGTTTAGTTCAGATTATCCTACCTGTTCATAAAGTAGATTCAACTTTGAGGTACTAAACAATTTTAAAAAATAATAATAATAAGAGTCAAGAGTATAAACTGTAGGTCCAGTCCCGGATAGCCTATCTGTGAAATTGGATTTACTGATTCAAACAAACAAGCTTTCCTCGTGGTTTCAACGTTCTTTGTTCCAGATGCCTGTAACTAAACCTGATTACATTCCGCCATGACACTTCAGGCTGACTCATTGTTGCCAGCCTAATGTCCAATGAATCACGAATATTTGGTCTGCGATCTTTTACCCGCCGCGTACTCTTCTCCACTAAACTCTAGTAGGCAAATCAACCGCATGCAAACGAAATTCTGATCTAATATGTACAGTCTCTTTAGTGCATGTTTCTGTACATACTTTCACTATTAATTTATGCCCGATTCAAGACTTCCCAACTCAGGAACTATGAAAATTCCAATGAATAGTCCCATCTCAGGAACTGGTCTTTACCAGTTATATATTTTAGTGAAATGCTTTCCCACCTCAGGAAGTCTCTTATTAATTGTGTCGGGGGAGGAGGAGGAGTTGCCGTTTGAAATAGTTGACATTACACACACCTGTGTAACTGTGTAACTGCAAGTAAACGATGTGCAATATACTCAAAATATATTCGAGGAATGAAGTAACTTGTGTGACTGAACTTTGTATGAGACGTGGGATGGACGCATAGAAATCATGCTCAATGTTTAAGGGAATATGGAGCCATTCTTCCTCCAGAGCAGTCTCCAATTCCGAAAGTGTGGTTGGAGGCGGACTTCGAGTACGCAGTTTGGACTCCAAATATTCCCACAAATGTTCTATAATGTACAAGTCAGGAGAGTGTGGGGGGGGGGGCATTGAAAATGTCCTACTTCATCGTCATGTTCTTCGAACCATGTTTGGACAGACCCAGCAGTGTGGATAGGAGCGTTGTCGTCTTGAAAAAGCTGCCGCTCCCCAGGAAATAAAGTCTGGACAAAAGGAAGGAGATGATTCCCCAGAATGCTCCCATAGTGATTGACGTTGATCTTACCATGCAGAAAAACAAGTGGTCTCACACCGTGCCAAGATATCGCACCCCATGCCATAATGGACCCACCTCCATGCTTCACAGTCGGCAAGAGGCAGTCAGGATGAAACGCATCTCGGAGCGTTCTCCCCACATAAACGCGCCCGGTGGTCTGAAATAACGCCAATGTTGATTCATCAGACCAGATGACTTGTTGCCACTGCTGTGGGGACCAACTTACGTCAGCTCTGCACCATTTGCGTCGCTTGACAGCATTACGTGATGTCACCAACGGCATACGAATTGCCACTGTGCAATGAATGTTTGCAGCATGGAGTTCCCTTTTGACAGTTTTGGTTGGAATGGGGTCCTGGAGGTGCCTGTTCATTTCAGATGTTATCTCGGATAACGATTGCTTGTGCTTTCGGACCACTATGCGCTTCAACAAACTCCTATCCCGAGCAGCAAACTTTGTCTTTCGTCCACTGTTGTGCTTTGAAGACGCCATCTTACCTTGTGTTGTGTACGCTGTCATAGCGGCTGATACTGTGCTCCTTGCACACCCCACAAAGTTTGCGGTTTCCGTCACCGTGGCTTCAGCTGAACGTGCTCCAACAATCATGCCTCTTTGGAACTCTTGTACAGCCTGACGACATGTGGTCATTGTTTAACTTTTGTTCTTCATACTGCAAAGTAGTGTGTCAACATTATTACTTATAATATTTTATGAGAATAACTGTGAGTTAGAAGCAATGGTGGCGATTAGGACGACTTGGGACAAATACCCCCAAATTTTTCCCACTTTCTGGCCTCGCACTATGTAATATTAATGCTAAGTTTTGTCAAATAAAAAAATTCACTGCCCTTTCCCAATCCCCCAAGGTTCGGCACCAAATCGCCGCTTCTATAGTTAGAAGTCTTAAAAATATATTCCCGAATCAATATTACAATATTATATATATTGTGATATTGGGTAATGTTTGTTAGAAGTTTTAATTTAAATTTTAGATGAACTGAATACTTAAGATACTATTTTTGTATTTATAAATTTACTGGACAAATGGCAAATATACAAAATTTTATTGCCTGAGACCTCATTTCGAGATGTTGGAATGAGCTCTAACTTATGTGACTGAAAATGTAAGAAGCTTGTTAATATGATAAAAGTATGAACCAGTGAAAGAAAATAAAATACGTGTGGGTAATAGTGTGTCTGACAAATTTACAATTCATGATGGGTTAAAACAAGAAGATGCATTATCTCCATTGCTCATTAATTTTGCCTTAGGATATGCTGTTAGGAAGGTAAAATAATCTAACGAAGGACTAAAATTAAACTGTGTGACATATGTTGTTAGCATATGCTGATGATGTAGACTTATTAGGGGAGGACATAAATACAATTAAGAATAATGCTAAAATATTTTTCAAAGCAGCTAAAGAGATAGGTTTGGAAGTTAGCAAAGAGAAAACTTAATATATATATGAATACGGGCCGAAACCAAGTGTTAGGTATTAATCAAATCCTAGATCCTAGATATTATACGAGAAGACAATAGTTGATGAAGAGAGAAGTAACATGCATTTCCTGAATTAAGCCTACTTTTTATTTCCTCTTTAATATAATTTTCACTTGTTAATATTACTCCTAAGTATTTGAATTTGGAAACTAGTTCAAACGAGATGTTATCAATAATTAGATTTTGATTATTACCTAGCACTTGGTTTCGGCCTGTAAGCATATATTTAGTTTTCTTTTTGTTAACTTCCAGACCTATCTATTGAGCAGTTTTGAAAAATATTTTAGCATTTTTCTTTATTGTATTTATATCATCCCCTAATAAGTCTACATCATCTGCATATGCTAACAACTGAGTCATACCGTTTAATTCTAGTCCTTCGTTAGTTTCTTTTACCTTCATAACTACATATTCTAAGGCAAAATTAAAGAGCAATGGAGATAATGAATCTCCTTGTTTTAACCCATCATGAATTGTAAATTTGTCAGACACATTAATACCCACACGAGTTTTACTTTCTGTTTCACTGGTGCATACTTTTATCATACTAACAAGCTTCTTAGGTATTCCAAATCCACATTGATAATCACCTATAATTTCATTAGCATATGGTATTAGTCTTGATAAAATAATGTTAGATAATATTTTATATGTTGTTGAGAGTAGAGAAATTCCACGGTAATTATTGCAGTTCATTTTATCACCTTTCTTAAACACAGGAACAATTATGGATTCTTTCCACTGTTGAGGGATTTCTTCTTTATTCCATATTAAACAAATTAATTTATGAATTTGACATATTAAAGAATTTCCACCATATTTAATTAACTCAGCTGGTATTAAATCAATGCCAGGTGCGTTGCTATTCTTTAGCGTTTTAATAGCATCTTTAACTTCAGTCAAGTTAGGTTCTGGAACTAAAGGTTCTACTGTGTGCACTTCATTTACTTCTGATTTATCTCCTACATGAACATTTAAAAGGTCATTAAAGTAGTTCTTCCATCTATTTAGAATATCGCTTGGGTCAGCTAGAAAATGACCGTCTTTATCTTTTATCAAGTTTACTTTAGGTTGCCACCCCTTTCTAAATTCATTTACACCTTTATATAAATCTCTGATATTTTTGTTTTTGCTGTTTGTTTCAATTTCGTTAATTTTGCTTTTCAAGTAATCTCTTTTTTTACTTCTAAACGTGCGGTTAACTTCTCGCTTTATTCTATTATAATTGCTTAGATTTGTATCATCAGAGTTATTTAACCACCTAAGTCTAGCCTGATTCCTTATTTCTATTAGAGTATAACATTCATTATCAAACCATGGCTTACTTTTTCTTGGTTTATGGCATACTATACTTTCTTTAGCTGCTGATTCTATTGAATTACGCATGTGCTCCCAGTTCTTATTTACATCTGTTTCATTTATATTTTCATCATCATTTAAATCCTGCAAAACATCAAATCTATTTGACAGTTTAATTTGGTAATTTTTCTTAATTCTTTCATCAGCAAATTTTCCAGTATTAAATTTTAAAACTTTTAGATTTTGTTGCTTATGATTTATCACTGCGAGTCTTTCTCTTCATTTAGCAATTACTAAATAATGGTCACACCTCTATGTGAACGAACGTCAATTATACTAGTATGCCTTCTCTTATCAATGAGAATATGATCTATCTGATTATGAGTTTTACCATCTGGAGAAGACCAGGTATATTTATGGATATCTTTATGTTTAAAAGTGGTACTTTTCACAATTAAATTCTTTGAGGTTGCAAAAGTAATCAATCTTATACCATTATCATTACTTAATTCATGAAGACTTTCTTTACCAATCGTGGGTTTAAATGTCTCTTCTTTGCCAATCTGTGCATTACAGTCACCTAACAGAATTTTCATATCATACTGAGAAAATTTATCAAAGATCTGTTCTAACTCTGCATAAAAATCATCTTTAGTATTATCATCTTTATCTTCCGTTGGTGCATGTATGTTTATTAAAATAATTTTACACCACCTACCCTGTAAAACTGCATATGATATCCTATGATTAATACATTCTACTGTTTTAAGAGCCGAGATAATTCTATTATTTATGAAAAAATCTGTTCCAAAATTATGATTTTCAGTACCACCAAAGAGAAAAGTATAATTTTTAGTTTTGCAATTCCCTTCTCCGGGCCACCTAACTTCCTGGACAGCTACTACATCTAATTTATACTTAACTATCACATTAACTATACACTAAAATACCCCAGGTCGGTAAAGGCTCAGAACATTCCAGGTGCCTAATTTAATATCCTTATTCCTAATGTAGATCTTATCCTTAGTCCAGAGACCTCCCAAAGTAGTCCCCACCCGGATATCCGAATGGGGGACTATTATACCTCTATAATATTTTACCTTGGGAACATCCATGGCCTCATATTGCTGTTTCTTGACATGTATTTTTGCAGTGCAGAGTTGTCAGCTCTACACCTAACCCCCAATATGAATGGAGGTTTTTACATTCTATAACATTTTGGATGCCAGCTAACTTCTCTAATGTATCGATATTTTGCGAGTAATTCCTCAACAACTTCTTTTGTTTTTCCAACAGCCTAATGAACCTGTTAATTAAACATGCAAGAAAAACTGTTATACATCCATTAAACAGAATATGCTAATAAAATTTCTCTAATTATTTTCTAGATTTCTAGATAAATACTTTCAGCCTGATTAGAATACCATAGATTATATAAATCGTGAAGCTGTTAATGAAACTCATAAATTCAAGAGAACCGAAACTGAATCTGCTTGAAAGGAATATAGAGCTAAGAAATTTTACAACATCTGTTATTCGAAATGAAAAAAAGTGTTACTTTGAACATCACATCAATAAACCACCACCAAAACAGTGAAAGATTTATGAAAGCAGTTCATATTTGTATGCACTGCTACAAGTTAAAATGTTATCTCCTCCATGTTTGACCATGCGAATGAGATAAATGAGCACTTCATTAGCTCGATTAATGATATAAATGTTGACCAACGTCTGGCCTCTCAAGAATGTTTCAGGGTACAACTCTTTCCAAGCACTAAAACACAATGCTGCGTTGCAAAGTGTAATATGAGGATTAGGTAGAGGGTTGGGTTAGAAACACTTAAAAACCGTCCCTAACATATTTCAATTTATAAAAACCTCACCATTTAAAAGACCTATTAAATAAGAAAACACCTGTACCCATTAAGATCCCTTAGAAACGGGAACTCGTAAAAAAGAATAAAAACACGCACGATTGCACAGCTGGCACTGGTGAAACAACTTCCATCCGAGAAGAGGTGAATGCTATTTCCCCTCTGTCCCCTTCCCACTCTCCCCTCCTTCTACGTCACCATTCCAGCGCGAACTCACGCACCACACCGGCAGCTCCGACGACCTCCGGAGCAACACGAAATCCAATGCTAGGTTCCCTCTCCGTTGCTCCGCCCCAACCCTTGAAAAGCCTCGCCCATCCCTCTTCCAAACCACCATCATCCCGATTAAGTTTTACATTTCTCCCCATGCAAATATTTGCAGCCTCGTAAACATTTCTATTCAATCCATTCCCTTCCTTCCTGATAACCTCCCTCTTGATAACTTTATGCCCGCACCTGATTATATGGTCCGATAGCCCTGTTTTGGAGACCCTTTCTCTAATGTCATCGTTCGCCCCATCTTACACGCATGCTTCTAGTCCAGTGGCGGCTGGCCAAGTGCAACAAGTGCAGATGTTTTCACCTAATTTTCAAATTAATATTGACATTTTTCATTTGCTTGTTTAATTAAACTATTTCCCAGCAGAACGCACACGATAATACTCAAATAATACGCCGCTCGGCGCTACGCACGTGAAGAGTTCGTCGTAGCATAAACAAACCAAGAGCAGACGCCGCCAGGTTGCGGAAGACTTTAGCCGGTTGTCATGGCAACGGTGACGTCACCTAGCGTTGGAATTGAACGGGTGTCGCCATCTAGGTGCAGCAGTTCTCTCGTCGACAGAAAACATTGCATCCAGTGGTTGTGGCAAAATCTTTGCTTTCTCGCGAGATCTTGTTCCGCGTGTGTATTTCGCGTTTCCTATCGCGTGTTGTGTTCATGTGTTGAGCTGTGGTTTGTACACTGGCGAACTTTAAAAAAAGGTCTCCCTCCTCTTAGTTAGATTGGAAGGCAGTTGGAAACACTTCATTACTCCTGTATTGGATAAGAAAGTGGGGGAAGGCAGTTGCAGACAAGGCCATCACTACCCTACGCGCACGTAAACTTGTTTCCGGAAAGCTATCTGTTGGAGTCTTGTCAGGCATGATCTGGGCAGTTTGTGGAGGATTTTTGTGTTCCTACCGCCCCTCCCTGTGTGTGTGTGTGTGTGTGTGTGATGGTGTGTGTGTGTGTGTGTGTGTGTGTGTGTGTGTGTGTGTGTGTTTGTGTGTGTGTGCGCGCGCGCGCGCGCACGCCGACACCTGTTTCTTTTTAAGTTTGGGGTATGTTTATTGCATCGACTAATTCCTGTTATGGCTGGGCATGACCCAGGTTAGCAATGGGCAAATAAAAAAGTATAAAAAATACCAAAATTCCTGGCATGAGTAGTTAGTTGTAGTAAAGGTTAGGTAATGTTCCTCGTTCGTATAGCAACGTGCTATGAAGGCACATTTAGGGGATGTGATAGTAGGGCACCGCATATTCTCGAGCTCGGCCATTTTGGAAGTGATACGATCAGCACCACGCTCCAGCCGCCTTTTTTCCGCCAGGGTTGTAGTAGAAATGAGAAAATAGAAATGTTTTGCATTCTGCGTATGTGACAGTATTCTTTGAATATTAGTTGAAGGCCGCGAGTGGTTCCTGAGAAGTAATGAACATATCATAGAATGCGCAATAGTTTAGTTCACGTTTCTTGGGGGGGGGGAGAATGATATACAAATTTATTCTACGAATGCTTACGTCATTGTGACCATGGAGTATATTTTGCAGACTAACGAGGATCTGGCGTCTA
The DNA here is from genome assembly GCF_977018435.1 of Lepisma saccharinum. Lineage (NCBI taxonomy): Eukaryota > Metazoa > Arthropoda > Insecta > Zygentoma > Lepismatidae > Lepisma > Lepisma saccharinum. The sequence goes on from NC_139232.1 coordinate 105,668,511, forward strand.
GATACAAGGCCAGTATAATGGTCTGTGAAGTTTGGGCTGTGTCCTACGTTTGTGATTGGCTTTCACAAATTTCGTCTTCGTCTCATCCATGCCCAGGCCAGGATTCGAATGCGGGACGCCTGGCGTCGTAGCGTGATGTGGTAACAACTCTGCCACTGGGGCCGGAATCTATTTTCGAAGCGTGGGTAATATTTAAGAGCTTATTGTGTTTCTTCATTTTTTTCCGGTCACTCCAACATTCGTCCTTATCGTTGAAAGTAAACAAGAGGGATATATTATGGACGTAAAAATAGCAAAGTTACCACATGCCTGTTACGTGCCGAAAGGAACGACCTTCCTTGCTCGTTTTCTTTTTATATTTGGTTTAGAGATAATGACAAAAGAGAGAAAAGAAACGAAAAACTGAGCAACCTATTTTCATTCATGAAGGAAATAAATGGCCAGCTGAGAACCTGATTTCTTGAGAGCTCAAAATGGACAACAAATATTTCTTCCGAGGCCGAGTGACCACAGAAAGAAACACTGTGCTAATTCCTTGATGACTCATGGTTAACGTTGCTCTGCTGTGTGGTGTACACGACTGACAACTGTGCAGCTCTTCCTTATCTTGCATAGAGTTTCGGCATTGAAGCTGCAGTGTTACCAATTCAATATCGGTTCTTGTTTGTTTTTTGTTTGTAAAAGGTGAGGCCTCAGTGAGGCCTTCCTAAAGAATTACACGGTACAATGAACCCAGTAAATGACTGAGTGTGTAATTTGTTGCAGACACCATTTTCCAGATGAACGGATGAAGACAAAAAAGACGTTTTAAATTGGGGGGGGGAGGAGCACTGACACTTACTCTTTGTTTTCCATTGCCTATAAATGTACTTCTTCACCTGTTATTTTAGGCACGAGCCGCTACTGGCTTCTACCCATCTGTCCTATATACTCTTTTCCACATTCGCATATGAAGGGCTCGATGCAATAAGGAGCTAACCCTTTATCCCCCTTTTTATACTCTGTAAAATGTTTTTCCAAATTCCGGCGGGCCTTCATCCCACATTTAATTCCATATCCCTTTACCGTGTCTTCAATTTTCTCCGATACCCCTTTGAAGTATGGGATCCCAACAAAGTTAACTATCCCCTTACTTTTTTCTACCTCTTTCCCATATTTCTCATTCGTGTCAACGTTTGTCTCTCTTTTTAAAATTTTCTGTGCTTTCCTGGCTATCCTATTCAATTCATGTTTGGTGAACCCATTCTTTCTTCCCACCTCCATAATCCATGCTACTTCCATTTCTTTATCATCCTGAAGAAATTAAGAAAAACATTTGTTTTTATTTTCCCGGGATGTTCTGATTTTTTATTTATTTGTAAAATTTGATATCAACCCCTGTTTGCAACAGTTGCATTTTTTTACCCCCCAGATGTTCAGTTCAGTTGCCAAGGAGGGGCTCACTACCGAGCAACGCGTCGCTATCCCGAAAACACACTACAGAAACGGGGAGTGCTATGCAAACAGTTCGTAAACTGTCGACTATCCGGCAGCTATGTATTGTTTGATTTACGGATGTTTATTCCTGGCACCCCGACAACAATAGAGAAGTACAGGAAATCAACCTTAAATGGCATAAAAATTAATAATACCAAGTCTCTTGCTTTTATCAAAAAGTGTAACAATTCATCAATCATTGAGGACTTCGCCGCTGGACAGTAATGAAGATAGTGGGTACGAAGTTCTCTATTTGGAGACACGTCTTATGACGATTTTTTGATTAAATACATTCAAACTTATATCAGTTTAACGCTTATAAATTAGGTTATAATTCTTATTCCAAATACTTTTCTGTCGAATAATCAATGGAGAAACTTCTAAAAGTACAGGAAGACTTGTCTTTTTTAAAAGATGATTTCTTACATAACGTGAAAGCCACTTACATTATTGAACAAGGGAAAATTACCTTTTCTGCAGTCCATCTAATGAGGATCAAAAGATTAATAGAACATATCTGCTTAGATACAGGCCAGTAACTAAGTCTGTGAATTCGATGCTAGAGGGGAAGCACAGGGGAGAAGGGCGTGAACTTTTGAGATTTTGTACTTCTAGTAGTGATCTAACAACTGACCAAAATCAATCTTTACGGAATTATTCCCGACATTCGTCGTTTTTTCCCCTTCATTTTTTTGGCTAACACAGAAGTTTTCACAAACGCCCACATCACGTACCACGAGCGTGGCTAAAAATATGGAAAACAGTAACGTATAAATTAGCAATAACAGCACAAAATGAAGCCAATTATCAAGTGGAATATAATCTGTCCGTGAACAGTAAGTATTATTTATCCTTTAGCGCGACACAATGAAAAGTCTCATCATAGGAAAACTGCAGCGCAGTTCATTGCTGATGCAGGACAAATTTCAATCTAATGTTTCTCCCTTATATAAAATAACACGTCGATAAAACTTTCTCAGTATGAAGAGGAAGGATGGTTGTTAAAAATATTCAAACTTGAGAAAAATCGATTTGGGGGGGAGGGTGTTTTGAGCTGTTGAAACTTGAATTTTGAACATTTGATCATAGTGTTCAAATTTTACTAAGTTTCAATATTTGATCCATCGCATAATATGCAACCATCTTTCCTCTTTACACGAGCTCAAGAACGCTTCTGTATTTTCATTCGTTCCCGAGATATACTTAACTGAAAAGAGCATGTTGCTCTAAAATGACATTTTGAACAACCCTCATATAATTCGCAATAATCATATTTCAGCAAAATCCGTTCACAGGTGTCGGTTTTGGAGCAAAGTGAAGTTGTGTAACAAATATCATCAAAATCGGTGACTATGCGTGTCAACACCTGCGTGATTTGACATGGAATGACCCATATATATATATATATATATATATATATATATATATATATATATATATATATATATATTGTAGAGATATGGAGACTATTAAACCGAGAAAACCTCGTCATGTTAATATTCACACTTGTTTATTTCCTGAACTTGTCCGACCAGCGAGTGATCCCAAGAATGCGCTAACTTGTAACTTCCGTAAAACCAGGAACTGGAAAGGCAAACGCGTGGATCTAAACAGGATCTACCGCGTTCGAAAGGTTTAACAACCTTTCGACGCCTGAGATGATAAAAGCAAGCTCCTACCCGGAGCTCGCGCTCTTTTGGATTCTGACACTCATCGACGCTACATGGATAATTAGTCCGATACTTTACAACACATTACACTGCTGAACTACGACGATGGAACACGGAGTTACCGCTGCCTAGCATGCTACAAGGCGCAAGGGATCGCTTGGCTTGGTGAACTGAGGGTCGCTGGATAGAACCTTGGAACTGTCACGATTCGGTCTGCGAGAAGCATTAGGACAAGACATCACACACATCTACCAGGTATGAACAAGCGTGAATAACCTTACACCAACTTTCCATATCTCTACCCTCCTAACGGAGCAGGTTCAGCCATCAGATATTATTAAGCTCTACCTAAATGTTTAAATGAAACTTCCCTGTGACCTCAGAGCCCAGGTAAAACGGGCATACAACATGGTGGAGGTGCTTCAGGCCCTTTTTTTGCAATTAAGTACCCTCCTGTACGAATTGCTTTACATTAAATTATTCTCTCCCACCCCTCCCTCCCACTTTGGGAGCATTTTTAAAGTAAATTTTTAGTAATTCCAACCCATACTCCCACAGTACGCTTAAGATGCGTCAGACCCAGTGACAATTTTGTGTATTACCCTATGGAAAACAACCCCTCTTTTTCTTTTATGCCGAGTCCCCCCTTTCAACAAAAATCTAGTCTTTCTGCATAATTTTCATTTAGTACGTATTCAAGCATCATTCACACAGGAATGAGAACACTTGCTTATACTTATTTGACCAGTGATATATTAATGACGTAAATAACTGTATACCCATACTTTCATTTGTTCTTTGGTCAGCACGACGAACCTTCGTTTATGAATATGTCACAAATAGCGTTGCACGAACACCTAGATTCCTCCCTCGACCAAATCATAGAGTTAGCAACTGCAATCACTGCAAATCCAATAAATTCACGACCTTTATCCCCAATTCCCTCCCCTCCACTAACACGGTTAAGGTCTGCTAATAGAAATTACCCTCAATTTGTCCTTGGACTAGCAACACCCGACAGAAACCGACCCCAACCCTTGGCAAGTACCCCGGCCCCTGTTTCAACTCCCTCTAACACTGTTAATAGTTCTGGTAACGTAGCTGTACAAATTTCCACCACTAACATGGCCACCCCAATCCCAACTGCGTTGTACCCGGCACCATTTAGCGGAAATGACCCTAAGCACATTGACTCATTTTTCCTCAAGTTTCAAAATCTAGCACACGCCGCAGGATGGTCGGAAGCTAAGCGTAAAGAGATGTTACCTTTATTTTTGACGGACACCGCTTTAACTTATTTTCATGACATACAGAAACGACCCAATTTTGTAGACTTGACATACACCCATATCAAAGACGAGCTAAGTACGTTATTCAAGGGATCATACCTGTCAACAGATCCTGTACAGATAATACTCCAAAGAAAACAAACGATAACCGAACCCATCCATACCTATGTTATTGCTAAGAAGGCATTGGTCCAGCAATACTTCCCGAACGCCACTGAAGAACAAACTCTCTCTTACATCATCACGGGACTGCGAGCCAAATACATTGGCTGTTTAACCAACAAGCATTTTGCCAGAACAGAAGAATTAATTGCCCACCTACAGAATTTCGAACGCCAGCAGTCATTAATTAATTCACGTATGTTGGAGGAGAAATTGGAAATAGATCAGGCAATCGCTCAGGCGAGCTTGCCCCAGACATTCACCCCGTCACCACTTCACAGCTGTTCGCATGCACAGGTCTACTCCCCCCTCCCAAGTAATCCATTGAACCCGACCCAACAGTTTGTACCATACAACCAGTGTCCATCTCCTTTTCTCCCACCATCGACACATCAAGTCCAAAGTCTACAGTCCAATCCCGCTCCCGTAAATAATTCCCACACAGTGTATCAAGGAATGTTTGCTGTACCGAGTTCTGATAGTGCCCGCTCCGCGCCGACACCAACCGTAGCCACAGAGAAACACGCTCCAAATGCCGCCTCTGGTGACGAAATAAACAAACTTTCGTCACAAATCTCGACCTTGGCTTTGCATTCAACCGAAGAGATGAACGCGAGTTCTCTTTTCAATCTTTGCTCAAATGTACTGGAATTTGCGAAAACGGCTAATCAAAACGCACATAACAGAGGTTTCAACAAGGGGAATACTAACTCTTCCTACAGAAATAATAATAATCATAGAGCTAATCACAGAGGTAACTTTCGATCGAACTCTCGAGGCCAGTTCAGAGGTCATGGTAACAAGAGGTTTCAACGTCGAGATCAGGGTAATCGCGACGATGCAAATACCTCAGCCTGTAAGTTCTGTGGTCGTTATAATCACGAGAGCGACAACTGCTTTTACAAACCACAACGAGAGAGTAGTTTAAACTAAAATCGTCTTCGACTTGCAGGAACGAAATCGAAGATAATACCAGATTAGATAAAGTTCCTATCATTGAAAGAAATGGCCTATACTTTATTAATAGTAGCATACAAGGAAAACAGGTAGATTTACTTATTGACGTGGGTTCCCAAATCTCAATTTATCCTTCCCACCTTCTCCCTACTGAAAGAAAAACATACAAGGTACAATCCACAATCCAAGGTGTGTCCGGATCGAAACTGAGTGTGTCTGAAATTGTAGTTCTTCCTATCATAATTGGAAAGCGTAAATATTCGCACCCATTTAGAATAGTAGATTCAACTAACGTCCCTCCCCTTTTAGGAAATGACTTTTTACGAACGCAGAGGTGCGAAATGTCATTAAAAGACAATACAATAACTCTTTATCATTTAGGACGTACTCCTAATTATAGTATTTTAAGATCAAAGTACAAGACTCACCAGCTGTCCCATGACATATTCACTCAAATTGAGAATGTAAATGTGTATGAGGGAAAAGCTACCCTTTCAAACACAGTTCAGTTAAGTCCACGAACAGAAACTTATATCAATTTGAACATTACCACTACGACACCTAACACCCCTAAGCCTGTACTTTTTACCCCATCTGCTTCCCTTATGGCCCAGCATCCAGTAGTCCTTCCCAATGATACAGTAAACACTCAGTCACCTGTAATTCCCAAAGACAAACCTATAGAAAAGACTAATCATGACAAGAAAGATGATGATGATGATGACGACTTATTCTTTCATCAAGTATTTCATGCACAAGCAGCAGATTTTGATATTAGTTCAGAACAACGTAAAGACCCCTATTTCAGAGATATTATTGACTTATTAGAAAACAAAGACAAACCTAGTAATCCTAAACTAGAAAAGCTTTCGTATTCTTATGTACTCAAAAATGGAGTCTTATACAGACTAATAAAATCAAAACTGGTAATAGGGATAGACTTTGTATTCCTCATGCATTAAGAAATCAAGTTTTCGATCTTATTCATGCACACAAAATGAACGGAAGTCACCATGGTGCTCAAAAGACATATAATTTAATGCTTATGCGCTACCTTTTCCCTAATATGAAGAAATTTGTGTACGATAAGGTTAGACATTGCATCCCTTGTCAGATTTCAAAGAAACCACAAGGTTCTAAACCGCATACGCTGCAAACATTTCAACCAGCCCAAATTCCTTTCCAACGAATTCATATTGACGTATGTGGTCCTTTAGTCTCTTCAAAAACGCACAAATACAAATATTTCCTATCGGTAGTTGATAGTTGTACAAGGTACGTAATTACAGCTCCTTTGGCTAATCACGATGCACAAAACATAGCAACAGCTTTAGTTGAGAAAGTCTTTTTAGTTCATGGCATCCCGGAAACGATCTATTTAGATCGTTCAACACCCAATTCAAGTTTACTCTTACGAGAGTTAGCTAATATTACAGGCGTACAACTAAAATATGTAGATACTTGTGCCCATTTCACGAATGGATTAGTTGAAAGTTCATTTAGTTACTTGAAGAAAGTTATGAGAGTTTTTGTGTTAGAAAAGAAGGATTCATGGTGTGACTATTTAGCTAGCGCAGCGTTCAGCCACAACGTTACAATCCATTCTGGATCCCTCCAAAGCCCGTATTTTACTTTGTTTGGCTACAACCCAAGGATCTTAGCTGACGCAGTCCTTCCTTCGAACCCCGACAATGTTTCCTAGACGAACGCACAGAGACTTGAACTACTGACATCCATACGAAAGACCGCACATGACAACCTGCATAAGCGTTACGAACAGCAGAAAAAGTACGCAGACAGCACTTCTAGGCAAATACAGTACTCACCAGGACAACATGTATGGATTCTAGATGCCACTCCAACTCCAGGCGTGTCAAAAGCCTTTGCGTCCTCTTATAAGTATAAAGGAACTATTCTTCGCAAAGTTAATGAGAATTCATACGAAGTTTCTTACATCGACGGCAGAAACAAGGAGAAATCTGACACTATTACTATTTCTAGACTCAAAGCCCGCTACGACTAGTGCCATGATAACCCCACTAACATTCATTAACACGCCACTCCGTTGTCACTCGCTTTAGCCTCTTTAGCCCTCTCGTTGCGTACATTGCACATGCTAGCATCCTATGATCCAGCATTTTCTCACGCTCATCGACTCCCCACCCCCCTCTTTCCACTTCCCGTGCACGCACTGCATTTTTGCGTTAGAACGAACTCATTTTATTTTTAATACAACATGGTTATTTTTATTTTTAACAAGATCAGGATTATAGAATGCTATCTTAATCGTCGGAACATTTATAATACATTTCTTGCCTAATAATTAATTTTTACAGATATTTTAATGTTATTTTATAATTTGCGATTCAACGCATAGTAATAGTCAGAACATATCACTTAGCTGATTTGACTACTAAGTACTTAGTGTGTTTATGATTCTAATTAGCAAATATTTTTTTTCCCCATTTGCTGGTACATATACGCTCAAATGAAGAAAAAAAGTACAAAGAAATAAAGAACGAATGAACTAAGATAGAACAAGATCAACGATTTAAAGAACAAATGAACTGCGTAGAACTTGCTTGAACTTTTGGCTTTTTGGCCATAGCAATTTTTTTTTATTTACGCTCAGGTGTAACGCGAACTGCTTCTTTGAAAGCTGCAATGCACTAAATATGTTAATAAAGCATATAATAAATATAGGCAAATGTTCCCACTCTCTCCTTTAATTTTATAGTTCAAATATTGATAGCATACAACATGGTATAGCTCATATCCCATGCAATTAAAACCTACTCTATTTTTCAATGAACTATTACACAAATCTATTACTTACTCTTTTTCACTTCTTTTTCAATTTTTTTTATTAGCAGCGAATCGAAGGCGCTTAAACCTTTGTCCACAATACACGTAAAATTCTTGCAATTGATTTTATATACGACATTTACACGTATTACAGAAGGAAATGTCTCGTAATCACTGAGTTCGTTCTATTATCGCTGAATTCTCCTTTCTTTTCTCATTTCATTCCGGCTAGGCCGATTATTCCACCTATTCCCCCCCATTCCCCCCCGGCGAACTTTCCTTACAACATGGAATTATTCCACCTACTCCCCCCCCCCCCCGTTGCCCCGGCGAACTTTTCTTCAGGTAAACCTGTTAATCATAAACAGGCCCCCTTCAAAACACTACATCATATAAGTAATAACGCACCTTCGCCGTCATTCAAATTAGATATTACCTCCCCTCCCCCCCAAAATAATTCACCAGTTTTAACTGAAAGTCCCTTTTCAATCGATTTTATAACCCGTCATCACTTATTGTAACTCTGCTCCACTACCTTTTGCTTTTTCCTAATTTTTCCCTTTTTTTTGCGCTTGTTTCATTCTCATCGCCACGGATGTTACCGGACCCATGACGACCACCGGCTTGTACCATCGAGCGACAGACCTAGGCTCATCGCAGAGACCGACGACGATCTTGTGGAGTTCCAGCACCAACAAGGACCCGTTCCCGTCTGGACCCCATGGCTGATTTTTCCATCTTCCACGCCGCGACCCAGATGTGGAGCGCTATACCCAGGACGTTTGTTGATCCAAAGCGCCATCACAAACTTGCCTTCCAGACTGCCCATGTTTACTGACGACACATGATATTTATTGTTATTTTTCATCGGCTCAAAGTGTTCCGGTGCTCAGCTACTTCAACTACCGTAAGGCACACGCAATTAGTACACATGCATGTCTTTTACAGTGCAAAAGTTTGTGCCCATGGGTGCTACCCATATTGGATTAGAGATACGTCTCTTTCTTTTGTGTTTTTTTTTCGTCAGCTGCACAGAACGTCCAGCCTATGGCGACATGCAGTTTACAGCGTTGCCATAATAATATACCTCAAGGCTCCGACCAGCATCGTGTATGTTCTGCCGAGTGTACTTTGAACTCAGCAAACAGTAAATACAACCGCGTGCGGTTCCAGCGTTTCTTCACACTGTGCTGACATGTGTTGTTTTTTTTTTTATTATCGTGTTGTCATAATTCATGCAAAACTAGTTCAGTGTCACACTTATGTAATTATTTGTATCCATGCCTCAAGACTTAGTTATTGTGCTCGTACTTTTTGAGTTTATATGAGGCTATGACCTACAATTTTCATTTTTTTTTCTCTACGTGTTTTTATATTTTTCTCAACGGTGTTTGATGCCACGTTATTTTTGATAATATGACTATTCTGGTGATTTCAATTATTTTTTTACGGTGATGTGATTCTTCTAGTGATTGGTTTACTGTATTGGTTTTCTACGAGTTTGATATGTTAATAAATCATAATTTTTAAATATAACCTACTCCGCACGAGGTAGTCGACCATCACAGAGTGGTTCGATTATTTCAACAAGGGGAATGTAGAGATATGGAGACTATTAAACCGAGAAAACCTCGTCATGTTAATATTCACACTTGTTTATTTCCTGAACTTGTCCGACCAGCGAGTGATCCCAAGAATGCGCTAACTTGTAACTTCCGTAAAACCAGGAACTGGAAAGGCAAACGCGTGGATCTAAACAGGATCTACCGCGTTCGAAAGGTTTAACAAACCTTTCGACGCCTGAGATGATAAAAGCAAGCTCCTACCCGGAGCTCGCGCTCTTTTGGATTCTGACACTCATCGACGCTACATGGATAATTAGTCCGATACTTTACAACACATTACACTGCTGAACTACGACGATGGAACACGGAGTTACCGCTGCCTAGCATGCTACAAGGCGCAAGGGATCGCTTGGCTTGGTGAACTGAGGGTCGCTGGATAGAACCTTGGAACTGTCACGATTCGGTCTGCGAGAAGCATTAGGACAAGACATCACACACATCTACCAGGTATGAACAAGCGTGAATAACCTTACACCAACTTTCCATATCTCTACCCTCCTAACGGAGCAGGTTCAGCCATCAGATATTATTAAGCTCTACCTAAATGTTTAAATGAAACTTCCCTGTGACCTCAGAGCCCACGTAAAACGGGCTTACAACAATATATATATATATATATATATATATATATATATATATATATATATATATTATACACACACACACACCCACACGCAGTGTTCCAAGGTAACGTGCAGCAACGATAAGATCCTCTCAAAAACCTTTTCTTACTTCTCCCCCTTTCCTCTCGAGGTAGGGGTTCCTGAGTTGGTAACATTCTACTTCAAACATTCCACATGAAAATATAAGTTCCTGAATTGTGAATTTGGTCACAGTTCCTGAGTTGGGACATCACCTCACCCCCCCCCCCCCCTGGCGTGCATATTCGTTGGTCTCTGTCGGACAGTAACAGTACTTGTGGTAAATCTAAGGATCATTTGGTGATAGAAAAAATTGTACTGAAGTGCAAATTGTTTATTCAACATATAAAACTAAACTTTATTTATACAAAAGTACTACACAAATACTGCTTACGTGGCACATAACCTATAATTATATCATGTACCAATTGAGAGCATGTACTCCTAGAATTATAACAGTAGTTAGTATTGTACTTTCTCATTGAAAAATTAAACAAGAAACGATGAAAAAGTTCATCGGTGGATAAGAACTTTGAATACAAATGGCGCACGTTGGTTGTAACATCACAATTGTTACAACTAAAGAATACTAAGAAAAACCTGAAAGCAAAAACTTTTATAAGTCCTCGTCTTCGAATTTCTGGTTAATTTCATCCAAAACTTCTTTAATTTCAGAGGCGATGACTTGTGTCCTCGGAACATGTACCTTTAGTCTCTCAAGTTGGGTCTCAACTAAGTCTTCAGCCACACCAAAATTTCCTTTATGGTCCTCGTATAGTTTGTTCGCCTGCAAGCAAATCAACGGCTGGTTAGTGATTGTGTGCACTATCCTCAGGGTAGACCCTGACATTTTGTAAGGAGGTCCTCAGTGACATAATTTTCACTCGTTTTACAGGTGGAGTAACATCACATAAAGGGCTTTGATTTTCTGGATATTACTAGCATTGCAAGTAAGTTAACAAATATCCTTGATTTTATGTTCAGTTGTCATAGGAAATATTTAGCTGAAGAAGAAAATGCATTGAAACATTAAGCTAATCGGGATACTGAGGATGAATTATTTCCATGCTCTTCTTGAAATTGCAATTATTTTTATTTTTATTCCATGCTCATTTACGGATATGCTGTACGTATGGGCTTATGTGAAATTCTTTGTTTTTACTTTACTTCTGTATTCATTCTCTCTTGTTTATTGTATTTCTATGTATGTTATTAACTATGTACGCAATGACAAGGCTAGATGGTGTAATATCCTATGACTGAACTTTGTCAGCTAAACGAAGGGGAAGGTGCATGCAAGGACTCGAACTTGAGAGCTACGGCTCACCATGCAACACTGACATCTCTCTGCCCTTTGGAATGAAAATGTATTCTTCCATTCTCTCTTCTCTTTACATCTTTATTAGGTCCACCTTTTCCTGTATATTTCTACCTTTATTTCCTTAGATCCTACTTATCTACTCTACTTTTGCTAATTTCTTTTGACTTGATTTCTCTAACGTTGTCTGTCCATTTTTCTTTGCTCTCTCTCTCTCTCCCTCTCTCTCTCTCTCTCTCTCTCTCTCTCTCTCTCTGTGTGTGTGTGTGTGTGTGTCTCTTTCTCTATCTTGTGCATTTACTTTCTTCCTTCCTTTCTCTCTCTCTCTCTCTGTGTCTCTTCTCTATCTTTCTCGTCACTGCTCCTTTCTATATGTCTCTCTCTCTCTCTCTGGTCGTAGATTTCCCTTCTTTTGTCTTTCTCTATGTTCTTCATTCTCATTTCTCTCTATCCCTTCTATTTCTCGCTTTTTCTTCCCCTTCATTTATTCCTATTCCCTACCCCCATTTTCTAACGCTCTTTATATGTCTTCTTTTCTTCACCTTAAAATACTACTGTCTTCAATATAGCTACCACATAACCTTCGCCCAGAAGCCTTCGCGCATCTTCCCCTCCATTCGTACAGCTCGGGCCATAAGGAAAGCTGTTCCACTCGACCTATTTCCTCCACTTACTACTACGATGCACCTGCTGTTCTGCACAGGTTCAATCGTCAACTTGGGTTCTCAATATAATAACAAGTGAACATGACGCCATTATAACCAGCTAAAGACCGCAACCTTCCAAATTTCTAGCCACAACACACACCCTCTTGAAAAGTTCTCTGCTGATGAAAATTAAATTATTCCGATATTCCTGCTGGCGAAAGAAAGCATCCTGAAATGATATGCAACCATGCCAAAGAGTAAAACAAATGGGTTTGACTACCTGTAAGATATAAGTACACAGGAACAGCTTAAGGATCTCACTGTACTGTTAATGCTTCGAAAGGGTTTATGATAATCAAGAAATAAGGAGAATGCATCTTTAGATTAAAAGAATAAAACGGTTCATACCTTGTCCAGATATTCCTGTGTCCTGATGCGCCCAAAAGATTTTGAAACTCTCCTTCTCCAAATATCAGGATCGTCGGCATACCTGGCCAAAAAAATCACATTATATACATATATAGACGCAGATAAACATGAGGTAACATATTAGAATGATTTTCTTTAATGAAATATTAGTACGAATAGTAATTAAGGAGGTTCATGTAGGGTTCATCTCATAACTTTCAACTACATTCAATGCCGTAAAAAGAGTTTCCAGAAGCTTCTAGTAGGCTATGTAGTTCAAATATTAATTTCCCTTAACGACATATATCACATCCAGTACCTTTCACTTTAAAGCGAGTTAAATAAGTCACACTTTGTGCTTCCAGTTGGTTGGTTGAGTTAACAATGAGGCTTATTTACACCTGTCACAATTTACAAAGAACAGAATATTTGACAATTACTACGACTAGAAACAAACAGGAGTTCCTGAAACATAATTCTCGTCACCGAAATGAACCAACTAACCGAATATATAACAAATACAGATACGCGAGTACAAAAATCTCCACATTATTGATAAAACCAGAGGCTGTAGATTGCCACTCAACACATACATCATCGATTAATACAGAAGATTGTACTGGCTGGGGATTAATGCAAAGGGCGATATAAGAAAGACGTCTGGGTAATCAGTAATAGAGGGAGAGTCAGAGAGAGGAATAGTTGGACAGCAGAGACAGAGACAGAAGAGAGAGAGAGAGAGAGAGAGAGAGAGAGAGAAGAGGAGTGGGAAGAGGAGAGGAGGGATGGAGAAGAAATAGAGAAGAAATCAAATTCAGACTGAATTGTCAAAGGGAGAGAGAGAGATGGAGAGAGGGAGAGGGCGATGAGCCAGGAAGAATGGAAAATGTTTTAACATCCAACACACACTTTTACTCACAAGGAATGCATTTCAGTACACATTAAACCTTTACTCACAGGTCTTTCCATTGATCATAATGTTCCGCAAGATGGTCCAGAAGATTGTTCCAACCATAAGAGTTGCTCATCAATTTATTAAACACCATATCAGCCTGCTGCTTGGTTATTCCCTCCTTCCCCTCCAATATATGGTCCAGGACCCTGCAAGAATTAAAACACATAGCGAATTAGTTATCTATCCTCTCCACGACAATTCTTAGGAATGACATCCAATATACCACAAGTATGAATGAAGGAATCTGTCACCAAGTAACGACTTTCTTCACATTTCTTCCTTGGATATTTTATTCTTGAATGAATTAATCTTATTTTTATAGCAATTTTAATATTCTTTTACTTTATTTAAAAATTATGTGAAAAATGGCTACCCTTGGAGACATGATGAAGATAACATTTTACACCCTATGTAATGTAAGGAGCACTTTAAAAGTTTAAGTCTCAATGCTCATTGGTTTTGGAGTTATGGTAGAAAATTGCCAGACATTTTCGTAGGGGTTTTCAGATCGTGATATAAAGTAGAAAATTGCAAGCAAATAAAAAAATCCTTTTTTATTACTAATAATAAACCGTTAATGATTTATTTCAAAATTAACATTATTATAACCTTCTGGAGAGACAAGAAGTAGGTGATTATCCATTACACATTTTTTTAAAAATGCTGTTACCTTCCATGTAGCTATTATATTTTGTTGTTAAACCTTTATACGTGTATCCCTCGTTCTAGAAAAATCTTTGAAATTTAAGTTTCTCACATAAAAATCTTATGTTTGGAGTTCACTAAATTGTAGACGGATTAAATGGTGGAATATGAAAACATGGTAGACATAATTTTCGAAGTAATTATTTTAAATTTCTGTTATGCTTTTGAGTAGAGATATAAGATTCCTTCAAACTTATACTTGGTTCGAGGCCTATTATTTTTATGAATGTAAGCACAGTGGTAAACCTATTTTGACGATGTTTTTGTCGATTTTATAGTATTGCAACTCTGTGATTTTTCATCTCATACCTGGAATGAGTGTCATAATTTCTTTCGAGTTAAATTACGTAACATTACGTAACATTGTGATGACTCATATTAAGCGCTCTTTTATTGAATTTTTAAAAGGGTAAATTATTGCATCATGTTATGCAACAAGTTATTACACAACATTGTGATAGCTCGTATGGTTAAACTATTGCGAAATCTTGCACAACAAGTTATTACGCAACATTGCGATGGCTCGTGAGGGTAAACTATTGCGCAATGTTTCGCAACAAGTTATTACGCAATATTTTGATGACCCGTATGTAACGTGTTGTTTTCTGATTGGTTTGTTATGACGTAATGCGATGATGTGGTGTCTTCTGATTGGCTTACTCTTTCAGATGTTTTCAACGTGGTCCGCGCTTAGGTTACTTAAAGGATTTTTGCATTACAGATCAGTCAGTATCGTGAGAGTGGTTGAAGAGTACGGATGTGTTGTTGCAGTGTTCCTCATATTTTTTTTGTTAAAAGTTAAGTATTTAATTTATTTTAAAGCTACATACTATTTTATTATTTTAAGTTTGAAAGTGTATCAAGTGATTTTCATAGCAATCTCGATCAGATTGAGTTTTCATGTGATCAGATGTTACTTGTTCTCTCCGGAAATTCTGTATAAATAACATAGCTGAAAATTTTATCGTAATAGCTACAATTATTTTATTTTGAAGGTGGTTCAAGTCGTTTTTCACACAGATTGAATTTTGACTTGATTGTGCGTTTGGTATTTTTCCCCGAGAAATATTATATATAATTACCAGAGCTGGAAAAAATATTATAATTATAACTATTATCTTTTAAGTTACATTGTATCAATTATCGTAAGTTTAAAGGTATTTTTTCCTAGCAAATAGAATCTAATTGAATTTTGAGTTGATTGTACGTCTTATTGTTATTTACTTAATTTTTTCAATTTGTGTTTTTTTCTAGAAAAGTATATTAAAAAACAAATGTCATCTACCAATTTCATCGAATGTGTTATTTGTGGGAAATTAATCTCCAAAACTAATATTAGCAAGCATAGGGAAAGATGTAGCGAAACAGGTTCGAAAATAAATCGTTTGTTGCCTACTAAGCCTTGTACTCAATGCGGAAAAATAATTAGCAATGCTAATTTAAGTAAACACATGAAAATTTGCAAGGCATCAACCGGACATGGAACATTGAAAAGAAAAATTGATCATGCTGAAGCTGAAGCTTCTACTTCCAAACAAATTAAGATGTCTAATGACCAAAAGCCGATTAGATCTGTATTCAACAACCAACTCTTGGATTTTCTTTTTTCTTCGAAACCAGGCTGTGATATTACTAGTTTTTGAGTGAAATTAAAACATCTATCATAAGTATTTTGAAAATAAAGTGGAAAACAACTCCATAAAAGTATATGTTGATCTAATCTGTAAATATGAGAAAACCAATGGTATAAGAAATATGTTCTTTTCTCACAAAACGAAAAACCAAGTTCTTCATTTGGCAGCCATTAATAATTTGAATGTTTTTTATTCTAATCTTACTAGTGAATTGATTAGGAAACATGATGAATTCGAGGCTAAGGGATTAGGTTGGTCTTTCTGTGGAAGTCCTCACAGATTAATCGCTTATGTAAACAAATTTACATCTTTTTCTGCTTCGAGCTACGTTCCACTTCCGGTAGAAATTCAACATAAGACAGCCGTGTTGAACATTCATAACACTGACAATAAGTGTTTTATCCGGTGTGTTTTGGCGGCGCTTCAGCCGATTCATTGTTCAAATAATCCATATCGGGTTAGTCATTACACACAATATGTAGACGAAATTGAATATGCTATGACAGCCATCGAATACCCTGTTGCTATTTCTAACATAACAAAGTTTGAAAACAGGGCACGAGATGGAGAAGGAAAACGATTAGCTATAAATGTTTATTCATATACTTCAGTTAAGCATTTTGTGTACCCTGTTAGGATAACTAATATTGTTGATGACGAAGCGGTGGAAATCAATCTGATTTTTCTCGGTGCTGATGATGATGTTCATCATTATACGCTAATTCGTCCACTCTCCCGCTTGGTCAGAAGCCAAACAACCAATCTTCATGCACACATCGAAATTTGTCCAAGGTGTTTAACCATATTCGACGATCGTGACCAACGTAATTAACAACATTTCCAAGATTAACAAATTGCCAAACAAAAACTTGCTGAACATAAAGTCTACTGTGGAGTCAACAGACCGGCTCGCATGTTGATGCCCAAAGCAAATGAATTCGAAGAATTTAAAATTTACAAGGCCTTGTTGGAACATCCGGCCATTATCATCGCAGACTTTGAGGCTTTTCTCAAACCATTGTCCTTATTGCGATCCGGATCCCGAATTTTCTTCCAAATAGTTTTGGATATGTTGTTGTTTGGCGGGATAGAATAGATAAACCATATATATTTCGCGGACCGAATGTTATTGAACTCTTTTTTAAAAATATGGTGTAGGATGTTAAGAAAATTGGCAGCCTCTTATGCCAATCGAAACCAATTATCCAGTGATGAACTTCAATCTTACAATAACATTGAAACGTGTCCGGTGTGTGATCAACATTTCACGGATGAGAATCGGAAAGTATTTCACCACAATCATTTCACCGGAAACTACATCAGTGGAATCTGTAACATCTGCAACCTCAAAATCCAGAAGCCTAAATTCGTACCAATATTTTTTCACAATGGATCCAATTACGACTTCCATTTTTAATTAGGAATCTTGGATACGATACGTAAATAATAAATATTCTTGCTCAAAACGAAGAACGTTATATTTCTATAAGTAAGAAAGTTAAGATTCCAGGAACGAATGAAATCATAGAGATGATGTTTCTAGATTATTTTAGATTCCTATCGGCAAGTCTCGATGCTTTAGCGAGTAAATTTATCGACGAACAATTTAAAATTACAAAAGCTAGTTTTCCCAACATACAAGTAGAACTGATTAAACGTAAAGGCGAATATATAACCGAGGAATCTAAATTTGACGATGACACTCTCCCACCTCAAAAAGAATTCTTCAGTCAACTGAAAAAAAAACGGAATTACGAATGAAGAATACGAACATGCGAAATTAATATGGAAGGAATTGAGATGCAATACTCTCGGGGATTATCACGATGCATATCTCAAATTAGACGTAACAATACATGCTGATGTTTTTCAGGTATTCAGAAAAACAGCAATAAATATTTATAAATTAGATCCAACATATTTCTAGTCTTCCTGGTTTGGCGTGGTCTGCTATGTTGCTCCAGACAAAAATCAAGTTGCAATTGATATCGGACGTGGACATGTTTCTTTTTTATAGAAAGGAGGATACGGGGGGGATGGTGCAATGCTCGCGGAGACACGCAAAGGCAAACAATATTCACATGTCTGAGAATCAATACGATGCAAATTGACCTTCGAATTACATATTTTACGGTGACGTAAAAAATCTCTACGGATTCGCAATGATACAAAAACGTCCCTACGGAGGATTCGAGTGGATAGGTCCCATTTCGATTGATATTAATCGTTTCGACGATCGTGAATTTGGTCTATTCATTGAGGTGGACATTGAATTTCCAAATAATTTGTATGATACTTTTTCCGATTTACCTCCGGCTCCCGAAATTAAATGTCCTCCTGATTCTAATCAAAGCAAGCTTTCGTTAACTCTGGAGAGAAAAGAGAGATATGTCATCCACTACAAGAATCTCCGGTTTTTGATTGGGAAGGGTGTTCAAATTTTAAATGTGAGAAGAATTCTCAAGTTCAAACACTCTCCATGGTTAAAATCTTATATTGAGACCAACACGAGACACAGAACAGCTGCCATTTCAGAATTAGATAAAGATTTCTATAAACTAATGAATAATGCCGTTTATGGAAAAACGATGGAGAACGTCAGAAAGCATGTAGACATAAAATTAGTTTCAGATAACAATAAATGTAGAAAATTGGTATCTGATCCTAGATTAAAATGGCGAAAAATTTACAACGAGAATTTGACACTTTTTAATCTAGATATAAAATTGATAAAATTCAGAAAACCTATTTACGTTGGTCCAACAGTTCTCGACTTGTCGAAACTGCACATGTTCGAATTTCATTATAATATTATGAAACGCTTCTATAATGATAAGCTGTCAATTTTGTACATAGACACCGATAGTTTTATTTATGACATACAAACACCTAACCTCTACGAAGATCTTAAACATTCTTCCATGCTTGGGTATTTCGACACTTCTTCCTATCCTCAACCCAACAGATTTGGAATTCCTTCCCGCAACAAGAAGGTTCTCGGGAAATTGAAAGATGAATGTAACGGTGATATTAGTGTTAAGTTCGCTGGTTTGCGTTCGACAATGTATACATTTAGAACAGAGAGCAGCATCACGAAGAAAGCAAAAGGAGCGTACAAAAAGACCGTGGAAAACAAACTATCATTCCAGGATTATATTGATTGCCTTTATTCACAGTCGAGGATACTTCGAGAGGATAATAGAATGCAAAGCTCAAACTATGAGATTACAACAAATAAAATAAAAAAGTAGCCCTAGATCCACACGATGACAAGAGGTGTATCCTCGAGTGCGGAATCCATACTTTGCCTTGGGGGCACTTTAGTTTAAAGTTAATAATAATTGCACTCAACACATGTGAAAAAAAATAAACCTAACATCAAACCAAAATTTTGAAAATAAAAAAAAATCTACACGTAGTTTAATTTTTTATATATTATTCTCTCCTATTAAAATTTTTCTATCACACTTTCATTTTTTACATCATAAATATATGATTTCTCCACAATTAAAATTGCACTGCATATTGTATTTTCAGGTAGAGTTTCATGAAATTCACATACTAATTTAATATTAGTTCGATCATTTATAACTACCAATTTTCTTTTTGATGCATTGATTAAAAACATTGGTCTGTGAACTATGAACTCATCTGGATTATAATACATAGCTATGTTACCTTCAGTTACTCTTTTAAAAGCACTATAAGCTTCATATAATTTTAAATAATCTTCTTCTGTAATATTTAAATTGTAATTTTCACGAGGAAATACGTCATTTCTGCCATTCTTCAGATACACATCTTTAATTTTACAATTATCAAACTGGCTGCTATCCTTTTCCTGATTGTCATCTCTCCCTGTTTGAAACAGTACAGCTACAAACTCTGGCATGTAATATTGCAAAGATTGGAACTGATTAGTAAGGTCAAATTCAAACAATTTACCCTCCACAGGCTCCTGAATGCATTGGTATGTATAAAACATTATCGGAATTTGGGGATTTTTCAAAATGTTGGCTTTGTATTTGAGAGCATAATTCGATTCATATTCAACTATAGGCATTTGTAACTCCATAGACTGGATCACACATTTCGCAGCTTCGGGTAAACTAACCTCATTAGCTGTTCCATCTGCATTCAAAGTTTTGTATCTCATGATGGCATTATGATCATTGGGTGCTCTGCGAAATATGACACTCAAACCACCTTTCCACATAATTTCTTTATAATCAGAGAAAAATCCAAATAGCAATCTCATGGGGAACAGTACTGTGTGACTTTTTGCTTGAATTTTTGTTCCAGCTTCGAACCCACCAACTTTATAATATGCACTCTCTGATTTGGACAGTTTCAATGATCTCACTGTAGTGGATGTAATTCCAGGGCAATCAATCCTGTCAATCACTGTACCATGGTTTCTGACTTCAATTTGAAAAAATAAGAATGGAACAAAATTATCTATAAGTTTTATATTAGCCCCGGATGGGGGATATTCTTTATCATTACTTTGTTTTACAATATCAAATTTTATACAGATCAGATCTATGTGGAAGAATGAATCCGTCCCCCACCGTGATGTCATACTGTATCTCTTTATTGGGCTGATTCAAATTTGCAAATGTCCACCTGTTTTGAGGGAAGGACTGTAATTCATAACTCTCTATATTTTCCATTTGGTACTTATTTATATATTTTAAAAACATTAATTTCTATTATTGCAGTGCTATTTGCACCAGCAAAATCGATGATCTCATTTTTCTCATTTGTAATTGTTATCTCTATGTAATTAACTTTATCAATAGAAACAGGGAAATAGACTGGTGGTATTGGGGAATAGAAGATGGATTCCATAAATTCTGAATTTGCTTTAAATTTAGCAATAATACCTGTTTCTTTGTGGCTACCAATCGAATTTTCTTCTGCTTTGATAATCATACCTTTGGCAATGTTACAGTGGATATTCAATGTCTCAATAGCTAAGAATTTTGGTATAAATTTACCTATGTGCCTAACACCTGGTTCTAATTTGCTATTGTTCTCAAATCCTAAAAGTTCTCCCATGGTAGATAAGTCCATTGTTTCATTGGTAGTTACAATCTCTACTCTGTGTGTTACAGAATTTTGAGAAAGCAAGCCAGTGTTTGGAAGTTCAAATTGTAAAGTAGATAAGTCATACTGTCCAGGAGGATTAATTATTTTTTCATTACCTGCTAATATAGTATTGTTGTAGGTAGTTACATTCGGAATCAGATACATACTGTAGAATGCTCTTAGAGCTATGGATTTTGGATAGATAATATCATCGTGAAGATGTAGTTTCAAAACCGAAGTCTCGCTGGAGAGATGAAAATTTCCCATATTTAATATATAATACAGTTTTTGAAAATATTTTAATTTGATGTTTGGTATTTTATTTAAAATTCTGAGCATCGTAATGCAAACATGGCCACATATAATTTGATAGAAATCTTGAATACGATCGTCGTTGTAATAAATTTTAACATGTTTCAAGTAACGAATTAATTCTGTAGGGGGTACCCCTTCGAAAGAATCGAAAATAAAAGTACTGTAATTTTGTTTATAATAGCATATCCAGTGAGTCCCAACGTTTTCGGACTTGTCCAAATGCACTACGCCACATTCTCAAGAGTGAGGACTGCCTTTAGAGAGAGAATCAGACATGAAACCCCCCTGAAGTGTTTAATTTTAAATATTTTAATTAAAGATTCAATGTCTTGGTTGGTAAGAGCTTCTTCTTTTTTTAATTTTCTGAGTGCTCTAGACTTCATACCTTTGCCTATTTTTTTCTCCATGGCAAGATTATGACGTTTTTGTTCTTCTAGTTCCGCCTTATTTTTTTCGAATCAATTATAGTTTTGGCAATAGCAGCACTACCCCCCAGCCAAGCTCCCAACTGCCCCCAATGCAGCCAGGATAGCTGGAATGCTGAATATAAATCCTCGACTGTGTGTTTTCTTTCTTGTATTTTGCAACCGTTTTAATTGTGGCGAACTGAGTAATAATTTCGTTCCATTTCCTTTGGCTATACATTGCCTCTTCTCTTCTTGTTGTTTTTTAGTTAAAATCGAATTAAGTTCTAAATTTTTAAGATCATGATATGGTACTTGGTATACAACTCCTTTTGGTTTCATGTTGTTTTATTATTATTATTATTATTATTATTATTATTATTATTATTATTATTATTATTCAGGGTATTTATATTACAAACCCCACCCTAATTTTTGTTTTGTATTCATAGCAATAGTTGTACCCAACGCTGTTATTTTTTCACCCAATGAGGCATCTCTGCTTGTTAATCTTCCAAAAGCTGCCTCTTCCAGTTTTTGATCAGCCACATAACGATCATTCAGATCTTTGTGTGTGTTGTATGCAATTTCATGTTCTTTACAAGCTACATCCAGAGGATTAATACCCCTGTCCCCTCCTTCTATTCCTTTCTCAAATTTTGTACCTGGTTACCAATATCGTGGTCCTGGTACGTGTAACTGGAACGGAAGTTTATTAATAATATCATTTACTATAACTCGACCCTCTGATATATTCCAGAATTTAGGAGGTACAGTATTGATAATATTAATTAAGTATCCTATACCTTTAGGATCGTTTAGAATAAAATTAGCTAATTTGTCACTAATCATGTTTACAATACCAATTTTCTCATTACGGAAATTATTGTTCCCAGCATATTCCTCCCATGCTATAACCAGCAACCTATCTATAAGTTTTTTCACATCGTTTACCCATATAAATTCCTTAGGTAAAGTATTATATTGTCTTATACCACTACCGGTTTTTAGTTGATTCCAGATAGATTTAATGAGATTTTTGTATTTATCCCCGCTGCTCGATTTCACATGCTTTTGACTGGCATCGTTATTTTGGTACAAAGCATCACAGAGTGTCAAAATTTCAGAGTAACTTTGATAATCATCTTCTGTAAAAATTTTTGGTTCTTTTTTGGTAATGAGCTCCCATAGCCCTACGGTACCAGGATATCTGGACCAGCTGTTTCTCCCACCCAAAATAATTTTTATGTTGTCCCCTTCGAATGTTACTTTAGATTTGCCAATTTTCCATACTACGCCTTCATTAGCCTCCATAGTTTGATACAATCCAAACACTTCATCTTTTCCGAACTTTCCTGTACTCAGGTAATCCCTTGCCAGGGGACCCAACTCCATTTTCTCTGATTCTTCTATAGCTGCTTTAGCAGGTGGTTCCTTAAGTACCAGGGGTGTGTGTATACTAGATAATGGCGTAGGAGGAAAATCTGCATAATTTTTAGGAGTAAGGGGTACCAATTCATTGATGACATTTTTATTTTGTTCTGTCACACCCTTAATCTCTTTACCGAGACCACTGATTGCATCGATAATAGGTTGGTCTTGACGCTTGTGTTGTTCGTAAAAACCTCGATTCTCTGATTTCCAACTTTGAAACGTTTGGACAAGTACTCTCGTAATTTCGAATTATCTTCTATTTTATGTTTTGTCATATTTAGTTTTTTTATTAATGGTTATTTTATATCGTTTCAACGTTTAAAAAGTCGTTGATTTTATTTTTGAATTTACCATTGATAGGTTTCCGAGTCATGACGATGATGACAAATCCAAAATCGTCGCTGTTCCAACAAGATGAACAGAATTTTGAAAATTGGTTGTAATTTAAGTCTCCTCCCACATAATCATCGTATACATGTTTCAAATTAGTATGATCTTGACGAAACAAACAGATTAAGTTTGTATTATCTCGTAGTAATTGTTTGGGAATTTTGGAATAAGTTTGAGCTAAATAAAAGCAGTATATTTCTTTGTGACGACCCTGTGTAAAAAAAATTCTAATTTCATTCTGATTTTCCAGAATAACATAATCGAATACCGCAACAGATTTTTTCAAACATTGGTCGAGAGGTTTTATTGTTGATGCAAATGTAGCTATGCCCAGTCCATCGTACAGCTTCATGAGTTGTTGGTATTTCGGTTGTTCTAAACTCTTTGAGAATACATACAAGTGTCTATTTTTCCAATCTAGCCAATTGGGGACAAGCAAGAAATTATCAACCAGCAATTTTTTTTTTACACAACGTGATGGGCCTGCAATGAGGCATCTTATGTTATCAGGTAACAACTCTCCATTTTTTTATTAGTTTCCACTACATCTGGTAAACGCTGTACCACATTCCATGTTGGTGTCAAAGAATCACCTGGTTTGCTTCTATCCAACTTTCGTCGGGCAGACCTAACCATTTCACATACAATTTATTATTTTTCTTCTTCAATATTTTCTCGATTAGATATGTATCTCGATATTTTGTTTTACTAAGTTCCTCTTCATGAAATCTCCCTTTCAATATTTTGTTATGATTATCGTTTATGATGTATTTCTATTCCCTGGTAAAACTTGAACCACTGAGAATAACTCCGTACTCCAATTTTTAGTGAATCCTTTTTCGAATAACTGTTTATATTTACTGACCCTTACCTCATCCCCTATTTTAAATTTTGGCTTTTTGGTAGTATATTTATATTTTTTACAATAAACAGTAGAAATTAATCGTTGCTCATCAGATTTGGTTACCTCAGCAGGTTTCATGTGAATAGTACTGTGTACTGTATTGTTATAATTATGAACTAGCTCGGGTAAAATTTGCACCCACTTATAATTGCCTTGTAGAGTAAATTGTCTCCACATGCGATTTTTTAATGTTCTGTTGAATCGTTCCACTATACTAGCTTTCAGATCACTGTATGTACAATAATGTTTAATATTATGTTGTTGCATTAACTTAGTACATGTAGAGTTGTAAAATTCTTTCCCTCTATCTGTCTGTAAATATTTTGGTATCCTTCCCTCACTAAATATCAACTTAAAAGCCTTGGTAACACAAGTACCAGTCTTGGATTTTAGGGGAACAGCCCACGCATATTTGCTAAAGGTATCAATAACTGTAAGCATATATTTGTAACCATGATTTATCTTATCCAATTTTTTTAAAGTCCCCCTTGGGGGGGGGGATCTCAATAAGATCAGCCTGAAACAAATCATTCACACCTTTCGTTACCACACTCAGTCGTTTGTAGTTACGGCGAGCTGGTCTGTGTAATTCATTAACTATATCTTGTTTTGACATCGGATTCTATAAGAAAATATGGCATAAAATGGATTATCCTCGGGGTATAATTGTTTCACTTCAAATAATAGTTTGTCATTATCTTGCACAGGAAAAACAGATAATTCTTGATCCTCATGTATTTTATATTTTTTTCCAGATTCGTCCCAATATGCAACAGGTATCTGTAGTGCTCTGTAGATGCCATCTTTTCTCTGTAAGGTGAAATTTTGTACTTCCACATGCTTTCCCTTTTTCACATAGCTAAATTTTAAAAATTTAATTTCGCCATCAAGGAAAAATTCATAAGACTGACTGTAAGAGTACATTTTGTAAACATTTCCTGCATTATCATAAGTCCAGTGCCCTCGTACATTTGGTACACTCTCAAGCCTAACTATCTCAACAGTGAAAAATTGACGTAATTCGAGATCGTCTAATCTGTTTAATACCGTTTCTTGATATTCGTTTATGGTGCGTACCACTTCATCGTAGATGGGTTTGATTTTCACATCGACATACAATTGTTTAAATTGTTCTTTGAGATCGTGAAGTTCTTATGTGAAACCTGATAAAGCATATTCCTGACTTGTTTCGAGGATAGCAATTTGTTCTCTAATGTTGGAAGTAATCTCCAGTAAACTTTCTACAAGTTTCAATTTAGTCCTCTGGTTTGTAAGATCGAATACCTGCCTTCTGATTTCTACAAACAATGCATTTAATTCATTCACAATCTGATTGGTAGGCAAAGTAGCAATAGTATCTTGAATTATGGCAAT
Source organism: Lepisma saccharinum (assembly GCF_977018435.1). Taxonomy (NCBI): domain Eukaryota; kingdom Metazoa; phylum Arthropoda; class Insecta; order Zygentoma; family Lepismatidae; genus Lepisma; species Lepisma saccharinum. The sequence continues at coordinate 105,694,715 of NC_139232.1, forward strand.
TTCCGCTTGAATATTCTTAATGTCCTCAGACTTCAATATTCTATTTACTGTTCTCTTTACAGATCTCATCTCCTGGGAAGTAGGTAAATTGGATACTGTGTTTTGAAGTGAGGTTAAAGCTTGCTTAACTACATCTAATTCTGTAGCAGATGCTACACTGGTTAAGGCATTTTTAAGTTACTGTATGTCATCTTGCGTAGGGGTAGACTGTTGCAGTATTTGCAATTTGTTCGGTATGTCGTCTAGGAGAGGGTGAAAATGAGATAGTTCAGATTCAGTGTTGAGATTTTCTAATTTTGTGATCTGTCGTTGAATTACATTTAAAGATTCTGTTATGCTTGGCAACTTAAATTCCAGAGTTTCCTGTACATTCGCCAATTCGTTTCTCATGGTTGTCAACGTATCTTCAAAATGAGCTGTGGTACCCTGTATCTTTCCAAAATCTTCGTAAGTTTCTAATTGCAATTTGATGCTCGCTACACTGCGAGCGATGGCATTTAATCCGGAAGATGAAGGTAAATAATTGATAAAGTCTTCTAATATTTGTAGTTTGGAGTGAACTTCTGTTATGGCTGCATGTAATTGGTCTGTTTGCAGTTCGGATTTAATATATTCCAGTGATGGAATTTCAAAAGATAAAAATTGGTCCCGTAATTAAAGAATTCTTGCATTAAGCAGTTCATATTGCTCTTGAGTCTTGATAGTTTCAAATATGGAAAGAAGTTCGCTACGAATAGTATTCGCTTGGTTATTTAGTTCTTGCTTTACATGTTCCGAGGTAATTGTTTGAATTTGACGAATTTTCTCAAGATCATTTTTTAATTTAGCTTAATTCTCTTTTAAATTTTCAACATTATCGAGAGACGGTAAATTGTATATTTTTGAAGTAAAGACTTGAGTTCCCCATCAATTTTTACTATGGGATTAATTAATTCAGACTGTAGATTGGTAATTTCAGCATGTAAGCTTACATTCAAAGAATTTTGTAATATTAATAAATCTGATTTAAGTTTCTCTGGACGTGCATCTAAACTAGCAATCTCGCTGTAATTATCTGGAATCTCCTGTCGCCTTCTATTACCAAATATATACATGTTTTTTTTGTTTTTAGGTATTTTATATATTAATAAGAGGATAGATTATTCTTATTTCGATAAACAAAAGAATCAATTTATCATACTCTCCAATTATCTCAGCATACAAAAATTCACCAGCTTCCACATCATAAGACGTATCAGGAAGTAATGTACTATGTTCAATTCTATACAAATTTCGACCTATATGCAAAACTGCCGCATTGGGTGGTGAAATGTTTATTTGAATTTTCCCACTAACAGGTAACTTACTTGATGATAAGTTATTATTAAATACAAATAAGTGCTTTCCAGTATACTCGTCAACATGAGACCAAATACTGTTGAAGTGAACAAGAAGTAACCCTTTCAATTGATGATAAATTTCTCTAAATACATCCATGTTTACTGGAATTCTCTCTACAGGCTGATTATGTTGTTGCTTCTTAAACCCAAAAATATTCATGACGTTTTATTTTATATTAGCTATTTTTTTATTATATATAAAATATATATTTGTACTAAGTATTAAAAAAATTAATAGATACATCAAAACTCAAACTGATCGAAATTACTATGAAAAAAATCACTTGATACACTTTTAAACTTAAAATAATAAAATAGTATGTAGCTTTAAAATAAATTAAATACTTAACTTTTAACAAAAAAAAAATATGAGGAGAACTCCAACAACACATACATACTCGTCAACCACTCTCACGATACTGACTGATCTGTAATGTGAAAACCCTTTAAGTAACATAAGCGCGGACCGCGTTCAAAACATCTGAAACAGTAAGCCAATCAGAAGACACCACATCATCGCATTACGTCATAACCAACCAATCAGAAAACAACACGTTAGATACGGATCATCATAATATTGCGTAATAACTTGTTGCGAAACATTGCGCAATAGTTTACTCTTATGAGCCATCGCAATGTTGCGTAATAACTTGTTGCATAACATAATGCAATAATTTACCCTTATAAAAATTACAATAATAGAGCGCTTAATATGAGTCATCACAATGTTACGTAATGTTACGTAATTTAACTCGAAAGAAATTATGACACTCGTACCAAGTATGAGATGAAAAATCACAGAGTTGCAATACTATAAAATCGACAAAAACATCGTCAAAATAGGTTTACCACTGTGCTTAAATTAATAAAAATAATAGGCCTCGTACCAAGTATGAGTTTGATGGAATCTTATATCTCTACTCTTTTGGAACACGAATTAAATAAACTATATTTCCGTTGTAGAGTAACATGATTAAATAATAATATGTTGGCTTCTTTGCTAATTCGGAATGAATTTTCCAGGGAGGTTGATTTCTTTTTCAACGACGTCTTTTCAATGTCACCCTATTTTTTGGTGGTTAATGACGAAACATTGGACAACGCATACCACTAGGTTTCACCTCTTTAATTCAAATATTTACCTCAAAGCCTGCTTGCCCTGAACTCGATCTAAAACGAGTTAAGCAGAGCGAAAGAAAATGACTTCGCCACTCGATTAGTGAATTCCATTACTTACTTTTGAACCTTGTAAGTGTCCCTAGCACAGCCGGCAATCACTCCAATGAAGTAGTTTCTGTCCTTAGGGTCAAAAGAGGTCGGTAGGTTGAGATATCTCTCGAACAGGAAGTCCCATTCCTCTCTTGATCCTAATTTTGCAACATAGCACAGGTCACGTAGTTGCATGCTAGAAAAAAGAAAGAACAACTGTAACACAACATGGGTGCGTGTTTATGTATGTTTCATGGTTCAATTCAAAACGTGAACAGTCTGTTCCGGTTTCCCTCAATGACTTATCAGCAGACGACAGTGATTTATGACACACCCCATATTTTACAAGAATTTCTGTTTCCCTTAATTTAAGCTGAAATGGTTTCTGTTGTACACGATGATCAACGCAAACAACAACGAATTTGGAACGTATATCCTTATGAGGTGAAGTAAAAGATTTACTGTTCATGGAACAATGGCAAAGTCACGGTACATACTGAAGGTATCAATCTCTATGTGAAATTATAGTTTTATTATTATTATTATTATTATTATTATTATTATTATTATTATATTGTGTTTGTAGTTAGACACTTTGGGTATTCATTTAATTTTGTGCATCTGTTACAGCTATATATGTGCCACGGACGTAGCGTACTGCTCTATATGCAGGTTAGTATATGTGTCACATTACATTCACAAGAGTTAGGTGGCAGAGCAGCCTACAGGCTGAACTTTGCCAACTTATTATTGTGATTATTATTACTTCTTCCGTAAAGAAAATGGTATGTACAAGGCTGAAAACTAAATATGATTCTTACTCTTCTTTTCATGTAGCTGTTTCCCAGGATGACTATGATGTACTATTCGATGAAAATATCTGGCCTAATGGGTTATTAGTAACAAGGTTTTATGGCGAATTGAAAAATGGCAATATAGTTGCCAACAAAGACAAAAGTGTATCTGATACAAATAGTAACAGTAAGTCTGGAGAAAACTCAACTTCAAAAAACTAAGTGGTTCTTTCCTTAGTAATAATATGATTAAATGTTTTTAGCAGAATGTTAGAGGAATTAACACCAAATTTGAAACATTAGTAAGCAATATAAATATTGAAAATTATGACATAATTTTTCTTACAGAAAGTTGGTGTAAACAAGATAGAGATTATTTTATAGATTTAGATCCAATGTACAGGGTGATAAGAAAAGATAGAAATCTGGATTTAAACAAACAGAAATCTGGTGGTGGTGGTTGTCTTTTATTTATTAAAAACAAGGTTCAGTTTAAGATCTTGGAATCACCTTTTACAGAATTGGATGTAATTTGGGTAAAATTAATGTCAAATAATTCTGATCCAACCATAATAGGATTGCATTACTTGCCACCTGATTTAAACTGTGACTTGGTTGCAAACTACTTTGATTGGGTAGTTCAAGAGATGTTAATGAAACACAATAAAATAATTTTAGTTGGAGATTTTAATGCTGGTGGAATTGACTGGGCTACTGGAAATTTGTATTGCTCTAATTAATATGTTAAAAGAAAGGCTGAAAAAATTGTTGAAATCGCAACACTTTCAAATCTAATTCAGCACAATGTATCGTATGACCCTTCACTGCCTTTTAATGTTTTAAACTTACAAATAAGTGTGTATATTACAGTACTTATTCCCAATTAAGGAAAGATGTTAAAAAGGAATATTCTAATGTAAAGGAACATTACTACTCCTCCTTAGAAAACAATGTTAATGGTGACAAGAATGTTTTTTGGTTTCACTTTAATAGAAAGAAGAGAGAAAATGCTATCACTGAAATTATTTATGATAATGATGTACTGTTCAATGAATATGATATTGCTAATGCTTTTAGTGAGCTTTTTCACAAATCTTTCTCAAAAAGAAGTCATGTAAATTTTAAAAATATTAATCTTCATTCATACACCAACTTAATTGATGTACCTGTTATCTTGGAAAAGGATGTAAGTGATACAATTAACAAACTAAAAGGCAGGTCTTCAATAGGTCCTGATGGCATACCTAATTTTATTTTGAAAGCAAACAAAGATGTTTTTGTACCATTGTTAACTAAAATTTACAACATGTCACTTACTTCTGGAATATTTCCAGATATCTGGAAAAATGTGTTTATTGTACCTGTAACTAAAAACAAAGATGGAAAAGCCAATGATCTTAATAACTATAGACCAATTACTATATTAAATTCCATGGCAAAGGTTTTTGAACACATAATTGCTGACTATTTGTCTTTTTCTTTTAAACAATATATTGATGGAAATCAGCATGGATTTTTTAGAAAAAGGTCTACTATCACAAATTTATTGGTTTTAATAGACTCTCTTAAATCTAACATTAGGAAGAAATCCCAGACCGATAATTTATTTATTGACTTGGCTAAAGCCTTTGATATAGTCAGCCATCAGCTATTAATTTACAAACTCGACCAAATGGGATTATCACCACGATTTCTGAAATGGTTTTCCAACTTTTTAGTAAATAGAAGTTTCTCTGTTACGATTGGTGAAACAACTTCTTCTAAAAAAGAAATACTTTGTGGAGTACCTCAAGGGTCGCCACTTGGCCCAATTCTGTTCGCTATTTTCATCAATGATGTTACTGTATGTTTTAAATGTAGCACATGTTTACTATATGCAGATGATATAAAAATCTTTAAGAGTATTTTAACAAATAATGATGTCGCTCAAGTTCAGGCTGATCTCGATAGAATGACATATTGGTCAAGATTAATGAAATGGAAATTAACTTGAGAAAGTGTAAAGTTTTAAGATGTACTAAGAAAGTTCATTATATAGTCTCCAACTATTTTATTTATGAAAATAAAATACAAGTGTGCGACAGTCATAAAGACTTAGGAATAGTAATAGACTACTCTCTCATATTTGATGAGCACATTTCAGAAATTTCCAAAAGAGCAAAGAGAATGCTTGGTTATATATTTTTCTCATGGAAAGTTTTTAAAAAGGAAGATACCTTAATATTCCTGTATAAAACGATAGTTCGTCCTATTCTTGAATATGCAAATGAATTATGGTTTCTGACTGCAACCAGTCACCTTCAAAAATTTAAATCAGTTCAAAAACTTTTTATCAGGTTATTATGCACAAAGTTTAAAAAAAATTACTATCACCAACATTACTCTGAATGGTTATTACAGTTGAATATGTTTTCCTTAGAAGAAAGAAGAAAAATGAAAAGGATAAATTTTGTAGAGAAGATATTAAATTTCCAAGTTGACAGTGAATACCTTTTGAATAATATAGCTTATAAAATTCCCAGATATTCCCATAGGTATATCTCAATTCTCACATGCCTAAACAAGGCAAGAGGTTTAGTAGCTGATCTTGTTGAAACCTACAATTTGAATTTATGTTGATGTATAAAATTGTAGGATCCACTGTTTTATTTTATAATTATGTATTCAATTTTTTAATTTTGTATAACATAGTGGTTGTTTAATCGTTATCATCACTTCAATAAATATGATCATTATTATTATTAGAACAACACACAGTTAATTGCACAATATTATATAACAATAAACAATTATTAGTATCAGAGATTTAATAGATCTCATTGAAAACTGAAACTTGAAGTGTAAATATGCTAACTTATTATGTTATGTTATTCTACAGCTTATATATTTTATTCGTGTAACTTTGTACTTTTGTATTTGACTTAGTGCTGTATTAGGTTTCATACTGTGCTGAACACTTAAAATAAACGATTATTATTATTATTATTATTAACATATGCATATAAACAAAAGACGAAGTGGATAATGGTTATACAGAAGGTAATCTATTTACAAAACCATACAAAGCGCTAACATAATAAGAAATAACTTCAGGTTAGGTTAGGTTTAGTCATATTAGTCAATTTTAGGCACTAGCCTTAGTCCTATACATAAACAATTATATGTGTGAGAATGTACCATTAGATAAGTTACCTGAATATTTTAGGAATAGGCTTAATTTCTTCTCAGCTGGCTGTTCCTATTTCAATTATTGTTGACTGCTGTTCATGCAGCCATCATTGATACATAGCAAATTTCCCAGATTTTAAATATTTTCAACCAAGAATTCTTGCTTTTCCAAAAATGACGGACAGGTTTCAAATTAGATAATCTTGTGCTGGTAAGCCATAATGCGAAGAGGATGAACCACATGAACACAACAGTTGTACAGTCACGGACACTTCTGGGTTATAATGATCACATTGAAAGTCAATGGAGCTGTAACAACCCGGAAGTGTCCGTGACTGTACATGCACTACAAACAAACAATAATCTAACAACAACGCACATTATATTCAGCACTGCAGTTACTATTAGAAAACGTCATAGAAATACTCACGGTACTTCATTGTCGGGGTTCTCCAAATCCATCCACTTCTTCACTTCCTGCCTGTACTTGGCTACCTGCTCGCTAGCTCCGAAAGAACTCCTTAATCTTCGTACGTTTCTCCTCGCCTCCTTTCTTGATGGGGAATCCCCTTCCTGGTCCTCTTCTCCCAGCTCCTGATAGGCTGGGTTTGACAGGTAAATGAGATAATTCTGCAAAGCGTAGCCATATAAGAACATAGATACATAATGTATGTATAATTCTAAAACATATCTTACATTTGCTATCAAGACAATTTTAATTTCGACCGCCTCCGTGACGGAGTGGTTAACACACCGTGCTACGACGACAGAAGTCCCGGGTTCGAATTCCGGCCTTGATATGGATATTCCTTGTAAGTGTCCCTTCATCAACTTCATCATATAATCACTCATTATCATCTTCGCGATTAGCCAAAAGTGACCGAAAGTGAAGTAAAATAAACCCAATCAATGAATCAATCAACAATTTTAATTTCACTCATTGAAGTTATTTTTCACTTTTCTGTTGTTAGCGCGACGGTGAGGATGAATGATGATAAAGTAAATGGTGTGACAGGACAGCCACTGCTATTTAGCCCTTCCGTGTATATGCAGTGCTTTAGTTCGTACGTTCTTGATTGAAAGGGGTACACAAACCACATAAAAATATCATTATAGATACATAATACATACGTATATATTGATATATATTGTATATATTTTACATTATACGAGGGTCACTATTTATATTTTGAGCCTTGGCAATACTGATTGAAGTTAGGCGCGATTTGACGTTTGCACGGAATCGTCTGGCATTATTGACCATAACGTACTTCAAATGTATTGTCAATAGCTTCATTTGTGTTGTTTATGTTGCCTTGGAGATTGCGCGACAATAATAAAATGGAATTAACTCGTGACCATTTTCGTGCGATGATTTTTTACGATTTTCGACGTGGATTATCAAGACAAGAGTGCATAGATCAACTTACTTCCACATTTGGCGATGAAGCCCCATCCTTTGCCACTGTGAAACGCTGGTATAACGAATTTAATCGTGGCCGCCATTCGCTCACCGACGAGATTCGCGAAGGTCGTCCAAAATCAGTTGTTGTTCAAGAAAACATTGATGCTGTGCAAAACCTAATACTGCAAGATCGTCATGTGACATACTGTTAGATTGAGGTATTAGTTCCACCAGCATATATAAAATATTACATGATCATTTAGCTGTGAGAAAGGTATGTTCTCGTTGGATCCCACACAATTTGACAAAAACTCAAAAAGACGCTCGCGTCAATTGGTGAAAACAAATGCTCAATAAATAAAATCGTGGTGTTTCAAAAGACGTATAGAAGATTGTAACAGGTGACGAATCATGGATATATGCATATGAGCGTGAACGTAAACAGCAGTCGACTGTATGAGTGTTTCAAGATGAACCCAATCCAACAAAAGTTGTTCGCGCTCGAAGCACATCGAAACAAATGGTCGCCTGTTTTTTTCGGGAAAACTGGTCATGTGGCAACTGTGCCTTTAGAGGAACGTAGAACGGTCAACTCTGAATGGTACACAACAATTTGTTTGCCAGAGGTCTTCGGTCAAATACAAAAAACAAACAAACGCCGTCGGATCATTCTTCATCAAGACAATGCCAGCTGTCACACATCTCGTCTAACAACCGACTTTATGAACAGTCAAAAAATCGAATTGATGTGTCATCCGCCGTACAGTCCTGATTTGGCACCCAATGGCTTCTTCTTTTCCCGAATGTCAAGAATAAATTGCGTGTGCAACGATTTTCGTCGGCGGAAGACGCCGTTGATGCGTTCAAAAACCATATTATGGAGGTGTCTCAAGAAGATTAGAAAAATTGCTTTGACCAATGGTTCGAACGAATGCAAAAGTGTATTGACCATAAAGGAGAATACTTCGGAAAACAATAAAACAGTTTTCAATGCCAAATTCCTGTTTTTCCATTGTAAGGCTCAAAATATAAATAGTGACCCTCGTATATATTATTAATTACTAAATAAAATGTACCCAGTGTAAATATTTGCAAGTGAGATCTGCTAAATTTGAGAGGAACAATGTACCCCTAATCCGTTCACATTCGACGCCACTGAACAGGATTTATATTCCACTAAAGCAAGAAAACCATTAAAAATATTACTTGTTTCATTATCATTCTCTTAGACTAATAGCAGTAAAAATATAGCATTTTCCAAAACACTGTTATAAGTTTCAATAAAGAAATATCAATTTGCTGTGTATTAAATTTGGAAGACAGCTAGAAGGTAACTATTGAATGACAAATCTTGGCCAATTGTCAGCTATTAATATTATTTTTAAAATTTACACTTTTGGTAATGGCTTTTGGTTTCTCAAGAGCAACAAATTAATAATTGCATTATTGCTACTTAATTTAAATACACATTTTCAATTATCTCCCTGCAAATACGAAACTGAATATTAAAATAATACAACGACGCTACTTTATTTAAATATTTAAATTCAAATACATTTTAGAGAGAGAGAGAGAGAGAATAACTGGAGTCAGATAGGGATAGAAACAGCCATAGAGGGAAGCAAGAAAATGAAATTAAAATTTTAAGTAGGTAGAAAAATGTCTAAAGCTATATACGTAAGCACACATGAATGGACACAAGTCCATTGCAAATTGAGCAAAATCTTCAATCATTACGAAGTTTAGGAAAGAGTTGTGCTTCATACTTCACATTCGCCAATTATTTAACTATAACAATACCTTGTAATGCTTCCAAGCGTCTGTACCGTCAATGGATCTGCCCAAGTGGTCTGCCACTACGAACGCCATATACCATGGCTCGTAGGTGTCCAAGTCCCTCCTAAGGAAAAGCTGCAGTCGAAGGTGGTAGACATAGGAGAGGTCACGTGACTTGCCCAGGTAAGCAGTGTTGTGGATCAGCTGGGCACGAGTCAGGGTGGGGATGTTCTTGAAGTTGTCGCTGTTCAAATACCGGGTGATCAGGTCCCAGTTGTCTGTGTCGTAGTTAACGAAGTAAAAGCCTGGAAGAATACAACAATGCTGTGAAAACTGAATACATAAGTTGAAAGATCCTTCATACAATTCTCTAGTATAAAAACACTCATGATTTATTTTTCTTGTTGTACATATTCGTTGCATGGTAGAATTATTTCTCTTGTAGTCTACGGTTGTTTCAAGCATCAAAACACAGTTTACTGAACTAAAAATAAATATCTGATGAAAAGAGAGAGTGTTCTGAAACGTCACAACAAAATACTGTGTTTTTATGCTTGTATCAACCGTAAACTGCAAGACAAATAAAAAAAAACTTACGTTAAAACTAAACAAACTGTGTAACGCCCTGTAAGAAGTACATCAGACGGGTCGATAAGTTTTGATTGTTTTATATACAGTATGTTGTGTGTTAACAAAAGTTGCCCAGTGGAATTTTGGCAGAGGTCCAATAGATGCATTCGGTGTGGAAAGGGGCTTATCTGTGTCTGTGAACCTAATAACCGAAGACTGATTTTGGGGAGAACAAGTTTAAATAATGGATGTTTTAATTGTGATTTCAGGTATAAATTTTGTCATATTTATTAAATATAATATTGCATTAGGTGTGTTAAGAAATAACGTATTTATGAACCAAGAAGAACAAAGACTGATTGAATGATTTGTTATTTTACTTTGCTTTGCTACCACTTTTAGCTAATTACGAAGATGAGGTTGAACGGGATTAGATGAAATTGTTGGAGAGACAATCACAAACACACTAGGACAGCACAAGCTCCAAAGAGGAGAATACTGACCGTGAGTTCAGACGTTAGAGTTTCGATAGTCTGTAAAATGCAGTCCAGGATAACAAAATGAAAGAGAAACTATTTTTGAAACTTGCCATGGTTTGCACACTCTCAGCGATATCTATGAAGAGTTTCGTAGGTGAAGCCTCCCAATAATATCCCAATTGGTACAATAGCTTCTGAATTCTATTTCTATAGCACAATGGTAATAAACAAATACACAGAGTAGTTATATGACCACACGGCGATATAACTCACCTACATACTCAGGATTAGCAAGGATAAAGTTATTGCTGTCTGGAAGCCCTGTCTGGATCTCCTGTTCTTTCTCCCGAAGGAAGACTTTGGCTCTTCTGTCGTCAAATTGAAGCTGGTCTTGAGTTGTGAAGGGCACGGGAATAGTCCACAAGATGTTCTCAACTTCTACCTTGTACTCAAACTCAATGTAGACTTTCTGGAACGAGAAACGTACGTCGGTATCTGAGTTTATTCCATTCACTTTCTTTGAGTTGGGTCCACATCTTTAAATATGCACATCTGAAAAATGTTCATTATGTCTGCAATCGAATCTCGGGTATTCCGACAACCAAACGAACACTTCCAACCTGTCATCATATTTGTCACAGTCAAGAACAACTGTTAAGAACTATAGTAAACTGAGAATTCGCAACAAATATGTTAACAGAAAATATTGTTTCTATTTGTGCAGAAGTTCTCAAATATATTTCAAATATCTTGCAAAATTTGTAATACGAATAACCTTAAACACTACAATTTAATATTATATATACACAAACATTGTGTGTATGTGATTATACACACAAACACACACACACACACACACATTTCGCATGTGTCTGTAACTGTGTCTATGCATTCTAATTCCCTAATCTATACGTTGTAAGCAAAGTAATGTCCATAGCTTATAATTAAAATATGGAAGCTTATTTTACCTGGCTCAACGTTGCTGTGTTGTTGTCGTAGTTTCTGTTGATGGTGACAAGAGGAAATCTGGGGTAGTCGCTCCATGTGGTTGCCATGTCAGCCAATGATATCTCCTGCGGTAATGTTCCTTCCTCGTGACAAATGTCATCGTAAGTTTGCCAGAAATACTCCTTGGTGTAGGTCGAGAAATTCCTGGTGAAGAGAATTGCTATTATAACTTTTGTAGTAAAGTTCATATTCGATCCCCAGTATGCGTACGACAGGAAAAGAAAAGGTGAGAAATCCGTATTTAAAAAAGAACGTGGAATACCATGAAAAGTGGTTCTACTCAATAAGCAACAAAAAGAATTGCGAATGCTATAATGTGCATATTTCATCAACAAAATGCATTAGCATCTGTAGCCTATATGCTTTACAGACAAATTTAGCTAAACCTTGCATCATTTTTCGAGCGTCACACACGTTTTCAGAAATGCTTCTCGTCCGTTTAGACGTGGAAACTTGTCATGTCAAGCTTGCTGTCATTTTGACACGTGGTAACCAGTTGGCTTGATTCAAGCCAGATGCAAGGTTACATCTTGCCAAATGCTTTCAGCAAGCTTCTTCACTTTACCTGAAAAGCTTGAAGCAAGCTTACAGTGTTATCTAGGATAATACTAACAAACGAAATACGTCATTAACGACATACAACCGGCTTTAAACTAGAGAAACAGAATATATACACACATTGGAAGAGACTGGAATAAGTAGATGACGAGGAATACAATGATATATATATATATAATGAAAATACATATGCAAGAAAACAATCTGTATACTTACTTCTCTATGATCAACCTCCTAAGCGTCTTCTGGTGGTTAACTGGAGAAAGGGTTTCGTTGAACATAGACAATATCACTCGTTCTGAAAAGTAAGGAGGAACATTTCAGATAGATATTCTTTTTTAATGCTACACAGACACACACAGGACTAAATATAAAAGCAGTGACACGGCAATCAAATTTTAATCACGCACTATTTTGTGATAACCGATTCTTAGATTCAGAATTCTGAGCACGGTATGATTTCAGATCATGTTGTCCCTGAACTGTCATAGTGGGATCATATCTGACCTTAAGCAGCAGCAGTCCTGAAATATTCTGATCAAACCTCGTATACTTGTTTCTCCTGAGAACTGACTATACATCAGTGAATTGTACGTATGTATTGTGTCAACATTCCCTAATAATGTTCAATTATCACAAAATAAATAATTTTAAAGAAATTACAATCATTAAAACTGTTGAAGAGTAGCCCGGGAGCGACCAGCCAACCGAGTGTCGCAACGAAACAATGTCGTGAAAACTTGTCAATTGTTGCTTCAAAACCGTCACCTTTCGCTAAGACCGCTAACAGACGAGGATATCATAAGCAAGAACACAGGGAGACAGATTGTAGTTCAAGATTTGAGAAAACGGCAGGTTTATTCGCGCTGTGATCCACACTTTTTTCTCCAGTGCTAAAATATTGATTGACTGATTGAGTTTGTGTTTTAAGTCCACTTTATGCACAGTAAGGCTAATCGGGACTGGACCTACAGTTTAAAGTGGGATCCGAACCACTATGTGCCTCCACCGGGTATCGAACCCGGGACTCCTTGATTACAAGGCGACGACGCTACAACAGCGCCATTGGCGAGGCCCTCCGAAGAGACTGTGGACCAGGGTTGTTAAAGATAATGGAATCCATAAAGTCTCAAGGGTTCTATTAGGTTCCGTAAGAGGACCGGAACCTCTTTCCTCATACAATTTAAATTCAGTCCCAGCTGCGTATTGTTTCATTTCAATGCGGAAATTGGACACTTTTTAACATGATCCGGAGAAAAGGTGCCTGGACCGCATTTAAATTCATCCAAAAAAACAGTTCCCGAACAGTATTTAAATTAATTCGGAATAAAGGTTCCTGGACCGAATTAAGATACTTTACAGATAATAAGGCTATTTACCATCCAGAACCCGTTTATGCTTGCTGAGTTTCTCTCCTGGACCGGAATTGAATTTATTTAAAATTCCTGGGCCCTGCTGTGGACCTTGTCCCAACGAAGCCGAAAGAAATCAGCAAAAAGGTGCAAGTCGGAAACTTCACCTGCCACAAACAAATGTCTGGAGGATACTCCATAGACCGCGGCTCAAGAAACTCAGTGTGATTTACTAAAAATCATCAAATTACATTACAAAAACTCTCAGATGTTTTCTACTCATGTACCTTAAGTTTGCAATGAACAGAAACCAAGGAGTTACTAATGAATAGCCCTGTATATATATATAAACATGCTTTCATACCATGTTGTGCTATCCACTTTGGTTTCCGCGATATGTCTCCGTAAGCAAAGAACAATGCGTACACGTCCATCATTTCCTTGTGCATGCTGGGAACTGCCTACATAGAAGAATGTCAAGTTAGCACACTAGAACTTGATAATAGAAGATTCACAGAAAATGCAAAATGCATGTTAATAATTTTAACGTGAATAGGAATTGTAGCTTTACTGGCTACGTGATTCCAACAAGTGTTCTCGGGTTACCAGCCATGTTAAATCGGCGTTAAATTACAACGTTTCGAGCACATACATTGTTCTCATCATCAGGGAGTGTAAGAAATGGAGAACAATGTAGGATTAAGTACACGACTATGATGGGACGGAGTTTGGACGTTGCCTTCCTATTGGCTCGCTTTGGATCTCGGTGTTCTTATTGGCACATGACACAACACAATACAGAGCGAGTCAATAGGAAGGAAACGTCCAAACTCCGCCCCATCATAGTCGTGTGTTTAACCATACAATGGTCTCCATTTATACATTCCCTGATGATGAGAGCAATGTATGTGCTCGAAACGTTGGAAGATAATGCCGATTTAACCTGGCTGGTGACCCGAGAACACTTGTGTGAATTATAAACGTGTCATGACAGTTAGTTGCACAGTCGTGGAAAGAATTACTTCCGCTTAAGACTACTGGTATTAAGGCTCTATGGGGGAAGATTTTTTTTCATGACTATACATATGGTCCTAGTCATATCTTAGTAGCTATGTTCATTGCAATAGAGACCCAAATTAATCGCCCACCCCAATGAACTTTGCTACATCCGCCACTGAGGCGCCTTACGTTGCACTATTGAACTTTATCCGAAGCAGACAATGGAAATTCCTTCTTCACGACACTAACTTTATAGATTGAGAAAATAATTACAACATCCACTTACCGCGTATTGAGCTTCGACGGCATGCAATAAGGCTAATCCATCTTGGAGCTTCACGTCGTCCCACCAATCAGAAGTCACCAGTCCTCCTAGCCATTGGCCTGCTAGAACTTTTGCAAGGAACAACTTTTCATAACCTTCTAGAAGTTTTCCAATGTACAAATCCTTAGAACTCTTATATTCAATGTTCCTGTCGACAGAGACAACGTATTCATTCACAGTGCAATATATCACAATACACAAGTTTAAATAGTTCGAAAACAGTAGATGTTTTTTCCCAAAGACGTTTAGAAATGATGGTACCAAGATAAGACTTCACAGTCTCGTTTCGTGACTGATGAAGCCAATCTCGTTCTTGTCTCTAGGTTCGAAACAATAGTTACAAAAACACACTTGTGATCAGGGTGGATAAAAATCGTACTTTTTATTTAAAAATCATTATTGATGATTCATTTAATTAAATTCATTTTTTTAAATTTAAGTTTAAAATTACTTGTATGGTTTATGGCACCATACATATATATTCCTTTTCTGGAATGTCTGGAGTAAAGACGCGCAGAGGCGAAAGCTTGAGGGCGGGACAAGACTAGGTGGGGAAGGGTGCAGAATACAGAATTCCCCTAGTAGGCTTGCGAGCTGCCATGTTTACTACAGAACTACTTGAGCAGTCGAGTGGCCCCTTCTCGCGCGACCCCTCCTCTCCGCGCGTTCATTGAGCAAGGCACATACCCGCAACGTGCGCTCAGAACGCGTTCGCGTTCTCTTACACCAGACATTCCGGAAAAGTAATATAGCTACGTATATGTTTTCATAGAAAGGCCGTTTCTAGTAAATGGCCCCGCAAAGAGAAATTGAACAATTTGATTAGAGCAAATAAAAAAATATATGTAAATATGAATTTTTCTGTTTCTGATACTATATGTAGGAACCAACTGTGGAATCGTTTGTTGAGTGTGTTAATGAAACTTTAATACATAATTTCACTAACTTTTCCTCCAGTGAAAATAAAACATTTTGGATTTACTATATAATTGTAACTTAAAATATTGTTTTATAGTCTTTGAAGTTAAATTTTGCAATTTTTTTTAATGATAGCAAATTATCAGCTGCCATATTTTTCTTAGGGTTTAATGATAATGACAGTATTTACGGTTTAACATGATAAGTGTTTTGTATATTTTTCTACATAAAATGTTTGCCAGTTTGCCCTACAAAAATAATTGAATTTTAAATCAAGAGAAATTTAAGTGTTTGCAGTTTACATCTTACATTTCCTCTCGTATGAGCTTAACCCTATCAGTAGAAATATTTAGATTCCTTTCTTTTCCTTTCTTAGAGTCTGATAAACACCACTAAATGATTATGAGTTTAATGTACTTTCTCCAAAAGTGATTCTGATATCTACAAAATCCTTATGTACATTAGTCTATAAATTATTTATTTAATGTGATTTAAATCAGTGATTTCTTTTTAAAAAATCACCTGATTTAAATTGCGATTTATATCAATCTGATTTAAGTGAATCCACCTGGATTGTGATTAAAAATTTACTACTTAGGTATTTGGACATTAAAGAACAGTCATATAACACATTAAGAATGAGGAATCAGCCATCGCCTTTGGCATGTCTAAGAGCTACTTACTCTACCAAGAAAGGAAAAACCCTTTGGAGCTGTTCTGGAATTTTCACAATCATGCAGCACACTCCACGAAGAAATCGCTCTTGCAATTACTATAAGCAAAATCCAACGTCCTATAAATAAGCAGGTACATATCTAATAATTCTATGAATGTTAGTGATAATTGTTCTTCATTAGCATGCAATGTTAATAGGATATTCTCCAACGTCTAGTGCTTTAAACTAAACTTATTCCAACAAGCTCTCCTCTCGTCTTCAGGTGATTTTTTTTTTGCCAGTGGTTGGAATTGAACCTCTCTTGATACCTAGTGTTAGAATAAATATAGTTTAAAGCACTAGCCAATGGAAAAAGTCTAATTAACATTGCATGCTAAGGTAAATATCTGTTCCGTGTGTCTGAAGAAATCGCATACTAAAGTATCTTGTTTTAGAAATATCCCACGATATAGGCCACAATAGTCTCTTACACATAGCCACTTTCTCTTTCTCTTTTCTCCTCTGCTTCTCTTTTGGCTCTTATCGTTCTCTCTCTCCCCCTCTCCTTCCTCCTCAGATTTTCTCTTCCTTTACATTTTTCAGCTTCTTTTCATCTATCTCCTTGTCTCATCTTTCTCTTCTCTTTCTCTCCTCCCACATCTCACTGTGAGAGCGTGTGTCTTCCCATCTTTCTTTCTTAACCTACTTCTCTCTCTTTCTCGTCTTGTCTCGTTTTAACAGAGGCCCTTCTTCTTGTTCTCTGTCTCGTATTGTCTCGTTTGTCTTGAAAAGATCCTACCTGCTTCGGTACCATCCTTATATAATCGGTTTTTCAAATGTTAAATGTGGCACGCTGTTTTGGTACGACGTTCCTTGTTCGATTCCCACCATGGGTGTTGTCTGTGAGTGTCCCTGCATCAATTCATCATATCATCACGCATCTTCATCTTTCCAATTAGCCAAACGTAGCTGAGAAAATAAAATAAGCCAAATTAATCAATATGTACAAAACCAACTAGAATGTAGGATTGAAATTAGAAGAAAATAGTTTTGTTTGTAATCGTTATGAAGTTAAATGTTTCAAACAGATCTCCTAGTATTCAGAGTCGTCGTTATAGTGCAAATAATAGTTACATTTAACATACTCTTGGCAATATAAAATCAGGTGCACTCAATTTGTAATTTTTTCATATCTCATCCTATACACATTACATGTCAACGATTTTACAGTTATGTAAAGCACACTCACTTCATGCTAGGCATTCCCCAACAGTCAAACGTCCAGTCAGACGTCCAATAACGCGATTCAGGAAGGAATAACACGTCCACTTTGCCCAATGGATGCGGAGTATCGAAGTAGTTCTCGTAGTACTTGACGAGGTCCACCACGTACTCCGAAAGATACTCCTTGGTGTCGAGGGCTCCTTTGGGGGTCCACAGGGCGACGTTGGTCACTCCAGCCAACCTCTCTCTCTTCTCGAACTCCGTGAGGGCGATTCCAGCCATGTAGGTGGACATCGGAGGCGTCTTCTGGAAGGAGTCCACCATCCAGCCTTCATGATCGGGGCTAGTTGGAGAAAACGAGGGAAAAAGTTACTCGATAAGATTTTATTACTTATACATTTCGTTGTAAAAGTGGCACATTAGGTAACCGCAGAAAAAAAAAATTGTGTAATAATCAGCAAGTCTTGTCCTTGAAGTGTTCTATGTAGAAGTCCGTGTGATCTTGTGTTCACAGATGCTCTTCTAAGATAGAAATGCTTAAATGGAGGCCGAGAGAGGAAAAACAAAATTTAAAGACGTAAGACAGAAAATGCATTGGTAAGAGAAAGAAGATAAAGAAAAAGCGATAAACAAAGAGAAAGACGATAATTAAAAGGAGAGAGAGAGAAGATAAACAAAAGTAAAGTTAGAGAGGGAAAGAGAAAGAGAGAGAAGCAAATGAAGAGACAAAAGAAACAAAATAATGAATAGAAAATATAAGAAATGGAAGAGGTAAAGAGACAAAGAAATAAAAGCCGTAAACTAGCGAGTCACAAAAGGAGAACGAGATATAGGAGAACTAAAGATGTTAGAGAGAGAGGTGGGAGAAATATGACAAGAAAGTGGAGAGAAAAAATAATGGAAGAAATATTTACAAGAGAGAGAGAGAGAGAGAGAGAGAGTAAGTAAGAAGAGTGGATTCTACGACTGGGTTTCTAAAAAGAAAAAAATCACAAATGAGTAGATCGGCGTACACAAACTATTCGGATATCTTCAGATCCACTATGTGTTCCCCCCTTTCCCATTTTCCCCCGAGAAAGTCAGTGCAAATGTTCCGTTCTTTAGTAATGTGGATCAAATTGTAACAATATAAAACTTCTTTTGGTGCAATATTTTTGCAATGTAAGTATATGTTTTCAACAATAATTTAAAATATATCAAATTCTCATATACATACTACTCTGGGACAATAATTAAAGCAGGAAGTTTATTGCTGTTGGTTTGATTAATCCACATTAATCGGGACTGGACCTACAGTTCAAAGTGGGATCCCAACAACTGTGTGAATCCACCGGATCCCGATTTTCTGTTATTGATTTGCTTTATTTTACTTTGCTTTTTGTGCCACTTTTGGCTAATTTGCGAAGATGGGGATGAGTGATGATATGACGAAATTGATGAATGGACACTCACAAATATCCATGCCCAGGCCGGGATACGAACCCGAAAACTCTGGCGTGTTAGCGCGATGTGCTAACCACTCGGCCACGGGGATGACCCACCGGGTATCGAAAACGCGAGAAAGTTTATTGCGGTAGCCACAGAAAAATGCAATGTCTCCCTTTCCTAGGAAAGATCAAAGCACATGTACAAACATCCTGTAGGCCCATCCCACTTCAGTTCCTACATTTCTTATATCCTATAGAAAACACAAATTGCTTCAATTGGTCTTTTGTAGACGTGATTGATACAAAGAATTTATTTTAAAAAAATCAACTTACAGAGCTTGGGAAGAGGCGAGAGGTGTGCTGGAGAGGGCAGTGACGGTATCTTTCCTTCCGATGGAGATTTCAAACTCTGCTTTCAACTGGGGCTCATCAAAGCAGGGGAAAACAGTTCTGGCGAATGTCGGTCTGAAGTCGGATATCAGGAGAACCCTGTGAAGAGAATCAAGGGACCTTTGTAACACAGAACTTGCAATTAGAATTAATGTATCCATGACTATGCTATGAATGGCAATAAAAAAATGTGCATACATTTGCATATATAATTTTCTGTCAAATAGCACATCTTCCAAATAAGTTAAAAACTAAGAAAAGTTAATCAATTAAGAATTGGAACTCTGAAATTGAAAATTAATAGTGGGTATATTGTTTCCAATTGATTGACTGATACTATAAGGATGAAGTATGAAATGTGAATACTCACTTCATATCCCCGCTTTCATTATCCACATAATCCTTTCTATACCATCCTCGAGATATTGATATTTTCCCGCTGAATTTGATACTGATTTGGTAGTCCTTCCCTTCCTCCAATTCTCCGTCAAGATTGACGACTAAGAACTGTTCTCCAGTCTGGAACTCCACGCCGGAAACAGTGACTGGAGTCTCTCCGTCCTTCACCTGGACATTCTCCGCTGGAATCTCCAGATCCACGGCATGAAGAGTGATGTTGTTGGAGGCGGACAAACACTTGACCGTGATTACCACCTCTCCAAAGAAAGCGTCTTCTTCCGGTAAGGGTCTTATGTAGAGCTTGTAGTGCGAGGGAGACAGGTTTACTGGCAAACGAATGTCCTTCTTCGGGTTCTCAGTTCCACCGTTGATGGATCTCTTCAATCTGTGCAGAGGTTCCGCCTCCTCGACCAACGATCCCTGTGACTGTAGGGCAATTGCAAGTAGTAATAAGGGCAAGAAGACCTTGCTAGCCCACGACATGTGTCTGGTCTTCATCCTCTATCTTCGGCGAAAGACTTTAGTGCAAAGCGTTCTTGGAGACAATCTTCTCCAGCGATTGTTAACAATCTGCAAGGAATCATAAATAAGAACTAAAACATTCCAGCTACATGGTTGTATGACGCATGTTTGCATTGACTGAAACGCAACAATCATCTGACGCCTACATATTCCGGTCACACACAGGAAGAATGGACAACCGACAATGCACAGGTTACAAACTGCCCAAGGTCGCAGAAATGCTTTATTCAAGGTGCATAAATAATCGCTTTATTAACGTTATTACTACTAGTTCCTTTCGGTTGATAATGTTTAAACATTGCATGAATATTGATTGTGTCGATGGTACGCGACACCTGTTCCACGTCACGAAGTCGGCTGAAATTTGATAATTAATATATTTGTGTAGCTCAATCTACAACACTTCTCCTGCTAAGCATGAATTAATATCGAGAGGCGCTATGCATGTGCCTGAAGATTTTGATGTACCCGGGAATTCAGACAAAGTACGAAACTTCATACCAAATTTATATTCCTTTCTTGTCTTGCAAGTTGTAATTGACGGTTTCTGAATTGAAGATTTAGATCAAGCTCGCATCTAACTTTTAATTGGAAGTTTCCAAATTGAAGATTTAGATAAACCTCGGAATTGAGTTTAATTTGGCAGTTTCCCGATTAAAGATTTAGATAAAGTTCGCATCTAAGTTTTAAGTGGCAGTTTCCAGATTGAAGATTTAGATAAAGTTCGCATCTAAGTTTTAATTGAAGGTTTTTCGATTGAATATTTTGATAAAGTTTGCATTTGAGTTTTAATTAATGATTGAAAATTTAGTTAAACCCAAGTCTCGGTTTATAGTTACTTTCTGCATTACGCTAGTATCTAACACTTTTAGGATTTAGTTCAAGATCTTTGTATCTATGAATGTTGAATTCACCTGTACCTACCCGGAGTTTTTCCTCACTATGGTCAGCTTGTTGGTCATTCAAACTTCAGCAATGAGACTAGCTGCCAGCGACTCATAAGTGACTCGACCCCAACCCCATGACCATCCATCCGACACATCAGCGCCATATTCTGAAGCAGTCATATAGAGGTCAACAATTGTTATGCTGTTGAATACAATTTTTTTTCATTACATGTGGATAACATTACCAAAGAGTTATCGTCTCACAAACAGGAAATGCACAAAGGGGATTTTCTTCCGTCGCTGATGATATCCAGTCACGATAACACTGTTCTAGAAAGGTTTTTTTCTCCTCATGTGAAAATAAGTTTTTCTGATGGAATTTCGTATGGGAAATTCATATCCGTAATTAGAATTTCGCTATCAGGAATGCTTTATAGTTATATGGAAAAAAATAGACTCATTTTACTCAGATTCACCGTTCGTGATAAATGCATGGAAATGTCAGATGAGCAGCTGGCAACATCTGCTTCTTGTATAAGACGTTGGCAGTTCTTTTACTAAGCTACATGAAGTACCTGCAAGGTATTGTCAAAATACTAAGCATTGTGTTTGAAGCTTTTGTTTAAGTTGAAATACTTTGTCTGTCGAAATCAACCAGGTAGCTTCTGCTACATCTGTGGAGACTTGGCCTTTGGATGGCAGAAATAGAGGATTCGATCTATCATGAAGAAGTACTACAAACATTACCTTGGAATCGACCAATATAATCTCCACCCCAGCACAAACGTTACTCAATTTAGGCAAACGTGCGTATTTTGAAACTGAGCACCTACTGACTGATCGCAACGACGTTAGTGGTTTAATGAACGTTCATACGTTCTTCTGATGTCACAAAGAAACCTCTGAGATATTAGAAGCTACCTAACTAACTCTCTAGCTTCATAAAATAAAAGGCTTATGGCTGCAGCAACACAAGCCTTCCATCTGTCCCTATCCTAGGCAGGATCTATCCAATATTTTCCATCCTTACCATCCTCACGACTACAATTTACGTCCTTTCTTGTGTCTCATGGAAATATGGAAAATTCTAAAGGCCGCAGCTGACGGCAGTGATGAGGAATCAGTTTGAAAGAAGGAAAGGGGCCAATTCAGTGCAAGGTGTAAAATGTGCCACAAAGTATCTTTAAGCCGGATCTTAGATCGGAAGTTTATGTAGATCTTTAATACAGAAAAAAACACTTCAAACTTACACCCCATATTTATCTAAATCTTCAATACATAAACTGTCAATTTAAACTTAGATGTGAGCCTTTTCTAAATCTTCAATCCAGAAAGTGTAGAGTCAAACAAAAATCTGGAATATTTCGGGTATATTGAAGTCCTGAAACCATATTCATGGATCTGAATGCGAAGAAATTCATACATTCGGATGTCATGCCGAAAATAATGGATTCAAAAACTCTTGGCGAAATTTAGAATTTGAGAGTAGTTTTTGACCCCGCCAGTGGCTGTCGCTATTTAATATTCGCAATTTATTTGCACGGGTGTTAATTAATTTGCACGTACTTATAACGCATTCGCACGTACTTAGAACTAATTTGCACGTACTTAGAACTAATTTTCGCGTACTTAGAACTAATTAGCATGTACTTAGAATACTTTACATTTATGTATTTACTTTTTTATAACTTTTATGAATATATAATTATTTATTTTATGAAAAAATATGTATATAGAAGGTAATTAGAGGTACTAAACGCTATGCATATGATTTTATATTCATTACTGCAAAGTATGTAATGTATAAAATGTTAATATTAATGTTTATAATATTGAAAATAAGAGTTTACGGTTTATGAACCGCTATGAAAGGTGTTAATGGTACGAAAGAAGACTGTCCCGGTACTCGAACCCGCGATATGTAACTGTAATAAATGGTTAGGCCTATAGTGTACAATATATGTAATAATGTATGTTATTATTGTATTAAAGGCGGTGGTTTGAAACACGAGACGGTGAACTCCGCGCTGAGGGTAGACGAGAAAGGAATTTGGGGGATGTGCGGTCAAGGTCAAATGACGTCAGAACGCCAGAACAAAGAAAGAAGCCGATTGACCAATCAGAAATGTTTTTTTTTTCAAGGTTAATTAGAACGCAAGAACAGGGGAAAGGTATGCAACGCCGTAGGGCAGGGGAGGGATTGATCCAGACAACAAAGGATGTCTGGGAATGCGAAGCAATGTGCAATATTTTGAAACTGTGCGTCGCTTGCATGCTAGAACATGTTTCTGTCTAAGTAGGCCAAGGTTTTCTAGAACACTAGAACAAAGGATGATGGGAAGGAGTTCAAGGTGAACTAGACCGTAAGAACAAAGAAAGCGTCGGTTTATATTTCAACCAATCAGAAAACGCGTCGGTTTTATTTCAACCAATCAGAGAACGCGTCAGTTTTCTTTATGAAGTATAAAAAAGCACGTAAAAGCGAGAAGATGTTATTTTGAGAAGAATTTCTGAATCATTGTGTCAGAAAAGATATCAACTTGTGATTATTGTCTGAGATTTGAAGACAAAGAACGCAAAAGAAGCTATAATTAAGGTAAGTGAATTGTTATATATATGTATGGTGCTTTTAAATATAATGTAAATGCAAATATGGAACCGAAGCAAGAAACAAATATGTGTAATATGAACAAGTACTACAACTATTTTTTCTATTTTTTACAGGTGATTCTATTTTCTGTGTACGTGTAACTGGAAGAAACTGTTAGTGAAAGATGGCATCTACAAGCTCAACTAACGAGGCTAACCACACTGCGGTGAGTACTTCGGACGAAATTATAAGTAATTTTAATTCTGGAAAGTATACTTCCCCACTAGAACTCGTTAATGCATATTATGATATGTGTGACAGAGTTGTGTTCCATGACGATATCCCTTCTTGTGATCCGACTTTTTTCTGCGAGACAGTGCAAACAGCAATGAGCCAATTAGGGGTGGGGGCAAGTCAATTTTCTATTGTGGATGAAAGAGAAAGATATTTTAGGCAGTTTGGAATGCTAGGGCGGGAGGTATCCATTGAAATCCTAATCAGGTTGTGGGCGACCCTGAATATTTGGTTGGGTCTATGTTCCAATTTTTGATGAAAAAGATATTCTTTGATGTGTCACCGGACAGTCAGGTTGGTTTCATTATTTTCGGCAATGAAACCAATAAGGATATTTATATCCCTTGGCGCAGCCTTTCGGCATTAAATCCTAAAATTATTCAACACTATGTAACCAAAGTGCTGAACAGCAATGAATCCTTCTTTGTGGATAACACCATCAAATGCATGGCGCATATTGTCGAACCCAAGCGCGGTAGAGGGAAGAAAAAGTACCCCCTTTACAGAAAATATGCCCCTTTACTATCAATAAACAATCCTAACCAGAGACAGACTGCTTTTACTATTATGACTAATGATGACAATTTATGCTTGCCACGCGCTATTGTATTTTCCCAAGTCAAAATTGACAAGAATACTAAGAAAGTCGACTCGTTTCGTAGATACGATAATAAACTGAAAGAAGCGGCTATGCGGTTATGCCATGAAGCACGCGTTGATCCAACCAATGGATGCACTGTAGAGGACATTGTTAAATTTCAGAACCAATTGGGACCAGAGTACCAAATTGTTGTGTTTTCAATGAAAGAGGCACGAAGGGAGTATGAAGTTATTAGGTCAACACCGTTCGCCCCTAAACAGATTAATTTACTGCATCACGATCAACATTTTGATATAGTCAACTCTGTCCCTACACTTATTGTGAAAAAGTATTACTGTCCCAAATGCCAAGTCGGGTTCGCTCACAAGTATCAACATACTGAATGCACTAGATATTGTTCGTTGTGTGAATACAGTCATGATGGCAATGAAGCCACTAACACTATCCCCAGAAAATGCACTGCATGTAATAGGAAGTTTCTGTCCCCGAAATGCTATGAAAATCATTTGCGCACAGAAGGGCGGAAATCCAGTATTTGTCAAACTATACACCAATGTAACGTATGTTACAAAGTAGTGAACAAGAGATTGCGCAAAACACCACACAAATGGGATGAATTCATTATTTTGTAAAAGCTGTAATGCTTTTGTAGAACCAACCAGCACACAAATGCTATATTCAGCCTGTTAAGCCCGAACCAAGTGCAAAGTTTCTCTATATTTTCTATGATTTTGAGTGTATGCTGGTAGAAGGAGAAAATGACCAGAAACACGAAGTTAATCTGGCTGTTGCTAAGCAAGCCTGTCATGTGTGTAAAGACTCGGATGCAGATTTCTGCGAGACGTGCGGTCCCCGTGTCCATATTTTCCCCAATATTCAAGAATTTATGCAATATATACAAACTCCGAGGGAAGGGTTTGATAAAATTGTGTGTATTTCACATAATGCAGGGCGATATGATTCACATTTTGTTTTAAATTACCTGATTACTAAAGAGAATATTACCCCCTCCGTAATTATGCAGAGTAGGAAAATAATAGAGATGTCTATTACCAAGAAAATAGTGTTCACGGACTCGTTGAATTTCATGCTCATGAAATTGAAAGATTTGCCTGCACGTCTGGGACTAGCGGAAGATTTGCAGAAAGGCGATTTTCCGTATTTGTTTTCGACCCCTGCAAATCAGAATTATGTAGGTTCATTCCCTGATATTCAATATTATGATATAGATTCCAAGTCCCCCAAAGAAAGAGAAGAGATGCTAAAATGGCATAAGGAAACTGTCCAAGCAGGGAAAATTTTTTATTTTCAAAAAGAGTTGCGCGAATACTGTATTAAAGATGTGGAAATTCTTGCTGCTGCATGTATTAAATTCTCTAATCTGATCGAAGATCTGACTGGAATACAGTGCTTTGTTCGCTGCGCGACTCTTGCGTCGTTAGCGTCTTTGATATTTAGAAGTAAATATCTTAAAGAAAACACTCTTATTAAAGTTCCGCCATTTGGATTTCGTGAACAAGACCAACAGTCTCTAATTGCCTTAAAGTGGTTAAAGTGGGTGGAAAATACTGAAAAGATCACTCTAAGACACGCAGGGAATCTGGGGGAGGCTAAAATAGGACGTTATAAGTTAGATGGGCTCCATGAAGAAAGCAAAACTGTTTATAGTTTCCAAGGTTGCTACTACCATGCTTGCCGGATTTGTCTTCCTGAAAACAGAGATAAGCCTCTTAACGAGACTGGCGAGACCCTAGACCATAGATACAAACGTACTGTTACCCGTAAAGAAATATTAGAGCAAATGGGGTACAAGGTTGTAGAAAAATGGGAATGTGAATTCAATGAGGAAATTAAAAAAGATCCAGAATTACGCAAATTTATTGCCGAGAATTGTTATTCCCTGAATAACCCACTTTTCAGAGCAAGTTATGAAAAACAACAGAATGAAAATACGAGCATGAAACTGCTAGATGTAGTTTCCCTTTACCTGCAATAATAAAGCAAAGAAAAATGCCTACAGGGAAACCAGTGATTTACACGTCAGAGTTTCCCACCTTGGATAATGTGTTTGGGGTTGTAAAATGTGATATTCTCCCCCCTAAAGATTTATATTTACCGGGCATGTCGTGCAATAACAAATTAATGTTTGCTTTATGCAGAACTTGTTCACAAAGCGAGAATCAAGAACAATGTACACACGCAGATAAAGAAAGATATTTACATGGCACCTGGGTATCGGAAGAACTGAAACTGGCTGTAAAAAAAGGGTACAAAATACTCAAAATATATGAAATTTGGGATTTTCCTTCGGCTGACCAGAATGATAATGTGTTCAAAGACTATGTACACACATTTCTTAGACTGAAACAACAGTCTTCAGGATATCCTTCCGGCTGCAGTTCAGAACATGACAAAGACAAGTATATTCAAGATTATTTCGATCATAAGGGAATTCAACTTGTAAAAGATGAAATTGCACCTAACCCTGGACTTCGTTTTATTTCCAAAATTCTGCTAAATTCAATCTACGGAAAATTCGCCCAAAATACTTTAAAAACTAAGTCTATTTT
The DNA here is from genome assembly GCF_977018435.1 of Lepisma saccharinum. NCBI lineage: Eukaryota > Metazoa > Arthropoda > Insecta > Zygentoma > Lepismatidae > Lepisma > Lepisma saccharinum. The sequence goes on from NC_139232.1 coordinate 105,722,214, forward strand.
GTAAATACAGAACTGAAATTCCATGATATAGTGTTTAATCCACAGTATGAAATCAGTAATGTTGTCCCTATTTCCGAATCTTGTTTATTAGTGAATTATATTGATCTGGAAAGCAAAAATGAACCGTTAGTACTCTCAAATGTACTTGTCTCTGCATTTACTACTGCTTATGGAAGAATGCACTTATATTCTTTTATGGACAAAGTCAAGAAAAGTATTCACTACGTGGATACGGACTCTGTGTTTTATGTAGAAAAAGAACATGAAAAACTTATTCCTACAGGCTCATTTCTTGGTGAAATGACGGATGAGATTAAAGAGCCCTACCAAATTACATGCTTTTTGGGTGGTGGTCCCAAAAACTATGCATATAAGATGGTGAACAAACATTATGCTCAGGATGAGAAACATGTTATTAAAGTAAGGGGCATTACCATGAATTACAGAACTCGACTCCAGATTAATTTTGATTATTTTAAGCAACTGGTCAAAGGGGAAATTGAAAAGCGAGTTGTTGAGAACCCCCGTAAAATTAAATGAAAAGCCAATTTTGAAATTGTTTCTGAATCTGAGCAGAAAACACACCAAGCAGTCCACACAAAACGTAGAAAAATTGAAAATTTTGAGACGGTTCCATATGGTATCTAAATAAAAAACGAGTGTTTTGTTTTATTTTTTTATTGTCTTTTAAAGGCCTAAGACCCTCTGTAAAAGTTGTATTTGCATTGATATCCACGGGCACTCCCCGTTTCTTTTTTAATCTTCTACAATAGCCACATTTTCCCTCTCTTCGCCTCCGGCGCGACGGGGGAGGGGCCACCGGTAGAAGGCGGTGTTCCGCCCTCAAATGATACATGAGGGCCTTTTTGCCCCTGAATCCCGTTCTCCAACAAATGTTGCATTCTTGTTTTATTTCATCCTGAAAAGAAAAGATAAAATTAATTTGTGGTTTATAGTTAGGTTTAAAACTTATGATAATATATAAATGTGCCATTGTGTGTCTGTGCTTCAAGCAGAGAACGTGTGTTGTTCAACATGGAACTGCGTTTTACACACCCTTTTGCAATGATGGTTTGTGGGCCGTCACAAAGTGGAAAAACCACTTTTGTGGATAAGCTTCTATTTTATAAACATAAAATGTTTACACAAGTTCCAAAAACAGTAATATGGGCGTATGGTGCGGTTCCTCCCAGATTAAAATTAAGCCAAAATACAAATATTCAGTTCATTGAAGGAATCCCTGATGTAGCAAATATGGATATTGAAACTCCTGGATTAATTGTCATTGATGATCTAATGAATGAAAGCAGCAAAGATTCCGCTGTTGCAGATATATTTACGAAATATTCTCATCACAAAAATATAAGTGTTATTTTTATAGCACAAAATTTATTTCACAAAGGTGCTAAAATGAGAGACATAAGCCTCAACTCACACTATCTTGTGATATTCAAAAATCCATGTGACAAACACCAAATATACCATTTAGCACGACAATTCAAACCTGACAATAGTAAAAGTGTTTTGGAAGCTTTTCAAGATGCAACTGAAACACCACACAGTTATTTAATGTTCGATTTAACACAAAATATACCTGAAATTTTACGTATGAGGGCGCATATTTTCCCCGATGAACAACTGACTATTTATGCCACTGGAAAGCATGTAAACAAACCATTTCTTGTGCGAACGTCATAATGACATCACAACTAAAATAACATGCTCCAGCACTTAAATTATTGTGTAAATTAAAACCTATTCAACGGAAACGCCTTTTGCTACGAGCATCACCAGGACTAGTTCGTGTACTAGGACAATGTGCAGCCAATAGAGTACGCGGTAATATTCCACTTTCAGGGGTACAAAAAATCAAGCTTCAAAAGTATAAGGCCAGTTTGCGTAAACTAGCGGAGAAGGGCACTTCGCTCAAATAGAAAAAGAAAATATTAATTTAAAAAGGCGCCGGCTTTTTACCATTTTTAATCGGTCCGATTATATCAGCGTTAGGTAGTGCATTGTTTTCACAATGAGCGTGAGAAAAATGATTCTTGTTCCGGAGGACTTTGCCACTAATATGCATGCCTCCGTTGAGAAAGCTCAGAGACACGAATCAAGATTAGATTCTAATATTCGTACAATATTAGCACGTGAAGATATAGGGGAAAGTGAAAAATGGAAACTTTACCAACAGGCACTTAGACCATTTGTTAATTTTACTAAGCCTATTCCCACACGCCTACCAGTGATCGAAGAAGAAAATAAGCTGCCACAAATAAGTGAACCAATCCAACAAGACGACCCCCCTCCTAGTGTTACTCTCAGGGAAGAAGTTCTTGCTTCAGTACCGAAAACTGTTCAGAAAAAACAGAACTTTTACTTAAAAGACTATTCTCTTCTCAATATATAAATTGGGACGCATATGGAACAGTGTACATAAATGGAAAAAGAATTCAGGGTTCAAATATCATCGATCTGATTAATGATTCTGTTCGCCCCCGTAAAAAAAGTCGAGATCCAGTCGGGAGAGATCAGTTCCAATCTATTCTTCATTCTCTAAACGTACCCAAAGAATATATAGTTACACGCACGCCTCCACCCCCTTCAAAAAATAGGATAGCTGAGTTTATATGGGAAGATATATAAAGTATGGATCTTAAAACATTGTATTATACACATGAACTACCGACTTCATTTTCCAATACTGAAAAATTATCCAAACATTCTACGCAATCACGAAAGAATATTTCTCAGTGGCTATCAAAACAAGATGCATATACTTTACATGTTCCAGTTAGAAAAAAATTCCCACGTAAACACTACGAAACCACTTTTCCCCTGGAACTTATGCAAATGGATTTGGCAGATATGCAGAATATCGCCAAGTACAATGACGGTATGCGCTATATACTTTTTGCAACTGACGTGTTTTCAAGGCAAGCGTTCTGTATACCAGTGAAAAGCAAGTCGGGTGAAATTATGGCAAAAGCAATCACTAAAATTATAAATATGTTAGAATATCCTCCTGTTTACTGCCAGACAGATCAAGGAAAAGAGTTTTATAACGCTCAAGTGAAAAAAGTGTTTGACAAGTACAATATTATTCATCATAGCGTTTATTCAGAACTAAAGGCAGCAGTAGTGGAACGATTTATTCGTACTTTAAATCAAAATTGTATAAACACTTCTCAGCCAATAATACGTATCGTTATGTAGATATTCTCCCCCTTGTAGTAAAATCATATAATCACTCGTATCACCGTTCTATAAAAATGGCTCCTCTTGAGGTGAGCGAAAATAATGCGCTGCAGGTCTGGTCTCAGTCTAGAAACAATACAAGTCAAAAAACCAATAATATCAAGTTTAAATTTAATATTGGTAACTATGTAAGGATAAGTAAAGCCAAAATGAAATTCGAGAAAGGATATCTACCTAGTTGGACAGAGGAAATTTTTATAATTAGCGATCGTATGATCCCCCTACATATCGTATAAAAGACTGGAGTAACGATCCTGTCAAGGGCATTTTCTATGAACCAGAATTACAAAAAATTACACTTGATCCAGACAAGCCATTTACTATCGAGAAAATTCTAAAACGAAAGGGAGACTTTGTTCTAGTAAAATGGAAAAACTACCCCCTCGCATGTGCAAGTTATGTACATAAAACAGATATTACGCGTGTTTAGGTTAGTTGCCATTATGCCGCTGGACGAATTCTATGTTACATTACCTTCCAATGTAAACTTGAACTTGTTTCCTGATAATAAAATAGCACATTACCGTACTAAGCTGAGTGAACCAATAGAATTAAATGAACAATGGGTGGTGGCGGCCACAGAGCTTCATTTAACTTGGAGTTTTTACAATATTGTTTCCGATACAAATAGCATTTCATATCAATTTAAACCGAAAAAAGAAGGACCAGATTTTTATAGTGAAAGTATAGTTCCTAAAGGTTACTACTCCAATATTCCATTATTATTAAACAATATTCCCCCTTCAAAAAGAAAACTGCTTGCTCAACATGTCCGATTTGGCTATACTTTGTCCACGCATAGTACGTATACACAAACAACACTAGAGGAAGATGAAATTATGAAAGTGTATATATCTCCACAATTAGCTCCAGTGTTTGGTTTTTCGTTGGATACTCCTCAGTCAGAAATATCTATACATTCGGTTATTGGTCCAGGTACGGCAAGATCAAGTTATATTTATCCTTGTAATTTAGATTATCATATACCCCGTGAAATCAACATATGCACAGATATTGTCAAATATCAAGCAAATATAGGTCCCGTAATACGAACGGTTAGTGTGGCTGATTATGAATATGGAGCAATAAAAAGTTATATATTTGATCCCAGGCAGTATCTAAAAGTCGAGAAGCGTTACTTTGAAACAATTGAAATTATATTAAAAACAGAGCATGGAACTTTGCTTCCATTTGAGTTTGGAGCGTCAAGCGTTACATTACATTTTTAAAAAGTGGAATAATGATTTCTGAAGGCAGTGATAATGATTACTATGTAACTTTGGTTTCAAATGCATCCAAAAATATTTTTCCGACTAATACACCTTCTCATTTTTTAACTAAACTTTCTAATGCTGTTAAGCTCGAGTCTGGAGGCTGGTTAGTGGGTCTGTCTGAAATTTATTTCACAAACAGTCTGTTTAATATTCAAAAAGGACAAAATGAAATTATGTGGACTTTTTATAGCCAAGAGTCGGATCAGTCAAGTAAACAGAGTGGTAAATGTTTACATTTTCTTCGGTCCCTTATGGCCGGTCACAATCTATAATATTTAACCCCGTTCGTTATATGCCTGTATCGAAATATTTATTTGATACAATAGAAATAGTTTTAAGAGACAACACAGGTCGTAAACTCTCATTTGCCTTCGGAGATCTGAGTGTTAAACTACATTTCAAGCGACAATGAGATACGATAGACGTCAGTTATATCGAGATTATTATCTCAACCAGGCGGGAACAGGTTTACCTTATTTTCCCGGTCCTCCGTATCAGAAAGGCCACGGAGCCCTCGGTTCAATATTTAAAAGCTTGTTTCGTTTTGCAGCCCCTTTATTAAAACAGGGAGCTAGAGCAATTGGAGAGCAAGCTTTACATTCGGGAATGGAGTTTGTTGGGGATGTTCTACAAAACAGGCCTCTCAAACAATCTTTCAGAGATCGTGTAAATCAGGCGGGACAAGCTCTTCGTGAAAAAGGTGAGAGAAAAAATTATCAGATTCTTTCAGGAAAGGGGAGACAGAAACGAAAGGCTAAAACTATAAAATTCGAACCACCATTTATTACCTGCCAGTCACGCAAAAAGAGGCGAAGGGTACACAGAGATATATTCGCTAATTAACTACCATGTCGTTAGTAAACTGTAACTCATCGGAATGCACAAATACAGAATTGGATTTGTTTTCTCTGCCATTAACTCAAACTAGCATTGAAAATTCTTGTTTAGTGGAGTATCGTCCCATTTCATCTTTAACTAGTAACAGTCCAGTCGAGTTTGCCATTACTGGAGACAGTGGGGAATACATTGATCCAGCACACATTTATCTGTACCTAAAATGTAAAATAACTAAACCAGATGGTACGGCCTTAGCTGCCGATAACCTGGTTGCCCCCGGAAACAATTTTCTACATACAGCATTCAGTTAGGTCGACGTTTCATTAAATGACAAATTGATTTCGTCCTCTGCAGGGTGTTACGCTTACAGAGCATACATTGAAACATTACTCAACTATTCTAATGACTCAAAAAAATCTCATCTCACTGCTTCTCTCTGGTATCGCGATACGCCTGGAAAATTAGAAAATCTAACTGAAAATAAAGGAATTGAAAAGCGAATGAGTCTTGCTGCGCAAAGTCGGTCATTCGACATGTATGGTTGACTGTATTCTGATTTTATGTGCCAACCTCGTCTTCTCTTGAACAATTTGTCCATGAGAATTAAATTACATAGATCAAACGATGCATTTTCATTGATGGCCGCCGAGAATACTTCTTATCGTGTAGAAATACAGGACATTTCTGTTTATGTAAAAATAGTTACTGTATCTCCAGATATAGGTCTTGCTCATGCAAACGCTCTTGAAACTACTACAGCTAAATACCCAATTACACGCGTGGAAGTAAAACCAATAACTATCCCTCAAAATATTACTTCTTATAATCTAGATAATATATTTTTAGGCACTGTTCCTAAACGTGTAATATTAGGTTTTGTTGAAAATTCAGCTTTCAATGGTCAAATACATAAAAACCCCTTTAATTTCCATCATTTCGGATTGAATAAAATTCAACTCCAAGTTGGAACTAGAACCATTCCAAACCAACCTCTCTGCCCAAGCTTCACAGACAAAAATTTTATCCAAGCATATTACAATTTATTCTCTGGAACGGGAATACATTACCAGGATACAGGAAATAGTCTCTCCCGAGAAGATTTTGATAATGGATTTGCTTTGTATCCCTTTATTCTTTCACCCACAATGGAAATTGACTCTACTTGGGACATATTACGCGATGGGAGTGTAAGTGCTAAACTGTCATTCTCTGCTCCGTTGCCTACGGCGGTCACGTGCATTATTTATGGAGAATTCGACTCTTTACTGCAGATAGATAAATACAGAGGTATTTTCCCAGATAATACAAAATAATAATCAGTTGAGTACCAGCCTGGAAGGAGTACGGATCACAATATGAGTACTGTCGTTGATTTTCAAGGATTCCGAGACAATTCTGGCAACTTTATTCCTAAAGAACTAGCTATTGTCGATGCAGACTCAGATAGTATGCAATCATGGATATTTCTACCACCTTACGAATGGGATACTTTAGATATTGGAGCAAAAAACGAAAATATGTGGCAAACACAAAACAAGCATTCTCTCGAATGGTCTATAGGTGAACTTTGCTATTTGAAATTGTTTTCTGTACTTTCCCAGTACACCGAAAACGCCTCAGTTATATATTCTTTTGGAGCTGACAAATGCAAGTTTTTGATTAAAGTACTTCACCGCACTGTGGTTAACCTCGAGGACCTAGGATGCCCTAAAGCGTCGCTGTTAGCCTTCCCTGCACAAAATTGCTGTCGCAATTATCACAGATTAAGGACAATCAAATGTGCTCTTAGAGACGCACATTTATACGCATCTTATCTCCGTAGCTTCATGCTTCAACAGCATATTATAGGAGAAGCCACAAGGACTTAACCTAAACAGAACACCTCAACATCGGACAGTGGATATTCATCTTTAGCTTCGTTTTACAACGACGCAGCAAATGTGTATTACTTATCCGAGCAAGGTTGCTGTTCCAAGGATAGTGCATTTTCGGATAGTGAACAATGAATAACATTGAAATTGAAAAAACTGTCCAATCAGACAAATGTCTGCCTTTTATTTTTTGCGGTGTGTTTGCTAATAATACATTGCCAAAAATGTGCAATTGTCTGCTGCATTGATTATTAACACCGACAATGAATCTGGACCAGGGATACACTGGACAAGTTTGTTTATAAACAGTGATAAGGATGTCCTGTACTTTGATAGTTTTGGTCAGCCTCCTAGTGCAAATGTACTAAAATTTATAAAAAAGAACTGTATTTCATGGTGCATCAGTGAAACGGTGGTTCAAAACCCAAACTCATCCATGTGTGGAATTTATTGTATTATGTTTTTACATTATATGTGCCGTGAGTTACCCCTAACCTATTTTCTGTCATTGTTTGGAACAAACTTAAAAAGAAATGACAGAATTGTATGGACAAAATTCTCAAGTGCCTTTAATTAATTTACATTGTGCCTGCAGTGAATACTGCATCGAAGACCAGTGTCTTATTTTCACTATTGCACAAGCAATAGTAGAAAATTATCCAAACCCTACATGTTCTGAATGTGAACTTGGCGAACCAAAAGAAGAACTCCACAAATGTCTAAATCTCGAGTGCATAGAAAAAGAGAAAATGGAACAGTTGATCAAAACTTAAAAGGGTGTTATCTGCTTCTACTTCCAGCAGGCTCATAAAAGAATATTTATACGTGACAGAAAGGCGTTCGATGCAAAAATGGACAGTGTAGATATCGAACTAGCTATGAAACTGTATACTAAAAATCTGCATAGTAAATTTTTCTACAATAATCATCATATTGCATATACATGCAATGATTTGTGGGCTCCAAACAAATCAAAAACAGAACAAAAAGGTGTAATGTATATAAATGAATTTATCACCTGTAATAATAATAAAGTGTACTTTTCTGGGGCGCCAGTACAGACATTACGCAGAAGGGAATTGTACGGTAATCCCGTATGTCACTGTTTGTTTAAATATAATGAAAAGCCAACAAAAAAGTTTCACTTTTGTGGGCAGGGATATATCTATATACCCGAATGTACATGTGCCTTGGATTCGCACCGGTTTCACATAAATGATTTTTCTTTGGAGAACGAGTTCTGGGAAGCTATTTGTTCCACAAAGTAACAACTTAAAAGCTTTGTACTTTGAGTAGTTATAATGTATAAATATAACAGCGTAGTGTTAAAGCTGTTTACTCTCTATGTACAATCTTGCTTAAAAAAATAAAAAGCGTTGTGTGAACGCTATGTATTACAACATATGTACAACCTGACTTATAAAAAACTATAAAGCGTTGTATTAACGCTATGTATTCTGTATGTGTATAAAACATTAATTATGTGTAACCTTTTGCAAACTTACTTTGACTCTGTATTCATTTTGTAGTAGATTAGTTTTAGAACAATAAACTTGTATGTAGTAGACTTGCGTGTTTTATTTCTTTTAAAAAAATAAAAATAAAAGGTTTATAGTTATATGTAGAGTAAAAAAAAGCTAATATTGTTGGTGCAAGCGGTCCTAGGATCGATCCTTGTTACGGATCTTGCACAAATCTCAAATACATTAATCGCGACTGTTACTACAGTTCACTTTTATTCCGTCTCGCCACGCTAAACACTTTGCCGCTAAAACAAAAAAAAACACAACCGAGATAGAACTTGACTAGCTAGTTTGTATTTCATATAAAACACTAGTCAAATTCCATTCTCGTATAACACTTCTACTTAGATAAAAAAATGCAATACTTACAACATGCATCTGCATAATTCTTCTTCTCTTTCTCAGTCGATCACACGCACCAGCAAACACAGTAGAAAAATAACAAAAATGTGCGGACAAATTCGGATTCCCAAGTTTAAATAGCCCAAAAAATCGGGCCAAAGGTTCAAGGCCTTTTCCACCCACCCCTATTTTCCACACTGGAAAATAACAATTCATTTAAATTCACGCTGCCTCGTTAACTCTAGACATCCAAATTTAAAACCCACAGCCTCTCTTTCCATTAGATAAATTTCTTACATCCACCCGCCTTGAATTATATCACCTTCAGCTCATGTCCTTTTAACTTAAAATCCTTTCTTTCGTCCAAATTCTCTACCTGCCTTGGCGATTACTATTTTACTGTCCGTATCCCCCCCCCCCCCCACACACACACACACAGACGGACTTTTCCGCTTACCGGGAGACTTTTAAAATTATCATTTTACAATCTCTTGTCTTTTTTCAAGGGACACAATCACCCCGTGATATATTTTCTTTTCTACCTAAAATCAAAGCGATTCGTATCTCTAACCAATTTATTTTCCCCAAAATGACTTGTCGTGTATTTCACCCGTCACAACAATCCCTCTCGCCAGAAACCCTTTCGCCTTGACCTACATTAACAGAGGCTTCATTCTTGATAACTGTGCGGAATATTAATTCAATCTCTCTGTCTACCCTCACCGCAGAGTTGAGATTCGGACACAGTATTCTGTCTAGCGTCTGAGACCACCGTCTTTCATAACATAATGAAATTATTACATACATTGTATACACTATAGGCCTAACCATTTATTACCGTTGCATATCGCGGGTTCGAGTACCGGGACCGTCTTCTTTCGTAATTGGACCTGTACCTACACCCATTACCACCGTTCATAGCGGTTCATGAACCGTAAACTCTTATTTTCAATATTATAAACATTAATATTAACATTTTATATATTACATACTTTGCAGTAATGAATATAAAATCATATGCATAGCGTTTAGTACCTCTAATTACCTTCTATATACATATTTTTTCATAAAATAAATAATTATATATTCATAAAAGTTATAAATAAGCAAATACATAAATGTAAAGTATTCTAAGTACATGCTAATTAGTTCTAAGTACGTGCAAATTAGTTCTAAGTACGTGCGAATGCGTTCTAAGTACGTGCAAATTAATTCACACCCGTGAAAATAAATTGCGAATATTAAATAGCGACAGCCACTGGCGGGGTCAACAACTACTTTTGAGATCAGCCACCATTAGCAGAACTCGCTAAACTTCGGATTTGATAGAGCTGCTCTAAACACCATTTTTATGATTTGCTCTGGAAAGTTTATCTCAACCTACTTCAAGTTAACCGGACCTGGTGAATATTTTATTCCTTCAAAAGGGTTGCTAGGTGCCTGGGGCTACCAGAGTCAGTGGCTTGCTGTAGAATAAGCCTGCCTCTGGAGTGGTTAATAATAATAACTATACTGATATATTTGGCATGGCGGTATTACAGTGCTATGACACCAGGCTTTCGGGGTTCGAGTATGGGTGTTCCTTGTGAACGTCTATTTATCAATTGCATCATATCATCATTCATCCTCATCTTTGCGATTAGCCAAAAGTTGCAGAAAAACGGACATACCGGTCGAACTAATATAATATTTGGTATTTTATTCGAGAGTGTTTGTTTCTGTTTAAAGCCAATGTTATGCATAGAAAGGCTAAATGGGACTGGACCTACAGTGTAAACTTGGATTCGAACCACTGTGTGCCCTCACCTGGTATCCAATCCGGGACCTAAAGACTACAAGGCAAAAACGTTATTGGATTTCACCAAATTTCATATTTGTCATTCTTGCAGTGTATGAGATAGCAGGCGGCACTAATATACAGACAGACGGTATTGTAACATGCAAGCAATTTATTTAGACATTTCAGTCCATAAAATATAACGAAGTTTCACTACAAGATAGAATTTATTTGGTGATATGTAGAATGTCCATACCAGAAAGTCCGTACATAATCACCATAATCTTCATAAAAAATAACCATGTTCTATATTATGAATGAAATTCCTTTAAATAGTGTTGCAATTTGTGTCCAAGACAATATATGCAGCCTTTGAACAGACAAGAATCACCCGGTAGGATGTATGCTTGTAATCAAGGGGTCCCAGGGTTAGATCCCTCGCAGTGCACGTAATGGTTCGGGTTTCACTTGAAACTGTACGTTTAGTTCAGATTATCCTACCTGTTCATAAAGTAGATTCAACTTTGAGGGACTAAGCATTTTTTTTTTAATAAAAAGAGTCAACAGTTTAAACTGTAGGTCCAGTCCCGGTTAACTATCTGTGAAATTGGATTTACTGATTCAAACAAACAAACTTTCCTCGTGGTTTCAACGTTCTTTGTTCCAAATTCCTGTAACTAAACCTGATTACATTCCGCCATGGCACTTCAGGCTGACTCATTGTTGCCAGCCTAATGTCCAATGAATCACGAATATTTGGTCTGCGATCTTTTACCCGCCGCGCACTCTTCCCCACTAAACTCTAGTATGCAAATCAACCGCATGCAAACGAAATTCTGATCTAATATGTACAGTCTCTTTAGTGCATGTTTCTGTACATAGTTTTACTATTGATTTATGACCGATTCAAGACTTCCCAACTCAGGAACTATGGAAATTCCAATGAATAGTCCCATCTCAGGAACTGGTCTTTACCAGTTATATATTTTAGTGAAATGCCTTCCCACCTCAGGAAGTCTCTTATTAATTGTGTCGGGGGAGGAGGAGGAGTTGCCGTTTGAAATAGTTGACATTACACACACTTGTGTAACTGCTAACCTAACCTACAAGTAAACGATCTGCAATATACTCAAAATATATTCGAGGAATGAAGAAACTCCAAGTAAAGCAAAGAACCTTTCCTAATAATGGATGGATATATGTATATATATATGTGCAGATGGGGGACAGAATAATACGAACACCTGTGAAATTAGGGAAAATCTTTAATAATATGTTGTTGGACCACCATGTGACTGAAGTACACTTTGTATGCGACGTGGGATGGACGCAGAGACGTCATGCACAATGTTTAAGGGAATATGGAGCCATTCTTCGTCCAGGACAGTCTCCAATTCCGAAAGTATGGCTGGAGGCGGACTTCGAGCACGCAGTTTGGACTCCAAATATTCCCACAAATGTTCTACAGGGTGGCTCAAAAAGTAATTTAACACCCTCGGTACAAGGCCACTGCAGCGTGCAACATGGAAATGGTGATGACCAATCATTGGCAGGCCAAGGGGGAACCACATTGACGCCACCCGCACGGTCGGCGGCCATCTTGAATTCAACTTCAGAATTTTAAATGGGAAGGGGGTGATATGATAAATCAAATCAAACTAGAATTTCACGAGAAATGCAATGGTGAAGGTTTTTTTTATGTATCTTTAACCAGTTAAAAGTTATGACTGAATTCTTGTACCAATTTGCTCCTTTTCGAGATTTTACAAAAATGCCTTAAAATTTGTTTAGCTCATAGGTAACGCATCGAGATCAAAGTGAAATCTAGGGAGAGAAGTTCGCACACGATTTTAATCGGATACATCCATGAAGAGCTGTGCATTATGAATGGTTGTCGCGAACAATTACAGTGTGACGCTTCCATTAAATGAAAAGTCCTTCACAGTGACAAGGCTAATGTTTATGTTCATAAGGAAATTCATAAACAGAATATTCTATGCTTTTTATCTGATAACCCATTTTCGACAGATCAAAGCTGAATGGTTAGTGCTGGTAAGTTAATGGTGTGGCGTGCTGTGTGGAACACTATTGGTTAGTCAATTTTCCATCAACGGAACCTTAAATGCTTAGGGCTACTTGGATTTGATAAATAAACAGGTTTATTCATGCTTGCTTATGGAAGAAGGTACTTTTCACAGAGTTTTTTTTTCAATAGGGAGGAACAGCAGAACACTATGGGAACGTTGTGAAGCAGTTTCTGTCCAAAGTTAGTTATCAGATGACGAGGGTCGCATATTCTGTTTATGAACTTCCTTATGAACATAAACATTAGACTTGTCACTGTGAAGGATTTTTAATTCAATGGAAGCATCACACTGTAAATTGTTCGCAACAACCATTCATAATGCGCAGCTCTTCATCGATGTATCCGATTAAAATCGTGTGCAATGGCATGCGAACTTCTCTCCCTAGATTTCACTTTGATCTCGATGCGTTCGTTACCTATGCGCTAAACAAATTTTAAGGCATTTTTGTAAAACCTCGAAAAGGAGCAAATTGGTAAAAGAATTCAGTAATAACTTTTTACTGGTTAATGATACGTCGAAAGAACCTTCACCATTCCATTTCTCGTGAAATTCTAGCCTGATTTGATATATCATATTACCCTCTTCCCATTTAAAATTCTGAAGTTGAATTCAAGATTGCGGACATCAAGATGGAAGCCTACCGCGCGGGTGGCGTCAATGTGGTTCCCCCTTGGCCTGATAACGATTTGTCATCACCATATCCATGTTGCGCGCTGCAGTGGCCTTGTAACAGGGGTGTTAAGTGACTTTTTGAGCCACCCTGTATAATGTACAAGTCAGGAGATTGTGGGGGGCCATTCAAGATGTCCTACTTCATCGTCATGTTCTTCGAACCATGTTTGGACAGACCCAGCAGTGTAGATAGGAGCGTTGTCGTCTTGAAAAAGCTGCCGCTCCCCAGGAAATAAAGTCTGGACAAAAGGAAGGAGATGATTCCCCAGAATGCTCCGATAGTGAATGGCGTTGATCTTCGCATGCAGAAAAACAAGTGGTCTCACACCGTGCCAAGATATCGCACCCATCAATAATGAAGCTGTGATGGCGAGTATGTGATAAGTGAGTAAGGTGTGTGCTCCGATGAAATTCTATTTTAATACTACAACAGGCAACTGAAGACTATATATTGCTGAGACTTGTTATGTAAGTATACTAAGTTTATTGACATTTACTTAAAAGTCAATATAAGTGCATATTCAATGAGTTATGAACGTAAAACTTGATCTTTTCGTTAAACTGTTTTGATAAACAAACATTCACTTGTTATCAGTGTTGCCAATTCATCTGCATCGGAGTTCACAGACTATCACCTTCTTGTGCTTTAGTGGGTGCTCAGTTGCTGTCCATATAGACATTTACTGTGCTGTGTGTTTGTGTGTTTGTTCTAACGTAAAGAATGAGCAATTGTGGTGAGTGTAATAAACCAGTTTCTCGGAATGATGTTAACGCCAAAATAGTATGTACTGACTGTTCCAAGCTATGGCATATTAAATGTGTGAACATTAATGAAACCGATCTGGAGTTTTATAAATCTGAAAATCGACCATGGAGGTGTAAATCATGCAACTCTAAAAAAAGACGATCTATGCATTCTGAAGAACCTTTAGTAGAAGGTGTTCCCTCTTTGCAAAACATTTTTGATTCCGTGAAAGAGTTAAAGGAAGAACTTATTAATGTTAAAAAAACAACGAAGGAGACGGAAATTGAACTTGGTAAATCATTAGAACTGTTACATGTAAAAATGGATGATAATTCTAATCTAATAAAATCCCAGTCGGACAAAATCAATGCCTGCCTCGCCCACATCGAAGAACTGAAAAAGGAGAATACCGAGTTGAAACAAGAATTAAAAAACACTAAAGTTCAACTTGATGAATTGGAGTAATATAGCAGAAGGAATGCATTGGAAATTATTGGTATTCCAGGAAAATCTAACGAAAATGTTTATCAAACTGTTATGGATGTTGGTAGGGCCCTTGATTTGGAAATTAAAGAGGAAATGATAGATGTATGTCATAGGCTTAAGAATTCTAGCAATCATAATTCTCCGGGTATAATTGTAAAGTTTGTAAGAAGAGTGGATAAGGATAAAATGATTGAAAAACGCAAGGTAAAAAGAAATTTAAATACAAATCATCTGGGGTTTACGAATAATCAGCCAATATATATTAATCATAGCCTTACTCCATATAGGAAAACCATTTTCGGACAAGCTAGGAAATTACAAAGAGAAAAAAACTATGCCTATCTTTGGATTGATAGTTCTGGCTCTATTCGTTTAAGAAAGACCCCAAATGACAGGCAAGTTTTTGTAATAAAAACTGAAACAGATATACAAAATATTATGTAATCATGGTGAGTTGAGTCACGGATTATAATGAATCACATAATGAATTGAATTTATACTATCAAAATGTAAGAGGTATTAATACTAAGCTTAATGATGTATATCTGAGTATTCTAAATGAAAACTATGATGTAATTGTTTTTACAGAAACTTGGCTTTCCAATGTTATTAACAACTGTGAATTTATTGATACTCGCTATGCTGTATTTAGGCAAGATCGGTTATATAGAAGAGGTGGTGGCGCATTAATTGCAGTAAAGAGTACTTTGAGGACCAAGAACATTGAAATAACTATAGAAAATATTCAGATTGTTTGTGTTAAGATAATAACTAGTGTTTCTTCCATTATAGTGGTTACAGTTTATTTCCCACCTAATACTAAATTACAAATTTACAATATGTTTTTTGCCAGAATGGAAGAGCTATGTAATATACATTCTTGTGGTCTGATTATTGTAGGAGATTTTAATATTCCAGAAATTGTAGATTCTAATTACGACTTAGAAAATGGTTGTCCTCTTTCCTTAACATTATTTAGATTTTTAAGTTTACT
Organism: Lepisma saccharinum; assembly: GCF_977018435.1. Lineage (NCBI taxonomy): Eukaryota > Metazoa > Arthropoda > Insecta > Zygentoma > Lepismatidae > Lepisma > Lepisma saccharinum. Next base: position 105,738,077 of record NC_139232.1, read on the forward strand.
GGAATTACAAAGCATAAATAATGTAAAAAATAACAACGGAAAAACGTTGGATTTGGTACTGACCAACTTGTCTAACAATGTCGTGGTTAATCATAACTCCTTCCCTCTTCTAAGCCCTGATGCTCATCATCCTCCCTTATTACTTCAAGTCCACCGCTTTTATGACAAAACTATTCATAATGTTAAGTCACGTTCTATTTATACATATGATTACCGTAATGCCGATTTTTTCAATATATATAGAAATCTTAATCAAACTGATTGGAATCCTTTAACATTATTTAAGAATCCCAACGTAGCATTGGACTACTTTTATGAAATTTTAGATAAAATTATTCGTAATAATGTACCCATAAGGAAGCGTAATAAGAGAAAATCTTACCCGCCTTGGTTTACACTGGATATTATAAGATTACTTAAATATAAAGAATATTATAGACATAGACGTAAATTGTCAGAATATAACCAGAAGAAATTTGTTGAATTACGCAGAAAATCAAAATCTATGATAACTAAAGCTTACAAGATTTACATAAAGAATTCTGAAGAATCCATAAAAAATAATCCTAGGTCTTTTTGGAGTTATATTAAGGGTAAAAAGAAATCAACTAATAATCAGTGTAGTTTAACCTATAATGGAGTATTACTTGACAATAACAAAGATATAGCTAATGGTTTTGCGCAATTCTTTAAGAGCGTTTTTAATGATTCTATTCCAACTTACTCAATTCCTAGTGAAGTACCTATGATAGTAAATCAACCATTAGTATTAGATAGTATTACTGAATCTGAATGTGAAACTTCTATTAGAAAACTGAAATCGAAGAAAGCTAGTGGTCCAGATAGTATACCAGTTTACATATTTAAAGGATGTACTGATTGCTTATTGTTTCCTCTATGCACCATATTTAATTTGATTATAACCACCCAAATTTTCCCCGATAGGTGGAAAATAAGTAAAGTAACTCCTATACCAAAATCTGGTAACGCCAATGAAATCATCAATTATAGGCCTATATCTTTAATTTCAACACCAGCAAAAATTTTTGAACACATTTTATATAATAGAATTTGTTATCATGTTAAACCGTATATAACTCACCATCAGCATGGTTTTATATCCAAAAGATCAACCTTAACTAATCTTATCTCATTTACCCAATTTTTGGCAGACTCATTTAACAATGGTTACTCTGTTGATACTATTTATACAGATTTTGCTAAAGCTTTTGATAAGTTAGATCATGATATATTAATATATAAGTTAGCAAATTTCGGTTTTTCGTTTCCACTGTTATTTAAAAAATAGGAAATTTTATGTCACCTACAATTTTGAATCATCCCCTTTATATTGTGTTACATCTGGTGTTCCGCAAGGCTCAAACTTGGGTCCCTTACTTTTTATAATATTTATTAATGATTTATCCTCTGTTATAAAAAATTCTAATTATCTGCTTTATGCTGATGACCTAAAAATATTTAAATCCATTACAAATATAAGTGATTTAGCGCAATTACAGAAAGATATAAACAACTGCTTTCAGTGGAGTGTCACCAATAAGTTAGATTTTAATATAAGTAAATGCAGAACTATTACGTTTAGCAGACATAACTTATCTTATACTCATAACTATACTATGAATGGAATAGTTTTAAATAGAGTTAAACTTATAAAGGATTTGGGACTTTTACTCGACTCAAGGCTTACTTACAGAGAGCACGTACAAACATTAGTATCGGATGCATTTAGAATTTTAGGCTTTATATTTAGAACTACCAGAGAAATTAATAATATTCAAGCTATTGCTTCAATATACAATTCGATATTAAGAAGTAAGTTAGAGTATGTTAGTGTCATCTGGGATCCTTATTTTCAATGCTACCGTGATTTAATTGAAAATGTTCAGAATAAGTTCGTAAGATATTTATATTACAAAAAATTTAAAAGATCTTCATATTTAGAAAGAATATCTTATAATACTATTTTATCTGAATTTGGGTTCTCTTCATTACAAACAAGAAGAGAACTAGCCAAACATATTTTACTTTATAAATTTATAAATAACTTAATTGATGCTCAAGATTGTCTTCAGTTGATAGGATTCACAATTAAACCTAGAACGCTTCGTTCTTATTTGCCATTTTCTTTCGTTAATTCTAAAAATATTGTACATCAGAATTCAGTAATGGTTCAAATATGTAAAGCTCATAATGTACTAATACAAAATAATGTTAATATTGATTTTGCTATGTCCTACAAGAAATATTTATCTGTCATTAAACAATTTTATTCTTAATTAGTATTTTGTTTAAAAAATTGTAATTCTATATTTCAAGTTATTTTATCAATGCTAAATATAATTTTATAATACAATATAATATAACACAAACTGAAAATAGGCATTAATATCATTTAATTATTTATGTATATGCAATTGGTTTATGTGTTTGTATATGTTAATATTTATGTTTATGTATATGTTAATATATGTTTATGTATATGGATATATGGATATTATGTATCATAGTTTATTTACTTGTAAGCCCCCGTTGTAAGTGGAGCAATAGCTCTGTTATGGGGAGTATGTATAAATAAATAAATAAATAAATAAATAATACCATTATGGACCAACCTCCATGCTTTACAGTCGGCAAGAGGTAGTCAGGATGAAACGCATCTCGGAACGTTCTCCACACATATACGTGCCCGGTGGTCTGAAACAACGTTAATGTCGATTCATCAGACCAGATGCCTTGTTACCACTGCTGTGGGAACTAACTTCTGTCAGCTCTGCACCATTGGCGTCGCTTGACAGCATTACGTGATGTCACCAACGGCATGCAAATTGCCACTGTGCAATGAATGTTTGCAGCATGGAGTTCCCTTTTGACAGTTTTGGTTGAAATGGGGTCCTGGAGATGCCTGTTCATTTCAGATGTTATCTCGGATAACGATTGCTTTTGCTTTCGGACCACTATGCGCTTCAACAACCTCCTATCCCGAGCAGAAAAATTTGTCTTTCGTCCACTGTTGTGCTTTGAAGACGCCAACTTACCTTGTGTTGTGTACGCTGTCATAGCTGCTGATACTGTGCTCCTTGCACACCCCACAAGGTTTGCGGTTTCCGTTACCGTGGCTTCAGCTGAACGTGCTCCAACAAAATACTCAAAAGGCATGGTAAAGCCAACTGCCCTAGGGGAGTAAACCCTAATTAAATCCACCCTGCGTTGGGTCAATCCCCCACGCAAGGATATTAACGGATTCAGATAAAAAACAGGAGCCTCGGAATGGACACAGTTCAACACAACAACAACCGAACTGGTACAGGAAATGAAGATACGTAAGACAGACGTAATGGGAATTAGTGAAGTAAGAAAGAAAGGAAATGGCATACGACGGCTTGAGGAGGGATATACCTTGAGATATTCAGGTGTTGAACAGGGAAAAAGAGCAAAAGAAGGGGTAGGAATTGTAACAAATCAGCAATATGAAGCAAAGGTCAGTGGCTGGGAACCAGTTAACTCAAGAATAATTGTAGATATAGAATATAAAATATCATATATCCAAGTATATGCACCAACAAAAGATGCCTCTGTGCTTGATAAGGAAGAATTTTATGTACAACTCCAGAGGACAGTAGATATAGAAGTAATGGAGGGACGGTATGTAATGATAGTGGGAGACTTAAATGCAAGAATAGGTAAAGGTAAGAAGGTAGCCCATGGCTACGGGGGAGAAAAGACATTGAATGAGAATGGCAAGAGATTACTGGAGTTTTGTGTAAAAGATCAGTTGCTTCTTGGAAACTCCTTCTTCCCAAATAAGGAGGCACATAAAATAACCTTCCAGGCTGAAGGAAGAAATACTAAAAGCATAATAGACTACATAATATATACCAGTAGTATTAGAAGAAACATAATGGATGTTAAAGTTATAAGAGGTGCTGACCTGGGTACAGACCTTAGATTACTAATAGTGGACACCCGCTTCACGAGGCCACCAAAGCCCAGAATGAAAAAAATACCAAACAATTAAGATAAATGAGTTACAGAAAAAAGAGAAGAAGGAAGAATATAAAGAACAGGTAACAGCCAGACTGACAGAATGACCAGATGTAGAACAACTAGAGATAGAAGAAATATGGAAGAGAATTAAAAAGGCACTCATAAAAGCTGCAGAAGAGGTATGCGGAAAGAAAATAGTAGATACAAGAAAAAGAAAAACATCTTGGTGCAATGAAGAAGTGAAACAAAAAGTAAAAAACATAAAGGAATCATGGAAAAAATATATTATGTCTCAGACAGAAGAAGATAGAAGGAAATACATTGAAAAAAGAAATGAAGTCAAGGAAATAGTGAAGGAAGCTAAAATAGCATCCTGGAAAAAGTTTGGAAATATGGTTGAAGAGAAAGCTAGAGAAAAGAAAACAAGGCAATTTTGGAAAGTTGTAAAGAACTTGAGAGGAAAATATGGAAAAACAATAAGAACTATTAAAGATGGAGATAAATTGATCACAGAAAAAAAAGGATGTTGGATGTATGGCGGAAACACTATGGTGAAAAATTCCGGAAAGAAAATAATAACCCAGAGGAGGTAGGGGTGATATATGGACCATACATGGAGGTACAAGACTCAGATATAGAAAGGGAAATAAAGGAACAAGAATTACAAATAGCAATAGAACTGATTAAGACAGGAAAAGCAGCAGGATCAGATGGAAAAAATCCAGAATTAATAAAATATGAAGGTGTGGAAGTAGTTAAGAATTTAATTAAGATGTTTCAAAGAATATGTAAGGAAAACAATATCAAATGAATGGAGAAAAAATATCATTATCCCATTATATAAGAAAGGCAGTAGCTATGACTGTAATAACTACAGAGCAATATGCCTCTCATCAGTCGCTTATAAATTATACACAAGGGTACTAGAAAGACGTCTCAGGAAATTGGTGGAGGAAGATATGGAGGAGGAGCAAGCAACATTCGACCCTAAAAGGCAAACACGAGACCATATATATACTATAAGAACGATTATGGAAAAAAGAATTGCCAAGAACAAGGACACATATCTAGCTTTTATAGACCTAAAAGCTGCTTTTGATTCAGTCCCTAGGCAATATGTATGGGAAGAATTGGAGGCAAAGAAAAGATTTTTGAATGCAATAAAAATTGTATATAATAATCCTGTAGAAACAATTAGAGTAGATGGCGAACACTCAGGTGAATTTGACATTGAAAAAGGCATAAAACAAGGAGACAGTCTCAGTCCAATCCTATTTAACGTATTTTTAGACGAAATTGCTAAAATATGCAAACGACGAACACATAGAACGAAAATAGGTATGTGGAGATTAAGGCCAGTATATATCCAAGCACTATTATATGCTGATGATATCGTACTGATATCAGATACACCTGAGAGACTTCAGCAAGAAGTGGAAGAATGGTATGAAGAACGTAAAAGGAAAGGCATGAAGATTAATATAGAAAAGAGTAAGATCATGCGGGTGACTAAAGAGGACAAGGAAAATGAAGTCCTGAATATAATATGCAAAGAGAAACAACAAGAGAAAGTTGAAACATATGAATACTTAGGAACTCTCATAAGTACCAGTGGGAAAATTGATCAAGAGATAATGAATGGGACAAAGAAGGCAGCATCAGAATATTATCAAATGAGTAATACTTTAGTGAGAAAAAGAGAGATCAGTACAAAAACAAAAATGCAACTCTACAACTCAATTGCAGTTCCCATCATGGGCGATGGCACAGAAAGCTTAGCACTCCAAGATAAACATCTAAGTAAATTTCAAGCAATAGAGATGAAATATCTTAGAAGAAACGTGGGGAAAACTCGAAGAGACAGAATAAGAAATGAAAGAATAAGAGAAGAGGTAAAACAAAAGAAGACAATGACTGAAGTAGTAGAGGAACGCCAGCTGAAGTGGTATGGACATGTAAATAGAATGAATGAAGATAGGAAAGTCAAGCAAGTGATGGAGATGAGGGTTGAGGGTAGAGTAGGAAGAGGCAGGCCAAGAAATACATGGGAAGATAAAAGAGAAAAGATAGGATTAAAATATGGAAAAACTAAGAACGAAATGAGAAGAATGAGTCGAGACCGGACGGAGTGGATGAGATGGACAGAACGAGGTACCCGACGCTTAACGGCATAAGGGAAGGGAAGAAGAAGAAGGTTGAAATGTGGTCCTGGAGATACCTGTTCATTTCAGATGTTATCTCGGATAACGATTGCTTGTGCTTTCGGACCCCTATGCGCTTTAACACCCTTCTATCCCAAGCAGCAAGCTTTGTCTTTCGTCCACTGTTATGCTTTGAAGACGCCATCTTACCTTGTGTTGTGTACGCTGTCATAGGGGCTGATAATGTGTTCCTTGCACACCCCACAAGGTTTGCGGTTTTCGTTACCGTGGCTTCAGCTGAACGTGATCCATGCCTCTTTGGAACTCTCAAGTCTGACATTGCAGCGTCTCTTGAGAGCGTACGATAGACGAATGCACCACCAATGACTGCTGTTGACAGACTAATACCTTCCCCTTCACGGCCACTAGGTGGCAGACATAAGTGCCAGGTGGTGTTGCTGTACTGCCGGTGTAAAATGTGGCATACATCTTCACAGGTGTTCGTATTATTTTGTCCCCCATCTGTATATGTATATATATGGGTCATTCATTCCATGTCAAATCACGCAGGAGTTGACCATCATAGTCACCGATTTTGATGATATTTGGTATACAACTTTGCCTTGCTCCAAAACCGATACCTGTGAACGGATTTTGCTGAAATATGATTATTACGAATTATATGAGGGTTGTTCAAAATGTCATTTTAGAGCAACATGCTCTTTTCAATTATGTATATAAATATAAAAATAGTATCTTAAGTAATGAGTTCATCTAAAAATTAAATTAAAACTTCTAACAAACATTACCCAATAATTCAATATATATAATATTGTAATATTGATTCGAGAATATACAAGACTGCTAACTATAAAAGCGGCGATTGGGTGCCGAATCTTGGGGGATGGGGAAAAGGGCAGTGAATTTTCTTATTAGACAAGACAAGAAGAGGCCATAGTGCGAGGCCAGAAATTGGGAAAAAGTTGGTGGTATTTGCCCCAAGTCCCCCAAATCGCCACCATGGCTTCTAACTCACAGTTATTCTCATAAAATATTATAAGTAATAATTTTTTTCTCGAACAATCACAACATTCTTCGTTTTCCCCCTTCATTTCTTGGCTAACACAGAAGTTTTCACAACACGCCCACATCTCGTCCCCACGAACGTGGCTAAAAATATGGAAAACAGTAACGTATAAATTATCATTAACAGCACAAAATGAAGCCAATTATCAAGTGGAATATAATCTGTCCCTCAACAGTAAGTATTACATATCCTTTGCGCGACACAAATGAAAAGTCTCATCATAGGAACACTGCAGCTCAGTTCATTGCTGATGCAGGACAAATTTCAATCTCATTTTTCTCCCTTATATCAAAAAACACCTCGATAAAACTTTCTCAGTACGAAGAGGAAGAATGGTTGTTAAAAATATCCAAGATTGAGAAAAATCAATTTGGGGGAGGGTGTTTTGAGCTGTTCAAACTTGAAATTTGAACATTTGAACATAGTGTTCAAATTTTACTAAGTTTCAATATTTGATCCATCCCATAATATGCAACCATCTTTAATCCTTACACGAGCTCAAGAACACTTCTGTATTTTCATTCGTTCCCGAGATATACTTAATTGAAAAGAGCATGTTGCTCTAAAATGACATTTTGAACAACCCTCATATAATTCGCAATAATCACATTTCAGCAAAATCCGTTCACAGGTATGGGTTTTGGAGCAAAGCAAAGTTGTGTACCAAATATCATCAAAATCGTTGACTATGCGGGTCAACGCCTGCGTGATTTGACATGGAATAACCCATATACATATCACACACACACCCACACGCAGTATTTCAGGGTAAGGAGCAGTAACGATAAGATCCTCTCAAAAACCTATTCTTACCTCTCCCCCTTCCCTCTCGAGGTAGGGGTTCTTGAGTTGGGAACATTCTACTTCAAACATTCCATATGAAATTATCAGTTCTTGAATTGTGAACATCCCCCCCCCCCCCCCCCCATGGCGTGCAGATTCGTTAATGTTGGTCGGACAGTAACAGCACCTGTGGTAAATCTAAGGATCATTTGGTGATAGAAAAAATTGTACTGAAGTGCAAATTGTTTATTCAACATATAAAACTAAACTTTATTTATACAAAAGTACTACACAAATACTGCTTACGTGGCACATAACCTATAAATATATCTTGTACCAATTGAGAGCATGTACTCCTAGAATTATAACAGTAGTTAGTATTGTACTTTCTCATTGAAACATTACACAATAAACGATGAAAAACTTCATCGGTGGATAACAACTTTGAATACAAATGACGCACGTTGGTTGTAACGTCACAATTGTTACAACTAAAGAATACTAAGAAAAACCTGAAAGCAAAAACTTTTTACAAGTCCTCGTCTTCGAATTTCTGGTTAATTTCGACCAAAACTTCTTTAATTTCAGAGGCGATGACTTGTGTCCTAGGAACCTGTACCCTTAGTTTCTTAAGTTTGGTTTCAACTAAGTCTTCAGCCACACCAAAATTTCCTTTATGGTCCTCGTATAGTTTGTTCGCCTGCAAGCAAAGCAACGGTTGGTTAGTGATTGTGTGCATTATCCTCAGGGTAGACCCTGACATTTTGTAAGGAGGTCCTCAGTGACATAATTTTCACTCGTTTTACAGGTGGAGTAACATCACATAAAGGGCTTTGATTTTCTGGATATTTGTAGCATTGCAAGTAAGTTAACAAATATCCTTGATTTTATGTTCAATTGTCATAGGATATATTTAACTTGAAGAAGGAAATGTCACAGATTAATAAGATCGCTTACTTCCTATCTCTCCTTTGTAATCTGTGCGTATACCAAATCGGGCATGTGGAGCCACCCTACGGCTGTTTCGAAACGTAAAGCGTTGTCATAGCAACCTCTCCGCCAATCATATCTTACTCTTGGCAGTGATAGTTGAATGCGTCTCAGCGCAATGATGCGCTCACCCCACCCTTCCATTCCTGCTTTTATTTTCTGCTAATAATTCGGGACATATCTCGTAAGGTCGAATTAATTATTTTATTTAAGTGCATAAAAATGTTCTACAAGGATAAATACCATTGTTCAGTTAATGCATGTTACGTTTGAATGATTTCTACATCTAAGTTACGAGATATACAGAATTAGTAGCCCAGAAGCACAACATAGGAAAATAATTTCAAGTTCCTGAAATTCCAGCACATAAATCATTCCGTTGTGCATGAAAAATGGTCCGTGTATTATCTGTGGTAATAAGTATTTTTATTTCGTATTCTCCCTATTATGCGTTGCTTTTCTGACATTTTGGGCAAATCGCGTTTTTATCTTGTGTAAATTCTACGGCGATTACTTTGTTCGTAGATCAATGCGTTTTACCCCTCCCTCGTCGTTGTTTATTTAGCGTCGCATTTTTTTTAATTTTAGGCTAATCGCGACGATGCTATGAAAAATTGATGACACAAAGAAAGCTCTAACAGGGATTCGAACCCAGGACCCTTGCATTAACTGAACAATGGTATTTATCCTTGTAGAACATTTTTATGCACTTAAATAAAATGAATACTACGACCTTACGAGATATGTCCGAATTATAACAGAAAATAAAAGCAGGAATGGAAGGGTGGGGTGAGCGGATCATTGCGCTACCCAAAGTGTTCTAAAGGGCGCTCGAGCCATGCTGCAACATTTCCCAAATTGTATCTTTCTCTTCATAACATTGCTGCACAGTTTAACGTGGGTGGCAATCTGCAGGATACAGAACACTTAATATCAGTAACTGTTTCTGGTGCCGTCACTGTAATTTTCTCCCTTGTGTAGGACTACCATATTGAATCGCAAGATGTAGACACTTCTGATTTACCAACGTAGAAAATTCCATTCATCTGTCGATGGCCTCATAAAACGAAAGACAAATGCATCCACTTTCTCTACAATTGATATCAGTGGAGTACCCTGAGAGGGGGGAGATTTGATGCTGAAAATGCCAGGGAAACAAAAGACAGGATTCGAAGGTTTTGTCGCAGGAAATAAGAATAAATCATAAAACGTATATTAAAAACTACTGATGGAACATTAGCGCTATTCATCTAATGAAACCATTACAAATCGGCTGGCGGCTTGTAGGTATGAAATATACAAAAAAATATATATACATATAGTCAGTACTTGTGTTCCAAACTTAACCACCATCCTAAGAAAATTGGGGACCTACAAGTGAGTAGCGTAACCCAGTCTGGGAAATCTCTTATAACAGCTGAGGGTTTGATGTGCTGAACACACGTCACCCCATTACTGGTTGAAGATCTCCACACCTCTAGGTAGGGTTGTGGGAGGCAGACTGGCAGTCAGGAGATAGGCCAAGGCCCTTCCAGGGCTGTACAGCAGTGGATCTCAACCTTTTACAGTCGGGGACCCAACTTGAAGGATATTACACTTCGTGGTACCCATAAGATGGGAACCAGCGGAATTACTTTGTAGGGTGTGCACCTAGTCTATAATCATATATTTGCTCTTTTACAACAACACGGCCTGAATTTAAATTGTTAAAACAATATATCTAAGTAATTTAAGGTAATAGGTTTTTAAGACCCAGTTAACAAAGTTTCGAGCCCAACTTCCCGACCCACCAAATGTCCCCTCAGGACCCAGGAGTGGGTTGCACCCTATAGGTTGAGAAACTATTCTGTAGAACCATGGGTTATGTTATGCTGTAGATGAAAGTAAATATTTTACATTACAGTTAATTTCTATCACAACTTACATTCAGTGTTCTGTAGATGAAATAATGAAATAATATTTTGGAAAATACAACATAGAAACTAGTTCAGTGCCATCTGCCATGAGAGAATAGAATAAAATAATAGTTATGAGTGACACAGCTCATTGGGGAAGTTATCAAACAGAATAATTTCTGGAATAAAATTGTAATTGTTTTAATTCTATCAGTCTATTTCTCTGTAAAAACTACTATGATGATGATAATGAATAGTTATGGGAAAATAGAGTAAGAAAAGGTCACACCTTACACAAGTTAACCTAGAATGCCTCTATAGCAACCACCTCATCTCGAAGTTGTACCTATATGGAGACGCATAGCAGTTCGGATCCCACTTTAAACTGTAGGTCCAGTCCCGATTGGCCTTACTGTGAATAAAGTTGACTTAAAACACCAAATCAATCAATCAATCGAAGTTGTATGAAATTTCACTTTTCTGGTTTGCATGAGAGTAATTTCAACCCATTTCTAAAAACGTGTGGATGTTTGTAAGATATATTATTAACTAATCACTGCATGCTTATTCATTTTAGTATTTGTCAAACATCCCTAATTTTTAATCTAGAATGGGAGTAGGATGTGTCATACAAGCGAGTTTTGTTCGAAGTTACTTACTGGAACCACTCTATATATTGACTACAATTTCATCATATGGCATTACATATTTTATAGTTACACAAAAATCTGGACTCGAAATATGAATGTCTAAGAATACAAAACAAAGCAGTCATGGAGTATGTACGATCAAGCTAGATAACCACACTCCCAGCCCACACTCCTAAACACACACACAATGGAATTATAAATACACCACTGAAAGATCTTATCCTGCACAGATATGTATTTTTATATATTCATATACTTAATACAGTATTGAAGATGATACAATCCATGCATTCAGAATAAATATTCCACATGAATTTTAAAGTTAATTAAAAAACAAAACAAATGTGCAAATTTCCAGCTGATGACAAAGAAACCAACAGTATTTTTTGCAATTTAGAGAGATTTCACACCAAAGCGACATGTGACATATGTCACTTGGAAATAAACCAATGAACAGCAACGTTTCACCCATAGTGGATGCCATATTGACAAAATCCCTGCTACTCATTATCAGCTTCTAAATAATGTCACACATGTTTCTAGTCAGTCTAAAAGAAAGTGAACATAAAGAATTAATAAATAATCATTCTTTCAAGCTTCACACTATCAGGTCGATCATTGGTGCATGATGTTTCTCATACCATCCCTTCCATCAAGAAGTAAATTTAACTTGGCTTCGTATCGAACATAGGTGTCTCACTCATGATGATTTGCTGCAAGGGCTAGACCATCCAATGTGTCATGTCTAAATGTTAAGTGATTGGCTTATTCCTCAAAATTTTGATCTTACCAATTATTGACCAGATTGGGAGATAATGACAGCACTTTAATAAATGTCATTACCTTTTTGAGAAGAGCGGGGCTCTTATACTGTCTCTGAGGAAGTTCGTAGTTTTGTGTATGTCCTTTGCAAGTCTTTATAACATTTCACTTTCAACCTTTCTCAAGGGGCTCTTCACACCCATTTTTTAACTCAGGTATGGGTTCGATACCCGGTGGAGACCCATAGTGTTTCGGATCCCACTTTAAACGGTAGGTTCAACCCAATTAGCCTTTCTGTGCATAAAGTAGACCTAAAAGAACAGTTCAAACTCAAGTAAGGATATTAGATAAGAGGATTCTTCCTCACATACATTGAATGGCCCAATATAGTCATTATGCCTACAAGTCCCAAATTTATTTCAAGCATCTTACTTCCAATTACATATATAAATTATATTGTTAGCATTAAACATATGGAATATAGAGTAAAATACTATAAGGAATCCTTAAAATCCTACATCAATTAATTTCCACTGTATTGAATATTATCATAATATTGTTAATGAAATTCCATTAGACAAACCATTGATAGTCATACTGATAGGTTTCTTGGTCGGACACTCACTATGGTGACATGTTATACTTCACCAAGAATGAATTTACATGTTGAAATACTCCAGAAGAAGAGAACAGTTTCAGAGTCAGTACATTACTCCTAATGATTTAGTACTTATACTGTGGAAATGTAAAACATTATATTCTATTGCTAATAACAAATGTAAGGGAAAATAAACAAACACATTGTTATTCAGGTATATATATATTTATTGAATCACTAGTAATTAATATATTTTGCATAAGGTATGTTAATCTCTTCAAGGTCCTACAGACTTAAATTAGAAGAGCGTAATAGGCAAGTAAAAGTATAAAAGTAAATTTTAAATAATCTGAAAGTAACTTACAGCTGCAAATATTAATTTTCTTCAAAATTTGAAAAGTTTGTACATGTAAAAAAAGTATTGAAATATATTCCAAAAGTAAGACAATAACAAGCTAAAATAGCGAATAAAATACAGTAAATGAAAGTAGTACCCATATAACATCTGAGAATTTCATGTTTTAAATTTCTTATATATTATGTACTTAAAAAAACAAATCATAAATCATGAAATAAAATGTGATTGTTCATAAAAATGTACTATAATTTTCTAAAAGATGCTGAGTATGGATAATACATACACAGATGTTATGTAACATTATAAAAATACAGTACTAAGGAAATTGTTGCATATTGTGAAAAAGTGATACATATACACATTTCTGCTAGACGACATGCGACAATATTCATGTGAAGTTTCCAAGAAACCCCACAATGAAGGAATATTTGTGTGCAATTACATGTCCAAAATGGTCACATTCCCACTGATAATGTGCAATGCTAATGCAAGGCAAAGTGGAAAACTGAAACTGAGGCAACATAGAAAGCTTGGTAGTTACAGTATGAATGTATTTAAGTGCTAAATGGACCAACCAACCATTTCATCTACTAATGGATTGTGAAATGTCACATTTCTTGAAAGAGGCATGCAGCGGATCGATGTTGTGAATATGAAGTAGAGTGATGTCTCCAGGATCTGGAAAAAGTACCATAAGACATGCACTGTGGTGGCTCATCCTCGACAAAGGCTAAAATGCAAGACAACGGTTCAAAAGGATTGATACCTACGGTTGATGGTTTGACAGAACTTGACTGTTACTGTACCACAGCTGCACTAAGAGATCCAAAATGCATCTGAAGTAACTGTTGCTCAACAAATGGCTCACAATCGACTCCACAAAGGTTCTTTACAAGCCAAGAGATCTTTAGCAACACCAAGTATTCATAGGAATCATAGGGTTGCTCAGGTCACATGGACGCTGTAGCATCGGAATTGTACAAGGCAGCAATGTCCACTGTTTACAGATGAAACCTCTATTGCTTTCCACCATGCCTACAATAAAGTTTCATGTGTGGAGGCACCCCAGAGAATGCTTGCACCCACAGTTTGCTACATAACGTCATTAGCATCAGCAGCAAAGAGCTTAGGTGGAATAATGTATGGCCAGCGAACACTCCTTATGCCAATCCAGTGTCATATGGCAAGTTAAAGGAACAGAGACTGCATCCTCGAACTCATTTTGAGTCATATTACTGTGGCATATGGTGAACATTGCATGCTGGTGAATGATATCCCCCCCCCCCACCGCCACCACACCCATATCATTACCCAGTTACTGCAGAAGCACAACACAACCTCAACTGCATTGAAAATGCATGGCACTCTTAAATACACATATCACCATGGAACCATACTCCTTAGGTTACATTGGACATGGTGAAAAATATGCCACATCATGCAGAAATGCCGCATACCCAGATAGGATCCTAAAAAACAGAAACTACTGAATCAGAGAACACCTGAAAACCAGAAACTATTGAATCAGAGAATGCCTTTGTGATAGCTAACACTCATTGTGCACCTTTGTTGTTCTGGGTCATTTTGTAAGAATGCTACTGTATACTCTTCTTCATCTTGTTTTACGTAGAACACTTTACCTTTGCCTTCAAATAGACATGTTTGCTTTCTGCCTCGATTCCTGGTATATCCTATTTCCATCAAGACCTATATATCAACATCATTTCTGTAAACATCACAATATGCAACAATTGTATTGAGCACTGTACATAAGAATATAATTTTATAAAAACAAATCCTAAAGGTAAAACAATAACAACAAAGTTTAACAAATCTTAAAAACATGAAATAAATTGTGATTGCTCATAAAAAATGTACTAATATTTTCCAAAATGAAAATGGATAAAAAACATAAATATATATTTACACCATGTTTGTGAATCATGTTTCTCACTGCCTTCAGTAAGTGTGGAGGATCATATATGCAGTGAATGGTGTTCCCATTTATTTCAAACAAAGGTCTCTCAGCCGTTGCCCCAAGGATCCTCCGAGCTGCTTGATTGTTTGGTCCCAAATCACATACAAATGCTTTAACCACAACACCCACTTCCTGCAACTGAATAATGAGTTTTTCCACAATCCTTGCAATTGCTATTGGAGGTGTCGGTCCTGAACTGCAAAAATACCCTAGGGGCTGCTTCCATCTCCTTGAGATTCCTTTCAACATGAATGCTAGAGCCTGACTTGCCAACCTTCCTTCCGTCCGTGTAAATTCTCCAAGGTCCTCGAATCCAATTACTATATCATTTCTCATGTCATAATGTAGTCCTTGTTTAATACTCATTTCATCAACTACCAGAGAGCACACATGATCTTTCTCTGGCATGGCTTTCATATGCTGCCCAATAACTTTTAAAATTCTGTCATTTATTCCTGGTCCTATTGGAATAGACTTCATCCATCTTCTAAGTGTTGCTTCAGATGGTAGGCAGAAGTACTTTTGAATAAGTCTATAGGAACGAGGTCCTGAAAAATATAAATTTGTGGCAAATTCTTTCATCCATGATGGCCACCTACGTCCACCTTTCTTCCTCTGCGTTTGCTTCACCTGGATCTCAAAAAATTTCAAGATGTGATATGGAAGATGTGCAGCACATTTCTTCAACATACCTTCAACAGTCCTTTCATATTCAATTCGGACAAGATGTTCCGATACCTTCCTAACTTTCTTTCTTGCTCTAAACAACTGGGAACGCAGCTTTGACATGGTACTTCTCATGTTGTTTAGTCTTGCTTGTGTACGAGGAGTAGGCTTGCTCCTGCCAGAAGTAGTTGGCCTTTTAGGAGTCGAACATGGGTCAACTGAAGTTATTTCCATTGCACAGGGTGAAGCTGCTATATCCATTTCCTCACTTGCAACTGGACAATCACTTGCACTCTTTTCACTATCAACTGTTGCTTCAGTTTCCTTCAATTCTGACCCCATGAGCTGTGTGTTGGTTTCCCTGTTACTGCCACTTGGTTCACCAACCTCTGGTCTGAAGTGCAGAAGCAATGTTGATGGTAGTTTTTCCTTGCCTGTAATTGGGTAATTTATATAAAAATATACACATCTATTATGACAATGATTCATATTTTGTCAATGGAAAGTGTCAGCTGTTTACTTACTGATGAAAAATACAAAACTTATATATATTCTGTAACAATACCAACATGATTCCATGTGCATGCCACTTCCAAAACTGAACATGTGATATGCCTTCAATTGTTCCTTAGACAAGCTCTTTTGTACACATGAATCTTACATGAAAAAGTATTGAGGCATGAGAGAGTTAAGCTGTAGTTATATAAATACTTTTGGAATGTCCATACTAATTCAGAAGTGAGTAAACTCTGTCCAGAATATAACCTCACTTTCTTTCATGACGTCAGTGTTATTTGAAAATTACGCTACTGTGAAACATAATAAAATATCCCATTTGTGATTATTTCCTATAATAATGAAACAAATGTAACCCTCATTTAAGGAAAAGGAAGTAGAGTTAAGTAACATGAAGGGCATAAGAAATAAAGTTCCTGACAACAACAACATTTACTGTAAACTAAAAGGAATAAAGCCACTGTCACTTCAAAATAATATCAATTCTGTTCAATCAATTGTATCCCTTCAATTGTGATGTACCTCATTAGTTGATGGGAATACTTGGAATCAATGTGGACTGATTTGAATCTCAATTTAAATCAGGTGACTTTTTTAGAAACAAATCACTCATTTAAATCACTTTTGGTGAAAGTACATTAACTTTGTAACAATTTAATTGTGTTGATGGTGTGAAGCTCATACGATAGGAAATGTAATATGTAAACTGTAATCACACTTACATTTCTCTTGATTTAAAATACAGTAATTTTTATAGGCAAAAATAGCAATTTTTTTTATCATTAACACCCTCAACAAACATTTCCATAGTAGGTTCACATATGTACAGTCTCAAACAGAAAAATGTGTGCATTTTATTTCCTTTAACCAAACTGTTCAAATATTTTACAGGACTGTTCAGCTGAAAAACTTTTCTATAACAAAAAATCTCTATATATATGATGCAAAAACTATACAATCAATTCTAAGTGTGTTTTTTTTTTTACCAAAAATAAAATCTGATTTATCATTTTTTTTTATTCACCCTGCTTGGAATATTTAGTGAAACATTAAATAAATTTGTTTCTAACATCCTCAAGAAATGTATTGTGTTGTTAGGTGTTATGTACTTTAAGCAAAATTCATCTCTAAAGCATATATTTTTTTTTAATGCAGAAAATAGAAAATACCATTTCTTATGCATGAGCCATAACTGATGACAATGTTATTCCATACGAAATGCAATATACTTACTTGGTTCTACATCTGGGTATGCTTCATGCACTAACTTATTTCTATTACAATTCATAAACATCTTGTCCGAAAAATGTTCTCCACAAACTCTGTAATTTTGGTATACTTTGTGCCTCAAGTCCTTTCTCCATATTTTTTCCAACCATATCTCAGCTCTACGATAAAAATAAAAGATGAGAAATTATTTTAGAAACACATAACTATGCAAGACAAAGCACTCTGCATTTTATGTCACTCAAAAAAGATAAATTCCATGGTGCTAGAGTTGTTTGTGAGCTAAGGTCAAAGCTTGTCATCACAAAGAAAAGTTGCTGAAATGAATATGCATTAGATCACTATCTGTATCTGTTGAATAAAGTACAAGAGTGGTGTCAAATGTATAAGGGTCTATTCTGTGATAGCTCCTTCAACTATTGCGGAAAATCTTATGTGCTTGTCAACATTCAATTGATTTATTTTTAATCACTATTCACATTATTTCTCATCGTAACTAATTCTTATGGTACCATACAGTGTGTGGCAATGCAAATAAAAAAAATATTATAGATATTGAACTAAACTTGCTAACATATGAAGCAAAGTTTTACCACATTATTTTTTAGAAAGATTCACTGAAGCTTGCTGCCTAACCTACAACTGGCTAACAATGCAATTTTGTCATTGAATGGATCATGGAATCTACTCCCGGGAGTGCTTTCAAGAAAAATGTTATGACTCAACATATTTCTGAATAATATACCAGGCCAGAAAATATGTCAACAAATGAAAATCACCAATACCATCTAGTAGATCAAAGCCCATGACCAGCAACAGGAGCTATTACAGCACTAATATTAACTACAGGAATAATTAGATGATCCAATCAACAAAATATATTATTATTAATAATACGAGTAACATCCATAATTATTACACTAATTCAAGTGACTAAAGCACATAGATTAAAATGAGATTTCAAACACAAAATCTTCCTCCTGTGGCACCAGTGAGAAAGGATTGTTCTTTACAGTAACACATATGTAAATGTTGGTAAAATAGAGGGAAACTCTCATATACTGCACATGTAGGTTGGTTAGATTCATTTAGTTTCCAAAATTAGTGATTACTTTTGACTTGTAAATATGAATTGCATGTCTATTTCAAATTTGAATGTGTGTGTAAAGACACTTAATTGAAATTAATGCACAAAGGGAAACAATATCATCTGGTGTGCATTTACATTCATGGCTACTTCATACCTCAATCAGGGAACAAGGTACTGATTGTGAAATTCCAATATTTCATGCCACACATGAATTTTGTACATTAATTGTATTCTCATCTCTATAAGTACATATTGAAGTTTTCCGATTAGTTACTTTGTTTTCTTTGCAGTACTTTATTTACATCACACTTCATCCTTATGTGAGTAAGTTTGAGTGGTTTGATGTTTCTATGTGCTTAGGGATGTACCAATCTGTACGTTTTAAGTATGCCAAGTTTGGCCCACGTTTTTTTTGTTTTATTGTAATTTCATCATGATACGAATGCAAATTTAACATGGTTCGATTTCGAATTACTTCTGTTAACACATACTGCGGAGCTTTAGCGATTACTTATGATTTGGTTCAATGTATGCTTTCGTAGTTAGGTTAGGCAGGCCAGGTTTGGTTCTCTTAGTATTATAAATAAATTCCCTAAATTCTTTCTACAAAGGATCCGATTTACTTCTACATTAATTCCCACTAGTCTACGATACTTACAGTCGCTTGTCAAAGGAAAATACATACACGCAAGCCTGCGTAAGGTAATTTTTAAGTTGTTTTTTTGAACATAAATAAATTATTTTTTAAAAATCGAAAGAGTGCTAATTACTTTAAGGAAGGTTCAAATTTCGTGTGACAATGATTGCTACAATTATACGATAATTAGTATTCCTGCTAAGAGAATTTTTTTAAAAATCATAGAACGATAGGAACCGTTACCTTTGGTTTCATCGCTTTAATATTTACACACATTTTTTCATCTCCTGTACATGTTGACAGAGTTTTATATGCTAGAATAAATAAACTTCATGCAGTAGCGAATAGGAGCGCGATAACTTGCAACTTTTACAACATGCACAAATGAGCTTTACTGAACTTCAAGTCATTCCCACTATTCTCGTTGGCTTCCTATCCTCCTGTGTGACTTATAAATAGCATTAAGTTACAAAATCGAACCTTTACCCTTTTAGACGTTTTTCTTAACACATGGCCTTTTACTTAAATGAAGCAAAATACAGAATACGAAGACATGCTAAGGAATTATTCTCCGTGGAAACTAACTTTATGGAAATGATTTTTACAGAAAGAGCGAGGAGAATTCATAAATAACTAACCTTTCAGGATTTGATGGAACACGAAAAAAAGACAGCTCTGGATTCCTCTTGTGACAGTTGTTACAATAAAAAGCCGCACAATAAGCCATTGTTTTTGTTTTTCTACATCCGTCTTAATATAGTTAGCGACTTAGCGTACATCCATCACCACAGATCATATGGAACGATGTTACGTCACAGATTACGTCATGTAGAAGTAGTGACTTTAAAAATACGATTTTTCTTATACATGTTTAAGACGGGAAAGGCATTTAATAAAATACAAAATCACGTACAAGTGATCATCATTGATTAATAGATACATAAACTAAATTTTTAATGAGAAAATTAGGATTTAGCATCGATGGTGGTGCCGACTGGTAGCTGGTTAATTCATGCACGAACAAATGAATTCCGAAATTAACCTTATTCGGATTTTTGCACCAGTGCGGGAGGCCTGGAAATGTATTCAAAAATTAAAAAGTTCAGCTAATCGGGACACTGAGGATGAAATATTTCAATGCTATTTTTGAATTTGCAATTATTTTTATTATTATTCCATGCTCATTTACGGATATGCTGTTAAGTGTAGGCTTATGTGAAATTCTTTGTTTTTATTTTACTTCTGTATTCATTCTCTCTTGTTTATTGTATTTCTATGTATGTTATTAACTATGTAGGCAATGACAAGGCTAGATGCTATAAGATCCTACGGCTGACCTTTGTCAGCTAAACGAAGGGGAAGATACATGCAAGGACTCGAACCTGAGAGCTACGGCTCACCATGCAACACTGACATCTCTCTGCTCTCTGGAATGAAAATGTATTCTTCCATTCTCTCTTCTATTTATATCTTTATTAGGTCCACCTTTTCCTGTATCTTTCTACCTTTCTACCTTTATTTCCTTAGTTCCTACTTCCTCTACCTTTGCTCATTTCTTTTGACTTGATTTCCCTCCCGTTGCCTGTCCATTTTTATTTGCTCTCTCTCTCTCTTTCTCTCTCTCTCTCTCTATCTCTCTCTGTATCTTTCTCTAACTTGTACATTTACTTTCTTACTTTCTTCCTTCCTTTCTCTCTCTCTCTCTCTCTCTCTTCTCTATCTTTCTCGTCTCTGCTCCTTTCTGTATCTCTCTCTCTCTTTCTCTCTCTCTCTGGTCGTAGATTTCCCTTCTTTTGTCTTTCTCTATGTTCTTCATTCTCCTTTCTAACGCTCTTTATATGTCTTCTTTTCTTCACCTTAAAATACGTACTAGTATCTTCAATATTGCTACCACAAAATAACCTTCGGCCATAAGCCGTCGCGCCTCTTCCCCTCCATTCGTACAGCTCGGGCCATAAGGAAAGCTGTTCCACTCGACCTCTTTCCTCCACTTACTACTACGATGCACCTGCTGTTCTGCGCAGGTTCGATCGTCAACTTGGGTTCTCAATATAATAACAAGTGAACATGGCGCCATAATAACCAGATAAAGACCGCAACCTTTCAAATTTCTAGACGCAACACACGCCCTCTTGAAAAATTCTCTGCTGATCCCAATGAAATTATTCCGATATTTCTACTGGCGAAATAAAGCATCCTGAAATGATATGCAACCATGCCAATGCGTAAAACAAATGGGTTTGACTGCATGTAAGATAAAAGTAAACAGGAACAGCTTAAGGATGTCACTGTACTGTTAATGCTTCGAAAGGGTTGATGATAATCAAGAAATAAGGAGAATGAATATTTATTATAAGAAAGTTTATTAAAAGAATTAAACGTTTCATACCTTGTCCAGATATTCCTGTGTCCTGATCTCCTCAAGACATTTTGAAACCCTTGTTCTCCAAATAGCAGGGTCGTCGGCATACCTGGCCAAAGAATCGCATGATATATATATATATATATCACACACAGACAAACATCAGGTAACATATTAGAATGATTTTCTTCAATGAAATATTAGTACGAATAGTAACTAAGGAGGTTCATGTAGGGTTCATATTATAACTTTCAACTACATTCAATGCCGTAAAAAGAGTTGCCTTAAGCTTCTAGTAGGCTATGTAGTTCAAATATTAATGTCCCTTAACGACATATTTCAAATCCAGTACCTTTTACTTTAAAGCGAGTTAAATAAGTCACACTTTGTGCTTCCAGTTGGTTGGTTGAGTTAACAATGGGGCTTATTTACACCTGTCACAATTTACAAAGAATAGAATATTTGAAAATTACTACGACTAGAAACAAACAGGAGTTCCTGAAACATTATTCTCGTCACCGAAATGAACCCCCTAACCACAAGTTTATCAAATACAGATATGCGAGTACAAAAATCTCCACATTATTGATAAAACCAGAGGCTGTAGATTGGCACTCAACACATACATCATCGATTAATACAGAGGATTGTACTGGCTGTGGATTAATGCAAAGGGCGATATAAGAAAGACGTCTGGGTAATCAGTGATAGAGAGAGAGTCAGAGAGAGGAAGAGATGGACAGCAGAGACAAAGTCAGAGGAGAGAGAGAGAGAGAGAGAGAGAGAGAGAGAGAGAAGAGGAAGAGAGATGAACAGGCAAGAGATAAATAAACAGACGGAAGAGTCAAAGAGGGAGTGGGGAGAGGAGAGAAGGGATGGAGAGGAAATAGAGAAGAAATCAAATTCAGACAGAATTGTCAAAGGGGGAGAGAGAGAGAGAGAGAGAGAGAGAGAGAGAGAGAGAGAGAGAGAGAGAGAGAGAGAGAGATGGAGAGAGGGAGAGGGCGATGAGCCAGGAAGAATGGCAAATGTTTTAACATCCAAGACATACTTTTTACTCACAAGGAATGCATTTCAGTACACATTAAACCGTTACTCACAGGTCTTTCCATTGATCATAATGTTCCGCAAGATGGTCCAGAAGATTGTTCCAACCATAAGAGTTGCTGGTCAATTTATTAAACACCATATTAGCCTGCTGCTTGGTTATTCCCTCCTTCCCCTCCAATATATGGTCCAGGACCCTGCAAGAGTTAAAACACATAACGAATTAGTGATCTATCCTCTCCACGACAATTCTTAGGAATGACATCCAATATACCACAAGTGTGAATGAAGGAATCTGTCACCAAGTAACGACTTTCTTCACATTTCTTCCTTGAATATTTTATTCTTGAATGAATTAATCTTATTTTTATAGCAATTTTAATATTTTTTTACTTTAGGTAGAAATTATGTGAAAAATGGCTACCCTTGGAGACAAGATGAAGATAACATTTTACACCCTATGTAATGTAAGGAGCACTTTAAAAGCTTAAGCCTCAATGTTCATTGGTTTTGGAGTTATGGTAGAAAATTGCCAGACATTTTCGTAGGGGTTTTATAGATCGTGATATAAAGTAGAAAATTGCAAGAAAATAAAAATTCCTTTATTATTACTAATAATAAACCATTAATTATTTTTTTCAAAATTAACATTATTATAACCTTCTGGAGAGACTTCAGCTACAGGCAAGAAGTAGGTGATTATCCATTTTTTTAAAAATGCTCTTACATTCCATATAGCTATTATATTTTGTTGTTAAACATTTATACGTGTATCCCTCGTTCTAGAAAAATCTTTGAAATTTAAGTTTCTCACATAAACATCGTGTATTTGGAGTTCTCTAAATTGTAGACGGATTAAATGGTGGAATATGAAAACATGGTAGACATAATTTTCGATATAATTATTTTTAATTTCTGTTATGCTTTTGGAACACGAATTAAATAAACTTTATTTCCGTTGTAGAGTAACATGCGGAAATAATAATAACATGGCTTCTTTGCTTATTCGGAATGAATTTTCCAGGGAGGTTGATTTCTTTTTCAGCGACGTCTGTTCAATGTCACCCTATTTTTTGGTGGTTAATTACTATACATTGGACAACGCATACCACTAGGTTTCACCTCTTTAATTCAAATATTTACCTCAAAGCCTGCTTGCCCTGTACTCGATCTACAACGAGTTAAGCAGAGCGAAAGAAAATGCCTTCGACACTCGATCAGTGAATTCCGTTACTTACTTTTGAACCTTGTAAGTGTCCCTAGCACAGGCGGCAATCACTCCAATGAAGTAGTTTCTGTCCTTAGGGCCAAAAGAGGTCGGTAGGTTGAGATACCTCTCGAACAGGAAGTCCCATTCCTCTCTTGATCCAAATTCTGCAACATTGCACAGGTCACGTAGATGCATGCTAGAAAAAAGAAAGAACAACTGTAACACAACATGAAACAGTGTGTGTGTGTGTATGTGTGTGTGTGTGTGTGTTTAATTTGTTCAATTCAAAACCTGAATAGTGTGTTCCGGTTTCGCTCAATGGCTTATCAGCAGACGACAATGTGATTTATGACACAATCGATATTACAAGAATTTCTGTTTCTCTTAATTTAAGCTGAAATGGTTTCTGTTGTACATGATGATAAACGCAAACAACAACGAATTTGGAACGTATATCCTTATGAAGTGAAGTAAAAGATTTGCTGTTCATGGAACTATGGCAAAGTCGCGGTACATACTGAAGGTATCAATCTCTATGTGAAATTATATTTTTATTATTAATATTATTATTATATTGTGTTTGTAGTTAGACACTTTGGGTATTCATTTAATTTTGTTCATCTCTCACAGCTTCATATGTACCACTTTGCACGTAGCTTACTGCTCTATATGCAGGTTATTATATGTGTCACATTACATTCACAAGGGTTAGGTGGCAGAGCAGCCTACAGGCTGAACTTCGCCAACTTATTGTTATTATTATTATTAACATAAACGTATAAACAAAAGACGAAGTGGATAATGGTTATACAGAAGGTAATCTATTTACAAAACCATACAAAGCGGTAACATAATAACAAATAACTTCAGGTTAGGTTAGGTTTAGTCATATTAGTCAATTTTAGCCACTAGCCTTAGTCCTATACATAAATAAATATATGTGTGGGAATGTACCATTAGGTAAGTTACATGACTATTTTAAGAATAAGCCTAATTTCTTCTCGGCTGGCTGTTCCTATTTCAATTATTGTTGACTGCTGTTCATGCAGCCATCATTGATACATAGCAAATTTCCCAGATTTTAAATATTTTCAACCAAGATTTCCTGCTTTTCCAAAAATGCCGGAGAGGATTCAAATTAGATAATCTTGTGCTGGTAAGCCATAATGCGAAGAGGATGAACCACGTGAACACAACAGTTGTACAGTCACGGACACTTCTGGGTTGTAATGATCACATTGAAAGTCAATGGAGGTATAACAACCCAGAAGTGTCCGTGACTGTACATGCACTACAAACAAACAATAATCTAACAACAAAAACACATTACATTCAGCACTGCAGTTACTATTAGAAAACATTATAGAAATACTCACGGTACTTCATTGTCGGGGTTCTCCAAATCCATCCACTTCTTCACTTCCTGCCTGTACTTGGATACCTGCTCGCTAGCTCCGAAAGAACTCCTTAATCTTCGTACGTTTCTCCTCGCCTCCTTCCTTGATGGGGAATCCCCTTCCTGGTCGTCTTCTCCCAGCTTCTGATAGGCTGGGTTTGACAGGTAAATGAGATAATTCTGCAAAGCGTAGCCATATAAGAACATAGATACACAATGTATGTATAATTCTAAAAGATATCTCACATTTGCTTCAAGACAATTTTAATTTCGACCGCCTCCGTGACGGAGTGGTTAACACACCGTGCTACGACGACAGAAGTCCCGGGTTCGAATCCCGGCCTTGATATGGGTATTCCTTGTAAGTGTCCCTTCATCAACTTCATCATATAATCACTCATTATCATCTTCGCGATTAGCCAAAAGTGACCGAAAGTGAAATAAAATAAACCCAATCAATGAATCAATCAACAATTTTAATTTCACTCATTGAAGTCATTTTTCATTTTTCTGTTGTTAGCGCGACGGTGAGGATGAATGATGATAAAGTAAATGGTGTGACAGGACAGCCACTGCTATTTAGCACTGCCGTGTATATGCAGTGCTGTAGGTTCGTACGTTCTTGATTGAAATACACAAACCACATAAAAATATCATTATAGATACATAATATATACGTATATATTGATATATATTGTATATATTTTACATTATATATATTATTAATTACTAAATAAAATGTACCCAGTGAAAATATTTGCAAGTGAAATCTGCTAAATTTGAGAGGAACAATATTACCCTAATCCGTTCACATTCGACGCCACTGAACAGGATTTATATTCCACTAAAGCAAGAAAATTATTAAAAATATTACTTGTTTCATTATCATTCTATTAGACTAATAGCAGTAAAAATATAGCATTTTCCAAACCACTGTTATAAGTTTCACTAAAGAAATATCAATTTGCTGTGTATTAAATTTTGGAAAACAGCTAGAAGGTAACTATTGAATGACAAATCTTGGCCAATTGTCATCTATTAATATCATTTTTAAAATTTACACTTTTGGTAATGGCTCGTGTTTCTCAAGAGCAACAAATTAATAATTGCATTATTGCTACTTAATTGAAATACACATTTTCAATTATCTCCCTGCAAGTACGAAACTGAATATTAAAATAATACAACGACGCTACTTTATTTAAATATTTAAATGCAAATACATTTTAGAGAGAGAGAGAGAGAGAGAGAGAGAGCATAACTGGAGTCAGATAGGGATAGAAACAGCCATAGAGGGAAGCAAGAAAATGAAATTAAAATTTTAAGTAGGTAGAAAAATGTCTAAAGCTATATACGTAAGCACACATGAATGGACACAAGTCCATTGCAAATTGAGCAAGATCTTCAATCATTACGAACTTTAGGAAAGAGTTGTGCTTCAAACTTCACATTCGCCAATTATTTAACTATGACAATACCTTGTAATGCTCCCAAGCGTCTGTACCGTCAATGGACATGCCCAAGTGAAATGCCATTACGAACGCCATAAACCATGGCTCGTCGGTGTCCAAGTCCCTCCTAAGGAAAAGCTGCAGTCGAAGGTGGTAGGCAAAAGAGAGGTCACGTGACTTGCCCAGGTAGGCAGTGTTGTGGATCAGCTGGGCACGAGTCAGGGCGGGGATGTTCTTGAAGTTGTCGCTGTTCAAATACCGAGTGATCAGGTCCCAGTTGTCTGTGTCGTAGTTAACGTAGTAAAAGCCTGGAAGAATACAACAATGCCGTGAAAACTGAATACATAAGTTGAAAGATCCTTCATACAATTCTCTAGTATAAAAACACTCATGATTTATTTTTCTTGTTGTACATATTCGTTGCATGCTGGAATGATTTCTCTTGTAGTCTACGGTTGTTTCAAGCATCAAAACACAGTTTAGTGAACTAAAAATAAATATCTGATGAAAGGAGAGTGTGTTCTCCTGAAATGTCACAACAAAAAAATTGTTTTTATGATTGTATCAACCGTAAACTACAGGACAAATAAAAAAAATCATTACGTTAAAACTAAACAAAGTGTGTACAAAGACGTACATCAGACGGGTCGATAAGTTTTGATTGTTTTATATACAGTATGTTGCGTGTTAACAAAAGTTGCCCAGTGGAATTTTGGTAGAGATCCAATAGATGCATTCGGTGTGGAAAGGGGCTTTTCTGTATCAATGAACCTAATAACCGACGACTGATTTTGGGGAGAACATGTTTAAAAAATGGATGTTTAAATTGTGATGTCAGGTATAAATTTGCCATATTTATTAAATATAATATTGCATTAGGTGTGTGAACGAATAATGTATTTATGAACCATGAAGAACAAAGAATGATTGATTTGTTATTTTACTTTGCTTTTCTACCAGTTTTAACTAATTACGAAGATGGGGATGAACGGGATTAGATAAAATTGTTGAAGAGACAATCACAAACACACTAGGACAGCACAAGCTCCAAAGAGGAGAATACTGACCGTGAGTTCAGACGTTAGAGTCTCGATAATCTGTAAAATGCAGTCCAGGATAACAAAATGAAAGAGAAACTATTTTTGAAACTTGCCATGGTTTGCACACTCTCAGCGATATCTATGAAGAGTTTCGTAGGTGAAGCCTCCCAATAATATCCCAATTGGTACAATAGCTTCTGAATTCTATTTCCATAGCACAATGATAAGAAACAAATTCACAGAGTAGTTATATGACCACACAGCGATATAACTCACCTACATACTCAGGATTAGCAAGGATGAAGTTATTGCTGTCTGGAAGCCCTGTCTGGATCTCCTGTTCCTTCTCCCGAAGGAAGACTTTGGCTCTTCTGTCGTCAAATTGAAGCTGGTCTTGAGTTGCGAAGGGCACAGGAATAGTCCACAAGATGTTCTCATCTTCTACCTTGTACTCAAACTCAATGTAGACTTTCTGGAACGAGAAACGTACGTCGGTATCTGAGTTTATTTCATTCACTTTCTTTGAGTTGGGTCCTCATCTTTAAATATGCACATCTGAAAAATTTTCCTTATGTCTGCAATCGAATCTCAGGTATTCCGACAACCAAACGAACACTTGCAACCTGTCACCATATTTGTCACAGTCAAGAATTGTCAAGAACAACTGTTAAGAACTATAGTAAACTGAGAATTCGCAACAAATATGTTAACAGAAAATATTGTTTCTATTTGTGCAGAAGTTCTCAAAATATATTTCAAATATCTTGCAAAATTTGTAATACGAATTACCTTAAACACTACAATTTAATATTATATATACATAAACATTGTGTATATATGATGCACACACACACACATTTTGCATATGTCTGTAAGTGTGTCTATGCATTCTAATTCCTTAATCTATACGTTGTAAGCAAAGTAATGTCCATAGCTTATAATTAAAACATGGAAGCTTATTTTACCTGACTCAACGTTGCTGTGTTGTTGTCGTAGTTTCTGTTGATGGTGACAATAGGAAATCTAGCGTAGTCGCTCCATGTGGCTGCCATGTCAGCCAATGATATCTCCTGCGGTAATGTTCCTTCCTCGTGACAAATGTCATCGTAAATTTGCCAGAAATACTCCTTGGTGTAGGTCGAGAATTTCCTGGTGAAGAGAATTGCTATTATAACTTTTGTAGTGAAGTTCATATATGATCCTGAGTATGTGTACGACAGGCAAAGAAAATGTGAGAAATCGGTATTAAAAAAAAAGCACGTGGAGTACCATGAAAAGTGGTTCTACTCACCAAAACGAAACTAATCTGAAAATTATTGTTTTAAATTGCGAATGCTATAATGTGCATATTTCATCAACAAAATGCATTAGTATCTGTAGCCTATATGCTTTACAGACAAATTTAGCCAAACCTTGCATCATTTTTCGAGCGTCACACACGTAACACTTTTTCAGAAATGCTTCTCGTGCATTTCGACGTGCAAACCTGTCATGTCAAGCTTGCTGTAATTTTGACACGTGGTAACCAGTTGGCTTGATTCAAGCCAGATGCAAGGTTACATCTTGCCAAATGCTTTTAGCAATCTTCTTCACTTTACCTGAAAAGATTGAAGCAAGCCAACAGTGTTATCTAGGATAATGCTAACAAACGAAATACGTCATTCACGACATACAACCGGCTTTAAACTAGAGAAACAGAATATATACACACATTGGAAGAGACTGGAATAAGTAGATGATGAGGAATACAATGATATATATATAATGAAAATACATATGCAAGAAAACAATCTGAATACTTACTTCTCTTTGATCAGCCTCCTAAGCGTCTTCTGGTGGTTAACTGGAGAAAGGGTTTCGTTGTACATAGACAATGTCACTCGTTCTGAAAAGTAAGGAGCAACATTTCGGATAGATATTATTTTTTTAATGCTACACAGTCACACACAGGACTAAATATAAAAGCAGTGACACGGCGATCAAATTTTAATCACTCACAATTTTGTGATAACCGATTCTTAGATTCAGAATTCTGAGACACGGTATGATTTCAGATCATGTTGTCCCTGAACTGTCATAGTGGGATCATATCTGATCTTATGCAGCAGCAGTCCTGAAACATTCTGATCAAACCTTGTATACTTGTTTCTCCTGAGAATTGACTATACGTCAGTGAATTGTACGTATGCATTGTGTCAACATTCCCTAATAATGTTCAATTAACACAAAATAAATAATTTTAAAGAAATTACAATCATTAAAACTGTTGAAGACTAGCACGGGAGCGACCAGCAAACCCAGTGTCGCAACGAAACAATGTCGTGAAAACTTGTCAATTGTTGCTTCAAAACCGTCACCTTTCGCTAAGACCGTCAACAGACGAGGATATCATCAGCAAGGACACAGTCAGACAGATTGTAGTTCAAGATTTGAGAAAACAGAAGGTTTATTCGCGCTGTGATCCACACTTTTTTCTCCAGTGCTAAAATATTGATTGACTGATTGAGTTTGTGTTTTAAGTCCACTTTATGCACAGTAAGGCTAATCGGTACTGGACCTACAGCTTAAAGTGGGACCCGAACCACTATGTGCCTCAACCGGGTATCGAACACGGGACCCCTCAATTACAAGGCAACGACGCAACCACTGCGCCATCGAGGAGGCCTCAATGTTGAAAGACTAAGAAACTGCAGGTTGCCGAGATTTGATTGCCACAGTTTTTTTGGACAAAGTGCTTAATCACCCTCCGGATTCGCCAGACTTAGCACCCGCTGATTAGCTGATTACCTTTTGTTTCCAAAAGTGAAATCACACTTGAAGGGGTATCTTAATCGATTTCGGTCATCCAGAAAACCGCAGCGAACACATTAAACACCAATGCGAAGGGTGACTTCTACAGAGACATCCAGGATCTGTATGAACGTGCAAATCACTGTGTATAGTTAAAAGCGATGTATGTCGAAGGATAAACAATAATAGGGGTATTTCATTAATTCAAACAAATATTTTATATAACACCTGTTCTAATCTTAGTAAATGCGCAGTGTACGTACAAGAGCTGTATTGACATTCTTGCCAGGCTATCCTCTTTCCACTGTTAAAGCAAAGTCAGCGAAATCAAGTCCACGTGACTTGCGAAAAATCTTATTGGTTAATTTCTAATGCAGGTGTTTTACACGTATGAATGTAGTGAGAATGACGAAATCGTACCGCTTGTGGTATCTGTGGACAACCGGAATTATAGGAATTAACTCAGAAAATTTCACACTTCTCGTTCTGTCTATATAAACAGCTGCGGTACACATAAATAGGATGAAGCTAAACCGATTTCAGAAATGTACAGGGTTATTAAAAGAGCACCCCATGGTTTCTTTATTATATTGGGGTGAATTTATGGAACATATTTTAATTATATGGGGGTGCATCTCTGCCTAGTGTTCAAAGTTTTTCTTCTAATAGTATGGCACACAGCTAACCTCATACTTAGCCGCTAGGAGTGTGCAATGGAAGACATTCTGGGTCTTGCAATACCACGAAAAAAGTCTGTTGTGACCGTACGGCGACAATGGAGGGCGACATTTCAGAACTGAGAAAAGCATTCGTAAGTGGTACAATCATTTCGTAGCTACTGGTTGTTTGTGCAAAGGGAAATCCAGAGACCGACCATCAGTGTTTGCTTGGTTGGTTTGGTGTTTTAAGTCCACTTTATGCACAGTAAGGCAGTAAGGCTAACCGGGACTGGACCTACAGTTTGTAATATTCACAATTTCTACCTTTCACTTGCGAATATTCCACGTACGATATGGTACGGATATAGACCTTATTTGTTTAAATAAGCTCTCAAATAAACTCTATAGACGGCAGCACTACGGGTTTGGAGCTTCTCGCCGTCAAGCGGTGATAATGAAAACTACTTCTCCCCCCTCCCCCTTTTTTTTCTCCCCGATGATTCCGATCGCGGTAACCTTCAGTTCGCAACCAGACTTCCAAGCAGCAACTCAGGAAACCGTCGCCTAGAGTGCCTGTTCCTTTGAGTGCCCACCAGGACCATATCGAGACGGAAGACTTTTTCTTACCGGCTACGCTTCCGGACTCAAGTGGGAATTTTCGGCTGTAGTAATGGGTACCCGGAACGGACGAGAGAGAATGATCTTGAAATCCTGTAGTTTGCTTGCTTCAGAACTTTTATCTGCGAACTCGCATTTGACGTCCCATTCCCCCCCCCCTTTTTTGTGGTGATAAGCGAGCGTAGTGTGTTGATTGCATGAACAGTAACCAAGCCTAATTGCCCCCCAAAGGGAATTGACTTAAACGTAGGCTACATAAAGTGTCGGACATACGAACGTTACCCACGTGGAATAATGACTGTAATATGGGATACTCAAACGCGACGCCTTTTGACTATGCGAGCTATCATATGATGGAAGGTCCTCTTCATATTTAGAGTGCAGCTTATGAATCGTTGGGGAGCTTGTTAGAATCTTGCGCTTATTTATATTACCCTTTTTCATGATTCGAACGTCGCAACCCTCGCATTACCAACCTGAATTAAAACTTACCTAAATACCAATATAGTAGCATCAATACCCGAGAAATTATACCATTACGAAATAATAATTGTAAATTGTTAGAACTGTAAGTATTTTCACGCAAATAGCGTGGCGTGCTATATTGCACCTGTTCTGAATTTTGTCCTCTTTGAGTGACATGTCTGATAATGTTAAATCCAGAAGGATTTTTTTTATATTTGTTGTTGAGAAATAAATCAAACAGAAATTGTTAAAGATATAAAAAAATCGGCTTGTTCTTGTATGATTAAAATTTTCTCTGTTTGAATAAACATTTTTGAACGTACCTGATTAGACAGTTACATAAGCAAAGAGAATGGTGCCTCATATTAACAATTGTTCCCCTTCCCTTTTGGATTGTGTCTAATTAACCAACGGTAAATGTTGAAACGTCGCGATTAGTCCTTTTTTTTTGCGACGCCTTCGGGAGATTGACACGCAACAGTTGTTTGGTTTATGTTATATATATTTACTTATGCAAAGTGTACCTTTGTGTTTGCAAACTTTAACGGCCTTTTGATACATTAGGACAAGTGCCCTGTTATAATATAATTGACATCTATGCATATAGCCACTACCTTTTTCCCTATTTGTTTAAGAAAAGGCAAAAGAACGGAATCTTTTAGGATTACGCCCGTTCTCTTGGATTCCAGTGAATAATGGAACCTAACGCAACCTTTCTGTTGTCTGATTAGTGTTTGGGAACAATCACGTAGCAGGAACGTCGCGTTAGCTTGTGTTTTGTATCTCTTGTCTAGGTGCGGGTGCTGACAAGGGTAACTTTACCACGCGCTTCCATTACATTATTATTAAACTAATTCGGGTCAGTTAGCACCGCCCTACACAAGCTTAAAGTGGGATCCGAACCACTATGTGCCTCCATCGGGTATCAAACCCGGGGCCCCGTGATTACAAGGCGACGACGCTACAACAGCGCCATCGGCGAGGCCATCCCAACAGACTGTGGACCAGGGTTGTTAAAGGTACTGGAATCCATAAAGTCCAAGTTGCGTATTCTTTCATTTCAATGCGGAAATTGGACACTATTTAAAATGACCCTAAGAAAAGGTGCCTGGACCGTATTTAAATTAATTCGGAAGAAAGGTTCCTGGACCGAATTGATACTTTACAGATAATAAGGCTATTTACCATCCAGAACCCGTTTATGCTTGCTGAGTTTCTCTCCTGGACCGGAATTGAATTTATTTAATATTCCTGGACCCTGCTGTGGACCTTATCCCAACGAAGCCGAAAGAAATCAGCAAAAAGGTGCAAGTCGGAAACTTCACCTGCCACAAACAAATGTCTGGAGGATACTTCACAGAAAGCGGCTGAAGAAACTCAGTGTGATTTACTAAAAATCATCAAATTACATTACAAAAACTCTCAGATGTTTTCTACTCATGTACCTTAAGTTTGCAATGAACAGAAACCAAGGAGTTACTAATGAATAGCCCTGTGTGTATATATATATACATAAAAATGCTTTCATACCATGTCGTGCTATCCACTTTGGTTCCCGCGATATGTCTGACACATCCTCGTCTCCATAAGCAAAGAACAATGCGTACATGTCCGTCATTTCCTTGTGCATGCTGGGAACTGCCTACATGGAAGAATGTCAAGTTAGCACACTAGAATTTGATAATAGAAGATTCACAGAAAATGCAAAAGAATATGTTAATAATTATAAACGTAAATAGGAATTGTAGCTTTCCTGGCTACGTGATTCCAACAAGTGTTCTCGGGTTACCACCATGTTAAATTACAACGTTTCGAGCACATACATTGTTCGCATCATCAGGGAATGTAAGAAATGGAGACCAATGTAGGGATAAGTACACGACTATGATGGCACGGAGTTTGGACGTTGCCTTCCTATTGGCTCGCCTTGGATCCCGGTGTTCTTATTGGCACATGACACAACACAATTCAGAGCGAGTCAATAGGAAGGAAACGTCCAAACTCCGCCCCATCATAGTCGTGTGTTTAACCATAAAATTGTGTCCATTTATACATTCCCTGATGACGAGAGCAATGTATGTGCTCGAAACGTTGGAAGATAAAGCCGATTTAACCTGGCTGGCAACCCGAGAACACTTGTGTGAATTATAAACGTGTCATAACAATTAGTTGCACAGTCGTGGAAAGAATTACTTCAGCTTAAGACTACTCGTATTAAGGCTCTATGGGGGAAGATTTTTTTCGTGACTATACATATGGTCCTAGTCATATCTTAGTAGCTATGGTCATTGCAATAGAGCCCCAAATTAATCGTCCACACCAATGAACTTTGCTATATCCTTAAGTTGCACTATTGGACTTCATCCGAAGCAGACAATGGAAATTCATTCTTCACGACACTAACTTTATAGTATGAGAAAATAATTACTATATCCACTTACCGCGTATTGAGCTTCGACGGCATGCAATAAGGCTAATCCATCTTGGAGCTTCACGTCGTCCCACCAATCAGAAGTCACCAGTCCTCCTAGCCATTGGCCTGCTAGAACTTTTGCAAGGTACAACTTTTCAAAACTTTCTAGAAATTTTGCAATGTGCAAATCCTTAGAACTCTTATATTCAATGTTCCTGTCGACAGACAACGTATTCATTCACAATGCAAGATATCACAATACACAAGTTTAAATAGTTCGAAAACAGGATATTTTTTTTCCAAAGACTGATGAAGCCAATCTCGTTCTTGTCTCTAGGTTCGAGTCAATAGTTACAAAAACACACTTGTGATCAGGGTGGATATAAATCGTGATTTTTATTTAAAAATCATTATTGATTATTCATTTAATTAAATCAATTTTTTTAAATTTAAATCGATTTCTAAAAAAAATAACAAGTTTAAAATTGCTTGTATGGCTTTTGGCACCATATATATTCCTTTTCCGGAATGTCTGGAGTAAAGACTTGCAGAGGCGAAATATTGTGGGCGGGACAAGACTAGGTGGGGAAGGGTGCAGAATACACAATTTCCCTAGTAGGCTTGCGAGCTGTCATGTTTACTACAGAACTACTTGAGCAGTCGAGTCGCCCCTTCCGGCGATAGCCCTCCCCTCGGCGCGTTCATTGGGCAAGGCACACACCCGCAACGTGTGTTCAGAACGCGTTCGCGTTCTCTTACACCAGACATTCCGGAAAAGTAATATAGATATATGTTTCCATAGAAAGGCTGTTTCTACTAAATGGCCCTGCAAACAGAAATTGAACAGTTTGATTAGAGCAAATAAGAAATTATATGTAAATATGCATTTTTCTGTTTCTGGTACTATGTGTATAAATCAACTCTGAAAACTTTTGTTAGGTGTGTTAATGAAACTATCATACATAGTTTCGTTAACTTTTCCTCCAGTGAAAATAAAACATTTCGGATTTACTATATAATTGTAACTTAAAATATTTTTTATAGTCTTTGAAGTTAAATTTTGCACTTTTTTTTAATGGTAGTTTGCAAATTATCAGCTGCCATATTTTTCTTACAGTTTAATGATAATGACAGTATTTACGGTTTAACATGATAAGTGTTTTGTATATTTTTCTACATAAATTGTTTGCTAGTTTGGTCTACAAATATTATTGAATTTTAAATCAAGAGAAATTTAAGTGTTTGCAGTTTACATATTACATTTCCTCTCGTATGAGCTTCACCCTATCAGTACAAATATTTAGATTCCTTTCTTTTCCTTTCTTTGAGTTTGATAAACACCACTAAATGATTATGAGATTAATGTACTTTCTCCAGAAGTGATTCTGATATCTACAAAATCATTATGTACATTATTCTATAAATTATTTATTTAAAGTGATTTAAATCAGTGATTTCTATAAAAAAATCACCTGACTTAAATCTTGATTTACATTGCGATTTATATCAACCTGATTTAAGTCAATTAATTGTGATTAAAAATTTACTACTTAGGTATTTGGACATTAAAGAACAGTCATATAACACATTAAGTATAAGGAATCAGCCATCGCCTTTGAAATGTCTAAGAGCTACTCTACCAAGAAAGGAAAAACCCTTTGGAGCTGTTCTGGAATTCTCACAATCGTGCAGAACACGCCACTAAGGAATTGCTCTTGCAATTACTATAAGCAAAATTCAAGGTCCTATAAATAAGCAGGTAAATATCTAATAATTCTGTGAATGTTAGTGACAATTGTTCTTCATTAGCATGCAATGTTAATAGGATATTCTCCAACGTCTAGTGCTTTAAACTGAACTTATTCCAACAAGCTCTTATCTCGTCTTCAGGTAAAATTTATTTTTGCCAGTGGTTGGAATTGAACCTCTATTGATACCTAGTGTTAGAATAAGTATAGTTTAAAGCACTAGCCAATGGATACTGTCTAATTAACATTGCATGCTAAGGTAAATATCTATTCCGTGTGTCTGAAGAAATCGCATACTAAAGTATTTTGTTTTAGAAATATCGCACGTTATAGGCCACAATAGTCTCTTACACATAGCCACTTTCTCTTTCTCTTTCTCTTTTCTCCTCTGCTTCTCGTTTGGCTCTCATCGTTCTCTCTCTCCCCTCTCCTTACTCCTCAGATTTTCTCTTCCTTTACATTTTTCAGCTTCTTTTAATCTATCTCCTTGTCTCATTTTTCTGTTCTCTTTCTCTCCTCCCACATCTCACTGTGAGAGCATGTGTCTTCCCATCTTTCTTTCTTGACATACTTCTCTCTCTTTCTGGTCTTGTCTCGTTTTAACAGAGGCCCTTCTTCTTGTCCTCTGTCTCGTATTGTCTCATTTGTCTTGAAAAGATCCTACCTGCTTCGGTACGATTCTTGTGTAATCGGTTTTTCAAATTATAAATGTGGCACGGTGTTTTGGTACGACGTTCTTTGTTAGATTAACACCATGGGTGTTGTTTGTGAGTCTCCCTGCATCAATTCATCATATCATCACTCGTCTTCATCTTTCCAATAAGCCAAACATAGCTGAGAAAATAAAATAAGCCAAATTAATCAATATGTACAAAACAACGAGAATGTAGGATTGAAATTATTAGAAAATAGTTTTGTTTGTAATCGTTATGAAGTTAAATGTTTCAAACAGATCTCCTAGTATTCAGAGTCGTCGTTATAGTGCAAATAATAGTTACATTTAACATACTCTTGGCAATATAAAATCAGGTGCACTCAATTTGTAATTTCTTCATATCTCATCCTATACACATTACATGTCAACGATTTTACAGTTATGTAAAGCACACTCACTTCATGCTAGGCATTCCCCAACAGTCAAACGTCCAGTCAGACGTCCAATAACGCGATTCAGGAAGGAATAACACGTCCACTTTGCCCAGTGGATGCGGAGTATCGAAGTAGTTCTCGTAGTACTTGACGAGGTCCACCACGTACTCCGAAAGATACTCCTTGGTGTCGAGGGCTCCTTTGGGGGTCCACAGGGCGACGTTGGTCACTCCAGCCAACCTCTCTCTCTTCTCGAACTCCGTGAGGGCGATTCCAGCCATGTAGGTGGACATCGGAGGCGTCTTCTGGAAGGAGTCCAGCATCCAGCCTTCATGATCGGGGCTAGTTGGAGAAAACGAGGGAAAAAGTTACTCGATAAGATTTTATTACTTATACATTTCGTTGTAAAAGTGGCACATTAGGTAACCGCAGAAAAAAATTTCAAGTGTAATAATCAGCAAGTCTTGTCCTTGAAGTGTTCTATGTAGAAGTCCGTGTGATCTTATGTTTACAGATGCTCTTCTAAGATAGAAATGCTTAAATGGAGACCGAGAGAGGAAAAACAAAAATTAAAGACGTAAGACAGAAAATGCGTTGGAAACAGAAAGAAGATAAACAAAAAGCGATAAACAAATAGAAAAACGATAATTAAAAGAAGAGAGAGAGAAACTAAACAAAAGAAAAGTTAGAGAGGGAAACAGAAAGAGAAAGAAGCAAATGAAGAGACAAGAGAAACAAAAGAATGAATAGAAAATATAAGAAATGGAAGAGGTAAAGAGACAAAGAGAAATAAAAGCGGTAGACTAGCGAGTCACAAAAGGAGAACGAGATATAGGAGAACTAAAGATGTTAGAGAGAGAGGTAGGAGAAATATGACAAGAAAGTGGAGAGAAAAAATAATGGAAGAAATATTTACAAGAGAGAGAGAGAGAGAGAGAGAGAGAGTAAGTAAGAAGAGTGGATTCTACGACTGGGTTTCTAAAAAGAAAAAAATCACAAACGAGTAGATCGTCGTACACAAACTATTCGGATATCTTCAGATCCACTATGTGTTCCCCCCTTTCCCATTTTCCCCCGAGAAAGTCAGTGCAAATTTTCCGTTCTTTAGTAATGTGGATCAAATTGTAACAATATAAAACTTCTTTTGGTGCAATATTTTTGCAATGTAAGTATATGTTTTCAACAATAATTTAAAATATATCAAATTCTCATATACATACTAATCTGGGACAATAATTAAAACAGGAAGTTTATTGCTGTTGGTTTGATTTGATTTTTTAAGTCCACATTAATCGGGACTGGACCTACAGTTCAAAGTGGGATCCCAACAACTGTGTGAATCCACCGGATCCCGATTTTCTATTATTGATTTGCTTTATTTTACTTCGCTTTTTGTGCCACTTTTGGCTAATTTGCGAAGATGGGGATGAGTGATGATATGACGAAATTGATGAATGGACACTCGCAAATATCCATGCCCAGGCCGGGATACGAACCCGAAACCTCTGGCGTCTTAGCGCGATGTGCTAACCACTCGGCCACGGGGATGACCCACCGGGTATCGAAACCGCGAGAAAGTTTATTGCGGTAGCCACAGAAAAATGCAATGTCTCCCTTTCCTAGGAAAGATCAAAGCACATGTACAAACATCCTGTAGGCTCATCACACTTTTGTTCCTACATTTCTTATATCCTATAGAAAACACAAATTGCTTCACTTGGTTTTTTGTAGACGTGAATGATACAAAGAATTTATTTTTAAAAAATCAACTTACAGAGCTTGGGAAGAGGCGAGAGGTGTGTTGGAGAGGGCAGTGACGGTATCTTTCCTTCCGATGGAGATTTCAAACTCTGCTTTCAACTGGGGCTCATCAAAGCAGGGGAAAACAGTTCTGGCGAATGTCGGTCTGAAGTTGGATATCAGGAGAACCCTGTGAAGAGAATCAAGGGACCTTTGTAACACAGAACTTGCAATTAGAATTAATGTATCCATGACTATGCTATGAATGGCAATAAAAAAATGTGCATACATTTGCATATATAATTTTCTGTCAAATAGCACATCTTCCAAATAAGTTAAAAACTAAGAAAAGTTAATCAATTAAGAATTGGAACTCTGAAATTGAAAATTAATAGTGGGTATATTGTTTCCAATTGATTGACTGATACTATAAGGATGAAGTATGAAATGTGAATACTCACTTCATATCCCCGCTTTCATTATCCACATAATCCTTTCTATACCATCCTCGAGATATTGATATTTTCCCGCTGAATTTGATACTGATTTGGTAGTCCTTCCCTTCCTCCAATTCTCCGTCAAGATTGACGACTAAGAACTGTTCTCCAGTCTGGAACTCCACGCCGGAAACAGTGACTGGAGTCTCTCCGTCCTTCACCTGGACATTCTCCGCTGGAATCTCCAGATCCACGGCATGAAGAGTGATGTTGTTGGAGGCGGACAAACACTTGACCGTGATTACCACCTCTCCAAAGAAAGCGTCTTCTTCCGGTAAGGGTCTTATGTAGAGCTTGTAGTGCGAGGGAGACAGGTTTACTGGCAAACGAATGTCCTTCTTCGGGTTCTCAGTTCCACCGTTGATGGATCTCTTCAATCTGTGCAGAGGTTCCGCCTCCTCGACCAACGATCCCTGTGACTGTAGGGCAATTGCAAGTAGTAATAAGGGCAAGAAGACCTTGCTAGCCCACGACATGTGTCTGGTCTTCATCCTCTATCTTCGGCGAAAGACTTTAGTGCAAAGCGTTCTTGGAGACAATCTTCTCCAGCGATTGTTAACAATCTGCAAGGAATCATAAATAAGAACTAAAACATTCCAGCTACATGGTTGTATGACGCATGTTTGCATTGACTGAAACGCAACAATCATCTGACGCCTACATATTCTGGTCAGACGCAGGAAGAATGGACAACCGACAATGCACAGTTTACAAACTGCCCAAGGTCGCAGAAATTATTTATTCAAGGTGCATAAATAATCGCTTTATTAACGGTATTACTACTAGTTCCTTTCGGTTGATTATGTTTAAAACGACTTTAGATATTGCATGAATATTGATTGTGTCGATGGTACGCGACACCTCTTCCACGTCACGAAGTCGGCTGAAATTTGATAATTAATATATTTGTGTAGCTCAATCTACAACACTTCTCCCGGGAATTCAGACAAAGTGCAAAAATTCATACCAAATTTATATTCCTTTCTTGTCTTGCAAGTTGTAATTGACGGTTTCTGAATTGATGATTTAGATCAAGCTCGCATCTAAGTTTTAAGTGGCAGTTTCCAGATTGAAGATTTAGATAAAGTTCGCATCTAAGTTTTAATTGAAGGTTTCTCGATTGAATATTTTGATAAAGCTCGCATTTGAGTTTTAATTAATGATTTCTGGATTGAAAATTTAGTTAAACCCAAGTCTCGGTTTATAGTTACTTTCTGCATTACACTAGTATCTAAATTTAAGTTCTCACTTTTAGGATTTCGTTCAAGATCTTTGTATCTATGAATGTTGAATTCACCTGTATCTACCCAGAGTTTTTCCTCACTATGGTCAGCGTGTTGGTCATTCAAACTTCAGCAATGAGACTAGCAGCCAGCGACTCATTAGTGACTCGCCCCCCACCCCCATGACCCATCCGACACATCAGCGTCATATTCTGGAGCAGTCATATAGAGGTCAACAATTGTTATGGTGTTGAATACATTTTTTTTCATTACATGTGGATAACATTACCAAAGAGTTATCGTCTCACAAACAGGAAATGCACATTGGGGATTTTCTTCCGTCGCTGATGTTATCCAGTCACGATAACACTGTTCTACAAAGGTTTTTTCTCCTCATGTGAAAATAAGTTTTTCTGAAGGAATTTCGTATGGGAAATTCATATCCGTAATTAGAATTTCGCTATCAGGAATGCTTTATAGTTATATGGAAAAAAAAGAGACTCATTTTACTCAAATTCACCGTTCGTGATAAATGCATGGAAATGTCAGATGAGCAGCTGGCAACATCTGCTTCTGTTTCAGACGTTGGCAGTTCTTTTACTAAGCTACATGATGTACCTGCAAGTTATTGTCAAAATACTAAGCATTGTATTTGCAGCTCTTGTTTAAGTTGATATACTTTGTCTGTCGAAATCAACCAGGTAGCTTCTGCTACATCTGTGGAGACTTGGCCTTTGGAAGGCAGAAGTAGAGGATTCGATCTATCATGAAGAAGTACTACAAACATTACCTTGGAATCGACCAAAAAAATCTCCACCCCAGCACAAACGTTACTCAATTTAGGCAGACGTGCCTATTTTGAAACTGAGCACCTACTGATTGATCGCAACGACGTTAGTGGTTTAATGAACATTCATACGTTCTTCTGATGTCACAAAGAAACCTCTGAGATATTAGAAGCTACCTAACTAACTCTCTAGCTTCATAAAACCAAAGGCTTATGGCTGTAGCAACACAAGCCTTCCATCTGTCCCTATCCTAGGCAGGATCTATCCAATATTTTCCATCCTTACCGATTTCTTTAAGGTCCAGGGATATTAGAAGAAATCCTTGGAACTGAGCATAAGTGGAAGATAATTTGCGACTTCAAGATAGTTGCAATGATTTTGGAAATGCAACATGGCTACACAACGTACACCTGCTTCCTCTGCAAGTGGTATACCCGTGACAGAGGTAACACTACACAAAATGGAATTGGTCTCAATGAAATTGACAAGTAGGAGAAAAATTATACAGCGTGTGATGTTCCTCTTCCCCCTCTTCACACCAAGCTAGGCATTACGAAACAATCTGTAAAACTATGGACACAATTTGAAGAAGATTTAAGTGTATTTCAATCAATTTGCCTCGTCTTTCAACAGAAAAGAGAACAACAGGCGTTTTGTGGGACCTCAAATTAGAGAAGTTCATCAAATCCAGATTCTGATGAATGTATAACAGGCAAAGGAAAAAGAACATGGATATAATGTTATATGCAATACAAATTGCAAAAAATGTATTATATTTTTGAAAATAAGTATTATATAACAATTCTGTGTGCGAATATTGTCTCACATATCACATTTATAACATTTAAACATAATATACAAGGTTTCGAGAAAGGATGATCAAATTATTCCATGAGCTCAATCAGTATTCTTCTTAAAATTGCAAGCATTCTAGAAAAACATAAAAACACGATTACTCGTAAACTAGCCCTGACAGAGAAAATCTAAACACAGATTTGAAATCAGCTCAAAATTTGCAATAGGAATCAGAATTTTTTCCTCCAGAAAAATTAAAAAATGATTTATTTTTTATTTTTTTTGGAACAGTGTAATTAATTGAAGGTGGATGATGATAGTGACTGTGGCGTTGCCTATCGCACCAGAATCCAAATTACCATTGCCACAATGAAAGTAACAAGTAGGTCTGGTACAATGGGTCTACACGACTACAATTTACGTCCTTTCTTGTGTCTCATGGAAATATAGAAAATCTAAAGTCTGAAGCTGACGGAAGTGATGAAGAATCAGTTTGAAAGAAGGAAAGGGGCCAATTCAGTGCAAGGTGTAAAATGTGCCACAAAGTATATTTAAGCCGAATCTTAGATCGGAAGTTTATGTATATCTTTAATCCAGAAAGAAACACTTCAAACTTACACCCCATATTTATCTAAATCTTCAATACATAAACTGTCAATTTAAACTTAGATGTGAGCCTTTTCTAAATCTTCAATCCAGAAAGTGTAGAGTCAAACAAAAATCTGGAATATTTCAGGTATATTGAAGTCCTGAAACCATATCCATGGATCTGAATGTGAAGAAATTCATACATGCCAAAAATAATGGATTCAAGAACTCTTGGCGAAATTTAGAATTTGAGATCAGCCATCATTAACAGAACTCGCTAAACTTAGGATTCGATAGAAGTTGCGCTAAACACCATTTTTATGATTTGCTCTGGAAAGTTTATCTCAACCTACTTCAAGTTTACCGGACCTGGTGAATATTTTAATCCTTCAAAAGGGTTTAATCCTTCATTCATCCTCATCTTTGAGATTAGCCAAAAGTTGCAGAAAAAGCGGACATATCGGTCCAATTAATATAATATTTGGTATTTTATTCGAGATTGTTTGTTTCTGTTTAAAGCCAATTTTATGCATAGAAAGGCTAAATGGGACTGAACCTACAGTGTAAAGTTGGATTCGAACCACTGTGTGCCGTCACCTGGTATCCAATCCGGGACCTAAAGACTACAAGGCAAAAACGTTATTGGATTTCACCAAATTTCATATTTGTGATTCTTGCAGTGTATGAGATAGCAGGAGGCTCTAATATACAGACAGACGGTATTGTAACATGCAAGCAATTTATTTTGACATTTCAGTCCATAAAATATAACGAAGTTTCACTACAAGAAAGAAGTTATTTGGTGATATGTAGAATGTCCATACCAGTAAGTCCGTACATAATCACCATAATGTTCATAAAAAATAACCATGTTCTATATTATGAATGAAATTCCTTTAAATAGTGATAATGTAGTTGCAATTTGTGTCCAAGACAACATATGCAGCCTTTGAACAGACAAGAATCACCCGGTAGGACGTCGCCTTGTAATCAAGGGGTCCCAGGGTTAGATCCCTCGCAGTGCACGTAATGGTTCAG
Organism: Lepisma saccharinum; assembly: GCF_977018435.1. Lineage (NCBI taxonomy): Eukaryota > Metazoa > Arthropoda > Insecta > Zygentoma > Lepismatidae > Lepisma > Lepisma saccharinum. Next base: position 105,782,417 of record NC_139232.1, read on the forward strand.
GTTTCACTTGAAACTGTACGTTTAGTTCAGATTATCCTACCTGTTCATAAAGTAGATTCAACTTTGAGGGACTAAGCAATTATTTTTTTTTTATAAAGAGAGTCAACAGTATAAACTGTAGGTCCAGTCCCGGTTAACCTATCTGTGAAATTGAATTTACTGATTCATACAAACAAACTTTCCTCGTTTCAACGTTCTTTCTTCCTTATGGCTGTAACTAAACCTGATTACATTCCACCATGACACTTCAGGCTGACTCATTGTTGCCAGCCTAATGTCCAATGGATCACGAATATTTGGTCTGCGATCTTTTACCCGCCGCGCACTCTTTTCCACTAAACTCTAGTAGGCAAATCAACCGCATGCAAACGAAATTCTGATCTAATATGTACAGTCTCTTTAGTGCATGTTTCTGTACATACTTTCACTATTAATTTATGCCAGATTCAAGACTTCCCAACTCAGGAACTATGGAAATTCCAATGAATAGTCCCATCTCAGGAACTGATCTTTACCAGTTAGTTATTTCAGTTTAATGTCTTCTCACCTCAGGAAGTTTCTTACTAATTGTCTCGGGTCAGGAGGAGTTGCCGTTTGAAATAGTTGACATTACACACACTTGTGTAACTGCTAACCTAACCTACAAGTAAACGATCTGCAATATACTCAAAATATATTCGAGGAATGAAGAAACTCCAAGTAAAGCAAAGAACCTTTCCTAATAATGCATGGATATATTTCTATATATATATATATATATATATGCGTCCTCCTCCGTAGTCGAGCGGTTAAGGCGTTCACTCGTCTTGAGATCGTTCGCTGCGGGACGGCGTAGGTTCGAATCCGGCTCTGGTCGGAATTTATTCGGCCTACGTATAGGGCCGGTGGCAACCCACCATCGTGAGGAAATTGGGAAGCTCCGAGTGAGTGAGCGTAACCCGGTCGAGAAGACCTACAACAACGGCTGGGGGTTCGTCGGGCTGATCACCCGTCACCCCAATACTGGTCTAAGACCTCCACGCTATAACAGGTGACGGAGGAACAATGTGGGAGGGAGACCAGCAGTCGGTAGGTAAGCCAAGGCCCGCCAAGGTGCTGTAGAGCTGTAGGGTTATGGTTATATATATATGCAGATGGAGAACAGAATAATACGAACACCTGTGAAATTAGGGAAAATCTTTAATAATATGTTGTTGGACCACCATGTGACTGAAGTACACTTTGTATGCGACGTGGGATGGACGCATAGAAGTCATGCGCAATGTTTAAGGGAACATGGAGCCATTCTTCCTCCAGGGCAGTCTCCAATTCCGAAAGTATGGCTGGAGGCGGACTTCGAGCACGCAGTTTGGACTCCAAATATTCCCACAAATGCTCTACAGGGTGGCTCAAAAAGTCACTTAACACCCTCGGTAGAAGGCCACTGCAGCGTGCAACATGGAAATGGTGATGACCAATCATTGCCAGGCCAAGGGGTAACCACATTGACGCTACCCGCACGGTCGGCGGCCATCTTGAATTCAACTTCAGAATTTTAAATGGGAAGGGGGTGATATGATATATCTAATCAGGCTAGAATTTCACGAGAAATGGAATGGTGAAGGTTTTTTTTTATGTATCTTTAACAAGTAAAAAGTTATGACTGAATTCTTGTACCAATTTGCTTCTTTTCGAGATTTTACAAAAATGCCTTAAAATTTGTTTAGCGCATAGGTAACGCATCGAGATCAAAGTGAAATCTAGGAGAGAAGTTCGCATGCCATGCCATTGCATTAATCGGATACATCCATGAAGAGCTGTGCATTATGAATGGTTGTCGCGAACAATTACAGTGTGACGCTTCCATTAAATGAAAAGTCCTTCCTTGAAAAAGCTGCCGCTCCCCAGGAAATAAAGTCTGGACAAAAGGAAGGAGATGATTCCCGGAATGATCCGATAGTGTTTGGCGTTGATCTTCCCATGCAGAAAAACAACTGGTCTCACACCGTGCCAAGTTATCGCACCCCATACCATAATGGACCCACCTCCATGCTTCACAGTCGGCAAGAGGCAGTCAGAAACGCATCTCGGTGAGTTCTCCACTCATAAACGCGCCGGTGGTCTGAAATAACGTGAATGTTGATTCATCAGACCAGATGACTTGTTACCACTGCTGTGGGAACTAACTTCTGTCAGCTCTGCACCATTGGCGTCGCTTGACAGCATTACGTGATGTCACCAACGGCATACGAATTGCCACTGTGCAATGAATGTTTGCAGCATGGAGTTCCCTTTTGACAGTTTTGGTTGAAATGGGGTCCTGGAGATGCCTGTTCATTTCAGATGTTATCTCGGATAACGATTGTTTGTGCTTTCGGGCCACTATGCCCTTCAACACCCTCCTATCCCGAGCACCAAGCTTTGTCTTTCGTCCACTGTTGTGCTTTGAAGACACCATCTTACCTTGTGTTGTGTACGCTGTCATAGCGGCTGATAATGTGTTCCTTGCACACCCCACAAAGTTTGCGATTTCCGTCACCGTGGCTTCAGCTGAACCTGCTTCAACAAAAGACTCAAAAGGCATGGTAAAGCCAACTGCCCTAGGGGAGTAAACCCTAATTAAATCCACCCTGCGTTGGGCCAATCCTCCACGCAAGGATATTAACGGATTCAGATAAAAAAACAGGAGCCTCGGAATGGACAGTCAACACAACAACAACCGGACTGGAAAAAGGAAAACGAGAATGGTAACATGGAATATTAAAACTATATTAGGAAAAGAAGTTGAATTAGTACAGGAAATGAAGATACGTAAGATAGACGTAATGGGAATTAGTGAAGTAAGAAAGAAAGGAAATGGCATACGAAGGTTTGAGGAGGGATATACCTTGAGATATTCAGGTGTTGGACAGGGAAAAAGAGCAAAAGAAGGGGTAGGAATTGTAACAAATCAGGAATATGAAACAAAGGTCAGTGGCTGGGAACCAGTTAACTCAAGAATAATTGTAGATATAGAATATAAAATATCATATATCCAAGTATATGCACCAACAAAAGATGCCTCTGTGCTTGATAAGGAAGAATTTTATGTACAACTCCAGAGGACAGTAGATAAAGAAGTAATGGAGGGACGGTGTGTAATGATAGTGGGAGACTTAAATGCAAGAACAGGTAAAGATAAGAAGGTAGCCCATGGTAGTATGGGAAGCTACGGGGGAGAAAAAACATTGAATGAGAATGGCAAGAGATTACTGGAGTTTTGTGTAAAAATTCAGTAGCTTCTTGGAAACTCCTTCTTCCCAAATAAGGAGGCACATAAAATAATCTTCCAGGCTGAAGGAAGAAATGCTAAAAGCATAATAGACTATATAATATATACCAGTAGTATTAGGAGAAACATAATGGATGTTAAAGTTATAAGAGGTGCTGACCTTGGTACAGACCATAGATTACTAATAGTGGACACATGCTTCACGAGACCACCAAAGCCCAGAATGAAAAAATACCAAACCATTAAGATAAATGAGTTACAGAAAAAAGGCAAGAAGGAAGAGTATAAAGAACAGGTAACAGCCAGACTGACAGAAGTACCAGATGTAGAACAACTAGAGATAGAAGAAATATGGAAGAGAATTAAAAAGGCACTCATAAAAGCTGCAGAAGAGGTATGCGGAAAGAAAATAGTAGATACAAGAAAAAGGAAAACATCTTGGTGCGATGAAGAAGTGAAACAAAAAGTAAAAAACATAAAGGAAGCATGGAAAAAATATATTATGTCTCAGACAGAAGAAGATAGAAGGAAATACATTGAAAAAAGAAATGAAGTCAAGGAAATAGTGAAGGAAGCTAAAATAGCATCCTGGAAAAAATTTGGAAATATGGTTGAAGAGAAAGCTAGAGAAAAGAATACAAGGCAATTTTGGAAAGTTGTAAAGAACTTGAGAGGAAAATATGGAAAAACAATAAGAACTATTAAAGATGGAGATAAATTGATCACAGAAAAAAAGGATGTGTTGAATGTATGGCGGAAACACTATGGTGAAAAATTCCGGAAAGAAAATAATAACCCAGAGGAGGTAGGGGTGATATATGGACCATACATGGAGGTACAACACTCAGATATAGAAGGGGAAATAAAGGAACAAAAATTACAAATAGCAATAGAACTGATTAAGAAAGGAAAAGCAGCAGGATCAGATGGAAATAATATCATTATCCCACTATATAAGAAGGGCAGTAGCTATGACTGTAATAACTACAGAGCAATATGCCTCTCATCAGTCGCTTATAAATTATACACAAGGGTACTAGAAAGACGTCTCAGGAAATTGGTGGAGGAAGATATGGAGGAGGAGCAGGCAACATTCCGCCCTAAAAGGCAAACACGAGACCATATATATACAATAAGAACGATTATGGAAAAAAGAATTGCCAAGAACAAGGACACATATCTAGCTTTTATAGATCTAAAAGCTGCTTTTGATTCAGTCCCTAGGCAATATGTATGTGAAGCATTCGAGGCAAAGAAAGTACCAGTAAGATTTTTGAATCCAATAAAAATTGTATATAATAATCCTGTAGGAACAATTAGAGTAGATGGCGAACACTCAGGTGAATTTGACATTGAGAAATGCATAAAACAAGGAGACAGTCTCAGTCCAATCCTATTTGTCTTTTTAGACGAAATTGCTTAAATATGCAAACGACGAACACATAGAACGAAAATAGGTATGTGGAGATTAAGGCCAGTATATATCCAAGCACTATTATATGCTGATGATATCGTACTGATATCAGATACACCTGAGAGACTTCAGCAAGAAGTGGAAGAATGGTATGAAGAACGTAAAAGGAAAGGCATGAAGATTAATATAGAAAAGAGTAAGATCATGCGGGTGACTAAAGAGGACAAGGAAAATGAAGTCCTGAATATAATATGCGAAGGGAAACAACAAGAGAAAGTTGAAACATATGAATACTTAGGAACTCTTATAAGTAGCAGTGGGAAAATTAATCAAGAGATAATGAATGGGACAAAGAAGGCAGAATCAGCATATTATCAAATGAGTAATACTTTAGTGGGAAAAAGAGAGATCAGTACAAAAACAAAAATGCAACTCTACAACTCAATTGCAGTTCCCATCATGGGCGATGGCACAGAAAGCTTAGCACTCCAAGATAAACATCTAAGTAAATTTCAAGCAATAGAGATGAAATATCTTAGAAGAACAGTGGGGAAAACTCGAAGAGACAGAATAAGAAATGAAAGAATAAGAGAAGAGGTAAAGCAAAAGAAGACAATGACTGAAGTAGTAGAGGAACGCCAGCTGAAGTGGTATGGACATGTAAATAGAATGAATGAAGATAGGAAAGCTAAGCAAGCGATGGAGATGAGGGTTGAGGGTAGAGTGGGAAGAGGCAGGCCAAGAAATACATGGGAAGATAGAAGAGAAAATATAGGATTAAAATATGGAAAAACTAAGAACGAAAAGAGAAGAATGAGTCGAGACCGGACGGAGTGGATGAGATGCACAGAACGAGGTACCAGACGCTTAACGGCATAAGGGAAGGGAAGAAGAAGAAGGTTGAAATGGGGTCCTGGAGATGCCTGTTCATTTCAGATGTTATCTCGGATAACCATTGCTTGTGCTTTCGGACCACTATGCGCTTCGACACCCTTCTATCCCAAGCAGCAAGCTTTGTCTTTCGTCCACTGTCGTGCTTTGAAGACGCCATCTTACCTTGTGTTGTGTACGCTGTCATAGCGGCTGATACTGTCCTCCTTGCACACCCCACAAGGTTTGCTGTTTCCGTTACTGTGGCTTCAGCTGAACGTGATCCATGCCTCTTTGAAACTCTCAAGTCTGACATTGCAGCGTCTCTTGAGAGCTACGATAGATGAATGCACCACCAATGACTGCTGTCGACAGACTAATACCTTCTCCTTCACGGCCACTAGGTGGCAGGCATAAGTGTGAGGTGGTGCTGCTGTACTGCGGGTGTAAAATGTGGCATACATCTTCACAGGTGTTCGTATTATTTTGTCCCCCATCTGAATATGTATATATATGGGTCATTCATTCCATGTCAAATCACGCAGGAGTTGACCATCATAGTCACCGATTTTGATGATATTTGGTATACAACTTTGCCTTGCTCCAAAACCGATACCTGTGAACGGATTTTGCTGAAATATGATTATTACGAATTATATGAGGGTTGTTCAAAATTTCATATTAGAGCAACATGCTCTTTTCAATTAAGTATATAAATATAAAAATAGTATCTTAAGTATTCAGTTCATCTAAAATTTAAATTAAAACTTCTAACAAACATAACCCAATATTACAATATATAAACTATTGATTCGAGAATATTTTTAAGACTGCTAACTATAGAAGCGGCGATTGGGTGCCAAAACTTAGGGGATGGGGGAAAGTGCATTTAATTTTCTTATTAGACAAGACTTAGCATTATGAGGCCATAGTGCGAGGCCAGAAATTGGGAAAAAGTTGGTGGTATTTGCCCCAAGTCCCCCCAATCGCCATCATTGCTTCTAACTCACAGATATTCTCATAAAATAATATCAGTAATAATTTTTTTCTCGAACAATCACAACATTCTTCGTTTTCCCCATTCATTTCTTGGCTAACACAGAAGTTTTCACAACACGCCCACATCTCGTTCCCACGAACGTGGCTAAAAATTTGGAAAACAGTAACGTATAAATTAGCAATAACAGCACAAAATTAAGCCAATTATCAAGTGGAATATCATTTGTCCCTGAACAGTAAATATATATATCCTTTAGCGCGACACAAATTAAAAGTCTCATCATAGGAACACTGCAGCTCCGTTCATTGCTGATGCAGGACAAATTTCAATCTCATTTTTCTCCCTTATATCAAAAAAACACCTCGATAAAACTTTCTCAGTATGAAGAGGAAGGATGGTTGTTAAAATATCCAAAATTGAGAAAAATCGATATGGGGGAGAGTGTTTTGAGCTGTTCAAACTTGAAATTTGAACATTTGAACATAGTGTTCAAATTTTACTAAGTTTCAATATTTTATCCATCTCATAATATGCAACCATCTTTCCTCCTTACACGAGGTCAAGAACGCTTCTGTATTTTCATTCGTTCCCGAGATATGCTTAATTGAAAAGAGCATGTTGCTCTAAAATGACATTTTGAACAACCCTCATATAATTCGCAATAATCATATTTCAGCAAAATCCGTTCACAGGTATCGGTTTTCGAGCAAAGCAAAGTTGTGTACCAAATAACATCAAAATCGGTGACTATGCGGGTCAACGCCTGCATGATTTGACATGGAATGACCCATATACATATACATACATATACATATACATACATATATATATATATATATATATATATATATATATATATATATATATATATATATATGATACATATTATACACACACACACCCCCACACGCAGTATTCCAAGGTAACGTGCAGCAACGATAAGATCCTCTCAAAAACCTTATCTTTCTTCTCCCCCTTCACTCTCGAGGTAGGGGTTGCTGGGTTCGGATCATTCTACTTCAAACATTCCATATGAAATTATCAGTTCTTGAATTGTGAACTTTCCCCCCATGGCGTGCAGATTCGTTAATCTCGGTCGGACAGTAACAGCACCTGTGGTAAATCTAAGGATCATTTGGTGATAGAAAAAATTGTACTGAAGTGCAAATTGTTTATTCAACATATAAAACTAAACTTTATTTATACAAAAGTACTACACAAATACTGCTTACGTGGCACATAGCCTATAATTATATCATGTACCAATTGAGAGCATGTACTCGTACAATTATAACAGCAGTTAGTATTGTACTTTCTCATTGAAACATTACACAAGAAACGATGAAAAAGTTCATCGGTGGATAACAACTTTGAATACAAATGACGCCCGTTGGTTGTAACGTCACAATTGTTACAATTAAAGAATACTATGGAAAACCTGAAATCAAAAACATTTATAAGTCCTCGTCTTCGAATTTCTGGTTAATTTCGACCAAAACTTCTTTAATTTCAGAGGCGATGTCTTGTGTCCTCGGAACCTGTACCTTTAGTTTCTTAAGTTTGGTTTCAACTAAGTCTTCAGCCACACCAAAATCTCCTTTATGGTCCTCGTATAGTTTGTTCGCCTGCAAGCAAAGCAACGGCTGGTTAGAGATTATCGTAAGGGTAGACACTGACATTTTGTAAGGAGGTCCTCAGTGACATAATTTTCACTCGTTTTACAGGTGGAGTAACATCACATAAAGGGCTTTGATTTTCTGGATATTAGTAGCATTGCAAGTAAGTTAACAAATGTCCTTGATTTTATGTTCAATAGTCATAGGATATATTTAACTTGAAGAAGGAAATGTATTCAAAAATTAAAAAGTTCAGCTAATCGGGACACTGAAGATGAAATATTTCAATGCTATTTTTGAATTTGCAATTATTTTTATTATTATTCCGTGTTCATTTACGGATATGCTGTTAAGTGTAGGCTTATATGAAATTCTTTGTTTTTATTTTAATTCTGTATTCATTCTCTTTTGTTTATTGTATATCTATGTATGTTATTAACTATGTAGGCAATGACAAAGCTAGATGATATAAGATCCTATGGCTGACCTTTGTCAGCTAAACGAAGGAGAAGGTACATGCAAGGACTCGAACCTGAGAGCTACGGCTCACCATGCAACACTGACATCTCTCTGCTCTCTGGAATGAAAATGTATTCTTCCATTCTCTCTTCTATTTATATCTTTATTAGGTCTACCTTCTCCTGTATATTTCTACCTTTCCTTCCTTAGTTCCTACTTATCTACTCTACTTTTTGCTAATTTATTTTGTCTATTTTCTTTCTCGTTGTCTCTCCATTTTCTTTGCTCTCTCTCTTCTACATTTACTTTCTTCCTTCCTTTCCCTCTATCTGTCTTGTTTTTTTATGTCTTTCTCTCTCTCATCCTGCTCGTAGATTTCCCTTCTTTTGTCTTTCTCTATCTTCTTCATTCACTTTTCTTTCCATCGCTTCTATTTGTTGATCTTTCTTCCCCTTCATTTATTCCTATTCCCTACTCCCATCATTAAGCTTTTTTATGTCTTCTTTTCTTCACCTTAAAATACTACTATCTTCAATAGAGCTACCACAAAATAATCTTCGCACATCTTCCCCTCCATTCGTACAGCTCGGGCCATAAGGAAACCTGTTCCACTCGACCCCTTCCCTCCACGTACTACTACGATGCACCTGCTATTCGGCGCAGGTTCTTCGGCTTGGGTTCTCACTATAATGACACGTGAACATAACGTCATTATAACCAGCTAAAGACCACAACCTTCCTATTTTCTACCACCAACACACACCCTCTTGAAAAATTCTCTGCTTGTGTCAATGAAAATAATTCCGATATTCTTGCTGGCGAAATAAAGCATCCTGAAATATGGAACCACGCCAATGCGTAAAACATACTGGTTTGCCTACCTGTAAGAGAAAAGTGAACAGGAACCGCTTATGGCGCCTACTGTACTGTTAGTGCTTCGAAAGCGTCGCATGATAATCAAGAAATAAGGAGAATGCATCTTTAGATTAAAAAAATAAAACGGTTCATACCTTGTCCAGATATTCCTGTGTCCTGATGCGCCCAAAACATGTTGAAACCCTCATTCTCCAAATATCAGGGTCGTCGGCATACCTGGCCAAATATCACATGATATATATATATATTAACATAGACAAATGATTTTCTACAATTAATATTAGTACGAATAGTAACTAAGGAGGTTCATTTAGGGTTCATTTTATAAGTTTCAACTACATTCAATACCATAAATAGAGTTTACAGAAGCTTCTAGTAGGCTATGTAGTCCAAATATTAATTGCCCTTAACGACATATTTCAAATCCATATTTCAATACTGCGACTAGAAACAAACAGGAGTTCCTGAAATATAATTCTCGTCACCGAAATGGGCCTCCCCGATGAACCAGTGGTAGCATCGTTGCCTTGTAATCAAGGGGTCCCGGGTTCGATTCCCTGTGGAGGCACATAGTGGTTCGGATCCCACTTTAAACTGTAGGAACAGTACCGATTAGCCTTACTGTGCATAAAGTGGTCTTAAAACAACAAATCAATCAATCCAATCGTCACCGAAATGAACTACCTAACCGCAAAGATAACAAATACAGATACGCGAATACGAAAATCTCCACATTATTGATAAAATCAGAGGCTGTAGATTGGTACTCAACACAGCCTATATCATTGATTAATACAGAGGATTGTACTGGCTGTGGATTAATGCAAAGTGTGATATATATATATATATATATATATATATATATATATATAAAAAAATACGTTTGGGTAATCAGTAATATAGAAAGAGACAGAGAGAGAGGGAGAGATGGAAGGACAGAAACAGAGTCAGAGAAAGAGAAAGAGAGAGGGAGAGGGAGAGAAGAGGAAGAGAGATGGACAGGCAAGAGAGAAATAAACAGACAGAATAGTTAAAAAGAGAGAGAAAGAGAGAGAGAGAGAGGGGGAGAGGAGACGAGAGAGGGAGAGGCCAGTGGCGCAGGTATTGTACCCCCTAAATCCGTAAATCCAGTTGTACCCCCTGTATCCCCCTTTGGTAATTTGACAGCAGACGGAAGGTGCTACTGTTAAAATTACCTATTATCAATTCGCCCAATAAAAAAATGTATTATTGTTTAAAAATTTTAAGCATTATAGTCCTTACCACAGAAATTCAAAACATTTAATTGTAAACTTATTATACAACATTGTGCTTGCTACTAGTTAGTTCATTGACCTTGTTCTTGGAAACCTCTTTAAGGAGATGAAAATTGTTTAAAATGTGTGTGGAACGATGGAATCAGATTGACTCTCAGACAATTACGCTGCAGACGATTGCTGCTTTGCGAAAGGGGGGGTACACATTTCTAAAGCAGTGATCACGTTGATTCGAAGATAAGATACAAATCTTCATCAGAAGAGTATATGACTGACCCCATTTTCCTTTGAATATTTATAATGGAATTTTCCGAAACGGAACACTTACACGAACGAGACGAGACACGACAGATCAACTTGAAGGGGGGTACAATGCACTCCTGTACCTCACCCATATTTTTCATAAATTTGTAAGATGGTGTTGGGAAAACTATACTTAAACCTATATATTAAGATATATTTTTTTAAAAAATAGAGTGCCGATTAGCCTATCTGAGAATGAGGTGAATTTGGAGTAAGTTTTCATAACTTCAGAGTGGAAACCGAAAGAAAAATAAGCACAAACAAGAACGAGAAGGACCTCACCACACAGGAGACAAGATGAGGCTGTGATAATTCTCGACTCATCGCATCGCGATAACATTCTTAGGTGAAATTAAATCTTTCCTATACATTTAAACAGGGTGCAATTTGCGATTTTATCAGAGTGGGGACTATTTTTCACCTATGTATTAGGTATACTTATAATTGGACATTAATTGCTTAAAATCTAATTGTGATATCGAATGCAACACAAACACAACGCCATTTTATGTTAAACTCTAAAGTCAAATTGTAAGAAAATTAAATTAGTCAGATGAATGCACGAGATAAATGAAACTCACTGCAGGTTCTATTGGTATGTCGTTTTCGCGTTCAGAAGACACAATGGGCTCTTATAGGCAATGCTTTTCTTATGGGAAATACGAGCGCGCTGTTGTGAAATTTCTGGATTTACAAATTTAGCTTAAGCAAAATCGGTACCTGCAGTTTTACAGGAAATTTGTAGAGAATACGATGGTGAACACAAAAAACTGGTAACTTGCTTACATAATTTTAGATAAATTAAAAACGCAAATTTTCTGTGAAAACACAATTTTTACATTGTTTTCATTCCTAACGTTGAAACATGCCGTAAAATTTAAGCATTCATTATTAAAAAAAATTGACACTGTTTTTTAATTGTCATAGGTGACGGTGGTACCCAGAATTTATCAATACTTTAAAGCATATTTGCATTAAAAAATATTCAAATAAAGTATGTGGAGATTTTTTATATTCGTGCAGTAGAAAATGTCGTCGCTGGCCATTTTTTGTTCTGTAATTCCAAGTAAAAACTTCCAGCGACAAAGTTGTGGAGAAAATAATGAAATAACCGCTCAAAGGTTCCCAGAAATATTACTTCCATGCATTTGGAGTTTCTTTTTAACCCGAACTGCGCGCGAAGTAAGGAGACGTTGTCTGGCCATCTTGAGCTGACTCACCGCAGGATTCCGGCTAATCAGCACCAAGTTTTCGAGTTGTTATTTTATTTCCATTCAGTAAAAATATGAATTTCATGCAGTTTGTTATAATAGAATTGAAATTACTCAAATTTAATAATTGACAATTATTTCCAATGCTGCTGTTGTGAGCAACATTAGTGCTGTCGGAAATACACGTTGTTTTTGTTTACATTACTGTCGACATTAATACTGAAATGAAGATCACCTTTCAGTTTCCAACGTACACATAAATTCATAGACACCATATTAACCTTTGAAAGGCTTTCCAATACGTGACAAAATATGGGGCTTCAAGATAGAAATATGACATGCCTTGCTTGAGTCATTCACGTCTTATCAGTTCACATGAGCCATACCTCATTTGTTTGTTTGGGTTGCAACTTGAATCTAACCCATGTGCCAGGTTCCCCTTACTTGAGCGAGAGATCTGCTTTGGTCTGTTTCGACTTTTTCCCTCTCTCGAAAAAGTGTTTTCAGTTGTGTGAGCTCTCAGTGATTTTTACTTTTATAAGTGATTTCTGAAGTGTCATATTCGTGCATTACACTCGCGTGTGTAGTGATCGCAATGGATCATAGTAAAAAGGGTAACTGTAACGTTCACAGTATACTATTAATATTAATAATTACATATAATTATCATTATATATACAAAATATGTAACACCTTCATTGTGAAGGAAGGTCATCATTTCCCTGCGACATGAGCTAGCGCTGTATTGGCAACACTGTGCGGTTTCTCCATAAGCGCCGTTGTGTCTTCTGAAAGTGAAAACGACTTTAGATTTTGGATTGGATTTACAAGGTCTCTGGGAGTAAGATGGGAATATTTGACTGATTGATTTGGTTTGCGTCAGACGTTACATTAACTTCGTGCAGTCTTCCTCAAAAAAGTAGTCGTTCATGGAGTTGTCTCCGTACATATGGGAAACAAAATAGTAATCCTTGTTCTTTCCAACTGTGAAATAAAATTTTGCATAACATCTATCGTTGTTTTGTTATTCACGAATGAAATCCGGGAGTTATTTCTGCTGCACCCTGTATACTCGATAGTTTTCTCCGCTGAACTTATTGGAAGGCAAGGAATTTGGCTCATACGGCTTTGAAGGATTCAAAAGATTTATACACACTACTAATGATAATATCCATAAAATATTAATCAGTTACTTTTCGTTAATTGGATCTAACTCCTTTTTGTGTTATTCAATAAATATTCAATTCTTTTTCTATCTGACATTAAATTCCTTGCCAGGGCAGTTGTTTTTATGCAAATCTTGGCGATCTTACCTACACGTACGCTAGATAATGAATACTTGCTGTTATATTTCTATTCTTTTACTATCTTTTACCTATTCATGCAATAATAGCAATACAATATTAATTAATGTACATATTTAATTAATTAATATATTAATTTAATTAAATATAATTATCCTAATTATTATCATTGCGACACTTGATTGGACATATATATATATATATATATATATATATATATATATATATATATATATATATATATGGGAGGCTGAATTTTGTACCCCCCAAATGAAAAACGTTCCTGCGCCACTGGGAGAGGCAAAAGAGAAGGAATCAAATTCGACAGAATAGTCAAAGGAAGAGAGAGAGATGGAGAGAGGGAGAGGGCGATGAGCCAGGAAGAGTGGCCAATGTTTTAACATCCAACACACACTTTTACTCACAAGGAATGCATTTCAGTACACATTAAACCTTTACTCACAGGTCTCTCCATTGATCATAATGTTCCGCAAGATGGTCCAGAAGATTGTTCCAACCATAAGAGTTGCTGGTCAATTTATTAAACACCATATTAGCCTGCTGTTTGGTTATTCCCTCCTTCCCCTCCAAAATATGGTCCAGGACCCTGCAAGAATTAAAACACATAGTGAATTAGTTATCTATCCTCTCCACGACAATTCTTAGTAACGAAATCCAATACTATGGCTGAATGAAGGAATATGTTACCAAGTAACGACTTTCTTAATATTTCTCTCTTGAATAATTTGTTCTTGAAAGATACTTATTTTTATAGCAATTTGTTTGTTTTTTTCATTTCATGTAGATATTATGTGAAAAATGGCTTCCTGTGGAGACAAGATGAAGATAACATTTTACACTCTATGTAATGTAAGGAGCACTTTAAAAGACCAAGTCTCAATGTTCATTGGTTTTGGAGTTACGGTAGAAAAAACAAATTGACACACCAAATCCAACATGGCTGACATGGACATCGCCAGACATTTTCGAAGGGGTTTGCAGGTCCTGATATAAAAAAGAAAATTACAATAAATAAAAAATGCTTTCTTATTAGTAATAATATACCATTACTTATTTGCAAGATTAATAATTATTCGACTAGATCCAAGAAATGAGGAATTACACAGTTTTTGTTTTTTTTAAAAAAAATTTGCATTCCATGTAGCAATTTCATTATGTTATTAACACTTATATCCATCGCTCTAGAAAAATGTTTGAAAATTAAGTTACTCACATAAAATTCTTACATTTGAAATTCTTAAAATTGTAGATGGGTTAAGAGGTGGAATATGAAATCATTGTAGACTCAATTATTCAAAAAATAAGATTTTGACTTCTGTTCTAATTCGGAATGAACTATTTCATTTCCCAACGGGGTCGACTGACCTTCTCACCGCAGTCTTTTCAATGTCACCCTATTCTCTGGTATATTGACCTCAAAACCTGCTTGCCTTGTACTCGATCTACAGCGAGATAGAAAATGTCTTCGCCACTCGATTAGTGAAGTCCATTACTTACTTTTGAACCTTGTAAGTGTCCCTAGCACAGCCGGCAAGCACTCCAATGAAGTAGTTTCTGTCCTTAGGGTCGAAAGAGGTCGGTAGGTTGAGATACCTCTCGAACAGGAAGTCCCATTCCTCTCTTGATCCTAATTTTGCAACATAGCACAGGTCACGTAGTTGCATTCTAGAAAAAAGAAAGAACAACTGTAACACAACATGGGTGCGTGTATATGTATGTTTCAATTCAAAACGTGAACAGTCTGTTCCGGTTTCGCTCAAGAGCTTATCAGCAGACGACAGTGATTTATGACACAACCGATATTTTACGAGAATTTCTGTTTCCCTTAATTTAAGCTGAAAGGGTTTCTGTTGTACACGATGATCAACGCAAGCAACAACGAATTTGGAACGTATATCCTTATGAGGTGAAGTAAAAGATTTACTGTTCATGGAACAAT
Source organism: Lepisma saccharinum (assembly GCF_977018435.1). NCBI lineage: Eukaryota > Metazoa > Arthropoda > Insecta > Zygentoma > Lepismatidae > Lepisma > Lepisma saccharinum. The sequence continues at coordinate 105,797,936 of NC_139232.1, forward strand.
GGCAAAGTCGCGGTACATACTGAAGGTATCAATCTCTATGTGAAATTATATTTTTATTATTAATATTATTTTTATATTGTGTTTGTAGTTAGACACTTTGGGTATTCATTTTATTTTGTGCATCTCTTACAGCTACATATGTACCACTTTGCACGTAGCTTACTGCTCCATATGCAGGTTATCACATACGTCACATTACATTCACAAGGGTTAGATGATAGATCAGTCTACAGTCTGAACTTTGCCAACTTATTATTATTATTATTATTATTATTATTATTATTATTATTATTATTATTATTATTAACATAAACACAAAAACGAAAGACAAAGTTGATAATGGTTATACAGAAAGTAATCTATTTACAAAACCATACAAAGCGGTAGCATAATAAGAAATAACTTCAGGTTAGGTCAGGTTTAGTCATATTAGTCAATTTTAGCCACTAGCCTTAGTCCTATACATAAAAAAATATATGTGTGGGAATGTACTGTTCTATACATTACCTGAATGTTTTAGGAATAGGCTTAATTTATTCTCAGCTGGCTGTTCCTATTTCAATTATTGTTGGCTGCTGTTCATGCAGCCATCATTGATACATAGCAAAATTTCCCAGATTCTAAATATTTTCAACCAAGAATTCATGCATTTCCAAAAATGGCGGACAGGTTTCAAATTAGATAATCTTGTGCTGGTAAGCCATAATGCGAAGAGGATGAACCACGTGAACACAACAGTTGTACAGTCACGGACACTTCTGGGTTGTAATGATCACATTGAAAGTCAATGGAGCTGTAACAACCCAGAAGTGACCGCCACTGTACATGCACTACAAACAAACAATAATCTAACAACAAAGCACATTACATTCAGCACTGCAGTTACTATTAGGAAACATCATAGAAATACTCACGGTACTTCATTGTCGGGGTTCTCCAAATCCATCCACTTCTTCACTTCCTGCCTGTACTTGGCTACCTGCTCGCTAGCTCCGAAAGAACTCCTTAATCTTCGCACGGTTTTCCTCGCCTCCTTTCTTGATGGGGAATCCCCTTCCTGGTCCTCTTCTCCCAGCTCCTGATAGGCTGGATTTGACAGGTAAATGAGATAATCCTGCAATGAGTGATTATATATGAACAAGCTATATAAAATTCATGTATATGTTGCTAAAGCATATCTCACATTTCGCATCACTCGTTTCCGCATTTCTATTAATTGGTTGATTTGGTGTTTTAAGTACACTTTATTCACAGTAAAGCTAATCGGGACTGGACCTACAGTTTTAAGTGGAATCTGTAATAACCCCGAGTTTGCCATTACTTCGTGGTTTTATATTATTATTATTATATTTTATATTATTATTATTAGTATTATACAGTTGATTATTCATATATATATATTCATAATATATTAATGCCTTCAACCAATTTTCTAATATGGCCGCCTTTATAATCAATACACATATCTACAAGTATGTATAGCTGCAAATTTAAGCAATTTACATAGTTTCAACATTAATCGTTTCATTTGCTTTTAAATATTCTAAAGATTGTTGTAAGTTTCATTTTGATCAGTGAACTGAAGCCGAAGTTAATAATTTCTGAGTTAAATTCCTTATATATATACACTGTGTAACTGAGGAGGTGTTTTCTCCTTCCAGAAAAACGGTTAGTAGTCGCGCGGAGAGATTTGAAGTAGCAAGAGGTGCTTCGCGTTACGGAAAAGATAGGCTTACGCATCTCGTGCTGTACCGTTCAAAAGTATTTGAATTGTAATTTTTAGTCTTACATGATATACGTGCGTGTCTATAATAAACGTAAAGTTGAACATATTGCGGTTTTTCTTTATTTCGAAAGTGTATTTCGTACTTGTGGATACCTGCATCAGGAGAACAACCTCGTGGGTTGTCATTGGACTTCACCTGTGGATCCAAGGGGAAGGAAAGCAGTATCTCAACCCGATCCCTGGGATTATCCAGCATGCTCTGCTGAGCTTATAAGGTAAGTGTACTTGTGAAGTGCACTGCTACGCGGGACGTAGCAAATCCGAGCCACTATGTGCCTCCACCGGGTATTGAACCCGGGACCTCTTCATTACAAGGCAACGACGCTACCACTGCGTCATCGGGGAGCCCGCAACCACTTTTCAATGTTAGTTGTATTCACTTATATTCAATATTTAGAGAAAAAAAGTCTTATTTTAAAATGCATTTTAAAAATTAGCAAAATAATATTCATTTGTCCTAACTGTTCCAATCAATGGTATTGGATTATTGCTGCGGTAAATTTTTTAAATGGTTCTCTTCAACAAATTAAGTTACTAGACTATATTTTGTTACATGGCAATTTATCAGTATTTATAACAAGTTTTCAGTACTATTCTAACCTTGGAATATTTATCTGCAGGTGCTTGTGAATAACAACTTTGTAACACTTTTTATTTAGCTTACATACAAGAATAACATTATCTGCAACATTGCAATATTTTTGAAAAGATGGCAATGATTGAAATGCACATACGCTATTTTTTTATTTCCTAAAATATAATGTTTAAAAATCCCAAATTCTTTAACGTGGCGTATTTACATGGACTTATTTGCTCAAATAATGTAACAATGTTACATTATTTAAATACAGTGGACTCCTTTTATTACCAATGCCAAAGGGACACGAAAAAAGTTCGAAATTTCCAAAATTCGAATGATCAAAAACATGTATCAATAAAGATGATTTCAAGGGTAATAAACTTCAGTTCGAATTTCCGAGTAATTCGAATTAAATCTAGTCCTCTGTATAAAGAGATTTAAAGAGAGACTGGTAGGTGCAGTAAGGGGAAAACCGAAACATACACACAAGAGATAGAGAGAGAGAGTGAGAAAGAGAGAGAGCATGAAAACAGAAGTTGCTATTAATACTAAACTTCTAAGGAGTTGTGCTTCATACTTCATATTCGCCAATTATTTAACTATAACAATACCTTGTAATGCTTCCAAGCGTCTGTACCGTCAATGGATCTGCCCAAGTGGTCTGCCATTGTGAATGCCATATTCCATGGTTCTGTGGTATCTAGGTCCCTCCTAAGGAAAACCTGCAGCCGAAGGTGGTAGGCGTAGGAGAGGTCACGTGATTTGCCCAGGTAGGCAGTGTGGTGGATCAGCTGGGCACGAGTCAGGGCCGGAATGTTGTTGAAGTTGTCGCTGTTCAAGTACCGGGTGATCAGGTCCCAGTTGTCTGTGTCGTAGTTAACGTAGTAAAAGCCTGGAAGAATACAACAATGCTTTGAAAATTGCAGAATATCATGTTGTTCGAAGATCGTTAATATCGATACAATTCAATATAATAATAATATCGTTATGTCACAATTACACAAAAATTTGTAACGACCCATAAGAAGTACAAAGGTATGCAATGGCTGTTTGGTAATAGCCCAATCAACGCATTCGATGTGGAAAGAACCTTACCTGTATCTATGAATCCAATAAAAATTGATTATTGAGACCCCAACCAGGTAAAGAATGGATGTATTAAATACGATGTCAGATATAATGTTATTAGTTTTATTCAATATGGAATTGTATTAGATGTGAGAAAGAATAGGGTATTTATGAAGCAACGATAATAAACAGAAACATATTCTTCAAAGTGCCGTGTGTTGTACAATCTCAACAAAGTTTATGAAGGATTGTGTACGGGCATTTCTCCCAAGATTATCTGATATTCAACTTGACGTCATCACGCAGTGTACTCTTGTGAAAAATATTGCGTGTTGTTAAGGAAACTGCACGAGATGCCTTCTTCCAGCGAGAAAAAACTGCATTTCATAATTTTACACACTTTCCACGGTTTTCCTTGGTTGGGTCTTCGGAAACTGTAAAGGGCAAAGGTATGATCACAATAATCATACCATGAATCACTTCAACAAAGACCATATACGCACAATGCTTACCCGGGATGTTTTCAACGCAGGATCTGATCTGTTTTCCTGAAATATGGCGAAGTTCTTCGCTGAATATCATCCATTGGAAAGGTAAACGTCACAAGTCGCTACAATAGCTATCTACACCTGATTTCTATGACATAATTGTGCAAATACATGGAGTTGCTATAAAGCAGTACTGACCACGCAGCGATTAACTCACCTACATACTCAGGATTAGCAAGGATGAAATTATTGCTGTCTGGTAGTCCTGTCTGGATCTCTTGTTCCTTCTCCCGAAGGAAGACTTTGGCTCTTCTGTCGTTAAATTGAAGCTGGTCTTGAGTTGTGAAGGGCACGGGAATAGTCCACAGCAGATTCTCGTCTTTTGCCTTGTAGTTAAACTCAATGTAGACTTTCTGCAATGAGATACACACGTTGTTACTTGCAGTGGCGTACGTAAGGTGGGGGTTGCGGGGTTTAAACCTCCCTTGAGCTTGCGAAATATTAAGAAAAATGTTGTGGAAAAAATTTAAATGGCCAATTTATCACAGTCAAAGATCTGGACAATACTATTACTATTACTACTTCTACTACTACTACTACTACTAATAATAATAATAATTTGAATTATTATTTCCATGCAGCATGCAGAAAAGCACAGCATTCCAAACACACACTTCTTTCAGAGTGATGCCTTGAAAATAAACACGAGTTCTTGAAAATAAAATATGAGGGAAACTATGATTTAAATGTTTTGTATCTCAGTTGCAACAATGTTCAATACACTGGCGTACGCAGTATTTTTTTTTTCGGGAGGGGCTGGAATAGTAAATGTGGATAGCACATGGCTTCGTTTTGGAGGGCAGGATGCATAATAAAATATTTCGTATTTTTGGAGCTTTTCAGTCTATTAAAGTTGTATTCAAAGACAAAAATGGTGAACAATGAGAATTAACTAAATAAAGTTCTTGGTTAGTTGTAAGAGGCTAATGTATACACAAAGGCTAGGCGGACAAGAATACAGTCACCAGTTCGCCTTCCCATTGTTTACCGCAGCACGTTTGAATGTCTCTCTTCAAAATGTCTCACCTTGTTGACTAGACAATTATTCAAACGACAATAAGCTTAAATATTGCAAAATATTTTGTTGGTAAGAACAGCGAGACAATCCAGATGTGAATTATCGGGGATATTTAAGCAGGGAAGAATCCGGAAAATTCCAAACAATTTCGGGAATCGAATCCGGATCTCTCGCGTGATTGTCAGATGCTCTACCGACCAGACCACCGCAGCTCCTTGGATGAGTTCCATACTTTGATTATTTCATTTTTATTATTTTTTTTTCCCCTTCACCCTTAAAATGTCTCACCTCGTTGACCAGACAATTATTTCGTAACAAAGAAACAAAAAAATGCTCCCAGGGTTTGATAAAAATCGAATGACTAGGAAGTAATTTCGTTCTATTGTTTTCATAAATACTATATTTATGTAGATCTCTACTACTTGATAGTAGTAGTGGTATTAGTATTATTATTAGTAGTAAGTCAGCTATTTAATTAATTATAAGTATTATTAATTAATTGTGATTATTATTATTTAATTAAAGTATAATAAAACAATGGTAATGTGAATTTGGAGAAAGTTTTAGAAATAACCCTCCTTGATGAAATCCTGCGTACGCTACTGGTTACTTGCATATATTCCATACATTTTGTTTCAGTCTAAATATGCACATCACAAAAATGGTTCCTTTATTTCTAAAGTCGAATCCCTTCTATTATGACAGCCAAACACTAGCAACCTGTCAACATGTTTGTTTCAGCCAAGAACTAGCAAATATGTTAACAGAAAATGTTGTCTCTATTATTTTGTATAGAATGTTTATACCTTAAGCCCTATAATTTAAAGGTGTAGTATAGTTTTTTTGTATATCTCTCACTATTGTCGCACCAATGGAAAAAAACGTATGTGCAAAATCTTGCTTTGAGATAAAAATCTTTTGAATATTCAATGACCTGGGTAAAACCAGATTATACCTTTGTTTAAAAGTTGTCATCTGTGTAATGGGATATGGAAAATACTTATTACTCTCAATTTAGTTAAGTTATAGCTATAAGTTAGCAAAGGAATCTATCAACAAAAACTAGGGAAACTGACCTAAGTAAAAATCAATAATATCTGCATATTCGTAATTCTGGCGTTGATGCGACGATATATATATATAATGTATGTATGTATATTGTGTGTGTGTGTGTTGAAAGGATTCATATTGCCCATAGCGTATAATTAGAATATGGAAGTTTATTTTACCTGACTCAACGTTGCTGTGTTGTTATTGTAGTTTCTGTTGATGGTGACCAGAGGAAACCTGAGGTGATCGCTCCACGTGGTTTCCATGTCAGCAAATGATACGTCCTGCGGTAGTGTTCCGTCCTCGTGGCAAGTTTCATCGTAAATTTGCGAGAAATAGTCCTTGGTGTAGGTTGAGAATTTCCTTTGGAAGAGAAATGCGATTAGTACTTCCGGCGTTAGTATGTGTAACAGAGAAAGAGTAAGAGAGCGACATGCTAAAGGAATACGACATACAAGGAGACATAGAAAGAGAAGAAAACTGCAGGATTGGCAGAAATAGAAATTCAAGCCAGTGAGAGAGAAATAGGAGAAGGAAAGAGAGGAGAGAGAAAGCCAGGTAACTAGAGGACAGAGACAGAAAGAGAGAGATCGAAGTAGAGAAAACGAAAGGCGTAGAAACTCGCACATAGAGAGTAAGAGAAAAGAAGAGAGAGACATTATCAGCGTTACGAGATAGGAGATACAGATAGAAGTCAAGAAGACACACTAAACCCCCTCTCTCTCTCTCTATCTATCTATCTCTTTCTCTCCCACTCTCTCTCTCTCTCTCTCTCCCTCACACACACACACACACACACACACACATATAGAGGGTGTCACCATACAACACTGACGAACTTTCACAATGGGTATAGTACACCAAGACGAACAACTTTTGTTTGTAGAGTTTTGCTGAGTAAGGTCCGTTAAGACATTACAAAACTTCGTATAATGCGAATTTTCTATGCCGTATGCATGTAGCCAAGTTATAAAAATTTTAAGTTTGCTGCTGGTATATACAGAGCATTACCTGACATTCGCTACGAGACTCGGGGGCAAGCGGCCCGGCATCAGCGCTTGTCTTTCCCGGTGAACGGTTCAGAGACAGTCGCTAGAGTCGGCTAGTAAAATTACAGTTTTCATATTGTGTACTAACCTTGACTACAGAAGGTATTGAAAATGATGTCCCTCTGCTGCAACATATTCCTGGCATCTCCGAAGGGAATTGGCATTTACACGTGCAAGTTCGTCTACTGTAATTCTCCCGATTTTTCGTACAATACTCTCTTTTAACTCACGGATGGTGTGCGGATTGTCTTTGTATACTTTATTTCCCCATTTTTCTTTCCACTTTTATTCAGAACTGACCCTGTTACTCTAAACGTTTTTTACGAGGTTTAATATAAGCGACTGTCGCGTACCCGTTCACCGGGAAAGGCAAGCCCTGATGCCGGGCCGCTTGCAGCCGAGTCTCGTAGCGAATGTCAGGGAATGCTCTGTATTTTCCGTCGGCCAGTTTTCTAAAAGCGACAACATCCCACGGAAACAGAATCATGGCAAGAGACTCCTGTCGTTTGAAATTGCAGCATTTAACTCCTCCTCCTAAGATCATGCATGCATCATCAGTATATATGCATATTATGCTACTTTGATTCTGCGTTAAAATACGATATCGTGAATTTTGTCCAAAGGTAGTTAGACTCCAGTTCGGTCCTTGCCTTCATTGATTGATTGATACCAGTTTTCAGTGTATTCACAACTGTCGTTTTTGACAGAAAACAGTCACAACCGCAAATCTATGACGTATAACTGCATACATATGGAATATAAAATGCCAGTTTCGATGTCGTATAGCGTAGAACCAGCAGAACGTTACTAAGACAGGTTGTTCGTTTTGATGTCTATACTTGCTGATCGGTATACTATGGCGACGTTCAATGTATCAAAAGAGAGGAACAGAAGCATAGATAGACAAAGTGAACAATATGATGTACACAAGAAGAGGGAATAGTAATAAACAAAACCAGAGGAATAAATGAGGGGGGAGGAAAAGGAAAAACAGACACAGGAGGCGGAGAAAGAATATTAGAACAGGCACTCATGAATGTCGAGAAAGAGGTGCGAGAAATAGAGAGACAGATTTAGAATACAGACAACGGTAGAGCATTTTAAACTTGGAGAGAGAATGAATGGAGCCAGAGGCAAAATCTAACAGAGGAGGTGCAGATAGAAGAGAGAGACACACATATACGCCGAGAGAGATGAGGGAGAGACAATCGTACACACTGGGTCCAGTCTGAAAAAAAGGAAGAAAAGTTACACACACGGTGAAAGAATAATAGATCCAATGAAATTCATTTGAGAGAAAGGGACGAAATCAGACACATGAAATGTAGAAAGAAGACAAAGACACAAAGAAAGAAATGAGGAGGGAGGAGGAGGGGATCGGATACACAGACAAAGAGAAAAGGAAACGAGGTCACAGATGGAGAAAAAATGAGTCTATGCAGAGGAACTCAATTAGAGAGGGCGGTAGAGGTTCAATTAAAGACAGGAAACTGAGAAAGAAGACTGAGACACGCATAAATGCCAACACAGCGAGGGGAAGAGACAAACACAGGCAGAAAAAAGGTAAATATAGTTACACACAAGGAGAGAGAATAGATAGATGCAGGGGAATACAGTGAGGGGGAACCGAGGGTAGCGGGATAATCACACAGGAGATAGTGAAAGAAGACACAGCTAAAATCTAGTGAGGCGGGAGAGGGGCACACACACAGACAGGCACAGATAGACATAGACAGATAAGAAGAAGGGAAGAATTGCATATGGACAGAGGATGGGAATAAATCCATGCAGAGGGGGTTGCTGAGAGAGGGTGGAACAGAGGCACAATCAGACGCAGGAGATTGAAAAAGAAGACACAGGCACACAAACGCAGAGAGAGAGGGAGAAAAAGACACAGGTAAACACGAGATACAGATGGAACGAGAAGATATACATATGGAGAGATAATGCAAATAAGTACGGTAGATACAGAGGAATACAATAAGGGAACGCAAAACACAAAAGCAAGAAAGCAATCTGCTGAATACTTACTTCTCATTGATCAGCCTCCTAAGTGTCTTCTGGTGACTAACGGGAGATAGGGTTTCGTTGAACATAGACAAAATCACACGTTCTGAAAAACAAGATACCAACCTTTTGGTTAGATCAACTTCTGTTTCTTTCAGAACGCTAATCACACATTTACAACTAAATACGACAATGAGATTTTAATCAAATGTCATTTCTTCATCACCTATTCTCAGAGATTCATTCACACATTCCTAGATTGATAACTCTGAGACGAAGCATGTTTATAATCATGGAATATTCAATTTCATTTTTGTTTAATTCTAGGCAAAAGTTCTGAAAATCCAAAGCTAACAGAATTAACTCTAGTATGTCTTGTAATTTAATTTAATCCTTGCAACTTTACATTTACAAATTCCCTTGAAAAAGTAAGACAAAATAAATATATTATTGAATAAGCGCTGTTATATACATTCTTGTTGTATACATAAATGCCATAGAAGTAATTGAATAATAGAAATTCAATGGAAACAAATCCACATGAATTGTAAGAAATCTAATGGGTTAATTCCGATGGAAAATGTTCCGCGTGTATCTTGTACATAGTGCGTGTGATGAAATCATACCACTTAATGATTTAATTGATTTGGCTTATTTTAATTCCCATTTCCGCCAAGTTTAGCTAAGCGCAAAGATGAGGATGAGTGATGATATGATGAAACTGACGAAGGAACACTCACAAAGAACACTCATGCAAACCCGGTACCCCTGTCGTCGTAACGAGCTGTGATAAATGCTCCATGACGGAGGTCTGCATCATACCACTTAACTAAGGTTCTTAATTCTGGAATAACTACAGTTATCTTGTATCTGTGGACAAGTTGAGTTACATGAATTAACCCAGAAAATTGAAATCTTATCATTTTATCTATATAAAGGACTATGACATACATATACGGGAACAATAGAAACAGAATCCGAAAATTATTAAAACAATTTTTTCGTACCATGTTGTGCCATCCATCCTGCTTCCCGCAACAAGTATGACACGTCCTCGTCTCCGTAAGCAAAGAACAATGCATACACGTACGACATCTCCTTGCGCATGCTGGGAACTGCCTATATGAAATAATCTCAAATTAGTACCCTAGAACTATATAATAGGATACACAGAAAATACAAAAAATTTTAAAAATATATACAAGTAATTATATAGATGTCCCGATAGTTATGGACGTAGCAGGGAATTAAGTAAATGACTGAGGCAACATTTACCATCACACTTATTTCGTTGACAATAAAAAAGGATTTATTATCCTATATTTCGTATATTTATAATTATTTTATTAATCATAAGTGTTCTTATATTCATTTCAAGTAAAATTGTAAAAATCATCCTCACGTAAGGAACTTTACTATCTCTTCGTCGTAACTCTGTTAAGCCTTGTTTCCATGTTAATAAAACATGAAAATGCTGACCAAGGTAAAATTTAGTGTATAAAAAATATACACTAGAAACGTAATGTTTACACTCTCTAACAGGGTCTTGTTTTGATATATTCCCAGTACAGGGCCCATACACAAAACAACATGAAGGCTCCAGTTCCCATCTGAAGACATTTCCTGTCAGGAATTCCTGAGTGTCGAATCTCCTGACAGGTAATTGACAATACCTGACAGGTGATTGACAGGTACCTGGTGAGAGTCTGTGCCTTATCAATTCCTCTGCTTCTGGACATAGACAGATTCCTTATCTCCTGGACACCTTCCCTCCTTTTTAATATCCTTACTATCTTCCTTCATATTTCTTCCTTCCTTTCTCTCATCCTTTCCACTCTAACACTCCTTTCCATTCTTTGTTGATTTTCAAGTCCCTCCTTCCAGTTCATTGTTTCTTCTCCTTTTTCTCTATTTCCTTGGCCTCTTTCTTTCCTCACTAGTCCTCTCTTCTCCCTCCCTATACTCCTAGTCTTCTCCCATTCTATAGCGTGTTCCGTTTCTTTTGTGTGCTTGAATATAGCATTTTTCTCCCTCTTTAGTCATACATCATCATTATGTTTCTTCAACCTGTCTTTCAGTCTCTTTTATGTTATATATACATAAACCTCATAGATAATCCCTTCCTCTTTTCGGTTTTCTTCCTTCTTCTTGTTCGTTATCCTTAAAATGTTGCGGCCTCCCTTTCTGTATGTTCTAATGCGCTTTTCTAAGTACTTTGCTTATCGTCTCTGTGGCTTTCCCCATACTCCTTATGTCAAACCACCTGTCTGTTTCTTTCTCTTCCCCCTCTCCTGCTTGTTTACCTTCTTTCTTCCTTTACTGCCCTTCACCGAATCTTCGACCCCCTTGATTACAAAGCGATGACAATGCCACTACAACATCGTGAAGATCCAAGGGAGAAGGATGAAAACAGAGAAACGGGATGAAAGCGATAAGGAAGAGTGTAGCAGAGGAACAAAGAGAGGCAGGTAGATGGAAGCATAAAAAGAAACTGAGAAGAAAAGTATAAAGGTTGAAACAAAGTGACAACGACTTAACAAAAATGAGAACAAGAAAGTGTCCTAGTAGCCTTGGAAACTGAATCAGAGCCTAACTTAAATAATTACCCATCCTTTAACCCTTCTCAGTGGGGCGCCGTGCATTGTAGTGAACGTTGCACCATTGTACTTCATAAGAAGCAACCAATGGAAATTTCTTCTTGGCGTCACTATAGTGTGTAATAAATAAGCTTATAGATTGAGAAAATATTGACCACATTTACTTACCGCGTATTGAGCTTCGACTGCGTGCAATGAGACTAACCCATCTTCGAGCTTCACATCGTCCCACCAATCAGGAGTCACCAGTCCTCCTAGCCACTGGCCTGCTAGAACTCTTGCAAGATACAACTTCTCATAATTCTCATACTCAATGTTCCTGTCAAAAGATAAAACGTATTCATTCCGAGTGCAAGATATCACAATACACAAGTTTAAAAAGTTCGGAAAACAGAAGATGGTGTGTTTTTTACAGCCAATAAGAAGTAAAATGCAGAGTTGTTAAATGTCCAGGTAAACATAAATTCTATTGGGTTCTTCTGCAGGACCGGGACCTTTCTTCTTACACAATTTAAATTCGGTTCAAGCTGCGTATTGTTTCATTGAAAAAGGTTCCTGGACCGTATTTAAATTGAGCCGGAAAAAATTTCCTGGACCGTATTGAAATTCATCCGGAAAAACGGTTCGTGGACCGAATTGAAATACTTTACAGATAAAAAAGTTCCTTACGGTCCAGAACCCACTTACGCATGATGATTTTCTCTCCGGGACCGGAATTGAATTTATTTAAAAATCCTGGACCTTTAACGACCCTGGTTAAATGTCTCAAACAGATTTACCAGTATTCCGTGTAGCGTTTTTTATCATGATAATAGTACATACAATTAAAAGTTATATCAGCAAAATCTCTATCTGTGATTTCTTCATCTATCCTTCTTCATTACAAAACAATATTACAACAATTCCAAGTTCACTCACGTTATCCAAGTCAAGCCCCAACAGTCTGAAACATATTGGCGCTTCTCAGGAAGGAAAAACACGTCCACTTTGCCCAGTGGGTGCGGAGTATCGAAGTAGTTCTCGTAGTACTGGACGAGGTCCACCACGTACTCCGAAAGGTACTCCTTGGTGTCGAGGGCTCCTTTGGGGGTCCACAGGGCGACGTTGGTCACTCCAGCCGACCTCTCTCTCTTCTCGTACTCCGTGATGGCGATCCCGGCCATGTAGGTGGACATCGGAGGCGTCTTCTGGAAGGAGTCCAGCATCCAGCCTTCATGATCGGGACTAGTTGGGCAAAACGAGGGGAAAAGTTACTCGACAAGATGTCATTGCTCACAGATTTCACTACAAAAGTCTCATTTATGAGTAATGGCAGAAAAAAAATTTCTAAGAGACGTCAAAATGTAAATGCTTGTCCTTGAAATTGGGTTCACAGTATAACCGTCCCTCAAGACCAACAAACATGTATATTAAGAACCAATCGCTTCTTTTTCCTGGCCGGATTCTGGACCGACAAAGCTAAATACCTTGGACTCGAACTTAGAAGTTATGCTTTCTCAATCAGAACCAAATTTTCGTAAATATCAGCTTTTATTTGAAATTTCCAAAATACTGTTATACCAGAGGTCCGCGTGGGCTTCCATTTACAGGAGATCTTATAAAATAGGATGTTTAAATGGAAAGAGAGAAGAAATAAATAAAAATAAAAGATATGAGGAAAGGAAAGTTTTTTTTTAAAAGTTTTTATGTAAGCCCACTTTAAGCACAGAAAGACTAATCGGGAGTGGACCAACAGTTTAAAGTGGGACACGAACCACGTCCTTCTACCGGTTATCGAACGCGGGACTTCTTGATTACAAGGCGACAACTTCACTATCGGGCAGACCCATGAGCTAAAGAGAGAGAGAGGGGGTGTGTACGACAAGATGTGAGAGGCAAGAAATGAAAAGAATCTAGAGGGGGACATAAAAGAATAAAAGAGAAAAAGATTCAAACATTTGAATAGCGTATGATGTATTAATTTTAAAATGCGGACGTCGACGCACACAAACGTTTTCGGACATCTTCAGACCAGTAGCGTACGCAGGATTTCATCAAGGGGGGTGTTATTTCTCAAACTTTTTTCCAAATTCACATTACCATTGTTTTATTATACTTTAATTAAATAATAATAATCACAATTAATTAATAATACTTATAATTAATTATCTAAATGAATACTAATACCACTACTACTACTATCAAGTAGTAGAGCTCTATTACTTTCTAGTCATTCGATTTTTATAAAATCCTGGGAGCATTTTTTTGTTTCTTTGTTACGAAATAATTGTCTGGTCAACGAGGTGAGACATTTCAAGGGTGAAGAAGATTCATAAATACAAGAAAATATATTAAAATAAATTGAAATAATCAAAGTATGGAACTCATCCAAGAAGCTGCGGTGATCTGGTCAATAGAGCGTCTGACAAGTGACAATCACGCGGGAGATCCGGATTCGATTCCCCAAATTGGTTGGAATTTTTCCGGCTTCTTCCCCGCATAAATGTCCCCGATAATTCACATCTGGATTATCTCGCTGTTCTTACCAACAAAACATTTTACAATAGTTAAGCTTATTGTCGTTTTAATAATTGTCTAGTCAACAAGGTGAGACATTTTAAAGAGAGACATTCAAACGAGATGTGGTAAACAATATAATGGGAAGATGAATTGGTGACTGTATTCTTGTCCGCCTAGCCTTTGTCTATACATTAGCCGCTTACAACGTACCAATAACGTTATTTAGTTAATTCTCATTGTTCACACACAAAAAAATACATGTTCGTTGAACACTGGCGTACGTAGAGGGGTGGCCGATGGTGTTCCAGCCCCTACCGAAATTTTGAGAAAATCAGAATTTTCAAATAAAAATCCGTTACGAACTTTAAAAAATCAAAATGTGTAAATGCGAAACCTCTTTTAAAGTAAATCCCGATTACCATTTATGTCTTTGAATACAATTTTAATAGACTGAAAAGCTCCAAAAATACGAAATATTTTATTATGCATCCTGCCCTCCAAAACGAAGCCATGTGATATCCACATTTACTATTCCAGCCCCTCCCGAAAAAAAATCCTGCATACGGCAGTGTATTGAACATTGTTGCAACTGAGATACAAAACAACAATTTTTTTCTCTTTTAAATCATAGTCACCCTAACCTAACCTCATAAACTCGTGTTTATTTTCAAGGTATCACTCTGAAAGACGCGTGTGTTTGGAATGCTGTGCTTTTCTCCATGCTGCATGGAAATAATAATTCAAATTATTATTATTATTAGTAGTAGTAGTAGTAGTAATAGTAGTAGAAGTAGTAACAGTAATAGTAATATTATTGTCCCAGGTCTTTGACTGTGAAAAATTTGCTATTTATTTTTTTCCACAGCATTTTTCATAATATTTCACAAGCTAAAGGGGGGTTTAAACCCCGTAACCCCCCCTTGCGTACGCCACTGCTTCAGACCTACTATATATCTTCATTTTCTTCATGAAAAGTGAGCCAAATTATAAAAATGTGCAACTTTTGGTGTAATATTTTTAAAATGTATATCAAAATTTATAAATAGTAATTCATAATAACCGAACTTATGATATACATATTACTCTTGACCGTTCATAAACAAAGATTTATTGAGGCAGAAACAGAAACATTCAGTCTTTCTCTATCCTCGGCAAGATCAATGCATTCTTGGCCGTATATACCAATTTTCTTAGGACCATCACAACATATTCCTTCCTACAGGCCTTGTTGTCGGTAGAAAACACAAATTAAATCTCTTGTGGACTTACAGTTCCGCCGGGCTAGGAACCGGCGCGGTGGCCGCCTTTATGGCAGTGACCCTGTGTTACCGATTTTACCAACTCGCGGTCAAACAACCAATTAGGCCCACCGCCTTTGCAAGAGCCGACAGCAGGGAAACAGGATTTTGCTCTTGTGCGTGATTGCACACCGGTTAGTACTGCGACTCCACTGTACATGATAGGGAGAAAATTTTCAAAAAATCAACTTACAGGGCTTCGGAAGAGGCGAGAGGTGTGTTGGAGAGGGCGGTGACCGTGGAATTCCTTCCAATGGAAATTTCAAACTCGGCTTTCAGCTGGGGCTCATCGAAGCAGGGGAAGACTGTCCTTGCGAATGTTGGCTTGAAGTTGGAAAGAAGTAATATTCTGTGAAGAAAGTCAACAAACCATTATAACACAGAACTTGCAATTAGAATAAATGTATCCATAATTAAACTTTGAATCGTAATTAAAACACTGCTTACATTATTGCATAAAGTTTAGTAATTTTCTGTCAATTGGCACATCTTTCAAGTAAGTAAAGTATTTTAAAAAATAACAATGAATTGAGAAATTTAACTCAGAAACTGAATAATAATAATAATTATTATTATTATACTGAATATATATTGTGACCATATAAGAACCTAATTCTATGTATAATGAACAGTAGTACAGGTACTACGACAGTTAAATTGTGACTGTTGTTTACATTACAAATATCCTCATGTTATAGTAAACAGACGATTTCTATTCCTGTAAATTATTAGTTTTCATTTCCATTGGATTACAAAGATCTTCCTCAGCCCTCCCTCCTAAAAGAAATAAGAGCATTGTCATCGCTTAATACTGTTGCCGTTTATATTCCAGATGCATTCAGATGCATAGGTTCTCCATTTTAAAGGAAATAGACGATTTCCATCCCTGTAAATTATTTATTTATTTATTTGTTTGTTCTAAATTCCAGATACAGGATTTTTAATAGCCCTTTTACACTGAAACTGTACTAGATAAACAAAAATAAGTCAAGATAGTTTTAGGTAAAAAAAACAATAAAGTTAAACATAAACATGACAAGATATAAACAAACGATATAAACAAAAGATCTACAGATGAATTGGTAAGTGACGGTCGGAAAGTCCTTTCCGGGGAAAAAACGTCAATATTTGAGGGTAGTTTATTATAGACCTGGGGTAGCCTGTGGAAGAGAAAGCCTAGTGGTAGGGTTTGAAACAGTCGAGCGTTTCGGGCCGATAGAGAGGGCACTCTGAAATTGAATTCTGCAAGTAGAAATTCGGATCTTAATTTCCCATCGAATATTTTGTAGAAAATGTTCATGTCGGTCAGGTCTTGTCGGGTCTGCAGTAACTGAATCTTCAAAGTTGTCAGGATGTCATGTTTCTGAATATGCAGTAGAGAAGGAATTCTATGGCGAACAATGGCGGTAAAGAAGCTGAGGACGGAATCCATGAGAGAAAGATTAGTATTGGAAGCCATGGCCCAGACTGGAGAGCAGTATTCAAGATACGGATATATGCATGATTTGAACAATATGCTAAGGGAAGATGGAGTATCAATTTCAGTGAATCTGTAAAGGATTATTTTCATTGGATTACAAAACCTTCTCGACCCTCCCTCCTACAGAATACAGACCAGTGTTATTCCTCAATATTGTTGCCATTTTTTTAGTGTATTGCAAATACCTTCCCTAACTCTTTCTTCTAAAGAAATTGAATGTCAAGACTAAAACATTGTTCTACACCCAGTTGTGCAACACACAAATTCTGCCAGTCGTCTCATCTTTTTTTGAGATATTGTGGTACTGATAAACAGGGATGATGGAGAAAGGAGGAGATGATTATATTGATGGACTGATGAAAGATGAAACACAAGAAAAGTTGTGAAGTACTTACTTCATATCCCCACCCTCATTATCCACATAATCCTTTCTGTATAATCCTCGAGATGTTGATATTTTCCCGCTGAACTTGATGCTGATCTGGTAGTCCATCCCTTCCTCCAAATCTCCGTCAAGACTAACGACGAAGAATTGTTCTTCAGTCTGGAACTCCACGTTGGAAACTGCGACTGGAGTCTCCCCATTCATCACCTGGACATTCTCCGCTGGAATCTCCAGATCCACTGCATGAAGAGTGATGTTGTTGGAGGCAGACAAACACTTGACCGTGATTACCACCTCTCCAGAGAAAGCGTCTTCTTCCGGTGTGGGTCTAATGTAGAGGTTGTAGTGCGAGGGAGTCAGGTTTCCTGGCAAACGAATGTCCTTCTTCGGGTCCTCAGTTCCACCGTTGATTGATCTCTTCAATCTGTGCAGAGGTTCCGCCTCCTCGACCAACGATCCCTGGGACTGTAGAGCGACGGCAAGTAGTAATAAGGGCAAAAAAGCCTTCCTAGCCCACGACATGTGTTTGGTCTTCATCCTCTATCTCCGTTGGAAGACTTCAGTGCAAAGCGCTCTTGGAGACAATCACCAGCACTTGATAATCTGCAAGGAAATATGAAAAAGAATCATAACGCTTCAAGTTATTTTGCTTCGTGTCTCTATATCACAGATGTTCAAAGTTTATGTGCGATGTACACCTTTAAAAGTGACCAATGTCAAATTGTTGTTTAACACACGAACTACCAAAGGGGTCATTTTGACCCCTCAGCATCATTCATCATTGTTTAATTTGAACATTAATTAAAATATGCTCAACAGGTGGCCTCACTTTTTTTCTCTCTAATAATTGTGATTACACCCTAAATATCAGATTTAAATTATTTTTAGTTTCTTTAAAAATGATGATTTACCTAGAACTACCAGGGGGGTCATTTTGACACTTGCCTATTTTTTAACCCTGGATAAAAAACACTTGTAGATACCTTTTGATGAAAGTGTATCATAGATGCCCCTGAAACAATTGTGAACAGCCATTGTGGTTGTTTTGAAGCAATGTGTTTTAGTGTTGTAAATTATGGAGTCTGCAGGGAGTAAATGACTTACAGGGACAGAGATTCTAGCACAGTTGCAGGATATTGACGATAGTGTTTCTGGTGATGAAGGCAGTGACAGCTGGTCTGAAAACCAAGATGTTACAGACCTTGACAAAATAAGATGTCTCCAGTAGTTCTGATGTAGATGTCGAATATACTGATTGTGATTCAAGTGAGGAATCTGACCAATGGAATTCTACTCAAATTAGTGGTAGTGAAGTGGCTCCGGATCAGACTGTGTGGACTGTATTGGATGTAAACAACAAGACATGCGGAAGATTACAAAAACATAAACCAGGACCCACATCACACGCTACGCGTAATGTGGATGATACTTGTGCAAGTGCATTCAGACTGATTGTAACTGATACCATGCTGCGAAATATAAAAAAAGTGTACAGAAGCTGAGGCCTGTCGAGTTTTAGATGATCCTAACTGGTCGATTTCTCTAGATGAGCTTGATGCATTTATTGCCTTGTTGTATTTCCGTGGAGCAATGGTGATGAATGGCGTAAGTGTAAAGTGTCTCTGGTCTGAAAACTTGGGCTGCAGCTTCTTTCGGAATGTCATTCCCAGAAATAGGTTTGAAGAAATAATGAGATTTATAAGATTTGATCTCAAATCTACGAGAAGCGAAAGACGTAAAACTGACAGGTTTTGCTTATTTTTTCATATTTGGTATCAGTTCATTGAAAATTCCCAAAGGTCCTACAATCCCGATACTTATTGCACTATTGATGAGCAGCTCATTCCTATGAAATCTCGCTGTCCGTTTATTCAATTCATGGGTAGCAAGCCGGACAAATATGGCGTCAAATTTTGGATGTTTGTTGAAGTGAACAACAAATATATTGTAAATAGTTTTCCATATCTAGGAAAAGATGAAAAGAGTGAAGTACAAGAATGTCTTTATGATTTTTATTTTTATTGAAAAACTTTATTTTAGGAACAAAGATGGTTGTGTTGTTCTGATACGCATTGAAATATATACCTATATGGCTCAACATTATACTATTACTATTATCAGAACTTAAATTTACTCTTGACACTCTAACCTAACTTAACCTAACCTTGTACTCGTTTATTTGCTCATAACTTATATTGGTATAATAAATATTCCTGAGCTTATCTTTAAAAATATTTCAACTTTATATTTATACACATATTGTTTAACCGCCTTGGGTGTGGGAGACCAGAGTTTGATACCTGGTTGAAGCTAGTATCGTTTTTAATGCATATTCATTATTGTATCCAGTCACATCAAGTCTTGGTTACCAAAGGAACGCTCAATCACAACTTAAAATACCTTTAAAACACAAGGGGTCAAAATGACCCCTTTGGTAGTTCTTGTATAATCAATTTCCTGGTAGTGCTAGTGATAAAACCTGATCCAGTCTAAATGTTTATGTTTTTTTTCTTCTTCTTCTTGTGGAAACATTTTCAAGCGCAGAACTTTATTCATATACCCCATGTTACATCGTGATTACAGCACTTCATGTTTTCGTTCACTGAAATATCTGCGTGATTGAACGCCTACATTTTCCGGTCAGATAAATAGAAAGAATTGGCAACCGACAAACTGCACAAGGTCGCAGAAGGTATTATTATTAACATGTTTCCGATAAGTTAAGTTTGAAGCGACTTTGCATATTTTGTTACAATTACGATTACGATTTTAGATCGCTTTTCTGCCACTTTTGATTGATCGTGATAAGGAGAAATGATTATGTAACACTAACAAAGAATACCCATGCCCAGCTAAGGATTCGAACCCGGGAGCTTAGATGGCGAAATCGAAGGTTGCGATGGTATTAGCTTACTATGACCTGTAATCAGTCCCGTACCCAGGATTATTTGAGGGAGGGGCCAGATCCGAAATTTATATATATATATATATATATATATATATATATATATATATATATATATATATATACAGGGTGTTACTAAAGTTCGTTTCCAACGCTTAGGAGGTGATTCTACAACTGAAAATAAACACAAAAGTTCATGTGACGAAATGCCGAAATGCTATCTGGACTTCTTTCTGTGGGAAGAGATGAAACGCCTCGTATACGAAACACCTGTCGTGTCAGCCGAGGATCTCGTTGCACGCATTAATGTCGCCGCACCGACGATAGCAGACACCGCGGGGTTGTTTGCTCGCACTAGACAAGCGTTGATTCGGCGTTGTCATCTCTGCGTGGAAGTTAATGGCAGACAGTTTGAACATCGTCTGTGATGTGGTTCCCTCGGCACCTCCACTCTGCACACAGTGAATATGTCGACACATATGCAACCTAGCGCAGCACCACCGCCATCTTTGTTTTTCTACGTAATGGTGATGTCCGCTACGGATATTCGCTTTCTTCTTAGTTGTTAGTCTCCACATATCACTTTCCGTGCATAACACATCTCGCTAAACCCTTCCCTATCCCCATGACTTCAACAGACCCATTCGCTTCCTTTGGGGAATCCCTTGCGCATAAACTTTACACATCTGCCATGTGCTTTTTTGAATAGAGCATGCCGCATTTCTTTGTGGGACGCCCTTCGCCGCGGTCATATGGTTGGCCGTTGTGCCACATTTCCTTGTAAACATAATTTCATAATTTTCACACCTTTCCCACTTCAATAACTCCGAATGGGTGCCGTTTTCGTCATTTCGTCACATGGACTTTTGTGTTTATTTTCAGTTGTAGAATCACCTCCTAAGCGTTGGAAACGAACTTTAGTAACACCCTGTGTATATATACACCAGTATATGTTTTCAATTATCCTCCAATTTTCTTATGCGAGCGCCATTGAAAAGTCATTATAATTCTATGTTTAGATAATAATATATTTATTAATTAAATGGTGCGTATTAGCAATTATCATTGCAATAAAGAACATGTCTACATGTGAGTTAACAAAAAAATAATAAAGACATTTTCGCATCACGACTGCAGTTCAAAAATGTAAGGACAGGGATTAAAAGTAACACACTGTCCTGACTAAATCGGTGAATCGGACGTCTGGTAGCCTTGCATCAATGGTTACAAAACTAAAACACACCAATACTGCAGACGGGAGACTTCTACACAAGAAACACATTCATTTATGCAAAGACAAAATTGATATTTTTACAAACTTGAAAAATCAACGATGTTCTTCTCGTAGTTTTTTTATAGGTTAACATTTGCATATTTCAGGGTTCGAGAAGGGGATGGCCTCCCATGGGTACGGACCTGCCTGGAATCGTTGTTTGGTTTGGTTTGAGTTGGTGTTTTAAGTCCACTTTATGCACAGTAAGGCTAATCGGGACTGGACCTACAGTTTAAAGTGGGATCCGAACCACTTGTGCCTCCACCGGGCATCGAACCCGGGACCCCTTGATTACAAGGCAATGACGCTACCACTGCGCCATGGGGGAGGCCCTTGGAATCATTGTGGACAGCAAATGAATTTGGAAGTATAAAATAGCTGAAATTAAATTTGAAAATATAGAACATGTTCGTAGTATTATTCGCGTCTTTCGAGGACTAATTCGTCAGGATGTTACCGACTCTGGCAAGACCAGCTGCTTAGCAACTCTTCTTGAAGCGAAAAATGTCTGGCCAACTCCTAGTAGATTGACCAATTGTACAAAAACATATTTCTGAATCTATGGATATTCTGACGGACCTTGAATGTAACAAACGTTTCGTGATCTCTTGTATACCTGATTTCAGATCCAAGTTTTATTAAATGTTCTTACATTGCTTATAAAGTGAAGAAAAGTGTTCCCCTGTGCTTAGCACCACGCCATGAAGGCGTATATGGGGTGTGGGGGTAACGCCCCACACTTTCTTGATCCGGTCATGAGTGAGGGTGATGTGATCAGCATCACGCCCCTGACCGCCTTTACCCCCCAGGGTTTCCCCCAGGTACCCATGTTATTCGACGCTGGGTGGGCGCCGGGGCCGCTTCCATCGTTAGAAAAGTTCCCGGATTTGAACCGGCCGGGGATCGAACCCGGGACCTTGAGCATGGTAGTCAGACGCGTTACCGACTTTTTTTTTTTATATATATATAAAAGGAAAGCCCCTAAGCGGAAGCTTTCCCCATCACACTTCATACACTCATATCATTTCATTCACATTTCTATTTCAGGACTTTTCAGGACAGACAATCACAAACACCCATGCCTTACCCGGGACTCGAACCCGGAACCCCTGGCGTTGTAGCGCGTTCTGCTAACCACTTCGCCGCGGAGGTTGACACTGAGCCACCGCGGCCATTGCTTATTGATCTTCAAATTGTGGATTAGCCAAAAGTTTTAGAGACAGCATCCGAATATATCAATGTCATCGTATTCCGATTCATTCTTGAGGTTTCAAGACTTCAGTTCGGATGAACCATATCGATCTTTGTGTTACGGGCTGCTAATTTAATAAATTAACTAATTAACTCAACTAACTCAACTGAGCTGAGCTTAGCAACGCAACAACGAAGAATCTCTCGCCTCACCTGCTGGGCGAATTAAACATTACATGAAATATAATACGGTCAGGATAAGTGCCTAACGGTCGGAGTTACCGAGAACAAACCTAGGAGGATTTGATTTTAAATACCTGAAATGACGTTACATAATACTACGGTGTTTCTGAATATACATATATATTAAAGCACAGATAAATACACATTACATCTTGCCCTCTTTCACTCGATCTCACATTCATACTCTCATTCCATGGCATATGGCGACAATATGACAATTACAAAGGTTAGATTAATTACTACTTTGACCATACTCTTGCTATGTCTTGGCTACATTGCCTTTTACAATTTATCGTTTAGGATTTTAAGCATAAAGTGAATAATTGTTCCTTGTGCGAACCCCTTCTATCTTTTCTGAAGGTATAAATATATTTAATGAACTATCGTTTGCTGTTAACATAAACTCTCATCTTTAACATTTGATTACTCCGCCGGAAAACAGGTGTCTAGGGTTGCCATAGCACTGATTTAAGTTAAGTTATGATTTGATTCACGCAGATTCGCGGTAGATAGTCGTCATCTTTCTCACACACGCACATGGTTGGATCTTACCTTAGCTGCATTCCCTCTGACCTGGGTTGGGTGAAAGTGGTCCTACAGTTTTGGAAGACATCTGCACTCCAGGGTTGCACTTCGCGGTTATCCTGGTTGGCGAAAGTGGATCGGTCGGCAGCTCCATCTGGCATCCTCGGATCCTGGCTTCTCTCTTGCACTGTCGACTCCATACGACAACTTGCGCAATAATAGGTCAGTTCTTCGCGGTCACTCGTAAGTACAGATACGTGACTTGGGCGATGAGACGAACATACGCGATGAGCCATTCGCGGTTTCACATGGATATCAAATGTTATTAACTTTCACTACTTTGGACGTTGTTTCGGACGATTGACACAGGTGGACGTGTCTGGCGTTATTCTCACATAACCACACGTATGTGCACGGATGCGTTGACGGCAAGGGGAGGATGACCCCCTGGTTCTATATTCTGCTCTACTCCATGGCTCTGAAACACTCACTCGAGGAAAACAAATCCAGACCTCGAGTCTGCTTGCAACTCGCAGCTCGGTCGCGCTTAGCTCACACTCCGGTGGCGATTCTAGGCAAAACTGTGGCAAACTGTTCCAAATCATCCCTTTTATTCCAGATTTGAACGTAGTGACGCTGTACCCTCTATGATCAGGTGCTTGTTTATTGTTTCTGGTGCTTTGACCGTTGTCCTCCTATCCTGGCCAATGCTCACTCAGGTCCTTAACCCCTGGCAGCAGCCCCTCGCGCAGAGATTAGGCTAACTCTTTCTCTTTTGTATTCGACACGTTCAGAGAGGCCAACTCAGTAGGGTTCTGTCTTCCATTCAATCCAGCAATGAATCTTTAATAATTCATAACTCCCGTATTTCTGTTCTGATTAGGCTCAAATCTTGGAATCAGTGCTTTCATGATGTGGTCTTCCGCTGGTGAAAATCTCATCCAATTCGGTCCATTGGTTTAGAAGTTGCATTTTTCTTGATATTCCCATAAGAATGCATGTAAATCCGAATTCGGGCGAAAAGCAAGCTAGTGCTGGCTAAGACAGTTCGCTAGACACCTGTATTCGCGACGGATATTAATATTACCAATTGTAATTAATTCATACTAACGGGCAATTAGATTAATTACTTGTCACTCAATATTTGACCGTTATAACATTCCCCTCCTTTTAATTATGAATTTTTTTCAGAACGAACTTGCGAGTGACAGGAAAAAATTCATACCACATATTAATGATATTTGTTAGTGATCGCACACATAGGCGTCTGAATAGGGACTCGAACCCTGGACTGTATAACTTTTAACTCAACATTAGAATGAAGTTATACTTTCTGCAATTGTGATATAATCATGAGAATATAAACAAATATAATAAAGCATACAAGAATACAATATAAAGTACATTTTAACACCAAAATCTCAACGTATATTACCACATATATACTAACTTTGGATACACCCTGTAGTTTTATACATAATAATGTGAATACTGAATAATAAGCTAAATAAGATATAAGTAAATATTTGGGTTGCAATTTGTTCCCTCTCACACATATGTTTGCATACTTCTTGCATTAATTATGAGAAACGTCTACATTTTTTGCCTTTTAATATAAAAAAAATAATCTCTAATTTTCCTAATGTTTACTTTACAATCGGTGTGGCTCTAGTGCGATATTTTCTTCAGTGTCTCCTTTGACATGAGCCGGACTGACAAAGGAGTCTTCTAGTCTTCCGTCGGGCCTTGAATACCGGTTATCTGCTCCAGAGATCGCTGTTCTTGCCTCAGTCCACTTCGTCTAGGTTGGTAATCTGGGGAGCGCGGGTCCAAGTCACGGCTAGTAGACGGTCTATTCCAGTCGAGTAAATTAGCACCAGTCTGTGGGGACACGACTGTTCTAACCGCATTCACAGCACGATTCCTCTCAACTTGACTCGGGTTGTTTTGACCCCGGCAGTGTTGCCATCTCGCGTTTTCTCCATCCCTATCATCTCGGAAGTGTTGTTGTTGTGGGCGGTGATTGCTGTACTGGCCTCGCTGGGGATAAGCTTCTCTATGGTTCCTCCCAGAGTTCTGTCTCCGACTATCGTTTGTTGCCAATTTTACTTTCGGGCATCCCTCTTGCCTTTCTTCATCAAAATTTCCATACTTTCTCCTGTGATTCTTGTTTTCCCAGGATGCTCGTTTCTCTTGCTCCAGCGCGTCCAAATCGCAAAGAATCATCGACATCGTGTCCAGGTTGGTAAGTGCGTCTCCGGTTAGCTGACGTTGCACATAATGCGGAAACATTGCGCGTATTGCGGCTAACATTTCAACTGGCTCAATTCCGGGCTTCAGGGCGTGGAAATCACTCACTCGCTGCCAAAAGAATTGTTTATAGGTGATTTTCTGGCTCTCATCAAACCTGCGATTTCTAAGCAAAGTGATTTGGCGTTCTACTAATTGGCGACCTTGAAATTGTTGTAGAAATGCTCGTTCAAATTCTTCAAAGCTATTGAACTGTGGATTCCGCTGCTCTAGCCAGATCCTTGCACTCCCTTTGAGTAATTTTCGCATTAGCCTCAGGCAGTCTGGGCTATCGACACCGTACAACAAACAATCTCTCTTGAAGTCCCCTATGAAGATTGACGGTAAAATCTCGTCGTGATCGGGGTTGTACGTTTGAAAATGATCTATGCCGACTTTTGAGAAGATTCCGCGAGTATTTGACTCCGGGTAGGAAACACTGCGTGTCTCCTGCTGGGCGAAAGCGTTCAAGCTCGGCGAGCTCCCGCTCCGGCCGATGACGTCACGCGCTGCTTGGCGATCCAAGGAAGTTGGTGCTGATTGACAGGTCAGCTGGTTGGTCACGTCTGCTGCGACGAGCAAAGGAGTTGGGTTCGCATCCCTGGACGTTGTCTCCAATCGGCGAATCTCTTCGTCCTCGTTTCTTCTCCGTTGCGTGATTTGGAAACCCTTCAATTCACGTGTCTCCGCTTCCATTCGTTCCAATCGGCTGGTTAGGCCCGTCCGATTCTCGGTCATTCTTGCGTCCAGCGTTCCAATTGTTTCTTGAACCTGACGTAACTCTACACGCAGATCTTTCTCCATTGTGACTACATTAATGTTTGTCTCTTCATGTCTCCTTTCGCAATCCTTCTCCGACTGAAGTACTTTCTCCTTCATTCGGTCATTTTCGGATAGCAGTGCTTGGAAACGGCGGTCCCATCTATCTTCCCACTCTTTTCTTCTTCTTTCTTCCATTTCTTCCTTCCGTTCTTCCTGCTCTCTCCTCTTCTGATCTCTTTCTTCATCTCTGGCTTGGATATAGCTGATTAGCTGAGAGAACATGGCCTTCACGTCCATCTTCTCTGGAACTGGCAACCCCGTTACCGACTGATCTTTCCCTAGATCCTTATCAACGTTATCGGTTGACGAAGCGCCTGCGTCTGTGGAATGCTCAACCTCTGGGCGGTCCATCCTATTGTCGGCTAATCGCTGGCGGCGTCGAGTGCTCCTTTGCATGCCTCTCTCTTCTTCTTCTTCTTCTTCTTCTTCTTCTCGTGGCTGGCTATCGCCGAAGGAAAAAGATATCAAAATTCTTTTCCTGGTTTCTGGTTTCAGATCCCGGGGATCGCTTCCCCTCACCTGCTTCCGTGTGTCATAACGCGTGTCCTTTTGTCCTTTATCGTCCGAAGTTAATAACGCCCATTGTTAATAAAATAATAAAATCCTCTAATAATTCTGCTATGGAAAAATGCTATAGTCGCGACAAAGTATTTTCACTATTACACCATAAAAAACACAAAAAATGGTTCTAGCTACACATCGATTGCATATTCAGTTACTTAAAATCACCGTACAAATTACACATTAATACTTTAAATGAAAACGTCTTTATAGATTCTTATCAGGATTTTCAGTTACGGGTTGCAATTATTTAATTTTCAACAAAAAAATCTTAGTTCCCCCTTAGCGCTAAATTCTGGTACCCTGTCGTAGACATGCGTAGGCTGAAGACTCTCTTTAACAACAAGTATTACATCCCTTTGGGTAATAGACATAACTGATTGTTAACCATTACAATCAAACTTCATAAAAATTCACATTGAGTAGATAAGCAACTAATTAGAATACTCGTGACCTCCAGGTTCCTTACTAGCCTGCCTGTAACATCGTTCTACGAGCCTAATTCCTATTTGCTTCCTATTTGCCTACTCTTCTATTTGCCTATTCGTCGATTATTCGGGCCTACCTTTTACACCCCTACTTGTCTATTCACATACTCGTCGATTATTCGGCGTACTTTTTACTTGCCTACTTATTTTGCCTACTCGTCGCATGTTCGGGCGACTTTTTTATATGCCTACATATTTATTTGCCTACTCGTCGAATGTTCGGGCGCCATATTTTGTTACGGGCTGCTAATTTAATAAATTAACTAATTAACTCAACTAACTCAACTGAGCTGAGCTTAGCAACGCAACAACGAAGAATCTCTCGCCTCACCTGCTGGGCGAATTAAACATTACATGAAATATAATACGGTCAGGATAAGTGCCTAACGGTCGGAGTTACCGAGAACAAACCTAGGAGGATTTGATTTTAAATACCTGAAATGACGTTACATAATACTACGGTGTTTCTGAATATACATATATATTAAAGCACAGATAAATACACATTACATCTTGCCCTCTTTCACTCGATCTCACATTCATACTCTCATTCCATGGCATATGGCGACAATATGACAATTACAAAGGTTAGATTAATTACTACTTTGACCATACTCTTGCTATGTCTTGGCTACATTGCCTTTTACAATTTATCGTTTAGGATTTTAAGCATAAAGTGAATAATTGTTCCTTGTGCGAACCCCTTCTATCTTTTCTGAAGGTATAAATATATTTAATGAACTATCGTTTGCTGTTAACATAAACTCTCATCTTTAACATTTGATTACTCCGCCGGAAAACAGGTGTCTAGGGTTGCCATAGCACTGATTTAAGTTAAGTTATGATTTGATTCACGCAGATTCGCGGTAGATAGTCGTCATCTTTCTCACACACGCACATGGTTGGATCTTACCTTAGCTGCATTCCCTCTGACCTGGGTTGGGTGAAAGTGGTCCTACAGTTTTGGAAGACATCTGCACTCCAGGGTTGCACTTCGCGGTTATCCTGGTTGGCGAAAGTGGATCGGTCGGCAGCTCCATCTGGCATCCTCGGATCCTGGCTTCTCTCTTGCACTGTCGACTCCATACGACAACTTGCGCAATAATAGGTCAGTTCTTCGCGGTCACTCGTAAGTACAGATACGTGACTTGGGCGATGAGACGAACATACGCGATGAGCCATTCGCGGTTTCACATGGATATCAAATGTTATTAACTTTCACTACTTTGGACGTTGTTTCGGACGATTGACACAGGTGGACGTGTCTGGCGTTATTCTCACATAACCACACGTATGTGCACGGATGCGTTGACGGCAAGGGGAGGATGACCCCCTGGTTCTATATTCTGCTCTACTCCATGGCTCTGAAACACTCACTCGAGGAAAACAAATCCAGACCTCGAGTCTGCTTGCAACTCGCAGCTCGGTCGCGCTTAGCTCACACTCCGGTGGCGATTCTAGGCAAAACTGTGGCAAACTGTTCCAAATCATCCCTTTTATTCCAGATTTGAACGTAGTGACGCTGTACCCTCTATGATCAGGTGCTTGTTTATTGTTTCTGGTGCTTTGACCGTTGTCCTCCTATCCTGGCCAATGCTCACTCAGGTCCTTAACCCCTGGCAGCAGCCCCTCGCGCAGAGATTAGGCTAACTCTTTCTCTTTTGTATTCGACACGTTCAGAGAGGCCAACTCAGTAGGGTTCTGTCTTCCATTCAATCCAGCAATGAATCTTTAATAATTCATAACTCCCGTATTTCTGTTCTGATTAGGCTCAAATCTTGGAATCAGTGCTTTGATGATGTGGTCTTCCGCTGGTGAAAATCTCATCCAATTCGGTCCATTGGTTTAGAAGTTGCATTTTTCTTGATATTCCCATAAGAATGCATGTAAATCCGAATTCGGGCGAAAAGCAAGCTAGTGCTGGCTAAGACAGTTCGCTAGACACCTGTATTCGCGACGGATATTAATATTACCAATTGTAATTAATTCATACTAACGGGCAATTAGATTAATTACTTGTCACTCAATATTTGACCGTTATATTTGTTTACGTTCATTATTTCTGTATTGGAGATGTAGTAAAAGCTCGGACAAAAGTTTCAGTTAAAATTTCCTAAATTGGAGATGTAGTAATGCTCAAACAATCCGTTGCCTAATGATTTGAATGATTTATGATATGATGAAATTGATGAAGGGATACTTACAAAAAACACACTCATGTCGGGCTTCGAACCCGGAACCGGATAAAGTTCTCAAATTTCTGTGTTGGAGATTCATTAAACCTCGTTAATCCGGACTAATGGGAGCGATAAGTTGACCGGCTTAACGAAAGTCCGGATTAACTGAAATAACCTAAAAGAACAGTAGATATAGTTAAACCTCGTTAAGTTTAAGTTGTCATTTTCCGGATTGAAGATTTAGATAAAGCTCGGACCTAAATTTCTGTTTGCAATTTCTAGAACGAGGATTTAGAGAATGACCTTTACTTATGACAAGAATGATATTTATCGAACTCACCAGTATTTGTCCTGAGTTTTCCCTCACTGTGAGCAACGTGTTGGTCGTAGAGACTTGAGTAGCAAGACTGCACAGTTGCCTAGCAGCACGCAGCCTTTTAAAAACTCATCTGTGGATCCCCCCCCCCCCATCACGTTCTAGAGCAGCCAGACAACGGTCGCCAATTGTTATCGTGTTGAGTGCCGATTTTTTTCTGTGACGTTCTGACCACGTGATTCCCATGTTCGCATCTACCTCCCCCTCCTCACCATTAATAATGAGCCGTGCTTTTTTCCCCCCTCCCTGTGTGCTTCATTGCACGCGGATAAAATGGCCAAGGAGTGAACGTGTCGCAAACAGGAAGTCCACAATGACGGGTTTTCTTCCGTCGTTGATGTTATCCAGTCACGATAGATGATGGGTGATAAAGCCTGTCGCGCCAGAGGCTAAATCGCCATTGCCGTCATGAAAGTAACAAGTAAAGCTGTGGTAACATGGACGGATGAGACAGAAGTTTATCTTTGTTTCTTGTTTCGCCTAAGCTGGTGGCAGTGATGAGAAATCCGTGGAAAGATGGAAAAGGGTCAAAATTTGTGCAGACGGTAGAATGTGCCAGTAAGAGCTCAGTCCAGAAAGTAGTTATAAGCCGAAACTTAGATCGGAGGGTTATCTCAATTTTCAATCGAGAAACCGTCAATTAACACTTAGATGCGAGCTTCATCTAAATCTTCAATCCAGAAAGTGTACAGTCAAACAAAAATCTAGAATATTTCTAGTATATTAAACTCTTGAAGTCATTAATGGATCTGAATGTGATGAAATTGATATATTCGAATGCCTTGCCAAACAACAGATTCAAGAACTGGCAACAATTCAGAATTCGAGATGAGTCACCCATCAAGAAAACGCGGGGTCCGCGAAACATTTTTATGGTTGCCTAATTGGTAGTTTCATTATAGAGTTAAGCCGCTCCCGAAAGTGCTTCAGGGAAGGAAAAGTTCTATTTTACTACAATTTTCTTCAACTTGGAATCGTTGAACTTGTGTGTGCAGGTTAAACTCGTTTTTGTGTTGAAGCGATTGTAAAGTTTAAAAAATCTCAATTCGTGATCAAAAAGGTGTAAAGAAATGATCCATTCCCTGGCCAGCTCGTTTCGCAGATCTCACTCCTACAGTTTTCTTGTTATTGCACTGTTGGAGATATAACGTTTGGCATCGTATCGGACTGAGAAGAAACAAAACACTGCTGACCTGACCCGGAGGTTCAAACCTATGACTCATAAGAGCCGGAGGAGTGGTTAGCACAGTTCGCCACGGCGCCAGGTGTGCCGGGTTCGAATCCCGGCCTGGGCATGAGTGTTCTTTGTGAGTGCCCTTTCATCAATTTCCTCACGTCATCACTCACCCGGGCCTCCTCAATGGCCAAGTAGTAACTCCTTGTAATCAAGGAGTTCCAGGTTCGATACCCGGTGGAGGCAGACTGCATAGTGGTTCGGATCCCACTTTAAAATGTAGTCCCAGTCCCGATTAGCCTACCTGCGCATGAAGTGGACTTAAATCAACAATTAACCAATCATCACTCATCCTCATCGTCGCGATTAGCCAAAAGTGGAAGAATAACAATAATAATAAATAAAATCGTACGCTATCAACTAAACCATAGAAAGTTGTTCAATCTACTTCATTCAAGGAATGGAGCTACATACGCATATAAGAGTAATAAAAAAATGTATATTTGTTCGTACATCACAGGTGGTCGCACTGTTGACTACCGGACCCATCTTGATGTCCAGAAGACGAAGCAGCTCGTTAGGCCTCCTCTGCAGGGGCCCTCACGAGCTAGATGATCACAATCAATCACTTGAGTTCATGGTTGGTAATGGATTGCGACCGAACCTGACGCGAATAGCAATTGGAAACGATGACGTGCTCTTGTTACACTTGCAACAATCCATCATCCGGTGACCTTGGCCATCTCAAGATCCCATTATGTGAATGGGACAGTTACGAGATAGCTTTGCCCTTTGGTTGGTCCTCTAGCACAACCACGGAAGGGTATGGCGAAAACTGCGTACAGATAAGCTCAGCGTCTCCGTTTAAGGATATTGACCTCAACAATGCACATCAATCAACGCAACAATACCATTCGGCCAGCGGCGGCAAAAGGTATAAAACATTGCACTCTCGCGAGGTGAAAAAGAGCGTGAGCAGCTGATTTCGTTTTGTCTCACTGGCGTACGCAAAGGGGGAGCTGATGAGGCTGCAGCCCCTCCCGAAAATTTGAGACAAGTTAAATTAAAATTTTCATATGAAAGCAGTAAAGATCTCGAGGAAAACAGAGTGGTAAATGCACAGATCACATAAAAAAAAACACGATTGCAATATTTGTCTTTGAATAACTTTCAAAATGAAGGTTAACCCTTAAACAGAAACATAGATCTTTACTTCATAATTAGAAACAACCGGTCTGAGAGACCTTATTTTTTAATATTTGTTATTACATTTTTTAAACGTTTTTTAGACAATAAAGGAACAAAAATCATGATTAATAACTCAAACTTATTGAAAACTAAAATTACATGGGAACAAAACTAAGAAAATGTATTATGTAAATAACTTCCAACCTTGGCATTGAACACGTAATGCGAAACACCCGGTCTGTTAGACCTGCACGTTTTCAAAGAACAATAATTCTCTCGTAACAAACAGACACAAACTGAGCAGTAACATGTTGAGAGTGTAGGCAAGTGGTTGATAATAAGGTACTGAGGGGGGGGGGGGGGAGAGACAGCTCAATCAGTGTTGCCACACTATAGAACTACAAAACACTAAAGGTCTCACAGACCGATGTTTCTGTTTAAGGGTTAAGATGTTAATTACGAAATATTTTATAGTGTGTCCCGCCCCTTAGAACGCAGCTATGTAACGCAGCCCCTGCGAAAAAAAAAAACATCCGTGTTTCTGGTCTTCGAGTCTTTAGATTGATTGATTGATTGATTTGGTGTTTCAAGTTCACTTTATGCATAGTAAGGCTAATCGGGACTGGACCTACAGTTTTTAAAGTGGGATCCGAACCACTATGTACCATTATCGAACCCGGGACTCCTTGATTACAAGGCGACGACGCTACCACTGCGCCATCGGGGAGGCACTCGAGTTTCTAGAAAACACTGGCATGACTGTTATGGAGCATATGACCGACGCTTTTGGGACAAAACTCATAGCCAGAAAATACGTGTAGTTATCAAACTAAGAAAACAAATGTATTTTGAATACTGAAGTGCACAAGTAATAATCATACAATCATATTGTTTGGCACGTCTGAGTAAGTGTCATAGTTGCTCAATTTTGATTGGCAGAAATTTTCATAAGCCTATCCACATACTTATATTATTAGAGTAATTAAATCAAGAAGCCTTAGGTGGGCATGCCATGTGGCATGAATGGGAGAGGAAAGATGAGTTTACAAGATTCTTGTTGGGAAACGTGATGGTAGGAGACCTGTAGGAAGGCCAAGACGAAGATGGAAGGATAACGTTGAGATGGATCTAAGGGAAATCGGTAAGGATGGAAAAGATTGTATTGATCTTGCCCAGGGTAGGGACAGATGAAAGGCTTGTGTTGCTGCAGCCATAAACCTTCGGGTTTATGAAGACTAGAGAGTTGGTTAGTTAGCTTCCTTGCTAGTTTGAGACGAGAATCTCGGATAGCAAGTCTTTAGTATCGTCTCGAATTTCATCCCTACAAAATATTCACCTATTGGAAATGTAAGTAACTTACTTGGATTACTTTCACCAGCGAAAACAACCATACAAAAAACGTCCGCACAGCTGAAAATCAGGTAATATCCTTGCACTTGGAAGCAGCAGTTCCCAATTCTTGACAAACAGTGAATGCCTGCGTGATGCTAAAAGCCGAATGATTGTTTTAGGAAACTGTTACGTCACGTCCTGCGTCATTGTCTCGTCGTTTCGGGAGGGCGCTCATCTGATTATAAAGCATTTGAAGGTAAAAAAAGTGAATGGTGCGAATGTGCTTTTTGTCTTGAAAATTGCAATAGAGTAGGAGGCAGCTTTAAGAGAGACACGTGTCGCTTGGAAGCTAACCTTCAGTAACACGTGCAACCTTTCGAACCGAAGCGCCACGACAAGCTGCACATGTCGCTCGGACTTGCCCATTTTTCTGAATAGCTGCATCGCGTGGGAACTTAAAACGTAAGTTACATAAAACAAGAAATACTTCAAGGAATTGAAACATTAGTTTCATAAAAAAAAGTAAGTTTTTGGTGTAAAAGCTACACTCACAAGTTCTTCAAAATGAAAAAATAGATGAAAAGTAAAAATACATTAGTGCGCGCAGTGGTACAACAATACCCGGAATGGAAACTGCTGTGACAAAAATGAATGATTATTATGCAATGCAGTAAAAGTTCTCCTAACGGACACCTCTAAAGTACGGATATTTTTTAATTCCCCGGCAGAAATACGAGTACATGGGGTTTAATGGCAATATTACTTCTTAATAATGGACATTCTTAATAACGGACGGGGACACTGAAAACTACCTCCCCAACGCAAATAAAACTTCTTAATAACGGACAGCCTGAAAGAAAACGGTGGCAATTCCTGGAATTCGACACAACAATGGCCAGTATTTCGAACTAGCGCGCATTGCTTCATGTTACACCGAACGTATTTCTTTCTAAAAGTGCAGACATTAGACAGTAATTTAACAAAGGATTACACTACGTGTACTGTATTTTCTTTTTTGAAATTTGTAATGTATGTAGGGATACTTTAGTAAATTTAAATTCACCGTATGTAGTACAGTATTTTGTTCCTTGAATGTAGGGGGAAAAACCATTATGTTCGCAAACTATGTACTGTAATATGTTTATCCTATTGTGTAATATCCTACACTTTCTTCTGAATAGCGGACACTTCTTAAAACGGACATTTATTTCTTCAACAGGCCTGTTCGTTATTGAGAAGTTTTACTGTAATTAATTATTTTACGTTGATTTCTAACGTTTGGATTAATCGCGACAAGGAGGCTGAATGAAATGGCGATTAGGACAAAGATTGACTACACTAACCACTCCGCCATGATGGCCGACCTTTAATGTTTTCCTGTAGTTAGTAGTAGTAGTAGTAGTAGTAGAAGAAGAAGTGACAATAGTAGTGACCTTATCTGCTCCTAAATCTCCCTCCCCCAGAAGCGAAAAAAAATCGCACAATATGGGTAACTATGTATACATACATGCATCTGTGTTTTTCCTAGCTCCAAGGTGGATCTATACAAGGGTCACTGTTCTTCCGTCCTCAACAATATAATTCTTGACAGGAACAATAATTCAAGTTAATTTATCCACTAGTCAAAACTTTCCCAATTCTCATTCACCCAGATCTATTTTATGAATAGTTGCTGCTGTTGTACAACAAGGGTTATTTTGTATATCGTATGCACTGATACACATCGAGGATTTCCGCTCATTATCAACAAAAACGGACAAAAAGTTATGCAGAGTTCAAAAAATTGAAAAAAAAAATATTGTCAGCCATGATTAATATTTTGGTACTTCAACACAAGAGAACCGAATACCAACAAAAGGTGGAAGTGGAGGAAATAATTTATAAATGCCACCCATATTGAACCAACCTTTGTGCAGCACATGAGACCTAACGGATCGTTTTCTATAAGGTATCTGTAGACATTGTTTGTTGATAGGAAGTATCGCTTAAGTATAACTGATTGTTGAGAAGGAAATAGTAAGTACACTGGACTTTCCGGTCGAGCTGCCTGCCCACTTCAGGGGAACAGGAAGGCCCCTTCTCATTCTCAACCAATGGTTTTACAGGTGGTCCGGCTCTCCTATCGTTCGCCGCTTCATGGGAAACGGGTTCTTGCACGAAGGTTAAAGTAGTGAAGGAAATAGTACAAATGCATTATTTGTACAGCCAACGGCAAACTGTCCATTGCTATTTTCATTCATTTAATTTATGTCCTGTTTTGTTTTCAGGAATAGAATTCGGTCGATGTGAAGATGATGATGTCCTCTGCTTTTTGACGTTTCCATTTCGTGATCGTCACATTGTAGAAAACAGACTGAAAGAAAATGGTGATGGACAACTCGCCTACTGTTTCTTTTGCCGTTGACTGTACTATTTCCTTGACTTCAGAGGTCAGTCAGAAGCGTAGCCATTTTTCGGCTCACAGTGGAATCGCGAAAACCTACACTAATAGCTTTCACGTGATATTTTCACAACAATTTCTAGTAGAGGATCATACACACGCAAAATTATAGAATAATAAAGAGCCAGAAAAAGTGGGAGAAAGAGAAAAACAAAAAAGAAAGAATAAAAGTTAGAGACACATGAAGAAAGAAAGGAGAGAGAGAGAGAGAGGGGGAGAGAGAAAGAGAGAAAGACAGTAAAAGATAGATAGAAAGCGAGAAAAACAGAAAATGGAAAGGAAACAGAAGAAGAGAAAACACAGTAAGAAAGAGAAGATAGGAAAGGAACACAGGAAGAATAGAGCAACAGATGAAGAATGGAAGAGAAACAGGAAGAAAGAAAGAAACAATGGAAAGATATATATATATATATATATATATATATATATATATATATATATATATATATATATATATATATATACAGAGAGAGAGAGAAGGGTGGGAGATCTTAGTACCCGCAACCACCATTGCAGGGGCCACCTACAACATACGAGGGGGTGCTGATAAGTTCCTGGCTTTGCTCTCTTCCCATAGTTTCCCATTCGCGATTCATATCTCATTTGAAAGTGTGTAATATGAGTATGTTATGGTGCAAAAATAATATTCCTCCCGTAATAGCTTCTCTCTATTTTTCAGGTTAGAAGTAGTCATGGCGGAGGCACAAGTCAGTTTCCCTACGCCGGAAGTTCGGGGTGTGATCAAGTTTCTGATCCTCCAAGGAAAGTCTGCGAAAGACATTCACGGTGAGATGTCACCACAAACACTGGGAGATAAGTGTTCTTCATACAGCACCATAAAAACCTGGAGAGCTAGATTCACGACTGGACATTTCAGCGTCGAAGACGAGGTCCGCAGTGGATGCTGTTCTTCAATGACGGATCCGGCAACATGTGATGCTTTGCATGACATGATTCTTATGGATCGGCTAATATCAGCCAAGAAGATTGCAGAGATAGTGAACATCGCCCGGGAACGTGTAGGATTCATCATACGTGATGTAGTGGACATGAGAAAACTTTCTGCCAAATGGGTTCCGAAATGCTTGAACAGTGATCAGAAACGGCAGAGAGTGAAGTCATCGGAGGCCATTTTGGTTCGGTTTCGTGCTGGTGAAGACAAGGGGTCACCCCGTCCGTCGTGAAACTGACTTGTGCCTCCGCCACGATTACTTCAAACCTGAAAAATAGAAAGAAGCTATTACGGGAGGAATATTATTTGTGCACCATAACATACTCATATTACACACTTTCAAATGAGATATGAATCGCGAATGGGAAACGATGGGAAGAGAGCAAAGCCAGGAACTTATCAGCACCCCCTCGTATATCTTCCATACTTGTGCCCCACCGATCGAAATTCCCTGATGTCATCTGTCAAGATTTCGACGGGAATTTCAAATTGTTTACAGAATTCTTGCTGAAAGGAAACACGAGCAACAAATAAATGTCAATCAAAGAAGTGGGTTGGTGTAATGTTTGTGACAGACAACCTTTAGGAACTGCAATGCTTATTTTAAACATTGTACGTTCTACGTATAGGCGAAACATTACCGCACTATATCACTTGACATATTTTTAGTGCTGTATGCATCGATTACTGAGCAATATGACGGATTCTCACTGTAATATTCATCATTTCATCAAAAACATTATTGACAACAAACTTCAGGAGCTAGTATTTTTATAATTTAATAATTAACTATAAAATTGAAAACTCTTTTTGTATTTCACAATTGGTATTAGATCTTTATTAATTGAGATACAATTTGGCGACTAAATTTTCAACTTTAGCGACTAAGTTTGATGTATTACGAGCTAAATGGAGCCTACGTTTCAAAATCAATTTCGAACACTGCTCCGTAGTAATTGCAGGACCAAATTATGCATTAGGGCTTATAAATCTATTGCTGAAAGGAAGTTCAACAGTTTTAGAGCCAATCATCGGAAGCAATCTGTCGTGTATTCACACGCAGAGGTTAATTGATTCGCACACGTAGGTACTTCACAGTATAAAGATAGAAACGAGGATACAAAATAACGATTTAATACTAAACTTACAATAACCATTTCTAAGATGGCTGAACTCCTCATTTTATCAATAACAACTTTACAAACAATTGAATATCGATTCAGATATTATGCACACTTAACACAATCAATGCATTTTTCTAGCCAGCAGTAATTAACTTGTTACGTACTGCAAATATTACTAATGATATCCTTCCATGAACTTGCACACATTTCCAATTAGTGGTTATCTACGCATATGACTAGTAGTGGCTCCATCTGGTTTAGATTTTCTATTTCCCGAGGCTCTGATAGCTGGAATTCAGCAACCATGACAGCTATATACAGAGAACGGTTAATCTTTTTCTTCTATACGTGTGAGAGCAGGAAGTAGGCAAAACTTTCACATTCATTGACACCATACATGGCCCAACCATATTCACGCAATATCATAATTAAGGTCACAAGCCAACCTCGGTATGAACATCATGCGCAACTACGCATACTTTATATAGGTATATATATATATATATATATATATATATATATATATATATATATATATATATATATATATATATGTATGTATGTATGTACGTATGTATATATATGTATATTCAAGTCATGTTTTTGTACTTTTTGATGGAAGGGAATGAAAAATTAATACCGGTAACACTGCTTCAATAGCTGTAACGATGTTATGTGGAGAGAAAAAAATATTTGACTTCGCAAGATTTTAGGCCATCGTGCACTAACAAGTGGAATTTCCATTGCTTAAAGGACTTTATTTGAGTTTTTAAAAGTCTACTTTATGCACAGGAAGGCTTATCGGGACTGGACCTACAGTTTAAAGTGGGATCCAAACCACTTGTGCCTCCACCGACATTTATTTGATTTGACTTTTGTTACTTAGCGTCGTTTATCTGCCACTTTTGGATCGCGACAATGAGGATGAGTGATGACATGATGAAACTGATGAACGGACACTGACAAAGAACACCCATGCCCAGGCCGGGATTCGAACCCACGACCCCTGGCATCGTAGCGCTTTATGCTAACCACGGAGGTAGGCGTCTGTTGGCAGGAAACGAACAATCTGACCAATAAGAAATTGCTTTACCAAAACTTGTTTACATTCGCAAAATGTTGCATTCAATTAATACTTTTTAGCTCCTCTTTGTTATTAGCGCATGCGACCGAATTAGAATGTTTACTACCACTTATACAACAATGTGCAAATTGATTCATAGTATCCATTTACCTGCGTTTGTTATGCAAGGCTTCTCTTTGGCGGAAGGTATTAACAAAGAAACATCTAACAATTTGCCATTGTACGGCCATTACGTACATGTTTTCTGCAGGGAAAGGAAGACGTTTCTTGAAAAGTGGAAACAAATGTAACGTTTTTGTTTAGAAAATCCAACCAGAAGTTCTGTGAGAGTGCAAGGGACAATCTTCAAGGTCGGCCAAGTGCAGAGAGTGATGGATGAAAGAACTGCTTGGAGCAGGTAAGTGACGTTCAAAGAGGGTCTAAGTGGTGCAAATGACGCGTTAAAAGAAATATTTTTGCAGATGCCATGCCGTGAACTCAAGCTCGGTAGCTTATAAAGCTGGTTTTCAGAATTTCAACCCCTGATTGTGCGTGCGTCCCTTGTCTAGTGCAACGGTGTTACGTTCTACGGTACCAGCTTTGGAAGTGAACTCTCTGGATGCAGATCATATTACATTCCCTGACAAGGTGTGTATTTCACGAAGGCTCATAACCACGAATTGAAAGTAACATGGACTAGAAATACTTGTAGATACATGCATACTGAAATAATAATAGGTGAGATAAAGGTACCCCCCTGCATATTGCAAACTTTGGAGGCACTTTCCAATATTTGGGTGTACCCATGGGTGTCGGGAGGAGGGTCGATCGGGTTGGGGGAAACCCCCCCCTCCCTGGAAATTGACATCGTTCGTTTAAAGATACAAGAAAGCCAAAAGTGTGTTAGTCTTATTGCTAAAAACAG
Source organism: Lepisma saccharinum (assembly GCF_977018435.1). Lineage (NCBI taxonomy): Eukaryota > Metazoa > Arthropoda > Insecta > Zygentoma > Lepismatidae > Lepisma > Lepisma saccharinum. Next base: position 105,838,349 of record NC_139232.1, read on the forward strand.
AAAAAAAGTTCCTTTAGTATTCGAAGAGAATAATCAAAGTAAAAATGCAATGGCTCGAAAACATTGAGTGAAAAATGCAGGAACAAGGTTGTATTCTACCATTTCATCCAAAGAACAAATGGTTCCACAGTTTTCAAAATTCTAATAATTACAGTTGTATTGTAAGTGAGAGGTCACACAACAAACTTTATGAAAAAAAATCCCCCTAACATTTAAAGCCTTTTCTTGAACGAGACATGCAAAAGTTAATATCAAAATGCATTTCAGATACTAACTGCATAAAATGCAAGAGAAATAATGGAAAATAGTTGTGCTGGTATTCACTCGTTTTGTGGATCGAGTCTTCACATTTATATAATAATAATTATTATTATTATTTTTATTTCGAATAAAATTTGTTTTTATTAATTTATAATATTAATATAATGACATTAATAACCGTGCTAATAATACTCCTTGTTATTTTATCTGCTATTCAACTTTTATCATTTGCCCGACCCCCCTTGCAAAAATTTCTGGCGACGGTCATGGGTGTACCATATCCAGTGTGCGAATTAACGGGGAGGGGGTGTGCCGAGAATTCCCCCCAACACAGAAAAATATCCCCGGCAAATAAATTATAATTTTTATCCCCGCCGCAACCGAACTGCGCACACTTTAGATCCAGAATTGTGCACACATCTCACTGACCTGTTTTGCGCACAGATTTTGATCAAACGTTGCCACTTTGATAGCTTTAAAGTCTCTGCGCAAAACTGTTTTTTTCTATAGACAAGAAGAGAGAGAGAAATTAGAAATAAAATAGTAAATCTCTTAAGGATTAAATAAAAAATATAATTTGACCAGTAAACGTAGCAAGTCAAGATACAATTTTCATACCAATTTAGTCAAACCCATAAGTTTGGTTAGGTTTGGTTAGGTTAGGTTAATGCCTAATGGTTATCCTCTATGCCTATCTAGTGCTAACCTTCCAGCAAAAACACGTGTAAGTCCACACACACACACACACACACACACACACACACACACACACACACACACACACACACACAAACAAACAAACACAACAGAAGTGAAAACGGCTTGAGAACATTTTACATCTGACAACATTGCCTCATTTTTTTGTGCGCAATCCTGTACATTGTGACAGCTTGTCAACGGCTTATCAGATACCACTGATAAAACCGGAAAAGTGTGCGCAATCCGGCTGTAGCCTTTTATCCCTGCCAGTGATGTTTTTATCCCATTCAAAGAAAATGAAATTGAAAGCATATAGTATATCATTTCTTAGCAATGTAACAAACATAACTGAAAAATCATTCGTTGTCCATTAACGGTCCAGTCATAAAAGATTTCCCTGTCGAAAAGTATGGAGGATTAAAGAAGGGCATCAATCTACAACTGACCAACCTCAGCGAGCCAACAGCAGGCTGTTTTCTACTTATTAGGTTTTTATAGCACAGTGCTGATATTTTACATGTATTATAAAATATTCACAAGAAAGTTTTAGGTAGGATATCTGCACGTTAAGTTTGAACTTGGCAATATAAATTTCGTCAAGTGTTCAATAGCTCTTTTTTGTCTATGAGTTTGGAATTCTTAGAATGCAAATACAGGGCTACGACAAAAGAAATAGACACTTTCAATGTTGTATAAAACAAAAACTATTCGTAATATCGCTGTTAGGTTGAGGAACTGTGGAAGTTTCGATAAGACACATTGTTGTTCCGGCGCAACAATTGCTAAGATGGTTGCAAACGCTGTTGAAAAATCATATTGTGTTCTTGAACTAGCCAAGACAGACTCCGTTACTGCCGTACAACGACATTTTCGAACACGTTTCGGAAAACCAGCACCTACTAGACGGTCGATCTACGATTGGTACAGAAAATTTGAAACAACTGGGTGTTTATGTAAAGGCAAAAGTCTGGGAAGACCCACTGCGTCAGAAGAAAAAGTGGATCGTGTCCGTGCGAAGTGCACAGCAAGGGCGAGTTTGGAACTACAAATGCCACAACAAACTGTGTGGAAAATTTTACGGAAGAGACTGAAAATGACGCCTTACAGATTGCAGTTATTGCAGCTTCTAAAGGAAGATGACAAGGTTAAACGTCGAGATTTCTGCATTGAAATGCAGGAACGTAATGGACAAGGAGCACATATTGAAGATCTGCGAGTTCCCCAAACAAAACTTAAAGAATTACTTTATAAACAGTGAAAAGTGTTTTCTGATAACATAAATAGTTTTGGATTTATAAAGCATTGAATGTGTGTATTTCTTTTGTAGTAGCCCTGTATAGTGTTTCTAAATTAAGTAAATTCTAAGGCAGTGATCCCCAAACCTTTTCATTTCACGGCGTCTGTAGTGTTTCAAGATTTTCCCGGGGCGCCCAAGTCACAATGTAGGCCTATCTAACTCCCGCAACGCTCAATTAGTGTGATTACGTTGCTTACCTTAAGTTAAAAAATAAACATATTTCAAATTCAGAAACATTTTACATGTAAAAAGTACTAAATAAGAATATATTTGGAAAAAGTGGCATTTCAGTGAAAATATTGGAACATTTCACGGCGCACTTGTAAGCCAGTCGCGGCGCACACTTTGGGAACCACTGTTCTGAGGTACTTAGAATAGTACCCATAGGAAGGCAATAGTTTAGTTTACTGATTGGTAACATATATACAAATTTGCATAACCCCCAAAAAGTACCTACCGAAATGAAACCACAAATACGCCACTCAATGGGAACCCCCCCCCAAGAGCAAAAAGCTTAATCGTACAGTAACCATATCTTCAGAAAAGTGTATTTTGATACATTCATATTTTTATGTCATCCTATCAAGGGTTAATTAACCAATAGGAAGTGTTTTAAATTCTGGAGTAAAATATTAATTATACAACTTCAAATTTTGCATTGGATTTTTTTAAAATTAATGTTCGATTATATTTCACATGATATGCAGCAATAATAAATTGTAAATTAATTAACAGTATAATGTGTAAATGAGAAATATGGGAAAATACTATAATACTACAGACCTCCTGCGATTGGTAGAGCCCTCTTTGATATCAGAGACCTTGGGTTCGAATCTTCAAAGGTCCCCCATATCCATCATCATTATTATGTAGCGTCGCTTTTCTGCCACTTTTGGCCAATCTCGACGATAAGGATGAGTGATAATATGATCAAATTAATGAAAGGGACACTCATAAAGGAACACCCGTGTCCAGACACCCACACCACCAACATTTTTATGCCTTTTAATTAGGGTTGGATAAGTAACTGGAAGAAGTAACGTTTTGTAGCACCGTTACTTTAGTTCTAGAAGTAACGAATTACCCTTATTTGTCCTAGGCTAAGGACAATTAACTGTTTACACAAGTTCCTTATCTGCTCGTTACATTGCGTGTTTTTCCAGGATAACTTTACATGTACAAGTTTAAAACAAGACAACAATGCGTGTTTCGTCCTGGCAAATAAAGCCTCTACTTCTGATTTTATCAAGATAACGCAAAGTACCGTTACAATTACTCCCGGTAACACGTTACTAATTATGGAGGGTGTCTGCAAATCAGCAAAATCAAAATTGCCTGACTTTTCCAGGACTAGAACCAACATTTTTCCAGGTAAAGTCATAAGGGAAATATGTAGGACGTCACTATGTTTTAGCTAACATCACGATTAAAATTTCACTTAACCAAGTTATTAGAACATTCACTTCACATGTAAAAGTGATATTGGTAGGATTGTCTTCTGGTTATAACAAATGTTCCTTTTTATCATGACAATTATAACGTAAATAACACATAATAGTAAAATTTAGTAATAAAATCTCTATTAATTCTAATATCTACCAAACACAATGCAAAATTTACAACAAGTAGGAAATTCCTATAGCCACTTACTTTAGCATCAAATACTTCAAAACCTTTTCCTAGATAACATTTCTACTGTAACTATCAAATTTTAGTAAAATCTTCACTTTCTCCAGAAATACAGAAAATTTATCTGATATTTCCAGAAAATAGTAAACTCCAGGATTTCCAGACTGGTGGACACCCTGAGAAACTCGTTACTTCTTAACTCTTTCTTCTACGATATCCAAACGCCGCCATAGCTTGCTAATGAACTTGCCTATTTTAAGCCACCAATTTCCACCTGCATTGTGGACTTGGAACTGTTAACAAGGTACCCTTGACTTCTGCTAAAAATAATCTTGAGAACTCTGAAGAAGCATGCAAATTTATTCATCGGAATCTCGGCGTTCATTTTGCAAATTTGCTAAGGTTTATGCGAGATTTTTCGCACTGTCTCGCGATGTGAATTTCTTTTGTCTCAGAGCAAACGCTTCCTGTTTCGCAAATACAATATCGCTTCTTTCAATTAGCAAGATGTTTCGAATCAATATTGAGGAGTTTCATTGTAATTTACTGATTTAAAATCTGAAATTACATGCAAGTGGACTACATATGGCATTGAAACCGCAGTGTTGATAGCAGTAGGACGTCTGACAGCCACGCCGGCGACTCGGGTTCGATTCCCGAGGTGGGTGATCTTGCCCAGGCTCTGGAGTTCACCCATCCTCTAATAAATTGATACCTGAGGGGAAAACCTGGAAGGATAAATAAAGCCGGTCGGAGAGTGGTGCTGATCACATCACCTACACGGATGGTCGATATGATTTGGCCTCTACCTTCACATCTGCTACAATGAGCAGAGTGTATCTTTATCTCCATATACGAGGGGGGTTCAAATCAAATCGAGACTTTTGATATTTCAGAATGACGGGGCACATTTGGATGATATGTCGAAATTGATGAAGGTACACTCGCAAAGAACACCAATGCCCAAGCTGGGATTCGAACCATTGACCAATGGCGTCGTAGCGTGCTATGCTAATCACTCTGCCACGGAGGCCGGCCTTGATATCTAACAACAACAAACAGTCAATGAGCATAGTGGGTGACAGCTGGCAACAGACAATATTATGCACATATAGAATTATTGAAGTCCAAGAGCCTTTCCAAGAACACAAAATTAAGACTATATAGGACACTCATCAGACCGGTGATAGCTTATGGTGCAGAATCCTGGAAACTTGCATCCAAGGCAGAAAGCAAGGTAATGTGCTTTGAAAGAAAAATCTTCCATTAAGAATGAAGATGGATCCTATAGAATTAGGAATAACATGGAATTAGAAGAGTTGATCCAACATGAACATGTGGGGAGATACATCAAATCGCAACGTTTAAGATGGGCAGGACATCTGATGAGAATGGAGGAGGACAGGTTACCACGCTTGGTATTAAATCAGAAACTATGGGGAACAAGGCCGAAAGGAAGATAGAGGGGGAGATGGATCGATGCGGTTGAGAATGATTTGAAAAGGATGAATGTACTTAATTGGAAGAATGTAGCTGAAGACAGAACGAGGTGGAGGAAGATTGTTTGGGATGCCAGAGTCCACCAAGGGCTGTAGTGCAAGAGAAGCAGAAAGAGAAGAAGAAGGTAGTGGGTGACAGCAATTCACCTTTGCCACGTGTGGTGCAAGGGATGTATCGGTCTTACAGCAACTAAGTCAACACGAAAAAGAAATACTCCCTCTGTCCCATAATTATAGTCCGGTATGCCAAAATGGTAACTTTTTTTCTTTTTTCTTTTGGATACTTGATCGGCCAATTTGTACTGATCATTGAGTAATAACGTTGTATGACTCATTGCCGTGTTTCATTTTCTTCTTCTGAATACACCAATGTCACAGTTTGCATATCGGACAATTATTGTGGGACAACAAACAAAAGTGTACCGGACAATAATTATGGGACAGAGGGAGTAGCAAATATGCTTTGAACACATGTTCGTATAGCATTTAATTACTGTAGTAGATTACGAAGTTTCGTAATATCTAATAATGCAAGCAAGGTATAGGATAGGGTCCCAAGAATTTTAGTTAAAATCATGAAAAAGAAATATTAGGTTCTACTCAACATTTTGGTGATAAACTGTCACTGGATGGCGACAGTGCGAAGTTTATGTAAAGGTTGGTAAATTATGCATCTCCTTGTTTCTGATATACTCATTGGCAAATAACTTGTTGACAGTTAGCTTCTATAGCTTATAACACTGCCTAACAGCAATATTTAATTTAGTGGGTGGAAATATGTACATTACGTACCACAGAGCACATATTAACTCAGTAGATCCATTAACTAATTCAAGCGAAGCTCAAATGATTTATTTACATCTTATAACAAATAAGGAGTTACAGCCGGGATCAACGTGTTTAATTCGATTTGTTTACTCAGCTAAGAAGAAAGATAAGCAAACATAGAAGGCTATTAAGATGATCCGTTTAAGCTTTAAATAAACATTTTTTTTTTATGTGCTGTGGCGTTCAGAGATATCTGAAGTAAAATATCATTGAAACGTTCAAGACTTTTTCATCGAACCAGGTCTGTACTTTTCACTGTCTTGTCCCACAATTGTCACGTGTTTTACATTTAAATACGATACGTTCGAGTGATTCTATTTATTTACGTAAGTAATAGTGGTTTATAAATATTTCTGAAGCTTTAATAGTTAGAAAGAGACTCCCCGGTGGCGCTGTCGATTTGTAATCAAGGTGTTGCGGGTTCGATTCCCTGTGGAGGCACATTGCACGGTAGTTTGGATCAAACTGTAAACTGTATGTCCAGTCTCCATTAGACTACCCCAGCATAAACTGAACTTAGAAAAAACTATAATAGTAATAAAGTTAAAACGCGAAGAATAATTGATCAAATTCATTGCTAACCCCTTCTACCTTAATTTAGATTAAGGAATAACTTCCAGACATAAATATTTAGTAATTTCAAACATTGCGAGCAGTTTTTTTTAAAAAATGCAGAATACATTCTTATTGGTTGAAGAATATCTCCTGTATCGCTAGAGAAAATGGTGTAATCGCGATGAGGATGGGTGATGATATGATGAAATTGATGAAGGGACATTCACAAAGAACGCCCATGTTCAGGTCGGGATTCGAACCCGAAACCCCTGGCGTCATAGCGCTCTGTGCTAATAACTATGCCACGAAAGTCGGGAAAAAATCATGAAAAGAGCAGTGCAAGAGGCTAAAAGTTACAGCATAAAATGACTTTGGTGTTATATTTGATTTAAAACTTTTTCTTACCAAATCTCCGCAGTCACTAAAGTTGCCGTCTGCATGCTATGATTTCAAAGGAATCAACAATATCTCTCTGTTCTCAGAACATTTTACGAATACTTTTTGGTCACCTAAAATTGAATACCGCTCTCTGGTCTGGTTTATACTATGTCCTTCATCTCTCTAGCTAGACCGAACCACGTTGCGAACTTTCTTCTTAGTAATTGTTCGTCAACTTTGTTTCACCAAGACATTTGCCAAGGACCTTTGTTATGTCCGGGCTAACACCTGACAAGAGATTGAAACTTGCAGATCACATATTCCTACTTAAAATAGAGTTATTATAAGAAGCGAACGCATGCTACAGGAAATTCATTTCCTAGTGCGTCACGCAATGCCCGAAGCACTCAACGTTTCACACACTCAAAGCCAAAGTTATGACTTATGAATGGTTGTTAAAGGTTCAGGAACAGTTTTTCTCGCACAATTTAAATTCGGTACAAGTTGTGTATTGTTTCATTGAAAAAAGGTTCCTGGACCGTATTTAAATTGATCTGGTAAAAAGGTTCCTGGACCGAATTTAAATACTTTCAGATAAAAGGTTCTTTATAGTCCAGAACCCATTTACGCTTGCTGATTTCCTCTCCTGGACCGGAATTAAATTTATTTAAAATTCCTGGACCTGTAACAACCCTAGCCTTATGTGTTCCAAAGAGTACCTAGTCAATACAATGATCTATCAAACCGAATATACAGGGTGGAAGAGAACTCTACCAACAAACTTTCACAGGTTGTTCAGAGGTGTTAACCGAGTGTTTTGATATGAGGAACCCATGGTCTACAGTAGCTTATTACAGAGTAATTGCATTTCTTTCTTTTGTTCAAATTCTACCACCTTTGTGTATTTTTACACGGAATTTGTTTCGTTTCTCGAGCTAAACTACCTTTGCTTATGTCTTGTGAAGATCTTAGTACGAGATTCCAGTCGACACTCACATGAACCTGGTTGCTTGTGAGTGATCGGTGATTTCAGAAATGTGACGCATTTAGGTTGAACTGCTGGTTGATGACCAACCTATGTGTAAAACTCTTGGGGGTGATAGAAGGAAATGGAATAATCTAATTCAAGGTACCTTTATAAGGTAGGCCATTCCCGAGGTTCCGAGATTTTCTCCCATGATTCTGTGCGCGCTATGACGTCATTAAGCGGACAGAATGGAACTTACTTCGTTATCGTATACGGAAGCTTGAGATAAATGGGTCGATTATTTACTTATACACACTTTTTCTTGAATGCCGGTAGAATGAGAACAAATCAATTTGTTTGTGCTCTTGCCACGTGCAATAATAATAGAAGAAAATCGCCTGGAATAAAGTGATCATCGCTTCCCAAAAACTTGCTGTAGCAGGATTGATTCAATTTGTTCCTCCAAATTTCGGACTTACGCAGTGGTGCAACCACAGGGGAGGGCAGAGGCATTGTCCCCCAACCTTCGACGGAAGTCAATTCTAGGGGGGGGCAAACATTGATGGCCAAAGGCACCTGCAGGGGGCAGAGAGGAGAAATTGCCCCCTTCTATTTCAAATTTTATACAAATAAAAATACATTTCGTAAAATTTTCTTGCTCGCTTTGCTTGCAGTGCCAGCTTTTCTCAGTCTCGTCAAGTTCAGAGACGTAGCTAGGGGGCGTCGGGAGTCGGCCATGGGCGCCAAATAATCTAATTTTTTTAAAAAATGTGAAAGACAGAATGCCTTGGCGCCATGTGATATTATTTGTTCCTTATTAAACCAATATTGTTTTAAATTGCAAAAATTGGATCAAAAAGTTTTCTTTCTCGCTTCGCTCGCAATATAATTGTTTTTTGTAATGTGATGTATTTAAATAATATGTTTTGTATATATGTAATGAAAAAACTTTGAATACGTACATAATTTAGTGTTAGCATCTTGCATATGTAGTTTCTTATTTTATGTCGCTCCATGTTGCATATGTGTAAAACATATGAAAGTTATACATGTTATATGTACAAGAAAAATATCTTCGGCATGCATTTATCATTCATTTTCTGCCATTCAAAAATACAGTTTTTGTACTTGTTTTCAATTATTAGCTAATGTAAAATTTCTGGTGTTGAAAAAATATTTCAAATCGTTTGTAATATAATTAAGCCTTGTTTCCATATTAAAACCAATAAGAACTCTTCGTCTGAGGAAGACCCTGATACAGGGTCGAAACGTTACGTGTTAAGTGTTTTTATCATAATAAACTGCCTTGGTCAGCAACTTATTTGTTTCAAATCGTTTATTCAAAATAAATGCTTTAGCACAGACATCTACCTCCCTTTTGCGTAATTTATGAGGATAATAACGTCTTTGATACTACTACTACTGCCACTAGTAATAATAATGCCATTATTAATGTTATTATTATTACTATTATTATTATTATTGGTACGTTTATCCTGGTACTTTCTCCCTCCAGATAAAAATTTGTGGTTGCGCCTCCGGCCTTATCTTCCACACTCGCCTTCCATATCATCACGTATGCAACTTTCAAAAACCTTTACACAATCGGAACTCAGTTTCTAAGTATTGCTTCATTGAATATCGAGTGCAAGATAAGATTTATTAGCTTTGAAGTTGAAACATCGTCCGCGAAAATAATACTTTGAACATCTCGTAGGTAGCGAACACGAATTAACAATTGCACTGTTACTTTACTTTATGTGCGTTTGTTGAGAAATTGTGCTGAAAATATAATGTACGACTTACAGGACAGGCGTTTCTCCCCTGCACATCCTTTCAATCTTCTCGTCAATCAATGAGAAGAAATGTCATGTAAATAATGACCAAAGAAGCTATTCAATCAGGCCCGTAGCCAGGAATTCTTTGTGGGGGGGGGGGGGGGCGAAGTCAATCCTGGAGGGGGCAAATTTTTAATATATTGTGTCGCATTGGCACATATTATGGTAGGGTACACAGAGGCACTTGCCCCCCTCCCCCAAAAGCTATAAGTAACAGAAAAGGGATAGTATCTTGAAACTGCAACGAAAAAAAAAACTTCGAGCAACATCAAATAGCAATATTTCGATAATGAATGACCTTTCCAGGTTGTCAAAGAATATAAAGTTTAACATAACTTTAACATGCCTTCGTAAGTATTTCTCTTCTTATATATTATCAGCACACTATTCAAGAAAACAAAAACCTAATTTTGCCGGATCCTGTGGCTGAGTGGTTAGCACAAGGGTCCCGGGTTCGAATCCCGCTTAGCCATGGTTGTATGTGAATGTCCATTTATCGTTTTCATCATTTCATCACTCATTCCCATCTTCGTAAATTAGCTAAGAGGAACAAAACGCGAAGTAAAATAAAATAAATCAAATAAAAAACAAACAAAAAAACTAATTTTATGTAGTGTAAACTGAAAAAATTAAGGGGGGTCTCCAGCCCCCTGATCCCACCTTGGGTGCGCGCTATTAACAATAACAGGGTTATAGAACATTCTGTGTCTTGGCTCGAAAATTATTTATCTCAAATTATCATCACATTATTTAAGAAGCCATGAACCTAATTTTATGTAGCGTAATTTCCTGAATGGGGTGCTGGAGTCCCCTGATTCCCACCTTGCATACGTGCTTGACTCGATAATTATTTCTCTCCTTATATTATCGTCACGTTATTTTATTTCACACCACAAGAAACCAAAAACCACATTTTAACTATTGTAAACCGCAAACTTTCGGAGGGTTCAAGTCCCCTAAGCCCCCCCTTGGATACGTGCCTGCTGCCATTGTCCCTTCATCAATTTAAACTAATCATCACTCATCCTGTTCGTCGCAATTAGCCAAAAGTGGAAGAAGACACTAAATAACAAAAACAAATTTATCCTCATCTTGGCGATCAACTGGAGAATCTGAAAAGTAGCGTAAAAATATTAAAGGAAAATTCCAGGATATTCAGTAAAAAGTCATATCAGAATATGCCCGGACAAGAACTTTCCTTAGAATTAGACATTTAAAATAAATGCAATAGGTTAGCTGGAAAGAAAAGCTGGCAGTGGACTACAGCCTACAGGGACAAGATATCACGCTTATAATGTATGAAACATAAACTATGCATTGTTTCGGAATAAGTGTATTCTTCTATCGCGTATTTGATCTCTTGTTGTCAAATTAAATTAACAGCTTAGGTGTATAATATCAAAAGATGCATGAAAACAGAGCGTTTCATGGGCCATCTGCTACATTCTACGCATAGCTTTCTTCCGCTCGTGTCCGCTTGGTGACGTCACAAGCTCTAGCCAATAACGTGCAAGTCGCGGAGTGGCCCCCTCTGAATCTAGTTGATCTAGTATGTTAGCGGATATAGACATTGCGATGAATGTGACAATTATGTAAGTTGGTTAATCAGTTTTATTATGTTTTAAGAATGTTCGTTGTTGTGAGCATTGAAGATGTTATGAAATGTAAGTTTATTGATAATTATGTATTTTATATTTCAAATATTAGAGTTGAAGATATTGTTTCTTTCTTGTGTACAAATGAGTTGATTTTCCTGAAGGTGGAAGATTAAAATATCATCCATATATGAAGTTTATACAGTACAGTTATTTAACAATCAAGTACGAGTTCTATCCTAGATTTGTTTCTTTTCTATGAATTTACAATACCTGAAGTATATCCAATTGCTTTCAAATTCGGCATACTCACTAATTTTGGCCTCGTAATCACGAATCTGCAGTTAAAATTTGGCGGTCACGTCTAGAAATTGCAAAATAACCTTGTCAGTTACCGCTATGATTCTCCATACACTAACATGAAGACCTCTTCGGTAAATTTCTCGTATCGGACAAACGGCTGAAATTTGCTAGTTCATTTAATTTGAATATTCGTACTTACGTATTCTGCATTGAGAAATATTGCTGAAAGTGGCATTTCACTTATTTCACGGAAATAAGCTCTATTTGCGACATATAGAGTAAGTTTTCTTCGTTTCTTTTGGCCTTCGGTAACACGCAAAATGGCGGTCAGTTTCACTATCATACTCGGCATGCAGTGTTTCCACCCCACTGCACCCAAAAATACCTACGTAGCCCCACAAACCATTGATGCATAGCCCCACGAACCATTCATACATAGCCTCACGAACCATTTCCGGTAAGGTTAGGTTAGGTAGGGTCACTATAGGTTACAATAGTTAAAAATTGGTTTCGAAAAAAATATGCATAGTCCCACACACCATTCTCGCATAGCCCCACGAACCATTGACGCATAGCCCCACGAACCATTGACACATAGCCCCATGAACCATTGACACATAGCCCCACAAACCATTTGCGGAAACGTACCTTCCTCAGTTACAAAAACACGCGTTTGGAAACACTGACCGGGATTACGTCATCAGACACAGGCTACATCCACCTGGAAGTAAATGGATGCAAGAGCTTTCGTGCATCAGTCACACATTTATATCGAAAAATAGATGATTTACCGGCAAAATTCAATGAACGATGCAAGAAAACACTTCCCCGAACTTCCACAAGTCTAAAGAAACTGCATTCGGTAAGTAATTTCTCCTGTAAATTTGAAGAAATCCGTTTGTCCGATACGAGAAATTTACCTTCTTCCTTTCCGCATAACGGTCTTGCTACGAACGTTGCTCAAGTGTCGTGCAATAAGTGAGAGCGTTGATTTGCATGCGAGCTTGCGTAAAGGTCGATGTTTGCTCCACGAAACATTCACGGTAAGGTTAGGTTAGGTTAGGTTAGGGAAGCATAGTTAAAATTAAGGGTCATCATAAACATAGTTTTGAAACGCTAATCATTGCAAAAAATAGTTGTTTACTTCATAAATCAAGGGTGTTTACTCCGTTCACGGACCCACTTTTTTCGACTTATTTTGCAATTTCTAGACGTGACCGCCAAATTTTAACTGCCGATTCGTGATTACGAGGCTAAAATTAGTGAGTATGCCGAATTTGAAAGCAATTGAAGATACTTCGAGTATTGTAAATTCGCTCCGATTAATTTTGTTTTGTAATCTCTCAGAGCCCATCCATGACAGCCCAAAGGACATAATACAAGTAAAACATATCAACATCACATTACTCTGTAATAAGGTGTCGAGGACCATGGGTTCGTCATATCAAAACACTCAGCTAACTTCCCTGAACAACCTGTGAAAGTTTGTCGGCAGAGTTCTGTTACACCCTGTATATTTTAAAAATTAAGCACGATTTAGAAGGTGGTTGTATAAGAATTTGTAAGTCACTTTTCTAGATATATGGAACTTTGTTGTTGTTTCCTCATGTTAGTCCATTCCAATGTAATATTAATGAATGTTGTATTTGGAAATGCTGGTTAAATAAGTTGAATCGATGAATGGTGAATACAATCCTCACCGAACAACTAATTGGCCGTTTTACCAACTACCTACATTTCTTCAGGCTAGTTTTCTTCTGGTATCACGTGGTTAACTCAAACATGACAGCCAATAATGTTTACTGATCAATTCACTTCCATCTGCCGAAAAATTCCGTTTAACAGGACGTGGCAAATTGCTTCCGAAATCTGATAACCAGACGAATCAACCAAGTTTCTTTGTTGCAGACAAAGCATGGGCGACTCAAACGCCACGTCCGTCCGAAGGACAACGGACACTCCCCAGCTCAAGCCGGACAAGAAGAGCAGAAGGCCGACAGACCTGAAGTTGAAAATACCATCTAACGACAGCTTCACGCTGAGGACGTCAGAAGCCGATTTCGACAATAACAACGCACCTCAGAGGAAGTCCACGGCTCGAAGACCCACGAACCTTCCTTTGAATTTGTCCAGAGATGACGCGGGTTTTCATCCAGGAAGGAAGTTTCCCTCGATGTACATTGAGGACCGTAGGGCGTCAGACCTTCCCCTGTTGCCACCATCGGAAATGGACACCGAGGCGCCACCAGATTACTTAAATGCTTCCTACGGGTACGTCACCACCGTCGTGCCGAAGATGATACCTGACAGGAGCCCAAGTAAGTACTTTACTAAATATAAAGATTTAATTTTCGTAACCTTGTGGGGTGTAAGGTGTACCCCTCCACGTAGTATACCCTGGACTGCATTTTGCAGACCAACGAGGCTCTGACGTCTGGACGTATGGCCAGCATAATCCTCTGGCGGACTGTGTGTGTGTTGTCCTGTGTTTTGTCCTTATGTGTGCTGAGAGCCGCTTTACAGCCTCAGCTTTTAACACAAGTATGAATATTTCAATCCTCCGACATTCTACGTGGGTTGTAAATAAAGTAGTGGCAACACTGTCAGGAAAAGGTGATAACACCGTGCATGTGTTATCAGGCAGTGAGCAATGTCAGTTTGGGCCCATGTCGATGTGTGGAGTGCCAAAAGTGGTCGGTACAGCGAGTGCTGTGGTGTATGTACGACGTTGACATGAACACCATTTTCTGTACTGCTGCTCTAAAACATGTTTACAAAGGTAGAAAATTGATTGTGTATCAAAATCCAGGTTGCCTGTGATATCAGCAAGACTTGCATGAAGCCTGGAGCAACAATACCTAGTCGTATCTGATGTTTACGTAATGGGTAAGTGCATTTCTTTAGGAGGTTGGGATGTGTCCGTGAGAACAACCTCAACATGAGGAAAATTGCATCATGCTGGGTTCCCGATATTGTCACCATTGTGCAACCATCAGGTAAGGCTAGTTATTGTTGCTTCAGGCTTCATGCAAGTCTTGATCACCTTCTCGTGCATTTTTGCCATGATCAAACCTGGATTTTGATCCACAATCACTCTTCTACCTTTGTAAACATGTTTTAGAGCAGTACAGAAAATGGTGTTCATTTCAACCTCCTACATACACAACAGCACTCGCTGTACCGATCGCTTCTGACACTCCACACATCAGCATGGCTCCAAACTGACATTGCTCGCTGCCTGATAGCACATGCACGATGTCATTACCTTTCCCTGACAGTGTTGCCACTCCTTTATTTACAACCCAGTTATGTTATATTAGTTATATTTTAGTTATTGCAAGGGGCTGGATCCCATATCATGTAACGGGTGCAAAATAGCCTAAGTGCTGACGCACCCAAAATTCCAAATTCAATAAATCAACCGATCGTACTCTTCTGGAGATCGAAGAGGTAGTCTCAGGGTAAAGACTTTAGCCTTGTCCGAATCACCACAGTCCCGTTACAGTCCGAAGTCGTGCCTAAATCTAAGGAACGCGGAGGAAGGTGATGATCACAGCATGGCTGCAATTTGTTGAGTGAGAACCAGAGGGACGTACCTCCAATTTATAAAGTTTGCAGGGGAGGGGAAACACTGTATTCTTAGGAATAAGTCTGACTGTTAAAGAGAGTAAGTACATTGGAGATACGTGCCTCAGCCTTACTGCTAGAGATATTGATTTGACTCCAATAGAGCTCTTCTGAGGAGTTTATTTAAACAAAATTGAAAACCGCATGTTTGGAGTTACGTTCCTCTGGTTCTCATACGACGAATTGCTTGCTGTAGCTGGGGTGTAAGGGACGATCTTTTGATTGATAGATCGATTGGTTTGGTGTTTTAAGTCCACTTTATACACAGTAGGGGCTCATCAGGACTGGATCTGCAGTTTAAAGAGGATCCGAACCACTATGTGCCTCCACCGGAATCGAACCCGGGACCCCTTGATTACAAGGCGACGACGACCTTTTGAGAAGGCACCCAAATGTCAAATCTCACTTCCACATAGTACACTCCAGTAACTCCAGTCTTGCAGGCCAATGGCGTCTGAACCTACGACCAGTAGTCAGTAAGATTGTGTGTTGTCCTGTCTTTTGTAGATAGATGTGCTGAGTGCTCCTTTACAGTTTAAACCTCCCACTTGTGCCCCCATCGGGTATCGAACCGGGACCTCTTGATTACAAGCCGACGACGTCACGACTTCGCCATCGGGGAGGTCCCAGACACGTGTTGAATTTAGTCAAGGGGCTTTGCCCTGACGGATGCAAATTGCCGGAGTGCTCAAGCACCCACAATTTTAAATTAAATCAATCATTCAATGGGTGAAAAACATATTGATCGGATTTAATTTATAAGAAGTATAGCAGATGAAAAAGCATTCTGTTTTTTTTTTCAATTTCGGCAGTAAATAGGCATAACATTGCGGTGCTTGATAGATATCTGTGTTTTACTTGTGAAAGTGGGGATAAAAAAGCTACAGCAGTGCTATTGTTGTTGTATTCCAAGTCGGTCGCCTGGGTCCGAATATTAGGGAACGTAACGGCACAGTTGAAGATTGGGTCGCAGTACCATCAGTTGCGAAAAAGATTCCACTGACAAGGGAGGTTATCTAAGTGTCCCCCTCCGATTTCCATGAAACTTGGCAGGTGTATAGAGGGGCTCAAAGGAAGAAATACGTGTTTTTTTTTGTTTCGACTAAAAAACTGTTTTAGGGGCAACCCCCATCAAATGTCAAGATGAAGACAAATTGAAGTGGGGATCTGACCCCGAAACCACGTAAATATGGCATAGGAAGAAACAGGGGGCATAAGGTCCCTCTATACACCTGCCAAATTTCATGAAAATCGGAGGGGGGCACAGGGGTCAGATCCCCACGTCAATTTGTCCTCATCTTGACATTTGAATCGGGTTTTGCCCCCTAAAACAGTTTTTTAGCCGAAGCAAAAAAAACACGTATGTCTTCCTTTGGGCCCCTCTATACACCTGCCACGTTTCATGAAAATCGGAGGGGGACACTTAGATAATCTCCCTTGTCAGTGGACAGATTTAAGGACCCCGCACACTGAGACGTGGGGAAACACGGAAAAATCCGGCAACAGAAATTCTGTCGTCTGGTTCCATTGATATCGAGTGGTGTAATGCCCTCTGCAGGGAAACGTGCGAAACCGAAGCACGGAATGTCCGGCCAGAAGAAGTCTGCAGGTTGTCTTGAGGGTTATGGCCCTCTGAGACGCCGGAAGCGAAACTGTTCCGTTCTGTTCAGACCTTCCGGCGTCTCGGTGAGCGTCAACCTTTACTCTCCTGTCTACTAGACTAATGTAAACGAGGCTTAATGCTGACCATATTGTTGATACTCTGTTTGTGTCAACAGGATCGTCACCTGTCGTAACTTCGATAGAGCTGGGATCGAGGCCGATCCACGTGACCTGCCCCTCTTGCTGCGAGATTATCAAGACGAGAGTCAAAACAGAAACAGGGAGCCTCACCCACTTCGCTGCGCTGCTTCTCTGCTGTCTGGGGTGAGTATTGTGTTTTGTACACTCAAACTTCCCGAAATGTTCTCAACACCCCTAATCTCCCCTCCCAACAAATGCCCAATGTGTGCAATGACGAGTCCAGGGGATGTGAACCCTTCCTAAATTCTTGACTTCTTCCTCGAGGAATTAATATTTTAATTTTACTCAGCAAACTTAAAGCGATGGGAGTTCCGTACCGTGGCGGTGCGGTCTAAGGCGTCGTGCGTGCACGGGGGACGCTGGTTCGAGTCTCCTGGGAGAAACGTAACAAATTTTCTCCTGAGATTACGGCCAGGTGTACGGAACCGGTGGCCACTCACCATCGCGAGGAAATTGGTGACGGAGTGGTTATCCCATCGCGCTAAGACGCCAGGGGTCATGGTTCGAATCCCGGCCTGGGCATGGATGTTTGTGATTGTCCATTCATCAATTTCATCATATCATCACTCATCGCCATCTTCGCAAATTAGCCAAAAGTGGCACAAAAAACGAAGTAAAATAAAGCAAATCAAATCAAATTGGTAAGTTACGAACGAGTAACGTAACCCCGTCACGGAAGCCTACAACAACGACTGCTGACCACGCCTCTCCCCCTAACTGTTTGGATGATCGCCCACCTCTGCTGAGGCATGCGGAAGTGAAGTAGGCCCCGTCCCTCATGGGCTGTTGCGCCACGGGTTACATTCAGATACCACGCAGGAAACGAGATTATTATCTGTATTTTTTAGAATTGAAAAGTGAATATAATTATTAATACGAGGGACATTCCGAAAGTAAGTTTCGTAATTTTTTTCACAGGGAAGCTGTATTACAAAGTGAGAAAACACATTGCCATAACAAAAGCCAATGTTTCCTGAATTCACGACTGGAGGAGCGAGAGCAGAGGAGCGATGGCGCATGCGCAGAGTGCCGAAGAATAGAGATAAGCAGCAGACCGACGTGCCCGAGCTCATTCGAGTGCAAACCAGTATGGCAGAAAGACGTGTGCTGGAAACGTGGTTACAAATGAAAGTGCGATACACTATTGCCACACACTAAGCAATCTGCAGTCCGCCATTCGATGCAAGAGACCAGGGCTCTTGAGTCGAGTGGTTTTGTTCTTGGATGACAATGCAAGACCACCATACATCAAGGGTCACCGCAGAACACATTCGTTGTCTGGGATGGGAGAGATTGAATCACCCGGCCTACAGCCCCGATCTTGCCCCATCATTCCACCATTTTTCTGCGTTGACGTCAGCACTATCGGGACGTCACTTCGGAAGCAATGAAGAGGTGCAACAGGCTGTGAAGAACTTCCTTAAATAACAAATAATAACGGAAACCTACAACGACGACTGGCTGTTCGTCATGAATGTAACAGTCATGCTGACCACTTAAATGCGTAACAAAAAAACTCGGAAACCTGAAGAAGTACAATGAAAAAATGACGAAACTTACTTTCAGAACGAGATTATTATCTGTATTTTTTTAAAATTGAAAAGTGTATATAATTATTAATATAACAGTTAGTTTTTAACATTCACTTGTTATACAGTTACAATTAATTATTCCTGTACTTCTTCAGGTTTCCGAGTTTTTTTGTTACGCATTTTCTAAAAACAAGTAACCAAAATTTAACAAAGATCCTATATTCCTATTTTCAAAATTATTTTGTAGTGCTAAGTCCACTTTATGCACATATTGGGTAATCGGAACTGGGCGTATACAGCCAAAAGTGGGAACCCCACAGAGTATCGAACCAGGGACTCCTTGGACACAAGGCGACCACGTTATCACTACGCCATCGAGGAAGTCATGCAATGCATGATTTACAAGAAAGGGTCACGATATGTTGTCGACGAGATTTAAACGAGCGCATTGTATTTGTGATGACGTCACAAAGACGGCTCGCAAAAGAAAAAAATAGCTCCTATGAACAATAATACCGGGCTTTAAATATTTAATAGAAGTTCAATTAAGAAAAAACCACATGGGTGTTCACGCTACGAAGTGAAAGGAAAATTCTATGAGAAACGATTTTCCATCCGTCAACTTTCAAATCTGTTGTACCCCCATTAGAGTTTGAAATCAGCCAGGGAGATCTTTGGAAAAGCCACGCTTGGATAAAGCAGATCAGAACAATTTGGGAATTTAGCATTCAAAATTTGGAAAAAGAAAAAAAAACGATGGATTGAAGACAAAGGAAAGAGAATATCATTACAGCGTGCATTGTTAGAAGTTGCCCGTAAGCTGTTGAATATTCTACCGTTAAATTTAACAGTCTCCTTGTCAATGTAAGAGAAAGTCGACGCAAGTTTTTATTTTTTAAATTTAAATTTGTCTGCTTGGGTTTGTTTTTAAGTCCACTTTATGCACAGAAAGGCTAATCGGGACTGGACCTACAGTTTTAAGTGGGATCCGAACCACTATGTGCCTCCACCGGGTAGATTTAATTTTGATAATTTTACCGTGCATAATATAGTTGATAAATATAGGCCTAAATTAAGTTGTGTGCAACAACTAACTCTCTAATCTTCATAAACCCGAAGGTTCATGGCTACAGCAACACAAGCGCCCCCCCCTTTCCTGGTCAAGATCAATCCATCTCAAAGTGATACTCCATCTTTGTGTTGGCCCTCCTACAGGTCTCTTACCATCAGGTTTCCCAACAAGAATCCTATAAACTCTCCTTGCCTCTCCTATTCGTGACACATGACACATTGATTTAATTATTACAATAATATCTGGACATAAATACATATTATGCAGTCCACTCACCTGTCACCTCAATCCCACTCACGGTCTTAGACATTTTGCAGCGTATCAGGCTATACGACAAATCTCACAAAATTTATATTGATCGCAGATGCATATAAATCAGTGTATGCATCTGCAAATCACTATGAATTAATGCATGACATAATCGCAACACGTTACGTAATAATAAGTTTAAACTTGGAATAAATGCACTGTAAGAAATATCTATTACTACCGTTGCAGGTGCATCTGCTGCTTCTGGTACCCCTACATTGAGGACAGCTGCAAGAACAAGAACCATTATTGCCCCAAGTGCGAAGCTTATATTGGCAGACCGTCAAAGAGAGATATGTGAAAATGAAGCATGGGAATGAATTATGATCTCAGATACGTTACATGTTGAACATTGTCGCCTTCAGTGCCATAGCGGCTGAATGACAGGACTGTGGGATGTCGCACTCAGGAACGCTCGTCAAACTTGTTCGCAGTTTATCTTGGGTATTGACAGAAGTGTGGACTTTTTTGCCAATATAAATTAAGTTTGAGGACGGTGCACTAACATTCATATTCAGTGACTGGGTATTTCTGTTACGTGCTGTGGTAAGTATATGAATATTCATTGGGATATCTTAGATTGTGAAAGAATTACGTACAAACAACATAATGTAATATGAATCTTTTTTGCAATAAATGTGTTTCTTTTCTCATTTTTCAGGTGTTTTACTTCATTGGCCTATTTCTATTTAGTTTTCTTGTATGTTGCTTGCATTGTAGAATAATTTTGCTGTAGTTTACGGTTATTACAAGCATAAGAAAAGAGTTTCTCGTTGTGACGTTTCAGGAGAACACACGCTCCCTTCATCAGACATTTATTTTCATTTTGACTAAAGATTCAGTTATAACAATGGTTAGCAATTTTTTAAACAAAAAGAATCCGTTATAATAATTTTAAATAAAAAATTATGTGATAAAATATATCTGAAATAAAAATAAAACAGACTGCTTCTTTTCACAGTTAGGTTGCTATATTACAACAATGTAAAATTGACAACATCCATTGTACTATAACGGATTCTTTTTGTTTAAAAAATTGCTAACCATTGTTATAACTGAATCTTTAGTCAAAATGAAAATAAATGTCTGATGAAGGGAGCGTGTGTTCTCCTGAAATATCACAACGAGAAACTCTTTTCTTATGCTTGTAATAACCGTAAACTACAGGAAAATAAAATATTTCTATTTGTTTATAAATGCCCTGAGTGACTGTTCTTACAATCATAACACAAAATGTGTCAATTGACAAAATTAAGTTGACTCTAAAGTGAGCAACTGCTAACGATTCACTTTTTTGATGCATCAAAATGCACAGAAAATGTATCTAATGGTAAGTTTTCCTGTTGCTGTTTCGTGTGATGCAAATGCATAAATTAACATGGCCAGACATGATCACTCCAAAGGCACCAAAGTTACACGTTTAGGTGAGTCGAGCCCACAGTGAAATGGACTTAGCCTGCCCTTCAGCCAATGCAAATATTCAGTCATTGGTCAGTAGCAGAGTAAGAACCTCCCTCCTTCAGCACAGAGAGAGGAGAAGCGGGGAGGAACAAGAATTGCGAGAAATAGATCGAAAGAAAGATAAAAGAATGAAGTGATAAAGATGATGGAAGCACAGGAAGAAAGCGAGAGATGGCAGACAGAAATTGATATAGAAAAACGGAGGGAAGATAAATATAGAAAGAGAGAAACAGGGGAAAACAAAGAGGCAAAAATGGGGAGAGAGAGAAACATGGGAAAACAAATATGCAAAAATGGGAGATAGATAGAGAGAGAGAGAGAAACAGGAAAGTGAAGAGAGAACAAGAGAGAGAGAGAGATGGAGATAAACAAGAAATGAAAGATGTACAGTAAAAGAGAAACCAAAATGAAGAGCAAATGTGAAGGAAAGCAAAGAAAAACAATGGGTAAATAAGAATTGGGTGCAAAAGAAAACAGGTAAGGAGAGAAGGAAAATAAAGAGGGGGAGCAAATGAAAGAAAGAAACATGGAATGAGAGACACACAGAAAAAGAAAGACGAGAACAAGCGAGAAGGAAAGAGGAACAGAGGGTGTGTGAGAGAGAAAAAGAAACAGATGTAGAGAGATAAGAAGCTAAAGAAAGAAACAGGAATAAGGACAGAGGAGAGAGAAAGAAAAGAGAAAATGAGAAAATGCTAGCAGTTATGACCAGAGAAGCAGTACACATAAACATATCCTTTTTTCATTCCATTCAGCTCTACTTTGTAGTCTTGCCACGTAAACGTCTAATAAAGTGATAATACACAAGTAATTGAATTTGTCCAGTGCAGAACGCGTGCTTTAACAGACTGTTACATAAAGCAATTTTCCGAAGCTCGCTAAAAGAATGGAAGTCCGTCAACAGTTTCATTCGAGCTGAACAGGTTCAGTAGAAGCAGACGGTAAGTGTTTAACAGGATCATCTATAAATTAAGGAACACGAGAAAATATACGTTTTTCACGCGAAGTTAGATGTCCAATGTTTAAATTCGTTTTCCTATATCTGAATAGGTCTCAATCTGCACTGATAGAGGGTGTACCAAGGAAAAGACTGCATCGCCACTGTTATCTGGCTTTTAATGATCAGGAATAAACTCTCTATCTCTCCCTCACACACACACACAAACACACTTTCCTATACACACAGAACCTAAATATTGACACAATATGTTGACTCCAGTAACATTAAAATGCATTAAAGTTCAAATGCATTTTTGATGCATCAAAATACACAGAAATGCATAAAAGGATACTTTTATCAGCTACATCAACTGAAAAAACCAGGCACGTTCATTTCAAAGAACCAAAATCACACTTTTAATTTTACAAATTGAAGCAATAGTGCACCAAACTTGATTGACTGATTGCTTGAATTGTTTTAAGTCCACTTATGCACAGATCGGCTAATCGGGACTGGACCTATAGTTTAAAGTGGGTTCCGAACCACTGTGCCATGTGTCTCAAGCGGGTATCGAACCCGGGACCTCTTCATTATAAGGCGACGACGTTATAACGACGCCATCAGAGAGGACATGCACCAAACTTGAGTATTTCGAGATGTGTGCAGTATAAGTTCGACTGAAAGTTAAGCGCCCTACAAAAAATACAATCCTGAAACACATACACACACGATAAAGTTATCCCCTGTGCATTGCACTGTATCGTGAAGCCAATGGGGGGTGTGAAGCTATGACTCCACTCACTCGTTACCTCAGTCATGCTGGAGATGATACCCAGATAGCACATAAGCTTGTGGCAAGCTTTCGATAGCTTCCTTATAGCTTGTCAAAGCAAGCTTGACATGCAAGCTGGACATAAGGTTGATGCATGTGATACCTAGCGTGATTGGATGCATTTTTTAAAAAATAAAAGAATAGACACACCCATCTAATATAACAATAGAGATACCTATTAAACATAAACAATAGTCACAAAATGAAATAAAACCGAGATACAGTGGAATGAATTCCAATGTGAATAAAACACCAAAGCATATATTTCCTTAAGCCTACACTAGATGGCAGTGCGACTCAAATGTAAAATAAACATAAGTTTTAGTAACACAAATAAGGATAACTTTGATTGTAATTAGTAGCAAAAAATGTGTTTTTTTATCCTTCAAAAGATGTGTAAATTTTAAAGTTGCAAGGAAGATCAGCAAATGAAATGTGATGAATAAAAGTGAAACTCCAATGATAAACATTTTTATCCCAGACTATATAAATAGGAGCTAAGTACTGCAAAAAGAAATTGGTACTTCATACTTGACTCTGTGATTTGTTAGTTCGTATGAACTTTCCAGCCTGATCATTACCAGTGCGTAGTTAGAGATCGGTTAGTTCATTGAGCTCTCCAGCCTAACTATTGCCTATGTTTGTGGGAGCAGAAAAAGGTTTATTATCCATTTTGCCTTGACTCATCTCACCTGCTAGGTGCCGTGGCTTGCCGCGAGTTGATAGCTTCCTGGAGATAAGGCCTTGTTCGAAAAGGTGTATTATCCATGCAAAGAGAAATTGATAACCAGCGTATGGTTAGAGATTGGTTAATTCATCCAACTCTCCAGCCTAACTGTTGCCTATTTGGTGGGAACAGGAAAACTTTTATCAGTTGCAAAGAGAAACTGTGACGTTAATTATCTCCAATTGTTTTTAGTTATGCATATATAGGATGTACGTTACAGGCATGTTTATTGTTTATATATATACATATAAATTTAGATGAAGATGCACATTATGGCTTACTTCGAGCATTGCATTCTGTAAGCTTACAGCTAGTTATGAAAAGCCTGATGCAAGCATGCCTTGGCAAGCTTGCTACAACTTCCAAATGTGGTAACTAGATTGCTTAAGGCAAGCTGGCATCCAGCTAATAGCTTGCCATGGTAAGCTTGCTGCTAGCTACTTAGCCTGCCACGGTAAGCTTGCTTCATGCTTGCAGCAAGCTGTCTATGATCATCATCATACCCCAGAGCCGCTTATGCAAACAGACCTAGCTGATGTAACCAATCCAGAGAATCAGACTCCCCGATGGCGCAGTGGTAGCGTCGTAGCCTTGTACTCAAGGGGCCCCAGGTTCGATACCCGGCGGAGGCACATAGTGATTCGGATCAGACTTTAAACTGTAG
Organism: Lepisma saccharinum; assembly: GCF_977018435.1. NCBI lineage: Eukaryota > Metazoa > Arthropoda > Insecta > Zygentoma > Lepismatidae > Lepisma > Lepisma saccharinum. The sequence goes on from NC_139232.1 coordinate 105,863,165, forward strand.
GTCCAGTCCCGATTAGCCTTACTGTGCATAAAGTGTACTTAAAACACCAAATCAGTCAAAACCATCCAGGGAATCGAACTGTGGTTTCCGGCGCAGCAATCAAGCGCTTTGCCGCAGGAAGCACATTGCAAGCGCCTATTGCTCATCGTCATGATTGACCCCAATTGGTAAAGAAGCGACGCAAGGAAAACACACGAAATATATAGAAATTTTAAATCAATTATCAAAATACGGAACTTTTAAAACGCTTAACATACTTTTTATAATGGAAGAGTATGGTTTCAACGTTTAAAACAACACGATATTAATGTTCTTGTTGCAAACATGACAGCTTTGTACGTGCGGATGTAGAAGCAATAAGCATAGAATATATTTTATATGAAGTAACAGTGGCATAGACGGGCGACGTTAACCCACCCCATTTGAAGCACATTTCCTTTGAAAGAAAAGACTTCAAATGCTGATATTGATGTCAGAACTCCCCCGCCCCAACAAAATGTTAAATACGCCACTGAACACAGAAGACATTTGGTGATGATTATCTTTGAGCATATAAGGCATGGTAGTTAGCAATTTGCAACGCATGGAATAGTCATCTTTTTCTCGTTAAATTTGTTGGCTCAAAAAAAAAAAAAGCCATACGATATTACATTACAATGTATGTAAACCGGACGCTTACCTTTTTGTTTGTGCATGCTAACTTAATCGCTAAATAGTACCTGCACAAAAGTGATTGTCATTACCATACATTCTGCACATAAGCATTGCTTGACGATGTTGGAAGACAAGCTATAACCATCATATGGATGACGTAGAGGTTATAATCGCCTGTTACGTCATGTGAGATTTCGCTCGTCAAAGGTTGATGACTTTCTGGACATGACCCGTCCGAAAGGTATCTTACTTCCGTATGGGTACACAGCAGTTAAATTTTACAAGTAACCGAGTTACTTTTCTCAAAAAGTATTTCGTCTACAGCTAACATTACTTTAAACATTGAAGTGTAGCCTAAGTAACTTCTATTACGGTTGCTTTATTCTAGATACGATACAGACCGGTAGAACGTGGAGAAATTTATTGAGTTGGTGTTCTAAGGCCACTTTATGCACAGTAAAGCTAATCGGGACTGGACCTACAGTTTAAAGTGAGATCCGAACCACCATGTGCCTCCGCCGGGTAACGAATCCGGGACATCTTGATTACGAGACAACGACGCTACCACTGCGCCATCTGGGAGATGTGTGGAGAAATTGAAGCTAAAGTGTTGTCAGCTGCCTTCGGTGCTTGAGGTGCGGACTACTACGAAACGAATTACTACGAGTTCCCGGTGCTGTGAAGCACGGTGAAGGGTACAGGGTACAGGTTTTGTAGCTATTCCAAACCTAAATTTATGTATGATAGAAGGTATTGCATACATGGACTACAAGTGAAGTGGCCCCTTTTCTGATAACCGTCTAAAATTACCACTAATTTTAATTAAATCAGAAACATTATCGGGGTGTACATGCTCATAAATTTCATTACATGTATTATTTCAGCACAGAAAACATACGTCAAAATCAAAATCACTTTCTGCTCACATAGGAAGGCATGTATCTAGAAATATATTTCGGGGCGGGGAGGTCCGAACCATGTGTCTCAATAATAATAATAAAGTTTAAATTAAAATAATTATAATTATATTCAATGAATAATATTAATATGTAAATTAATTAGTATCGTATTATTATTAAATGAATAGGTATAAAGAGTGTTTAAGAATAGAGATATATCTGTACATATTCATTACGTAGCTCACATAGTTAAGATCGCCAAAATTTGTATAAAAACAACTGCCTGCCAAGGAATTTTATGTCAAATACATAAAGAATTGGATATTTATTAAATTGACGAAAAGTAAAGTTCCTCATTAATATTTTATGCATATTATTATAAGTAGTAGTGTGCATAAATTTTCTTTCGTACTGTCATTCAAAGCCCAAACTAATCCTTGCCTTCCTATAAGTCCAGATGAAAAAACTAACCCTCGATTATACAAAAAATGCTAAACAAGCATATTTTCTAGGGGGGTCCGGACCATCTGGATCCCCCTAAATACGACCTTGAACATAGGTTAACCGGGACGGGACCCACAGTTTTAAAGTGAGATCCTAATTACTCAAGTGCCTCCAGCTGAGATCGGAACTCGGGACAGCTTGATCACAAGGGGAAGCCCTACTGACTTGCAATTTCAAATTCCAATTCTTTATTTGCGTGGGCGAGATTCAGCCTGAGGCTGTTCTGCCACATAGCTGTCTCATGGATTACATTTAAAATTACATTTCTGATATGAAGTTACAATATTAATACAATATAATATAAAATGTACGATTTAGTTACAAAACACTACAATTGATTAAATAACCGTTATTTATTTATTTATTTATTTATTTATACATACTCCCCATAACAGAGCTATTGCTCCACTTACAACGGGGGCTTACAAGTAAATAAACTATGGTACATAATATCCATATACATAAACATATATTAACATATACATAAACATAAATATTAACATATACAAACACATAAACCAATTGCATATACACAAATAATTAAATGATATTAATGCCTATTTTCAGTTTGTGTTATATTATATTGTATTATAAAATTATATTTAGCATTGATAAAATAACTTGAAATATAGAATTACAATTTTCTAAACAAAATACTAATTAAGAATAAAATTGTTTAATGACAGATAAATATTTCTTGTAAGACATAGCAAAATCAATATTAACATTATTTTGTATTAGTACATTATGAGCTTTACATATTTGAACCATTACTGAATTCTGATGTACAATATTTTTAGAATTAACGAAAGAAAATGGCAAATAAGAACGAAGCGTTCTAGGTTTAATTGTGAATCCTATCAACTGAAGACAATCTTGAGCATCAATTAAGTTATTTATAAATTTATAAAGTAAAATATGTTTGGCTAGTTCTCTTCTTGATTGTAATGAAGAGAACCCAAATTCAGATAAAATAGTATTATAGGATATTCTTTCTAAATATGAAGATCTTTTAAATTTTTTGTAATATAAATATCTTACGAACTTATTCTGAACATTTTCAATTAAATCACGGTAGCATTGAAAATAAGGATCCCAGATGACACTAACATACTCTAACTTACTTCTTAATATCGAATTGTATATTGAAGCAATAGCTTGAATATTATTAATTTCTCTGGTAGTTCTAAATATAAAGCCTAAAATTCTAAATGCATCCGATACTAATGTTTGTACGTGCTCTCTGTAAGTAAGCCTTGAGTCGAGTAAAAGTCCCAAATCCTTTATAAGTTTAACTCTATTTAAAACTATTCCATTCATAGTATAGTTATGAGTATAAGATAAGTTATGTCTGCTAAACGTAATAGTTCTGCATTTACTTATATTAAAATCTAACTTATTGGTGACACTCCACTGAAAGCAGTTGTTTATATCTTTCTGTAATTGCGCTAAATCACTTATATTTGTAATGGATTTAAATATTTTTAGGTCATCAGCATAAAGCAGATAATTAGAATTTTTTATAACAGAGGATAAATCATTAATAAATATTATAAAAAGTAAGGGACCCAAGTTTGAGCCTTGCGGAACACCAGATGTAACACAATATAAAGGGGATGATTCAAAATTGTAGGTGACATAAAATTTCCTATTTTTTAAATACGATGCTATTAATTTTAACAGTGGAAACGAAAAACCGAAATTTGCTAACTTATATATTAATATATCATGATCTAACTTATCAAAAGCTTTAGCAAAATCTGTATAAATAGTATCAACAGAGTAACCATTGTTAAATGAGTCTGCCAAAAATTGGGTAAATGAGATAAGATTAGTTAAGGTTGATCTTTTGGATATAAAACCATGCTGATGGTGAGTTATATACGGTTTAACATGATAACAAATTCTATTATATAAAATGTGTTCAAAAATTTTTGCTGGTGTTGAAATTAAAGATATAGGCCTATAATTGATGATTTCATTGGCGTTACCAGATTTTGGTATAGGAGTTACTTTACTTATTTTCCACCTATCGGGGAAAATTTGGGTGGTTATAATCAAATTAAATATGGTGCATAGAGGAAACAATAAGCAATCAGTACATCCTTTAAATATGTAAACTGGTATACTATCTGGACCACTAGCTTTCTTCGATTTCAGTTTTCTAATAGAAGTTTCACATTCAGATTCAGTAATACTATCTAATACCAATGGTTGATTTACTATCATAGGTACTTCACTAGGAATTGAGTAAGTTGGAATAGAATCATTAAAAACGCTCTTAAAGAATTGCGCAAAACCATTAGCTATATCTTTGTTATTGTCAAGTAATACTCCATTATAGGTTAAACTACACTGATTATTAGTTGATTTCTTTTTACCCTTAATATAACTCCAAAAAGACCTAGGATTATTTTTTTATGGATTCTTCAGAATTCTTTATGTAAATCTTGTAAGCTTTAGTTATCATAGATTTTGATTTTCTGCGTAATTCAACAAATTTCTTCTGGTTATATTCTGACAATTTACGTCTATGTCTATAATATTCTTTATATACAGGGTGGCCCAAAAAATGGTAACCGAACAAATAATAGAACGGTTCTACATTTCGGTTACCTTTCTTGGGCCAACCTGTATATCATATAGATACAATCATATAAACAGAATTGGTGAAGAGACAAATACATAAAAATACAAATCAACAATAATAATAATAATAATAAATAAGAATAATGCATCTGAATATATGTATGTTTGTATTTTGTGTGTGCCCTTAGGGCAAGGGACATTCGCCCCCTGGACCCCACCTCCTACTGACCCCTTTGAAGTATTTATAAGTTAAAAGAAAAAGCAACTGCCTTACTGTAGACTGGCAAATAATCGAACTAACGTGTAACACATAACAGGTGTGAACAATGTTGGAAATTTATCTTAGCTCTTATTTGAACGTGGAAAAGGCTCGGGACGGACCAAGACCATCTTGAGGTTCAGGCCATAGCGCTTAGTCAAGACGTCATCATCTGGAGGCGATCGTCTTAACGCTGTAAACTCCTTGACGTAATTTTACCGTAGATAATTAAGGTATATTTATTTCTCTTATGAAGTTAAATTTTGACATTTACCCTCCCGACGAATATAGTTAGAAGAAAAATGAATAATATTGAATATTTACACCAAAATTTTCATTGACGAAGTCACTATGGCCACCACAAAAATTCCTACCATAGCACAAAGAAAGAGTTGAAAATCATTAGAAACTTCCTGTCGGAAATATTTAAACATTGTATATCTTTGAAAAATATTATCGGGAATATTGGTCAGCTACAGTAAAACTCGTAACCACTTTTGTATGAACTTTTGTATGTAAAATCAATTGATTAAATAAAAAACATGTTAGGTTGACCGTAAACTTTCCAAGTTACCTAATCAATTAAATTATCTTTAAGTTTACCCAAAATTAATCAACCAGATAATGCAGATATTCTGTGTAGCTATACAATCTCAATACAAAACCTTAATTTCTATATTCTTGCAGCAAAAGCGAAATAAATTGGTACAAGGGCAATGTTACATTTCTGTGTATAAAGACTAAACGTAAATAATTTGTCACATTGTAATTTCGATCCTATTGACTTTATTGAACGAAAGATAATAAACAAATTGAATCTTTTCATTGTCGTTAGTAAGATTTGTGACAATAACTTAAGAGTTTCATTGAGAAAAAAAGCAGATTAATATTTCCATTTTAACGTTCACTTGGGAAATAAAAATTTGGAATATTTCCTTACACTGTTTTTACATTCCGTTAGAAAAATCGTGAAGAATGTTAATAAATTATGAAACAATAAACATTATCACTGATTTAATAATCAAAGTTACGAACATTGAAGCTTCACAAAGACAAAAAATAAAAAGCAGTTCATATGAAACAGTTTTAAAAATTTAATACATGTGTAGTTCATATTAACATAGCTAGGTAACAAAATGCTTTCTGTGTGAAAACATTTGTATTTGAAACATAAGTAACATATATTCTTGGATAGTTTTACACACGAATATTTCATCGACGTTGTTGTTACACATCGCACCTTTGTATTTAAATGTACAACATATCTTCAATTAGCCTCCGATTAGCATAAAGAAGCATAAAGCGGGATAAAATAAGAATAAATGTACACATGTATCAACTTTGCCCCGTTGTATAGCTTTCTTTCATTAAGCACATTTTGAAACTGAAAATTTGTGTAAATAATATGAATAATTTATCGAATGCTTGCATAAAATTTACACTAACAAATTGCTTTGGTAGACGTAATATTAACCAACGTTTGTAATTCAGGGTAAATTATTTGATAATTCTAAAAAAAATGTTGACATGTTGTCCACATTTACGAGTATATTTGATGCCTATTTCGGACACATGAAATGTTTACATCATGAACTATTACTATTATTTATTTTTTAGTATAATACATTTGTTACTTGTATATTTTCGTAGTGACTGAATCACATGGAATTGCCCTAAAAATTTCTCATTTTTAACAACATCTTGAAGAAATGTGAATGTTACTTTTACCTTTTTCATTGTAATTGCCTCTGCAATTGAGTACACAAGACTTATACACCATACCTCTTCCACATTTAAGCATATTTACACGTCATGTAAACTCGATTACAGTTCTTAAATTTGCATTACAATTCCATATTCACTAAAAAGGTCCAACATTGATTCCGAAGAAGCAAATCAAACATGGCAGCTATCTCGCCTCCAGTTGATGACGTTTAGTCACGTGACCGGAGCAAGCCATCAGGCTTTCAGATTGAGAAGGTAATGGACGGACCCCCGTGACAAACTGGTTGAGCAACTGAGCAGTGGTTTTATACACACAGAGGGCTGCACAGAGGCCAGAATCGTTTACTAGGCCCGCCTGGCTGGTCGGGCGGGCGAGTAAAACTATATACCTGAGTTTTGACCCATCAAGCATCGAAAGCCCACGGGTAACTGGAAGGCCTTGCAAGACGAAGCTCGCTTATCTTCAGCGAACGCTCATTCCGGTTTTGCACAGTCTCCAGATGCATGAGTCACGCAGTCACCGTTGCCAACTTTTAATTTCTAAAATGGTCAAGGAACACTTAAAATGTTCATCACTTTTATCAATTTGAAATTGCAGATATTTATTCCTTGGCAGAAAACATTTGTATTCCAAAACTAAGGGGCCAACGTGCAAAAGTAGGGGGGCAAGGACAGTATAATTTCCCTTGGTACATGAGGTTAGCGTGGTGCAAAAGTGGCAAAAAGTGGGGGGGGGGGGGGCAAATGCACTCTCTCGGTCCCGCCCCTAATTGCTGCCACTGCTGTCACCTGTAAAGGAGTACGAACCAAGTCTCGCAAAAAGTGCCATCGTAATATTTTGGAACTTTGTGTGACTGGTGGTGGTTCTACATTATACTTTGGGGGGGGGGGGGGGTTCCTTCCCTATGGTTCAATGGTAGTATCGTCGCCTTGTAATCAAGGGGTACCGGGTTCGATACTCGGTGGAAGCACATGGTCCACTCCCCATGTTCTTTAGGCAGTAAGACAACTGAAATATCCTTAAATGTGCTAAATTTTTTTTAAAAAAAATCAGAAACACAAAGTAAGAATCTTGAAATATAACCTATATATTATTTAATGAGTCCTTCTTTGTTTCCTCATTTCAAAGTTTGTAGGATGTAAATATCACAAACCATGGCTTAAGTAGAAAATATCGAAGGACGCACATAAAATGTCGGTGCTTGATAGAGCGGGGGAAAAGGGGTGCGCTAAACCACAATGCTGTCTAGGGGCCCAAAGTATCTACCTACAAGCTCTTCGACACATTCGGTTTCAACATCAACAAATCTTAAATCATTTGCACCGTAAGTGTGAAATGTTTGGTGTATTCAATTGATACAGCTAATTTGACTTTGTTGCATATTAATTGTAGCAGTTAACTTTGAATTTTAGGACTTAGATGATAATAATAATTGTGAATCTCATTTTGTTGTTACATCATAATGTTCTTGTAATATTAAATATTTGACGCAGTGGCGTAACAAAATCGTAAAGTACGCGTCCGCAAGAAATAAATTTGGGTCCCTCACAGTCATATTCTTCCAGGAAATTTATGTAATTACTTAGAATGGCTGGTTGTGGCTACACTTACATTAATAACTATACAAATCGATGCTCTAACTCTGAATTTTCACATATTACAACATATCTTTCTTTGACATTTATGTATTCAAAAGAAGAAAATACAAATACTTACTTATCCCTTCCCCCAAAACAGAAGGCGGTACAGGATACAGAGAACACTGGAAGCTAGTGTAGAGCTATCAAGGAGAATAAACTTTCCCAAAGCACTTGATTTCAGATTTAAGCACATTCCTGAAACGTAGAACTTGGATCAGGAAATTCGGAAGATAAATAATCTTCGTGCCCGTTACAGAGGGCAATAGCTGCTTTACCTTTAACATATTAAAATCGGGTAGGCTATGCAAGGTCACGAGACAGAAGAAAAGCCAAGATAAAGTGCTTTTTATTCAAGAAAATAATATATGGATAAAAATATCCAAGCAATTTTTGCGTTGATGTTTCACACGAGAAATGATAATTATTTTGACTTTCTCGGGGCCCCTTATGGTTAGAGCTCCCGCCCGCCTCTGATTTGACGTATTCATTCAAATTATAACGTTAAACTAGAATATAAAGCCAGATAAAAAGGTCTTAATTAGCCTTTTCTATCTTTCTCACTTTCATTTATTACGTTTTTCGTATCAGCCTCATGGGACGGGAGGCCCCTACATGCGCAAGGTGGTCGCCCACTTCACCCACCGCCTGCTACGCCAATGGTTATACAACCTCAAGGCACCTGCGCTGCGCCTAGCAGAAATTCAAATATTTAGATGCGTAGTGAAATATAATGGCCGTTGGCAACACTGACAGGAGTGCTCGCTTCTACTTGCAATAACTACATCGAGTCTCATGGGTCTTCTTAAGACCCGGGTAATAGAAAAACCTGGCAGGCATCGAGGCCTGTTCACTGCTGTGACGTGAAGCTCGCTTGCGCGATGTCGAACACCTGGGCTTGACGTGCGTGTTGCATATTCTTGTAGGCGCGCCTCCTCGCAGACGGGTTTTTTCCGGGTCTTGTGCAGGTCTCTGTATACACACACCTCCAACACCCTTCAAACTTGCTCAACACCTCCTAAATTTTTTCACAAAGGCCCTGTTATTGGAAATTTTGTCTCTAAATTTACCCTTACACCCCCTAAATATGAACTTACACCCCACCCCCAAATTGAAAATTCTGAAAAAACCTTTGCAGCTGAGTTATTCTACTGGACTGTAGACAATTTACATCATAAGTTCACGACAAACAGTGTGTAAAGGTATAAGATGAGTTTTACCCCCTGCGAGCAAGTAAGTAAATTCGGCATTTCGGATAGGACTCACGTGTCAAGTTGTCCAGTATGCCTCTGACTGTTAAAGCAGATATCGTCGTATAATATTTTACTGCGAACCCAACAACCACCTATCTAACATTATTACATAATAAAAATAAACAATGAATTGTGAAGTTATTTGTGGGGGGGCTCCCATTGGGGGGGGGGCTCCAGTTCGAATTGTATCAGATACTTGATTTTATGTTTGTTATTTGGCGTCGAAATGATGACATTGATAAAAGGACACACACAAAGAATTGTCCAGGCCGGATTTGCTACTTTAAAAAGATTTTTTTACACACAATACGCTTCGTCACTTCTACTATAGCTTTCCTCGATTTGTATGTAGAGAAAAGGTAATATACGAAATGAATATGTATTAATAATATTAATGGTATTAATTAAGAGTGAACAGAAATTGACCGATAAGTGCGGGGTAGAGAATTTTATCTTGCATTTACAACCTCGCCATCAGCTGCATGCAGTTCAGCAAAATTCCTAGAGATGGCAGCATAAGACATGTGCTGCGCCCTCCATCTGCTGGATAGAGTTCCAACTAACTCAACCATTCTTCTCCATTACACCAACTTTTTCAGTAGCAAAATAAAATTGCTACCTATTTAAAAGGAACTATAAATATTGGACAGTTTAAAAGGACAGTTTGATGAATATCTGAAATACCAGAAAAAGGAGAATGTATTGCAAGGACATTAACAGGGTAACGTCCATGAATTTGCTAATAAGTCAAATAGCTATATATTTTATCCTTACATTTTCTTTCTACACACAATTTGCTGTGTGAGATTTCTAGACCTTAGAACGTGCACTAACCTGTAAGCAAATGCAAATCACCAGCCTCCGTAGTTGGCACCCTGCACCATCGCACCGGGGAAAGCTGTGAATATTTGTGCGTTTGAGTAGAAATAAATTGCGTAATCTGAATTAAAGCTGAAGGTGCTTTTAAATAACCAATTCATACGCGCACCCAGTAATTTTTCAAACACGGGGAAGTCAACCTTTAAGGAAGGATTTTAAACATGAAAACAATTCTAAGGATGAAAATCAAGTACAGTAGACTCTTTTTAATTCGAACTCCATATTCGAATCCTTGCCTGGGCAATGGTGTAGCGAAATAGCAATGTGTAGTAGCAATGTCTTATATTGTGTACAGTCACGGACCCTTATGGGTTGTAACAACTCCATTTACTTTCGAATCATTACAACCCACAAATGTCCGTAACTATACTAATTGTTGAAGGACATTTATTGTCAATTGTTGAATGAAGTCCTGGATGTAATTGTTACGACTGCAATAGTAGTTCGTGTTATATTTGTAGTTGATACCGTAAAATCATAGGCGTACGGAAGGGGGCAAGGGGGGGGGGCACAAATGAAAGTCAACAAACCATTATATATTTCGTACGTATAATTTCATTTTACCCACAATTATATGTGTTAATCATTGCATCAAGATGAAAATTTCAAGCAGTTATTTTTTTTAGGAGACATCACTATTGTCAGGGAAAATTTGCCTTGTTTGCCCCCCTGGAAAAAATACCTTCTTTGCCCCTCCCTGGAAAAAATCCTGCGGACGTCCATGAGTAAGATGCACAGGTGCATGCATATCGGTGTAACTTATGATACTAAGCATCGTTTACGAAATAACCTCCCGGTGTAGTGATGACGCTGTCGCCTCGTAATCAAGAGACCCGGGTTTGATTCTCGATTGATTCACATTGCAAAGTGGTTTGGATCCCACTTTAAACTGTAGGCCCAGTCTCGATTATTTTACCTGAGCGTAAAGTGAACTTAAAGCAAAACTCCTTGTTTTCCTTTCGTTCACCAAATTTTATCGTTACTTGCTTCTGAGTTATCGATAGATCACTTGGTATTGATTAATGATTACAAATGACAAACCATCGAGGTAATTTTGTTGCTTTATGCTTACAACAATTTCTTGAATTTAGATTTTCATTTTCACTGTGTCTCCAGGTCAACTGAAGATAAGAATGAGGAACAGATGAAGAAGCTGCGAAAACAAGCAGTGGCGAAGCGTGACATTTTTACGTAGACATTGCAAGACTTGCCAAACGTCAGGGTCAATCTTTCAACCGTGGAGGGGGAGGGGGGAATTTCTACATTAATAATGATGATAACAGTGTTCGTACAGACGTGTGAAGTAGAGATGGCCAAATTCATTTTCTTCTACGTTGTATATGATCGTAACCTAAAATAAGGAAGACTAAACTTTCTTAAATTCTACCCGGAAAATGGAAAAATTGTTAAACGTCTCTCTCCGAAATCCGGGTAGTAAAATTTCCGAATCGAGATTTTACATTTTCCGGAATCCTGATGTTGTTGACCATCCCTGGTGTGAAAGTAAGATATGTTAGGGAAAAGGTTCTGTCTAAATATGTCTGTCCCCTCGAGAACAAAAATCTTGATCAGTCTTGTCATTCGTAAGCATAGTAAACACAAAACAACATTGAAGTATTTCGTGTTTTGTAAAGTAAGAACATTATTTTCAGAAAACAATATTTGAACCGCAGGATCATAAGAAAGAAAAAAATTGAAAAAGAGAAATACTGTAAAGGAAATACAATGGATCGAGAACTGCTTCCCCCCACCCCCAGCTCTTTCTAGCACTAACCGTGGGGAAATGTATGCTTTTGCTTACTTATGACGTCACTGAAAGCCTGCCGTGTTTGTAAACAAGGGGGCTGAAAAAAGGCCTCTTATGACCAGACCTTGAAGAGCGGGGAAAAAGCGGTCGAAGGACCTTGGATTCGCAGACCTGCTGCAATGAGTTGGCTCGCCTGACACCATTGCACTCAACAAGAAACGTAGCGGGACGGCTGGGCACGGTGGAGGGGGGGGGGGTAGAACTGGGCTCTCCTTTCGATTCGCTAAACTTAGCAAATCTCTTGCGTATTTCTAGCTGTTTCATGGCATCGAGTGACTAATTTCGCTCAAATATGCGAGTATTATGACTTATTTTTTTACTTCTTCTCTAAAATATTTTAAAAGCAATTTTTTATTATTATTTTGCTTTGTCATCGCCGCATCTCTCGCTTCGCCTCTGAAAACAAGCACAAATAACGTTTGGCACCAGTACTCGAATACAAGACTCTTGGGGGATGGGGGTGTAGACAGACTGTTTCTTCAAGAAAATTACGTCCCGGACTACTATATCACCGTTTGTATTCTTAAAAACCGGTTTTATGCACACTCGAAAGAGTGTGCAAATGCTGACGCCACTCAACCTAACGAAAACGTAAACTTAGTATCAGCATTTAACCAAACACTTTTAAAGTCAGAAAATTACTATCAAGGTCAAACCTCTCACTTCTAACGTAACGAAACAATTCCCGGTACAATTACTATAACCATCACACTGAACCCTCCTAACAGAGTTAAATTATTAACACAATTACATCGAACACCCCCAACCAAATTAAACCGATCATACCTAAAAGAAAACTAAAGTCAAGCAATACACATACATACCTTGAAAATACCCATTTTCGTCTATGTGGTTGCAAGGTGAATGTGTCAGGGAGAATTCACACCGAAGCGACATGCGACACGCGAAGAGAGACGTGTCGCTTGCAAGCGAACACTCAGAAATCAATTGAACCTTTCGAATCGAAGAAACACGGCGAGCTGCACCTGTCGCATGTCGCTCCCGTGCCTCTCGGACTGTGCCATTTTCTCAATACCGTGCATCGTGTCGCCTCAGTTTGTTGTTCGCGCATGCGCAGTGAATACGTCACCCCAACGAGCTATTTTCAGAGCCCAATTGGAGGCCTTACAACATGTTTGAACCTCTAATTTGTTGATATAATAAAGCATCGATATGTACAATGTTTTAAGATTGGTAAGAGTTTACTATCCTTGGGACACCTATAACTTCTTAGTGTCGTACTTACCTATCTGCTTCGCGGAACATTCCGTGAATGGTTTTTGGGGCTATCCATCCCGGAATCGGTGGGAAATTTAAAGTAAAGAATTATATTGGTTTCAAATTTTTGAGTCCAAATTTCCCACCGATTCCGGGCTCCGCCCCTGGGGTAATTGACCTGCCGCCCCCTACCGCTAACCCGGCCCCGCCTCCGCTCCGGCTCCCCGGCTTTCTCTATAGAGTCCCTATTAAAGGCATGTTAGAACTTTGCCGGAGTCACCTGCCCCCAAATGAGCCCCAAACTTTTAAATTTGAACAAATCCATTTCCAGGATACGGTAAACTTACTTGAATTTCACACAAAACACCTTCCCGATGTTAGACAATACTACAGGAACTTATTACGGTAAGTAGTTTCTTCTGTGGAAATGAAGAAATCTGTCCGAACAATAGTAAATTAGTACCTTAAGATTTAAACACAAACGTTATTTTTACTTCATCAAGTTCTTGATGCAGTTATCGGTTGTAATTTGCCTTCAACATCGTGTAGAGAGGACGTGTTTTGGCTATTTAGGGCGTGACTGCTTTTATTTTAAAAGCCAGCACATGGAGGCACTTTAGTCCAAAATTGACCAGTCAACGTGGTAAAGTACTCTAGTGCATTGTTTTTCAACCGCCGGACCCTCGTATCAACTATACTGAGCTGCGAAAGGTTCTGATGAAATTGGTTGACACATAACACAATCCAAATATCATATTTGAATTGTGAGTTTTCGTTTTCTTTGTCCATGTTATGCAGAAATAGACTAATCGTGACTGGACCTACAGATTAAAGTGGAACCCGCGCCACTATATACGTACCTCCACTGGGTATCGAACCCGGGATCATTTCATTATAAGGAGACGACGTTACAGCTTCGTCATTCATATTTTTATATTTGTCAACAATCCTACACGTAATCCAACTACGTATTATTACTCGTTTTGATTATGTTAACAATTTATTTATCAATATTTAATTTCATGGGTACATGTTAATTCATGCATAAAATCTGAAATACTGGAAAGGTATTTACGAGGAAAATTCTTGGGCTAAAGGCATTGACTTAAAAAAAATACCGGGACATGGTTTCACGAAGGTTGAGAACCATTTCTATAGTGTTTAGGTCTTCACCTTATCCAGGCTGGAAAGTATAGCGTACATAGTTTGAGGTCAGTCCGTATTATTTCTCCGTTTATCATGTACAACATGCATCTCTCGAGTTTCAATAACTTGCGCAAATTTTAAAACTCGATTTACATGTAACAATGTCTCTAAAAAACTGATTAATGAAATTATATCCGTATCATCATGCGAACTGAGAAGAAACAAGTGTCGCTTTCCTAAATTACGAAGACGTCAAATTACTCAACGCTGCAATCTCGTTCACTTACGAAATTCACCAACGTTAATAGTAACACACCACAACAAGGTCACTGTTGCCAGATCAGTACTGCCATATGTTAGCATCAGATACTGACGATAATCATTTTGTAAACCAACAAACCGTACCCAGTGGAACTTTATTTACAATACATTTCCAATTCTTCTGTAAGCTATGACGCACAAATCCAATAACCAAGGGCGCCCGCAGAATTTTTCGCCAAGGGGGCGGGGGTGGAGAGTAAGATTTTATATCGGGGCCATCGACCCACTGTACCTGCCGAGAATTACGTCGATTTTTCTTAATCGACAGATTTCAACGTAATATGAAAGTGCGTAATATAAACGTGGTTCCAGCGTTAGGAAACCACAAATAACGGAGATATTTGGTCGCAAAGTATGATCCGCGTAAGCACAAGAACCTCCTATTCCGGACTACTTTCACTCATTTCTCCCGTAAAAAATCCCCAAACAGCAGCAAAACTAATACTCCTGGCGTAACAAAAACGTGAAATCACTATCGGTACCAAACCTGGCCCTCCTAACCTAACAACTATTTCCAATGCGAACAAAAATATATATAATTTTAAAAAGTACTAACCTTAAAACAATGCACTTTGCTACGGGGTTGCAGTGGCGAAATGTGTCAATTGGCAGACGAATCAGACATTTTCATTGATAGCACTTACCACGCTAAAAACGCACGCCCACCTTCGAAAGAAAATCTTGCGCAGCACGTCACATGACGGTCTCACTTATTGCACAACACTTTATCACCCTTGTGTTCTGACGTCACGGGGCTTACGTTCTAATGCTACCTAACCTAACAGGCCTTACCTAACCTCGTAGGCATTCCTCGTATACCGAAACATCGTCTGCAGTAAATCTCGCGCTCCCTGACGTAACACCTGGATTGCCAACCTTCGATCTCCGATATTTCCAACACGGCTCCAAGTTACAAAACACAAACAACGTAACATGTTCCTTCATATCACATGCAGATGGCAACGATGAAAATGACGTCATAAATAGTCCCATCAAAAAACTCTCATTACTCCACTATAATACATCTCCTACAGCTAAAAACAACACAAATCGTTCGTATAGAACATAATCTTCATAAATGACACAAAAATCATTACCTTATAGCGGGGGTAAGGAGGGTCGACGGTACCGTATTTTTGTACTTTTTCACAATGCACAGATATCAAATAGAGACCACTTAATCTACTGTCCTTCAAGATACATTTGATCCATGTTTATACGTGCCGAAAGGTACGGTAAAAAAAGAAGTAATAATTCAAAATGACTGGGTGTGAATTATCAAGTTCAGATTCCGACTTCGAGAAATGATTTCCCTGCTTTCCGTAATCCTACAGGAGGGAAATTCCAAAGGATCTTATTTAAAATATATTAATTCTTGATATTTTCTGTACTATTAGTGTCTGAAATTTATGAAATTACAGCTTTTATTCCAGAAGTGCAAAAACAATCACTTGAAGGGGAATAGTGTGTACAATTCATATCTTCAATTTCGAAAATTTCCTGTCCTGCTCGGAAAATGATTTTTTTTTCAGTTCCGAAGGTCAGGATAATTAATATTGCCTTCCCAATCCCGTCCCGACCAAAACCTTTCCGTCCTGCACTCCCCTAGTTACGGGAAGTAAAATGATTCTAACGTCAATTGTGAAAACGTTCTCTCGATATTTTGTTGGACATGGCAACTAATTGCCTATAAATCGCAGAAAACTATAATATTTGTAATAAAATATTGCTACAATTTCACCATTCGAGTTATATGAACTTTCGAGATATCTCAGGGAGTCAAGTACCTCCTCCCCTGGGCGCCCTTGCTAATACCATTTTACACAACATTCCAAATAAAAATGCACAATGCATAATTACCCACATATACAGAGCATTCCCTGACATTCGCTACGAGACTCGGCGGAAAGCGGCCCGGCGTCAGCGCTTGTCTTTCCCGGTGAATGGGGTCCGCGACAGTCGCACGCTACAGTCTGTTTTTTTCGCTCTCCCTGCCTTCGCTCTCTTTCCCTTTCTGTTGACGTTGCAGACTGACGCCAGTATAATCCTCCCTCGGAAGTAGTGTTCTGTCGTGTCCGTGTGTTCAAGTTTGTGGCTTAATATGGCACCACAAAAGTTTACAATACAACAAAGGATTTATCTTGTCGAGTGTTACTTCGGAAAGAGAAATTGTGGAGATGTGTGACGACGTTTTACAACGAAATTTCCTGGTGTTCCCGTTCCACATAGGACCACTATATTAAACCTCGTAAAAAGTTTATAGTAACAGGGTCAGTTCTGAATAAAAGTGGAAAGAAAAATGGGGAAATCTAAAAAAGAAAGTATACAAAGACAATCCGCACACCATCCGTGAGTTAAAAGAGAGCATTGTACGAGAAATCTGGAGAATTACAGTAGACGAACTTGCACGTGTAAATGCCAATTTCCTTCGGAGATGCCAGGAATGTGTTGCAGCAAAGGGGCACCATTTTCAACACCTTCTGTAGTCAAGGTTAGTACACAATATGAAAACTGTAATTTTAATAGCCGACTCTACCGACTGTCGCGGACCCCGTTCACCGGGAAAGACAAGCGCTGATGCCGTGCCGCTTGCCGCCGAGTCTCATAGCGAATGTCAGGGAATGCTCTGTAATTCATATCACATGGGAGTTGGTAATGACGTAGTAAATACTACCATGTAAAACTACTAATTACTTCACCATAACACATCCCCGTGAGCTAAAAAAAGACTATCTTCATAAACCTTGAAAAGTTTTCCACTTCCTAGCGGAGGTACAGAGGGTCAAGGGTACAGACTTCTGGTTCATCAAATCGACACTTCACAGTACTAGACCAAGATTATTCCTCGACATTTTTCTTAACAAAAGAGTTAAATAAGGCCATTTCATTGTACTTACTTGCTACGAGCTGGCTTCGTAAAATATAAGTCAGGAATGATGTTACTGAAGTACTCGTAACTCTTGTTAACGGAGAGATTTCTATTCCTTTTCTTGACACAGGTAAAATACACTGAATACAGCAAACACGAACTGAACTTCGTTAAGTCACATCCCTGAATATTATCATTTGAACACGCCTCACTTTTGCATGAACTTACAGAGGCGGTGATTAGAAGTTCAACGTTTGCATACAACAGCTTGCTGCAAAGGTTGGTTGTACCTTGACAGAAAGATACGTGTCTGTTTCATTTCCAAATTGTAGTAGAGATGAGGCGATGTCGTTCTCCATGAATAATTTTGTGTTGCTGCTTATAGAGTTTTTAGTTAGTTATGGCGACTATTCTAACCCATGGAGAACTGTAAGTACTAAAATGCAGCACTCCTATAGAAATTCAATCAACTTAGCTTGTTCCAGACTTACAACAAAATGTAAACGAAAAGTATTGCCAGCCACAAGGTGTTATTTCGAGCAAGTTGCTACCCGTTCGATATATCGCATTGAGCTCCTGCGTGGAATATGATCAAGTCGTATCTAGGCAGGAAAGTGCAATGTTGTGAATGTTAAGTTACGCCATTTAAATTGTGCACAGTTAACAGAAACAGACGTAGAAATCCACAAGTCAAACATTGTTTTGTAAATCTTGTTCCAAAGCGAGACGAAGTAGTCATCAAGTAGAATCCACCCTGCCAGCAGAGGTGCCAACTCTTATTGACTTTTACAAAATAATACAGAATCTAAAAGAAAAAGTTACAAACTTAAAGAAACTAAATATTGAAACTGAACGCGAACTTGGTAAATCTCTGAACTTAGCTAATTTGACTTTTTTTTAAATACTTTTTTTGACTTTATTGCTCTTGTTATATCAGTTTGAATTTCAGAGATCTTAGATAATAACTGAATCTCATTTTGTTGTATACGTCTGAAATATTCTTGTAGTACTTGGTCATATTTCGAAAGCAATTTCACGAAATGTATGCAATTTCCTGAATTTTCTGTTGTTTATCCTGTGGATAATGTTTATGTCCTCGAACCGCCAAGTTATGAGAAGCCAAAATTATGTTACGCCTTATCTAAAGGATCGCCCCAGTGTTTTCCTTTTCTTCCTGAATATTACAAAATCACACGACTACCGCCCGGTTTATTTAAAATACTAACTCATTCAAATTGTAACTTTTAACTAGAATTTAAATCCGGATAGAAACAGAATGTTTTAGTTTTATTGCTCACAAAAAATAGCTCTCTCCATCTATTTTTCTCACTTCTATTTATAGGTTAGGTTAGGTTAGGTTAGGTATGGCCCCTTCAGGTGCGACGTCCCGGGGGGTCACTCACACTTTGCTACGCATCTGGTTCAAAATATATTGCATAAACAAATCTGGTCTTGTGTGTGGGGTGTGTGTGTTTGTGTCCAGATAGCGGCGTACAAGAAGCTACTGGCCTCATACCAGGTTCAGGTTCTGTGACGTTACAGGACTTGTCCCGTATCATACCAAAAACAAAACAGTATAAATGGCATTATGTGATTTGAGTCCGTCTACGTTCACACGCAGCGTAGTACACGTAACGAAAATCGGCTGCTAAGAGCCTTAAATCTGGCCTCCTAACAACCAGTGGCGTAGCAAGGGTGGCGACCGCCCGCGCCCTCATGTCCCATGGAGGTTATGACAAATGTAATAAACAAGCGGGAAAAATATATGGAAAAGGCTAAATTTTGTGGGAAATAACATTAAAACATTGAATTTATCCGACTCTATAAATTCTAGTTTGTTTTAATTTAATGAATACGTATATTCAGAGGCGTAACATACAGGCTGTGGGCCCTGTATGTAAAAATAATAAAAAAAATTCTCAAATGAAACATTTACGCAAAAATTCACGATCTTGATTGGACATTTTTATCCATCTATTGTTTTCTTGAATAAAAAGCACTTTGTCTTGTATTTTCTAATTTCCCTTGACCTTGCACTCTCGATTTTAATATGTTAATCAAGAACCTAAAACTCCCACGGAGCAAGGTGTGAGGCATTTAAATGCTTGCGTTGTTTTCAACTCAAGGAGGGCATGGATATATCAGTTCTTCCTTCTTCCTATAGCTTCAGATGCAGCGATTACCCTCTGTAACGAGTACGAAGATGATTTATCCTCAGCATTTCCTAATCAAGTTCTAATTTTCAGGAGTGTGCTTAAATCTGAAATCACCTCAAACATCATCCATAAGTGCTTTGGCAAAGTTTCTTCTTGATAACTCTACACTAGCTTCCAGTCTTCTCCGTACCCTGTACTTCCTTCTGTTTGTTCCTTACTCTTCCAGTAACAGGCACGACAGAAGAACTTTCAGTAGGGAGAACTCTATGTTCTGGGCCACCCCCAAAATTTTGGTTTACTTTTATTGTGTACACCTATACAGTAATATACTCAAAATCGAACTTTGACTGTTACAAAAATGACACAATACAAGTGCAAAAAAAAAGTCAAAGCTCAAATTCCAATTTTCATAGTGCAAAATTGCTAATTTTCTAAAATCCCTCTATAATTTTTGCTAAACTTTTATTTTTCAATAATTAAAGCGAAGTGCTAAGTTAAAAGTAAGTGCTAAGTTACTTCCGGTCTACTTCCGGTCCACTTCCTGTTTACTTCCTGTCCACTTCCGGTTTACTTCCGGTACACTTCCGGTTTACTTATAAATTATTACAAATTTTAGCAAAATACCCCAGCATCCTGTATTTGTATATCTCTATATCACCATATGTGTACTAATTTTTATTTCTTATACTGTTAGTGCTTCACTGGCAATATAATAGCAATATGAACCCTACTGCCGCTCTTCGAAATGTGATTCTCAGTCCTCCCTTCCACATAATCTTTTTTTAGATTTTTCCTAAGTCGTACCGTTTCCAAGATAACCCCACTTCCGGTCGCCATTTTGGATTTCCGAGCATAGGTTCTATTCATATTTTACTCACGTATAGGTGTACATAATGAATCCGCACACAGATTTTTCCTAAGTTTTACCGTTTCCAAGATAACCCCACTTCCGGTCGCCATTTTGGATTTCCGATCATAGGTTCTATTCATACTTTTTCTCACATATAGGCATACGTGATGAATCCGCAAACAGTGGTGCTTTGTTTGTGTGTAAAAAAGAAATGCAATGCTTTTTGCACTTGGTTATCATCACCTAACATGTTATTAATTGTTTTTTAAAATTAATTACAAATGAAAACTAATAATTAATATTATCTAAAGTTACTAACTAATATTATACAATTAATTGATATAATTTTTTTGTTCTTGTTGCTAGTGTTGGGTAATTATAGTTGTTGCAAAATATACCTCTCGCGTATGACAGTTTCTGAGTTTCGTTGGGTATATATAGACGAATCGAAATTTTACTTGTTATGTTAAATTGTATGTTAGGGTACATGGTAAGAAAAATCATTGTATATTAAAGCGCTCTTTTAATGATTTGCCTATAATTGCATACAGGCAGCCGTAAATTTAGCATAAAATATCCTGATCCTGTTTCTTCTAACGTTTCGGTAAACGTTCTTAAACGTTTCAACGTTTATATAAGAACGACAAAACATACTGTTCAATATTCCTATATAAACGTTTCAACGTACGTTGATTCGCGATTAGTCAAACATGTCAAATATAACTGCTATTAGTAAACGTACGAGGAAAAATAAGTTTTGTAGAAATTCTCTTCTCTTCTCTTCTCTTCTCTTCTCTTCTCAATAAAAATAAAAATAAAAATTAAATATTAATTAATTAATTAATTCTCTAGCCCTCTTAATTCTAAAAAATCGTGGTTACAGTCCAATTTGTCCTTATCCTGAGCAAAATTTATATATTCCATTCCATCTTTACCGATTTCTTTTTAGGTCCACCTCCATCTTCGTTTTGGTCTCTTACCATCAGGTTTTCCTACAAGATTCCTGTAAAATCTCCTTTATTCTTTTCTCATTCGTGCCCACCTAAGTATTCGTGATTTAATCATCAATCTAATAATACTTGGAAATTAACATAAATTATATACTTCTAAATTATGTAACCTTCTCCATTCACTTATTTCTTCATCCCCTTTAAGACTAAAATATTTTCCTAAAAATCTTATTTTCAAATACTCTCAATATCAATGCAAGGGATCAAGTTTTCGCATCTATAGGCAAAATTATTGTTATTGTATATTTTAATTTTTAATTTCTTAGATATTAAACGAGAAGACAGAGAAAAATAACATGCATTAAGCTTTTTTTTTCATTTCTTCTTTAATATCATTTTCATTTGTAAGTATTACTTAAATTTAAAAACTAGACTAAACAAGTTAGTTTCGACCTGTACTTTTCTCTTTACTAACTTTCTTATTTGCTTTAAAAAATATTTTAGCATTATTCTTAATTATATTTACATCATCTGCATATGCTAAACAGTTAAGTTACATTACTTCGTTAATTTTTTACCTTCCTAACAGCATATTCTAAGGCAAAATTAAAAAGCAATAAATATGATGCGTCTTTCTTTTATAATATATCATGAATTGTATATTTTGTCAGACATATTAACAAGATTTATAAGTATTTTAAATGTCTTTTGATCGAATCATATGCATTTTTTAAAAAAAATAAGTGAATAGCTTGATTATATTCCCACTTTTCTCAAGTGTCTGTCTGATGTGAAAAAAAATAATCTGTTACGTTTAAATCCACATCGATAATCACATATATTATTTTATTCGTATATGGGGGTTAATCTTATTAAAAAAAATATTATATTTTATATGTTGTTGAGAAAAGAGAAATTCCACGATAATTATTGCAGTTCATTTTATCACAGGAACAATTATGAATTATTTCCACTGTTGAGGGATTTCTTCTTTATTCCACTAACTAACTAACTATCTCTCTAACCTTCTTAAACCCGAAGGTTCATGGCTGCAGCAACACATGCCTTCCATCTGTGTCTATCCTGAGCAAGATCTAATACTTTTTTCCATCTATACCAATTTCCTTTAGGTCCATCTCAACATTGTCCCTCCATCTTCATCTTGGCCTTCCTACAGGTCTCTTACCATCAGGCCTCCCAACAAAAATCCTGTAAACTCCTTTTTCCTGTACCACATAGCCTGCCCACCTAAATCTTCTTTATTTAATTGTTCTAATAATATCTGGACATAAATATAAATTATGTAGTTCTAAATTATGTAATTTTCTCCACTAACCTGTCTTCTCATCTCTTTTAGGTCCAAATATTTTCCTAACAATCTTATTTTCAAATACTCTCAATTTATATTCGACCAAATTTCACATCCATATAATACTACAGGTAAAATTACTATTTTATATATTTTAATTTTTAATTTCTTAGAGAAAAATAATATATATTTCCTGAATTAAACCTACTTTTTATTTTATTTCCTCTTTAATATAATTTTCATTTATTAGTATCTTTTATCAATAATTCATGAGATTTGGTTGCCTGCAAAAGTTAATCCGTTTATCTCCTTTTTAGTAATAGTATTTTATTTATATATCATGTCAGGTTAGAAAAAAAGTTCGTGCCTCAGTCAAAGCAATAAGTTGTGTGATAATTCTGTCTGTTTCCGCGTTTGACTCATACCAATCATCCGTATATCGTCTTCTTCCTTGCCTCGCTATATGAAACTCGTCCATCCTATCGGCCAATTTTTTGCTTGCAGCTCGAAAAAAGAGAATCAGGATTCTGTAACTTTTTAATACCACTTATTTTGCGTAGATTATCCATAAAAATCATCTCGCACGGTGGACGAAATTCAAGCACTATTTTGCTTAATTCAACGAGCCTCGCAACATCCTCACCTCCATCGACTGTGTATTCAAAAATCTTGTATAGCAGTTCAAGTGGTAAGTCAGTTATACAAGTTGTCATTTTTTACAAGATGTTATTTAAATAGAAGTTTCTTGGTATTTATATATAAATTTTCTCGGGGAAAAACACAAAACTCACAATCAAGTCAACATGATATAAAATATCTTGGTTTGGATTTTTAATTTGATTATTCATTTTGTTATAATTGGGTTTTATATCTATATTTTATAATTGGGTTTTATATCTATATTTTTATAATTTGGGTTTTATATACAAAATATTTTTTTAGGATTCTTGTCAAAACAATAAAATTTTAGGTAAATTAATTATTTAATAAATCTCTTCTCTCAACTTCTAATTCTCAAATAATAATTGAAAATAGCGAAATATTTGTATTTAAAATCTCAATTTATTAATCAGTAAACTTTTGGTTTATATCTATATTTTTATAATTTGGGTTTTATATATATAAAATATTTTTTTAGGATTCTTCTTAAAACAATAAAATTTTAGGTATATTTTTGCGACGAGCTGTAGAAGCCACAATTACCTAACGTATTTTTTTAAATATATTTGTAAAATCCATCTAATATCTGAATTTAAAAAAATATATATTATATTTGTTAACTGTTTAAGGAAATTTTTTGCAAAATACCCCGACAACGTTTCAGCTACTAGGACCTCATTACCATGAGCCTAATCCTAGTAAGCCACATACACACCTGTTCTTCGTATCATATGCTAGTAAGTCAGATGACATCATGGGAGAATCACATTTCCCCCAATGATCCCACCCCAACAAACGTAGCACATGTTAGAAGAAACAGGATCAGGATATTTTATGCTAAATTTACGGCTGCCTGTATGCAATTATAGGCAAATCATTAAAAGAGCGCTCTAATATACAATGATTTTTCTTACCATGTACCCTAACATACAATTTAACATAACAAGTAAAATTTCGATTCGTCTATATATACCCAACGAAACTCAGAAACTGTCATACGCGAGAGGTATATTTTGCAACAACTATAATTACCCAACACTAGCAACAAGAACAAAAAAATTATATCAATTAATTGTAAAATATTAGTTCGTAACTTTAGATAATATTAATTATTAGTTTTCATTTGTAATTAATTTTAAAAACAATTAATAACATGTTAGGTGATGATAACCAAGTGCAAAAAGCATTGCATTTCTTTTTTACACACAAACAAAGCACCACTGTTTGCGGATTCATCACGTATGCCTATATGTGAGAAAAAGTATGAATAGAACCTATGATCGGAAATCCAAAATGGCGACCGGAAGTGGGGTTATCTTGGAAACGGTACGACTTAGGAAAAATCTGTTTGGTGATTCATCATGTACGCCTATATGTGAGAAAAAGTATGAATAGAACCTATGCTCGGAAATCCAAAATGGCGACCGGAAGTGGGGTTATCTTGGAAACGGTAAGACTTAGGAAAAATCTAAAAAAAGATTATGTGGAAGGGAGGACTGAGAATCATATTTCGAAGAGCGGCAGTAGGGTTCATATTGCTATTATATTGCCGGTCGAAGCACTAACAGTATAAGAAATAAAAATTAGTACACATATGGTGATATAGAGATATACAAATACAGGATGCTGGGGTATTTTGCTAAAATTTGTAATAATTTATAAGTAAACCGGAAGTGGACCGGAAGTAAACCGGAAGTGGACCGGAAGTAAACCGGAAGTGGACCGGAAGTGGCCGGAAGTAACTTAGCACTTACTTTTAACTTAGCACTTCGCTTTAATTATTGAAAAATAAAAGTTTAGCAAAATTTATAGAGGGATTTTAGAAAATTAGCAATTTTGCACTATGAAAATTGGAATTTGAGCTTTGACTTTTTTTTTGCGCTTGTATTGTGTCATTTTTGTAACAGTCAAAGTTCGATTTTGAGTATATTACTGTATAGGTGTACACAATAAAAGTAAACCAAAATTTTGGGGGTGGCCCAGAACATAGAGTTCTCCCTACTACTTTCTTTCTCAAAATTGAAACTTACGAAGAACTCCTGGAAGGTAGAGTAGTATGATTCTAGGCCAAATTTAGCGGACTATAATCGCTGTTGAACGTGAAAGGGCAAGATCTATGTTGTGAAGTGAGTGTCATTCGCAGCCCAAAAGTCAGATTTCTGTTAAGAGGGGTGGGTGAAGGGATAAGTATTTGTCTTTTCTTCTTTTGAACTGACAAATGGGTATATCGTCGCCATCAGTAATCTACCATGAATGACATTTCCTGTAGAAGGTAAATTATTTCATTCATATATGTCATGGCAACGTAAATCAAAGTTAATGGAGAAATGATCACCCGTTAACATTTCGCGAATTTAAGCGTATACCCTCTGAAAATTTTGCAACTACAGCACTGGCAATCAGCATATTCTTTTGATCACCTGATGCCTCCATCGCATTGATTTGATTAGTTCATCATTCAACCTCATCGTTGCAATTAATTTCCAAGAATACATTCATTATGTAGCAGAACATATCTATTTTTAACAAACTGCTTCTGATAATTTATATTTGTATTTTTGTTAATTTACGTCGCTTTTCTGGCACTTTTATCTTATAGCGACGATGTGAATGAGCAATTAGATAAAATTGATGAAGGGACACTTGCAAATAACACCCATACCCCCAGGTAAACTTATTCACGTTTATCTGTGCCAATACGCAGACCGGGATTCGGACTCTGAAGATTCTGTGCCAAGATCGAAGCTCTGTCACTGAGCAGGCATTAATTGACTTGTAATAATTTATATGCTTTTATAATACTGTGCAACTTGAAAATATTGTTAAGTCCTTGATAAATAAATCACACTCGTGACACCTAAAAACAATTAATTTCTCCTTTAACTTTACATTCCCCCCTCAACTCCACTAGAAGATTCAAAAGTCAATTACCTTCTCTCTTTGTCTTAAATAATATATTTTTCATCAGTAGGGCAGTGTCCCGGGTTCGGCAACCGAAAATGAGGCTCGGTGAGGCTCGCAGTGTTGCCAACTCCTCACTCGAAAAAATCACCAAGGTTTTTGTTTTTGGGTATAACCTAACCTCAAGCAAGAAGCTGGCAACACTGCGAGAAAGCCTCAAGCAGTGTTGCCAACTCCTCACTCAAAAAATCACCAAGGTTTTTTGTTTTTTGGTATAACCTAACCTCAAGCAAGAAGCTGGCAACACTGCTTGAGGCTTGTTTTAATGGTTTGCTCTTGTAAGGCATGAGTCTTATTTTCTTGCAGTGTGGCCAACTCCTCACTTGAAAAAATCACCAAGGTTTGTTTTTGGGTCTAACCTAACCTAAAGCAAGGAGCTGGCAATACTGCTTGAGGCTCGCCTTGCAGCGTGGCCAACATCTTACTCGAAAAAATCACCAAGGTTTGTTTTTGGGTCTAACCTAACCTAAAGCAAGGAGCTGGCAATACTGCTTGAGGCTTGTTCTGCAGTATTGCCAACATCTTACTCGAAAAATCACCAAGGTTTTTATTTGGTCTAACCTAACCTAAAGCAAGGAGCTGGCAATACTGCTTGAGGTCTGCCTTACAGTGCATAAAGCAATTTGCCAACCTACTGGTACTTTTGCCATAGCTTTTTTTTACAAAAAAAAAGAGAGAAAGGAGAAAAAGAGAGAGAGGGAAGAGTTAAACAACCGACAGTATTACCAACACCTACCTACAGCTTTTTTTTACTTGGCAAGGGCTATTTTGCTTGAGGCTTAGCCAATTTATATACTGACGTAACATACACACACTAGGCAAGAAGAGCCAGCAACAAATATATACTGCTGTAAAAGAGAGAGGGATGGATGGATGGCAACACAGTATGTGTGTGCGTGTGAGTGTATAATATGTAGTATTATTAACTAGATTGTGTTGGCAACCCACCTACAACTAAAAAAGATAGAGATGCCAATGTTGCTGTAAGATGAAGAGAGAGACCTATCGTGACCTTTGTAAACCTCTCTCGGGGGAAACACGATGTGCTATGCACACGTGCGCGCGCTGGCGCTTCTCATTATTTTCGTATTGTGACGCAAACAAACAAATAAATAATTGTTGTTTTTTAGGATGCCTGGCCCCTATAACCTCGCCAGGGTGCGTGGTGCCCAACCAAAAAAAAAGTAAAAGGTTTTCTAACGGCTGCGGCTGTAGATTACCGCACCTCTGTAGGGTTTCACGTGTTTTTTTTTTTCCCCCAAACTTCCATGAAACCCTACAGAGGACCTCCGTAATGCATGCAACGTGTACTAACGACTCTAGTGTTATTTGATGTTGTAATATTTTGGATATAGAGTTTTATTGTGAGATATAGATAAAAATAATTATGTTTATTATAATATTTTTTTGATGAAGATGGAGAATGTATGTGTGTGTTACAAATAAAGTTGCATGCTTATTTTTTTAGTGTGTTTGTATGTGTATGTGTTTTTGATGTTCGACAGCATCTGAAACGATAAAAAAAGAATTTTATTGTTAATTTTCTCATGTAAAAACAACAACAACAAAATTTTTGTGCAAAAATTTCTGATTGTCTCGTGCTATAGTGCAAAAACTGATGAGAAAAAAGATATTGTAACTGATAACTGATGAAATTGATATTGTAACTGATCTTGAACTAGTGAAATTTTCGTATTGTGCCATTGAAACTGATTGTGCTAGTACAAAAATTTCTTATTGTGCAAGAAAAAATGTTAAAAACTTGTTAAAACTGCTCTGTGACCCTCTCGTTCTTCACGTCGTGGACGAAGGACTTCTCGGCGACCAGGATGACGCTGCACATGGTGTCCTCGGGCAAGGCTTCGTGGAACTCGCAGACGACCTTGATGTTGGTTCGATCGTTGACCACCACCTGCTTTCTCTTAGATGTGTTGATGACGAACATGGGTCTGCGGGTTTTGAATTCGCTGGGCGTGTAGTACATGTCCATGCTCCCCTCGGTCACGCGTTTGAAAGAGGTGTAAGCTTCGTAAAGTTTGAGGTAATCGTCTTTTGTCATGTCGAGGTTGTAATTCTCGCGCGGGAAGACTTCGTTGCGTCCATTCTTCAGATAAACGTTCTTGATTTTGCAGTCGTCGAACTTGCTGGAATCTTTTTCCTGGTTGTTATCGCGCCTGGTCTGAAAGAGCACTACGACGAAATCTGGCATGTCGAACTGTATGTTGTTGAACTGTGTCGTCACGTCGAATTCCATGTGACTTCCCGACGCCATCTTCTGCACGCACTGGTAACCGTGAAAGTGAATCGGTACCTGCGGATTCTTCAAGATCTCCGCTTTGTACTTGAGGGCGTAGTTTGTTTCGTATTCCACGATCGGCATTCTCAATTCCATGCTCCGGATGACGCACTTGGCCGCTTCAGGTAATGTGTTGGCTATCGGCGTGCCGTCGGCGTTCAAGTTGGTGTATCGCATCAGTGCGTCGTTGTCGTTGGCCGCTCTTCGAAACGTGACGCGCAATCCTCCCTTCCACATGATCTCCTTGTAGTCCGAGAAGAATCCCGGCAGCAGACGCATGGGAAAAAGCACCGTGTGACTTCTAGTCGATATTTTGGTCCCCGCTTCGAATCCTCCCGCCTGGTAGTATGTCGCGTCTGTTTTGGATAATTTCAAAGTTCCCACTGCCGTCGACGTGATGCCTGGATAGTCTATTCTGTCGATGATGGTGTTGTGTTTCCTCACCTCCACCTGCGAGAACAGGTGAGGCATGAAGTTGTCCACGAGTATCAAATTTGCATTGGGCGGAAACGCGTCTCCGCTTTCCTTCTTCACCACGTCGAATTGAAGGTAGAGGTCCGCTCTGTGAGGATGAACGAACCCGTCGCCTACGTCCACGTCGTATTCGATCTCCCTGTTCGCTTCGTTGAGATTGGCGAACGTGCGACGGTTGGGAGGGAAAGATTGCAATTCGTAACTTTCGATTTGCTCCATTTTCACTATGCGTGTTATTTATTATACGTTGATCTCCACGATGGCAGTGGTCGTTGCACCTGCGAAATCCACCACCTTTCCTTTCTCGTTCGTCACCACCAACTCTATGTCGTCTATGCGGTTGCGGCATACTGGAAAATAGATCGGCGAAGAGGGTGTGTAGATGATCGGTTCCATGAATTCGGAACTGGGTTTGAACGTAGCTATGATTCCCGTCTGCTTGTGACTTCCCAGCAACTCCCCGTCCGAAGATTTAGTGATCATTCCTTCTGCCACGTTACAGTGAACGTTCAGAGTCTCTATGGCCAGAAATTTAGGAATGTTTGCTGCCGTGTGCTTGATGCCAGCTTCGAGTTTTGTGTTGTTCTCGAAACCTAAAAGTTCACCCATGGTACCCAGGTCCACGGTCTCCGTCGCCGACACGATTTCCACTCTGTGCGTGACCGAATTTTGAGAAAAGTACGTGCCTTTGGGTAACTGAGCTTGCAAAGTGGAAAGATTGTATTGGCCTGGCGTGACGACGATGTGTTCGCTTCCGACGCTAATTTTGTTGTTGTGCTGCGTGACGTTAGGTATCAGGTACATGCTGTAGAATGCACGCAGAGCTACGGATTTAGGATAGACGATGTCGTCGTGCAGCGTGAGTTTCAAGATTGAAGATTCGCTCGTGAGATGGAACACGCCCATCGTGTTTAAGATTCCACAATGCTTTCTGAAAATGTTCCACCGACGGGTTATTTATTTTAGACATGTATGCGAGAACGGAAAGGCATAGGTGGCCGCAGTTAACATCGGTGAAACCCTGGATGCGTTTGTCATTGTAGTAGAGGTTGGCAACACTGAGATACTTCACCAACCTGGCAGGTGGTGTGCCACCGAACGAATCGAAAACAAATGCATTGTTATCGTCAATTTTGAGGTAGCATATCCAATGTGTACCAGGATTTTTGTAACTGTCCAGGTTGACCACGCCATACTCCTTTTTCTTCACAGCAGAGGGTAGAGAATCGGACATGAAAACACCCCTGAAGTTTTTTATTCCCAACAGTTCGATCAGAGATTCAATATCGAAGTTGGACAGGGCTTCTTCTTTTTTTATATTTCTTCAAAGCATCGAGGTTGTTTTTTTGTTTTTTGGTTATACCTTTCCCCTTCTTCTCCATAGCCAGGTTGTGACGTTTCTGTTCTTCCAATTCTGCCTTGTTCTTCTTCGAGTCGATGACGGTTTTCGCGATGGCGGCGCTACCGCCGGCCAAACTTCCAACGGCCCCCAATGCTGCCAGGATGGCTGGGATGCTGAATATGAAACCTCCGATTTTTTGCTGTTTCCGCGAACGCTGCAAGCGTCTCAATTGAGGTGTGCTGAGAAGTAATTTCATTCCGTGTCCTTTCGTCAAGCAAGAACGTTTCTTCTCGCGTTGTTTCTTGGTGAGTAAACCATCGAGGGCACCTAGATTTTTCAGATTGGAGTATGGTATCTGGTACACGACACCTTTGGGCTTCATGTTGATGCTTTATATGTTATCTTCACGGTATGTTATTTATATATATGTTCTGAGATTTTTTTTGTTTTGTGTAATTTTTTTTCGGTATGTTATTTATATATAAATGTTCTGAGATTTTTTTTTGTTCCGTATAATTTTTTTTCAAGGATATACTCCGCGCAGAACCGTTACACAAATTCTATTACGTGCTTCGTTTTCTTACCAAGAAGTTCCTTTGTACCCTTGTACACGATTTGAGTTTTGTTCTCGATTAAAATAGCTAGCTTCTCGTCGGATAACATGTTAGCGTATCGATCTGGTAAAAATAGACTGTATTGTGCGTTGAGCAACAGACGCGCCTTGGGACCATACTGGGTAGAAACAATTGAACCGGAAGTTATCGTGTAAGGTTTGTCCACTTCCAATTCCTGAATTTTTACATATTCGACTGATGAATTTAGCATTTGTTTTAATGCTTGGGCGTCTAGTGATTGTTTACTCATTTTTTATAAGATGGCAAACACAACTGGAGTTTTTTTTTTATGTAGTGTTATTTATATGCCGAAGAAATTTTTTTCACGGTTCGAGAAATTTTTTTATTTCTACACACCCCATCCAAATTTTTGTTTCGTGTTCATGGCGATGGTGGTGCCCAGTGCTGCAACTCTTTCTCCCAGCGAAGCGTCTCTGCTAACGAATCTTTCGAAAGCTGCGTGCTCTAACTTTCTGTCTGCTTCGTGACGTGCATCCAGATCGGTGCGAGTGGTGTTGTAGGCGATGTCGTGATCTTTGCATGCGGCGTCCAACGGATTCACACCCTTGTCTCCTCTCTCCAATCTTTTCTCGAGTTTGGTACCCGGTCCGCAGAACTGGTAGCCGGGTAAATGTATCTCGAAAGGTAACTTGTTGATGATGTCGTTCACGAGTCCCTTTCCTTCGGCCATGTTCCAGAATCTCGGAGGCAGCGTGTTGATAATTTTAATGAGGTGACCTATGCCCTTGTCGTCGTTCACGATGAAGTTGGAAAGTTTGGTGCTGATCATGTCCACAATTCCTACCTTCTCGTTGTAGAAATTACGATTGCCTGCATTCTCCTCTCCTGCAATAACCAACAACCTGTCTATGAGCTTGCGCACGTCGTCCACCCACACAAACTCTTTGGGCAGGGTGTTGTAGAGTTTGACGCCGCTGCCTGTTTTGACCTGGTTCCATATCGGCTTGATGAGATTCCTGTACTTCTCGCCGCTGCTCGATTTCACCCTATTCTGCGAGGCGTCGTTGTTCTGGTACAAGGCATCCGTCATGATCAAAATTTCCTTGTAACTCTGGTAATCTTCGTCGGTGTAATCTTTCGGCTGCTTTTTGGCAACGAGTTCCCACAGTCCCACCGTACCCGGATACCTGTTCCAACTATCCTTCTCGCCTAAATTAACTTTAATGTCGTTGCCTTCGAAACTCACCTTCGATTTTCCAATCTTCCAAACCACACCGCCGCCTTCGTTGCTCTCCATGCTCGGATACAATCCGAACACTTCATCCTTGTCGAATTTCCCCGTGCTCAGGTAGTCTCGTGCCAAAGGTCCCAACTCGATCTTATCCAAAGACGATGGCGTGCTACCTATGGCTCGACGTCGTGGCGGTACGTCCTTCAGTTCGAACGGCGTCGAAGGAATGCTCGAAATGGGCGTGGGTACGGTGTAACTTTTAGCTGCAAGTGGTACGAGTTCGTTGATCAAATTTTTATTTTGTTCCGTAACGCCTTTAATTTCTTTACCTAGATCGCTGATGGCGTCGATCACAGGTTGATCTTGACGTTTCTTCTCTTCGTAGAATCCGCGATTCTCGGATTTCCAACCTTTGAAGCGTTTCGCGAGGTAATCGCGAAGCTTGAGATTTTCGTCTTCGATTTTTCGTTTCGTCATAACGTTATTTACACACGTCGTTTCTCACAACGTTGCAACGTTTAGAAAGTCGTTGATTTTGTTTCTGTATTTTCCGTCGTTGGGTTTTCTCGTCATGTCGATCGTCGCGAATCCGAAATCGTCACTGTTCCAACAGTGGGAGCAGCAGCGTTCCGAAAATTGATTGTAGTTCATGTCTCCGCCTACGTAGTCATCGTACGCGTGCTTGAGGTTGGTGTGATCTTGACGAAACAAACATATGAAATTAGCGTTGTCGCGTACTAACTGTTTTGGAATTTTGGAAAACGTTTGAGCTAGGAAGAAGCAATCTATTCCTTTGTGACGACCTTGCGTGAAAAAATTGCGAATTTCATTTTGATTTTCCAGGATGACATCGTCGAACACAACGACTGAATTTTCACGACAATCGTCGAGTGGCTTTATTTCCGAAGAGAACGTTGCAATGTCCAGACCATCGTACAGTTTCATCAGTTGCTGGTATTTGGATTGCTCCAAACTTTTCGAAAATACGTAGAGGTGCCTGTTCTTCCAATCTAACCAATTCGGTGCGAGGAGAAAATTGTCCACGAGCAGTGTTGTTTTCCCACACCCCGAAGGACCTACGATCAGACAGCGGATGCTGTCGGGAAGCAACTCGCCGTTCTTTTTTTTTGTTTGACTTTCCGAATCCGGTAGACGCTTCACCACGTTCCACGTACTCACAAGATCACTTCGTTCGCGTCGATCCAACTCTTTTCCGGAAGTCCCAGCCATTTGACAAACAGTTTGTCGCCTTTCCTACGCAATACTTTCTCGATGAGGTACGTGTCGGGATGTTTTGTTTTAGAGAGTTCCTCTTCGTAAAATCTTCCTTTCAAAATCTCGCCGCTACTATCTTTTATTATATACGTGTGTCGGTTTCCGGGTAAAACTCGAACCACCGTAAAAAGTTCCGTGCTCCAATTTTTTGTGAACCCCTTCTCGAAGGTGCGTTTGAATTTGCTGATCCTCACCTGGTCTCCAATTTTGAATTTTGATTTCTTGGTAGTCGTGGGAGTGTACTTTGGACAGTAAACTGTAGAAATTAAACGCTGCTCGTCAGATTTCGTAACGTCAGCTGGCTTCATGCCTATCGTTCTGTGTACCGTATCATTATAGGTGTCGACGAGTTCCGGCAGTATGTCGACCCATTTGTAATTTCCTCGAAGCGTGAATTGTTTCCACATGTGTGTTTTCAAGGTTCGATTAAATCTTTCCACGATGCTGGCTTTGATGTGACTGAAGGTTGAATAATGTCGAATGTCGTGTTTCCGAATAAACTTTTGGAATACGGCATTATAAAATTCCTTCCCCTTGTCTGTTTGCAAAAACCGAGGTTGTCTGTCGCTTTCGCGAAAAATTGTCTTGAATGCTTCCGTGACGCATGTTCCTGTTTTGGCTTTCAAAGGTAGAGCCCATGCGAATTTCGAAAACGTGTCTATGACGGTGAGGAGGTACTTGTTGCCCTTGTTCAATTTATGCACATTTTTTAGATTGCCGCTACTCATCTCCACGAGGTCACTTTGCCAGAGGTCATCGATTCCCTTGGTTACCACAGCTAAACGTTTGTAGTTGCGGCGTGCAGGTTTATGCAATTCTTCGACGATGGCTTGCCTAGACATTTTTTAGAGATTACGTTTGAAGAGAAGCACAAGCGTGATGGGATTCAAAGAGGGTGGCACTTCGCTCGTGTTTTGAATGATCAGCTTATCGCCGGCACTCACGTCAAAAACGGTGAGATCTTCGTCTTCGTGTATTTCATATATGTTGCGCGTTTCGTTCCAACGTGCCAGAGGAATGTTTCCTGCTTTCTGGACACCACGATTCGATATCAAGGTCATGGTAGGAACGCTAGCTTTTCTGCCGTGAGACCAGTACGAAAATTCATTTATCTGAATCGTGCCATCGAGGAGAAACTTGTAGTACGGATGATAAGGATGTAACATTTACAGTTTGTTACCTTCGACGAACGTGGAGATTCTCTGTTGATTGGGTACGCTGTTGATTTCGATGGCTTGCAGAGAATGCAGTTTAGCGAATTTAGTATCGACGCTAACGAGGTTGCTGTGAAGCTGTCCCAGTGTATTTTGTACGGGCAACAAATGTTCGACGATGGTATCCGTTACTGTAGAAAATGACGGTTTGATTTTCACTTCCACGTTCAACTGCTTGTAGTTTTCGTTGAGTTCTTGCAACTTTGCACTGAAAGAGGCCAGCGTCGATTCCTGCGTGGATTCCAGCACTCCAACTTGATCCCTGATGTTGACGACGATACTCTGAAGGTTCTCGACTTGATTTAATTTCGAACTTTTCTCGGTAAGATCGTTCACGATGCTTCGCATCTCGGTAAACTGCGTGTGAAGGTCGGCGACGCTCTGCGAAGTGGGCAGCGTCGACACCAGCGAAGCAAGTTCGTCTCGAATCTGTTCCACGTTCGCCGTTTCCGTTTCTAGTCGTTTTAGCATACGTGATATGTTCCTTTTCAAAACGTGTAATTCTTTGGAGGTGGGGAGATTGGTCACCCTACTCTCGAGATCGCTCAATGAACTTTTGATGTCGCTCGAATCGGATAGTGCCGTCACCGCCGTTTTCAATTTTTCCAAATCTTCGCTCGAAGGTACGCTCGTCCGTAACGATTCCAAGTCACCCTGTATGTTGTCCAGCACGTGATGAAAATGAGCAAGATTGGATTCAACGTTCAAATTTTCTAAATATTCGATCTTCTGCTGAACCGTACTCAACGTGTCTTGTATGCTCGTCAACGCGTTCGCTTCAGCGTGAATATTTTTAATTTCTTCGTTGATCAACTCCAGAGACGCCTGAAGCGTAGCGATGGTGGTTTGAATGTGTTCGAAATCTCGATAAGCCTCCAATTGAATTTTTATGTTTGCGACGCTTTTGCCGATGACCTGCAGTTCGTCTGACGATGGTAGGTTCGTCATGGTATCTTCCAAAGTCTGTAACTTGGATTTAATTTCTTCCAACGTGCTGGCGAATTCTTCTTGTAATTTGGAAACAACAACATGCAAGCGTTCTACATCAATATCTTTCACGACGGTTTGAAGTTCAGAGAAATTCTTTTCGATTGCCGAAGTTCGTTCTTCGATTTCGAGTTTCAATTTTTCCAAATCTTCATTTTTCGATTGAAATTGCTGCAATTTGAGCAAATCATTTTGAAGCTTATCCACGCTCAACTGTATATTTTGAACATTGTCGTAAGAAGGTACGTCGACATAATTTTTTATGAGCGTTTTCAGTTCGGAATCGATTTTCAGAATGGGGTCGAGACATTGCGTTTGGAGCGTAGCGATCTCCGACTCTAAACTTTTGTTTAAGGTTTCCTGCAAAGCGATCAAATCGCTCCTCAACTTTTTAATTCGGACGTCGAGCATGAGAATTTCTTCTGCGTGGTCTACACGTTTGGTGTGGCCGAAAATGTCGTTAGGCATTTTGGTTAACGGTTATTTATAATAGGATAGACGATTCGTAATTCTACGAAGAGAGGAATGAGTTTGTCGTAATCTCCTAGGAGTTCCACGTATAAACAATCTCCTGCAGAAACATCGTACGTAATGTTAGAAAGCATCTTGTCGTGCTTGATTCGAAAAATGTTCTTGCCGGTAGATATTTTGATTTCGCCTACGTTTTCCGGATTCACGGTGATTTGAAGTTTTCCATCGATCGGAATTTCGTAAAAATGTAAATTGTTGTTGAAGACGTAAAACATCTTGCCTACATCGTCATCCAATTTCGTCCAAATGCTGTTAAGATGAACAATCAGTAGACCGTTGAGTTTAGTTAACATGGAAGGTAGAAATTCATGATCTGTCGTCGCGCGGTGTACAGTCTCCATGTTGCTTTGTTTTCGGAAACCAAAAAGATTCATAGGTATGCTGGTTATTTAAAATACGGTCAAAGTTTTTTTGTAATAACAGTCAGTGTTTTTTTTTGTAATGACTAACAAAATGATTTTTTTTGTTTTTTTTTGTTTTTGTTTTTGTTGTTTTATGAATCTTCTGTTGAAGATGGGCATATGTTGCAGGTTTTGCTTTCTGCTAAGCGATAGTGTCCCCACGGCAGTGTGTGGATTCCACATTGGAGAACGCACCTCTTGTCGTCGTTGGGATCCAGGGCAATCTTCCTCACTTTGTTGGTGGTCAACACATGGTCGACGCTCTGGATGCGCTCTTCTGCTCTTAGAACCGACGACTTGGTCTTGAGGCAATCCACGAAGTCCTCGAATGTGAGATGCTCCCGAACCACCTGTCTGCCGACACCCTTGGCCTTCTTCGTAACGCCGCCCTCGGCTTTGATGGTATAGGCCTTGGCGCGAAGACCTGCAAACTCGAGAATCACGTCTCCGTCCTTCTCGTCTTTGAGTTTGCCGGGCTTTTTTTTTGTTGCGAGTCGGGATTTTGTATCGGTTTGGCTGGGGATAGCCTGACGTGTCAAAGAGGTTAACCAAAGATGGAACTGTGGCTATATCCCCGTATGCGTCGGCTGTGCGAACGTGGTACACCAAGCTGTCCGTGTCCGTGTAGAGAAGCGAGATGTCGTGACCGTAGTGTGGACGTAATATGTTGTAATACGTCTCGAACATGTGAAGCTTGCTCAGATCCAGAACAGTAGCTCCGACGTAGATGGGCTTGGTGAGTTTCACCACACCTTGCTTCATGTGAATCAGAGCCAGCTGCTCGTTATAGATTGTTCGAGACTTGAACAATGGACTTGCGACAAGCTGACGACATCGCTCTTTCCTCGTCACCAATTTTATGTCCACGCGATTCCGTACATTCTCCATGGTTTTGCCAAACACCGCATTATTCATGAGCTTGAAGAAATCCTTATCAAGCTCGGACGTGGCTGCGGTGCGGTGTTTGGTGTTGACTTCGATATATGGACGCAACCACGGAGAATGCTCGAACTTGAGGATGTGGTGAACTGTGCGGACTGTGACCCCTTGCTGCATCAACCACCGGAGATTCTGGTAGTGAAGAACGTAATTCTTCTTGGGTTCAAAATCCATGACGAGCTTCTTCTGGTTGGAATCGGGTGGACACTTGAACTCGGGTGCAGGGGGAAGATCGCAGAACAAATCCTGCAGCTTCTCGGAGAACTGAAGGTCCACCTCGGCAAAAAACCCATGTTCCGAATCGTCGAAGCTTTCGATGTCGAATTTGGAAGGATCGGCCCACTCGAACCCTCTAAAGGGGAGTGGCTGCATCATGGAGTGCCCGTACAAGTTATTCACGTCCGTGTGCATGATGTAGCTCGACGGTTGGGTGGAGTCGTAGCCAGTAGCCATGTGATGGTTGTTGGCGCGTGCGTGCCGTTGCGACACCTGGACCATTCCACCCCGCACGGCGCGTTCCACAAACAGCACCATGTCTACGTCCGAAAGAAGCTCCAGCTTGATTTTCGTCACCAGAAACATGGCTGACCACGCCAGTCCGGGGAGACTATAGAAGTAGGCGGGATCCAGGTGGTAGATGTTCATTGCGGTCGCCCGGAACGTCTGGAACACGTCGGCGAGGAGCGTCACATCAAGTCTGAGGTAGGCGTCGTGGTAGTCTCCGAGAGTTCGACAACCCAGCTCGCGCCACATGGACTGGGCATGATGATATTCTTCGTCGCTGATGTTCGAGCCTCGTAGCTGACTGTAGAACTTCGCATGGGGAGGTAGCGACGTCTCCGCAAACTTGGTAGAGTCGGTGACGTATTCGTAGGGGTAGACCCCCTTACGCCTGAAGAGACCGGCGTCCAAGTTTGGAAAATTTGCAGAGGTAATAAGCATTTGTTCGTTGCTCAGCTTCCCCGCAAGAGCATCGAGGCTGGCTGGGAGGAACCTCAGGGAGTCGAGGAAGCGAAGCTCGATGCTCCTGCTTTTTGAGTTGGGGATCGGCACCCACTTGCTGACGCTAATATAACGCTCCTCGTTTTGTGCCAGGATATTGATTCTTGCATTGTCGTATCCAAGATGCTTGATCAGGTGGTGAAAGTCGTACCCCGAGCCATTGTGAAAAAACACAGGGATGAAGCGTGGGTCCCGGGCCAAGCGGTTGCAGTCGTTGCACCAAGGACCAACGTACCTACCGTTAAAGTGATCGTGGTGATGGACTTTACGGTTGTTGATGCTAAACTCACAGGTGCACACAGGACAGGTAGTAGCCTCCTCGTGTCTACGTTGATCGTCGGGGGACAGTGGGAGCATAGACTTGGGGGTCAACAGCACCTTCCCTATCTCGATGGCCTCGACAACCATCCTCTCGAGGAAGTGTTTGGCTGCGTCGGGACCGCGATACACGTAGGGCTCGGGGGCAATGTGTTGGTCCCGTCGCACCACAACGTATGCGAAACTGGATGCCTCGTGGAGTTGGTAAGGGGTGGTGGAGGAAACTTCGGGATCGGGATCGCAAGTGGACAGGGGTTTGAGGAAGGCCTCGAAATCCGCGATGATGATAGCGGGGTGCTCCACCATGGCACCGTGCATGTGGAAACGCTCCACGGTACCAGGTTCGGGCAAGTCTGCCACCCCAGGCTCGTTGGCTTTGCAGTAGAGCTTGTGGTTAGCGAGCTTCTCGGCAGCGATGTTGCGACCTCTGATGCGCTGGTAATCCTGCCGTTCTCGATTACGAAATATAGACAAGCACCTGGGACAAACTTCTATGTGGGTTTTGTCT
Source organism: Lepisma saccharinum (assembly GCF_977018435.1). Classification (NCBI taxonomy): domain Eukaryota; kingdom Metazoa; phylum Arthropoda; class Insecta; order Zygentoma; family Lepismatidae; genus Lepisma; species Lepisma saccharinum. The sequence goes on from NC_139232.1 coordinate 105,902,905, forward strand.
TTGCTCAGCTGGCTCGAAACAAGCCGAGAGAGGGAACGGATGAGAGTGTAATGGTGATGGGTCTCGTCCTTGATGAGCAGAAGATAAATTTCCTGCGCACCGCCGTCGTCTACGTCGCTCACCCGGATAGGGTACACCACATTTTCGTCGGTGAGGCCATAAACGTTGATGGCCAACCGAGGGTTGTGTGTACGGGCCTCGAACTTGCGAATGTCCGAGACCTCCACCGGGTAGTCAATCCCAGCAATGGCATCTTCCAGCTCTGGCTCGTAGGGTAGGTAGTGGTTAACTCGGTGTGGTTGTTTTTCCTGTGAACAGGGTGCAACGCTGCAAGCACCGACCAAACGAAGCACTTGGCGTCACTGTTCTGAATGTTCAGGACGGCCATCTTTGCCGCGATGGCAGATGGTAAGGGGACGTAGCTGGAGGCGGAGAGAGGCACAAACTTGCAAAGTTTGACGCGCAGTTCGTGAGGCTCCCCACACAGCGAACCCCCCGAGCCCTTGGCTTGATGTTCCTCCTGCTTTGCCACCAGCTCCTCGACAAACTTGTTGTAGATGTCCTTGAGGTTTTCGACATCCGCCAGATGCAGCGTCTTCGCCTTGGTGTTGTGGCAGAAGCTGTAAATTTCATCAGACGGCTTCTTGTACCAGCAACGAAGCGATGCGTAGAATTTGGTGGAGTGCGTAGCCAGTGCATCGCCGAGGATGGAAATAATTTGAGCTTGCACGTTCTCCAAAAAACTACGCACGTCGCATGAGCCCTCCGAAGTAAGGGGAAAGTTCTCTAATAAACGCTGGAAAGCAGACTGGTTCGCTTTTATCGCAGGCTTGACGCATTTGGCGGGTGGTGCATTGATGGAGGCTGCTTCTGCCTTCCTCTTGGTTGAGCTGGTCGACGGTTGAGCCCCAGATGTACTTGTGCTTAAACAAGTAAGCTTATGCTTTTTGACATATGCAATTGTAATGTGTTTATTGCATCCGGAACACAGTTCGGTGGCAGCCAAATGCTTGCCTGGCACGCAGGTGCGACAATGTCTTGCAAAATTTTTGCTTGATATAGTTTTTTTGCACACAGGGCAACTTTTCATGGAGCGCATTTTTTCGGGGTATGTTTATTTATATATGGGTGGTGTTGCCTTCGTCAAATATGTGCTTTAATCAACTCTATAAAAAAAATTAAAAAAAATATATAAGAAAAATATAATTGTAGATAGAAAAAAAAACACAATAAATATTGTATGCATGTGTAATTCTATTTAGTTTATTTTTGTTAGACACAAATTTTCTTCAGATTTTATTGCCCATTAGTATATTTTTCCACCAATCTAGTAGAGGTATGAAATTATGAAAATATTCTTGTTTATATATATTCTATTATTTTGGCTGATATAATAGCAAATATATATATATAGCTATTTTGAAATTCTAAAACTTTCAGGTATACTTATTTTTACATGCAAACCTACATCATAAAAAAATTACACAATCGTATTTTTTTTCCATACACACATTTTTTATTTTCAGAAAAACAAAATTATTTTCGATCTTTATTTTTTTAAATCAAGCAATAAACATTATTTGTGTTTATAGTATTTGTCGGGCAATAGCAGATAAAACAAGAATAGGTTTTCTACGACCCATAGTTTACGAGTTACAAAACAACTTAGAAATTACATCTTGAAATTTAAATTTAAAATAACTCGAAAACAATAAGCACTAATCATTATGTTTCCAATAAATTGTAGAATACATTCAATTTTTTATCAAATGTCATTAAAATTTTCGAAATAGGGTAAAAACTAAGCCAGCAAATCAAGTTTCTCAAAAAATAAAAAAATTGTCTATATTTTCGAAACTTAAGGGGGTGGAATCGATTTTATTTGCTAGTCAAATAGTTTTCGTCAAATCCTATCCAACAAACCTAAAATCATCATCCTAGGTCAATTAGGAGACAAGAAAATCAATGTCTTGGAAAACATCTTAAGACAAATATCTTAAGAAAATTTTCTTGACAGACCGGAAGTAACATCTTGACAGACCGGAAGTCGACTTTCTTAAAGATTAAGACAAATATCTTAAGATGTTTTCCAAGACATTGATTTTCTTGGTTCCTATGGGACCTAGAACCACGCAACTTTGGATTATGTATATACTGTTGTTTTTTCCTACATATTTACTAGGGTTCGATAGTGCTGTGGTTGTGTTGTTGCCTTGTAATCAAGAGGTCCTAGGTTCGAACCCGATAAAAGTATATAGTGGTTCGGATTCTACTTTAAAAAAAACTGTAGGTCTAGTCCCGATTAGCCTTACTGTACGTAAAATAGACTTAAAACAACAAATCCAATCCAGAGTATCAACAAATTCAAAAAAATAGAGTTTCCCCCTGTACACTTGTATAATTGTAAACTCCAAGTTCGATACCCGACGGAGGTGGTTCGGATCCCACTGTAGACCCAGTTTCGATTAGTCTTACTATGCATAAAATAGACTTAAAACAACAAAATCCAATCCAGAGTATCAACAAATTAAAAAAAAATAGAGTTTCCCCTGTACACTTGTATAATTTTAAACTCCAAGTTCGATACCCGGCAGAGGTGGTTCGGATCCCGCTGTAGGCCCAGTTTCGATTAGCCTTACTATGCATAAAATAGACTTAAAACAACAAAATCCAATCGAGAGTATCAACAAATTCAAAAAAATAAAATTTCCCCTGTACACTTGTATAATTGTAAACTTCAAGTTCGATACCCAGTGGAAGTGGATTCTTTTCAAGCACATGTTATATATGCTCATATTTTTTTTGTTTAGCGTAATTTCATTGTTTAATCAAAACAACACTTTCTGTTCACTAACGCCGCTCGCAATTATTATTAACACACACACATGCAAAAAAATAACAAAAAACAAAACTTACCTACAAAAAGCTGCTAGCAATTTAACACACACAAAAACAGTAGTATAATTGCGTAAATTTTAGTTTTATAACTGGTCAAGCAACTTGTGTGCGTATAACTTATGCTGATATGGTACTCACCTGACAGACCAAACTAATTCGGTTTCTATTACACTTGATATTACACTTGGTATAGCGTACACTTTTATGCGACTACCCAGTAGCAATACTCGACTGCAACTGATGTGCGCGGGGTTTCTAATAAAAACTTATACCTGTCGGTAGCTAAAATTCCAAGGTTGGTTCGAGTTACGTGTACATGGCTTTTGACGATAAATAATAACAAAAAAACAACACACCCGTCCATCATGATTTGGATCGTTGCCTTTGGAATTTTCTGTATTGTAGTCGTCATAATATGGGTCACCTTGGCATACTATAAAAAATCCAGCAAGAAGAATAGCGAAAAAGCAGACAAAAGCCCTGGCATGTATCACGCCCCGGATTCGCCAGATGTTAATCAATACCCGAGTGTACCTGGCGTGCCCGGCGGCGAAAACAACGCAATACCCACGAGGTCACCCGTACAAAAACCGGCCGGAGTTGGGCGGAGCAGACCTTCGGGTGGGAACAATAACACAGGAGACAATCAGACGCCACAGCCTCACGTTCCCACGCTAACTCCTCCAGTTACCAGCAGCACTCTGCCAAATAACCAAAATACTACAACAACAATTAACCCACCCACTATTGCCGGCATCACCACTACCATACAAAAAAAACACGTGAAACCCTACAGAGGTGCGGTAATCTACAGCCGCAGCCGTTAGAAAACCTTTTACTTTTTTTTTGGTTGGGCACCACGCACCCTGGCGAGGTTATAGGGGCCAGGCATCCTAAAAAACAACAATTATTTATTTGTTTGTTTGCGTCACAATACGAAAATAATGAGAAGCGCCAGCGCGCGCACGTGTGCATAGCACATCGTGTTTCCCCCGAGAGAGGTTTACAAAGGTCACGATAGGTCTCTCTCTTCATCTTACAGCAACATTGGCATCTCTATCTTTTTTAGTTGTAGGTGGGTTGCCAACACAATCTAGTTAATAATACTACATATTATACACACACACGCACACACATACTGTGTTGCCATCCATCCATCCCTCTCTCTTTTACGGCAGTATATATTTGTTGCTGGCTCTTCTTGCCTAGTGTGTGTATGTTACGTCAGTATATAAATTGGCTAAGCCTCAAGCAAAATAGCCCTTGCCAAGTAAAAAAAAGCTGTAGGTAGGTGTTGGTAATACTGTCGGTTGTTTAACTCTTCCCTCTCTCTCTTTTTTTTTTTTTTGTAAAAAAAAGCTATGGCAAAAGTACCAGTAGGTTGGCAAATTGCTTTGTGCACTGTAAGGCAGACCTCAAGCAGTATTGCCAGCTCCTTGCTTTAGGTTAGGTTAGACCAAATAAAAACCTTGGTGATTTTTCGAGTAAGATGTTGGCAATACTGCAGAACAAGCCTCAAGCAGTATTGCCAGCTCCTTGCTTTAGGTTAGGTTAGACCCAAAAACAAAAACCTTGGTGATTTTTTCGAGTAAGATGTTGGCCACGCTGCAAGGCGAGCCTCAAGCAGTATTGCCAGCTCCTTGCTTTAGGTTAGGTTAGACCCAAAAACAAACCTTGGTGATTTTTTTCAAGTGAGGAGTTGGCCACACTGCAAGAAAATAAGACTCATGCCTTACAAGAGCAAACCATTAAAACAAGCCTCAAGCAGTGTTGCCAGCTTCTTGCTTGAGGTTAGGTTATACCCAAAAACAAAAACCTTGGTGATTTTTTGAGTGAGGAGTTGGCAACACTGCTTGAGGCTTTCTCGCAGTGTTGCCAGCTTCTTGCTTGAGGTTAGGTTATACCCAAAAACAAAAACCTTGGTGATTTTTTCGAGTGAGGAGTTGGCAACACTGCAAGAAAATAAGACTCATGCCTTACAAGAGCAAACCATTAAAACAAGCCTCAAGCAGTGTTGCCAGCTTCTTGCTTGAGGTTAGGTTATACCCAAAAACAAAAAACCTTGGTGATTTTTTGAGTGAGGAGTTGGCAACACTGCTTGAGGCTTTCTCGCAGTGTTGCCAGCTTCTTGCTTGAGGTTAGGTTATACCCAAAAACAAAAACCTTGGTGATTTTTTCGAGTGAGGAGTTGGCAACACTGCGAGCCTCACCGAGCCTCATTTTCGGTTGCCGAACCCGGGACACTGCCCTACTTTCATCATTTGACAATTCACAGAAATTAAAATAAATTTCTTATTCTTTGTCCCATCAGTGACAAAATTGTTCACTTGTAGCTATAAATATGGGAAAGTATTTTAAGGTTAGTTATGCATAATCAACAGTGTTAAGTTTCATATTTCATTGCACAGAAACTAAGAAAAATGTTGCTTAACTATGAGTAGAATAATTACCTTAATATCAAAAATTTAGTCCGCGTGTCCAACCCGTTACAATGGAATTACCATAATTTCTTAATTGTTGTTACTTTTTACTGTGGACCCCTAGGAAAAGGTTATTTCCCACCCTGTATGTACTTGTATATATGTATGTACGTGTATGTATGTATATAATGTCACTGAGAACTAGAAAATGCAAATAAAACTATGTTGCTTATTAGAAGTATATGTATTCAATCTTTTCATCTAGTTACAATTACAACAAGACGTTTCAAAAACACACATTAATATCACACGTATTTTCCAGTCATACAGACATTCTCACAGTTCAGACGCTAACATAATTTCTTTTAGAGTACAATACACAGTCTCCAAAATAAGTAAAGCGTATGTATCTGGGCAAGGAACCTAACAAACTTTTAAGCTTATCAAACTATCATAAAGCAAGGTACGTACTTATTGCAAGCTAGCATGCTCTATGAATCTAATCTTACTGTGTAATATACTTTATGAATTGTCTTTTGTTCACTATATACAATTGGCCCATTTTTAATCCCATTTTATATTACAGGAAATCTATTTGGCAACACCACATAGTAATTTTGCTTGTAAAATAGAAATCAATTTTATCATAAAAAAATTCTGGTAACACTCAACGTATCAAATACTTCCTTTACAAAAAGTTTATAAATATCCATAAAACATGAGCTCAAAGTTAACAATGTGCAATGCTTGTTTTGCACAATAAATCCAAACATATTATTATAATAATTGATCATACTGTTTGTTACGTATGAAATCTATATATCTAATTTGCTTTGTAATCTTGCATTTTCAGGTAAAGTTCATATTTTTGACTGATTTTCTCTTCAATTTCTGAATTTTTCGTACGAATTCTTAACGAATTAGTAAAATTCTTAAAAATCGTGATCAGGAATAGAAAGCAAAGTACTGGAATATTTCAACACACTACTAATACCAAAAAATGAGTCAACGACATCAAACCTATGGTACAAAGCAGTCATGTGTATAAAAAAAATTGCACAAATAGAAAAATCATCACTAACAAATCAACTAATCACGATGGGAAAATCTTCAGTATAGAATCCTGTACTGAGTTATAAATTGCAATTTAAATTAATCTATTTGACCCAATAAAAATATTTTCATAACTTTCAGCATTAGTGAATACTTTTAAACCTAATACCAAATGTTGAATGATAAACTCGCACATCATTGTGGCATTAAAAGTATTGCACTGTGTTGCAACGACACATTGAATACTGGATCGATAAAAAATAATATATATCTACATGAACGCAGAGAGATTCAAAATATGGTATATAAACCTCCTTACTGTTCTTTGAAAGACAAAATATTAAATTTTCATGTCGACAGTGTGACCGATCACAGAACACATTGACAATAAAAAATGTGGTACAAAAAATGCTGATTAAAAAAACAACAGGCTAAATACTACATAAACAGGAAGTTCAATTCATACACACATACGCACATACATGGAAAGACTAGTTTGAGTATATATGCTACATTATGTATTTCTACAGTCGGCATACCTGGTTCCATTTTGAATACATAAGTAAGAGCAAGCGCTAGTTATGTATATTTAGGAACTGCGACGACAAAAGAATTATCTTTTGCTGGGAAGGTTTGAACCATTCTCAGTACTCCATCGGCATCATCGTGAACAACAATAGCCATTGTCGATGCTGGCAAGAATCAGTGTGATAGACCACGAGGCACCTGTACGACGTCATCCTGTCCTCAAAGAATAAAGCTAACAAGTTTCCACAGCACTTCTTGCAGCACTGTCTTTCACGCAAAGAACTTCTGAGGTATTTGAAGCAAAGTCCCAGGTAGCACCAACATTCTTTGACAGTCAAAATATCACAAGTCGAAGGCTATTGCACCGAGTAAGCATGCTTGGGCCTCCACTATAATTTGGCTTCCAACCAGTACAAGGCATATATAAAAATATACATGCAGCTGGCTTCGAATTTAAGCCTCGGGTCAGACGCTTTCGTGACTTTCAGGTTGTGCAAGGGTCTCTAGATTTTCCTCAGTTGCCGACGAGGTTATCAACTGCACCGCACTGTACTCTGTCGTTCTGAGTTTAAGTCTTTGGCTGATTCCATAGCAGTAGCTCGTGATGGAGGCCATAAGAAGGATACCGCCAAGGGAGAACATTCCGAAAATTATGACCTTCTGCAGCACCGGTGAAATCACTGTTCCGAAGTAAAGGAGATTGTAGAGATATGACGTCAGGCGCTCCATTCTCTGTAAACAAAATACATAGGTGAGTAATTTTCCAGCTGCTTATGCTACTAACGCACACAGTAACTCTTGCAATTAAGATGGGGTGAAAGTACCACAACCTGAATTTTTAAAATTAAATTCAATACTGTAACTTGAGTGAACAATCTAAAATTGTCTGCTGGATAACAATTCAAGTATTATACATAAGTTAGAAAGTATAAGGTATTGCACATATTATTCGTTGTGTGTCACCCGTGACACCAGAAAACAATTTCTCCTTTAAGTGTTACATTTTTCCCCTTCAACTCCACTAGAATATTCAAAGGTCAATTACCTTCTCTTTTTGCCTTTAATAATTTATTTTTCATCATTTGACTATTCACAGAAAATAAAATAAACTTCTTATTAAGTGAAGAGGCAGTGTTTCGACTGTCCCATCCGTGACACAAAATGGTTCATTTGTAGCTACACATCTGGGAATGTATTTTAAGGGTAGTTGTGTTTAATCGACAGTGTTAAGTCTCATATTTCATTGCACAGAAACTTTTAGAAAAATGTTGCTCAACTATCAGTAGAATAGTTACCTTAATATAAAAAATGTAGTCCGCGTGTTCCACCCGTAACAATGGAATGACCTTATGTATTATTATGTGCGAATTATGATAAAACTATTGTAGTTAAAATAGCATTTGTAATTCCAAAATATAATGCTAGAAAACGTCATTTATTATTTCCAAGCAAATTGACAGACAAAATATGAGGAGTAGTCAGCAAAATATGCAAGGGGTCCCGGGTTCGAATCCCGACATGGGTCTACTATATGAGTGTTCCTTCCTGAATTTCATCATATCACATCCCATCAACGCGATTAGCCAAAAGTGGCAAAAATGCGAAGTGAAATAAACAAAATCAATCCAATACAATTACAGACTTTAACAATTAACATCTTACATCTCTGATAGAACATTTTCTGTGCTATTATCATTTTATTACTACATAAGTCATTATTTCCCATCAACAATTATGAATCTGATGTTTTTCTAATAATTACACTATAATTTACTAACAATTTAATTAAGATTGTATTTGTATTTTAAGATGTATATTAATGTTCTAATGGTCTTCTTGTACAAATCAATACTTTTCCCCTTTTATTGCAATATGTTGATTGTACTCAATAAATTCTGACAGTTTTGTAGTGTACAAATGTTTTCCCGAAGTTGTTGTTTTTTTACTATTAATAAATTTTAATTCAAGTTGTATATTGCAGCCCTTGAAACTGCATAAGACAGTGGTGTAGGTAATTTCTTCCACAGTGATTACGATTATCATTTCATCTATCTTTGTGTATAAGTAGTGTGATTGGCCGGACTCCGTGGTTAGCACATCGCGCTACGACGCCAGGTGTCACGGGTTCTAATCCCGGCTTGGCCATGGGCGTTCTTTATGACTGAACCTTAATCAATTTCATCATATCATTTATCCTCATCTTCGCGAGTAGCCAAAAGTGGCAGAGAAGCGACGTAAAATATACCAAATCAACTAGTCAAGTAAAGTGAATTAGAACAAATTTGCTTCTCTCCTCCTGTTTTCTTTGTTGGAATTTGTACAGAAATGAAATATCCAAGTGTGACCTTCAGTCATGACCATTTAATCAATTAAATTTCTTAAAGTGGGACAACAAAACTAAAGAAAATAATCGAAACGTTTTTCAAATAGGTTAAAGTCGAACTACCAATGAGAAAATCTATGGTTTACATTAATAAACTTTTTACTCAAACTTCTGTAATTAAAATTAAATTAAACTAAGAATAAATCAAGAATGAATACTCACGAAATCTGTCCAGAAAAGTGGCACCATCATATTCTCAAAATTTTCAACACCGTTGATTCCTTTTACAGATCTCATCACAAGGTTAATCTGTGTCCTCATAGCGACTTCCATAGGATTTCCAATAGTCTGAAAATTATAAATATGTCCACGTTAATTCCATTTACCAATTCTATAAGTAAGTCAAGTATATTTCCGCACCAAATAATAACATATGTTTAAAGTATTAGCAGAAATTCACTGGACAAATTGTATAAATTCAAACTTTTACAAGAAATTTCAACAATATACAATTGTGATTTTTTTTTTTTTTTTTAAAAAAATGTTTATGGCTATGAATTTTGGAAGTTATCTGTAATATGCTGTCTCAGATACTCATCTAATAAAACAGAGCCAATCATAGGTGACTTTAGATTACAGGGAACCATTCGTTAAGTGTCTTCATTAAATCTTAAATAAGATATTTATCACAGTAATCACGTTATCTGAACGTTGTTGAGATATTCCGTGATTGTCTTCAAAATACAAATTTCTATTTTGTTTATACAATATGAAATTAAATATTCACAGCAATAGTGCCAATGATACTTTAAAGTTTTAAGAGGTTATATACAAATATACATTCAATTCATTAATGTGCAATAAATAACATGATTTTGACATTCTTGGCACTGAGTTGAGTTTATAGCGTAATAGCTATTGAACCAAAAATTATCCTTAAATTAATATTTGACACATTAATGTTGTAATTTTATAATATATTCATACTATATTGTTCATTAATGCTCCACCAGGGAAAGTTGTTGTTGTGAAATAAGTGAAGGGCCAGGGGGAAAAACGATGAATGTTCATTCGAGACAATTTGCCAGGAAATGAAAAACAAAGTATTTCTTTCCATAAGAACGTTAATATATGCCAAAATAATAATGCGTTTTTCAGGCACTTCTCATCGTTTCCCAACCAAGGCCGTTCTCATTCTTATAGTACAGCTTCTGAACTATCAGATGGCGTTGCGATCTCAAAATGGGCGAAAAATCGACATTCATCGTTTTTCCCCCTGGCCCTTCAAGTGTTTCATTCTGGCAGATAATGTTTATGGTTTATTATTGTAGAGATAATTCGTCGCATGAGAACCAAAGGGACAACTCCAATTTATCACATTTACAGGAGAGAGGATATAATGTATTCTTAGGAATATGCAGATATGTCGATTTTACTCCAAATAGCTCTTCAGAGTAGATGCGTTAAACAAAACCGAAAATAGCATTTTTGAAGATATGTTCCTCTTGTTCTCATACAAGAAATTTGATGTTATTGACATAAGATTGGAACAGATTAAATGTTTGAATCTCTTTAGGCTTTAAGCATGGGTGAAGACAATGCGTACGCTATTAAAGGTACTTTGTTAGCACAGCATTTATTAACGTAATTAAAAGGCGTGAGAATTTAACATGTGTTGTTTAACAAGACTATTTTCATTCACTTACCGGGTTCACTATAATGAAGGACTCGTGGTTCTCTTTGACTGGGTTAAAGCCGGTCACAGACTCAGCAATTTTTGGGTCTACCTTGTAGAAATGGGGAAAGGATATGGCGATTGGAAAACCTGGAAAAAACAAAATCAAATCATAAGATAACTGATTCATTGTTTAAAATGTTGGGTGCTTCGCCACGTATGGCGATTGGGCACCCTTCTAAGTACACGAGGAAATATCCCCTAAACTAAAACCTTTAAAGTTAAGAAAGGGGTGTAAAGAGGCCCTTGAAGGGTTTAAAGCTGAAGTTGTAAAAGGACATACACAGGACAAACAACACATTAAAATATAACTGAATAAATTCAACAACAATAATAGATTTTCAGCATGTTGTTGTTATTACTGATAGATTAAATAAGCTTGGATCAATGCATATCAAATGTTACTGGACTTGTTCAGAGTTTTCTTCAATGGTTCTGTCACAGTACTGGAAGTCATAAGAGTTGCATGGTAGCGAAATGTAGTGGAAGGGTAAAACAGTAACAATAAGGGAACTAAATTCAAACCATAAGTACATTCTGGTTCATGATTGAAACATATATATGATATTGTCAGCAATTATGACTAGGCTAAGCCATCAACTGATCCTAAATATCATTGCATTTTAATGCATTTATTGTGTATATTTTAATGTACATGTTATTGAACTTTGTATTGCTCCTTTACATTTTAGGTATTACCTCATTATCAAACATGTATTATAAATTTGTAACTAATATATTCTTACTTGTACGTACTGCAGAATAATATGAGTATAAATAAATAAGTAAATATGAAAGGTAAATAACGACTGACAAAATTAACTAAAGAGAAACTAGAAATCTGAAAAGATTTCAAGTGCAAAGAGTTTTAAGCAATATATGGAAGGAGAGGAAGAAATAAAACTAATAAGATAAAAATGAATGGAATAGAAATAACTAACTAACTCCCTAGCCTTCTTAAACCCGAAGGTTCATGGCTGCAGCAACACAGTCCTTCCATCTTTCCCTATCTTGAGCAAGTTCTATATACTCTTTTCCATCCCTACCGATTTCCCTTAGGTCCATCTCAACGTTGTCCCTCCATCTTCGTCTTGGCCTTCCTACAGGTCTCTTACCATCAGGTTTCCCAACAAGAATCCTGTAAACTCCTCTTTCCTCTCCCATTCGTGCCACATGGCCTGCCCACCTAAGTCTTCTGGATTTAATTATTCTAATAATATCTGGACATGAATACAAATTATGTAGTTCTAAATTATGTAACTTTCTCCACTCACCTGTCTCCTCATCCCTTTTAGGTCCAAAGATTTTCCTAAGGATCTTATTTTCAAATACTCTCAATTTATGTTCCTCTTTCAATGTAAGGGACCAAGTTTCACACCCATATAATACTACAGGCAAAATTACTGTTTTGTATATTTTAACTTTTAGTTTCTTAGATATTAAACGAGAAGACAAAAGTTTATGAAGAGAGAAGTAACATGCATTCCCTGAATTAAGCCTACTTTTTATTTCCTCTTTAATATAATTTTCATTTGTTAATATTACTCCTAAGTATTTGAATTTGGAAACTGGTTCAAACGAGTTGTTATCAATAATTAGATTTTGATTATTACCTAACAATTGGTTTCGGCCTGTAAGCATATATTTAGTTTTCTCTTTGTTAACTTCCAAACCTATCTCTTTAGCAGTTTTGAAAAATATTTTAGCATTATTCTTAATTGTATTCACATCATCCCCCAGTAAGTCTACATCATCTGCATATGCTAACAACTGAGTCACACCATTTAATTTTAGTCCTTCGTTAGTTTCTTTTACCTTCCTTACAGCTTATTCTAAGGCAAAATTAAAGAGCAATGGAGATAATGCATCTCCTTGTTTTAACCCATCATGAATTGTAAATTTGTCAGACATATTAATACCCACACGAATTTTACTTTCTGTTTCACTGGTGCATATTTTTATCATATTAACAAGCTTCTTAGGTATTCCAAACTCTACTAATATATTATATAATTTATCTCTTTTGACCGAATCATATGCTTTTTTGAAATCAATGAATAGCTGATGGACATTTTGATTATATTCCCACTTTTTTTCAAGTGTCTGTCTGATGTGAAAAATTGGATCTGTAGTTGATCTGTTACGTTTAAATCCACATTGATAATCACCTATAATTTCATTAGCATATGGGGTTAGTCTTGTTAAAAGAATATTAGATAATATTTTATATGTTGTTGAGAGTAAAGAAATTCCACGGTAATTATTGCAGTTCATTTTATCACCTTTTTTAAACACAGGAACAATTATGGATTCTTTCCACTGTTGAGGGATTTCTTCTTTATGCCATATTAAACAAATTAATTTATGAATTTGACATATTAATTTCCAACATATTTAATTAACTCAGCTGGTATTAAATCAATGCCAGGTGCTTTGTTATTCTTTAGCCTTTTAATAGCATCTTTAACTTCAGTCAAGTTAGGTTCTGGAATTAAAGGTTCTGCTGTGTGGACTTCATTTACTTCTGACTTATCTCCTACATGAACATTTAAAAGGTCATTAAAGTAGTTCTTCCATCTATTTAGAATATCGCTTGGGTCAGCTAGAAAATCACCGTCTTTATCTTTTATCAAGTTTACTTTAGGTTGCCACCCCTTTCTAAACTCATTTACACCTTTATATAAATCTCTGATATTTTTATTTTTGCTGTTTGTTTCAATTTCGTTAATTTTGCTTTTCAAGTAATCTCTTTTTTTACTTCTAAACGTGCGGTTAACTTCTCGCTTTATTCTATTATAATTGTTTAGATTTGTATCATCAGAGTTATTTAACCACCTAAGTCTAGCCTGATTTCTTATTTCTATTAGATTATGACATTCATTATCAAACCATGGCTTACTTTTTCTCGGTTTATGGTAATGGAATAGAAATAAGCTGTTGAAAAACTCTACGTAGCAGCAATGGAATGTATGAATAAGATAGAGAAGGAGGATGTAGTTAGGATTCGAACCCATAAGCTCTAGGTGCTAGACCAACAACCAGAACATGAAGACCGGATGTTCACAAAGGCAATCAAAGTAATTAATCCAATTACGCAACACCAGAAGACTCGCGTGTCTTTCGGTGATTTTCTTCGTTGTAGACAACACGCCACGCGCGTCAACAAACAAAAATTAGGACACCAGGATTTAAGAAAAAAAAAAAAAAAAGAGGGGTCCTCAATCAAAATCTCGCAGCAATTGTACATTTTCCGCACGTCCTTCCTCCGAAAAACGCGATTAAAGGCGCAGAAGCAACCTTCGTTCTTTCCTTTCTGGAACTTCTGGCATTTAAATTGGCCAACCTCGGTGCCAAAGAAAGTGTCTGTACGCATTTACATTCAAATGCAAAGTTACACTGCTTTGGTAACAAAAACATCCGAACCTTTTTTAGGTTCAGTGATCTCGTGTTCTGATTATTACGTAATCTGTGGTTTGATAAAATAGCTTTACATTTTCCATGCAATTTTGTCGACAGCGGGGAAAAGCGTTGTCTGCACCAAGGCTCAGAAATTGATCGCAATCTGCTCCAAGATTTCAGGCTGGAGTGAGCATTTGCTCCCATGAAGAAGATTTATGTAGAATCAAGTGCAAACGGTGGAACATATTACTAGTTGTGGAATCGTAAACATAGCAAATGAAACAGTTCGCCGATATATACTTGTGTGTAACAAGGAATATTAACGAAAACATTGGTGTTGATTCAAGAATATCCGTGGGATGGAATGGGGTGACCCTTTGTGAAGACACCCATATCAACCTCCCTTCCACGCAGTACACCTTGGACTACACTTTGCAGACTAATGAGGCTCTGGCGTCTGGACTCGCGTTCGGTATAATTCTCCGTGGGCTTGTGTTGTTTTAAGTTCACATTATGCGCAGAGGCTAAACGTGACTGAGCATACAGTTTAAAGTGGGATCCGAACCACTGTGCAATGTTCCAACTGGTATCGAACCCAGGATCCCTTGATTAAAAGGCGACGACATTGCCACTACGCCATCTTGGAGGGCAAGGCTTGCGTTGTGTGCTGTCCGTGTGAGTCTGTCATTGTCTTCTCATCCATGTTTTCTTATCACCATTCATCTTCATATTCGCAATTAGCTAAAAGTGGTGGAAAAGGGAAGTAAAATAAAAGATATCAAACAATCAAGAATATCCGTATGCTACAATAATAAAATCAATTTAAAAATTTCACTGATGTTTAAAAAAAACAAAAGAAGAAGATCGTTGATGTACATGGCCTGTTCTAGTTGATGGATGTTCTAGATTCAGAATACTCTAACTTAAAGATAAATATGTGAAGAATTTCAAGTTTGCCATTCTTCGATCAATGCAACCAATTTTGGACTTCAATTGTCGATTCTTCATTCCGTCAGTTAGGTAATTATGGAAGCAAGTAGTCAATTTTGATTGTGTAATTCGAGTAATTAATTAGAATCATCTAAGTCGACCATTATTAAAGAAATATAGTTGCTTGAACATTTTTACGTATCTTTTCTGCCCCTTTTGTCTAATCGCGACGATGAGGATGAGAGAATTGCGACGATATATCCATATCTAAGCAGAGCTCGAACCTGAACTTCTGGTTTCGTAGCGCAATGTAAAATTTCTATCTTCGACAGTGTCAGATAAGAAGGGTTCTAGATTCGAATCCTGGCATTAATTTTGTTTCTCCCGTCATACAGTTCCTATCACCATCCTCACAGTCTCGATTAACCTCATGAGATAGAATAGCGGCCTAATGCTTCACATTACAAGCATCCATCATACAAGCTAATATTACAACAAACATATACATGGTCTTGCCACAATTGTATGCGAGCTTACGCCCTAACATCTAAGATAGCTTAATGATATTTACCATAGTAGCAAGGTGTGATGTCTTGGAAGCCAGAAGGCAAGCAAGGGACGCCCTTCCTGCAGTAGCATTTGTTCTCAGGCCTCTCCTCGGCGCTTGCAAAGAGATCTTCTGGAAACTGGAACCTGTATCCCTCGATGCCATCCTTCACGACATCTTCAGTATAGATCTGGGGCAACGGGCGGCAGAGCGACCGCCTGTAATATACGGGGAGCGTGTCGTTCCTTGTAATGTACGGGTGATACATTATTCCTTCACTTGTGCCAGACATCAAGTTGCATTCGTCCGAACCCCAATAGTCGAGATGGGAATTTCCGTTGTACTTGTCCATGACACGTGATTTCCTTAAGTCATCATTGCCTGTGAATATTGTCCAGACTTCATCTCCAGTGTCGTACATCTGGAATAAATTATGTACAATGTTATTCAAATATATAATATAAACAATGCTCTAGTAAGATATAAAGTATATAATATCCTGCGTAAAGTTTGAGATTTTACTTCATATTTGCTTGCTTTGTGGTATCTTGTTATGCTTATATTAACTGCATTTGAACTACTTTTTTAAGTTTAGCAGTAACTAGTTCCACTGACAACTCGCTATGTCAATTAGAACTTCGACAAGAATAATTTAACACAAACCATATTTACACTGCCATATCAAAATCAATTAAAAGCTTCCCAGTCCAATCACTGTATAAGCAAAAGCTACGTCAGACCCATGCAAGTCCTGCAACCAAGAACATTTTCATAAATAACACTTCTTTTGACATCTTCATTTAAAGTTGAATGTGTTGCATTCATGAGAAATGAAGACGAGAAAGATAGAAATAGGTCGAAGTATGTGTTTAAGTCCATTTGATGACAGATAGGCTAATCGAAGCTGAATCTTTAGTTTCAAGTTGGATTCGCCTGGATATCGAACCCAAGACCTCTTGGTTACGAGGGGATGTCGTTACCACTACGCCATCGGTGAGGCCCAAAAGATAGAAGTAAGAGATGAGGTGAAAAGTGATAAGAAAGCAAGAGAGAAGGACAAATTGAATCAACGAGAGGAAGTAGAGAGAAGAGAAAGGAGAAACTGGAAATAAAAGAAGGGGAGAAGCGACGTGGAGATAAGAGAATGGTAGAGAACCAGAAACGAAAATTTAAAAGAAGGTAAGAGGACACTAAATGAAGAAGTAGAATTGACGAAGTACAAGAGGTAAGAGAAGAACAACAGGAATTGAAAAGATAAGAGAATGAATGGATGAGAAGAAGAAATTGGGAAAGAAGAAAAGTAACTATTCCATGAAACAGTAACGAATATAAATAGAAAAATTCAGAAATGCCAGACATGGTAGAATGCGAGTTTGACAATTTACGATATAAAAAAACAAAATTTCAGAAATGACGTTACCGTACATTCAATCCCATAAGAAAACTTCAACGAACAGTTACTATACTTAGTGTGTCACTATAAGTAACACAGGAAACAAGAACTTCCTGTCATGTTTTCACTTAAGCTACTTGAATAGGGAAATCTCCATGTATCACCACTCCTGAGACGAAAACAAATATGATGCAATTGGATCATAAAAATAATGATTAAAAAAATGTTTGCATCACATACGAGAGAGAGATATTTGGTCCTCAACTGTTGGAGCTGCTTTTGATGCTGGAGTTGAAGACTTTCTTCACGAGAACATTTGTTGATCAGGAATCTGAGATGATGATGGACGAAACTCGTTGTGGGGGGAAATCGTGGTGCTTTTACGAGCTGCGTACAATTCTAGGCAAACACAAGAAAGCATATGTGTTTTTCCTGCCCAACCAGTTTCCTGCACAACGCCTGGAGTGTCGCAGTAAAAGAAGCGAGGTCCTTTTATGAGCACGAAACACCGAATTTCCGGTCCTGACGCCCCGGGATAAGACGATTGCCCCTGGAGTAGGCATAGGTCAGTTGCTAATACACGGGATAAGCCGAATCGTTCACGACTGCACCGAAAACAGTTTTGCCCGGTGGAGAAAGTCACACATTGCCACTATAGCTGCTTCAGATTGAATCTGAGCTGGGGTTGTCTTCCTGTATACTTCGGCCTTCCTGTTTATCTGTACTTCAGGGCCTCTCACGGCTTGATCATTATCTTCGATCTCACTTCCATTGCTGCTTCAGAAATGACGTCACAATTGCAGCGATTGTTTCCGGAAAATGTTCAAATTTTTATTGCACCAGTTTTCACTCCTTGTATAGGAATTTCCTTCAGCATCCTCCATATTAAACTTCCTTCTATTTTTCAAGACGTCCAAACAGAAAAGATGGCTCAAGATGAATGACTGTTGAGAGTGGTGATACTTCAGACAAGTTAGAAATTGCGGAGAGGTTTTGACACTGTCGCAATAGTCATAGGCGATATATATTTAGAGGTGTATCCAACAGGGTTGAAATAATTTTCAGGCATTTCTGAAACTGAAATTTACTATGCAGTTGTGGCGCAACATGTCGGATGAATTAAGAGATGAGATGTTGAAGATATTCCAAAAATCTGGCTGTTCCAGTCCCCGTGGAGGAGTGGTTAGGATATCGCGCTACGACGCCAGGGGTCCCGGGTGTGTGAGTGTCCATTCATCAATTTCATCATATCATCACCATCTTCGCAAATTAGCCAAAAATTGCACAAAAGCGAATTAAAATAAGCAAATCAAATCAAAAAAAAAATCTGGCTGAAGAAAAGTTCCTTAATTGCCAAAAACATATACAAATTATTGTAAAAGTAACTTATATCGCCCAATGGGGCAGTGGTAGCGTCGTCGCCTTGTAATCAATGTGTCCCGGATTCGATATCCGGTGGAGGCACATAGTGGTTCGGATTACACTTTAAACTGTAGATCCAGTCCCAATTAGCCTTACTGTACATGAAGTGGTCTTAAAAATCATCAAATGAAATCAAAACTTATTTTCCATGCCATGGGGCATTTCTGAAGGTGATGTGATCAGCACCACACTCCTTTACCTCCCATGGTTGTGTCCAGGTACCCATTTATTAGAGGCCAGTGGCTGGGCGAACTTCAGAGCCGCTTCAAGAAGGTACACTCACCGGCAATATAAAATAGACACGTGTAGATTCTGAAATAGTAGCTTTCCGGCAAGGCGTTGTGTGTGTTGCCTAACTCTAGGGCGATGAGTGGATTTTAATAGCAAATTTTCAATGACAACTTCTACCACTGGCCTAGAGCGGGTATTTCAGCATCTACTTGCCCAAATTTTATTGCTGGCGACTGTACACTGCATGAAAAATTCCCCGCCCATCACAGGAATCGAACCCGGGTCTCCAACTTGGCAGTCAGACCACTTACAGACTAGACCAGCGCGGCCGTGGAAACAATAGTACTTGATCATGTAATATACACATAGTTAATTTTTTCTGCACTTAAAATGTTATCAAATGTTTCCGTAATAGTGACTGCAAGCAACTAGCCCACGCAGAAAAAAAATTGCGTATCATCTCCCATGCCTGCACGCACAAGAACGTACTATTTGACCTCTATTACGAACACATCCCATAAAATCAGTGCGGCATTTTGTGGAAGTAAACAATCATTACCCGGTAGCGTGGCTGGGCTGGTTTCTGAAGTGCCAGAGTCAAAAGTGGATTTCATTAATTTACGGGAACCTGTCGTCCTTGATGTCATGTACAACCATGGCCAGTCGGCAACAGCGCAATTATTGTAGAGGTCAGTGTTTATCGCATGCTTTGCTTGTTTTCTGGCTTCGAATGCAAGCTGTCGAAAAGGCGAGGATTGGAGAATGGGGAGGGGGTGAGAGGCTCACCGTGGGCTGTAGTGTCAGCAAGAAAGAGGGAGACAAAGAGAGAGAAATGAAACATAGAAGGATATATAGAAATAAAGAATGTAACAGGAGTGAAACAAAGAGAGGAAGTAATAGATGGAGGGAAAGGAAGAGGGAGGCAAAGAGAAATAAACAAAAATAGAGAGAATAAAGAGAAAGATAGAAAAAGAATGAAGAGACTTAAGAAAGAATAAAGACAAAATCAATAGAGATAGAAAGATAGATCAAAGAGAAAATTAAAGAACAAGATAAAGAAGAAAAAATATAGAGAAAGGAGAGAGAAAGAATAAAGAGAAAGAAATATAAATAGATAGAAAGAAAGAAGAAAGTAAAATTAAAGAAAAAGAAAGAATAAAGAGAGAAAACAAGAAACATACCTAAAAAAAGGGGGACCGAAGAAAGACAGAAAAGTAGGCAGACAAAAGAGAATTAGACAAAAACATATAAAGAGAGAGATACCGAAAGAATGAGAGAGTGGCAGGATGAAAGAAAGGAAGGCAGAAAGAAAGCGAGGCAGAAAAGAAGATTAAAAGAAAGAGTGATAGACAGAATAGAAAAAAGAGTCAATGAAGGATAGTGAGAGAGGAGATTGACAGGGAGAGAGAGGGACATAGACACTAGGAAAATTAGTTATTTTAAAAAATTTAAAAACATATCCACAGCATAGAACAACTACAAACCAGTACAAAATCGAAAAAAACACTAAGAATAATTCAAAACAAGCTTATCACACACGAACATAACATTCAATGCAAAAGTTTGGCTCCACCAATAGGTACCAACTTCACTCACCCTGTCAATCAATCCAAGCTTCTCGAATGTGATCCACGAGGGCATGAACTTGCTGGCCAGCTTCACCAACGGTTCCTCATGGCCCCACAAGAACTCCTGGACCGTCAGCTCAATCAACGGCTTGGATTTCGTCTGCCGCAACACGAAATTGAAGGCCATCTTGGTGAAATATGAGGCGTCCCATAGAAAGGAAGACATTGCCTGCAAGAACATTAACAGAAGTCTGAGAACACAATTCTGACGAACGAAATTTATAAAGCGTGTGGATATTTAAGAATAACATTGTTCGTTGCCAATTAAATGTTCTATGCGAGATTCTTTTCCTTAATATTTCTTGCAGTAGCTCTATATATTCGTGGGAAGATTATTATATAAAATTATGTAACAGTGGAATTATTTGTTGCGGGAAGCTTTGGTAAGGAAATAAATTTTTTGTGTGTACTTTTAGGTACTTAATATTTCATAAGGAGTACAAATTTATACAGGGTGACTATACATTCTGGAACAAATTGCGGTATTTTCTGATTGATGAAAGAAAATTCAGGAACATTGGAAGAATGGACACCATAGTCACCTGACTTCAACCCCATAGGGAAGTTCGAAATCTTAGGTGTGTGTGTGTGAAAATCCGGGATTTGTATCATCTTCGGAAAAGGGTAAACATTGCAATAGCTACTCTGGATCCTCAAGTTTTGAAGAGAATGCAAAGCAACATGTTGAAACGTTAGAGGAAGTATGTATGTTCAAACTGGTGGTATAGTTTATGCTCTCCCTGTATATTTCGTAACTTCACTTAAATATATTGTGGTTGAAAGTACAGTCAAGCTAAAAGCGATAAGTGACCATTCACTTTACTTTTGGATCCTGTAGGCTTTCTCTAGGGAGAAGAGACAATGATTACAATGATGACAATGATTATAATATAATCAGTGGCGTAACTGCCTCTATTACTCCCACACGCCTCAGCAAAGGTGTGAGATCATCCAACCAGTTACGGGGTGACGTGTGGTCAGCACAACGAACCCCGGATTGTTGTAGGTTTTCCATGACCGTGTTACGCTACTCATTCGTGGCTCCCCAATTTTCTCACGATGGCCATCAGATCCATACACAGGCCGAAATATCAGGAGAAAAAAGTTGTTACGTTTTCCCCCCCAGGAGATTCGAACCAGCGCGCGTCCCGTAGCCAGAGCCAAAACCCTGACCGGACGGCAAATGTGCGGGACTAACAATGATTATGATAACTATATTAATAAAGAAGAATCTATAGAAACAATTATCACAATTATGATATAATCTACTTATTTGCTTCTACATACAAGTCTACGTAGGCTATCATCAATGTCTCATTGTAGGCAATCTTATATGTAATTTTACAATGCAAAGAGTAGCGCATATACACGCATATATACACACACACACACACACACATATATGTACTATAAGAAAATAGGACACCAAAGACATTCAATAAGGAGAGTAAGTTGACAAAAAAATACATGTAATATACACACACACAATAGCAATCCGCGTTCACTTGTGACACCCGACAGTGCCCTCCTGCGACAACAGTCAGAATTACAATGTAGAGGTTTATACAGAATTTTCAATCTGGAGTTGTAAGATCGTTTTAGGGTATGTAAATGCGTATTTAGTGTCGAAATGATCATAAAGTAAACTTTTGTCAAAAATTGTAACTCGAGTTAATACAACTGTGGAAATTTGTTGCGAATGCGTGGATAAATGACTCCTGGAAAGAACAGAGGGTCATAGCTTGTCACAATATGCCATCAGGAAGAGAAGCTATTGTGTTTTTGATAGTTAGTGCTTCCTTTTAATATTTACAAACCTTGAAACCTACTACATTCATCGTTAAATCCTACACTGAGAATGAAAAACTTCACAATCTTTGACCAACACATAACCGTTTTTGAAGAGAAGATCGTAGAAAGAACCAACAATACATATGCTTATACCTAATTATGCATGCAGTTAGCAGCTTTTCGCCACAACAATGTGATTGCATAATAATACTGGTTGCTATTCTGCCAGAGCTCAAAGGAAACCGGTTTGGTTCTATCAATCCCAGACAATTGCCTTGGATATGGACAAAGTATGCCTCAACTAAGAAAAATCATGTTCCCTCTTGAGATGATAATAAAATTCGTCCTGAGTGCTCCATTAAGTTCAAAAATATGATTGCATTGTTAATGTAAAACAATTTGAATTTAATTATGCTACGTAGGTCGCAAAGACTAAAATGTCAGAGTGAATAAAACATTCAACTGAGTCTCCAACTTATTTCCATATGTTATTCAGTTCGGCCATTGCTTGTATTTGGCGCCAGGGGTGCGTCTGGGGCACAGAGCTTACCATGAGGGGTACAATGTGAAAACAACTGCGATTTACATGTGTATTTAGCTTTATACAGATACATATTTGTAAGGTAGCACTTGTTCATACATTATTGATTTCGCAAGTTTTATGATTATGTGAAGCAGCTTTCTGCCTCATACACAGTAAAAGTATAATGCTAATATAATTATCTCAAATACTATGTCTCAATACTGAATAATGTAAAAACGCAGTAACCAGTATAATGAGAGAAAAAATGTAATTTCGTAACTTATTTATATGAGAGACTAATAAATAAAGTTAAAATATTGCACATTACTGCTTCAAATTAATTTTAACAGTAATAAACAGTAGTTATAAAATCCTCACTATGAAAAACTGTTCCGTATTATTTTTGTTGTTACTATTGAGATTATAATTGGGGGTGTGTAAGGGGATGCTGACCTAAATACAAAGCCTATGCACCTTGCACCCTACTGGCGCCACCTACAAGTAGAGGATACATTTTTCATATGAGATGTGCACGATCGTTTGAAAGAGCGTAAAGGCGTATTTAATGACAAAATATATTTTCCTGCATTTGAAATGCTTGACCAAAAGGGAGGGCTTATGTTCCTACAAACACCATGATACGCCACTGCTCGATACACTCTAGTTTCTAAAGCTTTAGACTTGTAGCTACAGCCAGGTATGAAGTGTGTAAAACATGATAACCTCATAGCCTCTCCGATGACGTAGTGGTAACGAAAGGATCCCGGGTTCGATCCCCGGTGGAGACCCATTATACAGAGGTTCGGATCCCGCTTTAAACTGTAGGTCCAGTTTAGTTCGATTAGCCTGCCTAACTGAGCAAAAAGAATCAAACTTTGAGAGCACCTAGGTAGACCCAGAGGTTTGAACCTGCTGCCTCCCGAATGATAGCCCGTTCGCGATCGCTCACGTATTGCAATGTGCTGACTTCAAAGGGCAGGAAATTAAAAGCAAATCCATTGAGTCGCTTTGTGTTTGATTTGAGTGTATCAAGGCTACGAAGGCAGTTGTTCTGATCCAAACACTTCTGGATCAGAAGGCAATTATTTAATTGGACACTACGTATTCTGAGCACGACCAGTGTCTCGTTACTAAACATAGTTACTTCTTGCAGATGATAAATCATAGTAATAATAGTTCGTGGTGTCCAGAAAATAACACACGTACCTAAATTGCTCAAGGTCCAGTCTTGAAGCAAACAGTAAATGTTTTCAATAACGAATGCTATTGTTCTCTTGATCTTAGCACAGATAGAACAATTCCTGTTGCAAGCAGTGTTTCTTCGAAGAGTCTTTATGACCTTCGAGGGGAATCTTGAAGACTGTTCTGCCATATTTATGAACAAGCATGATCTTGTGATTTTCTTTGCTTGAAAAGCAACGTGGAACTAACCTTGATATGGATCAAACCTCGAGTATGGATTGGAATATTGTACGCGCATCGATCAAAAATCATGGTATGCGCAACTCTTACACCATGGCAATTGCCCCTACAGCATCACATTTCTGTCAGTTTGTGTTTCCACAGTTTTTAATTTAAGTTATACCTGACCTTCCGAAATTAGTGGGAACGTCGTCGCCTTGTCATCAAATGCTCCCGGCTTCGATACCCGGTAGACACACATTGCACTTTAATCTGTAGGCCCAGTCCCGATTAGTATTTCTGTACATAAAGTGGACTTAAACTTCATGAAACTAATTCATCCTCATTGTTTGGTACAATTAGGTTAACCGCAACGATTTTGAAGATTTCCGTTTTCTTTTCCAATAAACTTTCATGCCAGTAGTTTGAATATGGCCTTTCTACAAATATAAATTCTTAATTAGTAACTATGATAGTACAGTCACAGACAACTGTGGGTTGTAACAATCCCGTTGACTTTCAATAGAATCATTACAAGCCAGAACTGTCCGTGACTGTATATATATTATCAGGGAGAAAGAACTTGTAGTTTTCCTGATTGGGACTGAATTTAGAAATATAAGGACTGAGAAAGGAAACACAGTGGGAGGGAAGTTCCCTACTCCATTCCTCCTTCGCTTTAATTCAAACATTATCCCCTACGAAGCCGCCTCCAAGTGGTTGAAACAAGATCCCGGTAGGGAAAGTTCGAGTCCTGGTCTCAAGCGGTCATCCATTTGGCTGCTTATTATTGAAATAATGTTGGAAAGCCATAGGTTAGGTTCTCTTCAACATTTTAAGAGAAGACACCAAGAAAGAAAGAAAAATGGAGAGATAGGAAGGCAAATGAAGATATGAAAATGAACGACGGAAAAGTGAAAGTTTGTTACTGCCATTTCAGAGGTCAGTGAGGTTTCTGGCTATCCAAATAAAATTTGTTCCTCCAAAGTACCTTTCCTGAATCCTCCACTACCTGGTCAGGGCATTCTGAGTGTAGCTTGATCAACTTAATCTATCACCAGGGCTTCCCCGATGGCCTAGTGGTAACGTCGTCACCACGTAATCAAGGGAACCCGGGTTCAATCTCTGGTGGAGGCACATGCCGCAGTGGTTCGGATTCCACTTTGAACTGTAGGTCCAGTCTTGACTAGCCTATCTAAGCATAAGTTGGACTGAAACTAATCTTATAATCAACGCTTCATCCTCATCGTGCTATGTAGCCGAAAGCATCATAAAGGAATCATACTATCACACGAAATTCACATTCACGCCACTGGTATAAGCTCCAGAAAACTATCGTTACCAGCAAGGACCCTCGAACATTGCCGACTTTCCCAATCTTGTTCCAGCTCGGACAATAACACCAGAAAGAACCAATGGCCTTGAGAGAACTGAAAAAAAATCTTCGTGAAGTTACGTCGAGACCAAAGTGCCGGCCAGTTATGTCTGCTCATGCAGAGTACGTGATTGAAACCAGGCTACATCGGGTGCCAAAAGCTAATGTGTTTTCTCGTCGTTTCGTAACCGATCGTAGATGCGTTGAAGATGGCAGCCCGCAGTTGTTTCCGTGAATCTGTTGTTAATCTTGCAACCCCAAGGGAGATTAGATTATGTGCCAACCGAGGCACGTAGCAGCATTCTTTTGTCAATAATGGATCGGGAAATACTGCAATTTCCTTGTACTCCGTCGCAGTGCGAGTTTGATGCACCCAAAACTTGTTCACTGTTCTCATTCTGAATAAATTTCTCTCTCTCTTTTTTTCTACAAGTATGAACCCAGCTTTAGTACCATCTATGGTGATATACATTTTCTTGAATAAGAAATAGTGCCTCTGAGATTTTCAAAAAATCTTAACTTTGCGTTACGAGCAGACGTTTGCATACTAAAAGGTTATTAGAGGTGTTTTATAATGAGAATGGTCTACTGCCATTTATGGGTGACTTTGCAAACCAAGTACTGAAAAATATTGAAATTTCTACAATTTTCCAATATTAATTTTTTAACAAAACTACAGCTTTAAAAATATTTGAAAAATGTATATTCTTCATGCACTAAAATATACTACCAACATACAAAAGCAATGAAATCTGAGACTTCTAGATCCAGCCCACTTCGGTTGATTTTGCAAAGAAGACCCTGCTACATACAGAAGGCACCTCTGTTCTGATCCGTCCAAAACCATACTATTGTCTGGCAGGATACACATATTCGTGTGTCTTCATAATTTCACGAAACGCCACAATTCATTCTTGAACACCCTGTACATAATTATATATACGAGGTGCATTCCTTTCCGGAACATTTTTTTTTTCTTCACACAATTTAAATTCGGTCCAAGTTTCGTAATGTTTCATTTCGATACCGGACTTGGATCGTATTTAAATTGATATGGAAAGAAAGGTTTTCGGGACCGATTTGAAATATTTTACACATATAAAAAGGTTCGTTATGATCCAGAACCCATTTACTCTTTCTGATTTTCTCTCCCGGACCGGAATTGAATTTATCTGCAATTCCTGGATCTCTAGCAACCCTGGTTGAATGATTAGATGAAATTTATGAAAGGACACAAGAACACGCAGGAAAAAACTTGCTCCCTTCTGTGGTCGTCAGATTACCGTTTGTTTGCCTTGATTTTATTTTTGGTATTTAGCATCGATTTTCCTCTACTTTTGGCTAATGGTGACGATGGGGATGAGTGATGATATGATTAAATTACTGAAAGGACACACAGGTCACCAATGCCCAGACCGGGATTCGAAACCGGTGCCCCTGGCGTCGTAGCGTGTTCTGGTAACCACTCCGCCACGAAGGTAGCTCGTTTGGGCCTGACTGCCCAAACAGGTAATAGATTAGCAACAATGAATTGTCAGGTTGTCCTATAGAAAGCTTAATCTTAACATGCGGTCAATTGTAAGTGCTCTTAAATCGCTTGAAGCACACTTGTTCCCAGACGCCTCTCCATCCACCCGTCCCGCCCGCACAAGTAACTGCCCAAGATTCCTCAGGTGCTGCCAAGTTTCGTAACGTCCAGCAGATTCCCACCGCGATGACGTCAGCAGGACCAGTTCACTGACCAAAATCTTTTTAACACCGGCAGCACAATGGCCGAATTTATACCCGGTTCCGGAAGCCCGTTCCAGTAGAAAATCATGGAAAAGTACAGGTTGTTCACCTTCGCAGTCTCTGGAATAGAACGAAGGTTCAGATGCTGACGTAAGCAAGTTAAAAATAATGCGGCTGCGTTGGGCGAGATTGCAACACCAGAAAGGCTCAACAAAAAAGTCAAAATGGGTAAAATTCCAGTCCGTGACGACTGGAAGAACATCGACGATTACCTTGCAGACCACGGAACGCTTGGGAATTTCCGAAAGGGGTTTTTATTGAAATTTCCCACCCATATTAATCCAACACTATTGACCGAAATAGCGTTCTGTGCTGGTGAACTTGACAATTTTCTCCCGTTACACAAAATTGCATTGCATTTTTTAACTTTATGTAAGAGAAGGGGTTTAGAGCAGCTAGAATGAGAAACCGCAATAAGAGACTTATGCAATAGTTATAAGCGTACTTCTATGCGATGAAATGAGAAGAAAATTGCACAAAATCTCGTATCAGAACTAGGAAATTGTGTGATCCACTCTTGGGCTCCGTAATCTAGTGGTTAGCATATCACACTTGCATCCAAACTCGTACGCCTCACACATTCGAACGTTAAGTTCTGGATATCCACGACATATAAACATTGACATATAACAGACATCCGTTCCAGCTATGGACATTTATATCACTGACACATGATCTTGAAATTGAACGGTTTATAATCTTGCCTTGTTATGTTGATATTATCTTATGGTGGTCAATTAGACATTACAAACTTGGTGACGGTGGAAATGGCTCGAGTACTGACATAAGCACCACCAAGACCACATTCTACAATATGAAGGGGTCGGGTGTAAAACATGGTGACATTTTGGTCATTTTTGAGTTACAAAGTAAAATGTGCAATCGTTCAATTTTCGAGTGAAGTTGCCATGTCATACAATTTGCATTGGACTCGGCGAAGCCTTTTGAAATTGGTAAACACAACACGAAAACAATTTATCTACAGTATAGCTACTAATAACCTTTTTTCTTAATGAACTCAGAAATGAAAAATGTCACCATGTTTTACACCAGAGCCCTTCAATTCATAAAAATAGATATGTTCGAAGATAAAAGTTAATGGACTATTGGATAAGGCACTAATGGAAACAGTGGAGACAGATAAACGAGAGGAGAATGGAGAAAGAAGTAACTAGAGAAAGGAACAAAGAATGAAGTAATGAAAGAGTTAATCGAGTAAAGAAAGAGAAAGCAAGGAAAGACTTAAGGAGGGAGGGAGAGATAAAAATAAACAAATAAGTGGAAAAAGAAAAGGAGAGTAGAGAAAAATATAGAGAAAGAAAACTGAAAAAGAAACAAAGAAATAAAGATGAGAGTAGAGAGAGACAAAGAAAGGAAAGACAAGTTGAAAGGAACTAAAACAAATGAATGGAGAAAGATTTGATTTGATTTCCGTTCTTTAATGTATCTTTTCTACGATGAGGATGAGTGATGATGAAATTGATGACACAAAGAACACGCAGCCTGGATTCGAACCCAGAACCCGAATCAGAAAGAGAGAAAGCAGAAAATCAGAGTACAGAAAGAAAGAAAATGAAACAGACAAGTAAAATAAGAAAGAAAATAAACATACGAGGAGAGAAGGAAAAAGTGAGATACACAAGGGGGATAGAGAAAGAGGGAGGAGGAATATAGAAGCAGACAAGGAGAAAAAACAGACAGCAAGAGAAAAAAGACTAAAATGGATACAAAACGAGTGAAAAAGAAAACAAAGGCATAGAGGGGAATGGGAAAGATGTAAACATGAGCACAGGAACAGAAAGATAAGCAGAGACCGAAAACCAAAGTGTGAGATAAATTTAGAACGGAAAAAAAAGAGAAGGACTACCTTCCAAAATCTTGCTTAATGATGCAAATTATCTCAGATTTCCAAGCCAGCTGTCAGTGTGGGTCAACATTCGAAATCTGAACGACATCTGGTTGTAGGCGAATAAAACCATACAGAAAAGACGCACTAAATACAAGCTTTGCACAACACAACTCGAGCATGCACTCAGATACTCAAAGTTGCGTACATATGTGCGTATTTCAACACACGCACACGTTCGATGCAGGTCATGAAACATACAAATACGAGCCTAAATTGCAAAATTCAGTGGGAAACCACTTGATACGGCAAACCGGTGCAGACTTGCAAAAAAAAGGCGGGGGGAAACGACCCAATTAAATTACCCTAAGAGATTCTGAGGAAAGAGCAAACTGGAAGACTGGATTTGAATGTGGAACTTTATGTCTCAGCGCGTGGAGGTTTTTCCGAGCAGCGTCGGCAGGCATTGAAGATATATCACGTGTAAGGAACTATGGCCAGCTCTAGTCGGTACGAGAGTTCCGTGTTTTTAGCTTCAGTGAAAGTACTGCTGAGTGATTTGTATCTACAAGTACACACTGGCAACGGCCTTTGAATAAATTAAACTTTGACATTGACAAGTACGTAGTAAACAGGAAAACAATATCTGTGCAGAGGCTGTGATTCGTTGATTCTCCTTTGTCTTTGGAGGATAGGGGTCTCCCGATGGGGCAGTTGTAGCGTCGTCACCTTGTAATTAAGGGGTTCCGGGTTCGATACCCGGTGGAGGCACAAGTGGTTCGGATCCCACTTTAAACTGTAGGTCCAGTCCCGATTAGCCTTACTGTGCATAAAGTGGACTTAAAACAGCAACTCAACTCGACACCAACTCAATTCTTTGGAGGATAGTCTTCCTGCTGTCGAGTGTTCGAGTCCGAAAGACGCTAAGGTAAATTTGGTGCTGGGCCCGAGGTTTCGAACCACTGGATTGTGCCCACAGCGAATCGAACAAGTGAATTCTTGATTTCAGGACGTCGGTCTGTTTACCCTCATCGTCACGATTAAATCAGGAGGTAGGAAAGTGACGTAAAATAGCCGAAATACGAAGAATCGGTATTGCCCCTTGAATACAAGGCGACGACGCTACCACTGCGCCATAGGGGAGGGTCAGTTATCAGAATATTATCAATTATGTTTGATGAGCTTCCATTTATTAGACACGTGGCAAAGATTAACCTTGACCAATTTTCAAAAATCTAGTTTCAAGGTTGTTTGTTTCATGAGGTTCCCCTACTTTCGCTCCTAGTTTTATGGATTGCGCCCTGCAGCACTCCTTACTGTTGGTAAACAGAGCTAGTGTTCGTTCCATTCCATCTAGAGGAAATTATCATCATCTTCCAGACCTACAACAACTATTAACCTTGATATTTACACGTCAGTTGCTATATGGGATTTCCCTACATCAATAGGGCAATCGTTGCTTATGAAACATACAAAAAAAGGAATATTCGAACTATATAATTTGGTGAAAACGAAAAGTGTAAGTCTGTGCACGCAGTTTTCACGTTGAAATGAATGATTTAGGTTATTTTACGTCACTTTCTGTCACTTGTGGTTAATCGCGACGATGATGATGAATGATAAATTAGTGAAGGGACAGTTGCAAAAAACACAAATGCCCAAACTGGGATTCGAACCACCGACCACTGGCGTCGTAGCTCGGTGTAATAGCCACTCCATCCACGTTTGTACACAGTTGGCACAATCACTTTAACACCATGTGCTCTTCTACCTGAGAAGCACGCAACAAGACAAATGAATCGATATTTCGTTTTTTTTCCAATAGATGGCAGATATAACTGTGTTACTCAGTGTACCTTTCGTTGCGGTTGTCCCGAGTCAATTGTTCATAATCGTGAAGTTAGTCAATCAGCTGTCAGTGAGCGGGAAAGCATTGTTCTCGTTATGTGCCTGTCAGACACAACCCGTCAAGTAACGTAACCTTTCAGTACATGGGTGAAATTATTGTTAACACTAGTGTTAAAGAACTTAAAAATAATGATTTTCATGTTTCAATAATTATGTATCAATTAGTAATACACGTATTTGTTCAAACAAATAAAGGTAAAAAAAAAAAGGTAAAGTGTTCCCCTGTGCTTAGCACCACGCCATGAAGGCGTATAGGGGGTGTGGGGGTAACGCCCCACACTTTCTTGATCCGGTCGTGAGTGGGGGTGATGTGATCAGCACCACGCCCCTGACCGCCTTTACCCCCCAGGGTTTCCCCCAGGTACCCATGTTATTCGACGCTGGGTGGGCGCCGGGGCCGCTTCCAACGTTAGAAAAGTTCCCGGATTTGAACAAATAGTTATTTTATTTACAAAAGTTCCTATTTTTTTTTAATTTAATTAAATTTTTTGGAGCCTGACAGGCACAACCCGTCCAGTCACGTAACATCAATTGCACCCGTGTACTGAAGGGTTAAGGCGGACGGAGTGTGGCGCTGATTACATCACTATCTCTATTTTTTTTTTCAATTCACAGTGATGTATGGTAATTTGGTGTGATCAGCACCACACTTCGGTCGCCTTAACAGTAGGAGCGCGCAGGATGTGTAAGTGATTCTGCTCTGCACAAACGTGGAAATTACATCCATAACTTTCCCTAACAGACATCTTTTTATTTTAAGTATGCACACATAGGCTACTCAGTAACTAACCCTACAATTTAAAATGTGATCCGAACCAGTAACATCCATTAAAAAGTTATACACATTTGTTTACAGTAAAGATAATAGTAACAATTATTTCGATTCCTCTTTTAACACACTGATATGCTAGAGACAATACATGCTTGCTTAGAGTAAACTGTTTAACAAAGCAAGTAGATTATTTCAAGTTATCTGCTGCAATTGTTGGCTAACAATGATACAGAGAAAGTTATGTTTCTCTTTATGAAAAATTCAAGTGTCCTAGATAATATATTGCGGACGGAAGTGACAGTCAAACTTAGAACTTGACTTGTTTCCATACGAAATGCTGCTTGCCTTGTGAATAGTATCATATCTGAGATGACAACCTGATTCTACAACAAAGTCAGCCGCTGTCTGTGGGTCATGCAATATGTAACGTAGCGCATTTTTTTTTCTTATTCACCATTGTTAAGCGCAATGTCTGCTACCAAATGTGCATTTTAAGTGACCTTGTTACTTTGTGGACAATAGCCGAATCTGTTTTAGAACTATTGATGTGGAGGTCGAATCTCTGTCTTCCATTCTTCATCAATGTACTAAAAACTTATAAAATAGGCAGATGAACCTTGTACAAGGTACTGCTGAGAGCCAAAGGTAACGAAAGAAACCAAGCAAAAAAACCAAAAAAACCATTTCTAGGACAAATTATGGAAAATAGACACCATAGTAATTTAAGATCTGTAAACTTACCAACATGGCGACGTTTGGAACTATGATCTTGTCATCCAAGTTCCCTTTCGTCTGGCTCTGTTCGAACTGCAATGTACGAACAGGTATCGAAGTCATGGTCCCGTTCTCGTGGAAGGTGATGTTTCGATGGTCCAACACTTCCCTGTCAAATATTTAAGAACAAATGTAAGAAAAATCTCATGAAAATATATTGAATATAAAATAATAAAAGACAAAGGAAGGGGAAACAAGCAAAAACAAGCAGACAAGGGGAACAAGGAAAAAACTAGGCAAGAGAAAACATGAAAGTAACAAGTAAAAATTTGGAAAGGAGGAACAAAGGAAGAAGTAGTCAAGAAGAAACAAACAAGGAGGAGGAATAACAAAAACAAGCAAGTAGGCAAGGGGAAAAAGAAGCAAGTAGCGAAAGGGCAACAAGAGAAGACAAGCAAGAAGGAAAACAAGTGAAACGAGTAGTCAAGGGAACAAGAAGGAAAAGTAGGGAGAGGGAACAAGGAGGAAAAGCAGGAGGAGGGAACAAGGAGGAAAAGCAGGAGGAGGGAACAAGGAGGAAAAGCAGGAGGAGGGAACAAGGAGGAAAAGCAGGAGGAGGGAACAAGGAGGAAAAGCAGGGAGAGGGAACAAGGAGGAAAAGCAGGGAGAGGGAACAAGGAGGAAAAGCAGGGAGAGGGAACAAGGAGGAAAAGCAGGGAGAGGGAACAAGGAGGAAAAGCAGGGAGAGGGAACAAGGAGGAAAAGCAGGGAGAGGGAACAAGGAGGAAAAGCAGGGAGAGGGAACAAGGAGGAAAAGCAGGGAGAGGGAACAAGAAGGAAAAGCAGGGAGAGGGAACAAGGAAAAGTAGGGAGAGAGAACAAGGAAAAGTAGGGAGAGGGAACAAGAACGAAGAAGTATAAAAAGGGAACAAGGGAAAAGCAGGCAACGAGAACGAGAAAAAGGAGGCAAGGGGAACAAGAAAAAGTAAACATTAAGGAACTTGAAAAAGTAAACATTAAGGAACTTGAAAAAGTAGGTAAAAAAGAAGAAAGTTAAAAATGGTAGAAGAAACAAGAAAAGGAAGATATAACAGAAGGAAAACTTAAAAGGACAGAAAGCGATAAAGAGGGAGTAAAGAGAAGTTAAGATGTACATGCTAAGAATAAAGAAAACTAGACAACAATTTAAAGTTACAAAAACACAAGAAAGAGATAGGAAGAGAAAAAAGGATAGAATTGATTCACCAGTCACATTGCACACATTCTGAATTCCCTCTACTACTTTGAAACCCCTACATGCTCTAACACCCATGTACGAACACGGGAAATGTCTGTTCTCCAGCATATGAATCTCCTGAAATGCTAACGCCACCTCATTAATAAAACCATGAAAATCAGCTTACCTGTAAACATAGGGTCCTATTTCCTGAAGGTTCATTTTCTCCTTCCCACTGAGGAATGCTTCCGCATTTGTTACATTGAAGGCATAGACTCTGAGGAAGAGATCTATCGGCGGTTTCTTCCATATTCCATATATTATTCCTCCGTCCACCAACTCCATCATCTGTAATGGAAGCAATGATTGCATCTCAAATGTACTGAAATATATCGCAAGCTCTAGCATCAACTTATTTAGAGTTCGTACTCTATTTCTCTACGTCACATCCTGCCCTCTATGGCAATTGTGTCAATGAGGTCGAAGATAACATGAAATGAATGATGGTACAGTGGGATGCACAAGTATTGCTCGGCAGATTGCCCATGGCTATTTTTATATTGCATCCTATTTGTTTTTAAAGAATAGATTTTATCGTCTGCAGGTGTGGAGGCTATCAGCAGTTTGTTTAGCATTTTATGTAAATTCTTGAAGCTCTATTCGGGAAAATAAAATATTTTCTTATAAAAGACAGTGATGGACACTTTGCTTGGTAATACTTGCATTCCACTGTACAAACGCATGTGTCATAAGGATATAGAATTTTCTCCTGAAAGTATTTTCGTTAGGTTAAACATTTTATAAGAGTTGAACCACATCCTTGCTTGCTGTCATACTTTAGACTGTAATTTGACGTTGTGGTCGAAATAAGTGCGACAAAAAAAGTTTAATACTGAAAATTCGGGACGTACTAATTAATACTTTTTTCCACTCAGTTCTTTAAATAGAGGCAGTGTAATTCGATACTTGTATGTGTGTGAAGATAACTGATATGGACCTGTAAAATGAAGCCAAAAAAGCGCCATACTCACATGGTTCCTATCTTGTGCACGAGTTATTGATGAAAATGACCAACTCAAACTATTGTGAAGTTTCTCTTTTAGTGTAAATGGGACTTTTTCAACATGAAAAGTAGACTTTCAACATTGTGTTCCATATTCGAATTTAGGGTAGGATCACATACACCAGCATGGCAAGAATGTTGATCAAAATGTAACAAAAATTATATTTTAGTATTATTGTATTGAAGTAAACATTCAATCTAAATAAATACGCTATCTGAGCGAGAAAAGAAAAGATCGAATGCAAAACTAAATTTACTTCTTTACTTACCTGTTTTATAATTAGGTCCCTGGGATCTAGAACTATTGTGAGATATGCTGACACGATGCATGATATTCCAGCTAGTGCCAAGTATAGGAGAGCTGAAACGATAAGGAAGAGTTAAATCAGATTAAGGTTTTTTGAAAAAACTCACCTTAAAAAGGTTGTGTAATATGAAATTAGGCAACATATTGATGGCCATCTAATGTTAATATATACAACTATTCTAATGTATTTACAGACATTTCTGATGTAACTGAAAGGTCTCCATATAGCGGTTAGAAAAGGGGGCACGTTGAATGCACATTGTCTGGGGTAATAGATTTCGAATTTCCGGAATAAAAGTTGCATATTTCAAAGGATTTTCCGATAATAATATACTACAAAAATTTACCACGTTTTATGTACGCCAATTCGAAATTTCCAAACATTTCGGGATCCCGGAAATGGGTAAGTCATTTCCCAAAATTGTGATCAGGACAGGTGTTTTTTTTCGTGAACCGATTCGGAAGCGTCCCTTTCGTATCTAAAGCGAATTAGTTTGAACTTATTCATGATTAGAGATGGAGAATTAATAGTACTATATTCTAATTAGTTTAGTAGATTTACAGTTTAAGCAAGTTTCCATCACAATACAGTCATCTGTTTACGTAATCAACTCCATCTCACTTCACCTCCACATTAAGATTGAAATATTGTAATAGAAATGGATAAAGTAAATATTTCCATGCCTTCGGAGGGTGTTGAACCCACCACCACGTACCATGTCGGCACTCTATGTGAAAAAAAGAAAGTATAGCAATGATGTGGCCGAGATTCGATCCCCTAACCTTCGGAGGAAAGTTATCGAGTGTAGGATTACTGATGTCAAGGTCCGTGCCGTAAGGGTCACATCCTACTATAGTCTTCCTGTTCGCCGATGACCCAATCCGGATACCGCGCAATAACAAGTGAAAGTTCAGGGGGGGGGGGAATTCTCATTCAGCTTTCTTTTCCTCTTGTTTCCACCCATGTTCCTGTAGTATATATCCTGTACCAGACGCGGGTGGTTCGTGCAAGGGAGCAAAGATGAAAAATAAATAATGGGTTATGGCTGCAGGAAGACTTTCTCTACGTTTGTTCTTGTTGTCTTTGGAACTAAACTGGTTGAAGCTCTTAAGACCTATTCTATCAATCAGTTTCATCTGTTTAGTAGCATCAAAAATTTTGTGAATATACATTAGCTCAACAGATGACACTGTTTATTTTCAATTGGTTCATTGCTGAATAAAGGAACAAATAAATATCTAACAGTACTAGCACAGAACAAAATTCTGCAAAATGTCAAGGATTAATTGTAATCTCTACGCTTGTTGGAATGACATCTAACTATGTGAAAAAGCATAGTTGAATATTGAAGCTTCCAGTAGAAGTTGGAAGACAAGAACACAATAAAGCATGTAATAGCCTGAAGGTGTATTATCCTATTATCCATACAAGAAGCTAAAGTTCAAGTGAATGTGAGCATGGTAAGACCTCCAGGTATTGTCTACAATTAAAACCGTTCACTCTCAAGAGACAGATCTATGTAGACATTATAACTGGCTGTGTAAGCGTTCGTTTCTTTGCGTTTTCAAGTCCACCTTATGCACATACAGACGCCTTTAATTTGTACTGTAGGACAAATTTCCTTAACCAAGTAGCACATGATTCTGTGTTCTGCTTTTGGAGTTGATAAGAATTTATGTACAAAAGATTCCGAGGATGAGAATGAATGCTGACAATCATGAAGTGGATGAACAAGTCAGTACAAAATATCCATGACTTATCTTGGGTTTAAACTTAGTGAAATCTGATGTCTTCTGCGCCAATATCAAGAGCGATTGGTTCAACATGAGTTAGGTTAAAACTAACATGGAATCACACTTAAAGGAAAATATTCACGTAATACGTAAGAAGACTTATTTGAAATTGCTGAAAGATTACACGAAAGTAATTTTTCGTGATCTCTCTTCATGCAATGGAATACGAATGACTTTCCTGCAACCGTCATCAGTACCTTACTAATTGATTGATTGATTTGTTGTTTTAAGTCCACTTTATGCACAGTAATTCTAATCTGGACTGGACCTACAGTTTAAAGTGGGATCCGAAACACTTATGCCTCCACCAGTACCTTACACCAGTATCTATTATGCAAAACTATACTACGTTACATCACATCTTTCTATCTATGAACATTAAAACAACCATTTTTCACGCACACAGGCCTTTGGATTAAGGTAGATATATGCCTTCCAGCATATTTTCACAACAATATTGCATAAGGCTGAAACAATCAGGTTCGAACAATTACACGTGCAACAATAAAACAGCTCGTTTCACGGCACTTGACAATACAGAACCCTTCCGAACCAAGAAAAGAACCCTTAACTATATACCGTAACAAATTTATTAGGTTAATATGTATATCCACCGCTTCTGGACTAAATATTCAACTGCTTGTTCACAAGCGGAGAAAGCAGCGAGTGAGGTTCTCGAATATTGGTAAGAAGTTTTGCCCGCCACGATGCACGAAATATGACATAACGTTTTTAAGTTACGTAGAAATCCCGCAACGGGTTGAACTGTTCGCATACGCCCGTGAAAGAAAGTGACCTTTGTACCTCAGTCTCGTCGAGGTGTACCGTGATCTCTTACGTAAACGGGAGAGTTCAGTCTTAGCTTGACCGGGAAGGCTTGTGGGGATATGAGCTTGGATTTTATGGGTAACATTGAAATTCTTCACGACCCATTTTCGATCAACGAGAACAACTCGCAGATGCAATTATTAAGATCCTCTTTTTTTCTTTCAAAATGGCACAGGAGTTGGTAAGAACATAGAAGAGAGCAACCCAGTTTACTTATTTGAAATATTTCCTATTCAACTAAATGGCAGCCAGGTCATAAATCATATCTTGTGCTGGGCAGTTACGTGTCCGCCCCCTTCTATGCAACATCCATTACAATTTTCTCTTTGAAATCCAATGTAAAGAAGATCGGAAACTTGATTCATGCTCTTTCCCTACCAGTCCTTCAAGTAAAATATTTATTTTAGCTTGTCAATCAATATCTGTCAATGAGTTGAATTGAATACCATTTCAAAACTGACCTGTTACTACATTATCTATCTTGTATTTACGTTAATTTCGTAATTTTTACGTTGATTTTAAACCTCTGTAGGCTAATAGTGTCGATGTTTTGAATATTTTTTGGAATATATCTTAAGAAAAAGTCCTTCTATTTGTTATGATGATATAGATATGCAATGTATTTTCTCAAAACCCAAAATATTAAATTCTCGTCTTCAATTAAAAAAGTTAGTAATGAAATTTTGAAGAGTTTTAAAATTCCAATCAGTAGTATTGTACAAATACAGAATGCTTTAATCAGGATTCATATGGAGAACCTCACTTTTCGAAGTGTGGATAGAATAACTCCTTCGTTTCTTAAAGCACGGTCTATCTAATTCTACCATTTTTTAAATTTAATTTATATTTTTGTATTTCGGCAAATAAGCGTCATTTTCTACATCTATGTTAGTCGTGTCGATGAGGCCGGATTAGATGAAAGACAAGCACAAGGGAACGAGCGTGCCTTGACAGGACTTGAACCCGGAACCTTCGTAAACAACATGAGTCGATAGCTCAACGCGCTAATTTACTCAAATCTTTATATTCTGTTTATTTTTATGGCTCTTTTCTACGTCTTGAGTTAATGAAGATGAATGATGAACTGAATGAAATGGATAATTGGACAAACCTGATTCGAACCTGGGACCTCTGGCTTCGTTGGCTTAAGATGATAGGCAATAGCGATGTGCCAGCTCTTCTTTTTTTTTTCTTTCGTCGAGCGTTGGGTTTTAAGAGGTCCACCCTGGACAAAATATCTTACAAATTGACAAAGAAGAACGTTTGGTGAAAGTTCGAAATTACCAAATCAGAGAGGGGAAGAGGAAAGAAGGCCAAAACAATCCTGACAGAATAAAGCCTTTGCCAGCCACAAGTTTATTACGACGCTGAAAATCTCCAATCAGAGGCTTTCGGCACAAGAACCTGAATTTCGAAACACCGCATACTTTTGGGACCTTTTGTGCCAGAATAAACAACTCCCTCTTATTCCAAAGATGGGTTAAGGGCGCCAAAAAGCCAAAAACTTACCTCTCACCGCACGTTACATAATGTGATAAACAGGCAAAATAGATGTACAGCGACATCTGGATAGTTACGTCACAGCAGATGCGTACCTAAAGACACGTAAAAGCCATCGTAACCTCCTTAATGCTTTTGTATCAGCGGGGTATAAAGGTCAGTATCGCGTAGCTTGTTTGCCAGCCCTTTGCTCATTCCTTGTTATGTCATTCTAGGAAGGTTTCCTAGTCCCTGGGCGTTGATTGGGGCTTAAAATCAAGTAAGACAAAAGCATTATTGAAATTAAGTAGCGCAGGGCTTTAGGATCGTGAGGTTCATAAGTAGCCAGAAACTACCATTACCTTGTCGAAAGCCCAGAAGCCACTCTCGAACCAGTGCGCTACGGACGAACAAAGCTGGTAACGAGACTACGCTTCAGGCATTAATTGGTAACTTTTAATCACTCCATAAACACATTATGATAATTCATATTATGTGTATACTGTGTATCTAAATTGTGAATTCAAGAATTAAGAACACCATTAATAATAAGTTAAAGTATGCACAAGAATACAAGAATGCTTCCTAACTTTCTATCGTTTATATCTGCATGATTATAACTGTCGTAAATAATGTTTATGTAACTGTCTTTAAAATTGAAAGTTCAACTGAATATATTTCCTTGCTTTCTGTTTTTATAGCCATATTCCTTGTATCTCTAACCCATTGATTAAACCCACTTATTTTATAAATAAAGATGTAAAACCACATGTATACGTTCGATTTGATTGAAGGTGTTGAAAGCTGTGTAGTTAAGTGTCAATTGTAAGGAAGCAATTATCTGAAGGCGTTGCCCAACGAAACAAGCATTGTTCAGCTGCTACAACGTATGCATACTGGTTATGCAGTTAACAAGACTTTGGAAGTGATTTTAATTGAATGAAGACTACTCTCTGCCGGGGAAATGTTGAACGAATTGGAAGTGAAGCAAGAAGAGAAATTTTCTCAAATTTTGGCAAAATGTAGGTACGAGAACGGCAGACAAACGTTTCTCTACGGATTATTTTTTTTTTAAAGTGAGATCTTGACATTCTATCTGATTGTGATTGGTACAATTTTCTACCGCAAGAGAACTCTGTAAAAATAAGAAAGTGTCAGCCCGGACTACGGGTCTTGGAAGAGTTGTTTTTGTTAAGGAAAGATAAACTTATTTTGTGATGTATGTATATTTTTCATGTTTTTTTTTCTTTTGTATTTTTGTTTTTAATTTTTACATATTTCGCAAATAGCTATTTTAATCAATTTGTAAAATCTCAAGTAGAAATGGTTAAGTGGAAGAAAAGGCTTGTGCCTTAATTTCGCCATCAAAAACAATAAATAATACTGTAAATAAATAATATAGATAATGTATTTATGAGATATGTTGAATGTTAAGTGATTATTCAAGTAAAAATCATACATTTAAGGTGTATTGTGGTTAAATTTTGATACATTTTAAATAAGAATACAAGATAAAAGTATTTCTCGATATATTCTAATAAGTATTATATACTGCAATATAATCATTATTATAAATTATGTTTTTTTATTTTTGTTATTTAGCGTC
This sequence comes from Lepisma saccharinum, assembly GCF_977018435.1. Lineage (NCBI taxonomy): Eukaryota > Metazoa > Arthropoda > Insecta > Zygentoma > Lepismatidae > Lepisma > Lepisma saccharinum. The sequence goes on from NC_139232.1 coordinate 105,943,826, forward strand.
ACATTTCTGCCACCTTTTGGCTAATCGGGACGATGAGGATTATTGATGATATGATGCAATTAAGGGACACCACAAAGAATATCATACCCAGGCCGGGATTCGAACCAAAGACCCTTGGCATCATGCTAACCACTCCGTTATGGAAGAAACATCAAAGGTTTAGTGGGGATATACACACCATAGCTACGGGAACACGTGGTTATGAAATTGTGAAAGAAAATTAATTTACCGTTTCATGACATTGTTGCCGCAGCCTGAATGTAGATGACATATGTTCGTTCCCGCAACAATGGATTTATTCTTGTGTTACGGCCGAAGCTCGCGGCATTTCATGAACAAGCTAGCGGAAAACATTTCGTCATGGATCTGTACGGGAAAAAATGCCTTTCCGTATCGGGTCTTTCAAAAAATACGGAACGTGGGAAACTCTTTTTGAAAATTCTTGTCACTACTAAGTTCTTCAGAGCCAATGATCTTTCCTCTACCAGGTTTTCAGTTTCTGGTAATCTACAGATCTAAATATACGGATATCGTTATTTATTGTTATGTAAACATCCGGGGGCAATCTCTGCATAGATAGGTTGGTTGGGGCTGGGCCTACAGTCTCAAATGGGATCCAAACCCAAGATTCCTTAATTACAAGATAACAGCGTTAACCACTTCGCTATAGACCAATGCATTCCTAGCAACAAAGGTGCATTTTCATCTCTGCTTTTTGATTGGTTGATCCTGATATTATGGGCACATAATTCGGTGATGGGCCCCTTTTTATAAACTGTTGTGCTGACAGAAGTTCAAATAAGTCGATAATTTGTAGTTCCTGTGCATAAAAAATTAATACAAAATGTTTCATACTTCATGTTGGTGTTTTAGAACTCAGTAGTGTACAGCAGGGATTTTTTAATGTGCACATTTGTCATATTTAACTTTGTAATGAAATAGTAGTTTCCTGTAAATGCTGCCCGGATATTTAATCTTGTAATCCTCTTGATTTATATCTAGTTATGCAATCTGCGGAAATATAGTTCAGTTTCACATAAAGTATTATGTGCATGGGTCCGAGACTGTGCTTGGGGGTCTTTGCCCCCCTTGGGAAAAGATCTGTTGGCATCCATGCTCAGCACACATAAGGGCAAACTCAGGACAATAGGCTAATCGGAACTGGATCTACAGTGGGATCCATGGGCCTGTTTTTGATTGGGCAGAACCAGACTTGGGGCCTAGTTTTTGAGTGGGCAGAACCAGACCTGGGGCCTAGTTTTTGAGTGGGCAGAACCAGACCTGGGGCCTAGTTTTTGAGTGGGCAGAACCAGACCTGGGGCCTAGTTTTTGAGTGGGCAGAACCAGACCTGGGGCCTAGTTTTTGAGTGGGCAGAACCAGACTTGGGCCCTAGTTTTTGAGTGGGCAGAACAAGACTTGGGCCCCAATTTCAAGGGGCAGAACCAGACTTGGGCCCCAATTTCAAGGGGCAGAATCAAGCCTAGGACTCACCTTTGGGAGAAGAGATTGGAAAAGTTATCCATCTCATAATATTAAGAGTCCAGAATTATTTGCTAAGTAACTGAAATCACAAATATTACTCTTTGTTACTTTGTTCCTCAAGTTCCCTAACTTGTAAATTTAATAATCCTGATTTTTTTATGGGGCAAGCGCCCCCTCCCTTACCCCCGCCAAGTTACGCCTATGGTGGGATCCGAGGACTGAATTCGAGAGAACTTGATTACAAGGCTACAGCATAGATATCAACAAACAATTGGCATATTGCAGCTTGTTAATTGTCACTACACTTAGTCACTCCCTTGAATAAACAAGGCGTGCACTTAAGCAGCCACCATGCGAAAAACCTTGAAAACCTTGAACTGGGAAACTTCAGAGCAGAAGAAACGCGTGTCCTACTTACTCACTTCCACTTCCCTGTTTTGCGGCGATAAAAGTGAACGTGGGCCAATGTCATGAACGTAAAGATCGGACTGGCCGGAAGAATATAAATTTTTCGGTTAAAAGAACCATTTTCCCCTTTGTTCCGTCAGGCCGCAGCACCTGTTAGCAATTTCCGGTATTGAGCTGTCCTCCGTTGATGAACGAATCTTGTTCGAATTGTTCTTTTCTGAAGAGCTGGCACGTGGTCAACTTGGTTAACACCTCCGGCCAGTTCCAGTTTTCGCTTTCAAACTGCTCCTGAACTGGCAGCAGGTGCAAACGCTGCGAACGTTGTTGTTCTTGACCTTCTGGTTACATGGAAAATTCTACATGGGCCCTGTTCAAATCTTTAGTCGAGCTGTTTGCCACCGAGAATACACTCCGTCGGACAATGTGCCACCTCCATGGTCAACGTCACCGAACGTTCCGGATTATAGTATAGTGCTCGTCCCCAAAGAAACCTCACTTTACTTCAAAGAAAGTTCCGAAAGATCAGTTTTCCCCCTTACAACCATATATCAGGTCCACGTGCAGTGCAATAAATCGTCCCCTGAAACCTTTCTAACCAATAGCGTCCGTCCAAGAAATGACAGCTCTCATCAAGTCCACGTGGACTAAATGAGATGTTGCTAATTCAGTTTCATAGAGATTTTTGAACACGAGGTTGCGGTTCTCTATCTTTGTTAGGTTGTGTTATTGTGTTTTGCTATTTTTCTATGCAATATGAAGACCTTGGGAGTAAAACGTCGCAGTGAATGAATGGATGTCTAAACTCTGCAGGTAAAAGTGACAACAGCGCTTTGCAGAAAAACAGGTGGTGGCTCGAAACCAGATACGGTTCCGGTTGGCTTCCTCTGGGGTTATGTCAAAGATGCCGAACTGGTGATACGTTCAGGACTTGGGGTATACCAACCCCGTCATGGGTGATTCTTTCTGTGCGTTCTTTTATCAATGTTATCCATCGTCGTTATTGGCTTAAAGTGCCAGAAAAGTTATACAAAATATAAACCAAATACAGCCAGCAATGTCACCCTCTAATCATGACCTGCCAAACAATGATACCCTCTGAACATTCTCTACCAAATTAACAATGCATCTCCCTGACAATGCTTCACCAAACCAACAATGCTGCACCAAACATTCTTTAAGGATGCTGCACCAAACATTCTTTAAGGATGCTGCACCAAACATTCTTTGTCTTTAAGGATGCTGCACCAAACAATCTTTGTCTTTAAGGATGCTGCACCAAACAATGTTTGTCTTTAAGGATGCTGCACCAAGCAATGTTTGTCTTTAAGGATGCTGCACCAAACAACGTTTGTCTTTTAGGATGCTGCACCAAACAACGTTTGTCTTTTAGGATGCTGCACCAAACAACGTTTGTCTTTTAGGATGCTGCACCAAACAATGTTTGTCTTTAAGGATGCTGCACCAAACAATGTTTGTCTTTAAGGATGCTGCACCAAACAATTTTTTTTCTTTAAGGATGCTGCACCAAACAATGTTTTTCTTTAAGGATGCTGCACCAAACAATGTTTTTCTTGAAGGATGCTGCACCAAACAATGTTACTCTAAGAATGCTGCACCAAACAATGTTGCTCTCTAAGAATTCTGAACGAGACCAACAATGATACCCTCTGATATTGCTCCGCCAGAACAACAACGCTGCCCTCCGACCACGTTACGCCAAACAATCCCACCCTCCACCGAAGAACAAATCTACCCGTTGACAATACTTTACTGAAGAATGTGCTGCTAACTGTATACTACCGATTGTATTGCCTTAAGTATATATTCTGTATTTGATACATCTACCTAAGAGTGAATAAACCAAATATGTACGAATACTAATGAGGGGAAATCTAAACAACTTTATTTTTGAATTCGAATATCTTCGTTACGAGAGACCGTTTAACAAGTCGTCGATACTTAGCGTTTAAACGTTTCATCAAGATTCCTTCAATGAAGAAGTGGGAATCACTTACTCTTTCAATGGAATGTAAGCTCGCACAGCAAAACAAACAAGAGCTAAGTGGTACAATGGCGGTATTTACTAGGCAAAGTCTGCTTCGTTGTTCTCAGAGCAGCAAGAACCATTCTAAGTACACAACTGTGCAATTAATATGAGTACCTTTGTCAAATAAGTTGAAGGTCGCGTGCGTAAGCTTATCCGAACAGTTCTTGAACTTGAAATACCTTCCCTTGGTACAATGACCGACATCCTCAAATGAAGTTGGTAACTGCATACACGCAAGACTAGGGCAGAGAGACTCCGCGAAAGAAATCATCTCGATTTTGCATCTCTTGGTTTAAGCGCGGCGATGAGGATGAAATGGGACAATGCTTTGTCCTGGATTTAAACCTGGTCACCTCGCTTCGAAGTGCGTCATGCTAACAGTGGTTCATAGTGGTGCACAGGAGTGATAATTAGGCCGGAGTTAGTTAGTGCATACACACTGGTGTATGCAGCAGAGAGCTGATGGGGCTACAGCCCCTCTCGAAATTTGAAAAAATCCAAAATTTCGGGAAAAAACCAAATGGTAAATGCAAACACCTTTGAAATGACCTCCTATTATAATTTTTGCCTTTGAAAAACTTCTGAAACGAAGGGCAAAAATGGTAATGACGAAAGATTTATAGCATGTCCAGCCCCCATTATAATCCAGCTATGAATATCCATCTTTACAATTCCAGCCTCCCCCTCCCCCCGCCCCGAGGGAGGGTTGGCCATTAAATTAAAGCGATGTGCAGGAATGTGTTCATGTCACACATGGGAAAGGCAGATTGAGCGAGGTTCAAGATTTGCTGCTTCCCTCACACGATGTGGCAACGTTGACCATGCAGCGTTGCCTAGTCTGGCATAAATCAAGGGAAATATAGCATTGTCATGCCCGATCTTTGCAGCCAAGATTGCCGAAATGTAACACATTGCCGTAAATCTGAAATAAATCCAGCTGTGAGCAGAAGTTTGAAGTTTGGCAACAGCGCCCGCCTCATTTTTTGGTCACTAGTATAGGCTGCAATGTCTTAATGTTACCGATACTCGCAATCTTAAGGTTCCCGCACTGGGTGTCGCCAATGAAGAGCCATCAATCATGTTTTCCCCGGGAGTCGAACGAGAAACAAGAGATAACCAGCCCAGAAGCAAAAAAAATCTGATCTTCAGACGGGTCGTGACTTGTAGACGGCGGGAAACAAGCGAAAGTGGACACGATGTAAAAAACACATGGAGACGTTCCACATATGTCCCTCAACGGAGACTGTCAAAAATTCAATTTGAAATCCGGTTGTTTTTTTTCACTCTGAAATGGATGAAACCGGACAGACAGGGTTAAATGAACCGGGAAGTAAGGTTCAAATGATTTGCCAATCTCAACTTTCCCTGAAGTGGTCCAGTGTCTCGTTCCTTTGTGTGTGGAAACGCGTCTTGTTAGCGCGGTTTTGGTCCATATCACCGAAGAAATGTTTTGGGACAGATTGTACCGTAGCATCATCAGCATATATTGGTATACCGTTCTGTACTTCTTGCGAAAGAAATACATTTTCTTTCTGAATAGCTCCTGTGTTAGGTCAGACTAGATTTATTGCTGCCATATAATTTAATTGAGATGAGTAACAGTGAATTTACGAATTCCGGGTAAAAGAGTCACAAGATTTCCAGTCGATAGAGCACCTGACAACCACACCGGAGGCCCGAGTTCGAGTTCGTCGATTTTTCTATTAACCACAAGTGGTTGTCTGGCCCATAGCCAGAATTCGAGGGGGGGGGGGCTCATCCTCTATCAGCAGAGGCGTCGCCAAAATATTTGTAAGGGAGGCAGACCATTGTTAAAACTTGTTTGGCAGAATATTAATGACAATAATAGTTATTACCACGGTTATAATTGTTATTTTACAATAATAACTATTATAAGTTATTAAAAGTAAACCAATTTTAATCCAAATGTAAATGTTGTTATTATATAAGTGGAGAGACTGCTACTCGATCCACCGTATGAGTGACGTTTTCTTATATTTTGTACAGTTAGTGTAATGAAGATCATGGTTATTGTATTATGTTAAGTTTTACACATTCCGTTCAAAAAAAGACAAACTTAGGGGCAAATTTTACTCAAAGTTTATATTGTGTGATATTATTTGGATTAAATTGTAGAATATAAAATTTGCTGTTTGCTCTATTATACACTAAACTTTTTACGATCTAATGTTTAATCTTGCTACGGAAGTAAAATTATACTATACACTATTTCAATTAGACATTCGTAGGATTTCAGGGGGCTTCAGCCCCTTAGCCAGGCTACGTGCCTGGTTTAAGTCCATTTAATTCAAATAGAAACTGATGTTATAGGCAGGTTTAAATTTAAACTTTGATACATAATATAACGAATGGAAGAATTCTTTGATAAGGAAAGGTCCACTACCCTATGGCACAGCTGTAACCTTGTTACCTTGTTATAAAGAGGCTGGCCAGAGAACACAGGTTCAAATCTCGGCCTGGGGGCTCTATGTGAGTCCCCCTTCATCAGTTTCATCACATCCGAATCTTCGCGACTAGCCAAAAGTGGCAGGAAAGCAAAGTAAAATAAATGAACGAACCAAATTGAGCTATCTCTGGATGGAACTGTAGGTTCAGTCCCGTTTAGAATATATGAGCATGAAGTGGACTTAAGCCTATTTTAGTTTAACGAGGACTAATCTTTCAGCTTTATTAAATCATTCAAATAGTGTAAAGAACCCATTTTCTATTAATAGATGTTGTATAAGGGGATCCTCTTTTCCACATAGTACACCCTGGACTGCATTTTGCCGATTAGCGAGGCTCTGGCGTCTGAACTGCCATTATAATCCTCTGTAGAGCTTGTGTTGTGTGCTGTCCATCTGTGTGATTGTACCTTTATTTCCTCCTACCACCATTCATCCTCATCTTCGCGACTAGCAAACAATGGCAGAAAAGCGAAGTGAAATAAATGTATACATCAACTATTGATAGACGACGCTAGCGAGGGATCTATCGCAACTTTCTCCGATCTCCATTGCAGTGAAACTTCTCGGACAGCATTAGCGTGGGATATGGTGTACCCGTATCCCATATGCACTGGAGGTCGGTACTTCAGGAAGGAAAGTAAATCTTAGATCTGCTGGCCACTGCCCTTGCAGTTCTACTTTTTATGTACTCTTTCTCTTCTCTATGTCCCCTTCCGGGGAAAATATTTCTGGCAGCCACTGGATCTGACCTCGCTCATCTTCAGTTCCTTGGTCCAACTCCCTTAGGCACAAGGAAAGTCATCAACAGGAATCTTCATTTTTCGGTGGTTTTTTTTTTCCAAAATAGGTGTTATCGTAACGTTCCTGAAGGAACTGGGATCGAATCTTGGCAGCGTAGCCTATTCAGCACTCATGCTCAACAATGTCCTACTCGCTATTTATGGAGAGCTTAATGGTAACGTGCGAGAAGTGATAAATACACATGCGAATGGCAAAACACAACACTTGAGTTTTAGGACCTCAAAGACTGGACCAGCATGATGAAAAGGTATACCTGTCTGTCTGCTAGATGAGAAGTTCTATGGTGAAAAGTTGTACTCGAGACCGTCTGACTTGAGACTCACCCAATCGTCTGACTGACAATCGTCCCACTCGCTCGTACTGCCCAAAGCTCACTGACTGACCCCTCACTTCTCGTTCTTCCACTTATTTATTGCAATCGAATTTGCCTAAGCAATGCCGAGTCAATAACCTGTAGCTTCTTTCTCGATTACACCAAGGGTCCCGGGTTCGAATCCCGCTTGGGCTTGGTTGTTTATGAATGTCCATTCATCAATTTCATCCTTTCATCACTCACCCCATTTTCGCAAATTAGCCAAGAGGCACAAAACGCGAAGTAAAGTAAACCAAATCAATCGATCGATTACACCTATTTACATGTTTACACCGTTGGTGACCCGGTAAGCTTAGGCAATGACTGACTAGGGATTCCTTAGATATTTCCTGTCTGGAATACAACGGCTGGTGTCTGGGTTTTGGAGTTCTTCCATACTCATATTTTCCTATTATTTATGGATTGTTACGTTTTGCCCGAAAATTCGGGTTTTAATTTAAGCACATTTTTCTGCCAAGGCAGACAATGTTCCATTGTGCTTTCAAACTAGTATTTTAAATTGTGTCTCATGTCCTACGTCTGTTCGTGACAGTTTGTTCCTTTGGAAGCGATTTTTTAGGTAGTTTTTTTCCATTATCGATGTTACGGCTCTCGTATGACAGTAGGTGCGCCCTCGGTCTCCGCCAAAATCGGGCCACTTCGCTCGGTAACGCAAATCGTTCCGATAGAATGTGAAAATACGTGGGAACATTCATTTACATGTGCTTTCATGTAGCTGTCGGCATTATTCCTTGTGTAACATGTATTCTAGTTTCCTCTTGGATAAAATGTTGGGAAATGTGTGCGTTATAGTTTCATGCATAAATATTGTACAGTTTGTTTCTTAAGAGTATAACACAATAATGTTGGATTATCGTGGTTATTCTCGTTGTTTAATTTGTTGAAATTCGCGAGAAAGCCCACAATTCTAACCAAATCCGCGTTGTTTCGCGATTTCGAATGGGTGAAAAATTTGTTCGGAACATGCACACAGAACTCTAAATGTAATCAAGATTGATGCACTTTTAATGCATCAATTGACAGTTAAATGTGCAATTTTGTTATATTTTGTTACCTTTGTGAAGATTGTGTCTGGTCTTCTCAACTGTTGCCATTTAGTGCGTTACACGGAACACAATGTCATAAAAGTACCCTCTTATGCATTTCTGGGAGTATTTTGAAACACCAAAAGGTGCATCATTTGACGTTTATGCACATTAATGTGTTATTGGAGTCAACATATAATTGACACGTTTCGGGTTCTGTGTCTGTCGCTGCACATTCATTAACACTTTTTTGCACGAATTAACACTCTTGGGTGTTATGTTGCCTTTATGAATAATCAAGGTCCCTCCCTACTCATCATTCATTAAAGATGGTTCGGTCAACTCCTCAATCAATGATAATCTTCTCATTCAAACCAAAACTGGTTCGGAAATTGCGTAACAATGAGCACCTTAGCGTAGAGCATTTACGTCAGATATGTCATCTTGGCTTTTTCCAACACGTTCTTCGGAATCTTGACAAACAAGTTTTTCACTTTTTTTTTATAAAGATTGCTCAACTGATGTTCCCAAGTGTAATTTTCGATGGTCGTGCGTTAAGGAATTGGTGTAGGTCCTGAATTACGCATTGTCCTTGAAAGAAAATTAATTTATGGACCAGGACAATATTTAACGGAATCAGATGTGTTGCACGGTGTCAATTATGCCATTAAAGTCCAATAATTGACGTCAGGACACTTTTGGTAATTACTCAATAGGATAATTGGATGGTTTTCCAAGAATGTCCTCAACATGCACACACGTGAAAACAAAGTTCTGTTGAATCACTCATATCTACTGTTCTATTACTAGGACGTTTGATGTGTGAAACTAACATAAGAGTTGCGGACAGCGTATGTACAGTGGCGACAATTAGGGGGAGTGAGAGGGGGTCGTTGCCCCCCACTTTTGTCACTTTTGCCCCTGCACTATGCTAAAAAACCTTATCTACCAAGGGAAAGTAAACTGTCCTTGCCGTAGCCAGGCAGGGGCCAGGGGGACTCAGCCCCCCTGGTATCGTCGTTAGCACCCGGTCATTAGGTAAAAACTATTGTATAATTTGTTTGTAGTGACAAGTGAAAATGTAGACAGCGGATATTATGTGGTCATAACTTGATGAAAGGACAAATTCACAGAACTAAGATCACATTCCTTCATCTTGTTTATGAACTGAAGTTAAGTAGCGGAATGTACAGGGTGTCTACAAAGATTGATAGCGGTTTCATGATGTTACTGTACATGTATTATTGAACGTATCACGAAGTAACTTTGAGCCTCCCCGATGGCGCAGTGGTAGCGTCGTCTCCTTGTAATTAAGGAGTCCCGGGTTCGAAACCCGGTGGAGGCTCATAGTGGTTAGGATTCCACTTTAAACAGTAGGCCCAGTCCCGATTAGCCTTACTATGCATAAAGTGGACTTAAAACACCAACTCAAACAAACCAACAAACGAAGTAACTTTGCAGTTTTGTAGAGAAACTCCACTAGTTTTGTGACACATTACAAGTTTTGGGAGTTTTCTGTTCGCCGTGACGCCGTTGAGCATATTCGTGACTTTCCGGAACTCAATGCTTTTTGTGAAATCTCAAAATTTAGTTTACGGCCCTTTATTCGGCGAACAACCATTACAGAATACGAGTATCTTGACATGTTAGAGACAGACAGTGAGAACTTGATCCACCATTTGGATGGTCCTCCTCTCCCCAGTTCCATCACGATGTCCACAAAATCTTAACCACCAGAGTATCAAACCGATGGGTCAATCGTTGTGGAAATGATGATCAACAACTGCTGTCATTGCCTCACGGTGACTTTTTTGTCGCAGAATCACCAAGAGGTGACATATCGAACACTTGTACCGTGTCACAAAACTTGTTCAGTTTCTCTACAAAACTGTCATGTTACTTCACAATATGTTCAATAATACACGTACAGTAACATCGTGAAACTGCTTCAATCATTTGTAGACACCCTGTATTTAGTAGGTTGTATAGAGTTTAGAAAGTTCTTGCATAGCATGGCCGTAGCCAGCCTGGGCTTTCCCTGGTACTGACGTCAGCCCCCTTGATATTAGGTAAAACTATTTTGTATAATTTGTTTGCAGTGAAGAGTGAAAATGCAGACAGCAGATATTATTTTGCTCACAACTTGCTGAAGGATGAAATCACAGAACATAAACTTAATCTTGTTTATGAGCTGAAATCGAAGTAGCGGCAAGTATTTAGAAGATTCTCTAGACTACAGAATGTTCTTTCACAGTGGAGCTGGGCCTCCCCGATGGCGCAGTGGTAGCGTCGTCGCCTTGTAATCAAGGGGTCCCGGGTTTGTAGGTCCAGTCCCGAGTATCCTTAATGTGCATAAAATGGACTTAAAACACCAATTCAATCAATCAACCAACCACAGTGGAGCTTCTCTATCCGTACCTTTGCTGTCCCTGTTGCGGTCTCTCGTTTAGACAGAAATCTGTGACTTTGACGTCATCATCCACATTCCTTCCATAACTGCATCAAAGGTCAACAGTTTCTAAGTTTGGGAACGAAGGGAAGTTTTATTCCTTCAGCTGGGGGTGGAATGTACGGTAGGCACTATGATTGAATATTGTGCATTTTTTTTGTATGATATAAATACATAAGTAGTGTTTAGTATCTAATAAGAGATGTCAGTAGCAGTCAATTAACACTTCAAGAGATGATTTAGAACATAGCTAGAGAGAAATGTATTATTTGTGTGATATTTCTAAGTTTCATATTAACTTAATGACCCCCCAAACACACACACACCCAAATAATTTACCTTAATTTAACACTGTTAAACTTTTGAAAAATTAACTTGATTTACAAAGCCCCCCTGATAAACCGTGAGCCCCCCTGGAGATCAATTCTAGCTACGGGCCTGCCTTGTCCCTCAGTTTTGGCACTCCCCCCCCCACCCAGTTTTGGAACCCAATCGCCGCCACTGTAGCTTGTAATTATAATAATTCTTTACTGTTTGGTGCCCGATATTTTCATACTGCTGACTCCACCACAATGATAGACACAATTGGTACACAGTGTTATTTTTATTCTTTATAACGGAAATAAAGTTCATGTAGTTGGTATTCAAACAGAATAATCAAAGTAAGAACTGCATTATATGAAAAAATTGAGTGTAAAATACAAGAAGCACTTTATAATTTCAGAATCTACCATCTAATCAATCACGTAGTTCCAGTTTCCAAAATTCAAAGATATAGAGTTATGTGAGAGGTCGCACAACATAAAATTTACGAGTAAAATGGCAGTACACTAACGCTATGAAATGTGAAGAAAATAATGGAACACAGTTGTGCTGGATATGAGCTCATCTGGTGGAATAAGTAGCAAAGTCTCCCTATGTATATTATAACACCATTAAGCCTTGTTTCCATGATTATGAAAAACTAAATATGCTGACCAAGGCAGTAGATAATTTATTTTATTAAAAACATAAACTAAACGTAACGTTTCAACCTTCTAGCAAGGTCTTCTTCAGACTCTGTATCAAGTACAAAAGTAACAAGATACAAAAACAAGGCTAGAAGGTTGAAACGTTACGTTTAGTTTATGTTTTTAATAAAATAAATTACTGCCTTGGTCAGCATATTTAGTTTTTCCTATGTATATATATATTATTACTATTATTATTAATAATCATCAATTTGGAATAAATTTGTTTTTTTCAATAGTTTATAATAGTTATTATTGTATAATAACCATGAAAACCGTGATAATTATTATTGTTGTTATTCTTTCTACTGATCAAGTTTTATCAATGGCCTTGGAATAAATTTGTTTTTTCAATAGTTTATAATAGTTATTATTGTATAATAACCATGAAAACCGTGATAATTATTATTGTTGTTATTCTTTCTACTGATCAAGTTTTATCAATGGCCTGCCCCCCCCCCCCCCCCAACTGCTGGCAACGCCATGTATAAAGGATTTGATTAATATCTATAGACTAGTTCATATTTTACTATTTGCAGCCCGAGTACCACGAAATGACATTTTTTCATCTATAGGAACTTCAGTACTAATAGAATTCTCTTTTATTGGTTGTGTGATATGCTTTTCTAGTATATTATGATGTTAGTATGAGCAAAATTTTGGATACTCAGTGATGAATTATTGTTGCATGCCATTTTACGACAATAATTAGTAAAATTTGTATTAATAATATTTGAAAATATCTGTAACACTGTTCAATATTAATTATTTATTTCTGTGTGCCATCTAACGACGAGTAACAAATTAGATTATCAAAAAATAATTTTGAGAAACAATTATACTTCTAATGTAACCCTCTAAATTAGAGCAATCGATTTATTAATATAAGTTATTGAAAACTCTCAATAAGGAAATTTGTGTTCTCCTGCGATGTCCAATACCCACGACCTATACAAAGGACCACGAAATTATGTGGTCAGAGGAAAACACAGTGTTGCCACATATGGGAAAAGACAAGAATTGATGCTTCCTGCACCCTGTGCGGGACAAGTTCCGATTGTGCAATGACTTGTACAAGAGGATGAAGGCATTTAGGAAACTGCAAATGAGTGGGAAAAGTAAGTATTAATTTTGGAGAAACTTTGTTGCACGTTTGAAAGTTCCTGAAAGTATTAATTTGCGAAAAATTAGTTCGTAAAAAAGTAGGCAGCGAAAGTGACCGTAAAGTTGCGGTTTTCAAACTTTTTTTTTCCGGATGGAAAGCTTTCTGCACACATGCAGCAGGGTAGGAAAGAAAGTGAATAGTATTACCTTAGGGATGCAGTTGTGTAATTATAATGCTAAGAGCACCAAACATGAACCACATAACCTACTCATATAAACATAAATAGTTATGCAAAAAATATGTATTAAGTAATCAGTGTAAGCTTAGATTAGAAAATGCACGAATATAATATCAGAAGTGGAGGAGTGGTTAGCACAGCGGTCTACCATGTCAGGGGTCCCGAGTTCGAATGCCGGCCTGGGTATGTTTGTGAGTGTCCCTTCATCAATTTCATCACTCATCCTCATCTTCGTGATTAGCCGAAAGTAATAGAAAAACGAAGTAAAATTAACCAAATAAGTCAATGACATGGTAATGCACAGGAGAGATATATCTTGAAACAGGATTGGAAGGTTAGTTGTCCTGTACGCTTCCATCTCTCTTTAAAGAATCTCATACCGATGCCTTTCAAGTGTGTGTTTACATTTCAGACATACTGCGAGTGTAATGAATTTCCTCGTTGGTTAAACAGAACAAAGAATTCTCAAAATTATGCAAATACACTCTGGAAACCATTAGTCATACGACTGGTTAACAATACGTGCTCAATTGTTGCTGATACTTTGTTGGTTTTAGCCGTTTGGCTTGATGCAAACCACACCGTTGGGATTTCCTTGTCACCAGAGATGCCTCAGCAAATTCATCTACTTCAACAACTCGGTATGTAAACTCAAGCAGTGGATTGCGTGTCGCAGAACACATGAACGACCTTGAGGTGTTAGCACTACTAGCAGACAATCGGGATATAACCAAGTTATAGGACAATTATAATATAATACTATTGTGTAGTTTCAAACTGTTGAAGAGAGCAAGAGTTATCCTGTTCAACTCAGAACATCACGGTAGTGTGTACTCGCATGTTTCAGTTGTACGCACGATTTTTCATGTCTTTCGACACGGGCCCTTTACGGCCAAAGAAGAGATTTCCTATTTTCATATTTATCATGAATGTATGAGTCTTGTCTCATTATCACGAAAGCAGTCGAGAGAGTTCGTGACACCAATACATATCGTCTAAAAGTAACGTAATCCCATAGGTCTTCCGGGAGTTGAAATTATACGTTTGATTCCATCTTAGAAATTAGCTTACGTGTATTTTACGGTCTCAAATGGATTCGAACTAAAATATATTTTATTGTGACGATACTTAATTACTACTCTGATAAATGTGCTATTTCGGTGATACGAATTAACTAACTACTCAATACCACTTATACCTTTACAGCAGATATACTACAACTGCAACTCCAGTACCCTCTGTATATGCTAGAAAATGTAGTATCAGAAAGCAAAGTAAATGTCCTTCATAAGAAAGCAACCCCCACGTTTCTGTCATACTTAGATCACAAATCTTTCCCTGAAAATTGTTATGTAAAGTAGTAACAGTGAAAGTAAATGCCAAGGGCATTGTTAGTTCTGGTGTCCTGTTTAGTGATTGGTTTGCCTTTTTACATAGCTTTTTGTGCCATTTTTGGCTAATTTGCAAAGATTGGGATGATTGATGACATGATGAAATTGATGAAGGGACACTCACAAGGCAGACCCATGCCCAGCCGTGGATTCGAACCAGGGACCCCTTGTCGAACCACTCCGACAAGGAGGTCTGCTTCCGAGTGTGATTAAGTAACACAGAGTATTCTAAAGTGGTTGTATGTCTGTGCGAGATCGTGTGTCACATTTGTGGGCATTCGTAAAACAAACATTTTTAGAGAGAAAGAGATAAACTAAGAAAATAAAGGTGAAAACTAGAGAAGATTGAATAGAAAATATAGTAAAGAAGAGAGACTAAGAATAAATATATTTCAAGATGTATGAAGAAGGTGCAAAGTTAGAGGAAGAAAGAAACAGGGCAAAGGGAACAAACAAATTCAGAATTTTTCTGATCCAAAATGACCCACATTCACCCCGCAGGTGGGCATCCACGATTGTAGATCCTCCAAACCCAGTAACCAGTGTTCTACAAGATCGGTTAGGTTTCACGACTTCCATCACTGATTGTTCTCTCCATCTTATGGCGTGTTAAAACCCTTGTCGGTTCCCAGCTAAGCACCCATAAATATTCACCACAACATTCTCGGTGACATTCATATCGCCTGCAATTCATAAAGTAGCCAGAAGCGTGTGCCAAAATCATCCTCTCCCTAGTCGAATGTGTGTCTCAATGGCAGCCACTTCCTGATGCAGACTCCAGCTCTCGCATTACAAGTTTAGGGCCAGGAAGTGAAAAAGTACGATGACCAGCCTCACTGCACAAGGACAATTCCGATGGCGTTCGGCTGGGAATGGTTTGTGTCCGGAAGAAGCCTTGAGATCTTTGCGACGACAACAGGAAAGGAATTAGGAAAAAAAAAAGGATGCGGAAATTCTTTATCTCTGAAGATAGGAAGTGAGGCAATATGACCACGTGAAGAGCACATTATGGATGGTGGGGAGGAAACTGGTGGACATTTTGCACGATTGCACAAGATTCAATTTCTTGCATAGAGTCCTTTTCGGGGTCACGCCACACATAGGTTTCTCCTCCGAGATAGCAACGGTAGTCTGTGGACAATGGTCAGAGAAAACAGACCAGTTACCTCATTCTTTTACATCACCTTCCCGCAGCACCAATGCGAGGTGGATATCGGGTCCAGATTCTAATCTGTGAGCACAGCGTGATTCCAACTGGCATTGTGCATGATTTGCAAGAGTTGTTTTAGGCCATCGTAGCAGCCACTTTTCCTCCTAATTGACTGTATCGGCTGTCCCACAGGCTTTTAATCGGAACACTTCGGGCAATTTCGTTATTTCTCGAGTCCGTGATTGCATCCATCAATCAGCCTTCACGTATTACTGTCACTTCACACTAAAAAAGTGGTGTTAAGAGCGACACGTATAGCACTTCCAGAAGATCCACACCGCATTCTAGAACGTTTAACTTCGGTGGTGTTGATTACAACCAGTTATCTCCCCAAAATATGGTGTAGATCTCCTGGGACCATTACTGCCAGTGCTTTTAACACCATTTTTGTTCTCCACAGAGCACAAGCTACTTCACAACCCAGCCTATCGAACCATGTCTTCCTTACGGATGTCTTGAAGCCATAAAACTTGAATCCGAGAGTGATAGGTTTGATCAGGGATTCTCTGCGTTTGCCTGCATATTAGCAAATTACGATTCCGGCCGGGAGGAACTATAAGGGGCAAAGTCAATTCATCTAGAATTTGCAAAATTAAAAAAACTAATTTTTGTTATAGAATTGACAAAATCGCATGTAAATTTAGTTTTTTTTGTCGCTTTACTTTTGTTAAAAGCCGATAAACTTCGACTAGGGACCCTACTATGGCAACACTAATTCCGGGTATATATTTATTTTCCATAAGGGTAAACGAGGCATATTTTCCCCAATGTTAGTGTTGCCCCCTCAAAAAAAATCCTTCAGTTTGGAGTTAACATATTCCTGCAAAGTTCACATAAAAATTATTATGACAAAAAAATGTATGTGTGTGAATACAAAACTTAAGGTTAACTTTCATTTTCCAAGGGTGGTGTCCCACTTCCCCCTTCCGGACGTCCACGATTCAATATCTGCGGACTAGGGAGGGGGAGTATGTAAAGATGATTTTTCGCGTAGCAGAGACCACAGAAATGTCGCAGGAAATCAAATAGTTTTGCTTGGAAATAGTAAATTCTTATGTTTACATAAATCTGATTAATTTGTAATAATTCTTTTCCTGGCCAATTAGCATAATCAGGAAAACAGTTGCAATACAGTTTCTATACATTTCCTTTCCTGTACTACACATTAGTATTGAACAACAATAGAAATTATTTCAGTATTGTCGCTTCAATTTCCTATTTGCCTTAGCGCACAATAACGGAAACATTTTCAATCTACTTTAGCCCACAGTAATGCAAATGCTCCAATGTTGACGCCTCATTATCGCGTCGAAGTGGCAACGATTAGGGGGTAGAGGGGAATAGTTGACCCCCAGTTTTCGCCAATTTTGCCTCCGCACTATGCTTGCACCCCGGGTTTGGAACGCAATTGCCGCCACTGTCGCGTCGTATGCTAAACACACAACAATAGCGATGGTTCAATTTCCTCCTCTACGCCTTAGCAAACAACAATTAGTATTCTTCCAATACATGCATCTACTTCCTTCTGTTGCCACAGCACATGTTTCCAATAAGAGGCATCAATTCCTTTTGCATCGATGGAACATTACGAACCATTAAATTTCAGAGAAAAAATATTGTGCAAATTCCACAACAGTAGTTGACCTTGTGCATCCACAAGTTAAAAACCGTCTGCGAGAAGTGCTCAGGGTGCAGTGTAACCATCATGACCTTCTGGAATAATACCAGAAGACTGTTTCTCCATACTCCAAGGTTAGAGGTGGGTAAATACACTAATTGTGCCACTATCGGAAAGTGCTAAGGGCAGGGAATTGAAAACAAGTTCCATGCGGATCTGCTGTTAGTGTGAACAAAGTTGGGAACATCATTACCTTTCAATAGAGATCATATGCTAAACGCCTTGTAATCAAGGGGTCCCGGGTTCGATACCCGGCGGAGGTACATAGTGGTTCGAATCCTACTTTAAACTGTAGGTCCAGTCCCGATTAGCCTTTCTGTGCGTAAAGTGGACTTAAAAACAAACTTTTGAGGACACATTTTTTTTAACGCAACTGTTCGAATTATTTGAGGCTACTTAACTATGAATCATGTCCTGACATTTTCTTACCCTCGGCATCTGATGAAAGTTGAATAATTGCAGAAAGGTTATCACAGCACGCTACAACGTCAGGGGTGCCGGGTTCAAATCCCGGTCTGGACATTGATGTTCTTTTTGAGTGTCCCTTAATCAATTTCATCATATCACTCATCCTCATGTGTGCGATTAGCAGGAAAGCGGCAGAAAAGCGAAATAAAACAAATGAAATCAATCGGCCGAAGCTGGAATTGCGCCCTTAATTTGCCACGTGTTAGTTTTCCAGATGTTGATCAAGACGAGACTTAGCCGATTGTCGTTGACGTCTCGAAATGTAATGAATAAGCATATACTATACAGCCTGCCACTGGACACATTTGCCCATCTGTAGAAGTCATTAAAAGCCTATAACTTTTTAAAGTAAAGTTTCTCTGACAACAATGGATATTATTCCAACATAAGCTTCAATTTCCTCTTGTTTGCTTTGCCACATAACGGAAATCCTTCCAATGCAGACTTCAATCTCTTCTTGTCGCAACAGCAAAACCAATAACGGAAATGCTTGAATACTTCCAATGTAAAGTCGTCCACTTGTTTTGCATCGATGGAACATTAAGAGTCATTAAATCTGAGGGAAGTAAGAGTACTGTGCAAGTTCCACAACAACAGTTGACTTTGAGCATGTTTCTTGATTAACAAAATCGATTTTTTTTCTGGATGTAAGCAATAAGGCTTCAGAGAGTCACAACTGACACTATTACAATCATGATAAACATTTTTTTAAATCTTGCATATAAGTAATCCGGTAGGTTTCAGCTTAGTGTGTTTGAATGAGCAGCACAGTAAAATAAATTTGTATTAGGAGTGTTTTTCAAATATAATATCAAAGGGTGAAAAGGAAGTCTCGGACACACTTTGGTTCTCGTCAGGCACGTATTAGAAATTTATTTCGGGGGGGTCCGAACCCAGTGTCTCAGAAATAACTATGATAATAATAATAGTAATAAATAATATAAACATTTAAATTAAAGTAATTATATTACATTTAGATAATAATTAATAAATATTAAATTAATATTGTATTGCTATTATTACATTAATAGGTAAAAAACCAAGAATAGATATATCTAGCGTGTAGTTTTAAGACCGCTAAAATTTGTATTAAAGCAACTGCTCTGGCAAGGAAATTAATGTCAAATAGATAAAGAATTGAATATTTATTAAATAACAAGAAAGAATGTTAGATTCAGAAAAATGAAGTTTCAGATTAATAACTTTGGTGCTGTCGGAAATAAATAAACCTCGATTATACAGCAAATGGCAAACAAGTATATTTTCATTATTTAATGTTAGTACTTGGTAAGTCTTTCGGGGGGGGTCCGGAACCTTGGCCTTCGCCCCTAAATACGTCCTTGACAGTGCGGTAGGATAGTTTAGTGTCAAGCGACTTCTAATAAAATAATTATGTTGTTGTTATGCAACAAAAGATTTACTGTATTAAGTCAGTTTTTGTTGAGACACACACACTTCAAATTAATGTTAAATAAATTAATTATAAGAATTAAATATTTACTGCCTTCAAATAAATTTAAACAAATAACACATTTTCATTATTTCATTTTTGTATTTGTAAAGTCTTTCGGGGGATCCGGACCCCTGGAGCCCCCTAAATACGTCCTTGGTTCTCGTCTCAAGCTTGAATTGCCAGAAGAGACCGAGATTCGTCTCGTCTCCGCAGCATCTCAACTAACTGCAGGCTTTTATCCAATTTACATGAATGACGTAATGACTTAATTTTAAATATGATCTGCAGTCAGCACTCTTATCATTATTAACTTTCTTGGTAAAATGAAACTAGAGGAAGAACCTATTGTCACACTGAGCAGAGGTTAATGATTCTACATGGTGGACCATATGTCAGTTGACAAAAACATTTATGTCGTCTGACATCTGAGCCACTCTCAATTTTCAGTCTCACTGGTTCGGGTTCGAAGGAAGTTTTTCTTTTCCGGTGATATTAGAAGGGAACTACTTTTCCCAGGAAGTATCCTTCCGATTAACCTTTAGCCTTACCTACTCATCACCACAACACGCACAGACATCAGCATATCCGCAAAGATAAGTACTGTAGTTCCTAATCAATGTTCATCCACGGGTGAGTTTCAACGAACAGGCATGAGCATAGCTCGAGAAAGGGGGAGGAAGACTGGTCACGTACACTTTCACACGACGATCTGTCCGATACGCCAAAATCTGAGCAACGGCACCGCAAGGAAAGGTGAAATCAGGAGGTCAAGAAGGTCACGCTGTCCGTAGGCTAAGACGAAAGCATGTAATAAGGCGTATAAACACTATAACAACGGACTCTCCTTCGATTTTCCACTTTCCATCTCGCTAGCAAAAGCAGTAATACACAAGCACATTCGGAAAATAAGAATCCTGCTATTTTTTTATTAACATTTTGCAATTATTGTCGCTTCCCAGCGCTTGGGCCAAACTACCTGACATATACGTCGAAGATAGAACTTTCTTTTGTTGGTTGCGCAAGAAGAATCGACGATAGAGTATCCTGTTTCTGGATTGCACGCAGACATATACTGGCTAACCAAGACACATTTGGTTTCATGTTTACTTTGTACACGGTTAGGTTAATCACTACGGCATTTACGGTTTAAAATGATCAAATTGATTTCGGAAATTCTCGTTGACCAAAAAAACTATACCCTGTAGCAATATCCTGACTTTACATTACATTTAGGTTCTGGCATTACGCGAGCAGAAATTATGCAAAGAAAATCGGAATGTTAAGAAAAAAAATTTAAAAAATGAAAAATGAAATGAATTTAGCAAATACAGAAGTGACAAATGGTAATGATTAGGGAGCGGAAGTTGATGACCTAAAAATATAGGAATATGACCTATAGAATGTCCTAAAAATGAAAAAATTACCATTTAATTTGTTAGTTTCAGGTTAATAATTGAAATTAAAAGGAAATTAAACAAAATGCAATCTTGCTTTATTTAAAAAAAAAATTTAAAAAAGCACCAAATGATACGTACCACATGCACATTCAATTAATATATGCAACGAGGATTTCCAATGGAAACAACCGAATAATTTTAAAACAATTTAATGAAAAAGTCGTATACACTAAATTAATTGGTGTAAAATGCATTAATTTTCCAGTTTTCCCCAGACGGAAAAACTGGCCGTTTCCCCCGACAACAAAAACTGTCACCAGTTCAGCATTTCTTTTGCTTGTAAATTGCAATCCTGCGAGACATATATAGGCATATATTCACATTGGTGAAAAGACTCAAGAATATTACCAAAATGAAATAAGTGACAAAATATGACGAAACAATACACCGAATATTGCGAAAAATGACTGAAAAACGACGGAAAAATACCGAAAATGGGGAAAAATGACCTAAAACCTGAAAATTTGCAACAAAATGCAAAAAAAATGGACATTAAAATTACAATTTTTGGCTCTAGACGAAGTGTAATATTGTGTATATTTAGTGGGCATCGTGTCAGAGATGTCAGAAAAAAGATGGCATTTCATCAAATTCCGCTCCCTAGTAATGATACTGCCCCTTAATAGACAAACGAGAGAAGTGTTGCTACTTCAGTGAGTCTTTGATAAAATATACCCGGAATGATACAAAACCAAAGTTAACGAATAAAGTTGCTATATTTGTATTAACCTTCTCTGCTCTGCGGCTTCCGAAGTTGACAATTTAAACTTTGTCAACATATGTACGTTAAAAGTAAATATGACATCAAATTGATGGTGTAACTTGTAAGATACAACATTGTTTAGTCCCGATTTAATTTTTTTTATTTTGCGTCGCTTTTCTACCATTTTCGGCTAATAGCGACGATGAGTAATAATATGATGAAATTAAGAGGCACTCGCAAAGAACACCCATGCCCAGTTCGGGATTCGAACCTGGAGTCAAAGCGGGCTGTGATAACCACTGAGTCACAGATGTAATCTTGTGATATACAATGACCTTTACTATCCTTAAACTTTGCTTGCAAATTTTATATTATACACATATATCCAAATACACTAGTGTCCAAAATTAAAGCAACAAATAGAAATCCTTTCCTAGTGTGATTTTTTTGTTGATAAATTTGTCAAGTTTAACCTGTTGCTATCGTGAATTTTTTTGTTGATAGATCCTGCCAGGGGTTCCCACAGGGGGATTTATGGCGCAGGTTGCGGCATCGAGATTTTTTGGGGGGATTTTTTCCCTTCAAATAATATAAAATTCAACATTTATATCTTTTTCAAAATATATGTAAAAATTTTACACCTTAAATGCACCACATTTAATCCATTACATGAAGAAATGAAACTGTTTAGGGCATTATCGAAATGGTGGAGATATCGAACTAGTACATATTAGGCCTTATAATTGACTCGTGGGTTCTGAGGGGGATTCTGATTTAAACTTTGGGGGGACCGTATCCAACTCTAGGTCTTACATTATGGTTAGGACTTTAGTTAGAGGGGGATTGAGCATTAAATTGAAGAGGATATCCAATTCTTGTGTATTACTATTGTCTTAGACTATTGCGGATATTCTGGTGTGGAGACTGAGAATTAACTTTTTGGAGGAGGCAATATCCACTCTTCAATATCAACAGTAAGTCTAAAATTGGCTTGGAAATTTTGGTGGTAGGATTGAGTAATAAATTTAAAGGGGGAGATAGAAAGTTCTTGATAAAGTGTTACACAGTAGATTGTCAAGGGATTTCTGTAGTGGAGAGAGAATTCGAACATTACATTTTGGAGACTGTATTTAGCGATAAGGCATCCACACGTTTTCGACCCCGAATGTGCCAAAGGAAAAGCTGGAAAGGGAAAAGACTAAATATCTCGGGATCTTAAGAAAGTATTGACACCCTATTAAATTAATATTCTTCAAAGCCTGCAAAGAAATGGATGTAAAAATTTTCTTGCTCGCTTCGCTTGCAGTAGCTTCTTGCTACGATGTTTATTTCGAGCTTTAATGAGATGAATATGAAGTTTTTATACTAAATATGCATTAGAAGACAAGCGATATTCTCGCTTGATTTGGTGTTTTAAGTGAGCTTCATGCACTCCAAGGCTGATCGGGACTGAACCTACAGTTTAAAGTGGGATCCACGCGATATTCTCTATTATGAAAGATTTTAGGGGTGGTCTTGAGTGATGGGCACCTCTTTTAAGAGAGGAGGGGCAGATCAATTATGTTCAGTAAATCTAAGAAAAAAGTTACTTTCGGTAGACACGCTGTCGTAATTAAATATTTTGTGGGGATTACGATATGGTTTCAGGGCGCAAATGATATAATTTGGGGGAAACGCACGACATGATTTTGGGGGGTATGCGCCATTGGCCTTGGGGGGAATGGGCACCCCTGAATCCTGGCACATTAAGGTTAGTTTATTTTCTATCATAAACCAGTTGTCTATGACATCATAAATATTACTATCACCTGATGGTATTATGTGGTCAAATGGACACACGGGAAAGAATTTCAGTTTGTTGCTTTAATTTTGGACATTAGTATAGTTAAAAATGTGAAGTTCATTGTTAATATTCATTAATATAATTACTTCAATGTTTATATTACGAGTAAAGTAATAAAAAAATGTAGATACACAATGTCACCGGTAAATATTCTTGAATTTGTTCAACTTTTTTATCCCATTTCCTCTGACGGCTGTAATAGTCAAAAGTTTTGGCCCATGTTCCTAGCTTATTTTAAACAGCAGCAACTCGATATGGAAGAATTGCTGGACAATTTGCAGGGAAAGCTTGCGAAGTGGTGAAATTTTCGGTTACGACGCTCGATGATAAATGTGAGGCGATTTCAACAGTGGACGAAGCCGCATCTTCAGCCATTGAGACGCGCTTTCAGAATTACGTATACGCACAAATGCGTAATGTAACCTAACATGCTGCTCTTGTCGGGTTACGCAATGTAATGTTCCCTGTGATCGCTGCCCTGAAGAAAACGTCGCTACAATGCGGAAAACAAGAATTCCGATTTTAGGTCAAGTCTAAAATTTTTTCGCGATTCCATCACTTTCGTTTTTCTCTCTGGCCTCCATGTGTCCCGAATAATATCGAGCTCACGGCTACTGATCTGTCTGCTGGTGTTTCGGGATCCCGGGTTCGAATCCTCACCGTGATGAACAATTCGAATGGATATACCTGGTTTTCTGAGAGTCTAATTAACCGGGAAGGTTGTTACTTGACGGTCAATCATTGAACAATAGTGCCAGGATGTCCGATTCCACAGAAACAAAATTCCCTGACTTTTCCAGGTTTTCCATACAAAGGACCAAACTTATGCATACCAAATCATTTGAGCAATTAGCATATAGAAATACGCCTGGAAACAGGCCACTATAATTTAGCTAAATACACACATCCAAGTTTTATGTATTAACCCCCAAAAAATGCCACAAGAAAGTGGTAAATACCATAACTTATTGTTCAAAACACGATAGCTTTTCCTACAGTTATTGAATAAAATGTCCAACCATTGTTAAAACCCAGTATATGGAACAACAAATTTAGAAGTTATTTGTAGTCACTTTCTTTGTTCAAAAACCTACTTCTACTGCAACATTGATTTTTTCTAGAAAAGTTGTAACTTCGACTTTTCTAGAATTTCAAGATTGGTAGACAATTCTATGCACAGACACAAATACAGAAATAATCTAAGTTTTAAGGGTCGGTTGGCCGTTTGATCGACTCTAGCGAAGCTGTGTTCGAAATTTCACGTTTCGAAAAACCGCTACGATATTCCAAAATTTGAGAAATTACATCTGCTTAGGAATTCCTTCTAGAAAATTCTTTGTGTGGCTTGAGCCGCCCCCCGTGGCGGAGTAGTTAGCACATCGCGCTATGACGGCAGAAATCCCAAGTTCGAATCACGGCATGGGTATTTGCGAGTGTCCATTCATTATATCATCACTCATCCCCATCTTCGCGAAATAGCCAAAAGTGGAACAAAAACCGATGTAAAATAAAGCAAGTCAATGATTGAATGAACCAATCAATCGTATGGTTTAAGTTTGCTGTCGACCAGATAGATATTCGTAACAATTTAATAGGCACCAAACTATTGGGAATATCTAAACAACAGAGTAGCAAACACGAAAATTCAAGTGCTCTAGAAGAAATTGTAAGCAAATTAAATGTTTCAGTTTTTGGTATAAAGGAGAAGAAATTTCGAAAAGTGATTCGCTGCCAAAATACGAGTCTTAAAACTAAGAATCCTTCTCTATTAGCATCATTGCATACTTCAGTGGAGTGTGAGTTTATACCACATTACATCAACAGACAGTTTATTCCCGTCTTGGAAGAGAAACGCCTGGAATTGTCCAACCAACGAGCGGCAGACCTAAAAGTGAAACTACCTGCCATTAGCAAATTCCGTGGGGTGTAGTTACAAGCATGCGTGTAAAAAAAAAAACTAGTCATACAAGGTGGTCATTCTTCTTCCAAGTGAAGGTCAACTTTATACCACCTTGGCCAAATTCCAAGACGAAACAGTTTCCTATTTTTTACGCACGACGATTCGACAATACTTTCAAACAGTAAATGCAGAGTTGTGCAGCTAAGCTTGCAACTATCCTAAAATAATTAAATACGAGTATGTAGATCTCATTTCAAACAGCTACTAAGATTTGAAACTCTTCAACTACACTTTATTAACTATATATTCAGTAACTATGAGTATCATATACATTTAAGTTTCAATTTAGATACACATTTTTTAAGTATACATTAATATTGGTAAAATCAAGGCTCTCAAATGGAATTGAAAACTAGAAATTAAAGGAAGTCTGAACACATTATTTTGACACTTCTACATTGAATTAACATAATAAAATGTGTATACTCACGTCTTTTATTTTGTTTAAACTACTTTAACTACGGTTAACTAAAAAATATATTAGGCTAAAGATTATATTTTTAAATAAATAAATACTATAACTTTTACGTAAGTTGCCAATGATACAGACATATTAGGCTTTGAAGAACATCATCAACTCCTGTTCAAATAAAGTGGCACATTTTATAAGGTTGGACAGTTGAAGTATGTGTGCAACAGCAGAGTAAATTAAATGTGAATAAAATAACATGTGGTTTCAGGTAAACAAACACATTCCGTTATAGAAAAGAAAATTGAAAACGTGGCATATGGTGCAAGTAAAACAAAATATAAGATTTTCAAATATGCAAATTTCATAAAAGAAATTCCTCCACGGAGCAAACATATGTGAACATTAAGTTAAGAAAACCAAAGCAATTGCCACAAAGCACTGCAATATCTCTACGAACTTTATAGTGTTACGTCACAGTTAAAACTAGAGGTTACCGCCTTGTATTAAATGTTTGCGGTGTTTGGTTCGGTTATCAGCCGGTAAATCAACAAGGTCCCCGCGAATTAGCTCTTGCAAAGAGTTATGTGAAAGCCAACCACCAGCTATGAATAAGCAATTTTTCTTACGTTCATTTTGGAATATTGCCTCGGGAAATGTGTTTTAAAAGTAACTTTGTTGCAATTTTTCTGTTTTTCTTTTCGGTTATTTTACATACTTAAAATTCAAAATTACTGAAATTGTATTCCAAACAAGGTAATACATAAAACTCATGTTCAAACTATTTAAATAAAAAAATGTTATATGTACACGATAAGTCATGAAGTGAAAATATTATTTTGCATGAAATAATTAATTCAATGCAGCGTCAAAGTTCAATCAAAAGTAGCCTAAACAAAAGTGGAATTATGGTACAGAATATGTGATAGTAAAATAATCGTTTGATATTGAAGACCCAAATTTTATAATTGCCTATAATGAACGTCACACCAGTGGCACATCCTAAATTAAAAGAAATAATTTAGAAACTCATTAACCTCCCATAATTCATGGTTCAATTCAATATTATGCCTATTTCTCTTAAGTAATAATACGAAATATAAATTAATTGTTTATTAATATGTAATAATGCTTATATTGTGATTATATAGGACACCTGTAGTTCAGACTGAGGAACAAAAATATTTGATTTTCCAAGTCCTCTGAAAAATTTTGGATATGGGTCCTGCGTATATTGTATGCCCCAGGCCCCTCCTCGCTCCACTTACTGGAAATTAATAGACCCGTGTAAATCAGCCATTAGTAAAAATAAGCAAGCTTCTACGGACTTGGCAGTCAGGTTCTTTTGGTCTTTGCATTGGCGGAATTCTCTTTCCAGCGTCGAGTCACGGTACGAGGCATGTCTACGTCAAGGAGTTACCTGACACACATGTTTAGTTCACGTGTACTTCAGGTATTGTGCCTGAGTTTCCAATGGGGAAAGAACCTTGATAATTTTAGCAACAAACACGTGGAAGTCCGCGAACAAAGAACAAAAATGCTGGCAACGTCCGGAGAATTGAAAGCAGTTGTGCAAAGGTTAAAGGTACTACCTGGTTCAACCGATTCACATAAAATGGCCGATTTGAAACTTTTTTGGCGAGTCATGTTTGGACATTGAGCTTTGGGTGAATGGAAAGGTGAAACTTATAGTTGAAGTCCTAATACGAACGCCACTTTACTTCAAAGAAAGTTCCCAAAGATCAGTTTCTCTGACAAGCATATGTCAAGTCTACGTGGAGCCCAGTATATCCTCCCATCAAACCTTTCCCACCAATAGCATTCGTTTTAGGAACTGACAGTACTTGTCAAAGTCCACGTGGAGCAGAGGCGTCTCCTGAACGCATGCGGTGTATGCTGCGCATGTGTCAATTGTGTGAAAAAGGACAGTTTGCTCTGCGACGACATTATGAGCATTTCTACATTCTAATTTCTTCATATAGGAGAATTATTTTACACGAGAGCTCGCAACTAAGATTATATTACATTTCTTGGATCTCAAGTGACGCATGCGTCATTCTGGGAAAATAATTATTACTTTCTTTCACTTCAGAAAGCTATCTTCCTTTAAAGTACGTAGATTTCCCTACGAACTGAGAGGTAAAATTATTTGAGCTTCTCCAATGACCTTGAAAGAATTTGGGAGGTTCTCCAGAACCAACCGAACTGGTGGAAATAGCCACTACGTTACGAAACCAATTAACGTCATCAATGCAGTCAGTCCTCTGCCGTATGACGTAACTGACGTCAGATAATTGTTGCGTAATTATTATAGGGTGAAAATTGTTAATTGCGACTAACAAGTATTTCGCTGGAAACAAAAGACTTGCAATTAAATTGCAATCGTTTTGTCCAGAGAACATCACGAATATCACTTGTCTTGAGCAAAAAGGTCCAAAAGAATGCACAAATAGCAATTTATCTGCATCCGTGTAGAATATTATGAAACCTTGAGTTGCAGAATTTTTTGAGTAGAAAATGACTGCAAATATACTCTGAATTTTCAATTTTGCTTTGGATATGTTTATTTTACTTCGACGCTATTCTTCCACTTTTGGCAAATCACAAAGATGAGGATGAGTGATGATATTGATGAAACTGATGAAGGGACACTCAAAGAACACCCATGCCCAGGCCGCGATTCGAATCTGGAACCCCTGGCGGGTCTATTCTCTCTTGAATAAGGGTTAGCGTGCTGTCCTCTGAGTACAGGGGATCTTGCTATGAGTTACCAGGATGGTTCTGAGTCTTTGAGTGTATTGTTATCGTCTTTAGTACTGTCTTCCACTCTCCCCCTCTATCTTCCCTACCGTCCGTCTCCCACTATCTTCCCTACCGCCCGTCTCCCACTATCTTCCCTACCGCCCGTCTCCAACTATCTTCCCTACCATCCGTCTCCCACTACCTTCCCTACCGTCCGTCTCCCACTACCTTCCCTACCGTCCGTCTCCCACTACCTTCCCTACCGTCCGTCTCCCACTACCTTCCCTACCGTCCGTCTCCCACTATCTTCCCTACTGTCTGCCTCACTTTGTTTCTTCCCTACTGTGTCTCTCCCTTTTTCTCTGTCTGCCTTAGTGTGTGTGCCCCAGTGTGTATGTGTTTGTTTGTCCATGTGTCGGATAAGAGATTAATTTCTGAGAGTAAGTATCGTATGAAACACGCCGCATGCATAATAGTTCGTTTAACATTACTTTCAAATATAACATCGATTCACAACGTGAGTCAACAGAGTGCCGTAAGACGTTGACGGATTAGAAAGTTTAGCATTCGCCTTCGTGTGCCGTGAATTCATTATTAATATTTCAAAGCTAAGTAGCTGCCAGGTACACTGGAAGAACGGCGATGTCATGAAACAACAATCGTGTCTTTAGCTGATCTTGACCTTAGATTCACATGAACTTCTTAAGTCTTGAATTACATCACACTCTCGAACCCAGGCGCACGCTAGAACATGTTGGGGCAGTTCAGTGAAGTTGTAATTATAAAAAATTCTAACCTGTGGAATTGGGACAACTTTTTTTGTCTGTTATGAAACATTTCATTGATGAGAAAACATAAGTATGTAGGTCATACTGATTGAATTGAAACTTAAAAGACTCAATTGTCTTTACTTCCCATGATTATGTAAGCAAATTGTATCTCGGTATTAATTTATTAGAAAAGCTGTCTTCTATGTAGCAAAACAGAGTATGAACGTGATCGGACAAGCTTCTATATAAAAACCAAACGTGACCTAGACAATATTTCCCACATTTACAGCCCAAACAAGTTTCGAAAATGTGCAGTATTTACAACAATTTTATACTATGTAAGAACTTACATTGTATAGTCAATGACACTTCTGGGTTGTAACAATCCCATTGAAAGTTAATGGCATGGTTAACCAGAAGTGTCACTGACTGTACATAATGAGCGAGAGTATATTTGCTAAATTTATTGTCAAACTATTGCAGTTCAACACTGAAAATTTCAGAAGGAAACAAATTTTATTATGTATGTATTAAAATAAACTAAAGTTCCACGTGCACATTGCACCGTGACCCGAAACACATACAGCTGTGGATGTTGAGGTAGGGCCCTATACATTCTCGATCTCTGACATTGTTGGAGATGGTACGATCAGCATCACGCTCCGTCCGCCTCTACACTCCAGGGTTGCCCCAGGTACCCATTTGAGGTTGTGTGTACCCCAAAGCTACTTTATGCAGAGACAAAGGCGGAAAAATTCCGGCCGTAGATCGCCAATCCCGGGAATCGAACTCGTTCTCCCGCGTGGCAGTCAGACGTCTTATCGACTTCTGTCCTTTAAAGAAAATCCCTAATTGACAGTTTTCCCCACCTCAACATAGTATCAATTTAAATCGTTTTTGTACTTTTTCGTTCAGGACTTCAGGGCAGACAAACACCTACATCCATGTCTTGCCCGGGAATCAAACCCGGGACCTCTGTGCAGTAGCGCACTGCTAACCACTCCGACACGGGGTCGATATCATTATGTAGTGAAACTTGAAAATACAAGTAATGTATAACCTTATGTACAGGGTTGTGTGACAAATGTAGATGCCCTTACATGTAAACCTGATAAGTTAATAATGATTCTTATAAGTGCAATTTACGACAAAACATATTGTAATAATATTTCAGGTGTCGATGGAATATCCGGAAGTCGAACACAGGACTACTATACACGTGGTTTCACGTATCATCATCATCGTCATCAGATGAAAATTGGGCGTGTGAGAAGCTTAATACAGAAGCTGTTAACACTATCCAGTGTTAACAAGGTTTGGGTAATTGTTAAACTGGTATTAGGCATAATTGTGGAATAGGCAATGTTGAACAATGCAACGAACAGCAAATGGTACATCAATGTGCAAGGGGTCAACACGTGTGCTCTACCAAGCCCTACTGAACGCTCGGTGCAGTGGCCCCACATCTTGGGACGCAAAGATGAATGGAATCTTGACAAGGTCACGTCCAACTGTGATGCCGACAGAATCTTAATCAAGGTGCCGACGGAAAGAAATGACTCTCGATGTTCTGCAGCCTTAAAACAGTTCGGGGAAACAATAGGAATCCGTTGCACATGTCTCTATGCGTTGGTGATTGTGTCAAAATTGTCTTGGCTGTTGATACACTGCT
This sequence comes from Lepisma saccharinum, assembly GCF_977018435.1. Lineage (NCBI taxonomy): Eukaryota > Metazoa > Arthropoda > Insecta > Zygentoma > Lepismatidae > Lepisma > Lepisma saccharinum. The sequence continues at coordinate 105,974,989 of NC_139232.1, forward strand.
GAGCAGTAGCAGAGGGCCTCCTTCCACTCTAGACATCTGAAAAGACGATCACCTCCTACTAACATCTACTTCTTTCTTTCTCCCCTCTTTCTTCCCTTCTCATTCTCTCCTTCCCTTCTCTCTCTCTCTCTCCTTTTTCTTCCCTTCTCTCTCTCTCTCCCTTTTCTTCCCTTCTCTCTCTCTCTCCCTTTTCTTCCCTTCCCCCTCTCTCTCTCCTTGTTCTTCCTTTCTCTCTCTCCTTTTTCTTCCTCTCTCTCTCTCTCCTTTTTCTTCCTCTCTCTCTCTCTCCTTTTTCTTCTAAGCGATTAATCTTTACCAAGAGACTAAAAATTTTAATTAATTCCTCTACTTTGGAGTCTAAAAGCACAAACATCCATTTGGCATTGAAATTAAGCAATTAAAATATCCAATTAACAAAGTGTATGGTGATTCCTCTTATGGACCTTGTAAATGAGAACTGAAGAAAATCTTACTCCTAGACAATGTCGTTAATATGATATTATGCTGTAGGAACGATCGATATAGTTCGTTGTTATGCATATTTTAGTCAAAACTGTGTTACTTCTGCTTGAATTTGCCTGTAACTCCTCCTTATGCAAGTATAGGTTAATTGGGACTGGACTTACAGTTTAAAGAGGGATTCGAACCACTGTGCCTCCATCGGGTATCGAACCCGGAACCCTCTTATTACGAGGCGACGACGTTACCACAGCGCCATTTTGGACACCCTCCAAAGTTACTTCCGTTTTGCACTTAGGCTACTACACATCCGAAAGCTATGGAAGGGATAAGATGACCGTAACTGAGTCTTGCTTATTTAATGTCACTCTTGTTCAATCGCGACGTTGATGATGAATAGTGGTTATGCGAAATTGATAGACCGCAAATGGAAAAAAACTAGTGTTGCCCACGAGATGAGACTTTGGTCTGTCTCGTCTCTCGCATGTAAAATATTCGTTTATCCAATCTCGTGAGCAAAACTATGCATCTGACACAAAAACTACAGTGTCACATCTAAATAGAACACTATGCTGTATGTTACAGAATAGCAAGTGTTAGTTACCTAAATTTTAAGTAGAATGTATAATCACGGCAAGGCTTCGCAATAATTAGAAGTTTAACAAATCCATTCCAGTTTAAGTCTTCAAGCACTGTATGGCGATATTGGATAAGAAAATAAACTTTGGAAGGCAGAAAGTATCAAAATGCAAGAGATTAGAGCTTGTTTCCACTCTAAATTCTAGTTTCGATCGTACAGCAGCGCGCCAAACAATAATTGTGAGATAAATTGCCCATCATTAACTTCGCATATTGGCTCCGCCGTTGTTAACTTTTGTTTTCCTTAAGTTGCTCGAGACCGAACGATAGAAAACCTGTTTCAGACGAACGAGAGGGAAAGTGGATTCAGGAGGGAAGCACAGAAAAGTCTTTCTGTACGGGAACTGGAGTAAAATCATCACATTTCGTTGTGGATTCTATCTACAGTGAGAACCGTTGGGGTCTGCAAACATATGCACGAGCAGCTGTTAATCGTCCAACGGTGGGAAAATCCGCAAACGTTTTGCAACCAAGGATTCGTAAATACGCACAAGTATTTTGCATCGAAATACGCACCATCTGGACAAAATATAAACACTGGAACAAAATGAAAACAAAACTATAGTGTTGTTTTAAACAGCACTATCTGGGGTTTTTCCCCCCGAGTTCCAAATAATCGTGTAAAACTAATAAGAATTTTTATTTAGGTCAGCGAGCTATTATTCGCGATCCTGAGATTGGTGATGATGAATTGTTGAACGCATCTCCGAGGTACGCGCTCGAAGAGTGCGTTACGCAACACGCAATCGTCGTGAACTGGGAAGGTAGACCAGACCGCCTGGAGCCGTTATGTAAACAATGCAGTGGGTGGGTAGGAGGAAAGCGCTTTCGTGTTTTTCGGGCTTTCTAAAATCCGCGCAAACTGGTCATCGCTCCAGCTGCTTGATTCAAGCTCTACCTTAGGAAACAGATTAAAGAACAGCCGCTCTCCGTGACGGAATGGTTAGCACAGCGCGCTACGACGCCAGGGTTCCCGAGTTCAAATCCTGGCATGGGTGTTATGTGTGTGTCCGTTCATCAATTTCATCATATCATCCCTCATCGTCGCGATAAGCCAAACTTTGAAAAAAATCGACACTAAATCGAGAAAGTTTTGAGAGGTAACTAGAAAGAGGTGAAAAATCAGAAAACACAAGGAGGCAAAAGAGAACAGAGGAAGGGAAGAGAAGTGACAAAAAGGAGAAGCAGGAGCGAAAGGAATAGGAAATAGACGCAGAATGAGAGACAAAGGGAAAGGTGTAGAGAGAGAGTCTGGCAGAGACAGAATTGAACAGAGATTGAGAAAAGGCAGTCAGACAGAGACAATGAAGGAAAACACATAAGGGACAGTGAAAAAGAAAAGGAGAGGACACACATTGTGATAGTGGGAGTTAAAAGCCAGGCAGGGAAATTAAGATAATGCCAGAGGAGATAAGACAAAGAATAATAAGAAACAAAGAGGAAAACTAGGAGTTTGAGAGAGAGAAAGAGAGATTAGACGGAACAATCTGCTGATGCAAGTCTATGTCTATGGGCGTCGCAAGAAAATTTTTAACGGGAAAGGTGGTCAGGCACAGGCAAAACTAATTCTATGAACAATAGTAATGATCATTACAACTATTATACACTGATAGATTTAAATCAATTTAACCCTAATTATTTATTACTGTTATTATTATATCCTTGGGGAGACGATTCTACTCAATCCACCAGATGGGTGAACCAGCACAACTGCTTTCATTATATATTTTTTTACATTAGTGTACTGATACGTATGTTCTGTTATTCAATTTTGTTATTAAATTTTACACACACTGTTCAAGAAAAAGTTTTAAAAGTTTTGGAAAATATTACTCACATTTTACTAATTTTTGTAATTTTTAAATTTGTGGAACCATTTATTCTTAGCATTAAATGGTATAATATGAAAATATAACCAGTTTTCTTGTACTTTACAATCTAATGCAGTTTTGATTATTCTGTTCCAATAGTTTCTAATCAACTGGACATTGTTATTGACAATAAAACTAAACTTTTTGCTCTTTTTGTAACTTAATGAACCATACAAATTTCTATGATTACGTCAGCACCCAGACAACCAAAATTAGCATGTGGGTCGTACCGTTCATTGCAGAGTACCGTTAAACGCAAAAATACAGAGTCACGATGACTCAAAGCGTCTCAATTCAGAATATATCGCAGACTGAGGACAAACGAAAGGGAATTGCATAAGTGATAAAGAGTCATTACACTCGCAACAAAAATACAAGGAAGCGACCTTGATGTTACCTAAGTGAGCTGCATCGCTTTCAAGCAGCATAAACCCTTCGCTCTTCTTTTCCTGCTCAGTTTGCTCGCTGTCGCACGTGCGGACAAGTGTTTGCAATCCTGTAACACGATCTTCACATTGAAAATGCCTTTGTCACTCGAAGCAGACTTCGCTTCCAAGATGCTTTCTCCAGCAGACAAGAAATCCGAAACACTTTCTCTAATTGGACATCTACGACCAACCTAAACATTGCATAGCTGTATATTTTTGCAACGTTAATTATATATACTCTGAAGGAAAGAAGACCACGGCAACCAATCAGTGACGTAATGACAAAGTCATCACTTATATGAACTTGAACATATGCGACACAAACGCCTTGATCTTGAGTTGAAATGGGTTTTTCGACCCAGTTTATGTAAGTCTTTATTGTATATGTAACATCAGATTGATTTTTTGTTTGGATTTTTCTTATTTCTGCCACTTTTGACAAAATCGCGACGAAAAGGATGAGTGATATGATGAAATTGAAGGGATACGCACACTTATTCCCAGACCGGGATTCGAACCCGGAACCTCTGGTGCGATAACCACTCCGAATCATAGTTGAGTTTTCAAGTCCACTTTATACACATAAAAGCTAATCTGGACTGGACCTACAGTTTAAAGTTGGATCCGAACCACTATGTGCCTCCACCGGGTAACGAACCCAGGATACCTTGATTACAAGGCGACGACGTTACCACTAAGCCATCAGGGAGGCCCAGCAATATAGTGAATAGCCGGACCCCATGGCTGAGTGGTTAGCACATCGCGCTGCGACGTCAGGGGTCCCGGGTTCGAATCCCGCTCGGGCATGGTTGTTTGTAAAATGTCCATTCATCAATTTCATCATTTCATCACTCATCCCCATCTTCGCAAATTAGCCAAGAGGCACAAACTGTGAAGTAAAATAAAACAAATCAATCAATATAGTGAACAGGAAGATTAAATCTAGTGATCATACTATTGATGGGGTTAGTTAATTTGGTGAAAAGAGGGTACTTGAGTATGATACAGACTACCTCAAACATCTCCGCTTTTGCTGAAGGTCAGGCGTTCAATTTAACGCCTTTTTTGCTTGTTTGTTAGGTTAGGTTTTGCATGTGGCGATCGGCGGTGGCTGCGTCTGGTGTCGACGCTTTCAATGAGCTTCTCTGTGATATAGCTGACTTTTTGGAATCACAATTAACAAAAGTATGAGTTATATATTGTAAACTTTCAAATACAGTGTTCCTATTATGTCCGTAAGTGTTTCTTTTGCTTTCCCAGAAAACAGACAGTTTGAAATCAGGTAGTCAGTATAATACTAAAGTACCGAAAAGAGTTCTGTACATGAACGCACATTTTGTTAATATTGCAACAGAAAGGAACTAATATTTGTCTATCCTAGAGATTCATATTGAAAGTCATTAAAGATAATCACTCCTTACACACTCATGGTTATGGATTAGGTAAGTTGACGAAGAAACTCACACCACAGGGAAATATCCAGGCCGAGTCTAACACTCGACAAACTCTGGTACAGAAGCGCCAGGATGAACGATAACAGTAATCAAACCCAGAGCCCCTGACTTACTACAGCCTTAGACTCATCACGTCAACGCCAGTCACCGAGCGCTTTGAGGCCTTATCCTACACCCGAAAGTTCCGGGTGCGAGTCCCGGCTGCGATACTCCAATGAATCTTCCTTGCTTAGCGTATCGATTGGGCAGAGATGTACTGAGTGGCAAAATACAAACAGACCAGACAAAGGATAGTGAATCGTAATCCAAAAAGAAAGTTATCTTAGTAAGTTAACCACCTCCATAAAGTTAAGAGATTTACGATTCTCTTAAGGTATGAAAATATGTCCTTGACCTTCATTTACAATAGCACACAACAATACTAACGTGATAAACATGAAAATACCTGCCCTGTTTACTGCGAAAATATTCCACTCTTGTAAATATATGTTCATGTAGGTTTCCGTCTTGTAATTGACAGGTATGAATTTGTACGAAAAACAACTTTTAAATCAAAGTTCACAGGGATTTAATTTTCGATTTTGATTAAGTTAATCGGAACGATCATGAATGGCGAGTTGACCTCGAAATCAAACACGATGAAACACTTGTCTTACTCCGGATCGTGTGCGTCGGGATGGGGCGGGGGGAGGGGGGTCGAACAGGTCCGTCGATTTGTAAATTGGCATCGTTCATTTTAAGTTACAAAAATATCAGAATGCTTAATTTTTATTGTTAATAATGGAAATAAAATTCAGTTAGTTATTATTCGAATAGAATAACGATAGCGAAAAATGTGTTACAGCTAAAAAAAATTGAGTGCAAAATAAAGAAACCAGTTTATGTTTTCATATTTGAAACAAAGAGCACAGTTCTCAAAATTTCAAAACAGTTTTATGCGAGAGGTCACACGACATAAACACTATGACTAAAATTTCTCCCCAACTTTTAAGCTTCTCTTGAACAAGTTGTGTGAAACATAATAAAATAGAGTAACTATGAATTTCAATGCACTAACTGTATGAAATGTTTAAAATAATAAGAAAATACTAGTGCTCATCTGGTAGATCGAATAGAAAAAGTTCCCTCAAGAATATAATAATAATTTTCAATAAAATTAGTTTATTTTAATGAGTTTTTAATAGTCATTCTATAATTATAATCATCAGCATAATTATTTTTTATTATTAAGTTTTATACCCCCCAAAAAATTTCTGGCGACGCCCATGTCCAAATTTCAAAGCTAGGGCCTCTGGTCAAAACTTGATATTCTATGTTACCTTTGATCAGTGCGTTGAAGTCTCAATATCTTTTCTCAACTTTGTTTTTTTTTCATCTAAAATATTGCTGTACGCCAAGGTAATCACAGAAATACATCGGATTAGTAGTGGTAATGAGGAATAAGGCTTCAGTTTAACCTACAGCACCAATACGTGTCCATAAAATTGACAAAATCAGTTAAAAACAGTTATCAAATATTTTGCGCAGCTAAGACGCTCATAAAATTTGAAGTTTTCGTTAAGAGATTGTTGTGAGGTGAATTTGTTACTTGTGCTTTGAAAACGAACCCGTGTTTCCAGTTTCCTCCAAACATACGAGCATCGCAAACAAGGTCTTGCAAGTTTATCGGAGAGTTGAAAGTTGGACTTCGACTGGAAGCTTATCACGGTGTTGTTTGGGCTGCATCTAATTTAAGCTTGTATGCGTGGAATGTACACAAACAGTAGTAGGGACTGTCTAGTGGCAAGGCTTTTGTAGCCTTATCTTTCTGAACTTTTCCTGTAGTACATCTCTCGTCAAAAATTTAAAATTCTTTCTACGATATCACGGCACACCGAAAGTTACAATGGTTGAATGGCTTATCAAATATATAAGTAACTGTTGTTGATGTGGATGTTTGCATAAACTTCGTTCTTTGTTATTGTTTCGCGCAAAGCATGACAAAGAATAATGTTTTCTTGCACGTAATTTGAACTTAATATTTGTAGCTTACAAGCAGTCTATTAAGAACTTATCAGGACAGTTCTTTGATGTTGTTCATCAATGGGTAAAAAAGGTAGATTTGTTAGTTTTTTTTGTATAATGGGTTAGGCCGTTGCAGTGAGGTCTTGTTATGTATTCTAGTACAAAGTGTTTGTGGCTGGATATTTAACGTAGCTTTTTTTGCCTCATTCGGTAATCGCGACGATGAGGATTCAATGATTATTAGATGAAAACTCGAAATATATCAATCGAGGTTCATGCTCCAAAAGTGTAATTGTGTCTAATCTGTTCAGTTGCAATTTTTAATTCATCACACGCACGGAACAATGCCCGATAATAGCGCCCTTCTATGTATTTTTGTATGTATTTTGACACACAAAAGTGCAGAAGCTTATGAACTTGGATGTATTACTGGTGTCAAAAATTAGACAAATTTGTGTAAATTTACGCAAAGGAACGTCTCTCTACTGGTAAAGATCCGATTCACAAACCTGAGTGGAACATTTCCAACTTTTCACCTGTCTGGACACTAAGACGACAGCATATGGCTATTCGAAAATGTCCATCCTCAATTATGTAATATGAATTCTATGCTTGTAGCTAAGATTTTACTACCCATCTCCTTGATATGTATACGATCGCGACGATGAGGAAGAACGGTGAAATATCTGACAAAGACCAATAAGAAATTACATGCTTACTTTGGGTTCCGACCGATAACTCTGCTACGAAGCACGTTACGCTACCCACTACACCACGGAGGCTGTTGCTCGGGGATGTAACTCTCGGGAGTGTCACTAAATGGCAAATTCCATACGTCATTGTCGGTTGAAGTTACTTTACGAATATTTTTATAGTGTCGAAGGCTACTGGGTTGTCTACAATAGCAATGTCAAGATTTGGTTCAGGTATTAGCATATATGAAACTAAGGTTAATGTACAACCACGTAATAAATTACACGAATCCTGACTGCCATTTGAGGTTTTCAAAAGAACCACGAACTGCATGAGCATGTTCGTGCATGCAATGAATCATCTTGAACAATTGCTTTGTTTTCGCTTTCATCACTGAATACTTTGGAGCATTCATAAATCAAGTCGTCCATAATATACGAGGTTTAAACGTCATTGTACTACGCAGTAGTTGCAGCTTCTTGAAAGAGTATTTTCGAAAATGTACTGATGCAAAAAAAAATTATGCAAAATTTAAATTTACAATATTTGTGTTTAAAGGAAGTAATTACAAATTGTAATCCAAAGACAGTGCCTTGCGAGTGTTTTTCCATTTGTGACGATAAGAATTGTTTGTGAACTGATCACAGAGTAAATGGGGCCTTACCCGTTGGTGTAGCGCTAATGTTGTAATCAAGGACTCCAGAGTCCGAATCCTGCCACAGTGGTTCGGACCCTAATTTAAACTGTAGGTCCACTTCCGATTACCCTATCTCAGTACAATGTGGACTTAAAAGCAAGCTTTTTGACATTGGGTAAATGTTAAGTAACATCCACGTTACATCGCATTGATTTAAATTTATATTTTTAGGGTTATTTAATTTAGCTTTTCTACATCTTTCGCGACGATGATGGTGAGTGATAAGGTCAGGTCGGGACCCGAATGCGGAACCATTCAACACGCTCGGCCTTTAGATTTTTTGGATCTGTAGTATGTGTACGTTGGGCACACGAATCTAAAAATGGACCTACATGCTGGGAATCTAACAGATACTCATTGATTACAAAGCACTGGGTTCGCATCTGAATACACCACTCACTTGAGTCGTCGTGGTTAGCTTTGCGGGAGAAATACGCGGCGGAAATAGAGCAACTAGACACCACGCTACGATTTGACAGCCGTCAAAGTATAAAGTCGATCAGGTTCACAATCGAACAAATACACATTCGCATACGGAACACGATTTGACCTTTCAAAATACGATTCTAGAAGCAATACACCTTGAGTACCACGCACGCACTAATTGATATATATGCGTATGTGAGTGTGTGCAGAAGACGGATGTCCTTGTTCCGCATACTTGCAAGGCGAACTTGTAAGACACTACTAATGTGTTTTTTCTTAAAAGTCCAGAACCTTATTCCAATGCCAACTGCTTTTGCGGCGGGTAAACAAGGTGTCTTGCACCCTTCTGCTGTTTACGACAACCACCACTATATCACATTATGGAAAGAAAGAACTTTTGTGTTAAGTTGCTGTCGCAGAATCCAAAAACTGGAAGAAAATTGGGCACCACACTTGTCACCACAACACAACCAGAAAGTTTATTAGAAGCCAATACTCACTTCTGTTCTTCTTCTGTTCGCCGCCGTCAGCTTTGTGCTTGCTGTAACTGCTGGCAATGTCTTTCAGAAACATCTTCTTGGCCACTTTTGCACATGCCTTGCAGTTTGGAAAGCTGCAGTAGCAGCTGAGCTTCGGCGCACACGTCTTCATATTGCCAAAGTCAGGAGAGGTCTGTCCGCACTGACACAGGTTCTGTGAGATTGTGAGGAAGGTCAGTCTGCAACCTCCAGTAGGTATCGCTGCTGGGTTTCCCACCAGCAGCGAACAGCAGCGCGCGTAAAAGAAAAAAAAACATCAACAGATCGCACGAGACTTCGAGGAACGTTCTTGGTAGGTGGTGCCTTCGACTTTAAGGGAAAACCAATGAATTCTCGAGTTTGTGGAACAATAACTCCCCCATCTTTTTCTTAATGTTGTTAATGTACCTCTTCCCCCTTCCGCTTTTCACAACGCCCTCCCCTCAATTTCTTCCACATTGAAGGTCTGCCCAGCCCAGCGACTACTTTCACCTCATCCTTCCAGCAGTTTTTTTCTGTCACCATGGCATCCTCACGATCTTTGCTGACCGCCTGTGTTCTGTGACGTCAAAGAGGCGAGGAAACACCATTTTTTTGCGTCCAAGAACTCGTACGTCGACCGTGCAAGATGTTGAAAAAATGGGAACATCTCTAGAACCTGTTTTGTTCGTATAAAAATGAAATATCCACAAGGTATATGGTCTATATTAAGTGCGAGAATTTAAAATGGCCAGTGGAAAGCATGCGTAATTGTGATTCGCCATTGTTGAAGGCGCTTCGGTGGCCAAGCGCATTGGGTGTCTGGGTTCCAGACCTTGACATCAGTGAGGGGCTCAGCGGTGGGCAAAATATTATCTGTGGACTCTTGCTTCGGTGCTCATGGCTACGAATATTTTCTCATTCTCTTCTGTCTCCTTCCTTTGTGTTTCTCCATCTCTATCTATCTTTCGTTCTGTTTCTTCCATCTTCTGTTTCTCTATCTAGTTTTTTTTATTTGTTCCTGTCTTTCCTTCATTCTATCTTTCATCCTCTATTTCTCCATGCGTTTCTCTCTATCTTTTTCCGTTCCTCTATCTCGTTCTTTCTTTGTTCCACACTATCTTCCATCCTCTATTTCTCCATTCCATTCTTTCTTTCTATCTGCCAACATTTATTTCTCCATCTCTTACTTTCTATGTATTCGTCTTCCTCTATTTTCTCTTCTTCTGATTCTATCTCCCTCTCTTTACTTATTTTTGTATCTCTTCTTTGGTTCTTCCTCTCTCCTTCTTTCTGTCTCCCATCCTCTATTTTGTTCCTCTTTCCTTCTTTCTATCTTCAATCCTTTATTTTCCATGGCATCCTTTCTTACTGCCTTCCATTATCTGTTTCTCCATTTCTCTTTCTCTCTACATTATTGTTTCTCATTCTCAGTGGTTCCCAACCTTCGTGAGCCCGCGGCCCTGTAAATTCGTTATATAAAAGTCGATTCCCTGATCCCAATAAGTTTACTCGTAAACAGCTTTCAAATTTTTGTAACGTTATTCGTTAATGAATTCAAAAACCCTTGAAATTTAATATTAATAAATTAATTATTGCATAACCATAGATAGCATTAGTTCGATTATTGATTGATTTGTTGTTTTAAGTCCACTTTATGCATAGAAAGGCTAATCGGGACTGGACCTACGGTTTGAAGTGGGATCCGAACCACTGTGCCATGTGCTTCCGCCGGTTATCAAACCCGTGACCCGTTGATTACAAGGCGACGACGTTACCACTACGCCACCTGGAAGGTCCTATTAGTTCTAAGCTTTTTGACAAATATAAAATTTGGTTTACATTAGTTGACAACACCTGGAACCAATGGAACCTTTAGTTTCCTCTGGCGAATATCATTAAATTAATTTTGTAAGTGCTGATTTTTCATTGGCATGCTCTATTTAGGACACCGGAAAATTCCAATTTATCAGCCTATGTCAACTTCAATATATTTGTTGATGCAAATTGCTGCGTAAACTAAGTCGACCATGGTGCCTTCCCATCAACCTCCAAATTTGAAGGCAGGAAGGAACGCCCGGTTAGATCGTTCTCGCGGCACTGCGGTTGAGCAACAACTCTCTATCTAGTTATTTTGTCTTCTATTTATCTCTTTCCGTCTTCCATCCTTTGTTTCTACAACTCTTTTTATCTTCCTATGTTTCTGTATCACTTTCTCGCTTCATTTCTTTCTTTATTTCTTTCTTCTGTTTCTTCCTAACTTTCATTCTCTTTCTCCATGTCTTTCTTTCTTTCTATCTTCCAGTCTTTGTTTCTCCATTTTATTCTATCTTTCTCTTTCTTTCTTTTTTCTTGTTTCTCTACCTCGTTCTATTTTCCTGTTTCTCTCATTTCTTCTTTCTGTCTTCCAAACTGTCCATCTTCAACCTTATTCACGTTGCAATTTTAATTTTTGTCATTTAGCGTCGCTTTTCTGCCACTTTTTGCTGATCGCAACGATGAGGATGAGTAATGATATGATGAAATTGATGAATCGACTCTCACAAAGAACACCAATGCCCAGACCGGCATTCGAATCAGGGAACCCTGTGCTAACCACATTCTCCACGGAGGTCGGCTTCACGTTGCGATTAACCACGACCGTACAAAAAAGCGACGTGAAGTAACTGAACCAGACTCAACCAACGAAAGAGTGAGAACAAATCAATTGGAATTACACCCCGAATCTTTTTTGCATTGTTGCTCTTTATAATGAGACCAACAATTGGCATATACAGTATCCTGCCACAATGGGCAAGGTCCTCCGACGACAAAAACTGGACAAGCAGCTCGTTCCATTGGCAATCAAGGACTTTGAGTGGAACTTATACGAGATTAGCGTTTTACGACTATCACGCAATCGTTCTCTCACCTTTCCAAAATTGATTTAGAGATTTCGGGAATAGTGAGAAATCGTTAAGAAAGCAGTATGTCCTCTTTAGTTTCATTGATATACATGAGCAATTACCACTGCTGTTAATTACGAGCATTCCTACTGTACACATTGGAGTTTTATGACTACTTGCGTATTCATAGCAACCAGCGCCACACATTTCTTGCTCGGTTTGCTGAACTTTAACATCACAGAGGCAACACACATTAGTTCAGACGTGTGTCCAAGGATAAATTCACCACTCCGGCTTCAGTGGCGTAGTGGTTAGCACAGGCCGCTACGACACCCGGGTTAGAATCCTGGCCCAAGCCAGTGGCGGATTCAGAAATGGCACTCCGTGGTCTGTAGGGATTAGCGTGCGGAGGGTGAAAATAGGAATACTGTGTTCGAATCCCTGATACGTAAAGGATGTTCATTGTTTTCTTCAACCATTATTATATCTTTTCACTGTCGTGATAAACTTAACTTTATAAAGATACAATGAAAGTGGAGAAACTATAAAAACAAGTATCGACTTCGTTGAGCTAAGAAAATATAAAGATGTAGGCTACATAAAGATATAATATTATCTCTAGCCACTATGATTAAAAAAATAATTCAAATACTAAGCAAAACCAAAGAATAAGAAATCACGTCTAGTCCAATAAAATAATTAACTCCCCATACCCCTACACTAACTCACACAACCATTAGGGTCGTTATCTAATTAATTAATTAATTTAGATATGAAATATAGATTATTATCGGAAGACCTAAATACAGAGTTAGGAACAAATAATAATTATTATGATAATTGACACTTGGTATTACAATAGTTACAAAATATCCACAATAACCATCGATAACGTTTGGCCGTGGTGGCTCAGTCGGTAACGCGTCTGACTACCATGCTAAATGTCCCGGGTTTGATCCCCGGCCGGTTCAAATCCGGTAACTTTTCTCACGTTGTAAGCGGCCCCGGTGCCCACCCAGCATCGAATGACATGGGTACCTGGGGGAAACCCTGTGGGGTAAAGGCGGTCAGGGGCGTGATGCTGATCACATCACCCCCACTCATGACCGGATCAAGAAAATGTGGAGCGTTACCCCCACACCCGCTATACGCCTTCATGGCGTGGTGCTAAGCACAGGGGAGTACTTTACCTTTACCTTTTTAACGACTGGTTCAAAATGTCAAGAAATGAGAAGATGGGTGAAATGCTTTTCATAAGTGTTAGATATTATTTAATTATTGCTTTTTATTAAAAATGATAATTAAATTTTCATACTTTTATTGTGTTATGTTTTTATAATGGTGTAAATCTATTATTAGTCTCTCGAAAGAAAATTTTTCCTTATCAGAGTTGTAGCTAGAGATTTCAGCGCCCAGGACGAGAATGATTTTCGCACCCCTGCACCAAATTTACACCCCCCCCCCCACCTAGATGTAGCTTGCATACTTAGACATTTGTAAAAATTTTATGTACTTACTATTTTCCATTGAATCCGATGAAAAGAAAACAACATTTAAAAAATGTGGCTAATAAAAGGACAGTCGGTTGTGCATCCCACATCATCTTCTTTCAAGCAGTGTGTGTTATTGTTCACATCTGCAAAATCGATTGCAAATTAAAGATAACTAGGTGGAGGGACAAAAAATGAGAAACTTGAAGAAGACATTATTTTCCTATTAAATTAACATGTAAGTGTTATGTTTTATTCCCGACGAAAGGAGGTGAGAAATGGAGGAGAAATGACAGGTAGGTCTAATTTCTATGTTCCAGGGGCCTAGGGTGACAAACCACCTTCGCAGCTACGGCTCCATTTCTTACGAGTCCAATTTTATATAATTTTAAAATCTTATCTATGACTGTAGAAGTACGTTTTTACCCCATGCTGCTACCAGCCCTAAAGAGAGAGAGAGAGAGAGAGAGAGAGAGAGAGAGAGAGGAAGAGAACAAAACATGCATGCAACATTCACACACAGGCTGACATCATTCTTTGTTATTCCTTCTTTGTATGTGATTATGATGTTATTCTTAGTAAAGTATGTTTGAAGTCCAAACTAATTGGTTATCTTTGTTGTTATAACATAAACTCTTACCCTCGGAAAATTTTAATGGGGGAAAACTTTTAATAGAACAAGATCGTTAGTGCGAAGGTGGGAAACCCCCCTTCCGCCATGGGAATTCGTACCCTGAATGTGACCACCAACGCTATGGAATCATCCTTATAATGAAGAGCATGTCTGAATGTGAATTAACCACAAGAAGAGGACATTTTCTCATCAAGACTGCAGTTCGAAAAAGTCAAAACAGGGAGTAAATATGGTGAACTGCCCCGACCAAATTGGAACATTGAGTAGCTTCGCATAAATGGTTACTAAAAAAAATAACTAAATATAGTAGACTGCGGACTTCTGGAGTCTGCCTCTCTCCAGAGACAACCCATTCATTTATACAAGAAGAAAATCTAAATTCTTGCAAAACCTTAAAAATTGTGTTATTTTTGTAGGTTTGCATCAAAATATTCCATGGCTCGAGGGGTCCCCTTTCCCTGGGTACGGCCTGCTTCGGTGCTTTGCGGCATTCACGCCTTGCAAACTAACATTTCAGCATTGAAGTTTGCACCATTGACTATGTTTTTGTTGAAAGATTGTTTTCAGCATATAAGATGATCCCCACAGATAAAATTGCGGAGTTGACTGTGGATAACATGAAAAAAGATTGTTGCCTAACTATACGACGAAGAGTGGATTTTAATAGCAAAATTCCAATGATAAGTTCTGCTATCGCAGTAGGGTTAACGTAACGTTATGCAGATAGTGCATATTTCAGGATATTGGTGTCCCATTTTCATTGCCGGTGACTAGCTATACCTAATCAGCATTTTCCATGATTTTTTAACTATTTTAAGTTTTTAAACCTACTTCAGGATTTTTCGAGCCTAACTTAAGATATTTAGGACCTATTTTAGGATTTTTAGAACCTACTTTAGGATTTTTAGAGCCTATTTTAGGATTTTTAGAACCTACTTTAGGATTTTTAGGACCTATTTGAGGATTTTTAGAACCTACTTTAGGATTTTTAGAGCCTATTTTAGGATTTTTAGAACCTACTTTAGGATTTTTAGGACCTATTTTAGGATTTTTAGAACCTACTTTAGGATTTTTAGAGCCTATTTTAGGATTTTTAGAACCTACTTTAGGATTTTTAGAGCCTATTTTAGGGTTTTTCGAACCTATTTTAGGATTTTTAGAGCCTATTTTAGGAACCTAAAAATCCGAGGTCTAGTGATTATATACTACTATTGTCCATTCACGGCAAGAACGTAATTTATGTAAAGAAACCACGTGGCTGCTGAGAAATCGTATCTTTCCTGTGTGTTAGTTCTGGTGTCATTTTGCCCTTGTATTGGTCGTAGCTGTACCAGTATAATGTCCCACAACTTCACTATAGCAGCCATGCAGTGACATGCACCTATGCGTAATCTGTCATTGGAACATCCAATAGGATTTCGCAGAAGCCATTTGTTTACATTGCCTTCGCTCTTACGGAAGATGAAGAATATTGTTTGTTTACATAGATCTTTGACAACAACCTTCCAGACTTCCTTCCCTTACTGAACCAACACCAGAACCAGTCAGGTGACCAGGAAGAGAAAGAATTTAACCAATTCCATTACATAACTTATATTTTCTTCCAAGCACCATCTAAATTGGTGTAATGAGGTCGCGGGGAAGGTATTATCATGAACGGAAATATGCAATCATTAAGAGTGGTAAAAGTTAATAGCCTTGGGACATCTCGACTGTAAGGCATGGTGGAACGGACCGACCCTTTGTGTATCGCAAGTCTGATTATTGCATGGGCTGAGACGGTCTCCACACAGAAGCGGAACGGGCGAGTGAATTGACACCTATTATGCGGTCTTAGGATCCGTTTCCCTTATGTCTGTGGCTTGTTCCGCAGTCTCTTAATTTAGCTTTTCATTGTTGCATAACAGTCGCGGGAATGCCGTTCCACTGTAATAACCGGGAGAAAATAAAGACAAGCGGTTTTCTGCTTGGAATTTCGCTTGCATCTAATTCACGATACCATTCCAGAAGAAAACGGGCCTCCGCGATAGCGCAGTGGTAGCGTCGTCGCCTTGCAAGCAAGGGGTCCCGGGTTCGATTCCCGGTGGAGGCACATAGTGGTTCGGATCCCACTTTAAACTGTAGGCCCAGTCCCGATTAGCCTTACTGTGCATAAAGTGGGCTTAAAACAACAAATCAATCCAATCCAGAAGAAAATGGAACATAAATTGTACTTTTCCGTGGAAACAATCTACTTGTTTTGAAAATGAACGAAACTAATTTTTCCAAACAGTAAAATGCCTCTCCGATAGCGTAGTGGTAACGTCGTCGCCTTGTAATCAAGGGGTACCGTGTTCGATATGTTGTGGAGGCACAGTGTGGTTCAGATTAGGGGCGACTAACGCCAAAATAATATTTCTGATTATACCAATGAGGCATTGCGGATATTAGAGGAGAACTCGCAAAATACAATATGTAGGAATCTGAAGTTTTCCAAACGTCTGCCCTATTCTAGAGCACGTGCACTATCTTATTCTAAAGCAAATTTCAGTTTTAGAGGTGAGATAGAATCCTGTCAGGCGTTGTAAGATTTTTTACCGTTTTTAATGTACATGATACAATAATAAAAAAATCGACATTTGTCGAGTTCGCCATTAATATCCGCAATGCCTCATATAAGCGTGACTATTTGCTTTTAAAAGAGTTGGATTTGTGTACACAAAAATTAATTGAAGGTATAGCTGCATAACATAATAAGTACATTGCGAAATCATGTAGCAATTGAAGCTGCATTGATATCATTATGTAGATATTAAGTACATACCTACACTAAACGTGTTCTTTAACAGTAACGCTTTTTAAAAAATAAGGGGTGACAGGGGGTGCCAAAAACACACCTCGCACGAGCAAAAAGTATAGCTTGACCCGTCTCTGGTTCGGATCCCACTTTAAACTGTAGGTCCAGTCCCGATTAGCCTTCCTGTAATTGACTTTAGAAAAGATTCAAAGGGAACGAGCAAAGTGCATGGATCTGTTGTTGGACTCGGAAGTACAAATTTTATTTTTTGGTCCAATTTATGCACATAGGGCCTCCTCGATGGAGCAGTGTTAGCGTCGTCGCCTTGTAATGAAGGGGTACCGGGTTCGATACCCGGTGGAGGCACATAGTGGTTCGGATTCCACTTTAAACTGCAGGTCCAGTCCCGATTAGCCTTACTGTGCATAAAGTGGACTTAAATCACCAAATCAATCAACAATCAACAACCAATTTATGCACAGAAAAACTCATTTAATGTGCACCAACCGTGCATCACTAACATTTTATGAACTTCATATGTTACATAGATGTATCAATCGACACATTTTGAGCTCTGTGTGTTTGTACTGCACGCTTTTCTTCAATATAGCCTACGTCAAGCTATATAACCGAGTAACTGAGCACATTATATGCATTCATTCTAAGCTTTGCGATTAACATATAAGTACACTATGTGTGACACACATATCCATCAATAATCAATTTGAATTTCAATTCAAAATTTTGGGTGCGTCAGCACTTAGGCTATTTTGCACCCGTCAAATGATACGGGGTTCAGCCCCTTACCATAACTTACATAACATAAATGTAATGTCGTGTAACTAAAATATTTAAAATATTCTGACTTAGGTTAAAAGCTGAGGCTGAAAAAGTGGTACTCAGCACACATAAAAACAAAAAACAGGACAACACACAGAATTATACTGGCAATGGTTCCAGACGCCAGAGCCTCGTTAGTCTGCAAAATGCAGTCCAGGGTGTACTGCGTAGAAATGAGGTTGGCAATTGGGTGTACTACGTGGAAGGTCACCCCTTACACTTCCATCAATAATCAAGTAATTGCAGTGGTTGTTTATGTTAGTTAGTTTACCGCGTCAAGTATGCATGTTCTATTCGTAACAGGTTCCCCTGATTAGGGAAATGTAGCAAGCCAGAAGCAATAACCTCCTTCGTTAATCTCTCAAGCATTCAAAGAATGCTAGGTCAGTATTAAATCAATCCTCCTGGTTGATTGGAATTATATTGCTGATCAACTGGTATTAGGGAGCAATAACCAGGGGGTTGAGGAAAAAGGATAAGTTAGAGAGTGGGGTATTTTGCTTTGGATCGAGGAACGAGAAACATCGGGGAGCTTGAGCGAGACTGCATAGCGCAATTCTAAGAGTCTTCTCCGAGGAACTTGTCACGGGCTGCTAATTTAATAAATAACTAATTAACTCAACTAACTCAACTGAGCTGAGCTTAGCAACGCAACAACGAAGAATCTTTCGCCTCACCTGCTGGGCGAATTAAACACTACATGAAATATAATACGGTCAGGATAAGTGCCTAACAGTCGGAGTTACCGAGAATAAACCTAGGAGGATTTGATTTTAAATACCTGAAATGACGTTACATAAGACTACGGTGTTTCTGAATATACATATATATTAAAGCACAGATAAATACACATTACATCTTGCCCTCTTTCACTCGATCTCACATTTATTCTCTCATTCTATGGCATATTGCGACAATATGACAAATACAAAGGTTAGATTATTTACTACCTTGACCATACTCTTGCTATGTCTTGGCTACATTGCCTTTTACAATTTATCGTTTAGGATTTTAAGCATAAAGTGAATAATTGTTCCTTGTGCAAACCCCTTCTATCTTTTCTGAAGGTATAAATATATTCAATGAACTATCGTTTGCGGCTAACATAAACTCTCATCTTTAACATTTGATTACTCCGCCGGAAAACAGATGTCTAGGGTTGCCATAGCACTGATTTAAGTTATGCAATGATTTGATTCACGCAGATTCGCGGTAGATGGTCGTCATCTTTCTCACACACGCACATGGTTGGATCTTACCTTAGCTGCATTCCCTCTGACCTGGGTTGGGTGAAAGTGGTCCTATAGTTTTGGAAGGTCTCCACGCTCCATTGTTGCACCTCGCGGTTATCCTGGTTGACGAAAGTGGATCAGTCGGCGGCTCCATCTGGCCTCATCGGATCCTGGCTTCACTCGTTCACTGTCGACTCCATACGACAACTAGCGCAATAATAGGTCAGTTCTTCGCGGTCACTCGTAAGTACAGATACGTGACTTGGGCGATGAGACGAACGTACGCGATGAGCCATTCGCGGTTTCACATGGATATCAAATGTTATTAACTTTCACTACTTTGGACGTTGTTTCGGACGATTGACACAGGTGGACGTGTCTGGCGTTATTCTCACATAACCACACGTATGTGCACGGATGCGTTGACGGCAAGGGGAGGACGACCCCCTGATTCTACTTTGCTCTACTCCATGGCTCTGAAACACTCACTCGAGGAAAAACAAATCCAGACTTCGAGTCTGCTTGCAACTCGCAGCTCGGTCGCGCGTAGCTCACACTCCGGTGGTGATTGTAGGCAAAACTGTGCAAAACTGTGTCTCTCTATTCCTTTTATTCCAGATTTGAACGTAGTGACGCTGTACCCTCTATGATCAGGTGCTTGTTTATTGTTTCTGGTGCTTTGACCGTTGTCCTCCTATCCTGGCCAATGCTCACTCAGGTCCTTAACCCCTGGCAGCAGCCCCTCGCGCAGAGATTAGGCTAACTCTTCCTCTTTTGTATTCAGTCACGAAAAGCAGGAACAACTCGGTAGGGTAGCGTCTCCCTTTCAATTCGGCGATGAATCTTTAATAAATCATAACTCCCGTATTTCTGTTCTGATTAGGCTCAAATCTTGGAATCAGTACTTTCATGATGTGGTCTTCCGCTGGTGAAAATCTCATTCAATTCGGTCCATTGGTTTAGAAGCTGCATTTTTCTTGATATTCCCATAAGAATGCATGTAAATCCGAATTCGGGCGAAAAACGGTGGTTGAGCAAGCTAGTGCTGGCTAAGACAGTTCGCTAGACACCTGTATTCGCGACGGATTTTAATATTACCAATTGCAATTAATTCCTACTAACGGGCAATTAGATTAATTACTTGTCACTCAATATTTGACCGTTATAAACTATTCATCATCGAATAGACAGGTTACATCCTTCTATAACCACGTTGATCTAAACCAGAAGATATAAACCCAAATTCTTAGTGTTCTGCCATTTCCATGTGTGAAAAGTAACCTCTCGCCCATTACCATCAAGTTATCTGCCAAGGGCGAGTGCTCACCAGTGAGGATGAATGAATGACAAAACTACATCACCCGGTTCGTTACGTATTTGTAAATGTTGTTAGTAAGTTTGTACTGAGCAACACAAATCTTTATTGTTCGAGAATTAGGCATACTTAATAGATCCCGAAAGATTCAATTGAAAGATTCTTCCTTATGGTCGGATGTCTCACGTTACAAACACATTGTCAACATTTTAATGGCCTGAGTATGCTACCGTAGGATGTAATGCTGCAGAAGAATCCTATTCAACTTCCAAACATCTTGCTACAGAGTTTCACCATTTACACATCGAACATGCCCCCTTCGATTTTCACACAGAGTTCTTTCTTCCGAGAGGTTTGACGTTATGTAGGAGCCCTGCATTCAAGCAATGGCCAATTCTTACATTTCATGTCATACCAGGTGTTGATTTCACTTGCGGCCGGTTCAAAATTTTATATCTTACTGTCGCTTCTTTTTTATGTAGTATTTCCGCATGCGTTACTTTCACTTGTTGCAATCTTTCGCATTGTATCTGGATTCCTCCTGTGCGTGTAGGAGGTGTGCGAATTGACAGGAGTGGTTCAAGACCTTTATTAGCTCATCGGTTACATCCTCGTCTTCGCTATTAGCCTAAACTAGCAAAAAGGACGTACATTTTTTTAAAATGCTAACGTTTGGCTTTGGGTCGAGATATCCAGACGCTTTGTCAGAAGGGGGCAGGGGAGCAGACGCCCCTGTCGATCACTGCACCATCTTACCTCTCCCAAATAAGTAAATTCCTTTCACCAAATTTTGTATTTTTGTATGACACTTACGGATATATATAGACTGTGACCCTCTCGCCACCAAATATTCTCATCACAGAACATTTTCCTTTCCTTCCAACACCAGGGCCTTCCATTGCTCAATTCAAACACCAAGAGTAAATGTATATACATTGCATTGAAATCAACTCCTTTGGGGGTGAAAAATTCACATTTTTATTAATATTATTAACAATATTAATATAGGTTCCACTGTCCCCTCTACGAACGTTGGTTTTCTCTTTCTCCAAACAATTTTTATGTATTTTTTTATATATTACAGCTCAGGGTGTATACTGAGGGTGAGATTGACTTTCGGGTGCCTTCTATGTTACTGCTTGGCACTGGCGTACGAAGGGAGAACTGATGGAGCTACAGCCTCCTCAGAAATTTTCAGAAAATAAATAATTTCAAATCAAAAACAGTTCTGGAAAAACCAAAGTGGTAAATACAAATTCCATTAAACTAACCCATGGTGACTTTCTTGTCTTGAGCAACTTTTAGAACAAGGGTTAATAATGGTAATTACGAAAAATTTTAAAGTGCCCTGGAACATAGCTATGTATTATTCACCTTTACAATTCCAGTCCATCCGAAAAAAAAATACCTGCGTACGTCAGCGCTTACGCCCCTAAATTAGTATGTGTTCGAGATTACATACTCAATTTGAAAAAGTTACTGAGTTTGAGATACAATTGCTGGTTTGAGAAAGTAACTTCACCCCTAAAGTAAATAAATAAAATTTCAATTACCCATTTGAGAAAGTAATTTAGTTACACTTACCGTTTGGTTAAAAAGTAACTAATTTACACATGTAATGTGTTGCAATTGCAAGCAGGCTGGAAGCACAAAGAATGTTATTTCATTAAATCATAATTAATTTTATTTATATTTCAAGATAAAGATATAAAGATAATAAAATTCAAATTTGTCTCTATACTTTACGATGAAAATCAACACTTTTTTTTAGCAAAAAATGAAAAAATGTGGTTAGACACTCATATCAATTCTGTCGGATGATTGATATCCTCATTTGAGGTTTTGTTCTACCACTTATGTTTGTTTTACAGCCTGCGTGGAGCTACTGTGTGAAAATTTGTGGTTTCATCAGTCATAGATTCTAGTTCGAGTGCGGTTGAGGAAGAACGTCGTAAAATAAAAAATAAAGTTTTAGATATTTTTCCATAAACACAGCATTTGGTGGGGAAAAGCACTTCCTATATCGTCTTTGTAAACTTCTTTTAGCAGAACTTTGTAGACACACACAAAATAAATATTTATAAATATGTATAATTTATTGACTTCACGCAGAGAAAAGTAAATGCATGTTGAAACAAAAAATGCATAAAGTCTGTAGCTCAGAAGAAATGTTTAAATGCATCATCGAGAAAGATACAGGAAGGTGCACAAAAAAAATGATGCATTACAATACAGCTCGACATAAAGAGAAATACTCATGTGACGCACTTTGGCGATACCTTTACAAAAGATATACGAAAATGCATCAAACTGTAAACATGATTCTTGACAAAGGTAAACAAACACGCTTTAGTACACTAATTGATGAGTTGTCATTTAGTTGGTTCTTCTGGGGATTTTTCAGTCTTCCAACCTGAAATTTCGGTTTATGCAATGAAATCAGGATTTACAAGGTTAACACTGTCTAGAATAGAATAGAATAGAATATAGTTTTATTTCAGTATGAGCCTTTGCGGCTGTACACACATTTCCATACATCAATGAAGTTTTTCTTTCTTTCTTTTTTCTCCATATCCCTTCTCCTTATGTCCTCACATGTTTAACTTTACCTTTCACTATACTCTATCAACCTAAGATTTCTTTTGGTAATTTTACACAGATAGCACTAGTAATTATATTATCAGCAAGAAGCTTTCTGCACACCGTTCTCAGACACTTTCACTCCCGTCTCTCATCTTATTAGCCCTCTTTGTCCAGACGTAATGTAAGAAGGTTCCCAGGTCCCATACTTGAGTTTCCTCCCTTCCCGCCATTTTCCTCCCAGTAATGGCCCTCATTAGCCCCTCAATTTTATGTTCGTTCATATCCCTTATGTACTTCCGTCTAGCCTCTGCTGTTTCTTTGCACTGGAGGAGAATGTGGAATTTCGTCTCGTCTTCCCCACACATTGGACATTCTGCACTCCCGTCCTCTCTCAGGCGCTTGAATTGTGTCCACCCCTTAGCCTGAACCATGCCAAACCCGTCATGTCACTCGCTCCGCACACGTCTACGTATTTCCGAATTCCCCATTGCCTATCCTCATCCACGATTTGTGCCGAAGTTAAAGACACTTTCCCCGCACATCTTGCCAAAATGTTTTGTTTGTTGATATCCTCCAATCTGTCCCGTATGGTCCTCATTTCCTGCGTGCCCGCCCTCCCCTCAACTCCTTCTTCCCATATCCACCCGAGCTCTATGATGTAAATTCCTTCTTTCTCATTGTTACCCATTGGCGTTCCTTTGGGTCATGCGCTTGTAACGCAAGTTTTTTGAGATTTCCATCCCCCATATTTAGTACAGTAGTCTTGTCGAGTATTTGAAGCCTCTCATTTTCGCTTCTACTTCCTCCCTATACTTTCCCATTTGCCTAAGAACCCCGCACGTTGCCGTACCCCGTCCCACCCCAAAAACTTGTTTAAGAAAGTTTGATTGTACGCAGTTTACAATTTATGTTGCCCCTCAGATCCACAGTTCGATACCGTAGAATAATGTGGCTTTGACTGTAGCCTCGTATACTCCCTTCAGTGTTCTGGTTGGTATATTAGACACTTTGTACTATAATTTTTTCGCCTTTCCCAGCGCGTACATAGCTCTTCCTTTACGTCTTTGTGCCTGTCTTGTCCACTTACCCGACATTGTCATGACCATACCCAAGTAATCGTACTGTTTTACCCTCTCTAGTTGTGTTCTCCCATATTCCCGTTGTTCGCCCCTACCGAATACGTACCCATTTTTAAACACCATGGCTTTAGTTTTCTTAATATTAACACGGAGCGACCATTTCTCGCAGTACATATGCAGCCCATCTACTCTACCTGCAACCCTTTCATTGTCCTAGAAATTACCACCAGGTGGTCCGCGTACAGTAATAGTGATATTTTTGTGTCCGCGGTCTACGAAGGTTGCGTGTCCTTCCGTGACAGTTCATCTACAATATAATTAATAAACAGAATGACTAGAAGCGGGGAGAGTACGCATCCTTGTTTCACACCCAGCACCGATTCATTTGTTCCCACATTTAACGCAAAACTCTACCTTTTCATACGCGGCCTGGAGCGCCTTTAGCATTTTGACGCCACAAAGTCTTCAAAATGTTTCGGAAAGAATTGGAAAATTTCGAGAACCTGTGAGACCACATGTGGTTACGCCAGTGAGAACATTTACGCACTCTGCGAGCCAATACTTTCTTCTAGAAAATACCGCCAACATAATGTATTACAAGCCAAGATTTATTACCTGCAATTATCACCCATAAATGTCAATACTTAAAACTACAATATTACATGCTTTCGCAATAGCATGCATCTGCTTCAACACTGGCGGATTCATAACTGAAAGTGGAGCATACTGTAAGAAGCAAAGGTTGAAAAATACACTTCTAAAATACACCGACAAAAAAACGACACTAGGAAAGTTAGCAAAAATTTAAGACGTGGAAGCAGGGTTCAATTTACTCGATACGTGTTTGATACAAGTAGGAGTAATTTACTCTAAATAACTCAGCGTAGAAAACCTGTTGTTCTAAATTGTCTCACTTTCCATATGTCTTATCCTCTTCTCCTATAGTCTCTCTTGTAACTGTTGTCAAATTGTAAAATGTATAATCAATTATTGTGTAAAAGAAAAAGAAAGAAATGTTATAGTATACTGTTTTGTTGCTTAGCAACTAGTTGTAAGAAACAAGTGAAAGGGACAACAAGAACGTTTATGTGTAGTTCGAATCACTTCAAATCGAGCATAAGCTAATGTATTTATTTAGTGCAAATAATAAGTATATTCACCAGAGAACGGTGTTGTTATTTTGAACTATATACAGGGTGTACCAAAAGTCCCATTACCCCCCCCCCCTTTGAAATGTAGACAAACCTGCAAAATGTTATTTTAACAGCATGCGTATGATGAGAGGATAGTGTACCATTAAATCACACCAATGACCACCATTTACTCCAGAGGATCTGTGTGCACACCGCCATTTTCATGGCACAGTATTATTTGCCTCCAGGTGCGATGTGAAATCCTCCGTAACATAAGATGTCAGATCTGGATTTCGGGGTGGTCATTTTAAGAGAATTCCTCAATGATGTGTTCAGAGACAAACGGATTGGACGAGGATCGCCAAATTTACCAGCACCTTTAAAATGGCCACCCCGAAGTCCAAATCTGACATCTTGTGATAATGCGCTATGGGGACATATCAAACAGAAAGTCGCCCATAATCGTTATCAGACAACTGAGGAACTTCAAGAAGCTGTTCGCGGTGCGTTTGCTTCCTTCACGTCAGCCAAGTTACGGAGGATTTCACATCGCATCGCACCAGGAGGCGAATAATACTGTGCCATGAAAATTGGCCTTGTGCACACAGAGCAAATGGTGTCCATTGGTCTGATTTAATGGTATACCATCCTTTCATCATACACATGCAGTTAAAATAACATTTTGCAGGTTTGTCTACAATTCAAAGAGGGGTTAATGGGTTGGTACACCCTGTACATTACTGTTATTTCATAATTAGCTGTGAAGTAGAAAAGTGATTTTCTGAGCATAAAGTAAAATGCTTAAGCCTCTACGACACTAGCACACACACACACACTCTCTCTTTCTCTTTCTCTCTCTCTCTCTCTCTCTCTCTCTCTCTCTCTCTCTCTCTCTCTCTCTCTCTCTCTCTATTTCTCTCTGTATCTCTTTAATTACGCTCCCTCTCTCATTTTTACTGTATCTATCACTCATTGTGTTCTTCTGAATCCTTTTAATTTTCTTTTTCTCTTCGATCTTTCTCTCCATCTCATCTGCTTTTCCCTCTTTTATATCTCCCTCTACCTTTATACTCTCTCTCTCTCCTTCTCTCTCTCTCTCTCTCTCTCTCTCTCTCTCTCTCTCTCTCTCTCTCTTTCTTTTACCTTACACCCCTTCTCTTTTTCACTCTATCTATCTTTCCTTGCGTTTCTCCGATTTTCCGTTTTCTCTCTCGCTCTATTTATCTTCGTTCTTTCTCTCTATTTCTCCACTTTCCTGTCTGTTTCTCCCTTCTCGGTATTGTTTCTCTCGTGCTTTCCTTCCCTATTTCTTTATCTACTCTCTACCGCTCTTTAGTTCTCTACCATGGTACAAATCTCTCAAATCCCACAAATGACAAGCTTTCACTTGAGTTCAAGATATAAGAATGTTTACCCTTTTTTAACTTAAACTTCTTCGGCCCCAATTCAACTCCCCCCCCCCCCCTTCCAGGCCTAGCTTTGTCCTTTCTTTGAATCCTAAGTTCTCATACACCAAGACATATGGAAATCCATTTCCAAGTCCTGTCACACAAACCAACTTTAAGTTGGCTACCGGTCTCATGGTCCTTAACTCAGATTTTACTTTCCGGTCTAAAAGCATCATTCCAGTAGGTGAGGGAAGAAAAAAAGTAAGGTGCGAAATGAAAAACATTTACGAATCGCCTATGTGACGTAACAGATCAGGTAAGAGAAACCGTACATGCTTCTCTCACTGTTGACATGGAAGTTCGAGCACAGACTCTTTATTTCTCCATCGCCCTTTGGCAAATCAAATTCCACATATGGCGGAAATGCTCTTGGGTGTTACGAGTTACGTAATAATTGTTAATTGATGTTCCCCCACTTATTTATTGACTTTTCCCTGTGACTTTTGTTGCTCCTAATACGTGACTGGCCTGGTTTCTGGATTCTCATTCTAGGCCTGAAGTCGAATAAACTTGAAACTATCGTGCATGGACAAGGTAGCAATAACATATGAACACAAAAACGAGATGGGTTTAAAGAAACTTTAATTCCTCTCGGAGGAACTTCAATGACATTGAGAAAAGAGAAACAGAGAAATTGAGAAAAAGAAAGAGAGAAACAGCAAAAGAAAATAAGAGAAACAGAGAATGAAAAGAAGAAACAGGAAAATAAAATAAGAGAATCAGAAAATGAAAAGAATGAAAGGGAGAATCAGGAAAAGAAAAGAAGAAAAACAGAGAATGAAAGGGAGAAACAGGAAAATAATAGAAGAGAAACAGAGAATGAAAGGAAGAAAGAGAAAAAGAAAAGAAAATAATAGAAGATAAACAGAGAATGAAAGGGAGAAACAGGAAAAGAAGAAAATCAGAGAATGGAAAGAATGAAAGGAAAAAATGGGAAAGAATAGAAGAGAAACAGAGAATGAAAGGGAGAAACAGAAATAGAAGAGAAACCGAGAATGAAAGGGAGAAACAGGAAATAAAAGAAGAGAAGCAGAGAATGAAAGGGAGAAACAGGAATAGAAGAGAAACCGAGATTGAAAGGGAGGAAAGAAAAGAAAAGTAACAGAGAATGATAGGGAGAAACAGGAAAAGAAAAGAAGAGAGTAACAGATTGAAAGGGAGAAACAGGAAGAGAGGAGAAGAGAAATGTAGAAAGAAACAGAGAAACAGATAAAGTTAGAGAAACAGAAAGAAAAAGAAACAGAGGAAGAAGAGAGAAACAGATAAGGAAAGGGAGAAACAGAAAGAAAGAGAGACACAGAGAAAGAAAAGAGGGAAACAGAAAAAGAACAGAAAGGGAAAGAAAGATAAAAAGAGGAAAGTAAAAATGGAAATAGAGAAGGAATGCACGAGAGAAACAATACCGAGAAGAGAGAAAGAGCGAAGAAAAGAAACAAAGAAAGGAAGAGAAGTATAAAAATATAGAAACAGAGAAATAAGGAAGAAATATAGAAAGAAAGACAGTAAGAGAGAAAATAGAGAAATAAAGAGAGGGGAAAAGAGAAAGAGGGGTGGCCAATTCCGCTCCCCTTGAACGACGTGCCTGATAAAATAGATCATGCGATATGCAAAAACCAATTTCTTTGCCCCTGATTGGAATCTAGAAACATTGCGTCGTAGAGGGTTAATCTAATCACTCAGAGGTCGGCTCGATATTAGATGTGGCTGATAAATGAATATATTGTGAACTTCTCAAAATAAATACTTCCATCATGGCCAATGTTAAGTGTGGTTGCCGCATGAGGAGTTTTCACTGTCAGCGTTTGAATATGACTGTTCGTGTTCCGCGGAAGACCCTGAAAGGAAAATATTACTGGAGGCTCCTATAAAACGATAAAACAAACAGCTTTTTTGTTCTAAGGCAGAATGAGATTAGGTTCAGTTTACGACTGGCGCTCTGACGTCATTTCTCCCGAAAAGGAAAAACAGTGAACCTGATCGTCTAAAGGTAACTGCATGTGATGAGCGAAGTCAGAACGAGACAGGAGCTTCTCACAGATACAATGAATTAAAGAAACAATGAGAAAACAAAACATAATGATCATGATAATACAATAAATATAATGCAATGATAGAATAGTACAGTCAACGGCAAAGATAATGGTAGGCAAATTGTCCACCGCTATTTTAATTACTTTTTTATTCTACGTACTGTGTTGTTTTAAGGAATGAAACCATGTTGGTTCGAAGCAGGCATTGTTTTCTGCTTATTGACGTCATTATTTCAATTCATTGTCATCACATTGTGTAATACAGACCGAATGAAAATGGTGGTGGTCAATTCGCCTACTGTTTCTTTCGCCGTTGGGTGTACATTGAATTTATCAGTATATATACTGTGATGTAGAAATATGTAATAAGTCATTGGTAGTGGATAGTCCGCGGGGGGGGGATAGTTATGCGTTGTATGATGTGTAAGTGCAGGTGCAATTGTTAAGATTGATGTAGGGACAATACTAAGTTCTTTTAATGATTTCTTAAAATTATGGTGCAAATAATGTTAATCAATGCTGTTCGTTTCATTTCCTAAGCCTAACAATGAAGGATGTTACACATCCACATACTAATTGAGTGTTTAATCATAAAAACAAAATGCTTGTATCAAAATATGACGTCATAACTTGTTTGACTCAAATTTGTAGTCTGTTACAATGGTTATTGACTAACCTTGAGATACTTGAGTGATATTAAGATCAGCTGAAATTTTAAGGTATTCTGGCTGTGCGAGATTTAATATATTTTACATAAAAATGTCCGTAAATTATTCCCACGTCTGAAGATGCCTCACAGTATAGGCTGGTACGTCTTGTGTTCTCCGGAATGGATTAATAGTAAGTACATCAACTGAGTTTAAACCGGGAACGTGACCAGGACTACTAGTAGTGAAGGTTTTATGTTTGGGAACTTTTATATTGTGTTTCTTGCATATATCGTGTTTGACCGGTGTTCTGCGAGAACACATCTTATCGGATAAGTACTGTATTTCGTGGAGTCGTTCTTAAGAATTTAAGAACATTTGCCAAGTACATTCCCCTCGCATCATCCAGAGCAGTGGTTCTTACTCTGTGGTTCGCGGACCCCAAGCGGGTCTGTCAAACATTCATCCGAGAGGGCTCAGCACCAGTTCAGTCTAGATACGGGTAAAAGTAAACAATATATGGGTCAGTTTTGGCACATTAAAGTAGAAACTGAAAGATGAACTGTTTAATATCGCAAAAAAGACTAATTGTTTTGCAAAATTGAAAGAAAAGGTAAACGAAAAGAAATTACTGAAATCATTCTCTAAGCAATGTATTACACTCGACACTTATCAGCTACTTTGATACCAACAAAATATAGAACATTTTACCAATCACCTATTACGGAATATTACATGTAGTAAGTACACCTTGAACCTAACCAGGCTCTGGTGTCCGAACTTACAGCCAGTATATTCCTCTCCAGGTCTCGTGTTGTGTGCTGTCCATGTGTGCTTATGATTGTCCCTTCACACCACTTGTCCTCATCTTCGCGATTAGCCAAAAATGGCTTAAAAGCGAAATGAAATAAATGAATCAATCAAAACTTATTATGAAACGGTATCATGATATGGAAATAATGGTGTCAAGGAAACAAACACACTAAAATTATGATACAAATAATAATTGACTGTGATTTAAAATTAGCTATATGGCTAGAAACATTTAGACACCAAACAACTATGTTACAAATATTTCCTGATATATACAAACATCTAATTTTAACTTCAACTGTTTTTTTATAACAAAAGTTACGATACCCTTAAAATTAAGAAGCGTGATCAAATGATATTCTGCATTGACACTACAGAAATGGAGAAAAAAAAAGAAATGCAAATTTGGAGCAATTTTTCGTTGCAGATTACTTAGATCGTGCAACCAGTACAGAAATTGTTTTTTTTTTTTTTAATCTATTTTAAACAAACGTGCCACCTCTTGTCAGAAATGTAAGATTTATCTACGAGAGAGCACCAGTTCTAGGAGCAGTAGTTCGGGTTATTATTACTATTATAGTTACCACATGGAGTGATGATAGGCCCCCGGTCCGAGTTACTCAATGGGAAATTTTCCGATGAGTCGCAACTGCCATCGGGCTAAATACATAAAAGGAAAACAAGCGGTTACTGTGATTCCAGGAACCGGAGAACTATGATAATGCAATCCGATAACGTCACGACTTTCATGCAATGGTCAACCCCGGTACGATCGAGGTATGTAATCAGTGCAAGGGCACTTCTGCCTACTTTCCTGTCCGCTGCAGATGGCTCAATTATTGAGAGTAGGTTATAATCTAGTGTTCGGTTCCCGGAACAGACACAGGACTCTATCCGAGTGCAGATTCTTTGAGTAGTAGCTAGATTTTTTTCTCTTTCGCTAAATCAGCAGAAGACGAGACTTCTCTTCAAAAAATCTCACTTATCCACAAGACTCAACAAACCTTCCCGCGTTTCACATTCTCTGCAGTTTTACGGGGCTTGACTAGGGAGGGATTTATAAAATTTGGGCCCCTAGGCTATTCTTTGTTTTAGGTTCTGCACGCATTATATTATTATTATTTAAAGGAAATCGGTAAGGATGGAAAAGATTGCATTCATCTTGCCCTGAAGAGAGACAGATGGAAGGCTTGTGAGGCTTAAGAATGCTAGAGTTTTATTATTATTATTAGTATATAATAATATTCTGGAACATTTCCAGATATCTGGGAAAATGTGTTTATTGAACCTGTTACAAAAAACAAAGATGGAAATTTCAATGATATTATATATCAATAACTATATTAAATGCCATGGCAAAGGTTTTCGAACACATAATTGCTGATTATTTGCCTTTTTCTTTCAAATAATATATAAATAAGTCAGAATTTTTTTAACAAAGGGTCTACTATAAAAAAATTGATTAGTGTTGATAGACTCACTTATTTCTAACATTAGGAAGCAATCCCAGACTGATATTTTATTTATTGACTTAGCTAAAGCATTTGATGTATCACTTTTTAAACTTGACCAAATGTGACTATCACTCAGATTTCTCAAATGGTTTTATAATTTTATAGAAAATAGATTTTTTCTGTTAAGATTGGTGAAACAGTTTCCTCTAGAAAACAAATATTTTGTGGTGTGCCTCAAGGTTCGTCACTTGACCCAATCCTTTTCCCTGTTTTTATCAATGAAGTTACTTTGTGTTTTAAATCTAGCAGATGATAAGTATTTTAACAAATAATAATGTTCAGCTTCAGGCTGACTTTATAGAATGACATAGTGATGTAAGATTAATGAAATGGAAATTAACTTGAACAAGTGTAAGTTTTAAGATGTAGCTACTAAAAAAGTTCATTTTATAGATTCTAACGATTACATTTATCAAAATAAAATCCAAGTGTGTGATAGCCATAAAGATTTAGGAATATTAATAGACTCGTCTCTCATATTTGATGAGCACATTTCAGAAATTTGCAAAAGAGCAAATAAGATGCTTGGTTATATATTTTTCTCATGGAAAGTTTTTCAAAAATAAAGTACTTTAATATACCTGTATAAAACAATAGTTCGTCCTATTCTTGAATATGCTAATGAATGTGTTAAAAGACTTTTTATCAGGTTATTATGCACGAAATTAAAAATAATTACTATCCACAGCATTATTCTGAATGGTTAACATAGTTGAATATGTATACCTTAGAAGAAAGAAGAAAAATAAAAAGGAACAATTTTGTACGGAAGATTTTATCCATCCAAATAGATAGTGAATAATATATCTTATAAAATTCCCAGATATTCCCAGAGGAGCATCTCAATTCTAACATGTCTCAAAAAGGGCAAAGGTTTAATAACTGAACTTGTAGAAAGCTACAATATGAACTTATGATGATGTGTAAGATTGTAGGATTCATTGTATTTTCTTATAATTAAACATTCAACTTTGTAATTTTGTATCCCCTATTTTGACATTGTGATGTACCTGGTTGTCAAATCGTGCTTATCACTGGGTATGCTGGGTCTTCTCTATCGTTTCACGGAAATAAACAACTTGACTGCCCTCAGCACCTTTTACAAATATTTTCTGTCACCTAAAATTGAATACTGTTCTCCGATCTGGTCTATGGCATGCCCCTCAAATTCAGATAGACTAAATTCCGTCCTAAATTTCTTCCTGGCCATTGTCGACACCGAATTCCGTCCACAAAACACTTGCAAAAGTCCATCCTCCTGGAAATGTTAAATATCCAAACTCCTCGAAGAGAGACATAGACTGGCTGACCATATATTTCTACACAAAATAGTGAATGGCAACATCAGAAGTGACGCCTTCTTCAGGAAATTCACTTTCGTGTGCCTGCCCGCTCAACAAGAAGCACTCAACTTTTTGCTTCTCAGAATCCGAGATGGTGCCTCATCCAGCGCTCTCTGTTCCATAGACTGCCCAGTGAATATAATAATCTAGGAAGCCATATAGAAATTTTTGAAAATCTGGACCGGTAACTCCTGCCCCTTCAGCGTCTCATTTTTGTGCGCTCCCCCCTGGACTTGCGGCCCCTAGGCTATAACCTAGGAATGCCTAGTGGCAAATCACCCTGGGCGTGACCAAAAATGTATTATTTATGCTAAGATAATTAAACCTAACAAGGTATTTAGCCTAACAATGAATGCATTTCGGCAGACGTCAGAAGGCGAAGGCGGACACGTTAGTTAAGTGACACCCCTCTTGTATCCCCTATTTTGACATTACTTGCACACTTCACTTCTCTTCACAGGGACAGTCTCTTGCTTGCTTTTTGTTTCTTTTACTTAGCTCTTCTGACATTTTTGGCTAATTTTTACAGCCTTTTCTTGAACGAGGTGTGCTAAGGTTAATAACAAAACACAATAACTATGAATTTCAGTGCACTAACCGTATGAAATGTAACAAAATAATATAAAAGATCAAATAGCAAAATCTTCCAATTTATATAATATAGAAATTTAGAATAAAATTGGTTTATTATTATTAGTTTATAATAGTTATTGTATATTTAAAATTGAACCGTGATAATTATTATTGTTGTTATTCTATCTTACCAATAAAGATTTCTGGCGACGCCCATGGGACGCAAATATTTTACTTACGCAGGAAGAGGCACAGAAAATGCATTACGTCACTGGCTGTGCGCTACTAAATCCTTAGAGTGTACCGGTTAGGTTGGCTTAATTAGGCCAATTTGCTAACCTTGAATATGAAATAAACCCAAAGCTAATCAATACGTATCAGCAAACGTCATTGGCTACAACAGTGGTTGGAGGTTGCACGGGGCACCACACTTCTCCTCCCACACCCGTGGGCATTCCTGGCGCGTGTTTCACTTTTGTTTTCTTCCTGTGTTTCCCACAATCTCATCTCATGCGCACTTTCTCGCAAAATTTCCCGCTAGCTTCCCTTGAATACGGATGACGTCTTGAGTTTTCAAGGTCACCTGGTATTTAGGTTGACTCAACAGCGATCAGCGACACGAGAGGTAAAGCTGGTCTGTTGACCCGATTCGGACCCTTATGAAGGGGGGAAAACACGCCTTATTAGAGGAATGGCTTTCATCCTTCGTGAGCCTGTTGCCCGTAAATTCGTTTTTTGAAAGTTGATGCCCCAATCTCAACAATTTCACTCGTTAAGGCCTATCTAATTTTTAAAATTTTATAAAAGTAAAAAATAAAAAAGTAAAGTGCTTCCCTGTGCTTTGCACCACGCCGTGAGGGCGTATAGGGCCCCACACTTTCTTGATCTCGGCCGAGCGGGGGGTGATGTGATCAGCACCACGCGCCTGGCCGCCTTTACCCCCCAGAGTTTCCTCCTGTTACGCACTTTATACGACGCTGGGTGGGCGCCGGAAGTTGAAAAAGTCCCGGTTCTCCCCCACCGGGGATCGAACCCGGGTCTCTCGGTACCTTTGAAATGTAATATTAATAAATAAATTATGGCATAATCATACAGAGTGTTAGTTCCGTTATGTCTACGCTAGTTGATAAATATACAATTTGGTTTGCCCATAACGTGAACTTGAAACCAAAAATCTCAATTATGTATATCAGCACTCAATCAGTATCGGCTGTTTCATTCTATTATCGGTCTGGGCTTATACGTAAAGTTACAAATTTATCAAATCAAAATACATTTTTGATCAGTATTTCGATATGTCAGAGAGATTGTGACAACATAAGAAACTAAAATCGCCAAATTTAGAAGCAAACAGTACAGGTTTTATTTCTTATTTAGCCTAATAATCGCCACAAAGGTTCTTAGATGGAATATTCACTGATTAAGTAACTTGTTGAAAAAAAAGTACTTGTTGTTTGTGTACGAATAAAGAAATTGCATGCTGAATGTTACCAAATATTTATGCTCTTTGATTTTATACATCAATCTGATATATTGCTTGTCAACTACATTTATTGTTACTAGTGGCGCAATCTTGGTCGGAAATGAGTTCTAGGGGGGGTAAGGGGGGCAAACATTGACGGCCAAGTCTACCTGCAGGGATCAATTACCGCCCACAATTTCAAATTTTATGCAAATGCCTCCTTTGCTTTGTCTTATAAAGTTCAAAAGCGTGGCTAGGGGACGGCGGGAGACGACCCTGGGCGCCGAACGATCTAAATGAAAAAGTTGTAAAATTAATTGATTTGTGTTTTTTTAAGTCTACTTTATGCACAGAAAGGCTAATTGAGACTGAGCCTATAGCTTAAAGTGGATTCCGAACCACTATGTGCCTCCACCGGGTATCAAACCCGGGATTCCTTGCTTGATCACAAGGCGACGATGTTACCACTACACCATCGGGAAGGAGGCAGAAAAGTTGTAAATTATATAATGCCATGGTGTTCCGTGAAATTATTTGCGCCCTATTGAATTAATATTGATTTCAGCCTGCAAAAAAATTGGGTTCCAATTTTTTTCCCCTCACTTCGCTCGCATTTTCTGTTTGTTCGATGTAATGTATTGTAAATCACGAGACAGAGAAATAAGACTTGTCTTAATAGATTTTGTTTTAAATGCATGAACAATTGTTTTGAGGAAAGGGAGCGTGCACATTTGAGAGACAATTTTTGTAATTTTTGCTGTTGGTTTATTGTGAGATGGATGAATTGGTTGTGTAATGTATTTAAATAATACAGAGGTTGTTCGCTTTATATCCGACCATTGTCGATTCGGTGCTGCCACCTGGCGTATCATGCTGGAACTATGGGTCTGCTGGCGGGAGCAGTGTTGTGTTTGACCTTGTAGGTGCGTGAGTGTTGGTAGTGAATGTTATCAAATGACGCCGAAAATCAACCGGTATTGGGAGGGTTACGTAATGGCCCTTTTCTATGCTAAGTTTTCATACCTACGCATTGTGAAACAGTGTCGGGAGAATGGGTTAACACTCGGGGTGACTACTGCGAAAGTTATTGTGGCCCGTTACACACAACAGGCTCTCCTTGCGAAACATTCACCCACGAAAACCACCAGGAGAAGGGCTGCAAGCAAAGTGTCACCCGTAGTGTGAAGGGGGATCCGTCGATTGGCATGCCAAGAAAATCCCCCAACTCAAC
Source organism: Lepisma saccharinum (assembly GCF_977018435.1). Taxonomy (NCBI): domain Eukaryota; kingdom Metazoa; phylum Arthropoda; class Insecta; order Zygentoma; family Lepismatidae; genus Lepisma; species Lepisma saccharinum. The sequence goes on from NC_139232.1 coordinate 106,011,185, forward strand.
GTGATATGGCCCACAGATTTCACCTCACACCGTCAACTGTGAACAAAGCAATTCGCAAGCGCCTCAGGTTGAAGTGTGTGCGGAAGGCCCGTGTACACCATCTTCTACCGCGTCACATTGCCGAACGTAAGACGAACTGCAGGAAACTGTGAAAAGTACCTGGCAGGTTCCAAATGGAAGAAAGTTGTCACAATTGATGAATCATATGTCCATCTCACTTTCTGGTGGTCACATTTGGGCGATCACATACCGTGACATTGACGGCAACGGGCGCAGCAACTTTGTTCATCAGTGCAGGGAAAGTTTCCCTCGTGGTTTTATGGTTGTGACGGGATTCGGATATGAGGGTAAGTTGATGATACGCAAGGTGGACAAAAACGTGAAGGTCAATGCCAGATACTTCCAAGACTCCATTCTGACACCTATCTATCGGAGAGACATCCCACAATTGTATGGAATGGACGCGAACCAGGTGATGAAACATATGGACAAGGTTTCGAGTCATACATCCAGAACATCACTACGTTTTTATCAGGAAATGGCAGAGGAATTAGGAATTCGTGTCATTCCGTTTGAAGACATTCCTGTGAAAAGCCCAGATGCCAGTCCAATGGATTTTTGCACATTTGGACTTTTCAAACGACGTCTTCAACATCGCTGCCCGCGCACCCTGGATGGTCTATGGAAAGCTTGCAGGGAGGAGTGGGGCAGAATTCCCATGTCTGTCCTGAGCCGGAGCTTGCTGCAATGGAAACTGCGATGCCGGGCGATAGTCCACAATGCTGGGGGTCCAATAGAACATGATCGGTGGTGGCGGCGCGGTATCTCTTAAGCTGGGGTACCCGTCAAACATGGTCGGATATAAAGCGAACGACCTTCTGTATATGCTGTATATATATATGTATTAAAGAAACTTTGAATACATACTGCTATGTGGTTTTTACGCGCACAGCTGGAAATTGGAAAGTATATATGTAAGAATTTATTTCTTTGTAAATGCTCTGGACTAGGTTGCTTTTTGGCCGGTAGTCGGGGAAGCCAACGGTTGGGTTCTCTCAACGGCTTCTCCGTTGGAAAGGTAACAATAGGACCTTGCCCCTGTGGTTGGGGCGGGTCGTTTGTCGGAGGTATAAATAACGGTTCCGACTTGTTACGGTCTCTCTTATGCTCTCAGATTTTCAGGCTCTCAGATCGCAAAAAGTGGCTGTCCCTCAACGGATTGACAGTTTTTTGGATGCGGCGATACACACAGAGCGTAAGCGCCGTAGCTATGCGTAGGGACCTCTGCGTGATATGCTAAATAGTGCGCTCCTAGAGTAAAAGTCTTGATAACTGCAATTCTCTGTGTTATGGGGCATAAGGCAACAGGGAGCTGTTGATAATGGATTTGTTATGGAAAGATGTATATACGGCGAAGGGTAGAAGTGTAAATAAATGTTGTACATAAAGAGATAACTACGTGAGACGTTATTCTCCGTAACAGTACACAATTTAGTGTCCACGTCACTCCATGTTGCATATATCGTCGATGTTTTCACGAACTGGCAAATATGTCAACTCCCCTGCATCACGAACCGGCGAATGTGCAAAATTTGACATTTTGAGTTTTTGACGCTGTATATGTTGGAACAACTTGTACTTTGCTCTCACAAAGTTTCAAGTTTCTATTAAATATTGCTTAGGAGATAAAGATGGACAACGTTTTGACGAATATGAAAACTAGTATTGTGATAATTTCACGAACTGACGAATATGAAATTCGCCGCTTCGTGGAGAAAAACGTGATATCATTTTACAATCCATTCAGGATGTGTCAGTTCGACTACATTTTGCCTAACAGATGCCGCTGTAATGAAACGTTTTATATTTCATTCTTTTCATAAGAAATATAACCCATTTGTAAGATATCAGTTAACATGTAAGGCACAGTTGTTTGTGTTTCTATTGGAACAATGTACAGTCTATATCTGGTTTACTTCTCGCAACTAAATTATTTCGAATGGTTTATAAAAGAAATGCCATATTTCCTTGATATTATTTTGAAGAATAGCCTTCTAGTGGTGTGGCTCGTTGTGTAATTATTCAGAAGATATGAATAAGGACGTGCTTGTGAAGTGGACTGATGGCAGTACTGACATCGTCAGAAGCCAAGAACTTACAGTCCCCCATGGAATGAAGAAGTTGCAATATGGAGCGAAAGTAAAAATGTGGTGTTGTGATCGGGATGGAAGAAGATTCTGAAAGTGGTGATACTGTGGTGTCAGTGCCAAAGAAGAGCTCAGGTGGTGTGATCAATGACTCGAGTGCAGTAGTTAGTGACATTGACAGTTCTTCAGAAACGTTAGCGGATGATGAGGACAAGGATCCTGATTTTCTTATATCTTCCAGTGATAATGAATCGTCCGTACATTCCTCACCGAGGAATGTTCACGCTGTATGTAGTTCCTTGCTTCGTGAAGAAGAAATATTTGCTGCATGCGTAACGTGTCAGGATTTGGTTTGTTATAATCACTTCATATTGGATTGCGCCGAGCACAACAGACGTGTTAGTGTACAAGAGAAAAATATCCCTCCGGGATCAAGCCACACAGATTTTAAAGTAGATGGTTCTCAAAAGGAGGATGTTACTCCAGTAAAGCGAAGGGTTTCCGAAAAGGCAAAAGTAAGAAAAAATGTAAAAGCCTTTCGTTCTTTGGGTTATGAGTATGTAAGTGAAAAGAGTCATCAAGTTATTCCTTCTCGCAGATTGCTTCGTCCACGTTGTGAGTCACGGAGATGCCAAACAAGAGGATTGAAGTGCAACGATTTTGATGTCAACACAAGAATGAAAGTTAATAATGCGTATTATAATTTAGGAAATGTTTCCCGACAACAAGAATGGTTGAGTAAGTTCATCGTTTCCAATGCTCCTGTAAGGTCAACGAAGTCAGAAGACAAAAAGAGGAAGGAAAGAACGCTTCATTATTTCTTACTAGATGACCATAACGTAAGACAAAGAGTATGACGTAAAATGTTTCTTAACACACTTGCAATTGCTGAGAGACAAGTAAGGACAATGCTAATGAAGTTAAAGAACCAGTGCATGGTAGAAGAAGAAAAGAGAGGTGGACGTCAGACAACGTTAAAAGAAAGAGACGAAAAAATGCGTACAGATATTAAAAAGCACATAAATATGTTCCCTAGGATGGAATCTCATTTTTGCCGCAGAAGTTCTAGCCAACAGTACTTGTCGTTCAGCTTGAGTATTCAAAGATGTATGAACTATTCAAAAAAGAATTTCCAAACAGCTCGGCATGTTACTCCTTATACAGATCAGTTTTTAAATGTATGAAGTTAAAATTTCGTTCTCCAAAAAAATATCTTTGTGGTTTGTGTGAGACGTACAACTCATTGAAATCAGCTAATTGTTTATCTAATCATTCTGACTTGATTGAAAAATATAACAGGCACATACAGGAAAAACAGAAGGTGATGGAAATTAAAGGTGCGATGAAAGATACAGCTGTACAAAATCCACAAGAGTTCGTGGCTGCTTGCTTTGATATGAAGCAAGTCATAAATCTACCACAGAGCAAACGAACTGAACTGCATTACAAAAGAAAATTATCAGCCTATAATTTAACAATTTATGAATTAGCTAGTAAAAACGGCCATTGCTACGTTTGGCACGAAGGATTAGCGAAAAAAGGTCCGAATGAAGTTGCAACAAACTTAAGGAAGTTTCTGCTGATGAAAGATGAACAAGGTGTAAAACAGGTAGCGTTCTTCGCCGATGGATGTGCATCTCAGAACAAAAACAGTATCCTGCCTTCTATGTTCGTTTATTTTTTAAACAATGAAGCACAAAACATCAACACCATACATGTTTTCTTCTTCTAAACGAGTCACGGACAAAGTGAAGGTGATGCTATTCACAGTACAATAGAAAACGCACTTCGACGGAGTGAAGATATCTTCATCCCTGCCCAACTCATCCCGGTAATCAGGATGGCAAGAAAGAAACAACCATATGCTGTTTATGAGTTGCATACTAAAGACGTCTTAGATTGGAAACAATATTCGCAGTACCTGCGTATCCTAAAAGTTAGAACAACAAATGAGGGTCAACCCGTGGACTGGACAAAAGTCATGCAAATTCAAGTGCGCAAGGGTTGTCCCAATATATTTATAAAAACATCTCATAACCTAAACACACATTCAAGTATATCACTTCCTAATCCACGCAGTGCTAAAGAGGACAATTTACCACCAAGGGCTTTTACTTCAAAGCCAAAACTGCGTATGAAAAAATACCAGGACTTGCTGTCATTATGTCAAGGAGTAATACCAGTAATTTCTCATCCTGATTATAAAGACTTCTATGTCAGATTACCTCACTAATTGTACAACAATTTTGCGTCTATTAACTTTGTATTTGATAACAGACCAGTGTTGGTCAATGTATTACCATTTTGTTCCTTACATTTTATTTCCTGAATTTTATTATTCTCGAAATTTATTTGCGGGTACGTCTAGTGTTGTGTGAATTTCTCTGTTTCTCACTGTTACGTATTAAACTGTTATGGTGTATGATATGATTAGTGTATTAAGGATTGGCCTCATATTTAACTCTGTATAAATATCCAATAAATAAGTTGAAAGTTTTAGCCTTGAACTGTAAAATTCGCAGTTTTAGTAAAAATTACAATGGCGAACCAAGATAAAAATATTCAATTTTTTTTTTCACGAACTGACGAATAGATTCAATGAAATCCTTTGTTCATTTATTGTTCATTAAAATTCTTTCTACGGTGTTCTTTCTCATGTGAACTACCTTCTCACACAGCATTTATTGTTATCTCAAAATATAGTTTAGCTCGAATATGTTTTTCAATGATTCGCAAGTAACGCAAAATTGGCTACTTTCAACTTCGCTTTTCTCAAAATCAATATTTTGCACATTCGCCGGTTCGTGATGCAAGGGAGTTGACACATTCGCCAGTTCGTGAAAACATCGACGATATGTGAAGCATATATTGTGCATGAAAAAAGAATTATATTTGGAATGCATTTATCAAGCATTTTCTGTCTTTCAAAAAGAGTTTATGTGCTTGTTTTCTGTTATTAATGTGAATTGAACGTGTTAAAAAAAATTCAAATCGTTTGTTCGAACACAAATGCTTTAGCACAAACGTCTACCCCCTTTTTGCGAAATTTACGAGGATAATAACGTCTTTGATACTACCACTACTAATATTAATAATAATGTTGGTCCTGGGTTCTAATCCCGGCTTGGACGTGGATATTTGTGAGTGTCCATTCATCATTTTCATCATGCCATCACTCATTCCCATCTTCGCAAATTAGCCAAAAGTAGCACAAGAAGCGAAGTACAATAAAGCAAATCAATAATAACAATAATAATAATAATGTTATAATAACATTATTAGTAACATAATTATTATTAACATTATTTTATTAACATTATTATTATTAACAATATTATTATTATTATTAATGGTACCCCCCCAGTCAAAAATTCGTGGTTGCTCCTCTGATTGTTACACCTCTCATTGTGATTTAAATGGATGAAATTATCGAAACTATCAGTTCTAAACGTGAGGATTTTCAAATTTGACTGAAAGTATAAAATCTAGCATTGACATTGTTGCAAGAAATCTAATTATTTTTTAAAAAAATATCGGTGTCCTTGCTGTGTTGTGCAGTGTGCACATGACTCTTACCAGGAAGTATGTTACTCGTTGATGATACCCGAAGAATATGCAAATATGCTCTTGTTGTGTGGAGTGTGTCAACATCTGTTACGTGCGACACTCAACGAATCTACGTTGTTTTTGGTCATTCTTAATGTCTACATAGTACTGGTCTTCGTAGATAAAATCTAACAAGGCAGTTCCCTCAGAATACGGCAACGAAATGTATTTAAGACGGAAAATTGTTTCTTGGCTCTTTAGGTAATGATGTAATGCTGTGATAATGTGATCATTTTTGTTATTTCTTCATGAAATAACATGAAAGCAGGGGCCTCGCAAGAATTTTTTGTAGGGGGTCAGACCGTCGGTAAAACTTTAGTGTAAGTAATAATTATTATTATGATAATTAAGATCACGATTAATTATTAAATATTTTCCACATATATTGTTATTTAGCGTCACTTTTCTGCCACTTTTGGGTAATCATGACGACGAGGATGAGTGATATGTTGGGATCAGTTGAGTTTTGAGTCCACTTTATGCACAGGTAGGATAATCGGGACTTGACCTACAGTTTAAAATGGAATTCGAAGCAGTATATGGCTCCACTGGGTATCGAAACCGTCACCCCTTGATTACAAGGCAACGACGTTATGCCATCGGTGAGGCGCTGGATGAGTGATGATTAGATAAAATTGTTGAAAGAGCACTTCCAAAGACACACATTCCCAGGCCGGGACTCGAACTGGGAACTTTGAAGACGAAATCGAATGTCAATTGCTTAACATGTTCGACCATCATGCGGGCTGACCGTGATTTAGAAAAATATATATACATGTTGCAAGTTTATTTCAAGTCTAGATCGGCACACATAGGCTAATCGGGACTGGACTCATAGTTTAATGGGAGATCCGATGCATCTCTACGGGCTCGCACGAATTGCGCATCTATTGTGGTGCAGGTGCCTCACCGAACCCTAATTGCGCACCGGACCGAAGATCGCTCCCTTCCACCGAGCACGAACTGCGCACCAAACGGAAGTTGGTAATTATCTAGTATCGCCCGAACACCTCTCACTCGTTTATTTCGTTCATTTTAGCATTGATACTTACCTATTCAGCATTGCGAAAGATTCTTTAAGGTGAAGTTATGCCTTTCTCCATAAAATAGTGTCAAGTTTTCATATTACGAGTCATTATTTGTCTTCCTTGTTCCGCTTGGGTAACGTGCACGCGTCGTGCTTGTGTTTTGTCGATTTGGAGTGGGTATGCAGTGTTTCAACCTTCTTAACAGAAAAATACCTACTTTCGTGTTCATTATGTCATCACAAACCATTGACGGATAGCCCCAAAAAAACATTCACGACAGCCCCAAAATCCATTCACGATAGCCCCAAAAACCATTCACGATAGCCCCAAAAACCATTCACGATAGCCCCAAAAACCATTCACGATAGCCCCAAAATCCATTCACGATAGCCCCAAAAACCATTCACGATAGCCCCACGAACCATTGACGGATAACCCCACGAACCATTGACGGATGGCCCCAAAAACCATTCACGATAGCCTCGGACCATTTCCGGCAAGGTTAGGTTAGGTTAGGTAAGCATAGTTAAAAAAAATCTCGTAAAAAAAGGCACGTTTGGAACACTGGCGAGACCTCGTGACTTTCGACGCTCGCGCCATCTGCAGGTACATAATGGATACAACGGCATAATGTTGTCGCTTTACGAAAAATGCAAGTTCCTTACATGAAAAGTGATTATTTATTGTTCTACAGCATTCTATAGTGAATGTTTTCAGTTTCCGCGAAAGAAAATACCTTGAAGAACTTCGACAATGCTACAGAAACTGATTTCAGTAAGTAGTTTCTCCTGTAAATTTGAAGAAATCCGTTCGGGCGATATCGCATATTTACTCCGGAAGTTTGCTGGAAATACATGTAGAAGTGGAACAAATAGACAGAAATGGAACAAATTCAAAGCATGTAACAATTAATGAAACTAAGAATAAGAATAAGACTTTTATTTCAGATTTGGGCAAAATTATCAGTAATCATATACCAAATTACATATTAATATAGACATCCAAACGAGTTACATGTACTTAACAATTACATTTTAATATAGACATTAACAAATTTATTACGATCCATAATTGATGTTGTTCCTGACGAGCTTCATGTCCTTTCGGGTTAAGGTTTGCACAATGTTCCGCTGCTTCTGTAACTCTGTGTGTATTCACTTAGAAGGTCTTTACTCAATCTCATCTCGTTTTCTCTTGATGCTCTTTTTCCATACGCGAGAATTTAGTTCCATCTCCGAGTGTGTAAAGTATGGCCTTACATGATTTACTGGTACACCTCCAGCGGTCTTCACCCGTAGATTTCAATATCTTCCCTTCTCGAAACAAGTGTTTTGTATGTCCATATTGCTACACTTTATTCCACAGTAGGCACACAAGGATGAGCACTTTCACTTCACTGCTCTGTGCGCAATTCGTGATTGACATCCACCTGCCAGCGCACCTGGGCCTGCTCCTATGATGTTACGCTGTGTGCGCAATTCGTGCTCGGAGATTAGTGAACCCTTATCAACATTCATCTCTGGCCAGGTTTTGTGCGCAATTCGAGTTCGCCCATTTGTACCAGGTATCGAACCCGGAACCCCCTGATTACAAGGCAGCTGCGTTACCACTACTCCGTTGTGGATGCCCGAAAAATATATGCAAATCCGCTTCTGTTATGTCACTTTAACAGCTAGAACCGGCGCGTGTGTCCTACAACGGAAAGCTAGAATTTAGGATTGGTGACAAGTTACTGCAGGTAATTTGGTCAGACTTTCCAAATTCGTGGAGTACAAAAAAAAAATGTCAACCGTTTTAGCACTATACTTTATGCCCATAGCTAATGCTCTTTCATTCCGATCTCGAACTTGTCTCCGCTGTGTTGACTTCCGGTGTTGCGTAACTCGCGAGAAAGGTTGAAGTTCAATGCGTGACCGCCGTGTTTTGGTGCGTCTCGTCTCGTTTTCATTCATGCACTTCTGGGATCTTTAACTCGCACCAAAGGCAACTCCCTAACTGTTCTCCAACTTCAACTCGTCGGTGTGAGATTTCGAGAGGATTTCGAACCAATCCATGGATGTTAACATTGTTGATTTAGAATTAGAACTACAAACAAAGTTTTCATTGTTTTGATAAATCATAACAGAAATATAGCTCCTCCACCAGTATAACAAAAGGAAAAAACGAGTCAGTTGAAAAATTCCACGCTAAGTAAATTTCAAGCAATAGAGATGAAATATGTTAGAAGAACAGTGGGGAAAACTCGAAGAGACAGAATAAGAAATGAAAGAATAAGAGGAAGAGGTAAAACAAAAGAAGACAATGACTGAAGTAGTAGAGGAACGCCAGCTGAAGTGGTATGGACATGTAAATACTAGAATGAATGAAGATAGGAAAGCTGAGCAAGCGATGGAGATGAGGGTTGAGGGTAGAGTAGGAAGAGGCAGGCCAAGAAATACATGGGAAGATAGAATAGAAAAGATAGGATTAAAATGTGGAAAAACTAAGAACGAAATGAGAAGAATGAGTCGAAACCGGACGGAGTGGATAAGATGGACAGAACGAGGTACCCGACGCTTAACGGCATAAGGGAATGGAAGAGAAGAAGAAGAATAAAGCTTCATCTTATCATATTCCATCAAATAGACCAAACAGTAAATATTATACTGAATCTTCAAAATTCCAGAAAATTAGATTCTCGTGTGAAATATCAAAGAACACAAATTTATTTTATGACTAAAATTTTCCACTAACTTTCAAATATTATTTTGGATTAGTTCAAAGTTGATAAACTATTCATTATTATTATTATTATTATTATTATTACAATTTCCGTAATTATTAATTACATACTGTGATTAGACTCTATGATAAAGATTTGGCTTATCTTTACTGTGCAGTATGTGAGTTAATAGCACGATTTTCTAACTTTATAGAAACAAGGGGAGGGGGTCTAGAGGTGCATTTTGATCAGCAAATGCATTGGGGAAATATAAGCAAATTCTTTTTCATCTCAACTAATAGTGTTCGGGCATCATATAGTCGACAATAATAGTAGTTTCAAGTACAATTTCAAACATGAGCTATAAGTTCTATAATATTCTTCTGTCACTGCTACATGTAGTGCCACCATAGCTACAACTACACATTTTGCAGCTGCCCTACTGAGTGGAAACCTCTTGTGGGTGTGGGGGAATATCTCGAACATTTCAAATGGTAAAGGTAGTCGAGGGACACCATTAAGAATTCTAGTTCCGTAGGGGACAAGCTTAACGCATTATGTATTGGATTCACTTTTAAATACATAAATAGACATTTTTATATAAATTTCTTCATATTAAGTTCAAATACATTCTCAAAAATCTTGTTGTTGCATAACTTCTTTCACTCATTCACTATAAGGGATAAATTTACAATTTCAAATTAGCTTGTCTCAAAAAAAAGCAAATATAATATATCCAATGCGAATATCTGGTTCGTAGAATAATGAAGGCAAATTTATGGCAAAGGCACTTTAATTTTTGATAAAACCTCGTACAAAATATTTCGTTTCTCTGCGTGACTAGGACATTTCAAAATAATATGATGAACATCACCCCTTAAATTACCACAGTCACAATTTGGGGACTTTAAAATGTTTATTTTAAATAAATGATGATAAGTAATGATGCCACTCTTCTTAGTCTATTTATTAAAACAATTGAATTTCTTAATCCTTTACAATTATAAAAACCAAGTTTTTTTCCTAGTATGTTAGCTTTCTCCAACATTTTCTAATGAACTATCACACCATATTTTCCACTCTTCAAAGATTTTCTTCTTCTCAGTACTGGATTAAAAATCTACAAGATCAAGAGAAAGATATTCAGGTTGGGAGATAACCATTAAGAAGATGTATAATTGGATATGTCATGTCGAGTAGGTCTTATTTGCATTCAAGGTCAGACACTGCAACTCTATCTAGCATATCAAGATATTTTCAGACATAAACAGTACTGAGTAGTGACGTCAGAGAGTTCCTAAGCAAGTTGCAAGACGATGGGGGTGAGACGGCGGTGAAAGTTGTAGGAAGTGGGTGGCACACGCATGCAGAAGGAAGAGAGATGTTTTCCCTCTGGGTCATGGGAAGAGATCATACTGTACACTTGCCGCTTTATTATATCCGATCGCTGCGTTCCTCCACTTCCTCTTGTCTGGAAACGAGATTTCTTCACCGGGAAGATTTAGGCGCTAGGAAACACTTCCTACATCCAAGAACGAGTTGTGGACGGAATACTTCTGGTTCCGACCGTGATTGTGTCTCCATACCTAATATTATCTTCATCCAAATATAGGTTCAACGCCCACTTAGTCTCGGAATGTAAATAATGCGAAAATGCAAAAGCACTAGCCGTCGAGACATAGACTATGGATGAAATCATTCTCTGAGCAAAGTACTGCGCTAAAGATATATTGAAAATACTTCAATATCAGTCAAAAATAGTTCAAAATTAGTATTCACTGAACGGTGAAAAACATGATGGTTTGGAATAATCAAAATACAGTTACCGGCAACCAAACTTTAGTTTCAATAGGAGCCAAAGCAATAATTGTTGACCAGAACCAAATGTTTTAGTAATCGTACACATCTGCTCAGATCCACCAAAATATTGAAAGAAATTTATTCAAGGCTACTAATATTTTTGTTTATTGTGAAGACTATAGGTGAAAATATCAGGTGGAAATGTTGTAACTGCACTATACGTATATACTCAGATAGACTAATCGGGACTGAACCTACAGTTTAAAGTGGGATCCTAACCACTGCAATTTGGTCCCAACCAGGGATTCCTTGATTACAAGGCAACGTCGTTAGAAGACACCGAGGAGCCCCCTCCCCGATGGTCTATAGAAAGAAGGCACTATGTGAACATGTAAGTTTCTTTGAAAAATCTAGACTTACCTATTAAAGTTATGATAGAAATAGTGATTAACATGTCACTTTGATAAGAAAAGTAATAAAGTTTGATATTAAAATAAATTTGTAACTAAATATAAAGAGCCTCATAAAATTCATATGTTCTTAATTCTGAGTAACAAAATGTACGATTTTTCAGACCGCCCAAGGCTTGGCACCCTACTACATCTGCTTGTATTTCCTGAAATACTATAGATTCTGTTTCCTTTTTTAAAAAATTGCCACTTTTGGTGAATCGCGACGACGGAGATGAATGGTGATTGGATGATATGGATGAAGGGACCAACACCAACACAAGTACTACAGAGGATTATGCTCGCTCCAGGCGCCAGAGAGTACTGGATGAACTACGTGGAAGAGAGAGAGAGAGAGAGAGACGTTTGTGTTCCTTCTGGGAAGGAACAAGGTAGAATTTCGGGTCGCAACGTGCAAGAGAACACTAACCGATAAACCAGGCATAGGCGTAGTTAGGTAGGGGCTAGAGGGTGCTAAACCCACCAGAACCAGACATTAGCCCCCCAGGCATGCGACATATGAACAAAATAATTGAGGGGAGAAAAACTGCACAAAATACTAGAAAATTCATTAGGAAATTTTATATGCCATATGTGCATATATACAAATGCATGGAAAAAATCAAATAGCGGCGTCCAATAACATAAATAGAGCCTTTCAAAAATGAATTCCTACAAGTGCGTTTTTCTGAACATTTACAAGGGAAGCCATCATAGTTTTATTGTGTTTAATTTTGTTTTAAAGTCCACTTTATACACATAAATTCTACTCTGGACTGAACACACAGTTTAAAGAGGGATCCTAACACTTATGTGCCTCCAACGGTATCGAAACCGGGACTCTTTGATTACAAGGCGATCTGATCTCTTCCGTAAGCGGTTGTCTCGCTTTATCTCTGCTGTAAGCGCCTGTCTCGGTCTGGTCTCTGCTTTGATTGATTGACTTGGTGTTTAATTCAACTTTATGCGCAGTAAGGCTAATCCGAACTGGACCTACAGTTTAAAGTGGGATCCTAACCCCTACGTGCCTCCACCAGGTATCCGGGACCCTTTGATTAGCTCTCATTGTAGAGACTTGAATAGAATAGCAGTTTTGGTGGGAAAATGTACGCATGAATGTGTCCCGATCTTGATTAAGCAATATAAGTTAGTTGCTCGTAATCGCATTATTAAATGGTGATCACTATAGTTCATTAGTGAAATCACTTTTTTTTTTAAGTTCTGCCAAAAATTTGAAATTGAATTTGACATGCCCATGAGCTCATCAAAACGAAAAGGAGAAGACCTATTCAGTTGATTGAATTAAAATTTTTGTGTGCGTCCGCACATGAGGCAATTTTGCACCCTTCAATGTATGCGGGCCATATTTAAAGAGTACGCTGTGTTATCAGCAACATACTATCATGAGAGGGGAAAGGGTTTTAGTTAGTGTATTGGCAAGCGATTGTGTACTACATAATTTTATCAGCCGTTACCAATAACTTTGAGTGAGTTGGAGTTTGTTTCAAGTCCACTTTTGGCACAGATAGGTTAATTGGGACTGGACATACAGTTTAAAGTTGGATCGGACCACTGTGTACCTCCACCGGGCATAGAATCCGGGACCCCTTAATTACAAGGTGACGACGTTACCATTACGCTAATCACTTCAAAACGTGATTTTCGGAAGACAGCTTACACTCCGTGCTGTAGACCACTTTACGAAATTTAATATCGATAGTTCAACAGCTTTGATTGCAAATTTGAAGTTTTACTATTTCATTACCTAGTACATTTTTAAATGCATTATGTTGCCGGGCCCGTGGCTGAGTGGTTAGCACATAGCGCTACCATGCCAGGGGTCCCGGGTTCGAGTCCCGGCCTGGGCATGGATGTTTGTGAGTATCCATTCATCAATTTCATAATATCACCACTCATCCCCATCTTTGCAATTAGCCAAAATGTGCTACAAAAGCGAAGTAAAAGAAAGCAAATCAAGTTAAATGCATTATAATTTGTTCATTACCTATTAATATTATAACATATTAAAACTATGGTTCTTTATTCTAAAGGAAACGTGTGTTATTTTATAAATTTACAACTATCTATAATAGTCTTTTATACTTGTGTATAATAGTGTCTTATATTCATTTTATAAAAGAGACACTCAATATCAACACAATTTCAACAGGTATCACCTGTTTCCCAAGGAAAATGCCCGTGATGATTTTCGTCACAAATAAAAGCATGGATGGTGTTAGTCACCCCAAAAAAAGTGGCGTGACGAAACTCCTCCTATGAAGCCAGGGTGACAAATCTTATGAACACCTTACACCCCGACAGGGAATTGGGAAGAGATGGGTGGAAAGAAAGAATGTTGTGACATCCGGCTGAAGTGGTCCTGAGAAAATCACGGAAAAAACTCAAGATGGGCAGCTGCGGTAATTGAAAGTATGGCTAGTTCACGTCTCTTCTCCTACCACTAAAAACTTAATCGCCAAGATAAAACAGATGAAATATATTTTACCAGTATTCGAACCTATAACCTCCGGATTCACAGAGAGATAATCTAAGCGCTTCGCCCCCTCAGCTTCTTATCTGTAACAAAACTTAATCTAATCTTCCAATCAAGTATGGTATTTAATTATCAACCCAGAACGATGTGGCTTCAACAATACATAATTATAAATCATTGTCAGTTTTTGACGCCATCTTGGCAGGTGGCGTAACAGCAGATCGGGTTGAGTTTCTCTCTCGGCTCTATTAAAACTTCAGATCATCCAAGATAAATTCCGGCAAGAAATCTGAGAGTCATTTGATTACAACACTTCTCCACCTTTAGTAGAAGCAAACTCCTCTGAACTTAGTCAAGACGGATAGGTAGTAAATCATTAGTGGCATCCGATAAATTCTATCCCATAACTTTCAGAATATAGGACAAACAAGATAATATTTTACCTTTACTTTAGGCACGGATAGGCTAATCTGGATCCTGGACTGGATTGCATCCCTTTCTCCAGGAACCAAACCCGGGTCACTATAATACAAGGCAATGAGACGTGTTCATGCACATTAGTGCGTTGGCAGGGAATTTCCTGTTTTAAGGATGGAAGAAACATTTTTAAGTTGACTTTGCTTTGGTGTTCACGGCTGATAAGATTATCTTCTTATCTCTCTTATCTTTTTTATTTCTTCCTTCGTTTCTCTATATCTATATTCAGTTTCGGCTTTCTCTCTTTTTTTATCGCTTTCTATCTCTTCCTGTAATTTATATTTTTGTTATTCTTCATTTCAAACCTTTTCCTGATAGTAAAACAAATTTAGCCCCGATAAATAAATTTGCTACTGCTAATTTCGTCATTACCCAGAACTTTACCAACCTGCGACTGATGTATCATTCTGAGATTGGGGTGAAGGTGGATTAACAGTTGAATGCTCTTCAAGAAGGACATGATACACAAAGCTTCAAGTAAATCAACCTTCGAAGATTCTGTCTCTATATATGGCGTCAGTTTTGATAAACGATGCTTAATTTGCGCTGAGCCATGCTTTATAGAATCACACAGAACAAAAGAAGAGCGTAAGTGAAGGATATACAGTACAACATTAAAGCAAATCCTTGATGAGACATTAGTTCTCCGCAACCGAGTTGGAGTTTTCTACAAAAGCCTGCCCTTGTGCATGCTACCGTGCTTTGTTCGAAAAGATGGACATGACTTTTCACGTCAAATCAGATGACCATTGATAATGCAGTGATGTTGATAAAGTGTTGAGTGTCAAAGTCACGGTGATAATGTGTACAACCTTCACAGTGGACTCAAGGTGGAAAAATGACTCGTTGTTATGTTGCGTTGGGTAAGGTTAGTGTTGTAGTGAAAACACCACCTGTCTCCATTAAGGTTGTTCGTGACTGGGAGAATGTTTAAGGATGGACGTTACAATCAGAATTAAATTTATTGAAATCGTGAGTCCAACGCTCAAATCCTATTGTTGATACCAATGTCCAATCCTAGATTCGTTATGAGAAACAGTTAACTTCGGAAATATTTTGGTATTTCTTAAGTATTGTAACATACACTAATAAAAGTGGATTCAAATTATACATTCAAATAAGGATTTATGTGCAAATGCATGTTCTAATTGAAAAGGCATATCTTATGAATCACTCTTTCCTCATGAGTCGTGCTCGTGACAGAAATGCAGATAAAATAAATTATATTCATGTTGCATAAGTTTCATATTTTGGAAATTTGTGTAGAATAGGAATAAAATTATTTCATATTTGCTGTTCATGTTCATTTTTATTTAGCATAACGTTAAGGTTTTACAGCATATTTGCATCCATGTTTTGCCACTTTTTATTGCATATTGGTTGGTTGGTTGATTTAGTATTTTAAGTCCACTTTATGCAGAGTAAGGCTAATCGGGACTGGACCTACAGTTTAAAGTGGAATGCGAACCACTATGTGCCTCCACCGGGTATCGAACCCGGGATCCCTTGACTACAAGGCGACGACGCTACCACTGCGCCATCGGGGAGGCCGCTTTTAGTGCATATAAATTCCCTATTTAGTCATTACAGTAACAATAGTAACCACTGTACTAAAATAGATTATTAAAAATCGAAGTCCACTTTTAGTTTAAAAATACATTTTATATCACGGTTTTGCACTCTAATACTAAAAAATTACTGATGAATCATAAAATTATGACTATGATAGTGTATATACTCTCAGAAGGGTTGGAAACTAATTTAGAAATCTAGAATCTGACAATGAAAATTCAGGAGGGGTGGATTCTCCCCTTCCGATTCGAATATATGTATTTATGCATGTGGTGAATACTAAGTACAAGAAGACTAAGCTGTTAAAATATTTTAACGTACACATACAATAAGAATGAAGTAATTCCCAACATCTATAGTGCAGTTGAAATGCATAATACAACAACTATGCTGCTTGTGATATGTGTAGATGTTTAAAGTTAACAAGGCATACGTTGAAAAATACTCATAATAGCAACTGAAAGTGCTATTCAACAGTTAGAAAAATAAATATGTGAATACTGAGCTTGTTTAGTGTTTGGACACTATATACTTTCAGTTGCTATTATAAGTGAGTATTTTACAACATATGCCTTGTTAACTTTAAACATCTACACATATCACAAGCAGCATAGTTGTTGTAATATGCATTTCAACTGCACTATAGATGTTAATTTGATGGTAGATTCGCAGCACCATCTAGTGGAAAAATTTTACACATTTATCACTTATCTCTTCCTTACGCATATTCTTCGTTTTCAAAATATTTTTCTTACCTATTCTCTTCGTGGAAAGTGATTCCTCTAGGAAGCAGTGCCAACAAATATTCGATGTCTTACAGTGATGCAACTTCACATTATCATTCTTCAAGAGGTGTGTATTTTCCTTGGCATTTTTCATGATTGTGTTATCACTATAACACCAGGAGTTTCCAACGTACGGAATCTGCTAACACTGAGGCGAAGCGGATATATATATTAAACTATGTATAACTCTACCTGCATAGTGTACGAGTTGCGAGTAATCTACTTCATTCCTTCCTAACTTAGTCAATGAAGGACAAAAAATAAAAGCTGTAGCCTAATTTATAAACGTTAAAACAGACATACAAGTTTTAATGTGTCTCCAAATGGAAGATAGTACCAAAAAAGTGTGCCTTTATGACAGTCCGGCGGTTAAGTCCGGAATCATTGACGTTTTGATAAATGCAAGAGACTTGATAGAATTAATTGTTATACCACTTAAGGTACGTTCAGTCGAGTAGCCAATTGCCATCTTGGTGCTGACGGCCGCCATCTTGAAAAGAGTTCGCCATAATGGATATTTTTGATATGGCATATCTTGGGAACGGTGGCACTTATCTGGAAGGTTTAAAATATATAGTTTTCGATAAAGGTGTAACAATATTTCTTTTAGAAAATACAAAACTTTGCGTAGATATAACCTTGAGTACTTCTTGAGAGGTTCTATCGAACAAAGCAGATGTGATTCACGTAGCTTCGAGGTGAAGCACGCGTTCTTGCTTGTGGATGAATTTGAGGGTAAGGCTGCAAGCTCAGAATGACCATTTTGGCGTGTATTGAAACATCATCGCCTTCCTATTCGCGTAACAGCACCCAAGGGCACCAATTACCACTTCCAAACGAACCATTCCCCCTGCTGAATTTCGGATGCGGTTTCACGAAGGCCGCTCAGATCAAAACGGATGCAACCTTGGTGCTGTTGTCCAGGCATTTGAGTGTTTCGCAACAAACATCTCTCTGGGTGAGTGGCCTAAACCAGTCTCTCTCTCTCTCTCTCTCTCTCTCTCTCTCTCTCTCTCTCTCTCTCTCTCTCTTCCTCTTCTCACGCTCGCTCCGAGCAACAGATCAAGGGATTTCATAAACTAAATTCAGAACCAAGAAGGCGTTTAATAAAGTATGAACAATTAGCATTTTTTAAATTGCAAACGTCTCCCTCTTATCATTATTGTGGATAGCCGAATGCAGGGGTTTATCCAACACCCACTGGGGGTGTAAATTCGTATTTAGGAGGTGCAAGGCTAAGTTGAGACAAGCGGCTAGCAGCAGCTTTAGCAACCTGAAGATAAATGCTAAAAGCACCAAACTAGACGTGCCTAACCTACCCAGTGATGCATCTAATAAAAGAAATGAACATATAAGTAGATTAGGCAGATCAGGTTTGGTGCTGTTGGCATATATCTCCAAGTTGCTATAGCAGCTGTCGTTAGGCGTTCTTTAAGTTTAGAGCTAAAATAGGAATAATTTGGTCCTCTGTGAGAAGGTGTTGAAGATTTGGGGGTGATGTTAGTGTTTTGATTTGAGTTTTTAAAACAACTTTATGCTCAGAATGGCTAATCGGGACTGGACCTACAGTTTGAAGTGTGATCCGAACCGCTATGTGCCTCCACCTCGTATCGAACTCGGGGCACCTTGATTACAATGCGACGACGTTACCAATATGCCATCGGGAAAGCACAGGGGAGGCGATTTTAGAGGTGTTAGGGATGTGCGATTGACAAAACACTCGAGAAGTTCCTTTGCAGCTTTGAAGAAATGTAATCACTACAGCCCGGATATCTACGCACTAAGAACTGTCCATATAGGCAGGCAAAAAGGAGCTCAAGATTTTGAAAACAAAACTCACGGTAATAGATAATAAAATATTTGCGAGTAACTGAAATAAATGAGCATCTTATACATGGAGTCGAAAAGTTATTTGGAATATACAAAAAGTAGTTTCTCGTACCCAAATAGACGACACGTAACCAAATATTTTAGTAGTTACCAAAACTTTTGGTCATAATTACCAAATTAATAATGGCTGCCAAAATTTCTGTTGATGGTTACCAACCAGCCTAACCGAACGTGTTTTGTTTTCTTTAATCAAACAAATTATGTTTTTCTTTGTGCGAAATAGCACTTAATTCTCTTAAAATGTTAATACAACGGTGACCGATCACAAGCAAATTGAGTTGGAGACTCACAATATCGCCACAGAGGTCTCTGTGTTCGCGAATCATGAGCAGGTTTGTCCTTCCATGTATTCTACCAATCACCATTCATCTACAACGTCATGATTAACCCTATAAGACAGAGAAGGGGCGTTAAATAACTAAAAATACAATACAAAGCTTAATAATATATGTCCGCACAAGATGCACACGTTCGAAGAGGACGAGATATGCTAAAATTTCCAAACCGTATCTCGCGAGAATCACTTACTGCACAGAAACGATAGAGGAACGATATGGGTTCCAGCACAAGAAATAAACTAATCCAATACGCACGGCCCCTGTCTTTTGCAGATAAAATAAAATGTAATTGTCTTTGAATCGCAACAAGATAGACAAAAAAATCGGAACTGAACAAAGGTTTATGGATTTCAGTTAAGTGTATGTTGACACGTTCATTAATCGGCATGGCCCTTGATTGGAACCAATGTCAGATTTAATGGCCATTGTGTTCCGGTTGTAGAAAGAATGCTACATACTAACGGAAACAATTGAAGGATGCATCCGATTGTTGTAAACTATGATTTAAGGATAGTACCCATACGTCCTTTGTCTAGATTTGAACTGACAACCGGAAAACAAAACACGATCAATATAACCAGCACAATATGCATTGGCGAATGTAGGTTAGGAAGGTTTGTAATATTGCGTACTTCACTGCAACATACATCGGTTCGAGTTCGAATTCTGTTTAAAGCAAGGACAATTGTTCCGTTATTCATTTAATTAATACTGCTTAGTATCAGTTATTTTCATTTGAAAAATAATGTTCAATTAATGATGTCTAGAAACTTTCACTCAATAGTAAAGAAATTGTGTTTCAAACCATTAAACTTAATTATTGTCAACTATTTTTATTTTTTGTGCAGCTTCAGGTTGATTTGAATTTGTTGCACTGGTTTATTGATGGTTGTTATTGTGAACTTAGCTTGCTTATATCCCAGTATTATATTTCGTGATGTATTCTCTTTATTTAGCTTCGCTTTTCTGCCAGTTTTGGCTAATCGCGACGATGACTACGAGCGGATTAGATGAAACTGACGAAGCCACACTTGTAAGAACACCCATGTCCCGGGATCTAACCCGAAGGCCGTAGACCGGGAGCGCACGAACAAAAGGCTGCGTGCGCTTATGGTTAAAAATGTATACCAAGAGCGCACAAAATTCATGGGGATGTTGCCACGTTGTGTCAACTGTTTTTGCCCCGACTGGATCATTATAAGTTGACATATTATGTATCATATATTATGTGAATGGGTATATTCATAACACCCTATTCCATTTAAATAACCTCACTATCTCATAAAGAATTTGGCAATGCATCGCTGCAGAAGGAGGGAGACACCAGTAGACCCCAGAGATTTAGTCGAAGCTAACCTAACCTAACCTAACCTAGCCATTACACAATCATAGATGTGGCAACGCAGCATTGGATGTTGTGCGCTCGTGGCACTTTTCATATACCACGAGCGCACACTTTCACATTTTGGTGCGCTAGTGGACTGCACCCAACCCGAAGCCAGCTTATCAGGCACAGCAGTGTTTGGAAAATTTTCGGTTGGATTCCAGTGATTTCTTGGGAAGCATCGGGTTATATACTACACACGCACACAAAACCACACATACGTGTGTGTATATATATATTATCAATAAAATTTTTGCTTATTACTATTTGTTTATAATAACAATTCTTGCATTATTAATTCTACAATTCGGTTTTGTATCAATGGTGTGATCCAACTCTATGAAATGTTCTTGTGGAGTCCACGATGGAATGATTGTGTCATTTGGTGGGTGTTAATAATTACAACCGATCTCCATAGTGAAGTGGTTAGCACAGCACGCTACAACGCCAGGTTCCAGGGTTCGAATCCCGGCGTGGGCATGGGGTGTTCTTTGTGATTGTCCCTTCATCGATTCATCCTTCGCGATTAGTTAAAAATGGCAGAAAAGCGAAATAAAATAAACCATATCAATCAATGAATTAATCATTACAGACAGGTTAATATGGAGACAATGTTTGATGACAGCCACGCAGGTGTTTCTAGGCTGTTTGTGTGTCGAGGCTTGTACAAACCACAAAATGTAGATCTGGAGAACAACGGAAAATTTTGAGTATTTTTTCAAACAAGAAAAACAGCTTTGAAATTCCAGGCTTTCCATCTCGCCCAATATTTCGCAAAAGGGTCCGGTTTTACTCTATCCTCGAGGAACCTAGCGGGCCATCAAAGGAAAAATTCTCTGGAACGTTCGACGGGGAAGGGCGTTGCAGGACCGGTCGTTGACTGCCAGAGCCAAGAAATGGAGAAAAAAAAAGGGACAACGGATGGTAAATTGCTGACACCCGACTCGGTCACCGGCAAGTTGTATAAGGTCTGTATGTGGTCAATCAGAGTGTGAGCAGACTTTTTTTGCTTCTTCTGCGAAAAAGTCGTTCAAGGTCGCTTTTGCTGAACGCCCCAGGCGCTAAAGGAAAGGGATTATACTTATGTTAAGATGTCGCTGCTGCCGCTCGCTGTGGTTAAATGGATAGAGTAGTGTACCGCGAAGCCAGGGTTTCCTAACTTCGAACCTAGTTAAGTAAGGTGTGGCTCTCGTATATGAGGGGAGGGTTTAACGGCTCCAAACCCCTGTCACTGGTTTAGTAAACATTTTGCATTAATTACATAATCTCTGAGGAAGTTTGTAGTCTCTTCTCACTTTATTAATGTGTTGAATATGTCCTGTGCAGGTTCTCTTACAACCTTGAACTTTTAACCCTTCTCAAGGAGTTTCTTACACCCTTTTCTTTAGCATTAAGATAAGGATTTTAGATAAGGGGATTTTCCCATGAATATTCTGAAGGGTGCAAAATGGGCCTAAGCCCCCATAATTTGAATTAATTAATTAATTAAACAATTAACCACTAACTAACCATGCGGGTTAGGTGATAGAACAGACAGAACAACCTCGCCCTTGGAAATAAAGCATTATTAAAAACTTAAAATAACATTTCATTATGTAACTAACTAACTAACTCTCTAGCCTTCTTAAACCCGAAGGTTTATGGCTGGAGCAACACAACCCTTTCATGTGCTCCTCTATCCTGGGCAAGAACAATCCAATCTTTTCCATCCTTACCGATTTCCTTTAGGTCCATCTCAACGTTATCCCTCCTTCTTCGTCTTGGCCTTGCTACTGGTCTCTTACCATCAGGTTTCCCAACAAGAATCCTGTAAACTACTCTTTCCTCTCCCATTCGTGCCACACGGCCTGCCCTAAGTCTTCTTGATTTAATTATTCTAATAATATCACTTGGAATAATTTTGAAACATTTATTTATGATTTAATTATGATGGATGGCTACAAATTCTCCAATTACAGCAATGTCAAAGGGTTAGTTTTTGACAAACCCTCCTCTCAAGTTATGTAACATGCAAATCCGTGACCGGTTGCCGATTTAGAAGGATAGTGTAAGGTCTAAATCACCATCCCTGAGACCTTCTGTAAACAAACGGTCTCACCGATTCGATGTATCACTCCGCGTCAGCTGATCCATGACCGCAATCATCTGCTGTTACACTCATAGTTCGCCGCACCTATTCATTTTATATAAGAGCCTCTGAATGTGAGAACCCGTTCGCAAAACATCAGACGAATATGCAGCCGCATACATTGTTACTCTCCCGGTCATTCTCTCTTTCATAACCCTTAAAACTGCAGACACTGACACACCACTGCACTGGGATACCAACTTAACCACTTCATTTACTGGTTTCTCAGGATACTACTGACAGAACGTTACATAAATATTGAGTAGAATCTGTTTCTCACCCCTTTTCAAAGGCTGTCCTTGCTGGTGTTTTGAATACAAGCTCGGAGTAAAGGGAGACTTTCCCTCACGCATAGAACTCGGCATGTTATTTTTCTAAGGCTAAGTCAGGCAATATTACTAAGTTGCACTACTTCCTTGCTGTTCACATGATTATTTTTAGAAAATAACCAATGTTATAAAATATCATTATGTACGCAAATATCTCAGCTCATTGAAAGTTATATTACAACAAAATGTTCACACTTATCTTGCCTTGCCATGTCACCAAGTTATTTTACGAAGTGCACTATATTTGGCGGAACACAAATCGTTATTAGGATGCTTGTCAAAGTTTCCAACCACAATAAATTTACGAACTTTTTGTCTTGTTTTGATCATCATCAATATATTTATTGGACTTACAGCAATGCATATGGCTGTTTATGCCCATTATATATTTTATTTACATAAGATACAATTTACATAAAATGTACAAACAAATTTCAAATACACTCCTATCTATATCAAACCTTAGAAATATACATTACCATGTTATATCATTTTGTCTAAAAAATGCAAGTAAAATATATTCAAAGAAAGAAGCCACATTTATGGGAAATGATTACTGGTGCAAAGAGTTAACCATAAAGGTGAAGCAATAAGTAAAAAAAAGAAAGAGCATTGGGTTTAAAGTGAGACGTCATTTGCGGCAGCGTATCCCATACTACAAATTTGCCATTGTTTTACCTTACGTAATGAATCCTGTAACAACGCTGGATTTTCGTGTGGATTATTTTACTTCTATGAGTTTGCAATGCTTTCTGCATGCAGGTGGTTTTGTTTACAGAAGGTGTCAGGGTTTGTGATTTGAACTATAGGTTACTCCAATACTTTTCACCATTTTTATCATTTCACGCCTGTGCTGCAACCTATTTTCTCGCTACCGTACAACAGTTCTCAGGTCAGTAAAGAACACAGAGTAACTTAGTGTTGAATTGTCTCATTAGGCTTACGCTGAGGCCCCTGGCTGTTTTTAAATTGAGGAAAAAGTGCACTGACCTTGTGGTGAGTAACCAGTAGGTAAGTCAAATCTGAAGGCTCAAAAGACATTACGTACTGGTCAATAAACATATATTGCGGAATGACGCAAGGAAAAACAAAACACTTACATTAGAATACGAAAATGTCCACACAAAATTGTTCAGTTATGAGTCGTATTTCTAACCTTGGGTTAGATGAAAGAGTGCGCGTGTCCTTGGTCTTCGCCAAAGGCCTTGTTCCAACAGTTCCCTTGAGGGACCAGTATTTAAACTCAAGAGTCCAAGATCTATAATTTTCACATATCCAATATGACGCATTCAAGAGTGAACGAACTATAGACATTTTAGTGCAAAGCAACATCCGAGGTTGACGTTTTAAATATTTGGAAATGGTGCAATGTAATCCTTCTCGTGTTGCCTTGGACCGAAGGACCCGTGTCGCTTTGAGTGAAATCCTCGTATCGTTTGTCGCGTGTCGCTTTGGTGTAAAATCTCCTTGAGGAAACTGTGCAGTCAGAAACTGTGCTTGTGTCCCCACGGTTCGAAAGGCTGCATTGATTTCGGACTGCTCGCTTCCAAGCGACACTTGTGGTTTGTGGCCTCGGTATGAAATATCTCTCAGGATACTATTTATATTCTAATAACATAGAAAAATAAAACTCTAGTACACAATCCAACACCTGACGTCCGGAATCACTTTGCGATGTTTCTTCTTGTGTTACGCATGCTATTTATTTATTAATTTTATTTTACTTTTCTTTCCAAATTAATGTCATTTTGTGACTGCAAATCACTCCACAAATATAACTGTTTCCATCAATTCACGTACCGCCTTTCAAGACAAACAAACAAATCTACATAATATATTCCAAAAACTAACAAAGCCGCATTACTTTCATAAGAAAATTAGCACCGACATTGATCGCACTGCCATCTATGTTTCTCATCCGTTTGGGGAACCAGTTTCTTGGGTCGTTTTCCACACTACGTTATTCAAGGCGCTGTAACCGAACCCAAACATCCAAAGTCAAGACAAAACACACTCGTAATTACCATGGCAACAGCTCTTAACAAGATAAGTATATACAGGTTAGTCACTATCCTGACATTATCAGTGATAGGTAAATTACAGAAATTAAGATTTAAGAACAATAAACATTGGTACAATGAAAAGGTAATTAATAACAATAAATATTAGTGCAATGGGAAAGGACGTGTCACACCCAATGTTCTCTCCACATCAAACAAGTAGAAAATAGATAAACAAATGCTATTTCAACCAAGCTACTAAAGTTTTGAGCGATATTAAGAGTTATAAGTGTGAACACAGCCCATAAAATATTCACCCTCTGCCGCCTCGCTCATTTTCCCCCTATAGTCTTTACTGTAAAAAAAAAAAAAGGAAATTAAAATTAAAATACAGGTAAAGCCTTCACTGCACATTGCAATCCATCAGTGACGTGCACTGAGGAGTAGCTACGAGAGATAGATCAATCAGTCTTACATCTCTAATTATTTTCAAATCACAATATTTATTGTCTTGTTGAAGCCACAGTTTACATACAACACTTTTTTTTCACGCGCTTCTCGTCCCTCGGTGAGATCAGCGGGATAGACTGGAACAGGCTACTCTAGCTGGCTTTTCCTCCGCCTCACCAGTTTCAGGTAGAAACGGCCGCCAGAAGGGAAAGGGAATATTTTTGCCTCTACCTCCCTTGCCTCCTCGTCCTCCGCTGCAATGGTTGAAAGGTCGTGGTTTATGGTACCTCGGTCTATCTGCTATAAGAACAGATAGGGTATTGGTTTCCCCTAGATTCCTTTATAAATCCTGAAGAACTCATGGGAGAAATTTCTGCAGTACTTACGTTCTCTGTATTTACACCACAACTTTATACACGTTGTATAATATGTATAATATGTATTTAATTTAATTTAATTTTTATAAACGATTTGCCAGAACTACTCACAAAATGTGAGACATTAATCTTTGCTGATGATGTTAAAATATACAAAAATATCGAAAACGCTGATGACTGTACAATATTACATGAAGAGCTGAATAACTTGCTTCAGTGGTGTGAAATTAATAAAGTCAGCCTAAACCTAAAGAAATGTAAACTTGTATCATTCACCCACAACAGACACCCTATTCAACATTCATACACTATTTCTAATGTGTTAGTACAAAGTGAGAATATAGTTACCGTCCTAGGGGTCACTTTTGACAAAAAGTTAACATTCCAATCACATATTGTCCGCATTTTAAGCGAAGCTCACAGAAATTTGGGATTTATAATGAGAATGGGTCATCAATTTAGAAAAAATGAAACATTTCTCTTGCTATATTATACGCTCGTCAGATCTAAACTCGAATATGCTTCTCTTGTTTGGAACCCGCAATTCAAGAAAGATATCGAAAAATTAGAAAAGCTTTAAAATAAATTTCTCAGATATCTACTATTTAAACTTGATGGTACATATCCAAAACTCACTCCTAGCAACATATTACGCGAAATCTTTAATATTCCGTCACTCGACGAAAGGAGGCAAACAAGTCAAATAACTTTTCTCTCCAAGCTTATCAATGGTAAAATAGATTCTTTTAATCTGTTGTCGAATTTAAATTTTTATGTGCCAAACTGTATGTTAAGGCCCAGAACTGATCTCTTTCAAATCCCCCTTGGAAGAACCAAAATGACCGAAGCTGAACCCATGAGGAGAATGTGCAAGTTATTTAATTCAGTTTCTAAGAATAATCCAAGCGTAGACCTATTTAAATGTAATTGTAACATAAGATCTATTCGCTGAATTTCTATATGTTTTGTTTTGTTCTGTTCATTGAATTTTGGTTTTCATTCAGCTTGTAAGGTTAAATCCAACAGTTTATCATATCATTTATTATTGTATTGTCTCTGTGTTCCCTTTGCTTCTATAATCTAATAATTAATTTCTTCTCACAATTGTTTTTAAATGTAAAATGTATATTGCGTCATTCATATTTCTTGTTAATTTTCTTAGTTATGTTTTTGTTTATGTAATGGTGTCATCCCATATTGAACACTGTAATTGGGCATGCGCCTGTTGTGTTTCAATTAAATAAATAAATAAATAAATAAATAAATAAATATGTAGCTATAATGTGGGATGTAAAAATATAGTTTTATTGTTTATGAAATGGGATCGTATTATGTGCAGACAAAAATATTTGGGAATGTTATGCTTTCTTTTATTTTCATCAAATATGGAAGATATAATAATCAAATAACAATTAGTAGTGCATCCGACGGTTGGAGATTTTCTCCCGTCTTTGTTGTCGGCAGACGACCTCCGTGGGGGAGTAGTTATCACAGCGCGCTACGACAGCACAGGATCGAACCCCGATCTGGGAATGGCTGTTCTTTGTGTGTGTCCTTTCATCAGTTTTATCATATCATCTTCGCGATTAACCAAATGTGGCAAGAAGGGACGCTAAGTAACAAAAATCAAATCAAATCATTGACTGATTGTTGGATTTGGTTTATTTCACTAAGATTTTCTGCCAATTTTGGCTAATCGCGAAGATTATAAGATAAAATTGATGAAGGGACACACACAAAGAACACCCATGGCCAGGCCGGGATTCGAACCCGGGATTTCTGGCTTAGTAGTCAAATCAAATCTTATTTTGATTTTCGAAAGGGGGGAGGGAGTTACATGTACTTCTTTTAGTAGTCATTACTCAATTTTTAATCTTTTCCCACCTTTGACGTTCTTTTTTTTTTAGGAATACTGGGCCCTAAAAGGGGAGGGTTGACCCCCATCAACCCCCTTTGGGCACACCACTGATTGCTACCCCAAGTGTCGACGTCACTGCACATCACTGCAAGTCATGAAGGCTCATGTATAGGGTGAGGGTGGGGGGATTGCCCCCAGATACCCCTAGATACCCCTAGAACCGTCTTACACTAGGGTGACCAAGTTTATTCATGCCCGTTTCGCCCATTCCTTTTTCGCCCAGCACTGAAGAACTTGTTTTATTGGCCCAAGTGATAACACGCGCCAGAATGTAAGTACCGATTCGCTCGTTACCGTTTCGCCGCCCAGAGGGAAATGTGAAAGTAAAAATCGTGTAGATCGTGAATATGGAATTCACTCGCGATCTTCTAACAAATCGTACTTG
Organism: Lepisma saccharinum; assembly: GCF_977018435.1. NCBI lineage: Eukaryota > Metazoa > Arthropoda > Insecta > Zygentoma > Lepismatidae > Lepisma > Lepisma saccharinum. Next base: position 106,039,443 of record NC_139232.1, read on the forward strand.
AAATGCAACGAAGGATGTCGCGCAACTATTGTGTTTGCCTAACCTCACTGGCTAATACTATTGTTGATATTGTGTGTGTACTGTGTATTCTTATGTACATGTATCTGTATTTCTGTTATTAATGCATTAAACAATGAGACAAGGCTCCCTTTGGAAGCCACACCTGATTATTTGGCATCTTACTTTCAAATTTTCCTTCACATTCAAACCATCTTTTAAAAATTCCCTCTGGGCGAAACGGTACTTCCGTTCTGGTGCGTGTTATCACTTGGGTCAATAAAACAAGTTTTTCGGTACTGGGCGAAACGGGAAGACACGGATCAAGTGTCGGCCATGAATGTACAGGAGTTTTAGACGCGACAAATTTTGCAAATGTTTGTGGAATGGATAATATTAAAAAGAAGAATTATTACATTTTATACAATATATAGATCACAATAGAGGATATAAATTTACAAATTTGCACGTTTCTTAGTCCTAACCCATATGTATTTGTCCACTGTTGCTCCAGAACTAAGCATCAATCTACTGCAAGATATGACGTCACTTCCGCCGGACGAAGGTTATAAGTACAAGATCTTGCAGTCGATTTGAAGTTTTCTATGGCTCGCCGACCTCGGAATGGGTTGAAATTTCTTGATTGTTAATGAAATGTATGGGATATATAGAATGTCAATACGAGAGCCGGATGGGTAAAAAAAAATAGCTCTAATAAGGGACATGCGAGGAAATACAGGAGAGTAGGCCGTCCTGCATTACACACCTGCCACGTGAATCGAACCCGGGTCTCCCGGCTGGGTGTCAGACGTACTACAAACTTGACCATAGTTAAAATTCTACAATTTTGTTGGAATATGCAGCATTTATTGTCATAGACCACCAGGAAAAATGTGCGTTAGTGACCTCCTGAGTCAAATTGTTCATTTCAATGGTGGAAATTCTGGCATAGGATTAATAAATACCCTAATAGTAATATAATTTGCCAAATACATTCGAGAGAATTTTTTTAATATTTCTTACAATAAGGTAGTGTATTAAGTACACGGAATTGAGTACTGCACCAATTTCCACAGAAACATGTACTAATATTTAATGGCATTGCCAATGCCATTAAATACTCAGATATCTCCAGATTGGTCTCTCGAAATCTTGAAACCCTACGCCGCATCTAGCTACTTGAAAAGTGTGAGTATTGCTAATGTCTTACCTGCCAATGAAGCTCATGAGGTACTTTCACTGCAGTCACCTGAAATCACAAAATAATTTGTAATATAAAATAAATGACGTCAGACTAGACTATTGTTGTTTAGTAACTTCCATGCATGTATTCATTTCACCTGCGATGTCCTAAGATCCATTCCTGGTTAGTTTTATTGTGTTTGTTTCTGCGTCTATTCACTATTCATCCTCATCGTCGCGATTCATTTAGAAAGCTAGGCAAAGTGTTTCTTATGTTGCAATAGGATATCTATCCGAAGCAAGAATAAACTATTTGAATCTTTTAAAATATATTGCGACCTGATTGATGTAATTCGAAATATGATAATATTTAAAAAAACTTCCTTACCAATTATTCACGATTTTATTCTAGCTTTTATCTTGTGGAACGTATTTCTATTCTGCGTCACCAGTGGCGGCGATTGGGTTCTAAAACTAGGGGCGCAAGAACAGTTTCTTTCCCTTGGTAGATAAGGTTTAGCATAGTGTGGGAGCAAAAATTACACAAAGTGGGGGGACAACTGCCCCCATGCCCCCTAATCGCCGCCACTGTGCTTCACCATTTAATTCTATTGCTTATATTACACGAAGTAAAATGCATTATTGGTAAGCTAACTTACTTTTGAAATAAAATATTCTTGGAAAATTACACTATACACACCTTACTATACATGTGGTCAGTCACACTTGAACAAGTATTACTTATTATTAAATTGTTACTACCTTCGTCTTCATAACAACGCAAAAGTGTTTTCCATATTTTTAATAATATATTCTTCCTCGTTAGTTGTATCCTATTACAACATTTCGGTACATAATACCTAGGTATATAATTGTATGGATATTCAGTTATGTATATGTAGGTATCATTTTTATTACTCATTTACCTGACTAAACTAACTAACTAACTCTCTAACCTTCTTAAACCCGAAGGTTTATGACTTCAGCAACACAAGCCTTCCATCTGTCCCTATTCTGAACAACATTAATCCAACCTTTTCGCCTTAATAATTTCCTTTAGGTCCATTTGAGCATTTTCCTTCCATCTTCATCTTGATCTTCCTACAGGTCTCTTACCATCATGTTTCCCAACAAGAATCCTGTAAACCTGATTTATGTGACCATATACTATATTTCCACGTTTATTGTCGAACAAAATGTACCAAGATTCATTTTCTTTTTCATTAAATTATATATGTATATGTATACATATAAACACGCACACACCTTGCTTGTATTTATTAGAAGATATTTTGCAATTTTCTGCGACGCATTGACAAAAACTACAAAGAATGATCAAATTGTAAGCTGCGCAACCCAACGTTTTATTATTCAAAGAGGACTTCGAACTGTTTTTGCAACTTAACACAAATGTATCCTGTCAGAAGGAGGAATTGGGTCACAATCAGCAACCTTGACCCAATCATCGAGTTTCCCGAGAGCCAATATGGATAATAACTGTCATAGATCCCGACGTTTATGGTCGTATTTGTAACGTGTTCTTGCAGAAGAAGAGGAAGACATTTCTGATGCTGTGGTCATTTATTGAGGAACTTAGAGCAGGTGAGAGTGAAATGCAACGTGGTGTTTTTTTTTTATTATTCTAACTCAGTGTTAAGAGTTTCGCCCGCGTCCAGAAATGCATTTAGGTCAAACGGTGGGTGGAATTTAACAGTTGTTAATTTTGAAAAAAAGAAAAGAGTAATACACTTAAGCACTAGTAAAGAAGGTCATGTTTCCTTAACAGATCATCAAATAGGACCTTGGATTTTTCTTGTGATCTTAAAAACGAAAACGAATACTCTAACCTGTAAAAGGTGAAAGGTAACGATTGGTCAATACAGATAACTAATGAAATATATTGTATGGTGAGTCTGTGTCCTCTTTCTCTCTTTTTCTCTGTTTCACTTCCTTTTTCTATGTTCTCCACCCAGTTTCTACCACTTTTTTCTATCTATCTATCTCTCTCTCTCTCTCTCTCTCTCTGTGTGTGTGTGTGTGTGTGTGTGTGTGTGTGTGTGTGTGTCTGGCCTATTAGGGAAAAGGAGGGGAAGTTCGCCACCAAAATGCTTTTAATTTTTTCCCTTCTAAACGAATTGTGGGAGAAGGACAAAATTTATAAGATACAAAGAGTAGTCATTGCGGATTATAAGGAATATAACATAAATACTGTGTTACTTATACTTATGACGTAATATTAAAATACTAAAATGAGAAAAAGTAGCGAAATTCCCCCCTCATGCTTGGAAATTCGCCATATAACTTATTTATCATTTTATCGTCAGTTTAAGTGTATGAAATACCAAGTTGTTCCCAACAAGTCAGACAACACAGTGTAAAAGACGAACAAATGACAATACAAAACTGCTTAAAAAGATACAATACAAACATGTTTAAGAAACATAGGCCTAAATGTGCATATGCATTGTGAACAAGTTGTGTGTGAAAGATCGCCTGCAAGAAGGGAAATTCGACACATTTTCTGTTACTCTGGCGAATTTAGCAGCAAATACATAGTCGATAGAAAACAACTTATGTTTACTTGTACATGCACGCTTTCCAAAGTAAATCTTTTCACGACATTCTTAAGGTTTGAGGTTACGATATCAATAATTAAAAGGAAGAAAAATAGTTCTTATATGCCACGAAATGACAATTTCCAACGTAGTATTGAAATTCGGAACCTTTCTTTGTCTTCTCTGTAGACGCAACTACGCATTCTAAACTGTACTGCTTGCTTGCTAGTTCGCTCACCACACTGTAGTTTTCAGTGTAAACAAGGCACATGTTACTTGATTATTACAGGCATCAGTGATCGTTTCCAACCTATAGTTTCTATCTACGATTTCAAAAACCACAAGTACGGCGAAATTCCCAGCATGGCGAACATCCCCTCTTTTACCCTACATTTTCTCACATTCTCTCTTTCCATATACCTTCTTGCATGTCTTTTCTGTATCCCTCAATACTGTTCTTCTTATGACGACACGTAAGCATGACATTAATATCGCTCTTACAGCTTTTCGATTTTGACCCTCCATTGCGATTTTTCTTATACAGCCTATTCTCTCACTGTTCCTATAGTTAAATTTCTTCAAACAATGAAGACTGAAACTCAAGCGTGTAGTTCAAACGAAATTTGACCCTAAACCAGGCATCTCGTTTTATGTTTGTTCATGCATTATTTAACATGGCAATCCAGGAACATTCTCACAATAGTCAGTTGGGTCCCTACACTGAAAAACAGTTGAAATGAGAATTGCATCAACCGAACTGTATTCCGGAACAACAATGTGAATCTGTAATTCACAAAACGTTGCAAAACAATGGGAAACGTTGCAATAATGGTATACACTTGATATTGTTACCCTGGGGTATATTTCTCTACACCGTGTAAGAATGTTAAAATAAGTGTTGTTGTTTTAATTTCATTTTCTACACAGATGGGCTAAGCGAAACTGGAGCTACAGCGGGATCAGAATCACCACGAGCCTCTACCGGGTATCGAACCCGGTGCCCTTTGATTACATTGCGATGACGTTACTCCACGCCATCGGATAATCCTTGAGAAACTATTATCGTTGAGATAGTTTCCGTTATTCTATGCTAGGTCTACATGTTTTATTTGATTGCATTCACTTTACGTCGCTTTTCTGCCTCTTTTGGCCAATGGTGAAGATGAGAATGGATGATGCTATGATGCAATTGATGAAGGGACACTCACAAAAAGCATCAAAACTACTTTTGATGATTTCCATTTTGTAAAATGAATGAATGAGTTAAGATTTTCGGGCGAGTCGGCACGTAACGCCATTTTACACCCTTCTAAGTATACGAGGGTGGAAAAGGTGGGGGATATAATGGCCCCTTGATAAAGGATAACACACAAAGAAGAGTAAAGTGCTCCCCTGTGCATAGCACTACGCCATGAAGGCGTATAGGGGGTGTGGGGGTAACGCCCCACACTTTCTTGATCCGGTCATGAGTGGGGGTGATGTGATCAGCATCACGCCCCTGACCGCCTTTACCCCCCAGGGTTTCCCCCAGGTACCCATGTTATTCGACGCTGGGTGGGGGCCGGGGCCGCTTCCATCGTTAGAAAAGTTCCCGGATTTGAACCGGCCGGGGATCGAACCCGGGACCTTTAGCATGGTAGTCAGACGCGTTACCGACTGAGCCACCGCGACATTGAAGAAATAGTAAAAACTTCGTCACAGACAGTGGAAGATGCACGTTTTTCTCGAAAATCTTTACCATTTGCCGAAACACTCTTATCATCTCCAAACATGGATGACAAATAGTTGGAGATATTTAAAATATGTCGGGTAAGTAAAATGGGCATGGGTCTTCCAATCAGGGCCGTATCAAGGTTTGTGGAGGCCCCTGGGTAAAATGTTTTGTAGGGGCCCCCATTTTATTTATTTTTTATTTTTTACTTGGAGCTTTATTAGCTCAATATGTTAACCACCAATTTTCAGCATTTGAAATGGTAGATTTGATTTTGGAATCAGTAGTCATTCACAATCGAACATATCGCAGATAGGTTTGCAGGGAGAATAGCGCAGTAAAATAAAGTTACAGAACGAAAATTGTAGGGCTATAGCAGCAGTAAAATTCTGCGTCTAAATGTCTAGTTACGAACACGTCAGTACTAAACAATAACACGTAAGTCACACACTGTTGAGAAAAGTACTCAATGGCCAAAAGCCGAGAGGAAACAATCAACTCATTCCGCCGTCCGTTAGCTTATGTTAGCGTTGTTCACAAAAGCGCTGCTTAAAGTTAAGGTGTCCCGTAGTTCACTGATGCACCGAGAGAGAACGCTAGTATCTCTACAATTTTTTCCCTATGAAAACTCACAGATCTAATACGATGTTATTAACAAAAGAAAGTTATGTAGTTCGTAGGATTATTTATTATCTTAATCGTATCTGAGAATTGATTGTTTGAATAAGTGTGCCTTATTTCCACACCACAGCCAAATCAATCCATGGTATAAAGTATACTGACCTTCAGATATCTACAAACAGATCGACTGAGACCTGTGCTTACAATTGGATCCAGAAGAGTGTAGACATACGACAATATTGTTGTTTTTTTTTAATTTTTAAAATAGAGCGTCGAATAACATGGGTACCTGGGGGAAACCCTGGGGGGGTAAAGGCGGTCAGGTGCGTGATGCTGATCACATCACCCCCACTCACGACCGGATCAAGAAAGTGTGGGGCGTTACCCCCACACCCCCTATACGCCTTCATGGCGTGGTGCTAAGCACAGTAGAGCACTTTACTTTTTTTTAAACTTATGTAATTTTTCACAAGCATGGCCAGCTAGCTGATTAATTTCTTTTTTTGGTGGAGGCCCTTCACAGCTTCCCTTTGGTGGGGGAACCCGGGGCAATTGCCCCAGTTGTCCATAGGTTAATCCGGCCCTGCTTCCAATTTATGTTATAATCCTACTTACACACACAACTTGAAGCTTATCAAAGTTTGATACATGCATCAATTTAAAGGGGTATTTTTTAAAAAATGATCCTCTCTGATCGTATCAATTGAGGCATTTTTAGTGACTCACATGGAACAGCAACTGATGAAAGTATCCTTTGATGCATTTCTGGCTGTATACACTGAAATGCATCATTGATGATTTTGGGTTGTGTGTATATGTACCAAAATTCCTGTGTTGGGACATTCCAGCGTTAAATGTGACATTTTTCACACAGGAGTTCAGGTTCTAGACATAAGATTGTATTAAAACATTCATAATGAACTGATTTCACAGAATTAAGAAGTGCTTTGCGGCGTCTGCTAACAAATGAAAAAAAATTGAGTATGGTGACATACGCTGAATTCATGTAAAGCATTAACGAAAGTGTGTTACGTGAGTGACACTTTTAAAATGTACCAAATTTTGACTTCATTTGTCTGTGAAGTAGAATGCTAATAATTTTTGTTGGTAAAATGTGCAAATTATATGCATTCCAAACATTTAAACATTAATGCAATTAAGAACAACAATAATGTTCAAATTGGTCCATTTTGTTATTTGCATGGAGTAGAACAACTTTTCGTTGGATGCCCCTGTTGTAGGTCGAGCTTTACATTAATCTTCACGGTGCAACGGAACCAAATATATCAATATTTACTCACCTTGCAATGTCATTACAATGTGTGCTAGATTAGAATAAGGCCATAACTATATGATGATGGATAGCACACATAAGTCGTAGTGTGTTTCTTGTTATTATGCTGAATGTGCTAACTAGTTCGTCAGAAGCTACTTATTCATTATAATCTCATTGTCTTTCTTGTTACTCTAGTTTTAACCCTCGGAGATATGTTCCCTACCACCAAACGAGACATTTGCGTGTTTCAAAGTTTCGGTATTACTAAATCTTCACGGTCGCGTGCTTAAATTTCCAGATTGTTATATATTTTCCTTCCTGGTAACTTGTGGCTGAAGAATTATTGTTGTATTTGTGCTAAACATATACCTGCCATAGTCTTCCAAAACCATATTCGCTGAAGGACACAAGGAAAAATATGTTTTATGCTACTGAGGAGAGAACATGGAATTCTCACAAACTGAGAAGTTGTTAATGGTGCAATAAATGTTTATGCCTGAAGCTAGTGACCTTGGCACTCCATTCCAAGTAATTTTAGCATGCTAGTTTCAAAAATGGCAAGAGTTTGTCATGGAATATAGACAGTGACATGGAGAGAAATGTATGTATAAGTTTGCATTGTAATTTTGACGACGTGTGCTTCTGCCTGTGAACCAAACAGCAAGAAAAGAGGATTAAGTTATTCTTGGTACCAATAAAGCCTAATCAACAACATATCAATATGTTCCATTCAACGTTCAAGTAGCCCTGATGACGTAGTGATAAAGATGTCACCTTGTAATCAAGAGATGTCTGGTTATTTCACCGGTAGGGGCACAATGAACAGTGGTTCGGATCTAAGTTCAACCCCTATTGCGGTTGCCATATTTCTCTTTTGCCAATAGAGACTAAATTGAATCTACAGGGAGGTTATTTCAGTCGTTCACCGCCAGCGTGTCGGCCGTTCGGCGGACTCTTCATGCAACAGGTCCCGGCAAATTGCATTACAGGAAGTCCGTAACAGAAACCGCTTGTTTTCTAATGTTTCCACTTTTCACAATTACAGTTACAATTACAATTGAAATAAGCACTTAACTTGTCGCAAGGATTGCAGAAAAAGGTGCCCTCGCAATTACAAATATTTCTGGCACCTTATTTCTGACATCTAATCTTAGATTAGTCATCGCTGCTTTATCCTCAGTTGTCGCGACAGCGCCTGCAGCTTATCGGGGGTTGGGTGAGTTGTCAGCCGCGAGAGGGCGCTTCATACTGCACGTGTCGGCAGTGATGCCAACCGTAGGGACATGTCCCTCCGCATAGGGACTTTTCACTAAATTTCGCCCGCGTAGGAACGTAGGGACAGATTTTGCCAAATGAGGGAAAACGTAGGTACTTTTTTCAATCTTGGTAAATTACATTTTATGAATTAGTTTATCTGGATACTTTAGCGAGGAGGAGAAAAAAGAACTAACTAACAAATCTCCATCAGAATTTTGGAACATGTTATCGGTTACCAAAAACTTTCAAGGCAAGTTCCTTTTTGAAAACATTTCCACTCTCGCGAAAATAGTGCTAACATTGCCGCATTCTAACGCGGAAACGGAAAGAATATTTTCAATGTTAAGTGATACAAAAACAAAAAAGGGAAATAAAATGGGACCAAAATTGTTAAAGAATGCAGGAAATACAGCATCACCAACCAACATCTATCTCTTCACAGCAGCAGCATGTATGACTTCAAATAACATAATCAACAGTAAACGACTCAACGTTATTCATTAGGGGTGTGCTGGATTCTTTACTTTAAAAAGTCGTTAATTCTCGACGTTTTCTGCCTTGTAAGTTTCTGGAACTTATCGAAAGTTGTAAGTTTTTATTCTAGAAATGCAAAAACAATCACTTAAAGTGAAAATGACTTGTAAAATTCGAGATTTCCAGTGCTTCGGGAAATTTCGAACATTTCCCGTCCAGAAAATTTTCCGACTTGGTCGGGAAATTGCAAATTTTTCAGTCCCGAATGTCGGGATTTAAAAAAATTACCGTCCCGATCCCGTCCCGACCCAAAAAATTCTGTCCAGCACACCCCTATTATTCATTAAGGCAAGAATTTACAATACCGGACCCTTCTGTAATTTCTATGCTACGTCTTATACTCACGAAATAATTATTCGTGATTATTTATCTCAAGTTAACATGTTGGGGTGAGGGGGAAAAAATGTTCATTAACGTGTAGAAGTTGTAAAATAAGCTTTTCAATTCTCGCAATGATTCTCCGTATACAAGTATGGTAGCCATATTTGTTGATATGAACAAATTACAATTAGTTACGCTGTCTACAGCGTTGCCACACTGTTGATTTCATACTTGGAGAGCATGGATCGTGTAAGAATGGTGGAAGAGAACAGTAAAAAAGTTGTTAATGTTGTACAGATTGTTAGGTGGAGTGTGCAGGAGGATGGCTGTGGGCTAATTAATAAACTTATGGATTTCAGTATATTGCCCAAAGAACGTGCTTACATGTGACAGCGACAATCACGATGTAGAAGAACTGATTTGATTACAGGTAAATTTGGCAACAGTACATCAATCATAAAATTGCAGGATACGAAAATAGCGTCTTCGATGATGAACGTTTGCCGTTAAAGTGCTACGAAAATAATATTTTTTATCGGTTCGTAATCACAATTACCGCAAAACCATTCAGGAATAGCCCCACTGACCATTCTCGGTAAGTTTAGGTTAAGTTAGGTTAGGCAAACATAGTTAAAATTTGGGCTCGAAAAAAACATGCACGGGTAGCCCAACAAACCATTGACGGATAGCCCCACGAACCATTCAGGTACGGTTAGGTTAGGTTAGGATAGGCAAACATAGTTAAAATTTGGGGTCGTAGTAATATCAGGAATGTATATTTCGTTTTTTAAGTATTGGAAACACAAAATCTTCCGGTAAATAATAAGCAATCGTGCCGATCGCGGACCACTCAATGTCACTTATTTTGCAATTTCTACACGTGACCCCCCAAATTTTAACTTCAAATTCGTGATTAGGAGCCCTCAATTAGTGAGTATGCGAAATATTACAAAAAATCGGGGAGAGGTCCTGTATTGTAAATTCGCTCCTTCATTAATTGTGGAAGCACCGAGCAGAAAGATTTGGTAAGTAAATGTGTATATTTTATCTTCTGTTTGCATGCTCATGAGGTGTTTTTTTTTTTAGTCACTTTACTTGGCGTAGGGACATTTGGTCAGTTGTAGGGACATTTTGACTACGTCTGTAGGGACATTGCCGAAAAATGGTTAGCAACACTGTCGGCTACCAGACGTCAGTGTACGTTCATGTTCACTTCTGTTCATTTATCAGTACGCGTGTTGCTTATACTGTGTTATTGTAATGTGCTTACTCGTGGCCAGTGCTTTATTGTGTGTTAATTGTTATTCATTCATTACTTATGTCGTTAAACAAATATAGTCTTGAACATAGAGTTTTTATGTACGATAATTACGTGAAAACGAATTCTTGCAGAAAAGTGGTCAGGGAATTACGATAGACAGGATCTCTTGAACCTAAGAAACGTGTTGTATTGCTGTTGAAGGAGGTCATTTTTAACATCTCTTATAACACAGGAGGTTAGTGATCATCATTATTATTACTTTTAAATATCATTTTACGCTTTCGGTTTGCTTTATGCGCCGGGATGCTGTCTTCCCTTTCTGACAACTGACGATAAAGTAGCGATGTCTAATCTAAGATTTTCTGTCAGAAATAAGGTGCCAGAAATATTTGTATTTGGGAGGACACCTTTTCCAGCATCCTTGCGACAAGGTACGTGCTTATTTCAATTGTAATTGTAACTGTAATTGTGAAAAGTGGAAACATTAGAAAACAAGCGGTTTCTGTTACGGACTTCCTGAACGCAATTTGCCGGGACCTGTTGCATGAAGAGCCCGCCGAACGGCCGACACGCTGGCGGTGAACGACTGAAATAACCTCCCTGTATCTATTTATTTAAAATAGTATGTATAGTGCTGCGTACAGAAAATTCCAAAGTACAGCACTCGTAATCAAATTTCGCGAAGTAAAAGAAGAAAATGAATATAGTAATACAGTACAAGATATTTGACAAGGACAAAAAGATACAAACATCTGAACGGTAGTATAAAATAATCTAATGATAAAGTCATATGTTAAGGAACAGAAAATCCAAAGAGCTCATCAACGTACACATACTTGTGTGTGTGTTTTATAGTAATAAAAACATACTTCTTTACTATCCAGATATTGCTACCGCACTCGTTATATACATCTTCCAGGTTCTATTCTGCACACTCAACCAAAGAAGTGCCAATTGTAACAAATGTGTTGGTTCCACTAACACATTAAAGAGCACAAACTGCTAACGCACTTTGGTGCTTGAAAATACACGTAGAAATGCATAAAAGGGAACTTTATCAGCTGCGGTTTCGTGTGATATGCACTAAAATGCATCAGTTAAAAAGATGAGACCCGATCATTTCAAAGAAACCAAAATTACAAGTTCAGCTGTGTCAATTGATGTACCAAAAGATTTTATGCATTTCGAGGAGAGTAAATGAATCAGGTTAAACAAACAATGCATAAAGTCTGTAGTTCAAACCGAAAATTTAAGTGCATCTTCGAGAAATATGCATAAAAAAAACAGTACAGCTCGACATTGAAACACTCACTACTTTTACAATTACAAAAAAATATTTTGGCAAAGGCCAAAAAATACCTCAGTGCATCAAACGATGCGTCTCTGGTGCAGCATGCATTTATTTTTCTGCGTGTATCTTAATTGGTGAATTTGACTTCTTCCATATTATAGCCTTCAACAGTAGCATGGATGCTTACAGAGTTTATTTACTCCTAGCGCCATAAGTGAAAGAATTCTCAATAGCCAAACATCATAAATAAAGAGACAAAGAATTTAACTATAACTCACTTAACCTACAGACTTCTCCTCCACGAAGGTACGACCCCACTTAACCACAAGTCAAAGGGGTAGACGATTTGTGATGCTTTCTTGCTTTGGAGGAAGGCATCAATCTGAATCTCTACCACAAAAGGAAAGAGAGTATTTTGATCTTTGAAGATGGGTTAAAGGAGAAAAGAACTGTGGTGTAACGTGACCTGGTCGTGTGTTCTGTACCCGTGTCTTCTGTGAATCCCTTCACTTGTCGTTGCAACCTATGAAGAAACCAATGTCAACTCTTTCTGCATAAAATTTCCATCCATCAATCGTTGAATGCCTTGCATTTTTATATATTGTTGTGTCCATTGTTGTTGACGTTTGACTGTTTTTATGTAACATTCTTGAAAAAGAGTATTTGACAAGTTCCTATCCTAGTACGGCAATTATCAGCAATCACAATCTCTTTTACATATCAACAATAGCCTCTTTGGTTCAATAATCACATAACAATGGTATAGAAATTCCTTCTAGACCTCCCACAAACTAGTTTTAGTGTGAAGCATGTGCAATAGTATTTTCTTCTTTTCATTTATTATTTTTTCAGTATGGGTACAAGATCCGGTAAGTAAGGTGAGTGCAATCAGTACTTCAGAAGTAATTGTCTACAGTCCGCAGTGTTTAGGCTGAAATGCTGGGGATACTTCATGAAATTCACTTCCTAATGTTCAGAAATTGAAACTCTAGCATCGGATATTTACATATTTACTTTTCGTAGAGCTTAGTTAAAGGGACATGTTTACACCCAGGTTCTTTCTTTATCTTTCTTGTTTGTTTATTTGTTTTGCCAAGATCCAGTGAGATGAGATGCACTTCAGAAGTGACTGTGTAAAGTATGCATAAATTTGTGTGTGTGTCTAAGGAAGATTTCAGACCGAAGCAGCACGCGACACGCGACATATACCGCTTGGGAACGAACCAATCAGCAGCAACGTTTCACACCGTAGTGGCACTACAGGCCTTATCATCATGCTTTCAATTCTTCAAGCGAGGCGTGTCGTCTGTCGCTACGGTGTGAATTCTCCATAAAGAACGCACAGATAGCACTCGAAATCAACAGAAACTGGAATCATTTTATCAGATATTTTCAGAATAACCAGAACGTTACTAGTAAACAACTCGGCCATTGAGAAAAATCTCAATAGATAAGAATCATTATAGTTTAAATTTATGTTCTGTTTCTAGTCTGTAAAACCTTTTTGAAGTTACCTGTAGTTTGAGTATTCTCTGCCTCTTCAAGCTAATCGCGACGATGAAGATGAATGATGATTTTATGGAAATAATGCCAACGTAGAGACTGGAACCTTGGAGCTCGGGCAACGGCTGCAATTAATTGATAATGATTTAATTTTTCTAATGAATGAAACTCTAATGAGCCCCAAAGGCTAAATTCAATTTATTTCTGGACACACGATATTGATAAATCGCCTCCTATAGGAAGAACAGTTACCTAATACATAGCGTAGAATTAGTTCTGTCCCTGATCGGCAATTATATGCAAATGAGAATCTGCAATGCCACGGTTCTACGAAGGCCTCCGCTTAATTTGACTTCCGCCTCACATCTCCCCTTCTCATTACTTGACCACTTTGTGCGTAGATAGGTTGCATTAGTTCAAACCGGGATTCGAAAATCTGAATAATCTGAAAACGAACCTAGGCCCATTGATTACAAGGGGACAGCGTCATCCACAACGCTATGGAGAGGTCAGCGAGTCATGAGTAAGGCCAGGATATTTATGTAGGCAAAACATTCGAAATATGTACATAATATGTAGAAAATATCACTTAAATATGTAAACAATTAAAATATAGTGTAATATGTGAAAATATGTAATATGCATATTCTTTCTCATTTCTGTGCTGTTTTTTTTAGGTTCGTGGCAGTGAAAATGTAATTACGCTGGAAAATAGTGGTAAACGATAAAATAATTGAACAGGTAACAGACTTAGTATATTTGGGAAGCCATATTTAACAGTTCAAACACCAAAAATATGTCAAGAAAATTTTAATAAAATATAATAGATTAAAAGGAATTTTGAAAAGAAATTTTGGGAAAGAAATGAGAAAATAAATTCAAATTAGATGCCACAACATAACTTCAAAACTGGCTCTTCTATATGGTAGCGAATTGTTGGACTCTTCGTGAACATGATAAAACTAGTAGAATAAAATGTTCACAAATGAGATTCTTGCGGTCCTTAGGTGTAGTAACCTTACGGAAGAAAAATTAGAAGCGAAGAAATCCGAAATAAACGGAAGGTCGAAGCAATGTTGGAAGAAATTTTAAAATATTAGTTAAAGTGGAATCAACATGTTCTGAGGATGCCAAGGCCGTTTGCCTTGAAAATTATTAAATTACAGACCAAAGGAAAAAGGAATTTCAGAATACCATATCGCCGATGAATTTTTTGTAGTCGCAGAACGGGTTTTGGTTACCCAGGCCTGAAAGATGAAGAAGAAGAGATACAATAAAAACCATACACCTACATTATTTATAAAGGACTAATATAAGCCAAGAGAAGCCAAAACTTATTTTTTTTTAGGAACAATGTAGTCTGGTTCCAACTGAAAGGAAACGGATTACTGTCAATTTAGCATCGTCTTTAGTGCACCGGAAAGAGGATGACAATTCCTCAACTGCTGACCCCTGATTAAGAGTCATCAATTCTAACTTCACAAGTTAACGTTCCGTTAGTCCATAAAAATATAGTATACTCTCTTCTTTCTGTTCGTAAGACTCACTGCCTTTGTATCCGATACGTCGGATGCCGCTGGGAAGATTCTGTGACGTCAATGCTGACCCTATCGCAGTAAAAATAGCTGTTAATTCAACTTCCTGGTTCAAAACTTTTTTTTTTCAAGAGTGATTTTCCCGTTATTTTTTCATACGGAAATATCTTCCGATTTTCTTATTATGTAGAATTATTGTTTAAAAAAAGATGACATGGTCATCGTGAGGTAACAATTTTTTCAGTGATTCCAACTCAGATGTAAGTTACTGAATTTGGATTATTTCTCATTCTATGTTATGCCAAATCTGTTGTCCGTCTGCCTGTGTCAGTTATTAGTATCTTATGAATTACTACAACTATTAGGCATAAATCCAATGGAATGGGGGGCTCTCAGATGGCGTAGTGGTAACGTCGTTGCCTTGTAATCAAGGGGTCCCGGGCTCGGTTCCCGGCGGAGGCACATGGCACAGTGGCTAGGATCCCACCTTAAACTGCCTCCCCGATGGCGCAGTGGTAACGTTGTCTCCTTGTAATCAAGGGGTCTCGGGTTCGATACCCGGTGGAGGCACATAGTGGTTCGGATTCCACTTTAAACTGTAGGTCCAGTCCCGATTAGCCTTACTGTGCATAAAGTGGACTTAAAACACCAACTCGAACCAAACCCACCTTAAACTGTAATTCCAGTCCCGATTAACCTTTCTGTGCATAACGTTGACTTAAAACACCAAATCAACCCTTCAGATAATAAATTTATTTTTTTATTCACTCTTCTCCTCATATCTGATCGTTCAGTTTACAGTGGGAGTCACAGGAATTATGATAAGGGTATAAAATAATAACCACCTATTCCAGCCTTGGTCCCTACTTTTGGAAAAAAAAATACTCTAATCTCTAAAACATAGATGTCAGCTTGGTTCCTGTTTGCAGGATTATATATTAATTACATAGAACTATAACGTTTTTTCTTTGTTTTTGCTTTTACTATTGCAATTTATTAATACAATTTTTATTCTGCCGTCGAACAACGTCAATCACACAAAAGGAGACCAGCAGTGAATTTTTATATTTAACTATCTAAGTATTTATACACCACAAAATACAGTATTAATATTTATTAAAGGCCCAGGCACCTGACGTCTGTGGTTTACAAACGATTCCGGAATACACAGATTAGTCAGCTTCCGGTGTGAATTTGTTGAGATATTAGGCCGAACTTAGTTCTTAGAGGTTATTTCACAGAGTACTTACGTCTTCGATGTAACTACTTAGGTGTTCAATTCACTTGGCGGTAAACACGCTGAAAAACACTAACGTTGAACACTTAGGGGGAGTTGGGGGGAAAGCACAAATCTTGCTGATACCGAGTTCGACGTCTTCGATCTTCTAATCCTCCTGTCGTTGGTTCATAATAAACATGTAGCCTCTCTTATTTAGTAATCTTTTCTCAGGTTCTGGTAGAGATACTGCACAGGCCTATAGTTCACTTACAGTTTATTCTTTAGACACTATCTCTCTTTCCGGCAGATATTATGGCCGATAGTTCACTTACAGTTTTTCACAGCCCGCGAAACCAATAACCAACGTAACACGGATCCTAACCGTATCAATGCTCGACTCGGACTGTCTTCTCTGCAACGCACATCAACCGTTCCCCAGAAAAGACGTTAACGTTTCTTGCCGCCCTTTTTTCCCCAGCGAGGGCGGGTCAACTTTTATAAGGGGTGCGTCAAGATCGGTTACAGAACGGTGCAAGTGAAGATTAGAATTGATTGTCATTGAGGTGCCGTACTCGACTGAAATTCGTCCTTCATTTCCGGATCCGTCGGTGACAGCTACATACACAAAATTTAGTGGACTGATAGATTTAACAAATAACAATTAAACAGATCAGAAGTTGTCTCGATCGAACGGTTCGTTTGACAGGGAAGGAGAGCTGGTATCACAGGGAACGGATTTGTATGTACTAAAAGTAGGTACTTATATTTAATTATTTTCAAGCTATGGAATTAATTACGGACAACTTTCCTGGCAAGGAAATTAATGTTAGAAAATAAAAAAAGTGAATATATATTGAATCACAGAAAATGATATTAGGTCGAGTTGATGAAAATAAAGTATATATTAGGTACTGTCAATTCGAAGTTGTATGATCCCAATCTAATCCTTGCCTTCGTGTAAGTCGGCAGAAATAAATAAGCTTCGATTTATATAATTATTTGTATAATTATACAACAAATGCTAAACAAGTAGGCTATATTTTGATTATTTAAGTCTTTCAGGGGGTCCAGACCTCCTTGGACCCCTCTATATACATCCTAGGTTGATAAATAACTGTAATTTGATTGCACACAGGCTAATCGGGAGTGGACCTGCAAGTTGGTCATGGCCATTCCACTTAAAATCGAAGGACGATACGAAGTCAAAGATCAGATTAGGGTCATTAGGCTTTGAATTGATAGTAGGTACCTAATGTACAGTAACCGGCAGGCAACTTCTACCACCGCCTTAGAGTTAGGCAACACACATAACGCCTTGCATGGAAGCGAGTATTTCAGGAACTAGGTGTCCCATTTGTATTGACGGTGAGTGTACATAAACTATTAAACAGGAACTTTATATTTTGTTGTAAATCTTTTAGCGATCTTAACTACACCTAATTTATATAATGAATTAGTGATTTAATAAATCTATTCTTATGCCATCTTTTTATCAATTCATGTAATAATAATAATATCAATATTACTTAATTTATCTGTTTCAATAATAATTATTATGAACAGATCTATTAATTGTAAACATTAGTATTATTATTACTATTCCTTTTAGTGCACTTGGTAACACAAATATTTCTAAATATACAGTGTGATTCAGAATTCCTATTACACGCATATAGGGGTTGTAGAGAGGACTTAGTAGATCAAGTTTTGATAAGGAACCCATGTCCGGAAACCTTTCGTTTTGGTACTACACAGATGACAAGATCACATAATTTCACATCTCCACAACTCACATTGACGGAGGGTGACGTCTTCAGTCACCTGATGTCATGTGTGCTGCTTCCAACGTCCTCTGTTTACAATCCGGTGTACTTCGACCTTCACGTCAGTTGCTACTCAGTCGTTGCGGAAGACAGTACAGTATGGTTGAATACGCGTTTGCCGAGAACACCGACATGTTAATTTACGGCGAAGCTGGACGTAATGTATGCAACGTCTGTATGCAGAGCGTTTTTCCGCATCGTGTCAGTCCATCACATACCATTTTTGCCCCATTAGATAATGATGGAGATGTGACATTATGTGATCTTGTCATCCAAAACGGTACGTTTCCGGACATGGATTTCTTATCAAAACTTGATCTACTAAGTCCCCTCTACAACCCCTAGAAGTGTGTAATAGGAATTCTGAATCACCCTGTATATTTCCACAAATATATTTCTAGATACGTGGGTTAACAACCATTCAAGAACAACTTTCTTGCAAATCGTTCACGAACTATATTTATTTCTGCTCTAGAGAGCCTCCTATATAAAGTAATTGCAAAATTGCTTATATCATTCTATTTTGTATATTTTGGGTATGTTAGTGTTACTGCCACTAAATGAGAAAACAAATTCGTTGGTGTGGAAGAGGATCAGAATTGGTTTCGAAGCCTCTAGCGCCGCCAATGCCAGTCTGGGACGCGAACCCAAGAAGCGTGCATTGCAAATGGATCGCTGAAGCTACTCGGCCGGCAAGGCGGTCTTACCAGTTTTTCCTTAATGACGAAAGAACAAACATGCTTGTAAACGGCACGCGAGTGAACTCAACCGCGGTTATGGCAGGTAAATTCTTTGCCTCGAGAGGAACTTGCACTTCAGAGATTGAAAGTCATTGCCAAAGTGCCACGAATGCAACGACCTGTGGATGCGCTCAAGAAACCGCCGTGTTACAGACATTAATGAGGTTATGGTAAGAAGCACAAAGGGAATGAATATCTTCAACTTTTCTTTACACACACCTTAACCTGAAGTGTGTCTGGCCAGGGGAGTGGCTTCAGAAGGGTGGCCCGCGTCGATCACCTCCAGAAATTAAAAGTCCCCACCCCCAAAAATTTCAGAAACCTGACATGTTCACTTTGGATTCTTCCATTCACTTTAATTTAACATAGGACGTACTTTTCATGTTTTTTACATAGTAATAAGCAGCGATTCAGTCCTGTTTATAATTAAAAGTGAAAGTAATGAACAAATTGAAATTTTAGTCCATTTTGATAACTGCTTAATTAAGGAATTTGCTTTAAGCTTGTGTGAAGGTGAAAAACTAATAGAGACGAGAAACCCACAGAAAATTCCATTGATGATGTCATCCACAGATATGCTGTAGAAAGCCTAGACAACTTAGTTTGGTGTAAATGTAAATTTTTGCATGCTACAATATTTGTATTATTGATTCTCATACTTTCATTCTTAAAACGATACTCGATTTAAATTACAATAGCAATTTAATGACATAGCAGAGTTAAGGGCCAATTAAAAATTATAGTATTATTTTATTAGAATTATAATTTGATGCCTATGACTTTCCCCTGTGAAGTTTGATACCCCAACACCCCGGAGGAAAGTGTCTGGATTCAACACTGTGTTTGAGATTTTAGATAGTGATACACTCAAAGGAAGGGTTTATAGGACCGAAACCCTTCCTTTGAGTGATCACTATCTAGAATCTCGTCGAGTTAAAATGTGGTAGTTATCAAACTATTAACGGTAATATATTTCTGTCACTAATATCCTTTATGCCACAGACACTCCGCACAAAAAACTAACCTCTTTTGATATTTTGGTGAACTTCCAACAACATTTTATACTCTAAAATGTTTTACATTGTTCTGTTACTAAAAGCATTGAGTTTTCTTGAGGTACTACAACTTCATATAGTGAATGTTTTGGTCTTTTCAACAATATCTCGGCATTTTTTACTGTTCTGGATGGTTGGTCTTCATCCAATATTTAAATTTCTCGTTTAAATTTTAAAAAAATGTATTGTTGGCTAAGCACAAAGTGGACTTAAAACAAGCTTTTCAATATATATATATATATATACCGCGTGAGGCACCTAAAAGTACCACCTGAAATAGCGAAGAAACCAGAAACAGTAGCGATGTGAGGTTTGCGGGAAACAATAATATCAAATGGGGCTCGTAAATCGGAGGTATGGGGTGGGTCGAAAAATATCGACAAATGGGGCATCTGGAGCAAAGTCATATTTTTTTTAAATGGAACGATATACAATAACATGCATAATATAAAAGAGCACACGAAGAGAAACACAACGCCGTTGGTCTCATGCATCTACTGCACATAGGAACGAAGATATGGCCATGTGAAAATATGTAAACAAACTAACAAGTGGCCCACTTGACCGTCAGTACCACGGCATGTAAGACTTCTCAGGTGCCTGACAGAACTGCCTTTACGCAGAGCAAGTTTTGATAGCAGGTCCACGAGATCGTGTTAGTTCATAGCAAGCAGTCGTAGTGGTAAGAGCGAAGATTATGGTGTTCACAAACATAGAAAAAGCGGACATGATCCTGATTTATGGGGAATGAATGCCGAAAGAATGCCTCAGAAGCCTACCGTGTGTACGCAGAGAGATATCCGGACAGACGACAGTCATCTCGACGTCTGTTTGGTAAGTAAGTACACCGGAAGTGTAACACCACGAGCACGTGTGCGGAACAAGCCAACTACAGGTGAGGCAGGTGCAACAAATGTTCTCGCCGCTGTTGCTGTGAATCCGCACGTTAGCTCCCGTGAAATTGCCAAGGATGCTGGGATGAGTCAGCAAAGTGTATTGCGCATTCTGCACACACACAAGTTTCACCCATATCATATCTCCCTCCATCAGGAACTTCACGGGAATGATTTTGTGGACCGTGTTCGGTTTTGCACATGATTGTTACGACACGTCACACCCGATTTGTCACGTATCCTCTTCACTGACGAGGCAACTTTTACCAATCATGGAAATGTCAACCTAAGGAACATGCACTATTGGTCGGTGACAAATCCACATTGGCTTCGCCAAGTGGAACGCCAGCGGCGCCCATGGAGTGTGAACGTGTGGTGTGGTATAGTGGGTGAACATCTCATTGGCCCTTTCTTTATACAAGGGACACTGAATGCTGACCGATACATACAGTTTTTACAACATGAACTGCCTGTACTATTGAAGGACATACCACTTCAGACAAGGAGGGACATGTGGTACCAACATGACGGGTGCCCAGCTCACAGTGGAAGACACGCTACAGCATGTGTGGAAAATACATTTCCAAATCGTTGGATTGGACGTGGAGGGCCTGTCAAATGGCCGGCTCGTTCTCCAGATTTGACACTGTTAGACTTTTTCCTGTGGGGAAAGCTGAAGGACATTGTCTACCGGGATGTGCCAACAACTCCAGAGGATATGCAACACCGCATTACTGCGGCCTGTAGGGACATTCCCTACGAGATGCTACATTCTGTGCAACGATCTTTGCGTGGGCGCCTCGTTGCCTGTATCGCAGCTGACGGCCACCACTTTGAACACACACTTTGACAGGTTTTCGCTTCTTACGCAGTGGTTCTTCGGCATACTGTCATGGTCATTTTCATTATGCTGTAACACCGTCAAATACATGGTGCTGACGATGTCTACTGTATTTTTTCTTCCTTTAACACGTTCTGTCTTCATCTTGTCCAATGGCTTCCGACATCTCATACTTGTACATGCCGTGGTACTAACGGTCAAGTGGGCCACTTGTTAGTTTGTTTACATATTTTCACATGGCCATATCTTCGTTCCTATGTGCAGTAGATGCATGAGACCAACGGCGTTGTGTTTCTCT
Source organism: Lepisma saccharinum (assembly GCF_977018435.1). Lineage (NCBI taxonomy): Eukaryota > Metazoa > Arthropoda > Insecta > Zygentoma > Lepismatidae > Lepisma > Lepisma saccharinum. Next base: position 106,061,356 of record NC_139232.1, read on the forward strand.
GCGTGTGCTCTTTTATATTATGCATGTTATTGAATATCGTTCCATTTAAAAAAAAATATGACTTTTCTCCAGATGCCCCATTTGTAGATTTTTTCGACCCACTCCATACCTCCGATTTACGAGCCCCATTTGATATTATTGTTTCCTGCAAACCTCACATCGCTACTGTTTCTGGTTTCTTCGCTATTTCAGGTGGTACTTTTAGGTGCCTCACGCGGTACTATATATGACATGAAGATACAGCTTTGCGATTACACATAGACCTAACTGATATGTGTGAATTAATATCAAAACATTCGGTAGGTATTATGGAATTTGGTAACTTTGACTATTTTTTGTTAGTAATTCCAGGCAAAAGTGTACGATTAATAGGCATACTAATATAATTTGTTTCTAGTCAATAGTCTTTTGTTTGTCGCCGGGTTAAACAAATGGTTATGAGAAACTATTTTTGGGATATTCCAAGCAATATTTTTTCTCTGTGAAATATTGTTAATTTTTCATGTATTATTATTAATTTTTCGAGGGTATTTTAGGGGATATAAAGTGTAGGCCGCGCTTAAAAAAGAGAGTAAGTAGTGCAACCCCCATAAAACTAAAATATGCGACCCACAAACACAGCTTTCACACAATTTTGAAGCATATGTATTCAATTTCCTCATTTACTTCAGAACACACAGAACTCAAAACGTGTCAATTGGCACATATATTTTGATTTCAATAACACGTTAATGTGCATAAACTGCAAATGATGCACCTTTTAGTGTGTCAAAATACACATAGAAATGTATTAAAGGGTATTTTTATGAGATGAAGTTCCGTGTGATGCACTAAAATGCATCAATGTGGAAGATCAGACAAGATCATCTCGAACATAACAAAAGTACACATTTAGGTTTGTCAATTGATGCATTAAAAGTGAACGTTTGTTATCTTCGAAATTATCTTGTCTGATCTTCCACATTGATGCATTTTAGTGCATCACACGGAACTTCATCTCATAAAAATACCCTTTAATACATTCCTATGTGTATTTTGACACACTAAAAGGTGCATCATTTGCAGTTTATGCACGTTAACTTGTTATTGAAATCAAAATATATGTGCCAATTGACACGTTTTGGGTTCTGTGTGAAGAGAGATTACGTCCATCATAAGCCGCCCATCGGTGCACTCCTGTCACGATTAACCTAGAGAACCAGAAAAGTGACACAAAATAATCAAAACAGAAGAAGAACCATTAGAATCCACTTCTCATTAACCTTTAAACCAATGGAAGAATAGAACAGCGTGGGCTTAGTCTGGGACGATTTGCTTCCTCCACCTGGCTTCCAGACATCAAGTCGAATTAGAAGGAAGAGTTATGAGGAAAATCACCGAACAAGATCTAAAAGTTCGGATCTCACAATAGTACGTTACACGTGCAAGTCTTCCAATGCAGTTTTGCAAATCACAATGAGAAGTTTCACCGTTCAACCCACAATCTTTCCATAATTGCTACAATTATAATACGCTGGATCCTACACGAGATGTATACTTTACTCTCTCATGACGCACTTGCAAAATGTTTTGTTTTTAGTTGTCGATATTCCTCCTTACCTTCTACACAACCGCCGGTTCGGTGGCCGAACGTCCTGAGTGGTCACTTCGATGATCTCGGGTTCAAATCCCGGCTTTAGCATGGATGTTCTTTACGACTGTCCCTTTCATCAATTTCATTATGTCATCACCCATCGTTGCGATCAGTCCGAAGTGGAAGGAAACCGACCCTAGACAAGAGATATACAAATTTACACAATTTGAGTACCTTATTGTTGTGAGTTTATTTATTTATTTAGAATTTACTTCGCCTTATTTTCCATGTCAAAGTTAAGGCCAGAGGACCTTCTCTACCACTTAACCATGGATACAAGCTATAATTTCTTCATTGAAATAAGTTTACATACCGAATAAAAACATAGCGACAAAGACATGTACTATACACATTGTATAGGCTAACACACACACACAGTTGAGACATATACTCATACATACACTAGCATCTCGTTTCGGAAATATTCGAATAAATATTACAGTTTAGTGTCTTGACAAGTTGAAATAGTTGACGGATTTCAGTGTCCTATTTTGCAGTTGGTATGAATATTAGATTTTAATTGATGAGTTAATGTATGATAGAAAATATCTTACTTGTATTCAGGCAAGTAACAAGTTAGCTCGTTAAAGCAAAATAATAATTGTTATTACATTAGACTTCGATATAACTAAATCATGTTCTCATATACGCATATAGGAAGCGAGTCTAACATCTGACGTTGCGGAGAAAGCCGCAAACTTTCAATTCTATGCGTTGTTCTTGCGCATGCGCAGGCCACATTTCAACTATCTGCGCACATGTATACGCAGCATGATATTATCTGAAAGAATTATAAGTTCCCTGTCACACGATGTCAAATTTCAAGATAAAAATCACGGACCTTTGTAACTTGTAAAGGATCATTCTATGTAAAATTAATCAATGAAGAGAAACTTTTCAACCTCAACATGCATTACGGCGATTGAACTTCAGTTGCCCTAAAATATCACAATTTTACTTATATTATTATTATCATTATTATTATTATTATTATTATTATTAATCAACCCAGAGATAAGCGCCAATATATTTGTAAGAACCAGGAATGCACATATCAACTTCACGTGAAAAATTCCAAAAATGTTGTATTTACAATTAATTTTAATTTCTGTTCGACTTTTACTTTTGAATTATAGAAATTTATCTATAAAAACAACTAACCTAAACTAAATCCAACATAACTATATATGTTATCCAATTGGTATCCGATTCTCAAATTTTGTACAGTTATTGAGTAATTGTGTATAATTGTCATTTAATTTTTTGAAGAACTTCAAAGACCCGTTTTTGAGAAAATGGCTACCAAAATTTTGATTACACGGCCTTCCCAAAACTTGAAATAAGCATATAATATGTCCTGTGAAAGAGCTCTTCGAAACCTTTTCAACGATGTCTGAATCACTTCTACAGGTGGCCTGAATGCCGAAATATTGCAATTTCAAATTAACAAGATGGTTAAAAAAATCGCACATTTTGCACCCTTGTAATTTCGAAAGTATGAAATATATGAACTACAACTTTGCAAAGTTTCCTATCTCAGGTGGCTTCTTTACTATGTCAAATTTCAAATGAGTTAAAAAATGTAACGTTGAGGACATTGTTGATGTGACATGGTGAGTGTTTCAAATTCAGTATACAATGTATATGCCAATCTTGACTTAACAAAATAGAGAGATATTATATTTATTTATACGTTTTCAACGTGATTGCACAATGCATTTTCTAGCCATAAAAATTTGTTCTTCTCTCCACGTTTATACCACCAGTTCTTTTTTCCAATAGCTAGAAAACTTGTTGCTTGACGTCACTTTCGTCGAAGTCACCTATGCTGATGACATGATTGTTGACAATGGCAACCAGCGTGACAAACCTATCCCTATGTTTACGAATAAGGATTGAGGAATACGTCATAGGAAACCTGTGAGGAGAAGGGGCAAAAAATAACCGGATCTTGTGCAAAAACTTACACGTGGAAATCATTAAGTATAATTTATAGTCTGACGTATGGAACGAGTTAGTCCTCGTGGCTTGTTCGGAACAATTAGACTACACGTTTGTTGCAGATCACATGTAATTTGGCTCCTTTATGGATTTCTACTATAATCATATATTGTATACATATTTGCTTCTCAAGTCCTATACGCAGACGATATTCTAATGTTCCCATCGCCTCTGTAGCCTTCAGGCTTTAAAAGGAAAACGAACTGAAATTTTCTCATGTGCCTTCGCGTTCGCATTGACCACGTGGGGGAGATACGTATCACTGACGTTCCTACAGTTTCACATACTAAAACTTCCTTGACTGTCCTTTCTTAGACAACTTTTCTCAAAAGACAAAATCGCACCTTCAAATTTTCTCCTGGAACATAGCCGTAAACAGAGAAAAACTTTTGGAGGGACCTTGATTTTTCGCAAGTGCAATAACACCGAAAAATGTTAATCGTTGCAAAAAAATATATTTATGTATGTGCTTTGACATGTTCTAAACACATTTTTCATTCATTCGAAGTTGCGAAATAACACGAATTTGGCATAAAGTGCGAATTGTGGCCTCTTCGAGTATTCCAACATATTTTGTGCTTAAAAAACGAAATATACCACGATAAGTCCTCATTTCTTGTGTTATAGGCTTTAACCCTTCGTAACCCGCGCGGGGTCACTGAGTGCCGCCCTTTTTAATATTTTTAATAATTTTCCTTCCAGCATAATAATGATCGGGAAGCACTAGGTAACCCATTCCCATGAAAACATAGAGGCTTTAGCACTTTTTTCTAGCGTTGTTTCAGTTGCTTACACGCCCCTGAAGTCCCCCTTAAGCGGCACTCAGTACCGTGCGCGGGAGCACGCCAACCATGAATTTGGCGGAAATATGAAGAATAAAATGAATGTACGTTGTATGGAGAAACCTTGCAGTATTCACATGAAATGTCAGAGTTGTCAGAAGACCGATATTGATAAATGACAACACTCGGTTCCTTTAATTTGAGTCAGTATGTCTTTTCTTACGCATATCTCGTAAAAGTAGGAAACATATCAAGATTTGAACGTTTAAAAAAAAATCTAAATTTCTTCGAGTTGTGTTTTATATATTTGATTGCTTTTTCTGCGAGTCAGTAAGAATTTTGGAACAAACAGTTCCTTTCTACACCCACATAAGTTCTACGATTTCAATTCGTTTTAAAATATACGTTGAAATTTTTTGTGAATGGTGAGTTCATTTCTTAGTTCCATCATTATTTGGCAAAATTTTAATTATTTTCAGAGTAGTATTTTGGTACATTTGCTTCAAGAGTATAAGCTTGTAAGTCTATGAGATACTTTCATTTTTTTAGTTTATTTCCTTTAATAGCTATTAAAAATGTCCGAAATAGACATGTTTGCGTTCATATATTTTCGCCTGATTTCCAGTAGGTGCTAGTGAAATTGAACATCGATTTGGATCGATAATTCATGTAAATAACGTAGGTTTTGATAGGGCGGCATCGAAGCGCGGGATATTTGTGCTACTATGAGGACCATATTTACAACCTGCGTTTTTAAAAAAAAAACATCAAGAAAACAAAGAAACCCTCTGGCGCGTGCTATTCGTGGCATAATTCCGACAGCTACATGAAACGACATGTAAATGGATGTTTTCCCGCGAATTCTCATCTTCTATCGGAACGTATTGCGATACCGAGGAAGTGGAGCGGTTTTTGGCGGGGATCGAGTGCTCACCCAGCATTAAACGGAAGCCGTAATTTCGGTATTTGCAGTGCGAGAAATGGAAAATGACCTCAAAAATCGTTTCCAATCACGAACAGGCGTTGGCCATATTGTTGTTAAATGTATTTTCCAATTCCACTTCAAGTACAAAAAGGCTTAAAAGGCTTGAATGCCGTACTGGATGCACAGTTTAAAATGTACCTCCACGGGATATCGAACCTAGGGCTCCTCTATTACAAGACCATGCGACTTTCAAATTAAAATACTAGTTTGAAAGCACAGTGAAGATGAAATGTTTAGGTACATTTGGCAGAAAAGCGTGCTAAAAGTAAAACGCGAATTTTGTGGAGAATAACACCAATTTTGCAAGAATGTAACACCGAAAAATCGAGGTTACTATCCATACTTGAGACGAGTGTTATATTGTTCTTATGCGCAGATACGCTAATCGGGACTGGCCCTACAGTTTAAAGTAGGATCCGAACACTATGTGCCTACACCGGGAGCTCTTAATTGCTCGGGGACGAAATTACCTATACGCCATATGAGAGTCCCAACTCTCGAGATAACAGTAGCTACTGCATACACTCACATGCACGATACAGGCATGCGTTCTAGTCTGTACGCTCTGTCTTTGAAGCAATTCAAATGTGTTCCCAACAGACTTCAACATATAATAATTTATAATCTTATATGTATGGTTGAGTGGAAGAAAAGGCTTTGTACGGCCTTAACTCCGCCATTTAAAAAAAGACGTAAGTAAATAACTAATAAATAAATAGACATATCAATTGCTAACGGTGGATCGAAGTTTCGAAACACGCATGGCTAATTATCCTTCTAAATATAATTGAAGGGCGTGATCGCGTGTGTAATTATGCATTTACTCGTGCATGACCACCAATTGAACTATATGAATGCTAACATTCAGAACCGGCTGCCAGAAAACAAGATGTTAATTAAATGTAATTGCAGAAAAGAAGCTGTAATCAGCAATGTAAGTGGATTAGAGTGAATTTTTTTCAGGCAGGCACGTAGCTGGTAACATAATTTGGAAAATTTGTTGCGATATCGTCACAATTGTCCTGTACTTGTATGGGTAGAAGCAAGAGTGAGTTGCTCAAACAAAATCAAGTAATGTACCAATTTCTACCAATAATTATACTACCATTTGAAAACTTCTTAAAAACCTTACTCCGCTTTCTGCCACTTTCGGCTAAGTAGTTGTATTTGTGGTATTATAAACCCAAGAAAGGAAGAGCTCCCCTCAAGCAGAATTGGCTACACTTAAAACAAGCTCAACATGCCTATATGAGCTTTTTGCTCAAGTGTAGAACCCTGCCTAATCCAAGATTTTTGTAAAAAAGCCCTCATGGATTCCATGAGAAAGGAAGAGCCCCCTCGGATTGATGCGCCTATACTTACAAAAGGCACTTCTGTGAGATTGTTGTCCATAAACTTGTCAAAAATTGATATTTTTTTGGCCACACTTAAAACTAGGCCATACACACACCCACACCCACCCATATTTACTTCTGGTTTAAGTTTAATTGGATACCAGGTTCAATCTAATATTAAAACAATGCAATATGCAGAGACCCTCTAGAATTGCTCCGTGACTCTCTCATTTCTTACATCATAAACATATGATTTTTCACCTATGAGAATAACACTACATATGGTGTCATCAGGTAATGCCTCATGGAATTCACAGATAATTTTAATATTTGTTCTGTCATTCACCACAACCTGTTTTCTTTTTGAAGCATTGATTACAAACATGGGTCTCTGTGCTTTGAATTCATCTGGTGTGTAATACATGTCAGTATTGCCTGTAGTGACTCTCTTGAAAGCCGAAAATGCTTCATATAATTTAAGGAAATCATCCTTGGACATGTCTAAATTGTAATTTTCTCTAGGAAAAACCTCATTTCTGCCATTTTTAAGATATATGTTCTTGATGTTGCAGTTATCAAATTTACTTGAATTTTTTTCCTGATTGTTGTGTCTCCCAGTCTGAAACAATACCACTACAAAATCAGGCATGTCATATTGAATACTGGAGAATGAATTTGTGGCATCAAATTCATAATAAGAACCAGTTGCGGGCTTCTGTACACATTGATATGTATAAAATTGTAGAGGAATTTGTGGATTTTTTATTATATCAGCTTTGTATTTAAGAGCATAACTGGCCTCGTATTCAACAACAGGGATTCTTAACTCCATAGTCTGAATAATGCATTTGCCTGCATCTGGTAGGGTATTGGGCAGAGCTTCTCCTGTAGAGTTTATTGTACTGTACCTCATCAAGGCATTATTATCATTTGCAGCTCTTCTAAATGTGATTCTTAACCCACCCTTCCACATAATTTCTTTGTAATCTGAGAAGAATCCTGGCAACAGGCGCATCGGGAACAGCACTGTGTGGTTTTTAGATAATATCTTATCACCAGCCTCAAATCCACCTATTTTGTAGTAAGAAGCCTCGGTTTTGGATAATTTTAATGTGGCCAAAGCTGTGGAGGTAATGCCGGGATAATCCACTCTGTTTATAACAACGCCATGTTTTCTGATCTCAATTTCAGAGAATAGATGAGGCACAAAATTATCTACAAGTCTTATATTTGAATTTGCCGGATAATCTGTACCATCGAGCTTTACAACATCAAATTTGATGTATAGATCTGCTCTGTGGGGGTGTATAAATCCATCCCCTACATCAAGATCAACCTCAATCTCTGTGTTGGGTTGATTTAAATTTGCAAAGGTCCTCCTGTTTGGGGGGAATGATTGTAGCTCATAACTCTCAATATTTTCCATTTTTTTCTTGTATGTATTTTTATTTAAATATTATTTTCTATGATTGCAGTTGTTGTGGCTCCAGCAAAATCAACTAATTCTTCTTTTTCATTAGTGACCATCAATTCAATATAATCTATTCTATTATGACACACAGGAAAATATAATGTTGGGGATGGATTGTAGATGATTGGCTCCATAAATTCAGAATTAGGTTTGAATGTTGCAATGATGCCTGTTTGTTTGTGAGTTCCTATGCCATTTGATTTGGTGATCATACCCTCTGCTACATTACAGTGAATATTCAGAGTTTCTATGGCTAAGAATTTAGGTATATTCATGGCAGTGTGTTTGATGCCCGGTTCAAGTTTTGTGTTGCTCTCAAATCCTAACAGCTCTCCTATAGTACCCAGATTCACTGTTTCTGTAGCAGATACAATCTCTACTCTGTGAGTGACAGAATTTTGACTTAACACTATACCTCTGGGTAATTGAGCATTTAGAGTGGAGAGATTATATTGCCCTGGAGTGATGACAATTTTTTCATCCCCTACTGCAATTTTGTTGTTGTGGTGTGTAATATTTGGGATTAGGTACATGCCATAAAATGCCCTGAGAGCTATTGTTTTGGGATACACTATGTCATCATGTAATTTGAGTTTCAATATTGAATTTTGGCTGGTGAGATGAAATACCCCCATGATGTTTCAGATACCACAAGGCCTTTTGAAAATCTTCAATTGATGGTTTATTTATTTGAGACATATATCTAAGAACAGATAAACACAAATGTCCGCAATTAACATCTTTGAAGTTTTGAACACGGGCATTATTGTAATAAAGATTAGATGAATTTAGATATTTTATTAAATTTTCAGGTGGAACACCTCCAAATGAATCAAACACAAATGCCTCATTTTTTAAACATTTAAGATAACAGATCCAGTGAGTGCCCTGATTTTTGTACTTATCCAAATTAACAATGCCACACTCTTTGTTGAGTGGTTGTTCTGGCAAAGAATCAGACATGTACACACCTCTAAAATTTTTGATGCCCAGTGGCTTGATTAAAGCTTCAATATCTTGGTTTGTAAGCGGCTCTTGTTTTTTTAAACTTATTCATGGCTCTTTTAACACCTTTGCCTTGTTTCTCCATTGCCAGGTTATGGCGCCTCTGCTCATCTAATTCTGCCCTATTTTTCTTGGCATCTATTACTGTTTTTGCTATTGCAGCTGATCCCCCAGCCAAGCTCCCCACAGCCCCGAGAGCAGCTAAGATGGCAGGGATGGTAAATATGAATCCCCCCACATGTGATTTTTTTCTTGATTGCTGTAATTTTTTTAATTGGGGGGTACTAAGCAACAATTTCATACCATGACCCTTGGCAATACAAGAATTTTTTTTCTTGCGCTGTTTTTTGGTCAAAAGACTGTCAATAGTTTTAAGAGATTTGAGACCTGCATAAGGTATTTGATACATAACACCCTTGGCCTTCATTGTAGGTTTATAATATACATATTCACAACCCCCACCCCAATTTTTGTTTGGTGCTCATAGCTATGGTGGTTCCCAATGCTGCTATTTTTTCACTCAAAGATGCATCTTTGCTTACAAATCTGCCAAATGCAGCCTCTTCTAATTTCTTGTCTGCAACATGTCTCTTGTCAAGATCAGAATGTGTGTTGTATGCTATGTCATGGTCTCTACAAGCAGCATCTAAGGGATTAACACCAGGATCACCTCTGTTTAATCTATGGTCCAGTTTTGTGCCTGGGCCACAATACTGATAGCCTGGAATATGCAGTTCAAATGGCAACTTGTTTATAATGTCATTAACAAGGCCCCGACCCTCAGAAATATTCCAAAATTTAGGTGGTAGAGTATTAATAATTTTTATGAGATATCCAATCCCCTTAGGGTCATTCACTATAAAATTAGACAATTTGGTGCTTATCATGTCCATAATTCCAACCTTTTCATTGTAAAAATTGTGGTTCCCAGCATTTTCCTCCCCGGCTATCACCAATAACCTATCTACAAGTTTCCTGACATCATCAACCCAGACAAATTCTTTGGGCAGGGTGTTGTATTGTTTGATTCCACTGCCAGTCTTGATTTGTGACCATATGGGCTTGATTAAATTGTTGTATTTTGCCCCACTGCTAGACTTGACTCTTTTTTGTGTGGGATCATTGTTCTGGTATAGAGCATCTGATTTTATTAATATTTCTTTGTAATCCTCATAATCTTGATCTGTATAGCTGCCAGGTCTCTTCCTAGTCATCAGTTCCCACAATCCAGGTGTTCCGGTGTACTTAACAAAAGCACCTTTTTCTCCAAGTCGAGATTCTGAATATACAATTATATCATCTCCCATAAATGTTACTCTGAAATTGCCAATTCTATGTATGATGCTGCCATCAAGCTCTGTGTCAGCATATAAGCCAAACACCTCATCTTTATTGTCTTTAGGTGTGGTTAAATATTTTTGAGCAAGAAGACCCAATTCAATAGGATCCTGACTAGCCTCAATTCTTCTAGGGGCAATAGGACTAGGTGTATGAATACTTGAAAGTGGGGTGAATGGATAATCTAATATGTTCCTTGCAGCTACAGGTACAAGCTCTGTGAGCAAATTTTGATTTTGCTCTGTAACAGTTTTGATATTTTTACCTAAATTATTAATAGCATCAATTACAGGATTTTCTGTTTGTTTGTGTTTTTCATAAATTCCACGGTTCTCTGATTTCCATCCCTTAAATCTTTTTACAAGATAATCTCTTAACTTAAGATCATCAATTATTGGCCTTTTCATGTTTATTTATATATGTTTCAATGTCTAAAAAATTGTTGATTTTATTTCTGTATTTACCACTATTGGGTGTTCTTGTCATATCAATTGTGACAAACCCATAACTGTCCTGGTTCCAGCATTTGCTGCAAAACTTGGAAAAATCATTGTAGCTCAGGTCCCCACCTACATATTCATCATGTATGTGTTTGAGGTTGGTATGGTCTTGATGAAATATACATATAAAATTGCTATTGTCCCGGATCAGTTGCTTGGGTATTTTTGAAAAAGTCTGTGCCAGGTAGAAGCAATCAATGTTTTTGTGCCGGCCCTGTGTAAAGAAATTCCTAACTTTGTTTTGATTATCCAATATAATGTCATCAAACACAACAACAGAATTATCGAAACAGTCATGAAGTGGCTTAACATCTGGTTCAAAAGTGGCAATATCCAATCCATCATATAGCTTCATCAGCTGCTGATATTTTAATTGTTCCAAGCTCTTAGAAAAAACATACAAGTGCCTGTTTTTCCAGTCTAACCAGTTGGGTGCCAATAAAAAATTATCAACCATTAGTGTAGTTTTACCACAAGCAGATGGCCCAACAATAAGACACCTAATATTATCAGGTAACAATTTGCCATTTCTCTTATTCTGTTGTTCAGGTTCTGGCAGCCTTTTTATAACATCCCAGGTGTTCATATTATTATTTTGTTTGCATCGATCCAGCTGTGTTCTGGAAGTCCTAGCCATTTGACAAGTAACTTGTTGCCTTTTCTGCGGATATTTTTTTCTATGAGATATGTGTCAGGCTGTTTAGTTTTGCTGAGCTCTTGTTCATAGAACCTGCCTTTGAGAATTTCTCCTCGGTGATCCTTTATTATATATGTGTTAAGGGTCCCGGGTTTAACTTGAACCACTGTAAATATTTCAGTGCTCCAGTTTCTTGTAAAGCCTCTCTTGAATAAGTGCTTATATTTGCTGATTCTTACCTGATCCCCCACCCTGTATTTGGCCTTTCTTGTTGTTGGCTGATATCTAGGATAATAAACAGTACTGATCAATTTTTGCTCATCAGATGAAGTTACTTCAGAGGGTTTCATGTTGATTGTGGAATGGACCGAGTTGTTATATTTATGTAGAAGTTCTGGAAGAATATTAATCCATTTATAATTACCTTGAAGTGTAAATTGTTTATACATAAGATTTTTTAAGGTTCTGTTGAATCTCTCTACAATTGAGGCCTTGAGGTCACTGTAACTCGAATAATGTTGTATTGCCTGGCTTTTAATAAATTGTTGAAACACTGAATTATAAAATTCTTTGCCATTATCTGTTTGCAAATAGCGCGGGGATCTTCCACTCTGATTGATGATTGTTCTAAAAGCTTCTGTAACACATGCCCCAGTCTTGGATTTGAGTGGCACAGCCCAGGCAAATTTTGAAAATGTATCTATTACAGTGAGTAGATACTAGTAGCCCTTGTTGATTTTGTCTAAGTTTTTCAACTGTCCACTTGCCATTTCAATCAAGTCGCTCTGCCATAAATCATCTATGCTTTTTGTGACTACTGGGAGTCTCTTAAAATTATGTCGGGCTTGTCTGTGTAATTCATCAACAATAATTTCTCTAGACATAATATGTAAACAAGAATATTGCAACTATGGGGTGTTCAGCAGCTGAGACTGCAGGATTTTCTAAATATAATTTGTCCCCTATCTGTATTTTAAATTCCAAAGAGCCATCATCTTCAGTATAGGCTGTTTCTAATGTATTGGGATCTGTAAAATCCTCCAATTCTACACTTGTGATTTTCACTTTGTTATCAGCATTTGTTATTGATAAGATGGGGTAGTGGTGTGCCTGTGGCTGTAGCCAATATTTGATCTTGATTGGTCTCAATGTGCCCCCAACAAAAAATTGGTAATAAAATTGTGCAGGGGACAGCATATATATTTTGCCACCTGGTGTAAATGGAGAATCATATTCTTTGTTGGGGATGCTGTACAATTCAAGAATTACTGTATGTTTTGGATTCTCGATTATGCCTGTTATTTCTTTTTCTGCTGTGAGCAATCTGCTTGTTACAGATTCAAGATGCTCATTGATAGTTCTAACAACATCATCATGGCCTGGCTTGATTTTTATGTCCACAGCAAGTCTCTTGTATTGTTGCACAATCTCTTGTAGCTGGGTGGCAAAAACAGACAGAGCATTTGCTTGATTGGATTCCATCGTCCCTAGCTGTTGCTTGATATTAGATACAATTTGTTGCAAATTTTCAACAACTGCCAATTTTGAATTTTGAGCTGTAAGATCATGGACCTGCCTTCTGATATCCTCAAACAGGGCATGCAGTTCATTAATATGTTGATTGGTTGGAAGAGTGGCCACTGTCTGGGTGAGATGTTTGATCTCTGCTTGGATATTCTTGATATCTTCTGATTTCAATATCCTATTCACTGCTCTCTTAATATTTTTAAGTTCCTGCGATGTAGGCAAATTTGATACTGTATTTTGCAAAGATTCAAGTGCCAATTTCACAGTGTTTAATTCAGAAGCATCAGCCACATTTTGCATAGCATTTTGGAGCAGGGCTATATCTGCCTGAGAGGGTGTTGAATGTTGTAAAATTTCAAGTTTTGTTTGGATATCATCTATCAAGTGATGAAAATGAGACAGTTCAGATTCAGTGTTGAGGTTTTCAAGCTTTGTGATTTGGTGCTGGACACTAACAAGGGTATCTACAATCCCAGGCAGGTGAGATTCAAGTACATTTGCCAAATCACTTTGCACTGCTGCTATTGTACCTTCAAGATGGGTTATGGAACTTTGAATTTTTCCAAAATCTTCATATGTTTCAAGTTGCAGCTTAATATTTGCAACACTCCGAGTTATTGCATTTAAAGCATCAGAAGATGGCAAATTGTTCATAAAATTTTCAAGTGTCTCAATTTTTTCTTTAACCTCGGCTATGGCATTGTTCAGAGGGTCCAGATTAGGTATTTGGAGTGACTGAATCTGTTCTTTTAGAGTGGAAATCACTAGATCAAAATCTTCTTGTGATTTTATGCTTTTGACAATTGTTTGGAGCTGTGTCTGGACATTATTTATCTGCTCTTCTAATTGTTGTTTCAATTGCTCAGAGTTGGTGGCTTGGGTCTTAAATTTGGCTTGAAGAGCTGCAACAGCTTCTTCTAAACTTTGAAAATTATCCAATGTAGCCAGGTCAGTATATTTCTGAAGCAATAATTTGAGTTCAGAATCAATTTTAAGAAGAGGGTCCATGCATTGTGATTGCAAATTTGTAATTTCTAATTGAAGACTGGCATTGAGTGTGGTTTGTAAAGCTTGTAAATCACTTCTTAATTTCTTGACCCTGACATCAAGCATCAAAATCTCATCACTGTGATCTTCATGTCTTGTATGGCCAAAAATATCATTAGGCATTTTGTTTAGTAGTTATTTATTATAGAGTATCTGATTCTTAATTCTATAAAAAAGGGTATAAGCTTGTCATAAGATCCAGGGACCTCAATATATAAGCAGTCACCAGCAGAAACAGTATAAACAGTGCCAGAAATCATGTTTGAGTGCTTAATTCTGTAAATATTTCTCCCTACTGAAATCTTGACATCACCCTCAGGGGTTGTAATAAATTGCAATTGCCCACCTACAGGTAATTGGTAATGATTTAAATTATTGTTAAATATGTACAATATTTTGCCTGTTTCATCATCAACATCTGTAAATATGCTGTTCAGATGAATAATTAACAAGCCACTCAGTTTAGACAGCATATCAGAAGAGGGTTGTGGTGTTGGCAGCTCCATAATAGCCTGTTTTTTGAACCCAAATAAGTTCATAGGCATGTTTATTTATTTCAAATCATGCTCTGTAATTGGGCATTGATTGCCATTTTTCAAATCACAATGACCCCATGGTAAAGTATGTATGCCACATGATAAAATGCATCTCTTATCATCATGTGGGTCCAGAGCCACTTTTCTTACAACATTTGAAGTCAATAGGTGATCCACACTCTGAATTCTGGATTCTGATGTTTTGATTAAATTCTGGGATTTGAGGCAATTTTTATAATCTTCAAATTCAAGCTCTTTTTCCACAGTTACTTTGCCAATGCCCTTGGCTTTTTTGACAACAGCATTACATGTTTTAAAACTATACATCTTGGCACTTAACCCAGCAAATTCCACAATAACATCACCAAGTGTCTCATCTTTTAACTTGCCAGGCACTTTTTTGTTGTGGGGTTGAATATTCAAATGGCCTGGCAATTCACTGGTATCAAAATATTGAAACAATTCAGGCTGGGTCATATCTTTATAAACATCTTCTGTTTTAATATCAAGAATAAAACTATCCGTGTCCATGTACATCAATTTTATATTATCACCATAAAAAGGTTTCAGCACATCATAATACAATATTAACATATGTAATTTGGCCAATTCCAATATTGCAGCCCCTACATAAATAGGTTTATCAAACTTAATCTTTGTTTTTTTCATGTTGAAAAGAGCCATATTTTCATCATAAATTCTTCTATAATTGAAATTAGGCTTTGCAACCAATTTTTTGCTCAGGCTGGGGTCAGTAATTATTTTAACATCGGTATGTTTTCTGACATTTTCAATTGTTTTGCCATACACAGAATTGACCATCAATTTAAACAAAGATTTATCAAATTGGCTCTTTGCAGATGTTCGAAGCTCTGTGTTTGTATCAATGTATGGTTTCAACCATGCTGAGTGCCTGAACCTTAAGACTTTGCCAAGTTTGGTCACTTGAACACCATGTTTCATCAGGAACTGGAGGTTCTTGTAATATATGACATAGCCTTGTTTTGGCTCCAGTGTCATCATCAATTTCCTCTGTTTAGAGCCAGGTGAGCACTGAACCTCAGGAATTGGGGGCAGATCAGAAAATTTGTTGTGTAAATCATCAGGAATTGTCAGATCAACCTCTAAGAAGAGGCCATAATCACTGTCATCAAAGTCCTGAAGATCCTCAATATTAAAATCTTCAACCCATTCAAGCCCTGCATATGGCAGTTTTTGCATCATGGCATGACCATAGAGGCTATTTGCATCCACATACAATATATAATTTGATGGTAATTCTGGATCATAATCACGAATATATTTGTTATTTGCTCTGGCATATCTCTGGGAACATTGCACCATGCCTCCTCTTATACCTTCCTCCATAAACAGATACTTATTTTGATCTTGGATCAGATCCAATTGCTTTTTGGTGTTTAAAAACATTGCAGCCCATGCTAGGCCCGGGGCACTGTAAAAATACACTGGGTCCAGTCCATAATTTTGCATAGAAGATTTTCTGAATGTCTGCATTATATCTGCTAAGATGGTCACATCAAGTTTCAAATATGCCATGTGATAATCACCAAATGTCCGGCATTTTAAATTGTTCCACACCAATTGGGCATGGTGATAATCTTCATCAGTGATTCCAGATCCTCTGATTTTGCTGTAAAACTCATGTTGTGGAGGCAGAGCACATTCATCAAATTTAGAAAAATCTGTAACATAATCATATGGATATACACCCTTCCGCCTAATTAATTTCAGGTCCTGATTTGGAAACAATGCACGTGTGATTTTGAATTGATCATCAGATAATTGAGTGGCCAGTGTATCCAGGCTAGCAGATAAAAATCTGTAAGAATCAAGAAATCTTATGTGAATAGGAACACCATTAACTTTAATTGTTTTGCTAATAGATATATATTTCTCATCATTTTCAGCTAAAATATTTAAATTCTGCTTCTCAAACCCCTCGTATCTGATCAAATGATGAAAATCATAATTGGATGCTCCATGGCAAAATATGGGGATAAATTTTGGTCTCTTGATCTTAATATTACAGCTATTACACAGTGCCATTAAGAATTTACCATCTGTATGAGAATGGTGTTTCACCTTGATATTTGTATCTGAAAATTCAGAATCACATACCGGGCATTTTTCTGCATTGTTGAAATCTTCAATCTGTTTCTCTGTTAAAGGCAACATGGGTTTTGATTTTAATAAGATGTTAGATGCTATGTCACGGCACTCATTTTCTATTCTATGTGCAAATATTTTGATGGCATCTGGCCCCATGTATGAATATTCTTTGGTAACAACACCATCCTGTACAACCACATAACAAAAGCTGGAAGGTTCATGTAGCTGGTATGGTGTAATTGAAGATTCTTCAGGATCTGGATTGCAGGATGCAAGAGATTTGAGGATTGATTCAAAATCACAGACAATATATGCTGGGTGTTCCAACAAGGCTTCAAACTTTTTGAATTTGCAATTCTCACTTGGATTGGGCATCACCATATGAACAGGTTTATGATTGCCACAATATTTCAGATGCTCAATTAACTTGTTTTTAGCAATTTCTGCATTCTCTTCAGGAACCCTCTTCACCGTTTTCCTGCCATCAAATACAGTTAAACATCTTCTGCACAACTTAAATATTCTATTAGATTTGTCTAGTTGTGCCCTCACTAAAGCTTCAAGATTATGTATCAGAGTGTAATGATTTGTGCCATCCTCTTCAATTAAGAGCAAATCAATCGGAACAGCAGAATCATCATCAAATGTACTGATTCTGAGAGGTTCTATTGAGCAATTGCCAGTGGAACAAGTAAATACATTAATAGATAATTGTTTGCCATTAATATCCCGGGCCTTTTTTTCAAATTTATCAATATTCTGAACAGACATTGGATATTCTAAACCCTTCATTGCATCGTCAAAAATGTGTTCATGTTGTTTATAACAACTTATTCTCTCAGGATGCCTTGAAACTAGAAACAAAGCAGCTAATATACACCACAAAAAGCATTTCTGGTCGGTATTTTCTATATTAACCACGGCTCTTCTGTTTTTAATATTATCAGGTAATGGCAGATATGTAGATCCTTGTAATGGAGTGAATTCAGAAATATTAACATAGAGCCTGTGTAAAGAGCCGCATAGGCTCCATCCAGACTCTTTTGCTGCAAATTCAGAGTGTTTAATGTTCAATTGATCTATCAACCTGCTTATTATTCTGTCCGAATTTGCATTTGAATATACCGGTACAGTTTCTGTTATGTGGGGCTGTGTAAATTTTGTGCCATTTGGTTTCTTATATTGAGTATACAGTTTGAGGGACAGCTTATAAGAGCTATTTTGTGCATTTAGAATTGCCTGCAGATCAGGATTTATATTGTTCAAAAAATTCTTAATATCGCATCTTGGCTCTGATACAAACCGGTGATCTCTTAATTGGCCATTAAAACTGCTATGGATAGGTGCATAGCGTGGCTGCTTTGCTGCTCTGGCATTAACAGGTGCTTCATGCTTCCTTTTCAGACCAGATGTGGATGGTTGTGGGGGCAATATTGATGACTGTGCAGAACAAGTATCTTTATGTGTATATGTGAAGTATTGCATGCTGTATTTTCTATTGCATTTGGGGCAAATTTTTGTGGGAGTTGTGTATTTGTCTGGGTTACAAATCTTTTGGTGTCTGGCCCAATTAGAGCTAAATATATTTTTATTGCACTGATTGCAATATTTTTGATTTGGCATTTTTGCTGTTGTTTATTATATACAATTTCCTGGGTTTCAATTCAAAACTTTATACTGAATAAAAAATATCAGTTGGGTTCAGCACTGTGCTTTGTGTGTGTGTGTATGTGTGTATGTGTGTATGTGTGTTAATATTTTTGGCTTTGGTATTTATATAAAATTTCCTGGGTTTTTAAATCTAATCTCTAGGCTTATCTTATGACAGGTTGTAAGGCCAATAGCCCACAAGTGGAAAAAGAGAATAAATATTCATTCACACTGACCTTCCGCAAATACCTGCACGAACATGCATATCTTGAATGGCAATGACCCAGCACTGAGTGTTATGTATTGATTTTTGTATAACAAGCTGTGACAGATATATGCCTGACCCTAAATAAGAGTAGATTACAACAAATAAGCTAGATGTAACAAATATCAGGCAAAATATTGTTCAATATATATTTAATATGAATATTAAATCAAACAGGCCTGTAAGTATGAGAAGCACTGTAAAAACACATCTGTTCTTCTCAGCCACTCTCACAATACTGGCTGATGCAGTACAAAATCTCTTTATATACCCTAATTTCACGGGAATTTCCCGGCTGATGCAATTTTGTTTGCACGCAAAGCTTCAATACTCAGAAATTGCATCAGCCGGGAAATTTCCGTGAATTTTGTTTTTTACAAGAATTTCCTGAGGGTTTTTTCACAGAAAATTCCGAGGGGGCATATTTTTCACGGAAATTTCCCGGCTGATGCAATTTTGTTTGCACGCAAAGCTTCAATACTCAGAAATTGCATCAGCCTGGAAATTTCCGTGAATTTTGTTTTTTACAAGAATTTCCCGAGGGTTTTTTTCACAGAGCAATTCTAGAAGAATTACATTGTTTTAATATTAGATATACAAATTGAACCTGGTATCCAATTGAACTTAAACCTGAAGTAAATATGTATGGGTAGGTATGGGTTTAGCATAATTTCAGGTAAAGCCAAAAAATATCAATTTTTGACAAGTTTATGGACAACAATCTCACAGAAGTGCCTTTTGTAAGTATAGGCGCATCAATCCGAGGGGGCTCTTCCTTTCTCATGGAATCCATGAGGGCTTTTTTACAAAAATCTTGGATTAGGCAGGGTTCTACACTTGAGCAAAAAGCTCATATAGGCATGTTGAGCTTGTTTTAAGTGTAGCCAATTCTGCTTGAGGGGAGCTCTTCCTTTCTTGGGTTTATAATACCACAAATACAACGAAGATAAGGATGAGTGATATGATGAAATTGATGAAGGGACACTCAAAAAGAACATCCATGTCCAGAGCAGAATTCCAAACCGAGATCCCTGGCGTCGTAGCCACGGAGGTCGACAATTTCACCATCGCGGCTCTTGTTGCGCCAGTCAAGGTTGAAAAAATATAAATATATAAATAATTTCATTAAGTTCTTTTCCATCTCCTTAAATATAACCAGAACGCACTAATCTTATTTTGCAACAACGTATTTGCTAATTTATCTATTTTTTTCGGCAAGTTCCTCTTCCTGAGACCATTACAAATCACATACCTCAAAAATCTCTCACTTACATAAGTGTTAACGTAGCGAAGAAATGGACAACAGAATCCAATATAACAAAGTGAGAATAAGCCATGCTTGTCCATTAGGCATATGTTCTTTACATAAAAGCTCCTCATTACAGTAACTGGGAACCAATATTACACAATTATGCGGCACCTCAAAAGAAAAAAGAAAGGTGTTTAATTATGCGCACATTGGTTGTAACTACGTGGACAATTATGCTTTGTCTCGACTTCTGTCTAATTTCCTACTAACCTTCCTTGCTTGGGTGCTTGATGTGTGTGTCCATTGCGTTTCTTAATCCTATGGTGACGCTGGCGTTGGACTGAAGTGAGACTCACCGGCGTATCCAGGGGGGGGGGGGTAGATGGTACGATGGTACCCCCTGTTGTTTCACGGACGCCGGGGCGGATTTTATTTACTGAATGCATCCGTTGGGGTAACCTTGTATTTGTTCTTGCGCATATTTATTGCTATGCAACTTCCACGTTGCAAAGTTCCGACTGAAACTCTTTGGTAAAAAATGCCAAAACATCGTTCCTTTTCTTTGCTGCTTCAATCAACTGTCAACAATCGCGCGACACGTGTCCTCTAACGTCAACAATCACTTATAAGATCCATTCTCACTTTTACGAATTAAATTGTCGGTGTTTCTTTTTTCCGTTCACTGCTTCAGAACGCGGCAGGCAAAGGCGCAACTACAGGGGGAGCAGGGGAGCATTGCCCCCCGCCAACCTTCGACGGAAGTCAATTCTAGGAAGCAAGGGGGCAAACATCGACGCCCAAGGGCACCTGAAGGGGGGCACAAAGGAGCAATTACCGTCTTTCGATTTAAAATTTGATGCAAATAAAAATACATTTCGTAAAATTTTATTTCTCGCTTTGCTCGTAATACCTGCTTCGCTTATTTTCGTCAAGTTCAGAGCCGTAACTAGGGGGCTGCGGGAGTCGGCCATGGGCGCTCAATGATCTAAAATTTAGATTCTAAATGAAAAGAGGTTGTGAGAGAAAGCACGCCTTGCCGCCCCGTGATATAATTTGCACCCTATTAGCATTAGGGGCAAATAGGGGAGGTCAAGGGGGGCAAAATTTTTCTTGCCCGCTTCTCTCGCTTGTTTTCTGTAATGTATTTAAATAATATGTATCGAATTGATTTAGAATATGTATACAATTTAGTGCTAGCATGTTGCATAGGCTATGTGTTTTCTTATTTTATGTCGCTCCATGTTGCATATGTGTAAAACATATATTTTGTACATGAAAATTATGCATCTTATATGTACAAAAAGAATTATCATCGGAATGCATTTATCATTCATTTTCTGCCATTCAAAAATACAGTTTGTGTGCTTGTTTTCCATTATTAGCTAATGTGAAATTGACGGTGTTTAAAAAAAAATCAAATCGTGTTCCAAACAAATTCTTCTACCCCCTTTTTGCATAATTTATGA
Organism: Lepisma saccharinum; assembly: GCF_977018435.1. NCBI lineage: Eukaryota > Metazoa > Arthropoda > Insecta > Zygentoma > Lepismatidae > Lepisma > Lepisma saccharinum. Next base: position 106,082,912 of record NC_139232.1, read on the forward strand.
GGATAATAACGTCTTTGATACTATTACTACCACTAGTAATAATAATAATAATAATAATACCATTATTAATGTAGTTTTGTTGTTGTTATTATTATTATTATTATTATTATATAACATTAATATATATACAAATACCATTATTAATGTTTTGTTATTATTATTATTATTGGTACCTTTATCCTGGTACTTGCCTCCCCCTCAGACAAAAACTCGTGGTTGCGCCTCTGGCGGCAAGCGGATCTTCGAAAGGGCTACTATACGTTTTTAAACATTTTAATAATCCGCAACTAACAATAAGCGGCACAATAAACATTCATTTAAAAAAATAGTTCGTAGTATTGTTTCCCTTCGGATACTCAGTTGTGGTCTGGTAGTGAGTGAATTAAAAGAGTACGGTCTCAACAGTTTGAATATTTCTAAATTTTTCTTTCTGGTTTTCCGTTCTTGCATCCAATGAAAATGAGTAGGCCTGCAGCAAAGAAGAAACTGTCAGGGGAAGAAAGTAGGAAAAGGCAGAGAGAACGGGAAAAGGCTACCTTGCGTCAGTCTACTTTCACGAATAATTTTCTGAAACGTTCGAAATCATGTGAGTTATTGTAATCATTGAAAAACAGCCTACTTCTAGTGAATCATTTTTGTACACTTTTCCCAAAAAGTATCATACTGAAAAAAAATTTGCGATTCGAGTTTCGAAACTAGATATATTGACACTTGAATTTTGGATTACATTAGTTATGTCAGGTTTAGTGTTGTTTTTGTCTTTGCTTCTCTCCTGGCTTGTTCTTTTGAAATCACAATAAAATATTGCTGCAAGAATTGGACATTTCTTGGTAAAACTACGTATAGGTACGGCTAACAACAACAAAACGAAACGTGAGTTAACCAACCTTTCGTCCGTGAAGTTAAGTTATTGAGAGACAATGAGAACACGTAACATTTCGCCCCTGAGGAGAAAGTTAACCAAATCATACGTTTTGGGCGAGTATTTGAGTGAAGTAGTCGTACTGTACCTAATTCTATAGTTTCACCCATTTCTCATACTTACGGTTGTGATTCTGAAAGCAAGAAACAAACAAATTATCTTTTATCGTCCCCCAAAGAAAATCAAATATTAGGATTAGACATGGAATTCAGACTGTTCAGAACTCTGAAGTTCCCGATTTCTTCTTTGTGGCTTCTAGGTTCTTTTTTATGTTGGTATGTATACTTAGGACCAAAAATCTTAATTTTCAGTGTTAACACGGTAGCTAATGTTAATATTTCGTTTTGCATTGATAGATTCAGATCGTACGGTCCTCGTTGGCTTCTTTTGTAAACTCAACTGTTAACCTTGGTATTTTTAACATGCACAAACATTTCAGTACAAATATAGGAAAATTAAATAAACCTTACTGCACCACAAGAGAAAGGCAGATTTCGTCTGCTTAGAGTGTAAGGTGGATGGTAATATTTTGGAAAGGAAGACAGAAATCAATGATCGATCGTAAGTTAACTTTCATCATTCGGAACACATATTGAAAAAATATTGTATGTAATACCTCGTATCATGTAGGTTTTATTATAACAAATACAAAAGACATTAACAATATAGAGGCATTAATTATAATATTTAATTATTAAATATTAATAATTGAATGTTAATAGTTTCGTTAGAGGCATATAGAAATATGCCTGTATAATATGGGATCTTTTTTACTAGTGCTGTATATTCAAAAAGCTCTTACGTTAATTATACTGTATTATTAAACTTATAAAAAAATCGTCATGCAGATATTACGTATAAAATTACTAAAATAGATTTAGTATAATACATTCTACTAGAAGAGAAATCCACGAGCAAATTTTAATGAACAAAATTATCAATGGATCAACGGAAAAGCAGGAAGTTTTTAATTTATTGAAATTCAATGTGAACAAAAATAGGTTACGCACTTACGCAAAAATAGGTTTGTCTTTGCACTTGCTTCGCTTTTGCAGTAAATTGTACATTAGTCACGTCAATTGGTAAAGGTATTGTCTCGTTTAAAGGACGGTGTGAAACTGTGTAATCGATTTTCATTCTGTATAAGTACAGGGGGGGGGGGGGTGCTGTTTTGCTTATCGTATCCTTTGTTCACGAATCCTGAAACCGCCAGTGGTGAGACTTGTTTGGCGGTTGTAATTTTGTAGTCTTGCGATGTGCAATGTTGTTTTCAGTTGGAGTAACGGTTTCAAATAAGCATGGGACTCGGGGGGGGGGGGGGGGGGGGAGGGGGGTCGAAAAACGTTCCGTCGACTCCAACGTTTATTTCAAGTTACAAAAAAGCATAAAGCTTATTATTTATTTTGTTAATGACAGAAATAAAGTTCAGTTACAATTCAAATATAATAATCAAAGTAAAAACTGCATTAACATCGAAAAAATTGAATGTAAAATACAGGAATCAGGTTATGTTTTCATATTCTACCACTGGTGTGCTCAAGGGGGTGGGGGGGCTACAGCCCCTCCCGAAATTTTGAGAAAATCAGGCAGTGAAGAGCTGGAGAAAAACCGAAGTGGTAAATTCAAACCCACCTTTAAATTACCGCGATTACCATTCTTGGCTTTGAACAACTTGTAAAATCAATGTTAACAACGGTAATTATGAAAAATGTTAGTGTGTAACGCTTATCTATTAGAACGCGGCTATGTAATATAATATCCACCTTTACAATTCCAGCCCCCTCTGAAAAAATATTCTGCGTACTCCAGTTTACAAGGAATAAATGGTTCCACGGTTTACAAAATTTTTTAAAAAATTAGTTTTAGTTAGAGGCAGTGGCGGCGATTGGGTCCCAAAACTGGGGGGGGGGGGGGCAAGGTGCCAAAATTGGGGGGCAAAGACAGTACATTTCCCTTTGTAGATAATATTCAGCATATTGGGGGACGAAAAGTGCGAGAGGTCACGCAACATAAACTTAATGCCTAAAATCCACCCCTCCCTAACTTTTAGTGCTTCTTCTTGGACGAGGTGTGTAAAGCTTAATAACAAAATAGAGTAACTATGCATTTCAGTACACTAACTGTATAAAATGTAAAAATAATAATGTTAAGACACTCTGGATATTCATTCATCCGGTGGATCAAGTAGCAAAGTCTATCAAACTATATAATAATAATATAATAATATATTTGGAATAAAATAGTTTTATTTTTATTAGTTATTATTTAGGCATAATAATAATCACAACTGTAATAATAAAATAATTATTTTTAATATTTCTACTATTCAAATTTTATCAATGGCCTAAGCTCTGAGAAAATTTCTGGCTCCGCCCATACTGTAAGGAAGATATATTTTTTATTTTTTTAAAGAAGCGAGCACATTTCAGGCACAATTTACATATTTTTTGGTAGGGTAACTTACTTGTAATGAATATTAAGGAGTTATCAAGAGGAATTATATCATCTGCGTATATCAAGAATACATTAAGCTCTCCTTACAACCCTCATACATTCTCGGTCCAGGCTTGGAAATTTCTAGTTTGGAATCTCTGTCAATTCTACAAATACATTACTTTGTTACTTTTCCTCGTCTACCACTAAGCTATCATCATCTCCTCTTTTTCTTCCTTTAATCTACATTATCAATCTCCATGTCTTGCATGTCATGATTGACCTTGCCACGAGTATCTACTTTTCTCCCACTTCATTTTGCGTGGGTATATTAGCTGCTGAGAAATTTTTGCATTAGGAAAAAATTTCTCTCCGCACAGAATCGTAGATTATAATTGGCGCAAACAGGATAACGTAAAATGCTAATTTTACGCAATTACACACCAAAACACTCGAGTGTCAAGGTCGACGGTGGATGTCCTTATCAAAAATATCAAAACGTGTAAGAGGCGTTACTAGCATGCATATTATTTAAGGTTTTGTGTTTTATTAAATATAAGATGTGTTTATGCTTGCTCTCGATATAACAACTGTATATGCTTATTTTACTTTGCTTTTCTGCCACTCTTTGGCTAATCGCGAAGATGAGGATGAGTGATGAAATTGACAAAGGGACAGTCTCAAAGAATACCTATGCCCAGGCCGGAGACTCGAACCCGGGAACTTTAGTAGCGAGACGAAACACCCTCGGCCACAGAGCCAGCGATTATGCCATTACCAACCCTAATAATGACCATTACCTGAATAATTAATATCTAAGGATTTTTAGTGTGAATATGTAACACATGACACTGGTTGGTTGTTTGTTGTGAGTTATGTATAATGTCAAACATGAGGGCGAATCGAAAAGTCCTTGCCCCTATTATTTTTTCAGCCGAAATGTTGGTGTGATTGAGAAACCGAGATATACATTCAATGCAATAGGTTCTTCTTGGAACGGCCCAGCGTTAACTCTCGGGTGCTCCGCGGCACGGCACTACTGTCAGTTTGCAAAGCTGGCTGTAGTACTCAACACGTCCACGTCTTATGAGCAGTGAAGTGTTATTTGTTTTCTAAGGAGTAAGGGACGAACGCCCATCGAGATCCGTAGGGAAATGCAGCCGACGTATTGGAACAAGTGTCTCGCTTTGAGAAGTGTACGGTGGTGGTGTTGCGAGTTCGAAAATTCCCGAGAAGACTTTCATAACAATGAGCGATCGGCGCGTCCTCCCTCACAACAGAAAACATTGCTCATGGTCTTCTGGGATCGCCGAGGATCACTCCCTCTGAATTTCATGCCACAAGGTGACACCATCAACTCCTCTTTCCTCTCCCATTCGTGCCACATGGCCTGCCCACCTAAGTCTTCTTGATTTAATTATTTTAATAATATCTGCACATGAATACAAATTATGTAGTTCTAAATTATGTAACCTTCTCCACTCACCTGTCTCTTCATCCCTTTTAGGTCCAAATATTTTCCTAAGGATCTTATTTTCAAATACTCTCAATTTATGTTCCTCTTTCAATGTAAGGGACCAAGTTTCACACCCATATAATACTACAGGCAAAATTACTGTTTTGTATATTTTAACTCTTAGTTTCTTAGATATTAAACGAGAAGACAAACGTTTATGAAGAGAGATGTAACATGCATTTCCTGAATTAAGCCTACTTTTTATTTCCTCTTTAATATAATTTTCATTTGTTAATATTACTCCTAAGTACCGAATTTGGAAACTGGTTCAAACGAGTTGTTATCAATAATTAGATTTTGATTATTACCTAACACTTGGTTTCGGCCTGTAAGCATATATTTAGTTATGTCTTTGTTAACTTCCAAATCTATCTCTTTAGCAGTTTTAGCATTATTCTTAATTGTATTTATATCATCCCCTAATAAGTCTACATCATCTGCATATGCCAACAACTGAGTCATACCATTTAATTTTAGTCCTTCTTTAGTTTCTTTTACCTTCCTAACACCATATTCTAAGGCAAAATTAAAGAGCAATGAAGATAATGCATCTCCTTGTTTTAACCCATCATGAATTGTAAATTTCTCAGACACATTAACACCCACACGAATTTTACTTTCTGTTTCACTGGTGCATACTTTTATCATACTAACAAGCTTCTTAGGTATTCCAAACTCGACTAATATATTATATAATTTATCTCTTTTGACCGAATCATATGCTTTTTTGAAATCAATGAATAGCTGATGGACATTTTGATTACATTCCCACTTTTCTTCAAGTGTCTGTCTGATGTGAAAATTTTGATCTGTAGTTGATCTGTTAAGTTTAAATCCACATTGATTTGACATGAGCGCTGTTAGTATCGTATTATTCGTATAGTTCGCCTCCGCTTTCCGAACACTGAATAACCGACACACGTGCCACCTTCCCATACGTATATCACCTAAATTTGAGGAAGTTTGCAACCAGCCTCAGGTGGGTTCAAGTCTTGCCCGCACGTGCCGAAGCAGTTGGTAATGAAGGTTGGAGGCTGCTTCAGTACATTCGCTGGGGATTTCGAACCAGAAGGACGCGGGTATCACGCGACTTCACCCACAATCCAACGGGGAAAGACCTACCGACCAATCGCAGGCCGATCTTGATAGTCGCTGACCTGATCTGTCCGTGCAATGCAAAGGTTAAACCTGCTGTTTTTCGGATCACCCACATCCTCACCTTGCGATATCCCATTTGGAAACGCATTGTGATCGGAGACACGTGTAGAGGCCATTTCTATGCGATTTTGGGACCTCATCTTTCCTAAATACTTTTTGTTTTCTTTCTTTGCGCAGGTAGCATTCCAAGAATGGATTCGGTATTTGTACCAAATAGCGCAAACATTCATTTGCAACTTGCACCCTTAGATTACTGTGAAACTGCCCCTACCACTCTGTTTTCTGTAGTTTGTGGATATCAGTGGGGCTGGGACGGGGTGGTACACAGTGTAATTTATATCCCCCATTTTTGTTAGAGGGGGATACAGTGCCCCCTAAATCCTTTGATCCGAATTGAAGCCCCTTCAAATAATAGCCCCGTCTATTTCGCTGTACTTTTTAACTCTCTCTGTACTCAAGCGTCTAAAGTTAGTTACACGGTGCGCACCGACTCGTCTACTTCGTTGATTTGGTGTCAAGTGATGTATTTCGTGTCTGTACCGTTTGAACTAAGTTCTGTATTTATGTAGTGGATGATGTATGATCACGTGGTGCGTGCTAACTAATCAAATGAACGTCAAAAAGTGCAACGAACTAGACAGGCTTCCTTTGACAGACCCAAAATGCTGCCGTTCCAAAAATCTCGCTTTGGTGGCTAAATACAAAAAGATTCTATTATCTGCATTATCTCTATATCGGCCCACAAAATTTAAACCACCCTAAACCTTGAAGGGCGGAAATTGGTAGTAAATGAACCACACGGACACGTTCGCCCAACTGCAGTCACTCCGGTAAATATCGCGCGTGTTGAGTAAGTTATCCTTGAAGACAAGTGAGTAACAGTGCGTGACAGCACATACAGTCAATATAAGTGTTGTACGTGGGGCCGTTCGGAAGAAAAGACCTGGAATATTGTCGAAACATGTCATTCTTCGCCATGACAATGCCAGGTCACTCACGGCCCATTTGGTTCAAACAACACTGGTCAACTTGCACTGGGAGGTTTTAACACACAGTCCTTACGGTCCAGATTTAGCCCCCAGTGATTTCCACTTGTTTGGGGCTCTTAAAGAGCATTTGGATGGGACGCACTTCCAGACAGATGAAGAGCTCAAGAACGCTGTCCTGCAGTGGTTACAACACCAACCTACTTCTTTCTACGGCAAAGGCATCACGGAACTTCCACAATGATGGCAACGGTGTCTGGATGTTCAGAGGGAATACTTTGAAAAACTGACATAGTTTAGTCCTTCTATGTATGTATATTTCCTGTCTTGAAATAAAAGTCTTAGTCAACCTTGAACGACCCCTGTATTATGACCCTCGGAAAACCTTATGAGAAAGTAACAACTGTTTAAAATGAATGCGAAACGATGGAATGTGTTTAAGGGCCTTATTTCTTCCGGAATTGTAATTTTATATTGTTTGCTTTGTACTATTTTACTGCACTTTTGAATGATGAGGAGATATGATGAAGGGACAATCACAAACATATTATATGGACACACCAACACTAGTGCCACAGAGGATTATAGCGGCTGTGAGTCTAGAATCCTTTTAGTCCGCAAAATGCAGTCCATATTTTACTGCATGGAAGGGAGGTTGACATTTGGGTATCAATCAAAAAGGTTACCCCTCACACCCCATTATTATATTCCAAATGTGTTATATTATATACAATTATTATCGTTTAACCACTTTTGTTCAATCATCCTGCACATACGAATGATTATATTTTTATGTTTCAAACGCGAGTGTGATGTACAAGTATTGTGTGGGATAATTTGAACAATCCTTTGTTCACACAGATTACTGTGGTTCTTATAGTTAGTATCTCCTTATTTTTTTACGCTAGGATGTTCAATTTTTCGTTCACTCGGGTAATTTTAACGCTAGGGTGTTCAACTGTTCGTTCATCCGGTAATTTTTACGCTAGGGTATTAAATTATTCGTGCATCCTGCTGATTTTACGCTAGGGTATTCAATTGTTCGTTCATCCGGTTATTTTTACGCTAGGGTGTTCAATTACCGGATCATGGATTAAATGGATTAAATAACTTCAGCCCCATATCTCGATCATGTGTTTAATTACATGATCTTTGAAATCCATTCCTCATAGCCTGAATCGGCGAAACAAATGTTAATTCTTCAGTTTCGCAGAAAGAGTAACAAGAAAGTTATTTCCGGATTATTTCCCTCGTTCGTTTCCTCTTTTGACAAGGTCAGGAGGAAGAGAATTGGAGGAAGCGAGTTCAAGCCCTAGGCCTCAACTTTCAACCGGCCTTCATTTCTTGAAAGAATATCTTGAAGAAAATACCCAAGGTATGTTTTTTTTTTACAAAATAGAAGACGGAAAGTGTTGAATGTTTATTTGCGGTGTGATTGTTGATAATCTTGATTACATGATATTCATGGGATAATTGTATATTGTCTGTATGCAGTGGCGTACTGGCTTAGACAGAGGGGCTTGTGCAACCCGAAGCAGGGAGCCCAACAACAATTCTATACAATTAATTTGAATGTGTACAGATAATCATTTGATTCTATTTCTAATGACCCCTTGACAAATGTGTTGCCACATGCCATCTTGCCACAATAGTCAGTACACTATATCTGCATGATTATAACAGCGTTAGGGACAAATTCTTCACCAGTGCCTTCCTGGTAATGCTTTAATGCAAATAAAATATATAAAATCTAGGCTCAAATCAAAATAAACTTCTAACCGCCGTAAACAACTGACAATTGGGCAGAGGTCCCGGCCTTATATGGCGACCGCCCCGCTCAGTATACGCAGATGATACAGACAGTTATAACAGTTAGGCCTATGGGCAAGATATGTGAGATGGCTACACTGTAAAAAAAATGATGTTAAAGCTACACAGTCAGGTCTCACATTTTGGTAAAGGTTTAACCTCAGTGGTGTTAAAGTAGCATAGACAAATGACTGTAATCATCGGCGTACGCAGGGAGGGGCTGATAGGGATACACCCCTTCCCAAAATTTTGAGAAAATCAACATTTTCAAATAAAAGTAGTAAATAACGCATGAAAAAACAAAGTGCAAACTCCCAGTATGATTTTTGTATTTAAAAGGAAGGTTAAAATTGGTAATTAAGAAATATTTTTTTGTGTGTCCTGCATCCCCTATGCAGCTATGAAATAGACGCCTTTACAATTCCAGCCTCCTCCGGAAAAAAATCCTGCGTACGCCAGTGGCTGTTGTCACCACTTTAACATCACTGAGACTGACCAAAATGTGGTGTGCTCTACCTGTGTCTATCACCAGTGTGTATTTTTCAGTCCAGACTAACATTTTATGGCTCGAATAGCTATTATAACATCTACACTGGCGGTAACTCTTGAAAAAACATTGTAGGGGCTGAACTCAAAGATTTGTTTTTGTAATTTTATGCAATATATGTCATAAGCAGGCTGAGGGTTTGCCCTTAAATACCTTTCTGGCTTCTTGGTCAGAAAATGTAGACTTTAACGGTTAATAATAGTTTCAGGCCATTTCTGAGAGTAATATATGAATTTTGTAGTGGATGTTTTTGCCTATTTCAGTCATAAGGTCCAATTTCGAAGGTAACTGGCTTTTTGAGTGTCTAATATTGGAAAATGATGATTAATATGTCGATGTTCATCAATTTTAATGCCTATATTACATGATGTCCCGACAAAACGTACCACTTGAGTTTTCGGGACGAAACGTACCACTCAGATAAACAGCTTACCTGTGAAGGATCCACTAAGAACTTCAAAATATTTACTCCGCGAGAAAACGTACCACTTCAACGAAATAGAGCTAAGTGTTGCTAATAAAACTTTCATGTCAATTTCCTGATTGGTTGTTTTCATATTAGTTTAGTTTAGGTTAGGTTAGGTTAGTTAGCGTTTGAAACGCTTTACTCATTTTTCATGGATGGTACTTTTAAGTGCTGTAGTAAACAATTTTCTCAGATTTACAGCATCCATGCAGATTTTGGAAGCACGACTGAAGAAACGAATATCAACTCCGTAGTTTTTGCTCTATTGCCCAATAAGGATAGAGAGACCTATATTCGCTTGTTTCGACTCATCATTCGGGCTGTTCCGGAGTGGAAACCAGAAAGAGTGAACGTGGATTTTGAATTGGCAGCCATATCTGCGATTCGCCAAGTGTTTCCTTCGACAGAAATCAGTGAGTCCTTCTTCCATTTCAAGAAATGCCTTTGGCGTAAAGTTCAAGATATAGGACTTTCAAATGGTACGTTTTGTCGCATCGCAATGTATTTTAAGACTCATTAGAAGGCACTTTGCAGGTAGCCGCTCAGGTGGTAGGTACGCGTACGTTTTGTCGCGTATTCAGTTTGCACTTTTCGGTGCCTTTGTCTGCCTAGTTTGAGAGTATTTAGTGCCTGAACATCCTCATCCCGGTTATAAGCCTTATAATCCCTTACTTTCCTAATAAGAATGTGACCACGGATAGTGTACAGGGTGTTTCATAAATACTCGAAGGGTTACGTTAATGAAACCAGTCCAGAACGAACGATGAACTGAAACAGTTTTTTTTTTTAACACCTACTAATGTTCAATGTATGCACCGCGGGTGACACAGCACGCATCAACACGATAGTCTACTTCTTGCAACACTCGCATCAACATAGGCCTGTCGACAGTGTCAACCGCTGCGATGATACGCTTCGTTAGGGCTGCGATATCACGCGGCATCGGTGAGACGAATTCGGTAACGCGTCTGACTACCATGCTCAAGGTCCCGGGTTCGATCCCCGGCCGGTTCAAATCCGGGAACTTTTCTAACGGTGGAAGCGGCCCCGGCGCCCACCCAGCGTCGAATAACATGGGTACCTGGGGGAAACTCTGGGGGGTAAAGGCGGTCAGGGGCGTGATGCTGATCACATCACCCCCACTCACGACCGGATCAAGAAAGTGTGGGGCGTTACCCCCACACCCCCTATACGCCTTCATGGCGTGGTACTATGCACAGGGGAACACTTTACCTTTGATGAAACCCCACAAAAAGAAGTCACACAGTGTAAGGTCCCGTGAACTTAGGCAGGGTGCTAAACCCTGGGAAGGCGGGGGGGGGGGATTTCCCCCACCTGCAATCTTCGCCTCAAGAATCCCCACCACCAAAAATTTCCGGGGGGGGGAGAGTTTTTGTTATAAGAAACAAAAGATAAGCAATTACTTTTAATTTCAAATAGCGTACTTTACTAAGAATTATGTAGAAAACACACACAAATTAGTGTAGTTGTGTTGAATGCCTTTTCTCTCTCAAGAGATCATTAACAAATCTACATCAATACGCACAATAAAAGTAAAACAAGAATGCAAAACAATAATAACTATGAAATCTAATTGATTTATGTTAACATAAACACAAAGTAAGCAAAAACTTACACATAATAAAACCACTTCAACTATTTCATAATTTATTTAATATCTTTAAGCAGTTTGTGAAGAAATTCCTTGCAATATCTGATATGTATAAAAGTATCAAATTAATTTCCTTTATGTAATTAATAATAATAGTATTATTATTAATAATAATATATTTTAATTGAGTAATTTATTTTTACTTTTAAAAACATTACAATGTATATCGTATAATGTACACATATGTTTGTGGGGGAGGGGGTTTGAAGATCAAGAACTTTCTCCCCCCCCCACAAGTTTTCAATGATTTCGCACCCTGATCTTAGGGACTAAATCATTGCACAAAACACTGTGAGTGATGTGAGTGTCGCCTAGCGGAAAGGATATGAACTCTCAGCTTAACGAAACATGCACGCACAAACTGTTTGCGTTCCTGACGTGTTGATGCGTGCCGTGTCACCCGTGGTGCATACATTGAACATTTGCAGGTGTTAAAAAAGATTGTTTGATTTCCTCGTTCGTTCTGGACTGGTTTCATTAACGAAAATTCGATACTTTACTTGCAATAAATTTTTGTAACCCCTCGAGTATTTATGGAACACCCGGTATATAACATAGGACACTGAAGAGTATAATATTGAATTGATTTGGTTTATTTTACTTCGCTTTTCTGCCACTTTTGGGTAATCGCGAGGATGAGGATGAGTGATGATATGATGAAATTGATGAAGATACACTCTCAAAGAACACGTATGCCGGGATTTGAACCCACGATCTATAATATTGAAGATGCAACAAAATATTATGAAATATTTTGATAACTCTCAATCAGTAATTACTTTGTGATAATTCTTTAAGTGCATAACGATGAAACATTTTTAAGCGCAGGAAAGCATAGCAGGCAAATTATTGGGTGGGCCCGAGCCCCACAGGCCCATATAAGCTGGGGCCACTGAACCTCTAACAATGAAGAAATGTATCAAAAATCCCGGAAAAGTGGTTATATAATATGCAAGTACCGTGAAGTATGAGGATACAGGAACACCGCTACCCTGCAGTTCCTTGGTCCTCCAGGCAAACGCCTTGGAGGAAAAAACCGCGAGGCAGTGGTAATAATTGGTAGAACCAGTTCTGGATCTTGTTAATATTTCTATCTTCCCGAATAGCACGAGTCCATTATGTTTCCTTTTTAAATTACCAGCAGGAAATTTTCCTCTTCCACACAAATTTCCTCGTTCTGTCGTAATATGCTTCGCCTTTCGCTTGCTTCCGGAACAAACGTCCTTCAATTGTTTATTTTTCTATTTCGTGAAACACCATGTATTTTTAGTAAGCAAAAAACATTAAATAACGTTTTAAAGTGGAAGAAATTCACACGGGACTGAACGTGCAGTTTGCATACTAAGTCCAGGTTGAATTATATAGAGTGTTTCACAATAATGTGCACCTTCTTTTATAGATAGAAAGAGTAACTCGTCTGTAAAATTTTCAACATGTTAACTTAATAATTTGTGTACACATGGGTGTAACTTGGTAGGGGGAACTTTTAAATTCTACCCACACAACCAAAGTAAAAGTTAGGTCCCAATGTCGATTTTGCCCTCGCTCACCAAAATTAGGCCTCGAGTGTTGCCCATGTGTGTACACATGCATCAATCCATATTATCAAAATAGAGGACTGACATCCTTAATATAACAAGTGTGATCAATCTTCGGAAAGTCTACACGATATGTGGTATCAAATATCAGTATTTCTAGGTCAAGAAACTGAAAAATAACATTATTTTCGTACCAGAGTATTTACAGAAAAAAAGATAAGAAGGAAGAATATAAAGAACAGGTAACAGCCAGACTGACAGAAGGACCAGATGTAGAACAACTAGAGATAGAAGAAATATGGAAGAGAATTAAAAAGGCACTCATAAAATCTGCAGAAGTATGCGGAAAGAAAATAGTAGATACAAGAAAAAAGAAAACGTCTTGGTGGAATGAAGAAGTGAAACAAAAAGTAAAAAATAAAAAGGAAGCATGGAAAAAATATATTATGTCTCAGACAGAAGAACATAGAAGGAAATACATTGAAAAAGAAACGAAGTCAAGGAAATAGTGAAGAAAGCTAAAATAACATCCTGGGAAAAATTTGGAAATATGGTTGAAGAAAAAGCTAGAGAAAAGAATACAAGGCAATTTTGGAAAGTTGTAAAGAACTTGAGATGAAAATATGGAAAAACAATAAGAACCATTAAAGATGGAGATAAATTGATCACAGAGAAAAAGGATGTGTTGGATGTATGGCGGAAACACTATGGTGAAAAATTCCAGAAAGAAAATAATAACCCAGAGGAGGTAGGGGTGATATATGGACCATACATGGAGGTACAAGACTCAGATATAGAAGGGGAAATAAAGGAAGATGAAATACAAATAGCAATAGAACTGATGAAGACAGGAAAAGCAGCAGGATCAGATGGAATAAATCCAGAATTAATAAAATATGGAGGTATGGAAGTAGTTAAGAATTTAACCAAGATGTTTCAAAGAATATGGAAGGAAAACAAAATACCAAACGAATGGAGGAAAAATATCATTATCCCACTACATAAGAAGGGCAGTAGCTATGACTGTAATAACTACAGAGCAATATGCCTCTCATCAGTCGCTTATAAATTATACACAAGGATACTAGAAAGACGTCTCAGAAAAGTAGTGGAGGAAGATATGGAGGAGGAGCAGGCAGCATTCCGCCCTAAAAGGCAAACACAAGATCATATATATACTATAAGAACGATTATGGAAAAAAGAATTGCCAAGAACAAGGACACATATCTAGCTTTTATAGACCTAAAAGCTGCTTTTGATTCAGTACCTAGGCAATATGTATGGGAAGCATTGGAGGCAAAGAAAGTACCAGTAAGATTATTGAATGCAATAAAAATTGTATATAATAATCCTGTAGGAACAATTAGAGTAGATGGCGAACACTCAGGTGAATTTGACATTGAGAAAGGCATAAAACAAGGAGACAGCCTCAGTCCAATCCTATTTAACGTCTTTTTAGACGAAATTGCTAAAATATGCAAACGACGAACACACAGAACGAAGATAGGTATGTGGAGATTAAGGCCAGTATATATCCAAGCACTATTATATGCTGATGATATCGTACTGATATCAGATACACCTGAGAGACTTCAGCAAGCAGTGGAAGAATGGTATGAAGAACTTAAAAGGAAAGGCATGAAGATTAATATAGAAAAGAGTAATATCATGCGGGTGACTAAAGAGGACAAGGAAAATGAAGCCCTGAATATAATATGTGAAGGGAAACAACTAGAGAAAGTAGAAACATATGAATACTTAGGAACCATCATAAGTAGCAGTGGGAAAATTGATCAAGAGATAATGAATAGGACAAAGAAGGCAGCATCAGCATATTATCAAATGAGTAATACTTTAGTGGGAAAAAGAGAGATCAGTATAAAAACAAAAATGCAACTCTACAACTCAATTGTAGTTCCCATCATGGGCTATGGCACAGAAAGCTTAGCACTCCTAGATAAACATCTAAGTAAATTTCAAGCAATAGAGATGAAATATCTTAGAAGAACAGTGGGGAAAACTCGAAGAGACAGAATAAGAAATGAAAGAATAAGAGAAGAGGTAAAACAAAAGAAGACAATGAATGAAGTAGTAGAGGAACGCCAGCTGAAGTGGTATGGACATGTAAATAGAATGAATGAAGATAGGAAAGCCAAGCAAGTGATGGAGATGAGGGTTGAGGGTAGAGTAGGAAGAGGCAGGCCAAGAAATACATGGGAAGATAGAAGAGAAAAGATAGGATTAAAATATGGAAAAACTAAGAACGAAATGAGAAGAATGAGTCGAGACCGGACGGAGTGGATGAGATGGACAGAACGAGGTACCCGACGCTTAACGGCATAAGGGAATGGAAGAGAAGAAGAAGAAGTATTTCTGTTCGGTTTTTTCCCCGAAATGATGTTGATTAGTCGCATTTGCCTTGTTATTCTATCAGCTTAACGCGGCAAATACCGTAGCCGACCAGAAACTTACGCTTTGTCAACAACGTTTCCGATGTTGGTTGGTCTCATGACAAATGCCAGCAACTTCTTTGCTAATAGATGTTTTCCTTCGGTTTGCCTCGTTACTCCAAATCAGAAATTAAGAATCTGTCATTTTTTTACTTTCGATTTTATACGTGAATATTAATATTACGTTATGCGAAGAAAAATATAAATTGTCTAGAATATAATATGGTCTTTTTTGATAATTCTGACAGTAAATTTGGGATAAAGAACTTCAAGTGGTGTCTGTACATAAATTATGTTGCTTCATCAATTTCATCCTATTATCATTTAGCCTCATTCTAGTGATTGCCGTAAAGAAACAAAAAGTCTACGTAAAAATAAGAAAATAAATAGAAAAGAGAAATAAGAAAAATGAAATATGTAACATTAGAAAATGAAAGGCTACGTAAAATAAGAAAATGAAAAATAAAAAACTATTTAAAATTAAAAAAATAAAAACTAGGTAAAATGAAAACATAAAATGCTGTGAATTAAGACTACGAAAAGTAAGAAAATGGGATCAAAAAACTATGTAAAAATGACGAAATAAAATACCACGTAAAATGCGAAAAATAAAAAGCTAAGTAAAATGGAAAAATGGGAAACTGTTAATTGATGTTTTCGCTTACTTCTCTTTCACAAGCCGATTGAGGCACATAGTGGTTCGGATCCCACTATAAACTGAAGGTCCAGTCCATATTAACTAACTTGAGATATAAACCACCCTTTGGCAAACTCTGCCGACTAAGCTATGCGCACGTCTCAGTTGACCCAAAAGTTGCTCAAGCAATGGACCACAAATGTAACCTAACTCCAAAAGCGCCTGCGGTCTCGAGAAAACAGAGGAACATTCTGCTGACTCAACACTAATCAATCTTGTACGTATTAGCATCGTGACGAAATTTACATTAGCTGAAGCTCTGCCATTGTTGCCAACCTTAGCAAATATATCGCTAAATGTAGAGACATTTTAATCTTGCTTGGAGACAAAATTCATAACTCTTCTTGATACTTTTAAGCATTGTTTAACAACTAATAATTTGTGTATAGATACTGTTCAAACCTGTGCAACATTTATGCACTGGAGGCGTATACTTAGCGATCATTTCCTCTCGTACGAAGTAACATCCAAGGTGTTAATCGATTTATTTTTCCTATTTGTTTTACTTAGTTCTTCTGTCACTTTTGGTTAATGGCGAATATGGGGATGATTGATGATATGATGAAACTGATGAAGGGACACTCACAAAGAAGACCAATTCGCAGGCGGGGATTCGGGAACTCAGCGTCAAGGAGGTCGGTAATTTTTACTATTATCTACCGTGACAAAACGAACATAAATTTTCAGAAAACTAAAAATACGCGGTCCCCATATATTTTTTTGAACCTAAAAGGTTGAAATTATGCACAAAACGGAATGTAATTCAAGTATAGAAAAAAAACGTTCCATTTCAATACACATGCAGCAAGATTTAGTTCAGTGGTTGGAATGAACTGGATATAAGGTACTCTTCATTGTTTTTTGTAACAAATTGTAACATAATCTCATGGTAATAGCAATTTTTTAATAAAATCACGTGAAAATCTAATCATAGTTAAATTTTTACCTAATAGGATTTTAAAATTATATTGTTTATTTTAAGAACTTAATTTAGCGGTTTTCTTAGGGGATTGTAAGTTCACGTGTAGGACTTTTGCACTGCAATTGTTGGCAACACTGATACAGTTTGTAGTTATCAATGAAACGAGAAACCGAGACACTCAAGTGGTATTCCACCGGTGGACTATAATAGCCTACAATTACATAACGTCCAGCCACCGTGTTTTTGGTCCATGACGGAGACTTCTTACAGATTTCTATTCCCATTGTGTCCCCAAATGGATACTTTCCAGTGTCCATTGAACTGAACAGCGTCGTGCAAACACTGGATGTCATGTCCGAAGGGAGTTTTGATCTTCTATATTTTTACGTAATATGGGTCCTCCCAAAATGAACAATTGCCTTCTCCAATCGCGACAGGCGATTAGGTAATATGATTTATAGGCACAGTCTGGTTCTTGTTTCATAAGATATTCGCGAGGCTTTACAAAATTGCTACTTTGCACACTATTTCCATTCTTGCGTAATGATATGAGCGAATTAAGTCAAGCGATGGGTTATTGTCCAACCTTGATGTCTAAATCTTA
The DNA here is from genome assembly GCF_977018435.1 of Lepisma saccharinum. Lineage (NCBI taxonomy): Eukaryota > Metazoa > Arthropoda > Insecta > Zygentoma > Lepismatidae > Lepisma > Lepisma saccharinum. Next base: position 106,100,633 of record NC_139232.1, read on the forward strand.
AAAGTCTTCAATTAATATTAGAGTAGAAAGAGATTCATATTCACATTCATTTATGCGTTCATCATATAATATGTGTTTTTGTCTCTTCACGCATTAATATAACTTTAACTCGCCTCTGAACCTTTACGAGATTAACAGATATTTTATTCGTAATATGTGAAGAGTAAGAAATATATTCATATCACTCGACAAATGAGGCGCCTGATAACATTAGTATTTCAAACAATATTAAATATTGTTCAGAATGTTGTCTATAAGAACAAATCATGAATACAGAATCATATGCAATAAATAACAGCTAGGGAAATGCAAATATGAAACTAAAGTGTCCAAGGTTGCATTCTAAATTTCCAAAATACGAGGGCTGATTTTTTAGTAGTGGCAACTATGCCATAGCGACGCCGTGCAACGGAGCCAGACAATGTCGTTTTATACCAAAGGTTAGTAACATACGTACCCTCCCTCAGAGCAAATGAACTCACTCTTCCCACTCCATGCCCGTGCGCAGTGACATCAAGAACAGAGCAGTTGTGAGCGAGTGGTCACGGAGTGCAGTCACGATATTTACGAAGCAGGAGCAGCGGAGGTGGTTAAAAATTGAATGTGCTAGAGGTCGCACAGCACGACAGTGTCACCATGGACTGCAACAGGCAACATTAAGTCCCTGCCACCTCGACCTAATCCCTAAGATGAAGGAACCACTTCGTTGGACAACGGCTTCCATATCGCTGGCAAAACGTTGTACGCAACGCTGGGGACAACATCGAAGGCCTGTAAAACTTTGAACCATGTATGTATGCTAGGTGTTGTAATGGTAGAACCAGTACATGATCCTTTTCTTGATTGGATGTTTGTATATGTTCATTAATATTATTTTTATGGATTAGTGAAGGTAATATTTATTTTTCAGTTTCTAATGTAACCTGCTACATAGCTGGCCTACGTGTCTGGGCAAGCCAGTTGCTCAGAAAGCGGGTAGTTTAAAAACTTGTCCTTTCAAAACCCGGAGGGGTGAAAAAGAAGTCGTTTACTGGCTTTTTTCGAATCGCCTATATAAGGGATTCTATTGAGTAACGGGGGTTAGCATTTTTTTCGTTGCTTGGGCAAGAGGAGATACCTTGGAAGTTCTCTCGATGCCGGTAGTGGCTGTGGTTAGTCTAGAAGGCTAGCGGTCACGGGGTAACTATATTTAAATAGAGATAGTTCCGATGATCTAGGCCAACGAACGAACCTTTATTCTACTTATATATTAAACATATCGCATTTCAACTAATTTGGATCTTGTGGAGGGTGTTGCCTTTGTAATTCATCTGTACATATTTAAACAAGAAATAAATAGTTATTATATATATATTTAACGGAACGTCTGGACTATTCTTTATAAGAAAAATGAGAAAAGAACTGAGTTTCCCTATATCCATGGTACAGAATAATAGCAAGAAACTGTATGGTAGTTATTCTAAGAAGTGTTTTTCTTCGAATGAACCGTATTGTTAGTTTTTTAATGTTTTTGCATTTTATTCCCCTGTGGCAGTATCGGAACAAGTAACTGGTAGAGCCAAGGTAGGTTACTGTCAATCAGAAGGGAAAAGAAGCAAAACAGTGTCTAGAAAATAAATAGTTGCCACTACTAAACAATCAGCCTATGTATATTATCAGAAGTAGTGCTATACACTAAAACGAGACCCGTTTTAACACTTAGTGAAAGGATTTAGCAGTTAAAGGACGGCTTTACTTGCATAAATGGTAAATTTAGAGCACATGTTGTTCTGCCATCTAGTGTTATGAATAATAGTCGTATTTCCTTAAAGGAATATCCATGCATATGCTGGGTCTCCAACACAAAATAATCGGTGACGAGATAATGAGTCGACCACTGAACCACCGAGACGGCATCTTCATGAGTCAACAGTACATTGTGTCCTCACATGTTGTGTACAAGTAAGTTAGAACGCCACCGACCGCCGTGGCGTAGTGGTTAGTACATCGCGCTACGACGCCAGGGGGTCCTGGGTTCAAATCCAGGTCTGGCCATGGGTGTTCTTTGTGTCCTTTCATCACTCATCCTCATCTTGCGATTAGCCAAAAGTGGCAGAAAAACGAAGTAAAATAAAGCAAATCAACAACAAAATTAGTTAAAACGCCAGCAGAATGGAACGTTACACTACAAAAAGAAAAATCACGTCATCCCAGCATCCTTTAAATACCCGTGTATATCTTCTGAGTCCCTTAAAGTTACAGGATGTGTGAGTTCAAGTGTGGTAACCTTCCCATAAATATAGTCTTATTTATATCCCTATCGTTACCATTTACATACATTTGCTTTAACCCCCCACGAACTTCCTCAGGCAATTGTCATATATTATCTGCCGCCTTACACTTTCATAGAAAGCTATATTCTTATAAAGCATGACCTTATAAGGATTTGTCACGAACGTACCCAGCGGGGGAGGGGGTGGGGGCACTTGCACCACTCCTGGAAAACAAGCTGTATAAAAGTAGCCGATTATGTAGAATGTGTGATTTCTATAATACTTGGGGGCATCAAAAGGTTTTGCCTCTTGAGGTATAATTTGCTTAATAATGGAAAGATTGAAACAATGAACATACATATAGTTTGCTTGTACTCAGAGTTACCCTTCCACATACATCTCATCACGTTCGACGTATTTGAGCGAGCGTTTTACCCAGGCCTCAAAAAGTTTCTGGAAAAATTCCACAGAACATTCCCTGCCAAACCGTTCAGAGCTCTTTTAACCCTTCTAGGTCCTCGAATCTCATGCCACGAAGCACAGACTTAAGTAGTTAAGTTCAAAGTGGGAGAAACCGAAAGTGTGGACAAGGTAAAGAAGTGACAGGCCATCAACCGCCACAGGGTTGATGAGCTCATTCGAGCGGATAGACGCATCACCATCCAGGAAACTTCCGATGCAGTGCACATGTCCTATGGGTCAGCACAGGCAATGATTCAGGCTTTGGAATACCATAGAGTCTGTGCTAAGTCTGTGCTCCGTGGCATGTGATTCGAGGACCTACATGAGGTGAAAACAGCTCTGAACGGTTGGGCAGGGAATGTTTTGTGGAATTTTTGTACAGGTGAGTTGAGGATTCCAAGCTTTCAAGAGCTAACGATAGCATGTTTTCATCATCAAGACTTACTTTGTACGTACATGTATAATACGCTTTCAATTAATAACCAGATCTGCAAGGCTTTATAGTGTTGCCTAACCCTACGGCGGTAGAAGTTGCCACTGAAAATTTGCTATTAAAATCAATATATCGACCTAGGTGTTCTATTATTAATGCCGGTGGCCGTACAAGGGGGGGGGGGGGGGTTGGAGGTAGGCTTCCACACATTCACAACCTCTGCCGGAGGGCCTCCCCGATGACGCATGATGTAATCAAGGGGTCCCGGGTTCGATTCCCGGTGGAGCCACGTAGTGGTTCGGATCCCACTTTAAACTGTAGGTCCAGTCCCGAATAGCCTTACTGTGCATGAAGTGGACTTAAAACACCAAATCATTCAATCAAACAAACAACCTCTGCCATTTGTGTAGGTGGTGTGATAAACACCACGCTCCTGCCATCTTTAGCCCCCGGTTATCTCGACGTAGATATTGGTGAAAATGTCACATGGTGTCTGCAAACCGGAAGCAGTTACAACATCTCGGAAGTACCTTCAATTTACCATTTTCTGTGGAGATTTTCTTTTACAGCCCCTGCACGAATTCTAAAGCATCTGCAACGTGTCAATGAGCAAGACGAGAGGAGAGGTGTCCCGAAATGAGCAAAACAGACATCATGTTCCAAATCCTTGACCTTGGGGAAAGGACACCAGTGATGACACGATTCGGAGTGAAAGGTGGTTTGAGCGGCGCAATTTAGCTTCCAGGGTGGCTTTAAGGAGGTATGAGAAATTGCTGCTGAAGAGCTTTTAAAGTAATTAACGATGCAGAATAACTATATCCACGGTTAGCATAAATGGTATTCTCGAGTTGAAACATATGTTACTCCTGTTTGATGAAGTTTGAATTTGAGTCTCCGCATGGACAGATAGGGTAACCATGACTAGACCTAAAGCTTAAAGCAGGATCCGAATCACTATACGCCTCCACTGCGTGTCGAACCCGGGACCCCTTGTTTGGAAGATGACGATCAGGGCTCGAAATGGTCTGGAGCGGACCGGAACGGCTTTGCGGTTCCTAACTATCTGGAACCTTGCCGTTCCGTCTCGTCAGAAATGGCAACGGACCGTTCAGGTTCGATTACTATTAATATTATTATATTATTCACTACAGTTATCCTTTTCAGTGTGAAGTAAATTGGGTAACGATAGTATAAGCCGGAGACGGATTTCTTAAAATTTACAGGAGAAAAGACGAGAAAGTACTTACGGAATTGCGTTCTTGAGGACTTTCTGAAGCCGGGGAAATTGTTTTTTAGAATCGTGCAACGTATTTTGCCTGTAAATAAGGTATTTTTCGTCAATCATGCATCTCCGTTATACGATAGCTCGTGCCGCCATTACCGTCGACTACGTGAATCAAATGTTCCGTGCGTTCGGTTATGTAACACACAGTGTAGCAACCACGCGGAAGTTTGACAAGATAACGTGTGAGCGGTTTTTTTTTTCAATGTAAGGTAAGACTCTAGTTTACGACCTTTTCATAAGGAATAGGTGTCATATATCGTTGGAAAGCTTATTTTATAAGGAATTCAACAACGTAAATCTCAAAGCGAGCAAAAATTTCCTGAAGGAGTAAATCGAGAAAAACCGATGTTGTCCGGATATGCGCAATTTAACGTACTGAGGAATTTTTTAGATGATGAAGCACATATTTAGGGGTGAAATGAGTGCTAATGGAACCTAACCTAACAGGCCTAACCTAACCTCGTAGGCATAACTCGACCCCGTGAATGGATAGTGGGGCTATCGTGAACAGAAATTGTAAAAAGAAAAAGGTACTTACCCGAAGAGATGCCGGGTGCCGCACCACGATCGCGCACTGCGAACGCAAAGAAGCAATCACCATGCAGATAAGGACGTAAAGTAGAGTCTAGCCTCAATTTTCGCTTAAAAACCTTTTGTGAATAGTTTGTGCGGCATTTATCGGCTCATAAGTTTTGAAACACTGCACATATCAGCTGACGATAGACAACGTGAGTCAAAATTTGCCCGCCGAATTAGCAACGACCAATAAATGATTATAATGTTAAAAATAACGCTTTTTTCATGGGAAAAAAAGTGATCCCCAGCTTGAAAAATGTTCTGCTATGCATATGAGGTAAGTAGCAATGATTTTTATTTGAAAACAAACGACTTTAATGTGTCTCTGGCTTATACTACTCTTACGGTAAATTGTTATTACTTTTTAATCGTACATAGCATTCAAGTAAGCTTCCATATACATGGAGATGTTGCCGCGAGGGGTTTAGCAGAATATGACGGCGTCTAATTTGGACAGAAGTACGAAGCCCGGGAACTCCAGCCAACACACCATCTACAGTACAGTAAAACATCGTTAATCCGGATCCGGATAAGCCGGACTTTGATTAATCCGGAAAGGCAAAAAAAAGAAAAAAGCAGCGTGCAAGGTTTTAAGTCCGTCGGGCACATCATCATAATATGGGTATAGCGTATTACGTACTGCATTGTCGTATTGCTTTATATTTTTCTGTACTGTATAGTGTATTTAGGCCTATGCCCTTTAAATACACCATAATAAACTTTTTTGTTGCTATAAACGGAGTTTTAATGCACATTCTACTGTTCTTTTAGGTTATTTCAGTTGACTTTCATTAAACCGGTCAACTTATCCCCCCCATTAGTCCGGATTAACGAGGTTTTACTGTATTTCCTTTTTCTTTACGATCAAGGTGTCCCATTTTTATTGTCGATGACTGTACATATTTATATATATTTATTTCGTTTATCCGAATAATTGTTTTCTTATTCGCATCTATGAAATCAAAGATGTTATTGCGTTCTCCCGTAAAAGGAAGACAGAAAATCCTTTTCACAAGGCAAATGTACATTTTTTTAAGCTTCTGAAACGTTATGCAGTTGTGTTGCAACATGTTGCAGGAATAAACAAAAATATTTCTTCCATAATATTCTTCAAGTATACTGATAATGATGATCCGCGACGGCGATTGGGCGCCAAAACTGAGGGGGGAGGGCCAAGGGGATTTACCTTATCTTGGTAAACAGGGCTTAGCATTAAGAGGGTCAAAAGTGGCAAAATTTGTTGGGGCAACTGCCCCCTTGACTTTCCCAATCGCCGCCACTGATGATGATACTATTTCTCACTCAATTTCTGTATCACCTGGGATACTAAAGAAATATTTACAGTTCAAAAATGAGGTTCATTCCAGGTACAATACAGTACGATGTTTACAACTTTTGTTTTCTGTCTCCACATACAAGTGCGTAAATCTGTTCTGCCTGAAGGTACTTTTGTAAAGATTAATAGTTAAACTATTCTCGAATTTTTAAACTGTAAAATTCCAACCTTGGTGGAGATAGGATTGTATTCAGAACCCGTTTTCAATTAGCATGGTTTATTGTTTCTCTTCTTGTGCGAAAGGAAATTAACAATTAAGACTAAAACGACTTTTCGGTACGCAGAGCTAATTTCAGTAATTAATAAGAGATGGCAGCACGCGTCCTTATATTTCCAAGGCTTTAGATAGTACGCTAAGTAATCGTTAAATGAAGGGTTTTTTTTCAGAGGAATTGTAAGTGTGAATCAAGAAATGAAGGTAGTATACCAATCAAAAAAATTGGGATCAAAGTATATTTTTATTGTTAATGTAAAGTAGTAAACCACAGATGGATATTAAATAATGTGTAAGTAAGTCACTTTACCGCAGGTAAGCTTATGCTGTTGTTATTTGTCATCCCCGTTAATATAAAATTGCAAATGCTATATTTGGAATCCTCTGTTAAATAAATAAATAAAGTTTCCTTGGTATTATACCTATAGGCTGAGAATCGATATATACTAAAAAAAACTCTCAAAATGTTAAACCTAGTGATGGGTTATGGCCGTTCCTTTTCGGGAGTTAGTTCACCGGAGCTAGCTCACCGCATGGAGTCGTTCACGAGGAGTCGTTCAAGGGAACGATGCAGCTCCTTTTTGCGAGGCAGTTCACTGGAGCTTGCTCGGGAGTCGTTCAAAGGAACGACGGACAACACTCGCCGTTTTTTTTTCGTGGAGTTGAGCGAAGGGGTGGGGAGGATTGTTGCTGGAGTTATTCTGAGTGAAAAGATTAGGGAGGGAGGGAACTTCGCTACTCAAGATGAAAAAAAGGGGAAGAGAACATACACAGCAAGATCGAAACAATGTACCGGCGAGGGTAAGAAATCATTGAAGACTGATGGGGAGGAAAGGAAGATCTTAATGTATTTCAACTTATAAATTTTTTTGGTGTTAGATAAGTTTGTCAGATTCTGCGTCTTCTTTGTTGGATTCAGGTACGGGGAGCGGCTCGGAAGGCTGAAATCCTACAAATGTGTAATTTAAATAGTGTATTATGGCAAATTAATTTTAAATTTACAAAACACGGTCGCTCTCTCTCTCGCAGGTACTTGGGAGTGAACGACTGCGAGCAGGAACTGCTGGAGCGGCTGGCAACACACGCAAATCTCACGACTCCGAGGAACGAGGAACGACCACAGAGGAACTGCTCGTTCACCCCGAAGGAGCGGGCAGTTCACAGCTCCCAGGAGGGAGTCGTTCGAAAGGAACGACTCGTTCACGAACGACCCATCACTAGTTAAACCACATTCGATTAACATTAACAGGTTTTTTCATTTTCCCGTATTAGCCACTCGAATGTATTTCATTTTGGATTATAAATTCAGACTTCATAGATTTTATCACAATTATTATTATTATTTGCTATTGAAAGCCTCTTGTATATAAAAAATCCTTATTATAAAACTTTAATTGCAAATTAGTTAATGCACAACTTCATATTCATATCTTAATTTTCTTTTATCACAATACTACTACAATCTGTTGGAGGGTAATGGTCTTTTATCGTTAATGTAACGTGTGTAATATTACAAATGAAAATAGTGTAACTGATTTTATTATCATTGTAATAGATAAATTAATAGAACTGGCTTTATTATACAATGTAATTTGTGCTCTTAGTATATTTTAGCATGTAGTAACCTTGCTGTATTTTTGTTGAGAAATTTTGAATGTACGGTCAACGACAATAAAAATGGGATACCTAGGTCCTGAAATACTTGCTTCATGCAAGGTGCAATGCGTGTTGCCTAACTATACGGCGATGATTGGATTTTAATAGCAAATTGGCAACTTCTATCATCGCCGTAGAGTTATGTATCACAACAGTCGCAAAACCATCCAACAAAATAAGCTTATCATTCAGTTTGGCTCCACCTTCAACACGTTGGCGAAGATTATCAATCATTTGTCCAGAAACACACAAACCTATGAATCTGGGACCTCCTGTGTCTTTAGAATATCTATACCCTAGTACATTCTCAGCTAATCTGAGGAGTGAACAGTCTCCTACTAATTGGGCATCATCTAACTTTGGAACTTGGTTACTAAAGTTACCATTGTTAAAATGAGTATCTCTCCTATATTTACTATTATACTCTGTATTCAATTGAGGAGGATTTGCAACACCACTGCTTCTGTCACCTCCATTGACACAAGCAGTTAAGCGTTTTCCTGCTGTGAATACACTTTATTACTAGTACTGACTTGCTTAAAATTACGTATAAATGTCCTAGCATTATTAACAGGCATACTAAAATTTCTTTTATCTTTACCAGTTGCAACATTCTGTTTAGTTAGGCAGTTAGATTCTTCACTGTCACTACATTTACTACTAACTGAAACATTAGCAACTCGTGCCTTAAAATTTCGGTTTTTGCATCTAAGTTGTTTTCACTAGTTCTTGGAGGATTAACCTTCAAGGATTCAAAATTTTCTATTACAAGCAAAATTTGTTGCAAGGAACTGATGTTGTTAATTACGATATGTTCTCGTATCTTGTGTGGTAAAAGTGTGTCAATCTGTGCTACCAGCCTCTGCATGAGGCTGTTTGGATTTCAATGTTTTTTTAATTTTTATTCACATATTGTAGCAAATTACCATGTGATAGATTTGAATAACGACTACTGAGAACCTTGGACAATTTTACTGTCTTCCACATATCGTTCTCGTAGTGAGACAAGAATGCTCTTTTAAATTCAGAGTACGTAGTTAAACTGGTTTTATTTTGCACATACCAACTACGTGCGCAGTCGTTCAAAAGTTTTGGCAAGTAACGCAAGTACTCAGATTCCCTTATATTATATAAATCTAGATTTCCTCAGCCTTTTCTATAATCTCAGATGGTGCCACATCTGTTGATATACCATCGAAGTGAGGGAAGTGACGTCGTTCTTGAGGCTTGATAAAAGCACGTCTAAAGCTATCATTTTACTACTAATGAAGGATCAACTTCAGTATGTGTAACGCCACGTGTAGGCACGGAACACACTTGTAATTCATTTACTTCTTTATTTGTATCATTAAGTGCATCACCGTTCTGTTTACGACGCTTATACTTCCTATGATCTAACCTGTGTCTACTATAAGGCCTACTGTTTGAATGTTTAACTCCAACACCATCCGAACAGTGCAAGAAACAGAAAATTATTCTACACGGAGAGGTGAAGTGTCAACACGCATAGGTTTTCACCTGCAGTGCGCATGCAGGACACGGTGAATGAACTATTAAAAACTGTAGACTTGGACATGTTCACAGACTCACGTAGTGTGCTGAAAAAAAGATAATCACAACAATAAGTTCATAAATTGATGTAAATATTGTGTACATAGACGCCCATACTTTCATGTATTACTTTTTTCTCTTCTCTCTTGTTATTTATTCACAGTGTATTATGTTCAACATAATTGGGAAATGTATCCTGTGATGAACAAATAAATAAATAAATAATAATAATAATAATAATAAACAAGTCCCGAGGCTTCTAAATCAGAGTTTACAACAACTTCTGGTTTCTTTTTTATGTTCCTTGATGGACTCACATGAATACTACCAAAAGAAGAGTCAGTATTCACTGCTTTATCATCAAAACGTGGAACATGCAAAGATTTGTTCATAAGATAAGAAGTCAGAGGTATATCACTACTAACATATTCCTATCATGCATTGAACTTAACTTAGAATGTTTATTTACGGGTCACGTCATCTACCACAGACAAAATTCCTGTTTTTATTTTTGATAAAGCCTCATTAATAGTCATCTCTAATGTTGATTTATTTACTTCTGACAACTCTTGCTTTACGGGCGAGACAAAAGTGGCGGTTTCAACCTTTTTAGAGTGCCTTGCACCTGTCTCTACACTACATATACCTTGCATTACATTCAGATAAGGATGAACATCATTGAGATAAACACCATCAGTGTTTGTTTCATTACATGTAGCTGAGCATTGAACTCCTTGTGACCGTACACTTACATCTTGCATAACTAATTAGATCATCAATATTCCTACCTAACATTCTTGTCCATTCCGATTTCATCTGATCGATTGCTAATGTACATTGTCTAGTAGCAGAAATGCATTCGTCCAATTGAGCATCAAAATGCTTTGTAAAACTACCCATCCTTTCATCAACCTCATCACGTAACTTACAAACTCCACTTTCTAATTCATCATCCATTCTCTTTTCAAGGTCACCGAAATCATGTTCTAATTTCTCTGTGCGTAACGTGCACTCATTTCTGAATTGAACTATGTCAACCTTCAAAGACATTATGTCGTTAGAATGAGCTGCGTTAGAAGCATCTATTTGCTCCTGCATTTTGGCTATGCTCATACATTGAGATGCCAAAGTTTCTGACTATTCACTTAATTTGTAATCTACATCACTGTGCATATTCTTGACCATACTTGCGAGGTCAGCCAATGTGATTTCCTTATTCATCATCATATACTTTATGTAAAATTAGAAATCTCACAAATAACAAAATAATATGTTAAATGAATGTACATAACTTACTTGCCATTAGCCATTAGCAGCGCAACTGAGTCTTCATAATCTTTTAATCACAACAACCGCAGGGGGAAACCCTGTGATGTATGAGGTTGGTACGATATACAATTAATTAAGTATTAAATCCTTACCAAAATGTATTCCTCGGCTCAGATATAGATAAAATTTTGCACAATAGCTAGCACGTTGCGACTCTAATGCCAAGTGAGTTGCCACCTCATACTTAATGCTACAATCATATATACGAATGTCTCAAGTTTGAAATTTCTCAAAATAATTTAACAGATGAACTACGCTACCCAAAACAATGCTTCCTTAAATATATTCACAAATAAAACAGTATTTTATCTTTTAAAGGAAATTACATTCGTCACAAATTATAAGGATTATTGTTATTGCATGGCCACGCCTACGTGTAATTTTACAATAATATCACAGCATGTAATAACACATTTTGTTTCACATAATTGGTGAATATAAGTGCTTTTGTACTATGTTACGTCACAAACGTAACAATATTTGAAGTTTCATAAATATTGATGGTACACTTAAATGGCCATAATTTGTATTATCCAAAGGATCTGTATTCTTATGTTAAACTTGTTCCTTTCATTGTAGTTACTGTTTGAAGTTTGCAATACGTCACCAGATGATTTCAGCCTCCCTTACCTTGAGCTGGTTTATCGGTCCGGTTTTAAAATATCAAGATCGCTCATACACCACCACTTGTCTTGTAGATTCCAGTGTATGAAATGATATAACTTTTGCTTAAGAACCACTATTTCTGTTTTTGGTCCATTATTCAACCTAATTTGGACTTATGTCGGCCAAATTTATAAATTTATGGCCCCGACGCTTACCTGTGCGTCCTTTTGGCAGCCATTTTCCATACAAAGCCTCGAACCGGGTATCCTTCACTTTCAAGTTGTGATATGGACACACAGGCTATCGAATCATTACTTTTTCCTACATCACGAATGTACCTTTTGATATAAACTGCAGTAAACTTATTTTACAAATCCAAATATGTAATAAAGTTATGTTTCATACAATTTTAAGACATTTTTCTATTATTTACTAACCCAAAAGAATATATTTTGTATGCTTATTGTCCTTATATTATTTCGATATTTCCGATCTTTGTACAGAGTGATTTGGCAACACTGCAAAATAGCCATGAACTAAGATCAACTACAATTATGCATTTTTATATGACGAATTTCATCCAAATGTTAAATTAACTTCAAATTCTTCCTTTTTTTCATTGCAAATATATGCAAAACCTTGTGAAACAACTCTGAGTAGAACTTAGCAAAGAAAGATTACAAAATACAAGAATTACTGCTACAAAATTTCCCGTTCTTTCCAGTGATTGCAATGCAACATGAAAATAAATAAAATACGAGCCAATATTTTAATTTTGAATAACCTTTTTAATATAGCTCCGATAATGATGAAATTTCAGAATCAGTGCTTATTAATTATGGGGAATGCAATAAAATAAAAGCCCCCACTGAAAAAAGATTTAATTTCCAATCTTAGCAAATTTTGATGCACATATAACAGTTCATATAACTATACTAGTTATACAGGGTGGCTCAAAAAAGTCACTTAACACCCTCGGTACAAGACCACTGCAGCGTGCAACATGGAAATGGTGATGGGCAATCGTTGCCAGGCCAAGGGGGAGTGCACCAAGACCAAAGTGACGTCTAGGGAGAGAATTTCGCATGCCATTGCACAAGATTTTAATCGGATACATCCATGAAGAGCTGTGCATTATGAATGGTTGTCGCGAATAATTATAGTGTGACGCTTCCATTAAATGAAAAGTCCTTCACAGTGACAGGGCTAATATTTATGTTCATAAAGAAGTTCATAAACAGAATATTCGATGCTTTTTATCTGTTAAGTTAGTTATCAGATGACAAGGGTCGCATATTCTGTTTATGAACTTCCTTATGAACATAAACATTAGCCTTGTCACTGTGAAGGATGTCTTCGTGGATGTATCTAATTAAAAAATTGTGCAATGGCATGTGAACTTCTCTCCCTAGACGTCACTTTGATCTCGATGCATTACCGATGCGCTAAACAAATTTTAAGGCATTTTTGTAATACCTCGAAAAGGAGCAAATTGGTACAAGAATTCAGTCATAACTTTTTACTGGTTAAAGATACATAAAAAAAAACCTTCACCATTGCACTTCTCGTGAAATTCTAGCATGATTTGATATATCATATCACCCCCTTCCCATTTTAAATTCTGAAGTTGAATTCAAGATGGCGGACATCAAGATGGCCGCCGACCGTGCGGGTGGCGACAATGTGGTTCTCCCTTGCCCTGATAACGATTGGTCATCACCATTTCCATGTTGCGCGCTGCAGTGGCCTTGTACCGGGGGTGTTAAGTGACTATTTGAGCCACCCTTTATATGCAACACACACAACGCCTTGCAGGAATTTGAGTATCTAGGTGTGCCTTTTTTTTTGCTGGTGACTATGTATGTTTTCTTTCCTTCTTATTTTAAACTGCTGTATTAAGCATACATGCAGGTTTTTAGCAGTATAATTCAATGCTTAAATAAATAAATAAATAAAATCCCATTACAGTAATGTGAAGCAAATGAGGATGGATATATACGTATTAAATCAATTCTGAACCACTTCCGCCGACGTTACGTTGTGTTGTCGGAGGCGAAAGACAAATCCAGCCGACAAATGAATCACAGTGGTCCCTTGCGGCTTCGCTTAATAAATTTACTCTGTTGCTGAAGGTAAACACAACAAGAGCAGTTTAACAACCTGTGGAGCAATCTTGGAAAAGTGGTCGGACGGGAAAGGTGCGCTAAATGCTCGCCGATCTCTGACGCTTGGCATTGAACACGTTTCCTGCAAGGCGGATGCGTTTTACTTGTGAATTAGGAAGGAAGAGGTGCGGTCGTGCGGCTGATTCTATGCATGCAGCAATTTCTCATCGTTGTTGAATTGTTGTTTTAAGTCCACTTTATGCACATAACGGCTAATCGGGACTGGACCTACAGTGTAAAGTGGAATCCGAAACATTATGCCATGTACCTCCACCAGGTATCGAACCCGGTACCTCTTGGTTACAAAGCAAAGACGTTACCACTACGCCATCGAGGAGGAATTTCTCATCGTGTAGTACGTCATTTGGCGTACATTCTGAATAGGCATGGGAAGAGAACGTTTGTTGTAGCCGATGATGCGTTGCTGATAAATGATTCTCACATATCGCACACCGTATTGAACACCATTGTCTACTGACGTCACGATAAAAGTTCTCGTTGTTAGGTTATGCAAATTAGCTTTAGAGCTCTTAGCATAAATAATGTCCTTTTGGTAAAGCCCCGAAAAACTGCTGTGTATTCATGCTAAGAGAACGGAACCTAACAGACCGAACCTAACCACGAAGGCATTACGCGCTGACGTCAGTAGGGATAATTATGTACTAATTGATTGATTTGAGTATCTTACGTCGCTTTTCTGCCACTTTGGCTAACCGCGACGGATAATGAGTGGTGATGATGATGATATTGATGAAGGAACACCAATGCCTAGGCCGAACTCGAACCCGAGACCCTTGGTGCAGTAACGCGCTATGCTAACCACTCCGACACGCAGGTCGAACTATGTACTTGCCACGTCCTCTCACGTGAGCATCTGCCAGCTTAGCACAGGGTAGAAACAATGAGATACCTCTGGGCACAGATCAGGGTGAATAACACTAAGAATATATGGAAAGAAACAATACATTTAATCCACTACGGAGGGTACAATTCGTAATATATTCTTGAATAATCATGTACAAATATTAGATAACTTTGGAAATCTTTTCATACAATGTTTTTCTTCTACTTTTATTTCTTATTAATTGTAGCCAATCTTCTTCTTTTGGTTTCTTGTTGTAATCGCTAAGGCTTCTTCTTCTTGTAATTACTAAGGCTTTTTCTTCTTGTAATTACTAGGTCATCTTCTTCTTGTAATTACTAAGGCTTCTTCTTCTTGTAATAATTAAGGCATCTTCTTCTTGTAATTACTAAGGCATCTTCTACTTGTAATTACTAATTATTCTTCCTCTTGTAATTATTACATATTGTGTATTTTTCCTTCTTTCTTTTCTTTGTCGATCTTATCCAAATTGACGGAAATATTAAGAAAATCGATCTCCCAGACAGACAAAGAGAAAGAGGTTAGTTAAATAGCCGCCTGGCCGGCGCTAACCTTAACTTGGAGCTGCAATAGATGCGCCTACGAAAAGTGCTTGGGTGCCTGCCGTGAAATGGCGCTACACCTGGGAACAACAACCCAAAAGCCGCACGAAACTCTCAGTTCGTGGGAACCGAAAAAGACTCAGAATCGTAATTACTATTCGACTTCCTTACTTTTATATATGATTACTTATGCTATTACTGAATATTAATTACCCTTTCCACCTTATTTATATCCTGTTATTGTATTAAGTGCATTTATTTCTTTCATTATAATTAGTATTAATATCTACAATCATTACTTCACCACATCAGCGCTTTCCTTTTTCTCTATTTACAATTGTATAAATTTTCTTGGGTGCTGCCATCTCTGGCGCACTTTCTAAACTGCTTTATGCATCATCAAATATAAACGTCGTTCCTTTTGCATGCTGCCATCTATGATCCTCTACCTCAAAGAATAACAATGCAGTTTGTGTACGTGACATACTAAAAACAATAAAGTATGTACATATGCGTGTGTGTCACTTTTCACCCACTTCCAAACTTTCTTCGAAAACTAAGATGTCGACCTATCCTGAAACTCCTGGACACGCAACTGTATTCTGATACCGCCCCGGCAAACCCAGAGTGTTCTCTTGTTTGCTTGATTTCGGTTTTTAAGTCCACTTTATGCACAGTAAGGCTAATCGGGACTGTATATACGGTTTAAAGTGGGATTCGAACCACTATGTGCCTCCGCCTGGTATTGAACCCGGGACCCCTTCATTACAATGCGAGGACGTTACAACTACGCCATCGAAGGCGTTACACGTATCTCTGCTCATCCCTGAAACACTAAAGTACCTAACCTTGTGTTTAAGAGAGACTGCACGCGCTGCCCTTGGCTGCAAAAATCTTAAGGCACAGTTCCTGTCGGAATTCCTCATTTGTGCGAAATTATCCTCGGAAGATACAGTTCATTTAAAAGTGTGGAATGTCATGGGTAAACGCTATCCGGAAGCTCAGTGTCTTAGCGTTTCGTTTTCAATGTCGGCGAGAGCGGCATAGTTTCTCTCATTTGATTACAATGAACGCCACTAGATGGCAGGAATGTAATAACTGTCATTAAAGTTAAGCCTAACCGTGCAACTGCAATATTCTTCACACACGCTTTGCAGTAATTGAGATGTACTTAATTTGTTATTATTTTTGTATTACTTGTAAAAGAAATACAATCGAAACAAGGCGCTGAAAGGTCTTCGTCCATTCCTGCTACTACTATTCAAAGTCTGTTATTCGACTACACGAGGTAATATTCTTTCGTGACGAATTCAGTACTTCAAATCGGTGACATTGTAATAAATATGTCTACTTTCTTTTATTTGAGTAGCACGTTCTAGTGTATAAATTACAATGATGTACTTTTTCAATGCATCAAAAGACACAAAGAAGTGCATCAGTGCAAAAGTGAGAGTATTTTTCGCCAGCAGAAGCCGAATACTGCGATTACTTTTTTGTGGTTAATAATAATAATAATAATAATAATAATGCAGGGTTGTTACCAGAACTTGTAAATAAATTCAATTCCGGTCTGGGAGGGAAAATCAGAGAGCTTAAATGGGTTCTGGACCACAAAAGAAACTTATCTTTAAAGTACATATTTAAATTCTGTCCCGGGATTTTTTTTTTTCGGTTCATTTTAAATAAGGTCCAAGGTCTGTATTGAAATGAAACCACACGCAGCTTGGACCGAATTTAAATTGTGACAAAACTAGGATATCATATTTAAATATGGAATAACTGATTGATTTAGTTTATTTAGCGTCGCATTTCTTTCACTTTCTTCCACACTTGCGCGAAATTATCCTCGGAAGATACATTTTTTTAAAAGTGTGGAATGCCATGGATAAACTCTATCCGGAAGCTCAGTGTCTTAGCGTTTCGTTTTCAATGTCGGCGAGAGCGGCATCGCTTCTCTCATTTGATTACAATGAACGCCACTAGATGGCAGGAATGTTATAACTGTCATTAATGTTAAGCCTAACCGTGCAACTGCAATATTTTTCACACACGCTTTGCAGTAATTGAGATGTACTTAATTTGTTATTATTTTTGTATTACTTGTAAATGAAATACAATCCAAACAAGGCGCTAAAAGGTCTTCGTCCATTCCTGCTACTACTATTCAAAGTCTGTAATTCGACTACACGAGGTAATATTCTTTCGTGACGAATTTAGTACCTCAAATCGGTGTCATTGTAATAAATATGTCTACTTTCTTTTATTTGAGTAGCACGTTCTAGTGTATAAATTGCAATGATGTACTTTTTCAATGCATCAAAAGACACAAAGAAGTGCAAAAGTGAGAGTATTTTTCGCCAGCAGAAGCCGAATACGGCGATTACCTTCTCGTGGTTAATAATGTAATAATGCAGGGTTGTTACCAGAACTTTCAAATAAATTCAATTCCGGTCCGGGAGGGGAAATCAGAAAGCATAAATGGGTTCTGGAATCCATAAACAAACTTATCTTTAAAGTACATACTTAAATTAGGTCCCGAAACCTTTTTCCCGGATTAATTAAGGTCAGTATTGATATGAAACAACACGCAACTTGGACCGAATTTAAATTGTGTGACAAAATTAGGATTTCATATTTAAATATGGATTGACTGATTGATTAGTTTATTTAGCGTCGAATTTCTTCCACTTTTGACCGATCGCAACGGTGAATATGAATGTTTCTGCTTGATTTGCTTTACTTCACTTCGCTTTCTTGCTATGTTTGACTAATCGCGAAGATGAGTATGAATAGCGATGAAATGAATGAAGAGGCAATCACAAACGCAGACGGAGAGCATACAACAAAAGCCCCACGGAAGATTATACTCACTGAGTACAGACGCCAGAGCCTTGTTAGTCTGCAAGATGCAGTCCAGGGTGTACTACCTGAATATGAGGTTGACGTTTGCGTCTTTAAAATTGAGCCCTCCTTACACCCCGTTTAAATATGGACACATTAGACTTTACACATATAAATCTACTCTTGCGTGCAAAGAAATAGACCCACCTCACACTTTTGACATAAAATATTTACTTGTTCTTACTTTTTCTTCCAATTGTTTGCAGATAAAATACATTAAACGTTATTAAATGATCTTTCAAACAACATACTTCATACTTCTTTTATTGTCTTATTTTATTTTTATTTTTTCCTTGAAAAACATTTTATGTCAAGTGTATTTTGCCTTACTACACGAAGATCACGATGGAATTTTTTAAGTTCACCTTGCGCCAAGATGACGTCATCAGAATAGAAGATGCCAATTTGTTCTGCTTTCTAAGAATTATTCTCAGTGATAGTTAGCAACTTGAGATGTTGTGAACACTTTTTCTAAGGAAAACCCTTACACAATACACCGAACCAATATTCACCAGTTTATCGGTTCTCTATTGAGGCTTTCCTCTGTATTAATTTTTAAGCGTCCTTCTGGGAAACACATTCAACCCACACGCGCAAACTCATTTGGCGAAAGGTCAGCCGGCAGTTGTGGAACCACAGGCGCAACAGTCGAAATTTCCAACATGGGCTCGTCTACCCTTGACACTGGGGAGTATGGAAAGCCCAGACGGTGGTCTGGCATCTCCTTGAGACCCTTTGGCCCCCAGCCTTCCTGTGATCTAATTGGAAGACACACCTGCGCAATCAATCGCCCTGTGGTTTACCGCATTTCTCTCCTCGGTTAGCCTTTCCGAGTTTGTCCTTATTCCTGTGTCTGTTTCTCTCACACCTCTGTCTTCTCATTCTTTTGGCTTCTTGCTTTACTCTCTCCCTATCTTTCTCTCGTACTGGTGTATTTCGTTATCTCTCTCTTTTCTCTGGCTTCTTCTCTTTCGGTCTCTCTCTTTCTTTGGCTCTGATGTCTTCCGTTCGTTCTCTAGCAGACTTATCTTTTTCTTTTCTGTCTCTCTCTCTCTCTTCGTTCTATATCTCACCCCTTCTCTCTCTCTCTTTCTCTGCTGTATTTCGTTCTTTCCCTCCTTTCTCTCTCTCTCTTTCGCTCTGTTTTTCGTTCTCTCTTTCACTCTGATCTTCATCCTCTTTTTCTACTTTTGTTTTCTTATTCCTTTCTCTCCCATGTTCTATCTCCCTCGTTTTCGTTAAGTTGGGGATGGTACCGAGACGGAGACGAGCTTGTGTAAATCGAGAGACAGATCCTCCTAGACTTGTCGAGACGAGACCGGGACCCTGCGAAGTCTTCTAGTTTCTTCATGATAGCAAATCTACTATGTTCTTTTCTGTCTGTCCTCTCTTCTTATGTCTCTACATTCCTTTCTATCTTTTCTCACTCACCCATTCTACATTCGGCTGTGTCTATCATTCATATCTTCTTTTGCTTCTCTTTCACTGAGAGTCTCTTCTTCATCTCCTCTTCTAATTCTACATGCCTATTTATTTCTCTTCCCTCTCGCACTATTTTTGTCCCTGTATATCTGTTCCTCTCTCTTCGGCCGTCTCTCTCATCCTCTTTTTTCCTGCCTGTCTTTTCCTTTCCCTTCCTTCTTGTCCTATTTCTGGCTCTGTATTTCTCTCTCTTCGCTCGTCATTTTCTCTTCTTCTATCTGTCTTTTCCTTTCTCCTTCTCCCTCGCACTATATCTGTCTCTGTATCCCTCCCTGATCATCTTGTATCTTTAGCTCTTCTTCGTTACTTCCATCTCTCTTTCCCCCCTCTTTCTGCCTGCCTGTTGTCTTCTTTCTCTCCCTGTTTCTGTTCCTCTTTCTATCTTCGCCCCTCTCGCTCCCGATCTCTGCTTAATTGACAATCGTTACGAGATCTCACACAAGGACGAATCACGCAGTGACTCACCGGCAGACAAGCGGTTCCGGTCGTTCTCCGCCCACGGCCTGCGATACCAAGGCAAGAAACGAGTTCGGAATTCTCTCCTTTCACCTGTCATTCGTTCGCACATGAGTTCATCGACGCGTGGACTTCTCTTTTGTGTTCCTGAAAAACCCAACCGCAAAGTTCAGCTGCTCATTGTATCGCCTGGATTTATCCACCGGTGACCTAGGATTGCGTTCCTTCAGAACGACCTTGCCAGAAGATTTATGACTCACGAGTGGGGTTTTGCATGGCTTTCGCGGTATTTGACGTCCCGTATGGATGTGTGGTTATTACTAATATATGCAGTACACAGTTTTTTGCGAAGTTGGATTTAAATGTAAAGGCGAATAGTACATTTCTGCGTTTTAGGGACGCATATACTAAAAATATTTCGCAATTACTACAGGGTGTATCAAAAGTACCCTACCACCCCTTGTAAAGTCCGCAGTGATGTATTTTCATGGAATTTGATACGGGCGATACAAAATAGACCTAGGGGGACACCTTTTGGAGTATGTCACGGTGACGGCCGCATCTTGGTTCCCGCATCTTGAATTCAACTTTTTTATAGGTGGGTCATGTGATACATGACCATAGGCTAGAATTTCGTCAGGATGTCAAATCTGAAATCAGATTTCATGTAGTACACGCTGAACTTCATTTTGTAGACTAACTAGGCTCTGGCGTTTAGATTCATAACCAGTAAAATCTTCTGAGAGACTTCGGACTCAAACTAAAAAAAAAACCTCAAGTATGAAGGATATATTTTTTTTCTGAGGGAGCCTGAATTTTAAAAGTCGATATCACACGCTGCGGTGTAGGTATGGATATACTATAAAATATTTCGTCATTACCAGTTTTCACCTTCGTTTTAAAAGTCGTTCAGAGACAAAAACGGTAATCGGGAGGGGGGCATTTTAAGGGGAGTTTGCATTTACTACTTGGTTTTTAAGATTTCTTAAAATGCTGTCATTTGAAATGTTGATTTTCTGAAAATTTTGGGAGGGGCTGGAGCCCCATCAGTCTCCTCTGCATACGTACGCCAGTCCTCCGCGACAATAAACAATAAATTTTCAACTAATAGAGAATAAATGTTGATTTCGTAACATGCTATATAAAATTGATTTTCAATTGAAATAAATAGCAAAATAGAATATATGGCTTGTAGGTGTCGAGATGAATCAACATTTATCGATAATTGTATAGGTGGGTGTGAAACAGCTAAAAATAAGGCACACTCTGACCTCTAGAGGAAAACAGTTGGTGTCGCACTAGTTTTCTGGGCGCATGTGAATCAGACGGCAGTTTAGGGGGGAGGCATAAAAATTCTCAAAATGAAATACATATACGTATATAGTAAAACTAACTCCATTATACATGGATATTTTCCATATAAACTTGCGGCCAATTTTCTGGGGGTAGCACACAGCCCCAACACACCCCGAACACCACCCAAATCTCCTCAGCACCCCCTAAATTATTTAAAAAAGGCCCAATTTATGATCATTTTGGGTCTAAATGTATACTTATACTAAATAGAACACTCTGGATAAACCCCTGGGGGAGCA
This sequence comes from Lepisma saccharinum, assembly GCF_977018435.1. NCBI lineage: Eukaryota > Metazoa > Arthropoda > Insecta > Zygentoma > Lepismatidae > Lepisma > Lepisma saccharinum. Next base: position 106,122,357 of record NC_139232.1, read on the forward strand.
TAGTCCCACCTTTTCATCGTCACTGGTGCAAGGGAGCGAACTGTAGTGTATAGCTATATAATTTATTTCATCTTTTGCATTTAATTTCTTTGATTGATTGATCTCCTTTATTTTACTTCGCTTTTTTTGCTACTTTTGGCTAATTTTTGAAGATGGGGATGAGTGATGACATTGATGAATGGACACTCGCAAACATCAATGCCCAGACCGGGATTCAAACCGGGACCCCTGGCGTCGTAGCGCGATGTGCTTACCACTCCGCCACTGGGGCCGCAGAATTCTTTGAAATGCTATACCTAACTGTAGATAATAGGCTATATCAAATTTAGCACTTTAAAAAATGTTGAAAATTGTTATGAGTCAAACCTAACACTCCTAATCTAACAAGTAAAATTATAAACACCAATACATCAAGCACACGTAACGATAGTTTCACGTCTATTTCGGTTTCGTAAGTTTTAGGTCCGTGTTACACTGTTACGGTTTAAAAGTTGTTGGATCCAAAATAAAGGAATTAAATGGTCCGCGTTAAATTTACTTTATAATCATTTTGATGTAAAATAATTAAGTATTACTGTAAATTTATTGGCTTTCGTAATTAACATTTTGTGTTTATGAAACGGTAAGCAACGTGGTTATTGTTTGGGATTGTCGTGTTGGGTGCTGCTATATTCACTTCGCGAAATCTTCTGGCTGTGCTGCTTCAAGCTAAGGTAACAAACGTACATTACTTCAAAATAATCCATCTCTGCGAACTAAAATCAACGGAACACGTTCATGAACAAAATAATCTTCATAAACCAAGCTACAGTTTTCACTTTCTATCAGGGCTACAGAGGGTCAAGGTTACTGTACACTGCACTGATTAACTAACAGCCTGTGAAATGTTTTGTAACATTGTCTATGTCTAATCTGTGTTGATATTCGTTCGTGCTAAATTTACTTTTAAACCAACTCTGAAAGTCGTTAAATTTCCGGATTGATTTAAGAATATGCACAAATTTTGTCATATAAACATATTAACTTGAGAAAACTATGTTTGATTTGATTTGATTTGATTTAGTTTATTTTACTTCGCGTTTTGTGCCTCTTGGCTAATTTGCGAAGATGGGGATGAGTGATGAAATGATGAAATTGATGAATGGACATTCACAAACAACCAAGCCCGACCGGGATTCGAACCCGGGACCCTTGGCGTCGCAGCGCGATGTGCTAACCACTCGGCGAGAAAACTATGTATTAAGTGCACTAAATATACATAAAATAGGTTCTTCAGAACTTAACCTTGGGCCATATTGATGTCAGGAATCAGACAAATTGAGGTCATGCTTGCTACAACTGAATAACTGATTGTCTTTCCTTCACACCGGCACGAAGAATTATTACAGCATTTACTCAATTTAATCCCACCAAAAAATAAACACCACTCTAGAACAATTGTAAATTAAGCAAGCATTTGTAACCATGCTCGAATATATTCACTTTATAAAATTAAATACCAAATTTACGTAAAACACTTCGTGATTGTCTCCTGTTCTCGAAATAAGCTTACTTCCTTGTTGAAGTAGTACGTACAAGTGCTGCTCTCTGACGACCCTTACAGAAACTAATACGATCCACCAGCTGGTAACGTGTTGTATTGGAGGTGTCACGATTTAACAATCACATTTGTTTAAAAAATAACACGTTATTTTTTAAAGTAACAATCTTTCCTTGTGTTACCGCAGTAAATTTAGACCGCGCCAGTTTTCTGTTAATATAAAGATTAATTTTATTGAAATAACCGGGATTATTTAGTGAAAAAAGCAAAAACCTGTTTTTAAAAGATCAGTTACGACTTTCATACATGATATCTATCTTTATACGTCCCAGCATGTACCTTTGAGTTCTGTACAACAAACATTAGCACCCTTATGTAAACATTGTTGTGCCCTTCTAATTTATTGTAGATTTCTCTTCAAGTAATTTTCCCCCATTGAATGAAATATGAAAAAAAAGTGTATTATTTTAAAGATCAGATATGACTGGCATCTGACCACAAAATTCAAAACACACACTTACCGTGTGGCCATATTGGATCTGGTCTCGGCCGAACTCCTTCACCACTGACACGTTCTGGCTATGTGGGGGTACGTCACATTGCTTTAGTACAATCGTCAATGTGGTTCTAGACGTGCAGAATGTATCGAAATTATTGAAAATAAATGATGGAGAGGGTGGATGTGATAATGAGATTCTTATTATTTTGTCCACTATTGTTTGTAACCCAAACAAAAAATAAGATTCGCCATTCGGTGAAAGACGGCCATGCACACGAGACTAGCTTGGCGCCAGTGTCCACACTTATTTACATGGCGTTGTTTGTTTTGCTATCTATCATATTCTCGGAACTGTATTAAATGTGACCATAACATTAGATAAGTTTAATAAACCTGTTAGAAGAGAGTCATGAAATAATTTATTAAATCTATAAATTTATTTATCAGTCTTCTTTGCAGAATTTTAAGCTTCTTGCAGCACGAACATACGTATACGGTAAATAAACATTCCAAAATGTCTTAGAGGTGTTTGATTTAATCCCGTGTTAACACATGTAGTCAGGCTAAGCCCAGAGCGTTTACCATTAGTCTCTCTTTTCTAACTGCTGTATGTTATCTTTCTAAATTTAATTACATGTACAGTATTTCTTCGTTTTACTGTTAAAAGACGAAATGAATTGTGTCTTTTTTAACCTGAACAATGAATTGTGGGAATCTATACACACATTTACGATGGAGGGTAATATGCAAGAGGAGTTACTGCATAATCTTTCTCCCTGATAGATGTAAGCAGGGCAGGATTAAGACGAAATTGGGCCTCATGCTTGAAATCTTCGGTGAACAATAAACACAACGTCGTTATAGTTACGTCACAGCGCAAAGAATAATAGTAGGTGTACAGTAAGTAACGCTGTGTCTAGGCGTCTGAAATTGGGGCTCCAAATTTCATTCTAAGATTTATTTTCAGGTTAATATAGGAAAAGAAAACTGTTCAGCTTTCGGAAAATTCTCGTCTGTTTTCATCTGGGCCTAATGCTGCAGCATCAATAGCACCCATCTTAATCCAGCCCTGGATGTAAGCACAACATATCTTAAAGCGATCTAATCTTATGTTTAATTGTGTTACTAAAAACTGACTACTTCTATGTGCATTGATTCGAAATTAGCGTGGGAAGAATAATGTTAATTTAATGAAAGATACTACTCACGCTAGACATATTCAAATAAATGTATGTGTAGTTGCATATAATAAAATAATAATAAAAGAATACACATACAATTATTTCAATTTTCTACTAGGAAACTTCAGAAAAGTAAATGTATTTAAAACAAGTTCTTTTGTAACCCTTCAGCACCCCGGCCGTTTCCATGTTGGTTACTTGTAGCTATTGGTCTTCAAAGACATGGAAGCTTTTGATTGCATTCTACTACAATATATACAACATAAGAAAAAAATACTTACCAACGGCTTGTTGGCATCAACAGAAATGTACATAATTTTTTATTACTTTTATTACAATATGTAATACAAACAGGTTCATATAATTATACAGTTCTTTATTTGTGCTGGAGGCTTTAAATTGTCACTAGTCTTAACTTCACCAACACACTTCAAAATGCAACCTTAGTTCATAATTAATTTTAAATTTTGTAACAAAGGTCACTATTTAAAATCACTGACATTGGTTATGATAGAGAATCTCACACGTAGATAACACTCTAGGTGTAATACTGAAGTCAATCAGCAAGCCTTTGATGCTTGTAGAATGTACTATCTTGGCGAGATGCACGCAGCAGTGTGGGCGGAGTCTAATCTGCTACGTCATGGGAAAATGCGCAGTGATGATGTGCTGCGGACTACTGGACATGCGCAGATCAATCGGAATATCTCTGCAACGCCAGACTAAATGCGCTGTGGGTTTCTGCGCATAAGGTATCAATTACCATGTTTCCACAAGTTACACCTTTTCTCTCAGCAGATACTCATCAAGGCATGCAGACTACACGAGGAACTTGGTTTTTGAGGCACTCTGACATCACATTTCGCCAACTTCACTTGGGCAAGTGTTGCCACTCAAATATAGCAAATACCAAATGATTGTGTAACACCTGAAAAAGAAACTTGCAAGTATACAATTGGTAAAACTTTATTAAAGATTTTGTTACAGTTTAATGTATAGAACATTAATGTCATGGCTGTGCAATGTAAATCTCAAGTAATTTATTGTTGTAAGAACGTACGAATTTACTAGCAGTGAGTAGGGAAAGCATTCTGACAGACTTTTCATAAATTAGACACACATTTCTGGGACATCCTGTATTTATACTTGTTCCTGTTGATTTGTGCACCATATGAGGGATGATCAAACTTATATATATGAGTCATTACATGCCAAATCAACACAGATTGGCGCAATTTTTAACCTGACCACCTCCGATTTTCATGAAATTTGGGGAGTTGAAACTATGCATAGAACTTAGTAACTATGAAAATTTTTAGTCTCGTGCGTCTTGTAATTGTTAAATTATTCAAGGTCAAAGTTTGCAGAAATTGCCTTTTTTGAGCCCGCTTAACTATACTAAATGTGCTGTAACTCCGCCCCTATTTTGCCTAGGAAGCTTAAATAAACCTTATTGTACAGGGAATTGAACAAGCTTTCCAGTGATATATGACAAGCCTACCTTTGGATAAAAATATAATTTTGTCACGTGACCTTGACTTTTGACCTTGAATATCTCAAGACATGTCATCACCAAAAATCGTGAATAAAATATATTTGGTCCCCCATACCATACCCTAAAACATACCAAAAAATCATTCTGGGACTGCAATGGGATCAGAAGATACAAAATAACATGTGTAACTATGTGACTGATAAAAGCCCCATTACATGAACTATGAAGAGTCAAATGTCCCTTAACACCCCCTACAAAATGTGAAGGAGTTATCCTGGGTATAATTGGTCATGAAAGAAATAGGTTAAGCACAGGGAGATCCCTAGCCGTGTGTGTCAAGCGCAGATCTGGCATATTGTTGACCGCCATATTGAATTCAACGCAAAAATTTCAAAGGAAAGGGGGTTATGTGATATATCAAATCAGGCTAGAATTTCACGAAAAATGAAGTGACGAAGGTTTATCCAACATATATATATAGACAACATATAGATTATACCATACCATAGGTATGTATGTGTCCAAAACTCTGTCTAGACTATATTTTCGTTAAAGAAACCAATCACACGGAAATTTTATGCAATTGCCTGAACAGCAGTTAGTTTAGGAGGGAAGTGGAGCCACACCACAAATACTGTGACCACGATAACTGCAGTAAATTGATAACGTTTTAGCATAACGTTTCATACTACCAATATACAGGGTCGGCCCTTGTTTTGTATTTGAGCAAAATAAGCCAACTAACTATAAGATGCCGGACACATGGTGGATTTGACGCGCGTTGAAGGTAATTTATTCTTCTTGTGAGGTTCTTTTCATGCTTCCAAGTAAAATGATCCAAACTATTTCTCCGCGAGAATCAATTCTGAGAACTGATTCCACAGATTACTAGCTTCGTTTCTCTGCATGTTCAAAACAAAAGCCAATGCCATGCAGATAAAGAGCCAAAATTACTTGTAGAAACCGGATGTGAAGCATGTAATGATTACGTACACCAACAAGAACAATTAAGATAATTATCAAGTAACTCTCATCAAGAGGAGTGTAACATTCGCACGTTTTGAAAGACACCGAGAATGTACAAGCAATTGCGTTTTAACTTCGAACTGTAAACACCGTGTAAACAAAATTGTGTCGTTTGCCACTAACAAGCGTGAGAGGTGAAGCTTAGCTGGCAATACAATATCTGTCTCGATCTCGTTTCAAGCCTGTAAATTATACTAGCACTAATATTTCTGAAACCTCGGAAAATATGCGAACTACAAACTTCCCCGCGAGTTAAACTAGCGATACTTGTGCCACGACTTCCATGCCAGGGTTTCAAACGCGGTGGTGGATCTCTAGCATATAGTGCAGTGCGATCCATGATTATTACCGTGCAAATTGTCCATCACCATGTTCGTACACTTTATTTGACCCAATAAGAGCTTGAAGAATTGAAAGAAAACTCAAACAAGCTGTTGCCAACTTCTGCATCAGCATACATTAAAATATACATCGCTTAAAAAAACACATGGGATGTAAGAGAAAAATCAATTATAATAGTCATGGACAATTTGCCGACCAATACTAGTGGATCCCACTGGACAAAAAAGATATAGAACGATATGTAGTGGTATGACGAGACATAATAAATATTATCAGTATTAATTACTAATATCAATTAGAAAATACGTCATTGTGTCTTTATATTTAAAGCATATGCATCATTTTTACAATCCTTTCCTGTAAAATTTACCAGTGCATTGACTGTATTCTGTATGCCGTAAAACTTGTATTCAGTGTACTACACGGTAACATACTAACTTATCCAGCAGAACAGATAGATATGAGATAAAGAACGACAAACGAGCACTTCAAACTTTTCTTTTCTTTATCGGAGAACAGTTTTGTCTTGAGGGACAAGAGTTTTGTTGTAGAGGAGCGCGCGTATTTCGGACAAAATGGAGAGGGTTTTGCTACAGATTCCTTACGATGTTGTTGTTTCCGTGCCAATGTATATTATAAATAGACCTTAGATTTTTAGGTTCTAAAAAGTGTGCTTTTAGGTTCTAAAAAATATGGTTATAGGTTCCAAGATTAGGCTCTAAAATTCTAATATAGGTTATAAAAATCCTAAAGAAGGTTCTAAAATCTAAAATTAGGCTGAAAAATCCTGAAGTAGGTCCAAAAACTTGAAAATTAAACTTAAAAACTTAACTTATTTAGACACATAAACCTAAAATAGGTTCTAACAAGCAAAATAGTTTATTTTAGGTACTATAAAACTTCATCAGTTGTTGCGTTTTTCATGAAACGCTGACGTAACTTGATATTTCTTATTTATCTACAAAGAAAAAATAGCTTAAAAACCTAAAATTTGAAGTCTAAAGAACAGAAAACAAGGAACATTTACAGACATCAACTTCTCTATTATCGCCCAGGGTTCTGGACTTTGAAACTGTTGAGCAGAAAATTCCCAGAATCTTTCTCCCCTCCTGTCGTAACCTGCTTCTACTTGCACATTTAGATTAACGATAAAGATAACAGAGCGAAGAACTGAAATAAAGGAACAGAAAAAGGGGGAAGAGGTGACCTTCGTAAAAGGTAAGGATGACAACGAGAAAAAATCGCAAGCTTCAAAACTCCTTTGTTCTGTAGTTTATCGAGGTTCCTAAGGGCGCTGCATGACATGGAAAAATGTATTGTTACGTCATAAAGAATTACGTAGTTTCTTAAAGACGTTTATTTCGATAACTTAATATTCACTCCTAAGAGAGTTATTCCTAATCTTTTATAAAGTACTTTTACAGTTAATGTAGGCACATTTATATTGCGCTGCGTCAAAACTAACGAATGTGACATCAGTTTAGCCTATAGATCGAATTAACAAGGATTGCTGGGTTATGATACCTGCCTGTACAAATCCAGAGGAAAAGGAAACCGAGATGACGTAACTTCCGACTATGGCCCTTTGGAACTTTCGAGGGTTTTATGTCTGAAATTGGTTGATGCACAGTATTACAAGTGTTGTTAAAAGCGCAATACATACTGAAAGCGGACATTAGTTTTCTTTCTGGCTGACTGCGCCTAGAAAAGATTCATCGTAGTTCGTTTTGAATCTTATTGTTCTACTGAAAAATGGGATTCGCTGTTGCGACCAATGAATGTAAGTACCACCACAATTATAATTATAATTTGTGACATTTATAAACAATATTTAAATATAATTATTGACCTTTGCTATTGTCTTGTGTGTGGCAGGAAATGGGGAGGGTAATTTGCATTCATTTACCACGTAAGGTTGTGCAACCTGTACTGTTGTCAACACGCATCCTCAAAGATACATACAAGGAAAAAAAAACTTTTATTTTCTGTATGAAACGACCTTCAATAAAATCATTTTACTTTCATGAGATATGAAAAAACCTAACAACTGTTGTTATCAATGGGTTGCTATATATTTACATGCACTGACAGTAGCAATACCAGAAGATAATTGGCTGAAGTGTGAAAAAACTACAAACCCTTCGACCAACGGTCTCCAGTCTTCTGGACAAATGTTATTTTCCTAGTTCACACTCTTTTTTTTTAATATTCGCAAGAAAATAGCTGCAGGTGAAATGCTATAAAGAAGATTCACCACAATATACTCAGGTATTAGTCGTGTTCTTCTCAGCGCTTCTCCGACTTTCCCAGGACTCGTAGAACTCTTGGGGGAATACCCAGAGTTCCAAACCATGAATTACCAACGAGAAGATCGACCGCGATGTATTTTGTGAAGGGGTCTGCATCTCGCTTGCGATTGGTTAGATTTTAGGTCTCTATCGTTTAGTTGACTTGAGGTGTGGAGTTCAATGCCCTGTTATACCCTTTCTGTAAGGTTACAGGCTATAGAATGTATGCAAGCAAGCTTGATTGTTGTGCGCAACAGAATAGCAGGACCACAGTAAATACATCTCATATTTTATTGATGCAGCAGTAGTATTTTATTCTGTCCATTAATTTGGTCTTCTTGCAATATTTCATTGTTGTTTCTTGTTATCTGAAATGCTCGCAATCATCTCCAGATAAAAGAGAAATTTAAGTTTACACTTTTATTTATGTATTTCAGTGAAAATAAATGAATAAAATAAGCTAACAGATGAAGGTAAACATAGAGACGGTTTTGATAACTTATTACGAATAATGAACACGAAAGGCTACAGTAGCTAATTATCTCAGTTCAGAGGTCAATTGACAGGTGTAGCATTAATGAACACACATCATATTGTTGATAATCAAGATGATGTAGTTGTAAACGTATATGCTACTATAAACGGAGAACAGAGTTTGTGCTTGTAACAAGTAGAGTGTTGAAAAATGTTTTAAAATATATACAGTATTAAGTTCATGCTTTCTTCTTAACAGTCCACAGCTTATTGAGTTTATTCATCAGGAAATTAATTCATCAAGTGCAAATAACGAAAAATGTGATGGTTAACTGGTGAGCCATTCCCACAATATATCACTAATGCTAATGAAAATATTCAGCCCCTGGAGGTCTTATCAGATAAATATTTATAAATTCTTAACATTTAATATAATACTTACTTGAAACATCTTAAAATGCTGTGTGTATATGTTATACTCTCATTGAAGATCACATGCTGATAGGGGCACTTTGGGGAAAATGCATATCAAATTTACTGAATATGGGCTTCTTTTTCGTAAAAGCATTGAACTCTCTTCAATGTGAGCATCACGCTACCAAATTCATCCTTCACTGAAATTTGTGTATTGCCAATAAGACAAAACACGATGTACAAAATTACTTATATCACTTCCGGTTTTGGTTAAATAAGGTTTCGGGTTCCATTATTGTTCATCTGTTTTTCATGGACCTTCGTGCAAACGTGTAAGCTTAGAGTCCTATTCCAATTAAATGTAGCCTCGTTTAAAAGTCAGATCAGTATTGGCGGATAAAATCTACATACTGGTCCAATTTGTAAGAGCGCCGAAATCTGCTTTAAAAAAAAGTTGCGTGAAATACAAAATTGTTCCTTTCTTGATTACATAATTCAAGAATATAGCATCTGTTCAGTCCTGATTACGAAGCTACGATAATCGGTGTCGAAAACTGTGATAAAACCCTGTAAGGGAGGTCAATTACCAGTGACTTTCTCTGATAGGTCAAGCAAAGACTGACATTTACTTCATACACACAACAGATCTCGTTATAAAGTTTGGTATAATAAAAGTTTCACGACTTGTGTTGAGCAAATGTTTGGAACTATAACACAACAATGTTTGTAGGCACGATATTTGTGTCCATGTACACAATCTCTCGATCACTCTGTGCTATTGCTACTTCATTGACACGCTCAGGTACTCAGTCTCACTCTCAAACCGGGCTCATTCCTTCACCATCGTCAGTGGTCTGTGGTCCAAAGGGCGATAGGTCATTTTACTAAAGCCACCGCAGAGCGGCGCCACTATAGCGACCAGCAATCCAACTCCACCTGCCGAGAAGAGTGCGAAGATGATTCCTTTCTCGAACTGAGCCAGACGTAGGACTATGAACGTCAGGATGTCGGTTACATTTTGCGGCAGATCATCGAAACCCTGCGAAAAGAAAATAGAACATTAGTGTCACCAGGCGAGAGTACTGCTGTTATTTCTTAGTGGTAAGAAAGAGCAAATACCAGAATGTTGTTTTAAGTTTCGAAAAATGCAACTTGAGTACAAAATAATGTGGAATTTCGTCACTTACCCAATGGTTCTAGGAATGTTCTAATGGATCAGAAGAGTCATGGCAGAAGAAAAAGTAGAAATGCAAGAAACATTAATATCTAAGGGAGCTTTTAGAACTAAGTGATAAGGGAGAAGAGAAACGGCCGGTTTGTGTATGTACAGGATGGCCACAATTAAAGTTACCCTATTCATCGGATTGCGGTGAAACTTAGTAGACAGATTATGGAGACCATGGAGAACCGAATGCCGACGAAAAATATTAGTTCAAATTTTCACCACCAGCTCTCTACCAAGTTTCACTGCAATCTGTTCCTTCGAACGATCTCCAGAAGACTCAGAGTAGGGAAATTTTAATTCGCAGCGGCACATTACAACCTGGTGGTAAAAATTTGACTTTTTATTCCGTCAGCATTCGCTTCCCCATGGTATCCACAGCATCTGTGCCAAATTTCACCGCAACGTGATGCTTCAAACTTGTTCCAGAGGGTTCAAATAGGGCAACTCTAATTGCGACCATCCAGTATATACAGGAAGTCATTAAAATGGCTCTCGCGGAACACAGAGACGTACACATGACATCAAAACAAACAACTTGTCTCACTAACATTTTGGTACGTCGTTTCAACGCTATGAAAGTTCGAAAAACAAAACCAGTTTTGCCGCCTGTATGATGGCAACCAAAATAACATTTGATCGCATCTGTGACCAGAAATTGCTGTCGGGGCGGGGAAGGGGGAGAATATACATTTTCTTCTTTGGTTAGCGTTGTTTCTTTCGCACCTAAAATATGTTATGTTGGATTTTGTCTCACAACTTATGTTTCATATACTTGCAAAGGAAACCATCATTTTTATTCAGGTTTATGGTAAAGCTTATTTAGATTTTATGGAAAATGTAAAGCTACCCTTTGTACATTGCAATATGCCGTGAAAGTACAGAATGTACAGTATGGAGTACGCCAATGCGTACGGTACTATCCCAAAAGGAATGATTAAGTATTATGAAAATCATTAATTGATTATAGTAATACAGCGAACAAAATAATGTTCGAGCAACCTTTTGCCAGATAATAATAATAAAGAAAGTTTAGCATAAATACATTAACCAAGAGCAGATTTGCTAAACAGTTAAATAAGTCGACGCCGGAATTTGAACCCGGGGCTTATTGGCTACAAGGCAATAATGCTAAATGATGAACACAAAGCGAGTATTCTTGGTCAAAAATTTCTCATGTTTGTAACAGTTCACCTGAGGAAATGAATTTTCAATCTGTTTCTGTAATCATTGTTAAAATAAATGAACATGAAACTACACAAAACTACACAGAACTTCACAAAAAACTTGCTAATGCAATCAAAGGGTCCGGGTTCGTTTCCTCGTGTAGGGTCCAGCCCCGATTAGTTAATCTGACAATATATTTAAGCTCTGTTTAGTATCTACAAAAATCTGCACATTGTATTATCAATGTTACAACGTAATTCTTGCCCCTTCCCCCCGAAAAAATTGTAGATCCGCCTACGCATTCACAATTTTGAAACTGACCATTTGTGGATGTGATGTGATCACCACCACATCCGGCTGCCTTTACTCCCAAGGTTGCACGCAAGTGCTCATTTATTAGAGGGTCCCACGCCTTATCTCTCATTCCCCATACTTGTGTATAGGTATATGTGAATTATACGGGGGAAAGGCACTATATTTATTCACCTCAAAAAAATAATGGTGAAACACTATGAGTGGTGAATCTTTCGTAAGTCTTGACATTAACCTTGTTAACTGCAGGAAGCGCCTCAGCTACAGTTCCGTCCTTCCAAAATCCATAATTAACTTTGTAATAAACGACGGTTGATTCCTTTTCTTGCACTGATACATAAGGAAGTGAACGTGCAAGTTAAAAGCACGTTGTTATACGACACTTAAACTAAATATAAGAATCGGTCTTTCAAGGTTAGATATATAAGTAAGGTTTCTTTTTTCAATACAGAATAGCACTGAACGGCAATGTAGAAACTAGCTTTATACACAAACAGACAACAGCGTGTTAAGTACATAATAACAGAAAGTAACAGGAAGCACTTTTCGTCGTTTTTAATTTTATTTATTCATTGGAAATAGTCCTAGGAAAATCTACTGTGTTGAGCGAAGTCCACTCTGTGAACAAGTAAATTTTACAAAATGTAATTTTCAGATTAATTATGGGCTAACGATCTTGGCCAATGTTAATATTTAATTAAATACTTAAAGAACAGCATATTTAATTACTTTTACAACTTTCATTTTTTTGTGAAATGTACCCCTCTTTCTTTAGAATGATCCATAACCATAATACAGCGTTATTCAAAAAGAATGGTTCAAAAGTAAGGTTAATTTATTTTTAAGTGAAAAGAGATACAAAGGCAATTCTGGTGGGAAAGAAGAAAGGAAGGTTGTAAATGTATAGCCTGTGGTTGTAGTTGACGTAAAATCCGCTAGAAGCGCTACTTGTTGTTGATAGCTAAAATGGCAACAACGAAGGTAGAGCAAGCTTATTGCGTAATGGAATGCTGACCTGGCCTCCACGATCCCCAGGTCTTACTCCATGCGACTTCTTTTTATGGGGGTTTGTGAAAGACACTGTGTACGTTCCTCCATTACCACAGGACCTGGATAATTTAAAGCAGCGCATCTCTCATGCAGTGGAGCTGATAACCGAGGACATGTTGGAACGCGTCTGGCAAGAAACGGATTATCGTTTTGAAATCTGCCGTGTTACCCAGGGTGCTCATATCCAACATTTGTAATTGCCCAGGTAAATTTACAACCTTCCTTTCTTCTTTCCCACCAGAACTGCTTTTGTGTCTCTTTTCACTTAAAAATAAATTAACTTTACTTTTGTACCATTCTTTTTGAATAACCCTGTACATAAAATGAGATACTAACGTATTCATAAAGAATTATAGAAGAAAAGAAGGAAATCATTGGCTACTACTTTGAAAAGAATTGTTTTTTAAAAAAATAGTTTATTTAATGTCGCATTTCTGCCACTTTTGGCTAATCGCGGCGTTGGGGTGAATGGTGATAAGATTAAGTGGATTATAGATAATCTTAAACACATATGAACAACACCCAACGCAGGTCCGACAGAGGATTATACTGGCTGTGAGTCCAAGCGCCAGAGCCTCGTTGGCCTGTGTGGAATGGAAGAGAGGTTGACTTATGGGTGTTTTCTCAAAACAATTTCAACATATCAATTCTGTGTGGTGAACAAGGGGCTCTGTACAATACCTACCAAAAAATCAAAGCATATCAGTCTTTCACAATGTGTACAGCAAAACGTTTTAACTATTATGCTTCACTATTATTATTAATAATAATAATAATAATAATAATAAAATTTTGGGGTGCTGAAGAATGTCCAGTGCTTAAAACAGCGGCTACTCCATGTTGTCAATGCTGGCACCCCGAGTTCGCAATCTCCATAACAACATGTAGGCATTTTCCCAGGACTGGAACCTAGGGCTCATCTGTTTTCTTACCCCTAAGATCTCCGGGGTCAGTGGCATGCGGACGGAAATGACATTCTGTATGTTCTACAGCGTTTTTTTGTGCACTCACCACAATGACGCAGTTGCCATAGTTTTTTAATTGAGTTCTCCATAAGGAATTTGCCTTTTTTGCAGTTACTGCGCGTTCAGAAATGCACGACCTCAATGATTACATCCATAATGAGGACGTTGCTGAGTTTTCAAGATGTAATTTGGTCTTTGGTCGGTCGAACGGATAATGTCCGAAGTATAACAGGTGGTCAGGATATTTTGCTATTGACGTCACTGTGTCTTCTAATTATACGGTGAAGAGTGTGCGAAATGCTATACTTCTTGTGTGTCCGGAGCACAATGACTCTCTGTGCTTGACACGTGTGAAGAATGCATCTAAGCTGCATGGCAAATGCTTCACACACACACGTGTTGAATGCGTAGGAACTCAATAATATGTAATTGAGTGACGTGTGGATTCCCGTGGCTGATGAGGGGGGCTGCAGTCCTGCAGCCCCCCAAACAAATTATATTTTGTTGCCATTAGTGCAAAAATTAAATATTTATACTTCCGCTATTTAATTTTTGCACTAATTGTAACAAAATATAATTTATTTGGGGGGCTGTACTCCTGCAGCCCCTTTCATCGGCCGCCACTCTGAAGTACATTGATACTGAATGGCGTATGTTCCAAACATGTGCACAGAGTGGATTGATACTTAATTAGATATCCTTCAACACTAACGACATCACATAGCTGCTTTCTAGGTAGAGACGGGGAAAACTTACAATATTTTGTAATTATCATTTTTTTCCCTTCGTTTTTGTTGCTCAAGAAAAAAAGAAAAAGTGGTAATTGGGGGTCATTTTAAGGGGAGTTTGCATGCACCACTTTTGTCTCCCCGAGTTCTTTGCTGCTTTCTTTAGCAAATGTTGATTTTCTCATACTTTCTGGAGGAGCTGTAGCCTAATCAGCTCCCACATGCGTACTCCAGTGTCCTTCAAATGTATGGGTACTAAATAACATGTAATTGATTGAGGCACACGTGTTTAAGAGTGCATTCTCCCTGGAATGAAGTATCATACGGGGAGTGCCACATATGCATATACTTCAACCACGTGTACAGTGTATATGGATACTGAGCGACAAATGCTTCAAAACATCTGTGCAAAATAAGTTTATAGATCTTGAACGTGCCGAGTGGTTAGCAGAGCGCGCTACGACGCTAGGGATCACGAGTTCGAATCCTGACCTTGGCATGGGCGTTCTTTCATCAATTTCATCACATCATCACTCACCCTCATCTTCGCGATTAGCCAAGAGCGTCAGAAAAGCGAAGTAAAATAAACTGAATCAATCGATGAAATGACAATTTTAAGTAAGCTTAAGTAACTGAAGCTGTATACACACTGGACTTTGGTTGTAAGCTATGTTATCACGACAATTGCTATTGTCGTGATTAATGTCGATAATTTCGAAAAGAGAGACTGAAAGTCAAGTAGGAGTTTATTTGATTTAGTTTATTTTAAGTATCTTTTCTACCACTTTGGCTAATCGCGATGAAGAGGATGAATTGTGATTGGATGACATGGATGAAGGGGCAAAAGACACACACAGAACAGAGGATCATACTGGCTGTGGGTCCAGGCACCAGGGCCTCGTCAGATTGCAAAAATGCCATCCCGGGTGTATACTACGTGGAAGAGAGGTTATTTGAGTGCCTTCGTCGTAGGTCACCCCTTTCACCTCGACAAGTACGAAGAAGGAAATACCCACCCCCCTTGGTAACTGCTAGAAATAGATTGCCAACGCGAAAATACAAGCTCTTAACTTTCCGCTGTGATTATGCTCCCAATTAGCATGTGGGACAATTCTTTTAAAAAAATCAGAAAAAAACACTTCTCCACACTTTAATGTGCTAATTGTTTCCTCTGTACTTTTCTTTCCCTGCAATTACAGTACCCATATGCTGTAATGATGTAAGTTGGTTCGAGACCGGGAATTCCTCTTGCTAGTTTCTGCAAAGGTCAGATGATCCTCTTCCAAGAAAGCCCCACTATGACAGTAACCTTCATCTTTTCTGTGTTGCATTACGTTCAGTGTATACAAATTTAATATTTTTTTTTTTGTTTCAGGGGGAGGGACACTAGGAAATCTGCTCTCTTTTGCGGAGAGTAAAGCCTTAAGCTAAGCCAAGCTTCAATGAGACCTGAATAAAGTGACTTAGGTGCAAGTCTAGAGAATGCATACTAATCTGGTGTTCACACAGCGTTGAATGAATGAACGATTGTACTTCGCGTTTCTGCTGCGTGTGGCTAATTGCAAAAATGAGGATGAATGATGATAAGTCTCATGGAGGATTATACTAGCCATGAGTCGAGGCGCCAAAGCCTCGCTGGTCTTCAAAATGCAGTCCAGAGTGTACTATGTGGAAGGAAGGAGATTGATATTTGGGTGTATTCGCAAATGGTTAACTCTTACACCCCAGGCAGCATTGAAGAAGAAATTTTTAGGTGCGGTTGGCTGAGGAGATAATCCTATATTTTAACAGAGGATCAAGAAGACAACTGAGGGAGAGGGGGAGGTGCATACATTTTGCTAACTGGGGAAGGGTTTCATTTCCCTCAACCCCCTCTCGCTTCGAGCATTGGTACTAAGAATCTTCAAAACATTGCATCAAATTTATGTCTTAATGAAAGTAAACTTTAAGTGTATACAAACTGAAAGGATTTGGGAATTTTAATTGACTTCCTTTTGATTCAGAGATTCGCAAACAAGCTAATGAAAGAGGTATGTTATATATTTTTTTTCTGCAGTACTTTTATATCTGCATATGACTATTGAGCAGTCTTCAATAATCATGATCTTGGGAATTAGATAGTAATATAACTTACAAAATACCAAAATGATACATGAGAAGCAATTATCAAAAAGTATTTTGGTTATCTTATGCATCTTTCAATTTTCCAATTATATTTACAGTTATATCCTTCGTAGAATAGCTAATTTTATACACATTTTCGTGATCAAAACTGGAGAAAAGGTAGATGAACGTATATCGTCATGTCTCTACTTTAAAGCCATCTTTGAACTCTATCGTGTAATAATAATATGTATCATTATATATAATAAGAATTGTTATTATTATTATATGCACTTGCATAGCGTACAAGGATCCATCCCGAAATACTTTAATTTGCCTAGATACCTGCTTGTTTGTGTTCCTAGAATTAAATCATATATTAAGGTTACTTTGGGTTTCACAGATCTAATTATATTTGTATATATTTCTAGTCGTCTGAAGTAATTAACTTATTACATATTGGTTTATGTTACTTCCATGTCAGTCACCTGATGATACCTTTATTATTCTCATTTTCAAACTAAGGCCCCTATTAGAGATTAACCTCTTTAAGAGACCAGACCCATTAGTTTCTCGGACATTCACTGTAGTAAACACTAAAGTTTTTTTTATTATTATTGTCCCACACAAAAACATTAACGCATCCGTAACGAGTTTCTCAATTGGCCAACATTCCAGTTTCTATACTGACTACCTGGGAAATCCAGAAAGCCGCTGTGATCCACGATAGATTGGTTGTGTTGCCCGAGGTAGCAATGCTGGAAGAAATAATATATAATTCACGTTCTCGACTAATCTCTGAGGCCCACTTCCAGGAAATAACTAAAATGAAGGTTAATCTAGGGCAAGGTAAAAAGTTCGTGCGTCATCTGATTATGCACTTTTCAAAACTTCTTTGCAGGTTCAACTGTGGGAAATCCCATGTAGGGCAAATGAACCGTGACTGCACATTGCTGGTTTTTATATCTATCTTTCTGTTTGTCTCCTACATACCTCTAATGTTAGGTTTTTCTTTTCAAATATGTTAACCGTATTAAGTGTAGGAATCATCAAATGTTTTTGTAAGGAGGTCATTCGTTCATATCAAATTGGTCCAGTCCGAATAATAATAACTAACTAACTCTCTAGCCTTCTTGTACTCGAAGGTTCATGGCTGCAGCAACAGGCCTTCCATCTGTCCCTATCTTGAGCAAGATCTATATACTCTTTTCCATCCCTACCGATTTCCTTTAGGTCCATCTCAACGTTATTCCTCCATCATCGTCTTGGTCATCCTACTGGTCTCTTACCATCAGGTTTCCCAACAAGAATCCTGTAAACTCTTCTTTCCTCTCCCATTCGTGCCACATGGCCTGCCCACCTAAGTCTCCTTGATTTAATTATTCTAATAATATCTGGACATGAATACAAATTATGTACTTCTAAATTATGTAACCTCCTCCACTCACCTGTCTCCTCATCCCTTTTAAGTCCAAATATTTTCCTAAGGACCTTATTTTCAAATACTCTCAATTTATGTACCATTTTCAATGTAAGGGACCAAGTTTCACATCCATATAATATTACAGGTCAAATTATTGTTTTGTTTATTTTAACTTTTAGTTTCTTAGATATTAAACGAGACGACAAAAGTTTATGAAGAGAAAGGTAACATGCATTTCCTGAATTAAGCCTGCTTTTTATTTCCTCTTTAATATCATTTTCATTTGCTAGTATTACTCCTAAGTACTTGAATTTGGAAACTGGTTCAAACGAGTTGTTATCAATATTAGACTTTGAATGTTACCGAATAATAATAACTATTAAAAATTATTGTTATTATTATTTGAATCTACACAAAAACGTGTTACAAATATAGTAGACGGTAAGTACTTAATAAAGCATAGTCGCTGGTTTATGCCTTCATCTTCTTCAAGAAATAATACACCGACATTTGTGGCGCAGTGGTTAGCACACCGCGCTACGACAACAAGGTTCCCTGGTTCGAATTCGGGCCTGAGTATGGGTGTTCTTTGTGAGATTTAAATTACTATTCAACCACCGGATAAAAAAGGTAAAGTGCTCCCCTGTGCATAGCACCACGCCATGAAGGCGTATAGGGGATGTGGGGGTAACGGCCCACACTTTCTTGATCCGGTCGCGAGTGGGGGTGATGTGATCAGCATCACGCCCCTGGATCTAATGAAAATTTGTAGATCATTGAAACATTGAATTAAGGAAGACTTTCATTGGCATGTTGCATTTTGAACACCGAAAAAGTTCAGTTAATCAGAACATTACCAGTACGAAATATTTGTCAATGAAAATTGCTGGTCAAACTAAGATAACGAATTTCAGGAGAACCTCTCGAGGCCCAGTATAATACGAGGGTTAGTCATTAAATAACAGGAATTTCATTCTAAACTTGATGGAGATTTATGTACAAAAATGATTCCTTAGCAACACGCCGTAAAGGTGTCGTGACGATCGAGCAGTATGCGCATGCGCAGTATCTCGTACAACATGGCCGCTTCACTGTTGACTTGCACCATAGAAGAGTAACGAAGTGTAATTCGTTTTTTGTGGCCAGGGGCAATGAAACCTTCTGAAATCTACAGCAGAATGAAGGTTCAGTATAGAGACAATTGTTTAAGTGAGGGAAGAGTGTACTAAATTAACAGATTCGCTGTGTCGATCTGCTGTTTCACTGTCTCAGTTGCCATGCAAATTGGCCTCCCACTCCGGTGTTCATCACTAACATCTCGACTTCCGTGTTTAAATCTTTTCACCCATTCATACACTCCCCCATGACTCCGTACTGAACCTTCATGGCATGTTAATAAGGAACCATTTCGCGTCCCGAAATATAAATTTTCGTTGTGCATAAATATCCATGAAATTTAGAATAAAATTTCTGTTATTTAATGACTTCCCCTGGTAGATGCCAGGGCCTGGTGCCGGGCCGCAGTTGAGAAACGTTGACATAGAGCATCACTTCCAAAGGTGCAATTTTAAATTAAATCAAAACATTAGGAGCACCAAAACTCAATTCTCCACGCCTGTGACAAAGGGGAAGTAAAATAGGATTATACTGGGCAGTCTCACAAAAGTGGATAATCACTGGTACACCGTCATGGTTCTTTCAGAGTACAATGAACTTAAGTGAATAAATATACCAGGCACTAAATTTATATGGCCTTTGACAGTAAACAAGTTTCAGTTAAAGAAATCAAAAAAAATCGCCAAAACAAGCAAGCCGCGAAGGATTTTATTCCCAAGTAGCCACCATAATTACAGGAACAAACGAAGAGAATAAGGTGCGGAGTATGTGCCATAAACCCATTATGTAGTCAAGGACGCAGAAATAGTATCCTATTTATATCCGACCGGAGTGGAAATTTACCAACAGCCCGTTGATGACTGGTTGACCTTCATTTTCGCCATAAGCTGCAATGTTTACTTCCAGAGTGCGTGGAGCAATATAAGAACACGTCCAAAAAAACGGACATATGCTGTGAGAAAGTGAGGAATTGTTGTTTTACGGCGTAGTCATCATTGATGGGGGAGGGGAGTGAAGTCCCTAGGTCGACCAGAACACTGAGCCAATAATAAGCCTAGTAACAATGGATGTATTGCTTTGTAATTCGAATGTCACACCTTCATATGTATACTAATAAACAAAAAAGACAGAACTGAAATATCATGTGCAGTTCCCAAGAAATGGCGTGTCAATTACTGTCACATGAAGCTGGTTTCGATCGGAACTAGCCATCAGATTAATAAATGGGTTTTTAGCCCAAATAAGCAAATTTTGCATTTTTGCTCTTTTGTCAACAGCCCTTTTAGCCTGCTGGTGATGAATGGTCAGCGCATCAAATCTTAACGCTGCCGTTCTATTTTTTTCTAGACAGGAGGTCGCTAACACTGCTTTCGAGTAGTTCCCCAATTTTTCTCATGAATTTCGGCTAACACTCCAATTTTTGGAGCTTCTCAGGGTTCGAACCTTTGACCAAAGAAGATTTTATTCTATTTTTGTTATTTATCGTCGCTTTTCTCCAACTTTTGGCAAATCACAAAGATGAGGACGGGTGATGATAGGAAGACACTGATGAAGGGACACTGATGAAGGGACACTCACAAAGAATACCCATGCCCATGCGAAAATCGAAGCCGGGACCCCTGGCGTCAGAGCGCTGTTTTTGCTAACCATTCCGCCACGGAGATCAACGCATCAAAAACGAGAGTGGTGACCATACGGTGACCAGAAACTTCTTTGCATTTTATGTAAGATTATATTAAATGGATCTGACCTGGAAAATATTTCCACACCGCCTTTGACTTTCTCACTCCTTCGTTCTTCCGCTATCGTTCAATAAGAATATAGCTCGAAAAGTCCACCGGCAAAGAGAAATTCCCATTTTGTCCTTCAAGTGACGGAGAAGTGTCCCAGATTTTGATGACATTTCATCTTTTAACTGGTACAACGTAGACATTGCTAACTCATACAGAAATCCTGAACACCCTCCTCAGGTTGAAGAAATGTAATTTTTTTGGGTCATTTTTTGGTCATTTATTACCATTTTTTATTTTACGGTCATTTCTTAAAATTTTGCGTCATTTTAGGTCATTTTTTTAAAAATACTTTTCTGTCGTTGCATGCTGAAACACAAGAAGTTCAAAAATTTATATTTTGTCTGAATGTTATCTTGCGGTACTTAATCTGTGTTTAACTACTAGCGCAACAAAGCCTGTCTGAAAATCGCGAAATGCAACATTCTCGAGTTTCTTATTCACAGTCCGTACAACACACCAATGTGAAGAAGCAATTGTTAAGTTGTTTGTCTTGGAATATATATACTATTTTCAATAAGCAGATTGAGTTTTGTACAAATTTTTGGGTGATTTTTCAAAGATTTTAGGTCTTTTTACAGGATTTTTGTTGTCATTTTAAAGGTAATTTTTCAAAGATTTTTGTTTCATTTTAAAGGTCATTTTTCAAAGATTTTTACATCATCAAAATCCGGGCCCTCGTATTTTTAAGTTTTTGTAAATCACAAGTGGTGTGCGGAAACCCTGAATTTCTGGTCGAGGAAAAAATAAATAAAAAAAACTGTCTCTATCCAGATTTCGGAAAAACATTTTCTGATTTTCTGGATCCCTGTCAGTCAGGATATTACGCAATAGAACGAAAAAGAATTGAAACAAAAGTAAGATGTGACACTCTTTTAGCATTAATATGATTTCATTGGTTGAAACCCCACAGGCTGTCCGAAACAGCATATTCATCCCGTATTTAATGCTTCACATTCTATCTTTTAATACTGAATCTCCCGGCTTTTCTGCAGCTGATATGTACCGAATGCTTTGTTTTCAAATTGTATTGTCAATCCCCCTGTCTCCATTTTCGTCTATCGATTTTCTGGTCATGTATTCCAAACTTCATAAACTGTTGCTTGCAACAACGCATGCAATAAGGAATATACAGATCATCGATCTTGGCCTTGCAAATTTCTCCTTCTAATTGTCTAAACAGAAATCCAAAGTTTAATAAATGAAATTACTCACACTTTCGAGCCAGAAGATAGGAATCGCCACATCACTGATATTGGATACGCCTTTGATGTACGCCACCTTGCTCACAAGCAAATTAATTTGTAATCTAATTTTGACTTGTACCGGGACGCCTATTTTCTGAAACGAAAAAGAAAAAAACATTTGTCATTTTAACAGGTTCAACGAGAAAAGTACAGAAAAGCCATGCTCAATTAAAATAAATGTATCCCATAAGTTATGAATACACTACTTTTATGTTGTATATTAGCTTAATTTCATCTGTCATTTCACACACAGTCAGCTCTGAATGTACTACTCCAGACCCAAATACAATACAAATTTTCTTTACGGGGAACCTGGAGCGTATGCTTTAGTGAACCTAAAAAATTATATATCCACGAAACATTATCATTCTTCACATCATAAATATAGTGGCTGTCTGCGCTGTGCTCGTCAGCTAAAAGTTTTTAATCTCATTTCAGGTTGTGGGAAAGTATTTTCGGTTTTAGTGAACTTGGGATATGGTGAACCACTCATCTGAATCCGTAGGGGTTCGTTATAAGAGGACATTACGGATAATTCATAATGTGAATATACTGTATCGACTGCAGGAAGGCTCTGGACAGTATCCATCAGGCGCCAAAAGAATGGATCTTTGAAAAACAGAAAAGTTCACATTCTTCCACGCTGCTTCGGTTAACCGCAATATGCGAAATGGTCGGTAACAAAAAAATGATACAGACTGTATAGCTGACACGTTTCACTAAAGTGCAAATCAATACCGAAGTCCAAACCTGTTCTGACCGTAGAAATTGCGATTGCCACCAATTCGTCTACGAGTTTGGTCTGTATATTCCACTTGGGGTATCAAAATTAACCAGCACTGGATTTGGAGCTATGGCTAGATTTATTCCTCGACCGAATAAGCCTAGGTCTAGAGGTGAACAAATGTGTAAAATAGCAATTATTTATTTAATTTCTTTAAACATGCTATGCCCGTGTATGTGCCTCCAACCTGTCAACAGAACTCCAAACAGACAGATAACAGAAAAAAATGATTTCTTACTAGTTCTGACACACACACATACATACATACACACTAGCGCCAACGCTAAACAACACACTTTTTAAGTTTTCAAATGCATTTTGTTCATAACTTTGTTAAATGAAGGGTTTTTAGCCGTAAGAAACATAGCAAACTTCTCGTCTTTTGTCCTTGTACAATAACGATTATATGGCATGTTCAGATAACTCAAAATCTCGATTTCCGTCGCTACCGATTCTGTAACAGAAAATAATAAGTTAAGAAGTTATTACATGATATCAATTTGATTTTCGTTTTCGAAATTAGAAATGTCTGCATGATTTTTTTGATTATACAGCTTTCGCTTGTTTCTGAACAGAAATAACAGAACACCCCACATGGAAGTGGTTGTATGTCGACTTCCACCCTTATTAGCGTATTGGAATTTTAACTTCTTTTATGTACAATAATACTGCAAGTTAGTATAAAAATTGTAACGTTTACACTACTGTTAGGAAGACTGTTAACATGGATTGTAAGCGTAAAAGCAAGAAATACAAAGTGAAAGGAGTTTGTAAGAAGTTGACTGTAAAAGGAGCACTGATATTATCTGGCAGTATGGAACGAACAATAGTACTATGATCTTGCATACGCGTTGACAGGAAATATTTTGAGCAAGTCTGTGACCGCACATTCACTTCCTATAATTAATCCAGGGTCATCGTTAATGATCTTTAATGGTGTGATAAATTTTTCTTGTCTTTACATCACAATTTGCTCGTGCTATATGCCAACCTTGTCCATACAGGCCTTGGAGACATTATATCTGTCTTCATATCACGCTTCTGTTCAGAAGTTTTTAAGATGACCCTGGTGTCAAAGGTGCTGTCAGTGGCACAGTCAGAAATTTTGTAAGTGGGAAGTTGTGTCTTTTTTAGTCGATGTCTTATATTTTGCCAATCTTTCCTCTTTTTTTGTAGAAGAACACTGGAATAAATTAAATAATGAAAATGGTAATACAGACCCACTATGGAGTTTTCTTTTTCACAAGTGCAGTAGGCCACCATCTTTAAAATTTAACGTAACGGACACGGCCGCCTGCAGGATTTTCTCTCTTGGGGGGAGCAAAATCACAGAAACTCTAATTATTATTATTATTTATTACTGTTATAATTATTGCTATTATTTGTATTAAATTTATTATTATTTATTGTTATCATTAGTTACTACCACTACTGCTACTTTGAAAATCATAAAATTCAGATTGATTTGAAAATACTTTGCCGTTGTATACAAGGTCAGACTCGAGTCTACTATTTAGATAGAAATTGGATTCGCCTTGCTTCCTTTCAATAAACATCTATCACTTTCTTGATGAATAGTAGTTTGTATTCTTATACTTTCTCACAATGCACAGATATCAATCAGAGTCAGAGACACCTTAATCTATTGTCCTTCATGGCACCTATGACCCATGGTTTTACGTGCCGAAGGATCCTGTAAAATAATAATAATAATAATAATAATAGTTGCTGCAACTTACGGTCTGTAGTCACAGAAAACAATATATTTTGTAGTAAAATATCGCTACAATTTCACCATTGTAATTACATTAACTGTTTCCGGAAATCTCAGGGGGGGGGGTCTCCCCGCGAGTGCCCTTAGTAACGATTTGGGATTCATAATTTTTTAAAAAATATGATGAAATTTGTTTTATCCGAAATAATAATATAACTGATTCTTTTTTGTTAAAAATTTATAACCATTGTTACAACTGTATTTTTAATCAAACTAAAAATAAATGTCTGATGAAGGGAACGTGAGTTCTCCTGAAACGTCACAACGAAAAACTGTGTTTTTATGCTTGTAATAACCGTAGACTACAAGAGAAATAAATCTTTTCTGTGTTTGACTAATTTATAATGGAATCTGAGGCAAATTGATGGGGGGAAGGTATGATCTATACTAAAGCTACAGGAAAAAAGAAGAGGTGGCGAACTCGGGTGTAGAAGACCAGAAAAGCTGTGATGGGACTCGATACGCTGACCACGAGTCACCTAACTAAAAGCCTCTTCCCAGGTCTTGCCCTCAATGGGCTGTGGAGACACGGAATTTATTTTAGTTTACTTCTAGCATGTCTGGGCTTCTAAGATAAAGACAGATCTAAACCAGACCTGGTCAACCCGCAGAAGTGTGAGAATTAACGGGGGGACCGAGGATATCACTCCCTCACAAAATAATTTATTCCCGCCAAATGAAAATTATTTTTATCCCTACCAGGGATATTATTATCCCCCTCAAAGAAAATGGAATTGAAAGAATATAGTATATCATTTCTTAACTACCAAACACAACTAAAAAATCATTCGTGTCCATTAATGGTAAAGCCATCAAGGATTTCCATGCCGAAAATTAATTGATTGGTTGATTTGGTGTTTAAGTCCACTTTATGTACAGTAAGGCTAATCGGCACTGGACCTACAGTTTAAAGTGGGATCCAAACCACTATGTGCCTCCACCGGGAATCGAATTCGAGACCCCTTGATTACAAGGCGACGACGCTACCACAACGCCATCGGGGAGGTTCCCTGCCGAAAAGTATGCAGCCTTATGAAATCAAGGACAACAAGCTGCAACTGATAACCTCACCAAGCCGAAACAACAGCAGGCTCTTTTCCACTTATGTTTTCATGGCATAGTGCTCGTAGTTTCCATATATTAAAGTGTTCAAAAGAAAATGGCTCCCTACGTCCACCATCATAGCATCAGTCTGAAGACCCCCACTGCGCGCTGGTCGTTCGAAAAGGTTGACCGTTCTATTGATCAGTGTTTGTTTTTGCACTGTAACCTACCTACAAGTAAATGTTATCAAAATATTCTAAGATCTAAGGCATTTGAGACTAAGGACTCAATCGGTATGTCCATGTATCTACGGAGGCCAACATTTGAAAGAGAACAGTTTTTGACCGTTTGATCAATAGAACGGTCAACCTTTTCGAACGACCAGTGCGCAGTGGGGGGTCTTCAGACTGATGCTATGACAAGGGACATATGTCTTCCTAGAAGATGAAGCTTGACGTTTGAGGTTAGGGGTCAGGATGTGTAGGACAGAAAGGGTATTTTATGTTGTGTGTGATTTATAAGATATGAACTTACCGGCTGCACAAACATGTAACATTCATGCTTCTCCTTCACAGGGTCGAGTCCATCCACAGCTTTTAACAGTGCTGGGTCCCCGTTGTAGAAATGCGGGAACGAAACGGCCATTGGAAAACCTGGAAGAAGCAGAGGACATTCATCAATTTTCACAATACTGAATTCACACATTCTGATGTGACTAACTCGCTGTTGACTCCTATTCGAATTCAGTGTCCAAGCATTTAAATAATCTTAGCAAATACAGTCAACCTGGATGTAGTGAGTTCGGCTATTGTGAACCTAAGTTACCAGTCTCGAGCCAAATACATTACATTTACAAATGTAAATATAGTGAACCCTCAACATCGGTTTTAGTGAACCTAAAAAATGAAATGCCTATGGAAAGTTATCATTGTTGACATCATAACACAGTATAACACAGTACGTAATTCGAAATAAATCTTCGAAGACTTGAAAAAAGCGGGTTTTCTGGCTGTTTTTGGTTTTGGTAGCACGTAGATGCTCAGAGAGGCTAATTGGAACTACACTCACAGTTTCAAGTGGGATCCGAATCACTGCGCAATGTGCCTCCACCAGGAATCGAACCCGGGACCCTCTGATTACAAGGCGACAGTGGTACCGCTATCCCATCGGGGAGCCTGTAAGGCATGTGGAGGGTGTGTGGAAGTAAGGCGCCACATATTCACTATCTGGCCGCTTTTGGTCCCCCCCCCCCCCAAGGATTGCCCTGGTATTCATATATTTAGAGGCTGGGTGAATCCCGCAGTGGCTCCATTGAGGGAAATTGCTGGACAAATGCCCATCTGAAACCAGCCAAGCCGAGCTTAGCCGTGAACAGATCCCGGGTCCCCCGCATGGCAGTGAGACGCCTTACCGACTGTATCATCGTGGCCCATATTAGGGTTGAGCCGGTGTCAGTACGTCCCAAGTTTGATACCCGGTGGACGCGCATTGCTCAGTGGTTCGGATCATATTTTAAACTGCAGGTCCAGTCCCGATTAACCTTTCTGCACATGAAGTGGACTTAAACACCAAATCAACCAACCAATACCACTGGTATTGTTATCCGAAAGCATCGGTTGCATTTTATTTATCGATATCGACCGATACTTCTCTGGCGATTTGGTCTCTCTCGGTGTCTGTAAAAATGCTGCAAAGCATTTCGGCGGAGCCTAATTATCTTAGAAATTAAGCTAAATTCAAAGTTTACATTTATTGCATCGTTATTGTGCGAAAAACTCTATTTTGTGACTACATAAGACGTACCGGGTGGCCAGAGTTAAAGTTACCCAACTCAGAGCCCTCTGTAGCCTGTTTGAGGCATCGTAGAACTCTGAAATTTGGTGAATCCACTAAGCAGACCATGGGGAAGAGGATGGCGATAAAAAAATAGTTCAATTTTCCGCCACCAGGTTGAAATGTGGCGCTGTACTTCTATGATGGGTCGTAATAAAGACGTAAACTGCTCCAATTGGTTATGGATTTGCCTTTACCTTGCAATCTTGCAATAAACGAGAGATTATTTTCTCGCAACTTCCAGCCACTAACAAATGTCTTTCTAATTAGTAACTCAGCTAAATCACTTAACGTGAGTGCTGAACAAAAGTTCGGCAGTGATCAATCACCATGCCATTAAATAAGAAAGAACGTGCATTGCTGGTGAAGTTGTTTTATCAGAACGGTGGTAATAGTGCAGCTGCAATAATGATTTGTACGCCTGACATATGTCTTTCAATATTCATTATTACAGCGCCACACTTCAACCTGGTGGCGGAAAATTGAACTTTTTTATCGCCATCCTCTTTCCCATGGTCTGCATAGTGAATTCACCAAATTTCAGAGTTCTACGATGCCTCAAACAGGCTACAGAGGGCTCTGAGTTTGGTAACTTTAATTCTGGCCATCCGGTATTTTGATATTCTGAGGTAACTCTTGAATATTTTGGAACGAAACTCGAGTAAATGGATGCTTATAATTGAATGGAACAACTTTTAGTTGCTAAAACTTTCAAGCATCTGTATTGTTAGAGAGAGATAAGAGGACGTACCATAGAAGCAGGGAGTAATATCTGAAAGTCCTGAGGGTAGGCATCGCCCAGGTTTCCTGCAGTAACAGCTGTTGGCTGGCTTCTTTCGAATGTCGTCGAAAACGTCATCCGGTGGACTGAACTTGTAGGCGGCCATTCCGTCCTTCACCAGGGACCTCCTGTAAACGAACGGCAGGATCTTGCAGATAGGCTTCCTGTACAGGCGCAAGGTGGTGTTGCGGTCTATGGGTGCCGGAAACAAAGCTCCGTCGCTTCCGTCCAGCTTGTTGCACTCCTCCGTCGACCAGAAGGAGAGGTTCTTCGCGCCGTTGTATGCGTCCACCAGGCATATTCTCGATCGGTCGCCCTCGCCGGTGAATGTGGTCACTACGTCGTCTTTTGTGTCGAACAACTGGGGACAGAAGATAGTCAATAATTACAAATCTCAGTATGTTGATGTATCATAACCCTAACAAGAGTATATTTGAAAGTAAGCTTAAGTGTTCTCTTACTGGTTAAGATTTGCATGCCTCTGTGACGTACTTGTTAACACGGTTTACTGCCCAGTTAGGAATTCTGGGTTCAAATCGAGGGTAAAGTAAGAACATTTCACTGCATTTTTTCCATATCCATTCTATTATTGAACTTTGTCGTTACTCTTAAGTTAAAAATAGAAAGCGGAGGTAAAAGTAATCGAAGTTCTCAAGAATATAATTTCGAACAAACACAAAGTGTGTAAGAAAAGGTTTCCACATATTTACAGAAAAAATAGTGCACGTGACAAAAATTAGGGGTACTGGAACCGAAGGAAAAATTCCTGTCCATATCACAACTTAGGAAATTATATTCTAATTTTTCGGGAAGCAAACAGCCAGTAAATGTCGAAGGGTTGTCTATTAAAAGTGGTTTAATTCTCGAAATGTTCTGTATCATACGTGTCCGAAATTTATTGAAACTGCCAGTTTTCATTCTTGAAATGCTAAACACAGGGGAATAGTATGTAGAAAGCAAAAATGTCAGGAAAATGGCGAGTATTATCAGTATCGTAAGACAGAATTTTCTTTTTAATTTCCGTGCCGATCAGCACACCCACAATAAAAATTCAAAGCTGCGAGCACCAGACACGTCTTTTCTCAACAGAGTCTCTTTTCAAACTGAGCAATTCGATCACAGCGCCATCTACTAAAGGAAAACAGGGTTGCCAAATACCATTCGTTGAAACACTGTTGCCACCCCATCTTATTCAACCACACTGACACTGAAACTTTCTGAATCTACCTCGTACGTATCTGAACGCGTAAAACAACAGATATTCAACTCATGATGATTCAAGCTGAGTAATTGGTAACAATTCGTGACCATGTTATGTAATTTTAACAGGAAGAAAGTTTGGCTAAAGAAGAGAATGCCGGAAGCACTTTGGGAAAACCCGTAAACGAATTAATATTATTTGCTCTCTTCGGTTTTCGCTTATTTAACACTGTGATAGAATCGAACCGAGGACGTTCTTGTTAAAATTACAGTAATCACAAGAGCACCTTCACGATTAGGTGTTTCTTAATTGGCCCCTTTGGACTTTATAGTGTAGCCTTAGGTCTTTTAGAATTCTGCGAAGGTCCTGAGTGGCCATTACGAAGAACATGGGAAGCTATTTGTTGAATACTTAAATTTGTGCGTTTTTTTTGTGTGACTTTTTCTTCCGCTGGGTGGTCCAGTGGATGATGTAGAGCTTTGGTTTATATAATGGAGTCATGGTAATGCATGTTCTTAGTAGAAGCATAGTTCATATTCGAACTCTCGTATGAAATTTGACTCCGACGTTACTTTAAGAGAGGTGAAATACGAGTTGAATTGTTGATTTATTATTTGGCGTATACTGGGAATTACTTTTGTTCTTCACTGTTTTACAGCCTTTAGAGAATCGGCTTCTTTGATGGTATTTGGGCAATTGTGACCACGGACAATTGTGATCACATTTGGAAAGGTATGGGTGATTTTAACTCCCACAGATGGTTTCGTGGTGTTTCTTGCATAAGCTGCCCATTGCGTTTCTACTAGAACGAAAGTATAACTGTTTTGTCTTAAGTACTATACTAATTGATGCAAGTTTTATGAACGTCATTTGTATCTTGAATTTCAGCATATTTACCATATTGAATATCGATTTGGTGGAATATTACTACTCAGGTTAGATTTGATTTGATTTAAGTCCACTATATGCACAGAAGGCTTATCGGGAATGGACCTACAGTTTAAAGTAGGATTCGAACCACTATGTGCTTCCACCGGGTATCGAACGCGGGATCCCTTGATTACAAGGCGATGACGTTACAGCTACGCCATCGGAGAGGCTTTACTCAGGTTACATATGAGCAAAATATTAGAGCTAGTGTTGCCCACGGGACGAGACGGGACAGGCTTTTAAAAATTCGAGACGAGACGAGATTGACCATGTGTCATGAGACAAACGAATATTTTCGAGACGAGACAGCATTTCCACGAGACGAGACAGGCCAAAGTCTCGTCTCGTGGGCAACACTAATTAGAGCCTATGTTTCTATCAAAGGTGGGGTGAGCAAGGGTGAGTTATAGCTCCCTTGAAATATGTGTACATGACCCTCGGCAAATAATCTACACAGTGGCTGCGATTGGGATCCAAAAGTTGGGGGAGCAAAGACAGTTTTCTTTCCCTTGGTAAATAAGGTTTAGCATAGTACAGGAGAAAAAGTCGCAAAAAGTGGGGGGGCGGGGTAACAGAATATTCTACATAATAATTCTTAATTTGTGAATAATTAGGTACGCATACTATACTAGAGAATGTAACTAAAATATTATTCATTTAGTATCATTCTTATTGTACACAATTTTACAGGAATTAGTGTACATGGATATACATCAAAATTAATAACTATCGAGAAAACTGACGAAAAGATACAATTCTTTAAAAGTTTCTTCAAGTAATTGTGGATTTGCAAAGGGACTCACCACTGTGTATCTGGTGGAAAATGTAACGCGTTTTCTCAATTCAGAATCGCAATTTCCATGGCGTGTCAAGCACAGGGGCTTTTTTGAAACTTAAACGGTGGGAAAGGGAACGTGGTCGGGTTTTTCCTGTCGCCTTGACATTCGAGTTGATATGTATTGTTAAATAGCAACGTGAGAAAAGTTCTGGGGCGAAATACCATTTAACTGAGTGTAACTAAGTCTTAATAGGTAGCTAATACGCAACAAGTTGTGTTGCTTAATAATTTCCCATCGTGTGGCAGTATGCGGTACGAGAATATTCATGTCTTGCATCCAACCATTTCAATATTACCATCATAAATGAACAGCAAGAACTGCATTTGCAATTTGATTCGTATTTTCGACATGTTTGAACTGCTAAATTTAACTTACAATTGGAAAAACATTATACCATCGATGTTATTTTGTCAAAATTAGTATCTTCAGTTCATCGCACTTTACTTCCAAATACACCGGAAATATGCACTCCTTGTGCTTTCATACTCTTGTAGTAAGTGCATAATTTTGAAACACGATTCACACTTTTTTTGGAACTATATAAAAGCTATTACACAGAGAAAAAAATACAATTAACCCCAAACAAACCATGAATTATTTTTCAGCATTGAGCAGCTAACCTATAAGAAGTTAATAGATGATAACAACGTATGGTTTATTCTTTTCAACTCATTTATGATGTACGTACCATCACTGGCGTACGCAGGGGGAGCTGATGGGGCTCTCCGAAATTAATCAAATCATAATTTTAAAATAAAAACCGTACTCGGGAAAAACCAATGTAGTAAATGCAAACCTGTCTTAAAATTACCCCAGATTACCATTTCTGTCCTTGGCCAGCTTTCGAAACGAATGTTACAGATGTGTGTTTCCCGCTCCCCCTAGAATGCAGCCCCATTTAAAAAAAATCTTCCTGAACTCTATTTTGCAGACTAACGAGGCTCTGGCGTCTGAACCCATGTCCAGTATAATCCTCTATGGGACTTGGTTGTGTGCTGTCCATATCTGTTTGTCATTGTCCCTTCATCAATTCATCTTATCACAATTCATCCTCATCTTCGCACCTAGTCAAAAGCAGTAGAAACGCAAAGTAAAATAAAGCAAATCATTAATTCGTTGTAAAAAGAATGCTGTGTATGCAGTGCGTATCATGCATGTAATGAATACAAAAGTTATAAGCAGGAAAAATGAACCCGTGCAGGTGGTTTGCTGGAAAATGTGTTTTAACATGTCTTCGAAAATCATGAAGCTGTGATTGTAGTAGCTGCAAGCAATTTTCAACACTCATGGTACATGTTTATTCCTAAATTAGGTAGCCTCCAATTCACAAAAATATCTTTATTTTTACATCATAGTAATATAAAAAATGACACTAGCTGCTTACGGGGTGCAAGGGGATGGCAATTGCCCGCAGATTTTTTCCATGGAGCGACAAGCATGTTACTCGGATAATAGTGTTGCCCCCTAAAAACACCACTTGAATTTGAATTTATCGCATTAATGTAAATTACTATCACTGAAATCAAGTGATACGTGTGAAATATATAATTTTAGGTTGACTTTCGATTTGTAAGGAGGAGGTGTGGCCATTCCTGACCCCCCTTCCAGACGTTTATGTCCCTACATTATTATACTTTCACCTAGAAATTTAGTGTAGAGGAATCTTATCGCCGTTATTAAACGATATTATACTATTATTGCGCCTCCCCAAACTTGGACGGTTCTGGGGGGGGGACAAACATTGAGATACAAGAAAGCAAGGCTAGTAGAATCTCAAGAGTAGCAGGACAAATATATACTCAAGATGGAATTTGTTTTCACGTCTTTCTTGCATTATTTCTTTCAGACGGCCAAGAGCACCTGCAGGGGGCACATAGGGGCAATTGCCCCCCCTGATATTAGTAGCTAGGGGCGGCGGGAGTTGGTCCTGGGCGCCGAAATGAAAAAAAAATTGTAAAAGAATGACATTGTGGCCCATGAAATTTTTTGTGCCATATTAAATCAATATTGTTTTCAGTTTGCAAAAATTTGGATCTAAAAATTTTCTTGCTTGCTTTGCTCGCAGTTTTTATTACTTTCTGTAATGCATTGTAATTTATCAGAGAGAGAGAGACGTTATAACTACCAAGTACTTCAGGCTCTTGCTGCTAAATAGTTTTGTCTTAAATGCATGAACACAATTATTGTTTGGAAAAGGAGCTTAGCACATTTCAGAGACAATTTATTTATTCATTATGGTGTCTCTATGTTGTTGCATTAGAGCATAGTGAGAAAAAATGATGTTTTTCTTTCCTGACTGAACTTTCATTAAGGCTTTGCCCCCCTCCCTAATCAGAGGGTCTGCGCACGCCTATGCGTGGAATATGCGCCTTCAAAAACATGTCTAAAGTTTTATATGTCAAATAAATTGCTTCCAACATTAGTCGTTTCACTGCCGGTAAAAGGGTCCCGGGTTCGAATCCTGGATGTTTCTGAGTGTACATTCATCAATTTCATCACATCATCAGTCATCCTCATCTTCGCAAATAGGCAAAGGTGGCATAGCCTAAAAGCGAAGTAAAATAAAGCAAATAAATCAATCTGAACAAATGTAGTCACCGGGAATATAAATAGGATACTGAAACACTTGGCTTTCCTCTATGGTGTTGTGTGTGTTGCATAACTCTACTGCGATGAGTGGATTTTAAAAGCAAGTTAGGCAACACACACAACGCCATAGAGGAAAGCCAGTATTTCAGCATCCAAGTGTCCAATTGATATTGCCGGTGACTGTACGCTCTAAAAGAATTTGGTTTGTTTACGCCTGTTTAAACAAATATTTGATTAGCAGAAACTATTTTTTGGTTACTACATACATACAAAAATCTTTTTGTGTCTGCAATGGAGCCTGCGAAGAACTTACCCTCTCGAGAACACCGAACTTGCTAAACGAGATCCAGGATGGGAGAAACCTGCTCGCCATCTTGACCAACGGCTCCTCGTATCCCCACATCAGTTCCTGCGAGCCCAGCTGAATAAATGGCTGGGTCCTGTGGAACTGGAGTAAAGTGCTGAAGGCCACTTTTAGAAAGCGGGAAGAATCTTGCAATAGCGCTGAGGTACCCTGAAAACATAAAAGAAATTATTATTATGTTATTATCAGGTTATTATGCACAAAGTTTAAAAGAAATTACCATGACCAACATTACTCTGAATGGTTAACACAGTTGAATATGTTTACCTTAGAAGAGAGAAGAAAAATGAAAAGGATAAATTTTGTGCAGAAGATCTTAACTTTCCAAATTAACAGTGAATATTTTTTGAGTAATATATCTTACAAAATTCTCAGATATTCCCATAGGTATATATCAATTCTTACATGTTCAAATAAGGTCAAAGGTTTAGTAACTGATCTTGTTGAAACCTGCAATTTGAATTTATGATGATCTATGATGATGTATAAAATAGTAGGATCCACTGAATTATTTTATAATTATGTATTCAATTCTGTAATTTTGTGTAACCAATTTTGACATAATGATTATTATTATTATTTATCTTAATAGGGTTACAATTAGGTCATATTAGTTCAGTCAAATTAGAATTCAATCTAGACATTCAAAAAAATGAAACGTAACTTACTGGAACATGTAGTACTACTTGTGTTGTATTTGCCACAAAAGTCCCAAAGACTTACCTAATAATTATAATTATTAGGTAATTTATGCTAACACACATTAAAACAAGTATGAAAAAACGAATTTTCTCCAGTAATTGTTAATATATCTCAGAAAACGTGTAGACTATATGTAACATACATTATTCTACAAATTGTCCTATTGATTCCCTTTAATTTGGTGCAAAAACGAAGTTTCTAGCTCTAAGGTGTGAGGAGTTATACGCCTTTAAAGATTACACTACAGATTCTGACGGCGGACATAATCATGACGTCATTTCTCCGAAACCCACAACGGGACTATTTGGAACTTTTTTGACAAATACAACACAAGTAGTAATACATGTTCCAGTAAGTTTTAGTACATGTTCCAGTAAGTTTCGTTTCACTTTTTGAATGTGCAACTTTATCTCCAAACATGACTAAATTGACTGTTCTGATTTACAAGTATTTTCTTTAAGAAATGTTAGAGCAAATAATGACAAATAGGTACAAAATTATAAATATCAATACGCCCTTTTTAAGTTAATATTTCATTTTTCCAAGTTTTTCAGATAAACAGATTCACTTGTGAGTTCATAGAGAATATCAAGTCTCACATGACACCTCCATTTTATACAACAGAACAGAGATAATGGCGACAGAGGGGGGAAAGACGCGACAAGTGAAAGCTTCAGCTCGCTGTGGCTCTCCGCTCGGCAGCTATATTGCAACTTGCACTTTCCGGAGGCAACGTTTATTGAATAAACAACTAAACACAATGCTATTTGAACATTTTTATCCATAACACTGTATTAGAAAAAAATGTAAGAGAAATCATATGCCACATTATCCATTTAACTAGTAAATAGGTGTAAAACATTATGAGGTTTGGTTGGCTTCTGCCTCCTGCTTCCGTATCGTGCACATACGCCACAGAGCGCGGTATTTGACGTTCGAACTGACACCTGGCGGGAAAAGTGGCAACTGCACTACTCGGCAGCCATTCTATTCGGACAGCTTCGATGACACAGAAAATAAACGTGGAACCACTTAACGGGGCGCATACAGATTCGGCCACGGGCATTGGCGTACGCAGGGGGAGCTGATGGGATTACAGTCCCACCTGAAACTGAGAATAAGAAACATTTCCAAATGAAAGCAGTAAAGGACTCAAAAAAAACAAAAGTGTGGTAAACTTGAACTCTCCTTCAAATAACCTACGATTACCATTTTTGTCCTTGAACAACTTTTAAAACGAAGTCTAAAAACTGTAAAATTCTCTTACAATTCCAGCTCCCTCCGAAAAAAAAATCCTGCCTACGCTAGTGTACACGGCTTTGTAAAGCAAAATGCAAAACTGGGAACCATTCCTCTAACCAATTAACACTGAAGCGAGCGTCCCATGTGGTATAAAGTTTAATGAGAATTTCCGACCACTTTATGCATAAAAATATTTACGATCTGAATCCAGTGCACAATTTTACAACAAGTATCATGCCTAATTGTTGCCTTCCGTAAGGAGATGAATAATTGTAGTATTTGTCTGTTACGTAATCTGTTACGTAACACGGCAACAACAAAAGAAGATACACATGCATTTTAGATGTGAAACTGTGCGAACATGCTTCACCGCGCATTAGTGTGCGGAATTAATTGCACATTTCTTTGAATTTAAAGAATGGGAGATTATAGAGTAGAGGTTATCGGAATATTCTAGACTTACACTGAAGTTTCATTTACACGAGAACAGTGTGAGAATTTATTATAACCTTGTCTGTAAATACTAACACGTGCGAGAGAGCACGTGTTGAAATTCACTTGATTTACTCTCCCACGTTTAAAATGATTATTTTTCTAGTTTTTGTATTTATACAGCTACATTGGTCGCCACACAAAACGGATACATTTAGAAGTTACTGTTTCTTATTTGGCTTATTTTACTTCGCTTTTCTGTCACTTTTGGCTAATCGCGGAGATGAGTGATGATATGATGAAATTGATGAAAGGTCGGTCACTCGCAAAGAACACCCATGCCCAGTCCGGGATTCGAACCTGGAACACCTGGCGTCGTAGCGTGCTGTGCTAACCACTCCTCCACAGCTGCCGGCTAGATGTTACTGTACAATTGACAACATTCTATCCTTAAAATTTGTCTGCCTGTTAATTTACAAAAAGGGGCGCAACCTTTTTCTAAATTCAAATTTGAAAATTTTATCATGTATAAAGAGAGATAATACGTAACTATGAATTAAGTTGCATGCAACATAAGTATATTTTCAATAAAGAAATCAATAAAATTAAACGTGTCTATCTGGGTGTAACAACATCGCGAGGCCACCCCCTATGTCAATTACGGTCATAACTTTGAGTAGCGTCGGATGCTAAGTTAAGATTTTTGTACTTTTACCACATCGAATGTCTCATTTTTTCATTCTGTAGC
This sequence comes from Lepisma saccharinum, assembly GCF_977018435.1. Lineage (NCBI taxonomy): Eukaryota > Metazoa > Arthropoda > Insecta > Zygentoma > Lepismatidae > Lepisma > Lepisma saccharinum. The sequence continues at coordinate 106,160,002 of NC_139232.1, forward strand.
CCTCTTCAAAGCAAATTTTCTCCACTGTAGGCCCCTTTGCAGATGGAGGCTGGGGCCGCAGCCTTCCGAAGTCCCTAAACTGGGCCTAACATTGTTACTGCTAATAATGACAATGATAATGACAGCGTTCATCCTGCAATCGAAGATTCTAACTTACCAACATGGCAATATTTGGAACCACAAGTTTGTCATCTAGATTTCCCGTTGAGAGTTCTGGTAAGAAGGTGAATTTCTTGGTTGGGTTGTACGTCATTGTTCCGTTATCGTTGAATGTTATGTTCACGTTTTCTGCATCCTCCCTAGAGGGGAAAGCAAAAATAACAGTTTATTAAAACTTACTATAATGTTTTCTTTAGACCATTACAGGGAGAAATGAAATTATTTCAAGTAAAACAATAATAGCTTACTTCGTTCGGTTTTTTTGCACCAATAGCAACTGTTGGGATCGGGAGCTTATTAATTGATAATTATGATTAATAATTATTTTTACGTAGAATAATTACCCTACTAAAAGTTTTTACAACATTACATCATAATTCACAGTTTTCCTTTTTCTGAACTCTACTAAAACAAACAAAAAAACATTTTAAGGGAGTACTGGGGTTCTGAAGATGTACACAGGCCAAGGCAAGTTACCATTCCCTAACATCATTAGAAATAGTCCAAAATAGTCCAAAATATTGAAGAAACATAGCAAACCCATGCCAAGTTACAGAGATTACAAAATAACAACAATAACTTTCTATTCATCCAACGGGAAAAGATGTATCAAGTCCCTGCCCCCCTCTAAGCGCATACAACGCCGCCCTAGCACATTCTTCAAAATAAACAAGCTGTTCCAGAATTACCAAAGTCATTTAAATATAAAAACGTGTTAAATTTAAAGAAGTTGCATACAGTGACACATTTACTGTTTCTGTTCTCAATTTCAAGGTAAAATTGAAACAGCAATATCATTTCCTGAAACTGAATCACCACATCACATGAGACATTTTCCAAGCAATAGTAATCTGCACGGTTTAATTTCTGATAAATACAACATACACTGCACCATACCATACACGGAAGGTACCGTGTGAAACGAAAAAGCCCTTTCTCTTAACAGTATGCATATATTCTAAACCGTACACATATATCATGTAGGCCTATGTCTTAACGTCTGTGTTTGTATGAGTTACCTGTAAACGTAGGGACCAACCTCCTGTAATTTGATTTTCGCCGTCCCTCCAATGTACTGATCAGGATTAGTCACGTTGAAGATATAGACCTTATGCAACAAGACAACGGGTGGTTTTTTCCACAGTTGAAACACTTCATTTCCGGGCACCAGATTTACATGCTGAAACGAAGAAAGAAAATAATGTCGTTACTTTTAGTATATCTGAAGATGTAATTGATCATATCAGTTTATGGAGAAATATAATTATAATTATAATATGGCGGTAATGTTACCTATTCAATTTTTCTGTAAGGCTTCAATTTGCACTTAGAAACAACAATTATACAATCGAGGCATTTTGGTATAATATCATTACACATTATACATCAGACACGACAAACAGTCGTGTATATAGTAGAAAGTTAATTCTTCTTCCCAAATTAAATGTGGCTTAGTTAACCTATATTTAGAAGTTTCTACACGCCTATTTTAAAGTAGGCTACATGTATTTGATTTACCAGAACGTATTACTTTAGGAAGATCTTTCTTAAAATCACAGCTAGGGCATATTACTTGACTGTAAAATTATTTTATTAATTTCTCAATGTGTGTGGGTATTTTTTTGCTTTCAGTAATAACGTCAATTGTCAGTGGGAGGACAAAAGTATTAAAATGGAAATAAAAATTATATTTGTAAATTATAACCTTTACAATCTGTCCCAGGAGTCTGTAGTACAAGGTCGCACATAACAGTAGAGAAGGGGTAAAAACGAGTGGGCGGAGCGTGTACCCTGTCGTCCTATTTGCGAACACATTTTTCTACCTTTGGAGCTACAACTTTCTCTCACACTTTCTGGGTGTTCTTAACGGAAATGTAAAAGAACTCTGTTCCAGCCATGATACTGGTCACTGACATATAGGTGACTGTTGGTTTAAAAGTTGCAGTTCAGATTTATGCTTGTCAGTTAGAACAGAAGTGCGTCATGATTAAAGTCGTCGCACTGAAATACTTTAATGATAAAAAGGTTCTCTACGGCCCAGAATCCATTTACGCTTTCTGATTTTCTCTCTCGGACCGGAATTGAATTTATTTACAATTCCTGAACCTTTAACAAGCCTGGGCAATGTTCTTAATAAATTTAGGAATATCATATCTCTATCTCCTCATATTTGTTAGCGCTCCTCGGTATCTTTTCATCCAACAGAGCATTTCTTCTTCCGATATACACCTTCCAGGTTCATCTCCATCCTAAGAATTATGTCATTCGACTTTTCTGCCTCAGCCTTGAAGATTTTTGTTACGCCTGCTACTCTACCAAACTCGATGTTGATTTCATGGTTCCATCCATCCACTGCAATGTTAATGCGGTACCTCCTGTTGAAGCAGATCCACATCTCTTGTGACAAGGGGTTTTCGAACAAGGCACAAACAAGACTGTCTCTATTATCTTCATTTTCAAAATACTGCATTAGCAAGACATTAACACATGAATCAATGTTAGATTGATTGATTGAATTAAAAATTTTGGGTGCGTCGGCACTTAAGGCCATTTTGCACCCTTCCATGTGTACGGGGAAATATCTCCTTATCTAAAGAACCAAGGTTAGATTACGTAGATAAACGGAAAGGGTGAAATGACGGGCGTTTTAGTTACATGTTGGTTGGTTGGTTAGTTGATTTGGAGTTTTAAGTCCACTTTATGCACAGATAAGATAATCGGCACTGGAACTACAGTTTAAAGTGGGATCCGAACCACTATGTGCCTCCACCGGATATCGAACCCGGGACCTCTAATTACAAGGCGACGAAGCTACCACTGCGCCATCGGGAAGGTCTTTTAGTTACATGTGTTTGGAATTAGAACATGGAATACTTTTTTTACTTTTGGCAATTAGGATACAACCGCGCATATCGTATCAGAAACCACAAACCGGTTTCCGCCTGGAATCGTAAATAAAAGAAAATCATTTTTACTAGCATCATTACTATGGCGACGTGCAACTTTGTTGAAAGTATATAATCAAGTATTATCACTATTTTCCACTTAGCACACACGCATACCACTACTAATGCGTTGAGATGCATTATTATGTACGTACCAAACCTTTCATTATGTATAATAATTCCCTTTTACCTACACGTTGTTATTCTGATTTTTCAAAATGACTGAATTTCATCATTATTTGTGTAATATTAAATGTCGAGGTCTATGAATGCAGTTAGGAAAATTCTTAATCTGAAAGACTGCTATGAACATTCGTTTTGAAAGTTGTTCAAAGGCAAAATTGTAATCGGGGGTTATTTCAAGGGCGCTCTACACTTACCACTTAGGTTTTTCCAGAGTTCTTTCCTGCATTTATTACAAACATTTTTATTTTCTCAAAATTTCTGGAGGGAGCTGTAGCACCTTCAACTCCACCCCCTTGCGTACAGCAGTGCATCCGAAATATACACATTGTAAAAAAAAATATATATCAACGATGTCCTTGATATTATTCTGCGCAATATTTTTTTATTTTTCTTACTACTGGCAATGATGAAGAACCATTGTTAGATACGCAGAAAGATCTTTGCTGACGCATTGAGAATAATTCTGACCTTGAATTTTGGGCGCTGATGGAGGTAAACATGACCTCTCCCAAGACAATGCATATTTCGTGCAGAAGGTTCGAGACAAAGAGAACAAGGGGTTTATCTGACCAACAGGTGGCAGCTTCATGTCCTCTGCAACATACGTCATCGGGCAGGTTAACCAATGGGTTGTCTTGAAGCATGTGCTTTCAGGGCGGTCCGCGTTCGCAACCTTACATCGCTCAGTTGTTCCTCGCTTGGCCTCGACCTTTTTTTCAGCTTTTCAATTAATTTTTGTCGTGTCATTTTTGGGTATTAAGGTTTCGAAGGTGCACGTGGTCTGTTCAGGAATAGCCAGTGGATTTTTCCACACAGGAAGAGCACGCGTTGCTTATTCATGGTTGTTTATCTCGATAATTACGCTTTTTGGAGGCTACCCGAGAGATGTTATTTAAGAACGCACTGTCCTTGTATAATTCATGCCCCGGAGTGGATTTTTTTATAGTGACGTCAATACGAGATGTGCTAGGAAAGGTCAGTAACAGGACTTACTGTTCCGGTAGATGAGTTCCGCTGCGTCCTTCAGAGTTAGTAACAATGTCATGAACAAAAAGATGGTTTTTTCTAAAGCTTACTTTATGCATGTAGGCTAATCAGGATTTGTCTTGGGGTAGAATCTCTACAGAGTTACCCTCAACAAGAAGTAAATTCTGAATTACTTCATTGCATGTCGATGGCCTAGTGGGAAAGATTGGATTAAAGGTTGAGTCGCATTTCTCAGTTCAGGACCGGACAGATTCCCTGATCGTGCCCGGATGAGTTGTGTAAATTCGGCGTAAATAAATAACCTTCGATTGTACAACAGATAGAAAGCTAAACCTACTTAATAAGTCTTTAAGGGCTGGACCCTCTGAACCCCATCGGAATACGTCATTTCCCCGCTGGTGACGCCACTGCTTGTGGCTTTCATTCCCCTGAAGCTTGATTGATTTGCTTCATTTTACTTTGCTTTTTTTGTACCACTTTTGGCTAATTTGCGAAGATGGGGATGAATGATGATGTGATGAAATTGATGAATACACACTCACAAACATCCATGCCCAGGCCGAGATTCGAACCCGGGACCCCTGGCATTTCCCTGAAGCAAATAAAATAATAGATTGAGATTAAATAAAACAAAACAACCGCTTGGTTGTTCGTGAGACGTTCAATTCCCATCATATGCTATGAGTTCAATAACGCCTGCCACAGAGAATTCATTCTCTATGTGGGAATCGTGTAAATGTTAATAATAAAAACAGTGCATTTTCCCACCGTCCTTATATTAATATGCGGAAACTAAAATCTGCACAAGAGCAAATTTAATATATACGAAAACATGTTTTATGCACTTTTTTGTGCGTTTCAAAGGCGGTACAGCGAGTTGTAAGTTTTTTTTTTAAGCTCACATTGTGAACTATGCACGCGAAATTCTTTTTCCTTACCTTGCGAGCTAATCAGAAGTAATAGTCACGAACATGGAGTTGCCTCGGTGGTCGAGTGGTTAGCGTTAGGGACGAAAAGGGGCCATAGGCTCGAAAAATAATTTGTTTGAATTAACAGAGCACGTTTGGTTAAGCTTTTAGGTAACAATAACCAAAATAATTTGATAACCTTCATTAAATTTGCAGAGAAAAAGCTTCTTAGTTTCTCAAAATTAAATATTTGTTTAAATATATGCGAAACAAATTATTGTTCACCAGGGTTGGACTTATAAAGTAGGAGCCGCACTACTATATGCCTCCACTGAGTATCGAACATGGGACTCCATAATAAAAGAGTCCAGGATTCGTTAACTAGTGGAGGCACATAGTGGTTCAAATCTCACTTTAAAATGTAGATCCATTGCCGATTATCCTAACTGTGCATAAAGTGGACTTAAAAGAAAAAGTCAGACTACCACTGCGCCATCGGAAACGCCCGCTGCGAGCTGGTATCGAGATGAGAGAAGGGCCTGCATAGTTTTCGTTTCTGAAAACAAACAAACAATATGTTTTTGCACATTATATTAACATTACAGCCATTTCTTTCGTGGACTGCCTTTTTGATGTTCCTATTGCAACTAGCATTGGGGTGACGCGAAATTCTGAAGTAAACTTACATTCAACACTATCGAGGTGAAATTTTCGATTAGTCAAGTGTCGAAGGAAATTACCACAACAATAATATTAATATCCTTTTCTTTCGCGTTTCTATCTTACTAAATTACAGTCAAGTTTATGGTTGAATTAGTCCCCGCGCCAGACATCCATAAAAACGATGTAAATCACGAGTTAGAAAGGATGCTAGATGCTACTTCCTGGAAGACCTTACACTAATTTCTTCTAAGAAACGTCGAAAAGACAAAGAGGTCCCAACCTTGGCTGACTTCGTAAACAAAGAAACAGAGGAAGAAGTAAATACAGAACGAAAGAAGAAAAAGAGAATTAGCGCAAAAAAGATATAGGGAAGGGAAATATAAAAATTAGGTAAGAAAGAGAGCGAGGAGAAGACAGTAACAGAGAAAGGGTGAAAAACAGAAGAGGAAGGAAGAAGAAAGGGACAAAGAAGATAAAAAGAGAGAGAACCAACATGGGCCTCTCAGATGAGACAATGCTGTCGCCTTGCAGTCAAGTGGTCACGGATTCGATCTCGAGAGGAGGCACATTGCACGGTGGTTCGGATCCCACTTTAAAATTCATGTCCGGTCCCGATTAGCCTTTGTTAACATAACGTCAACTTGAAAGAAACTGAAAATGTTAGTCATGGCCATCAAAGTAGAACCCACTTTGACCCCGCCCGAAAATGTATTAATTTGCTTAAAGATGTTTTTTTTTTCAAAAAATAACATTTAATGTGGTCTGATATATAGGTGCATGAATGATTTACTTTAGTTTGTCTATTGTGAATGGTATATGAAGGGTTTTCTTTTTTGTGTGCGAGCTATACCATGGATTAATGTATGCGAACATGGTTGATTGCAAGCATGGGCGTGGGGCCTATCTTTTGGAGGAAGGGGCACAACACAATCGAAAGGTTTTCCATACCATAAAAATAACGGTTACATTTGCATGCAATATTAATTGAACATTATCCATTGTCTAGCGCTTTAAACTATACTTATTCTAACACTAAGTTAATAATATCCAATTTAATATTGCATGCTAATGTAAAACCATTGTCACTAATATTCAGAGCAGTCATGAGGTAAAGTTCCCCGTGCATATAGCACCGTGCTATGAAGGAACATTTTAGGGGATGAAGGGGTAGGGTCCTACACATTCTCGATCTCGATCAATTTGGATGTGAGCAGCACCACGTTCCGTTTGCAGTCATAAGAATCGCCCTTACCCTCTCCAAGTTAACTTGCGCCTACGAGTATAAGACAAGCCATGAGCCTTAATCTTTGCCAAGCAAAAGAAGAGTTTAAAAAACTCATCTGGGAATGTCAATACGTGTAGCTTCAACTGATAATTTATAGAGACTATGATAATGGCACTTAGGTGGAAAGAGCCGTCGAATCATTGAACCTCTGGTGTCGATAATCTCCTCGCTTGTTTATTTTTGAACCATGGATGTCGAAACTCCCTTACCGCTAACTCTTTGGCTTGTCTAAGGCTCAAAGCCTTGTGAAGTTCATTTGGTAGTCATTCGAGCTAGCTTAACCGCCCATAACCTTCGCTAACACGAAGACCGTTCGGGCATCCTACCGGCTATATAACCCTTGCATCGAACAGCAAGCCAAAAGGTCCGCAGGCTAAAAACCAACAACTTTTTCTCATTTTTTTCTCTTCCTGTCTTCGGGCACGATGGGAAAACCTACCGTCTAGGTCATCTCGCATTGACGTCAATGCTGACCCCATCGGAGGAACCATCTTCTTTTGCACCGAGAACATGCTTAGCTGGTTCATTAATCATGTAATGTGCTCACTTTTTTCAAGTGTTGCTTCCGTGGTTGTTTTTTCTGCTGCTAAAATAGCCTGGGTGTAGAGGCGCAGTTGGTGGCAGAAGTCAGGCATTGTTACGTAGCATTGGCCTTGCATCGTTGTCAATGACCTTAAACCAAAATAAATGCAATTTGTGGAGAGGAGTTGTTGGTGCGTATATTCAGCTCTGGTCCCATAAATCCATGAGCAATTTTTAGCTCTTTGTTGTCGTGCGAAGTTCTTCCGCGTCGTAATTAAACCTTTTCAAGCGTTTCTTACGCAACGGCTGCTGGGAAATATCATTGTTTAAGTCTTGACAGCGAGGTGGTCATAAAGCGTATGGACCCTAATACACATTTTTTTAGAACACGTTTTTAACACATTATAGTGTATATTTTAGCCTTTTTAGTGCGTATAAATCCGTCCCCTATTATATACGTGTATGGTAAGGTGGCCATATTTTTAAAACAACATATTTTTCTGAAGGAAAAACTGGACGGCAAAATGTACACATTTTAATATAAAAACTATTTCGTCATAAATACTTATGTTTGAGAACTAAATAAATAAATACTGTATAAATAACTTACACAATATGTTGATGTGCTCTGCACCTCAACCAAGCAGTCCTTTAGAATTAGCCCCGTGGTGGAGTGGTTAGCACATCGCGCTACGACGCCAGGGGTCCCGGGTTCGAATCCTGGCCTGGGCATGGATATTTGTGAGTGTCCATTTATCAATTTCATCATTCATCCCCATCTTCGCAAATTAGCCAAAAGTGATACAAAAAACGAAGTAAAATAAAGCAAATCAAACCTTTAGAATTAGAAGTCATGCATTGATATTTTGCCGACGAATGGATTTTCTTTAGTACAAATAACATTTTGTAAAAGTTTACACAAGTTCATAGTAATAGTAGAGAAGATGTATTATTGCAATAATTCTATGCCGATTTGTTATTGTCCCATTTTATGCTCATAAAAATTCGGGACAGAGGCTCAAAAAAAGGGTCTGTCCCTGATAATACGGGACGTCTGGTCACTTTATCCTTTTGGTAATTTACAGATTTACCAAAAAGAGAAAACACTCTGGAATCGTCGTTGAAGTACATCGTCACTACAGCGTTGTCCGTTGAACTGTAGAAACTGTGGGCTGTCACTGCGAGTCGGGGTGTCGCCACGTTCAACACACATCTTTACTCTGTTGAATAAAAATTGGTATAAAATCGGTTTCGTAATGTGAAATTATCAATGATGATGGATTTTAAAAGCAGCAGCAAAGAGCTTCAAGACAAGACCTATGTCATATTTGTAGGACTAGTACCCATAACAAAGTTGATAAGAACTTCTTTTTTACCAATTTTAGAAATCTAAAAATTAAGAATTTTGTTTAAAACCTTTCTACCTGCACCGTACTAAAATTACACCACGATCGAACCACCAGGTTGTCTTTTTATATAATTTCCAAGAGAGCGCTCGTTTGCAAAACTAAGGGGAAAACTTTACACAGCGAAAAAGCAGAGATGTAATATTAAATAGTGTTGAATTTTAGTCAACGATTCAAGGGTGGGAAGGTCTACAAGGGGTCACAATCGAAGCGAGAGGAGCAAACAAATGACTGTCCACTTTAGTTTGCGTGTTTGCCGTCGATTTTCGATTTTAATAGGCTCTGGTATATCAAATTCAAACTCATAAGCAACAATGTAACTTGCTTTCCAGGAGAGAAACCTCGGAAAGAAGTCACTGACACAGATGATGAAGCAATTTCTTCCGCGTGTGGTTTTATCTGGTTTATAGAATGTTTTTTTTTCTGTTTTTTTTTTTTTGTTTATGGTAGTTGTAACTTTAAAAAATTATCAGAGATGGGCAGATTCTTGTTTACCTTCAATGGAATGTTTTGTGTCATAAATGACTAATGGCTATTTCGGCTAATAAGTCGACAAACAAAGGATATGAAACAAAGAAACGAACAAGGAAAACAAAATTCGCGAAATGTATTCACGAATTCTGAACCATGAATTTCAATAGAGTGTGGTTCGAATATATATCCTTCGGCTGTTCAGAATATTTGATCTTTTTTTTTCCAAGTCCGGCCTTGGTTCACTGTTGTAAAGAAACGCCCGTAGAATATTCGAAGTTAACGGACACAAACATATTTTTTCGTGTGTAGGAAAAAATGGTGTAAAAGCAATGGCGGCTGGCAGCTAGTATGATGGATAGTGCCAACGTGATCCAGAAATCGAAAAATTTTCTGTAGTATATGTCATAGAAATCTAATGAAAGAGGTAATTTTAATGCCGACAAAAAATCAGAGTTCCTAAGATTGGTTTAGTTTACTTCGCATTTGTACTACTTTTGGCTAATCGCTAAGATAAGGATGAGTGAACACTCACAAAGAGCACCAATGCCCATGCCGGGATTCGAACCCGTGATCCCGGGCGTCGTAGCATGCTGTGCACGGAGGTCGGCCAGGAGTTCTAGGAAATAAATGCGACTATTCAAATTTCGACGCCTGTTACCTTTACCACTTTTATTTTTAATGGAATTGATGTTTAAATCTGGCGTGGGACGACCAAGTTGTTTAACTTTTAATTTAATATCGTATAGTACCTTGGAAAACGGTGTATGTAATAATGCTCTGATCTGACTCATCTTTACTAACTCCCCTTCCTTTCACACACCATCGGACACTTTCACTTCACTAAAAAGAAAAACACTGAACAATTAGAGACACCGAGTCGATCACGGTATTCTCGCCTTGCTTTGTTTATCATTTGCAACCCCAGCACGGCAGACGGTACATCAACAATCGGTGTTACTAACAACTGAAATATGATTATCTGCTAAATGAACTGTAGATCTACAATTTTTAGAATTCAATGCAAGAAATTGAATTATATCTCCAAGTGAAATTCTTATACTGATAGATTTCCGTGTGATTTTTTACAAATATTACAGTAAAAATCCCCTGGTGATGCGAATTCCCTTTGATATTTAGGCAATTCTTTTGTACAGAAAATGTCTTCAATGTTGTCAACGTCAGTTGCAACACATGAGTGTCTGTGTGCATGAGAGCAAGGGATATATCTTTTCTTAAGGAAGAAATCGATAACAAAAAAGTCTGGGTGGCTCTTTAGACGCATCTAAATGGTTATACAAATTTGGGGAAGATATTACGCTCGTTCTTGCCAAGTATGCAGGAAAGTATTTCTCGCGAATTACTTCTCCAACGAGTATTACAAATCGGTCAGGATTAGTCACTTCTCTATGAAGTTTGCAACTATGTCAACACAATGCGAAAGCTCTCGCGTCGTGCCAGCCGAAAATGGGCACGGCTGGTTGTCTCATGGCTACCACCTCCTTGCCCGTTTCCTGCGGAGACTTTTTCATGTCTCCGCGCATGCCTCTGCGCAAAGGCCACACTATGCAAGTGAGAGAACAGCTGGGGATGTGGCGCAGGAATTGAGGCGGCTGTAAATTCGAACGCTTACGAGATTCGGATCTCCTTGTTCGTAAATGTATTAAATTTACTACATTTTGGCGAAACAAGTGCTTCTTTTGAGGATATAACCATGGTACGGCGGCTCTCCCCTTAGAGCCGCCGCTATGTAATAGTATCATTAAGAACTCTCCTGTTCTAAATATGCTCTAACAAAGAAATGTCAACGTCCTCATTAGAAAAAAAATAAGAAAGAAAATAGCTGAGGAAATATTTTTAATGAGAAAAAATTCAGAAATTTCTTTTTAGAACATGAGATGCCAGTTTCTTTTTTTTACCATTAAATAATATTTTAGAAAGTTGAATTTCGAAAATTATTTTTTTAAAAAATTTATCCTCTGAAAAAAAAATATATAATTAAATTGAACTATCATCAATATATTATGCCAAGACCGTAAGTAAAGAATTTTAGTTGTTTAGAAAAGTTTTATTAAAAGTCTTTCCAGTGTTATTACACTTACAGGTATTTGGTTAAAAAGTAATTGAGAGATGAGGATGAGTGATGATGCGATGACATTGATGAAGGGACACGAACAGTCATGCCCAGAACGGGATTGAAACCCGGGACCTATATACGCACTCTGTGCGGATCACTCAGCCACGGATGCCGACAACTTTATAACAAACATCATGAAGTAACTGTTGATAGCGTTGCAAGAAAGTAACTCTGTTACTTTCACCTACTTACTTTTAAAAGTAGCTACTTACAGTTAGAATTCCTAAAGAAAGTAACTGTTACTTGTAAGTGCGTGAGATAAATCCAATCTTAATCATCTTTGCTTATTTACTTCCGGTTCATTGTCAACACTGTCCTTCCGCCTTGGACCTCGGGGAAGGTCTCTTGCCAAGCCAGACGGGTCAAATGTCATTTTGAACGTAACAGGAACGTGATGACGTAACAGACTACCCAACAGTTACGTATCAGACAAATGAGACGACATACGAGTTTTAATCTTGCGGAAATTCATTGAGATTTCGAAGGATACAAAACCCAATTATGCAAGTTGCTAAAAAAAAAGGACATGAGAATATGACGTTTGTGTTTTGTTTCATGTGTAAGAGGTGGGATCGACAAATGGCCTTGAACAGGTCATTTTTTTTTTTGCATCTCTGTTTTTTAACCTTCCTTCCGTATTCGACTCAGGGATTCTTGCGAAATGGTATTTTTTTCTCTTAACCCTTTAGTATTTCACATTAATTGGCGTCTAAGCTGTGTATTTTCGTGGGAAGAAGAAATGCACTTCGTTGGCTCGTTTAATGAAAGTCGCTTCTTCGTAGCATTAGACTAATCACAACGAGGAAGTAGAGATGGCACCAGATACGTATCTGAAATTATATTTCTGGGGGGGGGGGTGGTCGAACCTTGCTATGTCTCAGAATAGTAATATAGTATAATAATAATCATAATAATAATGTTTAAATTGAAATAAGCATATTATAATTAAGTTAATTTAAAATAATATTAATTAAAACATATAAGTTAATATTGTATTGCTATCATTACATCGAATAGTTAAAGAGGCGGTACAAGAAAAGAATACAGATAAAACACGTATTCATTATCTAGCCTAGGTATAGTTAAGATAATCAAAATTTGTATAAAAACAACTGCCCTGGCAAGGAAATTAATGTCAAATATCAAATACATAAAGAATTTAATATTTATTGAATAACGAAAACGCATGTTAGATCGGTTGACGAAAAGTAAAGTTCCTGATTAATATTTTATTCACATTATTATAAATAGTAGTTTGCATAAATTTTCCTTGATACTGTCATTCAAAGTCGTATGATCAAAATAGCTATAATCCTTGCCTTCCAATAAGTACGGCGGGAATAAATAACAATAAATAAGAACAATAAATTATTTAATTTTAGTATTTGGTAACTCTTTCGGGGAAGGGGTTCGGAGCCACCCTCGTCTAAATACGTCCTTGGCTCGCACCGAGGAAGGCCTTGGTCTCGTCTCGTCTCGCTCACACGGATCAAGTGATCTTGAAAACGACATTTTTGTCATTTCAAAGATGGCACCTTCTCCACACACTTGCACCAGCGAAGAGCAGTTGTTTCTTGCCCTCTCTAAGCCTAAAACTTATCGAAGTTCTCCGGCAAATGAAAATTCAATGTCTCTATGCTCACCACACCACCAAGTTTACGAACGGAGGAGGAAGTTCTACAATGGCCTCAGTTCGCAGGCAGATGGGTGGAATAACCTTCGTAGTGGCTCATAAGTGACTGACAACACGTGCGTTACTAAAATTATACTTCTTGAAGTACACAAACACTAAATCAGACTTTAAAATATAGGTAGATCAGCAAAGGAGCCATGCTAAAATGCAGCAAACGTGAGCAACATCTCGTGCAGAAATTTACGTATTGGTAGAAGACAAGCTTTTCACTTGACTCTCCCTCGAAGAAACTTGATTGATTTTGTGTTTTAAGTCCACTTTATGCACAGTAAGGCTAATCGGGACTGGACCTACAGTTTAAAATGGGACCCGAAACACTATGAGTCCCCGCTGGGTATCGAACTCGAGACCCCTTGATTACAAGGCGGCGACATTACCACTACGCCATCGGGGAGGCCTTCCCTCGAAGATACTGTTCGACTTGGTCAAAACATTTCAGTTTTGGGATCAGTATTTCTCTTATGCAGAGGGATCTCATGGGCGGAGTTTGAGCTTTTGCTTTGGGAAGGCCAGATTCTGGGAGAAGCATATGATATACCTGAGAGTTATTGAATATCCCCTACTTTATAAGGGGTTCGGAGGCCTACCCCTGGAAATTAAAAAAACTAAAACTTAAAACACTTAGTTTTAGGCCTTTTAGATTTGAAAATGTTAAATTTCCTCGCTTAAGTAAACAAATATTAATTAGCATATTGGATGTCAGTTTTAAAAAGTAAAACAGTACGATTTTTGCATTTTGCATTTCATTAAATTTTTATTCATACAATACTCGTATTACTTTTAAAAAGTTACGGTACAATAGTAAGCTTCAGGAATTTTAGAAAAATTAAATTGAAAAGTTCTTTTGATGCCTCAGCAGTAACTGTTGACTCAACGCAAAGTCATTTTACGTTTGTCTTTCTTCAAACTGTACACATCAATCAAATCGTCTAAGACCCGCTATTGCGGCGCAATTACCGCACATGCCATCATGCCAAACGTCAAGATTTGCGGTATGGCTTCATAACAAAAATGTAGTAACTGAACTTAATCATGTGTTATTTTTTTAGTCTTTTTTTAAGTTGGGTGGGAACAGGCACCTCCCCCATCCCTGGCACCTCCAGAACTCCGCCTATGGCGGGACGGCATGGGTTCGATCCCGGGTTTAGTCTCCGGGAATTTTCGGCCTGTGTATAGGGCCGGTGGCAACCCACCATCGTGAGGAAATTGGGGAGCTCCGAGTGAGTGAGAGAGCGTAATCCGGTCGCGAAGTCCTACAACGGCTGGGAGTTGGTCGGGCCAACCATCCGTCCCCCTAGTCTGGCTGCAGATCTCCACGCCCCCCTTATGTCTTCATTTGTTTATCATCCCTCCCTTTTTCAATTGTTATTGGCATTTACTTCCAGGGGAATCGCAGTCCTCCTTTGCGCTTCTTCCGGACGTCCATGTGTGTACAGTTTTGAAATAAACGTTTTCATGACTAATATTCTTAACCCTTCGTGGGTGGCGAGAGAAACATTACGTCGGTGCCAGAGACCGGGTCAGGTCCGCAGCCATGGACGTCCGCAGGATTTTTTCCAGGGAGGGGCACGGAAGGTAATTTTTCCCAGGGAGGGGGGGCAAAGGACACATATTTTCCTCCAAAATAGTGATGCCCTCTCAAAAAACACTATTTCAGTCTGAAATTATCATGTTTCTGCAACGAATTTAGAATAATTAACATAAATTACTGTGATCGAAATGAAATTATGTGTGAAATATATAATTTTTAGGTACACATTCATTTTCCAGGGGGGAGCCGTGCCTCCCTTGCCCCTCCTTCCGGACGCCCATATCCGCAGCCCCCCACCCCCCCTCTGGCACTGCCGCCAGCCCCTTGACATTAGGTAAAACTATTTTGTATTCTAATTTCTTTAAATTGAAGAGTGATAATGTAGACAGCATATATTATTTTGTTCACAAGTTCGCAAGGGATAAATTCACAGAATATGGACAGCAGCTATTAGATTTGTTCATTTTGTTTAAGAGGAGAAGCCTAAGTACCGCAAGTGTTTAGAAGATTCTCTAGACTTTAAGAAAGTTCTTTAATAGGGGAGCTTCTTTATCTGCAAGTTCTCTGCCTGCCCGTTACAGCCTCTCGTTTGACAAATATCTGGGACTTTAACGTCGTCATCCGTAGCTGCGTCAAATGCCAACAGATCCATAGTTTTGGGAACGAAGAGGAATTTTACTGTTTCGGCCGAGGTACGGTAGGCACTATGATTGAAGTGCCTACTTTTGTACATTTATACTTGTATTTGGATTCTACATTTTTACTTGTATGATATAAATACCTGTATCATCAAAAATAGTAGAGAGTGTGTATTAAGGAATGGTGTCAGTAACAGTCAATTAACCCTTCAATAGATGTTTTAGAACATGTAGAAAAAACTGTAGTATTTGCATGATATTTCCCAATTTACCTTCACTTAATACTGTTAAACTTTTGAAAACTGGACTTGGTTTACAAAGCCCCCCTGATAACCCGTGAGCCCCCTGGAGATCAATTCTAGCTACGGCCCTGGATCGGGTTCTTAAAATATGTTCATTTAAAGGTATAAAACTCCAAACCTTCAATTATCACGATGAAATATTTTTTTTGCAAACAATTGAGATTGCATAAAGCTATGAAATGTACTTTTTAGTTAATAAAAATAAATACATAGGACAAAATAAGTAATGTTTCATATAACATAACGAGCATTTCAATGTTACATGCACGACATAAAATTGAAAAAATGTGTTTTTTTGTTTTTTTTAGTTTTTGTCTTAAGTTCACAGAAAGGTTAATCGGGATTGGACCTACAGTTTATAGTGGGATCCGAAGCACTATGTGCCTCTACCAGGTATGGAACCTGCCAATCTTTGATTACAATGTGAAGACTTATCCACTGCACCATTCATTGAAAAAATGAGTTTATTTTGCAAACAAAATAAACGGTGATTGAAAGTATTTTTTTATTTTACACGGCGCTTTTACAAACGTTATGCTGATGGATCTCAATTGTCATCTGAATAAAACTGTCCATCTATTGAGTCCCTTTCCCACCAATCTTTTCAGTTATTGGACATATATAATAGATTGATAGATATGATAAGTGCACAAATAAATAAATAAAAAAGATCAAGGTGTTACGGGTTCGATACCCGGTGGAGGCACATAGTGGTTCCGATCCCACTTTAAACTGTAGGTCCAGTCCCGATTAGCCTTACTGTGCAAAAAGTGGACTTAAAACACCAAATCAATCAATCAATCAACTCAAATAAAAAAGGTTCTCTTCGTCAGTCGCAGTTTCAATAAAAAAAACTACGCCGTTAGTTACGCACGGACTCAGCTCACTTGATCTGGATGTAGTTCTGAAATATCCCGTGATATGACGCTACTGAGCAACGGCAGGCAGAGCCATCTACAGGAGAAGTGCAAACTACGTGCACCAAGAATTCATAAACACATTGGATGAAGGGTCTACAGCACTGGCGTCCATTGCATCGGGTCGCAACTTGTTCTCCTGAAGTTTGCAACTTGCAGCCCGAGCTGGCAACCACCTGGAAAGATATCCTTCCGTTCGGATTTCCACTGTCATATCGGAAAATGCTTTCCTGGCAATGATAGTGAGCGATCAGACGATCTAACCGGGAAACACGTTGCTTCCCGCTTCCAAATTTGGACGTTGAAGACGAAGACCAATTTAGTGAAAAGTGAAAAGATAGGAAAATGGGAAATAAATAAAGGAATACATTTTGTAAAACATAGACACATAGTAAATGGAGATGGAAAGGCAGAAAACAAATATGAAATTGAAAATTAAAAAGAGGGAAAGCGGATTGATATAAAAATCGAAGATAAACAGTGTTAGGAGGGAAAAAGAGGAAACGCTACAAAGAAAGACACTAGCTAAAAAGAAAAATGGAACTAAAGAGGAAATGAAACAAGGCGAAACAAAAATATGGAAAAAAGGAGAGGAAAGGGAATTAAAATAAATTTAAGAAAAACAGGAAATACTGAAAAATGAAATGAGCAAATGTGTGAGGACCGGAGAATGACAATCTTTGTGATATTAAAAAGGGAATGACCTGGAAATTTTTGAAAAAAATGGAACACCATAAAAGGAAACGTGAAGACAAGTAAAATCCAAGAAGAACGGAGTTAACTAATGTATCATAGAAATCATTGTATTTAGAACAAAATGTAATACTTAAAATATGGAATTAACAGTGTTGGATAGATTCCTTCCGTTTGAGCATATTTACAATGTGCGTTCATCATTTTTAGCATATCAACAGATTATGACGATTTTTTAAAAAATAAAGTAGCAGCTACATGTCAAGGACTTAAAAATAAATTTGAAACTTCTAAGATGATGTAACTTACAATATTGTTAACACAATATTATTTCATGTATGTTCAAAGCTAAATATAATTGGGACTAAGAAAATTAAGTAGTTTTGGTTTAGAAAGCTGTTACAGTCCTTTTGGGGGTCAAATATGCAAACCCTTAATAACTAGAAATGATTGATTGATTTGCTATACAGTAAAATGATTGATTGATTGATTTGGTGTTTTAAGTCCACTTTATGCACAGGAAGGCTAATCAGGACTGGACCTACAGTTTAAAGTGGGATCCGAACCACTTGTGCCTCCACCAGGTATCGAACCCGGGACCCCTTGATTGCAAGGCTACGAAGCTATCACTGCGCCATCGGGGAGGCCTTCTATACAGTAAATCCTCGTTAATCCGGACTAATGGGGGGGGGTAAGTTGACCGGTTTAACGAAAGTCCGGATTAACTGAAATAACCTAAAAGAACAATAGAAAGTGCATTAAAACTCCGTTTATAGCAACAAAACACGTTTATTGTGGTGTATTTAAATGGCATAGGCCTAAATACACTATACAGTACAGTACAAAGTCTGCGGGAAACAGAATTCCATCAGTGGTTGACTGCCTTTTCTTTGGGAAGTTCTCTTGTTGACTTCTAGCCACATTTAAAAACTTGCATTCTGCTTCTTTTTGTCTCTTTTGCCTTATGCCTGTCCGGTTTATCGGGGTCCGGATTAACGAAGTTTTACTGTAATTCATTTCGCTTTCGCTTTTGCAACTTTTGGCTTATCGCAAAGACTAGAATGAGTGATGAAACTAATGAAATACACTCACAAAAAATCACCCATGACCAGCCCGGAATTTGAACTAGTGACACCTGGCGTCGTATCTCACTGTGCTAACCGCTCAGTCACGGGAGTCGGCTTTAATTCCAAGGATAACTTACAAGAACGAATAACTAAGCATACTGGTCTCCAGCTAGAAATGATTTCCCATACACACACATGATATCATCTGCAATTAGCCCAAGTTGGCAATGTGCCTTTGCATTATCCTTTCATAATATAATTCGTTTTTAATGGTGCTTTCAGAATTCACACACTAAACAATATAAATCACACTTTGTCATGCACGACCTTGATAATGATTGCAAAAATGCAACTTCACCTGAGTCCTTGCCGGATTTCTACACGGGTAAAAATACAGAGCATTCCCTGTCTGTATTATTTGTTTGAATCAACAAAACACGTTTCATTAAGCTTTTTTGATAAACGTAAACAAACAATTTGGTAGTATTTTCTAAATTTAGTAATTTTGACCAAATTATTTGGTAACTAAACAAATGTGTATGATCACTAAAATACTTTAGTTCTGTGAGCAATTATTTGTTTGTTGCCTATATAAACAAATATTTAGTTACTAAAAACTTCCCACATAGCCATACTTGCGTAACATTAACGGCTTGATTTAGACAGAAGATTGCATCAACGGATACAGTATTGTACAGGGTGGTTCATATAAAACCAACACATTTCTTTCCCATTATATGTTAACAAGAATACACCGTAATTATACGTGTTAGTTTCACATCACGCGGGAGATGTGGGATAGTTTCATACATTCTCAAGAGAGTGCGCAATTGTGCGGGATTCAGTAGTTTTCATCGTCATATTGCCTCAAAAATGCAGTACATGCTGCGAATGTCCATGGTTTTTGTTGAGCAACTGAATGACATAGAGCTGAGTCAAGGCGTGTTTTCAACAGGACTAACCAACGCGCAATACATCAAATGAGTCATTGGCGCTGATTCAAAGTTTCTTTGAGGACCGCATCATTTCCTGAAACTTATGGACGAGATTACATTTGACACTTCTAGACTTCTTTCTGTGAGGGTACCATAAGGGGAAAGTCTACACTACACTAACCAACTCTCTAGCCTTCTTAAACCCGAAGGTTCATTGCTGCAGTAATACATGCCTTCCATCTGTCCCCATCCTGAGCAAGATCTATATACTCTTTTCCATCCCTACCGATTTCCTTCAGGTCCATCTCAAAGTTATTCCTCCATCTTCGTCTTGATCATCCTACTGGTCTCTTACCATCAGGTTTCCCAGCAAGAATCCTGTAAACTCCTCTTTCCTCTCCCATTCGTGCAACATGGCCTGACCACCTAAGTCTTGATTTAATTGTTCTAGTAATACAAATTATGTACTTCTAAATTATGTAACCTTCTCCACTCACCTGTCTCTTCATCCCTTTTAGGTCCAAATATTTTCCTAAAGATCTTATTTTCAAATACTCTAAATTTATGCTCCTCTTTCAATGTAAGGGACCAAGTTTCAGGCCCATATAACACTACAGGCAAAATTACTGTTCTGTATATTTAAATTTTAGTTTCTTAGATATTAAACGAGAAGACAAAAGTTTATGAAGAGAGAAGTAACATGCATTTCCTGGATTTAGCCTACTTTTTATTTCCTCTTTAATATAATTTTCATTTGTTAATATTACTCCTAAGTATTTGAATTTGGAAACTGGTTCAAACGAGATGTTATCAATAATTAGATTTTGATTATTACCTAACACTTGGTTTCGGCCTGTAAGCATATATTTAGTTTTCTCTTTGTTAACTTCCAAACCTACATTATCTCTTTTGCAGTTTTGAAAAATATTTTAGCATTATTCTTAATTGTATTTATATCATCCCCTAATAAGTCAATTCATCTGCATATGCTAACAACTGAGTCATACCATTTAATTTTAGTCCTTCTTTAGTTTCTTTTACCTTCCTAACAGCATATTAAGGCAAAATTAAAGAGCAATGGAGATAATGAATCTTCTTGCTTTAACCCATCATGAATTGTAAATTTGTGAGACACATTAGTACACACACGAATTTTACTTTCTGTTTCACTGGTGCATATTTTTATTATGCTAACAAGCTTCTTAGGTATTCCAAACTCGACTAATATATTATGTAATTTATCTCTTTTGACCGAATCATATGCTTTTTTTAAATCAACACTACACGCCCTCGGAAATTGAACGAATTAAAAGAGAACACTGCAAACGAAATTAGCAGTATTGGCAACAGGATACTCCAACGAATGGAACAACGTGTCTAGCTGTGTTTTCAGGAGAGGTGGGGGAAGAACCAGCATGTAATGTTTATCCAACTACTGTATCTATGCTACATTTAAGATGTAATAGCTTGTTGCTAGCTTTATTCTTGTTCACATACATTGTTAATTGATTGATTGATTTGCTTTATTTTACTTCGCTTTTTGTGTCACTTTTGGCTAATTTGCGAAGATGGGGATGAGTGATGATATGATAAAAATTGATGAATGGACACTCACAAACATCCATGGCCAGGCAGGAATTCGAACTCAGGACCCCTGGCGTCGTAGCGCACATTGTTAATTCAAATGTGTCAGTTAGATATGAATCACCCTGTACATTTACACATTATTTATTCATTTCCAAAAGACATTTTTTAAAAAAGAATTATCTGTTCTAACCTCAAATAATACAGGGTGATCCATACTTGATTTCACAGGGGGAGTTATTAATAATGCATCATTTTTATGTGTCGCCCTGTAGAAGATTTATACGGTATATCAGTAATTGTTCCCGGTTGCTTTGTAATCGTGAAGTTGTAATCCCTTCACTTCTCAAGAAGGTACTATGACATAATCTATTAATATACCAGTCGAGTTTTGCAATATGAAAGCCCTATCCCTTGTTATATGACGCTTTCTCCTACCACTTTTTGCTCATCACGACGAAGAGGATGCATGATGATAAGAATTGGTCATGTGACACTCTTTAAAGAATTGCCATGCCCAGACTGGGATTTGATCCTGGAACCTTA
This sequence comes from Lepisma saccharinum, assembly GCF_977018435.1. Classification (NCBI taxonomy): domain Eukaryota; kingdom Metazoa; phylum Arthropoda; class Insecta; order Zygentoma; family Lepismatidae; genus Lepisma; species Lepisma saccharinum. Next base: position 106,181,577 of record NC_139232.1, read on the forward strand.
GGTACCGAAATCGTGGCTCAGCCGTTCAACACGCTTTTCTTGCATTCTATTATTCTTTCCTTTCAGGTTTTCAAACGAAGAGATGAACACAAACATAACCCTGATTCGAACCCAGGATCCATGACGTCGTAGGCCACTCAATCACGAAAACTGGAGAGCAAAAATACGCCCGCCATCTTGAAAAATGTTGACCAATATTACTCAAATGCAATATGAAATATGGGCAACTTCAAGTAGTTCCAGATTTTCCCGCTTCTGGCGCCAGCGTATGGTCGCTTTCAATGCAGTCCGCGCCGTGACCTAGACCTCGGATGTAGTGCAGTGGAGCTCGGAGAGCGAGTCAGGCAGAAAGCAGGAAGTCCCATGCTGGCCCCTGGACGTGAAAACTTGCATTAACATTTCTTACCCATTCGTTTTTATCTGCTTTTTTTTTACTTGCTTCCTTCTGCAGGAGCACGTGCTTCAAATACTTCTCGAAGCCTTTCACTTTTACTTTCAACATCACCGTTTTCATCTCGGTGCAATGGCGGGACAAGCTCGCTGGACAGCTTTTAGTTGTTTCTTTACACTGCAGGTTCGTCTTCCATTAAAAAGGGCCGCAGGTTGGATTACTAGGCGACAACACCAACGGAGAGGCCAATTGATTTGTAAGCTTAAGGGTATATTTAGAAATGTATGACGTTCTATTAACCCTATTATTATTATGCAGACTTTGTAGATTATCGCATTAAGTGTTCAATTAATCTCATCCTCGAAGATAATGAGTTCGAGTCACGGCCATTGCGTTAGTCATGAATCATTCCATAAATGAATACACTATATGTGATTCTAATAATAAAGTAAATTGAGAATACATAACTTTAAAGTTATTTCAATTCATGATACTCCATACAGCTGTGGACAGGTTTGCCCTTGTGGATTAATTTGTGTGCATGAACAACTTTTGAATTCCTGGTCATATATTATTTATTGTATTAGTTCTTATTTGTGTAATGAATTTTTGTCGAAGATCGATCTAACGTCTAGTGTATGCACCGATAGGCTAATCGGGACTTAATGGATCTTAAGCACAGCGAGAACCGAAAGCAAGACTCCTTCATAACTCAATTATCTTTAAAATGTTGGTGAAGGGCATAATTGCATTTCGATATTGTTTTGTTTTTCCATTGTTACGTCCGGTATAAATTTAATTTTAAATACAACAATTGTAAAATAAGAAATCCAACCACTGCAAAATCAATCACAACAAAATAATAATGCACTGTGTATTAAATGCGTATCAATCCATAAGATAATATTTTATTTAAAGCCTCTCTGATGCTTCATGTTGACCAGGGCATTCACTTGTTTATCTCAGTTGTCTCAACCTCTGTGGTATGTAAATAATGCACAGTGTTGCGCTATGCAAACTTCCTGATGTATTCAGGATATAGGAAGTTCCATCAGCCTATGGAGTCAGCTGTTTGCAATAGAGGCAGTAAAAATCACGATTCGGCATGGAGGAAGGTCTCCATGGCCTGGGGGATATAGAGGTGAGACAGACTGAGAAGAGACTGACTTTTGATTTGGATTGAGGAGAGAGAAGAGCTTAGAGAAAAGGAGTTGAGGGAAAGTGAGGCGAGTCCTGGTCAACCTGCAACGAAGCCTAGAGAGGACTTAGTTTATTTTATTCTTCCAATTTATCTTCATTGTTCAGATAGATAGGTAATTATCCTAACCCAGTCATGATTCAGGTTCAAAGGTTCATAAAACCAAATGAGTGACTATTGTCTTTTCTAATTGTTAAGTTGTTTAGTTTTAGTTGTGCCTTTCGCACTGCCAAGCGTTTAACTTGTCATGTTAATGACAAGTGCTCTCATCATCGAGGATGAAGGATGAATAAGTTACATCACCTATTGATTAATTGTGGAAGTGACTGGTTCTCATCCCCATCATTCTGTAGAATGATACGAATGCATGACTTACGTGAGCGATGAGGATATCCTGGAGGTCTATTAGATGAAGTATGAATCCTGTCGTGATGCAGATTACACTCACAGTAATCAGGATAATGAATCCTAGAAGAAGAAACAAACAGTAAGTAAATAGTCTGGAGGCAGTTCTTGTAAGTGACATCTTGCTAAATAGTTTGTAGTAAGTAGGTACAATCTTGAGATAAATCGATCTGGAGTTCATATAAATAAGATACACACACACACACACACACAAACAGTGGCGCAACCATAGGGGGGCAGGGGCATTGCCTCCCTCGATTTCAGATTATATCAAATAAAAAATACATTTCGTAAAATTGTCTTGCTCGCTTCGCTCGAAGTGCCTGTTTTTATGAGTCTCGTCAAGTTCAGAGCAGTAGCTGCGGACGGCGGGAGTTGAAAAAAAGTTGTAAAAGAGAAAATGCCATGGTGTCCAGAGAAATTATTTGCGCCCTATTAAATCAAAATTGTTTTCAATTTCAAAAATTGGATCTAAAAATTTTCTTGCTCGGTTCTCTTGCAATATAGTTGTGTTCTGTAATGTGTATTTCAATAATATGTGTTGTATATATATATTGAATAAACTTTCAATACGTGCAGAATTTAGTGTTAGCATGAAGTATATGTATTTTCTTATTTTATCTCGCTCCATGTTGCCTGTGTGTAAAATATATGTTGTACATGAAAGTTATACATGTTATATGTACAAAAAGAATTATCTTCAGAATGCATTTATCATTCATTTTCTGCCATTCAAAAATACAGTTTGTGTGCTTGTTTTCCATTATTAGCTAATGTGAAATTGACGGTTTTTAAAAAATATTTCAAATCGTGTTCCAAACAAATGCTTCTACCCCCTTTTTGCATAATTTATGAGGATCCACTAGTAATAATAATAATAATAATAATGCCATTATTAATGTTGTTTTGTTGTTGTTGTTGTTGTTGTTATTATTATAGGTACGTTTATCCTGGTACTTGCCCCCCCCAGACAAAAAATCGTAGTTGCGCCTCTGCACACACAAGGATGAATCCTAGCTTAGTTTTGATCCAGACTGTACAAATGAGTTACAGTGATTTACTTCAATCGGTAACTGGAACTTGTAAAAGGTAAACTACGTACAGTCACCGGCATTAGAAATGGTACACTGGAATACTGGCTTCCATGCAATGCGTTATGTGTGTTGCATAACTCTACGGCGACAGAAGAATTTCCTATTGAAGAGTTGCTATTGAAGACGGCTCATCGACGTAGAGTTAAGCAACACGCCTAACTCATAGCAGGGAAGGTAGTATCACTAGTATGTCCGAATCGTGTTCTCCCGTTTCGCCTTATCCTGTTTCGCCTTACACACAAAACAATTCAAATGATTTATGTGACACGAACTTTCTAAGGCGAAACGGGACATCCCATTTCGCCTTATCCTGTTTCGCCTTACACGCAAAAAAATTCCCACCTGGGAATATTATCGACATGAAGGGAATTCATAATGGGAGAGCAGAGCTTGTGATGTTGCCTACCTTGGCTCCCATTGTCCTGTCGGTTAGGTTAGGTTAATAATACATTAATAATAATGACCCTTCATGTCGATAATATTCCCAGGTGGGAAATTTTTTGTGTGTAAGGCGAAACAGGATAAGGCGAAATGGGATGTCCCGTTTCGCCTTAGAAATTTAGTGTCACATAAATCTTTATTGCCGGTGACTACATTTCAACATGCCATGTGGCCTCCTCGATGGCGTAGTGTTAACTTCGCCGCATTGTAATCAAGAGGTTCCGGGTTCGATTCCCGTTGAAGGCACATTGCACAGTGGTTCGGATTTAAACTGTATGTCCAGTCCCGTTTAGTCTTAACCATTCAAACAAACAAACAATTCAATTCAACATGGCATGGAGGCTTATTAGGGTGGGAATGTAGGTAGGGCCCAAAACATACACGACCTCAGCCAGGATTGTGGAGGTGGTGTGATCAGCACCACGCTCGAGTCGCTTTTATCCCCTGTTCCCCAGTGAACTCATTTATTAGAGGCTGGGTAAACATCAGAGTCGATCCGTATTACTACGCTATCAACTGTTACAGGTATGGCAACTTATGTCTAAAAAGCATACCGACTTTCTGTATATATGTACGTAGTAGGGCTTACACTTTTAATATATTAACATCTTTCAAACTTGCTTTATTTTTTTGTGTCATGGAAGGTGATAATAGCAATTAACTCTTAAGTGATAATTTATTAGTAGGTTTAGACAACTCGGGAAGGGAATATGTGGGGTTGCTTAATTTTAGACATCAATCGCGTTTTTAGGCGAGTGCCATTTGCTCTTATGCTAATTGACGACTTGCTAGTTTGAGAACTCTTGAGGTAGGGGGGGGGGGAATTCCTTCATGCATCCTCATGGGCGTCTCCATCGGATGAACGAGGGGTCACACAAAAAGGATCCATGAGAAAATTTCACAATGATTTATAGTTATGAAATAATTAAACACACACACACAAAGAAGGAAAAAGAGATAGAAAGAGAATGAAATGTAGTAATAAAGAGAGGGAGAAAGAGTGAAATGAAAGAATAAAGAAGAGAGAATGAGATGTAAGAATAAAGAGAGAGCGAGTGAAATGCGGAACAAAGAGAAAGACAGCACGAAATAAAGAGAGGCAGAGAGAACGAAATGCTGAATAGATGAAGAGGAATAATTAGATGCAAGAATGAAGGTAAGAGAGAATGAGTTGCAGGAATAAAGAGAGAAAGAACGAGATGCACGAATAAAGAAAAGAGGTGGTGGAATGCACAAATGAAGAGAAAAGGAGAATATAATGCGATACAGGAGTAAACAGAGAGGATGGGAAGCAGGAATAAACAGAAAGAGAGAATGGGATGCAGAAATAAAGAGAAAGAGGGAGAAAACAGATGCAAGAATAAACAAGATGAGAGGGTGGAATGCAATGGAATGCAGGAGTAAAGAAAAAGAATATAATGCAGGAATAAAGAGAAAGTAAGGATGGAATGCAGAAAATAGAAAACAGGAATAAAGAAAGAGAAATGATGAGATGCAAGAATAAAGAGGAAGAGAGGATGGAATGCAGGAATAAAGAGAAAGTATAATAATGCAGGAATAGACACACACACACAGAGAGAGAGAGAGAGAGAGAGAGAGAGAGAGAGAGAGAGAGAGAGAGATAGAGAGAGAGATGCAGGAATAAATAGAGAATATGAAAGGCAGGAATATAGATAGAGTTAATTAAATGCAAGAATAAAACAAAAGAGAGAAAAATGCAGAAATAATGAGAATGTGATATACAGAGGAAGAACGGAGAGAGATAATTAGAATGAAAGAAAGAAATGTGGAAAGAGAATAAGAAAGAAAAAGACAGGAAAAAGGAGAAACAATAGAGAAAGAGACAAAGTAAGAATAGCAAAAAGGAAGGAGAAGTAGCGAGAACTTTAGCACAGAAGCAGAAGCATCGAAATTCTCTGGCAACTGCATGCAACTGAGGATTTCGAACCCAAGAAAAAATGTCCGTAAGTTAACAAGACAACTTTCGATTTCGTTCTCGCAACTTGTAACCATCTCCCAAGAGCAGCGACTTCAAGAGACGGTCATATCCCAACGCACTTTCTTCGCATAAGGAATTCGTGGAGTGTTACCGGCTCCGAAGGTTCCCTCACCGCCGAGAAGCAGCTGAATCATCAAGTTGTGGCAGTGGAGAGTGAAAGCGACGACGTCAGAATCGCGGGAAGGTCGACAGACATCAGCGACAAACGAAGAACATAATCGCTTTGGCGTACACGACGAATGGGAATAAATGCCTTCCTATCCCTGACATTTCAAACATAACGGTTAGGAATTTGCAAAAGAACTCCATTCACGCCAAGTTCAAGGTTAAGCCTCAAAAGCATTTACACTGTCGAACGCATCCACTAAGTTAAGCCCGCATCACACAGAACTGGATTTCCAGTAGGTATGCCCTAGTTGGCGCTTGACTGGCTACCAATTTACTAGCTTTCGCCTCACACGATACTTATCAGCATACTTGTCGATAGACTTTTGTTCCCATACGAGGGAAGTTGTAAGTAATGGCGGCCGCGTGAGATGTAAACAATGTATCACTTCACATTTTTAAAAGCCGATAACTATTCAACCAAGAGGAATAACGTTTCGTATAAAACATTATTAGGTACAAGACAATGGCGCTGCTTAAATACATACTTTACAACGTTTACTGTACACGTATGTAAGAATATTTTAGTTGTTTCAAATGTAAACACCGTGCACTCGGCATAGATGGTGTAACTCAACGCGCCTTTCATGCTGTATACGTTATACATTGCTGGAGTAACACTCGGAAACCACAGACAAAAACGCTCCTTTGCACACTCACAGATTATCTTCACATGGCGAAACTTTGCTCTGATTGGCTGTTCCACAGAATCCAGTCGAGGAAAGCAATTAGAACATGTCCTATTCCTCCAAACCAGTCAAGCAGTCAGCGAGGCGGCCATGATTGCTACCTAGAAAGTTAGTTCAGCGCCAACTAGGACATTCCTACTAGAAATCCAGTTCCGTGTGATAGGGGCTTTAATGTACACTCACCAGCAAACAAATGGGACACTTATATCCTAAAATACTCACTTCACTGCATGGCGTTGTGTGTCATGCTTAATTTTACGGCGATGAGCGAGCTTCAATAGGCAGCACACATAACTAAACGTCATGCAGGGAAGTGAGCACGTGACTGAGAAACAGTGTCTGAATGCAGTGGGACAAGAAAGGAAGAAATGAGAAGAAAATGGGAAAAAGGACACTGAAAGAAAGAGTGATAGAATGAAAATGGATAGACAGAATAGAGTAAGTGTGAAAAAGAGAAAGAAAACTACATAAAACGAGAGATAAAGAAAGTATGAAAGAAAACATGTAGAAAAGGAGAAAATAATAGGTTAGAAAATAGATAGAAGATGAAAATTATGGAACAGATGGAAGAAGAGAGACTGATTTGGTTTATTTCACTTTGATTTTCTGCCACTTTTGGCTAATCGCGAATATGAGAATGAATGATGATATGAAACTGATAACGGGACACTCACAAAGAACATCCATGCTCAGGCTGGGATTCGAAGTCGGTACTCCTGGCGTACAAAGAAAGAAAGACAAAGATAAAGAAACAGAGGGAAATAGAGAGAATGCGGGGGGTTAAAATTAAGTGCACAGAGGAAGAAAGAAAGAAGGGATGAAGAGGAGGAGGAGGAGAGAGAGAGAGAGAATGTAGAAAGGGTTTAACCGAAAACAGAGGAAGGAAAAAAAAGAGTAGGAAATAAAGCGAGGCAATTTTGGTAGCTATAAAATACGCTCTTGAACACATCCAATTGCGAGGAATAGTTGTTATTTTTATATTAGTCCATCTCGTCCCATTGTCCATATAATTCAAAGAAATAGGTGAAACAAACATTCACTCTAGGAGCTTGATAAAATGCAAGTATAATTGTCAGTTTTGAAGGCATACTTTCCAAAAAGGGTCTGTGCGATTCCAATTTATCCAAAAATTCTAATTCAATTCAATTAAATGGAATATAAAAATATATTTAATTTCAGGTGCGGGGGGGGGTTACATTTGCCATTTCTCATACTCAGATTCGAAATACATCTACAAACACAAGTCAGAAATGTTACGGGATATATTAATCTACAAAAAATGTTAATTGTATAAGAATTTCAAACTCTAATTTATCTAATCAACTTCAAGATATCTTGCAATAATTTTCCGCCTGTCAGATGGATTGTTCTGCAAAGCACAGGGATTGAGAGAATTTTGATTTATTTTTCATGCAGCTTTCTTCTCTTTTCCTTCCTCGATAAAAATAAAAACTAAATTGTGAAAAACTTGCCTCAGGGTATTAATAAATCTGTATAAATTCAATGGGATTTGGATTACTAAAAGTTTCCGTCTGCGGAGAAAAATTCACGTAGAATTCCCGGAATGCAAGGAATTTCCGGTGAGTAACCACCCTAATGTTATATTCGGAGACGCCCCATTTCTGCCCAACAGCTGTCATCGGTAATAGCCAATAGAATATTTTGCAAGTTACGTGCATTAGTTAACACTGACTTCGTTCTTACTATGGACAGAGAATAGTTTTTGGTCATTCCTACAGTCCATTGAAACCCTTCCTCGAAACAGCTACAAAACTTTCCGGATTGAAAATCCTCGCCAAGCTCATGAGGGGAATCAATATGATTTCTTTATTTTGATTCTTATTTAGCGTTGCTCTTCTACCACTTTTTGCTAATCGCGACGATGAGAATGAATGATGATATGATGAAATTGGTGAATGAACACTCACAAAGAACAACCATGCCCAGGCCTGGATTCGAACCTGGGGCCCCTGGCGTCGAAGTGTGTTAACCACTCCGTCACGGAGTTTGGCGATGGGAATCAATATTTCGCCCACCTCTGACACAGAAAGTGTGTACCAACGTAAAATTTTGCCACACTGCACACTTTTGATGCCAAGTATAACGAGCTGATAGATTTCCTCAGGATATTCTTGCATTGTTACGTATGCTAAGAGGCTCACGTAGCTACAATTTATTGCCTACGTGGTCCACGTCGACCGCAGTTAGGCGATAGGCAAGCAGTCATCCGTGTGGCAACCTCTGGGTACTGCTTACCATTCGCGGTGGGAGTTGACATGTTGAGTAACAGTGCATCTATCCCGAAGGTGCTCAGGTTCGTCCAAAGCGATATGGTAAACGTTATGGAGGCATTGATTGCGTGGACTAATGTTGTTCGTGTTGGTTTATCGTGTCGTCCTAATCAAGGTGCCTAATAGCATGCGTTGCGTTTGCTTTCTGACAGGATACATCTGATGTAATGGTTGGTAAAATGGTAGCAGTGGCGGCCAAAACTGGGGGCAAGAACAGTTTAGTTTATCTTGGTATACAAGGTTTATTGTTAAGAAGCCATAGTGTGGGGGCAAAAATTGCAAGAAGTGGGAAGGCAACTGCTCCCCACGCCCCCCTAATCGTCTCCACTGAATGGTAGCGTTCAGTGTCTTCAAGTAACTAGTTATTGTCAACGTACTTATACAGGGTGTCTCAAAAGTAATAGCGCAAACTGACACAGGCGAAAGTACACGATAATAGAAGCAAAAAAGTCTCAGTAAACATGGGTCTGCAAACGATCCGCTTTGCAGATAATCGCGAATGTGTGATTACAAGCCGCCACTGACTTCATTGTTTGTAAAAGTCGTCCTAGTTGGTAAAATGCTAATAATGTGTGCGAATGTGTGTTTGATTGCAACGCCACCTCTCGGAAATGTTCTGTTTGATTACAACGCCACCTATAGGAAATGTTCTATTTTGTAAACAAAGAGCAAACCTCGGACCGCGCAAGGAGTAAAGCACTCGGTGTTTACAAAATGCAATCAATGACGGCTTGTAATCACACATTCGCGATTATCTCAAAAGCGGCTCGTTTGCAGACCCATGTTTACTGAGACTTTCTTGCTTCTATTATCGTGTAATTTCACCTGTGTCAGTTTGCACTATTGCTTATGAGACACCCTGTATATAACAGTTACTTTTTTTAGGAATTCTAACTGTAACTAACTGCGGTCTGGAAAAGATAGAGAAAAACTGAGAGAAATAAAATGAGAGAGGTAGGAACAGAGAGAGAGGGAGAAAGAGAAACAGAGAGGGATATCAAGAGAGAGAGAGAGAGAGAGAGAGAGAATGAGAGAGAGAGACAGAGAGAGAGAGAGAAAAATGAGGAGACGAATGAGAGAGAAAGTATCAACGTAACTTTTCGTATCGAAGTTAGTGCAAGCTGTCTTTTCATTGGCGTGCATCGGTCTGTTGTTCGCGCATGCAAGAAGATTTCATTGATTTAGTTTATTATACTTCGCTTTTCTGCCATTTTTCGCTAATCGCAAAGATGAGGATGAATGATGACAAGATGAAACGAGATGAAGGGACACCACGAGAGAATTATACTGGCTGCGCCAGAACTTCGCTAGTCTGCAAAATACAGTGCGTGGTGTACTGCATGGAAGGAAGATTGACATTTGGGTGTCCTTACATCCCGCGCATGCAAGGTGAATACTTTCTTATGTAATGAAGAGGCCCGTGTCGCTTGTCACTTCAGTCTGAAGGAATTGGGAGAAAGAAGATTGAAATAAGAAGAGTTAGAAAGAAAAACGAATAAATAGGGTGAATAAGAGTGAAGAAAGAGAAATAAACACGAAGGGTAAAGGATTGAACGAAACAATATAGAAAAGAGGAAAATAAGTAAAAGACTAAGGAGATATAAATGGATAACACAACAGAAAACAGAGACAGAGAGAGAAACGAAAGAAAGCAAGAAAGAGAGAGACAGGGAGAGAAACGAAAGAAAGCAAGAAAGAGAGAGACAGAGAGAAACGAAAGAAAGCAAGAAAGAGAGAGACAGAGAGAGAAACCAAAGAAAGCAAGAGAGAGATAACGAGAAAAGACAAAGAAACTGAGGTAAATGTATAAAGAAAATACATAAACAAAGGGAGAAAGAGGAAGAAAGAGGAATAAGATCGAAAGAGGACGTAGAAAGAATAGTGAAAGAAAGGAATAAGAAAAAGTAGCAGGAAAATAGAGAAAGGGAATTCAACGAAATCCTCAGACGACACCAATGGTCTGTAATCCCGATATACTTTTACTCCAAAGTAAAATTTCGTTTGGGTTGCGTTAGCACTTTGGCTGCTTGCAAACAACAATAGGCTTTACAGTTCATACCAATGACCAATTGGCAGTTTCGATGTTCAAATGATCCGCCCTTGTTGTTGCACTTTGAAAGATCAGTAGCTCTGCCTTCGAGGCAACAGTGCCATCCATAAATTGCTACGTATTCCTCCACTTCTTGCAGGAGATCAGCAACGCTCGCTTCCTGAGTTCTAGCTTTCACAGCCGTTATCCAAGAAGCCGGCTTTCCTGGAACTACAGGTTGACCCTAAAGTACCCGCTTTCAAGTGCTGCATCATCACAATACTATTACATGTTCTCCACCGCTGGAGTGTGTGCTAGTAAATAAATTTAAATAAATTTCAGTTTTCACTCATTCTGTTGCATTTTTATTCTATTGTATAGATGGAACATGATAATCGATACTCTATTGATGTAGGCTGATATATGTGTATCGATTAAATTGCAGGCAAATTTACAGTTCCGATATTTATATATAAATAACCTTTCAGTGCACAATTATTCCATCATTATTTTTATTAGTATCTTTTATAACTAACTAACTCTCTAGCTTTCTTAAACCCGAAGGTTTATGGATGCAGCAACACAGGCCTTCCATCTGTCCCTATCGCGGCCAAGATCAATCCAATATTTTCCATCCCTACCGATTTCCTTTAGGTCCATCTCAACATTATCCCTCCATGTTCGTCTTGGCCTTCCTACAGGTCTCTTACCATCAGGTTTCCCAACAAGAATCCTGTAAACTCTTCTTTCCTCTCCCATTCGTGCCACATGGTCTACCCACCTAAGTCTCCGTGATTTAATCATTCTAATAATATCTGGACATGAATACAAATTATGTAGTTCTAAATTATGTAACAGTCTCTACTCACCTGTCTCCTCATCTCTTTTAGGTCCAAATATTTTTTCTAAGGATTTTATTTTCAAATATTCTTAATTTATGTTCCTCTTTCAATGTAAGGGTCCAAATTTCGCATCCATATAATATTCAGGCAAAATTACTGTTTTCTATAGTTTAAATTTTAGTTTCTTCGATATTATACGAGAAGATAAAGTTTATGAAGATTGGTTTGGTTTGATTTGGTGTTTTAAGTCCACTTTGTACACAGTAAGGCTAATCAGGACTGGACCTACAGTTTAAAGTGGGATCCGAACCACTATGTGCCTCCACCGGGTATCGAACCCGGGACACCTTGATCTCAAGGCAACGACGCTACCACTATGCCATAGGCGAGGCCCAAAAGTTTATGAAGAGAAATGTAACACGAATTTTCTGAATTAACTCTCCTTTTTATTTCTTTAAAATCATTTTCATTTCTTAGTATTTCTTACTCCTAGGTACTTGAATTTGAAGATTGATTCAAACGAGTTGTTGTCAATAATTAGATTTTGATTATTACCTAACACTTGGTTTCGGCCTGTAAGCATACAGGGTGTCTCAAAAGTAATAGCGCAAACTGACACAGGTGAAAGTACACGATGATAGAAGCAAAAATGTCTCAGTAAACATGGGTCTGCAAACGAGCCGCCAGTGACTTCATTGTTTGTAAACGTCGTCCTAGTTGGTAAAATGCTAATAATGTGTGCGAATGTGTGGGTACAAGCCGTCACTGACTTCAGTGTTTGTAAACGTCGTCCTAGTAAAATAACAATAATACAATATGAAAAATCAGATCTCATTGCTTTTATAGAACATTCTACTTACTTTAATAAACGTTAGTATGTTACATGTTACAATTACTGTACACTCGTACCTGTTAAAGGAGGTGTTCAAAGTGTCGTCCTTGAATCTGGATGCAATACTGTACGCGATTCCGCATTGAGTTTCGAATTCTTTCGAATGCCCCCGCTTCATTTCGGAATTGGTCACAAGCATGTATAATTCTCTGTACTGATTGTATCCATCCTGTTTGATTACAACGCCACCTCTCGGAAATGTTATGTTTTGTAAACAAAAAACAAACCTCGGACTGCACAAGGAGTAAAGCACTCTGCGTTTACAAAATGCAATCAATGACGGCTTGTAACCACACATTCGCACACATTATTAGCATTTTACCAACTAGGACGACTTTTACAAACAATGAAGTCAATGGCGGCTTGTAATCACACATTCGCGATTATCTCGAAAACGGCTCGTTTGCAGACCCATGTTTACTGAGATTTTTTTGCTTCCATTATCGTGTATTTTCATCTGTGTCAGTTTGTGCTATTACTTATAAGACACCCTGTATATTTAGTTTTCTCTTTGCTAACTTCCCAGACTATCTATTTATCTGCTTTTAAAAATATTTTAGCATTATTCTGAATTCTATTTATATCATCCCCTAATAAGTCTGCATCATCTGCATATGCTAACAACATGGGTCACACCATTTAATTTTACTCCTTCATTAGTTTCTTTTACATCCATAGCAGCATGTTCTAAGGCAAAATTAAAGAGCAATGGATAATAATGCATCTCCCTGTCTTAACCCATCATGAATTGTAAATTTATCAGACATATTAATACTCACACGAATTTTACTTTCTGTTTCATTATTGCATACTTTTGTTTTATCATATTAACAAGCTTCTTAGGTATTCCAGACTCTACTAATATATTATATAATTTATCTCTTCTAACCGAGTCATATGCTTTTTTTAAAAGGAATGAATAATTGATGGACATTTTGATTATATTTCCACATTTTCTCAAGTGTCTGTCTGATGTGAAAATTTGATCTATAGTTGATCTATTACGTTTAAATCCACATTGAAAATCACCTATAATTTCATTAGCATATGGGGTTAGTCTTGTTAAAAGAATATTAGATAATATAGTATATGATGTTGAGGAGAGAAATTCCACGGTAATTATTGCAGCTCATTTTATCACATTTTAAAAACACAATAACAATGATGGATTCTTTCCAGTGTTGGGGGATTTCTTCCTTATTCCATATTAAACAAATTATTTTATGAACATATTAACGAATTAACTCTGCACCATATTTAATTAACTCAGCTGGTATTAAATCAATGCCAGGTACTTTGTTATTCTTTAGCCTTTTAACAGCATCTTTAATTTCAGTCAAGTTAGGTTTATTTTACTAAATGTTCTGTTGTGTGTACTTCATTTACTTCTGATTTATCTCCTACATGAACATTTAAAATGTAATTAAATTAGTTCTTCCATCTATTTAAAATATCGCTTGGATCAGCCAAAAATTCACCGTTTCTATCTTTTATCAAGTTTACTTTAGGTTGCCAACCCTCTTCTAAATTCATTTAGACCTTTATATAAATCTCTGATATATTTATTTTTGCTGTTTGTTTCAATTTCGTTAATTTTGCTTTTCAAGTAATCTATTTTTTACTTCTAAATGTACGGATAACTTCTCGCTTTATTCTATCATAATTGCTTAGATTTGTATCATCAGAGTTATTGAACCACCTAAGTCTAGCCTGATTTCTTATTTCTATTAGATTATGACATTTATTATCAAACCACTTTTTTTTGGTGAATGGTATCCTATACTTTCTTTAGCTGCTGATTCTATTGCATTACGTATGTGCTCCCAATTCTTATTTAAGTCTGTTATATTTATATTTTCCTCATCAGTTAAATCCTGCAAAATATCGAATCAATTCGACAGTTTAATTTGGTAATATTTCTTAATTCTTCCATCACCAAATTTTCCTTTAATAAATTTTAGAACTTTCAGATTTTGTTGCTTATGATTTATCACTGCGAGTCTTTCTCTTAATTTAGGAATTACTAAATAATGGTCACTGGCACAGTCAGCACCTCTATGTGTACGAACGTCAATTATACTAGTATGCCTTCTCTTATCAATGAGAATATGATCTATCTGATTATGAGTTTTACCATCTGGAGAAGACCAGGTATATTTATGGATATCTTTATATTTAAAAGTTATACTTTTCACAATTAAATTCTTTGAGGATGCAAAAACAATTTATCTTATCTTTCATTATCATTACTTAATTCATGAAGATTTTCTTTACCAATCGTGGGTTTAAATGTATCTTCTTTACCAATCTGTGCATTACAATCACCTAACAGAAATTCCATATCATACTGAGAAAATTTATCAAAGACTGCATAAAAATATTCTTTAGTATTATCATCTTTATCATTCGTTGGTGCATGAATGTTTATTAAAATGATTTTTGAACCACTTACCTTGTAAAACTGCATATGATATCCTATCATTAACAAATTCTACTGTTTTAAGAGCCGAAATAATTATATTATTTATGAAGAAACCTGTTCCAAAATTATGATTTTCAGTACCACCATAGAAAAAAGTATAATTTTTAGTTTTACAATTACATTCTCCTGGCCACCTAACTTCCTGGAGAGCACATGTCTAATTTATACTGGGGTGTAAGGGGTGACCTTCCACGTAGTATACCCAAATGTCAACCTCACTTCCACGTTAGTACACCCTGGACTGAAGACTAACGAGGCTCTGGCGACTGGCCCCATGGCCAGTATAATTTTGTTCGTGTTGCCCTGTTATTTTGTCCTTATGTGTGCTGAGTGCCCCTGTACAGCCTCAGCTTTTAACAAAAGTCAGAACATTTTAATATTTTATGATTTTAGTTCTGCAACGATAGATTTGCTATTTGTAACGATAAGGGGCTGGACCCCGTATAATGTGACGGGTGCAAAATAGCCTTAGTGCTGACGCACCCAAAATTTTAAATTCAATTCAATTCAATTCTAATTTATACTTAACTATCTCATTAACTGTACACTGAAATGACCCAGGCCGGTAAAGGCTCAGAACATTTCAGGTGCCTAATTTAATATCCTTGTTCCTATTGTACATCCTATCCTTAGTCCAGGAACCTCCCAAAGTAGTCCCTGCCCGGAGATCCGAATGGTAGACTATTTCACCTCCAGATTATTTTACCTTGGGAACATCAATGGCCTCATATTGCTGATTCTTGACATGTCTTTTTACAGTGCAGAGTTGTCAGCTCTACGCCTAACCCCCAATATGGATGAAGGACCGCACCTGTCGTTGGTCAGCGGACCACATAGTAGTCCAGCAAACTATCCCACCTCTGCCAGTTGTGGAACGCCCATAGAGCCAAGACAGGACAGCTCTATAAATGTCCCACCAGAGCAAAATGTTGACCATTTCCTTCTGTTGGTTGACTAACTGCAGTGAACAAGCTACTGGGCGATAGGGTCGGCACATATACTTTATATAATTTTTATTTACTTTTTGTGAATATAAAAATGTGATTCACACATATACTTTCGTTTAGTAAGATTCTGAATAGCGAATTGTGGTGTATTTATAGAGGGAATTTGGGTTAGAGTTACCCCGAAATATCCCAAACACAAAAATTAATACCTTCAAAAATTCTTCTTTGTAAATATCTGCATGTGTATCATGGCTGTACAGAGCTAGAACTGAAATGCAATCCTAGAATATACGAGTATAGCATGAGTGTTGCTGTTGTGTGGACGAGGTTAGGCTACTCTTTGTGTCATACTACAGAAAGAATCTCTCTGACACACAAAACACACACACATACATACATGGACAAGAAATTTCGCTTTATGCATGCATGCACAGATTGGACCTAGAATTTAAAATGGGGTTCGAACCTCTGTACACCTCCACTGGGGATCGAACCCGTAACCCCGTGATTACAAGGCGTTACAACTATGTCTTCGAGGAGGCAACATATACACCCACCGGCAATAAAAACAGGACACCCAGATTCTGAAATGTGTTATGTGTGTTGCCTAACTCTGCAGCGAAAGCAGATCTTCTATTGAAGTTCGCTCATCGGCGTATAGGGAGAGAGAGGGGGCGTTGAAGAACACAGAAATAAAAATAGAAAGAGACAGAAATCGTGTGAGAGGGAGAAAGATGGAGGAATAAAAAAGGGAGAAAAAGATTGAAAGAAAAGTTAGAGAGAAAAAGGAAGGAAGCGACCAGAATCGAACAGCTGGACATTCTTCAATCCAGATAACACATGGAAACCTAAATCTTGAACGGGGTAAAGGTATCTGAACATTTATAATGTATCATCTTCTACGTTTGCACTTCTCAAAAGCAAATTTCGAACAATTTTCTTAATTATTGAAGATTAGACACACACAGGAGATGAACTGCGTAGAAATTTCCAGCGACAAATGCAAGCTCGACCAAGACTCGAACCCGGGTCTCTGGCATACCGTGCCATTGCTCGGGCTCTGTAGCTCAGTGGCAGAGCAATGGCACGGTATGCCAGAGACTCGGGTTCGAGTCCTGGTCGAGCCTGCATTTTTCGCTGAAAATTTCTACGTAATTGTCTTAATATTTCTGTATTATTATTAGAACTATATTCCGGTATGTTCCCAGAAAATACGGAGCATTTATCAACCCAATAATAGGAACAATCCACGCTGTGATGCAGGACCGAACTGTCTGATTTCAAAAACGTCCAATGAAAATAACGTTTCAAACATTAAGAATATAAAACATAGCATTTAAATGGTAGAAATGTAGCAAATATTGAGACCTCGACCATGCCTCGAACTCAGGTCTTGGGATCAAGCCCTGGATGCAACTTTCGATAGGCTTTTCTCAATGAAAACTGTAAGTGTCTTTAATATTTATGATTCATATTGTTTCAGGCATGCTAACCTTGATATGAAATACGTATTAATAAGATATCACAATACATAAATTAATATACTATATTTATTCAATATATTTGTAGCGTAGATGTTATTTTGTTTAGTACCTTTTTCGAGCGAAGGCTGACTGAAGGAACAGCAACTCAAATGAGGTGTGACACAATGTCAGTTGGCTCCCAATGGCGTAGCGGTGACGTCATCACCTTGCAAACAAGGTGTCCCAGGTTTGATACCCGGTAGAGGTTCTGTTGATTGATATGGTTTATTTCACTTCGAATTTCTGCCACTTTTGGCTAATCGCGAAGATAAGGATGAGTGACGATATCATGAAATTGATGAAGATGGAGTCACAACGAACACTCATGCCCAGGCTGGGATTCGTACACGGGACCCTGGATATTATATTGCGCTGTGGTAACCACTCCATCAGTTCCGATTAGCCTTTCAGTGCATAAAGTGGAGTTAAAAAAAGCAAATTGACTGGAATTCAATTCTGAAATGTCAGTTCTGAATCTAATCTTGATGCACCTAATTAATTTACCTGGCTTTGTGGTAGGTTCCGTGAGTTTAGTCCAAGAACTTGTCTTCTTATTGCCACTAGGAACCACTGGACACCAATTGGTGTTCACTCCGGATTGTTGCCAAGTCTCGTACACACCACTCAAAACCATTTTGCCTCGCTCCAAGAGATTCCAATGGCCACAGTCACTACCTAGCACTGGCAAAGAACAACAACTAAAAATCGGCCTCTCTTACAAAACGAGATTCGCTTGGGGGAAGGGGGGGTCAGCGCAATGTCTCCCTCCATGCTCGTACCCCCTCCCCATCTAACCGATTGCAGGAAGTGAGCACGACCATAGGCTGGACCATCGCTGGAGTACACACATGCACTCTACCAGCTTCCTGGAGATTCGAGGGACTTTCTCGAACAAGAGTCGGGAAAAAAATCGAGTCAGGAGGGGGGAGGGGAGCCCCTGAGTGGGGAGAAAGGAGGGGGAAAGTTCTGGAGAAAGTGGTTTCTTCGTACTGTCAGCTGATTCTGCCAGCAAGGCTTTGCGAGAGCCGTACGGCTGTCCCATTAAACCTTGCATCTCTTTATCTGCAAGTGTTTTTGGAGCGGTGAAGAAACTGTTACGTCGAATGCAACAAAGGTTCCAGTATAGAGCTCGTCGTCGTGGTCGTTACAATTACGCGATTACGCGACACCGACAATTGAATGCTGATTTGGCAGGGATCAGGAACTTGGTACGGTGACATATCGTCAGTGAGTTATCGCCCGTCGGAGTGAGATGAATTTCACCTGTCTCGCGTCACTCTTGTGCGTAATTTGCATGTTGTGTAAAGCACGCTAGTGTACGTGTCGCTCGCAGTACGTTGCCGCGGATATTTCCATTCTTGGTATCGTTACGCCTTGGCGGTGGTGAGTGACCTTCCCTTCAGTTCTCGCCCGCTAAATTTCTTGGATGTAGTTGCCACGGCGATCGCTTAATTTTTAGACGCCAATTTTGGACAATGGTGGATCGCCGGGAAAGGATGGCCTCGTTCCTTCTGTTGAACACATCGACAGTTTATTGTTAGTTTTAGACATGTCTCAAGGATGTGTCATCACTTAATTTCAAACGTCGGCAGACGATAGCTTAATTACAGACTTCGGTAGAAGACTGCTTAATTTTGAATGTCGTGGGCAATTGCTAGAGGCACATATTTTTGGTAAATAAAAAAGCAAAATTTCGGTACAAAAATAGAGTCGATTTCGGGTTGAAAAGCGGTAAATAAAATTAAATTTTGGTGTTATAGCGGTGAATAATCACATCATATATATAAGATGATATTTTGGTTTTAAAATTGTGAATATAATCCTAAATCTGATTTAAAAACTGCACTTATTACACAAAATAAACTTATCTCTTCTAATAGCACATTTATGTAGTTACCAGAGTATTAAGTTTATTCCTGTGTAAAGGGGTCCATTTTTACTTCTCAAGTATTTACAGCAGAATTAATCAATTTTCCATGAATTGCATAACTCACAGGATACTTCAGACTTCAGAAAGTGTCGCGTCGGTATATAAACGGTAAATTTCGTGTTTAAAGAGTCAATTTCGCATTTTGCAGTTCATTTCGCATTATTTCGTGACAAAACAGGGTAGAAAAATGCACGTCAGACCTTTCAGAAACATGAAAAATGAACATTACAGCATGTTATTTCATATTTCGTGTTTTCGTCAAAAACGAAATTTGCGTGCCTCTAGCAATTGCTTAATTGTAGACGTCGAGGAGAGATTGCTTACTTTTAGACATCGGGCGATTGCTTCGTTTTAGGCGTTGAGGAGAGATTTCTAATTTTAGACGTCCGAGAAGATAGCTTACTTTTAGATGTCCGGAGGTGATTTTCATTTTAAACGTCGAGGGAAGCTGGCTTAATTCTAGACGTCGGGAGCGATAGCTTAATTGTAGATGAAGGGCGCGATTGTAGATGTTATGGGTGTGACCGCTTTCTTAGATCCCTGTATGTTGGGGCACGATGATGCCCTCCGCACAATAGACCTTGCGTACCTTTTAATGTGATCCAGTATGCAACACTCAACTAATCTCTTCGTCTCTCCTTCTCTATTACACGCTTGATTTCACACTCAATGATCCAGATCTCTCTTTATATCTTCCCTATGTTACCTACCCTCCTCAACCCTGCTTTCGTTCTTCCTTCCTTTGCACTTTTTTTATCTTCCCTCTCCCCTTTGTTCCTTTCTTTCATTACATACTTTTCTCCCTTCTCTGTTTTCCTGTTTCTTGCTATTCCACTCTCAGTCCGTTCCTTTCCTCTTATTTTCTTTTTTCTGTGCTCCTTAGTTTTCGTTTATTACCTTTTTCATCGTCTCTTATTCTTGTTTTCCTTTTTTGTAATGTATTTACTATGGCTTATCTTTGCTTTGTTTATTTCCATTTATCACAAATACTTTCTTGCTTCATTCGTCTGATTTGGTTTCTCTCTCCTCTTTCCGAATCTTTCGTTCTTTCTATTTATTTCCGTTATATTTCTTTAGTTAATTTCTATTCTTCCAATCCCTCTTTTCATGTTTCCTAAATGAACAAATTGTCTACTTCTGTATGTCAAAAATAAAACCGTCAAGTTAGTTGTAATGCAATGTACATTTTTCTCTCTTAACTGATCCTTACTGACGAACACACTGAGATTACGTCATATTAATCCATCATAAATAAATTATTAAGTTCGTATTCTTAAGCAGCCTACATTTGTCAGAACACATGTGCTTGCTTAACATCCCAAAAGTGCGTACACATGATTCCATTGTTTGCGTGTGTCGGAATCTTTAACATTGCAATTTGCATCATTTTTTTCGGTGAGTTTGCTCACTCCAGACGCAAAGTCAACACACACACTTTTTCCATTTCTGCCTCAACCCACTTGGGATTACAATTACATAACATATGAACACACGGAACATCTGCGCCTGCTTGTGTACACACTACAGGTTACCAAGGAACTATTTTTCTCCTCTATTACATTCGGTGCGAATCCATTACGATTTCTAGGTCTCCACTTGATATAAGAAACGTCAAGCACCGCCGTGTATGACGGAATAGGAAGAATATAATAGTGTGTTGTTGTTATTGAATGCTCAAAATATATACAAATGAACACGAAATTGTGCGGTGAGTAGAGTCGCACACGATGTGGCAACGTTTGCCATGCAGCGTTGTCTAAAGGCGCGGCCATGAAATTAGGCGGGTGGCAGAAGTTCGCGCTGTTGCCACGTCGGAGCACAACCCAGTGTGTTTGGCGGTTTAAGAGAATGAAAGATCTCGTTGTAGAGTTGTTTTTTGTAATCCATGTGATACAAACTGAAAGTATTTGCTCGAAATGTCAGGGATGATACAAAAGTGCTCCGGAGAGGGGTCGGTCTGACGCTCGAACTAGGCAACGTAGCGCGGTCGACGTTGCCACACAGTGCGCGGGAATCAACTACTTTTGTCCCGCTCTCGCTTTGCTTTTCCCATATGTGGCACCAGCGCAATTCTGCCCAGCCGCCTATTTTCATAGCCGTGCGTTTAGTGCGTTAACTCTCGCTCCAAAGGTAAAACCATTGAGTGCCTAAATGACCCATGGAGAAGTGGTTAGCACAACGCTCTACGACGCCAGGGATTCCAGGGAATGGGCATCCTATGTGCGTGTCCCTTCATCAATTTCGTCGTGTCATTTCCATTAGTCAAAAGTGTCAGAAAAGTGAAATAAAATAAAAATCAATCAATCAATCGTCCACCTTCGATTCAAAGACGAAACGATTGACGACCAAGTATCACTGGTTCCCGCATGCCATGTGATATGGCAACAATCGTCATGCAGTGTTGCCTAGTCCAACATTCCCTCCAAAGGTAAAGCAAACGTGAACCAAATACAGCTGGTTACCCCACACGATATGGCAACGTTCAACATACAGCGTTGCCTTATATAAGCACAATCCTGGCTCCAAAGGAAAACAGTGTGTTTTCAGGGTGTAGTGGAATAAACGCGAAGAGCAAACAAGGCTATGCCTGAAAATAATATGAGAAACATTAATTAAACACGAAGTAAATACGAAGGAATAAGAACGAAAGGAATAACTGCGAAAATTTAAGTTGCACCGTTGTTCCGACGACTTGTCATCTCTGAACTGCCCAACATGTATTGATACCATTCGTGTATCTGGTATGTTACAAAGATGAGCTACAGCAGCAGAACTTACATTTTCGTGAACCTGCTAAGAGATCCAGTTGTAAGCAACGCTGATGTAATTACTGAGCAAATTATGCCTTACCCAGGATTCGGATGTAGAAGCCCTGCTCCATTATTCTTTGAACTAACCATTTCGTCACAGAGGCCGGTTAAAGTTCAGTCAAAGTTTGTTTTAAGTCCACTGAGGCTAATCGGGACTGGACTTGCGCTTCAAAGTGGGATCCACTGAAGATGGAACCAGGTATTCCTGATTACAAGGCGACATCATTAACCAA
This sequence comes from Lepisma saccharinum, assembly GCF_977018435.1. Lineage (NCBI taxonomy): Eukaryota > Metazoa > Arthropoda > Insecta > Zygentoma > Lepismatidae > Lepisma > Lepisma saccharinum. The sequence continues at coordinate 106,203,938 of NC_139232.1, forward strand.
TATTTGGCAATAGTTTAATGCTTACGAGGACCTCCCCGACGGCGTAGTGGTACCGTCGTCGACCTGTAATCAAGGGGTTCCGAGTTCAATATTCGGTGGAGGCATATTGCACAGTGATTCGGATTCCACTTTAAACTGTAGGTCCAGTTCCCGTTAGACTAGCTGTACATAAAGAGGACTTGAAACAAAAGTTCAAAATTGGTGGGTATTGTTGTGCTTTGAGTCACAGACCGTGTCCACCTTGGATGCAGTACTTTTAGAGAGAGTGTTAGGCCTTTGAGCAGAATACAATCTAAAACTTTAAACATCGTAAACTCCAGAAGCTGATTCTTTTATTTTTGTAATTTAGCGTCGCTTTTCTACCACATTTTTGCTAATCGCGACGATGAGGATGAGTGATGATAAGATGAAATTGATGAAGGGACACTCACAAAGAACACAAATGCCCAGACAGGGATTCAGACTTCAGAAGTGGATGTTACAGATATGAAACGTGCGGGAAAGCTGTAGATGCGGCCTCATTCGGACCTGGAGGCGTCCTGTGGACACTTTGTAACCCCCCGACTAGCCTCAAAAAGATAATTACCGGGGTTTGACTCCCAGGAAGCAGTTAAGATCCCCCCCCTACACCTGTTATCATCTGGATCTTGATCTTCGTCCATCGCTTTCACTGTGGTCTTTCTACTTTCTGAAGCATCGAGAGAAAAGTCACCCAAGGACGGTCAGATTGCATGTGTACCCTGGTGAGTCACGTTTTCCACGCATTTATTGCATCTGTCAGAACACGTTCAATATCTTCCTGTAATTTGATACGCTTGGCCGTCGTCCAACGCCGGAAAGATTGCAACTGGTGACTTGAATCTTGGGTGTTTGTGTCTGTTATATAATGTACAATACCGACCAGTGGGGTGCCCCCAGGGAGGTGGGCATGTCCTGCTTTCTAACATCAATTCTATCATTCTTAGCTGGATTTGATGATATTCTTGGCACTTTGGGCGAAATAGTATGCGTAACATCCGACAAATTCAAACAGCGGACAAGTAGTGCCGACGCCAGAGAGGGGTACAGGACAGTCCGTCCCCCAGCATGGAAGAAAAATTTAATAAATAAATGTAACTTTACCCAAATATGCATTATTGAGTAGTATTGCCCTGTCCCATAAAGTATTCCCCCCCTTCTTCTGCCTCATCGTTTATTTTTATGGCGCCATCACTGTGGGTAAGACATGGATGTATCGTATTATTTAACGTGTTTCATCAGTTCATCAATCATCCTCATCAATTTCATCACATCATCACTCATCCCCATCTTCGCAAATTAGACAAAAGTGGCACAAAAAGCGAAGTAAAATAAAGCAAATCAATCAATCAATCATCCTCATGGTCTCAATTACCAAAGGGAAGCGACCAAAAAAAAAACAGAAGAAAGATACCGCCTGGAGATGGCCCATCAGTGGTTAGTTAGTCTTCAGGTAACGGAATCTTACATGTACATTTTCCCTCGCAAGGATGCTAGTGCCTTGAGAAGAGTTGAGTTGACTTCTTGTTTTTTTAAGTCCGCTTTATGCACAAAAAGGCTAAACTGGAATAGACATGCAGTTTAAAGTGGGATCCGTATCACTATGTGCATCCACCGGGTATAGAAGCAGGGAGGCCTTGATTAGAAGGAGAAAACGTTACCACTAGGCCATCGGAGAGACTCTCCTTTAAAATAGACCATGAGCATTATATGTTCTCTTTCTGCAGCCAATTCCGTCAAACCCTTCTTGCCGGCCCCTGTGGCGGAGTGGCTAGGGCAAACCAGCGACCTTGCTTCGAACCCTGAGCGTATGTTATTATTTTCTATTTATTTTGTACTTTATTAATAGAGCTCTTATATGTTTTGTCCTACACGGCAACTAGCCAACCACTTCGTCAGAAAAAATATATGTCTTAACATTCTACTGTTGTGGTTTGCATAAAAAATAACGAGTTACGAAATGTCATTACTTTATTCGAAAATCAAAGGGTATTTGCAAAATGTAAAATATTCCGAATATTCATTCGATGTTTGTTGAGGGCAGGAGGAACAGTTTGTGTCCAGCCAGACACCAAGAGCCTAAACTGCTCCTCTCACACCAACTTTTCTCCGCGGTAACTTGAGGAAAGAGATGTCTGTGCCCTGGGTGGTTATATGAGAAGGAGAAAACTTAGCATTACGCTTATGGGAGTAGTATTTTACTTATTCTCTTGGGAATATCAAACTTGCGATGGCGTAGAAAAATATTGGAACGGAAAGAAGACACGTTGAAGATTTGAAAGTCGAAAACTCCCATTTGATTATCCGCAACTTGGAGATGGTTTATTTTCTCCATAAGGAATGCATGGGAATCTGAAAATTCTTATTTATCATATTTTTCAAACATCGTGTCCAGCTTAATAATCAATTTGAAAAATCGCTTCCACTAGCAACATGGGAAGAAATTCATATTTTCTTGTATAGTAGGGTTTATTTTTAGAAGCAGTGCCCATTCCGACGATATTGAAATAAGGCACACCTGGTGCCAAATTGTCACTCTTCGCCTTAAGCAACATTAGTTTTATTGGAAATTGAGTGTGGGTGAGCAATCAATGTCGTTTTTTGAAGGTTACACTAGCGCCATTTTGAATTACACAGAGAAGAATAACATTTCGTTGTAGGGGTGCTAAAATTTATCCTCGCCCCGGACGCTGATATCTCTTCCACGGTTCTGATCGGAAATGGAACATGGGACAGGTAGCACCCAAGGCGAGAGCTCGAACAACGGAACCATACTGAGGCTCACAATTACAACGTGTTGAAACGAACCTACACGCACTTGATGATATGTAATTTGAAGGTCCGTACGTGTTTCGCATGGATCCTTAAAAGTAGGACCCTTAGCGGTGCTGGCGGTATACTTTCATCGAACGAAAGGGAAAGGGTTTTTGGAAAGAGGATGCCAGCCACTGGTTCCTTTGCTCGGAAAGTGAAAGCGGCCGTGACATCGCGTAATAATGCGTAAGAGCATTGTTACGTAACAAACCAGTTAATTAATTCCTTTCCTCGTCATCTTTCGTGGGCCCTGAACTTCTTTCGGAAGTAATTTGTTCCCGGTGGGCTAGTGTGCGTGTTTATTGACACGCAATCCTTCCAATGTCTTATACATTTTTCTTCCATTTCTCCAAACCTAGTTTGGAATTTAGGTCACTTTACTGACCTGTGCAACGTTTATATTCAAGATCTTTTCTTCCGTCTTGATGCTTGCGCCCAAGGTGTGTCAATCAGTGACATTCAACGCACGCGATTTGATGACGTCACAAGGTAGACCTTGAGTTTCTTAGACTAATAGTATAATTTTAACAGTTTTATGCAAATGCAATTTGAATGAGATTTCAAAGACATTTTCGAAGATGTTTCCCACGCTGATATTCGATTTTTTAACAACTGAATACATTTAGATTTCAAACTAGTGGCGTGCACAGAATTTTTGAAAGGGGAGGGGGTCGTATACGTTTTTCTTAGTCCTAATTTTTCCATATTTTCCTGCATTTGACATTCTTTTTCTTTTAGAAACACTGGGCCCAATGGGGACGGGTTATGACCCTCCACAATCCCCTCCTTGGGCACGCCATTGTTTCCTGCTATTCCAGCGCTTTTCAACCGTTGACACGCGTATGTATCACTAGTAGCACATGTGGTGTCGTACACTGCTGCGCGAGGAGAAGAATGAATGGTATTAACCCCCCTCCCTACCAGCTTCAGTAAATATTTTACATTAAACGAAACCCAAAACTTTGAGACAATATTTGATAGGGTTTCGAGTTTTTAATTTCTAATAATTATACATTTCTACTACCTTATTTGATGTCTTTATTTTATAAAATTAATTATTATGGAACTATACATGTGAAATAATCACGCAGTAATTATCTAAGATTTTTTTCGACACTCAAGATTTAAACATCGACACTTTGAGAACACGTATTCACATATTTAATCATAAAAGAGTAGCTGTATCATAAGCGAAGTAGTTAATAGGGTAAAAGATTTGAAATGATACCCCAAATTGTCTTGTAGTACTGTTATGCTATGACAGAACGGCCTGTATCATATTTTGATCATTATTATTAATAATTATTATTAATAATAATAATAATAATTGGCAGTTGCATTCATATTCTTCCCGACAACAACGCAGTTGTAATATGAATAACCTACTTATCGTTTAAGCATGAATAACGTTTTCTACAATCAGATTAAGCGGATAAAGAAAACCGACGTGAAATTTTAAAAATATGAAATAAATCAACTCTTTTATGTTTTGGTATCATCCAGGGAAGACAAGTTGAAAATCACTTTGCTGCAAGAATAGGACGAGCCTTCATGGTAGTTGGTTAATAGATAATAGCCAACGCTGAAAATCAGCGTGACCTTTCGTGATAGGTTTATAAAGAAGAAAAACAACCTCTCGATATTAACTTGTAAATTTCAACCATGAAGAAAATAATGATTTACTTGATATTTGAGGGCAACTGTAAATTAAATTACGTTCTTTTTTATCCCTGAAAATAATAAGCATCCTATTAGCATAAAGTTTCGATCTTAAATAAACGGGCAGGTTTCGGTTTCTTACTTGGCTAGAATTATGAATCATGACTTGTCTTCAGTTGGATGCAAGCGCAGATGTGATTCTGGGAACGTTCATGTCTTTGCACTGCATTATAAAAATTGCTCAAGTCACTGTAGCTTGTATAGTTCCATGTTCCTAAATTTGTATTGAACAAAACACATGGCCAACAAAATAATTTATTAAGATCATTGCTGCCACATAACCACATAATATTGTTGTACTAAGATGTTTTAAACTGCCTAATGAAAACTTTCCCAACTTTCTTAGTTGGTTTGGTTATGCACAGTTCAGGACACGGTCGCTCATGATTCACAATCACAAGCTCCAACTTTACACCATATGTTCTCGAACTGAATGGTTTCGAAAGAAGGTCCCTAATCAAGGCCTTACCTGCAGCACTGCAAATCGATGACTCTTCTGGTATGTCAACCATGGCGGAAATTTTCAATGTAGAATCATACTTTTACACCAGGTACAAAAACACGACACAAAGAACGGGAAAAAAACAGCATAATATCACAGTAAAAAACAACACGCATCCGCAGCACCCACGCTTCTAAATTAACCTTCCTTTTCACCCTACCTGCAGTGTCACATACCCTCCATATTTCCGAGTAACTGACCACATGACGAATATGTTCAAGTACCGGCTGTGATTTCATTTCTTATAAATAGCATACGACTGGTGATCACTGGCTAACTTCATAATGTAATTTGATGATTACTATAGAGTTTCAAACATGAAAATCGTACCGCGTTAGGTGGTGCTACGGATGCACAGAAAATTCTGGAAGTTAGCAACACTTGTGGCCAGTGTGGACGAATTCTTTCCAACACCCTTGCCAAAGACAGATGCGGTCTTGGTGTTGATTGCCCTCGGCCTTTTTTCTTCGTGAACGGGGATGGACAGTGACCATGCAAGAAATGCATAAGTCACTCGAAAAGCGGGGAGAAAGGCGAGCAGTCCTCTTCTTCTAACGCGGTCAGTCGTGCCGCATCGCCCAGCGTCGTCAAGGGTGTAGCCGGTTTATGTTTCAAGCCAAAAGAACAGAAAATAGAGGAAATGAAAATTCTGCAATATCTTATAGTAAATAAATTCCATTCTAATGTGTATAAAGGCATTGAAAAACACGAACTTAAGATATCAAAAGTGTTTTAAAAATCAACGCAAGCGGCGCTTGCCCCGCCTTTCCTTACCGCACGCTTCTGCTGAAAATTCTATTCCACAACAGTGGGATTCAAATAGGGTGTGTGCAATTTAGTAAAAACAAAATTCCCTGACTTTTCCAGACAAAGAGCTAAAATTTTCCAGAGCAAGTCATTAGGGCAATTCATGCATTTACACCCTTGCACAAGAAGTTCACTACATTTAAACTGAACACCACAGTTAGAAATCCACTAAACGAATTTAAAAGTAATAAGAGAACTGAACACAAATTGACTGTTGTGAAAGAGCATCAGGGGTGAGCTTTTATGCAATACTTGCCATGTATTAACTAATGATAATTTTTTTTTATAAAAAGTCACAATTATAGCATAAATACATAATTATAATAAACTTTAGTAATATATGTATTAATGCTAATATGTACCAAACACAAACCAACAATTACAACAGGAAAGTTGTAAATGCCAATAGCCACTTACTGCAGTAGATTTTTGGTTTAAAATAGTTCAAAATATGACCTCCTTTCCTAGAGTAGTCAATATGCAATTTCTACTGTAACTGCCAGTAATACTCAGTATATCAAACTGTAGCATTAAAATTTCCTACTTGTCATTTCTTGCTTCTTTGTTCAAGAACATATTTTTAGTGCACTTCCACAAAAAAATTATTGACTTTTCTTTTAGAAACGCAGGAAATTTCCCTGACATTTCCATAAAAAAGCAAATTCCCTGACTTTTCCAGGATTTCCAGGTTTTCCAGACTGTTAGACACCCTGTTCAGAGCCGTAACCACTCGTTCAAAGAAAAGGCACCTTATGGCAAATGAATACAAATCCAACTCAATTAGAGTTGATATCAATTAATCCACATTCCGATTCAGAAAAAGCTTCGTGTCTGCTGTAACGTTAGAGAAAATTAAACCTCATTTGCTCCAATTTTCCAGAATAATAATTGATACTGAACGTGAAAGGACAATATGAAAATTAATAACTTTTCTTTGCTCTCGGCATTCGTTTACGTAACTCAAATGATTCATTGCAATATCTTAGGAGTATGTGGACCTATTATAGAAAAATTGAAAAAATAACATTCCAAGTAACAAGTTTAGCTGTCACATAAACAAAGAAATTACACTTTTCTTATTAACACACTGAGAATTCATATGGAAATACGTTTTTATGGGAAAGGCATATTTCCAAAATAACTGTTTTCTTGTAATACTTAATAATTGTGTTTTGACAAAAATGTAAGTAAATAGAAGCACATTAGTGTTGTCTCTTTTTGCATATTTTGGCAATTTTGCCCATAAAAACAAATTATCTCTTATTTTGACGTAGTATAGCAATTGTCATTCCTTTTCCTCAACTCGTACATGGTTTTTCATGTACAATACCGACCGCATTTTCGGATCTGCCTCTCCCCCCATGCACCCTCAAAAAAATTCCTGGGTACAGGCCTGTTGAGGGATCTTGTATTATTATGAGCTCTACACCTACGACCACTGGCGGCGATTAGGGGGGCGTGGGGGCCAGTTGTCCCCCACTTTTCGCCACTCTTGCCCACGCACTATGCTAAACCCTATCTACGACCAACATATTCATGGCCAAAATTACACCAGAAGTAACACAAAGGAAAGGTATTATCTTTCAGAAGTCGTTGTTTGTTTACATTAACTTTGTTTTTACAGGAGAAGGAGAATAGATACTTGCCAAAAGGTACTAATCCCAGAATTTGAAGATAGTATTTTCTACAACTTGATCGTAACGTAATATAACGTAATATTAGGTTACATAAACTGGAAAAACTTACAGTAATGCATTATGCAAATAGTGGAAATGCATCTATAATGAACAGCTTGTAAAATAAACAACGGATTTGATTTCTTCGTAAAATAACAGTCACAAACATCATGCAATGAAACCAAGTAGTTATTATGTAATACTTTTTATTGCATTTATGTAACGACAGTGCACATACCAAGACACTGAAACAATAAGAACACTAAATACTTATCACTTCATTTCCTGTTGGTTTTTTTTAAAGAAAAATACTAATTGTCGTTCTACAATAAGGTTGCAAGTTGACGTAGAGATTGGTTTCATTGTAATATTCAATGGCGCGAAAATAAAGGATGTTGTTTTGTTTTGCAGACATTGAAAAACTGATTTATGAAGCCATATCAAAGCTTAGGTAATAGAACAAGGAATTAACGGAAAAGGTTATGACATATGTTATATAATATGCAATATATGTTGATGGATTGGTGCATCAATAAAAGCAGGTGCGGGCTAATGTTTATGATACGTTATTCTGAGTGTATGTTCCTGTAAGTTATATTTTTATTGCGAGTTTTGCTGAAGTAACAACATTACCATGAGGAACCATGGGTTTATAGCGTGCGTAGGAAAAGAAAGTGCTGAACATCACGCTCTACCAATTTACAGTCTCTTTCTGGAGCTTTCTTCGAAAGTAGCCTCAAGCGTTCTACTTTGCCCAGCCACTTCAAAAGTATTTGCCTTTCAACATTTGTTCCGCTACGTTTTACATGTATTCTGTTAATATGCGCATCGAATTAAAGACACGGTATCAATTTTGGACTTCAAAGGTTCCGTCCGGTACCGGTTAGATTCGCACTTTAAACTGTAGGTCCAGTCTCGATCTGTGCATAAAGTGGAATTACACAAAAAACTCAAACTCTATCTCTCTCTTTCTCTTTCCTATCTCTCTCTCTCTCTCTTGGCACCGAATGCATAAGCATTTGCTTTTTTGTGTCATCTACTTTATAAATAGCAAGTTTTCACTAATTAATATTATTTTCCAACTTTTATCACAGCAACCATTAATACACATACATCCTCCCGGATGGCGTAGTGACAACGAAGGGATCCCGGGTTCGATGCCTGATGAAGGTACACAGTGGTTCGGAATCCACTTTAAACTACAGGTCAGGGGCGTATATTCGAGGCTAGCTATGCTATCTGCGAAGCCTGAAGTCTAGATTGTAAAATACTGAAGAAAAATCGATTAGAAACTGTGAATTAATCTGATTTTAAAATGAAGATAATTACAATTCTGAAGTTGGCAACCTGAATTCTCAAGAGTTGGCAACGTGAATTCTCAGGAGTTGGCAATCTGAATTCTCAGGAGTTGGCTACCTGATTTCTTAGGAGTTGGCTACCTGAATTCTCAGGAGTTGGCAACCTGAATTCTCAGGAGTTGGCTACCTGAATTCTCAGGAGTTCGCTACCTGACTACCGTTTGGATGGCAATATGGCTTTTTTGAAGATGTCAAGAATGAGCCCAGTCTTCTCCATAGCCTACTAGGATCAGGTGTCATAGCGAACTAGTGCAGGTCTAAGACTCAGCATACGCCACTGCTGTAGGTACGTAGGTACACTTCTCATTAGCCTATCTGTGCACAAAGTGAACTTAAAACGACAGTTCATTCCATAGGCGCCGACTCCATGGGGCTTGGGGGAGTTCGAGCCCCCCGCCCCAATGTTATCGATGGGTGGGCAGAGGCCCCCAAATAATTTTGCTTAAGAGAATCTAATGTATTATTTTGCTTCTCTTGTAAAGTTTACTCTGAATTGTGCCTCATAAACGTAACTTTAAATACACATTTGAAATGTTCTAGACCATCAACTTTGGAGAGGCTATGACCAGAGACAGCAAAACACATGACTTATTACTATATACTAAGCATGTAATTATGAGTATTGTTAAAATTTTTACTAAAAAGAGTTTCAAAAGACGATGTGCATGAACTAAGAGAGTGGATGGGACGTTCGGGCTACAAATGGCTCTCACATGACATTCAGAACGAGATCATTCATATATTAGGGAGATCTGTTTTGCGCTCCGTGATAGCAGATATTAAAAGTCGGGAATATTTTGCTATTATGGTTGACGAAACTTGTAACATATCCATCCGTGAACAATTGAAAATTTGCATTCGAACTGTAAATTAAAATATTAATATTTTTTAGGAATTCATGGGCTTTTACGAGATTCCGAACACTGAGGCCAAAACTTTAAAAAAAGGGAGGGAGGGAGTCATTCATTAATTTATTTCAGTGATCAGAGCCCCCCAATAGTTTCGATAAGTCGGCGTCCCTGGTTAATTCATTCACCAAAGGTTAGCACAGCGCGCTACGACGCCAGGTGTCCCGGCTTCTAATCCCGGCCCTGTTCCTTGTGAGTGCCCCTTCATCAATTTCAAAATAAATCAAATCAAATCAAATAACCAAAGATGGAAAGGCATAGTTCAACTCACTCAGTAGGAGGGCGGGGTGCACAGAATTGGAAAAGTAGTTTTGTTGCCCCTCCCTGGAAATATAATGCTGTTGGATCTTGCACACTGGCCCGGCTGACCGCTGCGGAATCGTCAATAAAAAGGATCACGTTTCAAGAAAACAATGAAGATAATTGGATACCTTCCTCGTGGAACCATATAGAGTGCACCGGCTACAACTTCCTGAATTGCTGCCCGTCGGTCACTCATTGTTCTTCCCCTCCTTCCAGCAGCTTCGTATTTCAAAAGTTGTTGGTCCAGTTCAACAAGTTTCTCTGGACTTCTCTGTGACGAAATAACTGATGAAGAAGCCCTTTCACTCTCAAAAAATCCCCCCCTCCTCTCATTTACTTCTCATATATGGAGGAGGGAAAGGAGAAAAATGTTTACGTCTATGGATTGGTGTCTCTTTCCTCCTGTGATGTAACGCTTCCTACCTGCTGAATTTTTCACTGCAAAGTATCAAATTTTCTAGCAATCTCTCATTCTATTCTGGCATTTAACTGTTTCATAAATTAAGCAAAGAATGTTCTTCAGGATGTGACGTAATACATTCTGACGGATTTTTGTGCCTCACAATACCTCCTGTTACATTGATTAAAAACGTAAAGTTTCTTCTCAGCAAACAATGAAATATATATATACTGGTAATTTTATATTACTATTATTGATTCTTGTTATTATTCAAAGTTTGGTTGCTCGTGTAATAATTCCATTTCATTAAGGACCCCAATTGTTCGATGCTATTTTTTCAAACAATCGGTGATATTTTCCCAGACATTCGCGTTTCTATTTTAGCACACTTTTCAGCCTAACGTAACTTCATTGTGCTTTTAAACTAGTATCATAAATTGTAGGTCCCATGGCGTACGCCTGTTTGTGCAATTTGAAACGTTAGAAAGAATTTTGGAGAAAGTTATTTCTTACTATTTCTTGCGCGACAAATATCGAAGTTGTGGCTCCTGTGTATCGGTAGGTGCACACCCGTCAGAATCCCACCTCTTTGCTCGGTAATGCAAAACGTTTTAGAAAATGTGCACGTTTTACATGTGTAACTATGCCAATTTATATTTTTAAGCCTCAAAACACAAGTGTCATTGAGTTTTGCTGTATTTTTCGTTTCTTTTTAGCACGAAATGTGTTGAAATTTGTAAAATTGCTACAATTCGCATTTATGCCAAATTCGCGTTATTTCGCGATATAGAATGGATGAAAAGGGTGTTCAGAACATGCCAGTGCACATGCATAAACACTTTTTTGCAGCAATTAACATTTCTCGGTGTTATTGCATTTGCAAAAAATCATATAATTCATACCTAACCTACAAGCGTGTTTTGTTCAAAACAGTTAAGGTTTAACTACCTTTCCTAGTGGATTGCGTATGGTTTTATACTCAGTGCCAACAGCAAAGCTCATCGTCAATTAAAGACGGACAGGGTTGTTCCAAAACTCCAATAGCATAAGAGCGCGGGCAAATTACAAGAACATTCTCGTCTGATTTGCTGTTTCGAGCACCTGCTGCGATGCGTAAGGAAGTCAACCCCGAAAGTGACCAATAATGTCGCCTACTTCCCCCACTGATACAACAGCCTAGGTGAAAGGAGAGGGTTCACGTCGGAAATTACAACGGCTCTGGTATAAGGGTGATCACTAGAGGCATGCATATATTTCGTTTTTGACGAAAACACGAAATGTGAAATAACACATTGTAATGTTAATTTTTCATGTTTCTGAAAGGTGTGAGGCACATTTTCCTACCCTGTTTTGTCACGAAATGATGCGAAATGAACTGCAAAATGCGAAATAGACTCTTAAGCACGAAATTTACCGTTTATATACCGAGGCGACACTTTCTGAAGTCTGAAGTATCCTGTGAGCTATGCAATTCACAGAAAATTGATTAATTCTGTTATAAATATTTGAGAAGCAAATATGGACCCCTTTATACAGGAATAAACTTAATATTCTGGTAATGATTTAATGTGCTATTAGAAGGGATATGTTTATTTTGTGTAGTAAGTGCAGTTTTTAAATCAAACTTGGAATTATATTCACATTTTTAAAACCAAAATGTCATTTTAAATACAGCTTTTTCACAGCTATAACAGCGAAATTTCATTTTATTTACCGCTTTTGAACCCGAAATTGACTGTTTTTGTACCGAAATTTTGCTTTTTTATTTACCAAAAATATGTGCCTTCTTAAACATCAAATAAGGGAGGTGTGGTTGTTGTATTTTTGCCGTCTAAAAGTGGTAACAGTTTATTCTTACTTTAATTGGCAACTTGCAGTTAAGTTTTAGACATCTTTATGGATGATAGCGCCATTTCAGACGGGTAATTATTCTTGTGCTACATTACAACTCATAGTTTTAAATGTCTTTAGGTGCGTTTGGAATCTCAGGAGGGGGCTGCGCTCCTGAACCCTCCGTCATCATCTGTTACGTTAAGTACAAGCCAATTTTCAATCTAATTGTCTTACGTATTTTGGAAAACAAAAGTGGTAAATCTTTCGCCTTGTAATGAAGAGGTTTCGGGTTCGATACCCGGTGGATTTGCATGCTGGTTCGGGTTCCACTGTAAACTGTAGGTCCAGACCCGATTGGCCTATCTGAGCATAAAATAGACTCAAAGCGCGATTAACTGTCGTAATAAAATGGATTTCTTTGAAAGTTTATTCCGCTATTTGATTGCGCAAGAGGCTGTGCTAAGTCTCTTACAGTTGGCTACAGCCCAATTTACTTTATAAGTCCCAGGTTTATCAATGAATTACCTAACATAATCGAGAGAAATACTGGAATGGTACTTTTAAGGAAGGACACGAACGCTCCGGTCCGTTTCTTGTATCTTCTGTAAGAGACGTTAGCCAAACCAGCCAATCAGAAGTCATCTTTGATCTCTCTACGAAGAACGATCGTAAAAAAAATCAGGAAGAGTTTTACGACCAATAAAATCTCTCTCTTTTATAGCAGAAATTGTCGCTAACCGTGAAATTCCTCTTGTGATGTAAAGACTTGAGTGGAATAAGAAGTGAATGACCACTTACGTCGAGTGTCAATACGGAAATTACCGAAGGAGTTTTCGCACAGAAGTGCATAAAACCAACCGCCTGAAGCAAGCGTAAAGCATCATCAAGTTAACTATTCTCCGTCCACTACAAGAAGGAAGTAAATGAAAAGAAAACCACGTGATATCTGATAAATAGTGTCTTCCGTATGTGTTAGTTCCGGTGTTAATTTGCCCATGAACATATCGGTCGTAGGTGTACAGCTCATGATACTCGTACCATAAGGTCTGACAACTTCAGTGTAGCAGCTACATTTGAGTGTTATGGCTTATCACATGCACTATTTTCCTACGCGCAAGATTCTTACACTGTTGCCGTTTGAACAACCAATAGGATTTGTTTATAAACAAAATTGAAACGGGCAGTGTTACCGAGTTCCTGCATTTGAAGAGTAACTTCTCCCGCCAAATACATGACGAAATGGTGGCTGTTTATGGAGATAATGATCCATCATATGACGCTGTTGTGAGATGGAAAAGGAATATGCAACTCACAGATGATCCTCTATCACGGATAATCTTGATACGGTGAAGAAAGTGGAAGCAAAGAAGCTTTCTATTACTTGTATTATATCTGGATGATCTCACAGACCTCTTTATTTCCCCCATCTAAAGCACAATTCTAATGTTCGCCGATGATTCCAAGATTATTAGAGAAATAAAACTTCTCCAAAATGACATAAACAGATTCTCTGAATGGTGTAAGCAATGTAAACTGTCCATAAACCCTTCAAAATGCTCTTACGTAACAATTTCATTGAAGCAAAACACTCTTGAAGGTAATTATACACTCACCGACATCTCTCTAACAAAAGAACAACAACACCGAGATCTAGGTATTCTCATAGATTCAAAACTCACTTTGAAAACCACATCTCAATCATCACAAAAAAGGCAATGTGTATGCTAGGCCTACTTTACAGATTCACCGAAATCCATAACCCGAAAGCACTTTCCATTTACTTCCAAACATTCGTGTCCCCCATTCTAGAATACAGTTTATCCATCTGGAACATGGCTGCCCCTTCTCATACCTCCAAGATCGACAGAGTTCTCAGCCTTTTCCTCTCCATCGTTAGATATAGAGTGCCGGCCCTGAGACACCTACCTAAGAGAGACCTGCTTGCAAACTTAAGCATAAATACTCCAGAATCACGTAGATACGTTGCAGATATGGAATTACTACAGAAGATCATAAATGGAAACCTAAGATGTAGCATCCCACTCCATTAGCTCTTCCTCAGAGTGCCCAGACATAAAACACGGAGCAAGGAGACTTTCTACACTGCAACTCCCAGACTCTCACTCATACAACGTTCATTACTCCATAGTCTACCGAACCAATTTAACATCATCTCCAACCAAGTAGATATATTCAGTTCATAATAGTCTTTTATCACCAACTTAGTAAAAATTGTACATAAGTAATGCATTGTGAAAATAATCTGTTTACCTTTGTACTGTTTTGGTTTGTTTATTTTATTTTCTGTGTTCTTTAACAATAGTGTAATGTTGTACTGTTGTTTCTATCCGGTTTAAAATGGCTTCTGCTGTACTGGAAATTTCAATAAATAAATAAAATGCTCCTGTCTTCTAGTCAGACGAATAACCATTCAAGTGCTCATGAAATTTTGTCCCATTCCCCCTATTCGCCTGATCTAGCATTCAGTGACTTTTTTTTCTCTTAGCCACTTCGAGGTTGGCGATTTGACAACACAAACGATGCCATTGTGGAAGTGGATCAGTGGTTCTCGAGGCAATCGTAGGATGGGTTGAGGAAGGTCAAGAAACGCTGGCATAAATGTGTGGCTCTGCAATGTGACTGTATAGGGAAGGCTTAAGTTCTACATATCACAATAAATGTTTTATCTTATTACGTTCATGGTGTACATTAAAACTTTACGATACCACCTCGTATATTTATGGCGCATAATAACAATTTAATAATAATTTGTATATCTTAATTGAAAATATATTATGCAAATTTGAATAATATGATTGTGTGTCTATGAATGTGTGTGCGTGTTTGATAAGAATTTCTAGGATGCAAATTCTCGGTCTCAATTTGACAGAGTCCTGTCATGTTCTTGGTGCTCAAATGGAAATACTTTTACTTTTGCTTTATACTTTTACCTTTTGGCCAAATTCTTGGAAAGATTGCGAAATATGGAAATGGGCACTGAAGAGAAGAGAAGCAAATGTGGTTCCGTATTCGGAAAAAATGGAACCTGATGCTCATCTGTTTCCGTGACTGTCGAAATTACGTCACTCCCTTTTTTTCTTTCTCGTGCCTCACTTAACGAACCAATATTGCGAAAACGCCTCGCGTGTTGATGCCTTATACATATGTTCCTTCCTGTTTTTCATTTGTTTAATGGCTGCATCTTGTTTTCTTTCTCTTTTTTTTTAAATAAACGTTTCTGCTCTGTGCCCGATTTCTCCAACCCGCCCCCCGAAAGGAGAATTCGCTCGGGGAGGACAAAGATTGGATCCAGCCGCGAATCTTTCCGGTAAAAATGAGGAAGTGGGCGTCACTTCACGATCCTCGCAGGAACTAACATGTCAGGACATGCAACGAACGCGAGCACGAGCTAACATGATGTAGAACAAGTATTCAAGACTGGAGCTACAAGTATGATCGTGCATCATACGTGATCTATTAATATTAAGAGAGAGAGAGTGAATGAGACAAATGAATAGAGATGGAAACCGGAAATGACGGAGGTACAGGATGCAGGGGCGGCTTAAGGGCCGGGAGGGCCCCTTGAGTAACACCAAAACCTCAAGTTGAATACCATCCATTTAATGTTGAAATGTTTCATCACTTCTCGGTGCTTTTTTCCAGGGCATACTCGATTTTCTTTCTGTACTTCTTCTTGGACAATTTAGCCAGTGTGTGAATTCGTACTGCAAGTTTTATATTTTCCTCATATTTTGTATTCTATGTGTAACATTGATATACTGCATTCTTTGTTAATTAAAGCAAATGTTTATTTTACGTATCCAACCATTGTGTGGAATTTGCATCGTACAGTCACTGGCAATAAAAATAGGATAGCTTCCCTGCATGGCGTACTTAGTGTTGCCTAACTCTAGGACGATGACAAGATTTTGTATTGAAAGCACTGACATGTTGCTCAATGGCGCAGCACAGTTTTCTGTATGGAAATGGGAAATATTTTCTTCAGCCTTGCGGACAGGCAGCACTGTTTGTTGGAGGCTTCATGAGGCCAAATATTGACAGGGTTTTAAAAAATAATTAAATTTCAAATATACATACACAGGCACTCAAAAAATACTGTTTTGGGGAATTGTTTGAAGGGTAGTAAACATTCCTCTTTTGGACTTTTGAGATGGGTGGGGCTTCAGTCCTAAAAGCCATTCCCTTGGCTACATCACCAAAGATTTAATGGAAAAGTCATCTTGAATGATGATAAATATATGGAAGCCATTTCAGTGCTGAGCTGGACCTCTACGCTACTGATGTTCACCCACTATCACAGGGTCAATTGGAAGTTTCCAGCAAGATATAGAACGGCGATGGGCCTCAATTTACTGATCACGTGCCGCTCAATTAGGGTGACCATATGTCCCGTTTTGACCGGGACGGTCTCTTTTCAGAGTCGTGTCCCGATCGTCCCGTCGATATTCTTAAGAAACACTATTTGTCCCGTTTTTTAAAAGTCAAGGAGTTAGCTTGAAAACCAAGTTTAAATTTGAAACTTAAAAAAAATGAATTTTTAAACTAGCGTCATGATAGCAGCACTGTGGCAAAACAGCTGGACTGACTTTCAAGCACTTCATAACAATCAAAATGTTGTCGTCGAAAACTTTCGAACAGACATCAGTTTACTGTAAGTTAGCTCGCGCTGCGGGCTGCATTATTTTGTGTGTTCCGTTACTTAAGAGCAGCGATTTGAACATGGCCAAGAAGCGTACATGTAGTTTCATACGGACCTGCAACTAGAATTTAAATTCCTGCGTCTTGACACAACCTCAAAAGACAAATATCACGTTGTGTCAGATATGAGGGACGTTTTATGAACGGGTGGTGAAGAATAAAGCTGTTCTCAATAAGATTAGTTCTTCTGATAAATACTTCTGTCATTCCTCATCTTCAGCGTAGGACTAACATCAAAGGTTGATGAGAAGGGGACAGAAACACTATGTAAGTCCTACCGAGACCTTTTTACAACCGGATATCATATTTCATTCAATGTTTATGGTGTATCATTACTGACGACTATCCATACTTTAATAAATAGTAATACATAAGAAATAACAATGATGTCATAATTGGGCCTAAACAATTTTTCGGGAGGGGGTAAACTGGCATCTTTGGGATGTTCCGTATTTGGGTAAAAATATTATGGTCACCCTACGCTCAATGAAAAGTAAATTCGAAGGATTTGACCCTCATAATGTTTTTACCACATGGACACAAAGTTTACATTTAATGTTAGTGGACCTCGATATTATCAATGATAATTTAATGATGCCATTTATTTTCAATGTAGCTATATGAGCTTACATTTCTTCGATCTTTTCATAAAACAAGACCTGTTTTCAATATTCACAAAAAAACGCTCATGAAACTGGAAAAGAAAAACCGGTTCGACAGAAATGTCCACATAACTTCCACATGGAAAACAATGAACTTTAGTATTTTTTTTTTTTTTTTTGCTTGATAGAATTTTTAAAAATAATTAAATTTCATATAATGACTTTGGGACATTTTGAAGTGTTTAACAGTAAAAAGAAAAGTCATTGTCACAGAATAAGGTGTAACAACTAATAGGTGTGAACAACGTTGGAATTTATCTTAACTCTCATTTGAGTATGAAAAGGCTTGAGGCTCCTTGAAAATATTTGGACGTTACATTTAAAACATCACACATAAACTAATATTAGTGGTTAAAGTATATGAATTAAAAAGTTTGAATGTTTATTGCATGGCAATAACAAACAGACTGGCTGAGAAACTGAATCTTTCTCCTGGAATAGTAATTGAAGATAATTTACACTCTATTGATTGATTGATTGGATTGCTTTATTTTACTTTGCTTTTTGTGCCACCTTTAGCTAATTTGCGAAGATGAGGATGAGTGATGAAACTGATGAATGGACGCTCACAAACATCCATTCCCAGACCAGGATTCGAACCCGGCACCCTTGGCATCGTAGCACGCTGTGCTAACCACTCTGCCACGGGGGCCGGCAATTTACCATCTATAACAGGGGTTTCCAACTGGCGGCCCGCGATGCCTTTTTCTGCGGAAGCTCTGTGTAGAAGGACAATATCACAGGTAGAATTGATTTTGCAGTCAATAATGATCATCAGAAGAATCTAAAACCCAACTTCTAATTATAGCTTTATTAATAAAAATAGGAGCTGCTCCATTTCACATTTGAATACCAGAAGTTATAGAAGGAATGACATGAATTAACTGTTTAGTAATAACAACTATTCAAAAAATTGCTCCATCAACATTACTTAGATACGTAATTGACAATTTAAGTATAATTCTAATTTTAACAATTAGAACATCAGCAATTATTGGGGCAATTGGAGGGTTAAATCAAACCTCATTACGAAAAATTATAGCCTTTTCATCAATTAACCACATATCATGAATTATCCTAAGAATAGCATCAGAAGATAACACCTGATTAACATATTTACTACTATACATTCTTATAACTACCTCTACCATTATGTTATTTTCAATAAACAAAACATACTATATCCATCAATTGTTTATATTGAAACTTCCCCCCATCAAAAAGATGTCTTTATTTATATCAATATTATCTCTTGGTGGGCTACCACCCCTACTAGGGTTTTTACCAAAATGACTAGTTATTATTCAAACAACCAACCTTAAACAATTAATTATAATTATAGTTCTAATTAGTATATCGCTATTAACCCTATACTATTACTTACGAACCTCACTTACATCAATTTTAATAAATTATAAAACTAATATATGAAATATTACTAACAACAAGCCGTTAAATTTAAAAGAACAAGCATTATCGGTAATTACAATTTTTCTTGCAGTATGTGGACTACCTATAATTCAACCAATTTATATATCTTTATAAGGTCTTAAGTTAATTTTAAACTAATGACCTTCAAAGTCATAAATAAGGGGCATTCTTTAGGCCTTAATACATATAATGTATCACCCTGAAATTGCAGTTCAAAATTATTATTCTTAACTATAAAGCCAAAATTTAATGAGAGAGCTTAAAACTCATAAATAAATTTACAGTTTATCACCTATAAAACTTCAGTCATCTCATTCTTGCAACGATGATTATTTTCTACTAACCATAAAGATATTGGTACAATATATTTAATTTTCGGGGTATGATCAGGAATAGTTGGAACATCATTAAGAATCTTAATCCGTATGGAATTAGGCCAACCAGGAAGTTTAATTGGAGATGATCAAATCTACAATGTAATTGTAACTGCACACGCATTTATTATAATTTTTTTCATAGTAATACCCATTATAATTGGAGGATTTGGAAACTGATTAGTACCCTTAATAATTGGAGCCCCAGATATAGCCTTCCCACGATTAAACAATATAAGATTTTGATTACTACCCCCATCATTAACTCTACTATTATCAGGAAGAATTGTAGAAAGTGGTGCAGGAACTGGTTGAACGGTGTATCCTCCCCTATCTGCAGGAATTGCACATGCTGGAGCCTCTGTTGATTTATCAATTTTTTCATTACACTTAGCAGGAGTATCCTCTATTCTGGGGGCAGTAAACTTTATTACAACAGTAATTAATATACGAACTATAGGAATATCTATAGAACGAGTACCACTATTTGTGTGATCAGTAGTAATTACTGCAGTTCTACTATTATTATCACTACCAGTTCTAGCAGGAGCAATTACCATACTATTAACAGATCGAAACTTAAATACCTCATTTTTTGATCCATCTGGTGGGGGAGACCCAATCTTATATCAACACCTATTCTGATTTTTTGGACACCCAGAAGTATATATTCTAATTCTACCAGGATTTGGAATAATTTCACATATTGTAACTCAAGAAAGAGGTAAAAAAGAAACATTTGGGGTTCTAGGAATAATTTATGCAATAATAGCAATTGGATTTCTAGGATTTATTGTATGGGCACATCATATATTTACTGTAGGAATAGACGTTGATACACGAGCATACTTTACTGCAGCTACAATAATCATTGCTGTACCAACAGGAATTAAGGTATTTAGATGAATTGCAACATTACATGGGACACAAATTAATTACTCCCCATCAATATTATGAGCATTGGGATTTATTTTCTTATTTACAATAGGAGGATTAACAGGAGTAGTATTAGCAAATTCATCACTAGATATTGTACTACATGATACATACTATGTTGTAGCACATTTTCACTATGTATTGTCTATAGGAGCAGTATTTGCTATTATAGCAGGACTAGTACATTGATTCCCACTATTTACAGGAGTAATAATAAATCCAGATTGATTAAAAATTCAATTCATCTCAATATTTATTGGAGTCAACCTAACATTCTTTCCACAACATTTTCTAGGATTAAGAGGAATACCACGACGATATTCGGATTATCCAGATGCATATATAATATGAAATATTGTTTCAAGATTAGGATCAATCTTATCATTTACAGCAGTAATTATTATAATTTTTATTACCTGAGAAGGTATAACAAGCGCCCGACCAACATTATTTAATCTACAACAAGCATCATCAATCGAGTGATATCAAATGTCACCTCCTTCTGAACATACATATTCAGAACTTCCAATACTCCTTACTAACAACTAATATTTAAGGTGGCAGAGAAGTGCATTGAATTTAAGCTTCAAATATAAGGGATATCCCTTACTTAAAAGTGGCAACCTGAAATCAAATAGGACTACAAGATAGATCCTCCCCATTAATAGAACAAATAATATTTTTCCATGACCACACAATATTAATTTTAATTATAATTACAGTATTAGTAGGATATTTAATAGCATCATTATTTAATAACAAATTAACAAATCGAATACTTTTAGAAGGACAAACATTAGAAACAATATGAACAATTATGCCAGCAATTACCCTAATTTTTATTGCCCTACCCTCTTTACGTTTATTATATTTATTAGATGAAATTAATCAACCTTCATTAACACTTAAAACTATTGGGCATCAATGATATTGAAGTTATGAATATTCAGATTTTATAAAGGCAGAATTTGACTCATATATATCCCCAACAAATGAAATATCTTTAGACTCATTTCGATTATTAGACGTAGATAACCGAACAGTACTACCAATTAATATAGATATTCGAGTGTTAACTACATCTGCAGATGTACTACATTCATGAGCCATACCATCTATAGGAATTAAGATAGATGCCACTCCAGGGCGGCTTAACCAAGCAGGGGTAAATATTAGTCGAATTGGTCTCTTTTTTGGACAGTGTTCAGAAATTTGTGGGTCTAATCATAGATTTATACCAATTATTGTTGAAACTACAACTCACAAATCTTTTATTAGTTGATTAATAAAAATTATACAAGAATCATTAGATGACTGAAAAGTAAGTAATGGTCTCTTAAACCACAAAATAGTAATATAACAACTACTTCTAATGAAAAGAGTTAGTTAATATATAATAACATAGGAATGTCAAACCTAAATTATCCTCGTAGATACTTTTTTATCCCACAAATATATCCATTAAACTGAATTATTTTATTCACAATATTTATATTAATTTATTTTTTATTTTTAATTGTCAACTATTATAATTATAATAAATTATTAAATAATAATAATTTTAAGGTAGAAAATAAACCAAAAATTAAATACTGAAAATGATAACAAGATTATTCTCATCATTTGACCCAACATCATCAGTTATAAATATATCACTAAATTGAATAAGAACACTCTTGGGATTATTAATAATTCCAGCCCCATTCTGGCTAATACAATCACGAACCTCTATATTATATAATATAATAATAGTAAAATTACATGAAGAATTTAAAACATTTTTAGGAATAATTAACCACCAAGGAAGAACTCTAATATTTATTAGCATATTTTCAATAATTCTATTTAATAATTCAATAGGACTATTACCCTATGTATTTACTAGATCAAGCCACTTAGTTTTTACCCTAACCCTAGCCCTACCAATATGACTATCATTTATACTATTTGGGTGAATTAATAATACAAAACATATATTAGCACACCTAGTGCCGGAAGGTGTACCAGCACTATTAATACCAATTATAGTAGGGATTGAAATGATTAGAAACCTAATTCGTCCAATAACTCTATCAGTACGATTAGCAGCCAATATAATAGTTGGCCATTTAATAATATCAATAATTGGAAATGCAGGAACAATATTAGAAGTTATTGGAATTTCAATACTAATTTTAGCACAAGTTATATTAATTATTATAGAAACAGCCGTAGCATTTATTCAATCTTACGTATTTGCCTTATTAATTGCTATTTATTCTAGAGAATCAAAATAACTAATGTCAGCAAATCAAAATCATCCATATCACTTAGTAGATCAAAGTCCATGACCAGCAACAGGAGCCCTTAGAGCAATAATATTAACAACAGGAATAATTAGATGATTTCATCAACAAAATATAACACTATTATTAATGGGGGTAACAACAATACTCCTTACAATAATTCAATGATGACGAGATATTTCACGAGAAAGAACATATCAAGGATTACATACAAATCAAGTTATAATAGGACTACGATGGGGCATAATTTTATTTATTATTTCAGAAGTACTATTTTTCGTATCATTTTTTTGAGCATTTTTCCATAGAAGTCTGTCTCCAACAATTGAACTAGGAATAATATGACCTCCAAGGGGGATTACTCCATTTAATCCAATACAAGTACCTTTATTAAATACAGCAATTCTATTAGCCTCAGGAGTAACAGTAACGTGAGCTCATCATAGACTATTAGAAAAAAATCATTCACATACAATGCAAGCACTCATATTAACACTAATATTAGGAGTATATTTTACTATTCTTCAAGCATATGAATACTATGAGTCCCCGTTTACTATTGCTGATGCAGTATATGGATCAACATTCTTTATAGCAACAGGATTTCACGGACTACATGTTATTATTGGATCAACATTCCTAGGAGTATGTTTAGCTCGACACATCTCATGTCACTTTTCACCCACACATCACTTCGGGTTTGAGGCAGCAGCATGATATTGACACTTCGTAGATGTAGTATGATTATTCCTTTATATTTCAATTTATTGATGAGGTAGATAATTTACTTAGTATATTTAAAGTACATTTAACTTCCAATTAAAAAGGTTATAATAAAATAAAGTAAATAATTAATATAATTATAAGTACCTCATTATTAATTATAATAATTACATCAATTGTAATAATATTATCCACACTACTATCAAAAAAAATAATTACAGACCGAGAAAAAAGATCACCATTTGAATGTGGATTTGACCCAAAATCCTCAGCACGAATTCCATTCTCTATAAAATTTTTTCTAATTGCAGTAATTTTTCTAATCTTTGATGTAGAAATTGTATTACTATTACCAATAACAGTTATTATCACTAATTCAAAATTAATATATTGACTATGTGTTAGACTCCTATTTCTATTAATTTTACTTTTAGGTTTGTATCATGAATGAACCCAAGGATCCCTAGAATGAGCATGCTAGAGTAATAGTTAATAATAACATTTGAGTTGCATTCAAAAGGTATTGAATTATTCAATTTACTTTACTAAGCAAGAAGCAAGAGCAATCAGTTTCGACCTGAATAAATTGGTATATATTACCCTTGCTTACTTGACTGAAGCCAAAGAAAGGCGGCATATTAATGTTAATAATAAAATTAGGGTTATCTCCTCAGTTAAGGGGTATATTATTAAGTGGGGGCTGCTAACTTCCATCCTTAGTGGTGAAATTCCATTAATACTCTTCACATTATTTCTTTAGTATAAAGTTACATTATCTTTTCATGATAAAGCTGAACTTTAAATAAGTTCAAGAAATGTCTACAGAATTATTTTATTCTTCCTAATAACTTCAATATTATGCTTTATTATAAGCTACATAAACACACATAAAGTATTAATAAAATTACTATTAAAAATGAAAATATAAAATAAATATTAAAATAATTAGAATGTATTAATTGTATATTTAAAGAACCACTCCTTATATATTTATATACTCCCTGCCCACCAATAAGTTCACTTCATCCATAATCAATAATCTTAATATACAGACCCCCAGTAATAAATGAACTACCAATTAATCCACCAGATGATAAATAAGGTAAAAATCATATTCCTCCTAATAAATAGTATATTATTTTATTATTAAAAAATGGGTAATTATTAAACAAAAAAGATGTAATATTATACCCAATCCATACCCCCAATAAAATACAAATAACTGCCCCTATTTTCAAATGAGGGGGGATAATAACAACAAAAACAGAAGGAAAAACTAATCATATTAACCCAGAACCCCCTACAACAGATAATAATAGTAAACCTAATATACCTTTAAATATACCTCACCCCCCTCATCAGAAAAGAATTGAAATGATGCACCTCTATAAGACTTACCAACTAAATAATAATTTAATCGAAAACTATAGGCTATGGTCATACCCGTAGAAATTCATAATAAGCCAAATATTACTAAATTAAAAGAAGATATACTTAATATTTCCAAAATTAAATCCTTAGAATAAAATCCAGCCAAAAATGGTATTCCACATAGGGCAAGACTAGAAACTATTATACAAGAAATAGTTATTGGTATTTTATTAATTAATCCCCCCATACAACGAATATCCTGAACATCCCCCATAATATGAATTACTACACCAGCACATAAAAACAGTAAAGACTTAAATATAGCGTGTGTCAACAAATGAAAAAATGATAACTCCTTTAATCCCATAGATAATGTTAATATTATTAAACCAAGCTGACTTAGTGTAGACAAAGCAATAATTTTCCTTAAATCATATTCAAAATTAGCACCAACTCCAGCTATAAATATAGTTAATCCAGATAATAATAAAAGTACCCTACCAAAAACAGTATATATCAATATATCTCCAAAACGAATTAATAAGTAAACCCCAGCAGTAACCAAAGTAGAAGAGTGAACTAGTGCAGAAACTGGGGTTGGTGCAGCTATAGCTGCCGGCAACCACGCAGAAAACGGAATTTGTGCACTCTTTGTTATCCCAGCAATAATAATAAATCTAGTAATTAATATTATATCAAAATCAGAAACTAATCATAAATAATAAATATAATTCCATCTACCATAGTTTAATATTCAAGCAATAGATAACAAAATAAACACGTCACCAATTCGATTGGACAGAGCAGTTAATATGCCAGCAGAGTAGGAACGAACATTCTGATAATAAATTACTAGACAGTAAGAAACTAATCCTAGACCATCCCATCCTAAAATAATTCTAATAATATTAGGAGAAATAATTAAAAACATTATAGATCCAACAAATAATAAGACTAAAATAATAAATCGATTTATATTATAGTCTCCCTCTATATAAGAACCTCTATAATTAATAACCATAGAAGAGATATATATAACTAAGCCTATAAAAATTAAAGATATTCAATCAAATAATATTGTTATAATAATGCTAGAACTATTTAAATTAACAATATTTCACTCAATAAAAATTGTAACATCCTTAATTAAAAATATTATCCCCAATAACAATAAAATTATTCTACTAATAAATAAAATAATAGATACTATGCTTGTAATAAAAAAATTAAAAACCATTGATTTAAGAACTTTTAGTTACCACTAAGTCCACAACTTACTATTCTATTTAAACTACTTAAATATTTTAAATTCAATGAAATATTGGAGAACAAAAAATAATTAAAAAATTTAATGGAAATAAATGACAAAATAACAATAAATATTCACGAATATTACTTCTTCAACAAGAAAATACACCAGAATAATATATTCCATGTTGAGTATAAGAATATAAATATAAAGTATAACCAGCACTTAAAAAAGAAAGTAACGCAACACCCACAAAACTAAAATAAGATCACCCAATAATTCTATTTAATAAACTAATTTCACCCAGTAAGTTAATAGAGGGTGGGGCAGCCATATTAGTAATTCTTAACATAAATCATCACAAAGATAATCTAGGAATATAATTAATTATTCCCCTATTAATTAATATACTACGACTACCTAATCGTTCATAAGTAATATTTACCAGACAAAATATCCCAGAAGAACAAAGGCCATGTGCTACTATTAAAGTAAGGCCACCATTTATCCCCCATGCTCCTATAGTTATAATCCCTATTAAAACAAGACCTATATGTGCTACAGATGAATATGCAACCAAGGCCCTTAAATCAATTTGACGTATGCAAACAAGACTAATTATTCAAATTCCAACAATTCTAATACCAAATCAAAAAATATTATATTTAATAGCTAATCTCTCGATACAAGAAATAATTCGCAAAATACCGTATCCCCCAAGCTTTAATAAAATCCCAGCCAAAATTATAGATCCACTAACTGGAGCCTCAACATGAGCCCTAGGCAATCACAAATGAACCAAAAACATAGGTATTTTTACTAAAAAAGCAAACACCATTCTAATATACCAAACAAAATAATTTATATCAACATTAATATATCTAAATATATATATATATAAACCACCAACCTTATAATTTAACATAAAAATACCAACCAAAAGGGGCAAAGAAGCAAGTAATGTATAAAAAAGTAAATATACCCCCGCCTGTACCCGCTCTGGTTGATACCCTCAACCTAAAATTAAAAATAAAGTAGGTACTAATGATCCCTCAAAAAACAAATAAAATAAAAAAAAAATTATTCTTATAAAAGTTAATATTAATAATAATAATAAAATAATTAATAAAAACATAAATCTACAAGGGTAAAAATAAATAGACATGATACTATTTCTAGCCACTATTATTAAAAAGATAATTCAAATACTAAGCAAAATTAAAGAATAGGACATTACATCTAGACCAATAAAATAACCAGCCCCCCATACTCCTATACCAAATCACACTATTAATAAAAACAAAAAACAACCAAAAATAATAGAAATTTGAACCACCATTCATAAAGAACTATTAAATCTCAAAAGGATTAAAAATATAAAATAAAAAATATACTTTAACATTTTAATAATACAAAAGAATTAAAATAATCATTACCATGAGTGCGTGTAACTGATACTATGACAGAAAGACCAAGAGCCCCCTCACACACACAAAATGAAATAAACAATAAACAAAAATAAGCCTCTTCCTGATTATTAATAAAATAATAAGTTATATATAAATATAAGGATAATACAATAAATTCAAGTCTTAATAGAGTTACTAATAAATGCCTACGTTGAGAAATAAAACATAAAAATCTAATAAATAGAATAATTAATATAAGTAATATACTTAACATAAGTTTTTATAGTTTAATAAAAACAATGGTCTTGTAAATCATAAATGAATTAGTAATTCTAAAAACATCAAGGAAGATATAATTATATCATCATTAGCTCCCAAAGCCAATATTTTTATTAAACTATTCCTTGATATTAAAATACAATGAATACTAATTACCATTATAATATTATTAGCACTAATAATATTATATATAAAACATCCACTATCTATGGGGATTACCCTAATTATACAAACTGTTACTGCATGTCTAACAATATCAACATTCCTAAAATCCACATGACTTTCCTATGTATTATTCCTAGTATTTTTAGGAGGAATATTAGTTCTATTTATTTATACAACAAGACTTACACCAAATGAAATATTCAAAATAAGAATAAAAATATTGGTCTTGGGTGTAGCCCTAATATTATTATGTTTATTTATATTAATAATAAGAGATCCATTATTAGCCCCCTCAATATTACAAAATATAGATACCTATACAACCTGAAGAAATACCCCCCCCTGCCAGGAATAAAATTATATAATGAATCCATTATAATAATAACTACTATAACAGTAGTATATTTATTTATTACATTAATTGCAATTGTAAAAATTACTAGACTTTCACACGGCCCACTAAAAATAATTAAATAATTACAAATGACAAAGCCAGCACGGATCTATCACCCTCTACTTAAACTAGCAAATAATGCATTAGTGGATTTACCAGCCCCACTAAATATTTCATACTGATGAAATTTTGGTTCACTTATAGGAATGTGTCTTTCAATTCAAGTCTTAACAGGTCTTTTTTTAGCAATACATTATATTTCAAGAACAGATTTAGCCTTTTCTAGAGTAATACACATCTGCCGAGATGTAAACTATGGGTGAATGTTACGAACTATCCATGCTAATGGAGCCTCCATATTCTTTATTTGTATATATATACATGTTGGACGAGGAATATATTATGGATCCTACTTATATTTTCACACATGATCTATTGGGGTTATAATTATATTAGCAACAATAGCAACAGCATTTGTTGGGTATGTACTACCATGAGGTCAAATATCATTTTGAGGTGCTACAGTAATTACTAATTTACTTTCAGCAATTCCATATTTAGGAACTATATTAGTTCAATGAATTTGGGGGGGATTTGCAGTAGATAGTGCCACACTAACTCGATTTTTTGCCTTCCATTTCTTATTACCATTTATTTTAATAGCAATATCCATAGTTCATTTACTTTTTTTGCATCAAACCGGATCTAATAATCCACTATCTATCAATAGCAACATAGATAAAATTCCATTCCATCCATACTTCTCCATAAAAGATATATTAGGCTTTATACTTATAATTTTAATATTAATACAACTCTCATTAATATTTCCAACAACCCTAGGAGATCCTGAAAATTTTACCCCCGCAAATCCGCTAGTAACCCCTGTACATATTCAACCAGAGTGATACTTTCTATTTGCATATGCCATTCTACGATCAATTCCGAATAAGCTTGGAGGAGTAGTGGCACTAGTATTATCCATTATAATTTTATTTATTATACCAATACATCATAAAAGAAATTTTCGTGGCCTACAATTTTACCCCTTAAATCAAGTGTTATTTTGATTAATATTTGCAACCTTTATTTTATTAACCTGAATTGGGGCCCGGCCTGTAGAAACCCCATATATTACTACTGGACAAGTATTAACAATTATATATTTTATATACTTCATCATATCCCCGGCAACCCTACTATTATGAGATAAAATTTTAAAAAAATGACTTCTTGACTGAAATTTTAAAGTGTATGTCTTGAAAACATAAAATAGAATGTAAATATTCTAGAAGTCTTCACATTCTAATTATTATGCAACTAAACATAAATTGATACAATCAAGCCCCTAAAACCAACAAAAAAAAATAAATAATTCAAAGAAACCGGAAGAAAACTCCTTCAAGCTAAATATATAAGCTTATCATAACGAAATCGTGGTAATGTACCTCGAATTCAAATATAAATAAAGCCTAAAAAAATAACCCTTAAATAAAAAAGATAAGAAAAGTAATATCCCCCCAATAATAAAATTCTAAATAAAACGCTTATAAATAAAATACTAGCATATTCAGATATAAAAATTAAAGCAAACCCCCCAGCACTATACTCAACATTAAACCCAGAAACAAGCTCAGACTCCCCCTCAGCAAAATCAAAAGGAGTTCGATTAGTTTCAGCTAAACAAGAACTCAACCAGGCTAGCGCCAATGGTATAGCAATAAAAATAAATCATAAATAATCCTGAAAGACATTGAATAAAAGTAAATTATAACCACCAATTAAAAAAATAAAAGATAATAAAATTAATACTAATCTAACCTCATAAGAAATAGTTTGAGCAACGGCTCGAAGCCCACCAAGTAATGCATAATTAGAATTAGAGGATCACCCAGCAGACATTACTCTATACACTCCTATTCTTATACAACATAAAAAGAAAAACACCCCCAAATAAAAATTAAATAATAAGGTATGATATGGAAAAACAACCCAAACAACCAAAGATAAAAATAAACTAAAAACTGGAGATATATAATATGGGTAATAGTTTCTTAAAGTAGGTAATGTTTGCTCCTTAGTAAATAACTTAACTGCATCAGCAAAGGGCTGAAAAATACCACAAATACCAACCCGATTAGGCCCCCTACGAATTTGAATATAACCTAACACCCTACGCTCAAATAAAGTAAAAAAAGCAACTCTAATTAAAACACACACAACCAAAATAATAAAAGAAATAATTCCAATAAATAAATCTAATATCATCCACTATAAAAAGAAATTTATCTTCATTATTGAATTCTAAATTCAATGCACTTCTCTGCCATAATAGTAATTATTATTAATCAATATATTACATATATAATATAAGTATTTGGTCCTTTCGTACTAAAACACTCTTAATATTAAGAGATAGAAACCAACCTGGCTCACGCCGGTTTGAACTCAGATCATGTAAGAAATTAAAGGTCGAACAGACCATCAAATTTGAAATGCTACACCCAAATGATATCTTAATCCAACATCGAGGTCGCAACCCCTCCTGTCGATAAGATCTCTCAAGAAAGATTACGCTGTTATCCCTAAGGTAACTTATTCTTTAAATCACTAAAAATGGATCCCAAATAACAAAAATTATTGAATATTAAATAAAAAAGAGCTAATTATTATCTTCCCATCACCCCAACGAAATATTATTTAATAATATATATAGTTATACTGCTAATCAAAACATCATTAAAATAATATAAAGATCTATAGGGTCTTATCGTCCCCTTAAAAAAATAAAGCCTTTTCACTTTAAAGTAAAATTATACATTAATTAACTAAAGACAGTCTATTCCTCGTCCAACCATTCATTCTAGCCCCCAATTAAAAGACTAATGATTATGCTACCTTCGCACGGTCAAAATACCGCGGCCATTAAACAAGCGTCATTGGGCAGGTTATACTTCATATAAAAATCATGAAAAGATGTTTTTGATAAACAGGCGAGAATAAATTTTGCCTAATTCCTTTAATTAATTAAATAAATATACTAATAGAATCATAATTTCAAAATAAAACCAATTAAAATATATAATTAAGTAAGAAAGTAAAACCAAACTAAATTTTTAATAAAATTTCAAATAAATTATAACAAAATTACAAAAATTAGCAATCTCCAAACCAATAAATATAATAGTTTATTATAAAGTTATAACCAACATATTAACCAGAAGCACATCCCCCTAGTAATAACTAAACATTAACATTATAGTATATATTAATATAAAAAATATTAAAATGTAAAGCTATATTAAATATAATTCCCTAATAACTAGATATAAGGTAAGTCGAATAACATTTTACTACAAGTAACAATTTTAACAGAAAAATATAACACTTTTACCTTAAAATTAATTCTACTAGCTCCCCACCCTTCGAGAAAATAGAATATTCAATTAAAATTTAATCCTCCCTGATACAAAAGGTACGATCATTAACATCTCCTATAATAAAAATTAATATTTCATATATTTAATAAGTCCATCACTGTACTAATAATCTATAACAAACTAATTCATATGTACTAATCATATAACCAACCATAATAAAATTCCTTTTCATATATAACAATTTATAAATAAAATTCAAATAGTAATAAAATTTCTATCAAAATACGTCGAATTGCACGACTAACTACTCAATGTAAATGAATATTCTAACTAACAGAAATATTTTGATACTACTCAAACTAGGCACACCTTCCGGTACGCCTACTATGTTACGACTTATCTCACCTATATAAATGAGAGTGACGGGCGATGTGTGCATGCCCTAGAGCTAATAAACCAAAATGTTATTCTAAAACAAAATTACAATTAAATCCAATTTCAAACATAATTACAACACATTATCCAAATCAACATAATGTAACCCATCTCCACCCACTAATTAGCTGCACCTTGACCTGAAATATATTCCAATAGAAAAAAAAACATATATATTTAAATATTCAAACTACGGCGGTATACAAACTGATATTTTACAATAATAGGTCAAATAAAACGCGGAATATCGATTACGGGACAGGTTCCTCTAAATAGAATAAAGCACCGCCAAATTCTTTGAGTTTCAAGATCATAACTAATACTACTCAAACCAAATTCACAATGACAATAATAGGGTATCTAATCCTAGTTTAATATATCACCTTTATAGAATTAATAAAAATAAAGAACAAATTATATTAAAAATTTCACCCAATAAATAAAACATAAACAACCAAAAATCAATTATTACTACAATTAAGTCAACAACCCTCCACTTATGTCCCCACGTCTAACCGCGGCAGCTGGCACGAATTTAGCCGGACAAAATAAATATTAAAATTCAAAATTCTGTAATCTAATTTACACTAAAATCAAACAAACCCACACACTGCGAACTAAGTCAAAATACACCGTTTCAACCCATAAAAAATTGACGGAAATTTTTCCTCTCTTTAATAAATACATATGTAAAATTTAACTAGGGAGATTTAAGCTAGAATAAAACTTTAATTTAAAAATATAAAGAGAGGTTCCTTATTATTACATATTATGTATTATATTAAATTAAATTATAATTAGAAATTATCTCACGAAAACTTCCCCCCTTTACATTTTTAACTCACTTTCCCGTACTATATAGAACACAATTTTTTTTTTCCCTCAAAATTGTGTTCTATATAGATATATTAACTTCTTTTTTCTCTAGACTCAATAAGTGTTAAAATGACATGTTAATTAAGTCAATTACTTTAAGTTAGACTACAAAAACTTAAAAAAAATTGGATAAAATTAAAACTAATTCTGAAGTATTTTATATTATTTAATAAATGGGTTCTACTTATTGATCATAACAATAAAAATCTAATAAATAATATTATTAGCCCACTATTATAATTTAATTATAAATAAGATGTCTGAAAAAGAATTACCATGATAGGGTAAAGTATACATGAAACTTAACATGTTCTTATTAAATTAATTTTTTATAAAAAATTAATTTTTATAACTGAAAGAATTAAACTTTCTCCAATGGTATCAAACCCCATAGTGCATCATACACCAAAATATAATAAAAAGGTAAGCTAATTAAGCTAGAGGGCTCATACCCCACATATGAAGGTTTATAATTAATCCTTCCCTTTTTAATGCTCACAACCCCCAAAAAAATAATATTCCTATTGACCCTCACAATAGGAACCCTCCTTTCTATTTCTTCCACCTCATGATATGGAGCCTGGATAGGCTTAGAAATTAATTTAATATCTTTTATTCCATTAATTTCCACACCAAATAATCAACGAAATACAGAAGCATCACTTAAATACTTCCTAATCCAAGCATTAGCATCATCAATAATTTTGGCCGCAGCATTAATTATAATTAATGCTGTAAATTTCAATATACAAACCCAACTTCTAATTATAGCTTTATTAATAAAAATAGGAGCTGCTCCATTTCACATTTGAATACCAGAAGTTATAGAAGGAATGACATGAATTAACTGTTTAGTAATAACAACTATTCAAAAAATTGCTCCATCAACATTACTTAGATACGTAATTGACAATTTAAGTATAATTCTAATTTTAACAATTAGAACATCAGCAATTATTGGGGCAATTGGAGGGTTAAATCAAACCTCATTACGAAAAATTATAGCCTTTTCATCAATTAACCACATATCATGAATTATCCTAAGAATAGCATCAGAAGATAACACCTGATTAACATATTTACTACTATACATTCTTATAACTACCTCTACCATTATGTTATTTTCAATAAACAAAACATACTATATCCATCAATTGTTTATATTGAAACTTCCCCCCATCAAAAAGATGTCTTTATTTATATCAATATTATCTCTTGGTGGGCTACCACCCCTACTAGGGTTTTTACCAAAATGACTAGTTATTATTCAAACAACCAACCTTAAACAATTAATTATAATTATAGTTCTAATTAGTATATCGCTATTAACCCTATACTATTACTTACGAACCTCACTTACGCATTCCACCCCTTCGCTATGCGGAATGTACTCGCCCGCTTCACACATCTTCGCTGGAACACAACTGGAACAATTTCAGAGTATGGACTTCCTTAAACAACTGGCGTTTCTAACAGATATCACAGGTCATCTGAACGAACTGAACTTGAAACTGCAGGGAAGAAACCAGCTGGTGTCAGATTTAATGGGAAATATAAATGGGTTTCGTAATAAACTGAAGATTTTCAACGTTACTTTGGAGAGGAATAATCTGGTCCATTTTCCAAGCTGTCGGCGGCTAGCAGAAGATGAAGAAACACTGGATGACTGGACTTTTCTGAATTCAGTGCCTTCAAACTAGGCAAGAAAAGAGGCCAGAGTTTTTCAAATACCTTTCAAAGGAACGCTCTCGAAACCTTCGTAGTTTTGGGCAAAGAATGACATCCATGTTCGGCAGCACTTACACGTGTGAAAGTGTTTTCTCTTCAATGAAGTTCATCAAGAACCGCTACAGAAGCCGAATGGCAGATTCTTTACTGCTTTACCTGAGACTTTCAAATACAGAAATTGAAGTGAACATTCCAACTAATCGGCCTCAAGTTTCACGTTGAACACTTACTATGAAGGATTCTTATTTGCATGGTGTGTTTTTTATTTCTTTCAATTCATCCATAAGTATTGGGTTTTTGTGAAATAAATTGTAATTATACAATTTTGATTTGTGATTCCACTGTTTTTATTGTCTCATTTTAGAAATTTAGGTCCTGCGAAAGTACTACATTTTCAGTTCAGTACTTACAATTTTTTGTAATTTTTAATCCCCCACAAACTGCTGGATATAATTTTGGCCCTCGGACCTTTTGAAGTTGGAAACCACTGATCTGTAAGTTAGTTAACAACAAACAGGGTAGAAAAGTAAGAGATGAAGATTATTTTTTCAAGGCAATGCCCAAGTTTTGACATTTCGGAGGAGACATGTCAAGTTGACTCGGCCTCTGTTAGCTGAGCCAATACACGCCTGCTTATTATCACATACATCACCTTATCGACTAACTCCCACATAAAAAAAATATTAAAAAAAAACACTGTATCGTGAAGTTACTTGTGGTGCCCTTTGACTTGTACAATTCTGATTGTTGGGATACATATTCTAAGTTCACCAACATAAATAAACAAGAGGGGAACATTCTATTCAGTGCTCACCTCAAAGAATTACCAGTTCCAATTGTTTCCTTGGTGAAGCACATCTATTTAGTAATCGATTTTTACATATCCCAGCACTATGTGTTGAATTTCTGGGATTTATATACAAAATTTCAGCACAGAAAGATCATTGCAGACACTGCAAATACACACAGCACAAAACAAATTAACCTTTAGCGGACGAGAATCTCTCCCAAATAAATAAATAAATAAATAAAAATGTAAAAACATACTTTCAGAACAAGTTTTGTGGAGAGACGTAATCAGTTTTAATTTTTCACCCCAGAATGATAGGGCTTTTATAGGAGGTGACATTTATACGTACATTGTACCTCACAACAATGGAAGTTCACAGAAGAAGAAGAAGTAGAAAATCAAAATTTTACCACAAAAAAATGGCATTTGGCACACTCTGTATCTATCACAATAAATCAAAGCGAATGAAAAATTGTATGTAGCAGAGGTATATTCCTACAAGAATGCAAATTTGCATTGAAAATATAACGACACTTCTTGGGAAAAAAATAACAACAATGTATAACCAAAGCAATATTGCCAGTTTACAGAAATAATGTCCAGAAAATCGCTTCCAGCATCAGCTCGATTTGACGAAATTTGCAGATACCAAAAGGTGGTTAGGCAGATGATTTATTCCAGGATTATCAGAAAAACTAAGAAGGCTCCTGGTAAAAAGAAACTACAAAATGGCATAGAAACATGAAAAATTGATCAGAAACTCACTCTCAATATAAAACCGATTTTAGAGTTCCTTTGTTATATGCAGGTACTTCCCAGATAGCATGTAAGTTAACTGCAAGTTAAATCGACATTCAATTTAACTTGCAGTTAACTTACGTGCTATCTGGGTTGTAGCCTAATTGCAGTTGCAATAGATAATGCATTGGTCAAAGTAAAACAGCAAATACAGAGGGAATCAATCTCGGAACATTTCTGATACATTAAAAAAAAATAAAGCTAAATAGTTTTTCCAAACATATTATTTGAAGCAAAACACCCTGTAACTGCAAAACAATGGTAGATCCCTTTTAAATACTAAGAATAAGATGGAAAGAGGTAAAAATAGCTCTTAAAAAGTAAATGATGTAAATGATATTTGTGGAAACTTTTATTTTACTTGGCACACAATCATTAAAGCAAAAAAGTAGCTCTGTATTTCATCACAAACAACCTGTGTATGCTGAATAATCAATGGAAGACCTAGGGGTAAGATCAGTCAAGCATCTTTGAAACTGCACCACTTTCTTCTTCTCACAACCTGCAGGTTTTCCTCCCTGTTGACCCTGAGAAAGGGTCAAAAGCTTGGAGCTGAGTATTTTATTTTTTCTGTGCCGTGTCTTCGACGTTTCTGGCTAGAAGTCAATTCCGATTTTAACGTGATTGTTCTGGTACACCGTACACGGTGTGAAAAGTTTGGTCTGCCACCAAAAGTTCTAGGTTTGAATCTTGACCTGGATGTTGTTCTTTGCAAGTTTCCCTTTTATCAGTTAATTAACCACCATTCATCCTTGTTATTACAATTAACCTAGAGGTAAGAAAAAAACTTTGCAGGTATCCTTTCTGAACCATTATATTAAAAAAAAATTGCATGTTGTGATGTTACACCCAGAGGCGTAAATAAGGGAGAATTCACACCAAAGTGACAAGCAACACACAACACATATCACTCGGGAATGGGAACAATCAAGAGCAATGTTTCACACCATAATTGTATGACAAGTCGCACAAGTGTCTGTTCAATTTGTAAAATCCTCAAGCATTGCATTAATAACCTCATGGTGATCAGGACTCTACCCAATACAAGAATAATTGCAAAAGTGATTTAATCGAATATTCCCATCATATTTTACTTAATTGCCACAAATTTTGAATAGCTGGTTTTATTTGCTATTGTTATATTTATGAAACTGCATCTTTTAAATGTGGTGGTTCAGATAAAGTGGAACATAATTCAATTATTCAAATTTATAAAGTGTGCCACTCTAAGTGAACAGGAGTGTAAATAAGAACATGAAATATTTTAAATATCCTTAATATAATTACATAACTACAAAGTAACCAAAACAGTGGAAATCGAACGCCACTTCAAATGAACTGAAGGTGGCTTCAATTAGTAAAAGAAAGGGAAGGAGTCGATTCTTGATTCTTTTAGCATTAAAGCTTTGATAAAGGTAGAGGTATCCCTGTGCATGTGCACACATGCCATGAAGGCATATGGGGTGATGTGGAGGTAAGCTCCACATATTCTTGATCTTGGCCATAGTTGGGATGATCATGCCCCGCTCTTTTACCCCGCAGGGTTGCTCCCAAGTACTCATTGATATGAGGCTGGGTGGACCTCAGAGTAACGTAGAAACAGGGAAATGACTGGAAAAATTTCTGGTACAGATCACCTGACCCAGAATTCAAACCTGTGTCTTCTGCATGGAAGCCAGATGCTCTACCAACTGAGCTACCACGGTCCCATTATAACTTTGATAAAAATATAAAATCAGTATAAACTTGGAAGACTAAATCATAACTCCCCACCTACAGACATTTAATACTCACTTTCCCACGAACCTGTTTTTCTTCTATTCATGTTTGTGCCCAATGCCATCATCCTCATTGGAACTTGCTGCACTGTATTTATGATAGTGCTAATACAGGTTGGCCACTCTAGGACCATGATAAAATTCAAGTATAATTCCCGGTTTTCAAGGCGAATTTTCAAAAAATTCAAAGTTACAAGTAGATGTTTTCTGCATTTCAACCTTACGTATTACCATCTCTTGCCACCCACATGCACACACTCACAAATATATTAACAATATAAAAGTTGTGTGTGATTTCAATGCATTCAAAAAATCTACTTCAATTCAATTAAACAGTGTGTGTGTTTGTGTGTGTGTATATAATATTTAATTTAAGGTGTGTAATTTACAATTACCATTTCACATAGCCAGACTCGAAATACATGTACAAACACGTCACAAATGTTACGGGATATACTAATCTATGAAAAATTGTTGATTGTATAAACATTTCAAACTGAAATTTACCTAATCAACTTCAATCTTTCATCTGTCAGGTAGACTGTTCTGGAAAGGACACTAACAAAGTAAACGGATTGAGAGAATTCTGTTTTGTTTTCTACACAGCTATATTTTCCTTCCTCGATAAAAATGCAATCTAAACTGTGAAAACTTGCCTCACGACATTTATAAATTCAATGGGATTTGGATTAATAATTTTTCACGTCTACGGAGAAAAATTCACATAGAATTCAAGCATAATTCTCGCAGCCAACAATTCATGCACAATTCCCGAAATTCAAGGAATTCCCGGTAAGTAGCCACCCTGTAATAGCTGCTTCATCAACTAGAACTAAACCTAACAGTGAGGATATGTTGTGGGGGTGTAGGAAAGTGCAAGATGGGAAGATGCCGACCAAAAGGACAATTTCCGAAAGATGAAATATCTAGTAGATATTTTAGTAATAATACTATTACATTCTTACAAAAACTGACCACAAATTGAAATATTCTCATTGTTCTATTTTCCTTGCTGTACTCTTGACCTGGACAAGTTGGTGGAAAATTCATGACAAGTAAAATATAACACACTGACCAAGTGTAAAAATAGATGTATTACAGAAAAAGTGAGACTTAGTTTAGGATCAATGCGGTGAGTTCCGATTCTGTCTTCTTCAAAATTTACATTGCATTACATATTTGTAATGCATTACATTACATAATATAAATACATGACAGTGTCAAATAACATGGGTACCTGGAGGAAACCCTGGGGGGTAAAGGCGGTCAGGGGCATGATGCTGATCACATCACCCCCACTCATGACCGGATCAAGAAAGTGTGGGGCGTTACCCCCACACACCCTATATGCCTTCTTGGCATAGTGCTAAGCACAGGGGAGCACTTTACCTTTTTTTACATATTTGTACCACAACTGTACCTTTGAAAGAATCAGAAATTGGTGACATGAAGGACAAACTGAAAAAAAATCAAGTTCTAGAAATTTAAGAGTGCCAAATGTTCTCTAAGGAAGGGGTTTGTTCACTGGTTACACCTAACTACATAGGTAGAGACCTTAACTTTTTGCATTCACGATAACATGGATTGTTACAAGGAAGTTACATGCTTAACACATTTTTTATACACAGTAAGTCACAAAGTAATGCACATTTTTATCTTCTACATGATTTTTTTAGTGTTCCTTGAAAAGTTTACTACTTAATTCATATACGTAGCAAAAATTTCGATGAAAATCAAACGATCACTTTTGTGTTCAGGTTTTTGAGGCTGAGCCATTAATTCTCTAAAGAAGTTCCTAAATTATCCTAACAATGCTGGGTCAACACTGAAATTTAAGTTCCCAAGCAGATATATTGATTCATTTGGGAATTGTGTACACTAAGAATAAACAGTTTTAAGAATTGTGATTTTAATGTCAAGTACAGTTTGCTTCTTGAAATGCATATTTTGGGGAAAGTAGTGCAGAAAAGGAGAAAAAAACTATTTTTTCAAAAAAAAAAAGTTAATCTGAAAATTAAAGCACCAATGCACAGGTGATTTTTAAGGGAAACATAGCATGGTCCTGTTCAATTTCAGTAGCCACGAATATAGTTGTGCAACTTGTTCTAGGTGAATATTCCATTCAGTTGGCTAGCGAATACACTTGTGCAGGATATGTTAAATAGCATTTATCTATGAGCAGAACTTTCTGAAAAACTTGATAACTGAAGATAGGACTTTGAGGTTTGTAAAAGGGTGTTTCCACATCAAGTCAGGCAAGTGTTCACCTTTGACCTCTCAGATTTTGACCATCTTTGGTGAAAATTTTAGAAAGGTTGTATGGTTTGGAGAGGGGATGTTCACTGATGAATATTCTGTCACATTTGCACAATTAAGACTAGCAAATGTAATTTGTTCTTTCCCAAAAGAGGTCATAGAATATGGAGTCAATGGGTGAAGTGGTGGTGCATTCACTCGAAAGCTGCATAAATTGTTAACCAATTCAAAATCACATTTCAGAATGAATGACTGCCTGAAGCACAGCCTGATCTACTTGCAACTTTAAACATTCAGGCTGGATACATGTAATTTTCAAATTACATTTTTCTTCTAGAGGAAAAACGCTACCACCAAATTCTAATAGGATGTACAAGACACATGAAAATATCTGAAAGTGAGCAAACTTGATGTAGGGGTGTGTTTTGCTATTCAGCAACACCCACTCAAGTAGTGTTTTCAAATACTCATTTGTCCAAACAAAACGGATTATTGATCTTCATTCATCCCATCCACGGCGAGCCTCAGCTACTAGAAGGGTCACAGGTGGTGGATAGTGAAACCCCCCTCAGATATGATAGGGAACTGTGAATAAGGGGAAACCCAAATAAGCAGCCCCGGATTGAGGCGGCAAGGCTATCAGGGTGTGGAGTGTGTCCAGTGGCATGGACATGCTCAGCAAATACCACAGTTACCCATTGACAGCCTTGTGACATGGAAAATGAACACCGTCATAGAAGTGTTTGTCCCCACTGCCTTGTGGGCCTGGAAGAAGCCAGAACGGCTAAGGGAGTTGGAACCGCAACAGAAAAAGAAGTGTGTACCTGAGAACCCAGAGGTGGCAGCCCCACCACCCAGGTGTAGACTGTGACAGGCACGATTAGCCGACAGCCGAAAGCATAAAAAGGACTGAAGAAATTGTGGATCTAATGGAGAGAAGAGGAATCGTCATCTTTGAAATGAGTGAAACAAAATAGAAAGGAAGAGGAGAAATTAAATTGAGGAAAGACTATAAACTATACTGGGCAGGTACTGAAGAGGGCAGGAGAAGTGGGGTTGGATTTGAAGTGGAATAAGTGAGGAAGTAGAGAGGGTAAAGGACAGAATAATAAAATTAAAAATGAATGTAAGTGGAAAAGTAATAGAAATAATTCAAGTGTATGCCTCACAAACAGGATGTGCAAGGGAGGACAAAGAAGACTTGGAAGAACATGTAGGAAAGGAATGGCAAATTGTGATGGGTGATTTTAATGCACAAGTGGGAAGATACAGGAAAGGGTACACCGAAATACTTGGAGCAGATTGATGGGGACAGAGAAATGAGGAGGGAAGGAAGCTATTGGACTTTGGTTTGAAAAGAAATATGAAAGCCATTAGATTACAAGATACAGTTGGAATAATGAATAAAAGTCTGTAATAGATTATATATTGTTAAAAAAAATGAAGTAAAGAAGATAATGAACATCATTAAAGTAATACCCAGTGAGAACTTAGACAGTGACCACAGGTTACTAGTAGGAGATGTGAGGGGGTTGAAAATAAAATATAGAAGGGAGGAACAAGATTGATTGATTGATTGATTGATTTGCTCTATTTTACTTCGCTTTTTGTGCCACTTTTGGCTAATTGCGAAGATGGGGGATGAGTGATGATATGATGAATGGACACTCACAAACATCCATGCCCAGGCCAGGCCAGGCCAGGCCAGGCCCAGGCCAGGATTCGAACCCAGGACTCCTGGCTTTGTAGCACGAGGGAGGAGCAAGAGAGAAGGATAACAGTGTGGAAATTGAGGAATAAGATGATAAAACAGAAATATCAAGCAATATTGCATACTGAAGTGCCAAGAGATGTACCCAAAAAAGTAGAAACAGAATGGAGAAGATGTACAACAGAATTAGTAAGGCAGCCAATAAGGTGTGTGGAAGGACAAGCAAGAAAAGAAAGAAGAAAACACCATGCACAAAAGGGTACATGCAAAAGAAGATATAGGCAAGAACAGTAGTATAGGAGGAAAGAAGGAAGTGGATGGAAGAAAAGGCCAAAGTGCTAGAAGTAGATGTAGATGGGGACAAGAAAGTATTGTATGAATTAGTGAAAGAAAGGAGAAGAGAAAGAGGAGACAGCTGCAAGCTAAGGGATGAAGGAGAAATGTTGTATAAGAGGATGAAGACATAAGGTTAATGTGAAGAAATCATTTCGAGAAATTGCTGAATGTGAAGAAAGGAAATGAACATGAAGAAGTAAATGAAAATGAAAACAGAAAGGGAAAAATGAATATCACATGGAAAGAAGTGGAGGAAGCACTGAAGAGATGAAGTGCCGGTGGAAATGATACTAGGAGCAGGAATGGTTGGTGTACAGTGGCTTTACAGAGTAATGAAAACAGTGTGGCAAGAGAGAGAAGTGCCAAGAGATTGGACAAAGGGACAAATAGTTCCCATATTCAAGAAGGGGGACAGAAAGGAATGTAAAAACTACCGAGGAATAACACTTATGTGCCACTCAGCAAGATGTATGAGAAAATATTAGAGAAAAAAAATAAGGGAAGTAACAGAACTGAACATGAGAGAGGAACTGTATGGATTTAGAGGAGGCAGATCTCAACAGTAGATCTGATATTCACCGTAAGGCAATTGCAGGAAAGGCATTATGAGTATGGAAATGATTTGATTATAGATATACAAAAGGCATATGATAGCATGGACAGAACAAATATTTGGAAGGCTCTAAGAGAGAAAGGAGTCAGGGAAGAGATAGTGTGTAGTGTGCAAACGTTATACAAGGTCAACCAGAGCTGTGTGAAGACACCAGTGGGAAGAATGGAGTTGTTCAGTGTAAGTAACGGACTAAAACAGGGAAGTGCTCTTCCCCCACAGCTCTTCATAATTTCAATGGATGCAATTAATAAAGTGGTGGGGAAGAAAATAGGAGAGGAAGATATGAAGGTCCTGTTGTACCTGTACAATGAAGGAAGAATAAGGAATGAGGAGATCCAAAGACAGTAGGGGTTGTGGAGCATCAGGACAGAATAGATCAGGCACAGATGAGATGGTTCGGACACATGAAGAGGATTGGTGCAGAAAGACTGCCAGTAAGAGCTTACAATGAACAAGGAGTAGGAGTAAGGCCAAAGGGGATACCAAGATGTTGGTGGAAAGAGCAGATAGTGGAGAGTGTTAGGAGAAGAGGACAAGATTGGAACATTGTGGAAAGAGAGGAATGGTGGAAGACCAGAAGAAAATGGAGAGGCTTGACTTCTATGCTGAGCCAGCCAGAGGCAGGAAACAGCAAAGGATGATGATCTTCAAAGTAAGACCAATTTCACATTTCTAGCTTGGTTTGTTATAGATATACATTTGGAAATAACAGGGTTTCATAAATAACCAACTTTTAAAATCCCTAAAAAACTAGACGAATTTAGTTTCATAAAAATGATTTCCATGTCTGTTCACCAAAAATGGTCACAATTCAAGAGGTCAAGGGTAAACACCCACAGACAAAATTCTATCCCTAGTTTTCACATTTTTCAGAAAGTGTGAGTTGCTGATAATGCCTTTGTCTTGCTAACTGAATGCAAGTTGTGCAACCACACA
Source organism: Lepisma saccharinum (assembly GCF_977018435.1). Taxonomy (NCBI): domain Eukaryota; kingdom Metazoa; phylum Arthropoda; class Insecta; order Zygentoma; family Lepismatidae; genus Lepisma; species Lepisma saccharinum. Next base: position 106,247,910 of record NC_139232.1, read on the forward strand.
ACTGCTAGTGGCAAGAAAATGCATGTAGAACATATGATTGTGAACAAGAATCATGCCTTGCATGCTATCATTTCTTCCTTATTGCTGCTTGTACGAAGCTATTACTACACACCTATTATTAGGAATGGACCGATATTAAATTTTGGCCGATACTGATAAAGTACCGATATAAAATTTACCAATACCGATAAATCAATCTGATATAAAATTGCAAATGGTTCAGTCAGGTTAAATCATTGTTAGCTTCCAACGTACCCGAGAGCACTTGTTTAGGCCAAAATATGCCACAAAAATAACCCAAGTCCAATAAAAGCACTTCTTCACTCAAAGTGGTACATTTTGAAGATTGAAGTCCAATTTTGGCAATGATTGAATCTGTTGGTACATGCAAAAGATAATGCTATAATGCTATCCCAAGCATTTACCAACAGACTATCATTGCCAAAATGGGACTTGAAGTCTCACAAATGTACCAGTCAGATAAACAGACCTGGTAAAATGACTATGTAAATCAGGAGAGTGTAAGAATCCCAGCAGTTTACAAGAACTCCCATTCAAACAATGCCTACTTTTGTTCATATTTGTCAAATAATAAATCCACAAATAAGAGATCAAAAGTAGGCATTGGATTAAGTGGGAGCACTCATAAATTGCACGGATTCATACAAAACCAGTTCCATCCTGTAACAAACATACCTCGTAAAATCCAACTGGTCATGCAGGAATAATTATGCATCCTATAGTAGATGGATAATTATTCCTGCATGACACTAGATTGTCCATTTGCAGATGCTCCAAGTAATGTAAATAACGCTGCCTTTAACAGTACACTTCCACTGAAGTTATGCCAGGTCTCTTCATTGTTATCTGCAGACTCCTCTTATGGGTATTTCTCTAATCCTAGTCTCCATCTGCTACTTTCATTTTGCAACTCGTATTCCCATTTCCTGCATCTTCTTTTGCTCTGGTGGTCTTCTTCCCCAAAGGTTTCTGCTCACTCCAAATGAATATCCCAGTCACATCATCTTGCTTTGATCTCTTTTACAAAATAAAGCAGAACAGATCAAGTGGCACACATGAAAGCAAAAATGGTTGAAATGTACTGCATATATACCTTTTACAAATATTTTAACTCAAATTTTGCTGGAAATAATCTTGCAACTAAAAATTGACCAACAATGTGTCCAAAAGATCCATAAGGCAGGCTTGTTGAAAGCGATGTCATCTAGTGCCAAGCGTTAACAAGCATTGAACAAGCATTCAAGTCTGCAGCATGCAGGACTCAGCAATACAGAATTGTTTACTTCACTTCTCTTGTTATTTACTTGTTTGAAATCATGCAAGTCGAAAGTCAGCCAGTTGTTGGTTGGAGTTCTTCTATTGTATGGAAATACAAATACAAGAACTTTTTAAAAAGCTGTGATTTCTATGGTGAAAAATGAGTGTTTATAATGTGGGAAAAACAATGTGTTTTTATCTACTGATTAGAATCTGCAGTCGAAGTGTAATTCAAAAGAATTTTGCTTTCAGTCCAAGAATTCGAGACTGAACTATACGACCATTCTTGAAGTATGGTCTTGCACTTTTCGGACATGGACCAAGAGTTTAGCAATTTTTTTAAAAAAATGGGGATGGTATTTGAAACACAATATTCAATGCAATGTGTATGGCCATGGCTCTGATAATTTCTGCTTTATACATTCCCATAGTGACTAACGTAACAAACCAAGGTACCCAATCAGTGTATTAGGGCATATGCATAATATGAATATGAAAAGTACAGACACCTAGATAGCTCATGACAAGTATTGGACATAGTGCTTGGTATGTGGTGATTCATAAATAAAATATAATGCTTACTCCTTTGGATACTAACTTAGTTTATTCAATGTGACTTACATAACATTTCTTGCTACACATAGTTAAACAAAAAACTTCAATGCTAGAAAACAATTAAGCTTATTCCACAAATCTAATGAATATTTCTCTGCAGTGTACTGAACAACTGAAGAGAGAAATGACAAAATATCAGATTCTAGAAATTCAGCAAATTATTGTAATAAATTTATACATACATACAAATGATGTGACTAATGTAACGTGACTAACATAACATAAAGTAACAGTTTTAGAAACACATTTAAGAATGATAACAATGTGATACTCTTTACATTACAAATTTGAATAAGCAAACTTACATCACAATCAACTGTTTAAATCTCTTCATTAAATGTATATTGTCCTATGCTATTGGCAATGACTGGAGGACTGATTTTTTCACAATATCAGCTTCCTTATAAAAAATCTGGTCCTTTGGCAGAGGCCACTTAAAGTATGAGCAACCTCGGCTTATAATGGAGATTTCTATTTCATTCTGGACTACATCAATGGTCACCACCTCCCCTGGATACCTCTTATCATCATGCGACACAACAAACCAGCTGTGTATGTGATTTAAAGTATGTGTCAGATTCCTGGCAATAGAACCGTTACTACTTGCATTGTACACTTCTAATTGTTCTGTGGCAAGTGGCATGATCCCACAGATTGATATTTGGTCCCCTGTGTTCCGATACAAGGATAACTTCATATGTCCCACTGCCCTTACAAAGCAGGCTTGTTGAAGGGCTCTAAGAGGTGGGATATTTTTAAAGAAATCTTCTGATGTCCCAGGTATTGTAGCAGCCAGGGGCACCGACTTGTCAAAATTATGTGGGGGAGGTCTCTGATCACTGAAATAAATGAATGAATGACTCATTCCCTCCCTTTTTTAAAAATAAAAATTACGTCTTCATATAGAGTTTTTAAGCAGCTATTATATTCCTCATGCAAATGAAATGTAACATGAAAAATGTTTAGAAAATGTTTCAAAGTCTCTTTATGTCTTTTGTGTCTGCTCATTTGTTTTTTAGATAATTAACATTTTTATTGAAAAGTATGTATTTACATTACCCCATTGTAGATCTCAAATATGTCTTTAGTCAGCGAATAGCACTGAATGACCTTTCGGCTGTGGCTGTCGTCACTGGCACAGTGCGGAGGACCATCATGAATTTGGCAACTTCAGGCAGAAGCTCCTGGAGGGTGCTGTCTTCCAAATAAAACTTCCTTATGTCACGCATGGTTGTTAGAACCACTTTCTTCTGTTTGGCGATATCACCAAGCATGGACAGGTGTAAGGAGAGCCTATCAGCATCCAAATCTTGGCAAAAGAATTCTCGCGTTTGCTGAAAGTTTGTTGTGCAACTGTTCACAGCTGATATGCATTCTTTGTCTACGGATGTTACTTTTTGTAGTCCTGTAGATTCATGTCCTTGTTTAACACATGATTTTGCTGTGTCACAGACGTCAGTGTATATTGATTTATAATACTATTTTGGAGAGTAGGAGTTGTGAGTTTTGGCAGCATCAGGATTTTCAAGTCTCTTAGGGACGTGATGTTGCTGGGGCAATTCTGGCTCATCAACGAGGCTGGGTTTGCCCTTTGTGCATTTCTGCCAGAACTGTTCAAAACTCATTCGCTTCTCTTGAAAGATGTCAGTCAAGTATTTTAGTTTTGATTCCACTTCTTTAGCACCAATGCATGGAAACTGAATCTTACAGTTTACCTCTTCTATTGGACCCATCACATGGCAGTAGAGGGAGAGAAAGAAAAGTGTCTTCAAGTAAAGTATTGTCTCCAGGTATCCAGCACATTTTGATGCTGCATCTGTAGAATCTTCTTCAGAAAATTTCTTTAAAAATTTGAGAAGGTTTTCGTAGTTCCTTAAGATCTGTTGCATTCTGGAGGCTCTCAACGTCCACCTACGAGGGCAAAGTGGTCGCAGTTCAGTATGGCCAGCCTTCTCATTCACATGAAAAATATTCCTAAATATTTGCATTCTCTTAGGGGATTCCCAAACAGTCTTTAACAAGTCGTTGGCTAAATTCATTATGTCTCTGATTAATATATGTAGTAAATAATAATTATATATTTAGTATATAGTAATAAGTCATGTGTTTTGCTGTCTCTGGTCATAGTCCCCCAAAGTTGATGGTCTAGAACATTTCAAATGTGTATTTAAAGTTAAGTTCATGTGGCACAATTCATAGTAAACCTTACAAGTGAAGCAAAATAATACATTAGATCCTCTTAAGCAAAATTATTTGGGGGGCTCTGCCCCCACATCGCTAACATGGGGGGGGGGCTCAAGCCCCCCCAAGCCCCATGGAGTCGGCGCCTATGGTAGCAGCTTCTTCATGAGGCACATACTGACGTGTCTTCAAATTTGCTTCGCTCATGGAAGCATGCAGCATTGCTGATGGTACAATCACCTGCTTCTTGCATTATGTATTTCCAGACATTCTGTTTCAAGACACTTCTATCCCATCCTTGGGTCCTTTACCATATGATTCTGCAAAATTCCAACACATAAACTGAGGAGATGAAGCAAATACTGCCATTCTGAATGTTCTTGAAATGTCCTGCTGATCCATCGCTACAGACAGGCACGTATCCAGAGGGGGGCTCAGGGGGCTCGAGCCCCCTCCGAAATTTTTCAATTTACACCTGGTAAAATGAGGGTTTTGGCTTGTGTGTGTGAAAAAAATATTGTGATTATAATTTAAGGACAGATATAATTATCGAGGAAAGGTGGAGAATGTTGTAGAACCCTGAGGGATAACCCTGTTATTCATAATATTGTATGTAAACTTTTCTTGCTCTTTCGGTGTTGTCGCAACGAACTTGAGCATTATTTAAAGATTTGTCAGCATTTGGAAGTTGCACAACAAAGCACTGTTGAAGGTAGCGCCACGAGTCGGGCGATTCGTTGCATTTCTCTGAAAAGCTCGAGAGGGAATGTTCTTGAATTGGAGGTGGGGTCGAACTACTGGCAATATTAAAAAAATAAAAAAAAAATTTTATGTGTGGAACATTCTGGAATAAAATATGGATATAAATACGCGGATTCAATTTCACAGTTGGTCTGTACAACAGAATAATTCAATAAGACTTCAGGAGTAAGTGTGACAGTCAATTAGTGATCAGTCAGTGTCCATTGACAGTTTTATAAGATGTAGAGATTCTGGTGGGGAGAGGGGGAAAGAGGACTAGTGACACATTTTCCTGGAAAGTGCTGAAGTCTACCACTAGTATAAGTTTGGGTCCAAAGCTGAAGACATTGCCGTCAGTGTAGTGCTAGTTTCGGGTCATGAGCCGAAGAGATCGAAGGTTTCTAAAGTAAATATTTCAGCAGTAATGGGCATTGGAGCATCAATTTTTTTTTTATTTTTTTTTTTTTTAAAAAAGGAAGTAAGCTGCACAGATCGACTAAAAATCTAAGTTTTAGTGACAATTTATTGGTGACTGGACCAAGTTTTGTGTAAAAACACTCAATCACTAACTACCACAAAGGGGCAGCCATGAAGGCCGAAAATTTTATGAATGTCGAGAAGAGAAAGTAAGAAGTTGTTGCATATGTGGAAATTTTAGCGGAAAAAGCAACCTCTTCCATGACTTGAAAACCAGGGTCTCTGACATAGACCGTGCCATTCTTTGTTCTACCAAGTGAGCTACCGAGTCACCCTTGGCTTCGCTTGATCTTTTGCTGTCACTGTAGAGCAATGGCATGGTATGCCTGCTGGAGCCTGCATTTTCCGCTAAAATTTCTGCATAACACATCTCTTGTGTATGCCCAACCGTAAGATGTTGCCTGTTTAATTAACAAGCACAGAAAAAGGAGATAGAATAAAACAAACGGACATTCCTACCAGTTGACAAGATATTTTTCTTCTGTGGTCAACACGAGCTGCCGTTTCAAGGTGACAATGACATTGTCCCACCAGGTTTCACACCGAAGCTACAAGCTACACGTGTTGCTTGAGGATTTCACAAATCAAACACAGGCTTGTGCAGCCTGTCGTGCCGCTACGGTGTGAAAAGTTTCTGTTGATAGGGTCACTAATTCAAACGACGTATATGTGGCTTCGGTCTGAATTCTTCCTAAATCTTGAAGATCCAAGTCACAAGGTTGGAAAATTAGGATTTTTGTTAAGGTTACGTTTCGAAGGCAGGTGACAACACCATAAAGGATCATATCCAAACCTGGGAGAACACATTCGAATGAATTGTCCATTGCATAACAGCTTCATGACACGGACACACATACATACTGAGATGGTTTCGGAACAAACACAACGTTCGTACATTGCAACAGAGGAGTCGAGTGATAAAAAATGTCTCGATATCACGTTCTGGGGGGAAAAAAAAAGCTTAAACAGTGGCAGATTTAGAAGACAGTTGCTCTCCATTTTTGGCCCCGCACTATGGCTTTTTAATGCTAACCTTTGTCTACCAAGAGAAAGTAAACTTTTCTTGCCCCCTTCCCTCACCCCCTTCACCGTTTTGGAACTGAATCGCCACCATCGACCTTAAACCTTGCGAAGTTCTATCTATACCCCTGTAAAAAGAAATATATTACCCCCCCCCCGAAAAGAATTTCTGGATACGTGCCTGGCTACAGATGATGATATTATCTACACGTTGTATGTTTCTCTCAAAGTCTGAGATTATTGCCTCATTGAAGATTTTCACCTCTGTGGACAAATACCTACTGCAGTCTGATACTACTGCATAGGACTGCATTTGTAACGTACCTGCAGCAACCTTCCTGTAATATATAACCCATGGAACAACAGTGCATTGAGGGCCTGGGGCTACCTACCGACTGCCAGTCTCACTCTCATCTGATTCTACTTCCTCACTCACACAAGGTGTGAGATCATCCAACCAGTTATGGGATGATGTGTGGTCAGCATGTCGAACCCTCAGTCGTTGATGTACGTTTCCATGACTGGGTTACGCTACTCATTTGCAGCTCCCAATTTCCTCACAATGCTGGGTGGCCACCGGTCCCATACACAGGCTGAAATTTCAGGAAAAAATGTTGTTACGCTTCCCCCAGGAGGCTTGAACCTGCAGGTATCCCATAGGATCAGCCAAAAATTCACCGTTTTTATCTTTTATCAAGTTTACTTTAGGTTGCCACCCCTTTCCAAATTCATTTACACCTTTACAAATCTGATATTTTTATATTTGCTGTTTGTTTCAATTTCGTTAATTTTACGTTTCAAATAATCTCTTCTTTACTTCTAGACACGTGGTTAACTTATTCTATTATAATTGCTTAAATTTGTATCATCAGAGTTATTTAACCACCTAAGTCTATTATATTAGATTATGGCAGGGGTTTCGAAATGTTTTTGTGTCACGGTACCCTTAGTGTATCAAGATTTTTCTGCGGCACCCAAGTCACAATTCAATGCTCAGTTAGTGAGGCTAGGTTTCTTCCCTTAAGTTAAAGATATTTCAAATTTAGAAACATTGTACGTGTAAAAGTACCAAATAAGAACATATTTGGAACAGTCATATCACTTCAGTGAAAATATTGGAACACACGCTTCACTTGCACATTGTTATTCCCCATCCCAAGAAATAAGACTATTTTCAATGTAACTTCGCAAGGTTGTAGGAATGTACCACTGCTACATACCACATTTTTCATTCACTTTGGTATATTGTGGTGGCCACAGCGGCATGTCAAATACCATTTTTTTTTTGTAAAATTTCAATTTTCTTTTTCTTCCTTATAACTTTCACTATTGGGAGATACATTGCATAAATTTCATCTCCTCTAAAAGCCCTGTCATTCTTTTTTTTTTTTTAAAAAAAAAAGAATCAGATTTCATCTCACTACAACAACTAACAATTAGTTCTCAAGCTTAAATTTTTCTTGTACTTCACAGCAAGTTTGAAAAGTGTGCATCTGGAAAGTGCTCACCCGGAAGAGGCTCTTGTCCGTAGAAGGTAAATGTAACTGAACAAAGGAAATGAACAGATAGAAAAAGGGTTGAAGAGCAAGGGTATTCAACAGTGATATCCCAAAATTTCTCACTTAACCACCATAAAAATTTAGGGCATCTAGATGGCGCAGTGGTAGCATCGTCGCCTTGTAATCAAGGTGTCCCGGGTTCGATACCCGGTTGAGGCACATGGCACAGTGGATCCCACTTTAAACCATAGGTCCAGTCCCGATTAGCCTTACTGTGCATAAAGTGGCCTTAAAACACCAACTTAAACCAAACCATAAAAATTTTCCAAACTAAAAGGATTAAATTAGTTGTCAACCTATCTAATAACATCTTGTAGTTTCCTCAGGCCAACATCATTAAATTAATTTGGTAAGTGCTGACTTTCATTGGTATGTTGCCTTTGAACCCTGGAAAATTCATATCAATCAGAATATATCCACTGCAAAATATTTAATGAAAATTGCTGTGAAAAGTAAAATAACAAATTTCAGGAGACAACAGTGAAAGCAAACTACATGAAGATTCACATAATTACTCTAGAAGGAACTCTAAGTAGATATAATGTTTTAGATTTTGGAATATCATGGCAGTTCTTGAAAGCAGAAGAAATATCGAAAACTGCTTCACTAGCATCAGACAAAACAAATACATATTTCAATTACATTGGACCAAACAAATAGAACAATTCACATAATCAATCACATGTAGGCTACTTACATTTCACTTCTGAATGCACTTGTTGACCTTGGGATTTATTTCATGTTGGTCATGACATCATGTGAGCCTCAATGTTGAACTGGTTATCTCTTGGAGGCATATACCCTAAACAGCATGCAACTATTGGCATTCTGTGATTCTGAAAAAAGAGAAGAAATGCAGTCAACCATCAAAATATCTAAAGAAAAAGAAAAACTAATACACCATTAACTTAGATAATATCCTCATCTTATATTCAGCATAAGAGACAGTTTCTATTAATTTTAACATCTTTCTTTATACAACAAATAACTCATATGCAAAAATTGAGTTAAAACTATGATGATCAAAAATCGTACATATGCAAAAACCATATTAAAAACATATATTTACAAACAATATAAATAAAAAAATACATCTCTTTCTAAATATCTAATGGAATGAACACAACAAACAACATGTGAGACCAACATAAAAAAAACTTAACAATTACACACAAACGCATTACTATAGGCAAAGATAAATTAACATCCAAATATATGAAAAGACCAAACATGTATTTCTAGGAACACAGTACAACACAAATACAAACAAACATGTGTACCCGTGCTACAACTGGTAATGGTTCGATACCCAGTGGAGGCACCACTTTAAACTGTAGGTTCAGTCCCATACGTTTTTCTTTCATCTTTCTTACTTATTTACTATTATTATTATTATTTTTGGTTTTGTTTCTTTTTTTCTTATTGGATATATATACCTTTTGTAACTAGACTGTATTCTGACAAGGGTTAGGTGGGAGAACAGCGTACGCTGAACCTCGCCCGCTCAATAAAGATATATTATTATTATTATTATTATATTATTATAATCAGCCAGTTGCCACCGAAACGTTGTTTTTGACAAGTATATACTCACTGTACGTAAGTAAATAACAAATTTTGATTTTATGCTTATATGTCTTTGATACTACCACTACTAAGAGTAATTAATAATAATGTTGGTCTTGGGTTCGAATCCCAACTTAGGCATGGATGTTTCCAAGTATCCATTCATCATTTTCATCATGCCATCACTCATCCCCATCTTCGCAAATTAGCCAAAAGTGGCACAAGGAGCGAAGTAAAATAAAGCAAATCAATAATAATAATAATGTTATTATTAACATTATTTTATTTCCATTATTATTATTAATATTATTATTATTATTATTGGTATGTTTATCCTGGTACTTACCCCACCCTCACCCCAGACAAAAAATTGTGGTTGCGCCTCTGACATCATGTAGCTTAGTAACAGAACTGCCAACATCTGAAACAGAAGCAGATGTTGCCAACTGCTCATCTGACAATTCCCTGCTTTTATCACGAATGGTTAATCTGAGTAAAATGAGACTCTTTATTTCCTTATAACTAAAAAACTGTCCCTGATAGCAAAATTCTAATTACGGATTTGAATTTCCCATACCAAATTCCTTAAGAAAAACGTATTTTCACATAAGAAATAAAACCTTTGTAGAACAGTGTTATTTACTCAAGTTTTATTTCCATATATATATATTTTTCAGTATGTTTATTATATTTTGAGACATTAAATATACGACTCCATACATCACAATTTCATGCCCTATCTTGACTTGTGTGTCACTTGATCAAGGGACATAGATAATTGGATACTATTGTTATTTCTAAGATTAGGTTTCTATTTTGTTTGAGTGTTGCTAGAAAGCAACATAAAAGAAAGAGGATCAAAAGCCTAACTGTAAAATTTACGTAAGTGTACATTTTAAGTGTACATGCAAAAGTTATGAGAGTCCCTCTCCTACTCAATTGTATGCAGTGCAACTAGCAAAAAAAAATGTCTAAATTGCAACTAATCATTTACTTGCATATTACACTAAACATTAGGTAAACTTTTCATACACTTTTACAGAATTTTGAATACATACATCAGTGGTGTATAATGGGTTCAAAACCTGGGCTATCTCATAGTGTTCGAATGGACAAAAAATTAGGGGGTCTTTCTCCTTCATTATTTGGGATTTTCAAGTGATGTGACACTGTGATACCTAACATAAATAATTATGAAAGTGCATCATTACAAGATGTGCTGTAAGAAAAGGATTTCAAACTTATTTTTTAAAAATGGCCTACATGCAAGTATAACAGGAACTCCATTCTTCTCTCCTTTTGAGTAAATTTTAGGGTCATGCATTCATAAAACATTTCATCTTCTGCCACTCCTTCATTTTCAAAAGAATGCTTTTGTCAGTAGATATAACAGTCAAATAGCTCACCCAGATTTGTCATTGTGTAGTTGTGAGATGTGACTTATTCTCTTAAGAGCAGAGAAACTTCTTTCAACCATGCAGTTGTAGATTGAAATGCTAATACTAGGGCTGAGTGATATCAATATGAATCAAAACTCTTACAGATTTCCACCAATAGTGATGATTTAAAATTGTAACATTATAAGTGGTACAAAAAATTTAATAATATTAGCAAGTGAATATAAGTATCAATTACATCAAAATACTAAAATACATATAACAATGGTGCAAAATCAATGGCAATAATGGAAACTTTGAATTTTGCATAATTTCCAGGTTGATTAGACTCTGCAAAAGTGTCGCAAGTTATTTTTGCCAACCTGCAAATGATGAAAATGCCAGAAAAGTATCAGCCAGTATTAGTAAATAAAATACAACCGATACTTTCCAATACTGATACATCATATCAGCGTAGCCCTAGTTAATATTAATTCTTTACAATTTCAAGTTTATCCTCACATGAAGTCGAATAAATAGTGTTGTTATGAATAGTTCATTACTTACATATGGTTCTGTGCACTTTGAGAAAAGCCTGCCCAATACAACTAGAGAGTTGGTTCTGAAATTTGGCACAAAGGAAGCCCTGCATGAACCTAACTTACAGTAAAAATCTCAACTTTTAGATTCAACTCGTTTTGGTCAATATGAGGTAACGTATGTGACCTAATTTGTGACATTGCAAAGTAAGGTTAAGCTACATGTATACCTAGAAAAATGGAATCTCTTATTTTTCTTTTTTAAAGTTGGATTATAAAGATAAAAGCCTCAACTTAGGATTTTAATACTTGACTTACCAGAAATTAAAATTACAATGTATGACAATTGAAGATCTGCAAAATCTCATTGTAAAAATTTATTTGGTACCCACGTCCAGTTGGTGGTGTCAGCTCCAAAACAGCGAGTTTCCTCAGCATTTTATTTACTGAAATCCCAAGTTTCAGCAGGTATTTTTTTTTTAAAAAAATATAGCAGTGCATGTAGCTTAAAAGTAGGATATTTATTTTGGAGTGTCAAAGCTGGAAGAAGATATGATTTTATGTTGCCTGTACTTTCCACTATTTTTTACAAGAAAATACATTCGTGGAAGTAGATATGAGTCATGCACAGCAGAAGATTCAAAGACACGTTTTGATAGGATTTGAGGCAAGTCTGGAGTTAATATGTGCGTGAATAATCTGTATTGTCATTCCTTCTTTACCTAATGTGCTGAGAGGTAGTGACTTGTGAATGTTTGCTATTTGTCATTGGAAAAGGAGTGTTCTGTAGGATTTTTAACTTTAGGGAACTGTCAAAAAGACAGTTTTGGTAAAGTAGCCAAAGATTCAATTAATCTTAAACAACATAGTGAAAATGATAAAACACTTCTTAGGTTGAGGTTACAAATGACTTAGAGACAATATGCAAATGCCAATCAAAAATGATCTTCTTAAATATAGTTTTTTTATTTGGTTCAGTACACTGTGATCTTCTAAAATACAATTCACAGAAATAGGTAAGTAAGTGAATTGTTGAAATCAGATCAAGGGATATTTCCCCATATGAAATGAAGGGTGCAAAATGATGCACCCAAAAATTTTAAATCAATCAATCAAACAAATTGCATCACATTGCAAAACCAAAAAAGTGTCAAGTAAGTCTTACATTATACCAGGTAAATCAATATGCCCTTGTTACAGTGAAATTTTCATCTCTGGAGAAAGTGGCTCACGTAAAAGCCAGAATGGAAATGATGTCTTTGTGCCACCCCAAGGAACACTGAAGGAAATGGAAGAAGTCTGTTCTGTTTTCGAAGTATCTCCTATTTCAAAACAGAGGAAGCTGATTGCAGAAAAATTTTAAAGTGCTCTTGCTCACAAAACTATTCGCATCATACAAGGAGTGAAAAGCAAACTGGTAAATTGTGTTGCATCAAGTATTAGAACTGAAGGAAAAGAAGGCAAGTGTGACAATCCTTTGTGTGGACAGTACAATCATTTAATTGAAATTTTAGAGAGAAAAATGTAAATTAGCAAAAATTAATGGTGAAAGGGCCAGAATCATCAGTTTATTACCTCTTGGTCAAGAAAAACATTTGTGATGAACTGAAGGTTTTTGATCATTTAGTGAGAGTAGGAAGTTAATGAAAGAACAAGGGTTTCTGCATGATTTGACAAAGGGAATCAGTAGGGAACTGGAGCTGACAACAAACTGGATGTGGGTACCAAATAAATCAAACCCTTTGCAATGAGTTTTTGCAGATTTTCAAACCTAATAACCTTGTAATTTTAATTTCTGGTAAGTCAAGTATTAAAATCCTAAGTTACTATTTCCGAGGCTTTTATAACCCAACTTTAAAAAAAGAAAAAGAAAAGATTCCATTATTCTAGGTATACATGTAGCCTTACTTTGCAACGTCAAAATTAGTACACATACATTACCTCATATTGACCAAAACGAGTTGAATCTAAAAGTTGAGATTTTCACTGTAAGTTAGGTTCATGCAGGGCTTCCTGAGTGCCAAATTTGAGAATTTTTCAAGATGACCCATCTGAGATATTTAACCCCGAAAACTGTCAAAATTCCATGAACGGCCATGTTTGAGGCCATGCTGTAAAAAAGGGGTGCATTTGTAAGCACTGATATTTCATTTACAGGCACCCTGCAGGTAGATCTACACATAAAAAAAAATTCAAGCCTTAATCTAAACCCCTTCATTAAAACAAAGGGCTTCAACATACAAATTTTTTAACTATTGTTACCAAAATTTCCACCATAATTTTCGTGCTTAGGATGCAATTTTAAGCAAAACATACTTGAATATCACAGAAAGTATGCTTTACTAGCTACAAAATTAATTTTGTTTCAGGTTTCTAGCTCTAATGGTTTTTGAGATATTAAGGTTTCCATAAACTGCTACATGAGCAAAAGAAAGCCATGCACCATGTTCGAAAAATGGCTGCCTAAAGAGAATATTTGGCGAACTAAAGACGATATTTTTTTAAAAGATTGGTTTTGATATCTAGAAACATGTACAAATGCATGTACTAAAAAATTATTTTGTTCTAAAATGGTCATGCAACCAATTATTTTAAAATTGGTTGATTTGACATGGAATGACGCCACAACAAGAATTTCCAAGATTAGACAATGTTGTACGGTCACACATGTATAAGTTTATGATAAGGTGACCAGACCTTAGCCAGGATGGTACCCTTAACTACAGCGCCTTGAATAGGTAGTGTGGAAAACAACCCAAAAAAACTGTTTTCCGAGGTGGATGACAACATAGATGGTAGTGCGATCAGTATGGCTTATGATTTTCTTATGAAAGTAATGCAGCTTAGTTTTTAGAAAACATTGTGTAGATTTGTTTGCCTTCAAAGTTCGTAAGCCAGACCCCGTGGCAGAGTGGTTAGCACATCGTGCTACCATGCCAAGGGTCTCGGGTTCGAATCCTAGCTTGGGCATGGATGTTTGTGAGTGTCCATTCTTCAGTTTCATAATATCATCACTCATCCCCATCTCCGCAAATGAGCCAAAAGTGGTACGCGTACAAAAAGCAAAGTAAAATAAAGCAAATCAATCAATGAAAGGGTCGTGAGTGAACTGATGGAAATAGTTATAATGGGTGGAGCACGTTAACCGGACGAATTTGAAAAAGTCACTACAATGTTAATTTTTACTGGAAAAAAAATATTTACAGAAATATATAGTGAAGATCATAGCATTTCATGAGAGACATTCAAATGTTCCGTTACTAGTAGCTACTAGCAGTTACTAGCAGTTTTGATTCTGTTGGATTACCAACAGCGAGTGAACTTTGCACAGGAATGCTTACACAGTGTGAGGATAATGAAGACATGGTGTTGTTGATGAGTGATGAAGCTCACTTCCACCTAAATTGTTCTGTAAATAAACAGAAATGTCGCTACTGGCCTGTGGAAAATCCCCGACAACCCAATCAGAAACCCCTCCACAGCCCAAAAGTGACCATGTGGTGCACTTTATTTAAGATTGACATCATCGGTCCTTATTTCATTGAGGAACAAGGTGTTACTGTAACTCTCAATGCTAATCGTTACATGCAAATGTTAAACACCTTTTTGGTACCTGAATTATGGAGGAGTAGGATTGTGGTTTCAGCAAGATGGCTCCACGGCTCTCACAGCCAGAGCCTTAATGAGTGCTCTTCAAGCTCTGTTCCCGAACCGCATCATTTCCAGATTTAGTGATGTTCCATGGCTCCCTCGATCCCCAGACTTGTCCATGTGTGATTTTTTTATGGGGGTACCTGAAGTCATTCGTCTATCAGAGTGGGACACGCACACTAGATCAGGTGAAGGAGGCTATTGTTCAGACCATCGGCCAAGTCGACAGAGACATGCTGGAGAAGGTTGAGGCCAATTCCCATGATCGCCTTCAAAGTTGCATCCGCGAAAATGGACGCCATTTGTTTGATGAAAATTTCTTCACTATATATTTCTGTAAATATTTTTTTCTTGCAGCAAAAATTAACTTTGTAGTGACTTTTTCAAATTCGTCAGGTTCCTTCACTCCACCCTTTATTGTGGATTTGCAGTCACGAAATGGCATTAATTTGGAAAGTAAAATAAAATAAATAAATAAATAGCATGCTTAACATGCACGAACAACAAAACGCAGCAACATGTTGCAAACTATTGAGGAAATGGCCCAGTTTGAGTGACACGCAAGCAACAAAGCAACACAGCATGCAGCTCATCGTCTCGCTTTGGTTCATGTTGCCTAGATCTGTTATTCACACAATTAGCAGCAAACGCTTGCTAATAGACGAAAGGCACCATGTCACTTGTCACTTCATTGTGAACACCCCCTGTAGCACGTCGTTTTGGTCTGATTACACTTGCTTTAAGTGGCTTTCCAACCAAAGTAACAGGCGGCACGTGAATATGACACATGAACGTGTGTGCTAAATGGGTTGCTTGCTGAAAGGTTTGCTGGACCCTCATGCGCAATGAATGATATTTTACAGTCTGGAAGTGTGTGTCACTAGTCACATCAGTGTGAACATCCCATATCGCTTGTCCCATTGGTCTGCTTTCACTCATGTTGATGGCACTACGGGAGTTTTGTAGGTTTTCCTTTGTCGTTTCATGCAATCAGCAGTTATCATCATCGCAGTGATAAATTTCAAGCAGAAGACAAGCGACAGCAAATATAAAAAATACAAATGCTTCAGTGTGTACTTCATTTTAAAAATGTGTACAATTATAATAATAATGAACCTTTTGTGTAATTCATAAAAACACAAAAACTCAAAGTAAGCAAGAGCATTACACACATATATTTTCTCCTGTATATTATTAATGAAAGTCATGATAAGAGTACATGGTAAAATGTCTGTTAATATCTTCACGGCCACTTGACCAAATATCATAGCAATTGTCATATTCATGGAAATGCTACAAGTAAAAGATTTAGTTTTTGTAACAAAAACTCGATTTACTGCCATTATAATTGGACGAATTCCTCGTACATGTGCCGATACCAGCACCTCTAGTGGACATCACAATCCAGAGGTACCGCCATAGTGTGCAGAACCTTGCCACTTTGCACGCTACCTATTTAAGGTGCTGTGCCTTAACTTTCTGTACTGCATCGAGATAATGAAAAAAAGGGGATGGTTTGTGAAGATTATGTTGCTTATGAACACTTTCCATTGTTGTTGTTTTTTAGCACGTGGAGATGTGTTATTGTGAAGAAAAATATGTCTGTTACCTTAGCACAAAGCAAAACAACCCAAAGGCTTAGCGCAAGTGAATATAGCACCCAAATCTTTCCACAACAGCAGCAGACAGGGTGTTACCTACCTTTTCATAATGTATTATAAAATAAAGTAAATCAAACACAAAGGACTGAAATAGAATTAAAATTATCATCAGGTGTTTATAATTTTATGTCGTTAGGTTAGGAGTATTATGTTTGGAGCTCTTAGCAATGTTCGTTATTTTTTTTAAAAGATAGTAGTAGTGCTAAGTTTGATGGTGTTATATTTTGGATGTGTTCTTTTGCTATTAGAGTGAGCATACAACCTGTTTTTACTAATAAAAAGTGGCGAAAGTATTCCGAGATGGCAGGTTTTTATTTACGCGGCCAAACTTTTGGATCAAATATCTCCGTTGATTGTGTTTCCGCAACTCTGGAACCAATATTACGTAAAACATTGAAATCTGCTGATTAAAAAAAATCAATGTCATTCTCGAGGAGGTACAACAGTGCGTTAACGGTCCAGCTGAGACAATCCTCTTTTTTTGTGACAATGACTTATTGGAATAGAATTACTGCAACCTTCTCTACTATTACTATGAACTATTGCATTGTTGGGTAGAATTTATTGCACATTTCAATTTCAACAATGTTCCATATTCCAATTTTCTTAAAATATTGAAGTATGTTCTCTGTAACGAGTGTTTTCGAACATGAATGGTTTGTGGGCGAATGACAAGAATGCTCTTTCAGTACAAACTTTGAAAGATATGTTGTGTGCAGTGCATATCACCATATGTTATTTACAAGTTATTTACAAAGTATATATTAATTAATTTAATTAGTTTCCAAACATAAGTACTTATGATGAAATAGGTTTTTTATTAAAATGTGTACATTTTGTTGTCCTGTTTTTCCTTTAGGAAAACATGAAAAATGTGTCCAGTTTTTCCAATTACAGGTAACCTATCTCCCTTGAAGTTACTGCTATGAGTTTACAGGTTTGTAGAGACATATTTTACAAATAGCTAAAAAAAAAAAATTACATGCTGTAGCAGCCAAGAGACAGATATTTGCCGATCCCAGTGGACACATATTGCATAGTGGTTCAGATACAATTTTAACACTAGCTTACCGAGGGGGGGGGGGGGCTGCAGGCTCACCACATCTATTTTTGAGATTTTTCAACTGTTTGAAAATAAATTACATTGCTCTCTAGGATGTTCCACAATATTTCTGTATTACTTTTGCTCATAGAAACATAAATGTAAATAGGAGTCAAAATGCACTTGGTGTGCTTCAGGAGCCATCTTTGAATGTGTCTTATTCGAGACACTCATGCAAGTGACAGTGTTCAATTGGTTGGTAATGATGGTAGTTATTGTAATTATTATATTTAAAAAGTGACTGCAGTTCTACAGACAGAGAAGCATTAACAAAAAAAATATTTGCAATAATTGGTTATTATTTTTATTAATGATTGTAAAATTTTGTAATTATTATAAGTAATAAATAACTGCACATATATAATCAGCAAAGGAGGTAGTGATTCAATAATAAAATGGTTTCTTTAATTGTAGTGATAAAAAAAAAGTGGGGGCCTGTGAGTCACCCCCCAGTATGTAAGTTTCTTGTACTGGGTTAAAACTAAACGTGCAGTCCTGATGAGCATGCTGGCCATGAAATGGACTTAAAACAAGCTTTTACATGTTTGTGTCTCAATTTAAATGTTGATATCATAAATTTCATAAAATATGAAACAAATGTTAATATCAAAATACTCGATGTTTCGGAACAATTAAAAATCTTTACTGTTCACAACACATATGCAGAAGTATACGTATTACGTGAATGTGTGTATATATCCTGTTTAACGGAGGAGCTTTGAGACAGAAGCGACACGTGGCTAATGGAAACCAACCCTTAGAAGTAAATGCAACATTTTGAACCACAGCAATATAAGCTGCAAGTGTCACTTGAAGTGTATCGTTTTCTCAGGAAACTTTGAGACCGAAGCAACAAGTGACATGTGCTACTTGGAAGCAATGAGCTAAACATGTCACTTGCATGTTGCTTGGACTACACTGTTTTCTCAATGGTGTGCATCGTGCTGCTTCGGTCTGTTGTTCTTACATGCACTGTGAATGTTTTGCTGTATACTGACGGAGACTGTGTCGCTTGTCATCTGTGACTTCAGTCTGAAAGCTCCTTCAATGGAGCACATCATGTCACCTCGGTCTTGTTTGTGCATGCATGATGGATGCTTGCAGACTGAAGGGGCCCATGTCACTTGTCACTTCAATGTGACATCCCCCACTGCCATGTGTTGCTTCGGTCTCAATGTTCTCTATACTTAACAAGATTGTTAGCTACTTCATCAGAGATTAATTTAGCCTGTAAATCACAGAGAACAAATTCAGGGTGGGTGTCTACGAAAATAGCAAATCCAAAATTCTTGACTTTTCTTGACCTTTGTTTTCCTTTTTCTAAACATGTATTTAATAGCCCCTACTTAGGAATAGTTGCAAATTAAGAAAATAGATTATTCAATGAAAAACCCCTAGTGCAAAGTGAAAATATGAAAACTAGAGTTGAACTTTAGTAAGGTATTGAACCCAGGACCCCTGATTACAAGGCGACGATGCTACCACTGCACCATCGGGGAGTCCAAGCTGACTTTTTTAAATGGGCGTTTCCTTTCAAGTGTTATCTTCATATGTCGGTAGGTTTATTAAATATATCTATGTAGTATAAACATATTCACGTAACTATAGTAGTTTTGTATGTGTTTTTAATAGAACCTAATAGTATGATATGATTTTCAAGGTTTGAATTTGTTATACAAACACGTACATGAAGCAAAAAGGAAAATACTGCTCTACCTTTTGAAAATCTATCAAATCTCTTCACATTAAATTTTGTGTTCAGTAAAATATGATAGATAGATTTATTTCCTGTAAGAGCCATAGATGTAACACTAATTACAAGATTGGTATAGGAAACGTCATATTACATTATGATGTATTACATATTATTCATTACTAATAATATATATATATATATATATATATATATAATTTGACTAATAATACTAATTATCAATTGTTATATATATATTCCACTGCCGAATAAAAACAATGATATATAAGTATACTTTTAAGTTGATTTTTAAATATGTTCAGTGGACAGTCTTTCAATTTCTTAGGCAAATGGTTGTACAATTTATATCCATGGAAGTAAACACTCTTATTAAAATTAGATGTACTATGGCTTTCATAATGAATGTCATCTTTCTTCCTTGTTCCATATGAATGTACACTACTAATTGGTTTAAGGTTGAAAATATTTTTCTTCAGAAATATTAATACTTCGTATATATACAAACATGTATTCTGCCTTTCCAGTACACCATGTATATTTGGTTGAATGGCTGCTAGACCTTATCATGGGGCAACTAGTGATGTATTTTGGCTGCTTTACAGCCCAGTAAATTTATTTCTTACAAGTCGATGCCCTGATCCCAACAATTTTACTCATAAATACATTTCTGATCTTCAAAGTTTATATGGAAATTAATATGCATCCTTAATTAAAATTAATATATCAACTATGGCATAATCATAGTTCAATTACAGTATGTAACATTGTTATTCGTACACACGGATTTTCAAAGAAAATACTTTAATATCTGAAAGGAAATACACTCTTTTGAAATTGTTTCTTTACAATTCAATAACTAATATCACTAGGAACACAAAATCTTACCCAAATTCTGTATAACCAATAACAATAATAAATTAAATGAAACTGAAAGAGAAACATGCCATTTTTAGTACAACTTCTCTATTCGTACACTTAATAATATAAAAGAAAAAAGAATATTCAGAGCAAATTGACTTACAGTTCTAATACTTTGATGCGTATCCTTTGGCTTGAATTACTGCTTGACACCTGTTTTTCATAGAATTAACCAGTTTCCGACATGTTTCAGAGCTTATTTTATTCCACTCGGCTTGCACAACAGTTTTCAACTCTTGTTTGGACTTGAAGCCTGCTTTATGGACTCACCTCTTCAAAATTGCCCATAAATGCTCAAAGGGATTTAAGTCTGGACATTGAGCTGGTGTTTGTAGTAGTTTGGGAAAATTCCATGTTAGCCTATTCATGTAAACTCGCGCCTTATGCTTACTGTCATTGTCTTGTTGGAATCTGTATGTAGGCAGCATGTCCATTTTTTGGGCACTCTGCTTTGCATTGTTCTTCAATATGTCCAAGCATCCAAGATACCATCAATAAACTGGATGGTACCAACACCTTTGGACGACATACAGCCCCAAATCATTAATGACCCACCACCGTGTTTAACTGTTGGAATTGTGTTAATGTGATCATTGTCTTTATTTGATTTTCTCCAGACCCTATTTATCCCATCTGACCCATATATATTAATCTTGGACTCGTCTGACCATACGACACTATCCCAAAATTCCTGGTCATTGTGGATGTGCTCTTTCGCGAATGAAAGTCTACTCCTGCAATTCACCTTATTTACAATGTAATTTATTTTCAAACAGTTGAAAAATCTCAAAAATAGATGTGGTGAGCATGCAAGCCCCCACCCTCCCCCTCGGTAAGCTAGTGTTAAAATTGTATCTGAACAACTAAGCAATATGTGTCCACTGGAATCGGCAAATATCTGTCTCTTGGCTGCTACAGCATGTATTTTTTTTTTTAGCTATTTGTAAAATATGTCTCTACAAACCTGTAAACTCATAGCAGTAACTTCAAGGGAAATAGGTTACCTGTAATTGGAAAAACTGGACACATTTCTCACGTTTTCCTAAAGGAAAAACAGGACAACAAAATGTACACATTTTAATATAAAACCTATTTCATCATAAGTACGCCCGACCCTGTGGCCGAGCGGTTACCACATCGCGCTGCGACGCCAAGGGTCCCGGGTTCGAATCCCGGTCGGGCTTGGTTGTTTGTGAATGTCCATTCATCAATTTCATCATTTCATCACTCATCCCCATCTTCGCAAATTAGCCAAGAGGCACAAAACGCGAAGTAAAATAAACTAAATCAAATCAAATCAAATCATCATAAGTACTTATGTTTGGTAACTAATTAAATAAATTAATATATACTTTGTAAATAACTTGCATGATATGGTGATATGCACTGCACTCAACATATCTTTCAAAGTTTGTACTGAAAGAGCATTCTTGTCATTCGTCCACAAATCATTCATGTACGAAAACACTCGTTATAGAGAAGATACTTCAATATTTTAAGAAAATTGGAATATGGCACATTATTGAAATTGAAATGTGCAATAAATTCTACCCAACAATGCAATAGTTCATAGTAATAGTAGAGAAGGTGTATTGTTGCAGTAATTCTATTCCAATAAGTCATTGTCACCAAAAAAGGGGATTGTGTCAGCTGGACCGTTAACGCACTGTTGTACCTCCTCGAGAATGACATTGATTTTTTTTTAATCAGCAGATTTCAATGTTTTACGTAATATTGGTTCCAGAGTTGTGGAAACACAATCAACGGAGATATTTGATCCAAAAGTTTGGCCGCGTAAATAAAAACCTGCCATCTCGGAATACTTTCGCCACTTTTATTAGTAAACAAAGGGTGTATGCTCACTCCAATAGCAAAAGAACACGTCCAAAATATAACACCATCAAACTTTAAAAAAAAGTAACGAACATTGCTATGAGCTCCAAACATAATACTCCTAACCTAACGACATAAAATTATAAACACCTGATGATAATTTTAATTCTATTTCAGTCCTTTGTATTTGATTTACTTTATTTTATAATACATTATGAAAAGGTAGGTAACATCCTGTCTGCTGCTGTTGTGGAAAGATTTGGGTGCTATATTCACTTGCGCTAAGCCTTTGGGTTGTTTTGCTTTGTGCTAAGGTAACAGACATATTTCTCTTCACAATAACACATCTCCACGTGCTAAAAAACAACAACAATGGAAAGTGTTCATAAGCAACATAATCTTCACAAACCATCCCCTTTTTTTCATTATCTTGATGCAGTACAGTGCCTTAAATAGGTAGCGTGCAAAGCGGCACGGTTCTGCACACTCTGGCGGTACCTCTGGATTGTGATGTCCACTAGAGGTGCTGGTGTCGGTACATGTTCGAGGAATTCATCCACTTATAATGGCAGTAAATCGAGTTTTTGTTACAAAAACTAAATCTTTTACTTGTAGCATTTCCATGAATATGACAATTGCTATGATATTTGGTCCAGTGGCCGTGAAGATATTAACAGACTTTTACCATGTACTGTTATCATGACTTTCATTAATAATATACAGGAGAAAATATATGTGTGTAATGCTCTTGCTTACTTTGAATTTTTGTGTTTTTATGAATTACACAAAAGGTTCATTATTATTATAATTGTACACATTTTTAAAATGAAGTACACACTGAAGCATTTGTATTTTTTTATATTTGCTGTCGCTTGTCTTCTGCTTGAAATTTATCACTGCGATGATGATAACTGCTGATTGCATGAAACGACAAAGGAAAACCTACAAAACTCCCGTAGTGCCATCAACATGAGTGAAAGCAGACCAATGGGACAAGCGATATGGGATGTTCACACTGATGTGACTAGTGACACACACTTCCAGACTGTAAAATATCATTCATTGCGCATGAGGGTCCAGCAAACCTTTCAGCAAGCAACCCATTTAGCACACACGTTCATGTGTCATATTCACGTGCCGCCTGTTACTTTGGTTGGAAAGCCACTTAAAGGAAGTGTAATCAGACCAAAACGACGTGCTACAGGGGGTGTTCACAATGAAGTGACAAGTGACATGGTGCCTTTCGTCTATTAGCAAGTGTTTGCTGCTAATTGTGTGAATAACAGATCTAGGCAACATGAACCAAAGCAAGACGATGAGCTGCATGCTATGTGTTGCTTTGTTCCTTGCGTGTCACTCAAACTGGGCCATTTCCTCAATAGTTTGCAACATGTTGCTGCAGTTTGTTGTTCGTGCATGCACGATGAGTGTCTTGCTTCAGGGAGATTTTGCACCGAAAAGACACGTGACAACCAAACGCTGGCCTGTGCAGTCCATCATGCTGCTATGGTTTGAATTGTTGCTCTTTATTGGCTTGTTATGAAGCAACATGTGTCGCTTCTGTCTGAAAGCTTCCTTGGACCAAAGGACCAGGTGTCATTTTTGGTGTGAAATCCCCATTTCCTTTGTCATGTGTCTAAACTCTCCCTGAGAAAACTGTCCACCCCGAGCTTGTGTCCCTGTGGTCAAAAGGCTGCATTGATTTAATTACCAACTGCTCGCTTCGAATTGACGTGTGGATTGTCACCTTGGTATGAAATATCTCTCAGGATACTATTTATATTCAAATAAGACAGAAAAATAAACTCTACGTATGGGGTGTAAGGGGTGATCTTCCACACAGTACACCCAATTGTCAACCACACTTCCACCTAGTACACCCTGGACTGCATTTTGTAGACAAACGGGGCTCTGGCGACTGTCCCTATGGCCACTATATTTCTGTGTTGTCCTGTTTTTTGTCCTGAAATGTGCTGAGTGACCCTTGACAGCCTCAGCTTTTAACGGAAGTCAGAATATTTTAAGATTTTAGTTATGCAACGTTAGAGTTGTTATTTTTAATGGTAAGGGGTTGGACCCTGTATAATGTGACGGGTGCAAAATAGCCGAAGTGCTGAAGCACCCAAAAGTTTTAAAATCATATTCATAAACTCTACATATATAAACAAAATCCAACACTTGACTTCCAGAATCACATTGTGATGTTTCTTCTGATATTAAGCATACTATTTATTTATTTATTTTATTTTACTTTCCAAATTAATGCCATTTCGAGACTGCAAATCCACAAAGAAAGGGTGGGGCGCTGGAACCAGACAAATTTGAAAAAGTCACTACAAAGTTAATTTTTGCTGGAAGAAAAAATTATTTACAGAAATATGTAGTGAAGATCATAGCAGTTTATGCTATTCATGTGTGGAAATTTACATCAGACGAATGGCATCCATTTTCACGGATGCAACTTTGAAGGCGATCATGGAAATTGGCCTCCAGCTTCTCCAGCATGTCTCTGTCGATTTGGCCGATGGTGTCAACAATAGCCTCTTTCACCTGATCTAGTGTGCGTGCCAAACTCTCATAGACGAGCAACTTCAGGCATCCCCATAAAAAAATCACACATGGACAATCACACATCGAGGGGGCCTTGGAACATCACTAAATCTGGAAATGACGCAGTTCGGGAACAGAGCTTGAAGAGCACTCATTCAGGCTCTGGTTGTGTGAGCCGTGGCGCCATCTTGCTGAAACCACAATCCTCCTCCTCCGTAATTCAGATGCACAATCCTCCTCCCCTGTAATTCAGGTACCAAAAAGGTGTTTAACATCTGTTTGTAACGATCAGCATTGAGAGTAACAGTATCACCTTGGTCCTCAAGGAAATAAGGACCGATGATGTCAATCTTAAATAAAGTGCACCACATGGTCACTTTTGGGCTGTGGAGGGGTTTCTGATCTAGTTGTCGGGGATTTTCCACACGCCAGTAGCGACATTTCTGTTTATTTACAGAACCATTTAGGTGGTAGTGAGCTTCATCACTCATCAACAACACCATGTCTTCATTATCCTCACACTGTGTAAGCATTCCTGTGCAAAGTTCACTCGCTGTTGGTAATCCAACAGAAACAAAACTGCTAGTAACTGCTAGTAGCTACTAGTAACGGAACATTTGAATGTCTCTCATGAAATGCTATGATCTTCACTATATATTTCTGTAAATATTTTTTTTTTTCCAGTAAAAATTAACATTGTAGTGACTTTTTCAAATTCGTCCGGTTAACGTGCCCCACCCATTATAACTGTTTCCATCAGTTCACTCACGACCCTTTCATTGATTGATTTGCTTTATTTTACTTTGCTTTTTGTACGCGTACCACTTTTGGCTCATTTGCGGAGATGGGGATGAGTGATGATATTTTGAAACTGAAGAATGGACACTCACAAACATCCATGCCCAAGCTAGGATTCGAACCCGAGACCCCTGGCATGGTAGCACGATGTGCTAACCACTCTGCCACGGGGTCTGGCTTACGAACT
Organism: Lepisma saccharinum; assembly: GCF_977018435.1. Lineage (NCBI taxonomy): Eukaryota > Metazoa > Arthropoda > Insecta > Zygentoma > Lepismatidae > Lepisma > Lepisma saccharinum. Next base: position 106,273,676 of record NC_139232.1, read on the forward strand.
TTGAAGGCAAACAAATCTACACAATGTTTTCTAAAAACTAAGCTGCATTACTTTCATAAGAAAATAATAAGCAATACTGATCGCACTACCATCTATGTCGTCATCCACCTCGGAAACCAGTTTCTTGGGTTGTTTTCCAAACTACCTGTTAAAGGCGCTGTAGTTAAGGGTACCATCCTGGCTAAGGTCTGGTCACCTTATCATAAATTTATACATGGAAATTGATATACATGTGTGACCATACAACATTGTCTAATCTTGGAAATTCTTGTTGTGGCGTCATTCCATGTCAAATCAACCAATATTAAAATAATTGGTTGCATGACCATTTTAGAAAAAAATAATTTTTTAGTACATACATTTGTACATGTTTCTAGATATCAAAACCAATGTTAAAAAAAATATTGTCTTTAGTTCTCTTGGGGCAGCCATTTTTCGAACATAATGCATGACTTTTTTTTTTGCTCATGTAGCAGTATGGAAACCTTAATATCTCAAAAACCATAAGAGCGAGAGACCTGATAATTATTATTATTGTGACAATTGTTCAGAACCCCCCCCCAAAAAAAAATGTATGCCTGCCATGGTGGTCTAGTCGGTAGGACATCTGACTACCATGCAGGACATCCGGGTTCGATTCCCAGGGTGGATGATCTAAGCATAAAGCTGCTCTGGGGTTCATCCCAAACACAAATCAATGGGTATCTGGGGGAGGGGGTAATGGTGGCCAGAGTGTGGTGCTGATCACATCACCTCCTAATTTTATTATTAAATAAAATAATATTTATTCAATGTGTAAATTAATTAATATTGTAATGTTATTATTACATAGACAAAAAATGGTAAAAGAATAGAAATACAACTGAAAGTATTCATTATCTAGCTTAAGTATAATTAACATCGCCAAAATTTGTATAAAAACTACTGCACTAGCAAGGAAATTAATGTCAAATAGGTGAAGAATTGAATATTTATTGAATTACAAAGGAAGGAGTTAGATTTAATTGAGGAAAAGTCAAGTTCTTGATTAATATTTTATGCATATTAACATAAGTTATAGAGTGGATAAATATTTGGAACTGTCCTTCAAAGCCGTATGATCCCAATTTCTCGCCTTCCAGTAAGTTCGGCTGTAATAAATAACCATCGATTATGTAACAAATGCTAAAAAAAGTATATTTTTATTATTTAATTTGAGTACTTCATAAATCTTCCCCCCTCCTCCACATATGTCCTTGCACCACAGCCCTACCAACTAGACACACGAAATTCACACTTTACTCCCACATGCCTCCGCAGAGGCGGGCATTCATCCAACCAGTTAATGAGTGATGTGTGGTCAGTACAATGAACTCAGCCACAGCAGTGAGGGTCGCAACTCCCCAATTTCCTTATGATGCCGGTTGGCTACCAGTCCCATACAATTCTCTCCAGGAGAACTGAACCAGCAGGTGTCTCTTAATACGTAACATTTTTCCTCTCGGTTGAATAGTTGTCGTCTTTTAAAAATGTGAAGTGATACATTGTTTACATCTCACGCGACCGCCATTACATATGCACTTGTGCCCTAGAGGTTGCTTCTGATTGGTTATGATACAAAAAATGCTATGGAAATAGGACCAATCCTATCACTGAGAAATGCCATGAAATATACCATAGCATCTGAAATGCCATAAAAATTTCTCACTTTACATGGTAACATTTTGGTTGATTTGGTGTTTTAAGTCCACCTTATGCACAGTAAGGCTAATCGGGACTGGACCTACAGTTTAAAGTGGGATCTGAACCAGTATGTGCCTCTACCAGTTACCGAACCCAGGGAGACACTTTACACGATAACATTTTGTTCATGGCATAAATGTTACTAAAAATGCTAAGGAAAATGCTTTCATCTAAAGCGAGCATTAGCCTGAGCCCAAAGCCTGGCACCTTAGGCTGCATGGCATGGTGAACTTAAATCTTGTATACATGCTACAAATTAAAGTGATAAATAACCAGGGTAATTTTTTTATTTTAAAAAAATGTACATGGGACGAAATATTTCAACTATATAACAGTGAGCTATGGTCCAAGTTGATCTGTATTTTGAACTCTGATATTGCAAGAAAGGCAATATTTACACAACCTGTTTTTATTTTTTTGCCAACAGATATTTTTGTTTTGTAGGCTATAAGAGACCATAGCATTATTGCACAATAATTCTGGAAGTTACTCAAAACAATAAGGCTTTCATGTGTATTTCAACAATCTCACATTAGAACATGATTAAAACTTATACAGTACCTTTCAAGCACAACTAAAGTCATACTATTGTTTATATTTGATTCTGGCTTTCATTCAGTTATTTGTAACACAGTATATTACAATTAACAGGTATTGAGCGATTAAAAAATTGACCATACATTATGTACTAATAAGACACAACTACAGACGAGCATCTTTCAAAAGTGTATATCAAAAGACTGCAACAGTTGTTTGGAAAAAACTTTACAATGTAAATCTGATCAATGAAGAATACTATTCATCGCACAATAGTTACTCCCATATTTGCCAACAAATAACATTCACATTAATCATACTGATTCAATTATAATTACGATCCATGTAGGAACTTTCTAAACAAAATATTCCTTAACAGCATCAGCTCATTTATCGATCTATGCAATGCAAGTATCTGCTACACTATCAAGGCATTTAGTATTGACATTATTGGCAATAAAGTCGTACATGTTGAACTATACTAATGAGAGAAGGTGAGATAACTATCTCACATTGTTGAAAGGCACTACAATTTCATATAAACTTTGTTCTCCCATTTCTTACCATCAAGAAATTACTGCTTACCATCTGAAATAGTTCTGCTCTCTTATAAAATAACAAATGTTGAAGCAATCATATACAAATACATTTTTCAGGATTATATACAACACTAACAATAACACACTTAAATTAATAATGGCAGAACAGAAAGATGAAAGTTCTATGTGTACCATAGACTAAGTAACTGTACCCATTTAAAAATCTTTAACAAGTATAGTTGCTGTTTAGTTCAATCCTTGTAATTAAATCTTTACTAATATGGCCACTGATCATGACTGAATGTCTGCAGTGTATTTATTTATAAAATGTTGGAAGAGTGATTTTTTATGTATGAATATAAAAATTCATGAGCACAAATATAATGGAAGACTTTTGTATAATCTTTGAATATAAAAACAATTTTTAAACATTTAAGGTCCGTAAGTACAGTTTATACTTACAAGAATTCAAAACTGACCATGTACTATGTACCAAATTCAATTTAATACAACGTATTATACTGTACCATCCTACTAGGTTCCGATATGTTTTAAAACTTGTTACCTAAGTCGAAACATCAACCTCATTCACTTAAACTCTAACAAAATGGTCTCGAAGGCACAGATCCCATATCAAAACAAAACTATTTAAGTATATACAATATAAAATATACACAAGAAGAATAATGAAAAAAAAGATCTCTTAACAACACAGATATCCTAAAAACGTGTAACAACGTCTGCAAACATATATTGCACCTTTATTTCAAGTTGATGAAAAATGTTAGGTAGAAATGTAGGTATCTCAAATATAAAACTATCTAATTTGGTCGTAACTATTAAAAAAATACATATTTCTCATGTAATGAGTGGTTAAGTTGGGGGGGAGGGGTCTTAAAAAGTAACAGAGCACCTTATAACAATAGCCGTCTGTCCATTTTTAAAATTCAGAATAATATTCTTTTTCACTACCACACGCGTTCTCCAGGGAAAGACACACAACCTATATATATAGCACCAAGAAAAACTCACTACAAAAACCAAGTAGTATACTGTTTAAGGAAGATAAACCCAGATATGACCATTGAAAATAATGTTATCTATTCTTCAGGTAGATACTAATACCCATGTCATGCAACATTCTTCGCACACACTCCATATGTACTCACTGTCATGGAGGGACTACAAAGACTTTATTTTTCTAGAAAATGGAGCGAGGGAAGATGTTGTAAAGGCTTCTTGTTTTAATAAGATTTATCACCTTTTTTGTGAAACAGCGTTTCTGTACTTCGAACTTGGTAAACTGGTACCTCATACATAACACACTGGAATGGTTGCAAGTCCTTGCATGAGAACGCATAATTTTCCTATGATGTAACACCGGACTCTGGTGCCTCTACAAAAGCTGGGTTTAGGGTTTCCATCGTGTCCTTCTTGCCATTGGTGGAAGGGTATGCATTCTGGGTGAGCTGTAGCTTGTGCTGATGTCCATTGGCCACGCTTCTGTCTTTGGTGTGGCCGTTCTTCTCGACGGCATAGTGGCTGGTGTTCTCCAGGTGCAACGTTTCTTGTCTTCCACTATGTCTGATGATGCAGCCGATGGAAATGATGAGAAGAACTCCTCCAAGAGCGAACAGGCCATAGGAGATGGCTGCCTTGGCGATGGGTGGTGCATGAGTGGCAAGGAAGAGGAGATCGGTGACTTCGGCTGGAAGGGTATCGATGCCCTGGAAATAGAAAATCCCACATTAAGTTCCAAACCTCCACTATGCGAAATGTAGCAATCCCACAAGTAACACATGATAAAATGAGGTAGAATTTTTACAACCAACATGGTTGTACACCCACATCCTTTCTCCAACACCCCCTATAATTCTTCACAAAAGTCCAATTCATGGTCATTTTGAAGCAAAATATACCTTTGTACCACCCTAAAACAGACCTTTCACTCTCCAAAATTCTGGATAAGCCCTAGTTGAGAGAATATTCATTTGTGTGAAGCAATTATTGATATGAATTCTGAATTGCAATTCTTCTATTATTTCACAAGGTTATGTAGCCAGCATAATAATTGTTTTCTCTTTTGAGCAACAATAAATAAAACAATTATTGTAAATATTCAGCATATATTTGAAGTTATGTTGGCTGTTGTTATGAAAGTATTCAAATTCTGGATGTGACTTTCAAACTTTTGGCTTTTTACTGTTTCTAATTTTACAATTTGATGCCTATTAGGATGCCTTTCTTTCCAAATTTTACTGCCTTTTGCCTTCCTCTTTAAATAGTTGTTAGTGTCTCTAAAAGTTAAACATGACTATGAGGATGAATTGTGAATTAGTCAACATATACAAGGAAATGTTCATATATCTTACACAGAATTCAAATTCGAATCTAGAGACCCTGCTTTGGTAAAATGCTACCCTAACAACTTAACTATGGTCGGATTCTATCTACATGCCCTGGTAGAAATAGAGCAAATTATGTAATCCGAAACTATACACATCATGAAGGAATTAAACTACTATTGAAGAATTCGAAACATAATACAACTGCACTTCTATCATTATGATTAAGCCTAGAAGCAGAAAAGCAACTGATGTCAAATAACCCAAGTCGAAAAACTCCCTATTGCTCTTCTATCAAACTATAGGTGATCCCAACTTGAGAGTTCAGTGTAGGGTCTTATGGGCGTTATCAGTACTCTCAAACAAGAATGTTCTTTGTCAGAAAGGAAAGTGGTTAATATTTTTTTTAAAAAAAAATGAATATATTCATATTTTGGATGCGTGCGACTTACTCACTGTCATATGCAGAAGGTTGTTCACTTTATATCCGAAACTTTTTGGTGGGTACTCACCTTAAGAGATACCGCGCCGCCACCATCGATCATGTTCTATTGGACCCCCAGCATTGTAGACTATCGCCCGGCACCGCAGTTTCCATTGCAGCAAGCTCCGGTGCAGGACAGGCATGGGAATTCTGTCCCACTCCTCCCTGCAAGCTTTCCAAAGACCATCCAGGGTGCGCGGGCAGCGATGTTGAAAACGTTGTTTCAACAGTCCAAATGCGCAAAAATCCATTGGACTGGCATCTGGGCTTTTCACAGGAATGTCTTCAAACAGAATGACATGAATTCCTAATTCATCTGCCATTTCCTGATAAAAACGTAGTGATGTTCTGGCGATATGACTCGAAGCCTTGTCCATATCGATCATCACCTGGTTTACATCCATTCCATCCAATTGTGGGATGTCTCAAATAGATAGGTGTCAGAATGGAGTCTTGGAAGTATCTGGCATTCACCTTCACGTTTTTGTCCACCTTGCGTATCATCAACTTACCCTCATATCCGAATCCTGTCACAACCATAAAGCCACGAGGGAAACTTTCCCTGCACTGACGAACAAAGTTGCTGCGCCCCTTGCCGTCAATGTCACGGTATGTGATCGCACAAATGTGACCACCAGCAGTGAGATGGACATATGATTCATCAATTGTGACAACTTTCTTCCATTTCGAACCTGCCAGGTACTTTTCACAGTTTCCTGCAGTTCGTCTTACGTTCGGCAATGTGACGCGGTAGAAGGTGGTGTACACGGGCCTTCCGCACACACTTCAACCTGAGGCGCTTGTGAATTGCTTTGTTCACAGTTGACGGTGTGAGGTGAAATCTGTGGGCCATATCACGTTGAGTTGGGGGATTTTCTTGGAACGCCAATCGACGGATCCCCCTTCGCACTATGGGTGACACTTCGCTTGCAGCCCTTCTCCTGGTGGTTTTCGTGGGTGAATGTTTCACAAGGAGAGCCTGTTGTGTGTAACTTTTGCAGTAGTCACCCTGAGTGTTAACCCATTCTCCCAACACTGTTTCACAATGCGTAGGTATGAAAACTTAGCATGGAAAAGGGCCATTACATAACCCTCCCAATACCGGTTGATTTTCGGCGCCATTTGATAACATTCACTACCAACACTCACGCACCTACAAGGTCAGACACAACAAACGCTGCTCCCGCCAGCAGACCCATAGTTCCAGCATGATACGCCAGGTGGCAGCACCAAATCGAAAATGGTCGGATATAAAGCGAACAACCTCTGTATAAGCATAAAATTAAAAATTTGTTATTTAGTTACATACAGTGAGTATATACTTGTCAAAGACAACGTTTCGGTGGCAACTGCCCCCTTCTTCTGGTCAAAAAGTCGGCTTTACAGAAGGGGGCAGTTGCCACCGAAACGTTGTCTTTGACAAGTATATACTCACTGTATGTAAGTAAATAACAAATTTTGATTTTATGCTTATAAAAATGAATATGCACCAATTATAAGGGAATGTAATGTTATCATTTTCTACCCTTTGTCTTACAATTCAGATCATCTTACAAAATTGGGGGCTGAATATAACAGCCTATTGGCTGTTGCCACCCATTAGAAACATGTGTTGGGAAGAGCGAAAGAGGGACGGTTTTAGAATTAGTGTTTCTTGTTTTGTTGTGGACATTTCGCTATTAAACAGTAGCAGGGTCTGGTGTGGGGCATATCCAGCTGCTAATAGTCATTAAAACTAATTACTAGAGCTCTAAAGAGTTCTGACCCTCCTAACTTAACCACATGCATCATTAGAACTAATCAGAAATTTAAGTTAGGAATTGTTAGGTTAGGAAGGACAGGTTCAAAGCTCTTAGCAATTAGTTTGAGTAACTGTTAGTGGCTGGATGTGCGCCATTCCAGAACCAACAGTAGCAGTGGCTACTATTGCTTCAGTAAGTTCTAAAGCAGCCTCTCAATGGGAACCCTCTTCTGCTGCTTATCATATGACAACACTGTCGCCATAAGCCTCACACTGTACTCCTAACTGGGGATCCCAATAAGTGAACATTAATTTAACGTCATCTCCAAAAACAGGAGTGCCTAACTCATTTAGATGTTTTCATTATAATCAAGAATAATTTTACCAAAAGACTGACATAATGGTGAAAAATACTTACGTCTTCGAACCAAAGAATAGGGAAGATGATGTCAGGGAAGCTGGCGACTTGCTTGATGTCCACCACCTGACTGACTGCCAAGTTGATCTGAACTCGTGCCTTAGCACTCATCGTGGTCCCCATTTGCTGCAAGACAAGAAAATAGTAAGGAAATCACTGCTACAATTCATTCTTTAGTTGAAACATTCATTAAAACACGCCAGAGAAAAATACAGCCCTCTCCCAACCTTGCGCATTGTGTTCTTCAAAGCTCAGATATGCTAACCAACACTGGTACTTGTGTATTGCATTGCACCATGAGGGTTCATAGGGAACCAAGTTGTAGCGAGATGTACATTTATATGTGGGTCTCTCCGATGGCATAGTAGCAATGTCTTCACCTTGAAACCAAGGGGTCCTGGGCTTGATACCCACAAGAGGCTATTTAAACTGAAGGCCCAGTTTTGATCACGCCCCTGACCGCCGGCCGGTTCAAATCTGGGAACTTTTCTAACGGTGGAAGCGGCCCCGGCGCCTACCCAGCATCGAATAACATGGGTACCTGGGGGAAACCCTGGGGGGTAAAGGCGGTCAGGGGCGTGATGCTGATCACATCACCCCCACTCACGACCGGATCAAGAAAGTGTGGGGCGTTACCCCCACACCCCCTATACGCCTTCATGGCGTGGTGCTATGCACAGGGGAACACTTTACCTTTTTTTTAGGCCCAGTTTTGATCGACCTATCTGTGCATAAAGTAAACATAAACAGCAACTCAACATGTATGTCCAAGGCACTGACATGTGTAGGGGGGAGGGGAGGAGCATATAGGGCTACAGCTCCTTCTGAAATGAAAGCAGAAAAGAATTAGGGAAAAATCACAGTGGTAAATTCAAGCCACATTTAAAATGATCCCCGACAGTGGCGGCGATTAGGGGGGCAAGGGGGGGCAGTTACTCCCCACTTTTCTTCAATTTTGCCCCCGCACTATGTTAAATCTTATCTACAAAGGGAAATATACTGTCTTTGCCACCCAGTTTTGACACCTTCCCCATCCTGGTTTTGGAACCCAATCACTGATTCCCAATTATCATTTGTGTCTTTTGACAACTTTCAGTTCAGAGTGAAGGCTACAGATGGTAATTTCAAAATATTTTATTGTGTATCACACTGCCCTTAGAATGCAGTCCCCCTTTTTATATATAAGACTTGAAAAGAAACTCCCAAAATTGAATTTCTAAGAGATTGAATTCTATTTGAAGTGGCACACTCTGCCAATTTTGGGAATTCCTTTGCTACGGAAACACAACCAACTCATATTTGAGTAAAAGACTTGAGGAACATGTCAATTACAATTACATTTTACAATTATGTATTTATCTATAGTTTTCAAAGTTATCTGCAAAAGAATGTATGTAAGAATGTCGTGTAATATTGAAGGAAAAAATAGGCGAAATAAGCAAGGGATTTGGCATATATATATATATATATATATATATATATATATATATATATATATATATATATATATATATATATATATATATATATATAATATTTTGTCACCTGACTATCATTTGAAGAATTACCCCCCAAATAAAGTTGTGTTATGGCAAAAATGTTGGCCGAAAAATCAATTTATGAAAATTGGGGGAAAAAACTCTTACAAATACTTACAGGTTGGATGTCAAGGTAAAGTTGATGTTTTTCCTTGTCAGGTGGGCTCATGCCCTCCACAGCCTCCCTGAGTGATGGATCGGCGAGATAGAAGTGAGGGAACGACAACAAGATTGGAGAATCTGTAATAAAACACAAATAATATGCTCAGTTTTTGGAATTCTAGTTTGTATGTGAGTTATGGATAGTATGTGCAAAGAAATGTATTCTAAAAAAAAAAAATAAGTACGATTTTAAAGGAAAATCTTCATACTTTACTACTCAAGCAACTCAATGCAACATAGTTTTGAAATTTCAAAAGAAGAAACTGCTTTTAGACATAAATGTCAAAAAAATCGTCCCATCATACTTGATAATAGAATATACTGCATCACTAGCAACAATTATGATATTATATCCAAATTTATTACTATATATTTAGATATAATGTTTTACATCATAACATTCGTGGATTAATAGATAGCTTTTTCGCGTCATTGGCAGATTGAATTATGAGAGATAGTACATGCATTAAAAGACATGAAAAGGATTTAACATTAATGAACTAGGCAAATATAAATGAAAAATAACAAAATTAGAGAATGCAACAAGCTCCCCCCTCCTCTCACACATACACACAAGTACAAGTGCAGTTGATCAAAATATTGTGTCAATCAGGCTTAATCGTATATAGTCAAATGACGAACATATCCAGCAGAGTGCACGACTCTAGCTAGTGAGCTTACTAACAGCACAGGGCGTGAGCAAGATTGGTCGAAATAGGTGATGGGTCGAGATAGCATCAACAGTTCGCTTGTTGGTTGATGGATTCGGAAGTTATGACTCGCTTCCAAGCTTCTTATGCATAACAGCCAGATATATTATGAAATTAATCCAGTAATGATTAATGAACCGTATTAGTGTGGTGTCAGTGAGAAAGATTAAGTCCAAGCAAACCCGTCACATGGTGTTTTTCTGTGCGATAGCATTCAGTTTTCCATCACAAGGGTTAACTTTTAAAATTGTGACAGCAATTATGAAACAACATTGTCATGAGTAGCATACGTCATTACAAAGATGGTATGTGGAAGAATACGCGGTATTATTACACATACTTTACAGAGGATAAGGTAAAGAATAACTGGAGTAAGAAATCAAATAATGCAAAACTCCAGCATCTGATCCAGTAACCACGGACAGTAAGTGGCACTGCTCCAGTCCCATGAGGCTGCCGAGCTCCCAGCAGGCATCACGGCAGTGATGCGGCAGTTAAGCATCGAAACTTGATTTTCTATAAAAATGCATGATTTCCATAGTCCCGTTTTCCTTACCTTATCCTCTGTAAGAGATGTGTAATGTATAGACTATTCGAAATACCATCTTGGCATTGATGTATGATACACAATAACAATTTTGTTTCATGACTGCTGTCAGAATTTTAGAACTTACCAATGCTATCGTATAAGAAGACGCGACGTTTGTTTGAACTCAATCTTGAACAGTTGTATGCAGGCCACGTCACCACTAATATTGCCGTTTTTGTAATGAAATCTTTGAGAGATTTTCAGGAACGCTTACCGTATTGACACAGACTGACATTGAAGAGTCCATTGGGGGCACACGGGGGTCCAGCAGGGCAGAAACAATCATTCTCGGGATTTCTGGAAATGTCAGCGAATACGTTGGTTGGGGGACTGAACCTAAATGCCTTCACATCATTGTGCTCAACCTCCTTCTGGAACTTGAGTGGCAGCAGCCGGCACATGTCCTTCTCATATACATACAGGGTGGAGTTCTCCGTGATAGATGGGGGGAAGATAGAGCCGTCACTGCCGTTCAACCTGTTGCACTTCTCCGTCTTCCAGTGGGTCATGTGGCTGTAGCCGTTGAACCGGTTCACCAGGCCGTACTGGGTGATGTCCTTCTCACCTGTCCATACCGTCACGATATCCTTTGCGGTGCCATTTTTCTGGAAGGATAAGAAAGGATTTTAGAGAAATGTCAACAAAAACTCCAAGTCAGATTCAGAATGGTTCTCCGTTAAAACATACAAGGGTCAAATTAACTAGATTTTCTAACAGGTACTTAGCCAGATTCCAAACTGCTGCTCGACTTTTAGGCAAGACTGAAGGTTCAAGTCTCCTTTACGCTCATATGTGCTAATCAAATCAATGAACGAATGAGTTAAAATTTTTGGCAGCATCAGCACAAATGGGCAGGCGTTTATAAGAATTTTTCCATCTGGGGGGAGATGTTTAGGGGAGTGTAAGGGTAAATTTAGAACCAAATTAACATAAATTGGGCCTTTGTGGTGATGTTGAGGAAATTTTGTGGGTATTGATAACTCACTCAAAATGGTGATTTTGCACCCTTTAATGTACATGGGAGAAAATCTCCTTATCAAAATCCTTACCTGAGAGTTAAAAAAGAGGTGTAAAAAGCCTCTTGAAAAAGGTTAAAAGTACAAGTTGTAAAATTAAAAAAAGGTTTGAAAATAGAATGACAGAGGAACATCTGGACAAATCGTTCTAATGGTTGTGACAACCTATTCACCCAATATAACAAATAATTCGGTAATAAGCAAGATGATAATTATTAGGCAGCAAGTTTTCTAATTTCACTGTGCTTTGAAAGAAATGTAAAAGTATTTACATGTTTTAAATTCTCTTTAAGAAATTACATCCTCTGTATGTCGCAGAGATGTTTAAAAATAATAATTTGATTAAGACAAAGTTGTTATAACCCCAGAAATAATCATTAAAAAATTCAGTTTACACTTGGAAGCTCTCCATGTATTTTTGAATGTGGGAAGTAGATCATTGTCTCGGGGAGTTTGGAGACCTCTGACCTACAGTCATCTTGAGTTAGAAATGACATTTCACCATAGCATTACTGAATCAGAATCTAACTCCAAGTTCTGCAATTGAGAAGTCTCATCTACAACAAATCTGGCTCCATCGAGTTAATAACCGAAAGAATATCTTGTGTATTATTGATAAGTACAGTGCAATTTCACTAGCACAATATTGCCTGTGGGCTACGATTGTAACCAGTTGAGGAAATGTACTTTTGACTTAGAACATTAACTTAAAGACAGTAACAATTTGAGGCAGAGTCGATATTAAACTGGTACCAGTGATTTACCAAGAATGTTCCATCTGGGAGGGTATAAGTCGTATTTAAAAGGGGTGTAAGGGTAAATGCAAGACTATTAGAAGGAAGGCTGGGGCCATACCTGATCACGTGGTCCTTGACGTCAGGCATGACGTCACGGGCGGACAGATCGCTCCGCGCCACGGTTTCGCAGCGGAGGCTGTGTCCGAAAGCTGCAAGACCATACTTGAAGCGAGCATACTTCGAGAGCATACTCGCAGTGCGGTCTTGAAGCCTGGAAGCGGAAAGCTTTCGAACTGCACTTCGACTGCAGCGCCAACACAAGTGAGAAATGCAACAAAAGTTGCTTCGAAACTAAAATTATCAAACATCGACTGTATGTGCCACTCTTGTTTTCCGTGAACAACACACACATGACTCGGCGTGCAGTTTATATGACACAGCACGTTATTAATTATAGAAATATGAAATAAATTTGCTCTTTCAAATTAATTTTCACACATTCCGCAACGTGGTTTACGACAGCGGGAAAAGAAATTGTTTTCTCACTTTTAAACACCTTCTCACTATAGAAGAAAGAAACCACGCATATATGAATAAAACCAATAAATAAAATTACATAGTATTTTAAAAACTTGTTTACTTACATTTCCACACAATGGAAGAACTACAACTACCAGCTGATTGACTTCAGACGTCCATTTTTTTAACAAATGAAAAGCAAGCACAGATCGCAAGTGTGCACCGCTCGTGTGCTGCGTCCTCTGGTCTTGTACACTCGTTTGCTTGGCGCCTTCAAACTGCACTAGGTGACGTCACTTCCGTCAAGACTGTACTTCAAGTATGTACTTTGTACCTTTTGGACACAGCCGGAATCAATGCAGAAATTATGAACAAAAATGAGCCGTCATTATGCCCAGAAGCTAGCTGGGACTGAATATACAGGTTCACTTAGGATCCGAGATAATGTATGTCTTCAGAATTGGATTATACAGCTATTAACATATGTATTGAATCGGTAGTTTTTAGGTCGTCACATTTCTCTCTGAAACCTAAAGTTTCATGTAAAATTGAAGTTAATATGCCTGGTCATGCATTTTGTTAAATAAAGAAAGGCAGAAAGCCAAAATTATGGATAAGTTGAATATGTAAAAGAAAACAACCTCATCTATTGCTCTCTTTTAGGAGTGAGAGAGGAGCTGTTTTCACTTAACTTCTTCAAATTTGGTAACTTTGCTTCGACTATTGATATTTATTTCATCATTAATTTTCCTTATTCAGATTACAGTTGTGAGTCTTATGAATCTTTGAACTACACAGGGAGGAATGTGAGGAAGTTCCGTGTGTATTATGTCACAAACACTTTAAACAACTTTCGACTGAACGAAAACTTGAGACATAGAACTGAAGAAAGTCGAGGCTCACTTTATATATTTATATATATATATATATATATATATATATATATATATATATATATAAAAAAAAATCAGTGGGATGTCGAACAGGGGTGCCCACAGGCGGGTATGTGAAAGCTGGTTGCGTCCACTTAAATAGAACAATGGAGGACGGAAGTTGAACTACGTTGTCATTTAAGCATCACTCGTATATAAATAGCAAGTTGTGTATTTCCAAGGGAATTATAACAGTTACTATGTATTATTAGTGTTGTTAACGAGACTAGACACGAGAAGAGATGGAATTTTCACGCGACGAGACATACCAGTGTCGCCTCTCGGCAACACGGTATATCTATTTGAGGTGCACAATATCCAGCTATTACATATTAAACCTTAAATTTTTATCATTAATTCTGATGTGGAATTACCCTTGCTTGGGGAAGTTTCCAACTCTGTAGTAAGGAAATTGAGCACTAGGATGGGAGATAGCCAAGTCTTGAGTATTAATTACTGTTGCGCTTAGACTGTTGTGGGAATTTTGGTGTGGCGATTGAGAATTAAATTATTTGGAGGAGGTCGAGATTTAACTCTTCAATACCAACAGTGAACCTAAAATTGACATAGCAATTTTGGTGGGGCAGGATATTATATTGGGGGTATATGCTTGAAGTTTTTATCTTACTATACCCGTGAGAGCCTTTATTATAAATTACAATATTATTATTTTTTTATTCTAATAATTGTAACCCAATTGAAGTGTATGGTAACCTGATGTTGTGTAATGAGACTACTGGTATCGCAATCCACTAACAAGTCTTGTTAGACGCGATGTGTTCAGTTATATATTGTCACCCGCTGTTTTTATTTTTTCATCGGAGATTACGACACGTCGCAACACCTCACTGAAGGCATTGTGAACTGCAACACCTCACAACCCACCAGGGTGCGAAATCATTGAAAACTGGTGAGGGGGAGAAAGTTCTTAACCTACAACCCCCTACCCACGAACATATGTGTTAATTATACGATGTACATATTTTTAATGTTATTAAAAGTAAAAATAAATTACTCAATTCAAATAATTATTATGATTATTAATTAGAAATTAATTTGTTACTTTCATACATATCAGATAGTGTAAAGCAGCGAACTAATTCCATTACTAACCGGTTAAAGATGTTAATAAATTATGACATAGTTGAAGTGGTTTTATTATGTGTAAATTTTTGTTTAGTTTGTGCACTATGTTAATATAAATCATTTAGATTTCATAGTTATTATTGTTTTGTATTCTTGTTTTACTTTTACTGTGCGTATTGATGTAGATTTGTTAATGATCTCTTGGGACAGAAAGCATTGAACACTCCCAACCACACTAATTTGTGTGTGTTTTCGATATTATTCTTAGTAAAGTATATTTGAAATTAAAAGTAATTGCTTATCTTTTAGTAGTGGGGTTTATGGTACGGACAGCACAACTTTTAAGTGTAGAAAAGGCGAGGCTATTTGATTGAACAATCAGATTTGCTTATACTTAAAACAAAGCCAAGAGAGGCCTATACCCCAATTTTTCAGGTGTGATATGCTCTGATTTTTAAGAAATTCTGAATTTCTAGTGTAGAAAAGGCGAGGGCTCAACAGATAGATTTACCCGTACTTAAGACAATGCCAAGAGGGGCCTATACCCCAATTCTTCCAGTGTGATATGCTCTTAATTTTAAGAATTTTGAATTCTAGTGTAGAAAGGGTGAAAGCCTCTCAGACAGATTTGCTTATACTTAAAATTATGCCAAGTTCCCATATGATCTTATTGCTTATAGTGTGTTTTTCTGTCAAAATCCCAGGAATTGAATTTTAGTGTAGCTCAGATTGATTCTGCCATGTATATTAATATAAAGCTTATAGTTACTGGGTTCTGAGGCCCAGTGGAGTGTGGTGCATAGCCCCATGGTTTTTATTGCCTTGCAATCAGGAGGCCTCTGGGTTTGAGTCCTGATAAAATGTGAAGCCTCTCCTGATGGCAAAATGTTAATATTGTTGCTTTGTAAGCAAAAGGCTCGGGTTTGAGTCCTGATAAAATGTAAAGCCTCTCCTGATGGCAAAATGTTAATATTGTTGTCTTGTAAACAAGGGGCTTTGGGTTCGAGTCCTGATAAAATATTTAAGATTGAAAACATGTGGCAAAATAATATGTCCACAAGTGAGATTTTGAGAATAGTTGATATACAACTCCCAGATCTGAAAACCTGGTAAAAAGTGTTTTACAATAATATATTGTACAAAAAACTGAATTTTCTTATTTTCTCATGTTTTATAACCACCTCCTCAATACAATAGGAGAAGAGCGGGTAAGCATAGTTAATTGTTTGCGTGCTTTGCTGGCACGCAAGAGACACGCTAGAAGGGAGCATTAATGATTTTTCTGTATGATTCACTGAAGGGGGGGCATTAATCTTTCTGTGCGTGTAACATGTCTGTAACAAGGAAAATGTAACAAAGATTATTGAGATAAAAACATATTTTCACACAGTGGCAATGAACTGTACCCCCCTCGTGCTAAAAGCAATTCTATTCTGATAATATGAGCCTAGGCAAAGACTTAGAAAATATTATGGCAGTTCAAAATCCAATTTTGTCTGCATAAGGGTCTCAGAACCCAGTAAAATGTGGGCATATTCCATATTGAGAAGTGTTAATATTGCTGCATTGTAATCAGGGGCTTTGGGTTCGAGTCCTGAATAAGATTGAAATACATACAACTGCCCACACATAAGATATTCACTGCTAGCTGATAATACAGTTGAGGTTTCAAAGCTGGTAGAGTGTCTGGGGCCTCTCTGACAGCAAAGTGTTGGTATTATTGTTTTGTAATCAAGGGCCTCTGTGTTTGAATCGTGCTTCTAGAACTGCTCTGTGACTCTCTCATTTCTCACATCATAAATATATGATTTTTCACCGATGAGAATAACACTGCATATTGTGTCTTCAGGTAAAGCCTCGTGAAATTCACAGATAATTTTAATGTTTGTCCTGTCATTAACCACAACTTGTTTCCTTTTTGAAGTGTTAATTACAAACATGGGTCTCTGTGTTTTGAATTCATCTGGTGTGTAGTACAGGTCAGTATTGCCAGTAGTGACCCTTTTGAATGCCGAAAAAGCTTCATATAATTTAAGAAAATCATCCTTGGACATGTCTAAATTATAATTTTCTCTAGGAAATACCTCATTTCTGCCATTTTTAAGATAAATGTTCTTGATGTTGCAGTTATCAAATCTACTTGAATTTTTTTCCTGATTATTGTGTCTTCCGGTCTGAAACAGTACCACCACGAAATCAGGCATGTCGTATTGAATACTGGAGAATGAATTTGTGGCATCAAATTCATAATATGTGCCAGATGCGGGCTTCTGTACGCATTGATATGTGTAAAATTGCAGAGGAATCTGTGGATTTTTTACTATATCAGCTTTGTATTTAAGAGCGTAACTGGCCTCATACTCAACAACAGGGATTCTTAGCTCCATAGTCTGAATAATGCACTTGCCTGCATCAGGTAAGGTATTAGGCAAAGCTTCCCCTGTAGGATTTAATGTACTGTACCTCATCAATGCATTATTATCATTTGCAGCTCTTCTAAATGTAATTCTTAACCCGCCCTTCCACATAATTTCTTTGTAATCCGAGAAGAATCCTGGCAATAGGCGCATGGGGAACAGTACAGTGTGGCTCTTGGTTAATATCTTATCACCAGCTTCAAATCCACCGATTCTGTAGTATGAAGCCTCGGTTTTGGATAATTTTAGAGTGGCCAAAGCTGTGGAGGTAATGCCGGGATAATCTATTCTGTTTATAACAACGCCATGCTTTCTGATCTCAATTTCAGAGAACAGATGCGGTACAAAATTGTCTACAAGTCTTATATTTGAATTTGCCGGATAATCTGTTCCATCGAGCTTTACAACATCAAATTTGATGTATAGATCTGCTCTGTGAGGGTGTATAAATCCATCCCCTACATCAAGATCAACCTCAATCTCTGTGTTGGGCTGATTTAAATTTGCAAATGTCCTCCTGTTTGGAGGGAATGATTGTAGCTCATAACTCTCAATATTTTCCATTGTATGTATTTTTATTTAAATATTAATCTCTATGATAGCAGTTGTTGTGGCTCCAGCAAAATCAACTAATTCTTCTTTTTCATTAGTGACCATCAATTCAATGTAATCTATTCTATTATGACACACAGGAAAATATAATGTTGGGGATGGATTGTAGATGATGGGCTCCATAAATTCGGAATTAGGCTTGAATGTTGCAATGATGCCAGTTTGTTTGTGAGTGCCTATGCCATTTGATTTGGTGATCATACCCTCCGCCACATTACAGTGAATATTCAGAGTCTCTATGGCTAAGAATTTGGGTATATTCATAGCAGTGTGTTTGATGGCTGCTTCAAGTTTTGTGTTGTTCTCAAAGCCTAACAGCTCTCCTATAGTACCCAGATCCACTGTTTCTGTAGCAGATACAATCTCTACTCTGTGAGTGACAGAATTTTGAGTTAATACTATACCTCTGGGTAAGTGAGCATTTAGAGTTGACAGATTATACTGCCCTGGAGTGATGACAATTTTTTGATCCCCTACTGCAATTGTGTTGTTGTGGTGTGTAATATTAGGGATCAGGTACATGCCGTAAAATGCTCTGAGAGCTATTGTTTTGGGATACACAATGTCATCATGCAATTTGAGTTTCAATATTGAATTTTGGCTGGTGAGATGGAATACCCCCATGATGTTTTAAATACCACAAGGCCTTTTGAAAATTTTCAATTGATGGTTTATTTATTTGAGACATATATCTAAGAACAGATAAACACAAATGTCCGCAATTAACATCTTTGAAGTTTTGAAGACGGGCATTATTGTAATAAAGATTAGCTGATTTTAGGTATTTTATTAAATTTTCAGGTGGAACACCTCCAAATGAATCAAACACAAATGCCTCATTTTTTAAATATTTAAGATAACAGATCCAGTGAGTGCCCTGATTTTTGTACTCATCCAAATTAACAATGCCACACTCTTTGTTGAGTGGTTGCTCTGGTAAAGAATCAGACATGTACACACCCCTAAAATGTTTGATGCCCAGTGGCTTGATTAAAGCTTCAATATCTTGGTTTGTAAGCGGCTCTTGTTTTTTTTAAACTTATTCATGGCTCTCTTAACACCTTTGCCCTTTTTCTCCATGGCCAGGTTATGGCGCCTCTGCTCATCTAATTCTGCCCTATTTTTCTTGGCATCTATTACTGTTTTTGCTATGGCAGCTGATCCCCCAGCCAAGCTCCCAACAGCCCCGAGAGCAGCTAAGATGGCAGGGATAGTAAATATGAAACCCCCTGTATGCAATTTTTTTCTTGATTGCTGTAATTTTTTTAATTGGGGGGTACTAAGCAACAATTTCATACCATGTCCCTTTGCAAGACAAGAGCTTTTTTTCTTGCGCTGCTTTTTGGTCAAAAGACTATCAATAGTTTTAAGAGATTTGAGACCTGCATAAGGTATCTGATACATAACACCCTTGGCCTTCATTGTAGGTTTATTATTTACAACCCCCACCCCAGTTTTTGTTTGGTACTCATAGCTATGGTGGTTCCCAATGCTGATATTCTCTCACTTAAAGAAGCATCTTTGCTTACAAATCTACCAAATGCAGCCTCTTCTAATTTCTTGTCTGCAACATGTCTCTTGTCAAGATCAGTATGTGTGTTGTATGCTATGTCATGGTCTTTACAAGCAGCATCTAGGGGATTAACACCAGGGTCCCCTCTGTTTAATCTATGATCCAATTTTGTCCCGGGACCACAATACTGATAGCCTGGAATGTGTAGTTCAAATGGCAGCTTGTTTATAATGTCATTAACCAGGCCCCGACCCTCAGAAATATTCCAAAATTTAGGTGGTAGAGTATTAATAATTTTTATGAGATATCCAATCCCCTTAGGGTCATTCACTATAAAATTAGATAATTTGGTGCTTATCATGTCCATAATTCCAACCTTTTCATTGTAAAAATTGTGGTTGCCAGCATTTTCCTCCCCAGCTATCACCAATAACCTATCCACAAGTTTCCTGACATCATCAACCCACACAAATTCTTTGGGCAGGGTGTTGTATTGTTTGATTCCACTGCCAGTCTTGATCTGCGACCATATGGGTTTGATTAAATTATTGTATTTTGCCCCACTGCTAGACTTGACTCTTTTTTGTGTGGGATCATTGTTCTGGTATAGAGCATCTGATTTTATTAATATTTCTTTGTAATCCTCATAATCTTGATCTGTATAGCTGCCAGGCCTTTTCCTAGTCATCAGTTCCCACAACCCAGGTGTGCCGGTGTACTTAACAAAAGCACCTTTTTCTCCGAGACGAGATTCTGAATAAACAATTATATCATCCCCCATAAATGTTACTCTGAAATTGCCAATTCTATGAATGATGCTGCCGTCAAGCTCTGTGTCAGCATATAAGCCAAACACCTCATCTTTGTTGTCTTTAGGTGTGGTTAAATATTTTTGAGCAAGAAGACCCAATTCAATAGGATCTTGACTAGCTTCAATTCTTCGAGGAGCAACAGGACTAGGTGTATGAATACTGGAAAGTGGGGTGAATGGATAATCTAATATGTTCCTTGCAGCTACAGGTACAAGCTCTGTGATCAAATCTTGATTTTGCTCTGTAACAGTTTTGATATTCTTACCTAAATTATTAATAGCATCAATTACAGGCTGTTCTGTTTGTTTGTGTTTTTCATAAATTCCCCGGTTCTCTGATTTCCATCCCTTAAATCTTTTTACAAGATAATCTCTTAACTTAAGATCATCAATGATTGGTCGTTTCATGGTTGTTTATATATGTTTCAACGTCTAGAAAATCGTTGATTTTATTCCTGTATTTGCCACTATTAGGTGTTCTTGTCATATCAATTGTGACAAACCCATAACTGTCCTGGCTCCAGCACCTGCTGCAAAACTTGGAAAAATCATTGTAGCTCAAGTCCCCACCTACATATTCATCGTGTATGTGTTTGAGGTTGGTATGATCTTGATGAAACACGCATATAAAATTGCTGTTGTCTCGGATCAGCTGCTTCGGAATTTTAGAAAAAGTCTGTGCCAGGTAGAAGCAATCAATGTTTTTGTGCCGCCCCTGTGTAAAGAAATTTCTAACCTTGTTTTGATTATCCAGTATAATGTCATCAAACACAACAACAGAATTATCGAGACATTCATGAAGTGGCTTAACATCTGGTTCAAAAGTAGCAATATCCAATCCATCATATAGCTTCATCAGCTGCTGATATTTTAATTGTTCCAAGCTCTTAGAGAAAACATACAAGTGCCTGTTTTTCCAGTCTAACCAGTTGGGTGCCAATAAAAAATTATCAACCATTAGTGTAGTTTTACCACATGCAGATGGCCCAACAATAAGACACCTAATATTATCAGGCAGCAGCACTCCATTTATCTTATTCTGTTGTTCAGGTTCTGGCAGCCTTTTTATAACATCCCAGGTGCTCATATTATTATTTTGTCTGCATCGATCCAGCTGTTTTCTGGATGACCCAGCCATTTGACAAGTAACTTGTTGCCTTTTCTGCGGATAATTTTTTCTATGAGATATGTGTCAGGCTGTTTAGTTTTGCTGAGCTCTTGTTCATAGAACCTGCCTTTGAGAATTTCTCCTCGGTGATCTTTTATTATATATGTGTTAAGGGTCCCAGGTTTAACTTGAACTACTGTAAATAATTCGGTACTCCAGTTTCTTGTAAAGCCTCTCTTGAATAAGTGCTTATATTTGCTGATTCTTACTTGATCACCCACCCTGAATTTGGCCCTTCTTGTTGTTGGCTGGTATCTAGGATAATAAACAGTGCTGATCAATTTTTGCTCATCAGATGAAGTTACTTCAGAGGGTTTCATGTTGATTGTGGAATGGACCGAGTTGTTATATTTATGTAGAAGTTCTGGAAGGATTGTAAGCCATTTATAATTACCCTGCAGTGTAAATTGTTTATACATAAGATTTTTTAAGGTTCTGTTGAATCTCTCTACAATTGAGGCTTTGAGGTCACTGTAACTCGAATAATGTTTTATTGCCTGGCTTTTAATAAATTGTTGAAACACTGAATTATAAAATTCTTTGCCATTATCTGTTTGCAAATAGCGCGGTGATCTTCCTGAATGATTGATGATTGTCCTGAAGGCTTCTGTAACACATGTTCCAGTCTTGGATTTGAGTGGCACAGCCCAGGCAAATTTTGAAAATGTGTCTATTACAGTGAGTAGATACTTGTAGCCCTTGTTGATTTTGTCTAGGTTTTTCAACTGCCCAGTTGCCATTTCAATCAAGTCGCTCTGCCATAAATCATCTATGCCTTTTGTGACTACTGGGAGTCTCTTATAATTATGTCGGGCCTGTCTGTGTAATTCATCAACTATAATTTGTCTAGACATAATATGTAAACAGGAATATTGCAACTATAGGGTGTTCAGCAGCTGATACTGCAGGATTTTCTAAATATAATTTGTCCCCTATTTGTATTTTAAATTCCAGAGATCCATCATCTTCAGCATAGGCTGTTTCTAATGTATTGGGGTCTGTAAAATCCTCTAACTCTACACTGGTGATTTTCGGTTTGTTGTCAGCATTTGTTATTGATAAGGTAGGGTAGTGGTGTGCCTGTGGCTGATGCCAATATTTGATCTTGATTGGTCTCAGTGTGCCCCCAACAAAAAACTGGTAATAAAATTGTGCAGGGGACAGCATATATATTTTGCCACCTGGTGTAAATGGTGAATCATATTCTTTGTTGGGGATGCTGTACAATTCAAGAATTACTGAATGTTTTGGATTCTCGATTATGCCTGTTATTTCCTTTTCTGCTGTAAGCAATCTGCTTGTTACAGATTCAAGGTGCTCATTGATGGTCCTAACAACATCATCGTGGCCTGGCTTGATTTTTATGTCCACAATAAGTTTCTTGTATTGTTGCACAATCTCTTGAAGCTGGGTGGCAAAAACAGACAGAGCATTTGCTTGATTGGATTCCATGGTTCCTAGCTGTTGCTTGATATTAGCTACAATTTGTTGCAAATTTTCAACAACTGCCAATTTTGAATTTTGAGCAGTAAGATCATGGACCTGTCTTCTGATATCCTCAAACAGGGCATGCAGTTCATTAATATGTTGATTAGTTGGTAGAGTGGACACTGTCTCAGTGAGATGTTTGATCTCTGCTTGGATATTCTTGATATCTTCTGATTTCAATATCCTATTCACTGCCCTCTTAATATTTTTAAGTTCCTGTGATGTAGGAAGATTTGATACTGTATTTTGCAAAGATTCAAGTGCCAATTTCACATTATTTAATTCAGATGCATCAGCCACATTTTGCATAGCATTTTGGAGCAGGGCTATATCTGCCTGAGAGGGTGTGGATTGTTGTAAAATTTCAAGCTTTGTTTGAATATCATCGATCAAGTGATGAAAATGTGATAGTTCAGATTCAGTGTTGAGGTTTTCAAGTTTTGTGATCTGTTGCTGGACACTAACAAGGGTATCTACAATCCCAGGCAGGCGGGATTCTTGTACATTTGCCAAATCACTTTGCACTGCTGCTATTGTACCTTCAAGATGGGTTATGGTACTTTGAATTTTTCCAAAATCTTCATATGTTTCAAGTTGCAGCTTAATATTTGCTACACTCCGAGTTATTGCATTCAAAGCATCAGAAGATGGCAAGTTGTTCATAAAATTTTCAAGTGTTTCAATTTTTTCTTTAACCTCGGCTATGGCATTGTGCAGAGGATCCAGATTAGGTATCTGGAGTGACTGAATCTGTTCTTTCAGAGTGGAAATCACTAGATCAAAATCTTCTTGTGATTTTATGCTTTTGACAATTGTTTGGAGCTGTGTCTGGACATTATTTATCTGCTCTTCCAATTGTTGTTTCAATTGCTCAGAGTTGTTAGCCTGGGTCTTAAATTTGGCTTGAAGAGCTGCTACAGCCTCTTCTAAACTTTGAAAATTATCTAATGTTGCCAGATCAGTATATTTTTGAAGCAGCAATTTGAGTTCAGAATCAATTTTAAGAAGAGGGTCCATGCATTGTGATTGTAAATTTGTAATTTCTAGTTGAAGACTGGCATTGAGTGTGGTTTGTAAAGCTTGTAAATCACTTCTTAATTTCTTGACTCTGACATCAAGCATCAGAATCTCATCACTGTGATCTTCATGTCTTGTATGGCCAAATATATCATTAGGCATTTTCTTTTAGTGGTTATTTATTATAGAGTATCTGATTCTTAATTCTATAAAAAAGGGTATAAGCTTGTCATAAGATCCAGGGACCTCAATATATAAGCAGTCACCAGCAGAAACAGTATATACAGTGCCAGAAATCATGTTTGAGTGCTTAATTCTATAAATATTTCTCCCTACTGAAATTTTAACATCACCCTCAGGGGTTGTAATAAATTGCAATTGCCCACCTACAGGTAATTGGTAATGATTTAAATTATTGTTAAATATGTACAATGTTTTGCCTGTTTCTTCATCATTATCTGTAAATATGCTGTTCAGATGAATAATTAACAAGCCACTCAGTTTAGACATTACAGATTGTAAATCAGGAGAGGGTTGTGGTGTCGGCAGGTCCATAATAGCCTGTTTTTTGAACCCAAATAAGTTCATAGGCATGTTTATTTATTTCAAATCATGCTCTGTAATTGGGCATTTTTTTCCATTTTTCAAATCACAATGCCCCCATGGTAGAGTATGTATGCCACATGATAAAATGCATCTCTTATCATCATGTGGGTCCAGAGCCACTTTTGTTACAATATTGCTAGTCAGCAAGTGATTCTCACTCTGAATTCTATTTTCTGATGTTCTGATTGAATTCTGGGATTTGATGCAATTTTTATAATCTTCAAATTCAAGATCTTTTTCCACAGTAACTCTGCCAATGCCCTTGGCCTTTTTGACAACAGCACTACATGTTTTAAAACTGTACACCTTGGCACTTAACCCAGCAAATTCCACAATAACATCACCAAGTGTCTCATCTTTTAACTTGCCAGGCACCTTTTTGTTGTGGGGTTGAATTCTTGTATGTTCACTGGTATCAAAGTATTGAAACAATTCAGGCTGTGACATATCTTGATAAACATCTTCTGTTTGAATATCAAGAATAAAACTATCCGTGTCCATGTACAATAATTTTACACGATCCTTATAAAAAGGTTTCAGCACATCATAATACAATGTTAACATATGTAATTTGGACGATTCCAATATTGCAGCCCCTTCATAAATAGGTTTATCAAACTTAATCTTTGTTTTCATCATGTTGAAAAGTGCCATGTGCTCATCATAAATTCTTCTGTAATTGAAATTAGGCTTTGCAACCAATTTTTTGCTCCGGCTGGGGTCAGTAATTATTTTAACATCGGTATGTTTTCTGACATTTTCAATTGTTTTGCCATACACTGAATTCACCATCAATTTAAACAAGCTCTTATCAAATTGGCTCTTTGCAGATGTTCGAAGCTCTGTATTTGTGTCAATGTATGGTTTCAACCATTCTGAGTGCCTGAACCTCAAAACTTTGCCAACTTTGGTCACTTGAACACCATGTTTCATCAGGAACTGGAGGTTTTTGTAATATATGACATATCCCTGTTTCGGCTCCAGGGTCATCATGAGCTTCTTCTGTTTAGAGCCAGGTGAGCACCTAACCTCGGGAATTGGGGGCAGATCAGAAAATTTGTTGTGCAAATGATCTGGAATTATCAGATCAGTCTCTAAGAAGAGGCCATGTTCACGGTCATCAAAGTCCTGAAGATCTTCAATTTTGAAATCTTCAACCCACTCAAGCTCTGCATATGGCAGTTTTTGCATCATGGCGTGACCATAGAGGTTGTTTGCATCCACATAAAGTATATAATTTGATGGCCGTGCTGGATCATAATCAGGCATATGCTTGTTATTTGCTCTGGCATATCTCTGGGAACATTGCACCATCCCTCCTCTTATACATTCCTCCATAAACAGATACTTATCTTGATCGTGGATCAGATCCAATTGCATTTTGGTATTCAAAAACGTTGCAGCCCATGCTAGACCAGGGGCACTGTAAAAATACACTGGGTCCAGTCCATAATTTTGCATTGAAGATTTTCTGAATGTTTGCAATATATCAGTTGAGAGAGTAACATCAAGTTTCAAATAAGCCATGTGATAATCACCAAATGTCTTGCATTTAAAACTGTTCCACATCAATTTGGCATGGTGATAATCTTCATCAGTAATTCCAGATGCTCTGATTTTGCTGTAAAATGCTTCTTGTGGTGGCAGGGAACACTCATCAAATTTAGAAAAATCTGAGACATAGTCATATGGATATACACCCTTCCGCCTAATTAATTTCAGGTCCTGATCTGGAAACAAGGCACGTGTGATTTTCAAGTCATCATCAGATAATTGAGAGGCCAGTATAGCCAGGCCAGCCGATAAAAATCTGTAAGAATCAAGAAATCTTAATTGAATAGAAACACCATCAACTTTAATTATCTTGCTAATAGATATATATTTTTCATCATTTTCAGCTAAAATATTTAAATTCTGCTTCTCAAACCCCTCGTACCTGATCAGATGATGGAAATCATAATTGGATGCTCCATGGCAAAATATGGGGATAAATCTTGGTCTCTTGATCTTAATATTACAGCTATTACACAGGGCCTGTTTATATCGACCATCTGTATGAGAATGGTGATGTACCTTGATATTTGTATCTGAAAATTCAGAATCACATACCGGGCATTTTTCTGCATTGTTGAAATCCTCAATCTGTTCCTCTGTTAAAGGCAACATAGGTTTTGATTTCAACAAAATATTAGATGCTATGTCACGGCACACATTTTCTATTCTATGTGCAAATTCTTTGATGGCATTTGGTCCCATGTATGAATATTCTTTAATAACAACACCATCCCGTATAACCACAAAACAAAAGCTGGAAGGCTCATGTTGCTGGTATGGTGTACTTGAAGATTCTTCTGGATCTGGGCTACAGAATGCAATAGGTTTGAGGTTCGATTCGAAATCATAGACAATAAATGCAGGGTGTTCCAACAAGGCTTCAAATTTTTTGAATTTGCAATTTTCACTTGGATTGGGCATCACCATATGAACAGGTTTATGGTTCCCACAGTATTTCAGATGCTCAATTAACTTGTTTTTAGCAATTTCTGCACTCTCTTCACGAACCCCTTTCACCATTTTCTGACCATCAAATACAGTTAAGCATCTTCTGCACAACTTGAATATTGTATGAGTTTTGTCTAGTTGTGTTCTCACTAAAGCTTCAAGATTATGTATTAGAGTGTAATGGCATGTATCATCTCCTTCAATTAAGAGCAGATCAATCGGAATAGCAGATTCATCATCAAGTGTACTGATTCTGAGAGGTGCTATCGGGCAATTGCCAGTGGAACAAATAAATACATTAATAGATAATTGTTTGCCATTGATGTGCCTGGCCCTTTTTTCAAATTTGTCAATATTCTGAATAGACATTGGATATTCCAAACCCTCCATTACATCGTCAAAATCATATTCATGCTGTTTGTAATAACTTATTCTCTGAGGATTCCTTGAAACTGGATACAAAGCAGCTAATATACACCACAAAAAGCATTTCTGGTCGGTGTTTTTTATATTGACCACGGCTCTTTTGTTTTTGATATTGGCAGGTAATGGTAAATATGTAGATCCTTGTAATGGGCTGAATTCAGAAATATGAACATATAACTTGTGTGATGAACCGCATAGGCTCCATCCGGACTCTTTTGCTGCAAATTCAGAGTGTTTGATATTTAATTGATCTATCAAATTGCCTATTATTGTGTCTGAATTTGCATTTGAATATACAGGTACAGTTTCTGTTATGTGGGGCTGTGTAAATTTTGTGCCATTTGGCTTCTTATATTGTACAAACAATTTGAGGGAGAGCTTATAAGAGCCATTTTGTGCATTAAGAATTGCCTGGAGATTAGGATTTATACTGTTCAAGAAATTCTCAATGCCGCATCTTGGCTCTGATACAAACCGGTAATCCCTAAGTTGGGCATTAAAACTGCTATGTATGGGTGCATAGCGTGGCTGCTTTGCAGGTGAAGCATTAACAGGTGCTTCGTGTTTTCTTTTCAGACCAGAAGTAGATGGTTGCGGGGGCAATGCTGATGACTGTACATAAGAATTACACTTATGCCATTTGTAATATGCCTTGCTTAATATTTTATGGCATCTTGGACATATTTTCATGGCCTTTCTGCATTTCCTAGAGTTACAAATACGGCAATGCCTAGCCCAATGAGAACTAGATATATTTTTATTACACTGATTGCAATATTTTTGTTTTGGCATTTTTTCTTGTTGTTTATTATATAAGATTTTCTGGGCTTCAATTCCAAACTTTATACTTAATAAAAATATCAGTTGGGTTCAGCAGTTAATGGCTGAGCTGGTGCTTTTATACCCAAACAACAGCAGTAACTAGGTTTTGGTGATAGTTTTGCTGATGTACAACATACAAACCTCAACTGTTTATCAGCTAGCAGTGAATATCTTATGTGTGGGCAGTTGCATATATTTCAATCTTATATCAGGACTCGAACCCAAAGCCTCTGATTACAATGCCACAATATTAACACGTCTCCAAATGGAATATGCCCACATTTTACTGGGTTCTGAGACCCTTATGCAGACAAAATTGGATTTTGAACTGCCATAATATTTTCTAAGTCTTTGCCTAGGCTCATATTATCAGAATAGAATTGCTTTTAGCACGAGGGGGGTACAGTTCATTGCCACTGTGTGAAAATATGTTTTTATCTCAATAATCTTTGTTACATTTTTCTTGTTACAGACATGTTACACGCACAGAAAGATTAATGCCCCCCCTTCAGTGAATCATACAGAAAAATCATTAATGCTCCCTTCTAGCGTGTCTCTTGCGTGCCGGCAAAGCACGCAAACAATTAACTATGCTTACCCGCTCTTCTCCTATTGTATTGAGGAGGTGGTTATAAAACATGAGAAAATAAGAAAATTCAGTTTTTTGTACAATATATTATTGTAAAACACTTTTTACCAGGTTTTCAGATCTGGGAGTTGTATATCAACTATTCTCAAAATCTCACTTGTGGACATATTATTTTGCCACATGTTTTCAATCTTAAATATTTTATCAGGACTCGAACCCAAAGCCCCTTGTTTACAAGACAACAATATTAACATTTTGCCATCAGGAGAGGCTTTACATTTTATCAGGACTCAAACCCGAGCCTTTTGCTTACAAAGCAACAATATTAACATTTTGCCATCAGGAGAGGCTTCACATTTTATCAGGACTCAAACCCAGAGGCCTCCTGATTGCAAGGCAATAAAAACCATGGGGCTATGCACCACACTCCACTGGGCCTCAGAACCCAGTAACTATAAGCTTTATATTAATATACATGGCAGAATCAATCTGAGCTACACTAAAATTCAATTCCTGGGATTTTGACAGAAAAACACACTATAAGCAATAAGATCATATGGGAACTTGGCATAATTTTAAGTATAAGCAAATCTGTCTGAGAGGCTTTCACCCTTTCTACACTAGAATTCAAAATTCTTAAAATTAAGAGCATATCACACTGGAAGAATTGGGGTATAGGCCCCTCTTGGTATTGTTTTAAGTATGGGTAAATCTATCTGTTGAGCCCTCGCCTTTTCTACACTAGAAATTCAGAATTTCTTAAAAATCAGAGCATATCACACCTGAAGAATTGGGGTATAGGCCTCTCTTGGCTTTGTTTTAAGTATAAGCAAATCTGATTGTTCAATCAAATAGCCTCGCCTTTTCTACACTTAAAAGTTGTGCTGTCCGTACCGTAAACCCCACTACTTCTTTTCATTGTTATAACAAAAACTCTTTCCACCGGGAAATTTTTGGTGGGGGGATTTGTGGGGTTAAATCCACATCGTCCCCTCCAGGATTTTGCACCCTGAACCCAACAATCCAGAAATACAAGAAAAAAGGAGCGAAAAGAACAAAACAAATCAGCCTTTCCACGTTTCTTTCCGTATGGGGTAAAGACTCAGCTAGGGGGTTGTCCGCCCATGACGTCACACCCGCGGCAGTCGCGAAAAAAGGCGTGTCTGACCCCAGCCTTTCCTTCTATTAGTCTTGGGGTAAATGTAGTACCCAAATGAGCAAAAATTGGGCCTTTATGAAAAATGTTAGGGGTACAGAGCTGAAGTACGAAAAATATAAGGTTTTGTGCAGCTGAGGTGCATATTCGATGTGCCGTGCAGAACTAAAGATCGGTGCAACACACAATGTGCCTGTGATTCGATGGTGTTGAATATCTTTTGTACAAACCCTTCCGAAAATACCAAAGGCTGCTCGGCTTCGACGCTGCTGCGATTTTCTCTCTCGGCTAATCTTGTAAATGGCGGTTTTCTTTCTGCCAAAGATAAAATCTGAAATCTCTGATATCACACCTGGCACCAGCTGCATAGCCTTCAGAGGTAGCTGGTATTTTGTAATGAGGACCTCCATCTGTGAATTAGGCACAATGTACAGCCACTACAACTACCCTTGCAAACAGTTACTACACTAAGCCACTACATTTAACTATACATGAGC
Source organism: Lepisma saccharinum (assembly GCF_977018435.1). Classification (NCBI taxonomy): domain Eukaryota; kingdom Metazoa; phylum Arthropoda; class Insecta; order Zygentoma; family Lepismatidae; genus Lepisma; species Lepisma saccharinum. The sequence continues at coordinate 106,304,375 of NC_139232.1, forward strand.
TTACTATAAACTACTGTATGCATCCACAACTATATTAATTTGCACAATGCACATTCAACATGCCGCTACCAGGATGTATTTTCAATATTTACAACTCATACTAATATCATGTCTGTTTTTGTTGATGAGGTTATATGGGTGTATTAAAATTAACATCATGGCCATGAGCGTATCCAGAGAGGGTAATGGGCAAAGGTGTCACTTGCCTCTTGCTGGAAAACTAGTAGTGAATAATTTTATCCTGTTCACTATGATTTTTTAGGTGGTCAGTAAAAAATATGCCATTCCCATTTCAGATAATTCAAAATAAAGCATTCTGGGGAAAAGTTGCGTGCCCTTTGTTGTATCCCCTTCGAAAAATATTAGTTAGCCTCCTTCCCCCTAAGAAAGTCTGGGTACACGCATGATCATGACCTAATGGAATGATTATATGTATATGCATGCCTTGTATCAGAGAACCCTACTAGTTACGGTAAGTAGGTATATAAATAATAATCTACAGTGTCCGATAAGTCAGTTGACAAAAATGCATTATTAATGTACCTGCTAGCGTCAACTGATTTATGGGCTACCCTGCATATACTGTGTTAAAAGTATAAAACGGTGACGACAGACATAATAAATCTTTATGATTTAAAGTCTGTCGTTTTGAGGAACATTTCGAACTTTGATTTTTTATGGAATGTAAGATTTAAAGATGTATCAATATTCTTAGTACATTTCTAAGTAAAACGACGTAAGTAATTTTATATGCATTGCATCATAAAGAAAACAAAACACAAGCACCAAAGTTGTAAAAATCAAATTCTTATCTTATCTCATATCTTGGTTTTACGGAGATGTATTTAACAACTTGTAAGGAAAATAGTGTCCTTGACAAATACTATTAACAAGCTTCAGAATTTGAGGAACTTTGCATAAACACCTTTGAAGTGCACTGATCATATGCTATCTGCAAAATTGGTTGTTCTATATATCTATTTGCAAAAGTGCCACATCTTTAATCAAAGAGGGAACACCTTGATCACTATTGAGAACACTGCTACCGCCTAGTGTTTGGAAATAAAGTACATTAAAAAATCATGGAACTAATTGCTGTTTGCTGTAAACTAGTGATCTCTGAAAATATTAAATTACTACGTTTTAGATATGTTTATCTACAGCAGGATGTGTGTGTTTATGTCTCACAGACCAACGACATTATCCTGTACAGCGGATTTTATTTTAGCTGTAGGGTGCTATGTTCAAGGATGTATCGGTCGGTAGAGGTCGTCTCCAGGGGTGATCATTTCATTTTATACCTCAAGGGCGAATGACCGTCATTTACTCCTTTGCTAATTGACGATTCATTGCTAATTTTAGAAGTTTCAAAGGGCGATTGCTTACTTTTAGACGTGAGGAGGTAATCGCAAATTACTTTTTCTATTAATTGCTACTAATTGCCGATTTATAGCTTATTTTAGAAGTTTCAAAAGGTCAAGGAGGTGATCGTCATTTTGTTTTGCGTTAATTGGCAGTTTGTTTCTAGCTTTAGAAGTTTCAAAAAGCGAGAGCTTAATTTTGGATATGAAAGGGGTGATCGCCTATTACTCTCTTGTGAATGGTGTATTTATCGCTAGTTTTAGAAGTTCCGAAAGGGACGATCATTTAATTCTGGACATCAATGAGATGATCACCATATACCCTTGTATTACTGAAAAATATATTGTTAGTTTTAGAAATTTCAACTGGTGATCGCTTAATGTTATACGTGAAGGGGGTGATCGCCATCTTTATATTAATTTATGATTTGTTGTTAGTATTTTGATGTCAAGAAGACGATCTACTCGTCGGCCCTGTTCTTTATACCACCTATTATGTGTATGTGTATGTGAATTCAAAATATGTTTCTTGACATGCGTTTGTACTAAAAACGCTTCTACATCATACTCAGCCAACTAGAGACCATACAGAAGCGCATACGCCTACAGCTACCGCACATGCGTCATATGTGATGGAACACATGCTAAAAGGTACAAACCCCGTAGAGAAGACCGAATTCCTCGTATGGCAACTTCTGTTCCTTGGGAACAACGTCCTTAGCAAGTTTCAGCAAGGGATCTTCGTATCCCCATAGCAACTGCTCCACGGTAACCTCCACGAAGGGCTTAATCTTGAGGATATCCATGATGGAGGCCATGGCCAGACGCAGGAACCTTGCTGCATGTTTACTCTGTGAAGTGGCGCTCTGTAAAGTAGAAACATAATGCGTTAAGTAAATTAACACAAAGAGGAGGGTTTTGAAATTATTTCATGCACGTTCTTTTTTCTACACAGTAGATTTCAGGAATGAGCAAAGATTTTCGGTTGCAGGTTACCTGGTTGAAGATAGTAAGAACTGAAAACCCGAATCCGGAACAGGAAATAGAGTATCCATACTCGGAACTGAAAATGGGTACCCTCATCAATTTTATCTAATCATCATTCATACTCTTTGTTGCGGCTCAGCTGGACGTTTGGCAGCCGAATGGGCGATTTTTTTTTTTTTCAAATTTTCCTCTCCATTCGAAAAACCTCTTGGATATTTCAAAATATGAAAAATTACATACGCTTGGAATTCCTTCTAGAGCATTGACGTGAATTTTCGTGTAGTTTGCTTTCACTGTAGTCTAGATATCAAAATTTTAATAGACTTACGTAATCGCGAAACTTTTGAGAATATCAGTGAAAGCAAACTACTTGAAAATTCACGTCAATGCTATTTCTTTTTCTGCATCTTGGCGGTTTTTATACTGTAGATTGGGAGTTTCAGCTGGTGTGCTTTGCCTCCTAGCTTTTTGTATCGTTGTAGTAACGGCGGTTGTTTGGATATTGTTATTTTATTGACGCCTCACAACTGTCGCGGGCGATGAATTGTTGTCTGGTGTTTTCGGGTTCGTGCTCTAGAAGGAATTCAAAGCGTATGTAATTTTTCATATTTTGTAAAAACACAGCGGTTTTTCGAATGGAGAGGAAAATTTTTAAAAATTCGCCCCTTCGGCTGCCAAAGTTCCAGTCGAACCTTAATGTAGAAAGATGCAGAATATAAAACAAAATTAATTAATTAATTAATTAATCAGGTTATTAATTCTTTCTTTTTCTTTCGTTCGTTCCTCTCCGTTTCATCCTAACTTACTTTCTTCTTCTCACTTTCGTTCTTTCTTTCTCTACTTCTCTATCTTTCTTTCTATAGTTCGTTCTCTTCCCTTCATCCCAAGTTTCCTCTATGGTTCCTTCTTTCTTTATCTACATCCCTCTCTCTCTCTCTCTCTCTCTCTCTCTCTCTCTCTCTCTCTCTCTCATTAATTTTCTCTATCTGTCGTCTTTCTTTCTTTCGCTGACCACTCCACACAACGGAGGGTAAAAAACATTGTATTCACCCTCTTCATTTGGTTTACTTCCTTTTCTACCATTTTTGGTTAATCGCGAATATAAGGATGAGTGAATATGATGAAATTGATGATGGGTCACTCACAAAGAACGCCCAGGCCAGAATTCGAACCTGGAACCCCTGACGTCATAGTCTGCTGTTCTAACCACTCCGCCACGGAGATCGACCATATACGCTCTCGTCACCCTCTCAAGCATATCCAAACTAATTCCATATTTACTTGGTGGTAGCGCAAATAAATAAGATGGATAGACGGACATTAGATGTTCTTACCAACATAGGGATGTTTGGAACGACAACCGCGTCGTCCTCGGAGCCGTTCGACATCTCGGGATCGAAGAAAAACGATTTTTTCTGCTGGAAGGTGATGGTTCCGTTGTCGTTGAACTCCACGTTCACCTTCTCCCATTTTTCCCTGCAAGACGAGAAATAATGATTAGCAGAAACAATGCACTGTACTCACATACCTCATATGACAAATATATATATATATATATATTGTGAGAGTTTTATGCTCTCTCTCTCTTTTCAAGAGCTCGTTAACAGAGCTACACCAATAACAATAAACGCACAAAGAAGTAAAACAACAATGTAAGACGAATGTAACTATGAAATCTAATTGCTTTACAGTAATAGACAGCAAAAACAAAACAAAAGCTTATACATAGGGAGACAAATTTATGGTAAATAAAAACTGAGGAGAGCGGTAAATAAAATGTTAGATCAGCGGTATATACCAGCGGTGGAAAAAAAATAAATTGGCACACACTTTTTCATCATGAGAGGAAACAACATACAAAAGAGCTATAAATTGATAAACTACTTCATTTTTATATACTGTACACATACACAAGTACTTAGATTTCAACTGTAATTGCCAGTAGCGGCGATTCGGTGGGGCAAGGATAGTTTACTTTTCTTGCTAGACAAGGCTTAGTAGTTAGAGGCTATAGTGCAGGGATCCCTCAGCCTCCCCCCCCCCACCCCGAATCGCTGCCAATGGTAATTGCACTGAAAAAAAGAAGAAATTGTAAAATCCCAATTTGCAGCGTCTTCCTGATGTGATCGAAGATAAAACGTTCTTCAGCTGCAAGTGGTAGGAAACTTTAGGCAAACGTTTCGTTACAAATCGACAGTTTGCGCGCACAACCTCGATTGCCGGTTTTTGCGTGTTTTCTACTTGATTTGATGATATTTCACGGTTATTTCGCGAAAAAGCGTTCATTTCGTGGAAAAGCACACATTTCGCATTACTTCGCGAATAAAACTCATGCATATTTCATCATTGGGGTGTAGTTACGTGCAGAATGTTCAAAATTGCATCTTTTTTATCACATTTCGCGATTTCGCGCATCGCGAAAATTCAATGTCCCTACCTATACATAATTAAACTGTTCCAAATATTTTGTAATTCATTCACATCTTTAATCAGTTATTAAAGAAATGAGTTTGCTACTTTATAAATATCTGACTATATGTGTGTATACATACATAAATTACTTTTATATTTAATAATATTATAAATATGCATGTCAATAATAATTTATGTATGTGCGTGTGTTTGAAGATCTTTCTCCCTCCCACCAGTTTCCAATGATTTCGCTGCCTCTCCCCCCTCCAATTCGAGGCCCTTGACTGAAGCAATTGCCTTTATATTTCAACAAGCAAAGAGCACAGTTTACAAATCAAACCTGTAATTTGTAACCAACAATAATCGAGGTTAAACGAGTTTTTCGAGAATTACAGTGAAAGGAAATAAAATCTTACACTCGGTACTTGGATATCATTCTTCGACCTTCGTAAGAACAACTTTTCGAAGGAACCTCGTATAAAATTATCCTCGTCTAAAACATGCTGGGCCGAGCGAATTTCGTATTGCGAAAGTACACGAGGCTAGTTTGTCAAGCTTCAACTCGCTTCGGGCGTTTACTTAATTCTCGTATCACATAATTGGACACTTAAATCCACTTTTTGTGATTCTTTGATTTTTCACATTTGCATATGTGGAAGTTGGCGCCCTTCATGAGGTGCAACGGGTTTTGCTCTGCGGCGTCAATCAAGTTTCGTGCAATCAAGCTGTATACATAATAGAAAGCTGAAAAAATGAATTAGTAACGAGACGTCTTCCTTAATCGACCAGTTTGTGATGAACAGGATCATTACGCAACAAAGAGTTTGACAATGTCGTTTTGCAAACAGGTCCTAGACACAAAGTAGCCTTGGTGGATTTTTTTGGACCAATTTTGACAAACACTTCTTCATAATAACCATTGCAACTATATTGTAGTTTATAGACGTTATTGACCGGTTGTAAAGCGGATTTGTTTGCTACTTTATAAATATCTCATACACGGAGGTCCTATATGAAAGTAACAAATCAATTCCATTACATGGTTTATAATATATATATATAGTAATTTACTTTTTATGTGATAACTAGAGCCACATATTTATGGTGAATAAAACATGAAGATTTCGGTACAAAAACTTGGCATATTGCGGAATAAAAACCTGTACATAGCTAAAATGGCATTTCGGTGTTAAAATGGTGAATAAAAACGTAAATTTGATTTAAAAAGTATCCATATTAACGCACAAAACTAATATTTCACTTCTAATAACACATTTATATAGTTTTAAGAATATTAAGTTTATTCCTGTGTAAAGGAGTCCATTTTTGCTTCACAAATATTTACAGCAAAATTAATCAATTTTTAGTGATATTCAAAACTCACAGGATAATTCAGACCTCAGAAAGTGTTGCATCGGTAAAAAAACAAAAAAAACTGACTTTCGTGCTTAAGAGTTGATTTCACATTTTGCAGTTCATTTCGCATCATTTCGTGACAACACATGGTAGCAAAATGCCTCACACCTTCCAAAAACATGAAAAATTAACGCATCAATATAAATATTAAATATATATGTTTGTGTAAATTAAAAACCTCCCCGCCCCACCACTGCCCCAGTCTTCAACGACTTTGCACCCTGGGCCTCAACCACTATTGATGAGTAGTCGCTGGAACGAGTACGCCACTGGTCACAACCACTGGTAATAAGAAGCTCACAGTCAAAACCGTGACATTTTCCCATCGAGACATTTCTCAGTAATTAAAAACCATTTCGTGCGACATTCCGTTTGTTTCAATGTTCGCACAGTCAGGTTCGAATGGAGCAAAAAGTGGCTAAGAAAATCAGAATCCCCTTCCCCCTCTGCCCTCCTTCCAACCCAAAGCGGTTAGCCTTGACATTTTTTTCATAGGGAAAGGGGGGGGATATTTTTTTTGCACTCCGCTATCCGCTGCTAAATATTCGATCTTTAAACTCGGGCGATTCCTGAATCACTTTTGTTTTTCTTCATTTTTTCTTCTTCAGAATGTTTACTGATTAGATTTGTATATCAATTTTTTGTTAATTTATTTAGATGTTGACTGTCACTAAAAGATGTTGGCACAGAGCTATAGAAAAAAATATGAATATATCAAGTCTTTTAGAATAATTTCCATTTTCTGCCATAGATGTCGCAATGATCACACGCTATTAATTTGAAAGTAATTCTTGGTAATTCAAAGAAATTATACATTAATATTTTACTTATAATAGTAATTATATTGTCTTAGAGAAAAGTGAAAATAAGGAAGGAATATTCAATTAAAAGCTGGTATATTATTAACTAATAATTACAATTGTATAATAATTTAGGGAACATTATACTTTGAAGGTCTGAGACAGAGACATTTAGTGTACGTTTATGTTACTCTCTGTTTATGTCATTCGGATTATTTATTATTCAACGGGTTGTATTGTGGCTGCTATTTCCTTTTTAATATAATTCTTCTTTATAGTCCAATGAAATATTTCTAATAAGGTTTAGTTAGTTCAAACATGTTAAGGAAAATACTGAACTAACTTTGCAGCAAAAATAATATTAACTCGATATATATTTTTTTAGAAAATTACCTAGAATGGCTAATAAATATGCAAATGCCTCGTAGATAAGGGCACATTGGTTCGATACCAGGAGGAGACATTGCAAAGTGCCACTCAAAACTGGAGCTCCAGTCTCGATGAGCATAATTGGATATGGGAAGCTTTAATTCAGTGAGACTACGGTCTGAATTCAAAGCTTCAGGGTTTAACAGTCCGTGGATTCTTTACAGCAGCAGCTTCAACAGTGAAAGACATAACTCCCCCCCCCCCCACCAAAAAAATAGAACGGAGGAGTAAAGTAGGGATCGAAGCATTTTACTTCCCTCATATGACCCCTTTTCCCATACTCAGTTCGTCGTTCTATATGCTTTATACTTTTCTTGTTGAGTTTTTTTTTCACGTCCTGAAAATATGATGGCGTTATCCAAAAGAAAAACATAAACTTCCAAATCAAAGTTAAAGCACGTTTAAAGTTGGTATATTTAGGTGAAACGTACATGCACAGTCTGGCTGAGAGTGAGAATGTTTTGAATTATAATACGCTACACATGTACAGTCAACGGCTATAGATCCTGAAATACTGGCTTTACTGCAATGTGTTGTGTGTTGCCAAACTCTACGGGGGTGGCCAAAGTTTCTATTGAAAACTTGGTAGTTCAACGGTTAAATCGCTTTTCTACCTCTTCGGTTCCATGACTAAATGATGAGTGATTGGACAAACACGATGAGATATCCTTATTTTAACCAGCGATCGAACTTGGGATCTATGACTTCATAGCGCTATAAGCTGACCGCTCTGAAACGGATGTTTACATTCAAGGCTCTTTCTCTCAAAAAGGAAAAGTGGGTCATTCTGTTTACAATTTACATGGGCGAAAAGTAATACAATTTTTCAAGAAGGATGTAAGAAAAGGCAGTTGCAAAAGTTCCATCAGTTTTCAAATTTATATTATTTCGTCAGTGGTACGTATACTAAGTGCGGCAATGAATCAGGTGATTTTAAATACTAGACAATTAAGACAAAATAATACCAAAAAACGCAACAAAATATGCATAATTAAGAGAAGATGAACTACTTTACTCATTGAAGAAGAAACACCAAAAGAAAATTCAAATACAATTATTTCATTTTGATTTATTTGAAAATAGCATGACTACGATGACCTCCTTTCGTTCCACACACTCTATCCGTCTTTGGGTAGTAATTTGAGCCACCTTTTACCGGATCCGATCTTCAAGTTCGTTGAGGGTGCATGCGAGTTGGTTGAAAAATGTTTGCTTTCAAATACCCCCAAAGAAAATACACGCGGGCAGATCTGGATCTGGCGAGCCAAGGAATAATCCCCGTTGTTTTTGTAATACGCTTTTACAGCGAACACGCTCTCTGCCCATGGGCGTCCGGAAGGGAGGGCAAGGGGGGGCCACGGCCCCCCCCTGGAAAATGAATGTGTACCTAAAAATTATATATTTCACACATAGTTTCATTTCAATCACAGTAATTCATGTTAATTATTATAAATTCGTTGAAGGAACATGATAATTTCAGACTGAAATAGTGTTTTTGAGAGAGCATCACTATTTTGGAGGAAAATATGTGTCATTTCCCCCCCCCCCTGGAAAGAAATTACCTTGCTTGCCCCTCCCTGGAAAAAATCCTGCGGACGTCCATGTCTGCCCCATTCTACAGATCGACCACAAGGAAAAAAACTTTGGAACGAAAAGTCCCCGCGTAGCTTTCCCTTCTTCCCTCCACCTCGGGCCATAAGGAAGCATGGTCCACTCTCCCCTTCCCCTACTCGCGGGAGTACGGTGCACAGGAATCGCGGGTTTGCGCAGGTTGTTTTGCTCGTGGTTCCACTATACGACTCCATCATAACTGAATGGTAAAGCAAGGAGGGGTCTTCCTTGTCGCACAACAGTTTTGCCACCTGACGTCAGACGAGGAATGTCTACGGGGTTAGGTTAGGCCTGTTAGGTTAGGTTACATTAGCATAAATACAATGAAAAATTATTATTTAGGCTAAGTGAACTAAGCATGGCTAGCCTAACCTAACAACGTAGGCATTGAGCCTAAAATTAAAAAGCCTTTTCCCGTGACGTCAGAACACAAGGTTGCTCAAGTGTTGTGCGATAAGTGAGACCCAAGCAGGAGCCGTAAGATGGTTGTAGTCACGTGTTGCCTCTGACGCAACAACTGGCAGTAACCAGTGTTGCTAAATCACCAGAATCATTGCCACACCCTGTACATTACTCTTGTCAGAATTTATCAAGGTAACGCAACGTACGTTACAATTACTCATCTAATCATGCTAGCATGATACAAACGGTATTACCAAAAAGTAACGGTTACTTCCGTTACATTAGTTACTCCACAAATCTGCTTGAGCAACCCCCCCCCCCCCTTTTCAAAAACATTATAGTGTTTCTCTTATGCAGCAAACCCGTCACACTTCATTATTGTAAAATTAGCAAAGAGCACACTTAACATATTCTCATTTCTGAATCTTTTCAACCGTTCATAACAACCCGACATTCTGTCTCAAACTATTTATTCTTGTTCGGCAAGTTTTTTCAGCTCCTTTTTTCGGAGCCAACCGACCTTCAACACTCGCAAATGTCAATTTGCGAAGAAACCACTTTTTTCGCTACGGAAAAGGGGGGGGGGGGGTGCAGATAGATGGTCCCCATTTCCCAGCGCTATTCCAGGAACGAAAATATTGTTGAAATAACTGTTTTTAAGTGTCTTTAGGAAACCCCCCCAGCGGCCGGGAGGGAAGGGAAATATGGCCCGGAGCAGAGTTCGAGTGGAGAGGAAAGACTTGTCGCTACCAGTCTATTGTTTTAAAGTTCTGAGCTTGTTATGGTTGAGAATGGATTTTTGTTCTCGCCTAAGGTGTGGCACTCAAGATATATGGCTTCTTTTCCGCACACAATGGGTAATCAACATATATGTTTATTACTGTAAAAATATTGCTATAATTAGCTTTCTTTTGTCTTCAAGAGGAAGTGGAAACCAAGTGTGTGCATGAAGCAGTGATGCAGCCACTGGGCCAGAGAAATTGAACGGAAGCAGCCACGTTTTATATAAGCCGCTGTAAGGCCGAAGCTAATTTAATCAAATTCAAGTGGCCTGTGAGATGTTACTGGTTATCCAATGGCAGCTGTGTAGGAATCTTGCGAATAGTGCATGTGCTAATGCTACAGACCGTGTTAAAAATGTAAACATAAACATTGGTTCCCCCGGAATTTCTTGTTCAGGTCAGTCCCCGTTGTTTGCAGTACAGTATAAGTATATGAAGTAAGAAAGGAGCACTTGTTTTTATCAGTTGTGCGACGACAGCGCCACAGACTGACGACAGTCAAGTATTGTTCAAGTTTTACCATGAAGGAGTGAACTTGTTGAATCCTTTGGATGAGCAACTGCAGTGCAGATTATTAAAAAAACAACGTTTCTTCTTTTAAAATAACAAAAGTGCTGTGATACGTTTAAGTGTTCAACCATAGTTCGACTTGCATTGCACATTTTCAAACCCGAGGGTAGATGGCGCCACTAATTATAGTCAAATTACACGTCTGTCTTTTCTACAACCTTACATAATCTCATACGCTTGATCATACGGAAGTAGGCTACAAACGAAATATAATAATTCGTTGTTCTCATTGTTTCTCAATAAAATGGTGATTGATTAAACCACACATATTTGTTTTGTGACCAGAAGGTGTTCATAGATTTCATCAATTAATATTTAAACGTATGTTGTAGAGTTATTTGTTCAGGTATATTCAGACATACAAGTTCTCATGTATTTATTCTCTCTATGTCCTTCGGAAACCTATGAAAATTATACTCGACTCAATAAATTTGTTCCTTATCGAACTGTGCAACCATAACCTTGTAAAAGAATCTCCACTTCGCCGTTCCATATTAATGTCCATAGAACCATCAACGCAACCGGATGTTCGAGGGGATCCAGACGAGTACGCATGCTCAGCAGCAGCTCCGCCATTAACACCGTCTATACTACTCAGTATGGCTCTAACAATGTTGTCACCGGAAGCAAATATCTCACAGGATTGACCCCAGGTCATCACTGTGCTTGCCTTATTGTCAGTAACGTATTCTGAAAATTTGACCTGGTTTACCGCAACAATTCTTATTTATTGCATGTATTTATTAAACACCCTATATAGATTATTAGCAAATTTTCATGAAATCCCCCGTTTTACCTAACATTGGACCTAGATTTCCCTGTACCAAGGGAAATTTACGTTCATATAGTAACACTGCCTGCGCCAGGCGGAGCACAAAAAGCAGGAAGGAACAAGCCGTTTTCTCCAACCAACGCTGTTTACAGCGGTGGAACTGACTCTAGAGGCGGCGTGTTTACAAATAACCGCTTCGGCTTCCTCGCCCTCCCGGTGTACAAAAGGGGAGGAAACCCAGTCGTCAGAAGGGTTCTATGGAGAACGATCAGTGGCGTACATAAACCAATCTTTAAGATCTTTAAGTAATTTACTTAAATTCTGGTTTGGAAGCTTATTTTAATAGTATGCATATAGCTATGCACAATATACAGGGTGTCATTTTAATGGCGCCCACGGATCACAGAAACGTATAGAGGACATCAAAACAAACAACTTTTCTCAGTAACATTTTTCTAGTTGGTGCATCCTTTCGGCGCTACAGCCATTCAAAAAAGACCGTTTTGCCGCCTGGATGCTGGCAACCCAACACAACATTTGATCGTATCTGTGACGTCATTTCCTGCGGCGGTACGGCGCACGGCAGGGTTGCAAGGAACACAAAAATTTTGTGAAAAATGACAAAATAGCAACCACATTATTAGCTGTAAAACGAAGCGAGAAACGCGTCCAGTAGATCGAACATCGTAGCCTACCAGTCAGAAGATCAGCAGTCATCTCAGGGGAAGGGGGAAGTGAACCAACGATATGAGATGTGGTAAAAAAAAAAGTATTCAAAATGAAGTGTAAATATCGGATTTTGTCTTAGCCTACATGTCAAGTATGAACAACAATAAATTGTATTGGCCTTGCAGCTTACATGTGGCTGTTTACGCCCAGTTACGTCAATTATATTTGCAAATCTCGTTGCAAGGTTGATATCTACAGGTTTGTGTCCCGATGCCTTGTAGTACTTTTGTGCTGATAACGAAAGAATCCGAGGTTCACGTTGTTACATTACGGCTAAAACACGTACAACCACAGTAACGATCTAATGATGAATCAGTAGCGAATATACTGCCCTGTTCACAGTTGCAAACTATTACATGTGTATCCGGTGCGTAGATAAACACAGTCGTCGGAGAGCTTGTATTACTACTACCATTTTTGCCACTTGCCTCATTATGCCCTGAATATACATTATATTATGTGTTGCTTACCATTGGAATTTTGAGTTCTTTCATTTATATTTTGTCATCTTTTCAGTGTGTCACAGACAACTAGTATCAGAAGGACGAAGTGGATAGACTAAATTGTAGATGCCAACTTGGTAACTAGATTTGCAAATATTTGACATGTAAGCTGAGATAAAATTTGATATGACCACTTCCACTTGAATTATATTTTCTTTCTACCATTTTTCGTATCGTTTGTTTACTTCCTGTTAGGTTACAGAACGTGTTTTCTCGTTTTGTGTTACGGTACATAATGTGGCTGATTGTAGCTATGCCATTTTTCACAGAATATGCGTGTTCCTGGCAACCCTGGAACGCATCGCTTCACGACGGGATATGACGTCACAAATGCAATCAAATGTTGTGTGTGGTTGCCAGCATTCAGGCGGCAAAACGGGCTTCATTGAACGACTGTAGCGCCGAAATGATGCACCAACTAGAAAAATGTTTCTGAGGAAAGTTGTTTCTTTTGATGTCCTCTATACGAATCTGTGGTCAGTGGGCGCCATTAAAAGGACACCCTGTATAATGAGCAATTACCCATATATTAAAGCTAAATGCATAACAATATATGAAAAAGGTTGATTTAACTGGGGTAAACGCGGTAACATGAAGAATCTGCCACTGCTTATCATCCATTTCATCAGTTCGTCATAATCCTCATCGTCGCAAAGAAGCCAAGTGTTGTAAAAGTGACGTGAAATAAGAGAGGAAGTAAGTAAGCGTACGCATTCCATCAATACCATGCCAACACGTTCCCTTCCTCGTTTGGGTATTGACAACACCTTGATCTGCTACGGTTACCGTTCAGAGACTTTCTCGACGACTCCCTTACGTAACAACGGATGCTGAAGAGAGGAGATCACCAGTTCGCGGCAGTTTCTCCAGAGCTTTCACCAGAACGACAAAAAAAGTGTCCCACGGACGTGGATTCGAACCTTCGTCCATATTTCCGCCACGCTTCCCTGGCAACCGTGCTGTTAGCACCGATACAACAATGAGCGAACGCGGAAGCCCACATAGAAGTGGAAGTGGAAGATGCAGAGGGTGATAAAACAATGGGAATTGACAACCACTGAAACGGATTGGTTTTTCCATGCTTTTGCTCGGGAAATGAGACATTGCAGGTAACAGTCTTGGATCTCTGATTTTCACTGGCCACGGGCGTAACTAGTTGTTTATTTTCGGGGGTAGTTCATGATGGTGGACTCTCGTGTACAAGTTATCTACATGTCAAACAATGGATTGATTGATTTGGTGTATTTTGCGACGCATTTCTGCCACTCTTGGCTCATGGCGAAGTTAAGGGATGCATGATGATGTAATGAAATTGATGAAAGGAGTATTACAAATAACACCCATGCACAGGCCGGGATTCGAACCAGGTGCGCGTCTAGGGAGCATCCATAGGATATCCAGAAAGGACGTTTCATGGATAGACTGTGCATCATTTTCGATATGTTTTGGACATTTTGTGGATCATCTTTTGAATACGGTTTGAACATCAGTGCTAGTTGGTTCACGTAAACAGGAAGTGATCTCGATGTTGAAAGTGGACAGTCATTTGTTTTCTCCTTTTGCAGTCATCGCAGACGAAAATGTTCTCCCCGCTTGTAGCCGAGTGCACCCGTGTTGCCAGTGGCGGCGATTAGGGGGGGCAGTTACCCCCCCCCCCCCAAAGTTTGGCCACTTTTGCCCCCGCACTATGCTAAACCTTATCTACAAAGGGAAATATACTGTCTCTGCCCTCCCCCCAATGTTTTGCACTTTGGCCCCACAGTTTTGGAACCCAATAGCTGCCACTGCGTGTTGCCATATTTATGACTTCCCTCCCTTGCGTCGTTGTGACAAACAACAACGTTAAATAAATATTACTCCTCCGCTTTCGCTATGTTCTGTTTTCCCCTTCACGACGATATCAACGCATGGCACGGAATAAAAGTGACAGCAATGTTTTGAAGAACGCCGCACAAATTGGCAACGTTGGAGAAGAGTACCTCGGAAAGGAACTGCCCAGGAGGGTGTTTCTTTTCTTGGTCGAGCAGTACGTGAGTCTGCTCACGTCTCGATACCATTCCTAGAAGCACGAAAGCGACTATTGTGGGAGAACGTATCACGTGGGATACTTAAAGCAGTGGCGTATTGTGAAAATTTGACCTGGGTTTACCGCAACAATTCTTATTTATTATACACCCATCTAGATTAATCAGCTGTAATAGAAATAAACACCAATGCAAGAAAAACAAAAACAGGAATCCACAACTTCAAGTTTTTCATAAAAGCTCCCTTTTAACCTAAAATTGGACATGCACCAAGGAAAATTTTGCTTCATGTAGGAACACTGCCTCTGCGAAGCGCAGAATAGAAGCAGAAAGAACAAGCAGTTTTCTTTCACCAACGCTGTTTCTACCGATGGAACTGCAGGCAGCGTGTCAAAAGCCCCCTTAAGAGTGGGCTGGAGTTTGGCATGAAAGTAGTTTCCTTGCCCGATGCGATACAGACACATCTAGCGACATATCAGGGAACTAGGAATTCTTCTCGTCTGTTCTAATCCAGAGGCCAGCCAGAGGACCTTCCTCCCTTCACCACCCCTTCCCTCGATCTGGTCGCGTACAATCGGCCGTCAGAAGGGTGCGATGGAGAACAATCAGTGGCGTACATAAAACAGTCTTTAAGTTCTTTAATTAATTAACTTCAATTCTGGTTTAGAAGCTTGTTTTAATGAGCAATTAATTGATTTATTTGCTTTATTTTACTTCGCTTTTTGTGCCACTTTTGGCTAATTTGCGAAGATGGGGATGAGTGATGATATGATGAAATTGATGAATGGACATCATCACAAACATCCATGCATAGGCCAGGATTCGAACCCGGGATCCATTGCGTCGTAGCGCAATGTCCTAACCACTACGCCACGGGAACCGGCATAATGAGCAATTAGTCATGTATTAGAGCGAAATATATGTAAAAGTTGGTTTACCGGCCGGCGGTAACATAGAGAATACGCCACTAAGTCCTAAAGGTCTCTGAAAAGAGGTTCAAGATCGCGCTGAAGAGTCACTGAGAAGTTCATCAGTCGCCTAATTAATACAGGAAACACTCCTTCAAATCAGCTCGTGCGAAAAACTGCCACATCACTGAAACTAATCAAAGGTGAGGGGGAGCTTTGGGCTGGAAGCAAGCCTTTCTAAATATCCCATTTGATTACCGTGTTACATAATAAAAACATATCCAGTAAAGACCATTATAATTATTTTATTACGTAATGGAATAAGTGTACCATGGGAACGAAATTCTTGGAGCTTTCACTCGGTTTTCTGCGTGAATGTTTCAGCACGTGGGGGTTAAAAATACAACTGAACGTTCATCTAGCACGTTTCGCCGGTAAAAATGATCCATTTTCAGAAACTTTCTAAATTCTAATGCCTTTTTTTTTAGCCTCAATTTTCTTAGGTTGGAATATAATTCCAAATCCCAACCGTGGTTAAGAAGAATTGAGAGGGCAGAGGTTGTCCTGTCTACAGGGCGCCTAACTGTTAAGTGGGGGACCCGGATTCGATTCCTGAGGTGGATGATATATGGTGGGAATTTTTCTAACCATGCCCGTATGGAGCGGCTCTTGTGTTCACCCCGCCTCAAACAAATTCATCCCTAGAGGTGACCGGAACATGATGCTGATCACATCACCTCCACAAATTGCCGAGAATGTCAATGTGTGTGGGGAGGGGACGCCTACCTCAACATTCCTTCCATATTCCTTCACATGTTGTAATGTACAGGAGGTTCCTTTTTTCTTGGCGGTACGCAAAGGTATGCGGCACAGGCACTAATAACATTATATTTTAATGAATGAATTGTATGTATGTGTGTATGTAACGATATGGATGCACGATCATTTATGAACATTCCAAATATCTTGTGCTCCTAAGGTGAAAGCAATCACAATAACAAACCAACTTGAAGAGCACCGGAACTTTCTTCCCAGAAAAAAATACACTGTTATATGTGCACACACACACATATATTATTTCTCTGTGTTAATGTGCGTATGTATATGTGTGTGTGTGTGTGTGAGAGAGAGAGAGAGAGAGAGAGAGAGAGGTGTATGTAATTTGTGTTATTTCATATGGATTTTTCAATCTCTCAAGGTTAAACATGGTGCTTTGATGAAGTAAGTGAAAGGACGAACACACTGATACGTCTATTGCCAGGATTTGAACACAGAATCCCTGTATTCATAGTACGCTTCGCTAACCTACCTCTCTGCTAGAACATTGTTTAAGTCTAATGTATGCGCAAATGGGCTAATAGGGACTGAACCTACAGTTTAAAGTGAGATAAGAACCACAGTGTCTCTCATCTTCCCTGAGGATTGCACCCGGAACCCCTTGACTACAATTTGCCGTCGGGGAGGATCCCATAATGTCTACAATCAAGCGATCGCACATTTTCAACGGCATAAAAGTAACAATTAACCTTGAATTGCTCTGTCGGAGGCAGATTGGGGGAGGGGAAGGTCCTTGGGTGTACTTTTCTCAGACATTGGCTGAAGAAGCGCACACTAAAGGTTGCTCTCAACATGTCACATAACGAAGGAAGAGTTTGCTCAAGACAATTGGAAGGACATTTATCTTATTTCTTTTCCGGCAAGGGAAACGCTCGTTCAATCACATTCCGCGGCTGAAAGATTGCAGGAAAGGAAACTCGTGTAGTGCACCCGTGGGAATGGCCATTTCCTTCGGAGGAAGGTGAAAGCAAGAAAAAAAGACGTCGTTGCATCACGACTGGATAAGGCAAGAAACGAGGACCTACTTTCTCTCTGGCTCCGTAACTCACACGAAGGCAGGTTGGAGCTGAGGTTACGGCGCCGGCACCACTATCGCTGGACATCGTTGACAAACAGTGGTTATAAGTGCCGACCTCCGTGGAAGAGTGGTTATCACAGCGCGCCACGATGCCAGGGGTCCCGGGTTCGATTCCCGGCCTGGTTATGGGTGTTCTTTGTGAGTGTCCCTTCATCAATTTCACCATAACATCACTCATCCTCATCTTCGCGATTTGCCAAAAGTGGCGGAAAAGCGAAGTAAAATAAGCTAAATCAATCAATCAAAGCTGTTATAAGCGAATACACTAAACACATTTTTAAGGCATAATAAGTCAGGAAATGCTAGTTGGTAAGGCGTCTGACTGCCACACGGTAGAAACGTGTTCGATTCCCTAGTGATCTCTGATTCGAATTTTCGCGACAATGTCCCTGTAGCGGCTGTGGGGATCAGCCAGGCTCTTATAAATTGGTACCTCGGGATAGCCCTGGAGAAGAGGGTAAAGGCGGCCGAAGCGTGGTGCTGATCACATCACCTTCAGTATGGTCGAGATCGGCAACGTGTGGCCCAACTTCCACGCACCTTATGTGCCATCATGGGACGGTGCGATGCACATGGGATAGCTTCAGTAAGATAAGAAACATTTCATTATTTTCTTTCTCAGTTCCTAATCTTTCTCCTATTATCGAAAGAATTCTCCTTCTCTGGAAATTTTTAGTGGAGGAAATTTCGTGATAAGATCATTGGTGGGGTAAATCTCGGCCTCCCACGTATTCCGCACCTTGACTTCTACAGCGCAGTGGACAATTGAACACAGACGAGTACAACCTTTGTTACGGTGAAGCTTATGCCAGCATTTGACTGACAAGTGCTCTATAACTGCGCCAGTCTCAATGCAATCAGCAGGCAGTTGCTGCGTTTTGTGGCCAAAGGTTACAAGGGTCTGTGATCAGAAGCTAAAGGCCTCGTTAAGAACTAGCTTTCCAAACAGTAAGCCAGAGAAGGAAAATTGGATATTCTTCTTCTGTTTCAAGGGTAAGGGCTTATTTTCCCATAATGCTTTTCGTTTGGCTTTTATGCTCATTTTGTAAGATACTTTACGGCGGTCCTTGATACTGTAACTGCCATCTGGTTGTTGGTAACCGGATGGAAATCTTCAACATAGGTTCTTCTGTCTTTTTTCTCCTCTTTATTTCTACTGCTTTTCCCTTCTGTGTGTGTGTCTAGTTTCTTTATTTCTCTCTCTATATACTCTCTTAATTTCTCCACCCCCCCTCTCAGTGTGTATGTGACTTCTTCTTTCTCTTCCACTGTCGATTGCTTCTTAAACATTTCTTTCTTTCTCTTTAGAACGTTTGTTTCTTATGATGACGTAAACATAACGTCCATATATCCCACAAAAAAGTAACCACTGTTTGATGTTAACCCCCTCTTTGCAAACGTGTCACTTTGGGGTACAGGGAACACTGGTCCCTTCTTCCGCCAAAATTATTGTTATTAAAATTTAAAAGTTAAGGTTCGGCTGAACCTTTGACCGACGCCAGCGAAGCCGTTTTCGAGAATCTTCGTCTCTTCTCGAAAAACCACGATGATATTCCAAATCCTGAAAAATTGCATGTGCTTAGAATTCCTTCTAGAGCATTCATGTGAATCTTAGACTGATTTGATACGATTTTCGTTATTTGTGCAACTTTTGGCTAATCGCGACGTTGAGGATGAGTAATGATATGGTAAAAAGAAAGAAACAACACCCATGGCCGCGCCGGGATTCGATTCCGTGATCCCTGGCGTTGTTAGTTGTGCTAACCACTCCGCTACGAAAGTCGGCAAATGTTACTTAACCCTTCGAGTACCAAGACTGGGTCAATTTGACCCAGATAACATTTTTTTAGGAATTTCACTATTTTAAAAAGCCGTAGTGGCATAATATTATATTCCTCATTTAACATGCGTTTTTACTTTTGCACATCATTTCACTAAAGTTGGTACATAAAATACCAATAAATAAGTTTATATGCAAAGCACACTATATCAGCAAACCGCTCTGCAAGGACTGTCAAGTGTAATCAGAATGGAATATGTGATGTCAGTTTCTTCTAAAAGAGACATCTTATTTGTATGTTTATATTTTAAACTTTGAATTATTATATTTCAAGTATTGCTTGAAAGAAAACTGCTATTAATAGAGTACATTAAAAATTGCATCTCTTGTGTCCATACTAAATGTGTATGTGCTTATTTACTTTCATATAGGCAAAGCATATTATTGTATACATAACATGTATTGTAATACGTGATACAAACAGGCACATTGTCCTGTTTATTGTATATCCCAATTATAACTCACTGCATCCAACTAAATGTATTTTTTAAAAAATAGTGCCTGGGTCAAAAAATCTTGGTACTTTACGTAACATTTTTACCTTGGTACTCGAAGGGTTAATCCAATCATCAGCAGCAATGTCATGTTAGCTACGTTTTCCCAGAGTTGCGAACATGGCACACGTAACGGTACAGCGAATCGAACCCTGCACCCACTGATTACGCAACATCCTGTCCGACAAAAGCCAGAAAAACTAAACAAACAGTACGGTATTTGCTTTACGGGTTCTTGCTTCCCCTCCCCCCCCTCTCCCTCTTGTTTGTTGCCGAATTTCTTCTCCCGGTCGCCACTTTCTCCCGTCCCAAGAGGCCCTTCTCTTGTGCAAGTCTTATGCCGTTCTGGTGAAAGCGGAGAAAGTACATTTCGAAAAAAAAAAAAGAAAGAAAAAATGACAGTCAATAAAGGGTAGGTAATTTCCGCGTGAATTCCACGCACATACTCTGTCTGCTTCCTCCGTCTTGAACACAATTAGAGGTGATGCAGCGAGGTGGGCTCTTGGCGGAAGTTCAAGCGCAATAAAGCCGCGAAACTATTTGCAGCGTCCGTTTGTTTACAACGCTAGAGAAACGAAACTAACCGCCGCAGAACGTTGCAAGGTCGTTTATTACAGGAATTTCTTGGACATCCTTGTGGACCACCATGGGATAGAAGCGCTAGGCGATAAAAATATAAAAAGATTGTTCTCTGCGCTTGCACTGTACCATAAAGACACATAAGGGGAGTTGACAAATATTCACCCGATACAGACCATAATTTCCGTGTGCCTATCTACTTGGTGGAGTGGTTAGCACAGCGCTCTACGGCGACAGGGGTCCCGGGATCGAACCCCGGCCTGGGTATGGCTGTTCTTTGTGAGTGTCCCTTCATGTATATTTTCAGTCATCTTCATCTTCTGGATTAGCCAAAAAGTGACAGGAAAACGAAGCAAAAATAAACCAAATCAAAACAAACCATAGTTTCGGTGATGTGATCAGCACCCAGCTCAGACTGCCTTGCGTTCTGGGTTTAAATCATGTTAATTCAATAATTTATCTACGCTAATCAGATGATTGATAGATGCTGTTTTTTTTTCAGTAATTTACTTAAAGATCAGTACAATTAACTTGAATTTTCCGTTCAGCAATTTCTCACAAATCAAGAACGTTTAAAATATCCGAAAGTTACACGGTAAGAACCAAAAAGAACCAAAATAAGTGAAGATGAAGATGAGAAAGGAAGATACGAGATTAGAAGACAAGAAAAGAAATGAGAAGAGAAGAGATCGAAATAGAAAGAATATCAATATATAATGAAATGAAAAGCGTGTAGGATGCCATTCCATACATACATACCTCTTAATACATGGGTAGGTTTATGTCTTGAAGATTACAGTATACGACGACGTTTTCTGAGCAAACATTTCTGCAGTCATCGAGAGACATCCTGCATAGCTCGACGTAACATGTCCACAGGAATCAGAGCGATTCTTCATGTAGCAGGTCGACTCGAAAGGATTTGTGAGGAAATCGCCCAGATTCCTGTGGATATTTTACGTCGAGCAATGCACGATGTCCCCCGATGACTGCAGAAATGTTTGCTCAGAAAACGTCGTCAAATGCTGTAATCTTCAAGACATAAACCTATCCATCTCTTCAGCGGTATGATTGATTTGCTTTATTTTTACTTCGTTTTTTGTGCCACTTTTGGCTAATTTGCGAAGATGAGGATGAGTGATGATAGGATGAAAGTGATGAATGGACACTCGCAAGCATCCATGCCCAGGCTAGGATTCGAACCCGGGACCGCTGGCGTCGTAGCGCGATGTGATAACCACTCCACCACGGAGGGCGGCTCTTCAGCGATATGTAATGGCATACTATGCACTATTTATCTCAATTTCTTACAACAATTTATTATCTTTTCTATATCTCCGATTCAAAATGTTCCGTCTATTTCAGACACCCTTCATATAAACGAAGCACACTAAGATGAGGAAGGAAAAAGAAGACCCTGAGAGGGTGAGAAAGAAAATGATAATAAAACGGAAGGTGCAGAGGTACAAGAAAGAAGTTAAAATACAAGAAAGAAAGGGATAAGATGAATGTAATGGATGAAACAAAATGAAGACGATGAAAAACAAAAATAAAATAAAATAGTGTGATATTTGACATCTTCCTTTGACTCTTCTTGAGAGCGCCCGTTGGTAGAAGGCCCCCTTAAACATCTATCACATCGCGTTCTGTGTTTACAGATTATATACCTATCTCGTACCATTCCTCCATACTCTTAGGAACTGCACTGCGATAAAAGGCGTGGAGAACGGGACAAAATACACTAATTTCAGGTGCGATCGTGAAGTGTGATTGCAAAGCTTGTCGCTGAAGAGAAAAGTATATAGCTTTGTTCTTCACAGAACGTCTTCTTGCTAGACTCGTACTCAGGACATGATTTCTACAATTTCCACAGTATCAGTGTCACGACATCAACTTAACAATCACCTTTCGCAATTGTAATTTTCTTTGGGGTCCCCAAAGCACGAAAGCCACGGAGAGTCTCTCGTTTTGCAAAGAAAACTTTCCCTAGATTTTCTACATCACTGTTGGGTGTTTTATAACTTGCTAATAAATAGGTGTTAAATACTCATTATTACAGTAATGAAAAATGACCGGTAAATGGTGTCTGAACCCGAGATATTCCGACTACAAGGCCATCACGTTAAGCAGTACATTATAAACGCTCAGTTCCGAGCACCAGCGTACGCAGAATTTCTTCTCGGGGGGGGGGGTGGAATTATAAATGTGGATATTACATAGCTGCGTTGTTTGGGTGGGGGGAATTAACTATAAAAAGCATTTCGTAATTCCGATTTTCGATTTGAAAGTTGTTGAAGGACAAAAATTGTAACAGGATTTATTTTTAGGGGAGGTTGCATTCACCACTTGGGGTTTCCCCGATTTCTCTACTACCTCATTTGAAAATTTTGATTTTTTTCAAAATTTGAGGTTAACTCTAGCTCCATCAGCTCCCCGCCCCCCCCCCCTTTCCCTCATCCTGCGTACGCCAGTGGTTCCGAAATGGAAGCATGGCGGTAAATCTGAATAGGATAGTTTGTCCGCTAAACATATATTACTCGTTGAATTTGGTTTTTGATTTGATTTTTGTTATCTTGCGTCGTTTTCTTCCACTTTTGGCTAATCCCGAAGATGAGGATGAGTAAGGATATGATGAAATTGATCACAAAGAATGCCCATACCCAGACCGGGATTTGAATGTGGGACCCTTGGGTCGGCATAGGTAGAGTAGAAAGCATAAGTATTACCAAGAAAATTGACTGTTACCATGTTTATTCTCTTTGAATTATGCAACGAAAGCTTAAATAATAGAAACAAAACGCCAAGCAAGCTGCTAAAAAGTTATTATTTTAAAACGCACAGGATACAAGAAAAATTAATGAAAATAACCACGGACAATATTGCACGCAATACTTGTGCATCCCAGTGTACGTCATACACATGTCCGGGTATATAATGCGATTTCCGTGATTTCCATAACCTCCACTCCCGACCTTCCTGTCTGATTACGTATTCCAGATACGAGACCAAATTTCATGCGTGACCTTTTTTCTTCATTCAACAGAAGAAAGTCGACTCAACAAAGACACTATTCGGTTGCCACATGAGGTCAAACTCGTAATGTTACACAACACATATATTCGTTGCCCTGCGTTTATACATATTTGCTTTACAAAACAATACCAAAGTAAACAGATCGGCTGTCGCAATACTGCATTGTTTTCATTTTGACGGAATTTTTATTTGCCATTCTCAGACACATGACGTGTAAACGTTGACATCTTTTCATCGATAGAAGCAAACTGATATTTTTTCTACCTCGTAAAAATACGAGAAAGAACAGAATGAAAATTGTTTTGCACTTTCCGGATCACGAACACTGGACCCTTGGATGTGAGATCGTTAGTCAAAGACTTGTCAAGCGACTACACTGAAAACGGTTGACTGGAGAAATGACGGTCTACTAATGGTAGATGACGGTCTAATGATGCTAGCGTCAATTGTCGCTACCATCAAACTATTCTTAGAATAATGACAAGACCGTTTTAAAAGTATTAAAAAGGCCATTACACAGTTAACTTTAGTACTATAATTTTAATGATTCAGTTGTCAAAAATATATTTATGATGCCGGCAGCTGCAATTTATAACCTTCATCTATCTTTATGGGTGATAAAATATTCAAATTTAAATGAAAAACGGTTGCGTTTGGAAATTAACGGTAGACTGTTATATTTGACGGTAGAATACTGTAAATTTTACTCTAGCTTCTGACAGTGTAAATGAGTAAAAACTGTAGAAATCAATATGCTTGAATGTTATTAATTTGGAAGCTACTTCTGTAGTCCGCAAAAAAGAAAATGAGGTAAGGAATTTGGATTTTTGAAAGAACCGTGCTTATTCTAAAGCTGCTATAGTACAACAAAAATATAGTGAAAACAGTAATATTGATTCAAAAATATTAATATATTCACAGTCCAAACGCAAGTGCAAAAAGTAAGTGTATTAAAAATAAGTTTTCTGAAAAATCTCATTTGTTTAGGTGACGTCGCCTACCTACAGCTCTCTTCTATTCTAATCAAATAAAGCTAACAATTTTTTGTATATACGTACGAGGGTCACTATTTATATTTTGAGCCTTGGCAACACTGATTGAAGTTAGGCGCGATTTGACGTTTGCACGGAATCGTCTGGTATTATTGACCATAACGTACTTCAAATCTTTTGTCAATAGCTTCATTTGTGTTGTTTATGTTGCCTTGGAGATTGCGCGACAACAATAAAATGGAATTAACTCGTGACCATTTTCGTGCGTTGATTGTTTACGATTTTCGACGTGGATTATCAAGACAAGAGTGCATAGATCAACTTACTTCCACATTTGGTGATGAAGCCCCATCTTTTGCCACTGTGAAACGATGGTATAACGAATTTAATCGTGGCCGCCATTCGCTCACCGACGAGATTCGCGAAGGTCATCCAAAATCAGTTGTTGTTCAAGAAAACATTGAGGCTGTGCAAAATCTAATACTGCAAGATCGTCATGTGACATACTGTGAGATTGAGGCAACCATAGGCATTAGTTCCACCAGCATATATAAAATATTACATGATCATTTAGCTGTGAGAAAGGTATGTTCTCGTTGGATCCCACACAATTTGACAAAAACTCAAAAAGACGCTCGCGTCAATTGGTGCAAACAAATGCTCAATAAATACAATCGTGGTGCTTCAAAAGACGTATATAAGATTGTAACAGGTGACGAATCATGGATATATGCATATGAGCCGGAACGTAAACAGCAGTCGACTGTATGGGTGTTTCAAGATGAACCCAATCCAACAAAAGTTGTTCGCGCTCGAAGCACATCGAAACAAATGGTCGCCTGTTTTTTCGGGAAAACTGGTCATGTGGCAACTGTGCCGTTAGAAGAACGTAGAACGGTCAACTCTGAATGGTACACAACAATTTGTTTGCCAGAGGTCTTCGGTCAAATACGGAAAACAAACAAACGCCGTCGGATCATTCTTCATCAAGACAATGCCAGCTGTCACACATCTCGTCTAACAACCGACTTTATGAACAGTCAAAAAATCGAATTGATGCGTCATCCGCCGTACAGTCCTGATTTGGCACCCAATGACTTCTTCTTGTTCCCGAATGTCAAGAATAAATTGCGTGGACAACGATTTTCGTCGGCGGAAGACGCCGTTGACGCGTTCAAAAACCATATTATGGAGGTGTCTCAAGAAAATTGGAAAAACTGCTTTGACAAATGGTTCGAACGAATGCAAAAGTGTATTGACCATAAAGGAGAATACTTCAAAAAACAATCAAGCAGTTTTCAATGCCAAATTCCTGTTTTTTCATTGTTAGGCTCAAAATATAAATAGTGACCCTCGTACACTGTATTTCATTCAATCCTTTTAAAATTAAAATTCTTAATTGAGAAAGAAAATTTGGGAAACAAACATGCACCCCGTTCCCTCCTCTCCAGGTTCACTGGGGCACAGAAACTGAATCTCTCCACAAATTTGAGTGTAGGACAAAATAATAATATAATATAAAGATACAGGAAAATTTAAGGTAACATAAATACCTTCACATCACGAATATCGTACCAAAAGCACAAGAAATCTGTATCTTAGCAATTGATAGCTTATTATCTTTAATTTCGAGTTTTGAGTTTTGTTTTTTAAGTCCACTTTATGCACAGGTAAGCTAATCGGGACTGAATCTACAGTACAAAGTACGATCCGAACCACAATGGTTATCGAACCTGGGACCCCTTGACACAAGGTGGAGACGTTACCACTACGACATCGGTGTGGCTTCTTTTACTGGAACTAAACACAATGCTGCATATAAGCCTCCAAGGCCAATGGCACACCTCCCCCAAAAAAAATCATGCCATGCGTCCCCTCCAAACCATATCACTCGCGTCCGTAATCCCCACAAAACAGCGTGTCTACCGAAACTAACTTTTTTCTTAGCTTTACTGAACACTACACTTGATCTGCCCCTCCTCCTTTAACAGGGGTGCCCATCACTCAAGACCGCCCCTAAAATCGTTCATCATAATCCCCCAAAAATAGTTATGATAAATACGTAATAATTGATGACTATTTGAATGAAATACCATATTAAATTGTCCATATTTTGTAATTGTTCGATTTTCGAAAAAAAAAAACACCTTAAAGCTAGCACATTGATTGGTTAAATGTAGTAAATTAAATTATGTAAATATGCATATAAATAGTGTTTGTGAGTGGGTTTATAAAACTCACAATTTTAGAATTTAACACAAATTGTTACACAACTTAAGATAAGGATAGAAAATTCAACCTTGGCAAACCAAATAACATGCTCCAGCCGTATGACCGATTCAATAATTGTTTAACGAGACTTTACAGAACCCTAGCTAGAAATGATTAAGCTCAACCCGATAATATAATACGGTTCTTCTTTCAAAGAACTCCCACCCCCACCCCCGTTTTCTCGGGGTAAATATAATTATTTTAGTAACCCATAACAGTAACTACGTAGATTTTATCTTCAGTGCAAATTTAACTGGTTAAAGTAAAATGTTCCTGTGGCAAGAAGTTAGAAATGCGGATTCGATATATTTTTGTTCCAAATGATACACCTGCTTTTTATTAAGCAGTATACCAACACTAAGCATTATATTTTAAGAAGTGATGTTATCCTATCGAGAATATCGCTTAATGCAGCTATAATACACGCATTCTCGCAACACATTATACAAGCGAAGAGAGCAAGAAAATATTTACATCCATTTCTTTGCAGGCTTTATCACGAGCTTCCTATCTCCCCTTTTAAATTTAATACTTAATCCTACCACCAAAATTTCCATGCCAATTTTAGACTTACTGCTGATACTGAAGAGTGAATATTGCCTCCTACAAAAAATTAATTCTCAGTTTACACAGCAGAATTTCCGCAACAGTCTAAGGCAATAGTAATACACAAGAATTGGATACTGTCCTCAATTTAATACTCAATCCCCTCTAACTAAAATACCCGCCATAATCTGAGACTTAGAGTTAGATACTGTCCCCCCAATATTTAATACAGAATCCCCCCAGAACCCACGTTTCAATTAAGGCATAATTTGTAAGAGTTGGGTATTCCCCCCTTCGATAATACCTTTAAATACTTTCTTTTCTTCATCTAATGGATTAAATATGGTGCATTTAAGGTGTAAAAGTTTTACATATATTTTGGAAAATATATATAAATGTTTAATTTTATATTATTTGAAGGAAAAAATTCCCCCCAAAAATCTCAATGACACAGCCTGCTCCATAATCCCCCCCTCTCCCTGTGGGCACCTCTGATATAAGCTACAAAGTAACCTAAGCGTCAGTGCTTGCAATTATGAATTCGAAAATAATATATGCGTGTGAAAACTGGAAACGCCGGTGAATAATAATAAACAACAAAATTCTGAGAAAATATGAAAATAGAACCATTCACGTTCTTAAAATTTAGATTCTCATACTCTAAGTTGGCAACATTAGTCGATTCATTATCACGTGGCATTAGATAAGACTTGGATCGGCGAGCTCCGCTAGCACTCAGCTTATCTCGTTTCGCATTCATATCCTGCCACTTATACCAACCGCGGCATTTCAACATAGTTAAGGCTGCATAAGTTGCAGGATGAGAAATTTGCTTAGCTTTGACACGTCATACAAACAAAACCAGAACTGGCTTACAGCTAGACAAGGGTAAACAGAACATAGAAAGACAGAAACTATTGGCTTACCTGTAGACATATGGCCCCAACTCCTCTAGGATAGGTTTCGTTCCATTTTCGTTCAGGAACTCGTCTGCATTGGTGACATTGTAGACGTATATTTTCATAATAGGCGTCACGGGAGGATTTTTCCACCAATCGTATGTTTGCGATCCATTCCTCAATACGATTTCCTGTAAGATATTTAGCATAAGTATGTAAGCAAAATAATATTGTTATAAAAATGTACTTAAGCCTAAATTTGTCAGTGTGAGATGATAGAAATTGTAAATTCTGTATCTTTACTGACATGCATCCGCGAAAGTTAATTGGAAATTGTTGAAGGGACACTCATAAAGAACACCCCATACCCAGGACGGAATTCGAACCTGGGAGATTGAAAGTACACCATTTAATGTTAACGGCCACCTAGCAGGCCTCATGTATATGATTTTATAAGACAAAAGGCAGCTTTCTCAATATGCGATTCTTGTGCATCACGTAAAACAGCTTTGAAACTAATTTAACTGAAGACTAAATTAAATCCAATTCTAAGAACAAGGTGACAGAACTAAATAAATAAATTCATTACACAATTTTGTGTGCACAAATGTAATTAACAAGGAATAACGAAAAAAGGAAATTTAACTATTTCATCAATAGTACTAATAATCTGCACACCCCTCAAATATACTGCCTGGGTTTCACTACATAGTAGGGAGAGAATTCTCCTATAAACACTACACTCAGTAGCGTCGATTGGCCGCCAAAACTAGGATTAGACAAGGACAGTTTACCTTTTTCTGGTAGACAAGGCTTAGGATTAAGAGGCATTAGTGTGGGAGCAAATAATGTTAAAAGTAAGGGGGGAGCTGCTCCCCACGCTCCCACCCTATTTGCCGCCACTGACTACGCTTGTTCCTCTTACATCGTGAACAACTTATTAACACAACCAAGAGTGCTGCGGACATTAAAAGAAATCACTGAACTTAGCAACAAATCATCGAGGTTGGCTACTATGTTGTCACTATCAGCGCAACTGTCTGGTTGCCTCATTATATATATGTTAAAAACGTAACCGCATTCTCAGAGAGAAGAGGATGAGAAACCAGCTATTAAAGACAATAATGCATGGGAAACACAATGTACACCTTTTACCTACCCACACATATGGAAGTGTGGGAAAACGCTGAGGAGAGTTGAAACATGCTGTGAGCAGCTCAAGCTTTGCTCCCGAAGGTTGGAAACCACGGCTTGAGCTTCGTGATTGCGTGTAATGAGCGCTGCTATCGGGAAGGACGTTTGTTGTGAAACGCTGAGTCGAAAACTGATGATGTTCTGCTCTAGTAAACTGAAGCAATTGAAAGCTTTATTCTCCTGGTTTTCCGTGTTGGATTCATAATATGTTAATAACTGCCCTCAGGCTATGAGATGGTAAATTTTTGACATTAGCTGCAGATTCTTTTAGCATGTATGTGGGGTGCTCAAAAAGGATCGAGACTGGGCTCTATCAGAGCGCGCCCGCCTATTGGCCTAGCCATCTCTTACAGAATAACTGGGGCAAGTAAATGCATTTATAACTCGAATATCCTTCCTGTGTATGGTATTTAGGAGTATAGTAATTGCCACTGAGAAAGAGAGAGGGGGGAGAGAAAAAGAAGAAGAGAGAGAGAGATCGACTGATTCATCTGGTTTATCGTTTACTTCGCCTTTCTGCCACTTTTGGTTAATTGCGAAGATGATGATGATGAAATTGATGAAGAACACCCATGCCCAGGCCGGGATTCGAACCTTGCAAAAGAGAGAGAGAGAGAGAGAGAGAGAGAGAGAGAGAGAGAGAGAGAGAGAGAGAGAGAGAGATCTTTAGAAGAGAGAGACTGAAATAATCTACTATTTCTTCCTTTCTCGTAAATGAGAGAGAGAGGTGAAGGAAAAAAATAAGGAAAGGACAGGGCTCGAAAAATCCCGGTCGCCAGTTCGCCATGGCGACTAAAAATTTCAGCTTGGCGACTGTGATCTTTTGCTGTAATATTGCCGTTTTTTAAGTTTTAGTATACGAAACTTTCAAGATTCTAAGTTCAAATTGCAGTACTGCGTAAGTTAGCAAATGATTTTTTTTTTTATCAACGTTGTGAACATTCTATAGAATCAGTAACAATTTCTTACTCTTTGTCCCCCAACCCCCAATTTCCAGCTTTCTCACATAATTTAGCGATGTTTTGAATACGGCGATGCTCAGCTAATAGACTGATTGATTTGCTTTATTTTACTTCGCTTTTTGTGCCACTTTTGGCTAATTTGCAAAGATGGTGATGAATGATGATACGATGAAATTGATGAATGGACACGTAGAAACATCCAAGCCCAGTCCGGGATACGAAACCGGGACCTCTGGCGTCGTAGTGCAATGTGCTAACCACTCCGCCACAGAGTGGCTCAGCTTCTTATAGTATCCACAATTACTAGTAGGTGGTTTCCTGGCGCCTGATTTTCAGACCTGGCGCCTAGCTCTGAAGAAAATTTTTCGAGCACCGGGAAAGGATGTAAGATAAGAGAGAAAGAGAAAGACAAAGTTTAAGTGCCTTTTAGGCTAATCGGGATACACCCTACAGTTTAAAGTGGTGTCCGAACCACTGTGCAATGGGTCTCCACCGGGGATCGAACCTGGGAACGCTTGAATACTAAGGGATACCGCTACGCCATCAGTGCGGAACGAAGACAGGGAGATATATATATATATATATATATATATATATATTGGATAAAAGCAAAGAGGGCCAATAGGGCTAAGTAAAAATCAAAGAAGGTAAAAGGAAACACTCACCGGACAGTAGTTCCGGTTCCGTCTATTTCTCCTCACACCGATGATGCCATGAAAGTAGCGAAAATTTTGAATTTTTCTACTGTCCGGTGAGTGTTTCTTTTTACCTTCTTTGATTTATATATATATATATATATATATATATATATATATATATGGGGAGAAAGTGGGGAAAGACAAAGAGAAAAGATGTACGTGTTATAGTTTACATGAGAGAGATTTGATTTTGATTTTTGTTACTTAGTGTCGATTTTCTGCCATTTTTTGGCTAATCGCGACGAAGAGGATGAGTAGTTGTAGGGGCACTTACAAAGAACACCCATGTCTGGGCCGCCTGATTTGATCTCGGTGGCAGTGAGGTCAGAATTAATTGTTTATCTTTCTGGTTATGAGGCAGGGAACGTTCTTCTCAGTGGTATTTTAGGATAAGATCATTAGTGACGGGGGTACGCCCCCACCCCAGTTCCTCCAGAATTTTTTGCCCGCACTTAATCAACTACCAGTGCAAGAATGTCGTAAGGAGAACAGGCGCGGTAGCGTCGTCGCCTTGTAATCAAGGGGTCCCGGGTTCGATACTCGGTGGAGGCACATAGTGGTTCGTATCACGCTTTAAACTATAGGTCCAGTCCCGATTAGCCTTACTGTGCACGAAGTGGACTTAAAACAATCAATTAATCGTAAGAAGAACAGAGGAAACAGAGCACCTTCTTTGCCGTCAAAACAAGCAGAGGACTTCAACTGCTTGATTGGTCAGTGAGTGGGGGGGAAAGACAGGACGGAGGTTTTTGCTCGCTAACCTGTCCTTTCGTCACGTTCGTCACGAATATGATTCGATTTTTTTTTCTCTGTCTCTTTCCCAGCTGTGCGTGGAGACCGATTTGACGGTAACCCACTCACCTAGAAAACCTTTCGTCCCTTTGGAAGCGGCTCCCACACGACGAAGACTGACATTAGGGATCTCGTGATGAGAGCGTACGGTTAACTTTACGGTATGACGGCGAGTATGACTTTTCTCTTTTTACCTTGCTAGACGACCAATCAATGCTGTGGCCTGTTTTCAAAGCACAAGCGCAGTTTTCCGCAGCTAAGGATTGTTCCGAGACGATTTGCCACAGACTTTCCACAAACTTAACTGTCTCGTTCTCAATTTAATCTCGAATTGTATATTAATGATACTATTACGCAGACAATCAAGGCGGAATTGAAAAGCTGAAGAAGTTGAGCCTGTAATTTCGAAACAGGCCAAAAGAAATGGACAATAAATTACTCAAAGAGGCAAAAATAATTTTGAAATGGATAATAAATTGTTCAAACAGTCAATAATTATTTTGAAATCTATAATAAATTACTCAAACAGGCAAAAATAATTTTGAAATGGGTAAAAAATTGTTGAAACAGGCAAAAATAATTTTGAAATGGATAATAAATTGCTCAAACAAGAAAAAATAATTTTGAAACTGATAATAAATTGTTGAAACAGGCAGAAATAATTTAAATGGGTAATAAATTGCTCGAACAGCCAAAAATAATTTTGAAATAGATAATGAATTGCTCAAAGAAGAAAAAAAATTGAAACTAATAATAAATTGCTCAAACTACCAGTACCATTTCACGAAAATTCATGTCATGGATCAAGAAATGGTTCCTTGAATGCATGTAATGTTCCGCTACAGCGGGGAAGAGGGGTACTCTGATAATATCAAATGGTATCGAGTGACAGCTAGTTTTATAGGTTACTAAGACCCTTGGAAAATCATAAAGCTATGATGTCGTGAATTTTTTCCCTGATCAGCGAATGGTTTGTGGTGAAACTCCAATAACCTTCTGGAATAGAGAATATGACGAGATGACCATTGTCAACTTTAACACTAAGAGAACAAGAAGCATGCTGAAACATTGTTCAACCACATGTGGGAATTGCATCAAGCAAACATTATATTAACTTCCTTCATGGTCCAGCCACTGATATAGTAAACAGTAGAACGACATTCCATGAGATATTTGGAGGAAAAACAGAAGCTCCTGCCGAAATTTAAGATGCATTCGTACATGTTAGAGGATACTATAGGTGCATTTCTCCTACAGCCACGCTTCTGGATTTCGCACAAGCGACAACCCACCGCAGGGAAAGTCAGAGCAATTGAAATAGTAGCCTTTACATGGCATACGGGTTCACAGTTATTTGTCTCAGGGCGCCATTTCCCATTGGAACTGGGTCATGTTCATGCGTTCCTTATTCCCACCGTCGTCAGTTCCAGCACTTCAGGATTCTCAGCTTGCCACGTCACTGTTCCGTATCTCAATTCACGACTTGTCCAATGGCAGAAAGCATTTTCCAGGCGCTCCTGTGTCTCGGTGGTTCTGGGCTCTCCGATAGGGCGGCGGTGACGCTGCCGCCTTGTAGTCAAAGGGTTCTGAGTTCGACTTGCGATGGAGACACGTTGCACAGTTCCCATTAGCCTATCTGAGCGTGAAGTTGACTTAATTGTTACAGGATATAATTTCTGTATGGGCCCTCAATTAGTATTCAATAATCTGTTACATTACAGTGCAACGAAACAATGTTCGTTACTCTAAAAATTATAATTTTTACATTCAAAATTAAAAATAATTGAACGAGCTGTAATTTTAAAAAAACATAATCATACAATTTAATATTAATTTCATTAGAAACTAACTCTGTGGCATTCCTAAAGTCGAAGGTTCAGACTCAAAAGATGCCAAAGTCTTTCGCTTCCTCTTATTCTCTCTGGCTGTCTGTGTCTTTTTCCTCTCTTTCACTCTCTCTTTTGTTGCCCATCTTTTCCGTATATTTATCTCTCTCGTCCTGTACTTCTCACTCAATTTCTTTCTTTCTCTTTTCTGTGCCTATCTTACATAGAACTATTTTTTCTAATTCTCTTTCTTTTCACTGTTATTTACCTTATCTTATATATTTCCTTGCTTTGTTTTGTCTCCTTTCTCTCTCTCTCTCTCTCTTTTGTTGGAAATCATTTTCTCTGTATCTATCTTTCCTTTGGGATCTACTTCTTTTTTCTATTCCACACACTCTCTCAATATCTCTGTTTCTCTCCGAGGATTACAGGAGGAGAGACTCTCTCTCTCTCTCTCTCTCTCTCTCTCTCTCTCTCTCTCTCTCTCTCTCTCTCTCTCTCTCTCTCTCTCTCTCTCTCTCCTCCCTCCTTTGCTTTTGTATTTGTTATCCTTTTACTCTCTTTTGTTGTGTACCTCTTCTCTTTTTGCCTGTGATATATCTCTCTTTCTTTCTCCCCTAAAAATGTTGGCCTTATCTTTCTTCATTCTGGGTCTGATATTCCCTTCTCCCTTGCTCAATTTTCTTTCGTACTTCTGACTTCTTCCTTATCGTTTATTGCTTTTCTCTATTTTTCTCTCATGGCCTATCTCTCGCTTTCTGCCTTAACTTTCTCCCCACCTGGGTATTATATTCGATACCAAGCTTACATTTAAGCCACACATAAATATGATTGTTAAAAAAGCAAGATCAATGGATGACCTGATACGAAAATGGAAAGCAAGCAGTAATTTGGAACTTTTCATCTTCATGTATATATACCACCATGGTTAGGCCGCCCTTAGACTATGCTTGTGAAACATGGCATCCATTAAATTTCAAAAGTAATACATCGCTAATTGAAAATGTTCAAAAAAACTTAAATTATGTAATCTTGAATATAGAAGAAATATATTCTGTCATTAGTTTATTGAAAATGTGTTAACAGGTGTAATAGATAGTAAAAGAAATCTGAAAAAATTACGTATGAAAGTGCCTCATTATAACACCAGAAGACATCATAATGTAATTGCAACTACAGACTTGAAATCTAACACTTGGATGGACAAATGTGTAACGTTAGTACAGGTAAATGTCGCAATGTATGGAAATGAAATTCGACAATAATGTAGGCTATTTTAAGAATAATTTTGTTTTAACTTTAATTTATCTTCTTTTTAAAAAAAATCTGATTTATGTATTGAATGTATGTTATTACAACCGTCATTTATGTATCTAATCTTAGTCTGTTAAATAGATTTATGCATATATGTTAAACACACGGTGTTGTATAAAGGTGGAAATCTGTTCACAACACTTAAATAAATACATTTAAATTTCAATCTTTCTTAATTTCTTTATCAATTTTCTCTCTGAGACCTTCTTTACACTTTCAGACCACTTCTGTCTCCAACTCTTTACACCACCATCATCTCATTCTTATTTCATTCAAGCCTGGTTATAGCATTCTATTCTCCTATTATGCTGGTTTCCACCTCACTCCTTCCTAACCACCTTTTCGTTCATAAATAAAACCGAACAATGACTTCATCTAGCTTTAAAACAGATATCTCGACGAACTGACGCTGTAGGTTACGACAGGCTAAACCTGCTTCATATTGGAATCCAACACTTGGTGACTTACCATCGTACAATAGAAATAACAACGTTCCGTTTGCTTGCTCCCAACAATGGCAACGAACCACAAAACCTCATCTAATGTCCCCCTCCACATATTCTCGGTTCTAAACCGCTCCTAGTTATAGACTGCACCACTAGCAACAAGACAACACAGCTTAATTGTTCACCTGGCAAGGATTACGTAACAATGTAAGCGATGAGATGCAAAATGAAAGTGAAGGTCAAAAGGTCTCTATTTCCAAGGTCATCAGGTTTACTTCTTTTCTTGCTCTCTGCTTGTTAGAAGAGAAATGTTGATCTTTCCTGTAGCCAGGAATATGCATTCATCATCATGAATTGTAAATGCCACGCTCACTTGCCATGGGTTCATTTCAGCAAAGCAATTCTCCAATCGCTGTGGTTGTTCTAAGAGAGGACGCCATATTATATATTAGAGTTTATGGCCTCTGCAAGTACGAACTATATAGTGCGAGCAAATTAGTTTTTAACACAGTAAATTCATGTTCATTTTTGTTAGTTATTGTAACATTTGAGGTCAAATTTGCAAATGATTAATGAGGAGAGACGATAACAAGGTATAAAAATAGGAAATAGTGAATTTAATAAGGTGTTAAGGTAGTGAATATATTTTTAAACGTTAGAGTTAACCCTACAGACGGCAACATGCCATTGAGCCATAATATGAGGATAGTCCCACGCATGAACCATGCTCCGGCCGCCTTTACCCCTACACATAAATCTACACAGGAGGGACACATAATAATGGATGTTAGAAAATTCCGAGGAAAGCTTAAAGCATGGATGGTAGAATAATTGACGAAGAAGTTTGGACCAATATATTTCTGAATATGATTAAAAACTCAGCATTGTTTACTATTTGTGGATCAATTAATCTTGTTGGGAATTGTAACTGTGCTGAAGGTGGATCTTGCTCGAGAATTCATTTGGCAATTTATACCCAATGAATAAAATTACCACTACTTACCTAAAATTTACAATACGATCGATTAACAAAGAAATGAATACATATTTTAACTGACTATAAAATAACCAGTACTTACACTATGAATGAAGGCCTCTACCCATTGTGAGAAGAACACAGCTACTATGGCTCCGAAAACCAACAGAACGATGGATATGAGAACTACGACTCCTGAAAGAAAAAGAAATATACTTTTTGATTATTTGTTTCCCATGGTAGTAAGTAGAATTTGATTTTATGATCAAGAAAAATTCACATATTAACGGAATATTAATCATAAAGTACACGAAACTCCAAACGTCTTACATGAGATGATATTTACTTCTGGTACTCTGGTAGTAAACAGTGCTGGAAGTGTGATCTGCATTTGCAGATGTCTTTGTATTAAGGTTTTTAGATGACTCTCATAACTTGTGGTACAGAAAGCATTTTCGATTTGGAAAACGCTTAAACGTCATTATTTTTTATTCTTTGTACTTATTTTTATAAGATCTCGATTTTTATCTTACAACACGTGTGTAACTTTGTACATTGGGATTTCTGTCCAGACTAGAGCCAACTTCAGTGACGAAGCGGTTACTACAGCGCCCTATGACGCTAAAAGTCTCGTCTTCGAGTATGAGAATTCTTTGTGTCCCTTCATTAATTTAATCACATCATTACTTATCCTCATCTTCCCGATTAGCCAAAAGTGTCAGAAAAGAGAAGTAAAATAAATCAAACTAATTAGTGAATTAATGATCCAGAGTGGCGAATGAACCTCCCTCTAAATGTCCTTGTAAATTACCCAAGTACTAGCCTAAGCGTCTTGTGGGTTTATCGTCTGCTTAACGATGTACAGTCACCAGCAATAAAAATTGACAAATATATCCTGAAATACTTAGTTCTCTGTATTATGTTATGTGTGTTGCCTAACTCCACAGGATGGCCGAATTTCCTATGGAAATCCGCTCTCCGCAGTAGAGTTACGCAACACTAAACACCAATGCAAAGATATATGTATTACATTCTAATTGCTGGTGACTGTACTTATCAACAGGTTCTAGGATCGAATCGTGATATGTTCTTTTTTGTTTGTTCCATCAAGTACGCCAATCGCTACTCAGGAAGGAAAAAGTGACATAGAATAATCAAAACACAGGCTGCCACCTGTTGGTAACCTCAACCGGACTTTCACTGATTCTAGAGGCACAAGAAAACCTGAAACCTTGGCGCGATGTAAGGTTGCCAATACCATCCCAAATCTCGCCGTCACATACGAGAAATCGCATTGCAACTTGCAGAGCTATATACCTCAGAAAATCCACTCCTAACTGTCGGTGTGAGTTTTTGGGGCTTGCATCACCTTTGAAGTGTTGCCCAAAGGAACCGGTTGTTAACTTTTTTTGCCTCTACTTGTTTAACAAGTTTTCTCTGGGGCTGTTTGCGAAAGAAATCAATGTTCCCATGATTCTATTTTCCCTACATGAGTTAAGAAGCTGCTGAGCTCCTTGATTTCGTGTCAAAATAATGATCTGAAGTGTAATTTTGTAGTGCCATACCAGGCTCATTTATTTGTTTATTATAAAGCTTCATCCATGTTGATTTGCATACAAATATTAGCAACGCCCCCCCCCCCTCCCCCGTGCCCATCCTGCTAAATCACCGTACTCCTTGTGGACATACCACACACCCATTCCGGCTATGTGAATACACAAATGAAAGGTCTTCATAAATATTTAGATACGCTTCCTTCTCAAAGGCCCTCCCCGATGGCGCACTGGTAGCGTCGTCGCCTTGAAATCAAGGGGTCCCGGGTTCGATACCCGGTGGAGGCACATAGTGGTTCGGATCCCACCTTAAACTGTAGGCCCAGTCCCGATTAGCCTTACTGTGTTGTTGTTGGTCAAAGCAAGGTTAAAATATATTCAAGTAGAATTTCATTTCTGGTTCTTCATTAGTGAATAGCTGATATAGTAAAAAATAAGTCGGGTGAGAATTATATTTTAGACAAAATTTAATAACTTTATTTCACTTTTGCAAAGGTTTTGACACTGTAGTTATATGGTTTATATCGATTTTATAACAGGTCCTAAGTACACAGTTATTCATCTTTTCCAAGTGACATAAAAGCAATGCAGCCAGTTCCTCCAGTTCCTCGAAATAAAAAGCTACTGAAAATATATAATTATTTTTGTTTAATAAAAGAGTGCTTCAAAATAAATTGTTTATATATTTTTTGGGATGTAAGGGGTGGCCTTCCCCAAAGGAACTCACACGTCAACAAACCTCTCTTCCCTCACACCTTGAGCTGCATTTTGCTCACTAGGAACGCTCTGGCGTTTGGACCTGCAGTCAGTATGTGTCGTACATATGTGTTGGCGATTGTCCCTTCATCCATCTCATCTTATCAACACTCATCCCCATCGTCGCGATTGGCCAAAATTGGCAGAAAAACGACGTAAACTAACAAATTAAGATACAAATATTTATTGATTTTGCACATTAAAATCTCATCCTTACTGGAGGAATTTTCAGCAAAACCATTGGAAAGCACGTAGAATCTTCAAACAGTCAAAATCACTTATTGTATAATCTATATTTTTCATACATGAATATGTTTCTTGCATTCACACATGAATATGTATGCGGAATATTTGGAGATGACTACTAATTGTACTAGCATGTTCCATAATATCTGTGGAAGGTCATCCACTGTATATAGTGGTCAACAAAATGAATATATCAAATGAACTACCCCTTACTCTAATAGGCATCCTTCGATTACAAAACATAGGATTCATTATATATTTCATCCAGACCAGTCCGAACCAATACCTCCAACGTGAGTATCGTAATACGTAATTGCAGGTGAAATTTGGGAGCCGACTACATTTTTTCTCTTCCTTGGTTTCACTTTAGTGAAATTTTAAGAAAACATGTATCCTCGATACGTCATTTTAAGAGTCAAGATATTCTCACAGTGGTACATGAACCATATCGGAAATCCAAACATGCAAAGCTTCAAACAGAACCTCTGATTGCAAATAATGCACTTCACTTATCTTCTTGCGTTTCTCTTGTATTACTGCTCTTTTGCAATGCTATTGTTTTCGCATCCAATCCTTCTTAAGGTGCGTTTTGCTTGAACTTAAGATTTCAAAACAAGAACATGCGTTACGTAAAGAAGCACCGTATTTTTTTGAATTGGCAACGTTACAAAACACACGCTGTTTTTTTTTTATTAAGCGATGTTACTGATATTCGCTATAAGTAACAATGTTTATCAGTGCATCCTGATAACAATAATTGAAAACAAAAGACAGAGAAATAGAGGAAGATAAAAGAGAGATAGCGATAGAGAAAAAGAGGAAGAAAATATAGAAAAAGGAAGAAAACTGAAAGAAGAAAGGAGAAAAGAGGAAGAAGGAACGAGACAGAGGAAAAAAGAAAGAATAAGGAAAGTGAAAAGAAGGAGAAGAGAGGCAGAATGAACGAGAGGAAAAAGAGGAAGAAAAGGGGAAGTGACCAGAAGGAGAAAGAGGGAAGAAATAACAAGAGAAATATAAGGAAGAAAGAGATTGAGATAAGATATAGAAAGAAAAACGATAGAACGAGGAAAAGAAGGAAGGAAGAAAGGAGAGAAATAGAAAACACAAACACAGAATTGGAGAGAGAGATGGGGGAGGAAGAGGAAGAGGAAGAGAAAGAGAAAGAGAAAGAGAGAGAGAGAGAGAGTAAATGAATTAAATCATTGATAAATAAACAGAGACGAAGAAAGATAGGAAAATTATGCAAGAATGAATGAAGAAGTTAGCAAAGGATATAAAGAAAGAAGCAAAGAGCGTACGAAGGAGACAGACAGAAAGTGAGATTAAAAGAGAACCTCAATAGAGCCCTCTTACCATTTCGTCCACCCTTAGGCCTTCTGGAACGCATTCTCTAGTGCCTCCTCTGTTACTCCGCAATTATAATATCCTTAAGCGCTCTCTGACGCACCGAGCATAAAATGCGTTGATATCCACCCATTACAAGGAACTGCACATTATATATTTAAACAACAAATCGGACACACGTGACCTCAGCATGGGACATGACATCAGCACACGTGTGTGTGGATAACGCGTGACTATGACCAGAAAATAATTGCGAATCCTTCGCATTGTGACGTCATCGTGTTGATCTTTCACCCAAGAGGCTTCGTAATAATTCCTATCTGCTGAGTGCGTGTAAGTGCATTGCTATGTGCTTAATGTAATACAAAGACACGCTGTTGCAGTTCGTCGTGCGATTGGCAAGCTCTAAATGAAGAGTTCTGAGTTACTGTCTCGGCATTAATACTTGATTGATTGGATTAAAAGTTTGGGGTGTTTCAGCACGTATGGCCATTTTGCACCCTTTTAAATATACGACGAAAAATCTTTAACTAAAACCCTTACCTAAAAATTAAAAAAGGGGTGTAAAAAGCCCTTTGAAAAATGGTTTAAAAGTGCAAGTTGTAAAGGGACTTGCAAAGGACAAACACAACACATTAAAAA
The DNA here is from genome assembly GCF_977018435.1 of Lepisma saccharinum. NCBI lineage: Eukaryota > Metazoa > Arthropoda > Insecta > Zygentoma > Lepismatidae > Lepisma > Lepisma saccharinum. The sequence continues at coordinate 106,345,399 of NC_139232.1, forward strand.
AGGCAGGGATATTCTAAAAAACTTCCTCAGAAACAGAACAGAAACTTCCTCGCTCTTCTCAAAAAGATAAAAACATTTGCTAAAACGCTGTCAACATCTACCAAAATTAATGGTTGAGAAGTTTAAAATTCTGTTGGAAAAAAGTAAACAAACACAACAGAGAAGACGAAAACTTTCAATGTGCTTCTAAAGAAACATATTGTAATTACGGTTCTCTGTTTATCCAGAAATTTCCCGGTTTTGCAAATCCATGCGCAACAACGAACATTCTATGTGAATGAATTTCACATAAAAATGTGAAAAGAGAAGAAAAGAGATGTGGTTTATACATCAATGAATACAGCATACGTATATTCAAGTTTATTGTTGCATGTTGTTAGTTTCAGACGCCGCCACTGGAGGCGTGAGCGTTTGTTAATCTTACACAAGTACCGACTTGGATTGGTCGTGGTGGAACGATTCCTCGTCGACGTTGCTGGGAAGAGGGGGGGACCCAATCAGGCCCAATAGACCCCTAATCACGGACGTGTGCATATTTTTTTTCCCTCAAAGGTACAAACAAGGTATTTTTCCATGAGGCATATTACCCCGATAATAGTATTGCCCCCTCAAAAAACACCACTTGAATTTAAAATTATCACATAATAATTAATGTAAATTACTATGACTGAAATCAAATTGTACGTGTAAAATATATATTTTAGGTTGACATTCGCTATCGAAGGGGGAGATGTGGCCGTCCTTGCCCCCTTCCAGACGTTCCATGCCTCTATATGATTATACTTTCACTTAGAAATTTAGTGTAGAGGAATCGTATTGCTGTTATTAAACGATATTAGTATACTCTTAAAGAAAAGGAAGTATTTTCAAGCCGATGAAAGTTCGAAGCAACTACGGGGGAAGGAGGTTCAGTGGCACAATCACAAGGGGGCAGGGGGCATTGCTTTTTCCCAACCTTGGACGGAAATCAATTCTAGGGGGGGGGCAAACATTGAATTGATTGATTAATTAAATTGGTGTTTAAGTCAACTTTATGCACAGTAAGGCTAATCGGGACTGGACCTACAGTTTAAAGTAGGATCTGAACCATTATGTGCCTCCACCGGGTATCGAACCCGGGACCCCTTGATTACAAGGCAACGACGCTACCACTGCGCCATCGGGGAGGCCAGCAAACATTGAAGTACAAGAATGCAAAACTAGCAGAATCTTAATAGTAGCAGGACAAAAGAAAACTGAAGATGGAATTCGTTTTCACGTCTTTCTTGCATTATTTCTTCCAGACGGCCAGAAGCACTTGCAGGAGGCACAGAGGGGCAATTTCCCCCCGACTTCAAATTTTATACAAATAAAAATTATTTTCGTAAAATTTTCTTGCTCGCTTAGCTCGCAATGTCTGCTTTTCTTACAGTCTTGTCAAGTTCAGAGCAGTAGAAGCTATGGGGCTGCAAGAGTTGTCCCTCTACGCCGAACGATCTGAATGAGAAAAAATGTAAAGGAGAATGCCATGGCATCCCTGAAATTTTTTGCGTGCTATTAAATCAATGTTTTCAATTTATATAAATTTTGATCGAAAAATTTTATTTTCTCGCTTCGCTCGAAATTTGTTTCCTTTCTGTAATGCATTGTGAATTACTAGAGGAACAAGTAAGTACTTGAGACAGTTGCTGCTATAACAGTTTGGTATGAAGGAAAAGGAGCTCGCACATTTCAAAGACAATTTATATCATTTTTGCATTTGGTTTGTTATGGGGCGGATGAATTGATTATGTAATGTATTTAAATAATATGCTTTATACACACACACACACACACACACACACACACACATACCCATCAATGCAATAAAACAAGAAGAGTGAGATAAAATGAGATTTTTCTTTCCCAACTGAATTTCATCAAGGCTTTTGCCCCCCCTGATCAGAGGGTCTGCGCACGCCTATGGTAAGGAGATGGATGAAAACAGAAGAAGAGGGGAAGTGAATGAATACAAACAGAAGAAAAAGGAAAGATAAAGAAATAAAGAGATGGAGAGAAGCAGAGGAAGAAGAGAAGGAAGTAAAGAGATAGAGGGAAAGAGAATTGCGGCAGAGGATGACACAGAGTTAACAAATAGAAACACAAAGATGAAAGAAGAGGGAGATAAAGAAAATGTAACCAAATAAAATAGATACTGAGCAAGGAAAAGAGTATGAAAGAGAAATAATCAGAGCAACATTGTGCAACCGCATCAGAGTTCATCTGGAAATATGTATTCACTGACGACATCACAGGGACCGAACCCCATAGCCCCTTCATTAGACACGCCACGGGACGACATTGCACAATACCTTGCTCACTGTGAGAATAAACTTGAAGAAACTTCAGACCAAGATCGGCTGTGCACGGAAAAAGGGACCCTGAAGAAAAATGCATTTTCAAATCAGCATAACGATATCCCAAGGACAGTACAGGTGGGGGTATCCATCAGCTGTCTGCATCTATCCTAAATCTGCCGACTCACTCCATAGATGGATCTTAATTATAAGTCTAGGAGTCGGCCATCCCCACCTTGCATTGTGGTTTTCAAGACAAAAAGGGAGAGGGGAAGGTGAAGGACGCCGCCATATTACCTTGATCCCTTCGTTCCTCTGGCAGGGTTATCCAAGACCTCATTTTCCAGATGAAATCATTCTCTGTCGTGAGTCTCCCCCTTTTTTCCCCTCTCTTTCCGCGTACTGTCACCCGGGCATCGAGCAAATCCAGTGCTTGCTTCAGTTTGTTTCCAAGTCCACTTTAAGCACAGAAGGCTAATCGGGACTGGATCTATTTTTTAAGGTGGGATACGAACCACTATGTGACTTCAAGGAGTATTGAAGCCGGGATCCCTTGTATTATTTCAATTATTACTAGGGAACGGAACGTTAGGTAAATAAATGTTGTTTTTTTTCTGTGATAAGATAGAGACCCTCGTTTTTGCCATAATTCTGATCATAGCCTTATATGTCAACACAGAAAATTTTATTCTACATAAAAACACATATTTTCCAGTTTTCCGTTTGTAAATACACATTTTGCGAATTTTCATTTTAAATACATAAAATCGCTCATTGACTTCAGCTACCTCGAAATCCTCGAAGGAAAAATGTTTATTCTCCGCACCTCTTTCATATCGAGAGTGGTAGGTTTGTTTTGTCTTTGAACACGCTCGCTGGAGCCTCGCCTACGATCCTATTGGGGGAAAATATTAGCCCCACTGGATCTAATGCACAAGTGCTATTATCTAAATGTACAGAATTTTTTGGGAAAAACCGAGGTTTTCAAACTTTGTGCCAAATTGCACGTGTTTTGGAAGGTGAAGTAGAGGTAGCTTTGGAAAACTTCAACGTTGTGACATATCGTGCTTCAAATATGCAAGAATTGTTTCTTGTGACGTGGAGCGATCTTTCTCACAATATAAGATGTTTTTTTTAGAGATAACGTCACAGATTTACAATGGAGAATTTAGAAAAAACTATGGTAATCCACTGCTACTGTTCCAAAAAAAATAGCTCACTAAGGGTAAGCATTTAAAGACTGATTTCAGCTGTTTAAAATGCATGTAATATTTTGTTTTTGTTACCATATGTTATTTATTTTTGTCACATATTTTCCTGCGTTTATCACATATTTTCAACATTTATGGACACATAAAAGAATAAATATTTCTGAGTTTTTTAGCACATAAAGTTCCGTTCCCTAATGATTACAAGGCGATGACGTTAGCACTACGGCATCGGGGAGACCCTGATTGTGAGAGAGGCAGAGAGAGATAGAGTGTGTGTAGTGTCATTACCTACCTAATTGAAGTCACTAATTGAAGACTAGAATTGGTAAACGCTGTAAGTGCCACAAGAATTCAAACACCGTTTTCCACGTTAAACTGTGAAATGTACCATGCTTTATAATGTGGTAAACGTGAAATGTACCATGCTTTATAATGTGGTAAACGTGAAATGTGGCTGGTAGCCCTCTAAGTAGTTCAAAGGGCGGGTAAAGAGGCACTAGTGTGAACTTTCTTACGGGGTGATGTGCTGAACGATGCGGTTTCCCAACACTTTCGCTTTTGGCACTTACAACGTTTACCACTTTTAGTCTTCAATTATTTCAGTACAAACATAAAAACTAGTATTTGAGGTAAATAAATTAAAATCCTCAGTATTTGTTGAAGACAATTCAAATTGTTTCAGTACAACAACATAATGTGATATTTGAGGTATATCAATTGAAAGAAGAATCTTGTATAATTTAAGTTTAGGATTTTCATAGTTATGTTTAAACATAAGTCTGAGGAAACGTCACTAAGGGACCTTAACCCAACCACATACAAAAATTTCAAGAAGAATCAATGTTATCATAGCAAGAGTTACGCATAAAAGAAGGGGGATAGAGAAACATATATATATAGAGAGAGAGAGAGAGAGATAATGAAACAGAGAAAGGAAGGTAAAGAGGGAATTGGAAAGATAAGGCGACAGTTAAAAAAATAATAATAAATGTATACAGAACTGAGAAAAAAGAGAATATAGGAAAACAGAATACAGAAAGAGATAGAGAATCAGAGAATATAGGGAGAGAGGATAGAAAATACGAAACTAAGTAAGAAAGGAATAAACAGAGGAGCTGAGAAAGGAAGAACAGTTTGTAGAAAACAAAGATGGAAAAATAAGGAAAGCAAGAAAGAAAAAGGAAGAGATAGACAAACAGAGTAAGAAAGAAAGAGAGAAGAAAAAGATAAAGATGGAGAGAAGGTCGAAACATGGAGAAGAAAGACATACAATGGAAAAGAAAGAAAGAATGCGAAGAGCGGAGAAACAAAGAGAGAGGAAGAGAGAAACATCTTCTAGATCATTCAACTAAAATTGTCTTGAAATCAGAATAAACATTACATCATTAAATAGAAAACAATAATTTACAAGTCTCGCTACTGAAGTTTTCACTAATATTGAATTTCCCTGTAGTTACTAGTAACTGATCACATTATGATATGATATGATTAACCAACATATCACACTGCACACTTATGTTTATCGTGTAGCCAAGGCCTTTCATATTATCATAAAGAAAGTGAAAAGTGGTAGCGCGTGAAGTGAGAGGTGAAAGTTTAGCAATTCGCAAAGTAGCAAAATAAATAAATTGCGGATATGAGTCTATTTAGCAATTCTGATGCGGTAAGGTTTCGTTGTCGAAGGACTTCAAGCAGAAACTTTCTTCGTCAGAGTGTACATTCAAATCCACCCCTCTCTCTCTACTCTCATTTAATAATTAAATCAAAACGACCTTAAAGTAGTACAATTTCTAGTAGTTTGTAATGAATTGAAAGGTATTGACGCGACCATTTCTTTCTTAACACTTGATAAGTAATTTTTTAACAAAAGCTTGTTCTCATATTAATACTGGTACTCATTTTTCGGGATACTTGTAACGTATACCATTATGAAATTTAATTTGCGATTTTCGTCTATTTTTCTTTTTTGCAAAGATTTCACAATATGAATCTGTTTCCTGCATATGAGGTAACTATAATAATTAGATTTTGAGCCGATCATATGGCGTTTAGTTGGATGTTGAATAGATCTGGTAACGACAATGAAGAAGATTTCAGACGGATGCGACAAGCCACAAGCAACACTGGTCGCGTCCAGTCTCTACAAAGAAAACCATTCGTTGCGCATGCGCTAAAAACAGACCGAGGCAACAGGATGCAGAAAATTGAGAAAACAACTCAGCTTGAGCCACAACGTGTCACTTCGGTACGAAAGGCTGCATTTTCTTTTGAAGGTTGGTTTCCAAGTGGCGCGTATTGCTTCGGTCCGAGAGCTGCCTGAAGAGAAAATTGTTTGCAAAGATCCAGACATTTACGCTGCAACTCTACCTAAGTATGATAATTCTAAATCGTTGGAGATGCAGGGTGAATTCATAGAATTCATCACGTTCCCTTGACTTATTCCAGCTAATTCCAGAAAATGATTCACTTTGAAGTTCTCCCTGAATGGAGGCCATTGCCATTGTGTTTCTCTGACGGCCCATAATAAGCTTGCCAAGCACGTACTTGCACTCTTCTCCATTTGCGAGTTAGAGAAAAAGGCACGCGCGGAATACAAATATTTCAGAACGCATCACCGTGTAATCCTACCGCCCGTATCTCCGTCTTTTTTGCCCCTGTTAGAAAGTTATTTCCTCGCTTTTTTTAGGGACGTATTTGGTACTGGAAGATTAGAATTCGAATCGTGTTTCCGACCACAAGAGTGTTGCGACAGCCAGTGAGCACAATTTCGAAAAATTTCTAGTCTCAGAACTACATATTCAGATATGGATGACAGTACTCGAGATTCAGATATAGTCCCATAACTCAGGATTCGGATATCGGTCCAGAATTCAGGATTCAGATATCGATTCCAGAACTCAGAATTCACATATCGATCCCAGAACTCAGGATTCAGATATCGGGCCCTTGACTCAGAATTAATATATCACTCCCAGCATTAGAAATTCAGATATTGGTCTCAGAACTCAATATTCAGATTCGGTCCCAGAATTTAAGATTCAGATTCGGTCCCAGAATTCAAGATTCAGATTCGGTCCCAGAATTCAAGATTCAGATATTGGTCTCAAAGCTCGATATGTAGACATCGGTCTGAGAACTGAGGATCCAAATATCGGTTGCAGAATTCAGATATTGGTCTCAGAACTTAGGACTCAGATATTGGTCCCAGAACTAAGGACTCAGTAAATTGGTCACAGAACTCAGGACTCAGATATTGGTCCCAGAACTCAGGACTCAGATATTGGTCCCAGAACTCAGGACTCAGAATATTGGTCCCAGAACTCAGGACTCAGAAAATTGGCCCCAGAACTCAGGACTCAGATAATGGTTCCAGAACTCAGGACTCAGAAAATTGGTCCCAGAACTCAGTATTCAGATATCAGTCCCAGAACTCTGGATTTAAATTTGGATAACTTTTGGTTTCGGATAATTCGGATTAGAACAGGCTCCTCATTCGTGTACTTGCGAAGGGGTGCAAATGCCCAGGCTGATGGTGCTCCCAACATTGCTACTCTCAACCAGCAATTGCAAGAGGCGCGAGTGATGACGTAAGAACCCTGAGAATGAGGGCAAGCGAGCTTCTGGGTTTGTGCCTCGGTGGAGAATGCGTGGAATGAAACAACAGCAGCGGCCAGCGAGAGGAATCTGCTGACAAGAAACAAAGCGGCGCCGAAGGCCGTTCCAGGAAGCGGAAGAAGCCATTGGACGACGCCTTCAATTGTTACCTATTTGTTCTACGTCAGCTCCTGCTGGGCAATAACCAGAGGCCGCGACAAAACGAAATAGGTCGCCTTCTCAAATACATAAACAACATGGCGGCTCCATATAGTGTATTTTCCACTCATGCCGTCTTGGCGCTGACACAGAGAAACATGGCTTTGAATTACTGAGGGAATATAGTATGTAATACATCAGCATAATACAACATGTGTGTATTTACTGAATTATTTGGGGGAGACGCGTCTCTGCTTTCCCCCACATCCAAGACTTGTATGCGCTAGAACCCTATTAACATTACACAAGTGGAAATCGCACAATTCATGATTGGATGAACATCAATGGCACCCTCTGTCTTAACTAGGATTCAAACTAGGAATAGGGAATTCGAAATTCAGATATTGATTCACGTGTGGGATTCGGTTATCGGCTCCGGGATTTCTGGACCCGGATATTGGATTCAGGATTTGGGATTAGGGTATCGGATATCGAATCTAGGATTCCAGATTGGACTATTGAATCTAGGATTCCAAATATGACGTCCATCCTTCATTTCAATTTGGTAGCGAACTATGTATTTATTCTCTTAGCATAATATGTGAGTAGATTCAAGTGTCTCTTGTATTCAATTCTGTATTTATTGGCTTGAAGTACTTGACTCAGGTATCCCTTGTTCTGTTATCGTTTGGGAAGAATGTGAGGAGTACTGGACTCAGATATCCCTGTATTTATTGGTTGAGCAGAATATATGGAGTCCTAGATTAGGTGTACTCAGTTCTGTATTTATTGGTTGAGCAGATTATGCAGAAGGCTAGATGCAAGTTCTCTGTAAATTTGACTTATCAGAATAGCTATGTGTAATACTAGATTCATATATCCCTTGTATTCAGTTCTGTATTTATTTATTCTTTCTGGTTTATATGGAGTACTAGATTTAGGTATCTATTGTATTCAGTTCTGTATTTATTGTCTGTGAAGAATATGTGAAGTACTTGATTCAGGTATTTCTTGTATTCGGTTCTCTATTCATTGGTTGAACAGGATATGTGGAGTACTAGATCCATGTATCCCTTGTATTCAGTTCTGTATTTATTGTCTAAGCAGAATATGTGGAGTACTAGACTCAGGTATCCTATGTATTCATTTCTGTATTTATTCCCTAAGTTTATGTGGAAAATTAGATTCAGGTATATTTAGAGCACGAGATATGACCGCCACAGGCCCGACCCTGTGGCCGAGTGGTTAGCACATCGCGCTGCGACGTCAAGGGTCCCGGGTTCGAATCTCGGTCGGGCTTGGTTGTTTGTGAATGTCCATTCATCAATTTCATCATTTCATCACTCATCCCCATCTTCGCAAATTAGCCAAGAGGCACAAAACGCGAAGTAAAATAAACTAAATCAATCAATCAATGACCGCCACAGAAGTCAGCACGCGCTTCTATTTTAGATGGGTGCTGATAACTCTGTCTTACATACGTTGGCAATAGAAGGCAATGAGGTCCGGAACTTCGGAACCAAGATCCCAGAGTTCAAGGAACGGCAATTCAAGACACAGGCAAAGAAAGTGAGAGTAACACTAACATTTACTCTCTTAGTAAACCTTTGCACGAGAACCGGGAAAGTAATATGCGAATGCATTGGGATGAGAAACTCGATGCGGATGTCAACATCCTCCGCGAAATGAGACGACTTTGAAAAATCTGCGAGGAAACCCGATCCTCTTGGTGGGAGGAAAAAAGGATCCGAAGTCTCAAGGCACGGCCGGTGCGACCCAACAAACCAGCCACCGAAACAAACCGCAGTTATTAGGCGGCCACTCTATAACTGGGTCGTCGAACGTTCCTGAAGGCCGGACGCAAGCTTTCTTTTTTTTCCTTGCGTCTTCGAACGCTGAAGTGAGGGGGGTTGGTCCGAAAACGAAAGCGCGGATATTTGCACAAGCCTAGTCTTTTTATCCTACTTGGTATTTGGACCAGCGAGAGAACGTCGCAAAGGCATTTGTTGAGTGTCCATTCTTCTGCACTCAGCACGTCCACGCCCTGGTCAAAGCTGTAAGATAGTTGGATCTGCAAGAAATAATTCCCAAAAAACCGTGAGCAAAAAAAAAAAACAAGTCCCTAAGCAAGTAGTGGACTGGGGTCCAGAGTTCGAATCCCGGTTAGCACATGGTTGATTGATTGATTGATTGATTGATTGATTGATTTGCTTATTTTACTTCGCTTCTTGTGCCATTTATGGCTAATTTGCGAAGATGGGGATGAGTGATGATATGATGAAATTGACGAATGGACACTCACAAACATCCACGTCCAGGCCAAGATTCGAACCCGGGACCCTTGCGTCGTAGCGCGATGAGTTAGCACATGGATGTTTGTGTTTGTCCCAATGAGAAAATAGAGAATTTAATAAAATTTGATGTATGTGAAAACAGATACTGCCGTTTAGGTCGCGCTGCGACGCCAAGGGTCCCGGGTTCGAATCCCGCTCGGGCTTGGTTGTTTGTGAATGTCCATTCATCAATTTCATCACTCATCCCCATGTTCGCAAATTAGCCAAGAGGCGAAGTAAAATAAACTAAATCAATCAATCAAACTACCGCTTAGGGGTACTCTTCCCCCCCCCCAAAAAAAAAGTTCGTAGGGCATCTGACTGCCACGTGGGAGACTAGGGTTCGATTCCTGGGGGAGGGGGGTAAAGGCGGCTGGAGCGTAGTTCTGATCACATCACCTCCAACGATAAAATGTGTGGGGGCCTACCCGCACATTCCCTTGTATATGCCGGATGGGATTGTGCAAAGTGCACGGAAAACTTTGCCTATCTTACCGTTAAATTGAATGTGTATTACATATATAATGAAAGAGCACACATAAAAAATGAAATGAAGAAGAAAATTAGAGAAGAGGGATAAATAGATAGAATTTATACGAACCTAACCCCAGAGTTTAGTCTAGAAAATCGAGTTTGTAGGCAGCTATTGCCCATTTTTCTTGTAAAGTAGGTTTTTCTTGTAGAGTAAGTTAAATAATTTTCAATTTTATTATTTATTTATAACGTATAGCTTATTTTAATTATCTCTTAAGATTACGGCTCTAAAATAGTAGTTATTTAGAAAACCAAGGCAAGGCCTCTGTGGCAGTCAGAGGTTAACTAGATACAAGTAGTTGGTTCTCTAGTACCCGCACGAGAACAGGATGTGTGCATAGTAAACATACATATCCTAGTTCTGAAATATGAAAAGTATTGCCCACCAACCTCTGCAAATTGTGATATCTATACGCAGGTAAAAGATCACCGTCTGATTTTCTTCAGGATTACGTAAACTGTAGTTCCCATACACTTCAAGGTCTCCACAACATTGTTACCTAACTTCTTTTCTCAGCATATTAAAAACATAACCTTTCTACTTTGAAGGGAAAAGAAGGTTTAAGTCTCCATGGTCGATGGAAATAGATTCTCCATGTCGTTTGATAGTGCTTCAAATGTATCATTCGAAATAGGTTGCACCACAGTTCATGAAGAACGGTGGTTCATGTGCACCCACCCAACAATCATTAATACCACTTCTACTTGCAATCTTTTAGCAGGTCGATGCCAGATATAACTGTATCTGTATTACCACTTATATTACGAAATAAACAAGGTAACAAAGTCATTGACAAGTCATTCTATTAAACTCAGGAGAGTTACATTTTCGTAATACATGCGTAGCGAATTCAGCTATCTGTTACAAGTATCAAGAATAAAATATAGAATGCATTTATGTACTCAAGTATCCGGTGTCCCTTAAAAACTGCGGGTAGGCGATGCTAGAGGCTTAGAGGGTAAATTTAGAACCAAAATGACAATAAATTGAGTACTTGTGAAGAAAGTTATGGGGATGAGGTACTACATTCAATTCTACCTTGTCAATTCTTATAAATTTACTCCATGAGCAGAATGTATGGAGACTAGAGTCAGATGTTCATTTAGTCAATTCTCTATTTATTGTTTGAGTAGGATATGTGAAGTGTTAGATTCAGAAGTTCCTTTAGCCAGTTCTGTATTTATTGTCTGAGCAGAATACGTGCAGTACTGGATTCAGAAGTTCCTGTGGCCAGTTCTGTATTTATAGTCTAAGAAGAATATGTGGAATAGTATATACGCATGTTCCTTAATCTATTCTGTATTTATTGCATGAGCAGAATATGTGGGGTACTAAGATGTCAATCGTAGTGAGTTCTACATTTATCAGGTGAGGAGAATATATTGAATATTGGATTGAAATACTCCTGATTGCGCGTATTTACATATAATTACATACTGTATCTGCCCCCACCCACCCACACGCATTTGTGACTTCCATTTCAGTCTATATGAACGCATACCCTCTAGGTCCTGTGAAGAACGTGAGTGGGTAGCAGAACACAATTGAAATCACAAGCGCATTTCTGGATTTATCTATATTTGCATGTTAACAAAATACCAAGGCGACGTGCGTAGGTTTCGTCATCCTGTTGAAACGTAAATCGATTTGAAGAAGGGAATCCGAGAGGCTAAAGCGGATGCTGCAAAATCAACGATCATCCATCTCCATTGGATGAAGCTTGTGATAAATGAACCGACCTTCTCACTGGCTCAGCGCAAGCACAAAGTGACCTTGAAATTCGTATCAAATGAGTATGCAAAAGGTGAAAAAACTAAAACTAGTCACGGAATCGTGCCGGCACTCTCAAAGGCTATTCGAGTGTTTTGTTGTATTTCTTTGCGATCTCCTTTACACTTGTGTCTGAACCTAAACGACAACCACAAATCGTACACTTATTAATACAGTGCAAAATCATTTTCTACAGCTTTGTATACCAAACGAATATCGAAAATCTACCACCGATCATAAATACCAACTCGATTTGTATTCAACCACAACGAGAGGATAAATATGGGAACGTAATGTGAAAAATAACTCTCTACATGTCAAATATTACAAGGCAACAAAGGTTATATAACATGACTTTGATAACCATGGCAGCACAGCTCATAATTTTTAATACCTCTACATCATGCTCTATAATGGCTTGGAGATGTAAGTATTGATGTCCAAGAACTGGCGCTACAAGTGTTGCTTCTGTACTTTATTACACACACACTTCAGAAATCCCAATGTAAATCTAGTGAAGGACTTTGTTTTGTCATTTATGTACGCCAGGAGTATATATTAAGCGATGACGTGTTCGTTTTAGCTTTCTCTATTTTAGACAAAGAACTAATCATTGAGTTTGGTTTCATAAACGTGAGGTAAGCATTATATATGTATACACTCGTGCATAAGAAAGCAATAATTCTGCTTCCAACGAGGAATGAACGACATCAGTAGCTTTGAACGTTACTATTACCATTAATCTTTATTCGTGATTTGACATGGTTTATTATCGATGTCGCTCAAGATTCGGACATTAAAAAGCGCTAATTTTATAAGATCTGATCATTTCATTCTCAAGGCAAGCTTCCAGTTCTATTAACAAAATATTGGCCAGTCTAAAAATTAGCCAAGCTCCGTACCTCATACCACATAAGAATGTGGGGTATGTATGGTTTGTGGAACAAAGAAATAATCGGAAATGTTAGAAATTTACACCCGCTGTCATTAAAAGCAATAAAAGTTTGTTTGAAGTTCTTATTTTATTATCTGACTTGGATTTGTTAATTAACGTATTCCCACATTAATAAAATCACACTTTGTTAATTACGGTGGAAATTCCAAACGGAAAATTACTAAGCTTTTGAAGAAAGGTACACTTGTTGAAGTTCTCGTACCAGTGAGGTGGTACATCTGCTTCTGAAGGAGAACTGTAGTAACTTGATCGCATTTTAGAACAGGGATTGATATTGCATTGAGATTAGAGATTAAGGAGACATAGACAGACAAATCCTTCTTCTTCTCGCACGTGTCCCTATCGCTCCATTGCGATTTTGGACAAAGGTACTGAAGGAATGTATCAGACAAAATCCGATATCATCCCGCGCGTAATTAAACTCTTCCTCCTATTCATAAACATAAATAGGTCCTTCGCAAATTTTAACACACAAGACAACACAAAAGTCTTCCTCCTATTCACGAAAGTAAATAGGTCCTTAGCGGTATGAATGGGACGAACACAACACACACGTCCGCCCCACACCGAAGCACAAGGCGAACTAGATAGACAAAAAAGAACTTATAGATGATAGGTTTAAGCATGTATTCACAGGAACAATTTGTCAATCTGCTCAGTATTCGCCACTATGTCAACAAGGTGAGGGATGTTTTGGTTGATTGATATGATTCACTTTCCTTCGCTTTTGGGCCACTTTTGGTTAATCAAGATGATGAGGATGAGGGATGATATGATGAAATTGATGATTGACGATTGATGAGGACGAATGATGATAAGATGACATGGATGAAGGGAGGGACGATCGCAAACATAAATGGACGACACAACACGAGTCCCACAGAGGATTATACTGGCTGCGAGTACAGTCGCCAGAGCCAGGTTAGTCTGCAAAATTCAGTCCAAGGTGTACTATGTGGAATGGAGGTTGTCACTTGGGTGCTTAAGGAAGTCACTCCTTACACCCTAGGAAAGGGATCTGTTCTTGGTTTTGCACCACGACGGCACATAGAAGGTCTGGAAGAAGGGTTCCCAACATTCCCTTTCACAGCTATCGATCTCGACAACGAAGTCCTGGTCGACCTCCGTGGTAGATTAGTTAAAACAGCGCGCTACATCGCCAGGGGTCACGCGTTTGAATACCGGCCTGGACATGGGTATTTTCGTGAGTGTTTGATTGATTGATTGATTGATTGATTAGCATCCATTTAACTTTACAAAAGTTTGAAATTGTCACATTGTACATGTACATTTAGAATACATCTATAAGATTATAGGCACAATATAATATAAAATACAATAGATAGTAATACAAGATATCGCATAAATAAAAGAGAATAAATGTATTCTCAATGTTATTTTCTTGAGACAAATTGGCTAAAAATTTGTTTTCTATATTCAATGTTCGCTTCATCTGCTATGACATTATGTACACACACATATATATACACACAAACATATATTGAGCATTGCATAGTCCCCTATACTTACATCTAGATAAATGGAATCGAACAGCAAAGGAAAAATAAGAAACTTATGATAGGGCAGTCCTACTTTGTTACAATTTCATATGATAACTCATCCTCATCCACGCGATTACCCGAAAGTGGCCGAAATGAAGTAAATTAAAACAAATCAATCAATCAAGAAATTCCTGCGTAGGTATGCATGTTCGAGCGTTCCTTCATCAATATCATAATTCATCCTCATCGTCGTCGTTAGTATAAATAGGAAGAAAAGCGACTTAAATTTTAAAAATTGCAAGAAAACTACAAGTAGAGCAATTGCAGTTGGAAGTGGGTCAAACTGAGGTCAAATGACATAACGGGCAACGTCTGCAGGGGAAGGTGTAGGCTATGCAAGCATGGCCATTGCGGAAGAGCACATTCATTGAGCCGGGAGTCCAACAAGGACACTGAATGCAGCAACTCTCAATGAAGGATGCCGTCTGAATTCAGCAGACACAATACCCAGTCGTTATTTTCCATTGTTTATGACCTCTTCATTTTTTGCCGTAGCAATTTTTTTAAACCAGTTACATAAGAGCAAAAATGCGGGCCTTGTAAAACGTAACTCCACAAGGCGTATCAAATGAAGTCCTTAATATACACTCTCGAAAATATTGTAACGCGTCATTTCGGAACCACTCCTGTTTCTCCCCAGGTACATTATGACATTTCCATTCATGTAAACTTTCATTATTTTAGTGCAGCGGTTGTCCAGTCGGTTGCCGACCTCAGTGAAGGATTGGTTAGCGCAGCGCTCTTCGACGACAGCGTTCGTGAGTTGTAACGCACGTAACTGTTTAACAAACAAATCTGGATCTGAGACACTGAAGACTCTAGACAAGAGAAGTGACATAAAATAATATAACGCCAAAGATTTTACACGTATAAAAATTTAGGACTGACAACAAAGAGATATCTAACTCAAAGGATACTTGACATGCAATCTTGCCTGGAAATTATCCAGTGCCTAGTATAATTTTTCAAATTTTCTTTTGTGTATGATGGGGTCGTACCGACAATGAACCTATGAGTAACTATCGTTAATAATAAGTAAAGAAAAAAGAATTAGCAAACTTAAAATGAGCATAAAATAGTACAGAATCCGAAGTGATACTGAGACGGCCTCGCAAAATCGAGACGAAAAGGAGACTTAATATCCTATACTCTGGGTCTACTCCGCGGCTTTGATATGCTTTCTTAAAAAAATACTTAAACCAAAAATACTTTATGCAACTTCTTCAGGCTTGCAAAGATGATATTATTTACAGATAAGTCATCTTTGTTTGTAGTAATTCATTAGTGGGAAATTTGAGACTGTGCTGCGTAGTTGTTTTCAGGATAAAATTCCCCTTTTCAAGGGTTTGCAACATCGAGACGAGGCGTCGAACAGGAAAACGTTATTAAGAAAAGTTGCTGTTTTAATGGCATCTATGTGCTGTGGAAGTTAGTGCCGTGACACGCTGTACATGTTTATACCACATATTTCCAGACTCGATACTAGACAGAGATTTGTCCTTTGAGAGCGAGACGAGAAAAAAACATTTGTTCTTTCAGACCGAAAAGAGACAGAGTTTTTTTCCCTTCAGGTAGGAAAGAGACACAGACTCGTCCTTCGACGAGAAACGAGAAAGAGTTGTATCCGTATGTCTACAAATCGAGACGAGACGAAGATGCTTCCCAGTCTGGTCTCGTCTCGCCCCAATACCATCACTACCATGAATATCCAATAAGATTGCATGTTAATGAACAATTGTCACTGCAATTATGACATGAACCAAAAGACTACTCACGCGAGTGACACGTGTCTAGTCACGCAAGAAGGGTCATCCCATACCAATACCTGGTGATAGACCGCGCTAAATACAGAAAGAACAGAGTGGTCTATTCTTTCAGGAAATTCTGCTGGGAATGGTCATTCAACAATTATCCAATACTGCTAGCAAGAAATGAAAGCACGTATCAACCTTAATGCTGGGAATAATGTTTAGTGGGGCATAAACGGCAGAAGAAATGTCATGCTTCTTGCAGTCACAGAAAGGGAACTGAACGCCTGACCCAGATTGCAGAAAAGTGTTGTATTCAAAGTTAATATGCAATTACTTTGCGATCTCTGTTTTCTATTGTATACTAAGTAACTAACTTAAACCCGAAGGTTAATGCCTGCAGCAACACAGGCTTTCCATCTGTCCGTATCCTGAGCAAGATCTATATACTCTTTACCATCCCTACCAATTTCATTTAGGTCCATCTCAACGTCGTCCCTCCATCTTCGTCTTGCTCTTCTTACTGGTCTCTTACCATCAGGTTTCCCAACAAGAATCCTGTAAACTCTTCTTTCCTCTCTCATTCGTGCCACATGGCCTGCCCACCTAAGTCTTCTTGATTTAATCATTCTAATAATATCTGGACATAAATACAAATTATGTACTTCTAAATTATGTAACCTTCTCCATTCACCTGTCTCTTCATCCCTTTTAGGCCCAAATATTTTCCTAAGGATCTTATTTTCCAATATTCTGAATTTATGTTCCTCTTTCAATGTAAGGGACCAAGTTTCACATCCATATAATATTACAGGCAAAATTACTGTTTTGTATACGTATTTTCACTTTTGGTTTCTTAGATATTAAACGAGACGACAAAAGTTTATGAAGAGAAAAGTAACATGCATTTCCTGAATTAAGCCTGCTTTTTATTTCCTCTTTAATACCATTTTAATTTGTTAGTATTATTCCTAAGTACTTGAATTTGGAAACTTGTAGTTCAAACGAGTTGTAATCAATAATTAGATTTTGATTATTACCTAACACTTGGTTTCGGCCTGTAAGCATATATTTAGTTTTCTCTTTGCTAACTTCCAAACCTATCTCTTT
This sequence comes from Lepisma saccharinum, assembly GCF_977018435.1. NCBI lineage: Eukaryota > Metazoa > Arthropoda > Insecta > Zygentoma > Lepismatidae > Lepisma > Lepisma saccharinum. Next base: position 106,362,691 of record NC_139232.1, read on the forward strand.
AGCTGCATTGAAAAATATTTAGCATTATTCTTAATTGTATTTACATCATCCCCCAGTAAGTCCACATCATCTCCATATGCTAACAGCTCAGTCACACCGTTTAATTTTAGTCCTTTGTTAGTTTCTTTTACCTTCCTAACAGCATATTCTAAGGCAAAATTAAAGAGCAATGGGCATAATGCATCTCCTTGTTTTAACCCATCATGAATTGTAAATTTGTCAGATATAGTAATACGTTTTAAAAGTTCCCATTGGAATCGGGAGGTGAAGAGTTTATTTGTTGCAAATTCTACTTCTGTGTAGTTATAAGTTACAGGATTAAGGATCACGGCTAGATATAAGATAATACGTCAATGTGACTGGTTTAGTACAGGGCTCCCTAAACCGTTCATAGCTCGCGGAGATGCTATTAGTGGCTTGTGAATGATTGGTTATGCACTATAGGTGCTGACAGTGATATTGAGGTAAATGCTTGCAATGTATTAACTTCTGCATCCACACCATAGATGGCGGACGGTCCGGTCATCATTGCGATTGACTGATTGATTTGGTTTATTTGACTTCACTTCTCTGCCATTTTTGGCTACTCGCGAAGATGGCGATGAGTGATGATATGATGAAACTGATGAAGGGGCATTCACAAAGAACACCCATGACCAGGCCGAGATTCGAACTCGGGAAAAGTGCAAACACGGAATTGGTCCTACAGTTTAAAGTGAGATCCGAACTGCTGAAATGGACAGTTACACAACAGTTTGTATTGGAAGGATGTGTGAGTCGCTATGTATTCCCTGGGAGAGAGACTTCTTCACACAGAGTGGCGTCTCTAAGGGCGCTCTGAGGGCTGTAGCCCCCTCTTTAAAACAGCTTTTCCAAAACAAAACAAATAACTCTGACTGCAAAAGGATGCTACAACCACCCTTACGAATGCATTAATTGTTTTATTGTAATTCACTTTTCTCAAACTTTGGACTAATCGCAGAGATTAACTCGTGATAAGATGAGACTGGATGAGGGGACAATCACTAACATAAGAAACAACACAACATGAGCCCAACAGAGGAGTATAATAGCTGTGAGTCCAGACGCCAGAGCCTCGCTAGTCCGAAAAATGCAGTCCACGGAAGAGAAGGGGGGTTGACAATTGGCCATCCCTTTACAACCGAAGCAGAAAAGAACCTCTGATGCATGTAAATATGAGATTTCACACTGGCTACAACAAAATCCTACAACCACCCTTAGGAAATTCCTGTATACGCTACTAGCGACCACATCGTAAACAACAAACGCGAGAACAAGTGAACAAGAACAAAGGTACTCACTCCACTTCACAGGTTTGCCGCTCGCGCACCACACTTTCCAGCAAAAACCCCGGAAATTCCAGGTGGGCTCCAGGAGATACATAGCGTTCCTCTTTTCCTGGACCTTGTCCTGGAGCTTGCTGCTCAACCACCACCAGGCCATCGCCGGCAGAGCACTCCGTCTGCCCCGGGGGGACCTGATGCCTGCTCTCACCTGCCGAGCCAACTTTCACATCGCCTCAGCTTCCTGGTGGTTGGTGATACAGAACGCCGCTGCGACGTTCTCTGCTAACTGACCCACATGTCGCACGCTGCTGTTTCTTCATAGGCATAAAATTGCAAAGCGGGAGGGAGAACATTTTTTTTTCTTTTTTCATGAATAAAAGGGAAGAAAAAGTGAATTTAATGGTTCCGTTGTGCTGTTTAATCTGTCTCGCTACAGAGGACAGAACAAAAAAGGGAGGGGGGGGTCTTTTTCAGTGCGCGCCGACCTCTGTAGCGGAGTAGTTAGCGTAAAGTGCTTTAAAGCCAGTTGTCTCAAGTTCAAATCCTACCTAGGTTATGGATATATCATTGTGTTTGTATCAATAATCTTCTTTTAAAATCTAAATTTGTTTGCTGCACAGAGAAAAGTGTTTGTTTTCAATAAAAACCAAACTTTTGTTTATATAGATGACAAACAAATTATTGTTTACGAGAGCAAAATTCCTTTAGTAATCGTGTGCATCTGTTTAAAGTTCTCAAAAAGTTTAACCAACGTTTATTTCAAGCAAATCAGTTTTTTTGTGTAAACTCAATTTACGCTCCGATATGGTAATCGGGACTGTTAAAAGTGATATCCAAACCACTGAATCGTGCCCCCACAGAGAATTGAACCCAGGACCCCTTGATTACAAGACAACGGCATTCATTATTAACATCAGTATGTGATGTGCCTCTATGCAACAATACTCATACGCGTAACTTGACCGGAGAAAGGGGGCACAAACATTTCCCTAAAATTTTCGGGTATATTAAAATTGTAATGTTAAGCTAATTTTTTAAACTCCTGGAACCTGAGTTTTATGTTCTGCCTCCCCCTCCCCCCCCCCCTTACACACACACAAGTTAGGACCCAAGTTACGCTGCTGAAATAGTCTACATGTGAAATATGTACATAAGATTTGTAGACAAAGTAAAATAACATGGAGACATTTGCAGGCTTTGTGGACCTGAAATATTTATAGAATTATCCTGCGTTCAACTGTTGAAGAAATCTGACAAGTGCCTTATACTCGTCCTTACAATTTTCCTATGTTCCGAAATAGAATTATCCAACCATTCAATTGTTGAAGAATTTAGCTATTTTCCGAAATAAAAATACCCTGTGTTCCAATTGTTGGATAAATGACCAATTTTCTTCTAACGACCAAACAAAACATATGAAATATTCTCATGATTGGTAGTAAAATTCCACTAATTCTATCTCGCGATTTTTGTCTACAGTTTCCTTTTCCAAACAGTTGATGCTTGAAATAGAATGCGAGAATTTCTTGTTGTAAACGGAATTGTATTCGTCTAGATGCAAAGCAACGTCCTTCAAAGGACCGATGTATGTTATTTTAGTGTAGTTTATATTGCCTTCGTAGACGTAAACTGCAAAAATCACATCCCAAAAGGAATTGCATCACGGGAACACGGGCGCTAATATAAAACCAAAGACAAACCTACCAACGGGTGTACAGCCTGACAATTGTGCCCAGATTTGAATGCAAAGCGATCCTGGCCTTGCTAGTACGCAGGACAAAGACAGAGATATGTATCAGGAAAACAAGAATTTTAAGGCGTTCCTGCTCTGAATTCTGTTGAGAAGCGTCCTCGAGCAAAGATACACGGTGGTCAAAACCTTTACTACCCAAATAGTCCTCTGCAGAGAATTCCGAATAAAATGTGCATGGGCACATGGAAGCTTTGGAAAGCAACCAACGATTTTCTGCCCCCTTTCAGGTAAATTCTGGCCCTGAAGACATTCAATTTTGCGCCCCCTCCATTTATTGCTTCTCTCTTTCGCTGTAGTCCTCGTAATTAAGTAGACGGCAACAATATACAAGGAAGAGGGTGATAACCAGACAATTTGTGTGTGATGCAAGACGAGCTGCAGGCTAACAGGGTTGGACAGAAGAGCAAGAAATACATAGTCTTTATACAGTGTGTCTACCAAAATAACAAATCCAAAATTTTTCTTGGCCTATTCTTGTTTTTCTTAACTTTTATTTATTCGACCCCTACTTAGGTAAAAAGTTGTAAATTAGCAATTAAGAAAACAAATATTTATTTAATTAAAAACCCCTACCAAAAGGCGAATTAAGATGAAAACTGAAGCTGTATTTAACAAGAGTATTAGACTTGCATCATTAATGCACCCTGCACTGCATTTGGCAGACTAGCAAAGCTCTGGCGTTTGGACTTAAAGCCAGTACAATCTTATGTCGTCTCTATATATTTGCGACTGTCCATTCATTCTTATCTTACCATCATTTCATCCTCATCTTCGCGATTAGCCAAAAGGGGCAGAAAAGTGAAGTACAATAGACTAAATTAATCAATCATGTGATAGCAAAACGTCTTGACCACAAGCATAATTTCTTGACTTTGTATTGACCTACTTGTTGATTTCTTTACATTTTCTGGACTTTCATGACTGGTACACCCTGCTATAGGAACGATATGGCAGCTAAATAATTCGGAAACAATCTTGCATCATTGGCCAAAATGACTCAGCATCATGGTATGTCGCTGATATATGCCAGAGACCCGAGTAACAGAGAGAATCAAGCGAGTTACCTTGTGGGTTTACAGAGAAGACATTTGACTTGCAAATTAATCGACTCGATTTCGCCATCTTGGATGACGCTCTCTGTTCTTAGGGTATACCCGTCTGTCAGACGGGAACTTGTCATTGATGGATGTCCTCATCACATGTGGGAGAAGCAAAAGTGATTGTCTTTTGTTACAAATAGCCTCCCATCCTCCGGCTCACATCTTCGATAGAAAAGGAGCGTGCCCCGTGTGTGATCATGATCACGTGGTTAATGCCCCCATGTTTATTTCATGGCGTGGCACCTGCAAGATGTCGCACGATTAGCATACAAAAGGCGGGTGCATGCTTGTACCAGATCGGCTGCCGCTATCATTACGCCGTGATTTTCCCAGCGGATACCTGTCCTTTGAAAGAAGTGCAGCGCTAGAATGTCCACTAGAAAAGAAGATAAATGCGTTGACTTCTACTTAGCAGGTTCTGTTTTGTAGGTTAAGTTACATGAAATGTCTTATGTGTCACATTAAATATACTGCATTGGTACCTGTTCCATGCAACACGGGGAGTGTGAGAAGCCAGTGGCGTACGCTCCATATACCCAAGGGCAGCGGCGCTACCAGCGTCTAGAGCAGTAATTCTCAACATTCGGGAACCCTGGAAATTCATTTTCTAAAAGTCGATGTCCAGATCCAAACAATTTTACTCGTAAATAGTGCTCATTTTTTTTAAACTTTATACGTTAATTAACATGTACCTTTGAAATGTAATGTTAATAATTATAGCATAATCATAGACAGCTGGTGTTTTAAGTCCACTTTATGCACAGTAAGACCTACAGTTTAAAGTGGGATCCGAAACACTATGAGCCTCCACCGGGTATCGAACCCGGGACCCTTTGATTACAAGGCGACGACGCTACCACTGCGCCATCGGGGAGGCCAATCATAGCTAGTATTCGTTTGATTATGCCTATAGGTTTGGTTTAAATTAGATTGGTTAGCACAGAGCGATACTACGCAAGGAGTGCTGGGTTCGAATCCCGGACTGGTATGGCCATTTTCTGTGAGTATCTCTTCATCACATCATATCATCACTCATCCTCATCGTCACCATTAGCCAAAAGTGGTAGAAAAGCGACGTAAAATAATCTAATTCAATCAATCCATCAGAGATCTAAGATTCGATTTCGTTGTGAATTTTCGGTAATTCTCCACTCCGAGTTCATTCGGGAGTATAGTGGAACCACGAGCAAAACAACCTGCGCAGACCCGCGACTACTGTGCACCGTACTCCCGCGAGTAGGGGAGGGGGAGAGTGGACCATGCTTCCTTATGGCCCGAGGTGGAGGGAAGAAGGGAAAGCTGCGCGGGGAATTTTCGTCCCAAGGTTTTTTCCTTGTGGTCGATCTTCGGGAGAACACACACACTCTAGAAATACTGAAGTAAATCAAGTGATCAAAATTACAGTGAAGAGAAAAAGAGACAATACCAATACAATAAGCACTCCTCGTGAGAAAGTGAAAAAAAAATGTCGCTTGAACATGTGCGCGTTAATTGCTTAAGCAACCAGCATAGAGGCGTGAAAAATATAATCCTTTGCCGCGCCTAATCGCTAAACACAAGCCGACAATCTTCGAGGAGGTCCCACTAACCCCGTGAAACAGTGACGAGTGTTAACAGCCGCGTTCACGGGTTGTTCCTGTTGTACGTTTTCGCGCCTGGCCGCGCCTTAACTCGCACCGATGCGCACCAGGTGGCGCCACCGTTCCAGAACAAATGACGTCATAATCAAAGACTATGTTTGTTTTGTTTTTTACGCTATTTTGTCAGTCTTGAAGCACAATGCAGAAAGGTGAAGTCGGAAGGAACTGTCAAAATAGGCCAAAGCAGCAGGGTGGAGGGTGAAGTCAATGAGAAGCATGGTTCAGACAGGGGGGTGGAAGAGAAAATTTCTAGTATGGAGGAGATAGACAGACAACTAACATACAGTAGTACTAAAATGGCAGTACCTGGCGTTGGATTGATTGATTTTGACAGGTACCCCTCTATGATTGTTACTTTTAAGTCATTAGTTAAAAGGACTCTCCTATAGGAACGCCGCTTTATTATGTTTATATGTTCAGGACGCTCCTATACTACGGCCTCTTTCCAATCTAAACATGTTATGAAGATCAGTATGAACGCATGTAAATTATATTTTGATAACTATGTTACGCTGCAAATATTAAAGGAAATTATAAGTTAAAAGGATTGATAAAAATTAAAGAATAATGTTAATATCTTACTTGTGAATTATGAATATCCAGAAAGACAGAAAGCTAAATTATTTCCTTGGTTACCGCAGATAGTTGAAAATCGCTTAGCAACGTAATCAACAAACTTCCGCTATAAAAGCGAGAAATTCAGATAGAAATATTGTGACATATGTGGTCTTAACCCGTGTGTACTCCACTGCCAAGTCCCTCCAAATCAGGATCCGTTGGATGACGACTTAGCTGATTGAGGATCACTTCGGAAACCTAGAAGGGGGATGAGGTCTTAAACTAAACCCAACCAGGACCTTTCGACTGATAATCACCAGCAGAGTCAGTAAAAAGGCGACCTGTGGTCTTCACTCGGGTACCTTTTTCTCACCGCTAACAAGAATTTTGATCTTTTCGCAGGAAAAGCAACTTCAAGAAATTCTACGTAAAGCTACGTCTTGGAATAGCGGTATCGAATAAAGCTGGTGATATCAATATATAAAATTGCGATCAGGAAAAGCAGCGACAACATCAACAAAATTTAACCAATAATAAGAAGCAAGCCGTTCGAGGATTAGAACGTTAGATTCCAACCTGTATCTCTGGCAACGGACTAGGTGTTACCTTAGCCTTAGAAAACAGAGTCCGATGCAAGATGGTAACGATACATGTGGTGTCCAAAGAACCGGACACGGTTACGTGACAATTTGGTTTATTTTACTGCGCTCTTCTACCACTTTTGGCTAATGGCGACGATGAGAATGATTGATGAAATTGATGAAAGTACACTCACGAAGAACACCCATGTCCAGGCCGGGATAAGAACCCGGGACAACTGGCGTCGTAGCGCGCCGTGCTAACCACTCCGCCACAGAAGTCGGCACGTGGCATTTGATTTGGCAAATGCCCCACTTTTGTAGCTTCCTTGTAATGAAATATTGCAGCTCATAAGAGTTTTAAACAGTGCCGGCGATTAGGGGAGCGTGAGGGGGCAGATGCCACCCCAACTGTTTGTTACTTTTGCCCCCGCATTATGCTAAACCTCATTATTTATTTATTTATTGAACTCAACAGGTACATACCTAATTACAGAGCCCATATAATGGATACATAGTGAATACAGTTACATATATAATATAGAAATAGAAGAAAAATATAATAAAAACATATTTTAAATTATTAATTTATATAAATTAATATTATATTAAATTTGGTATATAAATATACCAAACGTAAATTGTCCTTGCCCCCCCCCCCCTCCCCAGTATTAGAACCCAATCGCCGCTACTGGTTTGAAAATATACATTCGATGTGAAAATGTTAACATCTGTAAGTGCATTAAACACTTTTTTAGTGAAGAAACAACAAAACCAAAGCTTTAGTTGACTATGGATCGTACCAAATCGAGACAAAGCCGATAAAAATAGACATTTATGGACATTTCGTCTGAATACGACTTCTTCACTACGCAACTTATTCAAACATACCAATGACCATGAATTTCTGATTGTTCATATATAAATTATATGCTGTTTAATAAACAAAAACTTAAGTCTCTAGTTTGTACATATTCTGTAGTTGTCGTCTGGAGACAGGATCGAGATTTTTTTTTTACCTTCGAGAACGAGACGGCTAATTCTCGTTCGGGTCTGTGGCATGTCTCGTCTCGTTTCGTTTGATAACCTACTCTCACGCTTATATGTTGGTGTAATAATTCTCACAGTTGCGTCCATTATAGTAAGTACCATGCCCGGATTTATAGAGGCTGGGGGCTACACCGAGTCTCTGCTTGAAAGGGGCCTCTACTTGCGAAAACTGCATTTAAAGGGCCACAAAGTAATAAGAAATGTGGTAAAAGTAAAAACATTATTATAATTGTCCATTTGACATAACGTGGCCTAAAAGTATGACTGAAATTATATACATATAGGGTGGCCATCAATATGTTATACCTTTCCCAAAGCTCTTTTATCGTGCAAAATGGATTGTGTCAGGCTTTGTAGCCGTTTATGGGCAATTTCGCATTTTACAACAAAAGTACAGTGAAAGAAACCGCGTGATGATATGCTCAGTGTGATTTCAATACAGTTTCGACCTAAAAAATACAGCGCTCCATTTGTTTTAAAAGAAGTGATCACTAATGCTTACAATGGGATTTGTCTTCCGGAAACAAAGCTGGAATCTACAGCACTCGGCAGAAATGCTGGCATGGGGAAGGAAGGCCTTTCACTTCTCGGTATCATGTTGCCCCATTTTACGCTACGTTGTCATGGCGCCAAATCTCTCACCACTTGAAATTGCGGCGAAGCAGAACGCTCTGCTCTTTCCATTCAGTGCTCAAAAGTAAACACAGACGACATCTTGCGTGATATTCGGAACTAAGAACTTACGCTCTCCATTCTTACATAAAAGAACAGGGTTCGAATCCCGCCGTGGGTGATCTTTGTGAGTGTCCCTTCATCAGTTTCATCATATTATCACTCATCCTCATCTTCGCGATTAGCCAGAAGTGGCAGAAAAGTGAAGTAAAATAACCCAAATAAATCATTCAATCAACCGAAGAAAATAGTACGTGTTTTATGATGTAACATAATAGTTCAGATAAAATTTTCGTAAAATGCTTCAAACATGATTATTTTTGACACACTGTTGTAGTACAGTTACCACACCTAGATCCTGGAATAGTAGCGGATTTACTATCTTGTCTTAAGGGGGTAGGATTGTACCCTTGTTGTAGTTCTCATTCTCTAGGTGTGTTGAAGGTTAATTGTTAGTTCTAGACGCAATATACGAGGGCGAGTGTTTAATTTTACAAAGAAGTGAGGGTTGATCTATAGTAGTGCATTTATGTTAGAATTAGATATATTTGGGGGGCGCCCCCTCCTTTCTCCTTGAACTATTCATGTTATGGAGCAATAAAATTATTTCAAAATATATTTTTGTTATTTAGCATCACGTTTTAGTCAGTTTTGACACATCATTACGATGAGGATCAGTGACGATTAATAGAAATTGATGACATTCCACGTTTTATTTGACCTATTATTGTAAGTTATCAGTTTGTATACCGCCGTAATTTGAGGATTTAAATATATATATTCCTTTTTTCACCACAAAGAACATCCATGCCCAGGCTGGGATTCGAACCTAGAAATTTCGCTGCAGAGATTGAAAGTGGAACACATAAAGCGCTCGGACAGCAAATGAAATTACTAATAGTTTATGGAGTCAGAATCGTCTTTTATGAAAATACATATTCAGAGACTTTGCTTTTTATTTTTAGTAATTTTCTAGTTTTAGCGAATTCCTTTATGTCAAAAAAGGAAAACTTTGTACACTTCTCAACTTCTTATTTGACCGCCCCGAAAGAATTCTAAGTCCGAAAATCGTAAACTTAGCAACATTGCACTTCAGCGCCAGCTGAGAGTAGCCAACTTTGAGTTCGTCATTCAACTAGACGAAAAACGCTGCGGTGAAAGGATTCCAATTTCGCACATTCCATGAACTTATAAACTATCAATCGCTAATATAATACACACTGAAACTGAAATAGTAAATTGAAATAAGAATAAGAATGAGAATCGTGCGAAATTGTAACAATTCTGCGTGCTCGACTTGATATCACATAGGTTTGAAACACTGAACAGGGGTTTTCTCCTCCTGGAGTAAATCGCCATCAAGTTTGAGTAGAAAGAGGCAAATTTCTGAGGAGTTTATGCGACATTTTATTTACAATGCCCTGCACAATATCGAACAGATCTAAAAGAAATCATTTATTTCACGACTTGTGGAGAAAACATGCTGGAACACAGGAAGATCGATTTTATCATAAACATCTACGTGTTTGTAAGGGAATGTTGTCATTAAGTTAACGTAGAGCAGTTGGTTAGACGCTGGTATCCATATTTTTCAACATACTTGAAAGGTCGCGGGTTCAAATCCCACCCACTATTTTTTTTTTTTTTTTTTTTTTTTTTTTTTTTTTTTTTTTTTTTTTTTTGCTAAACAGAGACAATTGATATTTCAACACTGTAAAATATCCGATGCACACTTCAAGGGATGTCTCTTCTGCACATTTTCTCCCTAAGAAGGTTAATGCTTATTCAGTTGCTTGCCAGGATGTAAGGTTAAAACTTTTTGTATTTTAGCTATTCGTCATAAGCTGAGTTAACACACATTATGACTAATTTACATATAATATATATGCATTCAGGATGCTGTAGGTAATGGTATTTAATCCTGGGTTCGAATCCTGGTCAGGCATGGGTGTTCTTTGTAAGTGTTCCTTCATCAATTTCATCATCCCATCACCCATTCTCATCTTCGCGATGAACCAAAAACGTCACAAAGGCGAAGTAAATTAAACCAAATCATCAATCAAGTAATGGAATTTAAGATAAGTATTGTGTACGCTCTTCACTCCACAACTAAAATATTAATTATTTCAAAATACTAACACACAAACACACACAATTATAATAGGAAATAATCCACTACATTGATGTATTGAATTTTTGTAACGAACGGGAGAGTTTAATGTATTCAATTCGCTAAGATTGGTTATGTGATGTCGTTTATTTAGTAATGACTGTTCTTGTTCCCCTCACTTCGATCTTCCAATGCATCTAAATCTAATAATAAATCCCCAATAAACGTAAGTAAATACCTTTTGCGACCGAGGCCGATGCGATAAAAATCTACTAATAACTATTTATATATTACGTGACATCTAATAAATGCAAAACTTGAGAATGATCATTAATTCGGCACTGCTTTATATCCAAAATACTTGTCTAATTTCAACAAAATAATACTGTTATTTCAACAGAAAGTATATCTAACGAACTTTCCACCAAATTCGCAATATTCAAAACAGCCACCCTCAGACTTGCTTATACGTTACTTGATTCTGCCATTCCACGTGGCACGTGATTCAGTAATATAATTGAAATGGTTTCCGAAAATTCTAAACGCTTCATCATTACTGCCACCTCCTGATATACACAGAGAGATCATCCAAGAACAGTATATATATATTTTACGTCCGATGCCATACTCCTTCCGAAAATAAAATTCGGCAGCATGAGGAATCGCAGTTACGACCACGCTTGCCAGTAACAAGCACGTTATCCGTCATCCCTTCAATCCCTGAAGATAAAAGAGCTCTCGAAACCTCGGAAGCCTATCCAGAAATAACCTCGTTGATATCCCGGTAAATCCTCTTCATCAAAGTTCGCATGAGTTTAGGCAAAATTTGAGCTAAAATACACTGCAAAATACCGGGCATTTGTGTAGAGAGGAACTTATCCACAATCTGTGGCAAAGAAATGTTTGGAGCACTGGCAGGTGGTTGTTGCCGCAACCATGTTAGGAAACTTTTTGTCTATTTCCTTGTAGAACAGTTGGTAAGACGTGTATTTTTTTTATCTAAAATGAAAGATCACAGGTTCAAATCCTAGCCGCTCAATTTCTTTTCTGTTGAAGTGAACACAGAAGTACGATATTTACTGAATACAAAAAATTTGAAATAATTAACCTTGAATATAACAGATTACTCTATGAAAAACAAATCGCATGATTACAACTCTAGAGTTTCAAGAGTATTCCTTACGCATACTTTCATTCGACGTCTTGTGTATATTTCTATAATAACATGAGGTTTTATATAAAGCAATGTGTCCCCAAAACTGTTTATTGTTCAATTTCCAACATGAACATTGATACTTGAATGTTTCGGTGATGTTGCATTAAGACCCGAAGGAATCAATTTTATGAGTGGAATAGATTTATTATGTGAATAAATATGATGTTGCAATTATTGTTTTGGGGAGAAGATCGTTTAATTATTGTTTTTATTGTTTTTTTTGTGGACGAAAAAATTGTGACAAAAACTTTACTAAGTATTACATAAAAAAAACGTGAAAGCTGAGCCGGGTTTGAACCAATACCTCAAAGAGAAAAGATGAACGTAAGAAGATGTATGCTTGTCTGAAACGTTACAACTACGCTACAGATGTTCCGAACGTGTGTGCGTGTTTAGTAATACCAAATACTTTTACACATGGATGTAAAGAGCACTCGTTGTAGCACATTTGTCATAATTATTCTTTATTTATTTGTTAAATGAAAGTAATGTAATTGTAAATAATGGTTAAATTTATTTTATTATTCTTGACATCCTTTTCTGGTATGAATTCGTACGAAACTTTTCATGGCTGAATGTAATTGGAAGTCGTCTTTGAACCAACTGCAGCATCACGTGATTAACTATACCAATAGAAGACCTTATTTCCTTTGAACTACGCTCTAAACAGAGGCATGCAACATTTCTTTCTTCAACCTCGCGAAGAATGGAGCACTACAACAAATCCACAAGAGAAAGAGTGATCGGTTTGATCGAGGGAGCTGGATTGTCACCTGGTTTAGCTGGCGAGCAGTATGGCGTTCCAGCACGGACAGCAAGGAGGTGGTGGGCTCGATACGAAGAAACTGGTGAGGCATCACGGAAAAGACGCGAGAGCTGGGGCCGTGTTTCGACACCAGTGCAAGACGATCGGCTGATAGCGGAGTGTGAAGCCAATCCATTCCAGTCAGCCACTCAACTCAAGGCAAGGGCCGATTTTCCTGGTTGCCCACAGACAGTTCGGCGGAGGCTGGCTGCTTCTGGTTTACGGGCACGAAGGGCAGCAAAGAAGGAGGTCTTGACGGATGCACACAGAACTGATAGGCTAGCATTTGCTGAAGAAAATATTGATAGGATTTGGGATAGAGTAATCTTCTCAGACGAGAAAGTATTTTCTACTGCAAATGATGGTCCGGTTCTGGTCTACCGGCGTCAAGGACAACGATTTGATCCCCATTTTTTTGCTAACTCACGTCGGCGTGGACGCGTGAGCGTGCCTGTCTGGGGTTGGATATCTCTCGGTGGCGGAGGTGACCTACACCGCATAGAAGGACGTCTCAACGGGATACAGTATGTGCACATTTTGGAGCATGTTATGGTTCCTGGCGTGCGAGCTTTGTATCCCGAGGGAAATATTGACTTCCAGCAAGACCACTCCTCCATCCATGATTCAGCCATCGTTCAGCGTTGGTTTTCTGAACGAAACGACATACATCTAATTGACTGGCCACCCATGGGATGCGACATCAACCCAATTGAAAATATGTGGGCCGAGGTCGTTCGATGTTTGAAAGAAAGCTGGCCCGATCCACCACCTCGCAGAAGTGATGAACTATTTGACCACGTCAACAATGCCTGGAATGAAGTGTGCACTTCGCACAGGTATATTCGACATCTTGTGCAATCCGTTCCTCGACGCCTGAGACATGTCATAGATGCAGGTGGCTACTGGACAAGATATTAAATAAATGTTCAATTTTCCCAAACAGTCCTTTTCAGGACTAACAAATTTTAAAAAAAGTACACTCGTGTAAGAAATAATTTGGAACCTTTCATATATTATTGTCTTACAGGCCTCAATATAAATAAAAATATCCAGATGAAGTGAGGCTCGAACCCTAATCAAAGACACAAGTGGAACTGGAAATGGGTGCCTTTACCGGATGTGCCACAAAGCTACAACAGAATGAACTCCACAGCTAATACAATATCTTAATTTTTGTTTTCTATTCATGCATACACCTATTCTATCTGGAAAACGGTTTTCTTTTAAAGATTTAGATCACCTATTTTTAACCCTAAAGATCGTAAAGCATAACCATTCATTAGTTATTTCCTTGCTTTGTTGGGGATTTTCCTGTAACGAAGGCACTGATTTGCAGCTAAAATCGAGCTTCCCTTACCTGCTGATCTTACCGAATTTAACACATGTTCGTTTATCGTTTGTGCAACAATGGCCTTCTTAAATTATGTTACATTGCACCTCTGAGTGAGAGAGAGAGAGAGAGAGAGAGAGGAAGAAGTTGTGTAGCTTGTGGAAAGCAGGCTAGAATTATATTCAACACTTCATAGAAAAATATATTGAGAAACTGGAAACTATGGAACGATGTTTTCGCGAAAGGAAAACTTATGTAAGAGGAAAGTGAACATGCAGATAGAGTAATTTTAATCACAATGCCGAGCTGGACACAGTAACGACGTTACAAGAAAACAACCTCTAGTTACCTTCAGTACAGAAACGTCTTGTCAATTTCTTAACTTATTATTATTGACTCATAATGTGTGTTAACACAACTTATGACGCACAGCTGAATGAATTTGATTGAATTTCTGACGAGTATTGACGAGCATATAGGGCCTTGGCCTATCTCCCGACTGCCAGTCTCCTTCCCACAATTCTACCTAGAGGTGTGAGTTCTTCAACTGGTATGAGGTGACGTGGGGTCAGCACGTCGAGCCCTCAGCCGTTATAGAAGATTTTTATGACCGGGTTACGCTACTCACTCGTAACTTCCAAGCAAAGAACATTCTATTTGTATCAGTGGTGTATGCTGGTTCTAACGAGTGGGTAATCTCCGACCTTTTGATCCTCAAACTCCAAAAGTTTCCGTGCAATTTATGTCAAGCTCCATATTGGATTTAGGAATATTGTGTCGGAATATTTGTCTTATTGCTACGATTACAATCAATTAATTCTCGTTATTGCAGTTTACTATACGTGTAGAATTTCAAATAATAAAACAAGACAGTATTATAAAGCTATAAAAAACAGCCTGTGAAATATAAAATGAAAGACGTGCACTAGTGAAATAAAAACCCGCAATATTAATTTAAGTGCAAAATTCAACTTACTCCAGGACCCGATCACTTGTGCCGTACCACATCCAAAGCACGCTGTTTGTCCAGTTCACGTCAATACGTGTCTTTGCGAAAGATTGCAGCTTAACAAAGGAAGTTATGTGACTTTTGGATTTTTCATGTTTGACACAAGTGTTGCAAAGATTACAGTATCAGCCACGCGTCCATACATTCTTTTCAGCCCCGAAAAGTAAGCACGGCCAACAAAAATGCAAAGCTTATTAACACATATACTTCCTGTCAACCATGGTGTTTTGTCATAATTTGCTTGCGAATATGCCTCACATATTCCCGATTTTTGTCTTTGTGTGTAGAAATAAGTTCAAGCGATGACACTGGCCTACCTGTATTAACAATTTGCAACTTCTCCTGAAAAGATCTTGTTCCAAAAGGTTTCGCCAGCAAATCTTGTATCACATCCATTACCCTTTAACACAGCACTATCACGACAAACACTAACACCTTAATAAATAATAAACACGAAGCCAACGACTACACGCATTCAGTTTCACGCGCCAAACTTCTGTTGTTGTGCTCCTGGCTCAGAAAGAAATTCCCTATGAATGATAAAAAAAAATCCCTTTCCGAGCTCGAAATGACAGGTTTTTAAAAGTTCGAATCATTGCAGGTCAGAGCCAGAATTTTATTTCGGGATGGGGATCATCCCTTATTAGCAGCCGCCACATAAAGTTGAAACAGTGGGGTTAGAAGTCCTGAAGATGAATCTCAGATTATTACAACGTATTATGCAAAGTGTTTAATCCTGCTAATGAAGTAAAATTAATTATCACTATACACTTTTTAAATTAGATATTTGTAGGATTTCGGGGAGGGGGGGTTTCAGCCCCCCCGAGTCCTCCACCTGGTTACGTGCCTGATGTGTTTTTTTCGTTTATGTTTAATTCGTTCATCTTCATCACTATTAATCTAAACAGGCGGAATATAGCAACTTAAATTAACTAATATATATAATTTATTTTTCATATCTTTCCCTTTAAAAAATATTCAGTTCCGTGAAAGAAGTATTCTCGCTGCTTTTGAAGATTAGAGAGGAGAAACAATCACTATTTTTGTAAATACAAGGATTGGGGGGAGTCAGCAAATAGGTGCTTTAATTTCTTAAGCTTTGAATTTTAATTCAGTTTGCTTCATCTTCAATATTTAAGTTTTTCCCTTTTGATAAATTTATGTTCAAGTAACAGAAATCAGCAAGACAGAAGCAAATGTAAAGTGAAAATTAGCGTAGAATTGGTTTGCCCATGTTATTCAGTTTTCCTGTTCTTCGCACTCTACCGGGTATGTTTTCCCTATTCAGCGGAGGGAATGGAGAGGCTCTGAAGGTTGAGAGTGCGACCGGTGGACTCTCACAAGAAGGAGCTTACCCTGGGCACGGAATCACCGCGCCTGAAAAGCAATGTTTCCTCCCCCTCTTTCCTTTCTCCTCCCTCCTCGCCAAGGGTTGCAAGGGAAGCGGGAGGAATGACGTCAGGGTGAGATTCCCTGTAGACATTCCACCAGCTGGAGAAAGGTTCCCGGACATTCGGCGGCAAACGATTGGAAGTATTCGCGCGCTGGAAGCAAGGAAATGTATGCATCGAAATTGGTTTGGAAGAAAATTGGGAAGAAATGTGTATATATATACATTTTTTTTTTAAAAAAAATAAATACAGCCGGGTCATCTGCTATTACCTAGATGACCCAGAGTATACGCCGCTGATTTGTATATGTTTCTCTATTGTTGTTTTAAGTCTACTTGCTGCACAGACAGACTATTCGGTACTGGATCTATATTTTAAACTAGAATCCGAAGCAACGTGCCTCCACCGGGTGTTGAGCCCGGGACCCCTTGATTACAACATCCTGTTTAAGAACAGATATTAATGACATATAAGTTCTTAAAATACGCGTATGTGTTAACATAACTTATGACAGCTGAATGAAAGGATAAGTTTTTCCTACATCCTGCCAATCACTGAAAGTTTAAGAACATTAGTAGAAATATTATTTGAGGCATGCACAGTGGCAACGATTAGACGGGGGGGGGGGGTAGAGGAACAGTTGCCCTCCCACTATGCTAAACCTTATCTCCCAAGGGAAACCCCCAGTTTTGACACCTTGCCCCATCAGTTTTGGAACTCAATCGCCGCCACTGAGTATGCATCGCATAAATATTTACAGTAATATCATATAATCTTATATTACGTTATTACAACACTTCGTATTCGGTAAATAAAAAAGAAAACATAATCAGGAAGGGGTGGGATTTGAACCTACGATGTTTCGATCTTGACGAAAACAGTAAAAAATGAAAAGTGTTGTCATCTAACCAACTACTCCAGGAGATTTCTAACGAAAACCTCAGTAAAGCACGTTGATCTCAGTTGAAGAAACCTTGTGCCGGAGTTTCGAACCATTTTTCGCCAATAACCAAGGAAAAGACACACTTTGCAGAATCGTTTGGTGTTGTGCAAGGTATCTTTCATAAAAATTTCGTATAAAATCATCATGAATTTGCCTCCTTGCATTCAAATGTGACGGCAATTCTTTCCAAGTGGATGAGAACTTGTTCAGTGTTTCAAAATGCACATAAATTTACCTCTTTTCAAATTCAGAGCGAGGAATCTTGAAATATTTTCAACATTCGTATTTCTACTTAACATTTTTTTGTCTACTCATGTATTTTATTAGTGCTTTAGGGTATCTTTACTTTATGGAATGTGAAAGAATGAAAAAAAAATTCACGAGCGTTTTCATTCAGGAAGAAGAAATGTTGCAAAGTTGGCTACTCTTAGTTGGCTCTGAAGCGCTATGCTGCCAAATTTACGAATTCCGGACTTTGAAATTTTTCAGGGCGGTCAAATAAGAAGTTGCGAAGTGTACTTAGTGGAATCTTAACCGAAAAAATATTCTTTTGAGAGGGAAAGTACCTCTTGAAGAATTTTAGCGGGGCAGAATGCGGCATTCCCCTTCAAAGTCTGCGCCTGAACAAATGATAGAACGTACGATGTTTCCTCCTCTGTCAAGTTTTGTAAGAAGTTGTTTCTCGCAACGTCCATCTTTTCCTGACGGGACGATCCGACGGATGGGAGGCGAGAGACTCACGATGTGAATTTTCCCCAGGCACCTGAGGATGACGTCACGGGAGGAGACGCGCGAGGCTATCTCAAATTATGCACATCTCTCCCTTCGATTATTACCTAATGCCAAGTGGATTGCGTAACGAGATATTCTTGACGTATCAGATGACTTTCTCTCTGTGTGTGTGTCTCTCTCCAATTAGCAAAAGGGCTTCGTGACCTTCAATGCAAATACTACACACCTGTTATATATTTAGGTCCCTTCTGAAATACAGAATGGAAATTACGAACATCGGAGGAATAATATCGATCTCTTCTTCCTCTAGTTTTCACATTTCCGTTCACTCCTTTCTCCCTCTCGTTTTTATCCTTCTATGTGCTTTTCTTTTTTGTACATTTTAGCCTTCTATTCTCCTTCTTCCTTCCTCAGGTTCTTGTTCGCAGTGCGTTATCAACCTTTCTCTTCGCTTCTTATTTATCTCATTTCTTTTAACATACACTCTTCCTCTTCTTTCCACTTCTCTTCACATATTCATTTATTCTCTTCTCTTTTCCTCTCTTTCTTTCCGTTCAGTGGCGTAGCGCAGTAAAATATTGGGGGCCCGCGCCCAGTGGAAAAAATAAAAAATAGACATCGAGATGATCCCAGAGTGGGACGGACACACAATAGTTAGCGACCCCCCCCCCTCCACTTGTAAAATGAATTAACTTTAACAATTTATTTCCATTTGCTGTCATCGATTTAGGCTATAGCTATATCAGTTTAGTAGTTTGTCGAAACTAAATCAGGGTGGTCTGAATCTCTGATAAATAATTACATATAATACACATATATTTTAAAAAAATACTGTTTGGGGAAATTGTTTAAAGAATAGTAAACACTCGTTCTTTGGACTTAGAGGTGGATGCACCTTCAGCCAAAAAGTCATCCTCTGCCTATGCCAGGCCAAGATTGAACGTAAAAACAGTTCGCATTACGCTTCCAATACTAATAGTGAGTTATATACTCAAGCAAACTTAACATTTCAGTTGAACTGTACATCTAAATTGTCGATGGTGACCTAACATCAAAAGGTCAATTGCAATCTGCTGCGAAGAAATAGCAGCGGACTCAAGTCTTGAGAGATAGAAAATTAAGCAGCGACTGGATTTTATTCACTGGAAATTTGTCACTCAATGAAATGCCGATTGGAATGATTGGAGCACTTTGAGCACTGTATGCGTGGTGGAATTGGGGCTACTGGACCTAAGGGCAAAGGGAAAATTGCCCCTGGGCTCAACATCCCGAGTTTGTGGGTCCCTTTGAAGTAAAATATAAGGGTTGTGATCGTTGTGGGAAATTTATCTCAGATGTTATTTCACTCTCATACTGGGGCCCCCTTGAGAATATTTGGTGGGAAGTTACATTTTAAATATCAAGTAATATTACTGGTAATAAAAATGTCATTAATTATCAAGTTTGTTTCTTTACGTATTGTGTAACAATAAGGCATCGACCAGTTGAACAACTGAATCTTTCTACTTTGTTCACAACTGTACTACACTACACTACTATTACGAAAACCACGTAGCTATAAAAGCATGAGATGAGAGAAGTTTCCTATCGATTGGCATCTATGAGCAAGTAACTTGATTCTGAATTTCGGAGGAGACCCATAATGCCAAGTTTCCCGGGCTTCTCTGGCTGAGACAACACACCACTACTTATTATCGCAAACGTATTTCTAATTATAATTTAGTTTAGTGTAGTACAATTAATATAATAAGCTGTACTTATCTTTTTAATTAACAATAAAAATAACCAGGCTTCTGCCAATTTATAGGCAGGGGCAATCGATCACACCTCCCGAAGCTTATATATACAGCAGCTCGTCATGCACTATATTCCTGCGCGCAAGATTCCTGCGTAGCTGCCATTCCAACAACCAATAAGATTCCTCAGAAGCCACGCAGTTTTTTTCACATCGTTCTTACAGCGGACATAGAATAGTCATCATTAGTCGCAATTGACCAAAAGTCGCGAAAAAAGCGACGTGGAAGAAAACAAGCCAAAATTTATATTATTTCTAGATTCCAAATGAGAATGATCCTGACATGCGAATTGGGTATCGAGACAAGACCAAAAACGAAATACACCAAGGCTCATCTTGTCTCGTCCAGGTATCGGCCCTATGCGTTTTCAAAGCGACATTGGACACTCACTGAACTAGGATCATAATGCCTGTTCGACGACGAAAACTGAAAATCCAAAACCAACTCAACTGCAACGGGAGCAATTTGTGGCCGTTCGGTTGATTGCGTGTCGTGATTGTAAGCACCGTTACAAGAGTGACCGCCATATTATTTTTGGTCACCACATGCGGAATCTTGGTCACCGATTGGTGCATATTTGCAGTGGGTTACCGCAAAGCTGCTAACGCTGGTGACACACACGAAGGAATGCTTCTGGTTCAGACGAATGAACTACGAAGGACGTTCTCCAAGTTTGCAAGGACTGCTCTGTATGTATAAGTCTAAACCTATGAACCGGTGACGTCCCATTCCAAAAGCAACAAAGGGAAATCTATGTAGGACCTCCCCGATGATGTGGTGGTTTCGTGGTCACCTTGTAATCAAGAGCTCCCGGGTTCGATACCCGATGGAGGCACATATGGTTCGGATCCCACTTTAAACTGTAGGTCCAGTCCCGATTAGCCTTACTGTGCATAAAGTTGACGCATTATCTACTTTTGACAAGAATGTTAGAATAAAAGATGCATTGTCTATTGTCAAGATTTAAAATAAACAGAGAGTACAAAACAAACAGAAAACAGATGAACGAAAAACCTTTGGTATTTAACACAAGAACGGAAAATGTAGTAACACCATGAATATGGATGCCGGAAAATGTTTAAAATGTGCACGTTGTATGTAAAAGTAACTAAATGATGTAAAACAAGTGCTAAAAACTAACAGCTATATCATTTGTAAAATATGAAAAATTTTACGAGCTTATATCCCACGATTCGCAAAGATAATAAATAACATTGCTTTTGGCATCATACGAAGATATATATTTACACATAAATCCATTCCTGCTAATAATTAATGCAATTTCCAGCTTATGGTAGTAAGGTAACCAATGCTTTCTTTTTTAATATTCGTCTTCTACTACTTGATTGGCACATGTGAAACTACTAACAAGAAGAATATTCCTTCACAGGTATTCTCTTTGTTCTTCATATTCTCGCAACGAATTTCCCCTCACCTTGAACTGTTGCAATTAAGATTCACTCCTTTGCCCCAATAAGAGTACGCCTAACGAAGGCGAGGGTCATGGGAAATTCTACTTCGCGGAAGGAACAAAGTATCCAGCAATGTTATCCGGGGCATGGGACACCTCTCGCACAGAAGGTGGACGTTATTACATTTTAAGTACCGAGGACGTGCAGCTATTGCTCACGACGGGGTGCTAGCAATGTTGCTTCTTTCAAGGACATGTCCTTCCTGTTTGCAAGTGCACGAATGTCTACAATGCACGCCATCCAAGGTCTGATGGCCAATATAGAGATTCCATCAATACGAGGAGCTAGCTTTCTACGACGCCAGGGGTTCCGGTTTGGAATCCCGAACCGGGCTTGGGTGTTCCTTGTGAGTGTGCCTTCATCAATTTCATGATATCATCACCCATCGACATATTCGCGATTACTCAAAAGTGGCAGAAAAGTGAAGTAAACCAATCAATCAACGAGAGGTTAACGACAGCTACAGCTACTTGGGAAATATACTGTCAGCAGTGATATTATGACGTCATGTATTTATTGTCTGCGAAAGCTACAACAGTAAATTTAAAATACCTAACCTAATCACATGTATATTTCTGCTGTAAGATGCGTACGTGAGTAGGGATGTAAGGTGTGACCCTTTCCAAAGATACTCAAATGTCAATCGCCCTTCTGTAGTACACCCTGCAGTACATTTTGCAGACTAGCGAGGTACTGGCGTCTGATGCACGTGGAGCTCCTGTTGTGTTGTCCACGTTTGTGACTGTTCTTTCATTCTTCTAATGTTTATCACCATCCAACTGCAAAAAGTGGCAGAAAAGCGAAGTAAAATAAATTAAATCAATCCATCCATCAAAACATGCGTGAATAGGTTGGGGCAGGCCAGGTTTGGTGCTGTTAGCATATATCTCCAAGTTGGTATAGCTGTCGCTAGCCTCTCGTACCATCAATGGAAGGTCTACTATTGTATTTACGTTACTTCATGCTGCTTGTCTGCCAGTTTTAGCTAATCTCGACGATAAGAATCAATTTCTAGATAAAATTCAAAAAGTGACACTCATGAACACCCATGCCAAGGCATGAACCCAGGAACTTCGGTGTAAAGATCGCCGACCACATAACGCGCTAACACCTAAATGATCGCTTGACTTCATTGATTTGGTGTATTTTACTTCGCTTTTCTGCCACTTTTTGATAATCGCAACGACGAGGATGAATGATGAAATTGACAAAGGGACACTCACAAAACCAGGCATGCCCAGGTCGGGATTCGAACCTGGGACCCCTGCCGTCGTAGCACGCTGTGCCTATCACTCCGCTGCGGGTCAGCTTAAACTTCGTAGCTTCCTTTTATAGTCTATCTCTTTACCCCCTACAACCTGGATCAGTATGGTTACTTGTCCAAGAACTTACTGGTGGCCATCCAGAGTCATTGAAAAGGTAGCGGCGAGATTCTTGATGAGCTTTGGTAGGGATCGAACACGAATTCGCTTAGCCTTGACTGTGCCTTACATAAAAGTGTGAAATAGTCTTTTATTGCTACGGCAAATGTACAAATCCTCGAGTTTATGTAATTGGCAACATACGACGCCGTCGTTTCGCAACATGGCGGCCGAGTGTGACGTAATTGCATTGCTGTTAAAATGGTACATTTATATAATTAATCTCCTGGATAATTGCAGGTATTTTTCCATGGTCACCGTTCTACATTGTATAACGCGGTTTCACTACTGAGTTTACGAAAGAGGTTATGGAATCCGTCTTGTTGTTTTCTACAAACTATACTTTTTTTTATTGTATGTACTTTTATGTCGTCTACAGAATTGTAATGGGACGATTATCATTGAGAAAAATGGTGGGATAATACAGGACTTTGAAGCTACAGACCATAAGCAGAATCTGAGGATGGCTACTGCACATCTTCCACAATTATATCCACATAAGATAAATGTGCCAAAACTGATATATTTCTAGTAAGTAGTAAGTCGTCACTCACCGTTCGAATCAAAATGTTTGTCTTTGAAAAGCTATGTGCATCTACGTACATCTTGTACGTCGCTTTAAATGCTTTCTGTGTTTCTAGAGCAAGAAGTTCGAATATGAAAAACCAGAAATATTTTGTCCATCTGAATAAAATGAGAATTTGAATTACAGCCGTGGGGTCCTCGAGTTATGGCCGGAAGGGTGAAGCGTCTATCTCCGAGCTGACAACCATCTGGGAAGTTAGTCTCTCGTTCAAGTTTCGAGTTCGTCTGCGAAAACAGGTAAATTCTTTCGCGACGATCAAATGATCTAATCGATGGGCGCTTTGCTTCCCGCCTCCAAATTTTGTAGGCAGGGATTTTGGACAGACGGCCACTACAGTCCATTTATATTTCGCAGCAAATTTTCAATAACAAATATATTGAAGTGGAAATATTCTGATTAATTGGAATTTGTAGGTGTCCAAAATATGCTAATGAAAATCAGCACTTACCAAATTAATTTAATGATATTGACCAGAGGAAACAAAAAAATTCAATTAGATCCAGTCATTGTCAAATAATTTAAACCGAATTTTATATTTGTAAACAAGCCTAGGCATAATCGAACCAATACTCTCATAATTTATTAATTATTATACACAGACAGAACAAAATACATGGCCACAGAGGATTATACTGACTGTGAGTCTAGACGCCAGAGCCTCGTTAGTCTGCAATATGAGTCCAGGGCGTATAACGTGGAAGAGAGTTTGACGTTTGGGTGTTTTTTTTTAAACAGTCGCCCCTTACATCACGGTAACCTGAACGAAAAACCGAGATAATGTCACGTCACAACATTGTTGTTCTTAGTCACGGAAGAGCTTATCTGACTAGCTATCACGTTATCAACAAATAGATAGGTTTGCTTCAGACAAGTAAGCTGTTTCCTTGTATCGTTATGGATCAGAATGCGGTCTGACTAATGGATGAATCATGTTCCTGTTGGAACCATCCAATGTAAACATTCGAACACTTTATTGTCATTCCAGGCATTACTTTTCAACCACTTAACCAGTGGGGTGCCCAAGGAAGGTTGGTGGACTTCAAAACTCTCCCCTCTGGCCTAGTTATCCTAAGAAAAAGAACCTCAAAGGCAGGAAAATATGACAAAATCGTGAGCACGCCACTACCCGTAACTTCCCCATGGTAAACGAAAACAATGTAACTAAGATAACATGTTATTTTTAGGTGTGTGTAGTCACCCGGAATATAAAGGGTAAACCTACATCCTGAAATATTCGCTTCCGTGCATGGCGATGAGCGAACTTCAATAGCAAGTTCGGCAGGGATGTATTTCAGGATCTAGCTTTTCCCTTTCCATTGAGGGTGACTGCACCTACATTAATCGTGGTAAATTCAGGTCCGTGTACGGACGAAATACAACATAGAACTAGACACTAACCTCTCATTCTGAATTGTCCCTAGTGACATACAAAGGAGAATTCATCTCAGATACTCACCTGAAATAAAAGAAAATAATATAAGCAACATTTATACAGGAATACATAAGAAGATATATATATATCAAGTTATTGATTTTATAAAATAGCACACTTAATTCAAAGACAAGACGAAGTTTGTTCAAGTTCATTCAGATCAGGACTGGACGGAAACAAAATCTAAAGTGGGATCCGAATAACTGTGCAATATGCCTCAATTTGGGATCGAACTCGTTACCCCTAGATTACAAAGCCGTTGCGTTACCAATATGATATCCGGGAGACTCATAGCGACTGACAATGAAAGCGTAACCACATCATAAAGTTGAAAAGTAAAAAGGATGTTGTGATGGATTGCCTTCAGCGAAGATGACCCATTACAACACACTGTTATACGAGTATATACATACATACATATGTGTGTGTGTGTATGTGTGAGTGTGTGTTTATTATACTTACTCTGTTGATTTCATGAATTACTCAAAATATTGCGCTATATGTTCGTAAATGATCATGCATGTAGTTACAGTAGGGACACACACATTTCTTTCGTTACAGTAAAATATCATTAGTTTTATTCTCACGTACAAAAAGGTGGCGGGTCGGCGTACCATTGCGTATCGCCAGAAGAATAACACTGGTCCTACTGTTAATACTAAATGTCATTCCGATAATTTCGATATACAAAATCATCTTGCTTAGAAGTTCAATTTTCTTTGGATTCCAGAATATTATGTCTGGACTCAAAAGTTCTGTTTATGGTATTGTCGCGGAACAAACAACAACCCTAACCCAATGAAATTTCCTTCTCGGTAAAACACCATCTCGTCTCGAGGACGTTTCAGCAAGTGACGTCACAATCTCGACGCACGAATCTCAAAGTTAACGAGGTCGTCCCTCAATTAAGGGAGCTTACTTTACACGACGCCCGCAAAAGATGCCACATTGTCGTCGGTTCCTTGTGAGTTTGGGGTGAAAGCTTCGTTTCACCCAGAAACGGTGTCGCTCCCACAGCGATGGGAATCGGAAGAAAATAACATTCAACCCCGAACAACAATGGGTTTCGAATCCTTCGTTCCCTTGTCTCCCTGTTTCTCCCCGGCTTCTCGAAAGTGGACGTAATTATACGCTCCTCTTCCATGTCGGGATGTGCAGTGCTCCACATTAGGTGAATGACATTGAGGTCGTTTTGTGAGAAATTGCCTGCAAAGCACCGGGGAGATGTGTTTGTTGCCAGCTTGTTTCCCCAGCCTTGTGTGAAAGTATCTGTTGATTCACTTCCTCTCTGTGCAGCGACATCGCGGTTCTGCAACAATGCGGTTCGTGTAACCTTTTGGACAATTACTTTCAATTGTTTACAAGTAACACAATGGCCGCTTATGTATATATAGGATACATGAGTCGATTAACACTTTCAACCGATGCCGATACCAATACAAATGCTTGAAATTTGTAACGATCCAATTATAAACAAATTTAAATATTATATCAGAATATACACACAATATTGTTACAAAATCAATGGAGAGTCCGCGAAAGTGCCATGCGGCATTTTTGCGAATCCCGCGAACGATCAAAAAGCCAGAAAATTATCGGCCGGTATCTGTAAACAAAATCCAATCGAAACTTTCCGATACCAATACATCAGCATCAGTATTGCCTCAATCCTAATAAACAGAGGAATGAGGAATGCATAAGACGGGATTTTCAGATATTTTCTGCGGTAAGTAATGTTTATATGCGATTTTCTCTCGCCTCCTTCCCTTTCTATGTAGCTCTCTCTCTCTCTCTCTCTCTCTCTCTCTCTCTCTCTCTCTCTCTCTCTATATATATATATATATATATATATATATATATATATATATATATATATACACGTATATATCTCTGTTTCTCGGTCTATCTGCCTCTCCGTGTAACTTTCTAGCATTTTTCTCTGCTTCTAGCCTTCTCTATGCTTCTCTGACATCTTCTCCCTGTCTCTCATCCCTTCCCATTTGCCCTCTCTTTAGCGCAGGGTCGGTTGATTGGTTGATTTGCTTTATTTTACTTAACTTTTTGTGCCACTTTTGGCTAATTTGCGAAGATGGGGATGAGTGATGATATGATGAAATTTATGAATGGACACTCACAAACATCCATGCCCAGGTGAGGATTCGAACCCGGGACCCCTGGCGTCGTAGCGCGATGTGCTAA
Source organism: Lepisma saccharinum (assembly GCF_977018435.1). Taxonomy (NCBI): domain Eukaryota; kingdom Metazoa; phylum Arthropoda; class Insecta; order Zygentoma; family Lepismatidae; genus Lepisma; species Lepisma saccharinum. Next base: position 106,389,791 of record NC_139232.1, read on the forward strand.
CCACTCCGCCACGGGATAGGGTGTCTGTCTGTCACACGGGAGACCGGGTGTGGGTGATCTATGGTTAGAATTTACCGCCTTGTCCCTACTGAGGTTTACCCAGCCTTAAATAAATGAGTACCTGGAGAGGATGTTAGAGGCGGCTGGAGCGTAGTGCTGATCACATCACCTAGCCGAGAGCGAGAATGTGTGGGGCCCTACCTCCTCGTGCCCAGCGTATACCTTCGTGGCATGGGCAATGTGCACGGGGAACTTTGCCTACCCCTTTATATCGCGCCCCAACGTCCCTTCCGTCTCAGTAAGTGTTTTCTTTTTCTCAGTTTTCGCCCTCTCTCTTGCTTCTCTACCTTGCACAACTTTATCTCTCTCTCTCTCTCTCTTTTCTCTCTGTGTAAACTCTCTCCTTCTCAACGTATGTTTCTCACCCTCTCTCTCTTACCACCGCATTCTCGCATCTATATGTAATTTTCTCTCTTTCTTACTAAACCTCTGCAACCATGACCAATGGAGCCAACTGGTACTGTGGGGCTTGAGCCCGCTCGAGCGTCTTATTATATTTTACGCGTATTTTAGAAATAAAGCTTGAGAAAACAAAATGTTTCATCATTATACACCTAGAGAATTCTCACAACTTAATTACTTTCACTTTGTGATTTCAAAATACCATTAAAAATTTGTTACATCCCCAATTTGATACTTTTCAGTGTAGGCACTAAAAACTTTCAAAATGGGTACGCAAAAAGCACCGAAAGATACAAAATGGGCACTAAACATCGACTGATATTACGTCATTTTCGCGGATTAGGCACTCACAAAACAGTTATCGTCGTCATAGGCACATGTGATTAAAATACAAACAACGAGCCACTATATTTTTTTTGTTTTGGGCAAAATCTCAACCTACCTATGACATGTATCATTGCATAAAATTATATATATATATATATAATATTGTCTCTTCCAGTTTCTCGTCCTCTTTCTCTTCTTTCTCCCTCTACTCTCTCTGCATCGTACATCTCTAGTTTTTCCCTTTCTCCCTCTGTATGCGTGCGTGTGTCCATCACGAGCTCAAGGCAAGAGAACCGCTTTTCAACCCAGATCACTTTGAAAGGTAAAAGTAGATTTCTCTTGCAATGATGGCTAAACCTGTACGCTTACAATACGCTGGTGGATTTTTCTTCTGTAGCCAGATATCAAGTTTATCTTACGTAAGGAAACTGATTGGCCTGAGTCAATTTAGAGCTATTTCTAGGTCTTTAAGAGCGTACTGCAGTTTAATGTCAATTAGCACTTACATAAAGTTGTTAAGGGGCAGCAGATCCCTGCGTGGTTGAGAATGCCTTGGATATTTTCTGGTAAAAGTTCTGATGTCTTCTATCCATTATCAATGGTGAGGACGATACTGCATCCCAAACGGCCAAGAACGCTGAAGGGTCGACTCAAGATCTCGACGCTGAAAGTTCCTGGTTCGAGTCCCGACCTAAACGTGAACGTTCGTTTTGGATAGGTGATTCATCAATTCCAATCCAAAGAGGCAAAAAGTGACAAAGATTGGAAGAGACGAAGGCTCGGAAATGAAATTTTATCACAGGCTCTACTACGCCAGCGATCCAGGGTTCGAATCCCGGACTGGACATGGGTGTTCTAAGTGTGTGTTGCTTCATCAATTTCATCATATCATCACTCATCCTCGTCGTCGCTAAATCGGAGATGAAAGTACGGAACTATGCGGCGTTTGAAGTGGAAAATGTTAGCTGTTAGGGGATGTTTGGTGGATCATTGGGGTTAGTTCGAGGGATTCTACTATGGTTTAGCATGATGACAATGAGACAGCCGGGGGTATATTTTGCGAAAATTTTGCTAGCTAGGGGGATGCCACCCCCCTCCCTTCCGCATCCTCTCTCATTTCCGAGCACTGGATCCATGACAAAAAAGCTCCTTTGCAACACAACACCATGGAGATATACTTACACTTTTCCATATTGGAGTTCGGGCTAAGCATTCTAAAGATACTCCAAAAGACACCAATTCCTCATCCGCTATAAGAACTTATGAGAAATATACAGTAGTTCCTTTTTCTATGTGATAGTTCTGGTGTTGTGTGGCTCATGAAAATATTGTAAATTCAATAGCATCCACGTTGAGTGATATCGCCAGTACAATATTCCTACGCGCAAGGTTCCTCCATATAATCGCTGCTATCGTATTAACCAATAGGATCTCTCGCAAGTCACGTGTATTAGTTTATATTGACATACAGTAGTTCTTATAGTGGACAGAGAATTGGTATATATTTGATTGATTGATTTGGTTATTTTAGAAGACTTTTCTGCCATTTTTGGCTAATCGCGACGATGCCGATGAGTGGTGACGGGACACTCACAAAGAACACCCGTGTTCAGGCCGGGATTCGAACCCAGGTCCTCTGCTGTCGTAGCGCGCTGTGCTATAACTACTCCGCCGCAGATGTAGGCAATGAGTATATGCGAACGAGCACATACAATAAGACGGATCTTGATACAAGGTCAAATTGCCTTTGTATCATTCATTATTCCACTGTACAGCACGTGTAAATTTACACGTCCCTCCCAACTCCTTGGTTGTAAGAAAACCTTGTTAGCACACAGGACCTGTCGCCGTCTCGGCTGATTGGCACCTGCTCGCCTCGACGTGCTTATATCGTACGTTGTTCCCTGCCTTACGACATCGTGACGCGTGTATCGATGTTTGCTGGAACTTCCAGTTCTCTCCAGTTACGTGACGATTCTTCACATATTACTGTTCAAAATGAACTAAAATGGATTGCTAATTGCCAAGGATGATTGAGGCATCTTGTGTAACTCCAGCTGGCATGACGTGTCTCGTACGCGGTGCTGTGGACCTCAAATATTCAGGGTGGCTAGCTACTCTAGAACCATGATAAAATTCAAGTATAATTCCCGATTTTCAAGGCGAACTTTCCAAAAATTCAACGCCACAAACACATATATTTAAAATATATAATTTAAGGTGCAGACTTTACATTTGCCATTTCACATACTCAGTTTCAAAATACATCTACAAACACAAGTCACAAACGTTACGGGATAAATTAATTTATAAGAAAATTGTTAATTGTATAAGAATTTCAAACTCAAATTTACCTAATCAACTTCAAGATATCTTAGTTTTCAATCATTTTCAGTTGGTTAGATAGATTGTTCTGCACAGGACACTAACAAAGTCCATTTTCCATGTAGTTTTCTGTTCTTTTTCTTCCTCCATAAAAATAATGGCTGAACTGTGAAAACTTGCTTCAGGCCGTTAATAAATAGGTATAAACTCAATGGGACTTGCAATAATAAAAGGTGCAATTTTTCACGTCTACGGAGAAAAATTCACGCAGAATTCCCGGAATTCAACGAATTCCCGGTGGATAGTCACCTTGTTATTGAGAGGAAGAATAATCCACTTTTTGGCTGATTGCGACGATGAGGATGCATCATGATGAAAGACGCAGAAGTGGATACCCACGCCTAGGTCTACACTCTGTGGCCTCCCCGATGGTGTAGTGGTAAAATCGTCGCCTTGTGATCAACTGGTCACGGGTTCGATACTCGGTGGAGGCACACTGCACAGTTCAAACTGTAGGTCCAATCCGGATTAGCCTATCTGTGCATAACTACAACAACCTGTGGCGCAACAGACCGTGTGTGCCAGGGCCTATCTACCGACAGGTGGGAGATCGTCCAACCAGTTACGGGGTGAAGTGTGGTCAGCACGACGAACCCCAAGTCGTTATTGCTGGTTTCTTGCAGGTTCGCAAGCGAAGCCGTTTTTTGAAATTTTGTCTCCTGTCGAAACACCGCTATGATATTCCAAATTTTGAAAATGTATATCTGCTCATATATGTTGTCTAGATATTCTCAATAGTTTAATAGGCTTACGTAGCTACGAAACTATTGGGATATCTAGACAACAGGGAGAGCAAACTACACGAAGATGTACGTGAATACTTTAGAAGGAATTCTAGCAGACGCCATATTACAGATTTTGGAATACCGTAGCGGTTTTTCTAAATGAGAAGAAATTTCGAAAGGGGCTTCGGAGACTTGTCGATTACTAATTGTTATAGGCCGCCAATTGTGCTGTGAGTGGTACGAATAGATTGATTGAATTGGTGTTTTAAGTCCACTTTATGCACAGTAAGGCTAATCGGGACTGGACCTACAGTATAAAGTGGGATCCGAAGCACTATGTGCCTCCACCGGGAATCGAACCCTTAGAGAGGGTAATAAAGAAAGTGTGATATATATGTACACAGGAGAGAGAGAGAGAGAGAGAGAGAGAGAGAGAGAGAGAGAGAGAGAGAGATTGAAGCAGAAGGGAGAAGAGAAAGGAAGAAAGAGAGACTCAGAGAGAGAGAGAGAGAGAGAGAGAGAGAGAGAGAGACAGACAGACAGAGAAGCAGAGAAAGTAGAAACATACAGGTAGAGAGAGACAGAGTAAAGAAGAGAAAAGAGAGAGAGAAATAAGAAAATTTACGCGGGCACAGTGAGACAGATATTTTGAATGTTATTTAGCTTCGCTTATTTTCCACATTTGACTAATCGTGACGATCAGGATGAATGATGATACGAGATGATGAAATTTATGAAGGGACACTCATAATGAACACCTATGTCGGGATTCGAACACGGAACACTTTGCATCGTAGCCCGCTGTGCTAATCAACTACTCTGCCACGGAGGTCGGCGAGAGAGAGAGAGAGAGAGAAGAACAGGCCGAGAGAGAAAAGAAGAGAACGAGACAAAAGATCTGCCTACAGCATGGAAATGCAAAGCCAATGCTGCAAGACGTACGATGAATCGATATCTCGCTCTCGAAGTTTTTTCAGTATCGACTGATCATGAGTTTTGACCCTTCATCTACATTCATTGCAGCAGTTTATGGCCTTAAGTGACAGAAAAGCAACATAAAATAAGAAAAATACGCGTGCTTTGAATCGGTTACGCAAATCACTTGTCTCCTGTAAGGTATGAGTGTCCCGTAACAGCCCGAAGGTCCTTGTGAATGGAAAGAGCCGTTGACGGCAACTAATAGATTAACGGTGCCAATGTTCCGCCACTTGGCGCTGCCTTCAACCGTGGAAGGAAAGAACGTGTCAATGGTTGTTCTGCGTTCTCCGTGAATATTAGAACTGCTCACGCAAATTAACAGGCGCCTGGATCGGGTGTTGATAGCTGGAACAGTGTTGCCATAAGCAGAAAGTACATAATTTCCTTTTTCCGTCCAAATTTTTCTTTTTGAAGATGCAAAATTTCCCGTTCTCATCTAAATTTCCCTTTTAAAGGAGGAAAATTTCCCTTTTTCGTCCAAATTTTCCCTTTCAAAAATGCTAAATCGTCCCACACAACTGTATTATTGATCGTAGTCGTTAAATTACAGCTACTAATTCCATTAATTCATAGGAATATCAGAATTTATTGAATGAATGAAAATATGGAGGAGTAGTAAAGATAATTGATAGAAAATTCTATATTTTGCGAAACATACACGAAATGGGAAAATTTCAATTTTTCTTAAGGCGAAATTTGTAATATTTAATTATATTTCGGATATAAATAATGTAACGAAAGAAAGGAACATTTTCACTAATATGTCAGCGGGACTTCAAATATTTCGAGGCTTCAGAGCTTCGTTAGGCTACCAAATACAGTCCAGAGTGTATTGCGTAGAAGAGAGGTTGATATTTTGGCGTCGTCGGACTCCGTGACGGTGTGTTTAGCACAGAGCGTCACCCACGTCGCCAGGGGGCCCTGTGTTCGAATCCCGGCTTCGCATGGGTGTTCTTTGTGAGTGTTCATTCATTAATTCCATCACCATCATCGTCGCTATTAGCCAAGGGTGGCACAAAAGTGACGCTAAATAACAAAAATTAAATCAAATCAAGTTATTTGTGTGTCTTTAGAACTCGTAATCCCCTACACCACCCTCATAAAGTCCAGATTGATTGATTTGCTTGGTTTATTTTACTTCGCTTTTCTGTCACTTTTGGCAAATTGCGAAGATGGGGATGAGTGATGATGATATGAAGAAATTGATGAATAGACATTCACAAACATCCATGCCCAAGCCCGGATTCGAACCCGGGACGCGTATTTACAAACCCTATAGTACTGTAGAACCTCCAGCGATACTTGGCTACTGATTGGCTGCCATTCCGGAAGTTGACGCAGCGTTCCTTCAAGTTAACGCTAGATGGCAGGGTTCAAATTAACAGTGTAGATTTCAGATATCCATCCCAACTAGATAAGAAACCCATTTACACTAAGGTTCATTTTTTAGCAAAATTATTTAAATTAATGTTTTAGAAGACAGAAATCAGAACTCTTCTTGAAGTGAATGATTTTTCTATTTAAAGCCACATTAGTGCAAACATTGTAACTACCAATGACTATTGAAAAAAGTATGTATATCCAACGTATAACATTTTAAACATTATATTTTATTATATAAACGTATATGTCTTAACATAATTTCGACAATCTGATTACAAACTTTATTACTATATAATCACAAGGCTTATTTTTCCATACGTTTGCTGTAAATGAAGAAGCAAGGAACATTGGACACGGAACATAAACACTTCCGGTGCACACAGCCAATAAGAAAGCGTTATATACCTCTGGTTCTGCAGCACTATAGGGTTTGTAAATACCCTATAGCGTCGTAGAGCGATGTGCTAACCACTCCACCACGGAGACCGGCTCTCAAGTCCGTAACACCGTATTCGGTGTTATTATACGACCAGTTTTTACAGTGTACCTGGCAGTAGAAAGCTGAACCAAAGGAAATCTGCCGCTGCTTTTACGGGTTATTTAGCGTTAGTATTTTCTTTCACCATCGGTTACTCGCGACAATGAGAATGAATGGCGATCATGTGGACAGAAGGACCACAATAAAACACAAATGCAACGACTTCCGTGGCGGAGTTGTTATCACAGCGCGCTACGACGCGAGGGGTCCCGGGTTCGAATCTCGGTCTGGGCATGTGTGTTCTTTGTGAGTGTCCCTTCCATCAATTTCATAGTATTCGTACCATCACTCATCCTGATGTTCACCATTAGCTAAAAGTGGAAGAGAAGCGAAGTAAAATAAGCCAAATCAATAAATCAACAACAATAAGAAACACCCGCGCCCAACATGCTTTCCGCCGCATTCTTTCCTTATCAAAGCAGTCGTTCATGCGAGCCGTTAATTGCTTGTTTAGCGAACGCTTTTACTACCAGGCAGCTGCCGTATCGCAATGCCTCAATCAGCAGCACGCGCCCTTGAGAATGAGAACAATTGAATTGGGAATGATTATTTTGTGAGAAGCTCCAATAGAGGGGAGCGGTGGGATCCCAGCAGGAGTAGCCAACTCCGTGAATAATGCAGTGGATTTGGATGGAGGCAAGACCTGGCCACACTGTTGCAAGTTACCGTAAAATGTACAATGGATGATGAAAGAATAACCAATCCTTGCCCTTGTAGGAATCTGAAAAACTTAAATCGGCCAATCAACGCGCTCGACCACCTCTAACACCATAGCCATTGCCGACGTAAGGGTGGGATTTAACGGGCCTCGTTGATTTAGTAAGCATTTTGTTCTAATTGTGTAATCAAATAAACAAAATCTCAAAATTGGTCAAAACACCATTGCTTAAAAACTTTTGAAAGTTATATTAATATCGCTCACACACACAAATAGGTTTTCAAAAACCTAAGCCTAACTCTAATATAGTTAAATAAAAAAAACAATAATGGTATGGTTAATTCAATAAATGTAAGCCTATATCAAGCTAATATTTACATCCAACTTTTTTAGAGAGAAAATTTTATTAGTTATAATTTCAAATTATTTACTAATAATAAAAAATAGTAACAAATAAAATATAACTGCTGTAATAAAACTGTACCACCTTGCGTTGCAGTAAGTTAAACCCAACAGTAGCGTTCTGTGAGTGGGCAATGGTTCAAGGAACATGCGTCATACACCATACGCGCTAAGCTCTTCCGAAAAGTAAGTGATGCGCGGAAGATTGAATCATTGTGCTATGTAGACACCCACAACAGAAACATGTCACAGCATTTCTTCGTACCAGACCGAAGGGAAATAGAAGGTATGCTGACAACTTACAAGAACAACGGAAATCCCATCAAGCTTCCCCTTCCCGCTTCAAAAGGACCGCCGGCAGAATATTTGATGCACGCGTTGAGATTTCTGAAAGTACACCTACAACTCTACACTCGGCATCGACTAGCCCGTATACTTCGGTCCAACTCACATTTTGCCTATGACGTTTATTTAAGATTTGTTATTTAGTGTCGTTTTTGTGCAACTTTTGGCTAATCGCGAAAACGAGGATGAATGATGGAATTGACGAAGGGACACTCGCAAAGAATGCACATGCCGGAATTCGAACCCTTGACCCCTGGCGTCGTAGCGTACTGTGCTAACTATTAGGCCACGGAGGTCGCCTATGGAGTTGATGGTATGGATGGGCTCACGATATAACGATGGAATCCATTTTTTGTAAATTAACAGGCACACTACAGAGTGTCCCACAAAGGGGTTTACACTATTTGAATGTTAATAACAGAGAAAGTATTACAGATAGCCTCATGGAACTTGTTGTATTCGTAATTGACAAGATGGCTGGGAACCTTTCCGTTGAGCAACGGAAGTGGATTTTAAAGTGTTTTTGGAAATGTGAGAACATGAAAGAAGTGCAGACGATGGCGGGCAGAATTTGATAACAATTACGAAATTACGCGACAAGTTTGAGAGGGAAGGAACTGTGTGTGATCTGGGACGGTGGCAGGAAGAAATCAGTATCGGACGAAAGAGGGATGGAAGCAGATCCCCCAAGAAGTCCATACATCAAATTCTGCACGTCATCGTTCCCAGCCATCTTGTCAATTACTTGTCACTACTGGCAACTGAACTAAAATTTAAAGAAAAACAAATGAATGGCAACAAACACTAATCATGACAGATCCAGATACAACAAGTTCCATCAGGTTAGCCTATCTGTAATACTTTCTCTGTTAATAACATTCAAATAGTGTAAACTCCTTTATGGGACACTCTGTATAAAATTTTAACGGTAGAACATTGTAAAATTTACAGGAACACTAAACAGTGTTTACGAATGACTACATTACATGACCAAAATCAGGGTGGCCACTCTAGAACCATGATAAAATTCACGTATAATTCCCTGTTTTCACGTCGAACTTTCCAAAAATTCAAGAGTACAAGCACATGTTTTCTCTGCTTCAACCTTACGTATTATCACCTCTCACCACACACACACACACACACACACACACACACACACACACACACACACACACATATATATATATAGATATATATATATATATATATATATACATACATACATATATAACAATATAAAGGGCCTGTGTGATTCAAATTTATCCAAAACTTCTAATTCAATTCAATTAAACGGTATCTTGTACATTTAAAATATTTAATTTAAGGTGCGAAGTTTACATTTAACATTTCATATACTCAGACTCGAAAAACATGTACAAACACAAGTCACAAATTTTACGGCATATACTAATCTACGAGAAATTGTTAATTGTATAATAATTTCAAACTCAAATGTAACTAATCAACTTCAAGATATCTTATCTTGCAATAATATTCCGTTTGTCAGATAGATCGTTCTGCAAGTGGCACTAACGAAGTAAACTAAGGGAATGAGAGAATTCTGTTTTATTTTCCACGTAGCTTCCTTTTCCTTCTCAAAAAAATTAAAAACTAAACTGTGAAAGACTTGCCTCAGGACATTTATAAAGATTGAATGGGATTTGGATTAATAAAAGCTGCAATTTTTCACGTCTACGGAGAAAAATTCAAGCAGAATTCACTCATAATTCCCGGAGCCAATAATTCACGCAGAATTCCCGGAATTCAAGGAATTCCTGTTGAGTAGCCATCCTGAAAATTGGAAAGCTTATATACACACTAAGAACTGACTATAAATAAATAATTTTTCAGGATTATTGGATTCCCATACTTGGTACATAGGCTATATAGTGTAAAAACTTCCGCCAAACAAGGAGTGGGAAATTTAATGTACGTCTAATACAATAAAATTACATACATGTAATAAAAACATAATTAATTAATGCCCGGAAATGAAATAGGTATATGTCTTGTTCTCGGAGCTCCTACACTTAAGGAAAGCCGGTTTTGTACAAAGAAGATTTATTTCAACATTTATCGGTGTAAAGCACAAGATTTTGTGCTTCGTTCGACACTTTACAGAGACTTCACATCAAAGCGCCAAACCGCATTGAAAGTTATGCATATGTATGAACTGCATATGTGAAGGAAATGCATGGGGAGGTCTCGTTAATCTTGTTTACTTTGGGAACACTTCCTCGTAGGTCATACGTATAAATGTAGAACACATACAGTTTCATGCCAATATTTAATTCATTTCTTGCAACACCATTTCTTACAATATTTATATCAAGAACAATATAGTTTCTAGATCCAATTATAGTGTAAACAATTATTCAAATATTAATTAATTACTTTTTTCTCCAAATTCACAATTTTATGCTGAAATATGTGGATATTAATTAGATATGCGGATATCCATTTTCAGATATTCATACGATTAACTAATACTATATCGATATTCTAATTATCTTACCTCGCTTTCCTAACTGTTGGGTTAATAGTGAAGAGGATGAATAACGAATTGATGACATAGAGGTTGAGACGAACTCAATGACATGTTCATGCTTTACCCAGGAACCGAACTAGGCTTGGAGACAGTAACTACTCCGTCACAGAGAGAGGTCGGTGTAATGGCAATATTATTGACGCATAGGTTCTCAGTACAGTTCTTCCATATTGGAATGTATATAGATTCAAGAAACAATAGCTTAGAGGAGTGGTTCCCAAAGTGTGCGCCACGGCTAGTTTACGGGGGCGCCGCGAAATGTTCCAACATTTACACCGAAATGATATGATTGTTCCAAATATGTGCTTATTTACTTTTTACACAAAATGTTTCTGAATTTCAAATATGTGTTTATTTTCTAACTTCAGGTAAGCAAACTTAACCTTACTAACTGAGGTTGCAAGTGTTAGATAGGGCTACATTCTGACTAGAACGCCGTGAAACTAAAACGTTTGGGAACCCCTGGCTTAGGGTCAGGTATCACTCTAAAAATAAAAGGAAGTTCTGTCTGTGTTTAACTTTTTAACCTCGACAACTATTTAAGAAAATTGTCAATATTTTCTTTCAAGCGCTTTTATGAGATAGAGAGAGTACTGTGCAATTACATAACAAGCATGTTTGAGCATGCTTGACTGAATTTGAAAAGCTAATCGGGCCTGGATCTACAGTTTAAAGTGAAATCCGGACCACCCCTTGATTGCAACGCGTAGAAGTTACCACTACGCCATCGGGGAGGCCAAGAAGCAGCAGAAGCACCAGACAATGGTTGATATCTAATTAACTAATTAATCAACAAGAAAGTTAAATAATTAAAATGTCCCCATCTAACATTGCACAATGGTCTTCCACCTCCTCGACCGTGTTCGCATCTTTTCTCCAGCCCAGTGACGTCACAGAGGATTCTGCACTCCGGTCACCTTCTCCAGGAGATCCACCTGGCGATGGGACAGCCTCTGGCGGTGCTTCCGAGCCGACTCGATTCTGCAACTTCCATTTTTCCACGCGCTTAATAAGACAATTGACGACCGCGGCTCTTTTCACATGTTCCCGAATCGTGGCAACAGCGCCTGTGTGGGTCAACATCCTGCTCCAAGACGGCAATGACTTTTGTCTTATGCCGAAATCATCGGATGAAGCTCGTCTCACTGGGAGCTAGGGTACTCGGTGCGTGTTGGTTACCTAGGCTTCTCTTCTGGCTAATGGCAGTTCTAAAATGCTAAATTTGTCTCCGGGCGAGAGTAAGATTCATAAAATCAGGAATAGCATGGGCGTCAGGAAGGGGGGAAACAAGTCCGTCGACCCCCTTCCCTGGGAGCTGGCATAGTTCATTTCAAGTTACAAAATAGCTTGTTGGGTAGCTGGCATAGTTCATTTCAAGTAACAAAATACCTTGCTATTTTATACTTAATAACAGAAATTACGTTCAAAAAACCTAAGTAAAAAAATCGCTACATCGAAAGAATCTAGTGTAAAATACAGCAATTAGATTATCTCCTACCAATCTACCATATAATCAAAAGAACAGATAATATTTCCAGACATTCCAACAAGTAACAATTTTTTGATTTAAATATCCCCCTAACTTTTAAGGCATTTTCTTGAACGAGTAATGTTAATAAAGTTAATAACAAAATAGAATAGCTATGTATTTCATTATACTAAATCGATGAAATGTAAAAAGATAAAAACAGTTGTGTTGGATATTCATAAAAGTTTACCCACGGATATAATTTGTAACCTTCTTCCTAGAGATAGCGTCGTCGCCTTGTAATCAAGGGGTCCCGGGTTCTGCAACAAGTAGGCGGCTAGCCCGTTGCCAAGACACACGACACACCGGCTCGGTCCCCTCGACAGACAAAGACCGGGCGTCGCTGCCTACCAAATATCTTTCTGTTATAAATATATAAATGCCACGACTACGCTCAGTTCCTGCGGGGCATGGGACCCCGCATCCCAAAGATCGGGTAAGGGTCTGTTTCAAGATAATAATATAATCAAAAGTTAAATTTACACTTACATAACCAAGACTTCAAATTATATTAGCCCTTTCTCATGCTTGAACTCCACCGCAATCGCACCCGCATCCCACTGACCAGTGAGGATACGCATAAGATTCGCGATTGAAATCAGCATAATCAATTCTGGCGTCCTTTGGATTGATAAGGCCTCCGCCTCACTGACCAGTAACGGCGGGACACCTCTCCAACCAAAAGGAAGTCAGTTAATTTATACTTATTAGGCAAACTTACTACAAAGAAATACCAAATAACGATTATAAATTTATTTACTAATCCATATATACGTTAGGATAAAAGAAAGTATACAATCTTCAGATCGAGAGAAAATTACAATGCCAAAATTTAATTTCTGTTCAAATAACTTCCGAAAAACATAGACTGAAACTTGATTTCACATAAAATACAATCCAGAGAGCTCTCTCTTATATAGATATATATATATCGTCCATATCCCAGCTTAACTTGGTTTCAATAAACAGGTGACAAATTAACAGTAATGATCGACAATTTCCATTAACCAAAACCAAAAGAAAATTACATAAACTTCTTTCCGTAAATATCTATTTGTGCTTCTGTCATATTTTCACTTCAGTATTATGTTCTTTAGAACTCTCGAGGTATACTACCCTCTTCGGGGCCAACCTCCAATAACATTCATAACTAAAGATAAGGGGAGCCTGTCTCTACCCAATTACCAAAGCCATCTCTCGGCCACAAACTACAAATGTTCGCTTGGAATTCCATAACATAACAGGGGACACTGTCTACCCTCTTTGGCTACTTACATTGCAAAAGCAAAACAATAGACTTTTACATAAAACGAATTTCTATAAAAACATTTACTCGACCGGTCACCTATTATAACTGTTTCAAAATTATATCTAACATAAAACCAAAATAAGAAAACCCATTAAACGTTCCGGATACTCAGACTTTAGAAACGGACGTAAAACTATATAAGTTATTAGATTTAAGAGACATCCTCTGACCAGAGGTATGCTCTCGGATTTAAGTATCAAAGAAACAAATTTATTTAAATGAACCTCCTGACCAGGAGAATTCAGAATGATTTAGAATAAAAATTAACTCGACGAGAAGGATGTATATCTTGAATTTATATCGGAGTCACACTGACCAGTGCCAACTTCGATAGAATTTATGAAACAAAATTTTAAATTATTAAGATTAATTATGTATGAATCAAATTATTTACAAGCCTGCCAAAATCCCCTTTAAGGATCATGCTGACCAGCACAAATCCAGAAAGGTGGCTTACGGAAAACTCAGGACATTGTAGAAGGGAGAGCTGACCAGCCACTCCCCTCACAATGCCTGTGTTCTCCCAGCCCTGGACCTCGACAAGCGATTTAATCACCTAACGATTCCGGAATCTACTGCTATACTGAATTTTCTGCCAGCGAGAACGCTGATATTTATACTTGCGAGATTGCGCAATCCTATTTCTCAACAAAAGATTTCGACAAACTGAAAAGTTATTTTTAGCATCTAACAATTACCCTTTCCAAAAGACATATCCAGAAAGACAATGCAAGCTAAACTTATTTACAAACCCACGCAGCGCCGAACGAAAAGAACTCATTGTTGTTAAGGAAGAAAAACAACGCAAGCTTCTACTTGCTTTGCGTTCTTTCTCGTTGGGCCGAAACTGCGTTACAATGTTAACAAAGATAAAAGATAAAAATGTACATTCAAAAGATTAAAACTCCAAATGAATTTATACGAGGGCTATTAAATATTAAAAAGATTTGCCAAAAATTTTTCAATCGTTACAATATGCCCCTTTCTTTTTTTGGGAGAATTTTTCTCAAAAGAAAAAAAATTTAAATTCCTTCCTTTTGGAGAAAAATTCTCAAATGAAAATTCAATTAGCTAACGATTGCCTTTAACTTACTTACTAATCTACACGCTATGACAATACTAATTTACATACACACACATATATATATATATATATATATATATATATACACTCAAACAAATACCTCAGACTTTAAGAAAAGCCATGTCCTTTTTTTACCAAGATGGCTTTTCCTTTTAACCGAAAAAAGTTCGCACAAGTGGTCTTTGTTATCCCTCGGCGCTCAAGTTCTTTCATTAATTTTTCGACTGACATTTCCCCATCTTCAAGTAGGTCGCGGTCCACCTGTATCACTTCCTCATCCTCTCTTTCACGTGACGAGAAACTCCAACCATCCAAATTATCTCCCGCTTCTTCATTGATTGGCGATCCATTGTCTCAGTCTACTGTTTCCAGACGAGGTGTTCTCTGGACGAAACTTCTTCAACAGCATTCTACTTTTCTTTCATTTTGACACTGGAATTATTTGCACTAAAATTTCGTGTCACTTATCTCATCCTCTGGTTTCGTCAAAGTCCAAGAATCTTCACTTTCAGTCAGGTATCAATAAGTGTGTCACTTCAAATTGTAGTCCACTTTCCAAGACAATCTCAGTTCAAACACAATTCTCACTTATCTGCACTACATCCAGTGTCTTTTCACTTTACTTTTGTGCATGCATTCTATATACAATAAGAATATTTTATGGAATAATATACAACTATTTTTTTTTTTTCAATATGAGCAATTACAGGTTCCCTTTTTTTATCGAGCCCCAACGTTATGGCGCCACTTGCAACAAGTAGGCGGATTAGCCCCACGTTATGGCGCCACTTGCAACAAGTAGGCGGATTTGCCCCACGTTATGGGCGCCACTTGCAACAAGGTGGCGGATAGCCCGTTGCCAAGACACACGACACACCGGCTCGGTCCCCTCGACAGACAAAGACCGGGCGTCGCTGCCTACCAAATATCTTTCTGTTATAAATATATAAATGCCACGACTACGCTCAGTTCCTGCGGGGCATGGGACCCCGCATCCCAAAGATCGGGTAAGGGTCTGTTTCAAGATAATAATATAATCAAAAGTTAAATTTACACTTACATAACCAAGACTTCAAATTATATTAGCCCTTTCTCATGCTTGAACTCCACCGCAATCGCACCCGCATCCCACTGACCAGTGAGGATACGCATAAGATTCGCGATTGAAATCAGCATAATCAATTCTGGCGTCCTTTGGATTGATAAGGCCTCCGCCTCACTGACCAGTAACGGCGGGACACCTCTCCAACCAAAAGGAAGTCAGTTAATTTATACTTATTAGGCAAACTTACTACAAAGAAATACCAAATAACGATTATAAATTTATTTACTAATCCATATATACGTTAGGATAAAAGAAAGTATACAATCTTCAGATCGAGAGAAAATTACAATGCCAAAATTTAATTTCTGTTCAAATAACTTCCGAAAAACATAGACTGAAACTTGATTTCACATAAAATACAATCCAGATAGCTCTCTCTTATATAGATATATATATATCGTCCATATCCCAGCTTAACTTGGTTTCAATAAACAGGTGACAAATTAACAGTAATGATCGACAATTTCCATTAACCAAAACCAAAAGAAAATTACATAAACTTCTTTCCGTAAATATCTATTTGTGCTTCTGTCATATTTTCACTTCAGTATTATGTTCTTTAGAACTCTCGAGGTATACTACCCTCTTCGGGGCCAACCTCCAATAACATTCATAACTAAAGATAAGGGGAGCCTGTCTCTACCCAATTACCAAAGCCATCTCTCGGCCACAAACTACAAATGTTCGCTTGGAATTCCATAACATAACAGGGGACACTGTCTACCCTCTTTGGCTACTTACATTGCAAAAGCAAAACAATAGACTTTTACATAAAACGAATTTCTATAAAAACATTTACTCGACCGGTCACCTATTATAACTGTTTCAAAATTATATCTAACATAAAACCAAAATAAGAAAACCCATTAAACGTTCCGGATACTCAGACTTTAGAAACGGACGTAAAACTATATAAGTTATTAGATTTAAGAGACATCCTCTGACCAGAGGTATGCTCTCGGATTTAAGTATCAAAGAAACAAATTTATTTAAATGAACCTCCTGACCAGGAGAATTCAGAATGATTTAGAATAAAAATTAACTCGACGAGAAGGATGTATATCTTGAATTTATATCGGAGTCACACTGACCAGTGCCAACTTCGATAGAATTTATGAAACAAAATTTTAAATTATTAAGATTAATTATGTATGAATCAAATTATTTACAAGCCTGCCAAAATCCCCTTTAAGGATCATGCTGACCAGCACAAATCCAGAAAGGTGGCTTACGGAAAACTCAGGACATTGTAGAAGGGAGAGCTGACCAGCCACTCCCCTCACAATGCCTGTGTTCTCCCAGCCCTGGACCTCGACAAGCGATTTAATCACCTAACGATTCCGGAATCTACTGCTATACTGAATTTTCTGCCAGCGAGAACGCTGATATTTATACTTGCGAGATTGCGCAATCCTATTTCTCAACAAAAGATTTCGACAAACTGAAAAGTTATTTTTAGCATCTAACAATTACCCTTTCCAAAAGACATATCCAGAAAGACAATGCAAGCTAAACTTATTTACAAACCCACGCAGCGCCGAACGAAAAGAACTCATTGTTGTTAAGGAAGAAAAACAACGCAAGCTTCTACTTGCTTTGCGTTCTTTCTCGTTGGGCCGAAACTGCGTTACAATGTTAACAAAGATAAAAGATAAAAATGTACATTCAAAAGATTAAAACTCCAAATGAATTTATACGAGGGCTATTAAATATTAAAAAGATTTGCCAAAAATTTTTCAATCGTTACAGTTCGATACCCGGTGGAGGCACATAGTGGTTCGGATCCCACTTTAAACTGTAGGTCCCGTCCCGATTAGCCTTACTGTGCATAAAGTGGACTTAAAACACCAAATCAATCAATCTTCCTATAGAAATTAAGTGGCCTATGAAAAAAATGAGTGAATGTGATAAAACGTGAACAGCTGGCAATCCTGCACTGAAGATTCTTCTCATGGTAACTGAGGTTTAAGAATATGTGAAATTAGAACCAAATTGGTCTTAAAGCTAATTGCATTATCTTTTGTTTTATCTTGCAGAATTCCCAGACATTTTCCTCAGAAATATAACAAGCAAGAACTTTTAAGGAAACCAAGGCAATTTCACATCGCCTTCACCTTCGAAATCCATCTCATCTGAATCATGTCCTCTAGAAAATAATCCCCGCTTCCTCCGGATGAAGGTTCGTTGTAATTTCGCAAGAAATGCCCCCTGATCTTTGACTTGCAACAGGCACAGCCGTCACAGCCGCAATGGGACAGTCATGGAATGGAATTCCAGCCTGGATTCTTCCCCATTGCGCGGGAATCGGAATTGCCGATCTTCCTCGCAACTCAGTTCCTGGTAAAGTCAACCCGACCACATCATGAAGGAAGAATAGCGCGTGTTTTGACCTTGACAACGATTAGGTGAATAATCGTCGTGGGTGAAGAATGTTTTTCGGATTACTGCATCCAGCAATGTCGTCCATGACAAGGTCCAGGTCATATGTGTCAGCTCTGGGAAATATGGCTTCCACTATCTCGAAGCGAATTCGCAAATTCTCGATAAGCAATTCATTTTAACGGCTTGAGCCATGAAAATGGTAAGAAAGGTTTCCTTTCCTGCATTGTGCACCCTGTACTGCAATGTATTTTCAGTTTATAACTTGTACTAAAACCTCTGAATGAGAAACGCCTACTGGAAGTTGCTTTCCAAGCACAGATCCAAAAATGTGGAAAAAATAGAAGATCCGAAATGCTGTTGGGAGTATCAGATGTGACCACCAACGCTGTTATGTTCCAAAGTAACAGAAAAAATTCAATTCACTGATATCACCCGTCCTGACCTGACAATCCGAACATAGTCGCTTGCAGACAAAGGCTGTCACACGGCGTACAGCTTGGTTTGTTTGATTGATTGATTGATTTGGTGTTTTAAGTCCACTTTATGCACAGTAAGGCTAATCGGGACTGGACCTACAGTTAAAAGTTGGATCCGAACCACTATGTGGCCTCCCCGATGGCGCAGTGGTAGCGTCGTCGCCTTGTAATCAAGGGGTCCCGGGTTCGATAACCGGTGGACTTAAAACACCAATTCAATCGAACCACTATGTGCCTCCACCGAGTATCGAACCCGGGACCAGCTTGGTGCCTATTTTCTACGTTCGATTCTCAGAGTACTGTATTAAACAAATTAACGATGTTTTAAAATGTCCTTTAATTTTCATGTACCAACACCACTGAGCAGCCATGATAATTCTATGTTTCTAAAATAATATATTTATAAATTAAATGATACCTATTAGAAATTATTCTTGCAACGAAAAACATGCCTGAATGTGAGTTAACAATAATGCGGGGTATTTTCGCATCACTACTGCAGTTCGAAAATAGTCGGGACAGAGATTCAAAAGAATTGAGTTGCGACTAAATCCGAACGTTTGGTATAGCCTTGCATCAATGGTAATAAAAAACTAAAATTACAAAATATTGTAGACTGAAGACTTATGGAAGCTGCCTATCTCCAGAAACAAGCCCTTTATTTATGCAAGGGCAAGATCGAAATTCTTGCAAAATTTGAAAAATCGTCAATGTTATTTGCGTACATTTTTACAGGTTCACATAGGTTTTAACTTTGGCTCGAATACTCAGCTTTCTTTCCGTTTTTAACAATAACAAGTTGTCTGTTTTTTTTTTTTAA
The DNA here is from genome assembly GCF_977018435.1 of Lepisma saccharinum. Taxonomy (NCBI): domain Eukaryota; kingdom Metazoa; phylum Arthropoda; class Insecta; order Zygentoma; family Lepismatidae; genus Lepisma; species Lepisma saccharinum. The sequence continues at coordinate 106,409,249 of NC_139232.1, forward strand.
CTTCAAATGTGAAACGCCAATGTAATACAAAAATACCAGGCGGTTCGAGTCAGAGTTTCGAACTCTAAGCGTAACAGTAGATCTGGCATTTGCATTCGAGTTATTTTATAGCGATTTCCTACTTCTTTAGGTTTATCGAGGTTATAAAGTTGAATGACGTACCGATCGAATAGATGATGAGACAAACACAATGACCGATCCAGGACTCGAACCTAGGACCTCGTAACTCGTTACACTAAGCCATCACGATACAGAATTTTCATGCGGATTGTTGGCTTAAGCACCTGAAAACGTCCTTCGTTCACAAATATTGTTTCGTAAACATTAGGTCACTGATCTTATAACAGATTATTTTGATGACTGCTTATTTCTTCCGAGAAGAAAGAGGTTAGAGAGATTAACGCCCCTCGGGGAAAATGAACTGTCCTTACTATGCTAAGACAAAGGGACAAAGAAAAACGCGGGGAAGTTTTTCGAGCTGTGTTTGTAGAGCCTTTGAGTGGAAGGCCGCGTTGCTTTGCGCGTTGGCTGCAGAAGTTTACATGCAGCAGTTGGTGTCGAGATCTCTTTATATGGAGAATTCGCGAATTTGATAGTGCTATAGGCAGTTAGATATTCGGGGACTGTTTTTGTAGATGTCGTTTGCCTAGTGGACAGTTAACAGTGATCTGTGTCCCGGAGATCTGAACGTTCGCGTGATTGGGAAAAGAGCGCGCGGAATTTTATTTAAATACAGACTGTTTTCTCGTGGCAACTTTTATAGCGCAAAAAGTGAAAAGAACACTGCAAGTGTGTAGTTGTGAACTGAGAATTGCTAATCGAGATGACGACGTAGATACCAAGTCCGACCTTTGAACTATGAATGCGACGGTGAATTACTTCGAGGGATAGACGTCAAAGATCTTCGAGGGAAAGAAGTCATCAAGGAGCTTCTGCCAATAGTGTCCCCCCCCCTAGTGTCGAGAGCTCTCGAGATGTGTACTTTTATATCGGAAGTGTTGATTACAGTCAAAGTGAAAGCGCAGCGCTGAGTAAATTTCGTAAGTAGGTCGACCATATTCTTTTAATTGAGGTTAAAGTGTTTATTTTCTGTTTATTAATCTATGTTACTAACCTAAGATTAATCTAAGGCAACTGGAGGTAATTTTTGTATTAGTTTTAACTATGTAAAACAAAGCCCTCCAGCTTTCCAGGGCAAATTAAAAATGTTTTAACCGCTAGTTTATTTGAGAAGTTTGTAATAAAAAACAGTAAAGAAACCTTGGGTTTTCTTAAGCAGTTTTAAAGTGTAAATTAGAAATGTAAAACCAAAAATATGTTCTAGCGTAAACGAAACTGCGACGTTAAAAGTCCAAAAACAACTTATAACGTTATATGGTGCCGAAACCCGGGAACTGCTTTGGATTGTATTGCTGAGAAAATAATAATAATAATAATAATAATAGCGAGCATTGTTTGTAAACTGTCGAGTGTGTTTATTTGTAAACATTGATTTTTGTATAATGTAAGAAACACGGGAACGACTATTACTTATTGGTTCAAAGAAAACATACACCCCTGTCCAGACATTCTGTCGTCAAGCGAAGTTGAGTCGCGTCAGCTGTTAGGCTTAAAGAAAAAAAAAACAACTGACACCTCCTTGTTTTGTGTTATCGGAAAGGGGAGAAGTAGGTCGGCAGAAACGACAACATGAATCGTATAACAGTGTCACCTTATGAGAAGGATCAGGCCCCCGAAATTCCCTGGGATACCGTGTTAGATTGCTGCGGGAAAAGACTGGACATTGATTGCGCTGTTGAATGTACATTGTGTAAGAAATGGTCGCACAGAAAATGCGAAGATATGAGTGAAGAGGAGTTTAAAAAATTTCAAGATAAGCCTGAGGAAATTTTTTCTTGTAAGCGTTGTCGAGATCAGCTGGAGAATGAAACGTCTAGAAAGGGAAAAGACAATGAAATTTCACAGGGTGTCTCGAAAGTAGTGGACAAATTTAAAGAAAAGGAAGATGTAGTTTTTGATGAGAGCTGTGATTTGAAATCTATTTTGTTAAGCATGAGAAAGGATCAGCTTAGATTTAGGGAAGAAGATAAGCTAGAGCGGAGTAGAGATAAACAGGAACTACTTAAAATTATGGAACAAAACAAGTTAGAACAGGATGAAAGATTTGATTTCCTATATCAGAGTATAGAGCAGACTAAACGCACTTTTCGGGAAATAAGCGACCGATTAGGAGAAAAAGTAGAGAAATTAGAAGTTAGGGCACACGAGAATGATCAGCAGAAAGTCAGTGCTTTGGGACGGTCTGCCATCCGCGGCGTAATGTGGTCGTTGTCAAAGACGAACCAATTCAAATAAAAGCGAGTTGCTGTGAAAATCAAAAGAATGCTGAAAAGATACAAGATCTTTGTAAACAAATAAGTAGGATAGAAACAATGGAGGACGTTATTCAGGATAATAATGCATCATGTCACGCCGTGATAGATGAAGTGAAAGATGGTTGTAATGAGGTCCGTGAGAAAAGCGAAATGATAGAGGATAATTCTGATCAAGTACAAGTGGCTATAGAAAATGAACACAGAGAGACAGATGACAAAGTACAGGTTCTTGAGGAACGAGTTTTGAAGTTGGAATTGAAAAGTCAAAAACTTGATGAGTTACATTTTGGGATACAGTTAGCTCCCGAACTGATAAGTAAAGATGAAAGTTTTCACGAAAAACCTGAGAAAGATGATAGGTTTTCTAAACTGCAAGAATGTGTAACTTTAGACGTGACGATACTGGAAATGACTCTAATCAGTAAACGGAAGAAAATTAGGATGAGACCTAGATATAGTTCAGTAAAGAAAGTGAAGAAAATGAAGAGAAATAAATTGAAAGCTGCAAAGAAAATTGAAGAACCGTCAGTGAATGCGAAGAAGAAAATTCGTGAGGGCTCGAATAATGTCAGCGCAGAAAGATCAGACCCAAGTATGAAAAGGATGAAACAAGAAAAGAAAGCAATACATTCATCTGATGAGCGTGAAAGAAAGTCCCAAAAGAAAAGAGACAGGAAAGAATGGAAGAAAGTTAAGAAGAAAGTTGCTAGTGGTGATTCTCATAGTGAGAAAATTGAACCTATGGAAAATCGGAAACAAAATGAAAAGACTTTAAAGATAAGAGAAAGTTCAAATAGTGTTGACAGATTGTTAGTTTCCCTACTTGAAGAAAGTTGGAAGAGGAGGAAGAAGAAATTTGAAAAGAAGAAGAAGAAAATGAAAAGAGGCATGATAGCTACGACGAACAGGGATTTTTAGAAGTGGAAGTAACAACCAAGAAAGATAATTCAAGAAGAGATATTTTGAGTAGTCGATTGATAATGATGTTTTCCTAAAGTTGGTATATTTTATGTAAAATATCGAAATTTCCATTTCGCTTGTAGAAATGTTGATAATTACTAGTTTATGTAAATTTTGATAAAATGATGGAAATTGTTCAAATGTAAATAAGCTGTTAAAAAAAAATGTGTGTATGTTGTTATGAGCCAAGTATATTGAAAATTGAGAAAATGAAAAGAAAAAGTTATTTAATGTCAATTGTTTTGTATAAATTATGTGAAAACTAGTTGTGGTTCGATGAAAAAAAATATTGATGGTTGGTAGAAGTGCTGGTAAATATTATTATTGTCAATGAGCGGGTAGATATTGTAAAATTGAAAAATAGCTTTGTAATAAGAAAAAGAAAAGGAAGATAGAAATATGAAAGTAAACCTCTAAACTAAACCTCTAAACTGTTTATGATGCTGCAAAATAAAGAGTGAAGAACGAACGAGAAAGAAGGTTGTACAGATGTGCTCAAAAGAAGTCAATTGGGAAATTCTTCAGAGATCAAGATGAAATAGCGTTAACAAACGAGGAGATTGCATTAATAGCAGGATATTGAGAGTTCTTGGACATAGCTATATGAGCTAAAAGTCAGTGTGTATTAAGATATAGTGCGAGAGAGGCACGTAAATGTAAGGTCGAAGGCGGACCAGAAATGAAAAATAGTAGGTCAAAGGCGAACCGAAAATTATTGTAGTTACGTAATAAAGAACATGCTGATATTGAAGTAAAACTTTATGTCCAGAAATCTGATGCAAGTCTGACAATTATATGCTGTTAAGAAATAGTTTAGTTAAAGAGAAAAGCGATGTATTGTACGATGTAACTTCCTGAAATTAGTAGTTGGAGCATGCTGATATCTTAAAGAAGAAATGAAAGGTAAAGATCATGATAAGAGAAAAAGAGGTTTACTGTTAGGTTAATTTCATGAATATAATGATATTTTGTAAAGATAGAAATTAAAATATTTTTATAATATTCTACATTAACCCGCCTGTAACCGCTCTAGTAAATACTTGAATCACAACATGTGGAAAATTTAAAATTATGGAATTGTAGTAACTGTAAGAGAGAAATTTATGTAAGTCAGTTGAAAAAATTCGAAAACCTGCAAGACTAAATGTTATTGATTAATGTTACTTGTACTGGATTGATAGACCGTATAGTGGTAATGATTGAAAGTTGATTTTATGTAAGGTATAAAGATAGGTGAACTATGATGATATATATATGATATATGATATGATATATATATATATTGGAAAGTTTCTGTAGAATGTTAATAGTGCTTAGATGAATGAATACACATGGTGCTTATGTGTGAATTCAAGAGTAAATATTTGATTTTTTATTGTCGTGAATTCACGTGAAATCATTGTAATTAAAATATTATATACGCATTTGGTAACTGAAAATCATACCTTATAAATATTTTTGTGCTACATATAAAGGAATATCGATATAGTTATGTGTATTTAAAAAAAAAATGATAACTGTAATGTGAGTGTGAAAAATGTATATGCGAGGTCTGGTCAAAAAATTCAGGGAGATGAATGGACTCTAAAAGACATTAGCTCTTCTTGATCAGTCCATCTAATGTCTCTTCAGTGGAGGGGGCATTTATAACAGATTATTTTGATGACTGCTTATTTCTTCCGAGAAGAAAGAGGTTAGAGAGATTAACGCCCCTCGGGGAAAATGAACTGTCCTTACTATGCTAAGACAAAGGGACAAAGAAAAACGCGGGGAAGTTTTTCGAGCTGTGTTTGTAGAGCCTTTGAGTGGAAGGCCGCGTTGCTTTGCGCGTTGGCTGCAGAAGTTTACATGCAGCAGTTGGTGTCGAGATCTCTTTATATGGAGAATTCGCGAATTTGATAGTGCTATAGGCAGTTAGATATTCGGGGACTGTTTTTGTAGATGTCGTTTGCCTAGTGGACAGTTAACAGTGATCTGTGTCCCGGAGATCTGAACGTTCGCGTGATTGGGAAAAGAGCGCGCGGAATTTTATTTAAATACAGACTGTTTTCTCGTGGCAACTTTTATAGCGCAAAAAGTGAAAAGAACACTGCAAGTGTGTAGTTGTGAACTGAGAATTGCTAATCGAGATGACGACGTAGATACCAAGTCCGACCTTTGAACTATGAATGCGACGGTGAATTACTTCGAGGGATAGACGTCAAAGATCTTCGAGGGAAAGAAGTCATCAAGGAGCTTCTGCCAATAGTGTCCCCCCCCTAGTGTCGAGAGCTCTCGAGATGTGTACTTTTATATCGGAAGTGTTGATTACAGTCAAAGTGAAAGCGCAGCGCTGAGTAAATTTCGTAAGTAGGTCGACCATATTCTTTTAATTGAGGTTAAAGTGTTTATTTTCTGTTTATTAATCTATGTTACTAACCTAAGATTAATCTAAGGCAACTGGAGGTAATTTTTGTATTAGTTTTAACTATGTAAAACAAAGCCCTCCAGCTTTCCAGGGCAAATTAAAAATGTTTTAACCGCTAGTTTATTTGAGAAGTTTGTAATAAAAAACAGTAAAGAAACCTTGGGTTTTCTTAAGCAGTTTTAAAGTGTAAATTAGAAATGTAAAACCAAAAATATGTTCTAGCGTAAACGAAACTGCGACGTTAAAAGTCCAAAAACAACTTATAACGTTATAATCTCAAGGTGAATGCACCTTACCACTGCTAGCATAGAGGTGGGACCTTGACAGTTCATTGACCGAGCACAGTTTTGCAATACCATCTCTCCCGTACCAAAATTATTATGTCACAAGTTATTATATACAGTATTTGTTGTATTGTTTAAACTCAAAGGTAATGTGTTAGCCGTGATTTTTCGACACCGCAAAATTACGGCATCACAGTAGGAGAGGTAACGTTATCACGATGCTTATGTCCGACAGGCCAAGTAGCATGCACCCTCTCCGCCATCACGTGATATTATAATCGTTCTCTTGAACCCCATCCAGAGATGTTGCCACACCGCTGCACCATTCCTAAAAGTGCAGCGGTGGTTCACTCGGTTGTTGACCTTCGCCACCCCGATGGCGCAGTGGTAGCGTCGTTGCCTTGTAATCAAGGGGTCCCGGGTTCGATACCCGGTGGAGGCACATACTAGTTCGGATCCCACTTTAAACTGTAGGTTCAGTCCCGATTAGCCTTACTGTACATAAAGTGGACTTAAAACAACAAATCAATCAATCGGTTGTCGACGTTCGTGGCGGCGTAGTTAGCACAGCGAGCCACGACGCCAGCATCCCTGGTTCGAATCCGGGATGAGACATGGATGTTTGTGTTACTCTGTCCGGATCAAAAGTTAATAATGAAGTAATTAAATAAATAAATAAAAAAAGATCGATTGGGCGTCTGCCTGACACGTGGGAGACCGAAGTTCGATTCCCGGAATGAGTGATTTAAGGTTGGAATATTCTACCGGTAATGTCCCCGCATGGAGTGGCTGTGGGTTTGACCCTGCGTCGTATAGATTAGAACCTTAGGGTGGGGGTAAAGACGGCCGGAGCGTGATTCTGATTACATCACCTCCACAAATTGCTATTGTGAATATGTGGGACTCAACTTCAACATCCCCATATGCCTTCATGTAGCAACGTGCAGGGGTTAACTTTGCTTTTTTCCCCTCATATTTACCATTCTTAAAAGTTAAAGGTATTCTTATTTATTGCACTGCAATTTTTAGTTCGAACACCGGTATTTCTAAAGCAGGCCCCTAGGTTGTTACACAGTCAACCTTATAATTTACTGTGTGAATTAATTCATCCCAATTTCCATGACTGTCTGTCTCTGTCTGTCTGCCTAAATGTCTCTCTTTTTCTCTTTCCTCTCCTTCTCTATTTCTCTCTCCCTCACCCCTCCTCTCTCTCTCCATTCCCACTCATATGGATATAATTCTAATTACATTACTAATGAGCATTATACGCGCGACGTCTTCGGAGTCATTACTCTACCAAAAAATTGTCAGACTTCGGTGCTGAAGAATCCGGGTTAAAGTCTTGCGTGAATACCACTAATCAGTTTCAGCTATTAATCATCGTCGCGATTACTCCAAGGCAATTAAAATGGGGCTTAAAATAGGAAAAATAGAGGGGTTATTTGAAGGGGACATGAAGGGCTTTCCCTTCTAGTATCTGCACCCTCTCCTGGTTGCTAGCCGACCTCGGTGGGGAATGTTTAGCTCAACGCACCACGACTGTTTCGCTATCGAATCCCGATAAGCATGGGTAGGGAGACAAATTTATGGTAAATAAAAACTGAGGAGAGCGGTAAATAAAATGTTAGATCAGCGGTATATACCAGCGGTGGAAAAAAAATTGGCACACACTTTTTCATTATGAGAGGAAACAACATACAAAAGAGCTATAAATTGATAAACTACTTCATTTTTATATACTGTACACATACACAAGTACTTAGCTCTCCAACCAAAAAGAAAACATCAACACAAAATCACTTCATTTCTAAATTGCATATCTCAAGTGACTTATTCATTGCATGTACTTAAAGGATATCCTTGCTGTCCAACAAATAAAATAATCACTACTGCACATACACAAACACATGTTGAAAATCACATGATGATAAACAAAATTCATTCATGACTGAACACAAATGACACCATTGTTTCCCTTGATGTGCGGGAACAGACTAATCTTATCGCTGCTACAGCTAGCAAGTTCAATGAAACTGGAAGTTGAGTAGACATGCGGGGGAAGGAAGGAATGTAGCTTGACAGGGAGCGAAGTTTTCGAACTGAGATTATGTGCATTGGGAAATCCCAATTTGCAGCGTCTTCCTGATGTGATCACAGATAAAACGTTCTTCAGCTGCAAGTGGTAGGAAACTTTAGGCAAACGTTTCGTTACAAATCGACAGTTTGCGCGCACAACCTCGATTGCCGGTTGTTGCGTGTTTTCTACTTAATTTGATGATATTTCACGGTTATTTCGCGAAAAGGCGTTCATTTCGTGGAAAAGCACACATTTCGCGAATGAAACTCATGCATATTTCATCATTGGGGGTGTAGTTACGTGCAGAATGTTCAAAATTGCATCTTTTTTTCACATTTCGCGATTTCGCGCATCGCGAAAATTCAATGTCCCTAGGCATGGGTGTTCTCTCTGAGTGTACCTTCATCAATGTCTTCATATCATCACCCATACTCATCATAGCGACTAGCCAAAAGTGGCTGAAAAGCGACGCTAAATAACAAAAATAAAATAAAATAAAACTTCTGGTAGCTACTTTTGGCTCGGGGTGGGGGGAGAAATATAGAAGATGTGTATAATTTATTTTTAAAACGATTCTTGAAGAGTATTTGCTGGAATTTTCACACATCAGATATGCTTCAATTTAAGAAAATGTCTATCTGTCAACGCCAAGCAAACAGTTCCTCAAGCTTTGTCAACTCGCAAACTAATTAGACAATAGCTTGAGGCATTTGCAGTGCAATCCGCTGTTACATAAGAACTTGCAAACTGGACCGAAGGAAAGTTTTTGGGGTTACCAAACACTATCGCACCTTGACCTCGATTTCGCAGCCGTCCTAGCGACCAAACACGCTTCTGCTCTTTACAGCTCCCGAGACACGGTGGCCATGTCCACGCTGGTTGTTCGTATGCAGAGCGAATCTCGTGTGTGGCAACGTCTTCGTCTGCTGACCCTTATGAGAAGATGGCAATGACGTCGTCGGAGAAATAATTCTTTTTGGGCTCAATGGTGGAAGAGGTAATTTCAGGATTTGCTCTCCTGTGGTGGATATAACTTTCACGTTTGTTCTTCTTACAATCTGTCTGTCTGTCTGTCTGTCTCTCTCTGTCTGTCTGTCTGTCTGTCTGTCTGTCTGTCTCTCTCTCTCTCTCTCTCTCTCTCACTGCATCTTTATATTGCTTTGTCTTTCTGTCACTATCTCTCTCACTCTGTCTCTGTACCTTCCAATTACTTGTCTCCCTCTTTCTCTTCCATGTACTTTATTCCTCTCTCTCTCTCTCTCTCTCTCTCTCCTCTTTTTCCTTCGCTTTACCTTTCTATTAATTCCCTCTTTCCAGTCTTTCTCTGTCGCTCTCTGTACTTTGAACTACTTTGACTTCCTCTCTGTCTCTCTCTCTCTCTCTCTCTCTGTCTCTATCTCTCTCTCTGCATCTTTATATTACTTTGTCTTTCTGTCACTATCTCTCTCACTCTGTCTCTGTACCTTCCAATTACTTGTCTCCTCTTTCTCTTCCATGTACTTTATTCCCCTCTCTCCCACTCTCTCTCTCTCTCTCTCTCTCTCGCCTCTTTTTCCTTCGCTTTACCTTTCTATTAATTCCCTCTTTCCAGTCTTTCTCTGTCGCTCTCTGTACTTTGTACTACTTTGACTTCCTCTCTGTCTCTTTCTCTTCTCTGTCTTTCTCCCTCCCTCTCCACAATTAATCAGAATATTTCAATATAATTGTTAATGAAAACTGCTGCGCAAACTAAACTGATTGTGGTGCCAAGAGTCAACCTTCAAATTTGGGGGCGAGAAGCAACGCGCCCCGGTTACATCGTTTTATCGATCACCGCTACGGTGTCGAAAGCATTTGCTGTTCTCGCAGTCGAACTCGAAACCCGAACAAAAGGCTATCTTTCCAGGTGGTTATAGAGCGACCACAAGGTAAAAACCTTGGACGAAAAGTTCCCGCCCAGCTTTCCGTTCAGCTCGGGCCATAAGGAAGCGTGGTCAACTCTCCCCCTCCCCTCCTCGCGGGAGTACGGTGCGCAGGAGTCGCGGGTCTAAGCAGGTTTCTTTGCTTGTGGTTCCACTATACCAGCTCGGGCTGCAAGTCGCAAATGTCAGGAGAGGTTCTCGCGCCATGCGGTTGAGAAACACTGTACTATATCCTGTCCCAGCTAATTTTAGAGCATGACCGCGCAAATCGGCAGAGGAGGAGGAGGAAAATCGAATGGTGAAAGCGCAGCCGTGCAAACAGTACGGTCCAGACCTTAAATGCACGGCTTGTCAAAATTTGCTCTTGCAGTTTTAATCCTAATATTTCACTAAGAAATTCTTAAACCAATCGAACAGACCTGGACACAAAAATACGGGCCGTTTGCCATGTGCTTTCGGTATTATCCTTTTCAACAGTTTGCAACGCTGCATAGCGAAGGAGGAAGTCGGGTAACTCCCGTCGCCCATTACGCAATCTCTTTTCTCTCACTGTTCATTGGTGGAGACTTGTTCTCGTTCGCCTGGTCTACAGTTAGCTGGTAAGGACTTTAGACAACAACGTCCAACTAACATTGCATGGTAATACTTTTGCATCCCACTCTACATAAAAATGAGACACCTATATCCTGAAACACGCGCTTCCTTGCAATGCGTTGTATGTGTTGGCAGTGACAGAAATAGCGATTGAAAATTAAATTTGCTATTAAAATCCACTGATTGCCGTAGAGTTAGGCAACACACATAACGCCTTGCAGGGAAGCGAGTATTTTAGGATCTACGTGTCCCATTTTTATTGCCGATGAGTGTACATTGCATATCCATAATTCGGTACGAACGCGTGCAAGAATCCATCCCAAGTTACTCCATCTGTTAGTAGTTATAGGGGACTTATCCGAAATAGAGCCAGTTGATTAACAATATTGTCTTGCAATCTAGGGATTTTATTAGAGAACCTGGGGATAAAGAAAGAAAAAAGTCTATGAAAGTTGTCTGTTGGAAAAAAGTCTCGCATACGGAAAAATCTGCCTCAATAATAACCGTGTGACAAGAAATAAACAAACGGAGAAATGGTATAATTATGGTCACTGCGTAGTCTTCCTTGTGGACATGTCTGTAATGAGTATTTCCTGCTTCTCTGATGTGAGCGGAAGACTGCATCCGGATGACTTGCGCTTTATAGAAGGATCTCATTCAAGTGAAAGTCTTAACAATTGTTTGGGATCTGACGCCGGTAAATGTTCCCTGCCTTACCCAAGATCTCTCCACTCCTATCTCTCTCTTCCAAGAGCTTCAACCATCACTTTCATAGGCCCTTCAATTCTTAACAAAGCATTGCCCTTTCACACACAGTTGGCCCATTAATATTTACACTTTTTACACCTTGACGTGCATTTTTACGGTGTCAGAACTATAGCATGTACAATATAGTAATTGCAGACACAAATTAAATTTGATTGATTTGGTTTATGTTACTTTGCTTTTCTGCCACTTTTGGCTAATCGTGAGGATGAGTGATGAAATTGATGAAGGAGCCTTCACAAACACCTATGCCCAGGCCCTGGAACCCTGGCGTCGTAACAAATTAAATCTTTAAAACCTTTCCTGTTTGTTAGTTCTGGTGTTGTTTTGCTCATGAATATACAGGGTGATCCGTTTGAGATGTTAGAAAAGTAAACCTCGGCAGTAGCATGCATATAATACTCGAAAATTTCGCATACCATACAACATACTGTGCGCTGTTGTGCCGTGGCCACCACCTTTGTTACCATGCACATTAGCGCCGCCATGTGGCTGAAGTCTGTAAACCTTCACTCACTCGAAACTTACATTCTTTCTGCTTGTATTACAACAAGCTGCTCGGAGATACGTACATTAACCTGTATATAACGGTTTACTTTTCTGACATCTCAAACGGATCACCCTGTATTGGTCGAAACTGTACAGTCACCGGCAAAAAATGGGACACCATGAAATACTCGCTTCCCTGTAAGGCGTTATGCGTGTTGTCTAACTCTACGGCGGTGGTAGAAGTCGCCATTGGAAATGTGCTATTAAAATCTACCCATCGACACGTATGCCTTATTTCAGAATCTAGGTGTCCAATATTTATTGCCGGTGACTGTACATACACAGAAGAAAAAAACCAGAAAAAAGTAGCTCTAAAATACCAAACTCTAACACAGTTCAATGTAAAAATAGTACTGTTATGACTAATATAATTAAAGTACTACATCACGCCAATACTTAGATCCGAATTGTTTGGAGAGACAATTTTATTGGTTATCTTTCAAAGATAATAAATAAATAGTAGCAATTAAATTATAACTATTAAAATTGTACCATTCTTGTATTTGGGCAAATAACATCAGCGTTAATTGTAAATAAAAACTACGAATAAGTATGTGTAGAGAACTAAGCTAATACCTCAGTCTCTACGAATGGAACCTGCTTTTCCGGAATCGTGCTGGTTTCAAAATATGAACTCTACCTGCGTATTGCCTAATGTACCACGTCAGAAGGAGGGGGTGGGGTCATGAATTGCGTCATCGTGGTTTCCAAGAATCGCAATTTGGCCTTAGAGGAGGGGATACCTACGTGTCTAAATTCTTACCATCACGACCCCTTTCGGCTCAACCTTGCAAAAGGACACCACACACGTGCTTTCGAGAAGTCAAGGACATCTCAACTTCTTTCTTCTCGGCATCTACTTTGCTCAAGATTATCAAGTTCTGCCCTTCTCCTCTGTCTTTGCCATTTGCTCCCTTGGCGGCAAGGCCTCAAGCGCTAAACATTGTGACGTAGCAATTCGACGTCCATATCCTTTGTCCTATGGAGTAATTACAGGCTAACGGAGTGACTGATTGTGGTCTGAAGGGCTGAGGCCGAAAGGTACAAGACCGTACTTGAAGCGAGCATCCTTCAAGAATGGTTCAGTCTTCAAGCCTTGGACTGGTACTGAAAATCTTTCAATTGCACTTCGGCTGTAGCGCCAAATATGGTCAGTAGATAAAACTGAGAGCACACTGTTTTACCCGCGTTATAAACACTTGTTTTTCATTAGCATGCAATGTTAATTGCACATTAGCCTTTGTCTAGTGCTTTAAACTAGACTTATTCCAACACTACTTATCAAGAGAGCACCTCGTCTCTCGTTTTCAGGTTGTCGTCGATTTGTTTTTCAACATAGATATCACTTAGCATTTTAAAAAGTTATCATACACATATTAGAGCTACAACCAACGGCGAGTCTAGTAAACAAGTCTGCAATGATGCGTGCTGCACGCTGTGGTCTCGATTCCTCGTTTAATTGGCACTTTCGAACTGCACTAGGTGACGTCACCACCGACAAGGCCGTGCTTCAGGCCTGCTTTTGGGACAGTCAGAGCTCTGGTGTCTTAATTTTTCACGATTCTGTTCATGGCGGTATTTGAAGAGGGAATGATGGGTATCCCCCCCCCCCCTTTCTGTTTGCCAATTTTTGGCTCGGGGTGGCAATGGGAGCTTTCAAATCGATAAGCAGCACTTGGCAACGAACATTCGGGAAAAAATAAAAACGAAACGACAAATTGCACGTGTCAGACTGGACCGTTTTGTCAATATTGTGCAATGTGTCGCCCCAGTCCGTTGGTCGTGCATGCGCAGTAAAAGCTCTCTTAAACAGATGAGGACAACACGACCCCACAGAGGATTATACTGGATGTGAGTCCAGACACCGGAGCCTCGTTGACCTGCAATATTGAAATTACAGGAGTGTGGTTCACACTTGAGTGTCCTTCTGAAAAGCCCAATCACTCCTTGCACCTCGAAGCATTACATGGGAACTAGGAAACAAACAACCGCATGCCTGTGAAACGTTTGGCAAAGGAACTTCGGCCAGAGTGGTTAGTGTAAGTTGCTTATCGCGGGAGTCTCTGGAGCAAGGTCGCGCAGGAGGATAGGAAGGAGATGGGAGGAGCGAACCCGTACACGCTGATACAAACGGTTGGAAGCTGCAGTTGCTTCTCCCCTCCACGCAATCCTGTTCCCTCGCACGTGTTCATAGGTCGAGTCACTACTTGCGTAGAGACTGGCTTTCGTTCGCTAGCTGCAGAGATTCGCGGGACAGAGTACAGGATAACCAATGTGTCATTCTTAAAATCGCGATTAACCCAAGAGATAAGAGAAGCGACGTAGCATGATCGAAACAGAAAGATAGAAACGTAAGTAATCCAATATAGATAATTATATACATACGTGTCCTAGTTTTCTGCTCTGTTTAAAATTTGTATTTGTGTAACTTTTGTATTTGTATAACTTTTTGTATTCGTATTTATCTAAGGTTTTGTGTAATAATTACTATGTGTTTGTATCATGTATTATGTATTTATGTAAATGATATTGTATATAGCAAATTTTAATGCCTATTGTAATTGGAGCATTCGCTCTGTTAATAAATAAATAAATAAATAGAAGTACACATAAAGCATCTTTCGGAAGTGAAGTGTCATAAGCACACTTACCGCATTATGCAAAAACAAAACAAAAACAAATGTTGCAGGTGACAAATCTCACGGGTCACTTTCACCTTCTGTATAGGTCCAGCAATGGATTAATCCCTTTTTTTTTTCATCAGAGCAAAAACAATAGGCCGGAGCAGATTAGGAAGAATTTCCACATGCCATAGGGACCAGAGTCGCTGCATCCCATCCGAGGGAATCGCCCGTCCGTCCACCCGTAACGTAACAGTTGCCTGCAGGGCCCATAAAGGAAACGAAGGCTAAGTTGGTCAAACCGGACCGCTTCTCTCCGGCTGACCTGCAGGAAAAACCAGCAACAGGTGACCTGGTAGCCTCCGGTCCAGACTTCACGCGAGATCGTGAAGAGAGGGTTTGCTCTTTGAAATTTCATTCTTTGGCGCGAATTATTTTCGCATTAGACGAGACTTTTCATATCCAGGCCCGTAGCTGGAATTGAATTTCAGAAGATGGGGTGGGGGTTGCTTCAACTACGCCTCTGTTAAAGATGCTGGACTATAGCTGTCTTTATCTGTCTTTCTTTCTCCCCATCTCACTCTCTTGTCTTGTAATCAAGAGGTTTCAGGTTCGATACCCGGTGGAGGTATATAGTGTCGTGTGGGAACCAGAGGGACGTACCTCCAATTTATCATATTTACAGGAGAGGTATTCTTAGGAATAAGTCTGACTGTTAAAGAGAGTAAGTACATTGAAGATACGTGACAGTGACTCCACCTTACTGCTAAAAATATTGATTTGACTCCAATAGAGCTCTTGAGATGAGTTTATTTAAACAAAATTGAAAACTGCATGTTTGGAGTTACGTTCAAATGGTTCTCATACGACGATAGGAACTCGGAACCCACTTTAAACTGTAAGTCCTATATAGCGTACATGAGACATTTTCAGGATGGTGAAAATTACACACACGGATAAATATAGGGAAGCATAGGAAGGAAGAATGAGATGCAGTGGCGGCGATTGAGTTCCAAAACCGGAGGGGCAAGGTTCCAAAACTGGAGGGGGGGGCAAAGACAGTTTATTTTACCTCGTATATAAGGTTTAGCATAGTGCGGGGGCAAAAGTGGCAAAAAGTGTGGGGGGCAACTGCCCCCTCGCCCCGCTAATCGCCGCCACTGATGAGATGTAAGCAGAAACAGCAAGAAGGAGGAAGGAAGACAGAAAGATGAAGAAATAAAGCGAGAAAGGAAAAGAGAGATAAGCAGAAGAAGGAAGGAAAGGAAGAAAAATGCGAGAGACAGAAGAAAGAAAGAGGGAGAAATAAACAGAAATAAGAAAAAGAGGAGTAAAGAGTAACTAGAAAGAAAGCGTGAAAGAGATACAGAAACACGTCAAACCATCTTTCTCTCTCTCTGACTCTATCTATTTTCCGTGTCTTTCTTTCTTCCTCTTTTCTCATTCTGTCTATCTCTATCTCTCCCTTCCTGTTCTTCTCTCTTTCTTTCTCTCTACCTATGTCCAGATAGGCTAATCGGTACCGGGATCCGAACACTGCACAATGTGGCGACTGACTATCCTTGACTGTTCGAGGCAAAGGGGACACTCTCGCTCTGGAAAATTAATGTCAACCTAAATTATATATATTTACACACATAATTTAATTTCAGCCACAGTAATTTATGTAAATTATTACAAGTGCATTGTAGGAATATGAAAACTTAAACTGAAGAAGTGTTTTTTGAAGGGACAACACTATTATAGGGTGAAATATGCCTTGCATGTCCCTTCCGGGAAAAATCCCTGCGGACTACACGGCTACCACTACGTCCAGTGAAGAACAGGAATGACATCCAATACCAAAAATTAATATTCTAGCATGTGTTATTATTGCTAATAACTTTATATGCTTAAAGATACTTGATTCCAACACGTTCCCGTCCTTGCCAAGGTGCTCTTTCAGACGCTGCAAATGTCACGTGGTAGAAAAGGGAAGATCCGTGACCTTCAGAAGGCACGCCGTTCGCCTGGAGGAACTTATTTGGAAAAATCCACAGAAAAAGCTCTTCGTCCACGAAGCAGCAATTCCGGGCTCCTTGAACATGGAGTTGGTATAATTGCGAAAAATTCCTTCCCGCCGCAAACCCTGAACTTCTTTCAAGGTTTTGCCCCGACCGTGTCCCCTGAGGAACTGTCATGTGTTGCCGGGCGGGTTGCTTTTGCAGAAAATGGATTTATGAAGAAAGGTCCTGAATGGTAACTTTGAAGCCGTGCAAAAATTCCAGGGTCGTCTCAAAAACTGCAAGTGTTGCAAACTTTTCGGTATTTGCAACAATACAATCTCACAATATCGATTGATTTTTATAGTATGGCAACGTCATTATTATAAACATAAATCAATGTGACTGAAATGACATTATATGTCTGAAATACATGTACTTTTAGGTTGACATTCCGGGGGGGCGCCCCCTTCTGGATGTTCATACACTTATCATGGCGAGTAGTTTACAAGTTATTTGAATAAATTCGCTTCCAAAGTGTCGAAGTTATGGCAAGGCTTTAGTTTTACATTGCGGTCATCATTCATTTCTCTTACTTGGGGGAGGGGGGACGAGAAAGTAAGAACCCAAAAGATCCCATAGTGTATTCTAGAGTTGTATGGACTTAGTAACTTCTCTCTCTCTCTCTCTCTCTTTAAGTTATATGATGTGAGATCAGAATTCTAGAGAAAACTAGCTCAGAGGTCCAGTGTGTTTAATTTCTAAGAATCTAAACTTATTCACGATAAAACTAAATGTTCTAGTATCTAGTTTATAGTTTATGCGGACTTGTCCTTCATATGACCAAATAAGACAGTTTGGATTCCAAACCTTCCCATGAATGGATTCCAAACCTTCCCATGAATAGTTGAATATCAATATATAAATACCTGTTAGCCTCTGTTGAAAATTGATTTGATTTATTTGATTTGATTTGATTTAGTTTATTTTACTTCGCGTTTTGTGCCTCTTGGCTAATTTGCGAAGATGGGGATGAGTGATGAAATGATGAAATTGATGAATGGACATTCACAAACAACCAAGCCCGACCGGAATTCGAACCCGGGACCCTTGGCGTCGAAGCGCGATGTGCTAACCACTCGGCCAGGTGCTGTAAATATAATGAATGTTTTCGTGTATCTCTTCCCGGCCTTGGACGTCTGGGTATAATAAATAAGCAAAATGAAGAAATAATGCAAACAAACAACCAGTCGGTTAATTCCAACCAGAGGTAAACAGCATTCTAGACATAGCAATCCAAGGTCGAAGGCCACTGGGAACATTACAAAAATGATTTTGATTGACATTCAAGCAACGTATATTTCCTCATAGTGCAATACCTTTGCATGAAGGAAGTTGTATTATTGCGAATACTGACTTTGCAGGCTATGAAATGAATAGATACAAAATACGAAGCGTTGTGACTTGCACACGGCAAGGAAAGTATGTGGAAACTCTTCATCGTAAGCATGTAGTGGTAGGTCATATCCTGATACATGAATCCATAATGAAAACAGTAACTGGAAAGAACAGTAGTCCATAAACAAATTACCAAGAATGAAATTGTGAAAACTACAGAGAAATTAAGATTTTAGAAGGCAAGAATAAATGGAGCTTGAGTTATGTAGATTTTTATGCAAAGATAGGCTATGCGTCTCCGGCGGGTATCGGATCTGGGACCTCTTGATTTCAAGGCGATGACGCTACCACAATACTAAGGAATGTAGACTTGCAACAACGTAACTAGAATAGGCCACGGTATACCTCATCTTGCTTCGTGTAAATACCAAAATGCAGGAACGAAATAGAGAGAGATAGAGGAGAGGAAAAAGGGGAGGGGAGGGAATAGGAGCAGAAAGAAAATAAAGAGAAGGGAAAGAAAGAGAGAAAGAACAAAGGACAGCAGAGAAGACAAGAGAAAGTAATATCTCGATTTGATTTTTTTACATTTAGCGTTGCTTTTCTGCCGCTTTTGGCTAATCTGGGCAATGACGACGAGTAATCATACTATGATGAAATTAATGAAGAAACACTCACAAAAATTAAACCATCCAGGTGCAATTATAACCCGAGACCTCTGGCGCTGCAGTGCACTGTGCTAACCACTACGCCACAGAGGTTGGCAAGAGAAAGTAATAGAATAGAAATAGACAGAGGAGAATAGAAAGTAAGAGTAAAGAGGAGTAAAGAGAAGTTAAGAGAACAGAAGGTAATAAATATAAAGAAAAAGGACAGAAAGAGAAGAGGAAATAAGGCAAAAGAGCATAACAGTTGTAGAAAAGAAGAGAACAGGATAGAAGAGAAGGTAAGAACAAAATGGAAGGAAACACAGTACCAGAAGAGAAGAAAAGAGAATAGAAGGTAATGTAGGAGAACAGAACAAAATGGTGCGGAAAAGCACAGAAGAGAGGAGAATGTACAGGAAAAGTAGAGAAGTAAGAAGAAGAGAAGAAGGCAAATGATCGAAACTAATTAACTTCTCGCCAGAAACGAAATTCAGCAGAGCTCGAGAAAACGAACCAAAAAGAACTAGCTACATGTGAACCGATGATATCCAGAGAACTGAACGAACAACAAAAGTCTGCAAATAATAACATGAAGGATATTCAAAAGAAGAGTTCCTGGGTCCGAGGTTTTATACACAAGCAACCTCGCATTCTCAAATATTACGTAAGCACCCCTGTTGCTTTAAAGATCAGATTAAATCTCTTCCTTGAAAGCAACTTTTCACACACAACTTTTTCTACTCCTTCTTTTATCAAACTTGTTTCTTGGAGGTCCATAATTGGTGTTAGCTCCCGAAGGACGACGGAAGAGGGGAGCAATTTAGCAACTCATTCATGGCAGTTAGCCAGTACAGTAAATAACTTTATTGCATGGATTTAGAAGAGGAACACGTACGTAAAAACATGTCCTGTCTTGCTTGCAGACTTGTCAGAAACGACAAGAGTAAAGAAGTACAAAGAAAACGACACAGAAGCTGAAGAAGACGAGAAAAAAACAAATTAACGATTTGCCACAATTTTTTAAAACTATAAATAGATCGCTGGTAAAAATTTGTTTACAGGTACCCTGCATACTCGTCATGGTCGAGAACACTCATGATGCTCACATACTGGAAGTTGATGTTGGTTTAAAAAATGTAGTGCAACTTTGGTACAATTAACTAAACAAAGTTTGTGAAATACGTATAATCAGGTCTGTACTCAATATGTGTAACCATTGCATTTGAGGCTTTCGTTTTAATTTTCACATTTGAACACCGACAACACTAAAATATTTTCTTCCATAAATGACTGTAGTCGATTGATTTGTTTTCTTTTACTTCGCTTTTCTGCCACTTTTGGGTAATCGCGAAGAGGATGAGTGATGATATGATGAAATTGATGAAGGACACAAAGAGCACCCATGCCCAAACCGGGATTCGAACCCTGAACCACTGGAGTCGTAGCGCGCTGTACTAACCATTGGACCACGGAGGTCGGAATATAACTGTAGTTTTTCGTACACAGTGGGTATTTCTGTGCCTTTATATGGTTACTACTTTATGAAGGATGTTTCATTATTAAAAATGTACAATGATCGATGATAGATATATAGGCATAATCGACAGATAAACTAATCGCACATCCGGCAGTCAGAATGATCGATACTTCTTTGCAAATGATCAGTGGTGGTTCATTCATGATGAATTGCTTGGACCCTTAATCAATGTACTTGGTATCTTATTAATAAATACCAACGCTTTCCTGGTATCCTGGTTATATATATATATATATATATATATATATATATATATATATATATATATATATATACGGTACATATACACATATGTATGTGGGCAGGTAAACTGATTTATTTGAATTAACAAAACATGTTTGGTTGTGAAGAAATACGAAATAAATGGATGGTCGAAGCAATAGTGGAAGAAATTCAAAAATATCAGTTAAAGTATAACCAGCGTGTTCTGAGGATACCAGGTAGCCGTTTGCATAGAAAATTATTAAATTACTGGCCGAAGTGGAAAATATATTTAGAAGGACCATATCACCGATGGAATTATTAATTCTTGTAGTCACAGAACGGGTTCTGGTTACCCAGACCTGCAAGAGGAACAAGAAGAAGAAGAAAAGACGTTCGGTTAAGTTTTTTGGAAACCACATACAAGAAAATGATTGTCTTTACCAACTTTAGTAATTTTGACCAAATTATCTGGTAAACCAGAACCTAGATGTACTTCTAATCAAAAATGAGGTGAATGGAACGACCAGTTTCAAGTATTCCCTCAAATGACTCAGCCGTAACCCTCATGCCTTTATGTGATATATACCCTGAGAGGAAGAACAACACGCATGGTCGCTACACCATTAATTCACATTCAACTTCAAAGTGATAGTCAAACACGGAAGGGCAGCTTACATGAAATTGAAAAGCAAACAAGGTCGTTGGAATGTTACTGGAAAAGTGTGGACTTTCCTCTAAGCTTTTTACCCGCGAAAAATTCCAACGAGTTCTCTAACCCAAGTTCATATATCAATTGCATTTCAATGTGTATTGAAGATGTTTCGAGGTGAAGAAGTAACATTTTTTTTATTTCGGTGTTACATTACAAAAAACAGAACTTTTGTTATTTTTATTGTTAACAACAGAATAATCCAATTAAAAACTACATTAGATCGAAAAAATATGTACAATACAGCAACCAGGTTATATTTTCATTCCAAACCATTAAATCTAAAACATATGGCTCCGCAATTCCCAAAATTCCAACAATTATAGTTTTGCGTGAGAAACTACACAATATAAACTTTATGAATAAAACTTGCCCCTAATTTGTATAGCCTTTCTTGACCGATGCCATCTGGTGGATTGAGTATCAAATTGTTCCCATTTATATAATAATAATAATATATCTGGAATAAAATTGATTTATTTTTATTAGTTTGTTGTAAAATAGCAATTATAACTGTGATGATAATTATCATTGTTGTTATTATTTCTTCTAATCAGGATTTTGGCAACACCCATAAGCATCATGGCATGATTTGACAAAAGTATCAAATACTCCGAAGTAAAAGTTGCTAAAGCATGTCCTTCCTTTCCTGTGGGGAAATCTCGCTATAATAGCGAGAAAATAACAAATTAACCAAATGTAATCCTTTGCTTAATAAATTCACGCATGCATAGGATGTTACATAATTGCCTTAAGGATGAATTCTGCAGAAGATAACAAAGGAAAAAGATCCTTGTTTGCATGTGAGAAGATTGGCAAGAAAAGGTGTAGAACGTCTTTAATAATAAAAATCCTATTGTTACATAACCGTTCAGAAACCCCTGCAACAAGTTACCACAGAAAAACACTGAGGAGATGTACACAAGACCGCAATCGTGCTAGACAGACGTTAAGGAAAAATAATGTAAAAAATAACTTTTATTACACGGCAATACATCCTTGTGTGTCTTTCGCAAAGCAACTAAAAAACGCATGGGAAAAATACAGCTTTTTCTCTTCGTTGAAGGCCACGGGCGACGTAATATGGAATTAGTTGAAATTACATAGGCTCCGGGACGCCACGATATTTACAACAGAAGCTGAGGTTATGCCAAAGAATAGATCTTTTGCAAAATTGTTTGCTAAGGACTGTCTCGTTCTCAGCCTTGACTCGGTTTCAAAATATATCTCGTTCTCGTTTAAAAACGCTACTAATATATAAAATAAGTAAAATACTTGCTTACGGTTTGTTATGTAATATAATACTTACTACCGCTGAACTTACATGAAGCTAAAGATTCGATCGAGGTGAATCACTTTTGTTGTAATAGTAAGCATTAAATAATGAACAAAGATTTCACTTTTCATAACGTAACTGGAATTAGCAATTTTTCTATATCTTTCATTTTTCCATTGACTTCGACAATAATTTCCTCAGTAAAATAGCTGTATATTACACAGATTTTAGTGCTCCTAAGCTAAATAATGAACATATGCTGTTATATTTTTATTTTTACAATATCGTTTCATGTGATATTTATAATTTTATTCACAATTTTAATAATAAAATGGACGGAGCGAATTGACAATATAGAGAAAGTCTCCAATTTTGTTAATATTCGGTATACTAACTAATTTTGGCCTCCTAATCACGAATCTGTTGAAACACCGGGGGTCACGTCTGGAAATTTGAAAAAAAGCCGATTGAATTTTTATATATATATATATAGGTAGTTTTACGAACGAAAATGTAATCTCCTGTCGTTGTTTCCAACCACGCCATTGTTTTACAAGGAAATTATTTATGATGTTCAATTCTAGTACGAACCCTATTTTTTCGATGAATTTAGGGGTGAAATGAGTGCTAATGGAACCTAACCTAACAGGCCTAACCTAACCTCGTGTGAATGGTGTTCGTGGAGCTTCCCGTGGATGGTTTTTGGGGCTAACGTCAATGGTTTGTGGGGCTACCCGTGGATGGTTTTTGGGGCTAACGAACAATGTTTCATCAAAATGTACAATTTCCAGACGTGACCCCCGGATTTTTACAACAGATTCGTGATTAGGAGGCCAAAATTAGTTAGTATACCGAAAATTAAACAAAATTGGAGACTTTCTCTATATTGTCAATTCTTACCAAATGGACTATTATTGTTCTTACAATACGAGAGATTCCATCCACATAGGCTAATCAGGGCTTACAGGTTTACAGCAGTATTCGAGTCACTGTGTGATGTGCAAATCGACCCAGGGAACCTTTGATTACAAGGAGGCATTGTTAACCACTGCGCTATCGGGAAGGTCCTCAACTCGAAACTGGATTGGACATGAGGGTTCATTTATGGTGTTCCTTCACCAGTTTCTTCGAATTCATCTTCACCGTTGTGACTAGGCACAATTTAACATAGAAGCAAAGCAAATTTTTAAAAAAATACTAAAAAGATGCATCTGACATCTATCAATAGTTTAAATGGATCATGCATTAAAGCCATTTTGGCTTAGTTGAAATTTTCGTATTCTTTGCTTTCTAACTTGAAAAGTTTTGCAGGATCTACTTTCGTTCTCGTCTCGCTTTTCAAGCTTGGTCTAAATTCATATTTCGAAACGAGACTGAGATTGATCAGGGTTCGATATCACCACCTTCCTCTCCATCTAGACCAATGCAATTTCTACATACACTAACATCACAAGGAAACGTTCCTGAACAAACGTCAGATTTCCTTTTCTGCTGTATTTATTCCTTCTCTGGCGTTCATTCATCCTTGAAGTTTTTCTTTTCCTCTCTTAGATTGGCGTTAATTATTATATTCAGCTAATTGCTTTGGAACAGTGGCGTCTGGGAATACTTATTTGAGAGGGAAGTTGAGAGAGTTTCAAGGTCTTGGGAAACTCCAATATTAGTTATATAACGCTGAGTTCGTTGTTTATTTAACAAGCTGCAAAAACATATCCACTGTCATGTTAGGCACACAAAGGTCATGGCAGTTTCTTTGTTTGTATCCTGTAATTGTTGTGTCAGTTTCATTGCTATGGTAATTTTGAAAAGACATTTTACAGGAACACTGTCTTAACTGGGTAGGCAACACAGTAAGTTTTCATCCTGTTGGTTCGCTACATATTCTAGAATTGCTTATGGGTTTCTGTACTGGTTGAAAACATTTTCAGTAGTTGTTGGTGAGAGTTCATTTGAAAAAAAAAATCAGAAGCGTCAGATAGCTTCTAGAGTCTCAAAAGTTACTTTTTTCCAAAATCACCTTACGAAAGTGGATGACGCTTGGCTTATCGCTTCACTAACACTTCAAAGTAAATATATATTTCATGTCTTTAAACTCTTTTTCGTAATTTCCATTATCTTTCAAAATAGACAGTGACTTTTCAGACATAGTGTACAATCTGTGACTGGGATCTTTTGTTATTCAACGAGTCTTGCCTAGCATATGGAAGGGCACTCGTCATTTCCACACACACGGATGATCCACATACGAATCACAGAATGGACATAAACGTACAACGGTTGCGCAAGAGAGAAAAAGTTCGAGTCTTACTGGGAATTTCAAGTCCGCAACTTTAGACAGTCATTGCAGGAAGAGCGGAAATGGAGATTGGATTGCGAAGAGCTGGTACCGGACCTGAATGGCGAATTATCTCCCAGTCTTCTCCGGCAACTTTCTTTCCTTGCCACCGAGAGGAAAACACCAACTTTCCCTCCTCACACGTGGAATTCCATTGACTGTGGTTGCGACGCGAGAGTCGGGAACCCCTTTGGAAACAATCCAAAGTAGTGGTAGCGCTGTTACAAGAAACAGCTGCTTTTCCCGAGTAACGGTAAATTTTCAAACGAGTAATTGTAATGCACTTACTTTTTCAAGTAAAATGCATAGTTACTTTTACAAAAAAAAACACTCAACTCCATGACGCAACAGCCCTCTGAGGAACCCTTCCAAGAGACTTTTTCATTGGGTGGTCAGCGCATCGAGTCCCATCGCCGTTGTTTTCTGGCTTTCGATACCAATTGTCTTCACGACGCTGGACCAACAACGAAATTTAATAATAGGGACCGTTCGCGCCTAGAGCATTAATCACTTGGAGCTCCACCACTTGATCCAAAGTAAGAATATATTATCTTATGGGTTTTCGGATCTAACAAAAATGAATTATTATGTAAGAGGCTACACAACATAAACTTGTGACTAAAATTTTCCTACTGGACGAGGTGTGTAAAAGCTAATAGCAAAATATAATAACTATGCATTTTAGTATTGTCCAATAACGATATAAAATGTGCAAATAAAATAAAATAAGTTTACTGAATATTCTCGTAGGAGAGTTTTACGAATGATGTAACAATAATTTGTAATAAAAGAGTAATTTAGTATTATTAGTATCTTATGATATTAATTATTTAATTATAGTATTCAATTTTATAACAATGGCCTGCCTTCCCTTACAAAAAATTATAGCCACTGCCATGGATGGAATCAATACGAGGCAAGACGAGCCATTCTCGTACCTGGCTCGTCTCAAGCCTCGACAATCCATACAAAAATTCGAAAAGAAGAAAAAAAACACTTATTTAAGCACACGAACAACACATGCCTTGTGCATTAATAAACACACCTATTTCGGAGAATATGTGGTATGGATGTTGATTAAGAGAAAATCGATTCAGGCGAAACTTTCGGTTTGGTTGTTCACAGTATAGCATTCCAAGAAGTTTGAATGTTGCGTCAATCGGATCGAATGTCATGATAGCTTATCATACGTAATAGCTATGAAGGAAGATATCAAATCTGAACGCTGCCTCCGATGTATAGGCATTCCAATGACCCTCCGCACTTCCTCTTGCGTGTTTAAACGTCACGGCGGTGATTTCGAAATCACAATATCACAGTGCATTGGAATCTGGAGTATAATGAATGGAGGCTTTCCTGCATAACTTTATTAAGCCATCTTTAACCAGCTAGACATGTTTGTCTTTTCTTTTCAAAAAATACCAATAGGGTACCCAAACACACCCAACCATTCTACAAATTCTTGTCTTTTTGCTGCAATACTCTTCCCAAACATGCATTTAGTTTCAATGTTGTACTATTGTAATTATTCCATGTTGCTTGAGTGCAACTTCAGATTAATGGTGACGAAATTATTGATGGGCCTCCCCGATGGCGTAGCGGTAACGTCGTTGCCTTGTAATCAAGATGTCCCGGGTTCGATACCTGGTGGAGGCACATAGTGTTTCGGACCCCAATTTAAACTGTAGGTTCAGTCCCGATTAGCCTATTTGTGTATAAAATGAACATAACAGATCATCTCTCTCGATCTCTTCTCTCTTTCTTTTCCGGTGGTGGTGGGGGTCACCATGCCTCCTCTACACCCCTGGCCCTCGAGAAGGGAAGAGAGAGAGAAGAAATGTCACGTCTCCCCCTCTTCTTCTTTTTCTTTCACCTTCCCACCCGAAAGAGAGGGGGTGGGGTGAGGAGAACCGGATAGGGGGAAAGAGGGGGGAAGAAGAGAAAGAGAGTGAGAGAAAGAAAGAGAAAGCCCCCTCCCCGCCTGGAGAGGAAGAGGGGGGAGGGAGAATGATTAAGAAAGAAAGAACCCCCTAACGAGCCCGCCTCCTCCCCGAGAAAGAAAAAGAGGAAGAAAGAAAAAGAGAGGAGGTTATATCTTTCCTCTCTCTCTTTTCTTTCTTGTCCTTTCTCTCTCTCTCTCTCTTCCTCTTTTCAAAACAGAAACCCAAACTGGAAATAATTCGCGAAAGAACCACGGAGATACCGCTGTGCTATGCGTGCGATCACTTATATACGTTATCACTACGCCATCGGGGAGGCCTTAATCTGAAGTTGCACACAAGCAACATGGGATAATTACAATAGTGCAACATTGGAAATAAATGCATGTTCATACAAATGAAAATAAATTAAAACGGGGTAGAGCCAGCGTATTTTCGGAACAGCTATGAGGTTTTCTTATGCACGAGCTCGAAGCGAGTCGCACAAAGCTTTCTGCAGCTGTGGGGGAGGAGGAGGAGGAGAAACAAGTGATGTTAGCGCGCGTTATGCAGTGTTGCAAGTAAACGAAGGAACGGCGGCTGACAGTGACACAAAGCAGACATCTGACTAGAAAGGCACACGCAAAACAATTTAATTTAATAAACTTACCTTGTGTATTGTAATGCCGCAAATGTCATCGTGAAACAAAGTTGTTTTTTATTCCAACTGCTCAATGCCATCAAGTTCGGAATCCGAATCTGTCATGTCGCACGAATCCTCATCGGGACTTGAAACAGAATCGTCTGCACTGCTACTGCTGTCACCAACACTGAAAGCGAGACGTTCAATTTCCGGTTCCAGCAAACCTTCCAAACGAATGTATTCTTCCTCAGCCTTTTTTACATTGCCGCAACAGGGCTCCCATTCCTTCTCGCCAATTTCGGCAAACACTTCCTTGCACAGTTCCCAGACGTCGTTCAATTTGAAAGTGACATTGCGATTGGCAACATTTTGTTTACATATCCCCCAAATTTTCTCAATTGCGTTCAAGTCGGGATGATATGCGGGCAAACGAAGAACAGTGTGACCATGCTCACTCATTATGTCATCTATAACGTAAGACTTTGTTTTTGGTTTGTGTAGTTTTATGAGACTGTACAGTTCAGGTTTAAACATATCGTTAGTAAAAGGTATCCCGTTTTTCAATAACCAGTCTTGCATTTCACTTTTTCTACTATTAGAGGTTGGGCTTCTTTCTTTCTGGACATTGTGATATGATGCATTGTCAATTACTAATACTGAATTTGGTGGTAAATTTGGTATTAACATTTCCCGTATCCATCGCGTGTAATTGTTTGAATTAATTTCTGTATGATAATCACCAGTTTTTTGACTAGACTTGAATATCAAAAGGGCGTTCGGGATAAAGCCATTGTGGGTGCCTGCATGAACAATAATCAGGCGTTGCCCTTTGGATACTGGAGATTTTAGGCCCTGAACAGTGTCGTCACACCATGCTTTGGAGGTTGTGTGAGAGCTGTGTATGTATGTTTCGTCGGAATAAATAATAGGCCGCTCTTCCCTTCGATATCTACAAATTGCACGCAGATAACTTATTCTCGCATTGCGAATATCATTTCTTTCAATAAGTATGCGCCTATTACTCTGCACTTTCTTCCACCTGAACCCGAGTTTTCTAAAAATCTTCAACAAACTAGACGCCTGCCCTTTAAACCCTATTGAAGTCTTTAATTTAGAGAGCACAGATTTTACTGTAGGCACTTGTTTGTCTCTGGTATAGAATTCGTTTATTGTCCTTCGAACAACGCACATATCGAAATCATCAATATTTGTACATGGTCGCGGTCTGTTTTTATTTCTACGTGGCGTGCTATATGACGAGGATGTTCCCGCATTAACCTGTGAACTTTCCTTTTTAATTGATTTTATTGTATTTACAGAGACACCAGTCGCAGCACAAACACGGTCCATCACTTTCTTCAGAGGCAACTTCAGATCCTTTTGGTCGGCTTCCTGCTGCAAAAATTTCAATACGTTCGCTACAACTTCACGCGTTTGTCCCTTAAGTGTCCTACGATATATTTTGGAGTGTGTAGGAGGCATATTCTTCGCGTGAAACGTAATTGAAAATAGCACTTCTACCCGGTCTTCAACAAAAGATTGTAGAAAACAACAATGGCCCGGCAAGAACGCGAAACTCAAACACCCGATCCTATCACCTCGAGTTTACACGCACAAGTGATTTCTGAGCATTCTTTCTGCGTAACTTGCTACGTCGTCGCATTCACGAGTGGAATTTTAGGCTCGCTGACTAGCAAAGTGAAAGATCCTGTAGCTGTTCCGAAAATACGCTGGCTCTACGTCGTTAGATTTTTCAGAAACCGTTATTTACGAGTATAACAGATTTTCTGAAAATCTAACGACATACCCCGTTTTCATTTGGATGAAATACACGACTCTTCACATGTTTCACATGCATACAGAGGATAAATTCTGGAACCATCCACTATTGGTTCTCATTGTCTCTTTTAGCCAAGAAAGTAGTTTTGAATTCTTGTTTTACGTCCACTTTACGCATAGATAGGCTAATCGGAAATGGGCCTACGAAAGTGGTATAAGAACCAGCACGACACTCCACCGGGTATCGAACCTGGAACCTCTTGATTACAAAGCGACGACGTTACCACTACGCCATTAGGGAGGCTCTCCTAGAACGTAACGAACCGAGGTGTAACATTGTACACAGCATGCGACTAGATGGTAAGGAAAATAAAGAAACAACCTCTAAGATAGGAACGTGAGTGGTACTTAAGAAAAAAAACAGCACTCTAGAAGGATGTATAATTGCTTCTAATTCGTAGGCACGAGTCAGAAGTGAAAGCCTTTAAAAGCGACCAGTTTGCGGTAAGGTCACGGAAAAAGACTGTTTTGTGGCCACACGTAATTTGTATTTGTCGAAATGCCTTTGTCCGCACATTGCCTTTCTCTGTCCTCCTTATACTCCGTAATTTATTCCGTTACTGAAATGCTCGTAAGCGTTGGGAAGGGATGTTGACGTGAAATGCAGTGCAAATTGCGTCCATCAAAGCACATTGTTTAAATTTGCATCAGCATTCCATGGTTGCAATAAGGAACTTTTTACGTGTAATGCTGAGCTGTCACTAAAATTTCAATGGTGGAGGTTCGTTATATGCTCTCATTCTCGATAGCTCCCGTAGATATTGGATTATGAATGTGTTTTGATGATTTATTTGCAGATCCAGTGCAGTGAGGACTTTCTGTAACGTGGACATATTCACTTTCTGTCCTTTCCTCTGTCTCTCTCGCTGTCTATATCTCTTTCTCTCTCTCACTCTCTCTGCTTGTCTTCTTACTCATTATCCTCATTGTCTCTCTGTGTCCATCCTGCCTCGCTCCTCTCTCTTTCGTCCTCATTCCTCCTCTTTCTGCCAGTCTCTTCTTCCTCTCCTTGACTCTCTTCAGTTCTCTTTTTCTCTCTGTCCATCTCTATCTCTCCTCTGGATACTCTCTCTCTCTGTCACCCTCACTCTCTCCCTCTATCTGTCAATATTTCTCTTCCTCTCTTTCTTTTTCGTCCGCGTTGACCTCCGTGGCGGAGTGGTTATAACAGCGCGCTACGACGCCGGATCCGAATCGCGGCATGGGCATAGATGTTCTTTGTGAATGTCCCTTCGTCAATTTCATCCTACAATCACTCATCAATCATCAACGCAATAGCCAAAAGTAGGAGAAAAGCTATGCTAAATGACTAGTAACAAAATCAATTCCTCGCTCTCTTTGTCTCTGTTTCTCTCTCTCTCTGCCAATGTTTCTCTTCCTATCTCTCTCTCTCTCTCTCTCTCTCTCTCTCTGTCTCTCTACCCTGATTCTCGCTCTTTTTACTCTTCGCCTTATTTCTATCTCTAGCTTCTCTCTTTCGCTCTCTGTCTCTCGGTGTCGATTCTTTGTTCGAGTGTTAACGAAACATCAGCTACATTCGCACAACTGAACATATTATACATTTGATTAAATGGGTGAAACAGTACATAAATCACGCATTATATCAAATTCGCCTTCTTTTGGGATCCCACAACGGGTGATTAGGATTTCATTCCATGCATACAAATATTTCCTTGCAAAAACAATCTACTTCGGCGTATTCAAGTTAACGAAAAATCAAATTTTAGGTTGTGGCGTGCACAGAGTGACTTTCTTTTGTTTTCAATTAGCTCCCCAATTAATCTGTTGATGCAGAGTCACCCAGAGTAAAAATACTAGCGCGCATTTTAACATGGTGGAAATAAATACATCTAACATACCCTTAAAATTAACCAAAATTGCCGAGTGAAGCGCATGGCAGTAATTAACTGGAGAAACAATTCGACGTCAAATAAATTCACTGGAAGAAAGTTCCCCAAATGGCGCTGTGGCGATGGGGGAGGGACCTGCAACGTTGCGAGAACGAGCATGAAACCGCAACTCTCAATCGCTTCTCTGCGACACTCTTCCCCTTGACAGCCACTCGGCACATCATTGGCTCGGCTGTCGCCTTTCCTTTTACGACCCTTCAACTTAACCGTTCACACGTTCTTTTTTTTCCTTTATAGTTTTTTCCTCCTGTCGGAAGAGGTGATGTGCCGTTAAAATGTCAAGAGCGAGCAACGTTCGACGAGACCGGAGAAAGTTGCGCTTCGCATCGCCTGTTGGAATCACTGCAGGTGGAAAAGAAAAAAAACAATCGAATGTGAATATCTTTCGACAGGCCTCTCAATTGGAAATAAATTTCGGTTAAGGAATTTGGATGGTGAATGGGAAACCTTCGTTCTCGTTCCGAATTGCAAATGTCAGTCATGTTCACGTTCTCGTCTTGGTTAAGATCTTGTCTCGAGCATCGAAAAAATAAATTTCAAGCATCAGTGTTTACGTATACGTCAATGCCTTCCCGATGATCTATTGTTAACGCCGTCGCCTTGTAACAACGCGGTTCCTAGTTCGATACCCAGTGGAGGCACATGCTGGTTCGGATCCCACTTTGTACTGAAGGTATAGCCACTATTAGCCTATCTGTGCGTAAAGCAGACAAACTCTCAAACGTATACATTAAAAATATACCTCGGTCTAGGTATCGAAGGTTCCAAGTTCGAATCCCGGCTTGGGCATGGATATTGCCTACTGAGTGTCCCCACGATTGGTCAAAAGTGACAGAAAAGCAATGAAAACTTGGTCCAGCACATTGTTATGATCAGAAATTCTAAACTTCTAAGGTAGTTTCCGTAATGCAATTATTGCTTTCTAGGTCTTTTAAGTTCGCTTTTCAACATCGTTAATCGTGGCAATGAAGATGAATGAATGATTCGATTACATAGACGAAAGAACAAATCCAAATTCAATACCCATCCAACATCCCCGGACTTGAAACGAGATTCTTCAGAGGCAAATCGTGAATTCAATCCTCGACGTCTTTGGTCATGCAACAACAAAAGCAATGTATTGGTTAAGGTCCACTCCATGCTCAGATAGGTTATTGGGAAGTGGATCAACAGTTTAAAGTGAGATGGCAATCATTATGCAATGTTCTCTCACTGGAGATTAAAAGGTGAGACCGTAAACACTACGCCATCGGGGTGGCTCATGAGTGCAACAAGAAATGGATTACGCTCATTAAAGCTATTACAAGCTAGCTTAAGTTTTTGCAAGAGCCAACTTACAGGCAAAGTTGCTTTGAAAGGAAGAACGTTATTAATATTAGAAGGTTGGGGTTAAGGCAAGGGTACCGAATCAACAGGCACTGTATTCGAAAGAAGTTATTCAACAACTTTCCATTACTCTGAAAGCAAGTTCAACGAATCTTTTGGAGGTAGAAAGTGACGTTTATGTTTACAGGCTCAGTGATGCCTATGCGAGTAACTTAGAACAAAGTTTATTACCTTTTGTTTTACAAAACATCTCAGATTTTGCTATTTTCGCCATTTCTCGCTCGACTTTGAGATCTGATGCAGAAAAACATGGAAAGAGTCTTGTCATCCGTCGGCAAATTGGCACTAAACCTTTAGCGGATTGGTACTAGGCATCAAGCGTCTCCCACGCGCATGGTTTTCTTTTCTCACCAGAGCTCAAGGATCTGTCGCAACATTCGAGCTACAGTGTATTGTGCACACAATTGGCAAGTTCATTTTCCTCCGTTCCTCGTCTATAGAGATGCTGTATCCACTTTGCACTTTCTACAATCAAAATGACAGAGAAGCGCTACCTTCTGCAACTAGTGAAAAGTTCCAAGATCACTCCTCATTGTTACGGAATACTCCTAACCAATTTATTGTGACGTTTCCTCCGCTAATTATCTTGTATAACTTCACGTGTGGATATCAAAGAATATAACAGGGAATGTGCTAAACAGTTTAAATCCCTCAGTGGTCTGAAGGTCGATGGAAATGAAAGAAGATATGTCCTCTTTGACGCTGGTCTAATGGAACTAAACTTGACTCTGCCCATTACAGCACTGTAGCAAGTAGATTAGTTTCTTCGTTTTGTTTCTCGCTAGTTATACGATCTGGAACTATTGTCAGTGTTCTTTCAAGCGGTTCTATATTATGGCCAGTGTTATTTTCGTATTCAAATAGTATAAGTGCGTGGGCACATTTCAAGGATAGACCCATCTGATTGGCTGTTTCATCCACCTGCTGTGATGTACAGGAAATTACCTTTAAAGTGTATCGCCATCCTAAAGCACGTAAAATGCACCATACATTGACGTAGTAGCAGCCCCCGAAATGAAATGGAGGGGGAAGGGGTCAAGGGGTCAATGATTAGAGACACTGAAAATTTCTCTATGCGTTCTTGAAACCCTGTATAACACCGAATCAGCATAAAAAGATATTCTATTCTGAACTTACGATTCATTCGTTACGTCACCAGTCAGTTTGCCACTTGCATTGTGCACGTAATCTATTTAACAAAACAAAGTTATCTTGCTTTAACAAACCTCCGTGAACTAAGACATGCGAATACCTTAGCTCTGCATTGAAAATATCAAAGTCCAAAGAACATATCAATTACACATGGACGATTTCGACCTTAAAAAAGAAGGGACAAGGGAAATAAGATTCAGAATTCATTACTGATATAATAAGCGTGCTGGAATAGTCGACAAAGGTGAATGCTTTCCATAGAAGTGAAATATAATTCGTCTAATTTGGTTTTGAATTTACTTAGAGATGGAAAATATCGAGGTCGACAATATACAGTTTTCATGAAGTAACAGGGCATTTACATTGTGTTATTGGAATAACAACATAATGCCCGGTGGATGAACATTGCACAGTGGTTAGGATTCCACTTTAAACTTTAAGTCCAGTCCCGATTAGCATATCTGAGCAAAAAGTGGACTTTTCTGAAAAATTTCAGTGTTCATCCTCCGGAGGGTGACCCTTGTGAGGGCGGTGGAGGTGAGGGCGAGCTCGGAGGGTGAGAGTGAGGGAGGTTGATTCAAAATGAACACTTCTGGTCATATAGAGTAAACTAACCAATAAAAAAAGGTCTGGTTTGATTGATTGGTTTCGTTCATTTTACTTCACTTTTCTGACACTTTTGGGTAATTGCGAAGATGAGGGTGAGTGGTGTTAGATGAAATGGATGAAGAGACATTCACCAACACACGGAGGAGGAGACAAATTGTCACCCTAAGCTATTGGTATCTTGAGGCTAATCTATACCGGAAACACGATTTCCTCAACAGCGAGAAAGAAATTCAGGAAATTGTAGACAAGCCCATGCAAATGTGTCCTTATCGTATTTCAAAGGAGTTCTACTCATGTAACACGGTCGATGTGTGACGAAGTTACTTTCGGTGTCTTACATGTAGGTTAATTGAACAACCAGGAACTTCGAAGAGTGCGTGAGGCAAGGTCTCGCACCGACACAACACGTGCGTGCGGCAATGTCTTCAGGCGGGAGTTTATGCAATTATTTTACACCTGATATTCTAGCACTCAATAAATAATCGAGCTAATTGAAGTCTGCCATTAGTGAACCTGATACTCAAAGAGTACGCGTGTCTTTTTCGGCAAGGCCACGGTATTTCCATTGCCATGCTATGAGAGTTATAATTCATCTAATTGTGTGCGTGGTCCAGATTTCCTAAAAGAAAACAAGGTCTAATACATTAAAGGATAGGAAATTATAAGGTCCACTGATAACTAGAAAAATACCCTCACCTTGTTAAGGTCGTTACGAATTTCTGAGGGTTCCGGTTTCGAGGCCTCGCCCGAGTCATCGTTCTTGATCTGATCACCATCATCTTTGCGATTAGCCAAAATAGACAGAAAAGCGGCGCAAGATAAGAAAAAAAATTGTGTTCAACACTGAGCATATTTGTCATTTTGTTTGATAATTTTATTACTGCAAGTAATTTGTTCATCAATACATATTGGAATAGACTACAGCCGAAAAGTCTCAAAGGTCATATTGTCGATTTTTGAACAGCGGTCTCGGAAGCGTCTCAAGACGATAAGTCTCAAACAGACTTTCCTTGTTCTGTTCTAGATTTTAGAACAGCGGTCTCTAAGCACATCTAGGTGCGAAGCCTCCAAGTACTTTTCTGCTTTAGTTCTCGATTTTTTGAACAGGAGTCGGTAGCATCTCTAGAGGACAGGTCTAAAAGGACTGTTTTCGATTTTCGAAACGGTATCATCTCTAGGCTACAAGTCTCAAAGGGACTTTCCTTCTTTTGTTCTTGATTTTTCAACAGCGTTCTCGGTATCATCTCTGGACGAAAAGTCTCAAAGGGTCTTCTTCATTCTGTTCTAGATTTTTGAATAGCGGTATCCATAGCAACTCTAGACAACAAGTCTCATTCTGTTCTTGAATTTTGAACAGCAGTCCCGGAAGCATCTCTAGACGACAAGTCTCAAAGGGAACTTTCCTCGTTCTGTTCTAGATTTTCGAACAGCGGTCTCGGAAACATCTCTAGAGTCTAGAGCGTAGACTACAAGCTTGAAAATCAAAGGAATCAACAATTTACCACGAATCCTGGGCTTTTGGCACATTCATAACCCACTTCTGCGTCGTCCCAGTGGGAAGGCATTTGTTATGCATGCTCCGCTCTCAGAGGTAAGACGGATCGAGACCAGAATAATTAACGGCCAGCCATTGCTAACGACAAAGAACTGCAGAACTTGGCCAAGGTGTAATTTGTACGCCCGGAGTGTGACGTTCTTGTCTTCGAAAGTGAAAGGGACAACCGACGTGAGCAGCGCTTGCGAAGATGATCGCCAGTCTTATTGTTCTGCAGACGGTGTGGTGGTCGGAAGGCGTTATTTGTAATTGTGCCCATCCCATGATGCTGAAAGAATTGTGGTAGTTGGGAAGGAGGAAGTCTCTTATGAATTAGCCCAAGGCTTCGTTCACGGTACTTGGTTTCAATAAATCATAATGGGCTTAACAACCCCTTATTCCTTAGCACCTTGGGATTGGGATTGCACTGTCGGAAGCAGAGGTTCGTTACCAACTTGATTATTGTCTTATACATGCCTCACAACAGAAATTCAAATTTATCTCCATCTTAGCACCTCAAATAAGTCGGTCTATTCCAATATCGAGAAAGGTTGCTATACTCAGGTGCAGTCTGTGAGAAATATAGTAAGTAAATTGCCCACCATGACTATTTCGGAGGTTATGCTCTTCTCGCTGTTTCTTTAAATTCTTCAAACTTCCATTACGCAAAGAAGAAAATGAGCATAGTAATGGATAATTTGGAGCAGGGTTGGCATGTTAAAAACAAAAGTGTTTTAAACAATTTGTTTTAAACGTTTAAAACACTTTTCAGACTCGCTTAAAACACACTTTAATACTTGGTGTTTACTAGTTTGTGGTTACTTGTGCTTTGTAACTATGACTTTTCATTCAATGCGTGTCATTCTGTTCATTGTAAATAGAAATCTGTTCAGTGGCTGAAAATGTTTATTGAATTTACAAAGAAACATATGGTGATGAATACCCGTGGGTCACGTTTGAAACACCTGCCTATGTTTCTTTTACAGATGTTTAATATATTTTAAAAATTGAATACTACATGGAAGTAGTTTCGTTTCTCACTTAACACATTGAAAAATGTGCACATTGTAGTTAATTTCAATATTTAGTTGCATTCAGGGTAAAATGTATTAAAAAAGAAAAAATAAGTCTTCTTGGCATTATATTTTATTTGTTTAAACCATTTTTTCGGTTCTTGTTTAAAACACTGTTTATAACATTTAAAAATGTTTTTTTAAAAAAACTGTTTTGTTTCTCTTTTTTAAAAGAACATAAATTTTGCCAACCCTGATTTGGAGGTTATTAAGTCCGTCGCAGATTGTTCAATTTGCGGTTGTCTAGGAAAAAATCCTCAAATACAAATTTTCCACTTCCTCCTTTAAAAAAAAAAAAATCTTACAAAATTATTTGAAAAGCCTAATAAAAACCTCAACTACTAAAACAAATAAGGTTTTTATTTGTGTATATTATTTTGATACGAGACAAAGAACGAGACGAGTTTTCTCGTTTACTTGCCAAGTCTCGTCTTCGTACCTACATGGGTCCTACTTGACATCGTGAGCAATCACATATCTAGAAATATATTTCGGAAGGCGTTATAACACGTTAACTAAGTTTCTAACATTTAATAAGAATAATTTTAATATTAAGAGTATGTCAATGATTTCAGGCCTCCATGGTGGAGTGGTTGGCACATCGCGCTTCGACGCCGGGTGTCCCGAGTTTACATTAATATAGGTCATTATTAGGGCTTGGAAGTTGAGGAAAAATCCTTCTTTTTCACAGTGTCCGAAGACGAGGCCCAACATAATATATGTTCATGTTGGGTCATTGTAGGCCAGAAAAAGGTGGGTTTCATTTATCCTTTTTTGCCCTTTTCGGCGTTTTTTTGTCTTATTGGTCCTTTTTTAGCCTTTTTTTAAGGTCTTAACGGCTTTTTTTTTTGCAACTTCACCTTCTCTCGACTACGTTTTTACTGCCCATTCTCAATTCGAATCATCATCAGTACATCACCTCTTAAACATCCTTTCTGTAGTAAAGAAATTAAAAGAAATAAATATATTTGAACCATCCCTGAAACGAGATAAAAACATTTTTGGACGACTGAAATAGGATCCGAAGTCCTATTTCTGTAACCCTAGTGTGGTTAGGCCAAATATGATTCTTCAAATATGATTTCTCAAATTATGTTAATCTAAAAAATATATAATGTCTGAAAGAAGATGCATTTCATTCATATAGTTTTTTTCGCACTGTGTGTTTCATACCACCAGAATTTGAATTTTTTTTATTCATTAAATATGTAATTAAAACTGAAGTTATTAATTAATTTGGGTCACATTTATACGTCTTTTTTTAAGTTTTTAGGTCCTTTTTTTATATATTTTTAGGTCTTCAACTTTCGAGCCCTAGTCATTATTATTGTGATAATTATTGCATGAACAGATAAAAAGATGGTATAATAGATATAACAGCACACATTTATTTCTACTTAAGACCACTAAAATTTGCGTAAAAACAGCTATGTTACCAAGGAAATTAAGAATTGTGTGGTGTCTCTAGCGAAAATAAGTTAAGTTTTGCTTATTTAATTTTCCTACCGGAAACTTATTTCAGGGGATTCGGACCCACCTTTCAATGATCAAGAGGACAATTGCAGGTTTCTGATCTGAAAAAACAGAAAAACTACGACGATGTAACTCGATGCGCTGACCACGTGTTACCCAATGAAAATACGCTTGTCAGGCGGTACTGACCATTAAAACTAATTAGAATAACCTGAGAATTGCATACCGGCAGAACCCACTCCAGTCTCCGTGAAAGTGATCGGAGGCCGACATTCCTCGCCTCTGGAATGAAAGGCAAGTCTTCCGGAAAGTGCCGAAAGCTTTCGCGTCCACCTGAGCAAATTATTCCGCTCGGAGGGGTTTAATCAGATGAAGAAACGTAATCGTTGCATAAGAGCAGTCTCCATCGTTAGTAGCACGTTACGGGTTTGCGTGAAAGAGATTTGTGGTCAGTGTTTCCGCTGGTGATCAGATGCAGCAATAATAATGCGCTTGCTTACCTTCGAACGATGTTCAAATTAAACAAAATTAGGAATTTCCTTTCGATACAGTTTCGATTAATTGATTTGGTTTCATTTTAATTCGCTTTTCTGCCACTTTAACCTACTAGCAAAGATGTTGGAATTGATAGGGACACTCAGAAAGAACACCTGGATTCGAATCCGGGACCTTTGCTAACATTTCCGCTACGGAGGTTGGCAATATACAGTTGCAACAATGTTAAAACATAATAACTTGAAATTTCAGAATTTTCAGTTTTGATATGAAAGTTGTACAGTCACGGACATTTCTGGGTTGTGATGATCCTATTGAAAGTCAATGGGGATAGTACACGTCAAAAGTGTCCATGACTGTACAATTACTGCTTCCTCGTCTTAAATTTAAGTTCTATACTGACAATTCGATAGTTATAATCAGTTATTTGGATCTTGAAAAGAAAAGATTCAAATCGTTGGCTTTGATTGATTGATATGTTGTTTTAAGTCCACTTTATGCACAGTAAGGCTAATCGGGACTGGACCTACAGTTTAAAGTGGGATCCGAACCACTTGTGGCTACACCGGGTTTCGAACCCGGGAACCCTTGATTACAAGGCGACGACGCTACCACTACGCCATCCGGGAGGCTCTCAAATCGTTGGCGTTAGATTGAATGATCGAATTAGGTTATTTAGCGTCCCTTTTTCGCCACTTTCTCGCTAGCCGCGGGGATAAGGAAGATATGATGAAATTGTTGACGGAGCACTCATGAAGAACATCAACCCCAGTCCGGGATTCGAACCCGGGACACCTGCCGTCGTGGCACGCTGTGCTGACCAGTCCACCACGGAAGTCGGCTAGTGAAGTTAGAGACAGCGTGGGAAAGAATGACTCGAGTGGATGAACTTCAAACATGGATTTCCTGCACCGTACACCGAAGCAAAGCAGCATTGCGCAGCGGCAGGTGCTGTTTCCCCAAGGACCGTCGCCACCAGCTCTTTCGAAATGTGACTCCAAGGTTGGAGTCGTGTAACTACCTGCTCGAATCTCGTCTTCCTGGTTGTACGTACTCGCTTCTTGTAAACCAGTTGCTCTCCCCAGGGCAAATTATCTTGTTCGCACAGAGGCACAAGCACAACTGGAGCGAAAGAAGTCTTTGAAGGTTTT
This sequence comes from Lepisma saccharinum, assembly GCF_977018435.1. Taxonomy (NCBI): domain Eukaryota; kingdom Metazoa; phylum Arthropoda; class Insecta; order Zygentoma; family Lepismatidae; genus Lepisma; species Lepisma saccharinum. The sequence goes on from NC_139232.1 coordinate 106,449,054, forward strand.
TCTCGTGGTGCAGCGTTCAATCCTTTCATTCTCGTTATCCGTTCACCACTTTCCGTGTACTCATCTTTCATCCATCATTGGTCTCTTCTATCAACGTCTCTAAAACCAGGTTCAAACACTAACTCATTGATTTTTATTATATCCAGCGTGGTATTTTATAAAAATTCCAAGGGAGGGATTCCAGTAACTACTCTTGAAGAATCGAACAATTATTTATACATATGTAGTCGCCTTCTGACGACGCACGTATCTATAACTATATTTCAGGAGGAGTCCTCGCTGAGTTTTATTATTATAGTAATAAGGTGGATATATGTATATAGCACCGTGCCATGAAAGCACATTTAAGAGATATCGGGAGGGCTCCACACATTCTCAATATCGGCCATTTTCGAGGTGATGTGATCAGCACCAGGCTCTGGCCGCCTTTACCCCGCAGGGCTGCCTTTAGGTGCCCACTGATTTGAGGCTGAGTATATACCGGGAAAAGGCCGGAAAAATTCCGACCTTGGATCACCCAGCCCGGGAATCGAATTCGGGTCTCCCGTGTGACAGTCAGACCCCATACCGACCGCGACTCATTATTATAGCAATGCATGATTCAATATGACAAGATGCACGCACGCGCGCACGCACACTAGTCCCTTGGCTTCGTAGTCAACTAAGCATTCATAAACATAACGAATAGGCCTTTCATCGCGATGGTTAGTTCATGATTCTAAGCCTTGGATTTGGTAGTTTAATATACTCTGTCCCATGAAGCAAAGCCGCGCACAACGGTGGAGAAGGGAAGAAAGAGAGTGGACAGAACGAAACAGTGGGCGCTGCTGCAAACGTCTGGTAGCTGCAATCGCGTTTCCCTCCATGCCACACCTTTCCATCTCACGCCTTCATTGGTCAAGTCCTCTCGGGTCACTACTTGCGCAGAGGACTCATTTTCATTCACTTCCTCCACAGATACCTGGGATAGAGTATATGTAGAGTTTAGTAACTACGAGACTATTGCAAACATCTGGACAACAGTGAAGGCAAACCACACAAAAGGTTCACCTGAATGCTGTGGATAAGCAGATGTAATTTCTTAGATTTTGAAATATCATAGCGGTTCTTCGAGAGGAGGGAAATTTGGAAAACGACTTCTCCAAGGTTCAGCCGAGCTTTAAATTGTTTTTCTTCGGAGAATTTTCTTTGCTTTTCGGCATTCTCAATTTCTGTATGTGAAAAATGTCAACACGCGGTATCAGATATCCAATTCTGCATGGCGAATCATTCACGACGGGAAGCTGATGTGCCGGAACCAATGGCAAATTAATAATAATAATCTCTGTATTAGTTCTTAAAGGACCTACGTTATTTTACAAGGAACCTGTCCGTTATTTTGCTTTTGTTTAGGGATCTGGGCTGGCTATAGAAAGTAACAACAATATAGAGGAATCATATTTCAGTGTCCATGTCAATATTATATATCTACGTATACGGTCATGTAATTACGAACACCGAAGCAAGAGTTTATGTAACATTTTTTTTTCCAACCCAGATCTAGTCTCATGGCGGAAGCTCGTATGTCTTTTGCAATACATGCGGAAGGTTACGGAGAAAGTGCTCGCAGGCTGCACGTGAGGTGATCCAGGGCACAGAGAGAAACATATATTTTTTGTGGATTCCAATATCTTTACGACTAGGATTTGATAAAGCAGGAAGGCTGTGAAGTAACCGCCGTGACGGGAATTCAAACGTTGCGCTGGGAAAGGAAAGGTTCTAACGTTACAGTGCATGCTGGGGTTCAAGTGGTATTTTCCTCTAGAGTAATTTGAACGCAAACGTAGTGGGCTTGTATATCTGGGAGAGAATTTCTACAGAACAGGATTCCGTGTAGATGAGCAGCGACAAATAGATTGTGTACAGTTCCCTGCAATAAAAGTGAGACGCTTAGGTCTAGTAATTCTCATTTCCTTGCATGGAGTTAGGTGATGCAGGGGCGGATGCATGGGAAGAACGATGAGGGTGGTCCCCTTCCAAATGCCTACACCAGGTTTTGAATATTTTACTTGCATCTCAGTAGTGTATATGCTTGTAACTCCTCTATTTCATTGGTGTAATACAATATGGATGGTTATTATGGATATTTTGTAAATATTATATTATTATTAATAGCTATTATTATTATTATTTGTTCCAAATTCTATACTGAGGTCTTCTGGTAATAATTTGCATTTTACATCAAAATTAAATAAATTTAATAAAACAACGAATATGTTTTATGAATTTTTTTAGGAGACGACATGATTCTAGAGAAAAGATTATTGATTCTTCGTTTCTCCACTTTTGGTCGTATTTTTAAATCGTTAGGTTTATCACGACAATGAAAAGAAATAATAACATGAAAGAAAATAATAAATATCCTTTACTTGTCCGGGATTCGGACACAGTATCCCTATTTTGAATCCCTGCACGTTTATCCCCATACACCACGGAGTAGTACTATATGTTGTTTACATATTTTTTTTTAAAAAAAAAATCTATTGCAAGTTACAATGGACTTGAACTGGAAAGTCGCCCCTCCCATAAGCCATTCCTGGATCCGCGGCTGCCTAACTCATTGGAAATGGATGAAATCCAATAGCAAATTCGGCCATCGACGTAGAGTTTGGCAACACATTTCAGGATCTAGATATCACATTTTTATTGCCCGCGACTGTACGTGTTCGTTTTTATGTTTGTTTCGATCGCTATATATAGCTTTTCCTACTTTTCTGTTAATCGCGACGATGAAGACGAATGAAGAACTGATCAAATAGATGATGACGAGGGGGGTTAAGTGGTTGACTTTCGATCTCACCACTAAAGTTTCCAGGTTAAAGTCCCGGATAGGGCATGTGTGTTCTCTGTAAGCGTCCCTTTCTCAATTTGATGTAATCATCACTCGTTCTCATCGTCGCAATTAGCCAGAACATGAATAAAAGCGACGCTAAATAAAAAAAAATACACACACACACAATGATGTCTTAACCAGACATCGAACCTGAGACTTCTGGCTGACCACTCAGCCAAGGAGGCCTGAGTCCGTAGCCACTGAATTTGCATACGTATAAGATATATCCAAGCCAAAAATGTTGTACAAATAAGCCAACCAGAATCCCCATATAAGATATAGAATTCTAGGTCAAGGGCAGTATAATCAAAGACAGACATGAAGCTACATTCTGAATGCTATACAACTGAAACATGTGACATATAAACATTTGATTCTAGTAATATTTAGTCAACATACACATGAGTAAGAAGTAGCAGGCGTCAAAAATATTAAAACACACATGCTCGCGAGCGTATGTTATAAAAAGAGTAATACGAACGCAGTGAATTTCAAGTTCATGGTGCATGTAATTTGCACACGAACAAAAATGCACAAATATGTTTTTTAACACACTTTTTGCGCCCGGTGATTCCATGCCACGGCTTAACCTACTCTTGTCAATGGCGAATCATCAAGCGTGAAGTTCCACCGCGTGGGAAGAGGAAGTAAAAAAATAAAAAAGCCGATGTCGGAATTCTTTGTATACCAAAGCCTCCCTTCAGCATATGCTCCACAATTCACACAAGTAATTTGATATCAGAGGTCGATGCAGAACAATGACACTGATGATACGATGACAATGAATATAATTAGGGTGATGGAGTTATAAATATTCCCACATGCAATTGTTCTTAATTATGACGTGTGATGTGTGGTTAAGATCTTAAATGCTTGTGTTCAGGACGGCTTGGTGTTCTTAATATTGCTGGTGTGGTTATTGCGGACGATATGAAAAAGACGTTGCTCTCAAATTGGAGTCGCTGTGAGAATAACCCCACAGGATATCTACTTGAGAACAGAGTTTCCAAATCGATCCCTATGCATTGTTTCTTTGTGTTTTCATAACGTAATATGACACTGCAACACAGAATAACTGATTTGGTTGAGTGAACACAACACATTTGGTTAAGCTTTCTCGTAACTGTAAACAGAAACAAATAGTAGCATACTAAATTTGGCAACTATAAGTAAATGTGCACGATTACTTAAGAACATTTAGAACTGGTGAATAATATAATTTGCTTTCAGCAATTACGTTGGGAGGTTTTTCCAAATTATCTCTGTGAAGAGTTAGTATTTTTCGGTATGAAACAGATTTTGAAAAAGGAATGCGGAAATTAAGAGGTATCTTTTCGAACACCCTTGGTGTTACCCATGGAAGAGAGAAAGAAATCAAAAGGGAGGGATGATAGAGGCGAAGTGAAGAAAAGGAGAGATACAGATTGTATACAGAAAGATAGAAGACAACAGAAAGAGAGATAGAAGTGGAAATGAAGAGAGAGAGAGAGAAAGGGACAAGGAGAGAAGAAGAAGAACAAAGAGATAGCAGTGGAAATGAAATGGAAATGAGAAGGGAGGTAGGTAGAATGAAGAGAGGAAAAGAAGAAAGGGAAAGATGGAAACAGAAGGGGAAAATAATGGAGGAAAACGGACAGAAACAATAAAAGAAATATTGGAAAAGAGGGGCAAATAATGGAGGAAAACGAAAGAAAAAGGGAAATATAGGAAAAGAACGGAAAAATAATGAAGGAAAACTAGGAGAGAAAGAGGGAAAGGGAAATATAGGAACAGAAGGGAAAAGACTGAAGATCGAGTAAAGAAGAGAGAAAAGAAAAAGACAAAGAGTGAGTGAAGATATGAATGAAAGAAGGAAGTAAGAGATAATGAAGGGTAGCCAAAACTTGAAGTAGAGAAAGGGAAACAGATTGGGAGGGGAGAGACACGGAAAAGTGACTTTGTAGATACAGAAGAAGTCAAATTCAAAGTAGGAAAGATTGAGGCTAATAGTTAATCAGGTCAAGGCTTGCGAAGGCCTATAATGCATGACAAAACGAGAGAGTGGCGAAATATGAGGAAAATTTCTGAGAAGTCTAGAAAAATTACACAACTGAAAACTACCTTCCACAAAACTTCTTGGCTTGTTGTAACGTAACTTATGATAATTTCGACTGTCTACGTATAATGGTTTAGGCTTGTTTTCCTTCACAGTTGGCTGTTTTTTTCTTTTTAACATTTCCAAGAGTAGTAGATCAAGTGGACATCTTCCAATAGTTTCAGGGCGTTGTTACCGAGACGGGACGAGACTGGGTGTAGTCTCGTCTCGTTTCGTGAACGAAGAAGCTCGTCTCGTCCTCGATCTAGTCTCGATGTATAAACTTCAGTCTCGGTCTCGTCTTAAAAAATATGTACAAAAATACACATTGAGGCAAACTAAAAATATATTTGCATGTAAGGGATCTTTCAGACCGAAACGACACGCGGCTAGGAGACAAGCAATGCGCAACACAAGCGACAAGTGACACTAGAGTTTCGCACCAAAACTGATAAGCGACACGAGCCCCTTCAGTCTGTAGCTAAACATTCACGACGCAGACGCCACCAATAGACCGAGGCGACAGGATATTAAAAAAAAACAGACCAGTCTGAACGACACGTGCAGCTTGTCGTGTCGCTTTGGTTCGGAAGGTTGCATTTATTGTTGAGAGTTTATTCCCAAGCCACATGAGTCCCCTGCCTGTCGCGTGTCTCATGTCTGAAAGCTCCTTTCAATAAAACACATTTAAGCAATGGACTTTGTGTAAAGTCACAAAATATAAGCATGTTTGAGTAGGACACATTTTCATGTGATATAAGTTCTAGCTTATCGAAGTCTTCAACGAGACGATACTCTAAAAAAGCACATCTCGATCTCATATCGATAAGACGGTTCTCGAAATAAAGATGAAACCCGCCGCGTTCAATTCGAAGGCCGAAATAGGCGACGTCAACACATAAATCGCCTTGGCGCGCTTCTAGTATTATACGAACCCACCTTTCGCTTTCAGTCAGCCACGCAAAGCTATCGGAATTCTAAACACCGCGAAGCCGCATACACAATCGCACGCGTCACAACACGAAGCAACTGGACTCCTCGGAATGCACACCGTTGAATTAAACAAACGCCAATGTGCTTACGACAACCGGCCCACATGTCAGGGAGACCTTACGTAAGAGAGGAATGTAGGAAGATAGCATGAATGACTCGCGCACTCCGCACATATCTTTGAATCCATTTTAGTCTCAATATATGTACATACGTACTTACCCTTTCTGAGGAAAAAAGAGACAGTGCAATATTTACGCCAATAAAAGGATTGAAGATTCAGTTTTTAAAATTAAGACAATATTGGACACGATGCCACTTCACTTTAAAAAATTCCAAAACATGAAGGAAATAAGGCCTTACAATACCTTACGTTATGTAGTAAAAAATGTTCGTCTTGACATTACATCAGTTGAAAGAAAAAATACACAAGTCTTTATCTCAAACCAAATGTTTAAGTGCATCATTGAGAAAGATGCAGGAAAGTGCATAAAAAATTATCAATTCATGCATTAAAGTATAGCTCGACAAAGAAAGAAATGCTCACTTGCATCACATGAAGCACTTTGGCGTCATCTTTAGAAACGATACACAAAAATGCATCAAACTACAGGGTGTACCAAAAGTCGCAATACATAGGAAAAATAAATATGTCGTGATAAGAAACAATGTATTCATATAATATGCTCTACGTGGTTACCATTGGTTTGCAATACGTTTCTCTCGCTCTTGATGAACACGCATTAGAAAAGAACACGTTAAAAAATAAATATGGAAACTTAAAACCAAAATTCTATTTTCCTATGTATTGCGACTTTTGGTCCACCCTGTATAAACCTGATTCCTGGCAAAGGCCAAAAACACACCTTCGTGCATCAAATAGTTTTCATGCATTTATTGTGTGTATAACTTGCTCAGGATATGAACCATGCATTCTCGCTCCAGAGCGCGCATAGGGGATTCAATCCTAGAATTTCACCAAAATGCAAAGAAGAAAGTTATCTAGCTAGTAAAATGTAGACAGCCGGAATTCGCGGTCAGGTTTCGAAATTTTCAAGGTAAGCACTGCAATGTTCTAGAGTTTGTGGGCGCTCTTGGATCATAAAACATTGCACCGTTAGGAAAAAGTTATGATGGCACATTAACGTGCAGATTGCACAGCGAAAACCTTTCATGAGGTGGACTGGGACTCTATAAAACGTGGCTCTTGGCATCGTTTCCAATTGAGCCGTCTGGCGTGTTCGGAATATGGCCAAGGGATTCCCATCGCCCGGGTTCATGCAACCCATATGGGTTCTGAATCGAGATTTATGCAATGACTGATCGTCCTTAACCCTTGACTGGCGGAACAAGATAATTGGAAGGGAAATAAACTTGAGAGCGAGGCTGAGAGATGCCACGTCAATCTGAAGACAGATTCACAACGAAATTGCCAATGTTGGAAGTTGAATTGGCAAGCAGAAGAGGATGATCGAGCAAAAGATAAAGACAGGAAGGGATATCTGAAGTTTTTAGTGGTTAAGAACAAAATGTTGAATTTCTGGTACTTGGATTCCCATACAGTTCGAATGGAAAATTGAGTTGGTTTTGAAATACGTGGACGTCATCAATCACCAACAACCGAAGGTCTTATTGCATAATTGGAGATTATAAACCTTATATAGGTCCTTTTCAGGGCTAGATTTAGGCCTAGCCTCTGCAAACCCGCGCCTACAGGCAGCAACATTGCAGATTCTAAAGCAAGTGCCGGTTATAAAAATACAGACTGTGCACTAAAAAAAATGGTGCTAAAGCGACACAAACTGTGATCCCAGAAAGTCCACACCAATTTTCCTCAACGTTTGACATCAATGGTGTCACAACAATGCAGATGAATGGTTGTATTCAACACCATTTTAACTCTTCTGAGGTTCAACGTTGACCAAAATGTGGTGTGGACCTTTTGAGCCACTCTCTGTGTGTCACTTTAACACCAGTGTTTTCTTTATTGTAGGTTGAGTTTCCCTTCAAACAACTTCAGAAGGATCATTTGTGGTATTGAGGATTGCAAAGGACACAAACAAATCTGTGAGGATGACAGACATTTTACACCTGTGTAGGATTCCTACCACCATCGCATCTATAAAAGTTAAAATAGAAATAATACTAATATTGCTTCAAATCTAACTTGATTAGCCATTTACTAGTGGGGGATCCCGTAGCGGAGTGGTTAGCACAGCGCGGTACAACGACGCCAGGGTGTTCAGAGTTCGAGTCCTTAGGCATGGGTGTTCTTCATTCATCCTTATTGTCACGATTAGCCAAAAGTGATAGCAAAGCGATGCTAAATAACAAAAATTATATCAAATTCAGTGGAACATCAAGGTTATACTGGCTTATATTGGATCAATATATTTTTCTCTCATGTTTGAAGGCATACACCCACTAACTCCATTAATTCTTCTCCGTTTATATACTTAGTGCCACAAAGAACGAATTCATTGTATCCGCGCTGTTGGAGCTCGGTATTGTTTCTGCAAAACCTGACTGATTCACGTTTCCGCCGCTGATTCAGGGTTTTGCGCAGAATTTTAAAAGTCATCCCGTCATCAGGTGTAAATATTTACCCGTGGTCAGTTCGAGTACCATTTCCTTCACACTCGACCATGGATTTCCAGCGCACGATAGGGGGCGAGACATGTTTGCGAACGAGGTGTGCCAATGCGACTTGGTAGCTAACCACTTGTTGCGCATCGCCCACCGCACGCCTTCCACTTCTTCAGCAGGGTCGTCAGAGGCTACTTCAGAACTTGGAGATACGATTCAGCCATGGCCTACAGACCTAATTGCGAACAAAGAACGGTTTCCACTTTTCATCGCCGGGTCTTCGTCTCAAAATGAATCTTTGTTTGCTCTGGGTCAATGAAAAGCGCAGTAGGTTAGATTTTATATGCTTAAAGAGTTGCGATTGATCAAATGCTGTCAGGCATCTCGACAGTTGGGAAGTGCATAACTTTCTATTCAATGATGTTGATTCTTGTGAAAACTCGGCAAAACTGCCATCAGTTTGGTATGTGGTTATCTACTTTGCTATAAAAGTGGGGAAAGGTTAAACGGAGAGGGGGGGTGAGCTTTGAAGCCCCCGAATGCCTTTGGCCTTTTCTTTCGCATATTAACACACGCACACACATACTGTAATCATAACGGAAAGATACGAACAAGGAAGAATTGTTGGAAACAAAAAGCTCACAACGCAATGGAAGAAGTTGATGAACGAGTCAGACAACGGAATCGAGTTTGAGAGGACATTAGGACTGGTAACAATTATAACAAACACAAACACACACACACACATGCATACATATAAGTGCACTTCCGCCCCCGTGGGGGAGTGGTTAGCACATCGCGCTACTACGCCAGGGGCCTCGGGTTCGAATTTCGGTCTGGGCATGGACGGTTGTGAGTGTCCATTCATCAATTTCATCATGTCATTAATCATCCCCATTAGCCAAAAGTGGCACAAAAAGCGAATCAAATAAAACAAATCAATCAATCAATATAAGTGTACATATATAAACTCATAAATTGTGATTGCGGATTGGTCATGCACATTGCAATAGGATATGAGACAGAAGAACAATATAAATTTCTATAATGTCATACACTTTAAACAATTTTAAAAACTAAAAAATATATGCTAAGGCTCTAGTTGTGTTATACGGAATTTTCCATCTGAAAAAGTGTTACGTTCATATTTAGAAGGGTGTAAGGGTAATTTAGAGCGAAAATGACCAAAATTTGGGCCATTGTGGAAAATGTTAAAGGTTATTGAGAAATTTTAGAGGAGAGGGGGGATTGGGAGTGTGTAGATAATTCACTGGTTGTGTATATTTTTGTGATGGTAAAAATACACCTAAACGGAAAGGGCCCAGAATGGAATATGTTACCCTCTACAAGGAGCTACACTGAAAAGAAAATTAAGTTCATCGTAGGCGATCCTTTCCACTTAATTCCCAACGAAATGGTTTGATTTGATTTGATTTAGTTTATTTTACTTCGCGTTTTGTGCCTCTTGGCTAATTTGCGAAGATGGGGATGAGTGATGAAATGATGAAATTGATGAATGGACATTCACAAACAACCAAGCCCGACCGGGATTCGAACCCGGGACACTTGGCGTCGCAGCGCGATGTGCTAACCACTCGGCCACAGGGTCGGGCCCCAACGAAATGGTGTTGGGACTGAAGTCATTAAATGTAGACCGCCTCGTAGACAACGGTCACTTGAAGCGTCTCTACTTTAAACAACACAGGAAATGCATTTCTCTCGCTTGCTCTTGTTTGTAGATAGCCGTTCTGTCTGAGGGATTCCTCGGGATGCACGTGCCATTGTCACACCGCCAGACACGTGGCTTAGTCCTTGGCCTCCATTCCGTTCTTCTTCGCGGATCTTGAGCCAATCGCTTTTAAGTATAGTGTTGAAGAGCCAATGATTAGAATCGAGCCCTATACTGTTAGAAGTTACTGAACATTTTACAATATTCTGCCGGTAAAATGTAACAGTCTGCATTTTGATTTACAGTTTGATTTGAATTTTGTTATTGTTATTTAGCGTCCCTTTTCTGCCACTCTTAGTTAACTGCGACGATAAGGAAGAGTGATATGATGAAATTGATTAAGGGACACTCAGAAAGAACACCCATGCCCAGACCGGGATTCGAACCCGGGATCCCTGGCGTCGTAGTGCGGGACGCAACCGCTTGTTATTTGATGGGCTCGGGTATAAAACATGGTGACATTTTGGTCATTTGTGAGTTCATTAAGAAAAAAGGTTATTACTGTAGATAAATTGTTTTCGTGCTGTGTTTACAAATTTAAGAAGGCTTCACCGAGTCCAATGTAAATTGTATGATATGGCAGTTTCACTCGAAAATTGAAGGATGGCACATTTTACTTTGTAACTAAAAAATTACCAAAATGTCACTTAGCATGTTTTACACATGAGCCTTTCATTTAATTTTGAATATTTTATGATGCATATAGATAGAGAATGATTATAAATTAAAGTTCCGTGCACCAAAAATATATATTTTTAAAAATTTAGTCATTAAAATTACATTCATTCGGGTAACAGTATATTAAAAAATTTCACGGTCGCTTTTTTTCTTGTGCGGCAGTTGAATGATATTGAAAATTGGCGGCTTTAGACCGTAATTTCTAAAGTCAACTTTTCCCATTGTATGTGCTGAACGGCCTGTGCGTGTGTTTACTAGAGAGGTCTGGAAAAATGGGCAATTTTAGTCTCTTTGGTCTGTATCATTAAGGTCTCTCCCTATCATTAGGAGAGAGAGCTCCCCGATGGTGTAGTGGTAACGTAGTCGCTTTCTAATCAAGGAGTTCCGGGATCGATATCTGATGAACTCATATAGTGGTTAGGATCCCACTTTAAACTGTAGGTCCAGTCCCGATTAGCCTTTCTGTGCATAAAGTGCACAAAAACTCAAACACCCTCACCGAAGAATAGAATAAGCAGAGTGGTAATTAAAGAGGGATAAAGGGAAATATCCCTACAGTTTATGCAACTCTCTTTGGCTGCAAAATTTCGGCACTTGAAAGGATATATAATTTACATAATACCCCGTTACATCAGGAGAAGTTATTGAGATCCTCGTACTGGAAAACGACGCTGAGAATAAGGATAATCAATTAAGGGGATATATTTGAAGAAAATGAGAGAGAGAGAATGTGAAAACTGGATAAACAGGGAACGTAGAGAGGAAATGGGAAGAGAAGAAGCAGAAAAAGAAGAGGGAAATAGGGAAACAAGGAGTAAAATAATACGATTGTCACAAACATGGTACAATTATACCTGTTCACCATCATTTATGAACATCTAGCTCCTGTCCACCTGGTCAGAATGTTTTCGTTCCACCTCTGTATATTGCATTATAATAGTTAATAAACAATAAGGCATTTGCTAGAGTCGTTTTCACGTTCAGAAGAGACAACGGCGCTTATGGAGAAACCGCACAGTGTTGCCAATACAGCGCTAGCTCATGTCGCCGGGAAATGATGACCTTCCTTCACAATGAAGGTGTTACGTATTTTGTATATATAATGATAATTATATGTAAATATTAACATTAATATTATACTGTGAACGTTACAGTTACCCTTTTTACTATGATCCATTGCGTTCACTACACACGCGAGTGTAATGCACGAATATAACACTTCAGAAATCACTTAAAAAAGTAAAAATCACTGAGCACTCACACAACTGAAAACACTTTTTCGGGAGAGGGAAAAAGTCTAAACAGACCAAAGCAGATCTCTCACTCAAGTAAGGAGACCCTGGCACATGGGTTAGATTCAAGTTGCAACCCAAACAAACAAATGAGTTATGGCCCACGTGAACTGATAAGACGTGAATGACTCAAGCAAGGCATGTCATATTTCTACCTTGAAGCCCCATATTTTGTCACGTGTTGGAAAGCCTTTCAAAGGTTAATATGGTGTCTATGAATTTATGTGTACGTTGGAAGCTGAAAGGTGATCTTCATTTCAGCATTAATGTCGACAGTAATGTAAACGAAAACAACGTGTATTTGCGACAGCACTAATGTTGCTCACAACAGCAGCATTGGACATAATTGTCAATTATTAAATTTAAGTAATTTCAATTCTATTATAACAAACTGCATGAATGGAAATAAAATAACAACTGGAAAACTTGGTGGTGATTAGCCGGAATGCTGCGGTGAGTCAGCTCAAGATGGCCAGACAACGTCTCCTTACTTCGCGCGCGGTTCGGGTTAAAAAGAAACTCCAAATGCATGGAAGTAATATTTCTGGGAACCTTTGAGTGGTTATAAAAAATAATTTCATTATTTTCTCCACAACTTTGTCGCTGGAAGTTTTTACTTGGAATTACAGAACAAAAAATGGCCCGCGACGACATTTTCTACTGCACGAATATAAAAAATCTCCACATACTTTATTTGAATATTTTTTAATGCAAATATGCTTTAAAGTATTGATAAATTCTGAGTACCACCGTCACCTATGACAATTAAAAAACAGTGTCAATTTTTTTCATAATGAAAGCTTCAATTTTACGGCATGTTTCAACGTTAGGAATGAAAACAATGTAAAAATTGTGTTTTCACAGAAAATTTGCGTTTTTAATTTATCTAAAATTATGTAAGCAAGTTACCAGTTTTTTGTGTTTACCATCGTATTCTCTACAAAATTTCCTGCAAAACTGCAGGTACCGATTTTACTTAAGCTAAATTTGTAAATCCAGAAATTTGACAACAGCGCGCTCGTATTTCCCATAAGAAAAGCATTGCCCATAAGAGCCCATTGTGTCTTCTGAACGTGAAAACGACTCTAGAAACAGGTATGGAGCTTTAAGAATTGTTTTACCATCCACACAAGCTACATACTAGGACAACTGATCTACAAGGAAACCTCGCTTTACGACTCGTAGAGAAAGTTTATCCAATTTCTTGGTAGTCACACTGTTATGCCAATTTTCTCTCTTTACGTAATGCGATGTTGAAACGAATTTCTCGATTCCTTTCCTTTTTCTCGTTCCTTTCTTGGCTGCAGGAGAAATACCAACAGCGGCGTATCTAGAAATTTCGTGCGGGAGTTTATGACCTTCTTAGCTTCTGATCGAAACCATTGAAATGTGATACATCCGGTAATCCAACCTTAGGCTTTCTTGATTACATTCCAGTACCTTATGTGCTAGAACCTGGTTCTAGTCACTTGTAATAGATCGGTGATAACTAAGGTTTCTTACAATATTTTTACATTCAAGTTTGGTACTGTTAAATCTATACTTGTGTGTGTGTGTGTGTGTGTGTGACTTTAATATAATTTCATAATCTTTCCAACTTCTGTAGCGTTTGGAGCAATTTGGAGATGTCACTTCTTCGATTATACAATTAGCACAAAATGTTTACTAAACCAATAGTAGGTGTTTGCACCCGTTAAACCCTCCACTTACATACGGGAGGAGGGGGGTTGAGAATGCACTCAAAAGTCAACCTCACTTCCACGTAGTGCACTCCAGTAACTGCTACGTTGCAGGCGAACGAGGGTCTGGCGCCTGAACCAACACCCAGTATAATCTCTGAAGGGCTTGTGCTGTGTCGACCATACATGTTTATGATTGGCCCGTTCATCCATTTCACCTTAACACTATTCATACCCATCGTCACGATTAGCCAAAAGAGGCAGAAATGCATCGTAAACTAAATCAATCGATCAACCTTATTGACTGATTGATTGCTTTGGTTCATTTTTCTTCGCTTTTCTGCCACATTGGGCTAGTCACGAATATGAGTAGCAGTGAATTGGAAAATTGGAATTGGGGCCGGGGATTCGAACCCGAGACCCTTGGCGCCGTAGCGCGTTGTGCTAACCACTCAGTCACGGAGTTCGGTTCGATCAACGGCCATGTATTCATCCCAGAAACGACCTGAAGTAGATTTGAAACTCAGTTCTCTGGCCAAGAACAAAAAAGGCATTTTAGGTCAAATCCTCAACGCAGTATTAATATAAAACCACGAATTCTATTGAAAACCATGGAGTTGAGATTGAAAACAACGCAAAACTCACCATATCGCTGCAACACCCTAAGATCTGCTTTTTCTTCCGGTTTCCCGGAACTCTCCTCCGTGTTCCCTCCGGGCGAATTGTCACCTTCGATCATACTTCACGACCACCACGGATCCTTGCACCACGACAGCACACGCGAGCACCAACGTTCCTGACCACCGTCTGGCACTCGGACCAGGCTCCCAGTCAGCTGTTGCACCACATCGTTGCTGACACGGCTGTTCGGTTGCTGCCTCAACGACAGATGCGTGCTTGAATGTCTTCGGCGTGGAAACTATGAAGGAAGCCTCCGCGTGTTATGCTCTGCTCAGCAGATCAGCGATCCGTTTCGCAAGCTCTATGGAGGGCGACATCATTGTGCAGCATGGTAGAGTTGCTATGGATGCTGAGGGTGTTTGTTGTCGTTTTGCCGTAGTGGTAGATCACATAGGGGCAGTGGCGCCAATTAATATTGGCTCGAATCACCCAGTGATGTCGTGTTGTTGTTGTCACTATTATTTTTATTATTATTATTATACATTTGTTATTGTGATGCCGAGGTGGGTGATCTAAGTTTGGAACTTTTCCGCCCTTGCCGCTGCATAAATCGGCTCTGGGGCTCACCCAGTCTCAAATCAATGGGTACCTGGGGGCAACCCTCGGGGTAAAGGCGATTGGAGCGATGTACTGATCACATCACCTAAAATGTGCCTTCATGGCCTACCTTTGTTGTTGTGATTCGTGGTGGAGAGCTTATTGAAATCAGTAAACAACATATTTTTATTTTTAAAAAAGTAGGGATGCATTGGTGGTGTGCATTGACGCATGGGAGTATTTATGAGAATTGTTTTGTGAACTTATAAATTAGGTGTCTGGCCGCACACATTATTTTTCAAATGTTGGCGCCTCTACATTGGGAGGTTGCGAGGAGGTGTCGAACTGGTTAGACCAAGGGTCGATTCTCGGGGTGGATGATTTCAGGTGGGCATTTGTCTTGCAATTACAAAGTATGCAGCGGCTCTTGGGTTCATCCAACCTCTAATAAATGAAATACCTGATTGTATCCTTGAGAGGGGGTGGGAAAATGGTGCTGATCACACCACTTCAACAAAATGGCCAATATCGTGAATGTTTGGGGTCCTACCGAGAGAGAGAGAAGGAGAAAGAAAGAAAGAGAAATAAATAAACGAGAGGAGAAAGTAAGAGGTGCAATAAAGAAAGAAGACAGAGAAAAGAGAGAGAGCTAATAATGGAAACAATGAGAGAATAATCAAAGTAGAAAATGCGCTTCCTTGTTACTTGTTTATTATTATTTCTATTAATTTCTAATATTCAATTCTATATCAACAGTCTGACCTGTCTACGAAAATTTCTCATGACGCCCATGATAGTGCGAATAAGCATCGTTATCTTTTCTAATTATTGGGACGGAGGCGTCCCCCCTGTTCCCTCCACTAACGACACCCAGGAGAGTAAACGAATTGGTCTCAGGTAATGAGTGTGAGGGGAAAACGCGTTCAGATTTCCATTCTCACCTATAAATCTCTAGCCACTACTTTGATTTTAGGTGGTAACATCAAGGGTCGAACACTTGATTAGCCAAAAGTGACAGACAAGACAAAAAAAAAAGGACTCGAATCGTTCGAGGCTCCGTTGAATTTCTGAGAATGCACAGACAACTTTATGGAGCCCTTAAGCATTGCACCTCCCCTCCAACCCAATATTGTCTTTGCTCTCAATGTATTGCCTACAGAAGAAGTAAAAGGATTACGTAAACAGTTGACTGCACTCAGTTGCATGTGAACGAAATATTTTCAGGTGAATTGCGCTTCGGTGGTCATGCCTACAGTTTCTCTTTTTTTCTTTCCCTCCTTTCTACCTCTCTCTTCCCTACCTTTTCTGTCCTCAATTTCCTGTATCTTTATTGATTTCTCTCATATTTCTCTTCCTTTGTTTCTTTCCTTCCTGTATTTGTCTCTTCCTCTCTTTCCTTCATCACGCATTTCTCGCTCTTCCTGTCTACTTCTGTCTCCCACTGTTTCTCTTTCTGTCTACCTGTCTTCATCCTATGTTTTCTGTTTTCTTGTCCCTGCTTCTATATTGTTTCCTCTCCTCCTATTTTTATCTTCCCCCTCTTTCTGTTCCTTTTCTCTCTCTGTTTCTCTCCTGCATTATTTCTCGCTTTTTCTTCCTACCTTTATTTATCTTTTCTCTCTCTCTATCTTTCTTTCCCTCTATTTCGCTCATTCTTTCCCTGTTCCTGTCTTTCTCTCCTACTATCCCTCATTATTTCGTTCTTCCTTTTCTAATTTCTTTCTTCTCCCGTTTATATTATGTCTATATTTATTTCTTCAGGTTCATTCATCCGACATGTTACAATGGAATTTGCATCGTATGTTTCAGAAACATAAAACCATTATTTCAGCATTATTTGATATTCTAATACTATATACAGTATACCATTTATGACAATTACAATGGCCAAACTCTATCATAGTTACTAATGTACAAAAGCTGAAAAAGTTCCTTTATGAGCTTCCTCCGCTTGTCTATCTCTACGTCTATCAGTGTCCAACTACCTATATCCCAGAAACTAAAAGAGCGATAAAAATAGAATTTGGTGCACTGATAGACTTATCAATTAAATACGTACCTCAAGACAACAAAAAACAGATCGATCAGTCTGGCTGAGAGAAGCAACAAACCATCAGAAGTGACCTGTCTATATCTCGGAAACTAGAACATGTTAAGATCCATAACTTTCTACAACCGAAGTCCTAGTAAATGTTAGTTTAACGCGACATAAATCATTTTGATTGGCACGTCCGTCTGTCTGTAGTGAGCCATGGAAGTCAACAATCGACACATGTTTAATGCTTCGATATCTCCGAAACCACTGGAACTAGAAACATGAAACTTGGTGTGCTGAAAGAATTGTGAATTTTCTACATGATGCGATATCAACCTTTTCAATCAGTCCGTCCACTTCTCAGAAACTACTAAAGATAGAAACATGAAATTCGGTAGACACAAACAACTAACCTAATATAATATAAAAGGTCTTGATCTGAACGTCTGTATGTCTATGGCAAAAGTTAACAGCGCATATATGCTCAACCTTCGATATCTTAGAACTAAATATAGTTACAAACGTAATTTGTGTAACAAAAGATCTCGTTCTGTCCGTTCGTCTGTTTCTGTCAACAATCGAACCATTTGATATATGTTGATTCCTCGGAAAATACAACAGGTGCAAAGATGAAATCTCGTGAACTGAAAGAGTATTCCAGGTGATGGTATAGTGGGGTATTTATTATCTAGATCAAACCGTCTGCCACTGTCAAAAATTGAGAGTAATAGACAAGGGCGCCCGCAGGGGCGAGGGGGGGGACAGAGAGGGCACTTTCCTCTCCTCAGATTTCTAGCAAAGAGTTAAAATAATTCAAATGGTGAAATTGTAGCGATATTTTAAAACAAAAAATATTGTTTTCTGTTACTTACAGGCTGTAGGTTACAGCAACTATTATTATCATTATCATCATCACTATTATTATCATTACTGTTATAACTATTTTACAGTACCCTTCGGCACGTAAAACATGGAGCAGAGGTACCATGAATGACATTAGATTAAATGGTATCTGACTCTGATTGATATCTGTGCATTGTGAAAAAGTACAAAGAGAAAAAGCATTGTTCATCAAGAAAGTGATAGGCTAGATGTTTATCTAAATAGTAGACTCAAGTCTGAACTTGTATGAAACGACAAAGTATTTTCAATTCAATTTGATTTGATGATTTGTAATGTAGAAGTAGTAGTAACTAATAATAATAGCAACAATAATAATAACAATAATAATAATAATAAAACGTTTCTATGACCATGCCCCCTGAGAAAAAATCCTGGTAATAGACACTACAAGGACTTGTCCGTAACCAATAAAACTATAGAAACACATGTTGTGGGTAGAGCTCCGATAAGATAATAATTTTAATAAAACATTAGTTGTATCGATGTAGCTCTTTATGAAAGTCTAAATGCAGATAAAATTTTGTATAATTAATTCAGATTTAAGCATTAATTAATTATGATACAGTATGTAACCTAAAAGGGATGAGGAGACAGGTGAGTGGCGAAGGTTACATAATTTAGAACTACATAATTTGTATTCATGTCCAGATATTATTAGAATGATTAAATCAAGAAGACTTAGGTGGGCAGGCCATGTGGCACGAATGGGAGAGGAAAGAGGAGTTTACAGGATTCTTGTTGGGAAACCTGATGGTAAGAGACCTGTAGGAAGACCAAGACAAAGATGGAGGGACAACGTTGAGATGGACCTAAGGGAAATCGGTAGGGATGGAAAAGAGTATATAGATCTTGCTCAAGATAGGGAAAGATGGAAGGCCTGTGTTGTTGCAGCCATGAACCTTCGGGTTTAAGAAGGTTAGAGAGTTGGTTAATTAGTTAGTTAGTATGTAACATTTTTATTCGTACACATACAGTATGTAACATTGTTATTCGTACACATAGAATTTCCGAGGAAAAAATGTCATATCTACTAGTAAATATAATCATTTTCATATGTACCTGGAAATTAATGTTAATGAAGGTTTCACCAACAAATGTCAATTAAAATGTATGTTCAAAGTGTATAAACAGAGCATATAATTTGTGTGAAAAGAGAAAAACACGCTGTTTCGTGCAACATTGTTATTCGTACAGGCAAGAGTTTCAATCTTCCTCGCATACGGCGCCACCGCTATTCGGACGATTTCATGCAGTTTGCAACTTCGTAACAAGTTTGAACATGCAGGAGCGCTCCCCGTCAAGCGGAATAGGTATTGTTGTAAGCCTATCGTCTATCTATCAGCGTGTTCGAAATGAGCAAGGTGAAGGAACTTAGTTCCGATCTGAAGGATGTTATTATAAACTTGGCCCTTAGAGGTTATTCGTTAAGAAAAGTTGGACAAACAATCAATAAATCACACTCCACAGTTCAATACATATTAAACAAATTTAGAGAGGAAGGTTCAACACAGAATGTGCCGAGTAAACCAAAAGAGAGACGGTTGAATAAACGTGATGAACGCTTTATTTTAAAAAAGAGTGCGAAACCCCCGACTAAGTGTTCCTCAGTTACGACCGTTAGTAGAAAATGTTGCTGGCAAGATGATGTCCGATCAAACTGTCCGACGTGCCTTGTGAAAGCATGGATATACGAAAGAGACCGTATGTAAATAAGGTGAATCGCAGGAATAGACTTTCATTCGCGAAAGAGCACATCCACAAGGACCAGCAATTTTGGGATAGTGTCATATGGTCAGACGAGTCCAAGATTAATATATACGGGTCAGATGGGATAAATAGGGTCTGGAGAAAATCAAATAAAGACAATGATCACATTAACACAGTTCCAACGGTTAAACATTGTGGTGGGTCATTAATGATTTGAGACTGTATGTCGTCCAAAGGTGTTGGTACCATCCAGTTTATTGATGGTATCATGGATGCATATGTCTATTTGGACATATTGAAGAACAATGTAAAGCAGAGTGCTCAAAAAATTGGACATGCCGCCTATCTACAGATTCCAACAAGACAATGACAGTAAGCATAAGGCGCGAGTTAACATGAATTGGCTAATATGGAATGTGCCCAAACTACTACAAACACCAGCTCAAAGTCCAGACTTAAATCCCATTGAGCATTTATGGGCAATTTTGAAGAGGCGAATCCATAAAGCAGGCGTCAAGTCCAAACAAGAGTTGAAAACGGTTGTGTAAGTCGAGTGGAATAAAATATGCTCTGAAACATGTCGGAAACTGGTTAATTCTATGAAGAACAGGTGTCAAGCAGTAATTAAAGCCAAAGGATACGCATCAAAGTATTAGAACTGTCAGTCAATTTGCTCTGAATATACTTTTTTCTTTTATATTATTAAGTGTACGAATAGAAAAGTTGTACAAAAAATGGCATGTTTCTCTTTCAGTTTCATTTAATTTATTATTGTCATTGGTTATACAGAATTTGGGTAAGATTTTATGTTCATAATGTTATTAGTTATTGAATTCTAAAGAAACAATTTCAAAAGAGTGTATTTCCTTTCATATGTTAAAGCATTTTCTATGAAAATCCGTGTGTACGAATAAGAATGTTACATAATGTAAATTATTCTCATTAGTAGCTCGTTCGAAGTCTATAACCAATAAAATGGGGATGTGTCAATTTACTAGCATATCGGAAAAGATATCGCGATTGGTTAGTAATTACAGCTTTAACATTTTCTTTTAAAATATAAACCATGGGGTTGTCTAACATTTAAGGATAGAAAATGTAATTGTTTGATTGATTGATTTGGGGTGTTTTACTTCGCTTCTGTCACTTTTGGCTAATCGCTAAGATGAGGATGAGATGATGAAATTTATGAAGGAACAATCACAATGCTTGCTCAGGCCTTATTTTGAACCAAGGACCCCGGCATCGTAGTAAATGTAATTGAAAAAAGTTCAAACCTCTACAACTGTATCATTTTATAAGAGTTTTTGTGGGTGTCGGAAGAGAAGGAACATGGAGAACATGCCAATACAATAATCAAGAAAAATGCATCATCTTTATGTACTTCATTCATGCATTCGCGTATACTATGTCCTGTACTCACCAATTCAGATAGGGATTATAAAGCAACAGTTTATAAATTGAGACGAAAATGAAATCAGCCTGTTCGAGACTTGTCAAGAATTAGCCGAATTCCGTGGCGTAGTGGTTATCACAGTGCACTACACGACAGTGGTCCCGTGTTCGAATTTTTTGCCTATCCATGAGCGTTCCTTGTGAGTGACCCTTCATCAATTTCATATCATGATTCATCCTCATCGTCGCGACTAGCAAAAATTAAAAAATACACTCTTTGAGACTCTTAAACAAGTATTAAAACTTCGCATCAAAACAAAATTAGTTTATTAGGGCACTTATCCCAACATGGGAATGTGATGGCTAAGTGATTACTCACTCTCTCTCAGCATGGAAGGAGGTCCCGGGTTCGAGCTTCGATATCTTTTCATCAATTTCATATTATCGTTCAACCTTAGCGTCGCGTCTGGTGAATAGTAGTAGAAGAGCGAAATCAAATTTAATAAATACAAAACTATGAATCTGAATTGAAAAGTTATTCCACTAGTGGCAACTGTAAACTTATGCAAAGTGTGGTTACATATATTTAAGCCGAAATTGTCTCTGTCGATGTTCCTAGCGAGGTGTCAAACATTGTGAGAGTGTTTCAAATTATATGGTGTATATTTTGCATGTACAAATAATTCCAGATTCCATACGAGATTCCAATTCGAGACCGAGACAAGCACAAGACGCAAACGAGATACATCTACTCCCACAAGAGACGAGACATTTCATAGATACACCAAATTTCAAAGGTAACTTCATGTTGTATTTTTTCCCCGTTTCAGCAAAAACGTTCATCGTTAAATAATTACAAACAGCACTTCTCTAGAACACTTACTTCGGAAGAACACTTCAAATTCAAAGATATTCTTGAATATTAGGGAGAAAACTTTGAGTAAAGATGAATTCGAGTCTTCAAACATTAAAGGTATACTATCTTTTATTATTAACAAGATAAATAATTGATAATTGATACAGAAAAGTATGTTTTGCTCGTTTTTCATGTTTTATTATTAAAAGAGTAATAATCAATTTGAAACATAAAAGATTAGGTTTAAAAAATCAATCGTCACGAATATGGTTCCGTAAATAAAGTACTGATATAAACGTACATGAAACGCCAATATATAGCGTACAAAGATTATAACAATAAAAAGGCACCGAACTATAAAATATTTCGTATTTTATTATATATTTCTTAATATTAAGTCATTCTTCTATATGTTAAGTTAATAGCAACAACGAGGATGAATAAGGATAAAATACACAAAACACGATGATTGGGATTCGAACCCGGAATCTTATGGCGCACGAAATTAGGAAGGGGACATGTTAATCGATCCATGCCCCTTTATCAGTCAACAATTACATATCAATATATCGATATTAGTTTCAAATAATTCTGTAATTCTGCCTATATTTTGACGAATCTAATAGCCAATTGAGAATTTTTTTTATCTAAGACAAATCTACTGGAATCATCCTGAAGTCCGGACTGATAAAAATTATTGTATCATCAAGAATATCGGTATCGTTAAGAATTTCTTTATTCGTACATCTCTAGGGTGGATGCTCTGAAAGGGCAAGGAATGATTCTGCCAAGTAAACGAATTTTCGCTTATTTACACGGGAAGCAAACGTGGGAAGTATTGAAAGTTTGAAGTTCTTTTTAAGTCCAATTTATGCTCAGATGGATTAAGCAGGACTGGGCCTACGGTTTAAAGAAGAATCCGAACCTTGCGCGTAGGAACTATTCAGTACAAGTCGAAAATGTAAACTCTTACGCCAAAGTTAATATAAGCAACGCAACATGATAGAGAGTGCCTCCCTATTGTGTTGTGGTAACGTCTTGTAATCAAGAGGTCCCAGGTTCAATCCCAACATGAGTGGCATTTATGGAGTGGTTCAGATCTCACTTTAAACTGTAGGTCCAGTCCTGATTCGCCTATCTAAGCATAAAGTGAACTTAAAACATTTTACCTAACAAATAAACTGTGATAAGAGAGAAAACCTATGATTTTAAAAGTCAGAACAACTTACGATTTGTGTAATAATATTCACACGCACGTTTGAATTAAAACAATTCCGTGCACGCTTTTGGTGGACTTTTGTCCTGTTTTTGCCAGAGAATTTTTACAATTTCGATTTTTTATAATATCCCTGGTTCTTAGAGATGGAAACTCTTTCAGGAATCCCGCGAGGGAATTGAACTGTGACCCTCTGATTGCGAGACAAAAAGGCATGTAGAGAGTTGTCACTCGCCCAGGTATACACCGACAGGGTACAGTATCTATCTTTGTATTTAATTTTCTTGAAGCAAACATGAGTAACTGAATTAATGTTATATATTTGCGTACATAGACGTAACTTGGTGGGGGCAAGGGTGGGCGCTTGCCCCCCTCCCCAAAAAAAGTTCGGACTAGGTAAAAATCTAAACTTATTTTAGCATTCTTGGACATGATTGCAAAGTAATAAAGAGTAATATTTGTGATTTCGCAAATCTCACAGTTATTTAGTAAATAATCGTATTAGCTATTTCTGTAGGATGGAAAACTTTCAATTCTACCGTTCCCCCAAGTTCAGCTCAAAGTTTAATTTTGCCCCTCCAAAATTAGACCCCAAGTTAGCGTCCATGTTTGCGTATTCATAATCGCATCCAAAATTATTATTTTAATTGTGGGTGCCGGATTGCATCATCTCACGTAACGCAGTGCTAATAGACCAAAACGCCTTCATCAAAGACTCAACGGAGCATTGTAAATTGAACTAATCTCTTTTCCGGGCTGAAAGATACCCGGAAGAATTACCGGGATCCGACGACCACCTGTTGGACACTTTCATAACGGGAACACGGTCCGAAATTTCTCTTACGTGCCGTAAATAGACACCACTTCTAGCGTACTTACCACATTTCACAGTCTTCTTCATCTTGTATCGGGTTACAAGCTGTTTCCTAACGTGAAGATACACCCGGGGTTGCAAACACGAATTGTTACGTCCTTTCAACAGCTGATGGGTAAAAAAAAAACAACAATCACAACACTGACCAAGCCACACTGTTGCCACAGAACCTTCCGTCTGCTTCGCCCCCGACCAACTGGCGGATCGAGCCAGCAGGTTGGTTCGGAGAAGGGCAGTTCGGGTCGGCAGCGTTGCCAGATCCTCGTAACTAGTCGGCCTTACCTGGTTTCCTTTTTTCTCTCTTTCCCGTCTCTCTATGACAAAATACCGACAACGGGGAAAGAAGGATGACGTGACTTGTTGGAAGGGGGGAGGAGGAAGTGGTTGTTGGAGATGACGGCGGCACGTGTTTTAGGGAAAGGGGGAGAGGGTGAAAATTTAGCCGAATTTCAAGGTCGTTGCGTGACCTTTTGCCGAAACATTTCCTCCTTCATTGAGGGGGGTCTGTGGCATTGCGTGCATTTCTGCCGTTTTTTGGATGGTCGCGACGGTGAAGCCGAACTCTGTGGTGGAGGGGTTCGTGCAGTGCGGTACAACGGCACGGGTCATGGCTTCGAATCAGTGGCGTATGCTGAGTCTAAGACCTGGGGTATCTCACTATGACACTGGTCCTAGGCTATGGAGGAAGGGAGAAGACTAGGCTCATTCTTGACGTCTTCAAGGAAGCCACACGTTGCCATCCCAACGGTAGTCAGGTTGCAAACTTATAAAAATTCAGGTTGCCAACTCCTGAGAATTCAGGTTGCCAACTTCAGAATCGCCATTGTCTTCTTTTTCAAATCGCCTTCACACAATTCACACAGTTTCTAAGAGATTTTTTTCTTGTCAGTATTTTACTTGCTAGGCTTTAGGCTTCGCAGATAGCCTAGCTAGCCTGGAATATACACTCCTACTTCGAATCCTGGCCTGGGCATTGGTGTTCCTAATGAGAATCCGTTCGTCAATTGCACCACATCACCCATCTTCATCGTCGCTATTGGACAAAAGTGGCAGAAAGCGACGTAAATAACAAACAGTAAATCAAAGCAACGACGATGAATAACGAAATGGTTGACAGAACTAGTGGCGGAGATTAGGTCCCCGTAGACTCCCGTGGTGCGGGAGGCATCCCAGTTAAAGGAATTTTCTGATTAGTGCAGTTTGCGATTTTGAGTCTACTTTATGCAAAAATACACTAAACGGGACTGGATCTACAGTTTAAAATTAGATCCGAATCACTATGTAACGAATAACGGACCCCAAGGGGGCGGGAATGTCTTGCTTCCCTCTCTTGAGAGACCTTCTGCGTCCATGTCCCCGGTGAGGCATCCTTGTATACCCATGGTGAAGGGGAGTGGACCCCAGATATGCTTGTGCATCCACCCCGGAAACCGAACCCGGGCCCCACGCATGACAGCTAGACGCTCTCCCGAACACTGATATATTTGTAAAATATATTAATCTTTACCAACGTGCTATATCCGTACAGCTGTCCCGTCATTTTTAAAGGCATGCAATCAAGGGGTACAGAGTTCGATCCTCAGTGGCTAGAATTCCAAATTACGCTGCACGCGTCTCGATTAGCCCACCAGAGCATAAAGTGGACTTAATTTTTGCTTTTCAAACTTTGGCTTTGACGTGAATAAAATCAAACTTGGCCACTTCTGATTCTACAATCAGAAGAGCTCAAAATGGCATCCCCTGAATCTAATAGTCCTTTCCAGGGTATCTATCATGCATAACGCTAGAAACCACACGGAAAGCTCTTGTCGCTTTACATCCTGCACTATTACTGTTCAGATCCATATAAATTGTCCGTAAACTTGTAGCCATGATTTGTCATATTCTCTTCACGGTGGAGCAACCTTCCATGAAGAATCTCGTAGCGGTCGGTTTCCACCCAAGCATGTGACAGCAGGCTAAGAAAGTAAAATGCAAGAAAAATATTATAATTTAAGAAGTGTATATTTGGAGAGAGTCACTGTACCGTGCATTCAAAAATAGTGTTTTCATTTGGTGCTAATAAAACTGATTTCTGATGGCAATGAAATTTAAAAGTAACCATTTCTTCTTGCATTTCGCGACCACAGTTCACACGAGACGAGAGCTTACACATCAACTGTATTCATGATCGCACCCTCTCCCCAATGCTCATCTAATTGTAACAGTCATAGTAATATCGTGATGATACGGATAAATAATAATGAGGTACATGCCACAGCCTGGATTCGAACCAGGAACCATCAGACGAAAGATCGGAATTCGACTACTTATACCGGTCGGCTAAATTATACACTGTAGTAGAAATTCTGTTAAAGTTATCTGTGTTCGTTTTCGGATATAAGAATGGGCGTGTTAATGATGCTTAAAACTGTAGGCACACTTTCGATTAGCACTTAGATATAAAGACATTTGCAGTAGAATTACCGTTCTGTATCTTTTCCCTCATGGGTGCGTGTTAGTGTGAGAAAGAGAGAGAGAACAGAGAGAGGAAAAGAGATAAAGCTAGAGAGAAAATTGAATGGGAGGGAGATAGGCGAGGGTAGATACATAAAGAGAACAAGAATGGTAGAGAGTGTTAGAGAGAAGGGCGAGTAGAGAGTGGGACAGATTAAGAAAACAACACACTTGGAGGAGAGAGAGAGAGATAGACAGAAAAGGGGAGAGATAAGCAAATTGAGAAAGGCAGAAAGTAAGATTGGGGAGCGATACAGAGGTAGAGAGAGAAAGAAGAATCGAAAAGAGAGAGACAGCAGACTGGAAGACAGAAGTAGAGAGAAAAAGATAAGACAGTGAAATGTAGAAACAACAGGCGGGGGAGACCAATGAAGAGACAAATATAATATGGGAAAGAGAGAAGAAACAGACTGGAGGAAAGAGGCAGAAACCCACACAGAGAGAGAGAGAGAGAGAGAGAGAGAGAGAGAGAGAGATAGAGACAGAGAGAGAATGGACTGAGAAAAGGACAAACACACTGGAAAGAGGGATAGAAAGACAGAAAGGAACATGTAAGGAACTTTGAAAGAGGAAAAGTACACTTCTGAGAAAAAAGAAATAACGAAAAAGAGAAGTCGTATTGGAATAACAATAAAAATGGCAAATTGGGGGCAGTCACGGAAACAAAAAAAATACTAACTTTTATTGATTTTACTGATCATTTTCCACCCCTATAATATGAATGTTTGTCCCACAAATATATCTGCATTACTACATGAAAATTTACGGACCTCAGTGGTGAAGTGGTTATCACAGCGCGCTATGACGCCAGGGGTCCTGGTTTCGAATCCCGGCCTGGGCAAAGGTGCGTTTCGTGAGTGTCCCTTCAATTTCATCACTCATCCTCATTCATCCTCATCTTCGTTATTAGCAAAAAGTGGCAGAAAAAGCGAAGTAAAATAAACCAAATCAATCAACGAAGGCTAGAAAAATCGTAAAAATACAGTAAAAACACGTACTCTGAAAGTGAAATGTATAATAAACCTCAAAATCGGTAGAAATATGTAGCTTACAGTGGCGGCTATTAGGGGAGCCATGGGGGGCATCTGTCCCCACCCCCTTTTTTGCCACATTTGCTCCCGCAGTATGGCCTCTCAATGCTAAGCCTTGTCTACCAAGTGAAAGTAAACTGTCCTTGCCCCCACCCCCAACTTCTGGCAACCAATCGCCGCTACTGTATAAAAATTCATGTATATCGTTTCTAACAACAGTGTAATTCGTAGACACTTGTCATCTTGCTTCACTACATACGAAGGGGAAAGAACTATATAATGACATAATGGTTGCCATACGACTATATAAGCTATAAAACTCAGTTAGGATTAGTATTTACACCCAGTCTTGGCTTATTTTCCAAGTTCAAATATGCTTCTTTCAGCGTTACTGGCACTTTCCTATTCATTCCAAAACATGTTTTTCTCCCTAGTGTGGCTGCAGACACATAGCCAGAGAGGTTATCTTGAAACAAATAATAGAGCTGGAACGATTATGATCCAGATGGTTTTTCCAGGAATTGGAATTTCTTCTTGGGGGTCACGAACGGGAAAATAACAGTTTTAGCATACCCAGGATTTTATTTTGGAGAGGGTCGAACCTGAAGCCTAATATAGAATATAGATTCGGTGCAAAAATGTATAATTACATCCATATATATAAACATATTGCCTTCCATTGCTTTAGGCCACGGTGAAATGGAATTATTCCACCAAAATATCATTTGGAGCAGTTCAAGAAACAAACCCGCAGAAGGATGACTAGAGAGAGAGAAGGAAAATAAGAGATAGAGAGAAAACAAAAGAGAAAGAAATTAGAGAATAGAAGAAATAGATTAAGATAGAGAGAGAGAAATAAAAATAGAAAGAAGTAGAGAAAATAAGAATATAATTAAGATAAACGGATAAATAAAAAGAGAAAGATAGAAATAAAAAGAGAAAGAAATATAGAAAATAAGAAAGAAATTAAGAGAAAAAGATAAAAAGGGAAAGAAAGAGAAAATAAGAAAGAGACAAAGAGAAGAAAGAAATTAAAAGACAAATAAAAAGAGAAAGAATTAGAATAGAAGAAAGAGAAGAAATAAATTAAGAGAAAGAAATAAAATTAGAAAGAAACAGACAAACAAAAAAGAAATGAAGAGAGACAGAGAGAGAGAGAGAGAGAGAGAGAAATAAAAAAATAAATAGAAAAGATGGAAGAAAGGGAAAGGGAAATATATATAGAATAACAGAAAAATAAACAGAAAAAAAGAGAAAAATGCAAAAAGATAAAGAACCAGGGGAAGAAAGAGGGAGAAAAGAATAGAAAGAAAGAGGAAAAGAGAGAATAAGAAGAAAGAGAGAAAACTGAATGATTCGAAACAAACTTGTCGTTTTCTTACTTAATAATTTTGCAGTTCCCAAGTTTCTATAAACTTCATGTACAGTCACCGGCAATAAAACTTGGACACATCCTGAAACACTGGCTTTCCTGGTTATGTGTGCTGCCTAACTGTACGGCGATGGCAGAACTTCCTATTAAAACGTCGCTATTGAAGTTCGCTCCTCGCCGTAGAGTTAGGCAACACACATAACGCATTGCAGGAAAGCCAGTGTTTCAGGATGTAGGTGTCCCATTTGTATTGCCGGTGACTGTACAAAAAACGGCAAAAAGAAGAGTAGGCAAATTGTCCATCTCATTGTTTTTCTTTCCATACTACATCCTGTGTTGTTTTAAGGAATAGAATTATGTTTGTTTTCCACTGTCGTTTCAGGTAATTGATCAACACATTGTGGAAAACAGACTGAATGAAAATGACGAGAGACAATTCGCATAATATTACTTTTGCCGTTGAGTGTACTTCACTATTTTTTTTTCTATTTTTTTCGCTCATTCTTTTTGGGACAACTACAATCGCGACGATGAGAACGAATGATGGTTAAAACTGAATTTGACGAAGGAACGAAGCGAAATGAATATGCATTTGCTGAAAGGGATGTATCAAATTAAATAATAGCGTGTATCCATTACATGCTACGTCATTTCTCGGTTTAATTAACAAAATGAGCATATTTCATGTACGGAGAGTTAGGTAGAACGAGCAAATCGAAATGAGTGGACACCTGATGCTTGCCGTTAATTTGGCAACGCCGCAAAAGTCTACAGCTTCCGTCTGGAGTCCCCCGATCGATTACCGCCCACGGCATCTGTGTTAGGGTGTCAGTGCTCCCCTTTGTAGAGCCACCCCCTCCCGATCCCACCGTTCTCACAGCCATCCTGACCCAAATAACCATGCTTCCCACCCCCAGAGAAAGGGGAGTTTTTCCCGCTCTGACGGAACGTGAGTACCAGATGTTTAGGATGATACCGATAAATTGAATCTAGGACAGTCGTATCAAACCCAGTTCAGTAGGGAAAGTCATTTAACTAACAAGTTAAAAGTTTGCGAGTTGCGCCTTCAACAAGAATTTATTATTATTATTATTATTATTATTATTATTATTATTATTATTATTATTATTAGTAGTAGTAGTAGTAGTAGTAGTAGCAGCAGCAGCAGCAGCAGCAGAAGCAGTAGTAGTAGTAGCAGCAGCAGCAGAAGCAGTAGTAGTAGTAGCAGCAGCAGCAGCAGAAGCAGTAGTAGTAGTAGTAGTAGCAGCAGCAGAAGCAGTAGTAGTAGCAGCAGCAGCAATAGTAGTAGTAGTAGTAGTAGCAGCAGCAGCAGCAATAGTAGTAGTAGTAGTAGCAGCAGCAGAAGCAGTAGTAGTAGTAGTAGTAGTAGTAGTAGTAGCAGCAGCAGTAGTAGTAGTAGTAGTAGCAGCAGCAGAAGCAGTAGTAGTAGCAGCAGCAGCAATAGTAGTAGTAGTAGCAGCAGCAGCAGAAGCAGTAGTAGTAGTAGCAGCAGCAGCAGCAGAAGCAGTAGTAGTAGTAGTAGTAGTAGTAGTAGTAGTAGTAGTAGTAGTAGTAGTAGTAGTAGCAGCAGCAGAAGCAGTAGTAGTAGTAGCAGCAGCAGAAGCAGTAGTAGTAGTAGTAGTAGTAGTAGTAGCAGCAGCAGAAGCAGTAGTAGTAGCAGCAGCAGCAATAGTAGTAGTAGTAGTAGTAGTAGCAGCAGCAGCAGCAGAAGCAGTAGTAGTAGTAGCAGCAGCAGAAGCAGAAGCAGTAGTAGTAGTAGTAGTAGTAGTAGCAGCAGCAGAAGCAGTAGTAGTAGTAGCAGCAGCAGCAGCAGCAGAAGCAGTAGTAGTAGTAGTAGTAGCAGCAGCAGCAGAAGCAGTGGTAGTAGCAGCAGCAGCAATAGTAGTAGTAGTGGTAGCAGTAGCAGCAGCAGTAGTAGTAGCAGCAGCAGCAGAAGCAGTAGTAGTAGTAGCAGCAGCAGCAGCAGAAGCAGTAGTAGTAGTAGCAGCAGCAGAAGCAGTAGTAGTAGTAGTAGCAGCAGCAGCAATAGTAGTAGTAGTAGTAGTAGTAGTAGCAGCAGAAGCAGTAGTAGTAGCAGCAGCAGCAATAGTAGTAGTAGTAGTAGTAGTAGTAGCAGCAGCAGTAGTAGTAGTAGCAGCAGCAATAGTAGTAGTAGTAGTAGTAGTAGCAGCAGCAGCAGCAGTAGTAGTAGTAGTAGTAGTAGCAGCAGCAGCAGAAGCAGTAGTAGTAGCAGCAGCAGCAGTAGTAGTAGTAGTAGTAGTAGTAGTAGCAGCAGAAGCAGTAGTAGTAGCAGCAGTAGCAGAAGCAGTAGTAGTAGTAGCAGCAGCAGCAGTAGTAGTAGTAGTAGTAGTAGTAGTAGTAGTAGTAGTAGTAGTAGTAGTAGCAGAAGCAGTAGTAGTAGCAGCAGCAGCAGCAGCAGAAGCAGTAGTAGTAGTAGTAGTAGTAGTAGTAGTAGTAGTAGTAGTAGTAGTAGTAGTAGTAGTAGCAGCAGCAGAAGCAGTAGTAGTAGCAGCAGCAGCAATAGTAGTAGTAGTAGTAGTAGTAGCAGCAGCAGTAGTAGTAGTAGCAGCAGCAGCAGAAGCAGTAGTAGTAGCAGCAGCAGAAGCAGTAGTAGTAGTAGCAGCAGCAGCAGCAGTAGTAGTAGTAGTAGTAGTAGCAGCAGCAGAAGCAGTAGTAGTAGTAGCAGCAGCAGTAGTAGTAGTAGTAGTAGTAGTAGTAGTAGTAGTAGTAGTAGTCCGGAACGTTGTGCTAACCCCATCACCTCCCTATAGCCGAGGTCGAGAATATCTGTGATCCTTTCCTCGACAGCATCTTTACGGCACAGGGGATAGCTTTACCTTTTGGTCAGTACCAAATTTCGAAATTTTGACTAAATCTTTTGGTAGCTAATGGAATGAACATGATTAGGTCATAATTATATTTTCAAAAATGCTTCTGGTGTAAACAACATTTCTTTTTGGCGCCAATTAGAAGAAATATGGTAACCTATTTTTGGTCATTGAAAAAAGAACAGATCCTTCCTATCCGTCCAAATAAATCATGAGGCATTTTCTGACAAGAATAAGTATTTTGATAGCTTGGTCAAGTGTTTATAGTGAAATTACAAAAATCTCAGAACATCACCACAGCAGAGTAAGGGGTTGCCCTTTCTGAAAAAGACTCAAATGTCAACCTCTCTTACACGTAGTACATCCTGGATTGCATTTTGCAGACTAACGAGGCTCTGACGTCTGAACTCACAGCCATTGTTATTACGTTGTCCATCCTCATCTTCGCAAGAAAAGTGGCAGAAAAGCGAAGTAATGTAAACAAATCAATCAATCAATCGACGCAGCTGATAATACTCGTAGTTCACCCGCCCTTGTGGTCGATCAACTAAAACTGTAAATAATACTACAGCCTGGCTCGGTACTATAAAACCGTGCTTCAATGCATACCGATCGTCTGATTAAACACCTGCCCGAGGCTATTAACTGAGTTATCAGCTTCATAGCAGACTCGTAAACAAGAAATAACTTCAATAATATTTGGTATTGTATCGTGACTCAGTGTTTCATCGACAGTTCTCAAGTCAACACATGATTGTTTACGTAGAGAATGAAGGAGAGGAGTTCACGGCTCAAAGATACTAAAATTTTAATAGTAAATATTATTAAATCAAGTCATACTTTGGCAACAAAATATTCTTTTCTAACTCTAGTTCTTTGATTGTGCAAATTATGTATGAAAAATCTGGCGATTCATGATTAATTATTGTAAAATTTATGTGATTAATTGAAGGTGCCGGTACGAGGTAGTGCTAAGCCACATTTTCGTACTTGTATCAAAGAAACAGGCTTACAAAATTCAATCAAGTCCATGATACATTACCGCTTAAACTCGAAATTTCTTTAAAAAAAATAATTATAAATTAATGTTTAAGGCTACTTTGTGCTCAGTTAGGCTAACCGGGTCTGGACGTACAGTTTAAAGTGGCAACCCAACCATTGTGCACCGGGGGTCGAACTAGGGACATCTTTACTACAAGACGAGATATTTCTTCTGCTACTTGAACTTTGTCGTCTAGTCAATCGAAAAATCTCTCCTGTTAATGTTCGTAATTGATCTTCATGCCGTTTCACATATATGAATAGCTTATTAATTATAAATATGTTTAGCTATATTGCGACCATATGTGGCTAAGGAACACTAACAAACATCCTTGCCCTGGCCAGAATTCGAATCCGGGAACCCTGGCGTCGTAGTGAGATGTGCTAACCACTCCGCTACGGGGGCCGGCATGTAGCAATCGAAGCTAAGAGATTACTGATATTTTGATATCATTATGTGGGCATCAAATAAAAACATACCTATAATACAGAGGTTGTTCAGCGTATATTTGACCAAACGCGATTCCTCCCCCCTGCACTCAGAATGAACTCACCCAACCTTGGTCAGGCATGTTTGTCAGTGTAGTGTGTGAGGTGTAAAAGAGTGGTTGTGTTTTCTCACTGGGCCAAAAATCCCGCCCAAACTGAGCCGCTTTTTGGGAGGAGTGCGTTGCATAACTTTCCAAGTGTTTGCATTTTCTCGCTTGGCCGAAAATGCTGCTAAAACAGTTGCTTTTGGAAAGGTTATGTTGTAGCCTTTTATGACGCAAAGTTCAGTGTGTCAATGATCAGGAAGTAGTGTAAGAGCAAGAATTGTGACGTTAGTTTGACTTTATTCAAGAATGTGATCGGCCAGTATAAGGATTGCATGGCCCCAGCGTTCGGTTCTCCAACAAAGGGGACGAGAACACGGCCGTGCACACAAGCCACCACCAGTATGCAGGTGCAAGGTGCAGTTAACAGTTTCCAAGGACATATTTAGATGATTTTCCATCTGTCTTTGGGTCGGTGGATTCTCTTGCATGCCCATTCTGCGAAGTTTCGCCTGCATACTGGTGGTGGCTTGTGTGCACGGCCGTGTTCTCGTCCCCTTTGTTAGAGAACCGAACGCTGGGGCCATGCAATCCTTATACTGGCCGATCACATTCTTGAATAAAGTCAAACTAACGTCACAATTCTTGCTCTTACACTACTTCCTGATCATTGACACACTGAACTTTGCGTCATAAAAGGCTACAACATAACCTTTCCAAAAGCAACTGTTTTAGCAGCATTTTCGGCCAAGCGAGAAAATGCAAACACTTGGAAAGTTATGCAACGCACTCCTCCCAAAAAGCGGCTCAGTTTGGGCGGGATTTTTGGCCCAGTGAGAAAACACAACCACTCTTTTACACCTCACACACTACACTGACAAACATGCCTGACCAAGGTTGGGTGAGTTCATTCTGAGTGCAGGGGGGAGGAATCGCGTTTGGTCAAATATACGCTGAACAACCTCTGTAAACGTGTACTTTAACAGTAAAAGGGCCGGCCCCCGTGGCGGAGTGGTTAGCACATTGCGGGTTCGAATCCTGGCCTGGGCATGGATGTTTGTGAGTGTCCATTCATCAATTTCATCATGTCATCACTCATCCCCATCTTCGCAAATTAGCCAAAAGTGGCACAAAAAGCAAAGTAAAATAAAGCAAATCAATCGAATTAAAAGTAAAGGAGAATTCACACAGAAACGACGCACGCGTCGGTTGTGAGGCTTGCCATGGCAGTACGGTGTGAAACGTTGCAGTTGATTGGTTCGCTCCCAAGCGATACGTGTCGCGTGTCGCTTCGGTCTGAAATCTCCCTAATACTCAAAAGTATTTAAAAAATAAGGCTCTTATTTTTTCTCTTTAAAACCGTAAATATTATATAAGACGGTCATGTGTTTTATTGAGGGGTGGTGTGGAATGTAGGAGGCAGGCCCGTAGCCAGGCAGGGGTCAGGTAGGGGCCAGGGGGGCTCAGCCCCCCCCCCCCCCGACAGGCTCGCCAGCCCCCTTGATATTGGGTAAAACTATTTTGAATTCTAATTTGTTTGAGGAGAAGAGTGAAAATGTAGGCAGAATATATATTTTTTTTGTTTACAACTTCTTTCGTTCATCTTGTTTATGAGCAGAAAACTAAGCAGCGGCAAGTTGTTTCATAGGGAGCCTTCTTTATGTGTACATTTCCTGCCCCTCTTGACGCCTCTCGTTTGACATAAATCTGTGACTTTGATTTCATTATCCGCATTCCTTCCGCATCTGCGTCAAATGTCAACAGATCGCAAGTTTTATTCCTTTGGCCGGGGGTGGAATGTACGGTAGGCACTATGATTAAAGTGAGTATTGTACATTTTAACACGTATGATATAAATATCTGTATCATCAAATATAGTATGAAGTGTGTATTAAGGAATGGTGTAAGTAGCACTTTAGGAGATGTTTTAGAAGATATAGAAAAAAACTGTAGTATTTGTATGATATTTCTAAATTTTATATTTTAAATTAACTTAATGACCCCCGACACACGTAATTTACCTTCATTTAATACTATTAAACTTTTGAAAATGGACTTCGTTTACAAAGCTCCCCTGATAACCCGTGAGCTCCCCCCCCCCCCTGGAGGTCAGTTCTAGCTACGGGCCTGATAGGAGGAACAGGGTAGAAATTAGGGGGGACGACAAAATCCACCTCGCCCGGGTAAAAATTTTGTCCTGAACCGCCCCTGACTATTAGCTCCATCTGTTGATGTGCTGTTTGTTTACAAAATCTTCGAGTGAGTCACGCAACGGTCAATGGAAGTCTGCGCCATCTTGTCTCCGTATCAAGACCTGAAATACTTGAAGCTTGCTCCGAGACACGCCATTTTAAAAAGCAGACATGATCCTTTACGTCATCCGCCTGACTGACTTTCTACGATTTAGCTGTCGCTCCTTTTCAGAGGCAGAATCAGAACTTCCCAGTCATTAGTCAAAAACCAAACCTGTCCAACGTTCTCAACTTAAATACACGCTTCACCACGATGACAATGACATAATGCTTGTATAAGCTTCACAGGGTCGGATCATCTGTGCAGACATGTTTGCCGGAGGGGGAAAACCGATTTTTGCAGTTCGGTTACGAAAGATTGTTTTTGCCATCATTCCTTGGCGATTTTCCTCACGTTCTTTGCCCCCGGGTAGTGTTTTCCCAGATACAATAGCCGGTGTGAGGCCAGCGGTTGACTGGAAACTGGTTGTATGACATATTTTGATGGTGCGGTGGGATGGGGGGGTTCAGAGCACACGTCGTTCACTTTTGTTGGTTTTGCGATGCTCGGGTGAAAGATGGCCAGAACATTCGTTTCCTCTGGTCCTGAAACTCGCCCTGGCAGTGGCGGCGATTAGGAGAGAGCGGCCGAGGGGGTGCACTTCCCCCCCCTCACTTCTTGCCACTTTTGTCTCCGCACTATGCTAAACTTTATGTAAATAAACTGGAATATAAACTGTCCTTGGCCCCCCCCTCCCCAGTTTTGGAATCCAATCGCCGCCACTGCGCCCTACTTATTCAAATCATAGGAGTGCGACACCCTCTGATCATGAACATAATATAAACAAGTTCCATAACCCTCTTCGATAAATTCGAAGGCACGGGAAACAAGGACCAAAGAAGAAATAACAGAAGAAGGAAATATGAAGTGAGCGCAAACAAATTCTACAACCCTTTTCTGTAAAGCAAAGGCACGGGAAACAAGAAACAAAGAAGAAAGAAATAATAGGGAGGGGGAGAAAAGTTTTCGAACGCCAAGAAGGAGCTTGAGCAAACCAATGTCAGTGTTGAACAGGTAACAATAAAATAGCTAGAATCACACACACACACGTACAAAGAGAGAGAGGAAGATAGAAAGGAAGAGATTAAGAAACAAAGAAGAGAGAGAGATGCATAGAAGCAAAAGCAGAAAGGAAGAGACACAAAAATAGAAAGAGGAGAAACACGGAAAAGAGAGAGAGATCAAGCAAAGAGGATATAAAGATTGAAGAAAAGAGACGAAGAAAGAAAAGTCAGAGAAAGGAAGAAGGAAGCTGCCAAAGTTGTTACGTAAATGAAGGGGGAAATTTGTTAATTATTCCAATATTAACCTTTCCAATAGGATAGTTTTGACATAGAACTTATGTGAGCCCCTCGAACGAACAAAACATATTCTCAGTTGTGCGTCACCTGGCATTTTTCATGTTCAGTAAGTATGCTGGAGGAGTATACAGGG
This sequence comes from Lepisma saccharinum, assembly GCF_977018435.1. Taxonomy (NCBI): domain Eukaryota; kingdom Metazoa; phylum Arthropoda; class Insecta; order Zygentoma; family Lepismatidae; genus Lepisma; species Lepisma saccharinum. The sequence continues at coordinate 106,486,206 of NC_139232.1, forward strand.
TGTCTCCGCGCAGTCAAGGGGAGGGAGAATCTCACGTTAGTTGATATTTATTGGAAACAATTATACAGGGTGTCTCAAAAGTAATAGCGCAAACTGACACAGGTGAAAGTACACGATAATAGAAGCAAAGAAGTCTCAGTAAACATGGGTCTGCAAACGAGTCGTTTTCGAGATAATCGCGAATGTGTGGTTGCAAGCCGCCACTGACTTCATTGTTTGTAAACGTCGTCCTAGTTGGTAAAATGCTAATAATGTGTGCGAATGTGTCGTTACAAGCCGTCACTGATTGCATTTGTAAACACCGAGTGCTTTACTCCTTGCGCGTTCCGAGGTTTGCTCTTTGCTTACAAAACAGAACATTTCCGAGAGGTGGCGTTGTAATCAAACAGGATGGATACAATCAGTATACAGTCTAATCGTACTGTGGGAGTCACGTCAGTTGTGCTGCGTGGTGAAAAAGGAAATTTAATGTAATATTAGCATTTTACCAACTAGGACGACGTTTACAAACAATGAAGTCAGTGGAGGCTTGTAACCACACATTCGCAATTATCTCGAAAACGGCTCGTTTGCAGACCCATGTTTACTGATAATGTTTTGCTTCTATTATCGTGTACTTTCACCTGTGTAAGTTTGCGCTATTACTTTTGAGACACCCTGTATAATTGTTTCCAATAAATATCAACTAATGTGAGATTCTCCCTCCCCTTGACTGCGCAGAGAATTTTAATATTGTACTTATTATAAACCTCGTTATGTCGGAAACACAAAGGAACTTGTTTTCCATCTGATAGAGATAAGGGAACCTCGTGTTATCTATTTGCATATTTAGACCAAGAATGACCAAAAAATGGGCCTTTGAGGAAATTTGGGGGGGAAGGGGAGTGTTGAGGGTGTGTGGATAATCACTGGTCATACAAACCAAGATTTTACACTTCCCCACGGTCTAAATAGAATTGTAACAAGATGTGATATGGAGGTAAAATGACAGTAAAATGTAATTTATTGCATCAGAATTCTAAGATGAATTTATCGATTAAGTTAATAGAATTGAACAAGAGTACTAGGCTGCCATCTAATGCTCTTATAATGCTCTTATAAATATTTGCACTGTGTTCACTACAACAAGCGTTTTGCGACGAATATGTGCCCGAGCAAATCCGTTGTGTGATTTCTTTATGAAAGGAGGAGCTGCCGAATACCAACGTTGCCAAATCGACAGAACTTTCTCTTTCGTTGAAAATCAATATGCGAGAAAACGAATGATCATCATCATTATTATTATTAGCGGGTGTTCGGATGGGGCGCGTGTAAGGTCGGGATAGCAAATCCCGTACCTTTCTTATTTCCTCTACCTTAAGGTCGAAAGGGTCTGCCTTGCGGAGAAAACAAAGATGTTGAGGCTGCGACGTAGAAAGTTTTCCCAGAAGCGATAAGTTTCGTAGCGAACGATGTGTTTTTCCAAGGAGAAAGTGTCGACGGGAGGTAAACGTGAAGAGAAGCAGCAAAGGCGGCTAATTTTGCATCTTGTAGGCAGTAAAGAAACGGGAGAGAATCCAGACTGCTTGCTTCTGGCTTAATAGCGCCAAAGGGGGAACCAGGGTGGGTCACGGCCCAGAGAAATGTCTGCATTTTGGCCATTTAGTTTCTTTGGAGTAGTGGTAACGTCGCCGTCTTGTGATCAAGGGGTTTCGGGTTCAATCTCGGTGAACGCACATGATTGTCTCGCTTTAAACTGTAGGTCCAGTCCCGTTTAGCCTATCTGTGCATAAAATGAACTTAAAACCAACTTAGAGCAGAAAGAAAGAACAAGCTAAAGTAAATAAATTATTAAGGAAATATATTCAGATCCTTCCTTCCACTAATCCTCATTGCACATATTGCAGAATGGCGCCCAGGTGTAAACTTTTTACATAACTAACTAACTAACTCTCTAGCCTTCTTAAACCCGAATGTTCATGGCTGCAGCAACACAGGCCTTCCATCTTGCCCTATCTTGAGCAAGTTCTATATACTCTTTTCCATCCCTACCCATTTCCCATAGGTCCATCTCAACGTTGTCCCTCCATCTTCGTCTTGGCCTTCCTACAGGTCTCTTACCATCTGGTTTCCCAACAAGAATCCTGTAAACTCCTCTTTCCTCTCCCCTTCGTGCCACATGGCCTGCCCACCTAAGTCTTCTTGATTTAATTATTCTAATAATATCTGGACATGAATACAAATTATGTAGTTCTAAATTATGTAACCTTCTCCACTCACCTGTCTCCTCATCCCTTTTAGGTCCAAATATTTTCCTAAGGATCTTATTTTCAAATACTCTCAATTTATGTTCCTCTTTTAATGTAAGGGACCAAGTTTCACACCCATATAATACACTACAGGCAAAATTACTGTTTTGTATATTTTAACTTTTAGTTTCTTAGATATTAAACGAGAAGACAAAAGTTTATGAAGAGAGAAGTAACATGCATTTCCTGAATTAAGCCTACTTTTTATTTCCTCTTTTATTTATTTACTTTTTACATATATTTTAAAAATATATTACATACATGTTGAATTTTAGGAACTTTGCGAATTAAGCTTGTTGCTTTGAGGGCACTTACTGGTGTATTTGTTATTCGTTTCGGAGGGTAGTTTTTGTGTGGTATGCAAATTTGTGTCGCCTGGAGGTTCTAAGTACCTAAGAACATTGGTTCTAGCTTAGGCCATTAAAAGTTATTATAACATTTAAAAGTAATTTAGAAATACTTAGTACATATACAGTAAAACCTCGTTAATCCGGACTAATGGGGGAATAAGTTGTACGGTTTAACGAAAGTCCGCATTAACTGAAATAACCTAAAAGAAAAGTAGAAAGTGAATTAAGACTCCGTGTATAGCAACAAAACACGTTTATTATGGTGTATTTAAAGGGCATAGGCCTAAATACACTATACAGTACAGTATAAAGTTTTTTTATTTATTTATTTTACCTAAAGTTTCAGACACTGTACTGAATGACCATTTTACACAGAAACAGTAACAGCAGGAAAATAACAATAACAACAACAACAAAATAGAGTACAAGATGGCACTGAAAACAAATTAAAATTATACATACATCGTTAACAATTTTCTAAAACTTCGTTCTGGCAGGAATATGTCCACATTTGGAGGCAGGTTATTATATGAGCAAGGAAGCCTGTAGAAAAGAGGGCCTTGTGGTGGGATTGTGGAAGAGCTTAACGTTGCGGGTTGGTCGTGTGGGGACGCGTAGATGAAATATGTTGAGCAGAAATTCGCATTTAAGTTTGCCATTCATGATTTTGTGCAAAAATTTCATGTCTGCTAATTCGCGACGAGTATGTGGTGGTTAGATATTGAAGACAGACATAATATCTGCTTTGTAAAAGTGCCTCAGAGAAGGTATTCTGTGGCGAGCAAAAAAGTTGAGGACAGAATCAATCCGGGAAAGATTTGTTTTTGAAGCCATGGTCCAGATAGGAGAGAAGTATTCAAGAATGGGGGAGACAAGAGATTTGTAAAATATGCTGGATTTCAGTGAATCTGTACAGAAGACCGAGTAGTCTGCGGGAAACAGAATTTCATCTGTGGTTGACTACCTTTTCTTTGGGAAGTTCTCTTGTTGACTTCTAGACACATTAAAAACTTACATTCTGCTTCTTTTTTTGGGGGGGGGGCCTTTTGCCTGTCTAGATTAAGCGAAGTCCGGCTTATCGGGGTCTGGATTAACGAGATTTTACTGTATTTACATTCTGGGAAAACCCAAACTCATACACAGAAACAACTATCGAATTAGTAACACCGAAAACTTGACCAATTTTATATTGCCAACACACTACAAGTTTCTTGTGAACAGTTTAATGCATGTAAAATATAAGCACTATGCCGTGAAAACTTAAGTAGAAAACAGCCCGCTGCTGTCTCGGCTCGGTGAGTTGTTCAGGTGTATAATGGTGTTATTTAATTCAAAAGGCTGCATCCCCATCAACCAGAAAATCTTTCATGACTCTTAATGGAGGCGGATTATTTTTCAATTGTGTTCGTTACATAGTTAAGGTATATGATTTCACTTTCATTTTTTTAAGGAGGATAAAAACATCTCTGGGAGGGATCAAAACAATTTTCTTTTGCCGGGTATATTTTTTTTTGTATGGGGGTGAAAATCCCGGCATCCTCCCCGTGAATTCGCAAACTGCTTTTATGTTATTTTAAGAAAAAATCCAACTCAAATTTTGATGGCACTCTCACACTCAGATAACTAAAGGCATGATATCGATTGATGCACTAAAGTGTGTTTTATGGCTTCTTCAAAGAATCCGATTCACATTTGATGCATTTGGGTGCATTTTTGTATGTCGTGAATGAAACACCAAAGTGCATCATTTGATTCAGCAAGTGAGGATTCCTTTCAGTCGAGACGCACTTCAATGCATCAGTTGATGCGTTTCGATGCACCTAGATGCGTTTTGATGCACCAGAATGCATCTTTTTTGATAATGCAGGAATGTGCATCAGGGAACATCAACTAATGCATTGAAGTGCATCTCGACTGAAAGGAATCCTCACTTGCTGAATCAAATGATGCACTTTGGTGTTTCATTCACGACATACAAAACTGCACCCAAATACATCAAATGTGAATCGGATTCTTTGAAGGAGCCATAAAACACACTTTAGTGCATCAATCGATGCATTCTGGTGCATCAATCGATATGATGCATTTAGTTCTCTGAGTGTACTGTCTATGGCATAACCAAAAGAGAAACAGTTATTCTGGCAATGCTGTATATTTAATATAGCTCGTTTTATTTTCACTTCATCGAAGAAGATTTATACAGACTTGGATAACGCTCAGAGTGGAACACGGATGATGACTGAAATTTTGCGGGAATTCAACCTTGATTAATCTTTAAGAATGCATTTGAATTGAATTGCTGTTTTTTAAGTCCAATTTATGCACAGAAAGGCTAACCGGGACTGGACCTACAGTTTAAACTGGGATCCGAACCACTGTGCATGTGCCTCCACCGGGTATCGAACCCGGGACCCCTTGAATACAAGGCGCGACGTTATCACTACACCATCGGGGGAAGCCCTTTAAGAATGTAGTTTAATAGCTCAATTAGATTAAAGCTAGCTGATGTACTAACAACAATAGAACTAACAATCCTGAAATGGAGGCTCACTACACAGCAACGATGAGAACAACGTAGTGACGGTGAGGTTCACGAACGTTCAGAAACCTGTAGGCAAGGTAAACAAGTCATTCTGTGCAATACTGCAGGTGTTTTCAAGGAGTGACCTGGCATACGTTAGTCAAGGAGTTACAGCAACACAGAGGGCGTGCCATTGACTGTATTGAATGGTTCCGCGATCAGGAAATTCCAAAACAAGCCCTTGAACTGGTTGCGCCATTATCTGCATCAAGTATCAAGAGGCACAAAGCATCCTGGAATGCTTACACCTGCGATTGTTTATCGCTGGTTGTTAATTTCTTTAGATCTAAAAGCATTTCTAGAATGAATGACTGGCAGAGTGAGATAGTGTGTTGCGGGGGGGGGAGGAGATATTTATAGTTCATGAATGTATGTTTACACAAAGAACAGGAAGGGTTTCATTCGTCCAAAGATTTGATTTAATTTGAAATTTTTTGAGTGCGTCAACACTTATAGGTTATTTTGCACCCTTCACATTATACGGGGTCCAGCCCCTTACCTTATCGAAAACATATTAAGAACAGAATTGTACCATAACTAAAATAACTTAATGTCGTTTACTAATATTAAAACATTCTGACTTCGGTTAAAATCTGAGGCTGTAAAGAGGCACTCATCACACACAAGGACAAAAAACAGGACAACACACACAAAATTATACTGGCCATACTGCCAGTCGCCAGAGCCTCGTTCGTCTGCAAAATGCAGTCCAGGGTGTACTACGTGGAAGTGAGGTTGACCTTTGGGCGCCTTAGAAGAAGTCCGTCCTTTACACCCCTCGTCCAAAGACAGTAACATTTTAATAGCTCTCATTATTGTTATTAATTAGATTATAGTTAAATAACATAATTCAAAATACTGAGAATTTAAACTTCGCAACCACTTGTCATTCGTGTTTGGAGATCGTGACAGCGTTTTAGCAAATGTTTTTTGAGAAATTACACTGTTTCTGAGGATGTTTTTGGACTATCTTTGCCTTTTTTAATTTGTTGTGTTTGTCCTGTGCAACTCCTTTTACAACTTGCACTTTTAACCTTTTTCAAGGGACTTTTTACACCCGTTTTTATGTTTGAGGTTTTCCTCGTGTACTTAGTAGGGTGCTAAATGGCTATACGTGTCGAAGCCCCCAAAATTTTTAACTCTAAATATTCAATCAATCTAAGTTTTGAATTATCGTGTATATTAATTCTAATGTCCTTGAGATAATATTTATTTATTGGACTTCCATTTTCAATTTCATGCAGTGCAAATTTAAATTTCGCAACAAAATCATTATGCGTGTATTAACCGTAATTCTAAGAAGTTATGTCTGTAAAGTATATCTGTAGGTCATCTATATACTCGTGCGTAAAATTCTCAGAGCGCTCTTCAAAATTGGATTGTTTGTCCAGTTTTTGTGTTCTTGATTATTTTATTTAAAAATTAATACAAAATGTTTACTAAACCAATGATAGGGGTATGGACTTGAGCCCTCCTCTTGAATACGGCCATGATGTGTACTATACCTGCAAGCACAGGTTGAACTCTGAGACATATAGAGGAAGGGTGATCTAGAATTTTTAATCTGGGATGTTTTGGGGAGTCTCGTGTTAAAATGAACATAAATGAAGTTTGAAAAGTTATGGGGTTGTAGTGCAATCAATAAATCATTGCTTGTGGCCACATGTGACCCTCATGGAACCGTACAAATACCGCCGCCTCTGTGTCCCAGCGCTTGGGGTCCAGGTTCGAGTCTCGGCATGAAATGGGTGTTTGTGAGTGGCTCCTTTTAAATTTCAACACATCATTAGTGATTACGTCAGATAGGGGGCGGTGGGTGGACTAGTCCACGGGTCTGCCTTCTCACTAACCCCAGCACACAACTGAATCTAGACAAGTCAATGCTCTCCCAGCCCAAATACTCATTTTGTAATGTATTTAGGTGTGTATTAAGTGCCTCCCCTCGCGTGCTTTCTGGTGTCATTGCTGCTAATGGCCATTCATCCTTATCGTCGCGATTACCCTCAAGATACGAAAAGCGACGCTAAATAAGGAACATATCAAAGTTTGCATCAAGTCCATTTTTGGGGATAATTGATAATGGACCTACAGTTTTAATTGGAACCCGCCTTCACCGGGGAACGAACACAGGGGCTCTTCATTACAATGCTACAGCGTTACCACTGTGCCATCGGGGAGTTCGCCAATTAAGGGAAATACAAAGTTACAAGCAAATCCTTGACACACACCACGTGACAACAACCACTAAACCACGGAGGTCAACTAGCAAGCGGATACTTGTTCTATTTACCACCAGGAATGAGCGACACTGTGAAGATCTAGCACATAAGTCATGTCAATGAACTCAATAATTGTTTATCTTCATTAACAATTGCGGCAGAATGATAATTTCAGGCTTGCATTGTTTTCCGACTGATGCGGTGGTGCGTAAATAGCGATGACCAACTTAATAGACCTTCACCTCTGATGACGTCAGGATCGTATTGCGTGATTGTTTCGGAATGGAACAGGATAGAAGCAGGTCTTAACTAACGTGCAACCGTGTTTATGCCTTCCGTAAGACTGTGCACCATTTGCAATCACATAAACCCAGCAGTTGTCGGGAAAACACCACAACTATGGGGATTGGTGGAGGAGAGGGGGTGGCGAAAGGGAAATTGAGAAATCGTGGTTGATTGCTACGAGATTCATTTTTTTTATTATTATTGTTGGTTAATCGCAGATAAAAAAGTTAATGGCTCATAAACTGGGCCAAGTGGTGCTGTGCTCGAGTGGAATGTCTTTTACTTGGAGCTGAAGTGGCAAGCGGCTACCTGCGTTTCTCAGTGCGCTAGTAATGTTCGCACGGGTGTCTGCAGAAAGTTTTCAAGGTGAGGACGAAATCTAAAAAGCTTTTCCCTGAACTGGTATATCAATTGGAATGTTTTAACAGCGCTTCCACGAAGCTGCAGTGTAAGGGAGCTTTCAGACCAGAGCCACACGCGACGGGCGGCACTTGTCGCGTGGTTTGAGTTTGATTGAGTTTATGTTTTCAAGTCCACTTTATGCACAGAAATGTTAATCGGGACTGGACCTACAGTTCAAAGTGGGATCCGAAGCACCATGTGCCTCCACCCGGCATCGAACCCGGGACCCCTTCATTGCAAGGCGACACGTGTCGCTTGGAAGCGAACACTCAGTAACTACATTTCGAACCAAAGAGGCACGGCAAGCTGCACATTCTCTCAATCATATGCATAGTGTCGCCTCGGTCTGGTGTCCAAATATTCGCTGTGAATGCTTGCTTATGGTAAGATTTCACACCGACGTAACAAGCAACAGGCGAAAAGCGACACAGAGAATTCACACACAAGCGACAAGCGACACGAGTACCTTCAGCCGTTGGAAGATTTCACACGAAAGCGACAAGCGCCAGGCTACACGTGAAGAGAGAAAAAATGTGAGTTTAGTAAATATAAAAGGCTGGTTTACATTTGCCTAGTAGAAGGGACAGTACGAGTGGTTTCAGACTGAAGCAACAAGCGACACGGGAATTTCACACCCAAGCGGCAAGCGACAAACGACAAGAGCCTCTTCCCTGTATGCCAGCTTTCAGATCGAAGCGAGAAGCTGGCGGCGACAAAGAGAATTCACACCGAAGTAACAAGAGACACGGGCCCCTTCACTCTAAAGCTAAACATTCAACGCGCATGTGCGAACAACAGACCGAGGCGACACGATACACTGTATTGAGAAAACGGCCCAGTTCGAGCTACAAGCGGCAGGTGCATCTTATCGCGTATCTTCGAAAGTTTGCATTGATTACTGAGGGTTTGCTACCAAAGGACACGTGCAGCTTGTCGCTTCGGTCTGGACTCTTTCTAACACTTTTCTGGAGTCGCTTGAGAGAGGTGGGAGCTTTAGTAAAGGAGAAAACAGAAGAGAAAAGGCGAGGGCAGTAAACACTAAAGGCTACTTTACGTTTGGCCGTAGACGGGACAAGAAGGGGCTTTCAGATCAAAGCGGAAAGCCATGAGACAGTAAATTTCAAGAAATGGCTATTTTCATCAGAAGCAGTAACAAAGCGCCATTCTCACAAATGTGCTACTCCTATCTGTGAGAAATCAATCCTACTTTTCGCAAGAGAACAAGACAGTCTTATCGGGCGATAAAGCAAGAGCGAATTCCCCATTGTTGCTGCTTAAGAGATAAATGCCTCCATTTTTAGCTCAGTGCAAGGAACGTTTGGTCACACAACCCCCTGGAACAAGATCCAGACCCTTCCAACGTAACCATATTGTATGTGTAACAATGTAAACCATGCCAAGCTATTGTTTACGAACCGAGCGAGTTCCACTTCCATGTTCTTTGTTTTCGGTTTTAGTATTGTTGGAATTAATGTTCTCACTTCGCACGGGTTTGTGGGTAATGTCCATCGGTGTGGATTACTGCATTTTCTCTTTCCTTTACCTTGTCCTCCTGTTGCCAGTTGAGAAGTTGTGCACGAGCTGAAAGGATTTTGGGAAACTTTGTTGAAGGTATAGTCAAGGAGAGGCAGTTGAATAAGATAAACTTACTTATTCGTAATTCCTTATTATACCATTATATATATATATATATACATACATACAGCGTGTCCCGCTTATACGTATAATAAAAGAAAAAAATCACAACTTTTTTATTTACCAATATTTTTTGTACAAACTTTGTACAAACATGTGGGGTGTAAGGGGTGACCTTCCACGTAGTACACCCAAATGTCAACCTCACTTCCACGTTAGTACACCCTGGACTGAAGACTAACGAGGCTCTGGCGACTGGCCCCATGGCCAGTATAATTTTGTTTGTATTGTCCTGTTCTTTTGTCCTTATGTGTGCTGAGTGCCCCTTCACAGCCTCAGCTTTTAACAGAAGTCAGAACATTTTAAATTTTTTAGTTATGCAACGTTAAGAGTTGTTATTTGTAATGGTAAGGGGCTGGCCCCCGTATAATGTGATGGGAGCAAAATAGCCTAAGTGCTGACGCTCCCAAAATTTTAATCTCAAATCAAATCAAATTGTACAAACATGTAACAACTCAGAATTTTTTTTGCAAATCAAGAAAACTAGCGCACTTCCACATGTGAACCGTTAGTGGCACGGGAAATGTCAAACCTGTTATCAGCCTCAAGCCACACGTTTTGAAGCATGTGCGGGGTAATGTTGTTTACTGCAACCACAATTCATTCACGCAAGTCTTGCAAATCTCTAACCGGTGTACAGTAAACTTTGTCCTTAACACACCCCCACAACAAAAAAATCACACACAGTGAGGTCTGGTGACCGTGGGGGCCATTCAATAAAATTCGAACCTCTTCCTATCCATTTTCCATTGAAATGCTCGTCCAGGAAGTCTCTAACGAAATTTCAGAAATGAACCGGTTTCGCGTAACTGTTTTTCCCATTTCTTTATTGAAATGTACGATGGAACTACTTCTTTAGCACCCAAACCATAACGTGCACGAAATCGTCTCTGCACAAGTGTCACAGACTTCACTTCAGACAACGTTAAAACACAAAACACCTTTTCTTGTGGCGACCACATGACGCATGGCTACTGAGGAACTGATAATATCAGTTTTCAAGACATTCTGGCTACTGCGCATGCGGAACTACCACTGAATGTGTTGCTAAAAAAAATTTTGAGTCATTCTTTAAAATGAAACAACAATCACATCATTCTAACAGTTTGTTTAGAAGTTATGAATTTTTCTTTTATTATACGTATAAGCGGGACACGCTGTATATTGTGTCAATTTTCTTCGTTTCTGATGTTTTTCTGGAGTGCTTCCCTCCCCGCCCCTAGATTTTCACCTTTCATTACCGGTCTTTGAATCTATTTCTTCTCGCTTATCAATTACACTTTCTTGTTGATTCGTTTTTCTACTAATCCTTCTTTCTTCTTCCTGGCTCAATTTCTTCTTTAGTGTCTCTCCCCCTTTCTCTATTCTTTCACTTTCTCTTTCACACTATGTTGTTTTCTCTCTCTCTCTCTCTCTCTCTCTCTCTCTCTCTCTCTCTCATCTATTCCTGTTTCATTCATTGAATCTCCTTTACTTCTGTCTCGCTGCTTCTTTCATTTATTTGTTTCCCTGTCTCTTTATTTTATTTATTTATTTTTCTCTACCTCTTTTACTTATTTCCCTGTCTCTCTCTCTCTCTCTCCTTCCTTTATTTCTATTTGTATCCATCTATTATTTGTGTTAGTCTTTCTTTTAGGGCTGAGCCGATAACGATGCCGATGTATCGATATCGGCCGATACCAGTGTCCGCAAAAATGCCGCGAGACACATTCGCGGAGTCTAATAATCCTGGAAATTATGCAAAATCCAAACTTTCTTCTTATTTCGCACCAATTTTGCACGAAAAACTATATTTTAATATTATGACGTAATTCTTGAATATTCTAAAGCAAATTTCCTGGTAAATTGATGCATATAATTGGAGAAGAATATTTACATATCGATATTGATCAATATTTTGAAGAAATTTTAATTATTGCAATTTTCAAGTATCGATATTTGTGGGAATCGGTAAGAGTATCGGCATCGGTTTCGGTCCAAAGTGGTATCGGCTCAGTTCTACTCTCTTTTTTTATTTCTGTTACGCTGACTCTTTCTTTTCATCTCTAATTCTTTCTTTCCTTGATCTGTGTTTCTCTGTTCGCTGTTTCTGTTTTATCTCTGCGTCTCTCGCTCTCTTTTATTTCTTATATATATATATATATATATATATATATATATATATATATATATATATATATATATATATATATCCCTCTATCTCTGTATTATTTTTTTCTCTCTTAGTTCTGTCTCGCTCGCGTTCTCTAAACCTCCATCTCTCAGTTAATTCTGCTTCTCTCTCTCGTTACACACATTGGCGCAATCACAGGGGGGCATTTCCCTCCCCCCCACCCCCAACCTTCGACGGAAGTCAATTCTAGGGAGGGCAAACATTGACGGCCAAGGGCACCTGCCCTTCGATTTCAAATTTTATGCAAATAAAAGTACATTTCGTACAATTTTCTTGCTCGCTTCGCTCGCAATTCCTGCTTTTCTCAGTCTCGTCAAGTTCATAGCCGTAGCTAGGTGGCGGCGGGAGTTGGCCATGGGTGCCGATTTATCTAAATGAAGAAAAGGTTGTGCAAGAGAGAATGCCTTGGCGCCCCGTGATATTATTTGTGCCCTATTAGGAGCACATAAAGGGACCAAACATTGACGGCCAAGGACACCTGCAGGGGGTGCACAGAAGAGCAATTGCCCCCTTCGATTTCAAATCGTATGGATATTAAAATACATTTCGCAAAATTTTCTTGCTCGCTTCGCTTGCAAATCCTCCTTATCCCGGTATTGCCAGGTTCAGCGCTTTAGCTAGAAGGCAGCGGGAGTCGGCCATGGATGCCGAGCGATCTAAATTTAAAACAAGTTGTAAAAGAGAGAATGACATGGCGTCCAGTGAAATTATTTCTGCCCTATTAAATCAATATTATTTCAACTGCAAAAATTGGATCTAAAAATTTTCTTCCTCGCTTCGCTCGCACTATACTTCTTTTCTAGAATGTAATGTATTCAAATAATATGTGTTGTACGAAGAAACTTTGAATACGTACGCAATTAATGTTAGCATGTTGCATATGTATATTCTTATTTTATGTCGCTCCATGTTGCATATCAGTAAAACACATGTTTTAAATGAAAGTTATACGTTATACGTACAAAAAGAATTATATTCGGAATGCATTTATCATTCATTTTATGCCATTTAAAAATACAGTTTGTGTCCTTATTTTCCATTATTAGCGAATGTGAAATTGACGGTGTTGAAAAAAGTATTTCAAATACTTTGTTCCAAACAAATGCTTTATTACCGACTTCTACTCCCTCTTTGCGTAATTTATGAGGATAATGTTTTTGATACTACTACTACTAATAATAATAATAATAATAATGTCATTATTATTGTTATTTTATTATTATATTATTATTATTATTATTATTATTATTATTATTATTATTATTATTATTATTATTATTATTATTATTATTATTATTATTATTGGTACATTGATCCTGGTACTTGTCCCCCCAGACAAAAATTCGTGGTTGCGCCTCTGGTTACATAAGACAAGAAGGTATACTTCCCATCAACAAAGATTCATGGAACAAATACGAATGTTCTCAACGGGTATCCTACATACAACATTTCCACGATATCTACTTTCTCTCCATTTCTATTATTTTCCATCGCTTTTCTACCTCATTGGTAAATCTTGGCGAAGAGGATGAAGTGAAGTGATGAAGTTGATGATAAGACAAAGACAAAGATTGGTCCTAAGGGGAAATCTCAAATACCAACCTCTCATCTACATAGCTCACCATGGATTTTTTTTTTTTTTAATGTCGGATATGTGAAAACGAGGAACATTAAATCTTATAAAAGCTCCCTAGGCCCACTATATACTACACGTGTGTTGAAGGTTACCATGAATATGTAAAAACTGTTGATGACTATTCTGATAGATTCACCCATTCACTTTCTGTAACCCAGTGGCCTCTTTTTTCCACACTCCTCTCCTCGCCTTCATTATGCCTTCTTGAATATTACGGCACCCTATTGTGACTTGGCAGTTTACATAAATTCCTCGCGCTGATTCAAAACCTTGAAGTACGTGGCTGTAGAAGAAAATAAGCACTTTTGTCCTATAAAAAAATGCCAAAGTAATGTGCAACCAGGAGACGATGTACACCACATCTCAGATGTGTTGCGCAACAGTGCAAATTCGTGATCTTGAAAGAAAACCTACAAATAAACATTTTGTGTATGGATTTCCTCAACTAAAGAAACTCTGTATTTGCGGTAGACAGTGATCTATTTGAGGGGGTAACTGAATGGATTTTGTTATTTAACGCCGCTTTTCTGCCACTTTCGGCTAATCGCGACGATGAGGCTGAGTGATGATACGATGAAATTGACGAAGGAACACTCACAGAGTACACCCATGCCCAGGCAGAGATTCGGACTCGACACCAGACGTTGAGGATATGGCTAGTCATCGTGGGGAACATTTTGTGTGTAACGCAGTTACAAACGAAAGTGATTAAGTTCACTTTATGCTCTGATATGTCAATTGGTGCCGCAAATACAGTTTAAACTGTGATCCGAACCACTATGCAATGCACCTCCGCCGGCATCGAACCCGAGGCCACTTCATTACAAGGCGACAGCGTTACTACTATGCAATGAATGTTCCGAAATGGAGAAGCAAATAGTGATCAACCCAATTTGTCAATTCTTCACTCTCGTTTCTGTGAAGGAGGGTAAAGACATCACAGCTTCATTTGTGCCAAAAACTTCTTAATACAGAGACAATGTGACACTTTGAGGTTTGGCAACACCGCAAGTATTCTTAACAGCATCGACCGTCTGCCTGATTGGTAAGGATAATAGTTAAAATAGAAAGAAGATGAGTAGGTGGAATGCTTCGTTCTGGCTGCGTCCTTTGACCTACTTTTCGCGCGCAGTGTTGCCAGCTCCTCACTCGAAAAAATCACCAAGGTTTTTGTTTTTGGGTCTAACCTAACCTAAAGCGAGGAGGTGGCAACCTTGCTTGAGGTATTTTCTCGCAGTGTTGCCAACTCCTCACTCGAAAAAATCACCAAGGTTTTTTTTTTGGGTCTAACCTAGCCTAAAGCAAGGAGCTGACAACCTTGCTTGAGGCTTGCCTTACAGTGCATAAAGCAAGGTTGCCAACCCACTGGTACTTTTGCCATAGTCTTTTACAAGAAAAAAAAAGAGAAAGGGAAGAGTTAAACAACCGACAGCTTACCCACAGCCTTTTTTGCTCTAACCTAACCTAAAGCAAGGAGCTGGCAATTTTGCTTGTGCAATCAACCCGGTTGACCGCCCTCAAGTAAAAATTAGCGTTGCCAACTCCTCACTCGAAAAAAAATCACCAAGATTTTTTTGGTCTAACCTAACCTAAAGCAAGGAGCTGGCAATTTTGCTTGTGCAATCAACCCGGTTGACCGCCCCTCAAGTAAAAATCAGCGTTGCCAACTCCTCACTCGAAAAAAAATCACCAAGGTTTTTTTTGGTCTAACCTAACCTAAAGCAAGGAGGTGGCAACTTTGCTTGAGGCTTGCCTTACAGCGCATAAAGCAATTTTTGCCAACCTGCACACACTGGGCAAGGAGAGCCGGCACTGCTGTAAAAGAGAGAGAGATGGGTGGATGGCAACGCAGTATGTGTGTGCGTGTGTGTGTATAATATGTAGCATTATTAACTAGAGTGTGTTGGCAATTTACTTACAACTAAAAAAAAATAGAGATGCCAACGTTGGTGTAAGATGAAGAGAGAGAGAGAGAGAGACCCGTGGCTGGCAACAGTAACGAGCGAATGCGCCATATCGTAATTTTCCAACTCCGTATATCGTGACCTTTGTAAACCTCTCTCGGGGGAACGATGTGCCACACACACGCGCGCGCGCGCCTGTATTGTGACGCAAGCAAACAAACAAAATAATAATTGTTGTCTTTTAGGATACCTGGCCCCTATAACCTCGCGAGGGTGCGTGGTGCCCAACACAGTTCTAATGGCCACGGCTAACAAAGTCATGCCTCTGTAGAGTTTCACGTGTTTTTTTTTTCTCAAACTTCTATGAAACTCTACAGAGGACCTCCGTAATGCATGCAACGTGTACTAACAACTCTAGTGTTATTTGATGTTGTGATATTTTTGGATATAGAGTTTTATTGTGAGATATAGATAAAAATAATTATGTTTATTATAATATTTTCTTGATGAAGATGGAGAATATGTGTGTGTTACAAATAAAGTTGCATGCTTTTTTTTCTAGTGTGTGTATGTGTTTTTGATGTTTCGACAGCATCTGAAACGATAAAAAAAGAAATTTTATTGTTAATTTTCACGTGTAAAAACAACAACAAATTTTGTGCAAATTCTGATTGTCTCGTGCTATAGTGCAAAAAAAGATATTGTAACTGATCTGAACTAGTGAAATTTGTATTGTGCTATTGTAACTGATTGTGCTAGTCCAAAAAATTACTTATTGTGCAAGAAAAGATGTAAAAAACTTGTTAAAACTGCTCTGTGACCCTCTCGTTCTTCACGTCGTAGGCGAAGGACTTCTCTGCAATCAGGATGACACTGCATAGGGTATCCTCGGGCAAGGCATCGTGGAACTCGCAGACGACCTTGATGTTGGTTCGATCGTTGACCACAACCTTCTTCCTCTTAGATGTGTTGATGACGGTCATGGGTCTCCGTGCTTTGAACTCGCTGGGCGTGTAGTACATGTCCACGCTTCCCTCGGTCACGCGTTTGTAAGCCGAAAACGCTTCGTAAAGTTTGAGGTAATCGTTTTTGGTCACGTCGAGGTTGTAATTCTCGCGCGGGAACACTTCGTTGCGTCCATTCTTCAGATAAACGTTCTTGATCTTGCAGTCGTCGAACTTGCTGGAATCTTTTTCCTGATTCTTGTCCCTCCCGGTCTGAAAAAGCACTACGACGAAATCTGGCATGTCGAACTGTATGTTGTTGAACTGAGTCGTCACGTCGAATTCCATGTGACTTCCCGACGCCATCTTCTGCACGCACTGGTAACCGTGAAAGTGAATCGGCACCTGCGGACTTTTCAAGATCTCCGCTTTGTACTTGAGGGCGTAGTTTGTTTCGTATTCCACGATCGGCATTCTCAATTCCATGCTCCGGATGACGCACTTGGCTGCTTCGGGTAAAGTGTTGGCTATCGGCGTGCCGTCGGCGTTTAAGTTGGTGTATCGCATCAGTGCGTCGTTGTCGTTGGCAGCTCTTCGAAACGTAATCCTCAGTCCTCCCTTCCACATGATCTCCTTGTAGTCCGAGAAGAAACCAGGCAGCAGACGCATGGGAAAGAGTACCGTGTGACTTGTCGTTGATATTTTGGTTCCCGCTTCGAATCCTCCGGCCTGATAGTATGCCGCATCCGTTTTGGATAATTTCAACGTTTCCACTGCCGTCGACGTGATGCCTGGATAATCTATTCTGTCGATGACGGTGTTGTGTTTCCTCACCTCCACCTGCGAGAACAGGTGAGGCACGAAGTTGTCCACGAGTATCAAATTTGCATTGGGTGGAAACGCGTCTCCGCTTTCCTTCTTCACCACGTCGAATTGAAGGTAGAGGTCCGCTCTGTGAGGATGAACGAACCCATCGCCTACGTCCACGTCGTATTCGATCTCCCTGTTCGCTTCGTTGAGATTGGCGAACGTGCGACGGTTGGGAGGGAAAGATTGCAATTCGTAACTTTCGATTTGCTCCATTTTACATGTATGGTTATTTATTATATGTTGATCTCCACGATGGCCGTCGTAGTGGCACCTGCGAAATCCACCACGTCTCCTTTCTCGTTCGTCACCACCAACTCTATGTCGTCTATGCGGTTGCGACATACTGGAAAATAGATCGGCGAAGAGGGCGTGTAGATGATCGGTTCCATGAACTCGGAACTTGGTTTGAAAGTGGCTATGATTCCCGTCTGCTTGTGACTTCCCAGTAATCCGTCCGAGGATTTCGTGATCATGCCTTCCGCCACGTTACAGTGTACGTTCAGAGTTTCGATGGCTAGAAATTTAGGAATATTGACTGCCGTGTGCTTGATGCCAGCTTCGAGTTTGGTGTCATTCTCGAAACCTAAAAGTTCTCCCATGGTGCCCAGGTCCACGGTCTCCGTCGCGGATAGGATTTCCACTCTGTGCGTGACCGAATTTTGAGAAAGGTACGTGCCTTTGGGTAATTGAGCTTGCAAAGTGGAAAGATTGTATTGGCCTGGCGTGACGACGATGTGTTCGCTTCCGACGCTAATTTTGTTGTTGTGCTGCGTGACGTTAGGTATGAGGTACATGCTGTAGAATGCACGCAGAGCCACGGATTTAGGATAGACGATGTCGTCGTGCAACGTGAGTTTCAAGATCGAAGATTCGCTCGTAAGATGGAACACGCCCATCCTAGTGATGCTGTTTGAGGTTCCACAATGCTTTCTGGAAATCCTCGATCGTAGGGTTATTTATTTTAGAGAGAAACGCGAGCATGGAGAGGCAGAGATGACCGCAGTTCACGTCTCCGAAATTTTGAATGCGTTCGTCGTTGTAGTATATAGAGGTTTTGTTCGTTTTCAGATAATGAATTAAATTTGTAGGTGGAACACCTCCGAAAGAATCAAAAACGAATGCTTTATCATCATTTTTGTGGTAACATATCCAATGCGTGCCTGGATTTTCTTGACCGTCCAAGTTGACTACTCCGCATTCTCTTCTTTTAACGCTTGAAGGTAACGAGTCGGACATGAAAACTCCTCTGAAGTGTTTGATTTGTAACGGTCCGATTAGAGATTCAATGTCTCGGTTGGTGAGTGCTTCTGTTTCTTTTTTTTAAACTTTTTCATCACGCCCTTCCCCCCTTTCTTCTCCATGGCCAGATTGTGACGTTTCTGTTCTTCCAATTCCGCCTTGTTCTTCTTCGAGTCGATGACGGTTTTTGCGATGGCGGCGCTTCCACCGGCCAAACTTCCAACGGCCCCCAATGCTGCCAGGATGGCCGGGATGCTGAATATGAAACCCCCGATCTTTTGCTGTTTCCGCGAACGCTGCAAGCGTCTCAATTGAGGTGTGCTGAGCAGCAATTTCATTCCATGTCCTTTCGATAAGCAAGAACGTTTCTTCTCGCGTTGTTTCTTGGTGAGTAACCCATCGAGGGCACCTAGATTTTTAAGATTGGAGTATGGTATCTGGTACACGACACCCTTGGGCTTCATGTTGATGCTCTATGTGTTATTTTCACGGTATGTTATTTATATATATATTCTGAGATTTTTTCTTGTGTAGTTTTTTTTACGGTATGTTATTTATATATTTTCAAGGCCTCGCAGTCGTTACACAAATTCTATTACGTGCTTCGTTTTCTTGCCAAGAAGTTCCTTTGTCCCCTTGTACACGATTCGAGTTTTGTTCTCGATTAAAATAGATAGCTTCTCGTCGGATAACATGTTAGCGTATCGATCTGGTAAAAATAGACTGTATTGTGCGTTGAGCAACAGGCGTACCTTGGGACCATACTGGGTAGAAACGATTGAACCGGATCTTATCGTGTAAGGTTTGTCGACTTCCAATTCCTGAATTTTTACATACTCGACTGACAAATTTAGCATTTGTTTTAATGCTTGGAGATCACTCATTTTTTCAGTCGTCATATCAAAAAAAATTTCAGAGTGTTAGAGAGAAATTTATTTGTTTTTTCACGATGTGTGTTATTTATATATACCGAAGATTATTTTTTTTCACGATGTGTGTTATTTATATATCAAGTTTTTTTTGACGCGTATATATATTATTATTTTTTTAACAGAGGAAGAAAGTCCGTGCTTCGGAAAACGCGATGATGTGCGTGATGATATCTTCCGTCTCCTGCTTAGACTTGCGCCAATCATCAGTATATCGTCTTCTTCCCTGCCTTGCCTCGTGCAATTCGTCCAACCTTTCGTTTAATTTTTCCCCTGCAGCCGAAAGCAGAATGTTGAGATCACCACACCTCAGGCCGCTGATCTCCCGAAGATGGTCCTTGAGAACCATTTCACAAGGGATGCGAAATTCCGGCGTTGTTTTTGCCATGATTACAAGTTTCCCTACATCTCTGTTTACTACTTTTTTGAATATTTTAGATAGTAGCTCGGGCGGCAATCAGTTATACGAGACATGTTGTTATTATTATTATTTTTTACTCTATGTTATTTATATACCCCACCCCAATTTTTGTTTCGTGTTCATGGCGATGGTGGTACCCAGTGCGGCGACCCGTTCACCCAGCGATGCGTCTCTGCTGACGAACCTTTCGAAAGCTGCGTGCTCTAACTTTCTGTCTGCTTCGTGACGTGCGTCCAGATCCGTCTGCGTGGTGTTGTAGGCGATGTCGTGATCTTTGCATGCCGCGTCCAACGGATTCACACCCTTGTCTCCTCTCTCCAATCTTTTCTCGAGTTTGGTACCCGGTCCGCAGTACTGGTAGCCAGGTAGATGCATCTCGAAAGGTAACTTGTTGATGATGTCGTTCACGAGTCCCTTTCCTTCGGCCACGTTCCAAAATTTCGGAGGCAGCGTGATGATGATTTTGATCAGGTAACCTATGCCCTTGTCGTCGTTCACGATGAAGTTGGAAAGTTTCGTGCTGATCATGTCCACGATGCCAACCTTCTCGTTGTAGAAATTACGATTGCCTGCATTCTCTTCGCCGGCTATCACCAACAATCGGTCCACGAGTTTCCTAACGTCGTCCACCCAAACGAATTCTTTGGGTAACGTGTTGTAGCGTTTGACGCCGCTGCCTGTTTTGACCTGGTTCCAAATCGGTTTGATGAGATTCCTGTACTTCTCACCGCTGCTCGATTTCACCCTATTCTGCGTGGCGTCGTTGTTCTGGTACAAGGCATCCGTCATGATCAGAATTTCCTTGTAACTTTGGTAATCTTCGTCGGTGTAATCTTTCGGCTGCTTTTTGGCGACGAGTTCCCACAGTCCCACCGTACCCGGATACCTGTTCCAACTATCCTTGTCGCCTAAATTGACTTTAATGTCGTTGCCTTCGAAGGTCACCTTCGATTTCCCAATCTTCCACACCACACCACCGCCTTCGCTGGTTTCCATGCTGGGATACAATCCGAACACTTCATCTTTGTCGAACTTCCCCGTGCTCAGGTAGTCTCGTGCCAAAGGTCCCAACTCGATTTTATCCGAAGAGGACGTGCTACCAATGGCTCGACGTCGTGCCGGTGCATCCTTTAGTTCGAACGGCGTCGAAGGAATGCTCGAAATGGGCGTGGGTACGGCGTAACTTTTAGCTGCGAGCGGCACGAGTTCATTAATCAAATTTTTATTTTGTTCCGTGACACTTTTAATTTCTTTACCTAGACCGCTGATGGCATCGATCACAGGTTGATCCTGACGTTTCTTCTCTTCGTAGAATCCGCGATTCTCGGATTTCCAACCTTTGAAGCGTTTCGCGAGGTAATCGCGAAGCTTGAGATTTTCCTCTTCGATTTTCCGTTTCGTCATGTCGTTATTTATACACGTCGTTTCTCACAACGTTGCAACGTTTAGAAAATCGTTGATTTTGTTTCTGTATTTTCCGTCGTTGGGTTTCCTCGTCATGTCGATCGTCGCGAATCCGAAATCGTCACCGTTCCAGCAAGTAGAGCAGCACCGTTCCGAAAATTGATTGTAGTTCATGTCTCCGCCTACGTAGTCATCGTACGCGTGCTTGAGGTTGGTGTGATCTTGACGAAACAAACATATGAAATTAGCGTTGTCGCGTACTAACTGTTTTGGAATTTTGGAAAACGTTTGAGCTAGGTAAAAGCAATCCATTCCTTTGTGACGACCTTGCGTGAAAAAGTTGCGAATTTCATTTTGATTTTCCAGGATGGCGTCGTCGAACACGACGACTGAATTTTCACGACAATCGTCGAGTGGTTTTATTTCCGAAGCGAACGTTGCAATATCCAGACCATCGTACAGTTTCATCAGTTGCTGGTATTTGGATTGCTCCAAACTTTTCGAGAACACGTACAGGTGCCTGTTCTTCCAATCTAACCAATTCGGTGCGAGGAGAAAATTGTCCACGAGCAGTGTCGTTTTCCCACACCCCGAAGGACCTACGATCAGACAGCGGATGCTGTCGGGAAGCAACTCACCGTTCTTTTTCTTCCTTTGACTTTGCGGATCCGGTAGACGCTTCACCACGTTCCACGTACTCACAAGATCACTTCGTTCGCGTCGATCCAACTCTTTTCCGGAAGTCCCAGCCATTTGACAAACAGTTTGTCACCTTTCCTACGCAATACTTTCTCGATGAGGTACGTGTCGGGGTGTTTCGTTTTAGAGAGTTCCTCTTCGTAAAATCTTCCTTTCAAAATCTCGCCGCTACTATCTTTTATTATATACGTGTGTCGGTTTCCGGGTAGAACTCGAACCACCGTAAAGAGTTCCGTGCTCCAATTTTTTGTGAATCCCCTGTCGAACGTTCGCTTCAATTTACTGACCCTCACCTGGTCTCCAATTTTGTATTTAGCTTTCTTTGTCGTGGGTGTGTACTTTGGACAGTAAACGGTAGAAATTAAACGCTGCTCGTCAGATTTCGTAACGTCGGCTGGCTTCATGCCTATCGTTCTGTGTACCGTATCATTATAGGTGTCGACGAGTTCCGGCAGGATGTCGACCCATTTGTAATTTCCCCGAAGCGTGAATCGCTTCCACATGTGTGTTTTCAAGGTTCGATTAAATCTTTCCACGATGCTGGCTTTGATGTGACTGAAGGTCGAATAATGTCGAATGCCATGTTCTTGAATAAACTTTTGGAATACGGAGTTGTAAAATTCTTTACCGTTGTCCGTTTGCAGAAACCGAGGTCGTCTGCCGCCGCTTTCGCGAAAAATTAATTTGAATGCTTCCGTGACGCACGTCCCCGTTTTCGCCTTCAAAGGTAGAGCCCATGCGAATTTCGAAAACGTGTCTATGACGGTGAGAAGGTACTTGTTGCCCTTGTTCAATTTATGCACGTTTTTCAAATTGCCGCTACTCATCTCCACGAGGTCACTTTGCCAGAGGTCGTCGATGCCCTTGGTTACCACAGCCAAACGTTCGTAGTTGCGGCGTGCAGGTTTATGCAATTCTTCGACGATGGCTTGCCTAGACATTTTTTAGAGATTACGTTTCAAGAGAAGCACAAGCGTGATGGGATTCAAAGAGGGTGGCACTTCGCTCGTGTTTTGAATGATCAGCTTATCGCCGGCACTCACGTCGAAAACGGTGAGATCTTCGTCTTCGTGTATTTCATATATGTTGCGCGTTTCGTTCCAACGTGCCAGAGGAATGTTTCCTGCTTTCTGGACACCTCGATTCGATATCAAAGTCATGGTGGGAACGCTAGCTTTTCTGCCGTGAGACCAGTACGAAAATTCGTTTATCTGAATCGTGCCATCGAGGAGAAACTTGTAGTACGGATGATAAGGATGTAACATGTACAGTTTGTTACCTTCGACGAACGTGGAGATTCTCTGTTGATTGGGTACGCTGTTGATTTCGATGGCTTGCAGAGAATGCAGTTTAGCGAATTTAGTGTCAACGCTAACGAGGTTGCTGTGAAGCTGTCCCAGTGTATTTTGTACGGGCAACAAATATTCGACTATGGTATCCGTTACTGTAGAAAATGACGGTTTGATTTTCACTTCCACGTTCAACTGCTTGTAGTTTTCGTTGAGTTCTTGCAGCTTGGCACCGAAAGAGGCCAGCGTCGATTCCTGCGTGGATTCCAGCACTCCAACTTGATTTTTGATGTTGACGACAATACTCTGAAGGTTCTCGACTTGATTCAATTTCGAACTTTTCTCGGTAAGATCGTTCACGATGCTTCGCATCTCGGTAAACTGCATGTGAAGATCGGCGACGCTCTGCGAAGTGGGCAGCGTCGACACCAGCGAAGCAAGTTCGTCTCGAATCTGTTCCACGTTCGCCGTTTCCGTTTCCAATCGTTTCAGCATACGTGATATGTTCCTTTTCAAAGCATGTAATTCTTTGGAGGTGGGGAGATTGGCCACTTTACTCTCGAGATCGCTCAACGAACTTTTGATGTCGCTCGATTCGGATAGTGCCGTCACGGCCGTTTTCAATTTTTCCAAATCTTCGCTCGAAGGTACGCTCGTCCGTAACGATTCCAAATCACCCTGTATGTTGTCGAGTACGTGATGAAAATGAGCAAGATTGGATTCAACGTTCAAATTTTCTAAATATTCGATCTTCTGCTGAACCGTGATTAACGTGTCCTGAATGCTCGTCAACGCGCTCGCTTCAGCGTGAATATTTTTAATTTCTTCGTTGATCAACTCCAGAGACGCCTGAAGCGTAGCGATGGTGGTTTGAATGTGTTCGAAATCTTGATAAGCCTCCAATTGAATTTTTATGTTCGCAACGCTCTTGCCGATGACCTGCAGTTCGTCTGACGATGGAAGGTTCGTCATGGTATCTTCCAAAGTCTGTAACTTGGATTTAATTTCTTCCAACGTGCTGGCGAATTCTTCTTGTAATTTGGAAACGACGACGTGCAAGCGTTCTACATCAATATCCTTCACGACGGTTTGAAGTTCAGAGAAATTTTTTTCGATTGCGGAAGTTCGTTCTTCGATTTCGAGTTTCAATTTTTCCAAATCTTCATTTTTCGATTGAAATTGCTGTAATTTGGCCAAATCATTTTGAAGCGAATCCACGCTCAACTGTATATTTTGAACGCTGTCGTAAGAAGGTACGTCGACATAATTTTTTATGAGCGTTTTCAGTTCGGAATCGATTTTCAGAATGGGGTCGAGACATTGCGTTTGGAGCGTAGCGATTTCCGACTCTAAACTTTTGTTTAAGGTCTCCTGCAAAGCGATCAAATCGCTCCTCAACTTTTTAATTCGGACGTCCAACATGAGAATCTCTTCTGCGTGGTCTACACGCTTGGTGTTGCCGAAAATGTCGTTAGGCATTTTTGGTTAACGGTTATTTATAATAGGATAGACGATACGTAATTCTACGAAGAGAGGAATGAGTTTATCGTAATCTCCGAGGAGTTCCATGTAAAGGTAATCTCCTGCAGAAACATCGTATGCCATGTTAGAAAGCATTTTGTCGTGCTTGATTCGAAAAATGTTCTTGCCGCTAGATATTTTGATTTCGCCTACGTTCTCCGGATTCACGGTGATTTGAAGTTTCCCACCGATCGGAATTTCGTAGAAATGTAAATTGTTATTAAAAACATAAAATATCTTGCCCACGTCCTCATCCAATTTCGTCCAAATGCTGTTGAGGTGAATGATCAACAGACCGTTGAGTTTAGTTAATACGGAAGGTAGAAATTCATGATCTGTCGTCGTGCGGTGTACAGTCTCCATTGTTTGCTTTCGGAAACCAAAGAGATTCATGTTGGTTATTTAAGAAAAAATTGAGAACGTATCTAATATAAATAACACCACAAAAAAATTTGCAATTTTTAGTAACCATCTTTTTTTTTCTTAGCAAAAAATGGAGAAGAAGGAAGCGAAACGTGCATGCGACCAATGTGGGATATATATATCTATTTCTAACTTGAGTAGACATCGGAAGAATGTGCATGGCGAAGGATCAAGTAAGAGAGAGCTCGATGTTGACGATCAAGCGCCACGAAAAAAGCAGAAAAGTGCCGGCGAAAATATTAGAAATATTTTAACCAAGGAGACTTTCCAATCTGAAGAAACATCTGATCTAAACAACTTTTTTCATTCGGTCAAAACCAAGTTAATTTCGTCTATCACCGAAGCTTTGTTGCAATGCTCGTTGAAAATCCACCTCATCGTTTCCGTCATTTACGAAAACGTAAAAAAAGAGCGAGAAACTTTCCATCATTACACTGGTGTAAAGAGCCTCCACGCCGCCAAAGTCGATGAGGTGGATGCCATTTGCAACCAGATGTTTGACGCTTTGTTGAACAAGCACGAGACTTTCCAAGAACGCGGATCGGGTTGGACACTTTGCGGTTCGCCTCACACTTTAACTTTGAAGGTGGCACGATACAACCCGATGGGAGCATCCAGCTACATCAATTTGCCTCGGGAAATAGCCAGTAAGAAAGCCATCATCAACATACAAAATGAGGATAACAGATGCTTTTTGTGGTGCATCATTGCCGATCATCACCCAGCCAATAATAACAAACATTGTTTATACCACTACAACAAGCCAGAATATCTCTCAGAATTTGAAAAACCTATGGCTGGTATTAATTACCCTGTAAATCTACGAGACATTAGTAAATTTGAGGCACAGTACAAGACAGATAAAAACGAAAGTATAGCAGTACACATCTTCGGATTAGACAAAAACAACACCATCTACGTTCTCAGACACAGCAACATTAAAAGTAATCGCGTCATCAGATTACTCCTGATCGAAGATGATGATAATTATCATTACTGTCTAATCCAGAATCTTCCAAAATTAACAAGAAGTCAAATTACCACACATCAACATAAAATTCAAGTGTGCGACAGATGTCTGAGTATATTCTACGCTCGAGGAAAAAAGAATGCTGATGAAGAACTCCAAGATCATTATAAAATGTGCAGTAAACATCCGGCTACGGCTATCAAAATGCCTTCTCGAGACATGACATTTTCCAACTACAAGGCGTTACTCTGGCATCCCTTGGTGATATGCGCCGACTTTGAAAGTTTGCAACTTCCACTCGCCATCTGCGAACCGAATCCCAGCGTATCGAGCACCACCGAAATTCTACATCACGAAGCCTGCGCTTTTGGATTGATGGTCAACAACACAGGCAATGTTATTTTACATCGCGGCAATGATGCTCCACAAAAATTTGTTCAAACCTTGAAACAGATGGCCATACAATTCGCTCCTCTACTAAGAGAAGACAAAGCAATGGAGCCTCTTACCCAGGAAGAGAAGGAAGCATACGACCTTGCCTCTCAGTGTGATGTGTGCGAATGTAACTTCACCCTCGAAAATGTCAAAGTTCGCCACCACAATCATCACACGGGAAAATATGTGGCCCCCCTGTGTAACAACTGTAATCTACAAATCAAGAAACCAAATTTTATTCCTGTATTCATTCACAATTTGGAGGGCTACGACGCCAAAATCTTCATAAAGGAGATGGGATGCGACGCTCAACCCATTAGCGTCATAGCTCGCACCAACGAGAAATTCATTTCATTCAGCAAGAAGGTGGACGTTGGAAATAGCAATCACATAGAAATTCGCTTCTTGGACTCCTACAATTTTCTGTCTTCGAGTTTGGCGACACTGGCATCTCAACTCACCGACGATGATTTGGTCGCCACCAGGAAATGTTTCGGCGACCAACATTTAGCACTGTTGAGACGCAAGGGTGTTTACCCCTACGAATACATGACGGATGCTTCCAAATTCTCAGAAACATCGTTACCACCGAGAGAAGCATTCTACAGTCGTCTTAGCGACACCTGTTGCACCGAAGAGGACTACCATCATGCTCAGCTCGTGTGGTCTACATTATCTTGTCAAACCATGGCCGACTATCACGATCTGTATCTGAAACTGGATGTTACGCTATTGAGCGATCGTTTTCATCTCCATCGCTCGAGAGGAATGGCAGCATATGGTTTGGACCCCGCTTTCAGCTACACCACACCGGGTTATTCTTGGCAGGCGATGTTAAAATCCACGAAGGTGAAGATAGAGCTCATCAAAAACATCAATCAATTTTTGTTTGTCGAAGAGGCAAAACGCGGTGGAATCGTCCAGTGTCCCCTTCGATACGTCAAGGCCAACAATCGATATGTCGCCGATTTCGATGCAGGGAAACCGACAAACTTCTTGGCATACTGGGACATGAACAACCTGTATGGTTATGCCATGTCCGAGCCTCTGCCCATCGGAGAATACGAATGGATGAGCGAGCAGGAACTTCAAGATTGTTTAGAATGGAGCGAAGATCATGAAAATGGATGTTTCCTGAAAGTAGATTTGGAATATCCTGCATCGCTTCATCGAGAACACCATGGATTTGCGATGGCACCTGTAATGGAAACGGCTCCGGAGAAAAAGCTGATGCTCACCTTCAAGAGCAAAGAGAATTACGTGGTGCATTATCGTCTCCTACAATTCTACCTCCAGCATGGATTGGTTTTGAAGCATGTGCACTCGGGATTGAAGTTTAGACAGACCAGGTGGCTAGCACCCTATATCGACGGCAACACTCAACGTCGAGCATCAGCTTCTTCTTCCGCAGACAAAGACCTATACAAATTAATGAACAACAGCATCTACGGCAAGAGCATGGAAGATGCCAGAAAAAGAAGAAATATCAACTTGGTCTCCGACCCGAAGAAAATAAACAAGCTCGTCGCTCAGCCCACGTACAAGAACTTCACGATACTGAGCGACACGTTGGTATTGATCGAACGTGCTCTCAGAAACATAACATTCGACAAACCAATCGCCGTGGGAGTCGCGATCCTCGAGTTGTCGAAGCTGGCCATGTACAACTTTCACTACGACATCATGAAACCACGCTATGGAGAGGCGATCGAGGTGGCGTACACCGACACGGACAGCTTCGTGTACAACATCCACACCGATGATCTATACGAAGATCTAAAAAGCATGAGCCACCATTTCGACTTCTCTAATTATCCAAAAGATCACGCTCTCTTCGACAACAGCCAGAAAATGACGATCGGGAAGATGAAGGATGAAGTCAACGGCCGCATCATCACAGAGTTTGCGGGTCTTCGAGCGAAAATGTATGCCGTGAAAATCCAGGACGAGACCGAAATAAAAAAAGCAAAAGGGGTGGGGCGTTCGAGCACAAACAAAATAACCGTAGAACATTACAAGTCGTGCTTGTTCGACAAAAAAATCAAACGCATGACCGAACATCGGATCACGAGCACCATCGACCAGTTGCGTACATCCACGATCAACAAAGTGGCGCTTGATCCCCACGACACCAAATTGAGGCTACTCGACTGCAACATCCACACCCGAGAATGGGGATGTCATGACGAGGAAGAAATCTGCTCGCACCATTAGACTTCTTCATCAAAAAAAATATGTATTATTTCTTGCACCACTTTTTTTTTTAAAAAAAACAATTATTCAGACTAATTTTTGCATTCACATTTTTTTTATATTTTTTCTATTATTTTTTTTAAAGAAAAACAATCATTCACACTTTTTTTATATTTTTCTATCGTTTTTTTTTAAAAAAAACAATCATTCACACTAATTTTTGCATTCACATTTTTTTTATATTTTTCTATCATATTATGTACACTATTTTGAGGATATTTTTTTTTTTCAGATGCAGCACCCTACGGAAACTTTTTTACTTCTTACACTTTCTATTCTTAACCAAATTTTTTTCTTCTCTTCAATCATAAAACACACACATTACACACGGAGGTCCTCTGTAGGGAGTCATGGGGGGGGTTAAAAAAAAACACGTGAAACTCTACAGAGGCATGACTTTGTTAGCCGTGGCCATTAGAACTGTGTTGGGCACCACGCACCCTCGCGAGGTTATAGGGGCCAGGTATCCTAAAAGACAACAATTATTATTTTGTTTGTTTGCTTGCGTCACAATACAGGTGTGTGCGCGCGTGTGTGTGGCACATCGTTCCCCCGAGAGAGGTTTACAAAGGTCACGATATATGGAGTTGGAAAATTACGATATGGCGCATTCGCTCGTTACTGTTGCCAGCCACGGGTCTCTCTCTCTCTCTCTCTTCATCTTACACCAACGTTGGCATCTCTATTTTTTTTTAGTTGTAAGTAAATTGCCAACACACTCTAGTTAATAATGCTACATATTATACACACACACGCACACACATACTGCGTTGCCATCCACCCATCTCTCTCTCTTTTACAGCAGTGCCGGCTCTCCTTGCCCAGTGTGTGCAGGTTGGCAAAAATTGCTTTATGCGCTGTAAGGCAAGCCTCAAGCAAAGTTGCCACCTCCTTGCTTTAGGTTAGGTTAGACCAAAAAAAACCTTGGTGATTTTTTTTCGAGTGAGGAGTTGGCAACGCTGATTTTTACTTGAGGGGCGGTCAACCGGGTTGATTGCACAAGCAAAATTGCCAGCTCCTTGCTTTAGGTTAGGTTAGACCAAAAAAATCTTGGTGATTTTTTTTCGAGTGAGGAGTTGGCAACGCTAATTTTTACTTGAGGGCGGTCAACCGGGTTGATTGCACAAGCAAAATTGCCAGCTCCTTGCTTTAGGTTAGGTTAGAGCAAAAAAGGCTGTGGGTAAGCTGTCGGTTGTTTAACTCTTCCCTTTCTCTTTTTTTTTCTTGTAAAAGACTATGGCAAAAGTACCAGTGGGTTGGCAACCTTGCTTTATGCACTGTAAGGCAAGCCTCAAGCAAGGTTGTCAGCTCCTTGCTTTAGGCTAGGTTAGACCCAAAAAAAAAACCTTGGTGATTTTTTCGAGTGAGGAGTTGGCAACACTGCGAGAAAATACCTCAAGCAAGGTTGCCACCTCCTCGCTTTAGGTTAGGTTAGACCCAAAAACAAAAACCTTGGTGATTTTTTCGAGTGAGGAGCTGGCAACACTGCGCGCGAAAAGTAGGTCAAAGGACGCAGCCAGAACGTTGGGTTCCACCTACTAAGATGGATACCCGAAATCATGTCATAAAAAAGCATTTACTACTAAAATAGAAAGTGATGCCCTATCCCTTATTTACATATCAGAGCCTTCTTGTTGTTTTGCACAAATCATTTTGAGGTAATTAAATCTATAAAAGTAGTTTTGAAACACAATTTATCTCTACAGAGAAAGAAATAGTCAGTTGTTTTTTTTAAGCCGAGAAAAAGAATGCAATACAAAGTACAAAGTGAAAGTTTTAGTAATAACTTGAGACATTAAATAGTTGTTAGGTTTCATTTCTTATGATTCCATAGACTTTTATAAAAAAAATCTAACTTGGAATGTCTATAAGTGGGCATGATACATACAACTACTTCTTAATTTTTAATGAACTTTTTTTGTCGAAGTTCATTTCAGTTCAATATCAATAAATGACATGAGCTTGTGTTACGTCATGATTAATTATATAAGCTGTCACTATATGAGAGAAAGAACTAAATTCATAAAAAAATGCAGAACTTCAATTACTGTGGAAAATAAATATAGCTTTCTCTACCTCAGTAGAAGTGAAAGAACTTTTAAATTAAATCTTACCAAATTTTCTTCACATTGTTCGATGTATTACTATATAGCACTTTCTCAACTCTATCGGTACACTTTTGTACATATCCATCTTTTTAATAGAGCCACAGCTCGGCGGTTGAGAAACATTGCTCTAGACAATGGCAGAAACCTCTTGCCCTCATTGGTAGGACAGTGGGAGGGCGTCTGACTACCACGGAGGAGATTTGGGTTCGATTCTTAGTTGAGAATTTTTCCGACAATGCCCATGCATAAAACGGCTCTAGGACTCATCCAGCCGCGAATCAATGGATACCTGGAAGTCTAAAGGCTACCGAAGAGTGATGCAAGCCACATCATCTCCAATGGGTGTGTGCGGTTCTACTTCCACGCCTCCTATGGTGCCACAGTGGCTCGGTGCAATGTACATGAGCCGACCTCCATGGTGGAATGGTTAGCACAGCGCGCTATGACGCTAAGGGTGCCGTGTTTGAATCCCAGCCCAGCATGGGTGTTCATTGTGAGTGTCCCTTCATCAATTTCATAATATCATCAATCACCCTCATTTTCGCGATTAGCGAAAAGTGGTAGAAAAGGGAAATAAAATAAAAGAAATTAATCAATCAAGCAAGCAATGCACAGGAGTTTACACAACTTTATAAGACAGTAAGATTATAATATACCAGTAATTGTTTCCATAATGTACTCCTTCGGCACTGCCCGATCAATGCTCCATAAACGATAATAGAAAGATATTATTACATGCATACATATCATCAAGACAGCTTATGTCACGGAGGCTGGAATTCCAGCTTGGATATTTCTGATTGATAATTACGTAAATGCAAATCATTACAAGCAGGTATGCGAATGATAAGTCGCGAAGGAGTGGAAAAATAACTTTGAAGAAAGAAAAGTTCTTATGTAAAGTACAAGTCTAAATGCTTAGTAACGATGTCTCGACACTTAACCAGTGCCCTTAGAGAAGAGAGACATCGGTCACGCTTTTTACATACACGAAGCCAAGGCAAAGAGTACACAGTAAAGTGCACTGTACACGTGACTTTCTCTTTACTGGAATTGTAACTAATTCTTCTATTGAATGGCCTATCTACTCGGCTGGGCATTCGGTACAGATTTGCATAAGGTACGCACTCATTGTGTCGAAATGCGTTCAAATATTGAAAATGCGTCCCTTTAATTTGGCAGAGTATATGTCTATCTTCATGTTGCAGTTCCAAGCAGTTCTTTATGTCTTAATTAAGCTCAATAAACATTATTTAATACACCATCAACTAGATTCCATCCAGTATATTTCTTACAGAATAGTTAGAATTTGAAATTTTGTGTGCGTCACCACTTTTAAAGACTATTTTGCACCCATCACATTATACGGGGTCCAACCCCTTACCTTGCCTAAAATAACTCTAATGTCGTTAACGAAAATATGAACACATCCTGACTTCGGATAAAAGCTGGGGCTGTAAAGGATCACTCAGCACGCATAAGAACAAAACACAGACGCCAGAGTCTCGTTAGTCTGCAAAATGCAGTCCAGGGTGTACTACGTGGAAATGAGGTTGACAATTCTGTGTCCTACGTGGAAGGATCACCCCTTAAACCCGTATTTCTTACGGAGAATGAGAAGCTCGTGTATTCTTTCGGCCTATGAATGGGTTTTCTTTGTGAGTATCCCTTTATCAATTACATCATAGTATCATTCAGCACTCATCCTCATTGTCGCTAAGTGGCCAAAAGTGACAGAAAAGGTACGCTAAATAACAAAAACCAATCACACGGACGGCGCCAAGGGTGGACAGGGGTGGGCAGTGGCGCATCTAAAAATTCCACCCGAAAAAATGCAAGAAAAAATCTTTGTAGCTGGATGCTAAAAAAATCAGTACACTTTCACTCCATGTGTATTTTTCTTCGTGAATATTTTGATGGTACAGAAGCAGAGAGATATATCGGTACACAACAGTGAGTTATTGAAAGGCGAAGACAGGAAGACAGAGTGAAGATGTGAGATAAATAGGACATTTGGTAGACATAGAGAACAAAGAGGACGTGGTAGAGGAATAGACATATATGGATGAGAAGAATACAGTGAAGGGAAGGATAAAAGATAGAAGAGAGAGAAAGAAAAGCTTGAGAGTGAAGAGGAGATTGAAAGAGTCAGGGAGAAAGAAGGGAAGGGCTAAAGAAATGGAAGTAAGGAGTGAAAGAAAGGAAAGGAAAGAGAACAGAGAACGAGAAAAAGAAGGAAAGTGTGTGAATAGGGAGAGAAAGGGAGACAAACAGAAGGAAACATAAAGAAATAGAGGAAGTGAGAGAAATTAGAAAAGAGAGCAAGAGAGAAAAAGAAAAGAATGAGATTGAGAGGAATTAAAAGAGAAAGACAGAAGAAAGGAAAAAGCTAAATAGAGAGAAAGAAAGAGTGTAAAAATGAAAGAGAGAGAAGAGGGAAATATAAAAAGAAGAAAAATGAGTAAATAAGGAAACAAAGGGAGACAGACAAAGAAGGAAATATAGAGTGGAAGAAAGAAGAAAAGAGGGGGAGAGGAAATGAAAAGAATGAGTGAATAGAGACAGGTAAAAGGAAAGGGAAAAGAAAGTAGAGAAAGTGTGTGTGAGAAATAGAGAGAGAGAGAGAATTCCACGACCAGCAAAACCGTCCACGTGAAAATATTTTGTCCACCCTTGGACCCTCAAAACAAATTTCTTCAGTCACTCCACCGAAAAGAAATGCGGCAACAATAAAGAAGCATTTCACAAACAATGATGCCCGCAACACCACTTTATGGTCCAATTATGATTGCCCATGTAATGAACTGCATTTCTGTCGAATCGCCATTTCTCGTTCTATAATGCTAAGCCAGTCCTCCACAACGAGCAAAGTGCCGCGAGCGTTGTGTTGGGTAAGTGCTGAAGGCTACCACGAAATTACTCTTATGTAATTAGCAATTAAGATCGCCTGACGATGGGGAACGTAACAGATGGAGGTGAGAAGGGGGAAAACGCAACTTGAAGGTTGCATAACGCGAATTGCAACTCACGTTTTGGGAATAAATATACTTTGTTAAACGTGAAGGAAGGGAATCTATGTTGCTAAGTGCCTAGATATTACCTTGATTGTTTTGTGAGGATTTTTTCGCTGTAATGTCAACAATACAATGGCTATGCACCCACTGTTTGTCTTAATCAAGTGCAGTGAGAGAGCATTCAGATAGTGGCGGATTAATTGCGCTCGTGAGGGGCGGATTAATCAGCAACCAATTCTTTTGGCTTATGATTACCAAGAAGCTTAACCAAATGTGTTTTGTTAATTCAAACAAATCATTCTTTCATTAATATTTTTTGAAATGTCAATTTTGATTTAGCACTAATGATGATCAGAAATGTATTATCACAGCATTGTACACACAAGTAATGTACAAGATCTTTGACCTAGAGAATCAAAAAAGAGAACTTGATATCTATTATTACTTACGTATTTCGTGTCCACAAACACATTCCGTGATTATAAACGACCACAAAGTTTTAATTTTACGAAATTAATACCGATACCATTCGAAAGAACAGCTCAAAGAATTTTTGCGGATGTGTAATTGTTGGCGTTAACTACAACAATTGATGGAATTACAATAAAAGAATGAAAAAAGGGAGGGAAATCTTTAGATTGTTAATGTGTTATTTTTTGATTTTTTGATTTTGAATTTAAAATTTTGGGAGCGTCAGCACTTAGGCTATTTTGCTCCCGTCACATTATACGGGGGCCAGCCCCTTATCATTACAAATAACAACTCTAGCGTTGCATAACTAAAAATGTTAAAATGTTCTGACTTCTGTTAAAAGCTGAGGCCGTAAACGGGCACTCAGCACACACAAGGACAACAAACAGGACAGCACACACAAAATTATACTGGTCATAATGCCAGTCGCCAGAGCCTCGTTAGTCATTAGTCCAGGGTGCACTACGTGGAAGTGAGGTTGACTTTTGGGCGCCTACGTGGAAGGTCACCCCTTACACCCCGTTAATGTGTTATTGTAAATGGCATTGTTGTTAGAAGCAAATTGTGTTACTGTTGATGTTTACTGGATGTTTGGGTTTGCATTTCAGTTCAGTGTGAATTCTGTAGCGTTTAGAGACTCATGGCGAACCCACAGGAACGTAGTTGGTGTGTGACAGTTCATCGTGCCTCCCGACGGACCTTCAGACATGCGGCACTTACTGACAAGACGTTTCTGAGATGGTACAGAGAATTTGTAGAGCGAGGATGCATATGTGATCATAGGAAAGGCCATTCAGGGAGACCATCTGCCAGTATGGAAATTGTGGAACAGGTGCGGGAGACATGTAGTCCTATGAAGTCTGTGCGTACAGCTAGCCTGCAGTTAAACATCCCTAAATCCTCCGTGTCCAAAATCCTACGTACTCGTTTGAAGTTTCATCCCTACAAACTGCAGTTACTGCAAAAGTTGAAACCTGATGACAGTGAAAAAGGACTTGCTTTTTGTGAACATTTATTAACACTTATGGAGAATAATGAGGACCTGTCAGCGAAAATCATTTTCAGTGGCTAAGCAACGTTCCACGTCAATGGGAAAGTAAACAAACACAATGTTAGGATTTGGGGGACCCAGAATTCACATTTTGTTTTGGAGGTTGAACATGACTGCCCTAAGGTAAATGTGTTCTATGCCGTATCGAGACTGAAAGTGTATGGGCCATTTCATTTTTCTTTCACGAGGACACTATCAACGGTGTGAATTACCTTGATATGCTCAGTGAGTGGCTTTTTCCACAATTAGAAGAGGAAGAAGACAATGAATTTATTTTCCAACAAGATGGAGCACCTCCTCACTGGCATCTCGATGTTCGGAATTTTCAAAATGAGAAACTTGAAGAAAGATGGATTGGGCACTCCGGAAACAAAGATGCTGTGTTCTGCAAGTGGCCATCGAGGTCCCCTGACTTGTCTGTCTGTGGCTTCTTCTTATGGGGTCACATAAAAGATCTTGTATACGTACCTCCACTGCCTCAAGATCTGGAAGATCTGAAACGTCGTATCGTTGCCGCCATCGGGGCCGTCACTGTAGATACGTTGGAACGCGTGTGGCATGAGCGGGAATATCGCTTTGATGTTTTCAGCGTGACACGAGGAGCACATATTGAGTGCCACTGAGGTACGTAGTTAGGTATTGAAATTTTTGAGTTTCTGCTTCTAATGGCACCAATTTTATATAAATATGAGTACTGAGAGCGAAGTAATGTGTGTTCAAAATCACATAATTATAACATACTTTCTACGCCTGTTTCTCTTTAATTTCTTTTCTCGTTTTATTTCTGTATCTCATTATTTCTTAATTTTTCATTCTCTCTCTCTCTCTCTCTCTTTCTCCATTGCTCCTATAGTATAAATGATTCGTAAAAATATTTTAAAATCCAGAAACCAGGCGATTATAATTTTGGATAAGGCACTGTTTTTGTTCCCTCATCTAGTTGTTCAAATCATTAATAATCATCGTCGTCTGATGAGCTACAAATCCACGTAAAATAGATCAAAATATAATATCCTTTTAAATTCATCAGCAGCTTTTAGACCGAGATACTTAACCATAAGCGACAAGCAACACGTAAAAAAGAACAAGTGACACACGACGCAAAGGTTTCATACAGAAATGACAAGCGACAAACGGAATGGGTACATCGGTACATCCAGCCTGTGCAAAAGTATTCAATGTGTGATATATTCAATATTATTATGCACGACCCCCACACCAAGGCAACACGAAGCACGCTATTGATAAAATGGCACGTGCAGCTTCTCGTTCACTTTGGTACGAAAGGTTTCATTTATTTCTGAAGGTTCGTTTCAAAGTGACACGTGTCGCTTCGATCTGAAAGCTCACTTAGACCCTGTGATAGTGGCAATTAATTGTCCAAATAAAGTAATAACTTGCGCCTTATTAAGCATTAACTATTAAGTTAACACGAGTAACTGTCTAGAAAGCAGAAGTAAATCGTTCTCACGTCTGTTTGGCATCTGTGCAAATTAAGGTCAACTTTCTCCATTTTCGGTAACGAAGTAGCCTGGAGTCCTGAGGACAGAGTTGTTGAAGCAACAATTACACACTATTATATAACGTCAGTATGTGTGAATGGAAGGAGGGAATAAAAAGTATTCGTGAAGAGAGAGAGAGAGAGAGAGAAAATGGTGTAATCCAAGGAAAAAGAGCATTTGAGAAACTGGAGAGTGAAATTTCAAAATGCTTTGAGGTTCGGGGTTCGGCTTTCTCTTGTAATAGATCCGTGGAGCAGTGTTCCTGTACCGCATGCACATTCCTTGACGTGTTGCCCAAAGGGGCGTGCCAAGGGGGGGGGGGTGACAGAGGGACATCACATAGGGATGGTCAATAAGGTAGTTCATTTACTTTTACAAAGTAATTTTACGCTCACACACATACATGCATAGTGCCAACAAATCTAAAATAAGACCAGCCAATCACACTACTTACACTAATTAATGGGGCCGCCATATTAGAAATAAAATATAAATCATCACAGCTTTAATCTCGGCATATCCACGTAGTACACGCTGGACTGTATTTTGCAGACTAACAAGGCTCTGGCGTCAGGAACCATGGCTAGTATAATCCTGTATGGGACCTGTGTCGTGTGCTGTCCATGTGTGTTTGTCATTCTCCCGTCATCTATTTCATCTCATCACAATTCATTCTCATCTTAGCACTTAGCCGAAAATGGCAGAAAGTATCTTTTCAGGCAGCGCTATTTCTCTTTCTATCTCAAATCTCTTTCTTTATTTCTCTAGTTCTTATGATCCCTCTCTTACCTTCTGTCTGTTGTGCCTTACCTTTCTCTCTCTGTCTCTTTGTCCCTCACTCTTTCCTTATCTCTCTTTTTATGCTTCACCTAGTCTTTCTTTCTCTATTTATTATTTACATTCATCTCTCTCTCTCTCTCTCTCTCTCTCTCTCTCTCTCACACACACACACACACACACACTCTCTCTCTTTTCATACCCCTCTCTTTCTTGCTATTTTATACCCTCTAAAGTTCTCTCTATATCCCTTTCTATGCCTCCTCTCTCTCCATTTCTTCTCCCCTCTTGCTTCTCTTCCTCTCTCTCTATCTTTTCTCATTTTCTTTCTCTCCCTTTTTCCTTCCATTCTTTCTTTCTTAATTTGTATCTTTCCCTATACACCCTTTTCTCTAATACTCTTTTTCCCTCTTTCACACCTAATTTCTTTATATATCTAATATATCTTCAGCATCTTCTCTAGACCAGCGGTTCCCAACCTTCGTGAGCCCGCGTCCAGATAAATTCGCTTTTTAAAAAAGTCGTAGCCCCGATCTTAACAATTCTATTCGTAATTAGATTTCTAGTTGTTTCAACTTTATACGTTAATTATTATGTACCCTTGAAATTTAATATTAATAAATAAACTATGGCATAGTCATAGAGAGTATCAGTAACTAGACTTGTTGACAAATATGAAATTTGGTTTAACTTTGAATTAGTTGACAACGACTGAATCTAATAGAATCTTTTAGTTTCCTCTGCCAATATCATTATATTAATTTGGCAAGTACTGATTTTATTGACAGAAAAATTACAATTAATAAGAATATTTCCACTTCAATATATCCATTTAAAATGTGTGCTGCAACGCTTAACTGAAGTTGGGATGACTGTTAAACTAAGAAAGTGTGAATTTGCGAAAAGAGAAGTATGTTATCTTGGACATTATGTTTCTGGTCAAGGAATTCGCCCCGATCCTAAGACGAGTGACGCTATAAGGAAATTCCCTGTTCCGAAATGTCGCAAGGATTTAAGAAAATTTCTGGGACTAGCAAATTGGCGCAGTAAATTCATACCAAGATTTGCCAAAAAGGCTGAACCTTTGTATTCTCTTCTCTCAAAAACTGTAAAGTGGGAGTGGTCTGCAGAACACCAGCGAAGTTTCGACCAACTTAAAAGTGATCTTGTGACAACATCTGCCCTAGCTCAGCCTGATTTTGAAAAATAATTTTGTTTGCAATGTGATGCATGTGTGAAAGGACTGGGCTGCGTTCTCTTTCAGAAAAACGGTGACGAAATTCGTGTAATACAATATGCTAGTCGGAAATTACGGCTAAACGAACGCCACTATTCAATACACGAACTTTAGTGCTTAGCGATAGTGTAAGGCGTGCGTCCATTTCGATCTGCAGCCGAGAGATCGGGAGAAGCGTGGCGGGCGGCACTGACGGAGATGCCGACATTTGCGGCCTGAAATGCCCGCTTATTTTTATGGACATATGCAGACATTTATATAAATATTCCAAAACGAGCACTAACCTGTGTTATAAGAGTATGGTTTTAATTTTAGTAGCTTGGTGACTGTATGTGCCGATGATTTTGACACGCCCACCTCTTGTGAAACACGGCGTAGAGGTTTGTTTGGAGAACGTTCTAACGCTGCACCAATATCATCGAGTTTTGCTTCGGTTAGAATCCGTCGTTTTTGCTTAGGTGTTTTAAAATTTAACGATACAGTTTCTCGTAATTTAAGGACAAGATGTCTAACCGTATCTCTGTGTGGAGTTGAAACGCATGGGAATTTCTGTACAAATTACCTACACACGTCTCTACACGAGTTTGTTTTCACGTAGGTACGTGTCATACATAAAAAATCTTTGTTCTAACGTGAATCTTGCGGCTGGCATTCCAATCGTCTCACTGACACGTCACACATACACACTACAATAACACAAACAAGTAACTGCAAGTAACCAAGAATAACACTCTTGCGCACAGTACGAAATTAACACGCTCTTGGTTTACATTGCTCGCCACTATATTTACAACTGTGTCTTCATCTAGTCGCGAAGGAACAAAAAACTCGAGCTCGGAGATTTCGGATTGCAAGGAAGCTCACGAACACTATTGACTTTTAACGGTTTCTTCTACAGCGTAATCTTGATACAGTGTTGCACATTCAAAACCTCCAAACGATCCCCATCGGCACAAAACTCTTTCAAGGATATAAACTTAAGCAGGACGTTACTGGTCAAAACTATGATTAAAATGTTTTATTATCTGTGGCTCTTAACATCGTTTCTAAAGCGTATTTTTTTGTGTATATAAGAGCAGAACTTGGATGAATTACAGAAGAACTTTTGCGTGTTATAACACAGGTTAGTGATCGTTTTGCAATATTTATATAAATGTCTGCATATGTCTATAAAAATAAGCGGGCATTACAGGCCGCAAATGTCGGCATCTCCGTCAGCGCCGCCCGCCACGCTTCTCCCGATCTCTCGGCTGCAGATCGAAATGAACGCACGGTATATCTTAAAGGGAGACCTTTTACTATATTTACGGACCACCATAGCCTTGAGTGGTTAAAGAACTCGTGCTTCCAACTGAGCAGCCGGAGCAAGGAGCGCTGTGTTGCCAATTCGGATCTCTGACTCGAGGACGGTCTCACAATTGGGATTCAAATTTGGAGGCTGCACGGGTGACAGTTTCATCTCAGCGGCTTTGAATTCTCACCATCACTGGCGAGAAAGAATATCCTCTCTATCGCTGGTGAACCGCGAAGGAAAGGTCATGTTTCCAGACGGTTGCCAGCTCGGGCTGCAAGTCGCAAACTTCAGAAGAACCTTCGCGGGCCGGTATAATTGACGCCAGGGCCGGCTGTTGAGAAACACTGCTCTAGACTTCCTATCCAATCGTCGCCAACAAGCACTTTACGTAATGGACAGGCGATCTTAAATAGCACGGAAGCCAATCCACACAGTAAAGGACACTGGGAGGAAAACTGAGAAGATACTTTTGACTTCCCTCCGAAGCGACAACGGCTGTCGACCTTGACGCCTGCCATCTCGGTTACGTGAGACACCGGACCGGCCTTGGATTTTGCTAATAGAGGAAATCCACATGCCCTTTCAGATTCCCAACAATCACACATGAAATTGTGGACTTAATTGACTAAACAAAGACTCGCTCCTTCACCTTGTCTTCACCTTCTCCATTCTTCATGTGTGAACATCCTTGTCCGCGGAAGAGGACACGAAAGTAGCAAACTATTGACGTCAGGTTAAATATGTTTTCTGTACAGCGGCTCAAGTTACTGCTTTTATTTTTGTAATGCGTAGCTTGTATTACGCATATCAGCTTGTAGCGCACAAAGATGACGTCAGGTTGCAGCGCTGCAAGGAATAAATAGGCTCAGAAAGACCATATCAGCCTCTTGATATTTTCTGATGGCAGCGCTGCAAATTGATGCATTTAATATCATGTTGAGTTTTTCCTATCGCCATTTTGTACTGCATTTACCGCGCTTGCATTGCTTTTAATACATCTAAGTTAAAGCAACAAAACAGTGTAAATTATCCATTCTGGATTTAATACAAACATCTAGGAAAACTATTCAATTTGCCATTACAGGGGACAAGGCCGTCGTAGGTTTTTCTCGGGGGGTCAAAGTAAGATTTCACATATTGCCCTTCAGTCATAGTAACTTATATTATACTTTTATTATTGTTGATATTATTATTATTTTACAAATTATAAAATTGAAATTGACTTGAAAATACTATGGCGTTGTTAACAAGTTCGGAGTTGAGTCTACTATTTTAATAGAAACTCTATTAGATTGGGTTCCTTTCTGTAAACACCTATCACTTCGTTAATGAACCCACTTTTCGCCGTTCCACACACACACACCCCTAGCTACGACAGTTAACATGATATTAATGTCTCTTGTGAAAATGATCTCTCGTTACTTTGTTGGAGATGGCAATTCATTCCTGCAATGCCGGTCTCTGTGGCGGAGTGGTTATCCTAGCTTGCTACAACGGCAGAGGTGCCGAGTTCGAATCCCTCTTCATCAATTTCATGATATCATCCCT
The DNA here is from genome assembly GCF_977018435.1 of Lepisma saccharinum. Classification (NCBI taxonomy): domain Eukaryota; kingdom Metazoa; phylum Arthropoda; class Insecta; order Zygentoma; family Lepismatidae; genus Lepisma; species Lepisma saccharinum. Next base: position 106,528,138 of record NC_139232.1, read on the forward strand.
CATCCTCATCTTCGCGATTAGCGAAAATTGGCAGAAAGCGAAGCAAAATAAACCAAATCAATAAATTAATAGCTGTAACTTACTGCCTGTAAATCAAGGAAAACAATATTACTTGTAATAAAGTGCTTTGCACCACGCCATGAAGGCGTACGGGGGGTGTGGAGTTAGGGTTCCACACTTTCTTGATCACGGCCGAAGGTGGATGTGAGGTGATCAGCACCTCGTCCCTGGCCGCCTTTACCCCTCAGTTTCCTCCAGGTACTCACTTTATACGACGCTGAGTGGGCACCAGAGCCGCTTGAACAGGTGGAGAAAATCCCGGTTCTCCCCGCCGGGGATCGGACTCGGATCTCTCGCATGGTAGTTTGACGCACTAACGACTGAGTGTAATATCGGTACAATTTCACGATTTTAATTACGTAGAATATTTTCAGATATCTCAGGGGGACAAGAGTTTCTACTCTGTGGGCACCCTTGGTAATAGGGAGAAATCGGCTCAAGACTTCATCAGCTTCTATTTTGCAGATTATATGTGATTGTGCTTTAGTTAACTTTAGTCGTCTCACGACGGGTGATCACTTGATTTTAGTGATCCAAGGAGGAGATCGCCATTTGCTCTTGCGTTGTATGAAGACATACTGTTTGTATTGTACGAGTAGGGGGGGGGGGGATAGCCCCTCATACTCTCCACCTTATTCCGCGCATTATTGAAATTTACTTACCAACGATTTACAAGTAATGTTTGTGGCTGCCTTGAGTTGCCACATGTTTCTAATTGACTTGAGACTTCAACAGAAACCCATTACTCAACTTGCGGCTACATTTCTCAACAAGATCTTCTTTTTACACGCTTTTTTATCCCACAGCCAAAGTGGCGTTGTAAAGTCTACATTTCCTGCTATACAGTGGAAGTCCTTGCCACATTCTCACCTTCAGAAAATATCAGCCTTTCTTCCTGACGTCACCAGATGCCACGAATGACGTAGCACGATACAAGCACCCGATTGCTCTATCTAAGCACGGGGAGACCTGCCATTTCTTGCCCTTGAAGTTGCCGCTTTTGCCTTCCATGGCCTACTGCCCTATGGGTGCTGCGTGTAACTTGGTAACTTGTTGATTCATTTCGACATCCTCCAACACTTCTCGACCATTATTTATTAACTCAAAATTCGTAGCAGCTGTAATAAAATAAAGATCGCGTGCACATAAAAATGGTTGTTGGTTAGTTTTAACAATCGCAGACAGGACTTACAAGGAAAGGCAGATGAGATTCTTAAGAGTGATTTACAGGCGCGTCGCCTGATAATGTTCGCATGAGCACATGAACACTAATCTATATGTCTTAAATTACGTACATATTAAATGCACACACACAGACGTATATTTATTCGAAAAAATACTATGTTTGATGTACGAGTATATACACACAATTTACTCTGACACGATTTCTTTCACGTCTGATAACTTTTTTAGATAGTTGGTAACACTGACTCCTACAGTGTTCCACGGAGGACGTTGAACACAATTGCTGTGCGTGTTGCATAGAGCTGACAGCTAAGGGGCTGTGGGCCACTATACCCCGAAGATGTTCACTTCGCTGTGGGAACACTGATGCAAGCGGAAATACTTCTTAGATTCGGCACCAGAGTGCAGCATATACAAGATATGTCTAGTTGTACTCGAAAATGTCTGTGTTACATAGTTGCAAACTTTAGCGAGAATTCGCTAAACCTGGAGGATTTTAAGGGGGAGAGGGACAATTTCAACATGGTCCTTCTTGTATTACTTCAAATATACAGGGTGGGAAATAACCTTTTGCTAGGAGTCTGCTGGAAAAAGTAACAACAATTAAGAAATTATGGTAATATCAAATGTTTACTATGACAATTGTGGTTACAAAAACAAAATTAAAAGTTAGTTCACGACAAAGCACCTTGCTTCAAGGCAAATGCTAAAACCAAGACCTTCTTCGGCGAAGTGGCATTGACTTCTTCAGCAGTTCTGAATGGCCGGGTGCATCACCGGACCTGAATGCAGCGGAGCACTTTGGGGCTATTCTGAAGGACGCAGTTGAGTCCTTGATGATAGTGGAACGTGGACCGGACCGCTATTGCCGGGCAACACTCCATCTGGAACAAGTCCTCCGTGACAAGGAATGGAATACGGACTTGTTTTCGAATCTTCTGAGCTCCTACCCTGATCGTCTTCGTGCTGTGAGGGAAGCAAGCGGCTGAGATACTAACTTTTAATTTTGTTTTTGTAACCACATTTGTCGTAGTAAATATTTTGTATTACCATAATTTCTTAATTGTTGTTACATTTTACTGTGGACCCCTAGCAAAAGGTTATTTCCCACCCTGTAGCGTGAATTTGGAGGAAAATTGTTGAAAAAAATGTAACTGTTATTCTCACTTTTTCAATTGAAGATGAAGTTATAAGGGAGAGGAGTAAATCTACATTCAGTACAAAAACATTATTTTGAACACTCGTATGCGAACCGCACGCGACACCACTGGTGATCTATCCACACACACCCAACACCCCCCCCCCCCCAAATTTCCTCAACACCGCCCTAACTTTTTTCACAAAGGCTTAATTTATGTTCATTTAGGCTTTAAATTTACACTTACACCAACCTAAATACCAACTTATACCCCACCAGATGGAGGATTCTGGATAAAACCCTGGATTCATGTATCAAAATATACATACAAGGGGTGATATAGAAAAGACACGACCATTGGCAATGTCTAGATCTCGTCTCAAATTGTAAATTCATGTCAGGCCAGTGCAATTAGTGATCTGCGATCGTAATTATTCTGGTAGTTTCCTTTCTTTAATATGTTTTATAAACTGGTCCCCTGTTGTAAAATCCAAGATTTCGACCTTGGCGTGCCTGTGCGCGCGCCGCCATCTTGAAAAACCAGCTGAAATCACGGCAAAATCTAGTTTTTCCCATATATCTCTCCTTTCCAATGAACATTTCGGTTAAATTTTGTAGAGCATAAAACTTCCTGCAACTCCTGTATTTACAATTTTCTTGTCTCTAATAGGTACCGAGATACAAAGTCGTAAAAATGCGTATAAGTTTCCAAAAACAAGTAAAATGCACGACTAGGTTTGGTTTTTCGTGAGTATCTCGTTTCCAGTGCAATTTTGAGAAACACCAATTTTGTAGAGCATAAAATTTCATAAAAGAGGTGTATGTTTTATGTTTTTTTATCTCTATTAGGTATCGAGGTTCTAATCCACCAAAATACGGTGAAAAATTGTTTTTGTATAGTGTTTTGAACTTCGCATTCCTGGATTTTTCTTCTTTTAACAAATTTTATTTGCAATTCTTATGAGTGCTATTAAAACATATACGTCAACAACATCAATCATCAACGTAATTGCAACATAAAATTAAGATTAGTAATCAAGATACATACTAGGTATGGTAAAAAAAAATTGCATTTTCGTAAAATTAACATTTATTGACAATCTTATTTAGTTAAGTCTTGAATATAACAACAAAAATTAAATTTAATAATTCTTAGGGCTATTAAAGTTTATATTTAACTCAATCACGCTTTTGAAATCAATTTAGGTAGGTGATTCGTCATTCCGTTGACTCAAGTTTTTGTCTCTTACTCGGGCCCTGAACATCTTTATTATAGTCTTCCTCTGTCTCATCAGCCGAATCTGTCTCGTCATCAACGGCTTCTACAGCATTCTCGCACGAGTTGCCGTTGCAGTGAATGCAGAATAGGGAGCAGTTCAAACCCGACTTTCTGCAGGTGCACTTTCCAGCGCAATCTTTTTTGCATTGGCAGGATATAAAGTTCAGCAAGGGCTGAGGTGCTGCTTCCTTCAACATTGGTACTGGAGTTAGTAACACAACAGCATCCTTCTTCCACCCCATTCAGTTGGATCTTTATCGTGCCCAAGCCAAGTCTGCACTTGCAAGTATGTTCTTGAAGCGTGATGCTGGACTGCATATTTGGTGGGTGGTAGCCTGGATAAATTGAATTTCTTCTGTTTCACTCCTTTGACAAAAAGAGTGTACCTTAAGTTTTCCAAATTGGATTTCTCATTGCCGCCATACAAAAGTGCCAATAATTGTTCGGCTGCCAAAGTGATTGTTTCTCGTTTTGCCTTTGAAACACACGAACACGTTCATTCACTGAGGGGTTCTTGAGAAGAATATTACAACATTTTTATTTGCCTTGCCTGTCGCAGCCACTTATGCCATGAATGAATATTTTTTTTTCAACTATTTCAATGTGTTTAAAACATTTGTTGGAGTACAACGCGTTAGGTGATTTGCCTTTACCAACTTATTGGTAATATACGAGGTTGGAAGGAGAGAGAGCTGTGAGGAGCACCAGCAGGTCGACATCCTCAACAATGATTATGACAGCATCATGTTGAGAAGGCAACGAGTTTGCTGTGGTTACTATGAGAACGTCAGCATCCTCTTCAGCTTGTATTGTCGTCATGTGTGATCGTTCAAATGCGGTTCTGAGGAGGGAAATAAAACGAGACTTGTTCTTCTCATTTCCCAGAATCTTTTCCTGTGGCTCCTGTTGGTGCATGCTTTCGGAAAGCAAAACCTCAGCAGAAGTTGTAACTCTGGCACGCCGTGCTCTTTCCACCCTCTTAGTGCTTGTCTTTTCTACCGAATCTGGGTATCCATCAAAGACCACTACTGCATTAGCACCATAATGATTTTGTACATACCTGGCGTATTGCTGGAAAAGGTTGAGCACGACCCCATACTATTTTGTGCAGTAGATATCCTCCATCAAGAAAAGAACCTTCGACGAAAATTCCCCGCGCAACTTCCTCTTCTTCCTTTCAACTCGGGCCATAATGCCTGGTTTACATTGGTCGAGTAGTAGCTGGAGCGAGTAGAATCAAGCGAGCTACTCTCCCCGTGTAAACATCTGGGGAGTGTACTGGAGCCAGTACTCGCTCCAGTAGTCAGGACAGTCGAGTGGCTGTCCACGGAGGAGAGCGACTCGACCGAGTTGCTTGCTCTCCCATCGATTTTTTCAATCTCGCGTAAATTCGACAGACCACTCGGTCAATGTAAACGCTATCTGAGGACAGTATAGAGTCTGTATTGTGTGAGTGTCCAATGTCCATGGAATTTGTGTCGATTAACAAACAAAATAAACTACGGGCGTATGATGCTTTAAGTGTAGGAGATGAGACTTGATGTATTTGGCGTAGGAGAAGTAAAATTAAAAATAAGTAATTTTTGTACACAACCAAGAACGATCGAAAATAGAAAAATTAAGGAAATTTGTTTTCTTTCCAGACATGTCCCCGTGCATTATTGTATTCATTTCTCGTGAAAAAAGGTGTGCAAACCGTTTCAGAACTTTTTCTTTTAAATCGCCAACGACGTCGATGGTTCATTCTGTCAAAAGAGCACCAAACAGCTGCAGCTACTACCCCACTTTGCTGGAGTCAAGTAAAACGTGTGTAAACAGCTACTCGCCATAGAAGGGTCGAGTCGAGCAGACAGGCCAGTAACTAGTTCCAGTAACTCTCCCGCTCACTCGACCAATGTAAACCAGCCTTAAGAAAGCATGCTTCGCTCTCCCCCTCCCCTCCTCGCGGGAGTACGGTGCACAGGAGTCGCGGGTCTGTGCAGGTCTTTTTGCTTGTGGATCCACTATACCATACCTGAGTGCCCTCTAATATTCAATTTGCTGAATTTTCATTTACATTACTTAGTTTTAACTTTGAACGTTGCATTTTTAAGATACTAAACTGTAGGAATGATTATTTGATCAAATATATTAATTATGATGTATTAATAGAATTGAACTTTCTATCGAAACACGGCTTTCCGTGTGTTTATATGGAGGATATACATGATTATATACATGGATAAATCTGATGTTTTGTGGGTACCTACTACCTAGTTATTGTTTATACTTTATATCAGTAAGAAAACTATAAGAAACATAAAACATACACCTCTTTTATGAAATTTTATGCTCTACAAAATTGGTGTTCGTAATTTTTTCTCGAAATTGCACTGGAAACTAGATACTTACGAAAAACCAAACCTAGTCGTGCATTTTACTTGTTTTTGGAAACTTATACGTATTTTTACGACTTTGTATCTCGGTACCTATTAGAGATAGAAGAAAATTGTAAATACAGGAGTTGTAGGAAATTTTATGCTCTACAAAATTTAACCGAAATTTTCATTGGAAAGGAGATATATATGGGAAAAACTAGATTTTGCCGTGATTTCAGCTGATTTTTTCAAGATGGCGGCGCGCGTACAGGCGCGCCAAGGTCGAAAATTTGGATTTTACAACAGGGGACCAGTTTATAACACATCTTAAAAAATTGAAACTACCAGAATAATTACGATCGCAACCCCTTTCTTTGCTCTTATTGCACTGGCGTATGTCTCGTTCTCGATCACGTTTCCATTTATAAACATCCCTTTCGTTCTCATCTATACATCTATAATGTACATAAATACAGAACGAGTAACTTTCGCGTCGTGTAGGGGTCATTAAGGCAAGCAACCAAGGACGTATTTAGGGGGTCCAGGGGTCCGGACTCCCCCGAACGATTTACTAAGTACAAAAATTAAATAATGAAACTAATGACAAAATAAAATAACTAAAATTAAATAATGAAAATATATTTATTGTTTAATCGAGAGTTATCTATTTCCTCCAAATCCATTGGAAGGCCAGGATTATAATGGGGTCATACAACTTTGAATGACGGTACCATAGCAGATTTATGTAAGATTTATTAGTAGCCTAACATTCATATAATATCACCAGAAACTTTTCTTCTCGTCAACTGGATCGAACATCCTTTTTTTACATTCAATAATTTCTTTTTTATTTATTTGACAATAATTTCCTTATCGGGGCAGCTTTTTTAATTTAATTTTTTGTACAAATTTTGCCGATCTTAACTGCACGTAAGCTAGATAATGAATACTACGTGATGTGATATTACTATTCTTATACCGTCCTTTTACCTATTCATGTAATATAAAATAAAAAAATAATTAATTTCAATATTTTAATTAATTTATTATAATTATTTTAGTTTAAACATTATTATTATTACTATGATATTATTATTATCATCATAAATAATAATAATAATATTTTGAGACACTTGGTTCGGACCTCCTCCCCCCCCCCTCCGAAACATATTTCTAGATACGTACCTGCAAGCAACTTATGTTGTTAACGCTTCTTTCTTCTTTGACGTCTCATTTCGACTCTACGAGCCCTCGAAAACTGGATTATTATCCCGAATATCTGTGCAACCACGTAGCACAGGTTTACAATTTATTATTATTTGAAGTCCTTTCTTTCCTAGGAAAACTGGGGCAATTGGGTGGTATAATTTACCACCTCAAGGAAGTTAATGTTAGCTGCATGTTGTGTTTTAAAATATCGTTTGTCTTCTTAAGACCACGCTTCGTCACTGGACTAAATACAACAACAGCTTATGGTTAGGGACCTTGATTCCTCGCAAATGTGATGGCACCAAAAAATGTTAATTATTGCAAAAAAAATGTTTATGTATGCATAGTGATATGTTCTAAACACATTTTTCATGCATTTGAAATCGTGAAATAACTCAAATTCGGCATAAAATACGAATTGTGGCCTCTTTTGCAAATTTCAACATATCTCGTGGTTAAAAAACGAAAATTTATGCGAAAATTTAACATTTCTTGCGTTTTAGACTTAACAATAAAATGTACTATATTTATGCGTGTATGACGTGCACGCTTTTCAAAATTTTGCCTCAAAAGAACTATGGTGCGTGTTATACATGGAATAATCCCCACAGCTTCATGCCACCATGTGTAAATAGATGTTTCGCAAGACTTTTCTCATTTTATCGGAACGTTTAGCATCACCGAGCAAAGTGGCTAGGTTCTGGCGAGAGATCGAGTACTCATCTACCGTCAGCCGGGAACCGTATGATCGGTATTTGTCGCTCGAGAAGTTATGGAAAATAACTTCCTCAAAAATCGTTTCCAATGCACGAAACTGTATGTGCCCATACATTGAAATACTAGAGTAAAAGCACAATGAAGGTATAATTTTTGCAGAAAAGTGAGCTCGGTCAAATTGAAACGCGAATTTTGGGCAAAATAACACCGGAAAGTATACAAACGAAAAAGCACGATAAATGTTCAGATGTTTCGAAGTCTAACGGAACTTACTTTCCGAATAGCCGAATAATTCATGACTCTTAAACTTCAGTTACGTGATTTGTACGTTGATGGGTGTTATTTCATTAGTCCACGTTTTCAAACTATTCACTTTCCCCAACACCAGTGGCGGCGATTAGGGAGGTGGGAGCGAGGGGGGCAGTTGTCCCCCACTTTTTGCCACTTTTACCCCCCCAGACCCAGACTAAACTGTCCTTACCCCCTCCCTCGGTTTTGGCACCTTGCTGCCCTAGTTTTGGAACCCAATCGCCGTCACTGTCCAACACGGATATTAAATATGTACCCTTGTTTCTAGAACTGAAGCATTCGAAACCAACAACTAGTGACAATACTATAAGAGGGCCATAAAGAGATATTTGCATTGATGGTGCTGCCACCTGTATATTGCTTTAGAAGCATCTTAAGTGATAATTAGTGTCTTCTTGAAGCACTCATGTTACATAATAGGTGATACCGAGTCTTTGACTAAAGCGCTTTCTTAGTTCGCTCGTCACTCTTAATCAAAGGATCGCAAAATAGCCCTGAAAAAAACCTGTCTAAAGACTTCTTACACAGAGAGAAGTGGACCGAGTTAGTGGTTTGCCTTGGCCATTCTGTGCGAGCTGAAGTTTTTCTCTTCTTTTCTCGCCACCTAGCACATTGAAAAATAACCTTTTACCATGTCAATAGTTACAATGACCAGCATTCAGAGCTCTAGGATTGTGTGGGGCCTGGGTATATGTGAGGCCTATCAGAGCTACAATATACTGTAGATTTAAGTACTACTCAGCACATAAGACTAAAAACCAGGAGAGGTGAAAGCCATAAATAATTTGTTTCTTTTCCTTTACAGTGTATCATCAATGTAATGTGACGCCTCTTACAAAAATCAAACCTCATAACTTATCTATGAACGTCAACAGTGGGGGGCGATTAGAGGGGAGCGTGGGGAGAAGTTGCCCCCCAACTTTTTGCCACTTTTTCCCCCGCCTTGTCTACCAATAGGAAAGTAAACTGCCCTTGACGTCCTCAGTTTTGGCACCCATTCACTTGTACGACCCTGGGGGTACATACTTAAATGTTATTTACTACGGCTATAGAAATATCTTAATCTCAGGGGATAGGTTCTTTATTCAAGAATTCCCAATAAGAAAGCGTTTTATAGCCAAGAGGATGTAGTTAAAGGCGGATCTATATTCTGAAAACTGTACACAATACAGAGAAAATATATAGCAAAGCTTGTATATACATTGAAATATATATATATATATATATATATATATATATATATATGTTGATTCCAAATTTACGTCGGTTATATTCTTCTTATAAATATATGTATAATTGAAAGGAAATCTTCTTTTCTTCTCACAATTTTGGGAAAAGGGTTCTTCTTCTTTTCTTCCTTCTATTTTGGTAAAATGCTTCTTCTTCCTTCCTATCTTTGATTTGAGAAAAGGCTTCTTCTTCTTTTCTATCGTTGATTAGTGAAAAGGCTTCTTCTTCTTTTCTTCCTTCTATTTTGGTAAAAGGCTTCTTCTTGTTTTCTATCTTTGATTAGAGAAAAGGCTTCTTCTTCTTTTCTATCGTTGATTAGTGAAAAGGCTTATTCTTCTTTTCTTTCTTCTAATTTATTGTCTTCCCTTTTAAAGCGTAATCTTATTTATTACATATATGCGCTCGTTTTCCTCACTTCTTTGGTATTAACACAAGCTATACTCATAGAAAGAGTAGGGTCGATTAAACTGACAATAGCGCCACATCCTATGTAACGACCAAAAGGGGAATAGCCCAGGATCGCTAACAGCAAGCGCTGCCTATGGCCCAGTGCGTCTAATAAGAAGCGCAACCGTAAGTGCTTTGGGGCGTCTAATTTGACACAGCGCCACCGAGGGACGGACAAATACAAAAACTGACGATGTTCTCCTCGTCAGAGGTATTAAATTAAATTTTGATCACTAGGATCAAAAAGAGATACATTTCTGAATTAATTTGCTCACTTATTAACTTTCCTAATTGTTTCATATACGAGCATATTCTTAATTATCTTCATTGGCTATTTACAAAATTTTATTTACTCCTTCTATAATTTTTATACTCTTCCTTTATGTATTTTGCATTTACTATAATATATATAATCGCTCTTCTCCGCTCCTAGTTTCTACAATGAACTCTGCTCTTCTTTATATGGCGTGCTGCCATCTATCGTTGCTCTCGGGAAACAGTTCTTCCTTGCATTTTTCATTGTGTCGTCGGAACTGGCACGTGACACGCCCCTGCTGAACGTCAATTTTCGTCAGAATCACGTAAAAAGCAAAGGGAAAAATCATCTCTTGTGCATTTCATCGTGGCGTGAAGAAACACGCGGGAGAAGGGGGTGGAGTTAGGCCCACACGTCCTCGACCTCGGTCAGATGATGCGATCAGCACCATGCTCCGGCCGCCGTCATTCTGCAGTTGCATTAATTAGAGGCTTGGCGATCCTCAGAGACGTTTTGTGCCGGGCCATTGTCGGGAACATTTCAAGCTGATATCGCGGCGATGAGGATGGGTGATGATATGATGAAACTGATGAAGGAACGTTCACAAAGAACACCCATGCCCAGGTCGGGATTCGAAACCAGTAACCCTGACGTCGTAGCGTGCTGTGCTAACCATTCCGCCACGGAGATCGGCCGTCAGGAAGAAAGAGATACAGAAACAGACGAAGAAAGAAACAGAGGGGAAGAAAACAGAAAATCTAGATCAGCCATGATCAGAGTCTGCTGAAAACATTTCGGACGCCCTTCAGCACACCTCCCAAAAATTCTCTGTATACGCCACTGGCCTCAAGAGGCAGAAAAATGACATAGTGATAAAATAAAGAGTTGTTTCCAGAATAATTACTCTTTACCAGAAATCACGCTGGCCAAGTTGCCAGCTTAGCATGGAGTTACGTCAAACGGGCATGTTTTTTACTGCAGGTCCGTTTACGGCTTACGTTTTATTATCCCAACTTTCGTCTCTGTACGCCAAACTACAAAATACGCCTCATTGATATTCTTCTCAAGCAGTACCGCTCCATTATCTCGACTCGTCATTGTAACCGATATCCAGCAAAGGGAAAATGGATATTAATAAATAAATTGCGTGTTGGACGAACGACTGAATCCTTGGCCATCTTTCCACAGCCTTGAGAAACAGGTATAGACCATCCGCCCACCCACACACGTTATGATCATATTCTGCTCGAGGATCTCTTCAGAGAAGCACAGGCTCCCCACCTCCCACCTCTCTTGAATTCTGCTTGTGTTAGGTGACTCAACAAGTAACCAGTAATCGTGGAAACTTTCACCGTGGATCCAGAAGAAAACTTAGGTGTACAAAAAAGACACTCTCTCTTTTCTCTATGAATACGTAACGCATAATATTTTTCCTCTAGCAACTTTTGTGTCAATTTAATGTAGGACCTAGTTTTCTAATTGGAATACAATAGGTAATAATATTAAGGATCAAGTTTTTGCTACGTTTATAATTGTAGATGCATGTTTTGTGCGTTGCCCGATTTCAGACCAAAGGAATGAAGTTTTCTAATGAGAGAGTGTTGAATTTATTGTTATTAAGATACCATTTTGTCCTACTTCTATCTCTCTTTGCTTTGGCAACGAAATGTTAAACATTCATTTACTACTAACTACGTCCTGCGTTTACTTCAGGGATTTCATTAAGAAGAGTCTGGGGGCAATGTCCCCCGAAACTTCAAAAGTTTTCGTGCCTTAGAGGAAATTTTACTTAAATATTTTTCGAACTCTCAAACTCACTTCTATGGTATTTTAGATCACTTTTACCTTTTCATACTGTACTTTTTTGGATGTAGAAAAAGTCAAATATAAATGTAATAATAATAATAATAATAATAATTTAAATATACTTACGAGTTCCAGGACCTTTAGCAACCCTGATATTCATATATAAATATATTTATTTAAAAAAAATACAGGTGCCAGAGCATCGGTGGTCTGCAGTTAGTGCCGGATCTACAATTCGCAAAACCCCGCAGTGCGGGGGAGCCCGGAGACAAGTAAGCCTTCAGGGGGCCCTCAGCCATTGTCATAGTGGAGGGTTCGTATATGCGTATGTAAAAAACAAACTTAGTTACTCAGGGGTAGGGTGACCCAAAAGTAGGTACACAGTATATAGTATATTTGTGATGGGATAATGTATACCTACTTTTGGCCCACCCTGTATATACAGGTAAAAGAAAAGATATATTCCACCTTGGAGCTGATGTGATCAGCACCACGCTGCGGCCGCCTTTAACCCCCCCCCCCGATGCCATTTGAGTTAACGTTGGGTGGGCCCTAGAGCCGCTTTATACGGGGGAAAAGCCCGAAAAATTCCGACCATAGATCACCCACCCAAGATTTTCCGCATGGCAGTCAGACTAGCATTTTACGAGAAATGCAGCAGTGAAGGTTTCTTCAACCTATCTTTATTCAGGAAAAAATTATGACTGCATAATTGTAACAAATGCATCATTTTACAGGTGAGAGAGAACAATGTACTGTATATCATATACTCGTAACTCCCTTCCCATTTAAAGGTAGAGGGGGTCTTTGGTAATATTTTACAGGGGGCCCAAGACTTGTAGATCCGGCACTGTCTGCAGTATTGTAGTACTACAGGGAAGCACGGTTGACTTTTGTTTTCTTTCAGTTCCTTACACCACAATATATTTTAAGTTTATACAGAATGACTCAATTAAAGCAAACAATTAATTTTACTTATTGATTGATTGATTGATTTGCTTCATTTTACTTCGTTTTTGTGCCACTTTTGGCTAATTTGCGAAGATGGGGATGAGTGATGATATGATGAAATTGATGAATGGACACTCACAAACATGCATGCCCAGGATGGTTTCGAACCAGAACCCCTGGCATCCTAGCACGATGTTCTAACCATTCAGCCACTACACGGGGACCGGCTTAAAGCAATCAAGAAAGAACATATGTGATGCACCACTGAACACTTGCAGATAGGAAATCTAAGGTCGGAGAATCAAGCGTACTCAGATAATGGCCTCATTTCAGTGTGGATGTCTGCAACCCTGGATGGTGAAGCTCTACTCCCTGGCCTACGAGGTCACCCTACCTGAATCCACTCGATTTTATCGCCTGGGAATATCTCAAATCACTTGCTTATGAGAGCGGACATAAATTAGTTGCCATGATTGTCGGCGCTTGTGGTGGGATTCGCAACATATCAGGGATATTTGAAGGATGCGGCAGAATTTCTTACAATATAGCAATGCTAGCATTGTGGTTGGCGGTTGTTATTTTGAAAATCTGTTGTACATAATTGTACATTGTTAACACCAGTTTATCAATGATATAACACTAGTTTCAAAATGTACAAGTATGTAACTCATACGCGTAAATCGATGTCTTAAATGTCGCTACTCATAGTGCATCAGCAATGTCACTTCCTGTTAGTACATGTCATTTTTTGTCATTTCTATGGACGACCTACAATCTGCCTCGAGCTACTCCAATATAAACAGTTGAAATGAATGAGAATTTTTCCTTGACATGTTTCATGCTTGTGCCAATTTCTTCCCTTTAGATATTATATTCACACCATCACCAAACTGAGCCTCTGCGATGGCACAGTGGTAGCGTAATCAAGGGGTCCCAGGGTCGATACCCGGTGGAAGCACATAGTGGTTCGGATCCCACTTTAAACTGTAGGTCCAGTCCCGATAAGCTTTACTGTGCATAAAGTGGACTTTAAACAACAAATCATTGAATCAATCAATCAAAAACCATCACCAAATTATATTTTACATTCTCAATACTTGTTCTTCGTAGGTAACAAGTGGTTGTTGGTTCGTGTTGAATGTGATGGGGTGTCATTGTTAAAATCAGTCACAGCAGAAACAGCAGTTACGAGTCAAAATCCATTCAACTTGTCTTTTTTTCCATCTTTGCATCCATACGACATTACGAGTATTCTCTTAAAAATATATTCTCCACTTACCACTAAGTATATGGCCAACTCTTGGCACAGCTAAGATCCTGCTTAAAAGAGTTTCTGATCGCAAAATCAACTTTCTTCATATTGTTAGAAAAAATACCCTAGAAGTGCTTCCATGTATCCACTTGTAATCGTTTGCTAGAAATATATTTGAAACAATGGATAGTACTAAGTGCATGCAACAACAAATATTATGTACAGTCTTCTTTTTTATATTAGTTTAGTCAAAAAGTAAATGCAATGTTTCTCTTTTCTTCCATAGGTTGGCTGTACAACTTACTGCGCTCGCAAGCCAATAGATAGTATCGTTGTCTTCGCCTGTGGCAGGTTACAGCGTCATCACTTCAGTTCGCTCTGCAGTGTTGCCAAGTAAACATGGTTGCGCCACTGTCCGTGTGCACCACAGAAGAACAGCGTTCTGTAATCCGTTTTTTGTGGTCTGAAGGTGTACCAGGAGCTGAAATCCATAGAATATTTGCACAATACGGAGACAATGTTTTACCGCTGCGAAAAGTTCAAAAGCGGTGGAACAAGTGTGAAGGACGAGGAAAGAGCAGGTCGTCTAGCCACATCCACTACTGATGACAACATTGAGCAAGTCCGTGAGCTGGTTCTGAATAACTGATGAGTGACTGTTGATGAAGTGGCAAACCATATGCACGTTAGTCATGGTTCTGCATATGCAATTATCCATAACAGGCTCAACTTTCATAAAGTCTGTGCGAGATGGGTCCCTAAAGAACTCAGTGATGAGAACAAGCAAAATCGTGTGAGAATCTGTCAGCAATTATTGGACAGACATGCTAACGAAGGTGAAGCCTTTTTGAAACGAACCATCACTGGAGATGAAACATGGATCCATCACATCGAACCTGAGAGCAATCGCCAACACCGCTCAAACTCTTCTGAATCTGGGCTTCGAGGTGTTAGAGCATCCTGCATACAGTCCCGATCTCACCCCGTCAGATTATCATCTGTTCGGTCCACTTAAAGATGCTTTAAGAGGCCGTCGATTCGACACAGATCAACAGGTGAAGGAAGCGGTGCATTCGTGGCTTGCTGCTCAACCGAAAACCTTTTTATCTCAGGGCAGCGGAAAGCTTGTGGAACGTTGGACCAAGTGTATTGAAGTGCAGGGGACTATGTTGGAAAATGATATCATTGTAAGTTTCTATTGTTGCTGTGAAAAAAAAATGATTGCATTTACTTTTTGACTGACCTAATATATCTTTGCATGCAATAAAGTAAATGTCACTCACCCAATCATGATCTATCCAATTTCAGTGTCATCTGCCAAACACAGATTGTCATCCACTTGATTGATCTCTAACATTAGAATTTGTACATCATAAACATATTCATGTTTTCAATGTAATCGGAAAATGTAATGCAAAAATAACACTGAAAGTATGTGTGTAGTGTATAAAGTTGGAGAATAGCATTCCATTGTTTCACCTAAAGATATTATACATTTCTGAACATACACATTAGTTTTATTGAAACACAATTACAAAACTTCAAAATTAACAATGTCATTTAATATCAGACTTCAATTTGCTTTCCTGATATCAAAACATATACTGACACAACCAATAAGTGTCAGCTGAGTGCTGTAGAAAAATATCAAAATCAGACAAAAATATACACTTTTCACTTTATTTATTAAAAATACATTTCAAAGTTTATCTTGAAAACAAGGTGCCACTTTTTATGAAACTCTCACTCGCTCTATTATTGTAACAAGAAACAAAAAAATAAATCCATATTATGTTCATAATATTACGATTCTTCATAAATTCAAGAAATTTCAAACAATATAACATTAGCGGTAATCATTCTTCTAACCATCTTAAATATTGACAGAAACCAAACATATATTCTAAAGTGGAGTTTTCTATTAACGATCAATGTCCCCAAAAACAATATCCACACTGCCTGTAAATAAATAAGAAGTTAATTTTCATATGATACTGCCAATATGTTATTAGTGAAAGTAAAAATCATTTAAATTATAGTTTTTACAGAAAAGGTTGCAAACTATTGTTGTACTGAGAACCTTTAACTTTAGAATTACTGTTATAATTAATATACTTCAACAAAGAATGACACAATTAAAAACAGTAATAGTTACATTCCAAGACTTGTTGTGAAGTAACGTAACTTGCATTTAAGCACAGTGAATAGAGATTCTGCTCGTGATGAGTATCACACTCTGTTTATCACATACTGAGTATCTCAAGAATTAGAATGTGTGGAAATATGAGAACTTTCGATATAGCATGGCACTATATTGGAACTCACTGTTGAACTCCTGGTGTTGCATAGTGGAATTTTTAGATGTAATATTCCTCACATCACTCTATTTTGACTTGTTTCCTATCTGTAAGCTTTCAAGTAGGTAGCATTCTGTGCTTGTGGCGATTCTCAAATAAGGAAAAAGAAGGATCTTGAAGAACAACAGTCTTGTTTAAGAGCTTTGGTGAAGCATAACACAACAGCTGTATCACAGCACCCCCCCCCCCTATTTCCCTGATTTGACACCTTTGAATAGGAAGAGTAACATTGGTACTATTTAAATATTTTAATGCAAAATATAGATTTGAGCAGAATTATAAATTAACATGTTGTTATATAATTACCCTATATTATTATACGTTATTAATATATATGTAATTATAAATATAGATTTGACTATGTTATATTTGTTTCTTGTCTACTCGGTAGGGTGTGTGTGGTAGATGGGAGGGCTGCCTAGCTAAGGAATCTGTTGTCCCTTAGGGTGTCTTCCCTGAATAGGAATGAAAATATCCACCCCTTCTATATTTTTAAAAAAGAATTTGTAAATATTCCACAAAGAATTTTCATGTAAAATAGGATAACAAAGGGATTCATAAAGAAATATATTCGATGATGAAACAGGTTTGAATCCTGGCCTGGGTATGGGTGCTCCTTGTGTGTGTCCCTTGATCAGTTTCATCATGTCATCACTCATCCTCATCTTCACAATTAGCCAAAAGTGGCACAAAAGTGAAGTAAAATAAATTCATTCAATCAATCATGTGTGAACCATTGTGATCAGCTACTAATCAATCCAGAATGGGAAACATTATCAGGAAACAGTGGCTTGTCCAGAACATTTAATCTGGGGGTGCCAGATCATTACATTAGGGGTAAATTTATCACCAAGTCAACCATTAACTGAGCTTTTGAGGTATGCTGGAAAACATTGGAAGATTTTAGAGGAGTGTTGTAAGGGGAAATCACTAGGAAACATATTTACTGGAAGCAAATGAAACAGTGAAATTTGCATGTTCATCTCTAAATACTACATATTGACTTCATGAACTTTTCCCCTCTTACCTATTATGGCAACTATGTCCGCCAACATGAGATGTTTCCCCATCATTTCTATTCCTGCCAAATGAGCAAAACATGCAGATCTGATCTTGCATCTATAAGGTCTGCTACTTCCATCAGATATCAAATAAACTCCAAATTCACCTGTAAAATGGGAGAGATTATGAGATTATTTTTTACAAATCGAACATGTGCCTCAAAAGCAGCAATGTGTGTCTACATGCAAACAAATATAATCTATATTCTATGCACAGACAATAAGACAACATGGCAACAGATGTTTGCTTAACAAGAGGTATTGGAAAAATGAAACAGATTAGAACTAAGCATTTCAATTGTTAAGGACATGTGAGAAGTAGCTTGCACTCTTCTTTATAATTGCAAACAATTGTTCACCAATGAACAAATGAAACATTCTTATGATAGAAAAAAATACTTTTGTCTCATGACTGCCATGTGCATGGACGTCCAGAAGGCAGGGAACATGAATGCCAACCTCAATTTATATATTTCATACATATAATTTCATTTCAGACACAGTGACTTAGTTTAATTACTGTAAGGATGTTGCAGGAGAGTGATAACCAGACGTGCAACCATGATTTTTTGTCTATGGAGGGGCAAGCAGGCCCGTAGCCAGGAATTCTTTGTAGGGGGGCGAAGTCAATCCTAGAGGGGGCAATTTTTTAATATATTATGTCGGATTGGCACATATAACAGGGTACACAGAGGCACTTGCCCCTTCCCCCAAAAAGAGATAAGTAACAGAAAAGGGATGATATCTTGAAACTGCAACGAACAAAAGAACTTCGAGCAACATGAAATTACAATATTTCGATAATGACCTTTCCAGATTGCCAAAGAATATAAAGTTTAACATAAATAGGCTAATAGGGTCTGTATCTGCTTGATATTTACAAGTCGATAATGTTAATAGATGATTAAGATGCACCAACAACTTTGGGCCTCTCTGCAGAACTGATTAAGGGAGCCCTTTATAAATCATGCTTCATAATGATTCGCTCTAGTTTCCAGTATGCAAGATTTTTACGCACAAAGGAATCTAACGAGAATCCAACAACACCATTGTGTTGTGTTATGCAAGAAAAATAGAATTAATTAAATAATAATGGTTACATATTACCTACACTTTGATGAATTGTGTAAAAATTTGTAGCTAATACATTTCTTTTGTACTTGCTAAAACATTAAAATAGGGGTCCCTTAGTCCACCACGGACTCTATTTCTTTCAAAGGGGAGAGACTTGCATCACTACAGACAACGTTTGCCTACTGGTTACGTTAACCATTTTGCAAAATATTGTGTGAATTGTATTATATTATAGTTGAAATACATTTTTTGAAACCTGACAAACCAATAGGAATCCCTTGATTGATCAATGACTTCTCGGATTACAGTATCATCATTAATATTTCATATTAAGTGTCATAGAAATAAATTGTTTTAATAATATAATAATAATAATCCAATAGCGCAACAGCCCAATATCAGGCCAAGGCTTACCTACCGACTGCTGGCCTCCCTCCCACGCGAGCCACCAAGGGGGCGTGGAGATCTGCAGCCAGACTAGGGGGACGGGTGGTCAGCCCGACCGACGCCCAGCCATTGTAGGACTTCGCGACCGGATTACGCTCACTCATTCGGAGCTCCCCAATTTCCTCACGATGGTGGGTTGCCACCGGCCCTATTTGTAGGCCGAATAAATTCCGACCAGAGCTGGATTCGAACCTACGCCGTCCCGCAGCGAACGATCTCAAGACGAGTGAACGCCTTAACCCGCTCGGCTACAGAGGAGGACAAATTGTTTTAATAGGGTGCAATAATTTCACAGGGCGCCATGGCATTCTCTTTAACATTTTTTTTTTTCATATAGATCTTTGGCTCCCAGGTCCGACCCCTGCCGACCCATAGCCACTATACTATAAGAAGACCAGAGATTGCGAGCGAAGCGAGCAAGAAAATTTTATGAAATGTTTCTTTATTTGTATAAAATTTGGAATCGAGGGGGTCAATTGCCCCTCTGTGCCACTTGCAAGTGCCCTTGGCAGTCTTGTGGAAAAGTGCAAGAAACATGTAAAAACTAATTCCAACATGAGTATCCAATTGTCCTGCTATTCTTAGTTTCTCCTAGTCTTGTTCGTTTTACTTCAATGTTTGCTTCGCCTAGAATGGACTTCTGTCTGCCCCCTGTAGTTGCGGCACTGTTTATGAGTGTCTCTTCATCAATTTCACGTCATCCTTCATTGTTGCGATTAGCTAGAAGTAGCAGAAAAGCAACGCAAAGTAACAAAAATTAAATATCCACTCCCTCTCTCTACCACACTATTACCAAAAGATAGGACTTGGGAAACAAAAATTT
The DNA here is from genome assembly GCF_977018435.1 of Lepisma saccharinum. Lineage (NCBI taxonomy): Eukaryota > Metazoa > Arthropoda > Insecta > Zygentoma > Lepismatidae > Lepisma > Lepisma saccharinum. Next base: position 106,548,096 of record NC_139232.1, read on the forward strand.
AAGCAATTCAAAGTTCATAGCAACACATCCAAGATAAACATCCAAACACATTAGGCACCTTTAATACAATACTACTCAAAATGTCACAACTGTTCTAGATACTGAAAATTGTGAAATCATTTCCCGAAGTTTAATCTGGAAAGGAATTTTTCCCCCCAATCCTGATACGACATTATACGAATCCCATACACCCTAATAAATCACAAAATCAATAAGTGTCTTTGCAATGTTGCTAGAGTAACACATGATATAATTGTAAAGATTAGTGAGAATTCCAGGTAGGAATGTGTTCTGTATTTTTCACAGGGGGGGCAGAGCAGGCTCTCAGGGGGGGCAACTGCCCCCTCTAGCTACGGGCCTGGGGGCAAGTACCAGGATAAACGTACCAACAACAACAACAACAACAACAACAACAACAATAATAATAATAATAACAACAACAACAACAATTATAATAATAATGGCATTATTATTATTATTATTATTATTATTACTACTAGTGGTGGTAGTAGTAGTATCAAAGACGTTATTATCCCCATAAACTACACAAAGAGGGGCTAGAAGTTGGTACTAAAGCATTTATTTGGAACAAACGATTTGAAATATTTTTTCAACACAGTCACTTTCACATTAGCTAATAATGGAAAATAAAGACACAAAATGTATTTTTGAATGGCAGAAAATGAATGATAAATGCATTCCCAAGATAATTCTTTTTGTACATATAAGATACATAACTTTCATTTAAAACATATGTTTTACAAATATGCAACATAGAGTGACATAAAATAAGAAAATACATATGCAACATGCTAACATTAATTTTGTACGTATTCAAATTTTATTCAATACATATATACAACACATATTGTTTAAATACATCACATTACAGAAAACAATCAAATTGCGAGTGAAGCGAGGTAGAAAATTTTTATATACAATTTTTGCAATTGAAAACAATATTGATCTAATAGGGCACAAATAATTTCACTGGATGCCATGGCCAACTCCCGCCGCCCCCTAGCTATGGCTCTGAACCTGATGTTACTGAGACAAGCAGGCTTTGCGAGTGAAGCGAGCAAGACAATTTTGCAAAATGTTATGCATAAGATTTGAAATCGAAGGGGGCAATTGCTCCTCTGTGCACACCCTGCGGGTGACTTTGGCCATCGAAGTTTGACCCCCCCTCCGCTATTTGCCCCTAATAGGGTGCAAATAATATCATGGGGCACCAAGGCATTCTCTCTTTCACAACTTCTTTTCATTTAGATCATTCGGCACCCATGGCAGACTCGCTCTGCCACCTAGCTACTGTCTGAACTTGACGAAACTGAGAAAGGCAGGGTTTGCGAGCGAAACGGGGAAGAAAGTTTTATGAAATGTACTTTTATTTGCATAAAATTTTAAATCGACGGGGCAATTCTCCTCTGTGCCCCCTCTGCAGGTGCCCTTCGCCGTCAATGTTTGGCCTCCCTTGCCCCCTAAAATTAACTTCCCTCGAATGTTGGTAGGGACAATGTCCCCCTTGTGGTTGCGCCACTGGTGATAACCATAGTGAATGGGTGTTTTCTTTATGGGGGGAAATATGCCATGTTTGCCTTTCCCTGGAAAAAAAAATATCCTGCTTACACTTCCTTACGTTAAATCCTCCAGATGTCCATGACCTGTGTTGTACACATTTTAATTTTACTCTACAGGAAATGAGTAAAAAGAATGGTTGATATTTTCATGTAAATAATTGTTTTCAGCTTGATATGAACCTCCATGTTTGAAAAAGCAGTGTTATAAATCAACTTTTGTGTACTTTACATTATCTGTGTAGGAAAAGCAATCGACACACAGGAAGCAGAGGGCAAGACGAAAGAATTTGCGAGAAAAGAATTTGCCCTCTAAGGGCTTGAAAAGCTCATTGACATTATTTACTTGCCCTTTCGAAAGATCCAATCACCATGCTTGCACGAAACTCGAAACATGTGGTTTGCATCATCAGTCCACAGATGACAGAGTGCTCAGTGGAGAGAACTGTGCCACCATATACCTTCTTTTCAACTCTGCCCCCCCCAAAAATTAAGCTTCAAGTTCGTACCTGCCCCCCAAAGTTAAGTCCCAAGTTACACCCATGACTACAAGCATAAAAGAAGAATGAAAGAGAAATACATCATAATTATGATATTATTTTTTTATGGGTTTTTTCCACAATGTCTTAACCAAGCTACATTTGCTAAGGTTGCATGTATGATCACGTCCATAAATTGGTGAAAATTTTACAAGGATTTTTGGTTTCTATTCTATAACTAATGATATTCCACAGATTCATTTTAAATAATAACTGGTCAAAGCACTGATTGTGTTTTGTTTGTGTTTCTCAGCTATAACAATTGTTTTTGCTCAATATTTCTGTGGACTTAAGCTGTCTTCTATCTTCATGCAGCGAATGCCAATGTGAACAGAAAGAATGCTAGCAGAAAGAATGCTAGGTATAACTCACCCAATGAAGACTGTTTAGCCCAAGGCTGAACTTTACTCTGTAATAAATTAAAAGCTGTTCTATTCTAGGACAGTCACGATTTTGTGCAAAAAAGAATTTTGCATCTTTCTTATTCTACATTGGTTTTCTTTCTGTTAAGGCCAATTGTTTATCTGCAGTATTATTGTATTTTTTTTAAATGTTGTGTTATTTAAGATTTGTTTTTGCTCATATAAATTAAAGATAGGATGAATGATGATAGATAGAACAGATGATAGAACCATCATGATAGGAAATCCACATCCTAGGGACTCGGATCTATGGAATTAAGATCATGAATCGAACTATCTATCTGTTTAGCCTCCACAATAACTCTATAGTTCTAAATTACAATATTCACACAATTTATTCCCAATGGCGTAGTGGTAATATCATTGCTTGTAATTGATGATATCCTGGGTTTGATATCTGATGGAGGCTCATATTGGTTCATAGTATATTTTAGACTGTAGGTTCAGTCTCAATTTGTCTATTTGTGCATAAAAGTGGACAAACCCATACAATTTCTAACTCAATGAGTAAATTACTAAGTTACTTCCAAATGCCATAACATGCTGATATAGCTGATATAATTACATGTTATACTACTGCATACAGTAACCGTAATGACAAGTAGCAGGTCCTGGAAGGGAGGAAACTTAATACATATCAAGTTCATTGCATGGTTTCATGCCGGTCTCTATGGTGGAATTGTTAGCGTAACACACTACAGAGCCAGAGATTCCAGGTTTGGTCAGGAATGGATATATCATTATACTTGTCCTATCACAATTTAATCAGATAACCCTTCATCTCCATCACCATTAATCCAAGATATAGAAAAAGTGACGTAAAATAACCAAACTACCTACCTCTAGGGTGCTCAACTGCAGTGTACGTTGCTCCTGGAGGTACTTTATAGCCCTCACTGAACAGCTTGAAATGATGGATCAGTGACTCCATGGAAGTCTACGTGGAAAATATCATTATATTAAATTAAATTAAATACTGTGAAATTTCTCAATATGTTTTTGAACAAAGTTAGCAAATTCATGCATCATACATTTATAATCCATATTCTTTTACTCTGACAAACTAGAAAATCTGCCAAACTCAGTGTCTGTATAAAAGATATAGAATAACTAGAATATTGTAATCTTTCCCATACAGTATTGGATTCTATTTACACTGGAAAAAGTCAAATGTAAGAAAAGGTGCTAACAAATCACATGAAAAATAATTAATTATCATTATTTCACAATTTGATTTTTATAAACTATTTGGTTCATTTTACTATCTACAAAAATTCAGCTGCTGATAAAAGGATATAATTTGATTCTTAACACCAAATCTATTTTTGCAGTGAAACTGGTAATTACCTTCGAAATTTACAATTTGCAATCTTTGGTTGTAGTCAAAATAATGTGAGGTATATATTAACAAGAGAGAATTATGATTTTAAAAAACAGAAAATTAACTTTCTTTGTCTTTCTTTGGTGTAACCATTATAATGGCATAAATAATATTATTTACATACCTTCATTTCACCCCTTGATGGTGGGGATATCTTAGCATCATCTGTCTTTATCTCCCCACAAGGCATCTTGTTCATACACTGTTGGATCATATGTATAGACTGTCGCATTTCTTCCACTCGACACAAGTACCTGTAAAGATTTTTAATGTGCGTGCATATGTGAGTATATATTTGCAAGCAGTTTTTTTGCACTGTTGGCATTAACATTCAGTATACAGGGTGTAACATAAGTAATAGTGCCAACTGACACAGTTGAAAGTACACGATAATAGAAGCAAAAAAGTCTGAGTAAACATGGATCCGCAAACAAGCTGTTTTAAAGATAATTGCAAATGTGTGGTTACATGCTGCCACTGACTTCATTGTTTGTCATCCTAGTTGGTAAAGTGCGAACGTGTGGTTAGAAGCCATCACTGATTGCATTTTGTAAACACCGAGTGCTTTACTCCTTGCGCGTTCCGAGGTTTGCTCTTTGTTTACAAAAACAGAACATTTCCGAGAGGTGGCATTGTAATCAAACAGGATGGATACAATCAGTACAGAGAATTGTACATGCTTGTGACCAATTCCGAAATAAACTGGGGGTGTTCAAAAGAATTCAAAACTCAATGCAGAATCGCGTATAGTATTGCATCCAGATGCAAGGACGACACTTTGAACATCTCCTTTAACAGGTATCGAGTGTACAGTAATTGTAACATGTAACATACTAACGTTTGTTAAAGTAAGTAGAATGTTCAATAAAAGCAATGAGATCTCCAATGACTTTTCTTACTGTATTATTAGCATTTTACCAACTAGGATAACGTTTACAAACAATGAAGTCATTGGTGGCTTGTAACCACACATTCACAATTATCTCGAAAATGGCTCGTTTGCGGACCCACGTTTACTGAGACTTTTTGCTTCTATTACTGTGTACTTTCAACTGTGTCAGTTTGCGCTATTACTTATGATACACCCTGTATAAGGACCTACATTACATAAATTATAACTTTAATAATTTGCCATGAAGTTGTGTGACTTACACCATTGTGTACTGTAATTTATTTAATAAATTAGATAATAATTAATTTACATATTTACAGTTGCATATGTAACTAGTAATGCAAATAATACATATATAATAACTACAAATAAAACAAATCTAAATTAATATAACAGTATAAAATTTCAAGACTCATGAGCTTTCAGCTGCTGTATAATGGCGTACCGAGGATGGTTGATGAGCCCTCCATATTTTACCAAACTTTAACCAAACAAAGCATGTACACATTACTCCAGGTAATATGTAAAGTAAATGCAAGGAAAGATGACAAAATATGACTGATAAATAAGCCCTCATTACAGTTACATCCACACTGACCAAAGTCATGGTAGATGCCTTGATGAATATTGAGAGGCACACTTGTAATCTTGCCATTCCTCTGCTCATCCTTCATCTACATAATCACAATTAGTCTAAAGTCGATTGCTAAATAAGAAAGATGCAATTTTGAAAGTCTTGTTCACACCACTCCTTTTATACATACCTTTCATTTATAAACCTATACTCCGTCCCAGCTAACTGTGGAGCAGGCAAATGAAAACAAGTGTCTGCGCAAGTAGTGATGCTAGACGGCTCCACCAATGAACACGCGAGAGGAATGAAATTGCGTGGAGTGGGGAAAAGCGACTGAAGTTACCAGCCTTCCCATCAGCATCTACTGCTTCACTCTGGCCAATAGATTTCCCTCGCTTCTCTGACGATATGTGCAGCCTTGCTCCACAGTTAGCTGGGACACGGTATAGTCACTTTGTAGTTTGATTTTCTTTTTAATTTCATTTTTGATATTTAACATCGCTTTTCTCAACTTTTGGCTAATTGCGATGATTAGGATAAATGATGATATGAACTTGATTAAAATACACTAACAAAGAACACCCCATACAGGGACTCAAACCTGGGGTCCCTGGCACTGTAGCATGCTGTGCTAACCATGCCACCATGAAGGTCAACAGTAACATTGTAGTAAATCAAATAAAAACTAATGAATATATGGAAATATGTATGTAGTATGTAGCACTTACCTATCATAGCAATCACCTTTTAATCCTACAGGAACATCAAATTCCAGCTCACTATATGCATCATAAGGTTGCATCTTTCTCAAATCCCACTTGATTCCAGACCCTCTCAACATTAATCCACTAAATTAAAATAAGAAATTCTTTACATTAGAAACAATGACCTAATTTCTTCAATAACCTGTGATTCTACATCACATTAACTAAGAATTGCAAAAAAAAAAAAAAAATAGTAGTTAAATAATTCTTAAAGCCTTCCTGGTGATGAATGATGAAGAGTTTCTCTCTGGATATCAGCCAGGTGATTTCCAGATAGGCTTCCAAGCTTTCAAGAGCTAACATTATTATCATCCTCAGAGATTCAAACATATTCATTCCCTGAAGATGAGAGTGATGTTAGCTTTCAAGAAGAAAACCTGTTCGTCTTCAAAGTTATCGTAATTAATTGCTTCTCATAACTAACAGAAATTACATGTTAAACTGTTTACTAAAATGTTAAGTTTCTATATCGTAAATCAGTGCTCGAAGTGAGGGAGGATGCAGGGGAATGTATCACCCAGATAGCATAATTTTCGAAAAGCATTCCCCCAGATGTCTCATTGTCACCATGTTAAACCAAAAGAGTGTCCCCCAACTAAAACCAAGGCTCGACCAAATATTTCCCCAGCTAAAATTTTTCACTTGAAGCACGGTCGTATATACAATAAGATTTTCAAGTAAATTGAAAAGTATAAATTTATCTAATTATTCAGTTACCTGAAACCATAGTTGAGGGCATCTTCAGCAGATACAATGCCTATATCAACTGTCCTCATCTTCCATATCCTGTTGTTTGTTACTACATCTTCTAATTGATCAATTATTACTTCAGGAAATTTGTCCATATGGTCATACAAATCATCCAACCAACCTAGGGGCAGATCCTGTTAGAAAGAAAAATATACACCTGTGTATAGAATGTAGATACAGGTATTGAGTAACCAAATATTTTTCAGACCCACCAACAACTGAGGACTAAAAGTGGTAAACGTTGTAAGTGCCAAAAGTGAAAGTGATGGGAAATTGCATCGTTCCACACATCAGCCCGTAAGAACGTGCACACTAGTGACCTCTTTACATGCCCTTTCAACTACTTAGAGAGCCACATTTCACGTTTACCACATTATAAAGCAAGGCACATTTCACAGTTTAATGTGGAAAACAGTGTTTGAATTATTGTGGCACTTACAGCGTTTACCAATTTTAGTCTTCAACTATCAAATGTACAAAAACTAGAAGGTATGATAAATATTGGACAAAAAATAAAGAAACTACTTCACATCAAGAAGACATGTACGTACACATAGAAAATAACATACATGTTTCTTAGTGGTAACATCATTACCTTGTAATCAAAGGGTAATAATCGGTGGAGGCAGATAGATGTTTGGATCCCACTTTAAACCGTAGGTCCTGTCCCTGATTATATTACCCTATCTATGCATAAAGTGGACTTAAAATATAAAACTCTAAAAATAATCAAAAAGGGCACATGTTGGTGTGTACACACATTATATCTTAATGATCCTCATGATAACACTAACCAGACATGGAACCCATGACTGCTTCAAGCAAGAATAATGATAGCACTAATCATTCAGCTATGTAGGCATTCAAATAGTTTATATATCTTATGTATAATAAATTTCTTGTAAGCTGAAAACATGATTCAACCTTACGGTACAACCCAGGTCTCTAATACTGCACTCATTTGCGTAACTTGGAACCTAATCATGGGGGGAGAGGAGTGTGAGAAGCGAACTTGGGGCTGGGGGAGGGACAAAATCAAAGAGTTTTGTATCCCATAAAAATAGCGCACATGAATTACGCTCACCTGTGATACTCCTCCAGGCCGGAAGTATGCAGCATGCATGCGAGCACCTGAAACCCGCTCAAATAATTCCATCATCTTCTCCCTCTCTTCGAAGAGCCAAAAGAGCGGGGTGAGTGCTCCAACGTCCAATATATGAGTTGCCAGCGACAGGCAGTGGCTAAACAAACGGGTCAGTTCACTGAGCATTGCTGGTGGAATGAAAAATTATATGTGTTAATTCACGATAAAATAAATGCATTGTTACACTGTTTATTTCTTTTCTTGAACTGACCTCCGTGGCGTAGCCACGCCAGAAGTCCCGAGTTCAAATCTTGACTAGGCCATGGGTGTTCTTTGTGAGTGTCCCTTCGTCAATTTCATCATATTCATAATTGTGAATATTATCATTAATCCTCATCGTTGAAATTAGCCAAAAGTGGCAAAAAATAACAAAAATCAAATCAAATGAAATTAAATCCTTTTTGGTTCCTGCAAAGGTGGAAAAGAAGAGTTTGCAAAGTCCTAACCACAAGTGTAGGCGTGCGCACGTGGGGGCAGTTGCCTCTCCTAATACTCTCACTTAGAAATTTAGTGTAGAGAAATCTTATTACCTTTATTAACCAATTATTCTCTCTAAAAAATAAAGTATTTTCAAGCCAACGAAAGTTCCCAGTAACTATGGCAGGTTTATTTCCTATGTAATTGAACTATCTCACTTCGTGTTCCAGCAAATTACTTATTATTAAGACACACATTGTATTCATTAGCCTTGTTGTAGTTACACCTTCGTGGTCGCAGAATAAATTGGTTACACATTGGAAATGAATAAATTATGTGTAATTGCTTTGAATCTGCTGTACAAAATCATGTTTATGTGTAAATTAGTCTGAACGACAGAGAAGAAAAAATAAAAGTGAGAAAACTGTTGTGCCACAGAAGCTGGAATTCTTCTAATAGAGTGATTTTCCGGTGGGTCCGGACACACTATATAAGCCCTTGTTTAATACCCATCAATACAATAAAACAGTGAGATGGAAATAGGTTTTTCATTCTCCTAATTTTGTATGATACGATGAATGACACCGTGTGGAAAGGTGGGAGAGTTTGTGCAAACTCCCAAAATTCGCTGTGCCCCTCAAGCCTTCATATGTTTTAGATAAAAAAAAAATCTGATGAAGGGAGCGTGTGTTCTCCTGAAACGTCATAACAAAAAAACGTGTTTTTATGTTTGTAACAACCGTAGACTGCAAGAGAAATAATGATACTTTAAAGTTTGAATCGTCTGAATATAAATGGAATGATATACATATTGAAGAATGTGTATATACGGAAGGGGTAATGGAAGCTAGAAGATACCACTCCCTAATTTTCCATATAATTGTGACTGTTTGCTTGAATAGACACCTTGATGGCGAGTCCATTATGTGCTTGACTCACCAGCTGACCATCCACCCCCTAGACAGCACATGTTCCCCTTGGCACTGCATATACATACCAGAAAGGAAGAAAAAGCATGTTCCACGACCCACGTCACATCAATAAGAGGGATATAATTTATTGACTTTGTTTCACACAGTAATTTACCAACACCTCAATAACAGTCCACTTACAAAACATTCCAGAACGGCCCCTAAAATTTTTCACAAATGCTTGATGTATAGTTGTTTGAGGGCTAAATTTATATTTACATTCCACTAAAGTCATCCTTACACCCTCTCAAATTGAAATATCGGGATAACTCTCTTCACCCCTGGTCTCATGTGTTAATGTGGAGAAGAGGCAGTGCAGCAATACTATACTATTTGTCACTCACAGTTTCTTGTGGGCAGGAAATCAATTCAGTGGATACTAACATGGAGTAGCCGAATCTCAGTAGCAGAATGGTTATCACAGCATGCTACGATACCAGGGGTCCAAGGTTCGAATCCTGGCCTGGGAATGGGTGTTCTTTGTAAGTGTCCCTTCATCAATTTAACACATCATTACTCATCCTCATCATTATGATTAGCCAGGCAGAAAAGTGATGGAAAATAACTAAAATAAAAATAAAAAACTAACACGTAGTATAATGAAGAGAAACTATCATTTACTCAAAGGGTTCCAAACTTTTTCATTTCATTGTGCCCTTAGTGTTTTAAAATTTTTCCACTGTGCCCAAGTCAGAATGTAGGCCTATCTAACACTTGCAATGCTGTGTTAGTGTGGGCAGGTTGCTTGTCTTAAGTTAAAAAATGAACACACATTTCAAATTCAGAAACATTTTATAAGTAAAAAGTACTAAATAAGTATAGACTTAGAACAATTATATCTAAAATTATGTGTAGGCTAACAAGCAAGTGTCTGTCATTTTTGGAACTTTTCGCAGTGCCTCTGTAAGCCAGCCTCAGCACCCTAGGGCACCGCAGTGCACACTTGGGAACCACTGGTTTATTCTATTTCTTTTGTAGCCATGTCTGAGTAGCCCTAGACTGAACCTCGAAGAAGAAGAAGATGAAGACTAAACAATCAGAACTGATTTTATAATCCTACAGTCAGCAACCCGAAGTGTTCGAAAGAAGGCAGAAGACAATTTCTATTATTATGGTAGATCAATACTCACTTCTAATATACTTTGCTCTTGGCGGCACATCAATGTTTAGTAATTTCTCCACGGCAAGGCAGTATGCAAGCTCATTGACCATCATGGAAACATAATCTAAGCGATCAAAGTACGGAAGATTCTGATTATATGTTTTGTATTCCATTAGCTTTTCTGTTCCCCTATGCAACAGACCAATATGAGGGTCTGCTCTAACCACAGTCTATAAGCAGAAAGGTAGAAACTATTAATAAACTTACAAAATGCAACAAGTAAAATGAAACTTGTTATTGTATTATTTATTTATTTACCATTATTATCACATACTAAATATTATATTTATAGATAAAGTGAATTTATAAATATGCATGTGAAGTAGCCAGTGCTGACACTGGAGGGAACAAGGGGGTGGATGCGATGCACCCTGGCTGACCATTTCAGCCCCCTTACCTCTGCCTGGCAAACAATCAAAACAAGATAAGTTAAAGCTCTTTTAGCTCGAATATATGTTTCTTGTAAAGTATTTCAGGATATATTAAATGTGACGGTGCCCCAGAAAGTTATCCCACCCCTGCATACTGGAAAGTTTGATGGTATGGCTCTACATATTCTTGATATTGATCAAGATAGAGGGGATATCCTAATGCTCCTGTTGTCTCTACACTCCACCGTGTCCCCAGGACTCATGTATGACACATTGGGTGAGCTCCATGCCCACCTATACAGACACCAATGATCAGTGGCTCCAATTTATATGTGCCCAAGCTCACCAAATAATTTATTGTGGTATTATCATTATTATCATCATCATCATCATGATTCATGTAAATATTGTATAACATATTATATATAAGTTTACAAATCTCAAATATTCTCGGCAGCGTCGTCGCCTTGTAATCAAGTGGTCCCGGGTTCGATTCCCGGTGTAGTGGCCCGGTTCCCACTTTAAACTGTAGGTCCAGTCCCGATTAGCCTTACTGTGCACAAAGTGGACTTAAACACCAACTCAATCAATCAAATATTCTCCCTTCCATGTGTTATGATATTAATGCCTCCCAACAATGCATCTTAACTTATCTTTTTTTAAAAAAAACTATTATTTATTGATTTCAACAAGCACTCCATGATTATACATGGAAGGGAGGATTTATGAGATTTTTTGTGAACTTATAATTCAAGTGTTTGAGCTCATCCAATGTTTTTGAAAAGTTGGCACCGCTGCCATTGATGGGAATATTCTGCCTCAGATCTCTTGCATGGAGAATCAAATCCAAATAGCCCACATACACCCACACATACCATAGGTGGTAACAAGGTTTAACATTTATAATGTGGATGAAGCATGTTCAAACTTAGTACCATGGGCTAAGATTTCTGGAAAGAGTGAATGTAATTCGGGTTGGAATTAGTACCACAACAGTCTTTCTTCTTCTTCTTCATCTATCAAACCACACCCACCCTAACCTAACGTAACCTCACTAATGATGTCACATCAAACAATCGGACATGTCAGCCAATCGGATTGCTTAAAACTGTAGTGGCAGCAATCACTGCCTGTAATTCGAATGGTGAAAATGTAGAAATATTTTATAACAAAAAGTATTGTTTTCTGTGCCTTAACAGGCTGTAAGTTACAGCAACTATTATTATTATTATTATTATTATTTAAAATAGGGTTACAATTAGGCTTACAGTCTATTTGACACTAATTAAATATAAAAAACAACTATTTGTCTTACATGAATCAGGGGTGCCCATCCCCCCAAGGCCTAATGCACTCCCCCTAAAAGGTAGAAGATTCCTCCCCCTCCCCCCATGCTGAATTATTTACTCAATTTTTTTGGTCAGCCAAAATTTGCGGAACAATATAATACAGATATATATAAGCAGTGTATATTGTATATTACTTTGAGTTTTGACATTAATTGAAGTAACATTTTACATAAATGATGATAACTTCTGACGTTGCAAAGTTGTTGCAGCAAACGTATTGATAATTTCCTAATTTTGCACCACTTTTAAAATTGTTAGTGTGCTGAACATTATTCTTAAAAGTTTGTCTGCTTGATTAACCTGGTATTAATGCGAACAGCACGTCCTCCTCCCTTTCCAAACCGATTCTAAAGGCATAAGAGGTGGTGTTTCATTTCAACCCTATCGCCGCAATCACCACAGGCAGGTAGAACAACTGTACATAATAACCAAAACTAAAAATCAATAACAAGTCACTCAAACGAAACCACCTCCCCCTCATTTTTTTGTGTGAAGATATATGGAATTGGTAGCTAAACTATAAAATGTTGTCCCCCAAAAAATTCCCATGATGCAGGCACATCATTAATCCCCCCTGTGGGCAAACCTGACATGAATTAATCTTAAGTATACAGTTATGCAAATTGTATATAGATATACAGAATCTGTACATTACAAATGTATGTAATTTTAAAAAACATAAGTAGTAGTAGTAATAATAGTAATGTAATGATATAATATAATAAGAATAAGAATAACAACTATTTGCGTAGCACGTTTTACTAATGGCAATGGTAGCACCAAGTGAGACAATACATAATATCCAAAGCAGTTACCTCTCCATCTAAGTGAAGGACTAAACGAAGTACGCCATGCGCAGCGGGATGTGCAGGCCCAAAATTGATAATCATATTCCTTATCTTCTTCTCGACAGGATAAACCTTAGAATTCCAAGGAGGCTTCACCTTGCATTCTGGAGGCAATTTATCATGATAATACATCAAACGTCCTTCGAACTGTTGTATAAATTCTTCATCAGGATACCATCTCTTTGCACCTCTCCGTCCAATACTACAAAGATAGGCGAAATTCTTAATTTTAGAAACATGTTGCTCATAAAAACAATAAAAACAATTAAAAACTATAAAAACTGAAATTAAATTCTGTTCAAATTCCTATTCTATTATTTATTGTAGTGGATACATTTCTTATAGTTTGGCTCATGACAGAAAAACAAATAGATATTATATTTTGTTCCCTGGAACTTTCTTGAAGGAACATTTGTCAATGGTCTACATATTTACTTTTCAACTTTAAATGGTAATTTTCTATGAAGAAAATCAAGTGCTGCACTTTGTCTTAGATACAAGAATAAAAATAATATAAGTTCTGAGATCACTAACTAAAGGTATACATAGGGTAGTATTTGAAGGGGGATGAGGAGAATTCCCAATCCGGCTACTGCAACCCCCTCTGCTTGTCAATTTTTGCCACTTGGGTGTGAACTATAAATATAATTTATATACTATCCCAGTGTTTCAACGGTAGATTCTGGAATATTTTTCAAATATCACTCTGAGTACTTATATTAAGATGGGACAATATTTGTTAACTATTTCTTAATCACAGAGAAACATGTAGTTATCTTGCTTGGTCGACTAACGCTATTGTGTTGGCGAGCACTTGATCCTTTGATCAGTTCTGCAACTTGGAGGAGCAGTGATTTATACATATACGTACACCCAACACACCTCTAGCACTCCCAAAATTTTTACAAAGGCCTAATTTATGGTCATTTTGTCTCTAAATTTACACTTACCCATGGACATCACCAGAAATTTTTGTAGGGGGTCAGGCCATTGACAAAACTTTTATAATAATAATAATAATAATAATAACAGCAGCAGTAGCAGTAATAGTAGTATAGTAGTAGTTGCTGTTGTTGTGTCAGTTATTTCTCATTACCTTTTAACATTTTGTACAATTAGTGTACTAAACTACATAGTTATTCCATTTTGTTATTAACTTTTACACACCTCTCTCAAGGGAAAGCAAGGAAAAGATTTAAAAGTTAGGGAAAATTTTAGAAAAGTTTGTGTTGTGCGTGTGACCACTCACCTCTCTCATGAAAAACTAGTTTTCGTGATTTTGGAAACTGTGGAACCATATATTATGATTAAATGGTAGAATATGAAAATACTATAACCTGTGTTTCTATTTTATCCTACATTTTTTCGATGTAACACAGGTTTATCTTTAATTATTCTGTTCGAATACTAAGTACCTGAACTTTATTCCTGTTACTCACAATAAGTAATTTACTGTTACTTATTTGTAGTAGAGATGGACAATATCGGACAGTTGATATCGCGATATAACGTCATAGACGATACGATATTTTTTCCTTATCGTGATATCGGCGATATATCGTCTCCTCAATATACAGGGTGTATCAGAAGTCCCTTACCACCCCTTGTAAAATCCGCAGTGATGCATTTTCATGGAATTTGATATGGGCGATACAAAATAGGCCTATGGGGGACACCTTTTGGAGTATTTATTTATTTATTTATTTATTTATTTAACAAGAATTCCAAATACAGCGTTAACCATTTTACATTGGAATGTATAACAGTAGAAAAGAATAATAAAAATAACAAAATGTCACGGGGACAGCCGCCATCTTGGTTCCGCCATCTTGAATTCAACTTCTTTATTTAAAATGATAGGTGGGTCATGTGATACATGACCGTAGGCTAGAATTTCGTCAGGATGTCAAATCTGAAATCAGATTTCATGTAACTTCATTTGGTGAAAAGTTATTGGCAACTGAAAGTGATGTTTACCTGTTACAGAATGTGCTCCACATGTTGTCTGTGCTGGGCAATGCACGTGTGCAGACGCTTCTCTCAATGTCTGTGGACACCGAGCAAGGTATCTGGTGAAATTTGCTCAAAGGCAGTTATGATACGTTGTTGCAGATGACGAAGATCATGAATTTTCACACCATACACCATAGCCTTAACGTGTCCCCAAAGGTAGAAGTCCATTGGAGTTAGGTCTGGTGATCGGGCAGGCCATTCAACTGACCCACGTCGACCAATCCATGCGGCAGGAAATTGTTCATCCAGGTACTGACGCACCTGGACGCCATAATGGGGAGCCGCACCATCTTGTTGAAAAAACCTGGGAAATGTAACATCTTCCGAAATCAGAGCTGGCAGTATCTGTTCCTGTAGCATCCCCAGATATCGTTCCGCATTTAAATTTCCTTGAATGAAAAAAGGACCGATTATCCGTGTTCCCCATATGCCTGCCCACACCATAATTTTGCTTGCACCGGTCATTTTGGAGGGATCTGTCCATGCGGGGTTGTCATGCGACCAATAGCGCATGTTTTGCCTATTCACCTCCCTATTTACGTAGAAGTTTGCTTCATCGGAATGGAGTATCTGCATAGCGACGTTTGGATTTAGCCGTAATTGCGCGATAGCCCACTCACAAAACTGCACGCAGCGATCTGGATCATCCTCGGAGAGGTGTTGCTGCATTTGTACCTTATACGGATGCCACTTGTGCACTCTGTACACTGAACTGTGACTCACAGCACATTGCATTGCTATACGACGTGTGCCTCGCTGCGGTGACGTCGAGAAGGAGGCCAGCACTGTCGTAGCTGTTGCTCATCCGTGACTGTCCGCGGTCATCCACTACGCGGTTTGTCCAAGACCGTGCTCTTCTCCTCGAATTTGGTTAATAATTGTGCCACTGCAACATGTGACACAGGGTGACGTTCTGGATGACGCAGGTTGAAATCGGCAGCCACTGCACGGGCACTTCTCCCACCCCACAGCTTGACGATCTGGATGCATTCCTCAGTTGTTAACGGCATGGTTCAGTACCTGCAACAAACAGGTAAACATCACTTTCAAGACAGATAGTGTTGCCCACGAGACGAGACGAGACTTTGGCCTGTCTCGTCTCGTGGAAATGCTGTGAAATGCTGTCTCGTCTCGAAAATATTCGTTTGTTCTCAGGACACATGATCAATCTCGTCTCGTCTCGAATTTTTAAAAGCCTGTCCCGTCTCGTCCCGTGGGCAACACTAAAGACAGATTTTACAAGGGGTGGTAAGGGACTTCTGATACACCCTGTATATCGCAAAATATCGTGACGATATATCGCCAAAATATCGCAAAAAATCGTGATGATGTATCGTCTAGTTGATATCGTCAGGACTTTTCAATATATCGCCCAACACTATTTGTAACTTGAAATGAACGATGCTCATTTCCACGGGGAGGGGGTCGACGGATCGGTTTGACACCCCCTCCCGACGCCCATGCTTACATCCCACCCTTCTAAAATTTTGGATAAACCCCTGCGCAGGGACACTTTGGGATGATGTCTGATGTGGAACACTGGACTCACCTGGAAGATTCTGGGTACGTTTACAGGAACACCCTGTATGCTTTATTACTGTTGTAGTTTACGGCTGTTAACCTGTGGTATGGACATGCGACACGTGCAACCGAACAGGACCTTATACTTCCGATCTGTCTAGAGAACGTGCATTCGAATCAGGAGTGTTTTTTAAAAGGACTAAAGTAAAGATATCTTTTTTTAAAAAAACATAAAGGTATTTTCGAAATATTTTATTGCTTTTAAATATTGTTTAACATTGCATGAAAATGATTAATCTCAGGTTCTCGGTAGAGGCATGGAATTGTAAAAGTGGGCATTACAGCTCCTTTCTAAGCAGAGGCGGGATAAACTATAAAATATTTTGCATTTATCGTTTTTAACTTTCGTTTTTAAAGTTGTTGAAAGACAAAAATGGTAATCAAATGCCATTTGCTTTTTCCGATGTCTTACCTGGTTTCATTTGAAAACCTTGATTTTCTCAACATTTCAGGAGGGGCTCCCCCTGCGTGTGGTGATCACTTAGGGGGATTGCCTCTTGAGATAACAAAAGCGGGGGGGATCCATGGGCGTCCGGAAGGGGGGGCAAGGGGGGCCGTGGCCCACCTGGAAAATGAAAGTCAACCAAAAATGATATATTTCACACATATAATTTCATTTCATCCACAATAATATGTGTTAATTATTGCACGAACATGATAAATTCAAATTTAAGCAATGTTTTTGGAGGGAACAACACTATTACTGTGGAAAATATGCCATATTTGCCCCCCGGAAAAAATACCTTTCTTGCCCCTCCCTGGTTCATGGGGAGATCTAGTTACTCTTGTGTAATTAACGATTTAATACTGAGCTGGAGACAGCTCTGGGGGTGTTGGATAGAACTTCCAAAGCGTAATTTTTATCTTTCTCAGATGTTGATAATTATGAATGGTTTAAGATAGTGGCACAAGGGGCTTTTTCAGCCTTGCCGTAGTGACGACGCCGAGATGGGAGGGGAGGTAGGTCTAGGCACCTTCGATTGGCTAGACCTTTCCACCATGAATATACCCCCTTCTCCCACACAAACTATTCATGGGCCTCCCCAATGGCGCAGTGGTAGCGTCGTCACCCGGTGGAGCCACATAGTGGTTCGGATACCACTTTAAACTGTAGGTAAAGTCCCGATTCCTTACTGTGCATAAAGTGGACTACAAACACCAACTCAATCAATCAAAAAACTATTCATGTCAGACCTTCGCTTCGCCATTCATTTTCTTCATGGCGATGTAATTTTTAGGGGTTATTGTACGTCGCTTTTTTTGTCTAGGGTAATAGACATATGTTGGATGAATGATGATTGATTTGACTAGCCTACATCAGCTTGTAACCAATAAGCATTCCACTGAATTGCCGCTGGAAGAACACGAAAACACACCTCCATAGCGCTGTGGTAGTGTCGTCGCCTTGAAATCAAAGGGTCCCGGGTTCGATACCCGGTGGAGGTACATAGTACTGGTTCGGATCCCCCTTTAAACTGTAGGTCCAGTCCCGATTAGCCTTACTGTTCGATAAAGTGGTCTTAAAACACCGATCAATCAATCAAAGAACGAAAAACATACAAAGTGTAGAGTTAGGCAATACACTCAAGTTTATTCTCAAGTCCTAACTCCTGAATATTCAACTACAACTTCAATAATCAAAGTTCTTACGATTCACTCTATGTTTAGTTCGAGTGCATAATACAATATTCTGCTCATCCCTAGAAAATATGTACAGTATGGAGCCAAATTTCTAGATTTACAAATATTCACACATGAACTTACCTCAAAGAGTATGTTACTGAAGTACTTTGTAGAAACGTTTTATTTCGAAGCACTAGTAAAGACAGTGAATTATTCGAGAACGCAGATTTTAGTAATGTAGTCATTATAATCAAGCCTTATGAAATATAATCAATTCGTAAATACATTAGCTGAATTAACAAATCAGTGTTGACACGCGTAAAACCTATCAAACGTTGTTAGAAAAAGTTTCAAGTAATCAAATGTGTGAATCAATATTGCATAATTAAATCGCATCACCGAATCATTTTAATAAGATATTTAAAAATGGTACCATTCAATATTTATGACTCGCGAGGCAATTTATCAACTATGTATAGATAAAAATTTAATAATTCAAATTTTGGAGCGTTTAGTACTTCTTCTTCTTCTCTTATATGATCCTGTCAACAATATCCTGTTGACTTTGGTCAGCGTTTCTGTTATTATTTTCGTTCAGAAGTCTGTAGATTGTCACTCAAGTTCACCAGTACCACAAACATAAATCGATTATATAAATAAATCACTTTTATCCTTGCACTGTTACATTATAGTAAAATCATCGTGCATGTTCGTCAGTGGCGATTTCTCTGGGTGTGTAAGTCGTGTGTCAACGACCAAAGGAAAATGAAATAAAGAAGAAAGTATCTGTACTTTTATAAATTATGATTTTGAGCGCTTTTCTTCAATTGTCAGTCTCGAGCGCCCGGTAGTTTTCGAACGCGGCGCAGCGCGCAGTGGTTGTCAGGCAGGCAGATTGGTCCCGCACTGCCAGGGCGTTGGAGAGGAAATACAACGTCTTACCACTGCCAAAACATAGGATGACCGCGCATGCGCACCCTGCCACCCACCACCATGGTTAGCTTCTCAAGGCGTTGTATTTGTTTCCAACGTTTTGGCTTTCATTCATCCCGCGTTCCGCGTTGTTTTGCTCGTGGTTGTTGTGCATTATTTTTTAAACGTGTGGTGTGAAGTGATGTGATTATTTTAAGATGGAGAATAGTGAAAGTGTTGTGCAAAAATATTTAAATAATTAATTTTCTTGGCTTTCGTATTCAGAGAAGAAACAAGTGATTGACAATGGTCGACCATGTCCGAATCTCACGATGTCAACATGTGTTAAAGGAAAAAGTGGTGCTGGAAAAGATTTTGAGAGAAATTTTCGAAAAGAACTCTATGAAATTTGAGACTGGCTTTGCGGGTGTGAGACATGTTTATTATTCTCGACTAAAAAAAGTTGTTGGGAATTATCAAGGGTATGCGGATTTGAATCATCTCAATACTGCAGTGAGAAAACACAGCGAGTGTGAATTGCATCTTTATAGTTTCCTTAAATTTAATAGTTTTGTTGCCACCCCTACTAGAAGTGACGTTCTTTTGGATACTCAACGAAAAGCTGAAATAGAGCTACACAATGAAAAAGTAAAAGAGAACAGGGAAATATTAAAGAGGTTGATTAACGCCGTCTGCTATTTAGCAAAGCAAGAACTGCCATTCCGAGGCCATGAGGAAAATGCAGCCTCTCTAAATAAGGGCAATTACATGGAATTCCTTATTGCAAGTTCCGAGTTCGATCCCTCATTAAAAGAACATTTATTAAATTCTAGAGTTTTTCGCGGTACTTCGGCAGGCATTCAAAATGATTTAATAAATTCAGTTTCGGATGTTCTGAGAGATGAAATCTACAATGAAATTCAAAACACAGACTTTGTGGCTATCATGGTCGATGCAACATCAGACATTAGCAAAAAATCTCAGGTGTCAACAATGTTACGTTTTTTTTTCAGCCTCACAGAAAAAAGTCATTGAAAGATTTCTTGGATTTCATGACATGAGCGCCGATGAAACTGCAGGAGCTCTTTTTAGTCACGTGACTGAAATAATGGATAAATATAAGTGT
This sequence comes from Lepisma saccharinum, assembly GCF_977018435.1. Taxonomy (NCBI): domain Eukaryota; kingdom Metazoa; phylum Arthropoda; class Insecta; order Zygentoma; family Lepismatidae; genus Lepisma; species Lepisma saccharinum. The sequence continues at coordinate 106,568,512 of NC_139232.1, forward strand.
GGGGATAAATTAATTGCCCAGACATACGATGGATATTCTGTAATGAGTGGTCATTTGAATGGCCTTCAAAGTAAAGTTTTGGAAAATTATCCGAAAGCTTTTCTTATGCATTGTTATGTTCATGTTATGAACTTGGTGCTGCAACAATCGTTAGAATGTAACAAAGAGCTTAAGGTGTTATTTTGTGGTCTTAAATCACTTAAACCTCATTCTCCAAAGAGGTTACACGAACTTTCTGCTTTCATGTCCAGAAAGCTCCCGTCATTAGCTCCTACCAGATGAAATTTTACCTCTAGGCTAGTGTGGACAGTCAATGACAACAGAGAAGCACTGCTTATGTTTTTTGAGCATGTTAATGAAAGTGGAGACTTCGATCATTTGACTGTAATGACTCCAAGAGGATTTTCTAGCTTCCTGAAGGATTTCTAAAATATATTTTTAAAAAAGGCTTTATCCAACTTGCTTGCCTTTTCAGACGTATTATTCAGTATATTGCAGTCTAAAAATGTTGATATTTTGTACTGCAGTAATAAAATAACTGAATTTCAACAACAGCTGAAAAAGGAAAGTGAGAATTTCGAAACACTATGGAATTCTATAACTGGTGCAGTAGAAGAGGAAGAGGCTGTTGAAATGAAAAGGAGGCGACTGAACAACGAATCACAGAAAGACCACTGCCGGAGGCTTTACTTTGAAATCATTGATAATATCAGCAACCAGATAACAATTAGATTCGCATCATTTGAAAAATTGCAATATTTTGATTTACTAAATCCCACAAAACGGGTCTACTTGAATAAAAGAGAAAACTTTCCTCACCATCTCGTACATAAATTGCAGGAAATTTATGGCAGTGTGTTTAATTTAACCAAACTGCAGAAGAATGAACTTTATGTTTGGTATGCTTCCACTGAAGGATCAGAGAAAACACCAATTGAGATTGTAAATTATCTACTGGACACGAATCTAGTGGGCGAGTTTACAGAAATGTATAAATTAGCAATGTTGATCGCAACAATTCTTTCCACAACGTCATCTGTCGAGAGATCGTTCACATCACTGAAGAGGATCCACACATTCTGCCAATCTACTCAAACTTAGAACCGGATGACGAATTTAAGTCTTATCTCCATCCAGAAAGAATTACTTTCTAAGCTGCGAGAAGGGGATAAATCGAAATTTTATGAGGCGGTGATCAGCGCATTTCTCTCTAAAGAAAGAAGAATAGACTGGAATTCAAATAACTATAAGTAATGAGCAGTTGATTTTTCAAAATTTACTTTTTGGAAGGATAAATGAAGGGTAAGGGGAAAAACCGGAAATGTGCATTTTAGCGATTTTTCAATGAACGGGTCATTCTTATGTCCACGGTGTTTTTTTAGGGGTGATAGGTAGGAGTTCCACCAAACCCTCTGGTTGCAAACTCGTGCTTTAAAAATTGATTGTATGGCGAAGTATTGAACATAGTATATTAATTTTCTCCTTACCCTTCAAATATATTAATACTTTAAATGAAGTATTTACTTCATTTAAAATAATTTATGTAATTTAATGTTTTTCTAAATATTTATAAAATTACACCAAAAAGGTACGGAGAAAATTTGTAATATTGGTTCACAGAAATGAGAGGGGGAGGGGTTAACATTCCTTCTTTGCCAACGCCTGAAGTTCACGGTCAGGAGACGCCACTGATGTTCGTACAGAAGCCAGTGGAGGAGATTCTGATAGAAGGGAAGAGAGTGATATGGAAATGGAATTTTCAAACGTCGTATTCCTTTATACAGTGTGAATCGTTGATGTGAGAAAATTGGACATTCTAAGAATATATTGTTGCGCATCAGGATTTTCATTACGACATTTGCAATTTTGATGATGTTCTAATATGTATTTTTGCTAAGTGTGCTGGTGTACGCATGTATCCCATGATCCCATCCTTAGTGTTTAGTAATTCAAACAAATAATCATGAAAAATCTCAAATACAATAAATCCAATAGTCATACCATAGAATAGTTAGGTCATACACTAAGATTGGGCCCTAATCTGTGCAAATCCCTCTCTGAGAGGCGAAATAGTGGCCAACGAAAAAGACTACGTTGGTCATACGCAGTCATACGTCAAGGCATAGCTGCTATAACAGTTGTAAAGTTCACGCTAGATGACAGAGACACATGGGCCAGGAATCGGTACACAAGCTCTCTCTAGCGGGGAAACAACAAACAATTAGAACTGAGAACAGTTTGACGACAGCTTTTTAGCACATGCTTTTTAGGCTTCTGTTCAGTGTGGCGAATGGCGATAAGGGCCACACGGGAAGGAGGTAAAGGTTTAGTTTCGTATTATTTGTCACTATGGAACAAAAGTAGATAGTAAATATGCCTTTGACCCCAACCCTGATTTTTTGACCTCTAAGAAAATCGCACCAAAACCTCAAAAACTCACTTTCTCTCCACGTTCCGCGCCTCATTTATTGCGCTGACGATGTTTCACAGCGCAGAAAAGCCGGTACGAGAAAAAACACTTTCTCATCCTTGAAGTACGAATGCACCTTATCGTAATTTTTTTTCTAAGTCCGGGCCAATGTTTATATATCGTGACCTTTGTAAACCTCTCGGGAAACGATATGATATTTCTGCCACACACACATGCGCGCGCCTCTCATTATTTCCGTATTGTGACGCAAGCAAACAAACAAAATAATAATTGTTTTTTTTAGAATTCCTGGCCCCTATAACCCCGCCAGGGTGCGAAATCGTCACGAGTTTTTTGATTTGGACTGCGAATGTTGCCAGAAATTTAATCAACGTTGTTCGTTCTCGATGCTGGAATCTTATGTAGATTACTCCATGAAAAACAAACTGATAATCTTGTGCGAAGCTCCCAAAGCGTTCGCGCAATATTTTTGATGTTTGCGTGGATAGCTACGCTCGGTCGAACGAATTTTTCAACCCCGATACAGAAATTGTGTTCCATCGCTCAACGCAACGTCTTCATCACGGACCAAAAAACGCTTTCAAAACGATCCGGATTTTCTGCGAAACGTTCGAGATCGAATTCCGAAATACCAAGAATGTCGCTCGAGAGTGGGAGAGAAAAATTGAAATCGATTTTCGATTCGATGAGAGCATCGACCCAGACGTTGACCATTCAGGGGCTTGCACGGCAAGAACCCGAAACTTCGTCCAAAATGCAGTTGTTTTCACGCAACGTGCGAAGCATCTTGCAACCGTTTCCGAAACTATCGTCGTTAAACGACGCAACTTTTTAGAGGCGATATGCGGTGATGCGGAAATCGAAACGTTTCGTGGCTTCGAAACATCACTCGCTTTTTCTGCTCCGCACCTGCATACTGGAACGATTCGCAGTTTCGCTCGCAAGCTTTTTGTCTTTCTTGCAGGCGTGTGTGCTCGATTGGAGAATAATGTTATTTTTTCGAGGGCGCAAGAAATAATCGTTTCGCCTGCATCGCCCATACTGCCTGCTTCGGCGGTAAACGACCCCACCTCGGCAACCCCCCGCTGCAACAACGGCAACTCCCCGAACCCATTCAGCTCGCATCCTCTTCCGCCCGAAGGGAATCTATTTTTTCCGCCTCCACGGTCATGAACGAAGAATCCACATCCACGATAACGATCGAATCAGAGGAGGCGGCGGAAGCGAGCACAACATCCGCTTTGGAAGATTACCTATCCACATTATGCTCGACCAAAAAAGCTGCATTGCTGCATGTCGAATCTTCTAACCTTTTCGCGTACTGGTACCACGAATTATTTTTTGTGGAATCACAAGCACGAAAACAAGTGGACGCTTCGTTTCAGGCGTGGTTGAGTCTTGTGCTGGTTCTCGCAGAGCGGGGCCACCTATTTCACGCAATTAATTTGGCCAGACCTTTGGGATCGAAACAAAAAAAAACGCTCGTCAATTTTATTGTTCTGGATTTTTAAAACCACACCACCCTGACGGGCGTGGAAGAGGCCGAGGAAAAAATGATCGAATACCATGACAACATGCATGGGTGGAACTGTCAACGGGGTACTTCCCCTTTCATTGCCATTTGTCCCCAGGACATGCGCATCAAAAGGTCTTGCTGAAAAAAAAAAGTAGGAAGTATAGCATTGTTCGTTGTACCACACGCATGAGTGAATCGGTCAACGGGGTTCATTGCTAGGACATTTGGCTCATTGTGTTTTAACCAAGAGGTCGCGTGGGTGGGGTTCCTATATAACGCACCAGTTTTCTCCTTTTGTACATCATTATCATAGTGAACGTCAATCGTGGCAGTTCAGTATCCTTAATTGTTTGTCTGGCAGTATACATACATATCATCGTGGAAGTTCAGTGAGCTACAAGTTTTTTTTTGAAATCTCTCTATCTCTCTTGAAAGGTAAGTTCTTTTTTTTTTCAACTGTGTTTTATTTTTTTCATGATATATATTTATTTTGCTTTGCGTCTGACACACACACATATTCAGAGGAGTCATAAAAATTGACACACACCTCCTACAACAGTGCACACACTGTTCGCGTCTAATATATATATGCACTTGTGGAAGGAAAAATGTCTAGCATTTTTTTTTTGATCTATTTTTTTTCTGTTTCAGTGCGCTTCACCCCCAAAAAATTTCGCGTATATAAATAACAGAGAAAATGGAACCGCAAGCAGGCCCCTCCGGTCTTTGTGAAAAAATGGCATGTCCCAACTGTGAGAAGTTGATTTCCAAATCGAACATCTCGAAGCATTTGAAAAAATGTCGTCTACCGGAACATGATGTTCCCCCGGCAAAGAAATCTCGCATTGATGCGCATGAAGGCGGTGCTCTGAATAAAAGTGCACGCATCATGACGTATAAATCTGGAAGTGACGAAAAATGTGACTCGAACACCTTCCTCGACAATGTGAAATCTCTGGTAGTTGATAAATTACGGGATTGCCTCATTAATGTTGCAGTTAAAATTCATCTCGTCTTGACCCTGCTGTATGAGAAAGTTGTCTCGTCCGAGACAAGCACTTTGAGCTTTTACGTAGGGTGCGAAGGCTTACATGAGGGCAATCACGACGATCTTGACGAAATTGTGACACGGCTTTTTGAGCATCTGGGAGAAAAACAAGAAGATTTTGAAGGACGTGGAAGTGGATGGAGTCTTTGCGGTCGCAGCCACATGTTACAGCTTCGAGTGTGCAACTTCAACCCCTTACGCAGCGCTCAAAAAAAAAAAAAAAAAGCAAAATGCAGTGTTAAACATAGAAAGCAATGATGCGAAGAGTTTCTTATGGTCTATCATCGCCGCATTACACCCAGTTAATAATAATAACACCCAACGCCTGTCCAATTACAGACGATACGAGAGGAAATACAAGAATGTCATGACAGGAATTTCCTATCCTGTGCCCCTGAATAAGATCAATCAATTTTTAAAAAACTATAGAGAGGAAAAAAGAGAAGATATCGATATTTCTGTGTTTGGGGTTGACGATTGCGACAACATTTGTGTGTTAAGACCTGCGAGAAGCCAGAATAATGTAATTCGACTCTTGCTTGTAGATGGCCGTTACAGTTTGATACGGAATTTTTCTCGCCTAGTCGGAAGACAGATCAGCAAGGATCACGATAAGATTGAAATTTGCGATCGGTGTTTGAGAATTTTTCGCGGGGGAAAGAAGATGAAAGAACAGCACAAGTGTTTTGGCTCCGTGAATGCAGAACCCGAAGATGTCATGCCGGAACCCGGAACCGAGATGAAATTTCAGAAACATCAGGCTCTTCTCCACCATCCCGCTGTCCTTTATGCCGACTTTGAAAGCTTCCAAGTTCCCATGACGTCTTGCAACCCTGATCCCTCTACCTCAAGCACAATACAAATTTTTCACCACGAACCTTGCAGTTTCTCCATTTACGGAGAAAAATTAAATGATGTCATCTTGTATTGCGGACCCGATGCGGCAAAAAATTTTGTTAAGAAGATAGCGGAATGCGCGAGAGAACTTGCACCCAGCCTGAAAGGCTCTTACGTTTCTCCACCTGCTCTGACAACGGAACAACAACGGAGACATGACACGGCGACAAGATGTGCGGAGTGTAACCAGGCTTTCACCCCCGAAAATCACAAGGTCGTACACCATGACCATCAGAATGGATTATTCCTGAACACCATCTGTAATTCCTGCAATCTTAAAATTAAGGAGTCGCATTTTGTTGCTGTGTTTCTGCATTACACGGAAAAATATGATACGCATCTGTTCATCAAAGAGTTGTACAATATCACGACTCGAATCAGCATCATCCCTAGAACGAGCGAGAAGTATATTGCAGTAAGAGTGTGGATCCCTCTCGAAGAAGGAGGAAGTGTGGAAGTTAGAATCCTGGACTCTTACAATTTCCTGTCCTCCAGCCTCGCCACCCTTGCATCTCAACTTGGCGACGAAGATCTTGTGGCCACCAAGCAAATGTTTTCGGGAGATGAGAATTTGAATCTGTTGCGTCCCAAGGGCGTCTACCCCTACGAGTACGTCAATGATTTCGACAAATTTGACGAGACAGAACTTCCACCCCGGGAGGCATTTTATTCTCATCTCACGGAGGACGTCTGTTCCGAAGAGGACTACGAACACGCTCGTAGTGTATGGACGGCCTTCAATTGCCAAACTTTTCGCGACTATCACGATCTCTATCTTAAATTAGACGTGACACTTCTCATGGACATTTTCGAATCGTTTGGCAAGAGATGCATCTCGATCTACAAGTTGGATCCTGCGTATTTCTTCACGACGCCGGAATTGACTTGGGAATCTATGATGAAATACACCAACGTGGAACTGGGGCTCATCGCAGAGAAAGAACAGTATGCCTTCATGGAGAGTGCGATACGCGGTGGCATCGTCCAATGTCCCCGACGCCATGCTCTGAGAATCCTCATACGCCTGGTTACGATGCATCGAAGCCCAACACCTACATCGTCTACTGGGATGTCAACAACTTGTATGGTCATTCCATGTCTCAGTGTCTTCCCATCAGGGACTACGTGTGGATAACCGAAGAGGAACTTTCCTGCGAGGATTTTCTCAACTGGAGCGAAAATAACGAATGGGGCTGTTTCTTGGAAGTGGATCTCGATTATCCCGAAACGCTTCACGAGAAACATCACGGATTGGCCCTGGCCCCCACCAAAGAGAAGCCACCTGGAGGAGGATCGGAGCCAAAACTGATACTAAGCATGGAGAACAAGCGGAATTACGTTCTGCACTACCGGCTCCTCCAATTTTACGTGAGTCACGGCTTGCAGCTGAAGAAAGTACATAGAGGATTGAAGTTCCGACAGAGCAAGTGGCTGCAACCGTACATAGCCGAGAACACGCAACGCAGAGCGCAATCAACATCGCCTGCAGACAAGGATCTGTACAAAGTATTCAACAACGCCATCTACGGCAAGACGATGGAGAACGTGCGCAATTACATCGACGCAACGTTGGTCACGGACGAAAAGAAATTCGAGAAGATCGTCGCGTCCCCCTACTTCAAGAACTTCACCATTTTCGACGAGAATCTGATATTCGTCGAGAAGAACAAGAAGCAAGTGATGCTCAACAAGCCGATTGCCATAGGTGCCACCGTCCTTGAACTCTCTAAATTGCACATGTACCAATCCTACTACGATCAGTTTCAACCCTTTTATGGAGATAACATTGAAATATGTTACATTGACACGGATAGCTTCGTTTTTCTAATCCAAACACCAAGCCTCGAACATGATCTGAATCCGATGAAGCATCTTTTTGATTTTAGTAATTTACCATCAGGCCATCACTTGCATTCGACAGAAAATAAAATGACCATAGGAAAGTTAAAGACGAAGCGGCTGGTAATTACATCAGCGAATTTGCGGGGCTTCGTGCCAAAATGTACTGCGTCAAGATTGCAGAAGAAAAAGAGATCAAGAAAGCGAAGGGTGTAGGAAAAACAAGTACCAGTAAATTCAGCATGCAAGATTATAAAGAATGCCTATTTCAAGGTAAAAGAAAACTCACCACCGATCATCGCATTGCGAATAAATTACACGAACTATACACGACGCGCGTAACCAAGGTAGCATTGGATGCCAGAGACAACAAGTTACGTGTTCTCGATTGTCAAATCCACACGAGAGAGTGGGGCCACTGCAATGGAAGCGACCAATGTGACGTGTGCCCCACTATAACCGCATAGCCATGAAGTTCGCTGTCTTTTGCCATTCTCCAAAAACATACGAAGGAAAAGAGGAAGCCCTCAGGCGATGAAAAGTTGGAAGTCGTTATTATGTCGTTACGCTCGCTCTAAACGAGGCTCATTAAATTTCAACTCTTACTTTTTTTCTTCTTCATCGTGATTTAATGACATAATTACATGTTCGAGTCTTTTGAATTGCATCGCCGCAGAGAAAACCTTCTCTTTTCTTTATTCGATCTACAAGGGGCACACCATAGAAATTTTATTTAAAATAACTACCAAAGGACAATGAATCTCTTTGGTTTCCGAAAGCAAACCAACATGGAAACTGTACACCGCACGACAGATCTACCTTCCATGTTATCCAAACTCAACGGCCTACTGATTATTCACCTTAACAGCATTTGGACGAAATTGGACGAGGACGTTGGCAAGATTTTTTATGTCTTCAATAACAATTTACATTTTTACGAAATTCCGATCGAAGGGAAACTTCGGATCACCGTGAATCCGGAGAACGAAGGGCGAAAAATCAAAATTTCTAGCGGCAAGAACATTTTTCGAATGAAGCACGACAAGGTGCTTTCTAACATGGCGTACGATGTTTCTGCAGGAGATTGTTTATACGTGGAACTCCTCGGAGATTATGACAAACTCATTCCTCTCTTCGTAGAATTACGAATCGTCTATCCTATTATAAATAACCGTTAACAAAATGCCTAACGACATTTTCGGCCACACCAAGCGTGTAGACCACGCAGAAGAAATTCTCATGCTCGACGCTCGAGTTAAAAAGTTGAGGAGCGATTTAATCGCTTTGCAGGAGACCTTAAACAAAAGTTTAGAGTCGGAGATCGCTACGCTCCAAACGCAATGTCTCGACCCCATTCTGAAAATCGATTCCGAACTGAAAACGCTCTTAAAAAATTATGTTGACGTACCTTCTTACGACAACGTTCAAAATATACAGTTGAGCGTGGATTCGCTTGAAAATGATTTGACCAAATTACAGCAATTTCAATCGAAAGAAGATTTGGAAAAATTGAAACTCGAAATCGAAGAACGAACTTCCGCAATTGAAAAGAATTTCTCTGAACTTCAAACCGTCGTGAATGATATCGACGTAGAACGCTTGCATGTCGTCGTTTCCAAATTACAAGAAGAATTCACCAGCACGTTGGAAGAAATTAAATCCAAGTTACAGACTTTGGAAGATACCATGACGAACCTACCATCGTCAGACGAACTGCAGGTCATCGGTAAAAGCGTTGCGAACATAAAAATTCAATTGGAGGCTTATCAAGATTTCGAACACATTCAAACCACCATCGCCACGCTTCAGGCGTCTTTGGAGTTGATCAACGAAGAAATTAAAAATATTCACGTTCAAGCAAGTGCGTTGACGAGTATTCAAGACACGTTAAGCACGGTTTAGAAGAAGATCGAATATGTAGAAAATTTGAACGTCGAATCGAACCTTGCTCATTTTCATCACGTACTGGACAACATACAGGGTGACTTGGAATCGTTACGGACGAGCGTGCCTTCGAAGGAAGATTTGGAAAAATTGAAAACGGCGGCGACGGCATTATCCGATTCGAGCGACATCAAAAGTTCATTGAGCGATCTCGAAAGTACGGTGGCCAATCTCCCCACCTCCAAAGAATTACACGCTTTGAAAAGGAACATATCTCGAATGCTGAAACGACTAGAAACGGAAACGGCAAACGTGGAACAGATTCGAGATGAAATTACTTCGCTGGTGTCGACCTTGCCCACTTCGCAGAGCGTCGCGGATCTTCACACGCAGTTTACAGAGATGCGAAGCATCGTGAACGATCTTACCGAGAAAAATTCGAAATTGAATCAAGTTGAGAACCTTCAGAACATTGTTGTCAACATCAGAGATCAAGTTGGAGTGCTGGAATCCACGCAGGAATCGACGCTGGCCTCTTTCGGTGCCAAGTTGCAAGAACTCAACGAAAACTACAAGCAGTTGAACGTGGAAGTGAAAATCAAACCGTCATTTTCTGCCGTAACGGATACCATAGTCGAGCATTTGTTGCCCATTGAAAATAAACTTGGACACTTTCACAGTAATCTGCTCAACGTCGATACTAAAATCGCCAAATTGTTCACCTTGCAAGCCATCGAAATCAACAGCGTACCCAATCAACAGAGAATCTCCACGTTCGTCGAAGGTAACAAACTGTACATGTTACATCCTTATCATCCGTATTACAAGTTTCTCCTCGATGGCACGATTCAGATAAACGAATTTTCGTACTGGTCTCACGGCAGAAAAGCTAGCGTTCCCACCATGACCTTGATATCGAATCGTGGTGTCCAGAAAGCAGGAAACATTCCTCTGGCACGTTGGAACGAAACGCACAACATAAATGAAATACACGAAGACGAAGATCTTACCGTTTTCGACGTGAGTGCCGGCGATAAGCTGATCATTCAAAACACGAGCGAGGTGCCACCTTCGTTGAATCCCATCACGCTCGTGCTTCTCTTCAAACGTAATCTCTAAAAAAAAATGTCTAGGCAAGCCATCGTCGAAGAATTGCATAAACCTGCACGCCGCAACTACGAACGTTTAGCGGTGGTAACCAAGGGCATTGACGACCTCTGGGAAAGTGACCTCGTGGAGATGAGTAGCGGCAAGTTAAAAAATGTACATAAATTGAACAAGGGCAACAAGTACCTCCTCACCGTCATAGACACATTTTCGAAATTCGCATGGGCTCTACCTTTGAAAGCCAAAACGGGATCGTGCGTCACGGAAGCATTCAAATTAATTTTTCGCGAAAGCGGCAGACGACCTCGGTTTCTGCACACGGACAAGGGGAAGGAATTCTACAATGCCACGTTCAGGCAGTTTATTCGGAAACACGACGTTCAACATTACTCGACCTTCAGTGACGTCAAAGCCAGCATCGTGGAAAGATTCAATCGCACTCTGAAATCGCGCATGTGGTCACGCTTTACGCTTCAGGGAAGCTACAAGTGAGTCACCATTCTTCCGGAACTCGTTAACGACTATAATCACACGTGGCACAGAACGATAGGCATGAAGCCAGCTGACGTTACGAAGTCCGACGAGCAGCGTTTAATTTCTACCGTTTACTGTCCAAAGTACACACCCACGACAAAGAAAGCTAAATACAAAATTGGAGACCAGGTGAGGATCAGTAAATTGAAGCGAACGTTCGACAAGGGTTTCACACGAAACTGGAGCACGGAACTTTTTACCGTGGATCGAGAGTAGTGTAATTGATGATACAACCAGCGCGAGAAAGTATGAACCCCCCTCTGGCAGATTTGCCTACACTTAAAACTTGCTCAACATGCCCATATGAGCTTTTTGCTCAAGTGTGGAACCCCGTCTAATCCAAGATTTTTGTAAAAATGCCCTCGGGAATTTCCTGAGAAAGTATGACCCCCCTCAGATTGATTTGCCTACACTTATAAAAGGCACTTCTGTGAGATTGTTGTCCATAAACCTGTCAAAAATATGCCCCTCTTGATATTTTTTTTGGCCACACCTAAAACTACGCCAAACGTATTAACACACACACACCCACACGCCCCCCCCCCCACACACACACACTGACCTTGATCTTGACCTTGACCATTTTTTTCGATTATTTTTTTCGATTATTTTTTCGATTATTTTTTTCGATTATTTTTTCGATTATTTTTTTCGATTATTTTTTCGATTATTTTTCGATTATTTTGACCTTGACCTTGACTTTGACCTTGAGATGACCTTTACCTTGACCACACCCACCCACATACACACCCACACCCACCCACACCCACCCACATACACACCCACACCCACCCACATACACACGCACACACACCCACATACACACCCACACACACCCACATACACACCCACACCCACCCATACACACACACATACACACACACACACACCCACACCCACCCACACATATTTACTTCCGGTCCACTTGTGGCCTATTTCTGGTTTATTTATATTGCATCATGTTTTGCAACAAATTATTACCCAATATTATGCATTAGACATGTGTTGTTTTCTGATTGGTTGGTTATGACATAATGTGATGATGTGTTATATTCTGATTGGCTTATTGTTTCAGATGCTTTCAATGCGGTCCGTGCTTAGGGTATATAAAGAGATTTTGCATTGCATATCAGCCAGTATTGAAAGAGTTGTTAAAGAGTGAGGGTGTGTTGTTGCAGTGCTGCTCATATTTTTTAAACACAAAAATATTGCAGATTTGTATAAATTGAATTACAAATCTATTTGATTTAATATATAGAATTTTTAACAACCTGTCATAGGTTTATTAAGTATAGAGTTTTGATTTGAACCCCAGGAAATTTTATATAAATACCAAAGCCAAAAATATTCACACACATACACACATACACACACACACAAAATATACAAAGCACACTGCTGAACCCAACTGATATTTTTTATTAAGCATAGAATTTTGATTTGAATCCCAAGAAATTGTATATAATAAACAACAACAAAAATGCCAAATCAAAAATATTGTAATCAATGCAAAAAGAATATATCCAGCCCCAATTGGGCTAAGCATCAAAGGAATTGTAATCCAGACAAATGCAGAACTCCCACAAAAATTTGCCCTAAATGCCATAGAAAATATAATCTGGAATATTTCACATATAAACATAAAGGTACTTGCTCTGCACAGTCATCAACATTGCCCCTACAACCATCTACATCTGGTCTGAAAAGGAAGCATGAAACACCTGTTAATGCTGGACCGGCAAAGCAGCCACGCTATGAACCGATCCATAGCAGTTTTAACGGCCAATTAAGGGATCACCGTTTTGTATCAGAGCCAAGATGTGGTATTAAGAATTTTTTGAACAGTATAAATCCAGATGTGCAGGCAATTCTAAATGCACAAAATGGCTCTTATAAGCTGTCTCTCAAATTGTTTACACAATATAAGAAGCCAAATGGCACAAAATTTACACAGCCCCACATAACAGAAACTGTACCGGTATATTCAAATGCAAATTCAGACAAAATAATAAGCAGTTTGATAGATCAATTGAATATTAAACACTCTGAATTTGCAGCAAAAGAGTCTGGATGGAGCCTATGCGGATCTTCACACAAGTTATATGTTAATATTTCTGAATTCAACCCATTACAAGGTTATAGGGGGTGTGGCGTTACCCCCACACCCCCTATACGCCTTCATGGCGTGGTGCTATGCACAGGGGAACACTTTATCTTTTACTTTACTTTTTTTTACCCATTACAAGGTTCCACTTATGTGCCATTACCTGCCAATATCAAAAACAAAACAGCCGTGGTTAATATAAAAAATAATGACCAGAAATGCTTTTTGTGGTGTATTTTAGCTGCTTTGTATCCAGTTTCAAGAGATCCTCAGAGAATAACTTATTATAAACAACATGAAAATGATTTTGATGAAGCAATGGAGGGTTTAGAATATCCAATGTCTGTTCAGAATATTGATAAATTTGAAAAAAAGGCCAGGCACATCAATGGCAAACAATTATCTATTAATGTATTTACTTGTTCTACTGGCCGTGACAATTGCTTGATAGATCCTCTCAGAATCAGTATACTTGATGATGAATCTGCTATTCCGATTGATCTGCTCTTAATTAAAGAGGATGGCACAAATCATTACACTCTGATACATAATCTTGAAGCTTTAGTCAGAACACAACTAGACAAAACTCATAGAATATTCAAGTTGTGCAGAAGATGTTTGTCTGTATTTGATGGTCAAAAAATGGTGAAAGGGGTTCGGGAAGAGAATGTAGAAATTGCTAAAAACAAGTTAATTGAGCATCTGAAATACTGTGGCAACCATAAACCTGTTCATATAGTGATGCCAATGCCAAGTGAAAATGCAAAATTCAAAAAGTTTGAAGCCCTGTTGGAACACCCAGCATATATAGTCTGTGATTTTGAATCAAACCTCAAACCTCTTGCATTCTGTAGCCCAAATCCTGATGAACCTTCAATTACACCATACCAGTTACATGAACCTTCCAGTTTTTATTATGTGGTTGTACAGGGTGGTGTGGTTAGTAAAGAATATTTATACATGGGAGCAGATGCCATCAAAGAATTTGCACATAGAATAGAAAATGAGTGCCATGACATAGCATCTAATATTTTATTAAAATCAAAACCCATGTTGCCTTTAACAGAGAAACAGATTGAAGATTTCAACAATGCAGAAAAATGCCCGGTATGTGATTCTGAATTTTCAGATGCAAATATCAAGGTTCATCACCATTCTCATACAGATGGTAAATTCTTAATGGCCCTGTGTAATAGCTGCAATATTCAGATCCAGAGACCAAAATTTGTTCCTATATTTTGCCATGGTGCATCCAATTATGATTTTCATCATTTGATCAGGTACGAGGGGTTTGACAAGCAGAATTTAAATATTTTAGCTGAAAATAATGAGAAATATATTGCCATTAGCAAAATAATTAAAGTTAATGGTGTTTCTATTCACTTAAGATTTCTTGATTCATACAGATTTCTGTCTGCTAGCCTGGCTACACTGGCCACTCAATTATCTGATGATCAATTCAAAATCACATGTGCTTTGTTTCCAAATCAGGACCTGAAATTAATTAGGCGGAAGGGTGTATATCCATATGATTATGTTACAGATTTTTCTAAATTTGATGAGTGTTCTCTGCCACCACAACAAGAGTTTTACAGCAAAATCAGAGGATCTGGAATCACTGATGAAGATTATCACCATGCCCAATTGATGTGGAACAATTTAAAATGCCAGACATTTGGTGATTATCACAAGGCTTATTTAAAACTTGATGTGACTCTCTTAGCTGATATACTGCAGGCATTCAGAAAATCTTCCATGGAAAATTATAAGCTGGATCCAATGTATTTTTACAGTGCTCCGGGCCTAGCATGGTCTGCAATGTTTCTAAACACTAAAATGCAATTGGATCTGATCCAGGATCAAGATATGTATCTGTTTATGGAACAATGTATAAGAGGAGGCATGGTGCAATGTTCTCAGAGATATGCCAGAGCAAATAACAAATATATTCCTGATTATGATCCAGCACTGCCATCAAATTATATACTGTATGTAGATGCAAACAGCCTCTATGGTTATGCTATGATGGATAAACTGCCATATGCAGGGCTTGAGTGGGTTGAAGATTTCAATATTGAAGATCTTAAAAATTTTGATGACAGTAACTATGGCCTGTTCTTAGAGGTTGATCTGACAATTCCTGATGATTTACACAACACATTTTCTGATCTGCCCCCAATTCCCGAGGTTAAGTGTTCACCTGGCTCTAAACAGAAGAAATTGATGATGACTCTAGAGCCGAAACAGGATTATGTCATATATTACAAAAACCTCCAGTTCCTGATGAAACATGGTGTTCAAGTAACCAAAATTGGCAAAGACTTAAGGTTCAGGCACTCAAGATGGTTGAAACCATATATTGATAAAAACACAGAGCTTCGAACATCTGCAATGAGCCAATTTGATAAGACCTTGTTTAAATTGATGGTCAATTCTGTGTATGGCAAAACAATTGAAAATGTCAGAAAACATATTGATGTTAAAATAATTACTGACCCCAGCCGGAGCAAAAAATTGATTGCAAAGCCCAACTTCAATTACAGAAGAATTTATGATGAGAATATGGCACTTTTCAACATGAAAAAAACAAAGATAAATTTTGATAAGCCTATTTATGTAGGGGCTGTGATATTGGAATTGGCCAAATTACACATGTTAAAATTGTTTTATAATGTGTTGAAGCCTTTTTATGGTGATTGTGTAAAATTGATGTACATGGATACAGATAGTTTTGTTCTTGATATTCAAACAGAAGATGTTTATAAAGATATGGCACAGCCTGCATTGCTTGAATATTTTGATACCAGTGAACATACAGAGATTAAACACCACAACAAAAAGGTGCCTGGCAAGTTAAAAGATGAGACACTTGGTGATGTTATTGTGGCATTTGCTGGGTTAAGAGCCAAGATGTACAGTTTTGAAACATGTAGTGGCGCTGTTGCCAAAAAGGCCAAGGGCATTGGCAGAGTAATTGTTGACAAAGAGCTTGAATTTGAGGATTACAAAAATTGTCTCAAATCATGTAGCACAATCAGAACATCAGAAAATAGAATTCAGAGTGTGGAACACCATTAACTTTAATTATTTTGCTAATGGCAATATATTTCTCATTATTTTCAGCTAAAATATTTAAATTCTGCTTGTCAAACCCCTCGTACCTGATCAAATGATGAAAATCATAATTGGATGCACCATGGCAAAATATAGGAACAAATTTTGGTCTCTGGATCTGAATATTGCAGCTATTACACAGGGCCATTAAGAATTTACCATCTGTATGAGAATGGTGATGAACCTTGATATTTGCATCTGAAAATTCAGAATCACATACCGGGCATTTTTCTGCATTGTTGAAATCTTCAATCTGTTTCTCTGTTAAAGGCAACATGGGTTTTGATTTTAATAAGATATTAGATGCTATGTCATGGCACTCATTTTCTATTCTAAGTGCAAATTCTTTGATGGCATCTGCTCCCATGTATAAATATTCTTTACTAACAACACCATCCTGTACAACCACATAATAAAAACTGGAAGGTTCATGTAGCTGGTATGGTGTAATTGAAGGTTCATGAGGATCTGGGCTACAGAATGCAAGAGGTTTGAGATTTGATTCAAAATCACAGACTATATATGCTGGGTGTTCCAACAAGGCTTCAAACTTTTTGAATTTGGCATTTTCACTTGGCATTGGCATCACCATATGAACAGGTTTATGATTGCCACAGTATTTCAGATGCTCAATTAACTTGTTTTTAGCAATTTCTGTATTCTCTTCCCGAACCCCTTTCACCATTTTTTGACCATCAAATACAGACAAACATCTTCTGCACAACTTGAATATTCTATGAGTTTTGTCTAGTTGTGTTCTGACTAAAGCTTCAAGATTATGTATCAGAGTGTAATGATTTGTGCCATCCTCTTTAATTAAGAGCAGATCAATCGGAATAGCAGATTCATCATCAAGTGTACTGATTCTGAGAGGATCTATCAAGCAATTGTCACGGCCAGTAGAACAAGTAAATACATTAATAGATAATTGTTTGCCATTGATGTGCCTGGCCTTTTTTTCAAATTTATCAATATTCTGAACAGACATTGGATATTCTAAACCCTCCATTGCTTCATCAAAATCATTTTCATGTTGTTTATAATAAGTTATTCTCTGAGGATCTCTTGAAACTGGATACAAAGCAGCTAAAATACACCACAAAAAGCATTTCTGGTCATTATTTTTTATATTAACCACGGCTGTTTTGTTTTTGATATTGGCAGGTAATGGCACATAAGTGGAACCTTGTAATGGGTAAAAAAAGTAAAGTAAAAGATAAAGTGTTCCCCTGTGCATAGCACCACGCCATGAAGGCGTATAGGGGGTGTGGGGGTAACGCCACACCCCCTATAACCTTGTAATGGGTTGAATTCAGAAATATTAACATATAACTTGTGTGAAGATCCGCATAGGCTCCATCCAGACTCTTTTGCTGCAAATTCAGAGTGTTTAATATTCAATTGATCTATCAAACTGCTTATTATTTTGTCTGAATTTGCATTTGAATATACCGGTACAGTTTCTGTTATGTGGGGCTGTGTAAATTTTGTGCCATTTGGCTTCTTATATTGTGTAAACAATTTGAGAGACAGCTTATAAGAGCCATTTTGTGCATTTAGAATTGCCTGCACATCTGGATTTATACTGTTCAAAAAATTCTTAATACCACATCTTGGCTCTGATACAAAACGGTGATCCCTTAATTGGCCGTTAAAACTGCTATGGATCGGTTCATAGCGTGGCTGCTTTGCCGGTCCAGCATTAACAGGTGTTTCATGCTTCCTTTTCAGACCAGATGTAGATGGTTGTGGGGGCAATGTTGATGACTGTGCAGAGCAAGTACCTTTATGTTTATATGTGAAATATTCCAGATTATATTTTCTATGGCATTTAGGGCAAATTTTTGTGGGAGTTCTGCATTTGTCTGGATTACAATTCCTTTGATGCTTAGCCCAATTGGGGCTGGATATATTCTTTTTGCATTGATTACAATATTTTTGATTTGGCATTTTTGTTGTTGTTTATTATATACAATTTCTTGGGATTCAAATCAAAATTCTATGCTTAATAAAAAATATCAGTTGGGTTCAGCAGTGTGCTTTGTATATTTTGTGTGTGTGTGTATGTGTGTATGTGTGTGAATATTTTTGGCTTTGGTATTTATATAAAATTTCCTGGGGTTCAAATCAAAACTCTATACTTAATAAACCTATGACAGGTTGTTAAAAATTCTATATATTAAATCAAATAGATTTGTAATTCAATTTATACAAATCTGCAATATTTTTGTGTTTAAAAAATATGAGCAGCACTGCAACAACACACCCTCACTCTTTAACAACTCTTTCAATACTGGCTGATATGCAATGCAAAATCTCTTTATATACCCTAAGCACGGACCGCATTGAAAGCATCTGAAACAATAAGCCAATCAGAATATAACACATCATCACATTATGTCATAACCAACCAATCAGAAAACAACACATGTCTAATGCATAATATTGGGTAATAATTTGTTGCAAAACATGATGCAATATAAATAAACCAGAAATAGGCCACAAGTGGACCGGAAGTAAATATGTGTGGGTGGGTGTGAGTGTGTGTGTGTGTGTATGTGTGTGTGTATGGGTGGGTGTGGGTGTGTATGTGGGTGTGTGTGGGTGTGTATGTGGGTGTGTGTGCGTGTGTATGTGGGTGGGTGTGGGTGTGTATGTGGGTGGGTGTGGCTGGGTGTGGGTGTGTATGTGGGTGGGTGTGGTCAAGGTCAAGGTCATCTCAAGGTCAAAGTCAAGGTCAAGGTCAAAATAATCGAAAAAATAATCGAAAAAATAATCGAAAAATAATCGAAAAAATAATCGAAAAAAATAATCGAAAAAATAATCGAAAAAATGGTCAAGGTCAAGATCAAGGTCAGTGTGTGTGTGTGGGGGGGGTGTGTGTGTTAATACGTTTGGCGTAGTTTTAGGTGTGGCCAAAAAAAATATCAAGAGGGGCATATTTTTGACAGGTTTATGGACAACAATCTCACAGAAGTGCCTTTTATAAGTGTAGGCAAATCAATCTGAGGGGGGTCATACTTTCTCAGGAAATTCCCGAGGGCATTTTTACAAAAATCTTGGATTAGACGGGGTTTCACACTTGAGCAAAAAGCTCATATGGGCATGTTGAGCAAGTTTTAAGTGTAGGCAAATCTGCCAGAGGGGGGTTCATACTTTTTCGCGCTGGTTGTATCATCAATTACAGTACTATCGAGTTTTACCCGGGAACCGTCACACGTATATAATAAAGGACAGTGGCGGTGAAATTTTATTGGGGCGCTTCTACGAGGAGGAACTCTCTAAAACTAAATACCCCGACACGTACCTTATCGAAAAAGTTTTGCGTAAGAGAGGTGACAAACTTTTGGTGAAATGGCTGGGACTTCCGGGAACGAGTTGGATCGATTCAAACGAGGTGATTCTATGAGTACGTGGAATGTTGTGAAACGTTTACCTGATTCGGAAAGTCAAACGAAAAAAAGGAACGGCGAATTGCTCCCCGACAGCATACGGTGTCTGATCATAGGACCTTCGGGGTGCGGAAAGACGACACGGCTCATTGATAATTTTATCCTCGCACCCAATTGGTTAGACTGGGAAAACAGACAGACATCTCTACGTATTTTCGAAAAGTCTCGAACAACCGAAATACCAGCAACTTATGAAACTGTACGAGGGACTGGGCATTGCAACGTTCGCATCTGAAATCATTCCACTGGACGATTGTCTCGAGAATTCCGTTGTGGAGTTCGACGACATGATCCTGGAAAATCAAAACGAGATTCGTAATTTTTTCACTCGAGGTCGTCACAAAGGATTAGATTGTTTCTACCTGGCACAAATTTTTCCAAGGTTCCGAAACAACTGCTACGCGATAATGCTAATTTTATTTGCTTGTTTCGACAAGACCACACCAATTTAAAACACGCACATGATGATTACGTAGGGGCTGAAATGAATTACAATCTATTTTCTAAATTCTGCTCCCACTGTTGGAACCAAGGTGATTTCGGATTCGTGACCATTGACATGACTCGAAAAGCAAACCATGGAAAGTATAGGTAAAATAAACGTTTATCTAGACGTCTCAGAGGCTAACAAGAGGAAAATTTGAGATTTGCAACGAGAAGAAAATCCAAAAAAAAAAAAAATCAAAGGTCGTGAGAATCTAAAAAATAAAATTTGAATTTTTTTTTCAAACGTCCGACAAGCATATATAAAATAACCATCACAACAAAAAGTGAGTGTTAGAAAAGTGGATAGTCTCAAGCGGGTGGCGGCAAGAAAACTACGAGAACCGAACGTATAGGCTGAGAATTCGACGTTTCAGAAACGTTCCAACGTATATAGAAAAATGTCAAAACGTCAATTTCAAGAAGACGAAAATCTCAAGTTGCGGGAATATCTAGTGAAACGCTTCAAAGGTTGGAAATCCGAGAATCGCGGATTCTACGAAGAGAAGAAACGTCAAGATCAACCTGTGATCGATGCCATCAGCGGTCTAGGTAAAGAAATTAAAAGTGTCACGGAACAAAATAAAAATTTGATCAACGAACTCGTACCACTTGCAGCTAAAAGTTACACTGTACCCACGCCCATTTCAAGCATTCCTTCGACGCCGTTCGAACTGAAGGACGTACCGGCACGACGTCAAGCCATAAGCAGTACCTCTTCGTCTTCGGATAAGATCGAGTTGGGACCTTTGGCACGAGACTACCTGAGCACGGGGAAATTCGACAAGGATGAAGTGTTCGGATTGTATCCGAGCATGGAAACCAACGAGGGTGTGGTGTGGAAGATTGGGAAATCGAAAGTCACCTTCGAAGGCAACGACATTAAAGTTAATTTAGGCGAGAAGAACAGTTGTACCAGGTATCCGGGTACGGTAGGACTGTGGGAACTCGTTGCCAAAAAGCAGCCGAAAGATTACACCGACGAAGATTACCAGAGTTACAGGGAAATTCTAATCATGACGGATGCCATGTACCAGAACAACGATGCATCGCAGAATAGGGTGAAATCGAGCAGCGGTGAGAAGTACAGGAATCTCATCAAACCGATTTGGAACGAGGTGAAAAGTGGAAGCGGCATCAAACGCTACAACACGTTACCCAAAGAATTCGTTTGGGTGGACGACGTGAGGAAGCTCGTGGACCGATTGTTAGTGATAGCCGGCGAAGAGAATGCAGGCAATCGTAATTTCTACAACGAGAAGGTTGGCATCGTGGACATGATCAGCACGAAACTTTCCAACTTCATCGTGAACGACGACAAGGGCATAGGTTACCTGATCAAAATTATCAACACGCTGCCTCCGAGATTTTGAAACGTGGCCGAAGGAAAGGGACTCGTGAACGACATCATCAACAAGTTACCTTTCGAGATGCATTTACCTGGCTACCAGTACTGCGGACCGGGTACCAAACTCGAGAAAAGATTGGAGAGAGGAGACAAGGATGTGAATCCGTTGGACGCGGCATGCAAAGATCACGACATCGCTTACAACAACACTCGCACCGATCTGGATGCACGTCACGAAGCAGACAAGAAATTGGAACATGCCGCTTTCGAAAGATTCGTCAGCAGAGACGCCTCGCTGGGTGAAAGAGTTGCAGCATTGGGCACCACCATCGCCATGAACACGAAACAAAAATTTGGATGGGGTATATAAATAAATAACATACAGTAAAAAAAATAATAACAACATGTCTTGTATAACCGACTTACCGCCCGAACTGCTATGTAAAATATTCAAACACGCAGTAAACGGAGATGTAGGGAAACTTTTAATCATAGCAAGAACAACGCCGGAATTTCGTATCCCTTGTGAAATGCTTGTCAAGGATTATCTTCGGGAGATCAGTGGCATGAGGTGCGGTGATCTCGACACTCTTCTTTCGGCCGCAGGGGAAAAATTAAACGAGAGGATGGATGAACTGCACGAGGCGAGGCAGGGGAGAAAACGATACACGGATGATTGGCGCAAGTCTAAACAGGAGACCGAAGATATAATCACGCACATCATCGCGTTTTACGAAGCACGAACTTTCTTCCTCTGTGAAAAAAATAATAATATATACGTGTCAAAACTTGATATATAAATAACACACATCGTGAAAAAAAAATATCTTCGGTATATAAATAACACACATTGTGAAAAAAAATATTTCTATAACACCCTAAATTTCTCTTCGATATGACTGACCTGCAAGCATTAAAACAAATGCTAAATTCATCAGTCGAATATGTAAAAATTCAGGAACTGGAAGTGGACAAACCTTACACGATAACTTCCGGTTCAATTGTTTCTACCCAGTATGGTCCCAAGGTGCGTCTGTTGCTCAACGGACAATACAGTCTATTTTTACCAGATCGATACGCTATCATGTTATCCGACGAGAAGCTATCTATTTTAATCGAGAACAAAACTCAAATCGTGTACAAGGGGACAAAGGAACTTCTTGGTAAGAAAACGAAGCACGTAATAGAATTTGTGTAACGGCTGCGCGAAGTATATAAAATAACATACCTTGAAAAAAAATTACACGAAACAAAAAAAAATCTCAGAACATTTATATATAAATAACATACCGTGAAAACAACATGAAGCCCAAGGGTGTCGTGTACCAGATACCATATTCGAATCTGAAAACGCTGGGTGCCCTCGATGGGTTACTCACCAAGAAACAACGCGAGAAGAAACGTTCTTGCTTGTCCAAAGGACACGGAATGAAATTGCTGCTCAGTACTCCACAATTGAGACGGTTGCAGCGTTCGCGGAAACAGCAAAAGATCGGAGGTTTCATATTCAGCATCCCGGCCATCCTGGCAGCATTGGGGGCCGTTGGAAGTTTGGCTGGGGGTAGCGCCGCCATCGCGAAAACCGTCATCGACTCGAAGAAGAACAAGGCGGAATTGGAAGAACAGAAATGTCACAACCTGGCCATGGAGAAGAAAGGGAAGGGCGTCATGAGGAAGTTTAAAAGAAAGAAACAGCACTCACCAACCGAGACATTGAATCTCTGATCAAACCATTACAAATCAAACACTTCAGAGGCGTTTTCATGTCCGACTCGTTACCTTCAACCGTTAAAAATAGAGAATGCGGAGTAGTGAACTTGGACAGTCAAGAAAATCCAGGCACGCATTGGATATGTTACCACAAAAATGACAATAAAGCATTCGTTTTCGATTCTTTCGGATGTGTTCCACCTACAAATTTAGTTCATTATCTGAAAACGAACAAACCTATATACTACAACGACGAACGCATTCAAAATTTCGGAGACGTGAACTGCGGTCATCTCTGCCTCTCCATGCTCGCATTTCTCTCTAAAATAAATAAGCCGCAGGTGGAAGATTTCCAGAAAGCATTGTGGAACCTGAAACAGCATCACGATGGGCGTGTTCCATCTCACGAGCGAATCTTCGATCTTGAAACTCACGCTGCACGACGACATCGTCTATCCTAAATCCATAGCTCTGCGTGCATTCTACAGCATGTACCTCATACCTAACGTCACGCAGCACAACAACAAAATTAGCGTCGGAAGCGAACATATCGTCGTCACGCCAGGTCAATACAATCTTTCTACTTTGCAAGCTCAATTACCTAAAGGCACGTACCTTTCTCAAAATTCGGTCACGCACAGAGGGGAAATCGTATCCGCGACGGAGACCGTGGACCTGGGCACCATAGGAGAACTTTTAGGTTTCGAGAACGACACCAAACTCGAAGCTGGCATCAAACACGTAGCAGCCAATATTCCTAAATTCTTGGCCATCGAAACTTTGAACGTTCACTGCAACGTGGCGGAAGGCATGATCACGAAATCCTCGGACGGGTTGCTGGGAAGTCACAAGCAGACGGGAATCATAGCCACGTTCAAACCCAGTTCCGAATTCATGGAACCGATCATCTACACACCCTATTCGCCGATCTATTTTCCAGTATGTCGCAACCGCATAGACAACATAGAGTTGGTGGTGACGAACGAGAAAGGAGACGTGGTGGATTTCGCAGGTGCCACGACGACGGCCGTCCTGGAGATCAACGTATAATAAATAACACATAGTGAAAAAAAATGGAGCAAATCGAAAGTTACGAATTGCAATCTTTCCCTCCCAACCGTAGCACGTTCGCAAATTTGAACGAAGCGAACAGGGAGATCGAATATGACGTGGACGTAGGCGACGGGTTCGTTCATCCTCACAGAGCGGACCTTTACCTTCAATTCGACGTGGTGAAGAAAGAAAGCGGAGACGCGTTCCCCGCAGCAGCAAATTTGATACTCGTGGACAACTTCGTGCCTCACCTGTTCTCGCAGGTGGAGGTGAGGAAACACAACACCGTCATCGACAGAATCGATTATCCAGGCATCACGTCGACGGCAGTGGGAACATTGAAATTATCCAAAACGGACGCAGCATACTATCAGGCGGGAGGTTTCGAAGCGGGGACCAAAATATCGACGAGAAGTCACACGGTGCTCTTTCCCATGCGTCTGCTTCCGGGATTCTTCTCGGACTACAAGGAGATCATGTGGAAGGGAGGACTGAGAATCACATTTTGAAGAGCGGCCAACGACAACGACGCACTGATGCGATACAGCAACTTGAACGCGGACGGTATCACGCCGCTGCCCAACACTTTACCCGAAGCAGCCAAATGCGTCATCCGGAGCATGGAGTTGAGAATGCCGGTGGTGGAATACGAAACGAACTACGCCCTCAAGTACAAAGCGGAGATCTTGAAAAGTCCGCAGGTGCCGATTCACTTTCACGGTTACCAGTGCGTGCAGAAGATAGCGTCGGGAAGTCACCTGCAATTCGACGTCACGACTCAGTTCAACAACATACAGTTCGACATGCCAGATTTCGTCATTGTGCTCTTTCAGACCGGGAGGGACAAGAATCAGGAAAAAGATTCCAGCAAATTCGACGACTGCAAGATCAAAAACGTTTATCTCAAGAATGATAGGAACGAAGTGTTCCCGCGCGAAAATTACAACCTCGACATGACAAAAGATGATTACCTCAAACTTTACGAAGCTTACACGGCTTACAAGCGCGTGACCGAGGGAAACGTGGACATGTACTACACGCCCAGCGAATTCAAAGCCCACAGACCCATGACCGTCATCAACACGACGAAGCGGAAGCAGGTGGTGGTCAATGATCGCACCAACATCAAAGTCGTCTGCGAGTTCCACGACGCGCTGCCCGAGGATACCGTGTGCAGCGTCATCCTGATTGCAGAGAAGTCCTTCATCCATGACGTGAAGAACGAGAGGGTCACAGAGCAGTTTTAACAGGTTTAACATTTTTTTCTTGCACAATCAGTTACAATAAGAATTTGTACTAGCACGATGATAATACGAATTTCACTAGTTCAGATCAGTTACAATGTCAATTTCATCAGTTATCAGTTACAATGTTTTTTTTCATCAGTTTTTTTTCAGGTGCTGTCGAACATCAAAACACATACACATACACACTAGAGAAAAAAAGCATGCAACTTTATTTGTTTGTAACACATTCTCCATCTTCATCAAGAAAATATTATAATAAACATAATTTTTTATCTATCTCACAATAAACTCTATATCAAAAATACAACATCAAATAACACTAGAGTCGTTAGTACACGTTGCATGCAATTACAGAGGTCCTCTGTAGAGTTTCATGGAAGTTTGAGAAAAAAAAACACGTGAAACTCTATAGAGGTGTGGTTATCTAACCGCAGCCGTTAGAACCTTTTTTGGTTGGGCACCACGCACCCTGGCGGGGTTATAGGGGCCAGGAATTCTAAAAAAAAAAACAATTATTATTTTGTTTGTTTGCTTGCGTCACAATACGGAAATAATGAGAGGCGCGCGCATGTGTGTGTGGCAGAAATATCACATCGTTTCCCGAGAGTTTTACAAAGGTCACGATATATAAACATTGGCCCGGACTTAGAAAAAAATTACGATAAGGTGCATTCGTACTTCAAGGATGAGAAAGTGTTTTTTCTCGTACCGGCTTTTCTGCGCTGTGAAACATCGTCAGCGCAATAAATGAGGCGCGGAACGTGGAGAGAAAGTGAGTTTTTGAGGTTTTGGTGCGATTTTCTTAGAGATCAAAAAATCAGGGTTGGGGTCAAAGGCATATTTACTATCTACTAACAAAGGTTCCTTAACGTACAGAATATTCAAATTTCTCCTCTCTGAAAGATAATATGAAACATTAATGACTCGGTAATCGAAAAGATCATTCATTTCTCAAGGGGTTCTTATTTGTTTATTGAGTTTCAAACAATTGTTTTTGATCAATTAAATAATGACACAATTCTATCAATGCACACAATATTTAGCATAATGAACGACGTAACGTTTACAGTTGTGCAGGAGTCCCTCTTAATAGCAAATAAGGCCAGAGGTGGGCTTAAAATCCATGTTTGAGCGAAATACAAAAATTATATCTTACGTAGGTAAAATTTCAAAAGATTCTTATTCTTATTTCATTTACTCGATTTTTCTTACATATCAATGGTGTTGAATTCTCGTTAAACTATGTGCACAAATCTAGCATATTGGAAACTACACGGAAAATTATGAACCTCGATTTATGTAATTGAGACTAAAGTTGAAAGTTGGATCTGAAGCAGCGTGTAGTGTGCTTCCACAAGGGATCGAATTCACTCCCATTGTAAGGCAACAGCGTTATGTCGTCGGAGAGAAAAAATATACAAAAAGAACTCACGCCAAGTGTAATTTTATCACAACAGAGAAGCACCCATTTAAGAGGGGGTACACAGCGTGCGGAGGTAAAAGCCTTGATGCCAGTTCATTCGGGGAAAGAAAAACTACATTCCGTCTCACTATCTCGCAAACACGGTATTGATGCGTATGATTGCCTACAAACAGGAGCTTAGCTTAGAGTTGGTCCGGACTCTTCGAAAATCCATCCCTGTGAACATTTATTGTAATTTTAGCCGTAATTATATACATGCCATACATCTGATGTGGAAAGGGAACACATTACTCCATCTAAAGGAAAGTCAAATCAAAACAAAATCCACGTCATCTTCTTCACCTAAAAATTTCACTACGCACACATGCAAGTTGAATGCCCAAATATTGAATAGCATATGGGACACTGTTGGTCCAACATTGGAATAAACGGAAATACCTTACCCTGCAGTGTTAGTCTCAGTGGCGTATGTTGAGTCCAAGACAAGGCTCATCTCTCCATACATTAGTATCTGAATTTAAAAAGGGGAATGGACATTTCCACTCAATTTTTTTTACAACAATTTTAAAAACTACACCCTGGAAAAATGACCCCTGCAAGTTCTCGCGTTTCTCTGCGTCCAGTTTAAGGCAGAAACGAGATTTCCAAAGTTGCGAGGCTAGCGTTGCGCTGAAAACACGCCGCCACCATGTTACTACGTCACTCCTTAGGGAGAGCTCGTTTGTCGTCTGCTTCGAGCGTCTAGTTCCGGATGGGTAACCCACGGTGAGCGAACACGTGCAGCAGTTTTACAAATCTGTACCGATTTAAATAATGGAAGAAGGGGCGATAGGAGAAAGGAAAGCTATGCTTTGTAATGATCATTCTTCTTTGAAATATCCGTGCTGCTCACGTGCAAGGTAAATGGAAGGGTTCAGTTGCGTGTGTGTTCTCAGGCCATGCGAAAAATATTGCTTATAAAATTGGTTGCTGACCAGACACTCAAAAATATTTTTTAAACTTATATTTATCGATATTTACCGTAACCTATGTAGTGCAAAATAGGAATTTTCACATTCTTCACTTTATTTATAAAGCCTATTTAACTTACTTTTCCATAAAGCAATTTCAGTTTGTGTTCCATTTCTGTTGCGCAAATTATGATCAAATATTTTTGTGCAGATAAGAGAAAATACACTGAGAAGATTACATTAGTTGCACAGTACATATCTATACTTAGTTTATGTATAATTATTACAAGGAAATAATGTGTATAACCATGGGCGTATTTAAGGGGGATTCAACGGGCCCAACCCCCCTCTTTTTTGGTTCACTAAAATTACCAGTTACCTTGTTCTATCCGCTTGTTCATAAAAAATTCCTTGGGACTTATTTCATTCTCTTAAATTAGAGACGTATAGGACGGGATACGGATGGGAAGGAAATTTCGTAATTCCACACACCAGATGGGACTGCAGACCAATATCTGCAATTTCCTGATAGTTTCGGAATTTCTGCGATAAGAAACTGAATTGAGACTGTCAAATCAGTTATTGTTCCCCCTCGAATCATATTAAAGAAATTTGGTTCTTAAAAACGTAGTGACACAAGATGAACAGAAAAGTATTAATACTAAGTAGCGTGACTACAAACACACAACTTTGTCGGGTCCAACATCCCTCCCCCCATTCTCCCCAACAAGCTTCCGGCCAGCAGTGTCCTGGATTTTCACTTACGAAATAAAGCAACCCTAATCATACCAAAAGTTGATCCATCCCTCCCCCCCCCGTGAACTATATATACGCACATGTGTATAACAATATCCCATACTGAAATAGTACGATATAATTATTTTGAATTTTGTACTGCGAAAAAAGCCGCCTCATCTCGTTACCCCGAACGCATTAATTGGTTGGTTCACAACTTCACCACTAAGGATTCTATCGAGACGAGACATGGCAGCCTTGGTCTCGTTCTCGTTGAGAGTTGTAAATGTCTGTCTCGTGTTTATTTGTAAATGTCTCATTGACAGTCTCGTCTTAATTTATGAACATCCGTCTCGGTTTGGGAGGGCAATTCTCGTTCTCGTCTCAGGTCTAGAAAAATATAGAATTAACAACGTATGCAAAGGCTTATCATTTTAAATACAAAAAAAATCTTAATATTTTTTTATTATTTTTTTTGACTCCTCGTTTCGACGGTACAGCCCTCCAAAACTAAATATTATCCTGCTTATATATGCAAACCAAACTGCAGATTCAGAATTACCAGGAATGAACTGGCGTTGTAATTATTATACACAAAATTCATGATTTATCTGAGGAAGTCGCATGTTCCAAGTTTGACTCTCGACCTGGGCATGACTGTTTCCTTGTGAGTGACATTACATTGAACTGGAAATTGTTACATGGGAGGGTGTTTGCTCGAGACTTTGGGGACAGCTAGGGGGATGCTTCTATTGTTAATGTTAGTGTTGCTCAAGAGACGAGACATTTTCCGTCTCGTCTCATAAAAGGATTTTTTAGATTTGATGTTTTAAATCCACTTTATGCACAGTAAGGCTAATCGGGACTGGACCTACAGTTTAAAGTGGGATCCGAACCACTTGTGCCACCACCGGG
Organism: Lepisma saccharinum; assembly: GCF_977018435.1. Taxonomy (NCBI): domain Eukaryota; kingdom Metazoa; phylum Arthropoda; class Insecta; order Zygentoma; family Lepismatidae; genus Lepisma; species Lepisma saccharinum. The sequence continues at coordinate 106,598,302 of NC_139232.1, forward strand.
TATCGAACAGGTATAACCGATTATTGTAAGACTCTTCAAATGAGGAGAAAGAACACTTCACACCCCTCTTAAGTAATAGACTGTTCTGGACTTTTGGCGCACAAAGAATGAAGTCGGCGGTTATGACGTCGCGTCTTTGCGGTTCGTGTTCGGGCGCTCGTTGCTGGCAAAACTTGAAAAATTTGCAGTGACACGAGCAGTTGACATTACGTATTTATATTTCGTTACGTTGAAACGCGGAATTGAATAGTGAGTTCGATCCCAAAAAGGAACTTGAACTGTGAACTTGCAGCCTAGAAGAAGGAAAGAGTTGCAGCGTAACCGGATCGGATCGTCGAGAGGTGGTTTCTACAGACTGAAGCGGAATGATCAGGAAGTGAATTTAAGAAATTAGGAAGATACGTCAACAGTGGTTTTGTTAGTGATAAGTGAAGCTTGTTTAAGTGTCGAGAGCTCTCGAGAATACGGTTAATGGATTATTAGCGTCGATCAGTATAAGGTAACAAGTACAGCGCTGAACTACAAAAAAGCTAGATAAAACCGTTAAACTCTTCCATAGATCTCTACAATAAACTACCACAAGATGTGAGGAAAGAACCAAAATTGATGATATTCAAGCACAAGATAAAATCAATGCTTCTGAAGCATGTTTTTTATTCTATAGCTGAATACATGGAAGCGACTTTTACATTAGACAAATGTACATAATGTAGTATAATCACATATTATTCTTGTAAAATTAAATGTCAAATGAAAGTGGATAATTAGTATCAAATAGAAGTAGGCTGCAATGTTCTATATCTTCTCATGTTATATTTTTTTGTGATTTTGATATAATACCAGAGTAAGACCCATTTTTTTTTACAATTTTTGGCTATATATTTTGTATTTGTAAAATCTATTAATGTAATATTGTATTGTAATGTAAGTATTGACATGTCCTATATTACCATGTACTGTAATTTGTACACACCGGTAGTCCTTGGACGCAAATAAACTAAACTAAACTAATGTGTTACATTTTTTTATTTTGTGTTCATTTTATGCAAGGTTTATACATTGAAACTTCATCGAGACAATCAGGGCATTCTCTGTATATCCATGTATCCGGAGTAAACCGAAAGAGACTTAATAAGGGCCTCCTTGCGATTGTTTAAGTAAAAATAGAATCTGAGTAATAAAAATATGTGAAAGGTAATCTTCATCTTTGCTTCACTCATTTAATCAGGTTTTGTAAAAAACTGAAAAATCCTGCTTGTATCTTGAACGAAAGCAGACAAACGCATGTCAAAACCAAAATACTCTTTTAATGTTATACCGGGACCCCTTGATTACAAGGCGACGACGCTACCACTGCACCATCGGGGAGGCCTCTCATAAAGGAGATGGGACAAGTGAATGTTTTCGAAATGAGATGGGACAGAAGAAAAAGTTCGTCTCTTATCATGGCAGATTGGGTGATACTTAGATTGTGCAGTTGGTGGTAGTGTGTGTGTGGGGGGGGGGGTGTACAGTCAGGGAAAGAATTACCTGGCCCACGGGACCTAGAATTTCGTAACGTCTTAAAGCCTGTTGTTTATGCAACCCAAATAACAAAATATTCGCTTAAGTTTGTCTGGTGGATCTGAGTTCCCGGGAAGGATTGAGCATTGATAGCATGAGTCACATGACTCATGCCCCAGCCACAACAAACAGCTCGGTCCTACGAGGCCTCCAGAAGAAAATTTCAGGAACTGGTTTCTTAACATGAGCTACTCGTAAGTAAATATTCTTTCCTGTATTATTAGAGGTATTATCAATTAGGTTCACTGAAATGATGGTTCTCATCACAGACCACATGCCACACGCTAATTGTTTAAGTCTAGTTTATACACTGGACCTACAGATTAAAGTGGGAACCGAACCAAATGTCCCTCTCTCTGGTATTCAATTCGGAAGCCTTTGATTACATGTCGAAGACGTTACCACTACACCATCCGAGAGGCAATGGAACGCCTTGAGAAAGAGACGAGTGAATCCATATTTGGCGTAAATTTTAAAAATAAGACAATATTTTGTGGTCACAGGTTCGAACTGTGGAAGAGGCATAGATTTCTTTGTGCCATCGTCCATTTCACGAGTTTATAATACTTCCTCACCGACACGATTAACACGAGTGGTAGAAGAAAAGCGAAGTAAAAGAACTGAAACAGAAATAAAAGGAAAAAGCAAAACAAATTTTATAGATAATATTCTGTAGTCACTTCAGTCGTATTCACGGAATGCCGTGGTCTCTAACTTGTCTTTTCCCTTTCCTTTGTGCTCTCAATTCCCTCTGTCACGATTGGCCTAAAACTAATTAATGCGACGTTAATTAAACAATCCAAACAACGAAACAATTCACAATCAACTGCACAAAACAACATTCCAATTGTTTTCGAATCGGAAAACAATTGAGATGCTGTAAAATGAAGCAAAATGCAGTAATAAAGTGGGATTTTGGTACGGTATAGAATTAAATCGGTGAATATGTTCGATTTGATTGGATGTTTGTTATTTAGTGTCGCTTTTCTTTCACTTTTGGCAAATAGTGACGATAAAGATGAGTAATGAGTGATGATATGATGACATTGATTAAGGGACACTCACCAAGAACACCCATGGCCAAGCCGAGATTCGAATCAGGGACCCATGCTGTTATGTAGTTCTAAATTATGGAACCTTCTCCACTCACCTGTCTCCTCATCCCTTTTAGGTCCAAAGATTTTCCTAAGGATCTTATTTTCAAATACTCTCAATTTATGTTCCTCTTTCAATGTAAGGGACCAAGTTTCACATCCATATAATATTACAGGCAAAATGACTGTTTTGTATATTTTAACTTTTAGTTTCTTAGATATTAAACGAGAAGACAAAAGTTTATGAAGAGAGAAGTAACATGCATTTCCTGAATTAAGCCTACTTTTTATTTCCTCTTTAATATAATTTTCATTTGTTAATATTTCTCCTAAGTATTTGAATTTGGAAACTGGTTCAAACGAGTTGTTATCAATAATTAGATTTTGATTATTACCTATATATATATATGGAAGGTTGAAATTTTGTACCCCCCCCCCCCCCAAATACTCCTGTCCCTGTAATAAGAGTCCCGTAAAAATTTTAGTTATGACTTGTCTATCCAATGGAACCTAGTAGAATACACGTAGGAGAGTCAGAAAAACTTGGGTAGACATCACCATATTCTGGACCGGGTGTTTTAGACGCCATTTTCCAAAATGGCCGACAGCGACAATATTTTGCTTTTATTTCCGCTCCTGAAACGGTTAAAATCATAATTTTGGTGTCTAAATATATGTTTTGAAGGGTGAGGAATCGAATAAAATGGTTCCTGAAGTTATCTGATTGTTATTTCTTTCAGAAAATCTGTTTTTCTGCATCTATAAAGCATAATATGAACAAAACTGACTACAATTATTTGAAAAGTTACATATACACAACATAAAGGATTTGAAGAAAAATATGATAAAATAAAGCACACATTAAAATAAATATATGCCAATAAAGCACACATAATAATTATGAAAACTCTGAACTTAAATGTTTTTTGAACAAGTTATTGCAACAAACTGAATAATAATATGATAATTTGTTATTTTTCTCCCACAATTATCTTTTACATTCTTGGCCGCATTTGCAATACTCAGTGCATGGTAAATATTTCATATGACATTTACATTCACTAGTAGCATATGCTTTACAAGTACACTGTATTAGTAGCTCAGAAGGCATTACATGAAGGCACGCCATTTGCATCTTTGCACCATCCATAATCGGTTGCTTGCAGGGTTCCATCAGGAAAGTAGCTTCGTGAAAGTTTTAAGCATTTCTGCAGAACAAAAAAGCATCTTCTCAAATGTCCATTTCTTATTGAGAAAGATGAGGGTGGTAGCTCAGATGTGTGCTTCTGTTTGTGTAATTAATAACGAAGCTCATCAAATGTCTTATACTTTAAGCACAGATGTAAAACTTGCACAAGATATTCCTCTGCTTTATCAAGTGCTTCTTCAGATAGAGTATTTTCTTCTGCAAATCCAATTAGTAATGTTTCTGGTGATGATTTCATTGAAGATAGCTTTGTACCTATCTTGCTTGTAACATCACTACCTGTAACGAATGTGTGCCTTAATTAAAGTGCTGCAAAGCGTAGATCCCTGTTTTATCCCCAGCGTGTGTAGAGGCACATAAACGCACTTTGTCACCCACTCCCACTTTTATCCACATTTCTTCCAATCCTTTCGTAACTAGTTCAAATAGATATAGCAGGACGAGAACAACTACATCAGTGTCATTAGATAATACTATGAGGCATGTTATGCCTGACTGAACAGCATGGAATATATGGAGCATCATTCTGGAATCTGCTTCTTCTACAAAGGTCTGAAGGTCAGAGCAAGTTTGACGTTCTTTGTTCATAACTATGAAGGCATCTCTGGTATCATTGTCTCCTGTGATGGTTCCACTTATCACTGTAGTGAAGTTAGTCGTTTTTGCATGTTCAATAAAACTGGTAGCAGCGAACAATTGAACCAGCTGTTTGTTTTTGCTTGAAGGCCAGAATCTGTCCATCTGTATAAGAATTAGTGTGTCCCATTCGATTGTCATAATTTCAATTAGATCAGCAGATCTCCGTCTTTCTCTTTCACCTTCCTTTAGTGACTGCTCGATGTAGCTGTCAAATACAAAATCTACTCGTTTAGTTCTGTGGTATTGAGTTGCATTAGTCCAGACTTTATCAAATATACTTTTAAAAGTTCCCATACACTTAGTTCTGAGTTGGCGAACTTGTGACATAAAATCAACTACGACAGCAGTATTCATGACTTCACGTTCTTGAAAACAGTAATCAGTTGGATCTAGTTTTTTCTCCAGTTCAGACAACGGTAGACACTTTACAGGTTTGGTTGTGTAGCCATTATCATCTAATAACATATTAGTTGGCAGCAGATCATATTTCAAAATATCTTTCATTGTTTCTCCTCGTGCTTTAGCTATGTGTATACTTCTATCAGCTGCAGCAATATTATTATTTTGGGAAGCAAGTGTTATCATCGATTTCGGAGTAGGCATTACTGTTTCACCCATCATTGTTGGGAGTCTTACCGTCGTGATGACACCAGAAAGTTTTGTAGTTTTCTTAACGAAACGTTCACTTCTGAATAGTTCATAACTCTCTTCTCCATGCTCTCTGACTTTCATCAGGCGGATAGCACCATCCTCTCTAGGTACACATTGTTTACTGATAAAATTATGAAGTTGGGTCTGGCTGGTTATTTCATATGGATTGCCTCTACTGTTCATAAATTCAAATACTGCATTCACAAACATTAACATCTTGGAACTCAAGTGTCCTGATAATTCATTATGAAGAGCACTGCCTGTGTCATGCGCATCATGAGTACCAGATATACTTGTACAATCTTAATGATCAAAATTATCAGTGAAGCTGTTAGTATCAAAATGGCTTGGCAAAGATGTGTTCCCATTTCCACTTGCTTGTATAGCATATGCTAATAGCTGTCTTTAACTAACACTTCGTTGTAGCTCACGGACACTAATGCTCTGTTCATCTAGGTAATTAAGTCTCTACTTTTGCACTTATCATATACGGTATGACCGACCATGAGATGCAGAGGCGTTTGTTTCTTGCCGTGATGAAGAGAGTAATACAGTATTTGGAACATTATGTTTGCAGATACACATATTTTCCTTTCATTAAAGGTTGCACCATGTTCACCCTCATTTTCTTTTATTGTCTTGTGTATCAAGTTCGGATTGATCTAAATTGGAATAGTCTTCATTTGTAGTTGATAACAACAGGCCTTTGTTAATATTTAAAAACACAGGCCAGAATGTTTACATTTCATCAGGCATCTCAGTAGCCTTCCATGACCTCTTCAGTTCTTCGGAATCACAGAATTTATCTGAAAGTCCAAAGTCAACTTTCTTTAAAGCCTCTCTGATGTCCTTTGCACATGATTTGATGTTATGTACTTTCCGCATACGTTTGACTATTTCATCAAACCCTAGATTTGCTGAAAAAAACACCAAGGACTCGTTTTCTCTACCAGAAGAACTGAAGCTTATCTCCTCCCCATAATGTTTTTGCAGTCTCAATTTAACTTCAGTGTTTCTAATTATATCTTCACCAGCCAATTAATTGATCAGATCACGAATTTCCGTTAGTGTGAAGCCATATCCTTCTTTCAACTTAGGGCCAATAATTTCATTTCCTTTTTCAAATGCTTCAGCTTTGGCTGAAATGGTTTTCTGTTCTTTTACATTTTTATAGCATATTCATATTTCATTAAATATGCTTCTAAACATGCCTTATGGTACAGTAAGTCTGCACCAAACACTTGAATATCTGATTCCAGATCTGCCACACGAGTATAAACGTCATCTTGGAAATGGATTGCTGCAGATAAAAAAATTTGCTCGTTCAGATTCACATATACGAAACTTATCCCGCATACCATTGTGACTTTGACGACCACAGACAATATATCGGATGTGTTGGGGGTACAAATGACGAAGGAGGCTCTCGTGGTGAAATTGTTGACCTTGTTTTTATTGAAGTTTGTGCAGTTTCATTTTCATTGCTGTCAGATTCTTCACATACTGTTATATCATATATATCAATCGAGGTTGAATTACACTAGCACTTACTGGAAATCAGGGGAAATATACATGAATGCAAACATGTCCATTTCGGACATTTTTATTAGTTATTAGAAGAAAAGTAAACAAAGATGACAAGAGTGTCATACAATTACAAGTTAACACTCTTGAAGCAAATGCACCAAAATATTATTCTAAAAGTAATTAAAAGTTTTCCATATAATGAAGGCACTAAAAAGTAAACTCACCATTCACAAAAATATCAAAGTATTTTCCAAAAAATTTCAAAGTATTTTTTTAAAAAATCCAACATTTTTTTTTCAAATTATTCAACGTATTTTTCAAAACGAATTGAAATTATAAAACTTATATGGGCTTAGAAAAGAACTATTTGTTCCAAAATTCTGTCAAAGTCTCTCTGACTCGCAGAAAAAACAATCGAATGTAGAAAACACCCCTGAAGAAACTTACAAAATATTTTTAAAATGTACAAATCTCAATTTTTTCTCGTACTCTTACGAGATATACATAAGAAAAGACATACTGACTCAAACATAAAGAACTGAATGTTGTTACTTTTCAATATAGTTATTTTGAAAACTCCAATATTTCGTATGGGTACTGTAACGGTTTCTGCATACAAATAATTTGCATTCCTAACAGGGTACAGTGGTTTTATTTGTCTTATTTCTGCCAAATTCATGGTTGGCGTGCTGTGATTTAAGGTAGGAAACGTCCCGCACGCGGTACCGAGTGCCGCCAAAGGGGAACTGGTCACTTGAGGGGTGTGTAATCAACTGAAAGAAAGGGGGCAACGCCTCTTATGTTTTCGGGGAAATAGTGAAGATAAGCTACCTGGTACTTTCCCGACAATTATTGCTCTGGTAGGGAAAATAATTCAAATTTTAAAAAAGGCGTGCCACGTCGTTACGGAGAATTAACATACTTAATGCTCGGGACTCTTGCACAGCATCTAATTATCCTGGAAGTTATGCAAATATGAAGTTTCTATTTGTTTTGCACAACATTATGTGAAAAACTATTTTGTGATCAAATAATAGGTATTTTAATATTCTGATGTTATTCTTGAATATTTTGAATGGAAACTAGTAAATGTAAGCTTTTCATTGGAATGGAACACTCACCCACAAATACTAACTATTTTGAACAATTTTTGTTGCAATTTTCAAGCATCAGTATTGGTATTGGTGGGAATCAGCAATTGTAACGTCATCGGTATCTGTTGAAAATGGTATTGGCTCAGCCCTAGTTTGTATGTATGTTGCCAGGCTGCAAAAAGTTGATATACCTATGTCTTACGAGGACGAGGATTTTGATCTTTAGTGGATGAGTAGTATCTATGGTTACCACCTCCATATGGCAGCAATTAATATGTAATTTCATCAAAACTACACATGATCTTTCTTTTTCGTTCATTTGTATACATATGAGAGTATGACCCACTCAAATTACAAAGCAATATTATTAAGTAACTATATTTGAAAAAGTTGAGTTTTTGCCTCAACACATTATGGAATATATTTTATGAATGGGTTATTTACTCATCAACCACCGCTTTTTGCTGATATATGTTCTTTTCATTATCACATGTAAAATAAATGTAATGTAAATTTTACATGTATAATGAATAGAAAGGAACATGTTGACAACATGTAACAATTTTCAAAATTTCCTAAAAAATTATGACTAAAATGTTGCATAATTTCAGTTTTTTTCAAAATTGGAAATCAGGTATGGTGTCTTCGAAGAGTGTATTTTATCCTGCTTCCATGCAAATTTGGTCCATCCTATGTCCATAGGGCTGATGCTAGAAACAAAATTGTGGATTTTTTTTCCGTAAGCTGGCAACACTACCGCTATTAAACACTGTTGTTATATTCCCAAAACCTAGGGATATCCCGAACAGACAGAAATTCATGCAAGTCTGGAAATTACAGAAATGTCTGGAAATCCCAACTCATTTTCCATCCAAACTTTTTCCCGAATGTTGGGACTGTCTTTTCATCTCCCATTGCTAGACATTCTCTTACACCTGCTAGCAATAGCACTTGCTATACTCCATGAGGCCTGAAAAAGATCGCTTCGCGGGTTTGCAGTAGACAACAATATGGGGGTGTGTCTGCGAGAACCAATCAGGTCCGCGAACGAGTAAGGCCGATTGCCACAGCTAGCTCCCTGCACTCTTCTGGAAGGGTGAGTGACCTCTGCCTCTTGCTACCTTGGCCAGTTTGTTCGACTGAGGAGCAGACGACGCGAGAGTATCGGCAACAGTGTGCGAGCGACGTCTGCTGTTAGCCCGCGAAGTGCTCTTTCTAAGGCCTCCTGCAGTATAGACTCCTCTCCCACCTGCTAGCAAATCCCATTGCTACACTTTTCATTTATTTATTTATTTATTATTTATTCCTCTTCCCTCCTACCCAGTAGCAAATTCCACTGATAGATTTCCTCTCCTCTCCCACCACTAGCCACATTCCCATTGCTACTGCATAGGCAATCATGTCTCTTTGGTGTCTCGAGTTTATATTTTTACTTTTAAAGTGAAGTTGACATTCATTCATTTACGGAGATGGACAATATCTTTGTAACAGTTGAGGAAACTCATATTTTTTTATCACGTATTTTCTCTTACCAGAGATCATTTTCTGGGAAACTACTGCACTATTTCCTTTGAAATGATGCGATCTCTTAAGTGTTGCTGAAATTACGAAAGTTTAAGTACACTTAATAGACTCATTGAGACTGGATTTACAATCTGAAGGGAGGTACAAAGCACTGAAATGTGTTACTTGTCAGAATAAAATGTGGGACACCTTTATAATAAGGTAATGGTGAAATACAGTAAAATCTTGTTAATCTGGACCACAATAAGCCAGACTTCGCTTAATGTGGACAGGCAACAAAAAAAAAAACACAGGCAAAAGGAAAAAAAAAAAAAGAAGCAGAATGCAAGTTTTTAAATGTGGCTAGAAGTCAACAGGAGAACTTCCCAAAGAAAAGGCAGTCAATCACTGATGAAATTCTGTTTCCCGCAGACTTTGTATAGTGTATTTAGGCCTATGCTCTTTAAATACACCATAATAAACATGTTTTGTTGCTATAAACGGAGTTTTAATGCACTTTCTACTGTTCTTTTAGGTTATTTCAGTTAATCCGGACTTTCATTAAACCAGTCAACTTATCCCCCTTAGGCCCAGATTAATGAGGTTCTACTGTATTGGAAAAATTGTGATGGCGACAATGCAACTACGTATTTTGTTTCTGGTTGAACATTCAATAGTTATTGTCCATCCCTTACAGAATGTTGATAAAACTGGTTGCTCTGAAATCGAAATCCTGTGGTTCAATTCCAAGTGAGGGCACCCTTTTCTTGGGGTTCATATTCAACTTTCAACCTTAGGTCCAATTCCACGCTAACCAATCTGTGAATAAAGTGGCCTGCAAATAGTATTGTGTCTCTCTCCAAGTTAGGATGGAATCAATAACACACTATTTAAAAGGTTTTTCATAACTTTACTAATCAATATTTACAAAAGGCAGAATTATGCCTTAACAAAACAAACATGTATTGACATGCCATCAATACTGGTGTACACATATGCTGCATCTAGGCTTCACCTAACGATCAATTTCACCGAACACAACATCCAGCGTACCTGTAAAAGAAGTTACATACTGTGAATTCAAAACTGAAATCAGCTAAACATCTGAACACAAAGAACATACACACAGGTACCAAAATATAGAATTTAAGTTACTTTTTGCTTTAAGTCCACTTTATGCACAGATAGGCTAATCAGGACTGGAACTACAGTTTAAGGTGGAATCCAAACCACTATGTACCTTCCCTCGAAATAAATAGTTTTAAAATAAAAAAAAATATTGTACACTATTTTGTTCATTAAATAGCACCATTTCTTGCTTATAGTTTTTTTCCCTCTCTCTTTTTATCAGATTAAGTTTTAGCAAACTGGGATGTAATGTTGTATTTAAGGACCTTTGGCCGATACTAGCGAACCCTTTTTTTGAAATTGAATCTCCTTTTAAAAAAACCACTAGGACAATTCTGAAAAATTACATCTGTTTAGAATTTTTCCTGGAGCATTCCCATGAATCTTCATGTGGTGTGTTTACACTATTGTCTACATATTCTCAATAGATTCATGGCTGCAAAAGGAGAGGTAATTTTAAAAATGGCTTCCAGCCTAGGCTTAAGAGCCCGTATCACCGCTGGTGACGATACCTAAAAAATAGGTTCTTGCGTCGACCTTCTGTGCTCGAACAGTCAAGTGTGTGGCATTTAAATTTTACTGAGTTAAAGTTCAAATATGAAATTAGTTATGTCGCGAAGCCTTTTTTTAAATACATTGTTTATTACGTAGTTTTCCTTATCTCAATTTCGTAAAATTCACTTGCTCGCCAATTGTATGTAATAACTTAAATCAACATTTTAACGCACAAGAAAGCTTCAACTGTTCTTCTACAGCAAAGAAATTAAACTGATCTTACATAATTTTCTTTAGAATGTCTGTAGTTTTTCGACGTACAGAGCAATGTATGTAAATTTTAACTTCGACTTTTCTAAGCTGGTCGCGCTAGCCGTTTCCCCCTCTGTACCGCTCGCACTCAACCCCGCCCCCCTCCACACTCCTCCGCCGTCCCTTTTTTCTTTCACAATCGGCCAGTCTTCCAAGAAAACCGCATGCTGAGAGCTAGGAAAAGAAAAAAGAAGGCAGAGGAAGGTTTTGGGGGAGAACCATGGTTTGGGCGATGCTTGTAAACAGTTCTTCACTACGCTATATCCTAATACTAAATCACGATGGGGTTGTAGTGCAATGACAACAGTGAAGGACGGGGGATTTCCCCAGTATATTGTTCACAAATGGGAAGGGCTGGTTGCACAGACTCAAGTACACCTTTACAAAAGGTTTGCCTGCAAAAGAAAAATTGTGCCAAATTATAACTTCTTTTTTGTGAGAACACGAAAGTCCATTACCAAGGGATTTTTTTTAGGGGAAAGGTGACTTTACTCAAAGTTTTTAGGTAAATATTGTTTAAATTCTATCTGGTGGTGGATTGTCAACCAGCCACGCAAATGAATGACTTTTTAGCTGTCGATCATAACAGTTGGGCTGAAAAGTTCGTAGGTTAACATAGTAAAAAATATTCTTTTGACAAAATTCGATTTTATTATTCAATATAGTTGCCTTTGAGGGCGATACAATGATTATAGCGGTCATACAATTTTTCGATGCCATTTTTATAGTACGATTTCTCTTTAGCCTCAAAATAGGCCTCACTTTCGGCGATTACCTCTTAATCAGTGCTAAATTTCTTTCCAGCGAGCATTCTTTTAAGGTCTGCAAACAGGAAAAAGTCACTGGGGGCCAGATCTGGAGAATATGGTGGATGGGGAAGCAATTCGTAGTCTAATTCATATAATTTTGCCATCGTTTTCATTGATTTGTGACAAGGTGCATTGTCTTGATGAAACAGCACTTTTTTCTTCTTCAAATGGGGCCATTTTTTCGTGATTTCATCCTTTAAACGCTCCAACAACGCTATGTAATAATCTCAACTATCTCGATCAACTTCACTTTACTATCATTTAAAATTATTTTGTGGACTTTTTTGATGTTTTCGTCGGTAACAGCCTCTTTGGGGCGTCCACTGTGTGCATCGTCTTCGATGCTCATTTCACCTCGTTTAAATTTAGCAAACCACTTCTCAACGGTTGATTTTCCTGGTGCAGAGTCCGAATAATGTTTATCAAGCCAAGCCTTGGCTTCAACAGTATTTTTTTTTCGCCAAAAAGCAATGCTTTATTAACACACGAAATTCTTTTTTATCCATTTTTTCGCAATAACAAAAGCTGCTTCACTCACAATGCTATATCCCACGAACTAATTATCAGGCAGCTGTGAAATTTATACACGTATCTTTTGAAGGTTAGTACTAAGTAAAAATCACATGGATTTAATTCTAGTAACGCCATCTATGAGTCAGCCTACGAACTTTTCAGTCCAACTGTTAAATAAGTTCAATGAACGTTCATTGTCAGTTTGAGATATTTCTGAAGGTCAATGGTAAAAAATACTTTATGATCTGTTATGGAAATAGTGATATTTTTAAACATTTTGAACATCCGTTCAATTTAATTTCGAATTTGACTCCTTTCATGATTTGTAAGTAGGGGGATAAAATATATTTATTTAATACTTTACTGCGTTATTTTATCACCAATTACATATATATATATATATGTAATACAGTCAGACCCAAAGAAGTCACAACATAAGATAGTTCTGTGTCATCATATACAAAAATACTTTTAGGCATAGGTCTTATGTAAAATAGAATACATTAATTATATGTTGTTTTTTCTTTTCCAAAGACATTATTTAGTGGAATAATATGACAGACTTACTATTGATAATGACCATACAAAACACACCATAAAAATTTCATTCACTTTCAACTTTCTGGGGCCGGCCAAAGTGGGAAGTGGTTAGCACATTGCGCTACGATGCCAGGGGTCCCGGGTTCGAATTCCGGCTTGGCCACGGATGTTTGTGAGTGTCCATTCATCAATTTCATCATATCATCACTCATCCCCATCTTCGCAAATTGGCCAAAAGTGGCACAAAAAGCAAAGTAAAATAAAGCAAATCAATCAACTTTCTGGATATACAACAAATAACACTATTTCTGTATAAGGAATTTTAGGCGTGCTCAGATCCTCCGATTATGGGGAGCAAGAGCCTTGATAAGAGTTCAGCTGACAAAATAAAGCCCTCATTCCATCTCACTGTTTTTATTACATTGATGGGAACAAAACAGGATCGTGTGTGTCCCGACCCACCTAAAATCACTTTATTAGATGAATTTCCACTTCAGTGGCACCATTGTTCTCTGCTGGCACTTTATTTTCCATCTCTGTCGTGGTTTAGTACCGCAAATTCAAAAGAACTACACATAATTTATTCATATGCAATATATGGGCAATTTATTCTGCAGACACACACAGATAATACAACTAAAGAATAAAATATGTGGAGGTCTTAATAAGAAATTTGCTAGTGGGAGAGTCCAATTACATAGGAAGTAATACACTACCCTTTCCTTACGTAGTTACTTGGAACTTTCGTAGGTTTGAAAATAGTATTTACTTTTATTTCTATAAAAGCATAATGTTGTTTAAGAACGGTTATTAGATTCCTCTGCACTAAATTTCTAAGTGATACTATTAAGGGGCAACTTCTCCCTTCCCCCCGTGTGAATACTTTTTTGCTGAAATGGGAAAATGAACCACATCAAGAAACTAATAAAATACGTCTGTTTTTATGAACAGCTGCAGAATTATCTACAAACTTGTTGAAATTCACAGTTTTGCTAGCTTGTACTCATTGGACGAAATACATACAGCCAGGGACGGTGCTACAAGGAGGTTAGGGGGGATGAAACCCCAACAACAGATCTAAGCTCCCTGTAGCCCCCAGATTTTTATAGTACGGTAGACACATTGCGATCGAAAATTAAAGAAGTAGAAGCTATCTTAAGTAATATTTTCCATTATAAAACTTCCCTTAGGGCAAGGCCACTGTAATGTTCAAGTACATTTCCTGCTTTTATAAGATCACAAGATTATTACAACGTGTTGTACGTAAAATCATGGTTGGAGGTGGCAGCTGCAGATCTGCATGGATCAACAACGGACATTGATTATTTAATACGTACTAAGTAATTGTTAAATCACAAGTCTCCAAACTTGCCAAAAAAATTTACAGATACTCTGCTGCCTATCTGGTAGGTGGATGTGTTCAGTGGCTGTGGGATTGCTGTTTGGTTGTTGGAGGGTCAAACGAGGATGATAACTAATACGATGCCTACGAAGCTAAATGTTAACAATTATTATCCTATGTAAATCATGTCACTATTTTTGGAACGAGTGTTAAAAATTAATTTTTATAAGTTGGAGGATGTTACCAATTGTATTGTGAAGGTAACACTGAGAGAACAAACATATTTTCACTGCAAATTCACCTACACTAGGAGACAAAGCATTGACTATCAATATCATTGACATAAATCAATGGATACAGCTGCAGCTCTCGCACTGGGCAGATGTGATTAGTAGTGAAAATCACTACCAATAGTTTTATATGTGTTTCACATCTGATTCTTCTCCATGGAATAGAAATTGGCCACTCGGCATAAATTATTTTCCAACATCATAAATAATAATTTATTAACATGTAGACCTAGGCTTACAAGGAATAAAACTGCCCAAGCTTGCTGATTCTTGCACTAAATTGCAATGTTTAGTTGCACAAAGGCTAATCGGGACAAACCTACAGCCTATAGTGGAATCCGAGCCACTTAATTAAATGTGCCTAACCGTGGATCGAACTCGTGACCCCTTGATTACAAAGCGTCATTATTACCGCTAACCGAGGCGGGAAGGTTCACTTATAATCTTTCTAATTATTAACATTTAAGTTCTGTATTCTTTAAATTCCTTAATGTCATATTTTTGCCTCTCGGATGTTCTCAATAACAAAAATAGATGTAACGATGAAAGGATTGAGAAAACATCGCTGACAATTATGTTCATTGCAAATACTCGAATGAGAAACTACAATCAGAAAAACTGTCCCCGTGGCGGAGTGATTAGCACATCGCACTACGATGCTAGAAGTCCTGGGTTCGAATCCCAGCTTGGGTATGGGTGTCCATTCATCAATTTCATCATATCATCACTCATCCCCCATATTCGCAATTAGCCAAAAGTGACAGAAAAGCCATGTAAAGTGAACCAAATCAATCAATCACTACAAACAGAAAATAAACTTGACGGTTCTTGAGATGTTGAACGTCCTCCAACTTTCAAAAATTCATTTTTCACACCTATTCTGGAAATTGGAAACGCCATTTGTAGAGGATAATAATTTTACACATATAACTCTATGTATAACCTATAGAACCAAATAACAATCTCACAGCCACTGAATAAATCCACCTACCAGGTAGGCAGCAGAATATCATGTCAATTTTGTGACAAGTTTGGTGACTCATGATTTAAGAATTTCTTAGTATCAAATGATCAGTGGCCGTTGTTGATCCAGGCAGATAAGCAGTTACCCTGCCCTTTCACGATTTTAGAACACATCGTAATAAGGTAACATCTTCCTGAAGTAGGAAATGTACTTGAGCATTGTAATGACCTTTATGAAAGTTTTATAATGAAAAAAAAAATATCTTGTTTCGGTCGAAATGCATCTACTGTACAATACAAATCTGGGGGCTAAGAACTATTTTGACGGACGGACTCCAACCCTCACTACCCCCTTTAGCGCCATTCCCGAAGTTCAAAAGTCCTCTTGAATTTATTAAAGGAATATGTAGTTAGTTAATGGTGTCTCCATCTTCTGTGACCAGAAGTCATCATCCCCGTGAATAATTTCAATCCGTAATCCCTGCGGTGTCCACAAACCAAACATGCAATATTGCCTTCTGGTCACATGCAATTGGCCTTGTACTTGATAATAGAAATGGTGATTCTTATTCACATCACCGATTGAACGTTTGTCTTTGCTCACGTTCCAGAATGAACATTTCCTTTGTAGAATCAGGTCTTCGGGTGATATCAACGCACCTGATGATGGACACTTTACCTCGACCAAACCATCTCTGCCTATTACTCCATCAGGAGTTGCTCCTAGGAATGCTTTGAGGGGATCCACGAAGAGTCCACACTCTTCAACTTTCACACCCATTTTTTCTTCCAGGCATTGGATGGCAGTATTCTCATGACTTCTACCCATATCATGGCGTCAGTATCAAAATTCATATAGAGGAGAGATGCCACTAATTTCTCAAATGACATGTAAGGCTTACGCCTACACACAGCACCAAAATTGGAGGATGTCAACAGCTTCCTACGAATTTCCTTCCAATGTCAGCTATTTCTTTGAAGCAGAGTTCGGTTTTCCAGATCTTGTCTTTCCTCATCTGTAGAAGGCAAAGACACCAATGACATATTCCAAAGGTGTCATATCAGGTGATGGTACATTTGGTCCATAACTAATTTCCATGGGTGTCACATTCTTCACACTTCGGATGGAGCGTTTCTTTATCAAAGTTTTCTTTCTCGCTTCGCTCGCGGTACCTGCTTTTCTTGCAGTCTTGTCAACTTCCGAGCCGTAGCTAGGAAGTAGCGGGAGTTGGCCCTGGGCGCCCAACAATCTGATTGAGAAAAATTGTAAAAGAGAATGCCATGCCGTCCCATGAAATTTTTTGCACCGTATTAAATCAATACTGTTTTCAACTTTCAAAAATTTGGATCGAAAAATTTTCTTGCTCGCTTCGCTCTCAGTTTCTTTTCTCCAATACATTGTAAATTACCAGAGAGAAAGTAAGAACAAATAAGTAATTCAGACAGTTGCTGCTATAACAGTTTGGTTTGGAGGAAAACGAGCACTCACATTTCAGAGACAATCTATATAATTTTTGCTGTTGGTTTGTTAAGGGGCGGATGAATAGATTATGTAATGTATTTAAATAATATCTTAATACCTATGTATATATATACTGTATATATAATATACACACGCGGGCGCACGCGGAAAAAAACAACAAAAAAACACACACACACACACACACACCCACACCCACACACCCACACACACACACACCACATCAATGCAAAAAACTAAAACAGTGAGATAAAATGAGGTTTTTCTTTCCCGATCCCCCCACCCTTATCAGAGGGTCTGCGCACGCCTATGATGTTGGTACCTTCTTCTAATAATAAAAACAAATTAAAATAACTGTAATATTAAATTAATAATTAAAATATTAATTAATATTGTTATTACATGAATGGGGAAAAGACACCATAAGAATAGGAATATAACCGCACGTATTCATTATCTAGCTCATGAATAGTTAAGATCACTTCAATTTGTATAAAAACAACTGCCCTGGCAAGGTGATTGTGAAACAGATAAGGAATTGAATATTTATTGAATAACGAAAAAGGATGTTAGATCCATTTGACGAAATGAAAAGCTCTTAATTTAATATTTAATCATATTACTTAAGTAGTGGTGTGCATAAATCTTATTTGATACAGTCATCCAAAGTTGTTTGACCCCAATGTAATCCTTCCCTTAGAATATGTTTGACGGAAATACACCTCTCTCGATTATACGACAGATGCTAAACAAAACAAGCATATTTACATTATTTAATTTTAGTATTTCGTACGTCTCTCGTGGAAGATTCGGACTCCCTGGACACCCCGCCTCCCCTAAATAGTCCTTGGCTCTATTACATGTAAGTTGTATTGCGATGTTCGGCAATGTGTGTTTTTCTTCTTTCAGACACTCGGAAAAAGTTTTGTCTTGTCACAGAAAACCTGTCGGGGTTATAAACATGAGGGGCTGAAAAAAAAAAAAGGTCCGTTATGGTCAGACTCTGGCCTGCATGAGTGGGGGGAGAGTAGCAGACAGGGAACCTTGTGGTCTGCTTCTTTCGACAGAGAAACCCTCCCCCCAGCAAAGTCTCAATAGGTCGGTCTCCCATGCAATGGATTTGCCTTCGAAGGGGGAAATGGAATCAATATTGGTAAGAAGAATAAATGACATCTGTCTGCTGCTTTTTTCGAGCAATGCTGATACGGGCTCTTAAGGAATAAACTGACCTATTATTATTTTTTTGTAATAAGAGCATGCTACTTCAGTAGTCTATTAAACAGCATTGACTTCATACGCATGGACAAAAAACTGCCTGGAAACTAGAGATTTGTATATTTAGGTACATATTTGTGTAAGTTCAGTATTCTTGTTAGAGATATACTGATATATCGGTTTGTATGGCTTGATTTGATTTTTTATATTTAGCATTGCCTTTCTGCCACTTTTTGACTAATTGTGACGATGAGGACGAGTGATGATAAGATGAAATTGATGAAAGAACAACATGGAGAATATGCAGTGGGTTGGAGGTGCCTACGCAAATTATCCTAGTTGGGAGATGCTTCAAGAGAATTTTCTTAACTATGGAATAGCAACACCCACTTTAAACACTGCTGCCCCCCTGAGAAAAAATCCTGCGAGCATTCTTCACTGCAGATCTAAGCCTACAACCTCCTAAATATGATGTAAGTGTACTAAGTTTTACTGTTCTTACCTATTATAGCTACTATATCTGCTAGCATGTAATATTTCCCTATCTTCTCGGTTGCTGCCAGATGAGCAAAGCCTGGAGCCTTGATCTTACATCTGTATGGCTTGGTACCTCCGTCCGACACAAGGTAGACACCAAATTCACCTAAAACACATCAAGAGATTAAAAAATATATAAAAATATGAACATTTTCGTTAATTCTACATCCAAATAGTGTGGCTAAAGTGAATTTTGTAATTAAATTATGGGCATATTCCATTACTAGGCTACATATTTTTGGTGAATAAAAGATCATGATTTTGAATTTGATATAAAAACTGGACACTTTCGGGATCAAAAGTAGCATATAAAATGGCATTTCGTTGTTAAAGTGGTGAATATAATTCTAAATTTAACTTAAAAACTATTATTACACAAAATAAACATTTCCCTTTCAATAACACATTATTTTCTTAAATGTAGTTATTAGAGTATTAAGTTTATCCCTGTGTAAAGGAGTCCACTTTTGTTTCTCAAATATTTACAGCAGATTACGTAACTCCCAGGACGATTCAGACTTCACAAAGTGGTATGTCAGCAAATAAACTCAATCTTCTGTTTAAGGGTTTGTTTCCCATTTTGCAGTTCATTTCGTGACAAAACATGGTACGAAAATGTGCATCACACTTTCCAAAAACAGGAAAAATTAAAATTGCAGTGTTATTTCCCATTTCCATCAAAAACAAAATATGCATATCTCTATTCATTACTACTGCATATTTGCAATATACAATTCTGAACAATAATAAACATTCAAGCATAGGTCCCAGTTGAAACCAGTAGAAGTATGAACATCTGTGTCACATAAATAAATACTACCAATAATAATAATACGAACACCATAAATATGCAACAATGCTTGTGAAACTTGATATACATAATTATGAGGAGAATTTCACCACAAATGACATGTCAAAATATCATAGAAAAGACAACCTCATGCAATGTTTCACCACCATAAATGGTAAAAAAAGATGCAATGACAATAGTCTGTGTGTGGACAATGGTCTTCTTTTTAGCACTTATGAACAACTTTTACAATTTATATAAAACAATGTAAAGTTACTCTGAGAAGTGAACCCGGGTAGGAAACATTTCTTGTTGCAGTAAAGATTACTTGTGCCAAACAGGAGAGCCATGCGGAGACATAAATTAAGAATAAAAGCAAACTTTTAGAAATTTACAAAAAGAGGGGATGTCAGTTTATTAAGGTACTTCCACCTTAACAAAGGCTACGGCCCGGTGAGAGGGTTTCCAAGTTGAATTCATTTAAGGCAAAATTAATTTAGTAATAACATTTTTAAAGGGGTAAGCAATAAATGTCTTCTACAGTGCGTTCAATTTAAAAGCGGTATGGAGAACAAATATACAATATACAAAATATACAAGTAAGATTTTTAAAGAAATGTTGAAAATGATGACTTTGTTCTTGAATACACATGTTAACACGTTTTTCCATATTTCTTGCAACATTATGGAGGACATCTACAGTTATACTCCTAATTTCTTCAGTGATGTGGTGCCTCAGCTCTTCTAAGGTGTGTGGATTCTGCCTGTATACTTTTTGCTTCAAAACCCCCCACAAGAAGTAGTCCGGACTTGAAAGATCTGGGGATCTGGCAGGCTACAGTCCCTTTGAAATAATCCTGAGTCCAAAGAAATATCTTAACATAACCAAAGTCTCATTGGAAGTATGCGGAGTTGCAACGTCGTGCTGAAACCAGCTCTGACGTTCCTCTGGTTCCAACATTGCAACAAACTGCATTATAATGTTTTGGCGAATTTCACTATCTATTGTGTTCTAAAAAAAAATGGGCCCTACCACTCACCGCCTGGATATGGCACACCAGACACCAACTTTCTGAGGGTGGAGGGGGAAGTCCACGAACAGATGGGGATTGTCAGAGCTCCATGTTCGATAATTTTGTAAAGACAAGTAACCATTCAGGTGAAAACATGCTTCATCGGAAAAGAACACGTAGTCCAACACAGTGATGTCATTCCCAATGAAGTCCAACCATTGACAGTAGTGTACAACATTAGGGTAGTCAATTTTTTTAATTCTTGAAAAACTTGAATTCGATATGGATATAATTTCAACATTTTCCTCACTGCTGTATGGGCTGATCCTACAGACATTTGCGTCTCCTGGCTTAGGCATCGTAAAGGTTTGTGGAGAGATCTTGTCATTATTTCATTAACATTAGTCACTGCCTCTTGTGTTAGTACAGTCCTCCTACGTTGGTGTTTCACGTTACATACAGACCCTGTCTCACGGACAGCAACATAACATAACAGACATTAACATAACGGACGACAACAACAAAAACAAGACTCAAATATACCTACGTACCGCTTTTAAATTGAACGCACTGTATCATTATATGCATTCATGCTCTTCATGGGGCAGTGTGGACATCACAATAATGTTATGAATTAATAACAACACAATATAATGCATAAGTAAGTAAACATATGTACAAACCTTTGGGAGCCTCAATAGCTGTGTATGTAGCACCAGCCGGCACTTGGTACCCTTGGGTAAATAACTTAAAGTGATGGATGATGGCTTCCATGGATGTCTGGAATTGAAAGAAAACAATGGAAGAAAATACCTTTTCTGCCATTACCAGAAACACTGTTACTGCCATTTAAGAAGGGATATGAAAATCACCCATTTATTATTCCACTGATGTATTTTGAAGTCCCTGACTTACAGTACATACAGTTCACGTCTGTTAATAATGTATAGTCATTGTAGCCATTGTTACAAGAGTCTCCATGAAAAGAAGGACACTTCACTTTATACTATGCTGTTTTCAATACAGCAGCTGCAAAGTTACTCAAAACGATCAGATATCAGTACATTTAGAAACATTAAAAAATGGAAATCTACATTATGCAGAAAATCAAATAAGCAATAAAGAATTTCACCGTATACTTTGTTATGTTTATCAGATGATGACAATGATAAAACCAAATTACTGAAAAAACGTTATGTATTTCATTTCTGGGGTAAAAACTAAAACAATTAAGCATTCCTCAGAACACCAGGCAAAAACTGAGACTGTCCCAGCAAAACTAGGACATCTGCAATATGCTTTACCTTACATAAAAATGCATTTTTAGACATTAAATTTACGTTAGGGTACATACAGTAGGGTATGTGAATTTTATCATTTACGCTCATAAAATAGCCTAATGGGAGAATTTTACCAATCAACTGATATGCCTACTGCACTTTGAAAAATGCAAAGTAACTTTAAAGTATTGGAATGTGGCATCCGTTGTATCAATCTTTATTCCTCATGTCACTTAATATGATGCATGTTCAATGAGTAAATGAACTTCAAGCTTTCTCTTCTACTGACCTTCATTTCAGAGCGAGATGGAGTTGATATTTTCGCATCATCAGTCTTTATTTCACCTGGAGGCATCTTGTTCAGGCACTGCTCAATTATGTGTAGTGACTGCCTCATCTCCTCCACACGACATAGATACCTGCACCATGGACACAGAAAAAGTGTCATTCAAGTTAAAACAATGACACACTAGTAAAATGAAAAAGAGCAGTAAAGTAGAACATGACCCATTATAAGACTGTTGCAAGACACTATACATGCTACCTCGTTATATATATTAATGTCGGGTTGAAATTTTATTAAAATAATAACAATTGCTTCCACTTTACTCAAAATAATAACATGGTAGCAAACAAGGTTCTCAATAATATTGGCAAAAAGAAATTCCCTAGCTTTTTCAGGTTTTTTTTTTACATAAATTTCCACAGATTTACAATAATCTGAAAAGTTAATCACTTGCCTTAAAATTATACTTTTTTTTTACAAAAAGACTGGTTTTCAAATTCAATTCTTTTCTTACTTTGGCAATGTAAGCTAGTCTTATTACCAATAATACATATTTAATGCAAAAAAGTGTTACAAAGATCAGAAAACACAATCAAAGAACTTTGATTTTATTATCCCAAGCAGACTACATGGAGCTACAAATGTTAAAAAAAGAATAAATTGATGTAACACATGTAAATGTAAAAAATGTTTAAGCCCAAGCTGCATCTAACAAAAAAGATCCATACAAAGTTATCTAAGCAACTAAAAGGTACAGTTTCCTTCACAGATATACACTTGCTTGTGTCCGACTAATGCTACAAAGGTGCCTATGGAAGTATTACTTTTCTATATACATTAGAAACATGGTAGAGATTCACAATAATCTGAAGCAATAAAACTAAACAAAACAACACCAAAAAAAGAAATAAAAATGTAGCTGGCAATGTGCCCCGTAGAGCAACAGCCCAAGGCAACACCTAGCGACAATCTATGATTCACACAATGGCATGACACAGCTGCACGGAAATGATGTAATGTCCTTAACCGGAAGTATAATTTCTTTGAAATGTTAAGTTCAATATCATTTCACTGTTTTAAACCTAACAATATTGTTACTACTGTAATGAGCAACAACAGTACAATATTCATAAGAATACTGTATATCTGTTTCACAACCTGTAATTTTTTGTTGTACTGTATTTTCTTTCACTACTTCAAATTTTTCCTAGATTATTCTGTAAGTACTTTGTAAATCAATAGTCTTGGTGCTATCCACTACTGTACTGTGGCACAAAGCACATGAATGGAAAGGAGGAATGTAGTGATAGATTATTAAAAAAAATGTTCTCCACACAACATATATGGGAGTATAAACACATTAAAAATCAACATGAAAAGCTGCTTGAATCTGCCACATGAAGAGAAATACATAATCTAGAATATATCAGAGGCCTTGGTTTTTTCCAATATTCAAAGCAGAAATGTGCACTATGCGGAATGATACCACATGCCCTTAAATCTTACCTATCGTAGCAATCTCCCTTATTTCCGATGGGAACATCAAACTCCATCTCATCATAGGCATCATATGGCTGTGACTTCCTTAAATCCCACTTGATTCCAGAACCTCTCAACATCACACCGCTAAACAGAGAAACAAGGTTAGCATAAAGCCCAGCAGGATTTTAAGATTACTTCAGATTTTCAAATAAGAAAATGATTTAACTCCATTGTTTGATTGCCTCTTTCATTTGGTGCAAAACAAAATGGAACAAAAAAAAAACAACAACAGTACATTCTTTACTTATAACCAGGAATGGACCTGTAGCAATTTTTTTCCAATAGTAATCAATCACACACTAATATGAAATTTATACACACACATTTTGTTTTTTGACGAAAATACAAAATGTGAAATAACATGTTATAATATTCATTCTTCGCGTCTTTGAAGATATGAGGTACATTTTCTTACAATGTTCTATTATAGTATGATGCGAAATAAACTGCAAAATGCAAAATAAACTCTCAAACATGTAATTTAGAGTTTATTTACAGACACAACACTTTCTGAACTCTGAATTATTCCAAGTGTCATGCAAAATCAAGCAAAGTTGATGTACAATTAAAAATAAAAGTATACTTGTGTAATAAGTGTAGCTTTTAAGTTAAATTTAAGAACATATTCACAATTTTAACAAAAAAATGCAATTTTACATCTGTTTTTCACACAGAAATCTTCATCTCTTAGTCACCACAAATATGTGGCCCTAATAATTGACCATTCTGATAACCATATTCCATCATCCAAATACTTCATTCACTTCTTTAAATAATTTAAGCAAATAGGCTTTGCTTAGAAAAACGGACAATGAAATGTTTTCAAGAAAAACACAATAGTTATTAAGAAAACAAGAAAAATTAACGTGAAAATTTGTGGCAAAAGATTTTGAACACGTTGATGGCTTCAGATACCTAGGGTATATCATAAGTAGTGACAGAAGCTGGAGTCAGCAAGTCAAAGTGAGAATAGCAAGGGCGAAGGAAGCCGTTAGAAGTCAAATAACTAAGGAAGAGACAAATGATATGTTTTGTGACAAGTGTGGCATTGGATGGTGTCACAATTTCACACCTGAAAGCTAGACAGAAGAAAGGAAGCTTTAGAAATGTGGCTACAGCGAAGAATGGGGTTGTTGAAATGCAGTGGAAGGAGTTGGTTAAAAGAGAGCACTACTGAAAATGATCAAGGAAAGGAAATTGGTTGCGACACCGGCTCAGAGGAACTGAAAGAATGGTTAATGGAGAAAGAATCAGGTAAAGAAAATATTAGCTGAGGCAGATGAAATTAAGTGGATCCTCTATTGCCATGAAGCGTAAGATGTAATACCTGTTTTCCTCTCCATCAATGTGAAGTAGAAACATGATGGGCCAGTTTCAATTATGCTAAACAAAGCAATGTACAAGTTTCAATCAGTTCAAAAAACACAGAGGAAGCAGATTTCCCAGATCAATGATTAAAATGAATATTGTAAAAAAAAAATTCTACAAACTCAACAAAATGTAGTTTAGATGAATTCTCTTTACCTGAAGCCATAGTTGAGAGCATCTTCAGCAGACACAACACCAATGTCGATGGTTCTCTGGCGCCAGATCCTGTTGCTCGTCAACACGTCTTCAACTTCATCCAGACGCTCCGCAAACTTGCTGGTAAATTCATATATATCATCCATCAACCCAAGGGGTATATCCTGTTAAAGGGAAATGGTCACATACAGTTACTGTGAGCACATCAATTTACAATATCCAACTAAATTTATGCATCAGATATCACTGGTCATTGATTTTGCTAGATTCCCACTCATTTTATCACAACAAATTCTCTGACTTTTCCAGGTATTTTCATTGCAGACCATCCTGTAAACTTTTAACTTCTATTAACTTGGTTTACAGCATATTTCGAGACTGGAAATCTTAACGTAATGGTTGCACTTGCAAAGACACTGGAGCCCTTACAGCAAGCCTGATATGGATTACAGAGTGGTACTGTATCGTCATAAGAAGGGTAGTTAGTTCATTGTCACTTTTGGCTAATCGTGAAGATGAGGATGAGTGATATGATGAAATAAATGAAGAAACACTCACAAAGAACATCCATGCTTAGCTTGGATTCAAACCTGGGGCACCTGCCATTGTAGCATGCTGTGCTAACCACTATGCCCCAGAGGCCAGCTGTAAGAATGGTGAAAAGGAGTGATTCAGCAAGGCAGGAGACTTCGTCCGTCATATCTGTGGAGTGAGAAGCCTCTTATCATCTGATTTGTGAGTAACAGTGCTGCGTGACATTCTAACATGTCAAAGAAAGAGGAAGTGATTTAGTGAAAAGGTGACATCTCCCCAGCTGAATTTTTGAATTCTCCACTCCAATTCTGCAGCTTACTGGTCAGAAGCAAATTACAACTTTGTATTCAATTACATTCCAGCTGCCCCCGTGGCATAGTGGTTAGCAAATTGTGCTACGACACCAGGGTTCCTGGGTTTAAATCCCAGCCTGGGCATGGATGTTTGCGAGTGTCTATTCATAAATTTCATCATGTCATCACTCATCCTCATCTTCGCAAATTAGCCAAAAGTGGCACAAAAGCAAAGTAAAATAAAACAAACCAATCAATAAATAAATTGCATTCCTGTATCTTACAGTTTCCTGCTTTGTGCATTTTACTTTTCTGGTCACATTGAAGCAAACTACTACAAAATTTCCACAGATTGTAAGTGCTTGACACCTAGTTCCCTGGAAAACATATAATTAAGGTTCTGCTCTATGGGGAAAATCCATATTGAATGCATTACCAACTGTCATAATTAACATTGATAATAATTTCTCCTCAAGTTGATATGCCAGGAAGAGTCCCTTTTATGATATTACAATGTTGGCATGAGGCGTGATCCAAGTTTTGATCAATTTCAAATGCTTAGAAATGTCCAAGTAATGTTGTTAGTAGATGTGATCCCAGAAACCTACCTGACTCACTCCTCCTGGACGAACATACGCAGCATGCATACGAGCACCTGACACACGCTCGTAGAATTCCATCATCTTCTCTCTCTCCTCGAACAGCCAGAAGAAAGGAGTGAGAGCACCTATGTCCAATGCGTGGGTGCCCACACCCATGATGTGGTTAAGGATTCGTGTAATTTCTGCAAACAGAGCTGGAAAAAAAAGCAATTTTCCTTTGCAACATATAGATATGGTAATTTCAACTTCGGGTTTGTACAATCAAGCAACGTACAATGCATATAATACAAATTGCAAATTATGAAAGCTACATTTTCTTTTTATTAGCTACATTTCAACATACACAATCTTTTTCGCTAGCCTAAAAAGTTTTAATGTAAAAATAAAATGCCATGTACAATTATTTAAAACACAGTGCATTATTAATTAAAAAAAAGTCTGCAGGCAACAATGAACGAGTAAAATTTTTGGGTGCATCGACATGTGAAGCCAGTGATTTATCCACCCCCAACACCCCCCAAGCAGAAAAGTGGAACATCCTTAACCCCTGCAGGGAGTGTAAATATGGATTTTTATACCAACAATGGAATGACAATACTTCAACATTAACAGAAAGGAACTATTTGTAGCTCTACAAGAAGCACATAGCCCAATTGACCTTTAGATCAACTAAAACCAAGCACATAGCCCAATTGACCTTTAGATCAACTAAAACCAGTGTCAAGAAGAAGGGTGGAATATGGAGCATGGTCATTTCCTGGTAACACCAGCTCCCCAGCTCTGGGGAAGGGACACTGCCATCTGGAAAATGTCAAACTGACCTCTCACCCTCTTTCCAGGGAGCACATTCCGCACACAGTGCTGACAGTTCAGTGTTTGAATACCTAAATAAATATTTCTTAAATACGTTACAGATTTGTAAATTCAACCCCTGAGTCAATGAAATTTACATTTTCTTGCATTTTACTTTAGATTCTTTCATGTGATGAAAGATAAAGAATGTAAGGGAAGAAATTCAAAGATACAGGTTTGACTCCTTGTAGTGAATTGTGTTACTATGGTTAGCAACACTATTTTCTGTAACTTGGGTGAGATGGATGATTTTGGAGTGGTAGAGAAGAGAACAGTCAAATGCCTCAGTGTAGCATCTCAGTTCGTTTGTTGTCGTTCTGCTTAGTGTAACAATGTCTGAAACTTTAATGCAAAACTGGCTGAAGAAGATAAAGAAAATGAAACCAGGCAGAAAGAAACCGAAAGTGGTGAGTAGAAAAGCAGTGACACTACATGTAGGTATAATTTCTTCCAACGGATATTCGTAAGTACCAAAATAAAATTTACTGACCGAGTATTCGATGTAAAATGGCAAGTATTTCATGAAGAACCTAAGTGATTCATTCACGTCTATAGTTGATGTATGTGATCACTTTTGTGGCTCTAAGAGTTTACCTTTGTAAAAGAAATTACATATATATTAGAAAGAGAATTGTAAAAAGGGGGAGGCTCTGCTCAGGGTGGTTGACTGGGCGCTAAGGACAAATGGGGTGTCAAACAAGCAGAACAGATAGAAATGGAAAAGGGTTAACGTCACAGTGCCCTGTGAAATTACTGGCACCCTATTAAATTAAAGTTATTGTCAGTTTGCAAAGATATAGTTTTAGTAAAAATTGTCTTCCTCTTTTTATCTAGTCGGTCCCCTGACATAATGGCATATTTAATTTTTTCCAACTTTTCAGAGGAAGCAAAGGAAGTATAGGGAATTAAACATAAAAAAAAGTAAAAAAAAAAGTAAAGTGCTCCCCTGTGCTTAGCACCATGCCATGAAGGCATATAGGGGGTGTGGGGGTAACGCCCCACACTTTCTTGATCCGGTCTTGATTGGGGGTGATGTGATCAGCATCACGCCCCTGACCGCCTTTACCCCCCAGGGTTTCCCCCAGGTACCCATGTCATTAGATGCTGGGTGGGTGCTGGGGCCGCTTCCAACGTTAGAAAAGTTCCCGGATTTGAACCGGCCGGGGATCGAACCCGGGACCTTGAGCATAGTAGTCAGACGCGTTACCGACTGAGCCACCGCGGCCACAATTACTTAATTTACATTAAGTCCCAAATTTATATCTGACCATAGGCGCACTTGCCACTCTCTGCTGGAAACATGGAGAGAAAAATTTAGTTTGGTTTATTGTGCTCCGTGTTGGAAAGTGAAATAAATGCGGTTCAATTTTTTAAATAAATGAAAATAAAGCATTACCTCAATTTAGAAGTGAAAATTCCTTGCCTTCCCTTCGCAGCTAACATGCCATGCATTTATTTGCACACATTATTTATTTTAAGGCAAAGAGGCACATGACTCCTAATTCACTAGTCTCTCATTTAGTATTTGAAAGATAAACTCTCAACAGCACCAAGCGTATTTTCCAAGGTTTTGTAAGGATATAAGACTTCAATATGAAATTCCTTGACTGATTTCGTTCAAAAGCAATACCAGGTATCTATCTAACGTCCTTCCCACTATATTTTAAAGTCTTCATGGCCATGCTCTAAATATATAGAGAATTTAATTATTTTATTTCAATTTGTGAATCACTGTTTAAACAGAGATTTGAATACAACAGCAGAATTTGGTACACACTCGCAACATAGAACTATTAAAATAATATTATTCTATATGCATATTTTCTAACTGAAGCTAGAACAGGAGGGGGCAGGGGGCATGTGCTGAGGTAAAGAGGATGCCGAACGAGCAAAGCAAGATTGTAAAGATCCTGGGATACTGTGAAATGAAAGTTTTGTTGCTATGTTAATTAATAATATGCATTATCAGTTTGCAAAGAAATAGTTCTAAAAATTTTATTGCTCTCTTCGCTCACAGTTTGGTGATTCATTTAAGAGTCATATTCTATGCTCGAAAAATTTTCTTGATAGCTAGGTGCCAGCTCTGAAAATCAGGCACCAGGAAACTACCTACTAGCAATTGTGCATACTACAGTGTGTTTCAAAAGTCGCACAACCCAAACTTTGAAAATGTATATCATGAAAGCCGTAAGAGGTATTTACACCAGGTTTTCTGCTCTAAACGAATCATGTACGCTATCACTTGGTTTAATAAATTTATGTTAACATGTATCCAAATAAAAGTAATTACATTATTTTAAAAAATATTGTTAATTTGCTGAAAACATCTTGAGAATTGATTTTCAACAATATATACCAACGTTGAAATTTTCAGCGAAAAATGCAGGTTCGACCAGGACTTGAACACGGGTCTCTGATATACCGTGCCATTGCTCTAACCACTGAGCTACTGAGCCGGCCTGGCCTCGCCTGATTTTCGATGTCGCTGTTTTACCTGCGTGGAATCTTCTCTGCCAGTGTTACCGCAACGGGATCTGTTGCCTTTGAAACACAGTAGACTTCGACGTTGCCTGGTTCCTCCCAGCGTAGAGATGTTAATTATTGAAAATGTACTACGTAGAAATTTTCAGCAAAAAATGCATTAACATCTGTACACTGGGAGGAACCAGGCAATGTCGAAGACTACTGTGTTTCAAAGGCAACAGATCCCGTTGCGGTAGCACTGCCAGAGACGATTCCACACAGGTAAAACAGAGACAATCAGGCGAGGCCAGGCCTGCACAATACATCTCCTGTGTGTGCCTTATCTTCAATAATAATACCAACTCTTAACAATTTGTGTATTTGGTTTATGATTTTTCACGTAAATGTATAGCCAATACTTGCTCACATGTGGCGTGCGTCTGTTGACAATATTTCCACCTGCTAGCATTACCATAAATGTCCCAAAAATGGCACTTTTTCACTCAACCCATAAAATCGCCAATAAAAAATCCATCAAATGTTGTACATTACCAATATTGGCCACAAATGACAGATTGACATGGCATCAGTCATCAGACATCTAATTATGACCCTTCGATAATTTCGTACATATTTTTTTCATTCAAAAGTGCATTTCTGGAAAATTTTTAACGCTGCCTTCTGCCAGTTATTAATTTATCTAAATTTTCTGTATGAAGAAAACTGATAATTTAAAGCATTGAAAAATATCTCAATGGATGAAACTTTACAATGCAGAAAACCCGGTGTTAATATCTCTTACGGTTTTCACTATATATTTTTTTCAAAGTTTGGGTTGTGCTACTTTTGAAACACACTATATATGAAGCTGAGCATCACGGTATTCAAAATATCTCTAAATCACTCTAGAAAAAGGAAATGGGGTGTTGAGGGACAAAGAGTAAGAAATGATTATTGACTTTCTGGAATGTTCACAACGTTGATTTTAAATAAAAATCATTTGCTAACATATGCTGTACTGCAATTTGAACTTATATTCATCAAAATTTCGTACATATTACAGCATAAGATCACAGTCACCAGGCTGAAATTTTTAGTCGCCATGGCAACCTGGCGACTGGGATTTTTCGAGCCCTGGTCATATTATATCTGTACTTATTACTACTACTTCACTCAGGCAAGCGTGCGTGCACCCATGCAATTCATTGTCACCGATATTTCATTGATGAATTGGGCACCCCCACAAGATAACTCAGAATTACACCTGCAACAAGTATCATACAAATACAGTTAAAAAATATTGCGCAACTGTTCCCAATTTCTTTTATAACTAGCTTAAGAATTGCATGAAATGATTTCTGGTAATAATATGTTTAAATTTTGTGTATTTCAATTACATCTCTTGTGTTTTGTCTAACAATTAATTAAATCAAGTACTGAACATTATTGGGAAGCAATACCTGAAACGTTAGACTGAAATGTTAACATTATCATAAAAAGTGTTCCCCTGTGCATAGCACAACGCCATGAAGGCGTATAGGGGGTGTGGGGGTAACGCCCCACACTTTCTTGATCCGGTCGTGAGTTGGGGTGATGTGATCAGCATCACGCCCCTGACCGCCTTTACCCCCCAGGGTTTCCCCCAGGTACCCATGTTATTCGACACTGGGTGGGCACCGGGGCCGCTTCCATCGTTAGAAAAGTTCCCGGATTTGAACCGGCCGGGAATCGAACCCGGGACCTTGAGCATGGTAGTCAGACGCGTTACCGACTGAGCCACCACGGTCAACATTATCATAAAAATCTATTTTCTATCTTTTCCTGCATTTGACATTTTCTTAAATGTTACGTGAAGGGAAGAGACTGGGGGGAGGGTAATATCTGGAAACACCTTTGAACAAATTGAATTAGGGCGAACATTCTAAAAACGGTCCAAAATATGCACTTAACATTCTCAAACTTACACCCCCTCAAAAGTTTCAACCCCCCCCCCCCCAACGAAAAAATCCTGGATAAACCCTTGTGTGAGGCAATTTTGCATCCTTCAATGAATTCGGGGGCAAATCCCATCCAAAATCATTATCTAGGAATGAAAAGAGAAGTAAAAGCAACATTACAGACATGGCAAAGCAGAGGGTGCAGCTCTTGCAGCAAATGACGATGTGTGAGGTGGCTGTGTCCAATTCAAAGTCAAGTTAAAAATTACCTCTTAGCCACACTGGACATAAATGAACTGCTGCTTAGCCAATAAAAAGTGACTTTTGAGACACCCTGCTCACACACACTCTCTCTCCCAACTTTTTTTTCTGATTACCAATACCAATAAATGTATTACGTTTGTTCTTTTTTTTACATACATATGTAAAGTGAAATAAAGATGGGACCAACTTACTTCTAATATATTTTGCTCTTCGTGGGATGTCAATGTTCAGAAGCTTCTCTACAGCAAGTGAATAACACTGCTCGTTGCACATCATGCTAACATAATCAAGTCGATCAAAGTAAGGTAAAGCTTGAGTATACGTCTTGTATTCAATGAGCTTTTCAGTTCCTCTATGCAGGAGACCAATGTGAGGGTCTGCTCGCACCACCGTCTGGAAATATAATAATCATTATACAGGGTGTTTGAAAAGTCCCCAAACTCAGAACATTTTATTATGTTAGATACATTTTATTACATATACAGGATTGCTAGTCCCAAGATGAAATTCACATACGATTCTGATTTTAACTGCCAAAACTGTAAGCCTAAAAGAATTGGGTTACAACAAAAATTTGAATTTACACTAAACATGTATGTAAAGTTCATAGTACATCTTAGAAAGTAACTGAAAAATTTATATTTAGCATGAGTTTTCAAGAACATAGAATCCTGAGGCAACTGATTCATTTCGTTTATTTTACTTTGCTTTTTTGACACTTTTGGCTAATTGTGAAGATGAGAATGGGTAATGATATGATGGAATTGATGAAGGGACACTCACAGAGGGTGCTGGTTTAAAACAAGACTGCACTGCACTTGAATAAAATTTCTTTTTAAAAGCCACCATGATTTTCGGAGACTTTTACCTCAACTTCAGGTTTTTCAATAGCCAATTTCAATTCCCGGGCTTTCCAGACTGAGAACAACCTTTACAGTATAAACAGTGGCGGTGATTAGGAGGGGGGCAATGCCCCTATATTTTGCCACTTTTACCCCCGTACTATGCTAACCCTTATCTACAAAGGGAAATATATTGTCTTCCCCCCCCCTCAGTTTTGGAACCTTGGCTTCCCAGTTTTGGAACCCAACTGCCGCCACCGAGTATAAATCATACATATAAAATAGGGTTATGGTAATGTTTGAATGTAAATCTTGTAACAAATTATGCACAGGGAGCAATAGAAATGTTACTAACATTTATGCATAATTTTGTGGAGGTGGTTCAAAGTGATGTGCTTATAAGCTTGCGAAATATTGCGCATCACCTTTATAGCTACTTCCATAGGTGAAATATGACAATTTGAATAAATAACTAGTTGAATGAACACAATGTAACAGTCATGTCTGGCTGGGACTTCAACTCAGAACCTTCGGCAGTGAGATCATGTGTTCAGTATTAAGGAAATCTGCCACCCAGGCAGCCTATGTTTTGGAGATGTGGTATGGAAAAGTGGCCAGTTACTTTACATATTCTGATTAAGCCAATCGACTGAAGTTGTGTTAGTATACAGTATTTAACAGCATACAACTCACCTCTCCATCCAATTCCAAAACTAGTCGCAACACGCCATGAGCAGCAGGGTGTTGTGGCCCAAAATTTAGAGTGACATTCTTCACTTTCTTCTCAACTGGTGCTTCTTTCATGTTCCATGGAGGCAACTTCCATTTTGAGGTAATCTCATCCGGGTACATCACAGGACCCTCGAACTGCTTTATGAAGTCTTCATCTGGGAACCATCTCTTCGCTCCCCTCTGCTGACTAAACACAGATAAGAATTCAAGTAAATATTGTTTACAATAGAATACCAGATAGAACACTTGTTTACTATGCCTTACTACATAGCCATTGCTTTCACAGATACAAAGAACACGGTAACATATTAAGAATATCAAAAGTTTACATGTTTCTAAAGAGTTTGCACCACTTTTGACCAATAATGATGATTAGATGAAAATGATGAAGGGACACTCATAAAGAAATGTGCATCTTGTGGGAATCAAACCAGGGAACTCCAGTGGAGAGATTGTGAGTAAACTACTCCATGCACTTGGGCCAGCACTGTGTATGTCATGTAAAGAAATATATATTACTGAAAAAGGCCAATATAAAACAAAGTTACACGTTAACTGCCCTGTGAGTTGTATTAACTCACGCTAGTTTTAAGCCAGGGGCCGCATGAAGTGTATTTGCCTCACAAGTAAGGCTCTCTACCTTGTGAGCATCGTGGTGCACAGGCAACTCACGCTACCATGCTATAACATACATGTTACGTGAAGTGTGACCCCGTGGAAAAAATTTTGCAGATGGTTCATGAAAATCTTAAGGAAATAAATTCGTTAAATAATATTAATTGATTTAACTACTTACGTGAGTGAGTATGGAGTCTTAGGACAATGTTTCGGAGGTCAAACTGTCTCCTTTAGGTTCGTGGATGTTTCTAGACACCGAGCATAGGGGTGCATAAAAGAAGTGTTGTCCTAATAAGACTCCATACTCACTCACATAAGTAGTTAAATCAATTAATACTATTTAACATATTCATTTCCTTTAATAGTGAGTAACACGCACAAATTTACAATATGTTATTGAAAATCTTATTTAGTAGTGTGTTATTGTTATAATTAATACGAACAATTTAAAAAGCGTGGATCAAATGAATAGATGTACATTAATCCTATTAATTTTTGCCTTTAAATTTCAATTAAATCTGACATGTAAATAATAAAAAAAAAAGTTCCCTCATGAACTGCTTTTCCAATTGTGCATTTGGCTTTTATATTTTGCTGGCCAGCTCCTCAAAATGATATTGGTACCGTATCAATCCATAAGAATATATTTTATTTTAAAAGCCTCTCTGAATGCTTCATGTTGACCAGGGCATTCACTTGTTTATCTCAGTTGTCTCAACTTCTGAGGCATGTAAATAATGCAGTGTTGTGCTATGTAAACCTCCTGAGGTATTCAGGAAATAGGAAGTTCCATCTGCCTATGGAGTCAGCGGTTTGCATAGTGGCAGTTAAAATCATGATTCGGCATGGAGGAAGGTCTCCATGGCCTGGGTAATATAGAGGTGAGAGAGGCTGAGAGGAGATGGACTTTGGATTGGGATTGAGGAGAGAGAAGAGCTTAGGAGTGGAGCAAAAGTGAGGCAACGCACTGGTCAACCTGTAACGAAGCCAACAGAGGACTTAGTTTATTTACATTCTTCGAAATGTTCTTCATTCGTCAGATAGACAGGTAATTATCCTAACCCAGCCATGATTCAGGTTCAAAGGTTCATAAAACACAATGAGTGACCATTGTCTTTTCTAGTTGTTAAGTTCCTAAATCTTACTCGTACCTTTCGCACTGCCAAGCGTTAACTCGTCATGTTAATGACGAGTGCTCTTATCATCGAGGATGAACGATGAATAGGTTACATCACCCATTGATTAATTGGTTAACATTCTTGGTAAAATCCCACGAACTTCACAGTTCGTTATGGTACAATAGTATACAAACAAATGATATTGGTACACTAGTATACGACCGAGTCATGTTGCAAATAACAAAAGACTTAATGCACAGAAAAAGACAATAAATATGCTGTGAGTCAAATATAACGCACGTGGTATGCAGCGTAATAATTGATTCTAGTGCCACATGAGTTGCATGAGACTTACGGACATAAAAAAATTAAAAATAACAATTTTTCATCTAATCATCCAGGAACATATTCCTTTCAACATTTTTATTATATTCACGTAATAAAACATCGTGGGAATTTATTTTCTTTCTACTGTGGCAGTCAATGTGTTAATCAGGTTTGTGCAACATGCTTACACTAGCATAGTCCAAGGAGTGCTACCATGTAGTGTGAACTTCCCACCTGCACAAATACGATCCATGAAGCTCCCTACAGCTTCCATCACGACCCCTGTCCATTTTACAATGCTCCAGAAGCACTGAGAACCGTCAAATCCACACACACTCGGTGACAGTTCTAAATGTTTCATGATGTTTTACAAGCTTTATAGGAGTATAAGAAAGTGCTTTAGAATTCTGGAAACAATTGCGGAAGGAAGTAAAAAGCTTCAGTGGAGAAATTATGATTTGAAAAGTTGCTCATGCAAGCATTGGCAATTTCCAGCAAGCACCCATTCTTGGTTTACAGTCGTCTTGGACAAGACAGCTTCAGCAGATGTATTTAGCGAGGCTCAAATGGAGTTTCATGCTTATGTTTGAGACCAGATATTGAAAGCATTTAGGGACGTTATCTTAATGATAAGAGCCCTAACCCTGACCCACCTAATCTAACAACAAAAGCATTTAAGGGTATTTTATTAATACCAAGTTGCAACGTAAAATCTCTTCGCACCCCAGAGAAGTAGATAGCAGCAGCAACATGTAGCCAAGGTAAACAGTAAAGGAATGTCTGCTCACAAACAAAGAATCATATTGGAGTATATGGAAGGTAAAAATCATTCTCCAGTAAAGCGACAGGAAGAAACCAAGAACGACTTAAGATGACCGGACCCCTCTCCGATTTACTTCATAGTTGGCATACTCACTAATTGAGGTCTCCTAATCACGAATCTGAAATTAAAAGTTGTCAGAAACGTCTAGAAATTGCAAAATAAGCTAAAATAAGGCGTTAGTTTTCGGAATGAAAACCATCGATTTTCGCGAAATTTTTTGTTTCACAAGCAAATATATATATTCCTGATACTACCACGACACCAAACTTTAACTATGTTTGCCTAACTAACCTAACCGAAACTAACCTAACCACAAGTCAATGGTTCGTGGGGCTAGCGTCAATGGTTCAAAATTATTTCGCAATTTCTAGATCCTGATACTACCACGACACGAAATTTTAACTAGGTTTGCCTAACCTAACCACACGTCAATGGTTCATGGGGCTAGCGCCAATGGTTCACAATTATTTTGCAATTTCTAGACGTTTCTGATAAATTTTAACTTCAGATTCGTCATTAGCAGGCCTCAATTAGTAAGTATGCCAAATATGAAGAAAATCAGAGAGGGGTTCGGTCATCTTAAGTCATACCAAAACCACTAAAAGTGTGAGTTAACAGGCATATTTAGAAATGGAACTATGTAAAAATGCATGTGCCAGGACAATTTCGGAATTAAACAATCAGTAAAAAAACGCATGTGCCAGGAGAAATTCGGAATTAAACAATCAAAACTTTGGCTGTCAGGTTTTCATACACATGCGTAAACAAGGGATAACATCTCACGGATTTTTTTTCTTCAAACACACTGTGAAAATTGGGGAAAATTTATATCGGAGTGACCATTTTACCAGGTGGTGAGGCAAGCTTTTGAGCTATTTTCACCAGATTTTAAACTACATGTGCATGATCTGCAACCTGGCCTGGCCTGCTTCACGGATGTGTATGAGCTTACGTTGGTGGGCACTTATTTTCATTCAGGATACAAGTACTTTTTTCCTGCACATCATGAGTTGAAAAAACACCGCAAGGTGTTCTGATGTGGACTGGTGCTGCTAATATGTCACATGACATAAGTATGAAGGGGCATCTCGTGGCCTCAAATTTGGCCGGGGCTTATTTTTTAAAGAATTTAAAATATAATGACAATTCACATGAATTACAAAAAATAGGTATTTTTTTCTTGTAGACTACAAAACTGGTCTTACTTTTTTGAAAGAATTTAAAATGTAATGACAAATTACATGAATTACAAAAACATGGGTATTTATCTTCTTCTAAACTACAAAACTGGACTTATTTTTTTAAAGAATTTTAAATATAATGACAATCCACATGATTACAAAAGAAACAGGTATTGTTGTGAAACATACCTTTCTACGAACGTTGACTCCTGTTCTTCTGCTCAGCAAATTTTGTTATTACTTTTTCGTTGAAGCCCTCTTTGTTTGAAATGTATTTTATCTCTATTGTAAGCAAGTGCCAAGGCATTTGGTCTGTCTTATCCCATTGAATTTCTTAAGCAGGTTTTAATATGCTTCAGTGTGCTGAAACATCGTTCAGATTCAGTTGTTGCCACTGGATTTATTAAAACTATGTTTGTCATTTTTACTGTTTCTGAAAAGGTACCCTCTAAATAATTTTAAATAAAAAATGAATGCAATCTACTGATAAGAGTTTATGTTTTTCAACTCTTCACTACAATAAAGAACACGAAGTTCCCTCTTTAGTTTTCCCTCTTCTATGAAGGGATAATAAATCTGGGAAGATGCCTCTGTTTAAAGATTGTTCTCCTTCATTATGTCCTCGTAGAGCAAGTTCATGTCGACGACAGAATTTTAAGCAATCGATAATTCTATTTAATATATGCCCATTTTTCCGGACAAATTCATTGTCTCTTGTAATTGACAGCCTATGTCCTTCATCAATTTGTGTTCGAACATCAACCCTGCCAAACTCACTCAAACATAGCGAATGAAAGCCACCAAAACACTACAGAACAACACGCGAGATCGAACGCGACGCAACGGAGCAAGCTCCGAATCAGCACTCAAAGCCATTGCACTATCCCCTTCCCTCTCTGCTAGCATGTGACCTTCACTGTAGCTTAGGTGGGTGTAGGCCACGCCTTCCTTTGCAACGTGCCCCGGAAAACGATAATTGACATCAATGCCGCCAGGAGCGCTGTCGTATCCATCGCAGCAGACAATGAATTTACGTGGGTAAAAATCGCCTTTTAAAAGACTGTGTGATAGTTATGCGTTATGGTGATTGAGAATTACGTCAATACGTCCGTTTTTCTTTAGGGGCTAAGCCCCGGAAGCCCCAAGGGATGAGACGCCACTGGTATTACCTTCCTAAATGCTTTCGTTGTTCGGTTAGGCAGGTCAGGTTTAGGGTTTTTAGCATTAAAATTACTTCGGTAAATACTTTCCAAGACCTCATCATGTAATTTCTGGTCTTCAGCACTTTCTGCTATTATTACGGTAAAAATTTACTATCCTTCGGACACCTCTAATTTTTTTGTTTCGTCAATTTTTGACATTCATACTTACGTATCTGCTTCGCAGAACATTCCTGAAGGTGTATCAACGTTGTTTTGATGAAATTAATTGCAATTTTTCACATTACCAGTACGTCTTTCTGATAGGCATTTTCGCTTGCCTGAGACGAACTAACCTAACCACGCACCAATGGTTCGTGGGGCTAGCACCAATGGTTCGCAATTATTTCCAATTTCTAGATCCTGATACTAACACGACACCAAATTTTAACTATGTTTCCTAACCTAACAGAACTAACCTAACCACGTGCCAATGGTTTGCAATTATTTCCAATTTCTAGATCCTGATACTAACACGACACCAAATTTTAACTATGTTTCCTAACCTAAGAGGACTAACCTATCCACGCGCCGATGGTTCGTGGGGCTAGCTATTCTCCGTCGGAGAATTAATTTTCAACAAACAACATGAATTTCAGCTATGAAACATTCCCACATCACACAAAACACCTTCCCGATGTTCGACAATGCTACAGGAACTTATTACGGTAAGTAGTTTCTTCTGTAAAAATAAATAAATGTGTCCGAAGGATAGTAAACAAGTACCAATCGCTGTTAGTAACTCTAGGTGTTATCAAGGATCAGAAAACATTGAAGTTTTTAGGAAAAAATAATTAAGTATTCGAAAGAATAGGTCGCCTATCGAACCTTTACGATTAAGTGTTATCTGATCGGAGCTTTCACCTTCAATACGAACGATGGTTCTCAATCACGTTGTTTCTTATTATGCGTGTTTTACGCTGAAATAAGAGAGACAACAAAAACAAATAAATGGTACCAGCTGATCTCCCGAACAGACCCACGGAATGTCGGGTGCAATAACCATTACAAACTCAGAAATTATTGCAGTTTTTTTTTTTTGCCTCAAACGGCAGGTAAATCAATCCAAACTTACTTCGCAAAATATAGTGAGCCGCCGCTCTGGAGTAATGTTTTACTCCCAAATATAAGCGACGGCGGCGAGCTCCGTATCACAGCTCCTAATACGGTCGCCATGTTTGTTCTTCGGTTGCTTACCTCCATAAAGTAATGCAATTTGTCCCTCCTTGCACTAACAACCTTGCGATGTGATAACGAGATATT
This sequence comes from Lepisma saccharinum, assembly GCF_977018435.1. Taxonomy (NCBI): domain Eukaryota; kingdom Metazoa; phylum Arthropoda; class Insecta; order Zygentoma; family Lepismatidae; genus Lepisma; species Lepisma saccharinum. Next base: position 106,638,687 of record NC_139232.1, read on the forward strand.
TACAATGTATTTAGGAAATATGTATATGAATTTCTGTATTTCTGTACAATATGCCTTCAAAGGTAAATATTTATATTTCATTAGCTGATACGGTCTAGGTATGGCTACAAGGCTTAGTCTTCACGGCAAGAAGAAGAAAAATCATAAGCAGATATATTCTGTGTAATGTTTGTTATATCATGGTTCAATGTATTTGAATGCTTCGGACATAACGTCCAGTGTATATTAAATGTATTAATTGTTCACCGTCTGGTTATTAATCCTCATTACCAAGTCCTCCACCCCGAACCATATCAATTTGGCGCTGTGGACAGTGAATAGAAAATTTGAAGGATTCTAATCGTATCGTCAGGATGACTTTATCGGCACGGGATTATAACAAGTAAGATTTCTGTAGCAAATCAACAAGACGGTCTTACATGTAACGTTTAAGTTTGCTAATTTTCTACATGCAAGTTTCAGTTACACATCGTAACTTTCATACATGCCAGTGATTTCTATCAGTTAATGTAATTTGAAGTTTCGATAACATGGCTCTCAACATTACATTCAGCGAATTTGCTGAAGAAAATGAAGATATCGAGAGTTATTTCATGCGTTTTGATCAACTCTGTCTCGCCCAGAATGTGGCAAATGAAAGAAAAGCAGCAGTTCTCTTAGCAGTCATAGGTCCTAAGGCTTTTCAAGTACTTCGCAATATTACGGCTCCTGAAATGCCATGTAATCTAACATATGCTGTCATTCACGACAAAATGGTTCAGCACTTCAGGCCCAAAACCAACAAGTTTACAGAGAGGTTCAAGTTTCGAAATTGTATCCAATCTCAAGGAGAATCAGTTACTCAATTCGTAGTGAAAATCAAACAACAAGCAGCCAAATGTGCGTATGAGCAGTATTTAGATGAGGCACTTGTTGAACAATTTCTTGTTGGTGTACAATCTGACAGTACTCGAAAAAGATTATTATCTGAAAGTGATCTTTCCTTTGCTAAATGTCAAGAAATTGCTTTGCATTGTGAGTTATTAGAACGAGAAGTTAAATTATTCTCGAATAAGTACAGTGCAGATTCTGTGACTTTTGCCACCAGCTCAAGAAATTTGACGCGGATGAATCCAGATCGCCACACAGGCGCTTCAAAGAGTTCACGCTCGGGCGAAACGAGGCAGAAGAGCTACAATCAACCTCAGAACACAACTGCTACCAAGCAAAATCCTCACTCCCAGTGCGGCAACTGCACAAAGAATTACCCACAAGGTCTATGTCCGGCAAGAAACGCAATCTGTAGCTACTGCAAACGACAAGGCCATTGGAATATACGATGCAGAAAGAAGCAAAAAGATAGAGCCGTGAATAGAACGTCCAGTTCAACCTCACGGAGCACAACACCCGATGAGTTGTCTACGTTCAGCTTCAACCATCTCAACACTTGTGCGCTCAGTCATCGTTCCACACTGATTACTTCTACTCAACACATTTTGGAGCACCAAATCAGTTCGGATAGCTTCATAATAAATCTCCAAATCAATAAGTGTATTGTTAAATGTGAAGTAGATACTGGGTCTGCTGTTACTCTTTTCAACGAGAAGTATTTTGATCAGTTGTTTCCACACTATGTTAAATGTAATTCTAGCCTACGATTACGAGGTGTAAACGAAGGATATGTTCGTGATACAGCACAAACATCCGTCAAACTATACTTACACAATAGGGATTATACTTTACCTGTCTTTCTCTGTCAGGAGAAACTTTTATATCCATTGATCGGTCGTACATGGTTGGACATTATTCAACCATCTTGGAGGCGATTATTAGTTACGGCCAGTGTTCTTTCGACTAACACAGTACAAGGTACTATTACTAACGCTGGTGCCGACGACCTAAGGCGAGAAATTTCTTCTAGATACGAGAAAATCTTTGATGGTGATTTGTCCAAGCCAATTACACCTTATTTGGTCGATATACCACTGAGATCCAACTCTGCACCAATATTTCGTAGACATTACGAAGTTCCTTACGGTATTCGAGACTGTGTTCAGGATTCTATTCAAAATCTAGTGAAAGTAGGGTTATGGGAACCGGTCGGATATTCTGATTGGGCCTCACCACTTGTCGTTGTTACCAAGAAAGATTGCTCACTTCGTCTCTGCACTGACTTCTCAGGAACTGTGAATAAAATGACTGAAAACGTCAAGTTTCCCATTGCTAGAGTCGAGGATATTTTCTCTAAGTTGGCCAGGTGTAAATACTTTACGGTAATTGACCTTCAAATGGCTTACGGACAGTTGGAACTTTCTGAAGCTGCAAAACGCATCACTGTCGTCAACACACCTTGGGGATTATATAAACCTCACAGACTACCTTTTGGCATAAACATAAGTGGAGATCTGTTTCAAATGGTCCTAGCAAAGATTCTAGATGACATTCCCGGAGTTTCTTTCTACTTTGATGACGTCATCATCGGAGGTGAAACATTGCAAGAATGCTTCACACGCACGTGTGATGTCCTGAATCGTCTGGCCAAACACAATGTCAAAGCGAGCGCCAGCAAAAGCCAATTCCTAACCTCATCTATCGAGTACCTAGGATACAAGATTGACGTCGCTGGTATACGGCCGTCAGACAAGAACTTGGAGGCCATCCTAAATTCTCCCCCACCTCAAGACAAATCACAATTACGTTCCATCATCGGGATGATCAACTTTCATCGAAAGTTTGTACCGAACTTAGCTTCGAAACTTCACTTTTTATTTTCTTTACTCAAGAAAAACGTCTCTTGGAAATGGGACGATAACTGTCAACACGAGTTCGACAGCATCATGGCGGAACTTCGACAGATAAATCCTATTGTGCCTTTCGACCCAACAAAGCCAGTTGTACTTATCACTGATGGCTCTCCTTTCGGCTGTGGCGCACAATTGTGTCATCGAGTTGATAGCGGTCTACAGACCATCGCCTGCTCTTCTACCACCTTCAGTGAGACGGAGCGCAGATACTCCCAGGTAGAGAGAGAAGCTCTAGCCATAGTTCACGGTATCAAGCGATTTCACAAATTTTTACTCGGATCCAAGTTCGAGATTGTTACAGACGCACGTGCTGTAAAGTTTATATTTTCTCCGGATCGAGCCATTTCAAAACATTCATCCAATAGATTGATGAGATGGGCTCTACTTTTATCTTCATACCAATATAATATAATTCATTCCAGCAAGGTAGAAGTAGCTGACATGCTAAGCAGGTTGCCTACGCAAACACGTGACACAATACCAGCTGGAGAAGAAGAACTTCATGCATATTTCGGGTCCATTGAAGACGCTGTAGCTCCTCTTTCTCGAGACTCAATACAGAACGCCACTTCAGAAGACCCACTGCTCTCATTAGTTGTCTCCTGTGTAGTAAATGGTTGGCCAGATCAACACGACACGTCTACCGAACGGAAGAAGCTCGCACCTTTCTTCGAAAGAAGAGCTCACCTAACGTACGAGCAGGGAACGCTCATGTGGTCGGGTAGACTTATCATTCCCACAGTTAAACGGAATGAAGTTCTTAGAGCTTTACACGATGGACACATTGGTTCAACTCGTATGAAAGAGTTGTGTCTTTCCAGATTTTGGTGGCCAGGCATGTCAGCAGAGATTACGGATTTTGTAGCGAGCTGCAATACATGCCGAGCAAATGCTCCTAAGGTCCGAAACGGACCCGATTCTTCATGGCCTCTCGCTTCGTATGTGAACGAGAGATGGCATATAGACCATTTTTTCTTTGCAGGGCGTAAGTTCCTACTGATAGTAGACGCCTTCAGCAAGTGGACAGAAGTATGGCCTCTACACACATTGGACACAAAGGAAACGATCCGCTGGCTTATGCAATCTTACGCCACGCTAGGGATACCAAATACTATCGTATCCGACAACGGCCCAACGTTCACTTCTCTCGAATTTCGTAACTTCTGCCTTAAGAATGGCATCAAACATGTTACTTCACCACCTTATCACAGTCCTAGCAACGGCTTAGCCGAACGATACGTTCGTACTGTCAAAACCGCTCTTGTCAAGCTTATAACTGACAAACCCAATCTCAGCACGCTTGAACTTGATATGGGGATCGCCAACCTTCTTTTCATCCTTCGGAACACGCGACTGGGTGGAAAAGGAAGCCTGCCGGCACTTTCGGTCTTGAAATACCGACCAAGATTTTGGTGGGAACCAAACAATCTGCCTCTGTCGAGTGAATCTCCGTTCAAGCCGAGGAAGTCAGCAAAATTTCAGAACGATTCTTCATCGAGATATGGTACTTTCACCATCAACTCAGCAGTTTGGGTTCAATCACCTAAGCATGGTACTCCAAATTACATCCCAGGAGTTGTCATTCGTCGAATTGGGGATAGTATCCTCTACGAGATAATGTTGGAAGATGGAATCAAACGAGTGGTACATCCCAGGTGGTTGAAGAGACGTGTTTCACGTGACACTGCAGATGACGACGACTTCAACGTTACAATACCAAATAGAAATTCAACAAACCCCGGTGGAACAGTACCAGAACCTATCCCAGGCAGAGCCGGATACCCAGGACCAGGTCCTAGCACAGCTCACTCATCTCCGAGAAGGTCTACCAGGGTTCGCCGCCCACCAGATCGATACGGTCATCAGCATATCTGATTTTTTTATGGGACACCTGGAGGGATGATACGGTCTAGGTATGGCTACAAGGCTTAGTCTTCACGGCAAGAAGAAGAAAAATCATAAGCAGATATATTCTGTGTAATGTTTGTTATATCATGGTTCAATGTATTTGAATGCTTCGGACATAACGTCCAGTGTATATTAAATGTATTAATTGTTCACCGTCTGGTTATTAATCCTCATTACCAAGTCCTTCACCCCGAACCATATCATTAGCATGTTTTAAATATAATGCTCTAATATGTGACATTCTGTAAAACGAGAGTCCATATATATGCAGCGAAATATAAATACAGGATGATTATAAAGTTACTCTACATTTTAAGTGACAATGTGACGCAATACAGTTCTTTTGCACGTGATATGAAAGAATGCTAGGAGTTGAAGGAAGAGCAGCAGTTGTTTGTGTCAGTCTGCATGGAATGACACACGAACAACTGCGGACGGACTAGACCTGAGATGGATTGATCTGCCTCGACATGGCTTTAGGTCATCCTGATTACCCAACCTGGCCCCCTTGACTTTTTCTTTGAGGATTTATCATTTCTAGGATGTAGAAGGTGAAGATCAACATCATCGCAAAATTGAAACAACAGATTAAAGCTGCAGTTGCTGAGATTACACCAACTATGATGGGAGGGTGATATGGCCCATGTGGTTGATTGCCGGCAGCTGGGCTTATACCTACAGGGTCCTATTGTTACATGTTTTTCAGTGCATGTTGTATGTTGTGAAATAAAAACGTGTAGTGACTTTATAATCACCCTGTATATCTTGTATAGCCTGTATTAGCACAGAGAAATATGTACTATGTTTACTCCTTACTATTAGTTCATGGCGTCATTCAGGAAGATAAGATTTATTTCCATCCACTTGATCATATGAGTACAAATAGCACTATGATATGAGATAGGTCAATTACATGTATAATTTTGAGTACAAAGGAATTAACACATACTTAAGCATATTAAAAAGTATAAAGAGTATAAAATAAAATTACATGTATGATTTTGAGTACAAAGGAATTAACACATACTTATGCATATTAAAAAGTATAAGAGAGTATGGAATAACATAGAAAATAGAAGAAAAATCAAAGGTTATGACTATTAGTGAACATAAAAATACAAGAGAAGTCAAAGGTTATGTCTATTAATGAAAAATATGATCTAAGTACTCCTCTGTGCTATAAAACAAATACTTCATAAGCAAGCTTTTTACTGTTATTTTAAATTTGATTGGATTATGATTCTTGAATTCCTCTGGCAGCTTGTTATAGAGTTTTACATCTTGAAATCCTAGACCACTATGTGTTTTGGATGTGCGGACAGTAGAAAGGTGGAGGGAGTTATGCATACGAGTGCTGTACTTGTGTATGTCCAGATTTTTTGAGAAGATTTTAGAATTTGTATGAATAAAGTACAACGTTTCTAATAGTATGTACAAACATGGAAGAGGTAAGTTAGTAACATGGAAGTATTGATATATACCATGTAAAGGGTTACAAACTACGTTTTTTATGTCTTCTCGGTGGACATGCTACGTGGTTGACTTTCTTTCAATATCGCCGCCAAAGATCCCATCCTGATCATTCTTGCAAGAACACTCTGTCTTGGGAATCTATGGAGCAAGGCAGTAGAGAAAGGGAGAAATGAAGTGGGTGGAGCAAAGGAGTGTGCGGTGCTGCAAACAGTTCGTATCTTCAGCCACATGGTTCCCTCCCCTGCTGGAAATTTCTACTGCTTTCAAATGTCTTCTGCTGTGTACTGTGAAATGTCCTGAAATCCTACTGTAGATCTACTGTACAGTTACTGTACTGTGCATTGGAGCTACTGTACTAAAAAAACAATGTGAATAATAATGCATAATACTTGCTACAATATATTATAATACAATTTATTAACTCCAAGAATAGACAAATTAATTCTTGACACAATATTTTCAGTGATTTTGAAGTGAATTGGAAAAACAGTACATGAACTGGATTTCTACTGTTTTTCTAATACTGCTTTAGTCAGATATATCTTAATGAATAAGTTACTACAATTCTTTCTTAAGAAATTACTTAACCTTAAAGCAGTAAGCAGTTTGAATACATGATCATATCAGTCGATTCTTTTTCAGCATGGAATTTCCATAAAAAGGTAAAGAGGTAACGTGCTCCCCTGTGCTTAGCACCATGCCATGAAGGCGTATAGGGGGTGTGGGGGTAACGCCCCACACTTTCTTGATCCGGTAGTGAGTGGGGGTGATGTGATCAGCATCACACCCCTGACTGCCTTAACCCCCAGGGTTTCCCCCAGGTACCCATGTCATTCGATGCTGGGTGGGTGCCAGGGGCCGCTTCCAACGTTAGAAAAGTTCCCAGATTTGAACCGGCCGGGGATCGAACCCAGGACCTTTAATATGGTAGTAAGATGCGTTACCGACTGAGCCACCACGGCCACATATGGAATTTCCATGGTTATTATTATATCTGTGTAATGCAATTGCAGAAAGGATGTGTGAACACATTCCTAAGTAGCAAGTTCCACATGCTTTACCATACATTTATTTTAGTTGTTTGTATGATTTATCCATTGCATTTTCAGTTGTATAGATAAGAAAATTTTTGTTACTGATAAGAGTACTGTTTTCAGACAGGAATATACTGAACACAATAAAGGATGTTAGTTGTACAATTATATTACTGAAAATGTTAAGATTACAGTTCGACTACTTGAGATATTACAGTTCAACTACTTAAGATAGAGGAACCAGTTGGACTACCAAAAACAGTAGAAAACATTAGCAGTACAGTTCATCTACTGAAAACAGTACAAACGGTTGGACTACTAAGAACAGTAGAAAACATTAGCAGTACAGTTCAGCTACTGAAAACAGTAGCCTACTAAAAACAGTAGAAGACAGTAGCATTACAGTTCATCTACTGAAAACAGTAGATGTTTCAAAACACCCATTGATCTACTGAAAACAGTAGACAGAATTTTCAGAAGGGTCTATGCAATCCCTTTCATTGGTTGAGCCCCCTTGAGCCACTACTTGTTCAGACTTGTTTTCATTCATTTGCTCTAGAGATTGGAGACAGTGTGTAGCCTAACATGGCAGAAAAGCATTTTTTTAACCATATATAACAAATTTAATTTTAAACAGCTGTTATTAAATGAAACTTTTTAAATACCCAGCAATAATACAGTGGAATGCACAAGAATTGCTCGGTGAAGACTAATACAGGGTCTGTATTTTAAGTAATGAGAATTTTTTTTTCTGCTGCGACTAGATGTCCGAGCGCACTGGGAGCGGTTGGAGTCGGTAGTGGGGGGTGTGACCTTGAAAGTGCTCCAAGCGGCAGTTGCCTGCTGGTGTCCGTTGAGGCATGATCACGCGTGGCGTGGACGTCTGCAAAGTAGTGTGTGCAAGAGCAAAATGCAGCAAAGCATGGAACAGTGGTACGTGATCAAATTTAGTGTGTGCCTTGGAAAATCTGGTGCAGCAACGCTGGAAATGATTCGGCAAGCATACGGCAGAGACAGTTTATCACAAGCGCAAGTGTTTTGGTGGCACAAAATGTTCAAAGAAGGCTGGAAGAGCGTGGAGGACGAACCCCACGCAGGGTGCCCGTCAACCTCAAGAACCAGAGACAACGAACAACGTGTGCGAGATTTGCTGAACGTGGACAAGCGTGTCAGTGTGCGGTTTATCGCGGATACGCTAGGACTCGATAAAATGGCTGTTCACAAAATCATCACCGAGGATCTTGGGATGAGAAAAATTTGCGCCAAGCTCGTCCCGAAAGTTTTGACGAACGAGCAATTGCACAACCACGCGGTCGTGTCGCAAGATCTTTTGGAACGCATTGAAGACAACCCGCAGTTTTTTGACAATGTCATTACCAGAGAGAAAAGTTGGATCTTCAAGTACGATCCCGAAACAAAAGGGCAGAGCACCGCATGGCACACTCCGCAGTCGCCTCTACCAAAAACGGCGTGCATGTCCAAGTCCAGAATCAAAGCATTGCTGATTGTGTTTTTCGACAAGAAAGGTATGGTCCACGTGCCTGCAGGACAGACAGTCAATGACTCCTTCTACGTGGGGGTGTTAAAAAGGTTGAAGAGACGGGTCAACCGAGTGCGACTAGAAATTGCCGCCGATTGGAAGCTCCATCATGACAATGCACCATGTCACACGTGCTTCGTGGTTAGAGAGTTCCTGACGAAATCTGGCATCACAACGATTCCTCAGCCTCCCTATAGCCCCGACCTTGCCCCTGCAGATTTTTTCCTCTTTCCCAGAGTGAAAACAGCCCTCAAAGGACACCACCACGGAACCCTGGATGCGGTCAAAGCGGCTTGCACGCGTGCTCTGAAGGCTGTTCCAGTTGCTGACTTTCAGGGAGCGTACGACGCGTGGAAAACTCGCCTGCAGAAGTGTGTTGATGCTCAAGGGGCATACTTTGAAGACTACTAAAGGTTTGTAGCGATATCTGTAATAAATTTTGTTTTCTGGATGTATTCTCATTACTTAAAATACAGACCCTGTATTGGTAAACGCTGTAAGTGGCACAAGAATTCAAACACAGTTTTCCACGTTAAACTGTACAATGTGCCATGCTTTATAATGTGGTAAATGTGAAATGTGGCTGGTAGCCTTCTAAGTAGTTCAAAGGGCATGCAAAGAGGTCACTATAGTGGAGCCCAAGTTAAGAGTTCAGTATGGACTCTTACGGGCTTTTACTTTTGAGATCGCCACCCCTAAACAAGTGTGTTTCTGTCAGAAACAAAAGTCGTTAACATTCGAAGAGGAAATAATAAATAAGCAAAAACCAGAGGAAATGTAAGGCTTTGATGGTCTACACCATCTTTTGCAATTCGGACCATCCAAACAAGACGTTTTCCTTTCTTGTGTTTACCGCGATTTGGGAAGTTAAAAATAACAGCCGTCCGACGGTTGCCACTTGCTGCAAACACGTGTTGGGAAGACGGAAGGGGGCGGGGAATGTTCAGGCAAAAGTTTGTGAATAGGCTTTCATCGGGAGACAAGTGGTTTCTTGTTTGCGAGCCCACTTTCCCATTTTGGGTATTTCTTGAAGGAACTTATTATAATTATTCTACAACAGCAAAATGGCAAGGGGTGGTATTATTAAGCATAAGAGTGTCCAGAGTCATCCTGGTAAAAGTGTTAGTTGGACTCCAAGCGAAACCTCTGAAATGACTGGAATTTCGTTCAAAACTGTTTACAAAATTAATAGCGAAGGGATTAAAAGTCCTCTTTCAAGACCAAACGAGGAGAAAAATGCCAAAGAACAACAGGTACGGAAAATGAAAGGAATTCGAATACAACTTTTATACGAGGCGATGTGCAGCGAAAAGTCCCAGGCACATTGTATACATTGGCGGATTTTTCGGGAGGAGGTTCACTTGCCCCTCCAAAAATGATGACTAAGTATTATGAAAAGTATTGATAGCATCATATTAAGAGATCAAAAAAAAGATCGAGCCGTTTTCCCTAGATAGTTAAAAGAATGTCCGTCTCCTTCTTTCTGTAATTATTCTTCATACAAATCCAATAGAACTCCTTTTATTTCACACCTCTACTAATAATTGATTGATTGAGTTTTAAGTCCATTTTTAAGCACAGATAGGTTAATTGTGACTGGACCTACAGTTTTATGTGAGATATGAACAACTATTGTGCCTCCAGCATGTATCGAACCCTGGATCCCTTAATTATAATCCGACGATGGAAATTCTGCTAATGCTATCCCCTTATAATCGAAGGGCCCTAGGTTCGTTTCCTGGTGGAGGTACACTCTAGGATGGATTATACAGTACGTTGAAGGTTCAGTCCCGATTATTTCATCTGACCACAAATTAGACCTAGAACGAACCCTTGTAATTGTATTGATGTGAATGACGTGACGTGTCCAATGAGAATACGTGCTGGTCATAACTCCCCCTCTGATAAGTATTCCTAAAAGAAGAGGGTCAACGGCAGGAGAAGATGGCATATAAGGACCAGCTACTAAAAAGTATACGTATCACCCCCCACCTGTTGGAAAACACTGGGCACACCAGTGATATAAGGGCACTTTTTGACGAGTCGAATAAGTTGCAATTCTACACATTATGTTTCCAATATTACGTAATGCTTACAGCTTATTCTGTGCACGTCCCAGAAAAAAAATCTAGACCCGCCTATGACTGCCGAGTCGTGGAGCTGCTGCTTTGCAAAAAGAATGGAGGGACAAAACAATAAAGACACAACAAGACTTTCTTTGCGGCCGTACGAATTTGAATTTGAATTTTTTGAATTTGATTTTAAAATTTTGGGTGCGTCAGCACTTAGGCTATTTTCCCCCTTCACATTATACGGGGGCCAGCCCCTTATCATTACAAATAACAACTCTAATATTGCATAACTAAAAATCTTAAAATCTTCTGACTTCTGTTAAAAGCTGAGGCTGTAAATGGGCACTCAGCACACACAAGCACAAAAAACAGAACACAAAAAATTATACTGGCCATAGTGCCAGTCACCAGAGCCTCGTTAGTCTTCAGTCCAGGGTGTACTATGTGGAAGTGAGGTTGACTTCTGGGTGCCTAAGTGGAATGTACCCCTTACACCCCACGGCCTTACGAGTTGTTAGCCAGCACCTACAGGTCGGCGGGAGAGAATTGCTTTGGTGCATGCCGGTAATGAACATGGTTTTGTCTCAAACGAGACAGTGTGCCGAGAAATGTGATAGAGGCCTCCCCGATGACAAAGTGGTAACACCCTGGCCTCGTAATCAAGGGGTCCCAGGTTTGATACCCGGTGGAGGCCTATAGTGGTTCGGATCCCAGTTTAAACTGTAGGTCCAGTACCGATTAGCCTTTCTGTGCAAAAAGTGGACTTGAAGAAAAACACGGCCAACGTACACGATAAAATGGACAGCAAGACGTATGACAAATATATTCGGGAAGAGTTATTTGCAAATCTCCCTCCATGGACCGTCATTACTCTGTACCACAGCCGCATGAAAGAACAGTTTCCCATCAAATCATTGAGAAAGGATTTGCATTCTTGTATTGAACAGTACCCGTTCCGTTGATCACTAACTTTTGTTGCGGCATGTACTACAGCAGACGTTCGATGCGCGCTGGAGCCTTCTTCTACTGCGCACCATGTGGCAACACTGTCGTCATGAGCCCCATACTGAACTCTTAAGTTGGGCTCACCAATAGTGTGCACGTTCTTACTGGCTGATGTGCGGAACGATGCGATTTCCCAACACTTTCGCTTTTGGCACTTACAACGTTTACCACTTTTAATCCTCAATTGTCCATGACTATTTTCATTTTTTTTTCCTCTTGCATCCCACATGTGTTTAAGAACAGTTTTTTTTTTTTTTTACGAAAGCTGGTACAGAGGTTGTCAGCACCTTGTTTGGTGTTTGTGTTAATTCTTTGAAGCTCTCATTGTGTAAAACAAAGAGAATAAACATGATGTGCAATATGCTTGGGCATACTTGTGCATCTCACTGTACTATAAATCAGCATTTTAAATGGTGTTTTTCAGAGACACACTGTAGAAAACCAAGCCAATTGATTACCATAAATACTACTCAGATGTCAACTGCAATGAAGCTCCAATACTGTACATAGTTATTGGAGCTTTATGTCTAAACCCATTTCATGTGAAGATGATGAATTTTTAAATGGCATTCATAGAATTCAGTCCCATCCACTATTCGATTGAAACACTTATGTTTGTATATACATTAATAATGACTGACCTTACGATTTGACACACATGTAACCACCATTGTTGGGCCAACGTCAGTTTTTATGTGGGAAAGGTTGGCTTTGCGTTGGTTGACAAATTGACGTTGGTCTCACGATGGTTGCCAACGTTTGCCCAACCATGGAAAAGTGAGTCAAAATCAGTTTTAAAAACAACTTTTTCATGCTAAGACAACTTTCAGGAGTATGCTGAAAATTATAGTGTGTAAAATAAGTGACATGTAACAGGGTTTCTTTTCGAATATTTCAGTCACAGCACATACTGGAAATATAATATATTTTTAATGAAAGTAGAAGCTATTTTTAACTTGCAGTCACTCAGCAGTCCTTTTTCATCCACCATGGATAAAAGATGTGTTGGTAATTGCTTACTGTTTATCTCTTTTCTTGTAGTAGAACAAGAATATTCTTACAGGTATTATTGTGAAGGTGGTTAAGCAATGTTATGTGCAGACGAAATCCCATGAAAGGTGTAAAGCTAAGTAAACTCCAGAAAGTTTTTTTGTGCTACCACTTAAAAACAACGATACCATGCGACTGAGAAAGTGCTGTCTATTTTTTTATTATCATAAATAACTTGTTTACAGTTGGTCTCACAATAAATTATGTATATATATTACAACACAAACCTATCCATTTTTTAGTTTTCAGTACGTAAAACCATATGTTTGCCCAACATAAAACCATATGTTGGCCCAGCGTAAAAAACACACGTTGGCCCAATGTTGAATACACGGCCAAAATTACCGTTGGCGAACAGTATGTTTTCGTTGGGCCAACTGTTGTAATTTTTAGTACTGTTGGCCCAATGTTGGGTTACTTGGGATGTAGAACTGGTTGAACCTGCATTTTTCACTGAAATTTCTATGTAAATAATGCTGTAAATATTTTGTACTACATGAAGTAATTCCCCATCAAGACACAAAATTGGAAGGTACATAAAGTTCATGCAAATCTGAGCAATATACTACTAGTCTCTCCTCGTCTATCATTCACAAAATAATAATATTTAGAGAAGGTGTCCAGGGGGTCTTGGGAAGTTGATCTTAGAAAAATGTGGATAATGATTGTAACATGTTTTTGGAAGATATTACGATGTGGAAAATGCACAAAAATATGAAGTTCAGGAATGTAAAATCACATTCCACAATTTTATATTGCCTATTAATTTCTTACACCATTGAACACTTGCATAAAAGTTTTCTCCAGATTTTGTGAGCCACTCCTACTGTCCCATTTCACTATCTTGAAAGCGTGAACAGTCTCTGAGTTAACTAACATCTTAGAATATGGAAGGACGAACATAAAATTGAACGAAAATGTTCATTCCTTCAAATTAGATATATGCAGGATCTTATTTTGTTTGTGTCAGTACCAAATATTCCCATTAGAATGTTGAAATAGGGGAATTATTATCAGATTAGCACAAATAGGATAATGTCAAAGGTCTCAAAACATGTACAAATCAAGTAATTTAACATGTAGTTTCAACAAGTAAAAGCTCATGGTAATTTTATTTCTCAAAGTGCTCTATTTTAGTAACCTGGTGATCTTAAGGAAGTATATTATCAAATTCATTTTGTAATTTTGAGACTATTTCAATACTAATGCAAGGTATCTGAAACTCCTTAAGTATCATACTTTAATTATTTTTAATCCTCTTCTATGTTTGAGTGAATGAAAAATATAGACCTTATATAAATTCTTCATATTATAATTTATTGCACTGTCATATCTGTATGCACACTGATTACATGATACCTCTTCAGGAACCAGTGGCGTATTCTCGCATGTTACCTGGTTTAGCAGCAGTAAACCAACTTTTTTCATTTGTATAGAAATTGCAGGAAAATCAGAAGTTGTTGGACTTATCTTCTTGTTTGATTTGCATGACTGCAATGGTGTTTTATTTGTATGATATCTAATTAATATATAATAAATATATACAACAAATAAGAATTGTTGTGGTAAATCAGTCACATTTTCAGAATATGCCACTGTAGGGAACAATTTTAGAGGCGAGTAAAATTTTTAAAAAAGACATGAAAATCTTTAAAAATTTACAAATTTAATTACAAGAGTAATTTCATACAAATATCAAAATATACAAATATTTATATATATATATATATATGTGCAATTGATAAGCATACATTAAAATTCTGTAAATCTTGAAGAGCATTTCATCATACAACACCCACTCTGAGAGTTTACTGATGCAGTAGTCATTATCAATTCAAAATATTACAAAATAATCACGCCTGCTGCATTTGAAAATGCTTTAAAAATATCTAATGAAAATATATCTTTAAATTGTTTAAGTGCTGAATGACATTTGAGCAATTTCTTTAACCCATTTATTCAATATATGTAAGCACTTTTCTAACTTAACAAGCCTATATACGCAATTTTACAATGGATTCAGTACTTGAAGACAAAAAAGGAGGGAGGAGTTACTACATATACAGGGGCAGAAATTCACTTAAAGTTACAGCCACAAGAATGCCAACAGCGTTGGCTAAGAATACATAGGAAATCACTCGCAAATAATCTGATATTATATTAGTGCGGAAAATTACTACGTGCTACTTTTCTTTTGTGCAACAAATTCCTAATTCATGATGGATGCGGTAAACTTGGTTTGAGAATTACTTACGTGAAATTTTGTATTTCCGCATTGCACAATTTAATGGTTATTTCCGATTAATTTCGAAGAGACTCTGTCTTCATTCACTAAGAGTATGGTGTCTGGTACCATCTCTGCTCCAGATGATGTACCCTTAGTGAATGAAGACAGAGAGTCTTCGAAATTAATCAGAAATAACCATTAAATTGTGCAATGTGGAAATACGGAATTTCATGTAAGTAATTCCTAATGTTGTTATTTTTCATCACATCTGTATGCTTTTCGAACAACATTTTTCTACTGCCTTAACTCGGTGGCTATGCTGTCTTGGAAACTTTTTTTCTTTTCAAATCAGCTTCAAGTGCTGAATTCATTCCCATGGTACATTTCATGTGTTGGGTATATCATTCATATGTGGGTTCACTCAGTATGTAGAACAGAGTATTATATTAAATATCAAATAATTAACAACTACATTAGTCCAAATATGTTTCAAAGTATAATGTAAAAATAAATTGAAGAGTACAAAAGTTACAAAAACTCAAATTTTACACGAAAGAAAAAGAATACTTATTGGTATAAATGCGAATGCTAATACTAAAACTTTTATCTTAATCAGTAAATACTGCACAAAAACATCGAAAATATCTAGAAAGAGTATTATTGGTCTAATAATGTCCATCACACTTGAGCAAATAAATACTGATGTGTACTACAGAAGTCACATGTTAAGTACCACAAATTACACCGAATAAGTGAGTATTTTTAAATATCAGAAAATGTTTTCTGGTGCATAAAACATAAAATATCCATTTCATATAGGGTCAATACTGAAGTATAATGTCTGAAACTGAACAGATTATAATTACTACAACCTATACCTTTCTGTAAATGTGCGAGAGACCAATTAAATATATGACATGGAATTGTTTTAGGAATAGATACTACATTTGTTGTTTAGTTATGTGAATGGCAGGATACAAACAAATTATAAAAATTCATTCAGTTTATGCAACAGCATTCAAAAGAGATGAGCGTTCAAAATACGATATGAAAAACAAAGTCAGCAATCCTCTATTGTTACTGTGCTCTTAATCTCAATCACTGTGTCATGGTTCAAGAATACCTTCTAAAGAAGATGTTTTATATCAAAATTGATTCTAGAACAAAACATTATGCTTCCTTTTAATAAAAATAAAGGATAGGTATATTGCACTGATTACTATTTGAATGTAATTTAAACTTAGATATAGGGATGAACTGAGGAGTGAACTTTGTTAATAATTCCATATTAATATGCGTGTAGGAATTGAAAATTGACTAGTTGCACAATACATACAGCATTATTTTATCCTTGAAAACAGCATTTTATTTAATACACTTTTGACAAGACACAATTCATATGGCTAGAAATGTAAATATGTGGACAAGATACAATATTAAATTTTACATTTATTGCACCATTATAACACTCCAGATTAAGAAATAGCACTGCAAACATTACTTACAAACAACAAACAAAAAAAATTTTAAGAGCCTTCAATAAGAATTATGTGCTTGTTGTATCATGGCTGGATATATCTGAGAACAGCACACACAAACACACACATGCACGCACGTGTTCAATATATTAATATTGTTACATCTGGAAGACATGTTTCACTAGTAGGGAAAAATAGCATTTAACTTTTCTGCAAATGTTCCTCGGCTATCTTTATTCCTTCATTTAGAAATTTCATATATAAATATTCAGCAGGATCATCATATCTGGAAAAAAAAAATAACAGTGTGGAATGTAATGTATGTGATGATTCGTACTGGGAAAAAATATTTCTAAATGACCTTAAAAGTAAGACTCTTGTTGATGCAACAATAATTTAAATAATGACATAGGCTATACACAAGCTGAAAAAAAGCATGGTGCAACAGCCATTTGAGGGCCAAAGTCTGTAAAGTAGCTTTTCACTAAGTGACACAAAGTCAGCACTGGGTCTCTCGATGGCATAGTGGTAATGTCATCACCTTGTAATCAAGGGGTCCTGGGTTTGATACCTGGTGCAGACACATAGTGGTTCGGATTCCACTTTCAACTGTAGTTTCAGTCCCAATTAGCCTTTATGTGCATAAAATGGACTTAAAAACAACTCAAACAAACAAAAACCAAAGTCAGCACTGCCAAGTCCCATCACCACTGTTTTATTTTTATTTTATTCTTTTTGCTTTCTAGACCAGAGCCTGGTACGATGTATTTTCAAGTAGATCTCCAATTGGTCAACCAGGCATAGTATTCTTATCTAGAGGAATTGGACGCTACGGTGGGAGGATGCAAATTGCAAACTTTTCATTAACAATGATGCATGGGAAGGATGATCATCCTTCACAACCGACCAGACTGCCTTTATGTATGATCATGATGATTGAAAATTATGAACATCCATAGTTATGTAAGATTCAAATCCAGGACCTACATTTTGGCAGTGCTCTAAGCTAATCTCTAGCCCCCGATTCCTGTTTCAAGCATGCTGTATGAAAAGAGAGCAAAAATAGTTTAGAATAGAATACCAGCTAAGTTACGTAGGTGTCTGTAAAATGCCAGTCCCAAGTAACATCCTTTGCCGACCTCCATGGCAGAGTGGTTAGCACAGCATGCTATGATGCCATGAATCCTGGGTTTGAATCCCAGCATTTTGTGTTCTTCATGAATTTCATTGTATCATAATTTGATTTGCTTTACTTTACTTTGCTTTTGTGCCACTTTTGGCTAATTGACCATCTTGTATCATCACTCATCTTCACCTTTGCAATTAGTCAAAAGTAGCAGAAAAGCGACGTAAAATAAACCAAATCAACCAACAAAGTAACATCATTGGGTTTGCCATATTCATTTTATAGCTCCCACTGGGCCGGGTGGTGCAAATGAGGCCCCCCCTCCCTATATATATATATAATGGATAAAAGCAAGGAGGGCCAAAAGGGCTAAGTAAAAATCAAAGAAGGTAAAAGGAAACACTCACCGGACAGTAGAAAGATTCAAAATTTTCGCTAATTTATAGCATCATCGGTGTGAGAAGAAATAGACGGAACCGGAAGTTGGGGCACTGCAGAGTTGCCAGGTCCCCATCGAAGAAGAAGTGGTGCGTAGAACGAAAAAACACTGTTTCGTCACCAGGCTCGTCGTAAACTGTGAGTGTGTAGGAAGAGTAGGGAGGGCGGGAGGGACGGGATGGTTTGGGGGGGAAGGTGGGTGAGGGATGGGTATTACTGGGTGGCCTTGTTCAGGCCAGGTGGAGTGGTTGCACTCATGGCTGATATATAGGCCCTTTCCCATCTTTTGCGAACAGAGGTGTTGGCTGGTTTGGGTAGGAGATGGATGATCGCTACCCGGAAGCAGTCGTTGAAACTGATGTTGTGGTGGTTGGTGTGGACGGCGACAGTGAAGTCCAGGTTGTGGGTGGAGGAGCGGTGGTTATTGATGCGGAGGTTGAGGGCCGTTGATGTTTCCCCCAGGTAAAAATCACCACAGATGTTGCAGGTGAGGATGTAGATAAGGTTTGAGGCATGGCAGGTCCCTTTGGGATGAAGGGTAAATTTGCCAGTGGCCGTGTGCACCTGGAGAGTGTGAGAAGTGATGAGGATGGGGCAGGTCTTGCACCTGGGGCGGTTGCATTTATGGGCAGGGGGGTGTTGGATGTGTGGTGAAGGAGTGTTGTGGACCAGGATGTTTTGGAGGTTGGGGGGGCGTTTGAAAACCACCCTGGGTTTGTCGGGAAATATGCTTTTGGTTTCAGGATCACTGTGGAGAATTGGGAGAAGAGAGTGCAGTGTGTGCCTGATTTTGTTGAGGTGGGGATGGTATTGGGTGATGAGTGCAGGTGGGTTGGTGGCAGCAGGTTTCTTGGTGGTAGTGGTGTGTGAGGCAGCTCGGGATATTTGCTTGGTGACAAGGATGGAGGGATATCCACGGTTAACCAGGGCCTGGTGTAGGCGGAGGTTATAATTCTGGCGGGAGGTGGGTGAAGTGTTCAGGCGCTGTCCCCTGAGGGCCAGAGAGAATGGAATGGCTTTTTTGGTGTGGAACGGGTGGGAGCTGGAGAAGTGTAGGTACTGCATGTGGTTGGTGGGTTTTATGTGGATGGAGGTAGTCAGGTGTCCTCCCTCGATGTGCACGTCCACATCTAGGAAGGTGATCTGGTTGGGGGAGTGCGTCCAGGTGAATTTTAGGGAACGGAAGTGGTTAAGTTCGTCCAGGAAAGCTGACAAGGATGGTTCTCCATGTGTCCAGAGCATGAAGATGTCGTCGATGAAGCGGAGCCATAGGAGGGGTTGGAGGGGTTGGGTAGCCAAAAACTCTTGCTCAAGTTTGCCCATGAAGAGGTTTGCATAGGATGGGGCCATTCTGGTACCCATGGCTGTACCTCGGATCTGTAGGAAATTTTGGTTTTCAAAGGAGAAGTTGTTACAAGTGAGGACAAGGTGGGCTAGGTGGGTCAGGAAGTTGGTGCTGGGGTTGTGAGGTTTGGGTCTGCTATTGAGATAGAATTCTATGGAGCGGAGGCCATGGGAGTGAGGTATTTTGGTGTAGAGGGAAGTAACATCGATGGTGGCAAGGATGGTATCTGGGGGCAATGGTGGAAGGGTGCTGATTTTCTGGAGGAAGTGGTTGGTGTCACGGAGGTAGGAGGGCAGAGCTTTCACAAGAGGCTGGAGATGGGAGTCAACAAAGGCTGAGATTCTTTCTGTGGGTGAGTTATAGCTGGACACAATGGGTCTACCGGGGTTGCCAGGTTTGTGGATTTTGGGCAAAAGATAGAAGGTGGGGGTGCGGGGATTGTCGGGTATTAACATGGCGGTGGTACGAGCTGTAAGGCCTTCAGGGGGGCCGCGGGTGTGGATGAAGTCCTGGATTTTGTTGAGGTGTTCGGCGGATAGGTCAACTGTGGTGGGTTTGTAGGTGGAGGGGTCAGCCAGCTGGCGGTTGGCTTCCGCCAGGTAGTCTTGAGAGTTCAAGACCACCGTGGTGGACCCTTTGTCAGCTGGGAGGATTTTGATGTTGGGGTTGTTGCGGAGGTCTCTGAGAGCTTTCTGTTGGGGGGGGTTGAGGTTAGGTTGGTTGTGAAAGTTATTTAAGAATGAGCTGTCAGAGGTGGTGGAAATGACGGCAGTGATGTATCTTTCCAAGGGGTGGTTGGTGGGCAGGGGGGGTGGATCTTGGGAGGAGAGGGGGCTAAATTGAAGGAGGCTCGGGTGGGTTTCACTGGTGGTAGTTTGGAGTGAGGGATTTTTGGCCCAGAAATGTTGCCATCGGAGGTTGCGAGCAAATGTGTGTATGTCAAAAAGTAGGCGGAATTGGTTGGGAGGAGTTGTGGGGGAGAAGGTCAGGCCTTTGGATAAAACAGCTATTTCATCAGTGCTCAGTTTATGGTTGGATAAATTTAGTACAGTCTGGTTGTTTTTGAGTGGGTTAGGGTCATTAGTGGTCAAGGATCTGGTAGGGGTGGGTTTGTCCGTGGACTGGTTGTTTCCCAAGGTGTGATGTGTGGGAGTACAGTTTTGGTTTTCAGGGGGGGTCTGTGGTGGTGTGGGAGGGGTGGGCAATGGTAAAGGGAGGTCGGGTAATAGCGGGCATGTTGGTGTGGGACTGAAATTGGGTGGCAGTGGAAGGGGAAGGGTGCAGCCAGCCTGAAAAGCTTGACGGCAGAGATTGGAGAGTTTTTGGAGGTGTTTAGTGTTAAGGTCACTGGCAATGGAATGGGCGGTGTGCCAGAAGGAGTCTATTTTGTGATGGTGGTTACCTGGGGTCAGCAACAGGATTTTGGTAAGGGATTGAATAGAGATGGACAGTTCTCGGGCGCGATTTAGCTGGGATCGGTACATGGCGTGGGTCAGTTCAATAGCGAAATTTCTCGCTAGTGGGAAAATCGTGGGTTTTATGCTCGGGGGCATGGCGGAAAACGGCAGTTTGGGTGTGAGGCTTTTGGGTGTTAGGCCCAATATCAAACATGAGTGCAGGAAGCGTGCATGGGACGTAGCTTTGGTGTAGGAAACAATAAGAGATCGCAGGCGGTTCAGTTGATAGGAGTTATACGCGAAAGGATTCATACCAAAAGTGGATAATAATGGATAAAAGCAAGGAGGGCCAAAAGGGCTAAGTAAAAATCAAATAAGGTAAAAGGAAACACTCACCGGACAGTAGGAAAATTCAAAATTTTCGCTAATTTATAGCATCATCGGTGTGAGAAGAAACAGAAGACGGAACCGGAAGTTGGGGTCCTGCAGAGTTGCCAGGTCCCCATTGAAGAAGAAGCGGTGCGTAGAACGAAAAAAACACTGTTTCGTCACCAGGCTCGTCGTAAACTGTGAGTGTGTAGGATGAGTTGGGAGGGAGGGCGGGAGGGAGGGTGAGGGTTGGGCATTACTGGGTGGCCTTGTTCAGGCCAGGTGGAGTGGTTGCACTCATGGCCGATATATAGGCCCTCTCCCATCTTTTGCGAACAGAGGTGTTGGCTGGTTGGGGTAGGAGGTGGATGATCGCTACCCGGAAGCAGTCGTTGAAACTGATGTTGTGGTGGAACCACAGAGAACCAGGCACACACTGCACTCTCTTCTCCCAATCCTCCACAGTGATCCCGAAACCAAAAACATATTTCCCGACAAACCCAGGGTGGTTTTCAAACGCCCCCCTAACCTCCAAAACATCCTGGTCCACAACACTCCTTCACCACACATCCAACACCCCCCTGCCCATAAATGCAACCGACCCAGGTGCAAGACCTGTCCCATCCTCATCACTTCTCACACCCTCCAGGTGCACACGGCCACTGGCAAATTTACCCTCCATCCCAAAGGGACCTGCCATGCCTCAAACCTTATCTACATCCTCACCTGCAACATCTGTGGTGATTTTTACCTGGGGGAAACATCAACGGCCCTCAACCTCCGCATCAATAACCACCGCTCCTCCACCCACAACCTGGACTTCACTGTCGCCGTCCACACCAACCACCACAACATCAGTTTCAACGACTGCTTCCGGGTAGCGATCATCCACCTCCTACCCCAACCAGCCAACACCTCTGTTCGCAAAAGATGGGAGAGGCCCTATATATCGGCCATGAGTGCAACCACTCCACCTGGCCTGAACAAGGCCACCCAGTAATGCCCAACCCTCACCCACCCTCCCGCCCTCCCTCCCAACTCATCCTACACACTCACAGTTTACGACGAGCCTGGTGACGAAACAGTGTTTTTTTCGTTCTACGCACCGCTTCTTCTTCAATGGGGACCTGGCAACTCTGCAGGACCCCAACTTCCGGTTCCGTCTTCTGTTTCTTCTCACACCGATGATGCTATAAATTAGCGAAAATTTTGAATTTTCCTACTGTCCGGTGAGTGTTTCCTTTTACCTTATTTGATTTATATATATATATATATATATATATATGTATGTATGTATGTATGTATGTACATATGTATATTTCAAAATGTGCTGTAACAAAACAAAGCTGCTGCTATGTTCCAGGCAGTATGGGTTTGATACTACAAGACACACAGAAGATTTCTTTTAATTCCTGTACATAAAGTGGTTGTAGTTTCCTGTTGATCCACTGTCATACTTGTACCTCTGACTGGAAGCAGCGGTACTAGTTTCAAGTGTCTAAATCATGGGCAGGCCCGGATTTCCCAATAGGCCTCATAGACCCAGGCCTAGAGCGGCACTTTGGTAGGGGCAGCATGATTGTTTGTTTTAAATTTATAAGGAATACCTAATTCTCGGATTGCCTCCTTTTTCCTTCCGGACACACGAATGGAATGACTTAATGAAGTTGTATTGTAAATATAAGTTAACGAATAATATTTCTTAAGAGAGACAGGCTAGCAGGGCTCGGAACTAGTTTACTAATTTGTTGTTTTAATTACCGACGTTGTTGTTTCGAATGTACAGTATTGTGCTGAGCCGGATCGGCGATTGCGGCAAAAACGTGGAGCCGGCTTGGCTGTGTTCCAGGAACGCCATTCCTTGTTACTGCCGGCATTGGCCGCATATCAAAAGCATGTGATTCACGTTGAATTGTTGAGAATTAAACTGTCGGCGCAAGCATTATTAAAGGGTTTTCACATTGTACTATTCTACTGTTAGTTGCTCAAGAATATTATTCAAAAAGTAGGTGGTGTGTCGCATCTCACGTGTGTCAGTGTCCGACGTGCGTTTGTTGGGGTAAGTTTAATACGTCATTACGCTCATTATGAGTGATCAAAGAGTAAGACTCAGTGGGTCACAATACAAAAAGAGAAAAGCGGAGAAACATTAAAAGCAGGAAGTATTTCAGAAGAAGGTTCCAAAAATCAGTTCTTTTTTATACAGAAATGTAATCAGGAAAAAAGTGAGGAAAGTGCCGTTGATGAGCCCAGAGTTCTGTCCTATCACTTAAATGAAGTAAAAATAAAAGTCTTCTCTGAAAAACAAGGTAAGTGTTAAAATGTAATTTATATAATTTATGTCATATCGCTTTGTTACACTTTTTGTATGTAACTATCATTTGATTAATACTGCATGCCGTTAATAGTAAAAATAGTAATACAGAAAATAATATTCTTTTTCATTCTTGACAAACGGTATGGGGGGGCAGCAGAGCTTCTTTGGCCTTGGGGCAGCAAAAAGGTTAATCTGGTCCTGATCATGGGGCAGCCTGTAGTTCACATATTTTCCTGAATGATGGAAACATTCACTTGGATTCTTCCTTAAGCATTAGAATCAAATTCATCTGTTTTTAATGTAACAATCACATACAAAATTCATTAACATTCTTCACACACCTGTGTGTAACAAGTTCATACATACCCTAACCAGTCTTCATCGGGAATAGAACCATCAAGAACATCATTAGCGTTGATTTTATGAACAACTTTCCCGTTTGGTAACATAATAAGAGATGTAACAGGAAAGTCATAAGCATCCAATGCAGATTTTGCATAAGTTGATAGTTTGATCTCCTGAAACCAAATGGAAAGATACCAAAGTAAAACAAAAACACATGAAAAATATTAGAAAATTTTACTTGTAAAATAGCAATCAAAAAATTTACATCAATGCAATGGTAGCTACCGTGCGTCCATTTCGATCTTCAGCCGAGAGATCGGGAGAAGCGTGGCGGGCGGCGCTGACGGAGATGACGACATTTGCGGCCTGTAATGCCCGCTTATTTTTATGGACGTATGCAGACATTTATATAAATATTGCAAAACGAGCACTAACCTGTGTTATAAGATTACGGTTTTAATTTTAGTAGCTTAGTGGCTGTATGTGCTGATGATTTTGACACGCCCACCTCTTGTGATACACGGCGTAGAGGTTTGTTTGGAGAACGTTCTAACGCTGCACCAATATCATCGAGTTTTGCTTCGGTTAGAATCCGAAGTTTTTGCTTAGGTGTTTTAAAATTTAACGATCCAGTTTCTCGTAATTTAAGGACAAGATGTCTAACCGTATCTCTATGTGAAGTTGAAACGCCTGGGAATTTCTGTACAAATTGCCTACACACGTCTCGACACGAGTCTGTTTTCATGTACGTGTCATACATAATAAATCTTTGTTCTAACGTGAACCTTGCAGCTGGCATTCCAATAGTCTAACTGACACAACACACACACACACTGCAATAACACAAACAAGTAACTGCAAGTAACCAAGAATAACACTCTTGCGCACAGTACGAAATTAACACGCACTTGGTTTACATTGCTCGCCACTATATTCACAGCTCTGTCTTCATCTAGTCGCGAAGGAACAAAAAAAACTCGAGCTCGGAGATATCGGATTGCAAGGAAGCTTACGAAAACCATTCACTTTTAACGGTTTCGTCTGCAGCGTAATCTTGATACAGTGTTGCACATTCGAAACCTCCAAAAGATTCCCATCGCCACAAAACTCTTTCAAGGATATAAACTTAAGCAGGACGTTACTGGTCAAAATTATGATTAAAATGTTTTATTATGTGTGGCTCTTAACGTATTTTTTGTGTATATAAGGGCAGAACTTGGATGAATTACAGATGATAAATTATAACACAGGTTAGTGCTCGTTTTGCAATATTTATATAAATGTCTGCATATGTCCATAAAAATAAGCGGGCATTACAGGCCGCAAATGTCGGCATCTCCACCAGCGCCGCCCACCACGCTTCTCCCGATCTCTCGGCTGAAGATCGAAATGGACGCACGGTATATTCTACCCAACTCACATAAAATGATGAATCTGCATTGTCATTCACCACCTTCATTAACATACATAACCAAATGGCTGCAATGAGTCTTGCCACAGAAAAACAAACTGGTTCATTTGGAAATTTCCTTTCTAAATACACAATTCATAAATTAGACATTTTATAAGGTAGAGTTCACCATGCCATGAAGGCACAAAGGTGGGAAGTGGAATTAGGGCTCCACACAGACTCGATTGATTGATTGATTGATTTAGTTTATTTTACTTCGCGTTTTGTGCCTCTTGGCTAATTTGCGAAGATGGGGATGAGTGATGAAATTATGGAATTGATGAATGGACATTCACAAACAACCAAGCCCGAGCAGGATTCGAACCCGGGACCCTTGGCATCGCAGCGCGATGTGCTAACCACTCGGCCACAGGGTCCGGCCCACACACTCGATCTTGGCCATTAATGATGTAATTAGCACCATGCTCCAGCTGTCTTTACCCCACCCCCAGTTACCCATTTTATTTGAGGCTGTGTGAACCCCAAGCCTGTTTTATGCAGGGACAAGGCTAGAAAATTCCAACCTTAGATAACCACCCTGGGAACCTGGGTCTACTGTATTGTAGTCAGATGCCTACCAAGTAGACCACCGTGACTCTCAAAATACACATTTATACTGATAAAAATGAATAACGAAAAGGATGAATTGTTCTCGCAATTCCAGGTGAAAATATCAGCAATTTTATCAATAAACCAATATTCAAATATCCTTTTATCTGCAAAAACATTAGAGTGCTAATTACTTGGTCCCATCCCTAAAAAAATTGCATTATAATACTGAAAGTTACATCTAACGTTGTTTTATTTTTGCACAATTATTC
The DNA here is from genome assembly GCF_977018435.1 of Lepisma saccharinum. NCBI lineage: Eukaryota > Metazoa > Arthropoda > Insecta > Zygentoma > Lepismatidae > Lepisma > Lepisma saccharinum. The sequence goes on from NC_139232.1 coordinate 106,664,865, forward strand.
TTTGTTCCTTATCCATGTGCAGTAACTTAGTCCATATTTGCATAATTTGTCTCATGAGTTTCCACTCCAATTGAAACAAAGACGAATATTATTATTATTTCTCTTGTAGGCTACGGTTATTACATGCATAAAAACACAGTTTTTCGTTGTGATGTTTCAGGAGAATACACGCTCCCTTCATCAGACATTTATTTTTAGTTTGACTAAAGATACAGTTATAACAATGGTTAAGAATTTCTTAAATAAAAAAGAGAATCCATTATACAATGGATGTTGTCAATGTTACATTGTTGTAATATAGCAACATAACTGTGAAAAAACAAGCAGTCTGTTTCATTTTTATTTCAGATAAAAATTTTGATCACATTGTTTTTATTAAAAAAAATATTATGAATCCCAAATATCATCAGGCAATTCAAAATCATCATTGCTTTCACAGACTTTCTTGATGGTTTCTGTTACATTAAATTTTAAAGATGGTGGCTTACTCCACTTATAAAAAAGAAAACTCCATAGTGGGTTTATGTTACCATTTTCATTATTTAATTTATACCAGTGTTCTTCTGCAATGCATCTAGAATGCAAGTAATACGTACATACAAGGAAAACTATTATTATTATTACTATTACTATTGCATAAATTCTTGAATTAAGCAAATGAATTTGAGCAATGACCTTCCACTTAAGAATCATGTCAAAGAATGAGCATTGAGCCTTACCTCAAGTTCTGCAACAAGGGACCAGGAACTAACAAACCCTTTCTGAAGAATGGCCTGCACTCTCTTGCTGGCCAGTGGTCCCTCTCGTAGGGACCTCCCCGAACCTCAGCACGACTGGTCATCCAATGCTCCCCATAGCACTATGCTGTGCAGGAGAAGATTTGAAGCAATTGACTTAGTTGATGCAATTGGCAATGGAAAGTATGGAATCTGGAAAAATATATTTTACATTCTCAAATTGAAGATCGATATTGCAAAAATCATACATCCATACTCATGCACTGCCAAATATTTGTATTATTGTCCTTGATGTGTTCTTATTCTATACATGGAGTGAACCTATATATTTCAACTCCTACTGATAGAAATGCTTGTATGGATCGAGTTCTATTCAAATTTTTGGAAGGAATCTGAATAAAATGTTCATCTCTTTAACATGTTAACTGCTGGCTCTGACCGTGGTCTGGATGCTGCCTGCTTTCAAACTAAATTATATATTTTCAAATAGAAAAGATGTGCCAAGAAGAAAATATTAGTGTTGGCTAAGCATTAACAGGGTAGCTACGACTTTTTTATTTTGAAATTCCCTGACTTTTCCAGGTTTTCCAGACCAGAAATAAAATTTTTCCAGACATGTTTGTCGTCGTCATGATTTTTGCTTTTGAACCTCATGTTTTTCAATTAAATATGCAGGCACGTTAATTATTATGAATATGAATATACACAGTTATTAGCTGAAAATTTACCAAGTGATTAATACATAGGCTGTCACAGAGAAGGTGAGACAGATTTTTTCCTGGCTTGGCAACACTGCCTATGGTTTCGGCACCAGTCGTGTCGTGTAGGATGACGCATTCTGTTTCCGTAGCAAGTTGTCACATGTTGCGAAACCACGTTAGTGAGCAGCTGTGTTGATTTACGTGGAACGTGTTTAGTTTACCCCTCCAGGTTTTTGTGTATAACATTGCTTTTCGCGATGAGTATTCAAGATGAACAGCGACATGCCATAAAATTTTGTTGGCGTTTAGGGAAAAGTGCTGCGAAAACATATGCAATGTTCCAACAGGCATATGCCGATCAAGACAGACTGAGTAGAGCCACAGTATTACCAAGGAGTCATTGAGACTCTGCGCCAGCATGTAGCAAAAAAGAGGCCACATTTGAAGAACTCCTTCATATTGCACCACGATAACGCACGCCTGCATAACACGCAGGCTTTTCAGGAATACGCGACAAAGAGAAAATAGAAATATTCCAGCATACAGCCCAGACCTTGCACCCTGCGACTTTTGGATATTTCAACTTTTAAAGTCCACTTTACGTGGTTGTCATTTCATGACGAACAAAGAAGTAATCACTGCAGCGCAAGTTTTCTTCAGTTCGCTACCTGACGACGAATTTTCAAAGACATTCACAAAGTGGCAGGAGCGTATGGATGCTTGCTTAGCTGTCAATGGTGCCTATTTTGAAAAAAGATGTACGTCTACTCGATATGGCTGATTCTGAATAAAAATTTTGTGGTTTGTAATTTTTTTGTTTCATTTTAATGATTCTTGGAGGGATCCATGTATATGCTTGTCTTTTAACTGCTACGCTATTGCGCTCATTTTGGTCTCAATCGGTAGCTAATGAATTAAATTTTCACCCTAGTACATTTGCTAGCCAATGGAGGTCGTTGTTTTCCTATACAGGAATTAGTCTCACCTTCTCTGCGACAGCCTTTGTATAATGCTATTCAATGAAAAAATAAATAACTATTGTACTTCCCCATTTTCACTAAGTCATTACAATTAAGGTGGTGTAAAAAATCAATAAAAAAAATTGGCATATATCAAAGCTTTACAATGTAACCTGTATACAACCTCAATTATATCAATACAAATGAGAAACGACAGAAAATTAGGTCAGGTACCTTTAGAAAATATGCAATAAGTTTAATGATTATATTTTTTAATTTCTTGAAAATAGTACATATTACGGAAATTCAGAACGTGAATGGGGCCGGTGACCAACCATACACCTAAAAAAAATATATATACGCGGGCCATACTTTGGAATCAAATATCTCCATTATTTGAGTTTTCCACATGCTGGAACCAATTTTATATTACGGAAAACATCGAAATATGTCTATTAAAAGGTAACAGTTCCGAATGTTTTATGATTTTTTTTTTTTTCAAATTTTTCTAACAGGAAGACTAATTATCATAGAATTCTGGCAATCATTGTGATACGAAATTTGAACCTTCCTTAAAATAATGAGCACTATTTGGATTCAAGAAAAGTTATTTATGTTGAAAAATAATATTTCAAAATCACCTTACTCAATCATACACCTTTCCCATGGACAAGGTATTCTCCGGTTTACAAGCGACAGTAAGTATCGTAAACTAGTGGGAATGAATGTAGAAATAAATCAGAACCTTAGTAGAGTGCATTCAAGGTCTTTATTTTAATTCTAAGACAACCAAACCTGACATTCCTAACCTAACCACACAAGTAACTCTGCAGTATGTGTTAACAGACATAAATTGAAATCAAACCATGTAAAAGTTGCATTTGTAGCATGATGAAATCATAATAAAACAAAAGGAACTTGGGTTCATTTTCACCACTTTTCAGCATAATTTCATTCTACATGCAAAATTACGTAAAATTACTATCGGCATGAAACCAACATTCCTAACCTAACAACGATGTGTGACCAGCATACGTTTTATTACTCTATTTCGCACCAGTTTTTAAAAAATAAATTCGTTTTACATGCACAAAACACGTACATATTCGACTAATGACGTCACTGATACTGCATAAAATCACTAATATCTCGGGTGTAACACATCTCTGCAATGTAAAAACTAAGACAACGAGCAAATGAACTAGTTGATCAGATTGCTTCTGAACGGGTCGCAAACGAAGGACTCAAATTCACACAAAGGGTTCATGGGGGGAACGAAGTAGTGAGTCTCTTTGTTTTTACTTGGCATCCGCACCCATCCAGTGTGACGTCAACCACAGCCAGTTACGTGAAATTCTGCTCTTCAAGCTTTATTGCAGATCTAAAACCAATGAACTGTCCGAACACCAACCTGCTCCGCTTCACGTATCAAAAGAGAACGGGTTCCGAACGAGTGTATTTTTGAAGAAAGAAAATTTCCTGACCCCACACAAAGCTAAAGCAACATTTTTTCCGCAAGAAATTCTGAGGATGGCTGGTGCGTATGTTTCGTCTTGAGTAGCTTGTTCTCTAAGGAAAAATCTCACGCCTCTACAAATTCCGGTCTTGAACAGGTTCACAAGAACGAGTCGCAAAATGAACGGATCCAAGAGTATAATCGAAATGCGAAGGAACCATAATTTTGTACGTACCAGACTAGAAGTTATAATGAGGAGAGGAACAAGTTTCTGAACTGAATCTTTTGGGGGGACTGGAATCACAAGAACCGAATTCGGAAGTGGAAATGAACTGTTCGTTGATTTTGTAACTGGTTCTCCTGCAACTCCAAAATGCACGTAAATTCCAGAAAATATGCAAAATTACCTGACTATTCCCTGACTCTTCCCTGACCAACCAAATTCCCTGACTTTTCCCTGTTTTCCAGGTTTTCCAGTTGCGTAGCAACCCTGATTAAACATCATAATGATGATTCTGGTAAAAAATGACAATGAAAACGAACAGCAATGAAGGTGCAACGATGTTGACACATCACAGATTGTACCTGATTATTCTATAGAAAGGTGCTTTGCAATATCCCTGGTTCTCAGGGCAATTTAATTTGAGCAAGTTATCTTCAGTTAAGTTACTAAACCACTTACTTAACAACTTCTCGCTGTTATGACACCGGTATTCAATTATTTTGCAAGATGTCACCTTGCATTTTCCCTGCTTTCGGTTGTGCCTCCCCAATGGTGAAATGTTATCAACACTGCCTTGTAATCAAGAGATCCCAGGTTTGATGCCTGGCGGAGACATGTAGTGGTTCGGATCCCACTTTAAACTGCAGCACCAGTCCCAATTAGCCTACCTATGAATAAAGTAAGCTTACAACAAAAATTACAACATCTCTTGCTTTTGGTTTCAAATTCTTGCTAGATACAGGCATCTCATCAGACTAAAGTTCAATTTCTAAAGTAATAATACAATATTGGAACTAAACAAGACTCTTTTAATGTTTTAAAATAACCTTGCAGGTCAGATGTTGACAGCTTATTTCTACCTGGTTTCTAGAACAATGAGTTTCATGGACTCGAGCACTTATGAAACTCAACGAGTCAGTAACACATGGAACAAGCTAGCAATCTGCAATTCAATTTCAAAAAATCCATTTTTCGAAATAAAGTTCAAGTCAGCAAAAAAATAAGACAACCATACCTCTTTGAAACTGTAAAACACTTTTTCTATTATTCCATATCCTTCTTCAATTGAAATCACAGTTCTCCACTTCATCTTATCAACATTACTACTTTGGAAGGAAAGTACATTTTCGCGTAAATCTACTTTGGTACCATTTGGTAGGTATTGCAAAGCTTGTGCAGATGGGCCTGGAATTTTAATGAAAACAATACATTTACCAAAATAAATTTAAAAGCCTTTTAGGCTAATAAAAGAACAGTTTTAGGTATATGTACTTTTTTTTCCACTTCTATGAATAAGTGTTCAACTTTCCAATACATAATTTCAGTATCAATGTGTGTCAAATATAATTATATCTTGGACAGGCCCGTAGCCAGAATTTTATTTCGGGAGGGGCTCATCCCTTATCAGTAGCCACCATCTAAAGACAAAAGGTTTGGGCTGTAAAAGCACTGAATATGAATTTCTCAGTATATTACAACTTATTATACAAGATGTTTAATCCTACTAAGGAAATAAAATTAATTACCACTCACGCACGTATCTAGAAATAAATTTCGGGGGTGTCCGACCAATTGTCTCAACAACAATAATAATCATAATAATAATAATAGATATATTAAATTAAAATAATATTACACATGTAAATTAATTAATATTGTATTTTCATTATTACATGAATAGGTAAGAATAGAAATAACAGCATGTATTCATTATCTATCTTACATGTAAAGATCTCCAAAATTTGTACATAAACAACTGCCCTGGCAAGGAAATTAATGTCAAATAGATAAAGAATTTAATATTTATTTAATAACAAAAAAGGAGTTAGATTCCAATTGGCAAAAATAATTGAGCGGTGATCACTTTTAATTAGCTATTACAGCTGACATAATGTAAAGTTGCTGATTAATGTTTTTTTGGATATTATCATAAGTAGTACTGTGCATAAATCTTTCGAACTGTCCTTCAAAGCAGGCCTCCCCAATGGCGCAGTGGTAGTGTCGTCGCCTTGTAATCAAGGAGTCCCAGGTTCGATACCTGGTGGAGGCATACAGTGGTTCGGACCCCACTTTAAACTGTAGGTCCAGTTCCGATTAGCCTTGCTGTGCATAAAGTGGACTTGAAACATCAACTCAATCCTTCAAAGCTGCATGAGCTAAATTCCTTGCCTTCCAATAAGTTCATCAGAAATAAATAGCCATCTATTATATAACAGTCCAGACCCCCTGGACACCCCCCTATGTCCTTGTTACCACTGTACACTATTTAAATTAGTAATTTGTAGGATTTAGGCCTCCTCCTGGCTACATGCCTGATTCTGGACTGATAAGTAAGTGCTGAAATATTGCTTACTAAAAATAATATACAGTGCCTGGGTAAAAATTTTGAGGTAAAATACTATTACAATACTAAGCATAATACGTAAAAAAAGGTAAAGTGCTCCCCTGTGCATAGCACCATGCCATGAAGGCGTATAGGGGGTGTGGGGGTAATGCCCCACACTTTCTTGATCCGGTCGTGAGTGGGGGTGATGTGATCAGCATCACGCCCCTGACCGCCTTTACCCCCCAGGGTTTCCCCCAGGTACCCATGTCATTCGATGCTGGGTGGGTGCCGGGGCCGCTTCCATCGTTAGAAAAGTTCCCGGATTTGAACCGGCCGGGGATCGAACCCGGGACCTTTAGCATGGTAGTCAGACGCGTTACCAACTGAGCCACCGCGGCCAACCAAGCATAATACGTACTCTTAAATAATATTTAAAAATAGTAAAACTTATTGTACTTACGATTAGTGAGTATATATTATTTCCAAACCACGTTTTGGGAAACCACTGTTCCCTTCATCAGGTTCTATTTTGACTATCGAAAACACTTCATAGCCACGTCAAGTCGATTCAAAAACCAAGAAAAAGGATATAGGTTTGACTCTGGTAAAGGAGGAATTTAAAAAGCTTGCCAAAACCTGTTAAAACTTCCATTCCCACACTACTGTTTAAAACCCCAAAAGTTAAAGATGAAAAATATAGAGAAAAATAGGGGAGAAAGAAAGGGATATACAGCATTAAATGCGAGTGCAATAAGGAATATATCGGACAAACAGGTAGGAGTATGGATATAAGATGGAGAGAGCATGACAAAGATATAAGGGAGGGAGGGAGTCCCTAGAACAGGGCTGTCAGAGCATAGTATTGAAGAGGGACATAAAATTAAGAACGGGAGAGGTTGATCGGAATGAAAATAAACAAATTAGTAGGAATGTATATGAGGCTTCCTACAGTTGCAAGGATAGGGATAATAAATTGAACAGGGAGGATGGAAATGTGGACAAGAATTGGATTGGGATGTTAAAGAGATGGGAAAAGCGCGAGTACAAAAAAAATATGTTTTCATGTTACCCCGGACGTTATTCGCAAGGCTCAGGAAACACGCGACTTTGAATACGATGTGACGTAAGTGGGAAGGGGAAATCTAGGGGAAGTATGTAAGAGGGGAGCGGAAAGCGGACAACTTCCTGCATTCGGCGAGAAGGCATTCTGAAGTCACTACGGGGAAGTGAAATGGCATGCGCCTTTTTAACTTTTAAGTTGAAATGCTTCTTTTAAGATTGATTCTTTTAACATTTGGGGTTTTAAACAGCAGTGTGGGAATGGAAGTTTTAACAGGTTTTGGCAAGCTTTCTAAATTCCTCCTTTACCAGTCAAACCTATATCCTTTTTCCTGGCTTTTGAATCGACTTGACGTGGCTATGAAGTGTTTTCGATAGTCAAAATAGAACCTGATGAAGGGAACAGTGGTTTCCCGAAACTTTGTTCGGAAATAATATATACTCACTAATCGTAAGTACAATACGTATTATTCTGTAATTGTGAGTAATTCGCACAACCATAAGTTATGAGTTAATACTAAGCATGGTGAACTGGCAGTTAGTCCCACACCATGGTTGTGCAGTCTAAGGTGCAAGGTTTGGGCTCTAGCTACGGGACACATGTAGATTCACGTCTCCTGAGGGTAACTTTTCTCCTGAGATTTCGGCCTATGTACGGGACCGGTGGCCACCCACCATTGTGAAGAAATTGGGGAGCTACGAATGAATACCGTAACCCGGTCATGAAAACCTTCAAGAATGAATGGAGGTTTGTCGTACTGACCACATGTCACCCCATAACTGGTTGGATGATCTGCCACCTCTGGTGGGAGTGAGGCCTGCAGTCTGTAAGTTGGCACTTGTCCTTACAGGCTGTTACACCACAGGTTATTACAAACTGGCAGCTATGGCCAAATGTAATAGTCTGTGCATAGCAACTATATTTGGACCTTGTTTATGTCTGCCTTTATTTGTTTAAAATGTAATACCACATTGGTGTGTTTCTGTTTATGTCATGAAAAGGAAGACATAACAGGCACTCATCTGAAGAATTGAAACATAATCACACAATTTATTTTTCATAAATAAATAATAATAATAATAAAATAAAAAAAGGCCATGCATGACACAACATTTTCACCCAATGGTTCAGACTTTTAAACAGGGTAAATGTAGAGAAATGTTCATATGCTTTCAATGTTTCAATTTTTTCGTAATGCCATGTGGGTAATTCGAAAGAAAGAATGCTTACCACCTTGCAATTTCATTTCAGGTAGAAAACCAATATCAACTTCCATTCTAGGTTCTTCACCTTCTCCTGTCACCCACTCCATGTCTGTGAACAAAAAATAATAATTTACTGATGAGGAATTATGAATTTATGATATAGAAAGAGAACTTATAAAAATAATCATTCATATCTACCAATCAGGGCCAGATTAACCTATGGGCAACTGGGGTAATTGCCCCAGTGCCCCCACCATCAGGAAGCTGTGAAGGGCCTCCACCAAAAAAAAATATTTTAACCAGCTGGCTATGCTTGTGAAGAATTACATAAGAAGTTGTATTTTAAAAATTAAAAAAAAAACTTCAATATTGTCGTATGTCTACACTCTTCTGTAGGGGTGTGCGGGACAGAATTTTTTGGGTAGGGATGGGAAAGTTTTTAAATCCCGACATTAGGGATGGGGCAGGGGAATGTTTGAAATTTCCCAAAGATCGGGAAATCTCGAATTCTACAAGTCATTTATTTTCACATTAAGTGTTTGTTTTTGCAATTTCAGCAATAAAAACTAACAATTTCTGATAAGTTCCAGACACTTGCAATGCAGAAAATGTCGAGAATTAACAACTTTTTAAAATGACCATTCCGTATTTACTGACTTCTCCACAAACCTTGATACGGCCCTGCTACCAAAGATTTGAACCTAAGACATCCACAGCATGTTACACTAACCACTCAATCACAAAAACTATCAAGAGTCAAAAATGTGATAAACATTAAAAAAAAACACAAATGTCAGCCACTAAAATGTAGTGTGTATTTGTTGGAGATGGGAGGGATTAATTGGTATCAGCCAATGATTTACTAACCTGATATTTCAATAAATAATCTGTAATTTAGTTCAAAATTCTTCAATTTTGCTTAATATTTTTATAAATTTAAACATCAAATTGAGGCGCTCAGAATAATAAGGCAGATCCCAACCAACCTCGAATTTTGAGATACAAGTATGACGGTATACTGCTGCCACCTACCTTTCATACGTTGGTATCAAAAGAATTGGGGTATGCCAAAACTCTCATATTCCTTTAAAATTTGTCCGTAAGGAAAATGAAAATATTATCAGTGGAAAAATGGCATATCGCAACTGTGTGTGCTTTTGTTTATGACCGCTACGAGTTCAGTGGCATTGTAGACAACATGGCAGCATCCGTGACTGAGTGTATTGTTATGCCAGAATCTCCGAAAAGGTAAAAAACGAGTGAAAAACTCAACTGAACGGGTAATAAACAAATGGAAGTTATGCAGAAAGAGTGGCAAGTCATATGTAACAAAAACTTTAACTGTGGTTCCAGAAAAAAGACGTCAACCATTAGAGAAGTGCTTTAACTTTCCTGATTCCTTGCGTGTTTCAACGTTTGTCTGGGGATGTGAAGGACACATTGTTTCTAGAGTATTATGGTCTTGGTGATTATAACAAGCAGAGTGCCTATTTGTTTAATTTAATCGAGAAAAATGAACCTCTAAAGACATACAAAAAGGACAGAATAATCAGAGACGAAAGTAGGTGCAAGATTACTTCATATGTCTACAGAAACAGTGTTTTACATGCGTCAGCTATGGATGTATACCTCTAATATTCATGTGGTAAATGATGACAGTGCAGTATTGAATGTATGGTCTGAAAATGTGGCTTCACATGGTAGTGATGAAATCGGTTCTTGTTTCTTAAAAGTTTTGCCTCAGCTGAAATCAAAGTTCAATATTAATAACTTGATCATATGGACTGATTCTTGTGCTGGACAAAACTAAATTTTTTATATTGTTGCTCTTTGGATTTACTTAGTAAAAATGTTCTTTGGATTTACTTAGTAAAAATGAAGGTTTTTGATTCAATAACATAGATTTTTCGTACCAGGACACTCAGTACATGGCTTGGGATAGGGATTTTGCAGCTATTGAGAAAATGAAAACGAAGATGCAGTGTGTGTATTGCCCCAACCAATGGTGAAATGTCATTGAAGCAGCAAGAGTACAAAACTTTTTCACTATTAACAAAATGACCAGGGAAGATTTTGTTGATATTCAAAATGGTATTAGTTCAAACTTTGTCATCATAAAAAAAAGATGTTGTTGGTGCTCCTTTGCTTTTACGTAAGGTTACTTCCATTATTGTGGAACATGATAATCCTGATACTGTAAAATTTAGTTTATCTTATTCTGACATTGACGTGCATCAAACAGTTAATTTTAGGGAACGGGTAAAAACTTTAGATGTTCCATTGCTTAAGTCACAGCAGAAGTACAGCGAACAGAAAAAAAATAATTAAGAAAGCTAAATACAATGACATGATGCTACTATTGAAATATATACCATACGTCTATCATGATTTTTATAAAAATCTTGTTCATGATTTGTGTTGTTGTTGAAGAAGAATGTGAAAATCTGGCAATGAAGCTGGATTAATACAACATGTTAAATAAAGCTAAACTCAATAAATAAGTTTTATCCCATTTTTCACTTGTGTATATTTTTTCCTAGTAAATGGCACAAAAATTGTGAAACTATTAAGCACAATGGTTCAAGAATTTGCAGATAAACTTGAGAAACCATATTTAAAAGAACCTAAAAAAAATATGTCATAATGTTAAAAATCTCCTGAGTTTTGAAATTCAACAGATGTCATTTTTCTCAAAACGAACTTTGGTTGGAATCTGCCATTATTATTCTGAGCGCCTCAATTCATATACTCTCATTCTGTGGGTTCTTCTCCTTTAAATCCACTTTATGCACAGATAGGCTAATCAGGACTGGACATAAAAGTTTAAAATGGGATCCAAACCACCATGTGCCTCCACCAGATGTCTAACATGAAAGCACTTGAATGCAAGAGGATACCATCAAGAAGGCTGTTCTCGTGAAATAAATGCCCAAATATGTAGCTTCGTTTAAAGAAAAAAATTCAGCAGGTGCCACACATTATTAAAGTATATGAAAGTACCATTCAGGTTTTTCATGGAGCATTCACAATTATTATTACATTAGATAAGTAAATTTTATATTGGTACTTGTGAATGGTATCCACAGAAACTTAATATTGGTCCACCCCCAAAAATTACTATTAATAGTAGCTACAGTTCTTACAATAAATATAGCATTTTGCTTACATATCTTGTATTGTAATCTTACACTTGCAAACAATTTGTTATAACAATATAAAAAGAAGCATTGCAGTAAAAGATTCATACAATTGCTATTTAATACAGGACTCCTCATGTGGTAATACTATCACATTGTGATCAATCCAAGTTCCAAGTTCAATCGCTAGTGAATGTACATTGCATGACACAAAGAATGCAGTTCCCTCTCTGAACAGTAGGTCAAGTATCAATTAGTCTGTCCGAGTATAAAGTGAACTTAAACAAGGCAAATATATTCAATGCAACAAAAACTTAGATAATTTGCTAATCCCACAACTTATGATATTTTTGACTACTCACCAACATTAAGTTTCCTGTCATTAGGAACCTCCAATGAAAAGTACATTATGTGCTCTCTGTCCCTACTAATAACTAGACGGCCCTGGAACTGACTAGGTGTAAACCAAAATGGAGGTAATGGAGGGTCGTTTAACTGGAATTCTGCATGGCACCTAGATAGAAGAAACACTAACTAATAACTTCATATTAAATAATAATAATAATAATAAAGAATAGCAGCAGCAGAAAGCAGTAGCAGTACCACGATGTACAAATAATCCAATTAGGGTCAAGTTAATAGTGATGCTGATATGTTCATAACTTGCATATAACACAAGATATCAAAGAAACAATTACACTTTTGAATTCCTGAGCTCACGCTAGTGTAATTTGATATGCTACATGGCCCCTTCCCATTTGAGATTTTGAACCTGCGTTTAAGATGGCGGCCATGGTCACCATGTACCCCTACAAGTACCCCTACATGTACCCCCCCCCTATACTACCATCTCCAATTACCAGATTTCATATTTTCCTGTCAGGTTTCAAAATAAAAGGGTGTCCAAAGACTTTTGGCTCACCCTGTATTAGAAAATATCAGTTTGACTTTATTTACTGATTCTGGCCGATATTTTCTGGTGTTGTAGTCTTTCGCGTAGTCTTTCGCGGAGTCTGCAAAAATGGCACACAACACTTTCGCAAAGTTTCCATTCATTTAACTTCAAGATTGTGTGAAATTACTGTATTTCGTAATTATATAACAGGTATTCTACCATTCTGATGTAATTTTTTAATATTTTAGAGCAAAACTCTGGTAAATTGATGCTTATAGGGGTAGAATGCCCAGCCACTAATATTACTCAATATTTGAACAACATTTACAATTTTCACACATTGGTAATGGTATCGGTGCAGCGGCGGCTGCTTAATACGTGCTACCGTGCTATAGCACGTTGCTAAATTTGTTAAAATGAAAAGAAGAAAAAAAGCAAATCTCACAGATGCAAGAAGTTTAATGAAGCCCTAAAGTGAATTGAAACTTCTCGTGTTAAGAGCCTCAACATTTAACAGCGGCGCCATGTATTTCCCTCGCGCTGTTGGGGCTATAAGGAATACTGTACCGTGCTAGAATCTCAACAGCACGTTTTCGCCCCTTTTTCATCCCTCCGCGCATGAATACTGTACACCCCCACTCCTCGATTCGTACAGGCGATAGGGTCTCGGCTCGAGAAAAATCGTCTGCTAACGTGCTACAGGCAGACTCAGCACGATAAGTGTGCCATCTCAGGATAAGAAGAAAGTCTACGACAACCTATTGCCTCTGTCAGAACAACGTTTCTTAATGTCATTTTCTAACGTTCTGTACGTTATCAGTGTAGACTTATGTAATGTTTGTAACATGTCGTATACATTAGCAGCACCTGCAAAAAAGTTGGAACGTGAATTGACACTACCCCTTAGCCTTTTATCTATTTCGGTGGTAAGTTGTAAAGATTGCAACTCTGAAACTATAGTCCGTCCCTTTTTTGCTTCCGAAAGTTGATTCTGCTATGTAATTTATGTTTAGGAAATTCTAATTTTATATTTTATCTAAATTACCTGTTTTTAAATGCTAGAAATATATTTCCTTGTGTTCATGTAGCACTTCAACAGTCAAGAAACAAACTTACAGAGTACCGTCATTTTTCCCCGGTTTCCAGACCCGAAAATTTTCCGCGCGGTTCATTGTGTTAAAATCGCGTGGCGTGTGAAGGGGTGGTCATTGTTGTGAAGGATTAGCTTTTTGTTGTTGTTAGAAGTGAAAGTGTGTGTGTTAGTGTACCATGAATTCGGTGGATTCTTTGTTGCAACGACCTTTCTCTTCAAGAACACTTGAAGAAAAGTTGGAATTAATAGGACGGCCGTTGCCAGATTTGGATCTATCGCAAAATGCAAAGGGAGGTAAGAACGCTACGCATAAAAGGCGATTTAATAGAAAACTGTACGATATTGAACCATGGCTTTGTGGGTGTCAAATGGGTACTCTTTGTAATACTTTGTAATAATGAAATGAATGAAGGGGCATTCACAAAGAAAACCCATACCCGGGCCGAGACTCCAACCCGGAGCTTCGATGGCGAGATCGAAAGTCGACCACTTAACGTTCGTGGCCACAGAGCCGGCACGTATGGGTGGGTGGGGGCAGGGGGGGGGGTAGGGGTCATTATAAGTACATGAAAAACAGCATCAGTTGTAGCACGCATCTTTGAAAAGTCACGAGCCGCCGCTGTATCGGTGGGAATCAGTAAGAGTTATCAGTATTGGTGGTATTGGCTCAACCCAAAACCCTATATATATATTGTTCTTAAAATATACAAGAAATCATTGAATTTGAAGGATCCTTTTAAATATGGTATAAAGATGCTCTTGACCACTGTTTACTCACTGACTTTAACTTGTATGAAACACTGTGACCCTAATACTGTTGTCAATTGAAATAAAATGATGTAACATCTATTTGTGTGTTTTGCCATGTGTTTGTTACGAATCACACCTCTCACAATATTACATGTATTAGTTACTTCAGAAATGTGAATGTCACATCCAATTTATAACAATTTGAACATAATACAATAATAAAAACATAATAATGTGAACAATTAAAGTGGTGTTGAGGTAAATAGAGAATACTGAAATAAAATATATGGCAAATGATAACAATAATAAAAACTGAAAGCTCTGAAAACAAATTGGAATAATGTTTTTCTATTGCTTAATTCTAGTAATAGAAGGTAAACTCAAAAAAGACTCCACATAAGATATTCAGTCATTCAGAGCACACATGATAATGATTACATATTTTGAAGACCTGATCATGGTTTATCCAGAAGTTTCAATATTGAAGAGTAAAACTGTTGTCACATTGGTGTAAAGGTAAGTTTAGTTCTAAGAAGAACAAATAAGGACTTTGTGGAAAACAGATGTTCAAAGAAAGTATGTGCAAAAAAAAAGGGCTTAAGGTGTTAAGGGTGTTTGAATACATTCCCTATCCAGCAAAGCCAATAAACAAACCTACCAACTTTGAAATTAAGTGTTCGTGGTCACATCTTCAATTTCTTTCACCTTCTTTATAATCAAAGTATATATGTGATGAAACAGCTATGAAACATATTATTTATTTACCAGTAAATGAAATAGGGTACATTACCTAAATATAATGTCTAGATATTCTTCATTTTCAGCCCTCAAAGTAGCTACAGTTCCCTGAGGATTAAAACGCGTCTGCAAAAAAGTGTTCTGATGGAAAATTTTCAAAAGATGATGAAGTATCACTGCTTTGCCTGTGACTGGTTCAGGATAGTGGCGATTGCTAGAAAAAGTATCATCACAAAAATCAGAAACGTTTGCAAAATGCTCCATATTTTCTACTGTGTATCATAACATCTAATCTATTAGGGCAATTCCATGCCAATTAATGCATAAAAATAACAGTAATGATACTGAAGGGCAATTCCATGCCAATTAATGCATAAAAATAACAGTAATGATACTGAAAACATATTATTGTTTTTATATAATACTATTATGCATAAACATAATTAGGAATTTCAGTTTCATGAGATGGAACTAACATTCTTTTTCATATTTATTTTGACATTTATTTCTTTGGTAGAACACTGTGCAAATTTTAGTGGTCTTTCTAAGACAGAATGAATGGTGTATTTTTACACTTTTTATCTACTCATGTAATAATAATGAAGATGATGATGATAAGTATTATTACTAGCAGATCTATTATTTTTAATATAATTATGTGAGATACTTGGTTACTGTGCTGAACCATCCTGAATTATATTTCTAGATATATTCTTGGAAGCACTGTAGGAAAAGGAAGGGGACATATAAACTTTGTTTGGTACAACCTATCATGTTTCCCACGCTTGCCGATGTTGGCATTTCTAGCAGAAACCACATGACGTTGCAGCTGTACACTCCATGTTGGGAGAAGCCGAGGACAGGCTGCAATTGAAATATGCGTATTAAGATAACACAACCCAAACCAGCGCCACGATTACAAGACAAGCTTCTTCAACAAGACACAAACAAAACATGTGGGAGTTAGACTACAACATAACAACAGCATCTGTGTCGGCTCCTAGCTGCCTAGGAGACGTCTCTTTTCTTGTTTCTCATTGTGGCAGGTTGTACCAAATGCAGTTTAATCATGGTTCAACTGTACATAAATGCTACTCATGCCGAGCAAATCCCTGTGTTCAAATATATCGGTTCATGTACCACACACATACCATGAAAACTAAAACAAGCATAAAGGAAAATAAAAGTTCAGTATCTAGATAACATTACTCTGTTTCTATGATTTTTTTGCTTAGAGACAGGTGTGAGGCAAGTGAGCCTGCAGAAAACATACCTGGAACGTAATCCCATCTGCTGTTGAGGGACACCAGCAATAACATACCAAATCTCACCAACTCGAGCATCAATGTCAGGCAAAAATGAACAAAAACTCTTCACGGGAAAATTTCTCTTTAAAACAGTTGCATGTTTCCAGTCTAAAAGTCCCTTAAGGACCAGAATATCTTCCTATGATATTAAAAAAATATGTAAAAAATAAATTTCAAAAGCATGCATACCAGATGCGAACAATGCCTAAATAAAAAAAAAAAAACTGTTAATAATAATAATCATGCACTAAATCATGCTGTTTCTTTCAATAATAGCAACTAAGACAAAGGATATTTATGGATAGTACTAACAAAAATCAAAATTTGATTAGAAAAATGTTCATGATTTAATCTAGATGAGTGTTCAGGCCTAATGTTCAAAATAAAACTTACACTATTCTGTGCTGCATTCAAAACTATGTATATGTCATGAATACATTTAATTCCTTCCTAGTATGACAGAAAGTAGGGCCACAGGAAATGTTTGTATGGCTTAACTGGTTTGATTTGAAAATACTCCAGCATTGACAAGATCAATGCACCAAAAACTTGTATTTGTTGGTATTTTGGTACCAGTAATTTAACCTAAGAATATATTTTCCTAAATCATCTATGGGTGTTCATCATTACTCATGATGGAATTTTGGTGTGTCTAACATAAAAAACTGTAAATAATAATAATTATAGTAATAATAATAATCATGCACTAATTAATGCTGTTTCTCTGGCCCAGCATTCCTACAAAAAAGAATGTCAAAGGCAGGAATAGATGGCAAAATGTGGGCTGACTACTAAAAATAGTGTATGTAACCCCCCAACCCCCTTCTTGAAATTCCTGAGTACACCACTGGTAACTAATAAGTATCTCTCCAAATGATGAATTCCATTTCCAGAAAGACGATTTTCAACATTCTGAATTCCTCCATTACTAACAATAAAAGAAACAAATTTAGAAATCATGGTTCTAATATTCAGATGGTATTGTGAGTGTGTGTGAAAAAAACAATATAACAAAGATATCAATAAGATGATCTTTGGAAACATTGTTGCAGTTTTTATTTCAAAGTTTAAAGAAACAGTTTTGTTGTTACTTAACTATTTTAAAAGAGTATTATAAGTATAAAAGAGTATTCAAAAGATACTTACAGTCAAAAGAGTGGCATAAGAAGAAGACAAAGCATCAAGATTTTGTATTTGTTTGTTTATACCATCAGCTTAAATGCAAGAATGTCATAAGATGATGATGATGTGATCACAAATATACATGGACGTCTAATTTGGGACACACTGAGGCAGTACAAAATTTGAGTGTAGAAAATGTAGATTGAGCAACTACGGAGTTTGGTTCACAACTGTGCAAATTCCATACGTTATAGGCCTACCTTGTGCCCGCGACAACACCAGTTATAATGTGTTATTTACAATTCTAACACAATTCACTGTTCATAATGTTTTCACCATGTCAGCAGTTATTATCTGTTGAACAGTAATAAAAGTGGCAACAACACATTATAAGTGTTCAAATATTTTATTAAATTATTAAAAATCTTCAAACAAAAATATTATTAGTGAAACCAAGAAAACAGTGTATTAAAATTAAAATACACATACATGCACTTCAGGCTATATTACTACATGCAAGTGCTAAAATCACAATAGCAACTTACAGATAGATCCTTCTTCATGGATTCAAGAATGAGAGGAGTGAAGAGGCTTTCCACTGTAATGTATTCATCAGATTCTCCTATTTCAAGGGTTGCTCTCGCATTCTATCAGAAAGAAATTAACAGTACATTTCTTACAAATTACTAAATTTGAATATCAATAATTTTTAAAAACTTAATTGAGAAGGGCAAAAAAAAACATTAAAATATTGGAAAAATGCACAAATTCTAAATTAGAATACATTCCACATTCACAAGTTTCATCGCTATCCATTTGATACTTGCATTTATTTGTCCTTATATTCTTTGAAGAACTTAAACTTAAAATACACTTCATATGTTTTGTTTACCTATTTGCTAATGTTGAGTGTAGTGATATAGAGTATGACAAAATAATTTAACACTGAAATGCAGGGCGAATCAAAAGTCCCTTAACACACTCTATAAAAACTAAATAACTTATGCTGGATACAAATGGTCATGACAGAAACATGTAAAACCCAGGGGGAACCATACTTGTGGGTGTGAAGCAGAGGTACACTATATTGAATGCAAATCAAAAATTTTAAATGGAAAGGGGTGATGTGAAATATCAAATCAGGCTAGACTTTCACGAGAAATGCAATGGTGAATGTTTTTCAACATATCTTTAACCAGTAAAAAGTTAGATGCATATTTTAAACCAGTTTTCTCCTTTTCAAGGTGTCAGAAAAAAGCATTAAAATGCCTCTAACATGTAACACATCGAGAGCATGCTGGTATGGAGGGTAGTTTATGTGCCACTGCATGTGTTTTTAAACAGCGACTTTCCCAAAGAGTTGAATATTGTGAATGGTGTCTTGGACAATTAGTGTGATGCTTGCTCTGAAATGGAAAATCGTTTGAAGTGACGAAGTTTAACTTTTATATTCATGGTGAAGTTAATAAGCATAATATGCGATATTTGTCATCTGAGAAACCACATTGGACAAATCCCAGCTGAATGGTTGGTGCTCGCAAGCTAAGCTATGGAGCGACCACAAACAAAAGAACCTTCGGCTAAAATCCTTCGCACACCTTCCCCTAATCCGTTCACTTCGGGCCATAAGAAAGCATGCTCCACCCTGCCCCTCCCCTCCTCATGGGAGATGTGCACAGGAATCGCGGGTCTGCGCAGGTTCATTAGCTGGTGGTTCCACTATAATGATGCTGTGTGATGTGAGGAACGCACTTTGTTGTTCCATTTCTCAATCTTAAATGCTGAGGGTTACTTGGATTTGTTAAGTAAACAGGTTTCTTTCATACTTGCTTACAGAATCGGGAATACAGTACTTTTTCCAGAGCTCTTCAACAAGATGGAGCATCACCTGTTATGGGAATGTTGTGAGAGAGCTTCTTAACAATAAATTTCTCAGTAGATGGGGTGGCAGCCAGGGACTTGTTGAACAGCCCGTACGTTCCCGGCATCTAACACCATTGGACTTTTACCTTTGGGAACATTTGAAGGCAATGGTGTATGCACAAAAAAATCCACGATACTGACCATCTGAGAGAATGCAAAGTTGCTGCTTTTAATGCTGTCACACCTCTATGTTGCACAATGTTCTGCTTGAGTGGGAGAAACGTCTTATGAGTGTGCATGAAGAAACAATGACAACACATTGAGCAGATGTCGGGGTCATTCCATGTCAGTTCAACCAGACCATGGTACCCATGTTCTAAGATATTGATGAAACTTAGCACATTTAATCCTTCCATGGTGGTGAGAAACCACATAATTTTTTTTGTCACTAACTTGTCTGGTTTCATTTTTATAGCCCCTCAAACTTTCAGTGATTCGTCCTTTCTTCCATTCCCAGAGCCTCTAAGTGTGAGGTGCAGTGTCTTAGAAAAATAATTGTATCTCCCTTATAAATTATTCAATCTTTTTGAAACTTCACAATAATGTTAACCAAACAATAAGGATTCAAGAAAAAAATATGCCAACATATCATATTTATATTTTAGTACACTAATAAATTAATAAAATTTTAATATGTGATTTTTTTTGGACTGAAAACATGGTTTACTAAAATTTGAATTATCATTGAAAGGGAAAGGTGCAATGCCAACACAAATATTTTTAAAGTGAACTTAGATATATATGATTTAACTTACCCAGAAATAAAATTGATGACTTTTTCATTATTTCTGAAAATATGACAACTTGAAATTTCTGAAAACTTTTATAAATGGCTACCGGATTTTATATTTTTCAAATTATCTCAAAATCTAAGAATCTAGCCTCAAAACATCATTGAAGCCAATTTTTAGAGCATAAAATTTTAAATAATATTTGCATAGATGCAGGGGCAAGGAGGGGGGGGGGCATGTCCCCTACCCGGCAAAACGAATGTCAACCTAAGCTCCGCGTCAGGTTAAGTTTGCAGCAGGTTTTATGTATTAATCCGCGCGAGAACGGAGCTCAGAATCATCCGTGCCAGTCTTGCCTGAACCACCGAGCTCTTCGTATCGCAGACAATGAGAGAATCGGCAGTATTGCCAACCCCTTAACATATCAAAACCCGTACATCCATATCAAGCGGAATGCAGTTTTGCTTCTTTTTGTCTCCTGAACCATACAATTTTTAAAGTACTTTCTGCACATAGATTATGTAATAAATGTGTCCCTACTTAATATAAATCGCAAAATATCTTCGAAATATGAGGGCATGTGTGTACGTGTAGAGCATGCGCAAAAGAAAAAAACAAAGGAAAAAGTAAACGACAGGCCCCTCTTGAATTTAATGAGTTATTGTTTCTCGTTTAGAAATAAGTAAAATTTATCAAGATCTTGGTTGCTTCATTCGCAGTACATACGTTACTATAATATACACGCCCTTCAAGTTTATACTACCAAAAAAGCATGATTTGTTATATACAATATAGTGAATTGTCTGCTACTACGCGTATTTCTCTGTTTGGTTTCAATTTATGAATCACTTCACTAAACCAGAGCCAAATGTAGGTCTGTCCCTCCATTTCTTGGTGATAATCACCCTTCCCTTTCATTGCACGGAGCAGTAAACATGCGTCTTCAACAAAGCCTTCATTGCCGCCAGTGCGTGAAACAATAAGCCACCTCCGTTGTCGATTGCTTCAGCCCTGGCGGTGGTTTTGCACGGTCCCACGGTTGAATCAATGTACGACCTGCATTGACGCATGCCTCGTCCAAATAATTAACATCATGTTTTTTTTCACGGCAATATCTTTTAATACCGTGGAGATTCTTTTGTCGTCAAACAACAAACAATCATTTTCTATTCCTAAACTTAACCGCAAATCATTCAACATCTGAGACAGTTCGTGCATATTGACGGCAAATCACCTCACGCCGTGTTTTATTTTGGTCTTGTTGCCGTAAGGAGGAAAATGTATTTAAAACAACTTGTTTAACTTTGAAGAGCTCTTTCTTCGGATGATGCTCAAAATAACACTCGCGCAACGCCGGACACTGAACAGGAGACCTCGATTCAGCCATTCTCACCACTGTACAGCACGAATAGCAATGAATCACGATAAAAATAGGGTTAAAATAGTAGGATGTGCAACACTGATTCCACGCTCTTTGCAACATATTCAGTCTCACTCGACTCGCTCTTCAGCTTTAGTGTTCCTTCAGCGCTTCCCAACTTCCCATTTGGCGAATCTGTGAATGCAACTGATCAAGTCCATACCTGCTAATGGATGTATTATTTTGTCTGTATATTACACATTAAATAACTGTTTTGTTGCAAGTGAGCAGTTGTGTCGGAATGGAACCTGTCTCAGGGTGGGTGGTAAACAAGGTGGATTCCCCTCCTAACAGTGCTCCCCCTTAAAGAAACACTCCCTCAACATGAAGTTCCTCCAATATTATTTTAATAATAAACACAAACAACTGTGGCTGAATTAGAATTATGTGAGTGAAATATATACTTCTAGGTTGACATTCGTTTTGCCGGGTAGGGGACATGCCCCTCCTTCCTTGCCCCTGCATCTATGCAAATATTATTTAAATTTTATGCTCTAAAAATTGGCTTCAATGATGTTTTGAAGCTAGATTCTTAGATTTTGAGATAATTTGAAAAATATAAAATCTGGTAGCCATTTTTAAAAAAATTCAGAAATAAGTTGTCATATTTTCAGAAAAAATGAAAAAGCCATCAATTTTATTTCTGGGTAAGTTAAATCATATATCTAAGTTCACTTTAAAAACATTTGTGTTGGCATTGCACCTTTCCCTTTCAATAATAATTTAAATTTTAGTAAACCATGTTTTTGGTCCAAAAAATCACATATTAAAATTTTATTAATTTATTAGTGTACTAAAATATAAATATGATATGTTGGCATATTTTTTTCTTGAATCCTTATTGTTGGGTTAACATTGAAGTTTCAAAAAGATTGAATAATTTATAAGGGAGATAGAATTACTTTTCTAAGACAGTGCAGCTCATGCTTGGAGGTTATAGAAATGGAAAAAAGGACGAAACACTGAAAGTTTGAGGGGCTATAAAAATGAAACCAGACAAGTTAGAGACAAAAAAATTTATGCGGTTTCTCACCACGATGGAAGTGAAAAAATTTCAATATGCTGACCAAGGCAGAAATTTATTTTATTACAAAATATAAATTAAACGTAACGTTTCAACCTTCTAGCAAGGTCTTCTTCAGACTATGTACCAAGTACAAATGTAACAAGGTACAAGAACAGGAGGATATATATACACAAAAATACTCCCCTCCAGACTATTAGAAAGTTACATTCTAGCAGGTGGCTTTCCCTTGTCAACTTTACTTTCACCTGAATGTGAATATGGTTGGACTCTATATCTCACGCTCTATTTCCTTCATTCTTCTTCCTTCTTCTCTCCTCTTTCTCTCTTGTCCTTTCCACTCTTTCTAACACCTTCTTCTATTCTTTATTTATCATCAGTCCCCCATTCCAGTTCATTGTGTCTTCTTCACCTTTCTTTTCTATTTCCTTGGCCTCTTTCCATTTTCTCACTAGCATTCTCTTCTCCTTTGCTATCTGCTTAGCCTCATCCCACTCTATGTCATGTCCTGTTTCTCTCCTGTGTTTAAATATCGCATTTCTCTCTCTCTTAAGTCGTACATTATCCATATGTTCCTATGTTGTTTCAACCTGTCTTTCAGCCTCTTTTTCGTTTCTCCTAACAGTTGGGCTGAAAAGTTCGTAGGCTAACATAGTAAAAAATATTTTTTTGACAAAATTCGATTTTATTATTCAATATAGTTGCCTTCGAGGGCGATACAACGATTATAGCGGTCATACAATTTTTCGATGCCATTTTTATAGTACGATTTCTCTTTAGCCTCAAAATAGGCCTCAGTTTCGGCGAATACCTCTTCATCAGTGCTAAATTTCTTATTTTCCTGTAGTTTACGGTTATTACAAGCATAAGAAAACAGTTTTTTCTTTGTGACGTTTCAGGAGAACACACGCTCCTTTCATCAGACATTTATTTTCATTTTGACTAAAGATACAGTTATAACAATGGTTAGTAATTTTTAAACAAAAAGAATCTGTTATATAATGGATGTTGTCAATGTTACATTGTTGTAATATAGCAACTTAACTGTGAAAAAAGCAGTCTATTTTTTTTTTATTTTTTTTTTTTTAAATTATGAATCCCAAATATCATCAGGTAATTCAAATTCATCATTGTTTTCACAAAGTCTCTTGATGTTTTCTGTTACATTAAATTTTAAAGATGGTGGCTTACTCCATTTGTGAAAAAGAAAACTCCACACTGGATCTATGTTACCATTTTCATTATTTAATTTATTCCAGTGTTCTTCTGCAATGAACGAGGCTTCCCAGACATTCAACTCTGTGTTTCCCGTTAATCTTTTTAAAACCCTTCTCTTTTTAATCAAATGCTTCTCTTCGATGATATGAGTTGACAAACCTGTTCTTGGGTTTAGATTTATAATGTCCAAATCATGTTCGTGCCATCTTATTGCCATTTTCCTTGCTGTTTGTCCCACATAATCTTTTGAACATGAACAACTTATATTATATATTCCTGTGGTTTCCACATCTGGTAGAGAGTTTCTCATTTTGAATTCATTAAATGTACATTCCAAACTTCTTGGTGCTTTAAAAACAATTTTGAAATTAAAATTTTTAAAAATTTTTGCAATTTTATGTGAGAATCCCTTGTGGAATGGAATGCACACAAATTTCTTTTCAACAGATTTTTCATCTTTGTCTGTATTTCTCTTTTCCTTTAGTTTTCTTGCAACTTGTTTTTTGATTTGGTTTATTCTGTTAGTGTTAAAGCCATTTTCTTTTGCTATATTAAAGAGCCTTTCTTCTTCATTTTTGATATCCTCATTATTAGAACATAGTCTTTGTGCTCTCAGGAAAAAATTTAAAAATATGTTATCCATTGTTATACGCGAATGTTCTGATTTGGCATGGATGTATTTTTCCCCCGCTAATTTTTTTCTATGGACTGATGTTTGAATTGTTGAGTCAGTTGTCTTAATTTGCAGATCAAGGAAAGAAATTACATTGTTATTCATGGGTTCGCAAGTGAATTTTATGCGACGATGTGATTCATTTAACGATTTAAATACGTCCATGATGGTGTTCTCATTTTTAGCAATAATTAGCACATCATCTACATATCTGATGTAGAGTTTGATATCCGCACCTATCGCATTAACAATTGGAGATTCTATGTAATGAAGGAAAATGCTGGAGATGATTCCGGATACTGGGTTTCCCATTGATAGACCATTATTTTGCTGATAGATTTTGCCATCAAATATAAAGTAATTGTAATTTGCACATACAGTAAACCATCGAACCATTTCCCATGATTCTACTGGGTTAACCTTCATCTCAATAAGCCATCTGTGTAATGCATCTGTGGCACCTTCTATTGGGACACTAGGATATAAATTTTCAACATCAAAACTTGCAATACGATACTCATTATTCCAAACAATATTTTTTAGTTTCTGTTTGACTTCATATGCATTTTTAACACTGAATGGTGTTTGTTGTTTAACTATAGCAAGTCATTCAACTAAATATTTGGATAGTTTGTATGCAGGATGTGTGAAAGTTGCAATGATGGGTCGTATTGGAGTTCCTGGTTTGTGAGTTTTTGGTAGTCCAAAGGCAATCGGCAGGGTTGAATTTTTGACAATGAGTTTTTTCTTCATTTCTCTTGGTATCGTGATACTGCTTTCAATTACTTTCTTTACCTCATTTATTATTTTAGTTATAGGGTTTCGAGAGGTTTCTGTGAAATTGTTTAATTTGAAACATTCTTCCATTTTTTCTTTATAGTCCTTAATTCGGATAAGGACAGGTTTATTTTCCTTGTCCGATTTTATTAAGAAAATGTCGTTTTCTTTCAACCAGATCTTGAAACCATGAACTTTTTTCCCCAACCTTATATGCTCTTTCTCCCGTTCTGTGTATTTTGGACCTCTGTTAGTTCTTCTGTTGTATTCAAAACTTAAACGTTCATCAAGAGCATCATGTGTGAGACTTCGTAATTTTCTTTTTTCCTCCTCATCATCTAAGAAATTCAGTGCTTTCTCTATTGAAATCACGAAATCTTCCTTGTGTATATAAGCACTACCAACTGAAAATTTCATTCCGAATTGAAAACTTTCTATATACTCATCAGGTACCTCAATATCCGTAAGATTTATAAATAATCTGTTGTCAATGTTCTTAGTTTCTATTTTACCAGTGACATCATTAACTGCTTCCCTTCTTTCATTGTTGTTGTATATAACTTGTTCTTCATTGCAGAAGAACACTGGAATAAATTAAATAATGAAAATGGTAACATAGATCCAGTGTGGAGTTTTCTTTTTCACAAATGGAGTAAGCCACCATCTTTAAAATTTAATGTAACAGAAAACATCAAGAGACTTTGTGAAAACAATGATGAATTTGAATTACCTGATGATATTTGGGATTCATAATTTAAAAAATTCTAAAATAAAAATAAAATAGACTGCTTTTTACACAGTTAAGTTGCTATATTACAACAATGTAACATTGACAACATCCATTATATAACAGATTATTTTTGTTTAAAAATTACTAACCATTGTTATAACTGTATCTTTAGTCAAAATGAAAATAAATGTCTGATGAAAGGAGCGTGTGTTCTCCTGAAACGTCACAAAGAAAAAACTGTTTTCTTATGCTTGTAATAACCGTAAACTACAGGAAAATAATTCTATCATGCAAGCAATGCGTACATACAAGAAAAAGCTAAATTTCTTTCCAGCGAGCATTCTTTTAAGGTCTGCAAACAGGAAAAAGTCACTGGGGGCCAGATCTGGAGAATATGGTGGATGGGGAAGCAATTCGTAGTCTAATTCATATAATTTTGCCATCGTTTTCATTGATTTGTGACATGGTGCATTGTCTTGATGAAACAGCACTTTTTTCTTCTTCAAATGGGGCCGTTTTTTCGTGATTTCATCCTTTAAACGCTCCAACAACGCTATGTAATAATCGCTGTTGATGGTCTGGCCATTTTTGAGGTAATCGATGAATATAATACCATGCGCATCCCAGAATACTGATGCCATAACCTTGCCAGCCGACTGTTGCATCTTTCCATGCTTTGGATTCGGTTCATCACGTGCAGTCCACTCGGCTGACTGTCGATTGGACTCTGGAGTGTAGTTATGGAGCCATGTTTCATCCATTGTAATATATCGACGGAAAAATTCGTGTTTATTACGGTTGAATATCGCTAAACATTGCTCCGAATCATCAAAACGTTGTTGCTTTTGATCAATTGTGAGCACGCGCGGCACCCATTTTGCACACAGCTTTCGCATGTTCAAATATTCATGCACAATATGTCCAACACGTTCCTTTGATATTTTTAAAGTCTCAGCTATCTCGATCAACTTCACTTTACGATCATTTAAAATTATTTTGTGGACTTTTTTGATGTTTTCGTCGGTAACAGCCTCTTTGGGGCGTCCACTGCTTGCATCGTCTTCGATGCTCATTTCACCTCGTTTAAATTTAGCAAACCACTTCTCAACGGTTGATTTTCCCGGTGCAGAGTCCGAATAATGTTTATCAAGCCAAGCCTTGGCTTCAACAGTATTTTTTTTCGCCAAAATGCAATGCTTTATTAACACACAAAATTCTTTTTTATCCATTTTTTCACAATAACAAAAGCTGCTTCACTCACAATGCTATATCTCACGAACTAATTATCCGGCATCTGTGAAATTTATACACGTATCTTTTGAAGGTTAGTACTAAGTAAAAATCACATGGATTTAATTCTAGTAACGCCATCTATGAGTCAGCCTATGAACTTTTCAGCCCAACTGTTATGTACACACTCTGACATTCTTTACATTTCACTTCTCGAACTCAAAATAGAAGAAGAAGACAAGATAAGCTTCCTAGATATATTATTGAAAAGGAAGAGAGGACAAGAAATTGAAACCGCTTGGCATCAGAAGAAGTGTGCAGCAGGGGTATTCTGCCACAAAAGAAGTGCTGTAAGTGAGGTGACAAAAATAAATTTTATAAAGAATATGGAGGACAGGATCAAGAAAATATGCACAAAAGAAGGTGAAAAAGAAGGCAAAATAAATAGCCTATGGAAACAGCTGGAAAAGAATGGCTATGAGAAGGAGGATAGACTGGACATAAACAGAAGAAGGAAGAAAAGTGGCAGGGGAGAATTGGAAGAGAAAGAAAAAGAGACGAGGTTTGGAATAAGGAGTATGGGGAAGACCACAGAAAAGATATGCAAAGTGCTTAGAAAAGCAGGCATTAAAACTTACAGGAAGGGAGAGAGAAGCATCTTAAGAATAGCGAAGAATGCTAACAAGAAAAAGGAAAACAGAGAAGAGGAAGAGGAAGGGATTATCTATGAAGTGAAATGTAAAGAATGTCAGAGTGTGTACATAGGAGGAAAAAAAAGAGGCTGAAAGACAGGTTGAAACAACATAGGGATAATGTACGACTTAAGAGAGAGAGAGAAATGCGATATTTAAACACACGAGAGAAACAAGACATGACATAGAGTGGGATGAGGCTAAGCAGATAGAAGGGAGAAGATAATGCTAGTGAGAAAATGGAAAGAGGCCAAGGAAATAGAAAAGAAAGGTGAAGAAGACACAATGATCTGGAATGGGGGACTGATGATAAATAAAGAATGGAAGAAGGTGTTAGAAAGAGTGGAAAGGACAAGAGAGAAAGAGGAGAGAAGAAGGAAGAAGAATGAAGGAAATAGAGCGTGAGATAAAGAGTCCAACCATATTCACATTCAGGTGAAAGTAAAGTTGACAAGGGAAAGCCACCTGCTAGAATGTAACTTTCTAATAGTCTGGAGGGGAGTATTTTTGTGTATATATATATCCTCCTGTTCTTGTACCTTGTTACATTTGTACTTGGTACATAGTCTGAAGAAGACCTTGCTAGAAGGTTGAAACGTTACGTTTAATTTATATTTTATAATAAAATAAATTTCTGCCTTGGTCAGCATATTGAATTTTTTTTTCATATCATGAAAACAAGGCTTAATGGTGTCACCGTGGAAGGATTAAATGTGCCAAGTTTGTCAAAATCTGAGAGCATGGGTTCCCAAACCCCATTTTTTTGGTTGAATTGACATGGAATGACTACAAGTGGAAGATATGTGTATAACTTTTTTACTGGTTAAATATATGTTGGAAAAACCTTAACGATTTCATTTCTCATGAAATTCTAGCTTGGTTTGATATGACCCATCAACCGCTTTCCATTTAAAAGTCTTGAGTTGAATTCAATATGGTGGCCAACAATATGGCAGACCTCTGCTTGATACACTCAACTATGGTTTTCCCTGGGCCTAACATATTTCTATCATGACCAATTGTACCCAGCACATCATCTTTTGATTTTGTAGGGTGTGTTAAGGGACTTTTGACTCACCCTGTACTTTATCTGTGGCATTCACATGCCATGTTAAACAGCAACCTTGAAAGTTTTGTTTTGAATCTGGTGATGTACATGTTTCATGCTTTCATCACCAGGCAGTGCTGACCGCAATATGACAGTCATCCATTAGAAGGGGCTCTGCATGCACCAGTTCAAACCTAAAATTAAACCATACATGTTGAACCTCCTGCAAGCAAGTTGTTGTAGGGTAACAATTGCACTGTTCCAAAAGTGTTCAACTTATTATAATTACCTTATACAAAAGAAAAAATCAAAACCAACCTCCTCTGCAATAAAGATATCTTGTTGCAATGCCTTAAACAAACGGCCCATTTTAAAAAATTCCATCTTACTCAGCTGACCATCTTTATTTTCATCATAGAAAGTGAAAATTTTCATTAAGTCTTGCGTAGTTGGAATTAATACCGGAGTTACTGGTTTCTCTGTTGAATGTGAATGTAACATAATGCTGAGAATTGCAACCAAGCATGATAATATGAACAAGCACCACTGCAGTTTGTGTGAAGAATTCTCCATTGGCATTTCTGTTTGGAATTTTCTTTTCCAGCATTGATTTTTTATCCAGCTCTGAAATGACAAAAGGAAACAAATAATAGAGGCATTCATAAATTTTGTTCTAAACACATACCAAACACTTATTTACAGTAGTAATAGGTGCAAAGCCGGCCTATGTGGCAGAGTGGTTAGCACATCGTACTGCGATGCTAGGGGTCCCAGGATCGAATCCCGGCCTTGGCACGGATGTTTGTGAGTGTCCATTCATCAATTTCATCATCACTAATCCTCATCTTCGCAATTAGCCAAAAGTGGCACAAAAGCGAAGTAAAATAAAGCAAATCATAATACCTAGGTAGGTGCAATGAAACATTTAAGATTTTGTTCATTGCACACCATGTAATTTAGAAAATGAATATACAGTTCCATAGTTCACTCCCTTTCCTGGCTACAAACACATTATTTAACACACACTCCAACAAAACTAGTTACAAGCTCCATGGCTACTTTGCCAAGTTTTCACAACCCATTTAAGGTCTTGGTACTACTTTACTATACCTGAGACACCTGGGAATGATTTCTTTCGCACTTTTTTACATTGCTAACGTACTATTCTGCATTCCGGAACACTTATTTAGGTGAAATAATGGAATTTGTAACAAAAATAATGTATATTTCTTACATTTACGAGTACTTACTGTTCTTGTTTATTTCCACACACAACATGGCGATAGCTTACCGTTGACCGTTCGTTGTGCCAGTGTTTTGTCGATTTGGAGTGTGCATGGAGTGTTGCAAGCTCCTTTACCGAAAAATACCTACTTTCGGGCCGGATTTCAAAGTATGCTCAAATAAAACAAAATTACAAAATTTTATGTTAGGTTAGGTAAGGCAAGCATAGTTTAAAATTTTTTTAAAAAATTGAAAGCACTTTAGGAATTTTAAATTGAGTTTTTTACTTACTTACGGGCACGAGGTATGCCTACTAGGTTAGGTTAGGCCTGTTAGGTTAGGTTCCATTATCACTCCTTTCGTTCAATTTAGCATATACGGACAACATCGGCTTGTAGCAGCAGCAATATCGCGTATTGTGCTCTCGTGCAGAAAGCAAATGGCGGCAGCAGCAATAGCGTGTCGGAAATAATTTTTTAAAAATTAAAAACACTTTAGGAATTTTAAATTGACTTTTTTACTTACTTACGGGGACGAGGTATGCCTACTACGTTAGGTTAGGCCTGTTAGGTTAGGTTCCATTAGCACTCCTTTCGTTCAATTTAGCATATACGGACAACATCGGCTTGTAGCAGCAGCATTATCGCGTATTGTGCTCTCGTGCAGAAAGCAAATGACGGCAGCAGCAATAGCACATCGGAAATAGATTTTCGTAGAAAACCACATGCATTCGCATTAAAATGGATCAAAACTACATTCCCGAACATCAACAACGCTACAGAAAATTATTTGCGTTAGTACTTTCTCCTGTAAATTTGAAGGAATCCGTCTCAGGTATAGTAAAGTGTTACCCTTATTTCTACACCATCGATTTCCAAATTTCCCACCGATTCCGGGCTCCGCCCCTGGGGTAATTGACCTACCGCCCCCAACCGCTAACGCGGCCCCGCCTCCGCTCCGCTCCGGCTCCCCGGCTTTCTCTATAGAGTCCCTGTTAAAGGCATGTTAGAAATTGGCCGGTTTCATCTGCCCCCATATAAGCGCCAAATTTTAAGTGCAGATTCGTGATTACGAGGCCCAAATTAGTAAGTATCCCAAATTTCAAACAAATTGGATAGGTATTGGATAAATTCCCTGTATTGTTAAATTATACCAATATTACACATTCAACAATACAGTTTGCAAATTAAACTACATGTTTTATTACAGCGAATGCAATTGGAAAATAGTACTCTATTTTGATTACAATACAAGCCATGTACAAAAACTCATTTTACAGAACGAAACAATCATGAACAATGTTGTCAAAGATAAAATCAAACTAGCCTATAATATACTTGGACTATTACCTAGTTGTCATGTACAGAACATCTTAATTAAAACCATCCGATCTATTAGTGGTAGTACTGTAATAAGTAAGAATAAGGAAAGTAACCAACCTGCTTCTTCTACTCCCGCACTACACGACGTATCTCTTATGTTTGTAAATAAAACATTTAGGATGATCAGCTGATGTTTATAGTTCGTCAGTTGATCAGATTTTCTTCTTTGTTTACAAACATATTTTTGCCTTGTGCGCCAATTGTGCCTAAAGTGTCGTCTGCAAAGTTGATAACGAGAAGGGATGGAACCCTAGCAAACATAACTTTTTGATATTAGATACGTTTGGTATTTTCTGTAGAAAAGCGAATCGTAAATACGTATATTGAAAATTCGCATGTTGTATTATGGAAATTTATATCATTTGTTTAAAAAATAGCAGACTTTGCGTGGTGAGCAATTCGCCATGAGCATTCGAACCTTGTGGATAGTGTCAGCTAAACGAAATGAAATATTATTCTCAAGGTAAATTAACCAAACAAATACTGAATATCTCCTTCCAGTTATGTACATTTGGTGTGTTATGCAATTTTAACAGTTTCATACATCGGAGACACATTTCTTCAATTTTACACAAGAAACGGTAAATATGCGATATCGCCCGGACGGATTTCTTCAAATTTACAGGAGAAAGTACTTACTGAAATGAGTTTCTTTAGCATTCTGGACGTTCTTGGAGGTATTTTCTTTCACGGAAAGTAAAAACTTCGTAGTTTAATGCTACCGAACAAGAATTAATCACTTTTTACGTAAGAAATTTGCATTGCCTGCCACATTATGCCGTTGTTTCCGTTGTGTGCGTGCAGATGGGGTAAGACTCTACTTTACGTCCTTTTCCTAAGGAATACGTCTCATATATCGTTGGAAAGCTTATTGTATTCAACAACGTAAATCCCAAAGCGAGGAAAAATTACATGGAGGAGGAAATCGATAAAAACCGATGATGTCCGGATATGCGTAATTGAACGTACTGAGGAAATTTTTCGATGATGAAGCAAATATTGAGGGGTAAAATGAGTGCTAATGGAACCTAACCTAACAGGCCTAACCTAACCTCGTAGGCATACCTCGTCCCCGTGAATGGTTCATGTGGCTATCGTGAATGGTTCGTGGGGCTACCCGTGCATAGTTTTTGGAGCTAACGTGAATGGTTTGTGGGGCTACCCGTGCATGGTTTATGGGCTAATGTGAATGGTTTGTGGGGCTACCCATGCATGGTTTTTGGGCTAATGTGAATGGTTTGTGGGGCTACCCGTGAATGGTTAGTGGGGCTATCGTGAACAGAAAGTGTAAAAAGAAAAAGGTACTTACCCGAAGAGATGCCGGCTGTCTGCAAGCACGGTTTTGAATGACGCACTAAATTATTACTGGGGATAAACATATTTTATACTATCTACAAGTTTTTGGAACCTGTTCTTTTTCATGCACCATACACACGCACAACGCACCGAGAACGCAAACGAGCAAAGCACATGCATTCACAACGCGGACACAAAGATGAGCCTGCAGTGTTGTTAACTCCCATCGGTTACCACCAAAAGGCAATAAGGACATAGAGTCTAGCCGCAGATGGCGAGAGCGTTGAAAGTCACGCGATCTCTGCAGTGTTTCCAAACGTGCCTTCTTTTTTACGAAAATTTCTATTTTTAACTATGTTCGCCACGCTTTCTTTTTTCGATGAATTTAGGGGTGAAATGAGTGCTAATGGAACCTAACCTAACCGTGTGTGAATGGTTTGTGGGGCTATCCGTGGATGGTTTTTGAGGCTAACGTCAATGGTTTGTGGGGCTACGCATGGATGGATTTTGGGGCTAACGTCAATGGTTTGTGGGGCTACCCGTGGATGGTTTTTGGGACTAACCTGCATGGTTTGTGGAGGTAAACATGAAAAAAAGAAATCGAAATAGTACGTAATTTTCCGTCATGAAGGTTTGAAACACTGCTTGCACACTGAAAATCGACAAAACACAAGCTGGCGCATCATGACGCACGATGATCCATTACGAGTGCACGCCATATTGTCTATTACAGAAGCGGAACAAGTATGACAAATAATCAATCGTAATATGAAAAGTTGACAGTATTTTATGGAAAAAGGCATAACTTCACCTTAAAAAATGTTCCGCAAGGCAAAATAGGTAAGTACCAGTGGTAAAATTACGGAAATAAATGAGTGAAAGGTGTCCGGGCGTTATCACATATTTACCCAAGAAACTACTTACGGAAATGAGTTTCTCCAAGGTTTACAACGTTTGTGAAGGTATTTTCTTTCATCGTGGAATATATTTGACCGGGAAATCATGTATTTTTCAAGAGAAATATCTCACCGACGCAAAATTGCCATTGCTTTCATTTGCTTGCCCTAAGACAACCAGATGCTGCGTACGTTTGATGACGTAAGCCCCTGTCAGTGTTTCAACCCCCCTTTTTTTACTATGCTTGCCTAACGTAACCAAATCTAATCTAACCTTATCAGAAATGGTTCGTGGGGCTATTGGTCAGCTACCGTGCACAATGGTTCGTGGTGCTATCCGTGAATGGTTTGTGGGGCTATCTGTCAGCTACTACCCAGGCTATATGTCAGCTATCCTTGCATAATGTATAATTTCCACCGGTGACGAACATGATAGTAGGTATTTTTCGGTGAAGAAGGTTGAAACACTGCATACCCACAGAAAGGAATAAAAAAAATGCACTCAGAATGTGAAAAATTGCGTTTGTTTTCGTGTAAAAAGCATAATGGCACCTTGAACTATGTTCCGCAATACAGAAGTGGTAAGTACGAACTATGCGAAACACAAAATATCCGATTTTAATGTGTCTCCAATCTATGAAACTGTTACCATTTTAAGTAAAAAAGTACTGACAGCTGAAACAATATTTTCAGGAGCACCCCTTTAACGTAGAGATACTTGCCAACATTGTAAGTTTCACTTCAAACAGTACAACTAGTCATATAAAATTAAATGATCCCTGCACGACTGGTAACTGAGATAAGAATTTGGCCCAAGTTCCGATTGTTTATGTTCAAAATAATCATAGCACACGGGCATGTTTTACATGGTTCGATTTCTGTTTATGTATGTTAACACATAGTTTGGAGGCTTACTGATTGCTTACTGTCTGTTTTCTGGAGAATTATTTGCCATTCTGCATACCTCTGTATAATTCTTTATTTGTGAACAGCCATACATTTACTGCATTCTTGGATACGGACTGCTGCTGCCATCTACTTTATGTGTGTGCGGTGCAAAGGGGATTACTTCCCTGTGTGATTTTGTTATCAGGTTTGGACCTCTTAGGAGTAATAAAACATCACTAAATGCTCTCGTTGTTAGGTTAAGTGGTTCTCCAACAGGGTTTCATCTATAACTTACCACCCAAAGAAATGTAGAACCATTTTTAGGGCAGGGGGAATGTGAAGGTAATTGAGAACCAAAAATGACTATAATTTAGGCCCCTTGTGAAAATTTATGGGGGAGGGTGATGGAGTATGTGGATAAATCACTGTTTTTAATAAAATACATGTAGGATATTAGCATTCCTGAAAAGAGAAGGGTGGTAAAAAAAATTATCATTCTACTGATCCAGTATTCCAAAGCATTCTTTAATGTCTGATTTGTCCAAAAACAATGAAACATAACACTATTTTAAAGAGGAAGTCATGTATATCTCCAATTAAAATTCTCAGATTAAAAATGTTCATGTTCATTGTGGTTAATTCATAACACAAAAAAGACAACATTTACTGTACCGTACATTCTTTCCTAATCTACAAAGCATCCAAACAAACTATAATAGTAGAAATCAATGATCTTTCTGAAAAGCTCTGAAATTGACAGAAAAGTGATGTCAATCTCATTGATTAAATTATTGCTTACGGTAGAGTAAAGAAACTGTCCTGAAGAGATATTACAAACTAAGACAACTATTCTTTACAGCAGGAAAAAATACTGGGGGAAGCAAAGTGGTATGCTATTACCAAAATATGTTGATTATCTACTTAATATGTAAGCATTTAATGTGTAGTATATTTTCATGTTATTTTTTTATTTGTATTTTTTTTTAGATATTTTGGTACAGTGGAGGCAAAAGCAAGAGCTGTATTGGCTGACATCTACGTACCATTGCCTTCAGAAAACGAGTTTGTGCAGTCGTTGCTAACTGAAATAGGACTTTTGAAGAAAGGTAAACTATTATATTTTTATGTAATTATATTATTGTGCTTAAATCATAGATTCAATACAAAACTCAGAGCTGCATTTACTGTGCAGACACAGTACTATTCAAAAACCATTAAATAAATATTCCATGGCTTACAGGTTCTTGAACATCAAATAGATATCAGATGTTTATTTTTTGTACATAGCTTAAAAATGGATATTATTTAAGTGACAGAAGATAGTACCATTGGAGCGTTAGTCCACTAAATTTTATATTTATATCTAATAGTTTCTGAGTATTGTTGTTGATTAGATCAGTTAAGGGTAAAACTTCAATAGCGTCCCAACGGATTTCTTCATTTTTACACAAGAAACTACTTACCGAAATGAGTTTCTGTAGCATTAAGAAGTTCTTGTTGGTATTTTCTTTCATCGAGAAAAACCGATGTTGTCCGTATATGGTAAATTGAACGAAATGAGTGCTAATGGAACCTAACCTAACCTCGTAGGCATACCTCATTCCCGTGATGGATCGTGAATTTTTGGGGCTAACATTAATGGTTTGTGGGGCTACCCGTGGATGGTTTTTGGGGCTAACGTCATGGTTTTAATAATTACTCTTTATGTCAGAAATTGAACTTTTTTTTTTCATGAAAAAAACAAAATAGGACCTTGAAGAATCTTTCGCAATGCAGAATAGGTAAGTACGAATGTTAAAAATGACGAAATGAACAAGTGAGAGGTGTTGGGACGCTATCGAAGTTTTACCCAGTTAAGTGGACCAATTATTTGATGCAATATGTGTATCTATGTGTGTGTGTGTGAACTTCTTTTAATTATTTGACTACCATGGACAAATTGACCAATGCAAACAATATCATGTTTAACAAGCATTTGGTAGGTGTTGAACTTGAACAGGATTTTAGATCATCACATTTGTTAGATTCCAAGATATTGCAAAGTCATTTCAGATAACTTGTCTCTCAAAACCAGAAAGAGGGGCTGATCGAATTAATTTATCTTGCATTGAGCTGTAATTTGGAAAATCTCGCTCATCAAATTGTGCGTTTGTAGCTTTGATAATTTTTGAGATATTAATAGCTTACATGCATGGACAGACAGACAGTTCCAAGCTATTAGTGTACTTGTTTAAGTATTTTATACATGCATACATATTTTTTTTTTAAGTTGACTTTATGCTCCCATAAGGTAATCATGACTGGACCTACACTTTACAATGGAATTTGAGCTTCTGTGATCTCACCACGGATCCCTGTTGATTACAGGACAATACCATTACCACTACAGTATTGGAGAGGCATCATGTATATGCATGCATGGACGGTTGTTAATACTTTCCATTATTTGATTTAAAAAAACGTATTTTGTGTTTTTTTACAGATGAATTTGTGGAATCCAGAAATAGCTGCGACAAACCTATACAGCTTCCAGTATTTCAGGTTCCTCTTGCTAGTGGAACATTGTGGCCAGTAGTGGTAATGGAACATGGAGAGTTGATATACTGTGCTTTGCCTTTTGTGGAAACCAATTCTCAACATACCAAACAGTTGGCAGACCTGTAAGTATTTTGTTTCATCGATTTATAATTTACACAGAGGAATATTATAATACAGAGATTATACTACATTGGCCTATTATCGTATATATCATATTTTCTATGAAGAGAAGTAAGTGTTACAGCCGGACCCTGTGGCCGAGTGGTTAGCACATCACGCTGCGATGCCAAGGGTCCTGGGTTCAAATCCCGCTCGGGCTTTGTTGTTTGTGAATGTCCATTCATCAATTTCATCACTCATCCCCACATCTTCACAAATTAGCCAAGATGCACAAAACACGAAGTAAAATAAACTAAATCAATCGATCAATCAAAAAAGTAAGTGTTTCAGAATCTGTAATCTACGAGTTCAGCCAGTGGCGTGCCCAGGATTTTCGAAAGGGAGGGGTTATGTGTACATTTTTTTAGCAGTCAGTCTTCATTTCATCTTGCCATATTTCCCTGCCTTTGACGTTCTTTTATTTTTAAATACTGGACCAAAAGTGGGGGGGGGGGTTATAACCCTCCCCTTGGGCACACCACTGGGTTCAGCATACAGACAGGCATTT
This sequence comes from Lepisma saccharinum, assembly GCF_977018435.1. Taxonomy (NCBI): domain Eukaryota; kingdom Metazoa; phylum Arthropoda; class Insecta; order Zygentoma; family Lepismatidae; genus Lepisma; species Lepisma saccharinum. The sequence goes on from NC_139232.1 coordinate 106,702,931, forward strand.
CACAGAACATGTTACGATTTCAGCAGCAGCATAACTTTGGGGGAACAGAACACGAATATGAGATTCCAGAAAGTTTTTAAAAATGCCCTTAACATGTAAATTTTAATAAACCTGAAAATTTTGGAGGGGCTAGAGCAAGCAAGATATTCAGATCGCCTTTGCTACAATTTCATATTCCAAGTATTCAGCCAGCCTCTGTGGCAGAGTGGTTAGCGCAATGCACTAATGCGCTGCAAGGCCAGAGGTTCCAGTTTTGAACTCAGGTCAGACATGAATGTATCATTGTGTTTGTCCTATCACCAGTTCATCGTGTATCCTCATTGTCACAAATAACAGAAATATAAATATATTCTAAATATTTTAAATGTTAATTTCAGACCATGTGTATCAACTGCCTTGGATATTCTACAAGGCTTAGCACAATGTGTTGTTTCATCAGGAGGCAATAGCATACCATTCGTAAGTGGTTTAAGTATGTAGTTATTATGTATTGATTGATATTTATCCAAACTTCATAGCATATTATAAAAACAAAAAAATAAGTTCACAAAATTAGTGCTAAAGTAATGGAAGTATGAATTTAAACTGCATCTGAGAACATGTATTTGAATTATGTAGCTAGGAGACCATTAATTTATTAATTAATTAATTTCTAGAAATGTATAACTTTTTGACACAATCAGAGCATCATTTTTAATTCATTTCAAATTTTAATAGTGATGAAATTGGAAATAAAAGTACAAATATTTATTTCTAAAAATGTGTTCATTTAATTGACTCTTGAAATAATAACTTTTAATTTTTAATAGAGTACAACATGCAGAAACGAGATATTACAATTTGTTGCGACATCTCTACCTTTTGGTCAGCCAATTTGCTGTGATGCCTTCCTCATGAAGAACTTATTGGATCCGAAAGAACCCCCAGGAAGAGGTAAAGTCAAGGTTAGTAAAGTAGTTCCAAAGAATGTGAAAAAACCAGCAGAGTTCATGTAGAGGTAGCAGGAGTGATTTAATTGGAACACTATTAAGCCTTGTTTCCATGTTTAAAAAAAACACTATAGTAATTTAAGCATAATTCACATTGAACAATGGATCTTGACAGCAATTTATGTATATTTCTGTGCATCAGAGAGGCAACCAACAATTTAATTATATATGTTCACACAAAAATATACTTTTTAACATATCTGTCATAAGGCCTTTATCCAATGTGTGTGTGTGTTACTTCTGAAATTTAGTTTTTCATGTACAAAACGTATTTGATGATACTTGATGCTTGCTCTTCCCTGAACAAACAGCATTTCTCGAATTGGAGCAACATAAAAGGAATAGATGTGTAGAAGGCAGATTTTAGGTAAGCTTCTTTCATATGTTAATATTAAAAGTTGTTCTTGTACTAATATAAGTAGGAATTGTGGTAATCTTTTTTCACTTGTTATAGCAACCTGTATGGAATCCTGTACCACATAAAGGAAAGTCCCAGCTTACGCTACATATTAAGGAGGAAGTGCGATCATCACAGGTAAATTGGCACTTGTTTCTACCAAAAGATTCATACAGGGTGGTGCATAAGTCAGTGTACATTAAAATGCTTTTCAGTGCATTCTTGTAAATATATGGGCCACCCTATATATTAAGTATTTGCTAATTGTGGACTTGTATATTAATATCACCAGTTTAGTTGATATTCTGCTGGAATCTGCTGATTTAGACATATCTGTGTATTTACCGATAATTGTACCAATCCAATGTTTTTATAAATTGTCTGCAATTTAGTGCAAATTTCTGCCATTGTGTTATTTGTTTTAGTGGATATAATGATTTGATGCATGTTTTGTAAATATCTAAATGCAAGCATAGGGAGCAATGGGAATCCATGTTCTAACAATGATTTTGCACCATGGGGTTAGATTAAATTCTAGACAGCAGTTTGTTTTGTTGAACATACAATTAAACAAATGCAGCTTTCACCAAGAAGTTCTGTATTTAAATCTTGCTTTCTTTTCAGCACAACCAATCAAATGCCCCAGATATAGTGGAGGTGTATGGAACAATAACCTGTAAAGCTGAGGTTGAGGGCACAGTGCCGGAAATCACTCTTGCATTAGGCCACACTGGATCACAGCCGAATAACCCTGTGAAACCTTTGGATGGTTTGTGCTTTGACCGATCTGTCCTAAGTGTAGAGAGTAACAAAACAAACTCTGGAGAAAATACAAGAATAAGGTTTCATCCTTCATTGTCGCAAATAACGCTGTGCCATTACACTTTACCGCAACCTGTGCAGCCACCAGTATATGGTGCTTTGAAATTGAGAGTAAGTCAAATCAATTGTGAAATTCTTTTCTCTATCTTAAGAATAACTGAAATTCAGTGATGGAAGATACATCAAATCATCACTTGAAATTTTCATCCATGAAGATGCATTTGATAGACTGAAATGGGACTAAAAATGAGATTTATGCTTTGTGACTTTCAGATATAATTTATGCCTAATTAAGTGGGAAAATTAATTTTATAATTGTATGCTAATTATATGTTCCAAAGGTGGGGATTATCCTGCAAAATTCCAGTATGATTATGCAGTATGAAAAATGAAAATCGTACATGTATTACACATGCCCCAAAAATGCTAATACTACAAATTTTCTAGTAATTCATATGTAAGTGTAAGTCTTGTCTTAGATCTTATATTTTAAGATTGTTTAAGCATAAACCATGTTTTAAATAAAAAGTGAAAGGCATTAGAAAAGGTTTGTATTCAATAAAAACTAGTCTGAACCAGCGCTGATACTTTTACAGATTGCACTAATACCAATTGAACATTATAATTAAAATTCATGCTTAGAGCATTTATAAATATTAATATGTGAGTATTCTACTGCAATTAGATCACATCAATTTACCAGAGTATTGCTTAAAAAATTAAAGAATTACATAGGAGATGATTGGATTATCAGAATATCTTATACGAGGGGAGTTCAACAATTATTGTCCCTAACATAGAAGAAATGATCCGAAACAACTGAAATTTTTTATGTCATGTATAACTCTTTGAATGATTACACACAAAATCTCAGCCATGTAGGGTCTATAATGTAAATGTTATGTTATGTTTTTCAGGACAAGGTGAGCGTGAGTACCGAGGGTACCGAGAATGTTATCCATTGATCAAAAGCGTGACCGAGTCCGCTGTTCAGAGGCAAATTTGGCCTTGTTTAAGAGAAACCCGGGTTAACTTTCTTGGTAGATGTGTGACCTTAGATGAAACCTAGGTACACCATTATGACCCTGAATCAAAACAACAGAGCATGCAGTGGTGGCACCATGATTCTCCGCCCCAAGAAATTCAAGACGACTGCCATCAGCTGGCAAGCTTTTTGAGATGCCAAGGGAGTATTGTTCATTGACTACCTCCAAGGCAAAAAGACAATCACAGATGACTATTATTCGCAATTGATTCCAAAAGTGAGGGATGCAATCAAGGAGAAATGCAGAGGGGTGTGTCACAGGAAAGTGCTGCTGCTGCAGGACAATGCTCCAGCCCACAGAAGTCACCTTACAGCCACCACTGTTGCTGCTGCTGGATTTGAACTAATCAAGCACCCTCCCTACTCTCCAGATCTTGCCCCAAGTGACTTTCACTTGGTCCCAATACTGAAGCAGCACCTGCGGGGGACCACCTTTGCCAGCGATGTGCATGTTATGCATGCTGTCGAAGAATGGCTTCTAGCACAGCCATCACAATTTTTTGAAACTAGTATTCGTGCCCTAGAACATAGGTGGGAAAAGTGGATTACAGTGATGGTGGACTATATGGAAAAATGACATAAAATTATATGTCAGGGACAATAATTGTTGAACTCCCCTCGTATTTGATTATGAAGTTCATATTTGTTACAAAATGAGAGAATTACATATTTTGCATAATTTACAGGATAATTTGTGAACACCTCATGATACCTGGATGTGGGAAATGTATGATATTGATTCAACTCTAATAAAAACACATGTAAACCATGTTCCATGATTGCTTAGACATTTCAATTAACAGGGTTCCTACACAAAATCATGCAATTTTTTCCAGGACTTTTCAAGGATTTTCTACAATTGCTCCAGGACAAGTGTAGAAAGTAAGCATGGTAAAATACACATCATTACATATTTTCTTTTATTAAAAAAAAATAGTTCTAAATTTTTTTAATGCGGGCTCCCAACTCCCCTACACCTGCTCCTTTCCACACCTTTCATTTCTTAGTATAAGGAAGGTTATTTAATTTTTACAATAATACAGAAAAAATACAAAGGTAGAAAAAATAAACACAAGTATATATAAGTTTATAAAAAATTACCATCTTGTATTACAAATAAACAAGAATAATATCCTTGGAAAACTTGGAATATTTAGGATAGCAAACCCTTTTTTTAACCATTATTATCATCATATTTTCTACCTCTGAGCGATACAAAATAATACAAAAGCGTGGGGCATTATACTTCAATCACAGAAATAATACTTATCACAAAACTATGACTACAGTATACAGCAACGTGACATAAGTAAATAAACCAGTCATGACACTGGCCTGTTTTAAATGAAAACTTATTGTAATTCATACAAATCAAATGGGGCAAAGGAATTTCCAGGACAATCTCCAAAATTCCAGGTAAAGCTTGGAAAAATGTGAAATTTCATAACATTTCCATGCCTGGAAGGAATATTTTAAAATTCCAGGTTTTCCAGGATGCATAGGAACCCTGAATTAATTAATTTCAACATTAATTCTTCAGTAAAAAAAACTTCTTACGTCACGTGATGGCAACATACTAGATAAACACAACACAAAACACACAAACAACGTGATAAAAGACACTTTAAAACTTTGTCCAAGCTTTCGACTCCATCTCCATGAGTTATCATCTGGGCTGGTCAAGAGACGTCAAAGACACGATTATGGTTCCACTGACGCTACTCGTTGTGTATGTCGGAAGATGTTTGTTTGTTTAACAAACTTAAAAACCAATCTCCCTCAGCAAGAACTTACCAACACTGCAAGACCACGACGACATCTTCCTGACACAGGGAGTAGCTTCAGCGGAACCACAAATGTGTCTTCTTTGCTGTCTCTCAACCAGCCCTAATGATAACTGAAGAGATGAAGTCGAAAGCTTGGACAAAGTTTTAAATGTCTTTCATCATGCTGTTGTTTTTAACTATTAATTCTTCAATGCTATTTGTAGAAAAAACAATATGGAATCTATCTATTCAAGTAATTGTTCTACATACATATTTTTCAGGTGAAAGGCAGCACAGCCACTCTATTACTTCAGTTGCAATTGAATAGGTCAGTGAAGAACATATTTCAACAGCTAGAAGCCCACATGCCATTTCATAGCCTTGGCATTATCTGTGATCTGAAAACTAGCACATCTGTTGGTTCTGTATACGTTTCGTCTGATCGCCATATGTTAGTTTGGAATTTGGGGCCAAAATTCTCTTCCAAAACATTAGATGCCTCGTTAAATGCTATTGTTAAAGTCAAGAGAAAGCAGGCTTTGGATGAGGTCACTGTCGATAACTTTTTGGATGAGCAAAGTGTGTTTGCACAGGTGAGCATGAAATCTTTTTTTTTTTATTTCTTCTGTTGCTAACATATGGTCAAGCTAAACTGGCAGCCATGAAATTAGTGGTTAATATTTTATAATGTTATGCCTTGTCTCATGCTTTATGTGTACTTACCGATACTAAGATGATATAAAATGGGCCAGGTGAGAGGCACACCCAGCTTCTAACACATCATGTAAATGGGTTGCTAACAACCCTAAACCTGGCCTCCTAACCTAACAACGTAGGCATTATTAGAATTGTAATTATGAAAATAATGCATGTAAGTTAGTTAGGAGGGTTGTTTGGTGCTATTTGAGAAACACTTTCGCCAAGTGTTAGCTGTTGGAATGCCCTGCACCAAACTCAGATATAAAGCATGCAGAATTATTATTTTATTACTTTTCAGCTCGTTTTCAAAATAATGGATTATACATATAGTGGCTGCAGAGTGGATCCCCAATCCATAATGGCTTCAACATCAGCAAAGATTAGGTATTCCATGTGTAAGTATAAATAGTATAACACAAATTAAGATGAATTCTCCTTTGACAGCTATCAAAATATCCCGTGTAAAGTTATGGACCCTTCTGGGTTGTAATAACCCAATTGACTTTCACTGCAATGATTACAACCCAGAAGTGTCTATGACTGTACAATGGAATGTCAATATAAAATTTTAGAGGACTATGGCTCAAAATTTAGTGTAGGAAACTGGAATCCTGAAAAAAATTATAGCATTTTGTGTATTATGATCACCAAGATAATATGTATAAAGGTATAAAGGGAGAAAATGTTGAATCAAGCAACTTAAAATCAGGATTTCACTGTAGTTATTTTCTGCAGTAACACTCCCTCCTCCCCCTTTCCCAAATGACATAAGGTACGACAATTTCAATTCTAAAGTACCTTTTCATGTCATCTAACATATACATTGTGATGCTCGGAGTTTTATGCCAGTATTTGGAACTAAGCCTGAGCTGATACCGATGATGATGTAACGGTTGGAATTTATTTTCAGATCCGGCATTTTGGACTTTCACGGACTCTTTAAAAATGCTGTGACACTTTCAAGAGTCTAATTATCCTAGAAATTATGCAAAATTAGAAGTTTCTTTCTATTGTGCATCACAAAAAAGTTTTGTGGGTAATAAACTGAATTTTTTGATAAATTTAATACTCTGATGTAATTCTCAAATATTTAAAGAAAAAACTCTGGTTAATTGATGCATATAATTAGTGAAATACTTAAACATTAACCTATACTTACATGAAATTTAGAAAATTTCAAAGTAATTTTAAACTGCATTTACCGCATCCTTCATGAATTAACCTATACTTTGAAAAACTTTTAATTATTACAATTTTCAAGCATCGGTATTGGTGGGAATCTGCAAGAGTATCGGTTTAAGTGGTATCTGCTCAGTTCTAAAACGAAGTTACTTTTCCGTACATTTTTTAACCAAATACAATTCACACACACAAAACATGTTATACGTGTTATATTTCATACAGAATAAACCCAAACACTGGTTTCATAGGCACACTACAATTTTTTTTTTGTACGTGGGCATCGTAATGAATTCTTGGATATTTGAAGATTGAGTTTTCATCAACAATTTTTTTTTAATTTTTTTTTTGCTTGTTTTATGAAATGCTCTATTTGTTATGTTAGCAATACCAACTAATTTCTGTTATAACAAATTTCAGCTTCAGAATTCCTATCCGGCCAGTACAGAATATGGAATAGTCAAGGAAATGTTCCAAGTGTTGCCTACCCTGTTCAAGAGCTCAAGGAATTATTAATTGCTGAAGAAAATGAAAGTTTGCTGGTTTAATAAGAATCAAATACAATCAATCAAGATAGTTTTACGTGGGATATTCCAACCATTTCGTATGTGGAATTGCAATTATATAATTTTCTTATACATGGGCTTTCAACAAGGTCTTTCGTATATCTGTGATTGTTAATTTCCCTATTTTGTAATGAAGTGTTGAGTAACTTACAAATTCTTGTATGTTTTTATATTTTAAAGGCCATTAAAGGTATTTATTGTAGTTAGATGTATTGTGATTGTGACTTACAATACCCAGGTGTGATGCCAGGGTTTCCGAGTTCAAATTCCAGCCTGGGCATGGTGTTCTTTGTGAGTGTCCATTCATCATATCATCACTCATCCTCATTTTTGCAATTAGCCAAAAGTGGCAGAAAATTAAAGTTAAATAAACCAAACCAAAAAGCCCAGAGTTGGCTTAACCTTTTGATCTATTGATATTATAACTGCATTTTATTAATTTGCAGAATGATTATTCTCTTCAGTAAGTGAACAATGATATACATGCTCTTGCACTGCAATACAAAATTTTTAATAGCTTATACAGGCCTGTCAGCATGTGCATTTTACAGTTCTGTCTGTAGATATTGCATACTTTCATATTTATTAGGCTCTGAAATACAGGACATTGCCAATCATGTAACTATGAGTGCAGTACACTTGAACATGGGAGACCAAACGAGTTTGAGCGAGCGAAAGTGGTCCCATGCAGCACTGTTAAGAGTCTGCATCAAATCTCCTGCATTTGGCGATAACCAATAGCAGTGCACTGCAGCGGTGCCATGTCGAAATCTCACACGGAAAAAGAGACAGTGTGGTTGAGCAAAACACCTTGTCACGGAACAAGGCAACGCCGCACGTCTGTGATTCGCTGGTGCTGTTCAGCCGTTGAAGGCCATATGCAGGAGATTTGATGTACACTCTAGTAACTATCATATTCTGGGAAACAGAGTGGTCCTTACTAAATCTGAATGTCTGGCAGCCTTAAATAATATCAGTTTGGGAGATAGATAGAAAAATGGAATGTATGTTCCAAAGTTCATGCTGAACACACACTAAAATAGTGTCTGCTGACATATTACACAACTCTGGGGTCTACACTGTTTCCAATCAGATGGTTAAAGTTTACAAATGAATAAGGCTAAGATTTTTATGCTTTTTTTAAAAAAAGAAAAAAAGCCCAATACATTGCTCTGGTATATGTTCATCGGATTCATGACAAAAGGAGACAAAGAAAGCATCTATGATGGGGTATTTTAGTGCATTTTTAAAAAAACATTTGTGCTCTTTTTTAACCTTTAGCTGCCTGACGGTCGAAATTTCGACAACCACATGTGAACCCCTTAATGCCGGATGGTCGATATTTTGACCAGCAGCGTGCAGCAGCAATTAGTGTGCAATTTCTAAAAAACTACACACGATATTTCAGTTATGTCTTTTTTTGATCTTTAGTATACATACGAAGGTATGACATATTCGAATTACAAAACAATACATCCATTGGTACTACTATTAACAAGCAAAGTTTGAAAATGTCCTTTGTTTCCCTTCGTTACCACCACATTATTATGGGATACTTCTAAGAGTTACTATAACTTGTAAACTACTGCATCTTTTTGAAAAAAATAAATTCTACAAACAAGAATGAGTAAAAAGAAACATTTTATGCAACATCCGACAATTAAGGATTCAGGGGGAATCAAAGACCAGATTGCCGAAATTTGCCCTGTCCACGTGTTACCACATGGCAGCAATTAACGTGTCATTTCTTGAAAACTATACACTGTATTTCAGTTGTTTTTTTTGTTCCTTAGTTTATGCATAATATACTGTAATTACAAAACAGTACATCCATTGTTACTATGGGATAAATTGAAGATAAAAGGCTATAACTGCTGAACTACTGCATCTTTTTGAACAATTTAAATTCTAAATGTAAGAATGCAAAATTTCCGAACCACTTTTTTTTACAGTTGCAGCACGTGCATTATATATCCTCATAGAGTGGTCTTTTGTCGTGCTTCCCTCAAAACTAGTCCATCCAGTGTCCATAGTGCCAATTCTAGAAGTGAAATTCCGGACATTGTCCAGAAGCTTGCAACACTACCGCTTCATATAAGGTTGTTATTTTTTTACTCTGATTTCAATGAAACTTTGCACCGTTGTAGGATATGTACCACTGCTACAAACTACATTTTTTCATTCACTTCGGTCCATTGAGAGGGCTTTTTTTTTTAAAAAAAAAAAAATCCACTTCTTCTGCATTTAACAAATGTATGAATTTTACCTCCGCTAAACACCCAGTCTTTAAGAAAGAAAATGAAACAAATTTCATCTGTCTATGACAATTAGCTCTTGAGTTACGATTTATTTTTTTGTACTTCACAGCAAGTTTGAAAAGTGCACGCTTGGAAATGTGCCGGCGTGAACGGGAATACAGGCATGCAAGAGGTCCAGTGGCTAAAGGTTAATGTTTGCACAAGAGAAATTTCATGTTTTTATTTATTTTCTTAAAAAGGAACCCACTTGTTTCTTGTCAGTACAACTTAGGTACAACCATGAAACTGGTAAATCCGTTCTTCTTCTGCAATAAAGAGACCTAGTGAAAAACTGACAAGTGACTTAGAAAAAGTTTGCGGGAAAGGAAGTGGCCAAGAAAATGTTTCTAGTTGTGAAAAAAAAACGAAGGATTTAGTGAACTAGGTTCAATTACTGACGTTTTGTCTGGAGAAATTTAAGCTGATGACAGTTTACTTGAAGTATGCTCCACTAGTATCAATAGGGTTGAAAAGGAGCTTCTCAATGATCAAGTCAAATCTACGTATGATGTTAGCAGTGCATTGTAATGCACGACTGGTGAAATGAAGAGGAAAGTTCATTGTAAAAGAACATTTGGAAATTTTATGTGGTATCACTGCATATTTATTGTGCATTAAAATCCTAGCCCTATTAATGAGAGAGCAAAGGAACTGACAACATGGTGCTATTCACAAAACTTTCCTCTGCGAACAAGATGAAACACACACTCCCATTTCATAACAGTGCGTTAACCACAGGAAAAAGTTTATAAATTAAAAATTACTTTGTACAAAGGAAACTTTTATTTATAACTTACAGATTACATTATGCTTAAACTGGAGAGAAAGAAAGAGATCAATAAAAAAAAATGTTTCACATGATCATTCTGTCCATCTGTGGGTGCAATGTTGGTTTGTGCACACATAATACAGCCTCATCTCTTCCTGAAATAAAGTAAAGGTTTCATTAATACTTTTAAACTTCATACAAACTGGGATTAGCTTCATGTACAAAGCAGCTTATATTTACTTTAAGTGGTATATTACTACTGTTTCATTTAATTTCCTTAAGTTATGAATATGATAACTTTCCTAATCTTTAGCACTTAACGTCAAGGCTCTTTTGAACAGAAAATTTGAAATTTATGCTCTACTCATAAATAGAACAATATATCAGAAGCTTAGAATGGTAGAGTTAAGAATCAATCAACCTCTAGCACATATCAGGCCCTAAGGTCTTTCTTCAACAAAAATAAAGTGTGTGCAGTGTTGCAAATTACTACAATAAATACTAGTTAAACTTACTTCAGCTCTCCTTGTCTGGGCTTGAAAAAATACAGCTTCCCTGTGGTTACACTTGGGGCATGGGTGATCTTCCGTCCTTGGCAAAGTGGGATCAGAAATCACGTCTGATACAATGTGGGTTAACTCACTGCAAGAAACAAGCAAATACAGGCGATTTTCAAAATTTATGGAAAGAGTCAAATAAATCAAGATTGTAATGCCCAAGAATTTAATTTCCTATGTTTCTACATTGTTTTTTGAACTGAACAGTTCGGTCATAGTTGGTTGGGGGGCGGGTCTTAACCCCCTCTTTGGCCCTGCAAAAGATAGCACATTATAGGACTGATTACTAAAACACATACATAATATATCTTTATGAAAATCCTGGGCACCCACTGTATGTATATCTATATGCAACTGGCAACTTAATTCATTACAATATAGTTTTACTAGCTATTAGATCTACTTGAAATTCTTCTGAATTCCACACAATCATTCATAATTACTGAAGAAATTCTTAAAGAAAATTTTTGTACTGCACCAAAAGATTATTCTGTTTACTTGAATGCATATCCCTTGTACATTCTGTCACACATAACAAAGACGTTGTTACTTTCTCAGATAATGAAAAGCCTCAATCAGTTCGTTACATCTATTTCCCATATATACTACAGAACCAAAAACTGCAACAATTTTTTTCCTTCCTTCAAACATATCTCTTGGGCTTACAGTTGCATTCATTAACCACATATATAGCTGGTTGGGCACTTTGAAATATAAATGCCAAATGATAAGTTAGTAAATAGTAATATATGTTAAAAATTAAGAGACTAAACAGAACCAATGTGACCCTGTGCCAGCCTGTACAACACACTATGACTCCTGTGGTCCTATGTTCAAAGCCTAAAAAGAAACGAAATTTAAAGAAGACTTAATTTTTATCCCCATTGTTACAATTAACCTAACAAGGTAAAAAATAACCAGAATAAAATCACAACACATGTACTTACTCGATTTCGTGCATGATTTTGTTCACATATATGCAGTTGCTGTCAGCTAGTTGTTTGTAATCACAGTTGCGGCACTGTTCAAGACAAAGAGAATCATTAGCTATAGATTAGCACTAATTTGGAAAGTAAATCTGCATTTAATATTTCCCTAAAGCTTTATCATGTGTAAATTACACTAAAGAAATTTAAATTACTACTCATGAACTTCACGTTCCTTTGTTGAACCTCCAGTTATGATAATCCTCATAATCAGAACAATGCTAATAAAAATGTCCTATAATACAGGATATTTTATAATTCTCCCCAGAATTTCCACTCAATACAAAAGGAACGAAGATAGACACAAAAGAAACATGTCATTAGATGTGGACACCCAGTTGGCCTAGTTATTTAGCAGTGCACAGGCAACCAAGCTGTGAGAATTTCCTGTTCTGAAGGAAACTTCATTGTACTGTCATTATTGACTCATTTTTTGGCAAATTCCAACAAGCAAGATACTTTTCTTCACCTGTACACACCACGATTCCAACACTGGTGGTCATAGTGGAGAAAAGGCACTGGTGTGTTCTTTTCCATAGAAGTTGGTGACTTCCCACATCTAATGAAATGCTTCTTTCTGCTATGTCCATCTTGGGGGCTTTTTTATTGATTCAAGAGACCCTGGAGGGAATTATGAGTTACTGGGCTGAGCTGATACCCATACCAACACAATTAAAATATCCAAAAATTGCATTAAAATACCTGTTATGTAATCACAAAATACAGTTTTTTTGCGTATTGGCAGTGCCTGAAGTGGAAAATGTTAGCTGGAGGAATGTTTGGTCGAGCCTTGGGTTTAGCTGCGGGGATACTATCAATTCAAGCACTGAAAATTGGTGTAAAATCAATGGAAACTTTGAATTTTGCATAACTTCCAGGATAATTACACTGAAATTTTGTGGAACCTGTGAATCATCAAGCTGTCAGAAAATTGTTGGTAAATAAAATCCAACTAATGCTGATAGGTCGACACTGGTATCAACTCAGCTCTAATGAATTAACCTGTATTTTCCAAACTTGAATCATACATCAAGGGTATGTGGTGCGAACACTTTTCATCTTATTTTTAATAAAGATATAATGGTAGTAATGATGAAAGCACTGACCAAAAGTGAGTTCTAACTTATAATTTGCCCTCTACTATACCTTCATGCTTAATTACTCCTTACAACAACTTCTTCCCTCAATTCTGCATTAAGTTTGAAGTAATTTTGCATAGAGTGTGGTATTGTATGATGCAGAAACTCGGATGCTATAGTAAGTGTAAGCAACTAAAAACCTTAGAACTTATGGAGGATGAGAAATTGTCCGATAAAGTAGGAAACAACAGTGGCAAAATTTAGTGAAAAAAAAGAGCACCATTGGAAAAGTGACCAGGAGCAGAGTTAAAATTATTGGGACACTTGCCTAAGAAGGAACTGCCTGCTACATGGTGCACGAGTGCTACTGGGTTTTTCAGATTATGTTTAAAAATTATTTTTTTTTTAAAAATGAAATAATTTTTTACCCTGGTACTAATGCATCATAACATTCAATTTGTATTGCTTTGTAACATGTCCCAGTCATCTCTGGAGCAGGCAAATGAAAACAAGTCTGCGCAAGTAGTGATGCGAGAATGCTCCACCAATGAAGTCGTGAGAGGGAACTGGATTGCGTTGAGGGGGTTAAGCGACTGCAGTTACCAGCCTTCACAGCAGCGTGTACTGCTTCACTCTGCCCACTCGATTTCCTACCGTTCTCTGACGCTATGTGCAACCTTGTTCCAGAGATACTTGACTGAATCAAAAAAACTGTTCTACGAGGGTCACTATTTATATTTTGAGCCTAACAATGAAAAAATATGAATTTGGCATTGAAAACTGCTTTATTGTTTTTCGAAGTATTCTCCTTTATGGTCAATACACTTTTGCATTCGTTCGAACCATTTGTCAAAGCAGTTATTCCAATCTTCTTGACACACCTCCATAATATGGTTTTTGAACGCATCAACGGCATCTTCCGCCGACGAAAATCGTTGTCCACGCAATTTATTCTTGACATTCGGGAACATGAAGAAGTCATTGGGCGCCAAATCAGGACTGTACGGTGGATGACCCATCAATTCGATTTTTTGACTGTTCATAAAGTCTGTTGTTAGACGAGACGTGTGACAGCTGGCATTGTCTTGATGAAGAATGATCCGACGGCGTTTCTTTGTTTTCCGTATTTGACCGAAGACCTCTGGCAAACAAATTGTTGTGTACCATTCAGAGTTGACCGTTCTATGTTCCTCTAAAGGCACAGTTGCCACATGACCAGTTTTCCCGAAAAAACAGGCGACCATTTGTTTCGATGTGCTTCGAGCGCAAACAACTTTTGTTGGATTGGGTTCATCTTGAAACACCCATACAGTCGACTGCTGTTTACGTTCCGGCTCATATGCATATATCCATGATTCATCACCTGTTACAATCTTATATACGTCTCTTGAAGCACCACGATTGTATTTATTGAGCATTTGTTTGCACCAATTGACGCGAGCGTCTTTTTGAGTTTTTGTCAAATTGTGTGGGATCCAACGAGAACATACCTTTCTCACAGCTAAATGATCATGTAATATTTTATATATGCTGGTGGAACTAATGCCTATGGTTACCTCAATCTCACAGTATGTCACATGACGATCTTGCAGTATTAGGTTTTGCACAGCATCAATGTTTTCTTGAACAACAACTGATTTTGGACGACCTTCGCGAATCTAGTCGGTGAGCGAATGGCGGCCACGATTAAATTCGTTATACCATCGTTTCACAGTGGCAAAAGATGGGGCTTCATCACCAAATGTGGAAGTAAGTTGATTGATGCACTCTTGTCTTGATAATCCACGTCGAAAATCGTAAAAAATCATCGCACGAAAATGTTCACAAGTTAATTCCATTTTATTATTGTCACGCAATCTCCAAGGCAACATAAACAATACAAATGAAGCTATTGACAAAACATTTGAAGTACGTTATGGTCAATAATGCCAGACGATTCCGTGCAAACGTCAAATCGCACCTAACTTCAATCAGTGTTGCCAAGGCTCAAAATATAAATAGTGACCCTCGTAAAATATTTGTCCCAGAGTTTGATTCTACTCTTCCTGGATGGTGTAATAGTTAATACTGTTGCTTTGTGATCAATTTTCAGGATTGCATTTCCTGATGAGGCACATACTTTGGTGCATCCAACAATTAGACTATTGTGGGGTGGGAGGGTATAATATTGTTATAGTCAGTACTTTTTTTCCAGCAGTCAACAACGATACTCCATACTCGCACCTTATTGATTTGGTGTTATAATTCCACTTTATGCACAGTAAGGCTAATCGAAACTGGACCTACAGTTTAAGGGGGGATCGGAACCACTATGTGCCTCCACCGGGCATCAAACCTGGGACCCCTTAATTACAAGGCAACAATGCTACCATTGGGGAGGCCCCATTTGGCACCTTATTGTAGGTGAGGACTAATAACATTTCATTTTAACAAGAGAAGTGCCTACAATGTCAAGAGGTTCTGGGTTCGAATCCTAGCCTGGGCATGAGTATTCTTTGTATGTAACTTCATGAATTTCATCATATCATCATCACTCATTCTCATCTTTGTGATTAGTCAAATGTGGCAGAAAAGAGTATTAAAATAAACCAAATCAATCAAATGAGAAGTGCATATACAGGATGTCTCAAAAGTAATAGGGCAAACTGACACAGGTGAGAGTACACAATAATAGAAGCAAAACAGTCTCAGTAAACATGGGTCTGCAAACGAGCCGTTTTCAAGATAACCGCGAGAATGTGTGATTACAAGCTGCCACTGACTTCATTGTTTGTAAACGTCATCCTAGTTGGTAAAATGCTAATAATGTGTGCGAATGTGTGGTTACAAGCCGCCATTGATTGCATTTTGTAAACACCGAGTGCTTTACTCCTTGCGCGGTCCGAGGTTTACTCTTTGTTTACAAAACAGAACATTTCCAAGAGGTGGCGTTGCAATCAAACAGAACATTTCCGAGAGGTGACGTTGTATGGATACAATCATCAAATTTTACTTTCAGTCCTAAATAGCATCTTTACAAAAATAATACTTTTATTACCAATCATTTCTTTCAAACTTTAGCAACAATCATGTCAGCAGTTATTTAATTAACTATGTGTTTAATAAATGCTAATATTTATGTTTTATATTTACACATTCAGGATCAACAATGGTCCAAGCACTAGGGTGGGCAAGTTGTTCAAGTCCACTTTATGCTTAGATAAGTTAATCAGGGCTGGTGCTGCAGCAGGATCTGAAACACTGTGTAATGTTCGTCCACCAGAGAGCAAACCTGGGACCTCATGATTACAAGTTAACATTATTACCATTATGCCACCAGAAAACACACACCCAGCCTCTCGTAAACAACAGACGGTGAAATGTGCAAATAACATTTATAACTGTACCCTATTGTGGGGTCTGAAACATTTCTATTCGTAGTATTTACCTAAGTGCAATCAAGTTCTGTGCAAAAGTGCTACTTGGCTCATCCGAATCAACATAATATAGGAATATACATGCTCTTGACTACCAAATGTTGATTTCAAAATAATCAAAACAGCATATTTGAAACTGATAGTAATGTTAAATTAAATAGTGAAACTACTCACAGCATAAAGCAACACCTTGTTTTCCTTATCCTCCTTTGGATACAGCATGTTATTACTGAAAAAGAAATTAATATATATACAATCCAAATATTTAAAATATTAATTTATAATTATTGATATTTTCAATGTTCTTGAGAAAGTACAGTGCAATTGTTGGATGCAAGTTGCACTAAATAGCTTGTTCATTTTTATGAAATTTGTATAACACAACATTGATCATATTTATAAATATGTCAATACTAGCAATGTAGCACAAGACAAAAAGAATCAAATATTTTAATATAAACTACTTCAGTTAACAAAGGTTGCATGATCAGATTTGGCACACACATTCACTATTTCAATAAAAGAACATTCCAATACATACTTATTTTCCTCAAAGCAAGATTAAAGAAAAATCTACAATTTATCTTTTTGGAAAAACAATGCTGATCATCCTATTATCATTAAAAAGGAATATAAACAAAGATGAATCATTCTTTCTGAATTCTACTCCTCTCTGTGTGTGTATGGTAGGAAAGGGGGGGGGGGGGGCACACCAAGTGGAAAATACTGTCATAGGCATTATTAGCATTCAGTGGTGATCTCCAAAAAGAATGTAATCAGCTTTCACGCAAAACTAGAAACTTGAAAAGGACTGGAGCCTGCCTACTGAGGGGAAACTAAATATACATAATTATATTTTTTGTTAGATGTAAATCAAGACAGTACAAATTTAACTTTAATCTTGTTTGGTTATATTTCCTAGTATCCCACTAGGTAGAGGCCCCTTCATTTTGCCTATGAAAATGTAACCCTTGAACATAAAACAGTGTTGTTTGCTGGGGAAAAGCTTGGTCAATGTGGAAACTGTGTGCATCACATGTGTTGCTGGAAATGGCCTCCGCTGACTTCCAGATATAGTCGGACACGATGCTCCATATTACTGAAGGTGCATCACATACACTCAACGACATTGGCCATCTACTCCAGTGTGTGGCTTGTTTCAACAAACAAGATGCTCCAAAGAAATTATTCACATGACACGTCATATGGAGAGATGAAACATTCCATGCTCAGCTGGTACCAATTAATTAGCCGCTTTCACCACTCTTGTTCCTTTATTTATTCATAGGCTAAATGATGGGGGCACCACCTAGTGGGACACCCAGTATTAGCATTAGGCATCCAAGCACTCTAGAAGCACATTGAACATCACAAAAAAAAACCTACCACTCTTGGCAAAACCGGATCCCAACAAATCCTGGTCCATCATCATGTGTATCATAACCTGCTGCTTTCAACACTGCAGCCATCTCTCTTAAATGCTAGAAAGAGAAAAAAACACAAATGTTACTTCCTACTTCAAAATGGCCTTCAGTATCTGCAAGTAACATTAACATATTATCACTTAATGATCAATAATGCTATTCAACATATCTAATGTTATCAATCAGAAATAATGAATTCAAGTTGAAGAAAATGATGGAATTCTTGGGCATGTCTGTAGGTGAGTAGGATACTTGACTCAGATTTTGTTCTTAGCATAATTATTATTATGCTCCTCTGTGGTTAGAATTGTTAGGTTTGATAACCTTAGTACTTTCATTCATCTCATGCATATGTATACACTCTTTTCCTTGTGAAAAGAATGCTTCAGATAGTGGTGACTTATGAGCATAGTCATTTGCAAAACCTACTTTTCACGACATGATTCCTCGCAAAATTTAATTTTCTGCATTAGTTTCTCCACACTTCAACATTACTTCAACAAAATTTCCAGTTAATATTCCAATTAATTTTACATCCCCCTGTTCAATATCATTACATAATTGGAAGTTGGGTAATGAAACTAAACCTTCCCAACATGCTTACACAAACATTTTGGTAGAGATTAAAGGGTATAATTTCACAATACAGGGAATTTCTCCAATTTGTTTGAAATTTCGGATACTTACTAATTTGGGTCTCCTAATCACGAATCTGCACTTAAAATTTGGCACTCACGTATAGAAATTTCTGTATTATGGCTAGCCCCACGGACCATAGGCACGTGGTTAGGTTAGGCTATTATTATTTTCGTTTGAAATTTTTGAGTCCAAATTTCCCACCGATTCCGGGCTCCGCCCCTGGGGTAATTGGCCTACCGCCCCCAACCGCTAACGTGGCCCCGCCTCCACAGCTTTCTCTATAGACTCCCTGTTAAAGGCATGTTAGAAATTGGCTGGAGTCACCTTACCCCAAATGAGCCCAAACTTTTAAATTTGAAGAAATCCATTTCCAGGATACGGAAAACTTACCTGAATGGTAAATTTCTCGTATCGGACAAACAGCTGAAATGTCCTACTTCTTTTGATTTCAATATTCGCACTTACGTATTTTGCATTGAGAAACATTGTTGAAGGTGGCACTTCGCTTATTTCACCGAAAATAGCTACATTTGTGACATATCGAGTAAGTTTTCTTGGTTGTTTCTTCCCTTCCGTAACATGCGAAATGGCCATCACAGTTTCACCACCGTAGTCCATATGCAATATTTCCACCCCACCACGTGTAGAAAGTGCAAGATAAGCGAAATTGAGTGATCCTCGATCGGCACAATTGCTCATTATTTACCGGTGAGCAGGAATGTCACAAATGTACCGGAGACGGATTTCTTCAAATTTACAGGAGAAAGTACTTACGCAAATCATTTTCTGTAGCGTTGTTGATGTTTGGGAGTGCTAATGGAACCTAACCTAACCTAGTAGGCATACCTCGTCCCCGTGATGGTCCGTGGGGCTATCGTGAATTTTTGGGCTAACGTCAATGGTTTTTGGGGTTACACGTATTTAAACGTGTGACCAGTTACATAAACGTGTGTTTGGAAACACTGGCCAGGATTACGTCATCACGCACAGGCTACATCCACCTGGAAGTAAATCGATGAACGAGCTCTCGTGCAACAGTCACACATTTATATCGAAAAAAAGATGATTAACCGGCAAAATTCAATGAACGATGCGAGAAAACACTTCCCCGAACTTCCACAACTATAAAGAAACATCATACGGTAAGTAATTTCTCCTGTAAATTTGAAGAAATCTGTTTGTCTGATACGAGAAATTTACCCAGAATAGGGAACGAGTTTACAATACCGGACCACTGTCCAATTGTTATGAAATTTCGCCTACTTGCTAATTGAGACCTCCTAATCACGAATCTGCATTTAAAATTGGCGGTCAAGTATGGAAATAGAGAAAAAAACGAAATAAACTATGTTTTCTTAACGTAACGTAACCCTACCATAAGAACAGCAGCTCCACGGAACACGCCATTTTCCACGAATGGGTGTCACTTATCGCACAACATTGTAGCAACATTGTGTTCTGACGTCACGGGAGAGAGCTTTCTCATGTTAGGCAAAACAAGGTAACGCGTCTCTTAGCGAAAATATTATTTTTTCTTTGTATTTATGCTAATGGAACCTAACCTAACAGGCCTAATCTAACATCAATATTCAAGGTTGCAAGATTGTTGTGCGTAAGGGAAGAGCATTAACAAATTGCGAAAGAAAGATGGTTCCAAATTGCTGTGTATGGACAATCAACGTGGTAAATCGCAAGGTTATTTTACTAGTTCTACACATAAATGTACAATTTTAACATGTGACCGCCAAATATGAACTACAGATAAGTCATCAGGACACCGAAATTAGTAAGTAGGTGAAAGTTTATAGAAATTGGAGAGTGGTCCGGTATTGTAAACTCATGCCCAGAATAGTACGTTACTAATGTAAGAAAGTGCGAAATAAATTATTTCTAGGTGTTTCACCTATACGAAAGTAGTACCGTGCACATATACATAGGTCTGTAGTGCCTTCATACGCAAAAGAACAGGTGCATAAAATATGAGGAAATTAGTGTCGACATCCATGGCGGTGTGGTTACTACAGCATGCTACGATGCCAGGTGTCCCAGGTTCGAATCCTGGCCTGGGCATGGGCGATCTTTGGGTCTTCTCATCAATTTCATCATCCATCCTCATGTTCGCAATTAGCCAAAAGCGTTAGAAATCGAAGTAAAATAAGCCACATCAATAAATGAATGACGAAATTAGAATCCAGCAATCGGAAGTTGGGCCCAGAATACTTCAAGCAGATTCGATTGTCAAGCACTCAAGAAAGAAATTCTCAAATAGAGTTTTGTAAACACCAATGTTTTTTTATGACTTAATGACATGACCACAGATGCATGTTTCTGTATTTTAAATCTATCACTCTCCTCCTGTCGCCACCGTCTTGTATAATGTAAAAAAAAAGTTGCTTAACATATGATCTAATCACTTCACATGTGCCAGTTTACCTTTGACTTGGTTTTTTCGCTAATGTTATTGGAAACGTTATATTTTTCTCTAAGAGTTTCTCCTTGGCACAATTATAATATAAATACAATAACGCTCTATAACTTACCGACATCGACATCCAGGAAAACGCTGCAGGGCATCGGCGCGCTCAAGGTTGCCAGGGGTACGAGAAAGTTCTCGCCGATATATCATATTCTCGCCACAATTACAAGACGGAGTGAACTGTCATTTACGTGGGATATACCTGATACTTTGTGTAACAGTAGGAAGTAAAAAAAAAAGAGCTTACACGTCTTTTTATATTTGTTATCACACCGGCGGAAATTTCAAAGAATTAACATGGGAAATTACATCATTTTCTCGCCGCGATTACGACCGAACGGGAAGACGTAGAGAACTTTCATGTACAGGGTGGATACATGATACCTTTTGTATAATATTCACATAAAAAAAATTGAGCTAACACCTTTCCCCGATTATTGCTCACCCCATCGACAACCTATTACGAAATTTCAAAGAAATAACATGGGAAATTACATCATTTTCTCCCCGCGATTACGACCGAATCGGAAGACGTAGCGAAATTTCATGTACAGGGTGGATACATGATACCTTTTGTAATAATATTCAGTAAAAAAAATTGAGCTAACACTTTTCCCCGATTTTCACCCACCCCATCGACAACCTATTACGAAATTTCAAAGAAATAACATGGGAAATTACATCATTTTCTCCCCGCGATTACGACCGAATCGGAAGACGTAGCGAAATTTCATGTACAGGGTGGATACATGATACCTTTTGTAATAATATTCAGTAAAAGAAATTGAGCTAACACTTTTCCCCGATTTTCACCCACCCCATCGACAACCTATTACGAAATTTCAAAGAAATAACATGGGAAATTACATCATTTTCTCCCCGCGATTACGACCGAATGGGAAGACGTAGCGAACTTTCATGTACGTGGTGGATACATGATACCTTTTATAACAATATTCAGTAAAAAAAAATGACCTAACACTTTTCCCCGATTTTCACCCACCCCATCGACAACCTATTACGAAATTTCAAAGAAATAACATGGGAAATTACATCATTTTCTCCCCGCGATTACGGCCGAATGGGAAGACGTAGCGAACTTTCGTGTACGTGGTGGATACATGATACCCTTTATAACAATATTCAGTAAAAAAAAATTGACCTAACACTTTTCCCCGATTTTCACCCACCCCACGAACAACCTATTACGAAATTTCAAAGAAATAACATGGGAAATTACATCATTTTCTCGCCGCGATTACGACCGAAACGGAAGACGTAGCGAACTTTCATGTACAGGGTGGATACATGATACCTTTTGTAATAATATTCAGTAAAAAAAATTGAGCTAACACTTTTCCCCGATTATTGCTCACCCCATCGACAACCTATTACGAAATTTCAAAGAAATAACATGGGAAATTACATCATTTTCTCGCCGCGATTACGACCGAATGGGAAGACGTAGCGAACTTTCATGTACGTGGTGGATACATGATACCTTTTATAACAATATTCAGTAAAAAAAATTGACCTAACACTTTTCCCCGATTTTCACCCACCCCATCGACAACCTATTACGAAATTTCAAACAAATAACATGGGAAATTACATCATTTTCTCGCCGCGATTACGACCGAATCGGAAGACGTAGCGAACTTTCATGTACAGGGTGGATACATGATACCTTTTGTAATAATATTCAGTAAAAAAAATTGAGCTAACACTTTTCCCCGATTTTCACCCACCCCATCGACAACCTATTACGAAATTTCAAAGAAATAACATGGGAAATTACATCATTTTCTCGCCGCGATTACGACCGAAACGGAAGACGTAGCGAACTTTCATGTACAGGGTGGATACATGATACCTTTTGTAATAATATTCAGTAAAAAAAATTGAGCTAACACTTTTCCCCGATTATTGCTCACCCCATCGACAACCTATTACGAAATTTCAAAGAAATAACATGGGAAATTACATCATTTTCTCGCCGCGATTACGACCGAATCGGAAGACGTAGTGAACTTTCATGTACAGGGTGGATACATGATACCTTTTGTAATAATATTCAGTAAAAAAAATTGAGCTAACACTTTTCCCCGATTTTCACCCACCCCATCGACAACCTATTACGAAATTTCAAAGAAATAACATGGGAAATTACATCATTTTCTCCCCGCGATTACAACCGAATGGGAAGACGTAGCGAACTTTCATGTACGTGGTGGATACATGATACCTTTTATAACAATATTCAGTAAAAAAAATTGACCTAACACTTTTCCCCGATTTTCACCCACCCCATCGACAACCTATTACGAAATTTCAAAGAAATAACATGGGAAATTACATCATTTTCTCCCCGCAATTACGGCCGAATGGGAAGACGTAGCGAACTTTCATGTACGTGGTGGATACATGATACCTTTTGTAATAATATTCAGTAAAAAAAATTGACCTAACACTTTTCCCCGATTATTGCTCACCCCATCGACAACCTATTACGAAATTTCAAACAAATAACATGGGAAATTACATGATTTTCTCGCCGCGATTACGACCGAATCGGAAGACGTAGCGAACTTTCATGTACAGGGTGGATACATGATACCTTTTGTAATAATATTCAGTAAAAAAAATTGAGCTAACACTTTTCCCCGATTTTCACCCACCCCATCGACAACCTATTACGAAATTTCAAAGAAATAACATGGGAAATTACATCATTTTCTCCCCGCGATTACGACCGAATGGGAAGACGTAGCGAACTTTCATGTACGTGGTGGATACATGATACCTTTTATAACAATATTCAGTAAAAAAAATGACCTAACACTTTTCCCCGATTTTCACCCACCCCATCGACAACCTATTACGAAATTTCAAAGAAATAACATGGGAAATTACATCATTTTCTCGCCGCAATTACGACCGAATCGGAAGACGTAGCGAACTTTCATGTACAGGGTGGATACATGATACCCTTTGTAATAATATTCAGTAAAAAAAATTGAGCTAACACTTTTCCCCGATTATTGCTCACCCCATCGACAACCTATTACGAAATTTCAAAGAAATAACATGGGAAATTACATCATTTTCTCGCCGCGATTACGACCGAATCGGAAGACGTAGCGAACTTTCATGTACAGGGTGGATACATGATACCTTTTGTAATAATATTCAGTAAAAAAAATTGAGCTAACACTTTTCCCCGATTTTCACCCACCCCATCGACAACCTATTACGAAATTTCAAAGAAATAACATGGGAAATTACATCATTTTCTCCCCGCGATTACGACCGAATGGGAAGACGTAGCGAACTTTCATGTACGTGGTGGATACATGATACCTTTTATAACAATATTCAGTAAAAAAAATTGACCTAACACTTTTCCCCGATTTTCACCCACCCCATCGACAACCTATTACGAAATTTCAAAGAAATAACATGGGAAATTACATCATTTTCTCGCCGCGATTACGACCGAAACGGAAGACGTAGCGAACTTTCATGTACGTGGTGGATACATGATACCTTTTGTAATAGTATTCAGTAAAAAAAATTGACCTAACACTTTTCCCCGATTATTGCTCACCCCATCGACAACCTATTACGAAATTTCAAAGAAATAACATGGGAAATTACATCATCTTCTCCCCGCGATTACGACCGAATCGGAAGACGTAGCGAAATTTCATGTACAGGGTGGATACATGATACCTTTTGTAATAATATTCAGTAAAAAAAATTGAGCTAACACTTTTCCCCGATTTTCACCCACCCCATCGACAACCTATTACGAAATTTCAAAGAAATAACATGGGAAATTACATCATTTTCTCCCCGCGATTACAACCGAATGGGAAGACGTAGCGAACTTTCATGTACGTGGTGGATACATGATACCTTTTATAACAATATTCAGTAAAAAAAATTGACCTAACACTTTTCCCCGATTTTCACCCACCCCATCGACAACCTATTACGAAATTTCAAAGAAATAACATGGGAAATTACATCATTTTCTCCCCGCGATTACGACCGAATGGGAAGACGTAGCGAACTTTCATGTACGTGGTGGATACATGATACCTTTTATAACAATATTCAGTAAAAAAAATTGACCTAACACTTTTCCCCGATTTTCACCCACCCCATCGACAACCTATTACGAAATTTCAAAGAAATAACATGGGAAATTACATCATTTTCTCGCCGCGATTACGACCGAAACGGAAGACGTAGCGAACTTTCATGTACAGGGTGGATACATGATACCTTTTGTAATAATATTCAGTAAAAAAAATTGAGCTAACACTTTTCCCCGATTATTGCTCACCCCATCGACAACCTATTACGAAATTTCAAAGAAATAACATGGGAAATTACATCATTTTCTCGCCGCGATTACGACCGAATCGGAAGACGTAGTGAACTTTCATGTACAGGGTGGATACATGATACCTTTTGTAATAATATTCAGTAAAAAAAATTGAGCTAACACTTTTCCCCGATTTTCACCCACCCCATCGACAACCTATTACGAAATTTCAAAGAAATAACATGGGAAATTACATCATTTTCTCGCCGCAATTACGACCGAACGGGAAGACGTAGCGAACTTTCATGTACAGGGTGGATACATGATACCCTTTGTAATAATATTCAGTAAAAAAAATTGAGCTAACACTTTTCCCCGATTATTGCTCACCCCATCGACAACCTATTACGAAATTTCAAAGAAATAACATGGGAAATTACATCATTTTCTCGCCGCGATTACGACCGAATCGGAAGACGTAGCGAACTTTCATGTACAGGGTGGATACATGATACCCTTTGTAATAATATTCAGTAAAAAAAATTGAGCTAACACTTTTCCCCGATTTTCACCCACCCCATCGACAACCTATTACGAAATTTCAAAGAAATAACATGGGAAATTACATCATTTTCTCGCCGCAATTACGACCGAACGGGAAGACGTAGCGAACTTTCATGTACGTGGTGCATACATGATACCTTTTTTAATAATATTCAGTAAAAACAATTGAGTTAACACTTTTCCCCGATTATTGCTCACCCCATCGACAACCTATTACAGAGGGGGTTCAATCACTTTCCTTTTCATTCTCCCTGTTGGTGCCAGCAGGTGTCCTCGGAGGTCGACGACAAAGGAGTCTTATCTGTCAAGTAACAGCTTTTGTCCAGTGTTTTTGCAACCAGGAGCAGGAAAAGATAATACAGTAAGTGTTAGGTCCATTTGAGAGTGAAGCATTTTCCTCATCAAAAATGCTCCATAAATGCTTTGAAAAATACCATACAATTTTTGTGGTGGTTCGCGCATCGACAACCTATTATGAAATTTCACCGATTTACCTTGGAATATTACGTCATTTTCTCGCCCTCATTATGACCGAATCGGAAGGCAGAGCGAACTGTCATTTGTGTGGTAGATACGTGATACCTTGTACAACAATATTCTGTTGAAAAAATAGAGGTGACACGTCTTTTCTATTTATTATCACCCCAGCGACAACCTGTTATGAAGATTCACCGATTTACCTTGGAAAATTGCATCATTTTCTCGCCCCGACTACGACCGAATTTAGTAGACTTAGCATTTCGTAATTACCAGTGATATTCTTACAGGGACGGCGACAGGGGTGGGCACGGGTGGGCAAGATATGAATTGATCTTGCCCAGGATAGGGACAGATGGAAGGCTTGTGTTGCTGCAGCCATAAACCTTCGGGTTTAAGTATGCTATAGAGCAGGCATGTCCAACGCGTCGATCGCGGGGCATTTGTTGGTCAACCGCAGTTATCTATTGTAATTATACGAATATATTCAATATGACAGTTCTTCAGAAAGCAAAGAGCTAAAAATCTCTTAAATTCTCAACAGAGTTCTCAATCTTACTTGTTTATTACTTATGACGAGTGATATTTTGTCAAAATAGCCTTTCATTAGCCTAGGGATACTTATTGGACAATGAACAAATAATTTGTTTTCCATGTGTGTTTTAAATCATTCCTAATAAGACGTTCATTTTAATCCAAACATTCAGTGGCGGCGATTAGGAGGAGCCCCCGCACTATGGCCTCTTTATGCTAAACCTTTTCTACCAAGAAAACGTATATTCAGGGGTGCCCACAGGGGGGATTATGGCGCAGGCTGCGCCATCGAGTTTCTTTGGGTGATTTTTTTCCTTCAAATAATGTAAAATTGAACATTTATATATTTTCCCATAATACACAATATTTAATCCATTACATGAAGAAAAGAAAGCGTTTAAGGTTATTATTGAAGGTGCGAAGGGGGTGGGGGGATAAATATCCAACTCTTATACATTAGGCCTTAATTGACACGTGGGTTCTTGGGGGATTTCTGAATTAAACGTTGGTGGGTACAGTATTCAACCCTAAGTCTTAGATTATGGCGGGTATTTTAGTTAGAGGGGCATTGAGCATTAAGGTATCCAATTTTTGTGTATTACTATTGTCTTAGAATGTTGAAGAAATTCTGGTGTGGAGACTGAGAATTAATTTTTTGGAGGAGGCAATATCCAGTCTTCAATATCAACAGTACTAAGTCTAAAATTGGCATGGACGTTTTTGTGGTAGGATTGAATATTAAATTTAAAGGGGGAGATAGGAAGCTCTTGATAAAGTGTTAAATCTTAAGATTGTCAAGGGATTTCTGTAGTGAAGGGAGAGTTTGAACATTAAATTTTGGAGACTTTATTTAGCGATATGGTATCCACACGTTTTCGACCCCTAACGTGCCAAAACAGAAGTTGGAAAAGACTAAATATCCCGGGATCCTAAGAAAGTATTGACACCCCGTTAAATTAATATTTTTGAAAGCCTGCAAAGAAATGGATGTAAAAATGTTCTTCCTTGCTTCGCTCGCAATAATTTTTTTGTTACAACAATGTGTGTTCGGCGCTTTACTGAGGTGGATGTGAATTTTTATGCTATAGATGCATTACAAGACATGAGCGATATTCTCCATATTGATGAGTAACATCACTTCTTAAAATATAGTGCTTAGTGTTGGAATACAGCTTATTTTAAAGCAGGTGCATCATTTGTAACAAAAGCTAAGGAAAAAAGTTACTTTCGGTGTAGGTATTACGATATAGTTTCAGGGCGCAAATGATATGATTTGTTTGTGTGTGTGTGTGTGGGTGGGGGGGGGGGGACGGATGACATGGACATGATTTTTATGGAGATGTGCCATTGGCCTTGGGGGGATGGGCACCCCTGCGTATATTGTCGTTGCCCCTCAAATGTTGGCACCCAATCGCTGCTACTACAAACATTCAGATAGATTTGTCAGTTGTACCAACGTTGTAAGCTAAGAAAAGTGACCCCCAAGGAGTAAGAAAACTCTTTCAGTCAAAAACTCATACGATGAAAATACTATGCTCAGGAACATGCATTTAAATTACGAGAAACTTCACAATGGTCTACCATCGCACTTTCTATTATTGTCGCCGAATACATAAGATCAAGTATGTGCCTTGTATTTGCAACACAAGCTTAAACCTAATTCACATTTATTTCACTGTATTAACATGCATGAAAGAATGTGATTAGAATGTATGGCTGCGCATGGGTAAACACTTACTTGAAATAATTGTGTCCATCAGAGACAAAACGAAAGGAAATGGAACGAGATGCGAGAATAATTAGAAAAGAAAAGAGAAAAACAAGGAAAGGGAAAAGAAGTAAGAGGAAAATCGGGAGTGTGAGAGAGAGGCTGATACATACGTCTTACGTACACATACATGGTCTTACATTTATACTGCCCACCCTAATCTATCACTATGGAACTTCTGCCCACCCGGTCGAAAATTTCTGGCGCCGCCCCTGTATTATTATATCTATTAGTTTTATATTTGTGCTTTTATCTTCATCTTGTATTTTCAGTTTGATAAGACACGAAACTAGGATTGTTTAAAGGAGGAGTGTGTTAGATCCGAAAATGTGTCACAAAGAGAACAGTCATGCTGTAAGGGTCATTGAATTAGTTTATTTTGCCTTGCTTTACTTCCAAGTTTGTCTAATTGCGACGATCATGATGAGCAATGATAAGAAATTGATGACGGAACACATACTCATTTATGCAAGGACAAAATGAAAATTTTTACAAATTTCGAAATCGCAGATGTCATTTTCGTATATTTTTTTTTATAGGGTAAAAATAAAATACTTCATAGTTCAGAGGGGAGGGCCCGTGACCACAATGGACCCTCCCATGGATTCGGGCCATGGTCCCTACCTTCTTTACTAGGAAATTCATCTTGATGCCAGACAGCTCAAGCTCAGGGCAGAATACCTTCCTGCTCAGAAGAAATTTGCAATGTCAGTCTATAGCTTGGTACCTTGGATTTTCAGAGGCACATATTTTGATAAGATTAAACTGGAATGCTGAGGGGAGACTTTTCCAAGAATCACTGTATCATTCACCTGAGCTATTGTCGAGTTGGAAAGCACACATATTCAGGGAAACTTGTTTCCTATCTCAAGACACAGGAATTCATTCTGAATGCTTAAACAAACTCATTTCCAACAGCGTTTAAGCATGAAAGGGTGGAAAATGTACTGAATCTGTTTCAGACGCACATATTTTGATAAGATTAAACTGGAATGCTGAGGGGGACTTTTCCAAGAATCACTGTATCATTCACCTGAGCTGTTGTCGAGTTGGAAAGCACACATATTCAGGGAAACTTGTTTCCTATCTCAAGACACAGGAATTCATTGTGAATGCTTAAACAAAGGCATTTCCAACAGCGTTTAAGCATGAAAGGGTGGAAAATGTACTGAATCTGTTGTCGGTGCAGCAAGATGGTGATATGGCATTCCACATAGTCCATTCGTAAAAAAGGAAATGAATTTAAATAAACATCTTCCAATTGTCAAATAAATCAAAGCATTTCTTTTGCTTGATTGGACAATAAGCAAGAAGTCATTAGAAAACAGCTCGTTCGATAGACATCACAGATCTGGTTACCTGACTTCTAAACCACAGTGCGATAGTTCTTTCTGATCTGGACCCTTTATGTGCTAATCTCCGTGTAGCGCATCAATTTACATGGATGGCTTCTTGGCATGGTGCGAATGCAAATACAATAGCTTTCCTTTATATTAATTATAATTAAACAATGCTATTCGCTTTGTTTCTTTGTGGCAATGTTAAATGTGTAGGTAATGTGACAAGATCTACTTGGGATTTTTGCGATCGGCAACAACTGAAATTTATATTTTCAGTCCACCTAATTTTACTGAGATAAACTAATATGAACTGGTCCCACTGTTCAAAGTAGAATTCAAATCATCCGAGCTTCCACAGGGAATCGAACCCGAGGCTCCTTCATTGCAAGTGTTACTACTCTGTCAGAAATAAATAAATAAATTAACAACTTTCACGATTATTCTCTTAACAGTTAAATACTTTTCAGAGGCTTCCATGTCGTAGTGGTAACGTTGTCAACTTGTAGGGGGCTCGGGTTAGATATCCGGTTCGGATCCCACTTTTAAACTGTAGGCGCAGTTCCGATTAGCCTGCCTACCTGCGCCAAAACAGCGGTAACGCCATAGATAGAGACAAAAATCAATTTTCCACCCTTGATGTGTAAATTATGAATATTTTCACCACTGTAGCCTCAATTTGGACATCATGCATCCGTTAATCTTTCATCTTCCTCTGAGTCACGAAGAGGGAAATAAAAGCACTCAAAATAAAAGAAAGAAAAATACTGACGTCCCTTTCATATACAGAATTCTTAAAAAATAAACAGCAGATTTCAAATGTTTATTTCTCACAAACTATAAAAGATAGAAACAGGTGCCATACATGATACATCAATGGATAGAGGAAGGTTCAAAGTTTTATAATTCCTCGTGCTACTCTTCAAGATCTGACACATCGAATTGTTGTAGCTATCAATTGAATAACTATGGGGGCTCCGTATGGCTCAGTGGCAGCGTCGTCGCCTTGTAATCAAGGGGTCCCGGGTTCGATTCCCGGTGGAGGCTCATTGTGGTTCGGGTTCCACTTTAAACTGTAAGTCTAGTACCGATTAGCCTTACTGTGCATAAAGTGGACTTAAAACACGAACTCAACCAATCAATCAAAATCAATAACTAGGGACTAATTAATGCGTGTGTGGCAAGAAATTGAGTACCGTTTTCATGTTTGTCATGTTGAGTGCATGCATTAAAACTTTCAACAATAAAACTTTGAACCTTCCTCTATCCATTGGTGTATAGCACGTTTTTCTATCTCTTATAGTTCGTGAGAAATAAGCATGTGAAATCTGCTGTTTATTTTTTAAGAACTCTGTCTGTATACCACATTTATAGGGTTCGTAGTGCCATTTTTTGTCGAATGAAAATTTTGACCTTTTACGCATGCGATATATGACATTTTGCCGTACCAACTTCGGTCTTTTTCATACATTCTACAAATGCAGAACATGCATAAAAGAGGTCCAAATTTATCCGACAAAATGTACCAGATAATAACATAACATGAGACAAGTTATTTCAATGCTCCTTCACATGATCTGATTAATTGTACTATCCCTTCTGAATTTGTCACATCCATAAAAGGGTCTTAACAGTTAGGCGGAACCTTTGACCACTTAAAGATTAAAGGGGCCATTTTCACCTTCATTACGCCCCACTATAAAACTTGGCAGGAAGGCATGCTGTGCCAACAGATAAGCGCCATGGGGGTTCCGATAAGTATCAGTCCTTGCGACGGTTAGAGCTCTTTCCCACGTGCCAAAACCAGGAGAAGATAACAAGGGAAGAGGTAGTTGCTTTCAGGTTAGACGTTTGTTTCTATGTTAAAAAGTGATAAATTTTTAAAAAGCCACCCCAGAGGTATATCTAAATCAATATGTTGTATATCATACCCAATTTACTATAGAGCCTCTCCGATGGCGCAGTGGTAGCGTCGCTGCCTTCTAATCAAGGGGTCACGGGTTCAATACCCGGTGGAGCCACATAGTGGTTCGGACCTCTCTTTAAAAAACATTTCCAGTCCCAATTTGCTTTATTGTGCATAAAGTGATCTTAAACACCAAATCAGTCAACCAATTTACTACAGATAGAACATAGATTTTTGTTCTCCCTCTCCTGCTTTTCTTAGATTGTATAATTTTCGAATTATAATTATTCAATAACATTGGTTGCGTAAAATGAAAAATATACCAAAATGTACCACCGACATGTTTCATGAAGTCTTGCTGTACGCTTAAGTACTTGCAGGTTGTCAAGTTCATATCATGCATGCTTGTAAAATATTACATCGGAACAATTCCTGAATTCTAGAAATGTTTATTTGTATGCAAGGAAATTCTGTTACAGTTCCCATTGTGCCATAGAAATGTTAGTAGATTTCGCTATTCTTATTTTTTTATACGTATATGTAAGACATAAAGCTAGGTATTTATGATTATGAGTTGTTTTCTTCTATTGACATGAGCTTAGATCAAGCAACATTGTACCGTGTAATTTGGAAGAAAAAAAGGAAAAAATAGAAAACCGTAGCCTTGGAGTGACTTCACCTACATTTTTTTTATCTTATTCTGAAAATAATGTTACAAACGCCTAACTCAAATACAGCTTAGATGTGTGAAGCACTATTATTTGCAAGAATTAGAATTAGGTATTAACATTCGTAGATGAAAGAATGTATTCGTCTCGGAATGTAGCTCTAGCAGAGGACGGAATTTTTCTTTTTGTATAAACTTGACAATGAATTAAACATGAACTCTTTTTCAAAAGATGTTCAGATAAAGAGTTCAGCAGTAACAGAACAATTCGAAAATATGTGTAGGCCTACGTATTTAGGGATTTGATTTATTGATTTTTTCGTGCTCGTAGTGGAAATTCACAGGCTCGGATATTTGTTCATGTTCCCCAGCTGAGGGAATGGTACATCCCCCGCCCCCCACTATCGGAAGCTTTATTCAATGTGTACATTTCAATTAGCCGGTGCCTACAATTTTGAAAGAAAATATTTAAACTAAAACCAATTATTAATTATGTAATACAACACCAATAACCACTGTTCAGGTTTTAAATAATTTGCATTGCAGGTTCTGACTTGCACATGTGTTATAATATAATGATAACGGTGAAAAGGAATCATATACAGTCGCTTGCCTAACGCGAAATGTCACTGCACGCCCCTGGAGAAATGAACGTACCACACGGATGAAAATTGGTTTCTACTATTATCAGTGGTATGTGTGTCTACTTTGGGGGAGGGAAATGGAATCCGTCATTTATTCGTACCATACAAGTGTGTGTGTAGGATGGATATTCATAAGTAATGTGTTCGTATATTTACAAAAAATAACATATAAAATCATTAAAACATAAATTTGTCTGGGGATTGTTGTGTTTCATATATTATTTTACTCTTGTGGGACACGCCAGCGGTTTCGGGTTCGAATCCCGGTCTGGGAGTGGGTTTTCTTTGAGTGTCTCTCCATCAGTTTCATACCATCACTCATCTTCACAGTCGAGATTAGCCAAAAGTCGAAGAGAATCGACGATATAAAACAAAACTGAAATCATATTAAATATACCCTGATGCAAGTGGTCCTTGGGTCAAGTTTAGCTTACATTTTATTTTTTGTGACGTCGCCTTGTAATTAAGGGGTCTCGAGTTTGATGCCCGGTGGAGAGAGTTTTTCGGATCCCACTCTCAACTGCAGGTCCAGTCCCGATTAGCCGTACTGTGCATAAAGTGGATTAAAAGCACCAACTAAACCAAACAATTTTATTCTTGCCCCTCCCCCCACCAAGGAAAGAACATTTGCAAGCAGGAGGGTAAATGGTCGCTTTAATCCTCCACTCCCTTCAGACCCGTACCCAGGATTATTTTTAGGGAGGGGCCAGATCCGTATATACTGTATATGTATATACACACAGCAGCAGCAGCAATTTTAGAGGACCTGGGAGCAGTTGCCCCCGACTTTTTTGACACTTTTGCCCCGTACTATGGCATCTTAATGCTTGTCTGCCAAAAGAAAATAACTGTCCTTGCCGCCCCCCCCCCTTTCCCTCCCCAGTTTTGGAGTCCAAGCGACGATACTGGTCAGAAGTGTTCGGACAGATGAGTTTCGCAAACTAAAAACGTTTTCAAATTACACGTAATTTCCTATACCAGAACCATTGCACAGCCACGATAATTCTATGTTTAGAAATTAATATATTTATACATTAAAATATACGCATTAGCATTATTACAATAAAGAATTCTAAATGTGAGTCAACACATAGCCCGCTACGACGATTGGGTGCCAAAACTGGCGGGCAAGGACAATTTAATTTCACTTAGTAGACTAGTTTGAGTATGAGTTTTTGGTTTTATGTCCACTTTTATGCACATATAGATTAATTGGGACAGGACCTACAGCTTAAAGTGAGATCCGTACCACTAAGTGCTTCCACCAGGTCTGGGTAGATAAGGCTTAGCATTGAGAGGCCATTGAGCAGGTGCAAAAGTGGAAATAGTGATGTAGTGGGGCAACTGCCCCTCACGCCCTCCATCTGCCGCTACTGCTGGTAGCCTTGCATCAACGGTTATAAAACTAAAAGTACCCTGGAGACTGCCTCTCTACACAACAAACACATTCATTTATGAAAGGACAAAATTGAAATTTTTCCAATTCTGGAAAAACGTTGATGTTATTTTCGTAGCTTTTTATAGGTTCACTTTTAGAAATATCATGGCTCGAGGGGAGGCCATGGCCCCTCCCCTGGGTACGGGCCTGACTCCCTTCCCTGCGCGACAAGTACTGCTCAGACGAGGTCCGTATCCAGGCGAGGGGTCATGCCCCACCCTCGATCTATGAAATATTTTAATGCGAACTTATGACAAACTACGGAAATAACATCGGCGACTTTGCAAATGCTTCGGTTTAAAGCGGGCCTATCTCTTTCTTTGTTATCTTTTCCTGCTCCTGGTTGCAAGGAAACTAGACAAGAGCTTAAATTTGAAAGATACACATCTTGTCACCCGCTGGGCGCACTTGAAGACACCAACAGGTCGAATGAAAGGGAGAGTAACCCCCTGCCGGTAAGGTTAGCAGTACATTAAGAATCATTAGAAGCCTCAGGCGGTTGGAAAATGGCAAATAAACAGGTAATCCCAGCTTGAAAAGAATGTTATATCCACGTAATTGTTATTTCGGATAGCACTACTACATAAATCAATAAATATAAGTAAGTACGAATTGTCCATTTTTTTTATTTACTCACTAGAAACATTATTGCTCCTCCATTTCGCATTCCAAATATTTCTGCGAGACCAGACACAGACGAGATCCAGACCCAGTTCTTACGATTCGCTCGTACTCCCGGCGAGAAATGATGTAATTTTCCAAGGTACATCTTCCGAGGTTCATACATAATATTACTATTACAAATCAACACGTACGAGATAGTGTTTCTTCACTTCCTTGCGGTTTCGAATGTTTTCAGTTTTCATAATTTTTCACTCCATATTGTTGACGAAACCATCAACCTTACATGTAAATGCCAGTTCCCAGCGCCTTACGATTTCGTCAACAATATTGAGTGAAAGAATTTTCACTTTAGACCTTTTGTGGACATTCACCAGATTTACATTGGGAAATTAAATTATTTTTCGCCGCGACTACGTTCGAATCGTAAGGTGCTGGGAACTGGCATTTGCATGCAATATACTTGGTACCTTGTAGAACAATATTAAGTGAAAAAAAATTACTTGAAACCTTTTTTCTAATTTGTGATGTCCCATCGACAATCTCTTACGAAATTGGCGCAGGGTTCCGGGATCGATTCCCAGCCTGCACATGGGTGTTCTTTGTGAGTGTGTTCCTTCACCAATGTCATCATGCCATCGCTCATCCTCATCGTCGCGATTGGGCAAACATGGCAGAAAAGCGACGCAAAATAACCTTTTTCAATCAACTTCACATCATTTCTGATCTTCTCTTCGTTGCATTTATTTTCGGAACTAACACCTCCTCCTTTATAAAAATCCCTGGGTACGGGTCTAATAGCAACATATACAAAATAAAGATAATACACGAATGCATGACCAATATAAGTATGAAGTTAATGATCATTATTAACATAAAGCAAGAATTAAATAAAAGGAAACCCTTAATAAAAACACTTCAACTATCCTCTCTCCCTCTCTCTTTACATATAATTATATCTAGTATGTGTGTGTGTGTGTGTGTACACACTCTTTCGGATTTGCCCCTGGGTAAGGGCCTGACTCAGACATACCCCCTACTCATCTACAGATTTAGGACCATTAAGTATCAAAAGCTAATCAACAACAACATTCTGCTGCTGTCACTAGGGCCTGGAACTATTGACTCATTTATTTTACATGTTTCAGATACTAGTTGAAGGTGTTTTGCAACAACAGGCGTTTCCTATTACTGGATATATTTAACCAAATAGCCTGTGGTTAGCCGACATAGGTTACCCTTTGAGTTTAAACTTCAAATGAACGATGCATGAAAATTACTTTCACTATGCGTAATAATAACCTCAAATTATACAGAAAAATAAGCAAGAAATACAGTATTCAACTTCAAAATTACATTAAAAATTAAGAAACGTGGACAATAACTTATGACATAACGCTAAAGATCAATAAATGCCATTATGGAATATTTATTCGAAAGAAAAAGCCAATTGAATATCAGTACCAAATACTCAGCCATACTCAGAACAAATCATTAGTGATGTGTTCAAGAACCTAGGGCTTAGACTTAGACAGGGGAGGGAATTTCAGAGTATTGAAACACAAAAAAAATTGTATAATTCATATGTAATCCAGGACTCGAATATTTATTGAATCTGTTATATGGAATATACAGCAAAGTAAAGTAAAAAAATTGTAAAAGGTCCAATCTTGATTTCTTAGAATTAATAATCACGCGCCATCTCGACCCAAAGCCAAAACGAACGCCCTGTAGTATTCTAATGGAAGTTGTCATGCAGTTCCAGATGAATATATACTCGGTCAGATTAATTCTTTAAGCCTATCAACAAACACTAGACTCAAGAATGAAGTTTTTCTTTTCAATAAGGCTAGATAGATTGAACAGATTTGAATCCCTGCCTAGCCATGGGTGTTCTTTCATCAATTTCATCATATCATCACTCATCCCCATCTTCGCAAATTAGCCAAAAGTGGCACAAAAAGCGAAGTAAAATAATGCAAATCAAAATAACCCCTGGCGTCGTAGCGCGATGTGCTTACCACTCTGCAAAGGAGGCCAGATTTTGAAGTGTTAATTTAGCGATAATTTCTGTAGAATATAATTGCAACGTTCCAAAATTTCAATTTTCAACTTTCATATAACAGTTCTGTGTTGGTTCGACATTGTACGCATTTTTACTCATATCTCTAAAATTTCTCAAGGACCGAATATTTAGCATATGGACCAAGACGTCCGTACATGACATGAAATTACCGTACATGTACGATAAGGATCGTACTGTTGGCAACGCTGACCGCGACCTGAAGTGGAAGAACAAATAGGCGAAACAAATAAACGTTGATGAACAACGACGAAAAAAACAATCCTCGCACTGAGCTACCTACGGGCAATATCCGAAAAGACAAACAGACCACTTCAAGAAATAATTGTTATAACATCAATATTGGCGAAAAAATCAACGGTCGCTGACCTTTATAGAGATTGCCGCCAGTGCTGTAAAGTAACTGCAGCTTGTCTTTCAAAGTAGAAACAATGTTTCTCTGTTGTATACAATAACAGAGATCTAACTTCAATACCTAACATGCGACGCTCAATATGACAAGGACCTCTTCGCCCTCCGCCCCCCCTTGGCATCGCCCCTGCTTGAGAGAGCAATCAGTTTCCTTCTCTGATTCCTGCACTTCCGGTTCTGACCATTAGTTTCCAGGAATGGAAACAACTTTGCAACTTGATGCAGTGATTCTTGGAAAAAGTTCCTCTCAGGATTCCCTTTTAATCTTATCAGAAATGTGGACCTCAAAATCCCAGGTTCTAAGCCCGACTGACACTTCAAACGACCGGTTTTTCCTATGGAGACGCGGGTCGGAGGCGCCATAAAGAATGACTTACTAGTAAAGAGGGGGGATGTATAGGACGCCCAACTGAGTCAGCAGTTCGGGCGAGGAAGAACCCAACGGCTTTGCTAAGAGTATGGAAATGAAACCAAGTACATTGAAATGTAAGTGTAATGCTATGGGTTCTTACGTACAATCTAAAATTGATCTCCCAACCTTATATCCTTAGGAAACCCACTATCATGGTCTCCGAATCCGGGCACCGGCCCTCGCCCTAGAATCCGCCAACTCCCGTCCCGATAATTTGGTAAAGTATTCAATACAAACACTTTACTTTTCCCTTTGTTTGAATTTCATTTGATTTACAACTGAGCAGTACCAGAGCAAATTATTAATACTAACTACTAACAAAATTAAATATAAGTCCATAAAGTGCCTGATTGCACATCAAGCGGTGTCCGGTAAAAATGGCCAAGTAAAAATGGCAAACGAAAAAAATGGCCAAAGTGAAAATGGGAAATGGAAAAATGGCGAAAGTAAAAAATCACAAGCAGAAAGCAAAAGCAAATTATATATAATTGCTTTAAATAATTCACCTTTTACTGAAATGGGATAAAGTTTTCGAATTTTGAATGGCTCGGTCATCGGCGAGGCCATGGCGGTAGCTCTGCAGTGCTTCTGCTTAACAGAAAATGTTATATCTGAGTCAAAACAACATATCACTTTGATGTTTTTTTCCTAAAGTTCAGAGATATATGTACATTCCATATAAAAAGTTGTCACCAAGGTTACTTTTCAATGAGAGCCAGAAAAAAATATTGTATTATAATAATGTTGATTTTTGTGTGTCGATGTCTGACGTTATTAAAATTACCTTACCGCAGAGGCGTGGCGTGTATGTAGCCGGTGTTACCGCAGGTAACAGCAAAATGTAAAGAATTAAAAAGTTGTTTCAATAAAATGACAACATTGTTAAATACTACGTTAATGAACACCGTTGCCGTCGAGTAGATATTGCCTAGGACATTTTTTCTGCAGTCGACAGAAGCGAAGAGGGAGGCCGTTCCGCTACCCTGAAGAGGCAACAAGGGAGAAGAGGGTGCCAATGCAAGGAAAGAGCGGGGAAGGACTTTGGGGCAACACTTTTGAAAAAGTCACGCCACGCCACTGCCTTACCGCTAAAAGACACAGCAGTTATCACGCCAATTTTTTTTTTCAAATTGAAGCTTAAAGTATGTTCTAATAGGATATAAAATCAAATGAGTGGCTTTTTCATTGCTTCTATTAATGAATTCTGTGTACATTCATATGGGTTATTCCATGTCAAATCATCACAAAAACATGAACTTTTCCACCCATCCGACCATTTCAGATTTTCAGAAAATTTGGTAGGGTTGTAGAAGACATGCAGTAACTTACTCAAATATTTTCACTGCATATTGTTGTACAGTGTCTCTCAAAAGTTTTAGGACAACGACATTTTAAACTAGGCAACCCAAATTACGTAAGGCGCTGGTGGGTTGCATGTAGAGTTAGGCTCAATTTCAGGGTTGCCATATGCACAATAGATATTTATGAAATAAGCGAAAGAAGTAAAAGCAAGTATTATTGTATAAAACTCTAAAAAAATATATCAATATTACATTTGCGGCAAATGAGAAATACTTTCTGAAAGAAAGAAAATCGATTTTCTAGTATTTCATCGCTGATGAGTTTACACAAAGGAAAAAGAGGAGAGAGGAAACGAAAGGGGACAACAAATGAGAGGAGAAAAGAGAGAGCGAAAGGGGAAAAGGAAAAGTAAAGGAGGGAAGAAAAGATAGGACAGATGTGGATAGGAGAAGTAATGAGAAAGGGAAAAGATGCGAGAGAGATGAGGA
This sequence comes from Lepisma saccharinum, assembly GCF_977018435.1. Classification (NCBI taxonomy): domain Eukaryota; kingdom Metazoa; phylum Arthropoda; class Insecta; order Zygentoma; family Lepismatidae; genus Lepisma; species Lepisma saccharinum. The sequence continues at coordinate 106,743,022 of NC_139232.1, forward strand.
AAATGGAGCAAAGAGGAGAAGAGAGGAGGGAAAGAGAAGAAAAGAGAGGGGAGGAGAGGAGAGGAGAAGAGGAGGTTTGAGAGCAGAGGAGGAGACGAGAAGAGGGGAGTTGAGAGTAAAAGTAGAGTAGAAGAGAGAACATGAGAAGAACGAAAAGAAGAGTAGAAGAGTTCAGTGGAGTCGGAAATCTAAGACAGGAGAGGAGATAAGAGGAGTGGAGAATAATGGGATGGAGACAAGAGGCGAGAACAGGAGGGAAGGCGATATGGCATAGCAGAGGAGAAGAAGGGGAGAGAAGAAGGAGAAGGAGAGGGGAAGGAGAGAAGAGAAAGGAGACGAGAGGAGAGATGAGGTATTTATGGAAAATATCGTCTCAGCGTCAAGAATTGATGCATTGATCAAAATATCGACATGAAACATTCAATAATATTTTAAAATGAATTGGACAATGTATTAGATAGGTGTGAAATGTCTTTTGGCCGAGTTCAGAGCGAGATAAAATCTGCCACGTAAGATCTTTGATTTTACATGCGATTATACCACCAAAAACATGAATGTAATTTTCATATTTATAAGAATTTTCCTCCACTTCTCAATTCGTTGAAATGGAGGTTTTGTTATTTAACATTTATCCTCCCCCCATCGTTAATTCCAAAGAGAATCATTCCGTTTCACACTGCGTAGACAATGAACACAATGGGATATGTCTAAAACTTACGAAAATTTTCTGCCACCGGAAGGGTTTGAACCTACAACCATCAGGTTTACAATCTAGAACGGTAGCCACTACCCTACAAACTTTCGTCCTTTAGAATAGCTAGGAGGAGCTGACCAGTGTGAATTGTAGATGCAACTTTCCTCCTACAAGTAATGTGCGGAAAATACTTGTTTGTAACAAAGAAAACGAAGGTAGTACGAATCGGCGCAAACATTTAATGGAGAATTGCACATGATGAAAACTTTTCATTCGAAATTTGCGGAGGTATCCTTGCATTGAACTGGAGTGGGTAAAGGGGTAAAATTAGTATAATAATGTGCTGAATTACCACAAATATAAATAGTTATTTCATTAATATTTGTCAATGTCTTTGAAAGTACACAATTATCGTTACAGTATCATAATTCACGATCTTATACGTAAAAATATCCCTTTCAAAGTGTGTCAATTCATTTATTTGTTTATTTTTTTTTTAGTAAATTCCAGATACAGAATAATGTAGCCACTCTACACTGCTATTACATATAATGTTACAATGCACTTGTTTAATAAAAGGAGAAATTGAGCCTAACTCTACATGCAACCCACCAGCGCCTTACGTAATTTGGGTTGCCTAGTTTAAAATGTCGTTGTCCTAAAACTTTTGAGAGACACTGTACAAGGTAACCAGTATCTACCACGTAAATGACAGTTCGCTCCGTCTTCCGATTCGGTCGTAGCCGTGGCTAGAAAATCATGTGATTTTCCAATGTAATGATTGATCGATTGCTCGATTGCACAAAAAACTAATTTGGACTGGACCTACAGTTTAAAGTGGAGTCCGAACCACTATGTGCCTCCACCGGGTATCCAACACTGGACCCGTTGATTAGAAGGCAGCGACGCTACCACTGCGCCATCAAAGAGGTCCTGTAGTCAATTGGGTATGATATACTAATATGATACAACATATTGATTTCTGTATAGCTCTGGGTGTTGCTTTTTGAAAATGTATCTCTTCTTAAACAAACGTCTAGCCTAAAAGGAACTAACTCTCCCCTTGTTATATTCTCCTGGTTTTGGCAAGTGGGAAAGAGTTTTAACCGTGGCAAGGATCGGAACCCCTGTGGAGCTCTTCTTATCTGTTGGCACAGCATGCCTTCCTGCCGAGTTTCATAATGGGGCGTAATGAAGGTGAAAATAACCCCTTTAATCTGTAAGTGGTCAAAGGTTCCGCCTAAGCATGTGACAAATTCAGAAGGGATAGTACAATTAATCGGATCATGTGAAGGAGCATTGAAATAACTTGTCTGATAAACTTGGACCTCTTTTATCCATCCTCTGCATTTGTTGAATGTTTGAAAGAGACTGAAAGTTGGTACGACAAAATGTCGTACTGCGACATACAGACAATATCGCATTCATAATAGGTCAAAATTTTCATCCGACAAAATGTGGCACTATGAACCCTATAAATGAAAGGGACGTCAGTATTTTCCTTTCTTTTATTTTGAGTGCTATTCTTTCTTTAACGGATGCATGATGTCCAAATGGAGGCTACAGTGGTGAAAATATTCATAATTTACACATCAAGGGTGGAAAATTGATTTTTGTCTCTATCTATGGCGTTACCGCTGTTTTGGCGCAGGTAGGCAGGCTAATCGGAACTGGGCTTTTTTCATCCGAAAAAAAATGGCACTACGAACCCTATAAATGTGGTATACAGTCAGAGTTCTTAAAAAATAAACAGCAGATTTCACATGCTTATTTCTCACGAACTATAAGAGATAGAAAAACGTGCTATACACCAATGGATAGAGGAAGGTTCAAAGTTTTATTGTTGAAAGTTTTAATGCATGCACTCAACATGACAAACATGAAAACGGTACTCAATTTCTTGCCACACACGCATTAACTAGTCCCTAGTTATTGATTTTGATTGATTGGTTGAGTTCGTGTTTTAAGTCCACTTTATGCACAGTAAGGCTAATCGGTACTGGACCTACAGTTTAAAGTGGAACCCGAACCACAATGAGCCTCCACCGGGAATCGAACCCGGGACCCCTTGATTACAAGGCGACGACGCTGCCACTGAGCCATACGGAGCCCCCATAGTTATTCAATTGATAGCTACAACAATTCGATGTGTCAGATCTTGAAGAGTAGCACGAGGAATTATAAAACTTTGAACCTTCCTCTATCCATTGATGTATCATGTATGGCACCTGTTTCTATCTTTTATAGTTTGTGAGAAATAAACATTTGAAATCTGCTGTTTATTTTTTAAGAATTCTGTATATGAAAGGGACGTCAGTATTTTTCTTTCTTTTATTTTGAGTGCTTTTATTTCCCTCTTCGTGACTCAGAGGAAGATGAAAGATTAACGGATGCATGATGTCCAAATTGAGGCTACAGTGGTGAAAATATTCATAATTTACACATCAAGGGTGGAAAATTGATTTTTGTCTCTATCTATGGCGTTACCGCTGTTTTGGCGCAGGTAGGCAGGCTAATCGGAACTGCGCCTACAGTTTAAAAGTGGGATCCGAACCGGATATCTAACCCGAGCCCCCTACAAGTTGACAACGTTACCACTACGACATGGAAGCCTCTGAAAAGTATTTAACTGTTAAGAGAATAATCGTGAATGTTGTTAATTTATTTATTTATTTCTGACAGAGTAGTAACACTTGCAATGAAGGAGCCTCGGGTTCGATTTCCTGTGGAAGCTCGGATGATTTGAATTCTACTTTGAACAGTGGGACCAGTTCATATTAGTTTATCTCAGTAAAATTAGGTGGACTGAAAATATAAATTTCAGTTGTTGCCGATCGCAAAAATCCCAAGTAGATCTTGTCACATTACCTACACATTTAACATTGCCACAAAGAAACAAAGCGAATAGCATTGTTTAATTATAATTAATATAAAGGAAAGCTATTGTATTTGCATTCGCACCATGCCAAGAAGCCATCCATGTAAATTGATGCGCTACACAGAGATTAGCACATAAAGGGTCCAGATCAGAAAGAACTATCGCACTGTGGTTTAGAAGTCAGGTAACCAGATCTGTGCTGTCTATCGAACGAGCTGTTTTCTAATGACTTCTTGCTTATTGTCCAATCAAGCAAAAGAAATGCTTTGATTTATTTGACAATTGGAAGATATTTATTTAAAATTCATTTCCTTTTTTACGAATGGACTATGTGGAATGCCATATCACCATCTTGCTGCACCGACAACAGATTCAGTAAATTTTCCACCCTTTCATGCTTAAACGCTGTTGGAAATGCCTTTGTTTAAGCATTCACAATGAATTCCTGTGTCTTGAGATAGGAAACAAGTTTCCCTGAATATGTGTGCTTTCCAACTCGACAACAGCTCAGGTGAATGATACAGTGATTCTTGGAAAAGTCTCCCCTCAGCATTCCAGTTTAATCTTATCAAAATATGTGCGTCTGAAAATCCAAGGTACCAAGCTAGACTGACATTGCAAATTTCCTCTGAGCAGGAAGGTATCCTGCCCTGAGCTTGAGCTGTCTGGCATCAAGATGAATTTCCTAGTAAAGAAGGTAGGGACCATGGCCCGAATCCATGGGAGGGGCCATTGTGGTCACGGGCCCTCCACTTCGAACTATGAAGTATTTTATTTTTACCCTATAAAAAAAAAATATACGAAAATGACATCTGCGATTTCGAAATTTGTAAAAATTTTCATTTTGTCCTTTCATAAATGAGTATGTGTTCCGTCATCAATTTCTTATCATTGCTCATCATGATCGTCGCAATTAGACAAACTTGGAAGTAAAGCAAGGCAAAATAAACTAATTCAATGACCCTTACAGCATGACTGTTCTCTTTGTGACACATTTTCGGATCTAACACACTCCTCCTTTAAACAATCCTAGTTTCGTGTCTTATCAAACTGAAAATACAAGATGAAGATAAAAGCACAAATATAAAACTAATATAAATAAGAATACAGGGGTGGCGCTAGAAATTTTCGACCGGGTAGGCAGAAGCTCCATAGTGATAGATTAGGGTGGGCAGTATAAATGTAAGACCATGTATGTGTACGTAAGACGTATGTATCCCCCTCTCTCTCACACTCCCGATTTTCCTCTTACTTCTTTTCCCTTTCCTTGCTTTCCTCTTTATTCTTTTCTAATTATTCTCGCATCTTGTTCCATTTCCTTTCGCTTTGTCTCTGATGAACACAATTATTTCAAGGAAGCGTTTACCCATGCGCAGCCATACATTCTAATCACATTCTTTCATGCATGTTAATACAGTGAAATAAATGTGAATTAGGTTTAAGCTTGTGTTGCAAATACAAGGCACATTCTTGATTTTATGTATTCGGCGACAATGATAGAAAGTGCGATGGTAGACAATCGTGAAGTTTCTCGTAATTTAAATGCATGTTCCTGAGCATAGTATTTTCATCATATGAGTTTTTGACTGAAAGAGTTTTCTTACTCCTTGGGGGGTTACTTTTCTCATCTTACAAGGTTAGTACAATTGACAAATCTATCTCAATGTTTGTAGTAGCAGCGATTGGGTGCCAACATTTGAGGGGCAAGGACATCTCTCCCAAGGCCAATGGCGCATCCCCACAAAATCATGTCCATGTCATCGCCCCCCCAAATCATATTTGCGCCCTGAAACTATATCGTAATTCCTACACGGAAAGTAACTTTTTTCTTAGCCCTTTGTTCCAAATGATGCACCTGCTTTAAAATAAGCAGTATACCAACACTAAGCACTATATTTTAAGAACTAATGTTACTCATGAATATGGAGAATATCGCTCATGTCTTGTAATGCAGCTATAGCATAAAAATTCACATAAACCTAAGTAAAGCGCCAAACACGCATTGTTGTAACAAAAAAATTATTGCGAGCGAAGCAAGCAAGAACATTTTTACATCCATTTCTTTGCAGGCTCTCAAAAATATTAATTTAACGGGGTGTCAATACTTTCTTATGATCCCGGGATATTTAGTCTTTTCCAACTTCTGTTTTGGCACGTTCGGGCTCGAAAACGTGTGGATACCATATCGCTAAATATAGTCTCCAAAATTTAATGTTGTTCAAACTCTCTCTTCACTACAGAAATCCCTTGACAATCTAAGATTTAACACTTTATCAAGAGCTTCCTATCTCCCCCTTTAAATTTAATACTCAATCCTACCACAAGAACGTCCATGCCAATTTTAGACTTACTGTTGATATTGAAGACTGGATATTGCCTCCTCCAAAAAATTAATTCTTAGTCTCCACACCAAAATTTCTGCAACATTCTAAGACAATAGTAATACACAAAAATTGGATACCTTAATGCTCAATGCCCCTATGACTAAAATACCCGCCATAATCTAAGACTTAGAGATGAATACTGTACCCACCAACGTTTAATTCATAAATCCCCCAAGAACCCATGTGTCAATTAAGGCCTAATATATAAGAGTTGGATATTTATCCCCCCACCCCCTTCGCACCTTCAATAATAACCTTAAACGCTTCCTTTTCTTCATGTAATGGATTAAATATGGTGTATTATGGGAAAATATATAAATGTTCAATTTTACATTATTTGAAGGAAAAAAATCACCCAAAGAATCTCGATGGCGCAGCCTGCGCCATAATCCCCCCTGTGGGCACCCCTGAATATACGTTTTCTTGGTAGAAAAGGTTTAGCATAAAGAGGCCATAGTGCGAGGGCAAAAAGTGGCAAAATGTGGCTGTGGAACTGCATCCCCCACTTCCCGCTCCTCCTAATAGCTGCCACTGAATGTTTGGATTAAAATGAACGTCTTATTAGGAATGATTTAAAACACACACGGAAAACAAATTATTTGTTCATTGTCCATTAAGTATCCCTAGGCTAATGAAAGGCTATTTTGACAAAATACCACTCGTCATAAGTAATAAACAAGTAAGATTGAGAAATCTGTTCAGAATTTAAGAGATTATTAGCTAAGTTGCTATTTGTTTTCGGAACTGCCACGTTACTAATGCGGGAGAAGCAATACGCATATGGTTACATGAACATATTTTTTGAGGTAACAAAATGATTTAGGACACAATGGATTCATCGAAGTTGATCATCGTACCAGTAATACTTCATCTATTTTTCATTGGGTTGTATGGCGTGACTATTTCGAACACACTAGAATGTCAACCTCTATCCTGTGCAGCATACCCTGGAAACTTTATTCTTTCAGGGCAACGAGTCCCTGGAGCCTGGAACCACTGTCAAAGTAATAATATATGAGGGCTCGTATTTTGAATGTCATTTGAGGATTTCTAAATAGGATAAGCCACTCATTAGCAATTGAATAATTCTTTAGTGTTTTTCCATACATAACTCATTTATTAAAATTTATTCACTTCGGTATTGTAGTGATTGTTGTGATTTATTTTTATTAGTAGAACGAATATAAAGTTGATATTTCGTATACCATATTGATATTTGAAGATGACAGGTATATAAAAATTGTACTGAAAAAAAAAGGGACACTTCTGGAATTTCAATGCAGAGCTGATTAAAATTATATTATACTCTATAGCAGTCATGTCCAACTTCTACATTTTATTGTTACAATAGGCAGTGATCTACTATTAATCGTTAATCTTTCCAAAAATCTGTACCTACTCAGCCATTATACATTATAGAACTTGAAATCAAATAACGTATATTCGTATAATTACAGTTGATATCTACGGTCGACCAACAAACGCCCCGCGATCGACGCGTTGGACATGCCTGCTCTATAGCATACTTAAACCCGGAGGTTTATGGCTGCAGCAACACAAGCCTTCCATCTGTCCCTATCCTGGGCAAGATCAATTCATATCTTGCCCACCCGTGCCCACCCCTGTCGCCGTTCCTGTAAGAATTTCACTGATAATTACGAAATGTTCCGTCTACTAAATTCGGTCGTAGTCGGGGCGAGAAAATGATGCAATTTCCCAAGGCAAATCAGTGAATCTTCATAACAGGTTGTCGCTAGGGTGGTAATAATTAGAAAAAGACGTGTTACCTCTATTTTTCCAACAGAATATTGTTGTAGTACAAGGTATCACGTATCTACCACACAAATGACAGTTCGCTTCGCTTTCCGATTCGGTCATAGTGGGGGCGAGAAAATGACGTAATATTCCAAGCTAAATCGGTGAAATTTCATAATAGGTTGTCGATGCGAACCACCACAAAAATGGTATGGTATTTTTGGAAGCATTTATGTAGCAATTTTGCTGAGGAAAATGCTTCACTCTAAAATGGACCTAACACTTACTGTATTATCTTTTCCTGCTCCTGGTTGCAAACACTGGACAAAAGCTGATACTTGACAGATAAGACTCCTGTGTCCTCGACCTCCGAGGACACCTGCTGGCACCAACAGGGAGAATGAAAAGGAAAGTGGTTGAACCGCCTCTGTAATAGGTTGTCGATGGGGTGATTTAAATTCGGGGAAAAGTGTTAGCTCAATTCTTTTTATTGAATATTGTTATAAAAGGTATCATGTATCCACCACGTACATGAAAGTTCGCTACGTCTTCCCATTCGGCCGTAATCGCGGGGAGAAAATGATGTAATTTCCCATGTTATTTCTTTGAAATGTCGTAATAGGTTGTCGATGGGGTGGGTGAAAATCGGGGAAAAGTGTTAGGTCAATTTTTTTTACTGAATATTGTTATAAAAGGTATCATGTATCCACCACGTACATGAAAGTTCGCTACGTCTTCCCATTCGGCCGTAATCGCGGGGAGAAAATGATGTAATTTCCCATGTTATTTCTTTGAAATTTCGTAATAGGTTGTCGATGGGGTGGGTGAAAATCGGGGAAAAGTGTTAGGTCAATTTTTTTTTACTGAATATTGTTATAAAGGGTATCATGTATCCACCACGTACACGAAAGTTCGCCTCCCCGATGGCGCAGTGGTAGCGTCGTCGCCTTGTAATCAAGGGGTCCCGGGTTCTATACCCGGTGGAGGCACGTAGTGGTTCGGATTCCACTTTAAACTGTAGGTCCAGTCCCGATTAGCCTTACTGTGCATAAAGTGGACTTAAAACACCAAATCAACTACACGAAAGTTCGCTACGTCTTCCCATTCGGCCGTAATCGCGGGGAGAAAATGATGTAATTTCCCATGTTATTTCTTTGAAATTTCGTAATAGGTTGTCGATGGGGTGGGTGAAAATCGGGGAAAAGTGTTAGGTCAATTTTTTTTACTGAATATTGTTATAAAGGGTATCATGTATCCACCACGTACATGAAAGTCCGCTACGTCTTCCCATTCGGCCGTAATCGCGGGGAGAAAATGATGTAATTTCCCATGTTATTTCTTTGAAATTTCGTAATAGGTTGTCGATGGGGTGGGTGAAAATCGGGGAAAAGTGTTAGGTCAATTTTTTTTACTGAATATTGTTATAAAAGGTATCATGTATCCACCACGTACACGAAAGTTCGCTACGTCTTCCCATTCGGCCGTAATCGCGGGGAGAAAATGATGTAATTTCGCATGTTATTTCTTTGAAATTTCGTAAAAGGTTGTCGATGGGGTGGGTGAAAATCGGGGAAAAGTGTTAGGTCAATTTTTTTTACTGAATATTGTTATAAAAGGTATCATGTATCCACCACGTACATGAAAGTTCGCTACGTCTTCCCATTCGGCCGTAATCGCGGGGAGAAAATGATGTAATTTCCCATGTTATTTCTTTGAAATTTCGTAATAGGTTGTCGATGGGGTGGGTGAAAATCGGGGAAAAGTGTTAGGTGAATGTTTTTTACTGAATATTGTTATAAAGGGTATCATGTATCCACCACGTACACGAAAGTTCGCCTCCCCGATGGCGCAGTGGTAGCGTCGTCGCCTTGTAATCAAGGGGTCCCGGGTTCTATACCCGATGGAGGCACGTAGTGGTTCGGATTCCACTTTAAACTGTAGGTCCAGTCCCGATTAGCCTTACTGTGCATAAAGTGGACTTAAAACACCAAATCAACTACACGAAAGTTCGCTACGTCTTCCCATTCGGCCGTAATCGCCGGGAGAAAGTGATGTAATTTCCCATCTTATTTCTTTGAAATTTCGTAATAGGTTGTCGATGGGGTGGGTGAAAATCGGGGAAAAGTGTTAGGTCAATTTTTTTTACTGAATATTGTTATAAAGGGTATCATGTATCCACCACGTACACGAAAGTTCGCTACGTCTTCCCATTCGGCCGTAATCGCGGGGAGAAAATGATGTAATTTCCCATGTTATTTCTTTGAAATTTCGTAATAGGTTGTCGATGGGGTGGGTGAAAATCGGGGAAAAGTGTTAGGTGAATGTTTTTTACTGAATATTGTTATAAAGGGTATCATGTATCCACCACGTACACGAAAGTTCGCCTCCCCGATGGCGCAGTGGTAGCGTCGTCGCCTTGTAATCAAGGGGTCCCGGGTTCTATACCCGATGGAGGCACGTAGTGGTTCGGATTCCACTTTAAACTGTAGGTCCAGTCCCGATTAGCCTTACTGTGCATAAAGTGGACTTAAAACACCAAATCAACTACACGAAAGTTCGCTACGTCTTCCCATTCGGCCGTAATCGCCGGGAGAAAGTGATGTAATTTCCCATCTTATTTCTTTGAAATTTCGTAATAGGTTGTCGATGGGGTGGGTGAAAATCGGGGAAAAGTGTTAGGTCAATTTTTTTTACTGAATATTGTTATAAAGGGTATCATGTATCCACCACGTACACGAAAGTTCGCTACGTCTTCCCATTCGGCCGTAATCGCGGGGAGAAAATGATGTAATTTCCCATGTTATTTCTTTGAAATTTCGTAATAGGTTGTCGATGGGGTGGGTGAAAATCGGGGAAAAGTGTTAGGTCAATTTTTTTACTGAATATTGTTAAAAAAGGTATCATGTATCCACCACGTACACGAAAGTTCGCTACGTCTTCCCATTCGGCCGTAATCGCGGGGAGAAAATGATGTAATTTCCCATGTTATTTCTTTGAAATTTCGTAATAGGTTGTCGATGGGGTGGGTGAAAATCGGGGAAAAGTGTTAGGTCAATTTTTTTACTGAATATTGTTATAAAAGGTATCATGTATCCACCACGTACATGAAAGTTCGCTACGTCTTCCCATTCGGCCGTAATCGCGGGGAGAAAATGATGTAATTTCCCATGTTATTTCTTTGAAATTTCGTAATAGGTTGTCGATGGGGTGGGTGAAAATCGGGGAAAAGTGTTAGGTCAATTTTTTTTACTGAATATTGTTATAAAGGGTATCATGTATCCACCACGTACACGAAAGTTCGCTACGTCTTCCCATTCGGCCGTAATCGCGGGGAGAATATGATGTAATTTCCCATGTTATTTCTTTGAAATTTCGTAATAGGTTGTCGATGGGGTGGGTGAAAATCGGGGAAAAGTGTTAGGTCAATTTTTTTTACTGAATATTGTTATAAAAGGTATCATGTATCCACCACGTACACGAAAGTTCGCTACGTCTTCCCATTCGGCCGTAATCGCGGGGAGAAAATGATGTAATTTCCCATGTTATTTCTTTGAAATTTCGTAATAGGTTGTCGATGGGGTGGGTGAAAATCGGGGAAAAGTGTTAGGTCAATTTTTTTTACTGAATATTGTTATAAAAGGTATCATGTATCCACCACGTACATGAAAGTTCGCTACGTCTTCCCATTCGGCCGTAATCGCGGGGAGAAAATGATGTAATTTCCCATGTTATTTCTTTGAAATTTCGTAATAGGTTGTCGATGGGGTGGGTGAAAATCGGGGAAAAGTGTTAGGTGAATGTTTTTTACTGAATATTGTTATAAAGGGTATCATGTATCCACCACGTACACGAAAGTTCGCCTCCCCGATGGCGCAGTGGTAGCGTCGTCGCCTTGTAATCAAGGGGTCCCGGGTTCTATACCCGATGGAGGCACGTAGTGGTTCGGATTCCACTTTAAACTGTAGGTCCAGTCCCGATTAGCCTTACTGTGCATAAAGTGGACTTAAAACACCAAATCAACTACACGAAAGTTCGCTACGTCTTCCCATTCGGCCGTAATCGCCGGGAGAAAGTGATGTAATTTCCCATCTTATTTCTTTGAAATTTCGTAATAGGTTGTCGATGGGGTGGGTGAAAATCGGGGAAAAGTGTTAGGTCAATTTTTTTTACTGAATATTGTTATAAAGGGTATCATGTATCCACCACGTACACGAAAGTTCGCTACGTCTTCCCATTCGGCCGTAATCGCGGGGAGAAAATGATGTAATTTCCCATGTTATTTCTTTGAAATTTCGTAATAGGTTGTCGATGGGGTGGGTGAAAATCGGGGAAAAGTGTTAGGTCAATTTTTTTACTGAATATTGTTAAAAAAGGTATCATGTATCCACCACGTACACGAAAGTTCGCTACGTCTTCCCATTCGGCCGTAATCGCGGGGAGAAAATGATGTAATTTCCCATGTTATTTCTTTGAAATTTCGTAATAGGTTGTCGATGGGGTGGGTGAAATTTTGGGAAAAGTGTTAGGTCAATTTTTTTACTGAATATTGTTATAAAGGGTATCATGTATCCACCACGTACACGAAAGTTCGCTACGTCTTCCCATTCGGCCGTAATCGCGGGGAGAAAATGATGTAATTTCCCATGTTATTTCTTTGAAATTTCGTAATAGGTTGTCGATGGGGTGGGTGAAAATCGGGGAAAAGTGTTAGGTCAATTTTTTTTACTGAATATTGTTATAAAAGGTATCATGTATCCACCACGTACATGAAAGTTCGCTACGTCTTCCCATTCGGCCGTAATCGCGGGGAGAAAATGATGTAATTTCCTATGTTATTTCTTTGAAATTTCGTAATAGGTTGTCGATGGGGTGGGTGAAAATCGGGGAAAAGTGTTAGGTCAATTTTTTTTTACTGAATATTGTTATAAAGGGTATCATGTATCCACCACGTACACGAAAGTTCGCTACGTCTTCCCATTCGGCCGTAATCGCGGGGAGAAAATGATGTAATTTCCCATGTTATTTCTTTGAAATTTCGTAATAGGTTGTCGATGGGGTGGGTGAAAATCGGGGAAAAGTGTTAGCTCAATTTTTTTTACTGAATATTGTTATAAAAGGTATCATGTATCCACCACGTACATGAAAGTCCGCTACGTCTTCCCATTCGGCCGTAATCGCGGGGAGAAAATGATGTAATTTCCCATGTTATTTCTTTGAAATTTCGTAATAGGTTGTCGATGGGGTGGGTGAAAATCGGGGAAAAGTGTTAGGTCAATTTTTTTTACTGAATATTGTTATAAAAGGTATCATGTATCCACCACGTACATGAAAGTTCGCTACGTCTTCCCATTCGGTCGTAATCGCGGGGAGAAAATGATGTAATCTCGAACCTTCTCGTACCCCTGGCAACCTTGAGCGCGCCGATGGCCTGCAGCGTTTTTCTGGTTGTCGATGGATTCCGGTGTCGCTAACATATAGAACGTAATACAATACGATGATTTTAACGTCAATACCGTCTGTAAATAAAAATAATGATGAATTATTGTTATTATTACCTAATTGTACACAATTTATTCGTATTTTGTAAATACGTTATGTATTCAATTCACTTCACACTGCTTCAGAGCACAGACCAATTCACACAGTTTGTAGTTAGGAGTAAGTTACTTTTTCTTGTGTGTATCGTCACAGATCACATATATCAACGTAACCACAGACTACTACCCTCACTTATCAGGTCTTCCTTGCACAACAGATTTTCTGACGTCATACGAGGAGAACCTACGAGGTTAGGTTTGGTTCTATTAGCATAACTACACTGAAAAATTATTATTTAGGCTAAGAGAACTAAACCTAGCTAGCCTAACCTAACAACGCAGGCATCTAGCCTAAATTAAAAGTTCTGTCTCACGTGACATCAGAACACAAGGCGCTAAAATGTTGTGCGATACGTGAGGGTTCTCACTTATCGCACAAATCTTGGCACAGATTCACGACCACAGTGATATTTGCAGGGAGGGAAAGAACTGCAGATTGGTGTAATTGCAAATTGAAGACTTCAATGTACAGTGGGATCCATGAGTATTGCCGTACAAATTGTCCATGACTATTTCCATTTAATTTCTCTCTTACATCGTATGTGTTTTTAGGCAATGGATTTTTATGTATGCTGGTGCAACGGTTTTCAATAGCTTGTGTTGAATTTGATACGCACCCACTTATTGTATCATTTTAGGTGTTTAATATGTTTAAAATGTTAATTGTCTATTATGACGTGATTTGTTTTGTTCAATTGGGTAGTCTTTTATGGTTATGGACTAACCTTAAAACATTTGAATGTGAGTGGAGAGGTGAGAGATATTATGGATGTTGCTGGAATAATGCAAGTGATTTTGGAAATGTGAATGTTTTAATTTGTGTAGTGAAGAAGTATTATGATCTAAATACACTTTTGTTTGTAATAAGAAGTTTAATTGTGAGTTCTAGTGTAATATATTAACATTAATCTGATTTCCCACTACCCGAGGGCTTCAAAGTAGGCTGATAAGTCTCACGATCGCCGTGGAGGAATAAACGTAAGTTGATCCTTTGAGCCGTTTCTCTCACACAAAGGATGTTTGTAAGTCCAAAGCGATATGTCCAAGGTGCGGTGATTATGAACATGATGATATATGTGCTGCAGTACCTAAATGCATAAATTGCTCAGTAAATCATCTTGCAACTGAGAGGTCGTGCAGTAAGTGGGAAGAGGAAAGAGAAATTCAGAAGGTGATAGCATATGAGGGCTGTTCATATCAAGAAGCAAAGAGAAAAGTTAGTTCTAGTAGTTCATTTATGATCGAAAGAGACGATTATTCTTATTCAAACATACTACAAGATTTCACAGAGTTAAAAACAACTAAAGCAGAGTCTTCCTTTGTACAAGCTCCATGTTCAGCTATTACAACAGGTAACAGATATGAGGTGCTGGCAGCGTTGGCAAAATTTGTGTTTTTTTAAAAGAGAACAAAACAAACTGTTTTTTATGTATAAAACATGTTTTTTTTGTTTTAAACATAGTTTTAAACACGAGTTTAAAAAAACATGTTTAAAACATGTTTTAAACATGTTTTAAACAAAAGAAAGTCAACCTTTTCCCAGTAAATTATAGTTAAGGTCGTTAAAGAAACATTATTCATTTTTATGAGTACAGTGGCGGCAAGGAGAGTTTATTTCCCTTTGGAGATAAGGTTTACCATACTGGAGGGTAGGGGTGTGCGGGACAGAATTTTTTTTGTCGGGACAGGAAATTCTTTAAATCCCGACATTAGGGACGGGGAAAATTCTCAATTTTCCGACAAGTCCGGAAATTTTCAGGACGGGATATGTTCAAAATTTCCCAAAACTCTTGAAATCTCGAATTCTACACGTAATTTCCATCTTAATTGTTGTTTTTGCACTTCTGGTACAAAAAATAACAATTTCCGATAAGTTCCAGACATTTACAATGCAGAGAACGTCGAGAATTGACGACTTTTTGAAATGACCATTCGGTATTTCCCGACTGCTTGGGATCCCGAAAAGTCGGGAAGTCATTTCCCGAAGTCGGGATCGGGACGGGATTTTTTTTTCCCCGATCGCGGTTCCGATTTTTTGGGATCCTACACATCTCTACTGCAGGGACAGAAGTTGGGGTAATAATAGCTCCCCTTTTCCGCCACTGCTTTCTACAGTAAAGCAGAGGTCTTTCTTGGCGCACAACAGTTTTGCTACCTTGTGCATACGTAGCTAGCCTCCCTAACCTAACAACGTAGGCATTAAGCCTAAAATTAAAAAGCTTTCTCCCGTGACGTCAGCATGACGTCAGTACATAAGGTTGATCAAATGTTGTCCGCGATAAGTGAGACCCGTAAAGCACGGATTAATTGACACTGACCGCGCTTTCCAGATTTCACCAGCGTGCATCAGACTGGTACACCAAAAATGACGTCAATTTCGGTGCAATTCGGAAAGCTTCATGCTGCAGCAAATGGAAGGGAGATTCGGAATGCGCGCACATATCTGCGTTTATCAGAAAAAATCACCATTGGTGACTAAATCACAGAAGATATTTAATGAATATTACATATTTTCACTTAACGACATCTTATTTTGCATATGCAGTACGAATTTAAGTGGTATTCTTTTTTAATGATATCGAATTTCGCAAATAGATGCTTTCCTGCATGTTGCAGCAGAAGATGAACGCATGTTTTGATGCATTGGCATATTTTATTTCACTCTGCACGCAAGTGAAGGAGTATTAGAAATGTTAACAGTTTATGCCTGCATCCACTTTATTCGCCCTCTGCGCACCAAAATTGGCGTGACATTCCGTACTATTGCCTACAGAACGCATATCACGAATCGGAAGAAGCTTCAGTGCAGACGACGCCATTTTGATTCACCAGCCGCACCACGTCTTGAGGCTGGTGTAAATTGATGACGTCATGGTATAACCTGGTGAAAGCTTTGGTGCACCCCGGTGAAATACGGAAAACCGAAGCGTGCATCAGCGGTGCGCTGGTGAAACAGGGTTGCCAAACAAAAAAAATCACAGACTCTAAAATATCAAGTACCAAAATGTGTTTTAAACAATTCTAAAAAAAAACATGTTTAAAACACATTGTTTTAAATGTTTAAAACATTTGTAAAAAAAACAAAGCCGTGTGTTTTAAACGTTTAAAACAAAGTGTTTTAAACACTTTTGTTTTAAACATGCCAACCCTGGGTGCTGGCCACTCTAAGAGATGAGGAATCAGGGACATCAAGAAACTTATATTCGTGGAAATCTTCTCAACCTCATCTTTACAACATGAACAATAGTTATCCTGATCGAAGACTTGGGAAGATATTTAAAAGTAAAGAAGTTATGAAAAATAAAGGTATGCAAAATCTAAAGTCGTGTGACAATCCTCAAACCCAAAACGAACAAGAAAGACCAGATTATGTATTACTAAATTCCCAAAGCAGTCCAACGTCAGTGACAACAACGAAAAAACAAAATTAAGAACTAGCATCCCACAATATGACTCTCAAAAGCAATTAATGATTAGTTTGTTACAAGTTATGGCAAAACTAACGTCGAACATAACTGTGGATGATAATCTTCAGAGAATTAAAAATATTCTAGTCGATTGTGCAAATATTACTTCACAGTTATTGAAACTTATTGAAGAGCTTGAATCATATGAAGATGCTCAACATTAAATATAATAATCAGTAAGTTTTCACATGCAAAATATGATTTTGTTTGTGCAATGGAATTTATGCTCGTTTCCTTCAAGAAAACTTGAACTCATGAAACTGATAGAAGAGCATCATCCTCTCATTATATGTGTGTGTGAAGTATGGGGAGATGGAAGAGTTTCAATTGAAATAAGGAGTGGGTATATTTGTACACGAAAGTCTGGCATTCCAACCCATATCATTTAATCCCAATTTTGTGATTCTTCGAGAATATCGGGTGGAAGTAGTGGGAATACAAGTGCAAATTTTGAATAAAATATTTACTGTTATCTCGATCTATATACCATCTTCCTATACATCGCAAAAAATTGCAGTGAAACATTTAAGTTCTATGATTAGTTCATTCAAGACTCCATTAATCATAACTGGAGATTTCAATTGCCACCACCCATTGTGGGGTCGACAGGCAGCAGATAAGTTGGGTCGAACTCTTGTTGAATGGATGGAGGCGGAACAGTTAACTATAATAAATGATGGTTCACCTACTCATATGCCTAGAAATGGAAGTAATCCGTCATCTATAGACTTAACATTAATTTCAGAAAAGTATTGTGCAGACTTTACATGGGAAGCCGATGTGGACTTGAGAACAAGCGATCATTATCCATGTTATTTTTATCTGGCTTATTGCCATGCAACAAATGAAAGAATATTAACTATTCGTAAATGGAAAGTATTCAAAGCTAATTGGTCTAATTATACTAAACTTTTAAATATTTATTTCTCAGAGGATGATGGATTAAAACCTGATAATATTACATACGAGAAGTTTGTAAAAATCATTTCGGCTGCGATGGACTTGAGCTGTCCCAGGGTCAGCAACACTTCCCAAAGATATACTGGTGGACAGAAGAGTGTGCTGAAGCAAAACTACATAGAGTCGAATTAGCAAGAATATACTCACGTCAACCAAATCCGGAGAACTGGATAGCATTCAGACGCTCTGTGGCCAAATCAAAGAGATTATGCATAAAAGCAAAAAGAAAATCATGGAAATTATTTTGTGAAAATTTACACCCAAGCATGAAATTAGGATATGTGTGGAATAGGTTTAGGTCGCTCAAAAATCCTCGTACAACAAATGTAGTCCCTTTGAAATTAAATTGGAAGACTGAATTTATTCAGAAACTCATACCTACCGTGTCAGACGGAGTAATTGAAACACCAAATGAATTATGTAGTTACACATCAAAACTACGTTCGGCGAAAGGTTTTGCAACTCCAATTTCAAAAGAGGAAATCTATGAAATCATCGGCAACAGTAAAGAATCTGCTCCAGGGATGCATGGAATTACTTATTCTATGATTAATCACCTTCCAAATGTAGCGTTAACGGCGATGTGCACAATTTTTAATAAATTCTTAAATAATGGAAAAGTACCAGAAGATTGGTCCAAACAGTTGATTATTCCAATTTTAAAAACAGGCAAGGACCCTCAAGTAGGTAAATCATATAGACCTATAGCTTTGTGGTCAGTTATAGGAAAGATATTTGAGAAACTGATACAAAAAAGAATAGAATGGTTTTTAGAAAGCCAAAATATATTTCAGTTCGAACAAATAGGATTTCGAAAGGGATTAGGATGCCAAGACGGATTAATCACTCTTTCCTCATATATTTTCGACTCACTGAAAAGAAACAGAATTGTATTAGCTGCATTCTTAGATGTAAGCGCAGCTTATGATAATGTAGATATTAATATCCTAATCCAAACAATCCAACAGCTAAAAATACCTCACAACTATGTTTTGATATTATGGAAATTACTCAGTAAAAGATCTGTATATTTCCACTTTTTCAGTGAAAGTAGAGGACCGTATTCAGCCTGGAAAGGGTTACCTCAAGGAAGTCCTTTAAGTCCTTTGTTATTCAACATATATATATATGATCGGGATGAAAAGGAAATTAATTCCAACAGTCAATTATCTTATGTATATGTCCACGACACAAATTCATACTGATTCTCCTGTTTTAGAGGAACAAATATTGGAAGTGCAAAAGTGGCTTGAAAGTAAAAAACTCTCCATTTCAATGGAAAAATCTAATATTACAATTTTTAGTAAAAAGGGAACACCTCCAATAGTTCACTCAATGTCCCGAAAAACAAGAATTCCCATTACATCCAGAGTAAAATATTTAGGTGTCATCTTGGATGAAAAACTAACTTGGAAGGACCAAATTAAAGCAATACAAGTCAAATCAGAAAAAGTGTTTAATTTGTTCAAAGCAATAGCAAATACTTAGTGGGGATGTCATCCTCGAGTTATGCTTTTATTTTACAAGAATTATTTTCGGCCTATGATAGATTATTCTCTATTGGCAATTTGTAACTTGACAGAAGGAAAATTGAATTCCATTGATGTCATACAGAGGAAATTCTTGAGAAGATGTTTAGGCGTTATGAACAGCACTCCAAACGTAGTAGTATACATGGAAGCGGGTGAATGTTCCATTTCATGTAGACAGAAGATGTTAGCAGCAAATATACTCTTCAAAGTGAAATCATATCGTGAGCATCCTTTCAACAATGTACTAACAAATATGATACACTTACATGAAACAGGAAAAATAACAAACAGAAAATCTGCTATGTGGATAGAATTGTATAATTCGTTTTGTCAAGAATATCAGGATGTTCTACAGATGCGTTCACGGCCTGTTTTTTCATTAGATTATCCTCAACAGTCTCTGGATAATATTCATTTCCCTCGTTATTCGCACATATCGGAATATTTTACTCAATGGCCAAGTTTTTATTTCATATACACAGATGGATCTAAAAGTGAGTCAGGAGTTGGATGTGCAGTGTACGATCCACAACATAAAACAGACCTATTATTTCGGCTTCCACAAGACTGTTCAATATTTACAGCAGAATCTTACGCAATTTACCAAGCTTTAATATATGTCCAAAAATTAAATTTACGAAAGTTCTTAATACTTACTGACTCGCAAAGTGTATTACAGGCTCTTAAATCTTCTTACAAGAGTCTTTACAAATTATCCCCTTATATTATAAATTGCTTACAATTAGTTCAAACAATACAAAAATCTGGAAAAACCATTGAGTTTTCTTGGGTTAAAGCTCATAGCAATATTACAGGTAATTCTCATGTAGATGAATGTGCAAAGAAAGCAGTGCGCCTTCCAAATATTAAGAGCTTATCATTATACTATACGGATCTTCTCCCTAGAGTAAAGAAGAAAATTCTGAATGAATGGTTTGATTGGTGTCGAAATGAACTTACAACAGTTGGAGAATCATACAGACCATTTGCTGAATTCAAAACACAAAAACCATGGTTTCATCATGTAAGTGCTACAAGAAATGTAATTGTATTAATTAATAGACTGAGAACGGAACATTTATGTACTAGGCAACATTTATCTAAAATTGGAATAACGAACAATAAGAAATGTGAATGTGGCTGGGAAAGTGCAGATGCACAACATATAATACTGGAATGCTCAAAATATAATAGAGAGAGAAATATCTTGTATAAAACTTTAAATAATCTAAAGGTTCAGTTTCCAACAAATTTGTTAAGTTTAGTTGTTAATCCAGATGTGAGAATTGGTTATAGTTTGTTATCATTTTTAAGGAAGTGTAACATACAATTGTAAAAGGCAAAATGTTCTTTAAAAAATATATATCTAATATCTGTAAAATAGGGGGGGTGAACTGATAATTTTATTGTAAAACAATTGTGTGTGTATTGTTATGGACAAAAAACGGCATAAAAGCTGTTAGGTTCCAAATAAAGGAATGAATGAATGAATGAATGATCCTTTGAGTATATTCCGGGGAACGTAACAGGTGTAAACTTTTTGGCGCCGCAACGCGGAACTCGATAAATGTGTTTGAGTAGGGTATGCAGAAGCGTAATTTAAGAAGTGATCGTCGTAAGTTAAAAATGGATACTTTAAGTTGCTGTTCCGATAAAGGGAAAGCTGATGATGAAGAGGTCGAGTGCAACGATTGTAAAAGAAGCTTCCACTTACGTTGAGCTGGTTATCCTTTGCCAAAATCGCAGTATAAGGGGGAAGAATTGAAATGTCTAATTTGTAAAGAGAAGGGTAACAAAGGAAGTCCTTGTTTGGAACAGTTGTTTCAAACCGTGATGGAGAAAATTGAAATGGGAAGAAAAGAAGATAAAGAGGAACAGGAAAGGATAAGAAAAGAAGATAAAGAGGGACAGGAAAGGATAAGAAATGAACAAGATAGAAAAAGAAAAGAAGATAAAGAGGAACTGGAAAGGATAAGAAAAGAAGATAAAGAGGAACTGGAAAGGATAAGAAAAGAAGATAAAGAGGAACAGGAAAGGATAAGAAAAAAAGATAAAGAGGAACAGGAAAGGATAAGAAATGAACAAGATAGAAAAAGAAATGAAGATAAAGAGGAACATGAAAGAATCAGAAGAGAACATAAAGAGGAATAGGAAAGGATAAGAAATGAACAAGAAAGAATCAGAAGAGAAGATAAAGGGGAACAGGAAAGGATAAGAAATGAACAAGAAAGAATCAGAAGAGAAGATAAAGAGGAACAGGAAAGGATAAGAAATGAACAAGAAAGAATCAGAAGAGAAGATAAAGAGGAACAGGAAAGGATAAGAAATGAACAAGAAAGAAAAAGGAATGAAGAAAGAGGAGAATTGAAGAAGCTGCTCAGTCAAGATAAGGAAGAATTATTATTTAGAATAGAAGAGGGGCGAAAGGAATGTAGAGAAATTAAGGAGACTCTGAGGAAGGAAATTGCGTGTGAGAGGCAGCAAGTAGCTGAATTAATTCTAAAGCTGGAAGAAAAACAAAAGGAGGATTATGACAAGTGGAACTTAGACTTGACACAGGAGAAAACATCTAGAGAAGCTAAAGAAAAGGATATGGAAAATGAAATTGAGAAATTGAGGGGACAAATAGAGAGTGTTGAAATAATTGCAAGGCCAGAAGCAACACATGGTTCCTCAGAATTACTTGATAATTTAGAGCTAAATCAGAGAAGGCAAGAAAAGAAACTTGAAGAAGTTACGGAGAAAGTCGCATCTGTAGATAGGCAGGTCGATCAACTACAGATGTTAATGGCAGGCTGTCGGGTTCTAGAACCTTCTCGAAATGGTGAAGCTGTATTTCAACCGGGAATGAACGGTTCAACAACGAGAGGTGATTCCAAGGAGAAGATGAGGAAAAGAAATCGTTACTCGTCAAGTTCTTGCTCTGCAGTTTCCTCTAGTTCTGAGGAAACTGAAACTAGGAAAATTACAAAGCCCAGGAAGAGACATAATAATGGAAAGTCTGAGAGATGGGGACAGGATGAGATATCTCGTGACAATGCCTATAAGAATAGTTCCTACAAATCTTTTCACATGTCTGATGTTAACGCTCTTTCAAAGTTTGCTGGAGAGATTAATACTGTCTCTGCTGAGAGGTATTTAAAAGAGCTAATAACATACCTGGATCTAATGAATGTCCCTATGATTTTTAGATTGAAGTTATTGCCCTCTCTTATGGTAAGAAAGGCTAAGGCGTGGTTTGTTGCAAATTAGAAGAAGTGGAAGACTTTTGAACATTTTTGTGCTGCCTTTAGAAAACAATATGCCTCTGCTGATGCCAAGCAAAGAGAAATGCAGATGCTGAGAAACAAACGGTATTCGAGGAGCTGTGGCCTCTCACTTGAAGAATATTGCTGGGACACATATGGCTCTTATTGTAATCTTGTGGATAGCGTTGACCAAAGCGAAGCGCTGAACTTAGTTATTAGTCAACTTCCGCTGCGAGTGCGTCAGTTGGTACTTACTCGCGATCCACGCAACATGGACCAACTTACCAGCTTCTTGGGAAGATATGAAGCCTCGGAGCAACTCGAGGGATGGAGGACAGACACCCCGAGATTCGGGGACAGAAGAACCAACCAAGCTAGAGTTAGGCAATTGACGTTCTCCAGAAATCAACCCGATTCAGCGAAGGTGCCTGCTGGTAACGTAAGATTTGATAATGAGAACTTTAGTGGTAGCGCTCGACAAAGTAACAATCCTTCAGGAGAAGAAAATAGAAGCAGGTTCTACAGAAGAAGGAACTGCGAGGGATCACAGCGATCTTCTGGAGAAGAAAGAAGAACGCCATTCCGAAGAAGTTCATATGGTAATAATAATTTCTACTCACATCGCTATAACCGGTATAGAGGTAACTTCAATTGGAGGAGGAAAGAAAGTGCTACAAAGACGGAAGATTTCGATAGTGGAGAAACTAGTGTTAAACAATTAGATGTTACCACTTGGAATACGTCTGCCTCGTCCTACACTCCAAGAAACTGAGAAGCAGTTGTTGAGTTGAGTGGATGGCCCTAGAGTTTTGAAAAAGAAAATTTACTCCATTTTCATTTTGTTAATTTTCTTTTGGTTTGTGGGAGGATGCCATGATACGCACCCACTTATTGTATCCTTTTAGGTGTTTAATATGTTTAAAATGTTAATTGTCTATTATGACGTAATATGTTTTGTTCAATTGGGTAGTCTTTTATGGTTATGGACTAACCTTAAAACATTTGAATGTGAGTGGAGAGGTGAGAGATATTATGGATGTTGCTGGAATAATGCATCTTTGTACGTGAAGATAATGGCGTAAAGAACTATGTTTACGCAGTGATGTTGTAAATTGTAAATGTAAATTGTGATTGTGATTGTGATTGTACTGTGTATTAAACATTAAAGATCAAGTATTCAAGTATTCAAGTGATACAGGTGACATCTAATCCATACAAGTTTTAAATAGTATACATAATAGGCCGTAAAGGTCCTATCATTGATAATCAGAATGGAAGACTTAAATGATCTTCATGCAACCTCGTCTTTCAATTCTGAAAACACTGGTGATGACATGAATCCTAACATTTCACCCGCATTCTACATTGAAGTAGAGACTTCTCAGACAATAACCCATCAAGAAGATCAAGAAGTTATGGATAATTCTCTTAAATCTTCGAACGCAAGAATCTCGGCTCAGAACTTCTACGATCATAACAGTAATGGCCCTTTCATAGTTCTGATAGAGGGTACAGGAAGAAACGTTGGTAAACTTGCGGGCGGGAGCCTAGGTAACAAATTTCGAAAAGCAGAAATTCCAGTTAAATATATAGACCAAGGTGGTCGTAATAGGGTAAGAGTATATTTCAACACTGCTCAGGAGGCGAATAACTTTGTTAAAAACGAAGAATTTCAATCTCATCTTTCTATTAAGGCTCGCATACCTCAATCCTTAATTCAACGAGAAGGTTTAATATATGGTATAGAATTCGACGTCAGTGAGGAAGACGTAGTGGATGGCAGTCAATCATACATTCATATCATTAGTGCAAAACGAATGAAGAAAAAGATTTGGAAAAGTGATGGATCGTTTCAGCTACGAAATACTAAACTAGTGTGTTTGACATTCCAAGGTAGACATCTCCCAGAAAAAGTAGCCATAAATAGCAGCATATATGAAGTAACACCTCGACAGAAAACAGTCATTCAATGTAGAAACTGTTTCAGATTCGCTCACACGGCCAACCAATGTCGTTCACAGTCTAAATGCGCTACCTGTGGAGCAATTAAACACGGAGATTCATGTAATCTCCCTGCCAAGTGTTCGAATTGCCAGGGGTCCCATTCAGCCCTTGATAAAAATTGCCCAATGTGGCACAAAGAGCGTCAAATCCAGGAACGTATGGCTCTAAATAATTTATCATACCGTGAAGCTAAACAAATGATAGAAGGGACTTATATTCCACAACCTAGCATAGAGGAAATTTTGAAGCCCACAATTAATTTTAAAGAGTTTCCACCTATTCAACAATATTCCAGATCACCACCCACTGACTTTAAAAATAAAAGCTCACAAGAACAATCATCTACTACTAACACAAAAACCATTACAACTGTGGAGCCCATTTTCAATAATATAGGAAGACAACAATTTTCTTTGGAACACGACACAGTGGATCCAAAAGTATTTCCACATCCAGACATAGTTGAGATACCTAATATTGCACACAAAAAAAACAATGAACCTACAAAGCACAAAAGAAAAAATCATAACAAGGCGAGACATATGGTTCCCAATAATCCAGATCACATAACATCAAAAACAGAAAGCTCCTCAACGGAGTCTGATATTACTCCTTCCTCATCTATAGGGAAAAATATCTTCCCTTCTGCTAATTCTACGAACAATCGACATTCTGAATGGTCGACAAAAATCATTGATTCACGAAGTCTACACCTCACTTCTCAAAACAATACCACTCCTATGGTCAACTCTAGTTGAACTCAAAGAGTTACATCAACAAAACAGCTTTTACAACATATCAATGAACTATCCATAAATCTATTAAATGTGTTACAAAACTACTTTCAAACAGAACAAGTAGGATACACATAGTAGAAGATGTTTCTCATTCAATGGAATATTATTAGCTTTTCTACACGAAAATTGGACTTAATGAAATTAATAACGGAATGCCATCCTTTAATTCTTTGCTTACAGGAAACTAAGGGTAGACAGTACGAAACATACAAAATTGTTCATTATAATTGTTTAGGCCCACCCTATTCTGAAAATGAACGAGGTATTAGCATATATGTCCACGAATCAATATCATATCAGGAAATTCAGATATCCAAACACCATAAACTCTTCCGCGATTATAAAGTAGAAGCACGTGCTATCCAAATCTTCATAGAGGGGGAAAAAATAACAATAATCAATATTTGTATCCCATCAAATTACAATTCTCAGAATATAAAACCGTCAGATTTAGAAGCATTGACAAAAAATACTCCTAGCCCATACATCATTGTTGGAGATTTTAATGGTCATCATAACATTTGGGGCTCACAATCATCAGACAGACTTGGGTCCAGCATTGCCGACTGGATAAAAAACAACTCATTTATTGTTCTAAATGATGGATCGCCCACCCACGTCCCACGCAACGGAAATAATCCCTCATCAATAGACCTCACTATAATATCAGAATCATTATTACCAAGATTTCAGTGGACCACAGCGGAAGAAATGTATGGTAGTGATCATTATCCCATTTATATTCATTCACATTTTATATCCTCACAACCAATTCAACATATCATATTTCCCATAAATCGCTGGAAAATTAATAATATATCATGGGAATCATATTCAATTTTAATAGATTCTCATATACTTAAAGAACAAATAAATTCCTCTCAATCGGTTTCATACTACTCCAATATATCACAGAAGTTTTAGACATTCTCAGTTCACGAAAAAGAGTAAATTTTTCACGACTAATTTTTACAAAAATTCATTGGTCGACTTCGGAGTGCGAGACAGCAAAAGCCAACCGAAAAAGGAGTGAGAATCATTTTGCTTCATATCCCACCCTTTAAAATCGAATATTATGGAAAAAATCAATAGCACAAGGAAAAAAAATATTTCTACAAGCAAAACGTGAAGCGTGGATTAAATATTGCAATTCAATAGACATGCAGGAATCATCCCGAAATGTGTGGCATAAATTTAATTCCTTACGTAAACCATGTCCACCTCGTAGAAAACCTATAGATAATAGTTCGCAAGACCAATTTTTAATGCTTTTGGCTCCACCATCAGTACACCTTCCATATAAAAAAAAGAGGAAAATATTTCTAACTTTTCACTTGAATTCCCTCCCATTTCTACAGAGGAATTAAAAAACATAATTAATAATATTAAACCCACTGCACCAGGTTTAGATGGAATACCATACCAAGCCATAAAATATCTACCTAAAGCAGGTTTAGATATTCTTGTATCTTTTTACAATAACATATTCCGTACCGGTATAGTACCGAGGGAGTGGAAAGATTATATAGTTCTCCCAGTTTTAAAAGCAAATAAATCACCACATTGTGCTACATCTTACAGACCCATAATGTTAATTTCAGTCTTGGAAAAAATATTCGAACGAACGATATACCTCAGAATTACCTGGACACTAGAACGTCAACGTTTCTTTTATCCTACTCAACTTGGCTTCAGAATCAATTATGGCAGTCAAGATGCAATAGCTATCCTAAGCACTGCAATTCAAAATAGCAAAATTAGTCGTTCACACTGTTATAGTCTTTTTATAGATGTGGAAAAAGCATATGATTATATCAATTTACATATGCTCTGTAACAAATTAGAAAATCTTTTCATTCATCCTCAATTATCGTTAATCATATGGAACCTATATTCCAATAGAAAGATATGTGGATGGTTCTCAGAAACAATTAGTGACCCTCGTTTCACTACCATAGGAATTCCTCAAGGTGCACCTTTAAGTCCTTTATTATTTAATATTTACACAAATGAAATTCACTCCTTACCTCTTTATCCGTTCCAGTTAGTACAATACGCAGATGATTTCTGTTTTTACTGTACTACAGATGATGCAACCCAAGGTATAATCAAAACACAGAGATTAACACCATTAGAGAATGGTTTCATAATGCAGGATTAACCCTTAGTGAAAATAAATCCAAAATCATTTGCTTTAATAACAAACGCACAGATAGTTATCCCAATAATATTTTACAAATTTCTGACATCCCAGTGACAGATTCTCACAAATATTTAGGTGTACATTTTGATAGACGTTTTACATGGAATACACACATTTTATATTTATTAAACAAAGGTCAAAAGTTTTTAAACATAATTCGTAGCATGACAACAACAAAATGGGGAGGCCACCCAAAAATTTTACTTCTCTTTTATAAAAATTGCT
Organism: Lepisma saccharinum; assembly: GCF_977018435.1. Classification (NCBI taxonomy): domain Eukaryota; kingdom Metazoa; phylum Arthropoda; class Insecta; order Zygentoma; family Lepismatidae; genus Lepisma; species Lepisma saccharinum. The sequence goes on from NC_139232.1 coordinate 106,770,766, forward strand.
TTCGCTCATTTTTCGACTATGCAGCTTTCAGCTACGGGGGAGCAAAATCCAATCTACTCGACAAAATAGATATATTACAAAGAAAAGCATTGAGAATTTGTCTAGGTCTTATGCAATCAAGCCCCAATGTAAGTGTTTATATGGAGAGTAAAGAGACTTCTTTGAGTCACAGGCGGATTCAATTAACAATAAAATTCCTCCTTAAATCATGGGAAAATCATCCTCATCCATTTAATAAATTGTTTGAAATACAAAAACAATGGGCTGAAGCCGATGTAATAAATCCTCATACCACCTCATATTTCCTTGTATACTGTCATTACTTATTTCCAGAACTTCGATCTAATACTTTCACTCTCTTACATCCTTTGATCTATCAACTAGATATTCCATTATATACTCAATGTTCAATCCACTTCAGAGATCTAGGTTTACATGCATTGTACAGAAAAAAATGGCCAATGCATGTAATGATTTACACCGATGGTTCTAAGAATAACAATAGTGTAGGATGTGCCTATTACATCCCAGAGAAAAACATTTATCAACAATTTAGATTACCTATAGATTCATCTATTTTTACTGCGGAAAGTTACGCCCTATACAAAGCCTTACAATATGGAATAGCGGAAGACTTTAAAAAAATTCTTCTCCTTACAGATTCTCTGAGTGTTCTTCAAGCATTATCTACATCCTATCCCAAATTATGCCACCAATCATATCTTATTATTTTAATTATTCAACAAATTCAATTTGCTTGCAAAAGAAACATTGACATACAATTCAGTTATGTCAAAGCACATAATATTAATGTAAGAAATGATAGAGTGGACATATATGCTAAACAGGCCAGAGACTTACAACTCATAAGTTTCAATAGGTTAATGTATACTGATTTATTACCACGAGTAAAAATAAAAATTATGGAACAATGGAATGAATGGTGCAAGGATCAATTTAAGTTTGTGGGCAACACATATAGATGGATTGCAGAATTTAAATCTAAAGTCCCTTGGTTCAATTCATACACACTCCCACGGCAAGTCACAGTTTTTATTAATAGATTAAGAACAGGACACGTACGTACAGTGGGATCCACTAGTATTACCCCGCAAATTGTCCATGACTATTTTCATAATTTTTTCTCTTACATCCTATGTGGTTTTAAGAGATGGATTCTTATGTTAGCTGGTGCAGAAGTTGTCAACAGCTTGTTTTGAGTTTTCTTTTAATTCTTGAAGCTCTTATTGAGTCAAATAAAGTGCATAAACATGGTAATGGACAATTTGCACGGTAATACTCATGGATCCCACTGTACACCAGCACATTTAGCAAAAGTAAAAATTAAAACTCAAGAAAATAGTGAATGTGGCAATAATAACCCTGATGCTCAACATTTAATTCTGGAATGTCCAATCTATTCAGATCAACAAATCATACTCTACAAAGGTTTTCATCGTTTAAAAATTCCATTTCCAATATCACTATCATCCATTTTAACAGATTTATCCCCTTCATTAATATGGATGCTGTATGCATATTCTCGAAATTGTAGAATTGAAATATAAAGTGATTTTTAAGAAACAGCAAAATGGACAAAAAAGTGAATTATTTATAATAATTGTTATATATTTGTGATTCCGATTAATTTGTGAGACTAACTATCAACTTTAGAAGAAAACATTAAAACAAATAAAAAACAAAAACGATGTCCAAAGTCGACAAGATTATGTTGACAGGGATAAAAAAAAGAAGAAGAAGAAGAAATGGAATAATGCAAGTGATTTTGGAAATGTGAATGTTTTAATTTGTGTAGTGAAGAAGTATTATGATCTAAATACACTTTTGTTTGTAATAAGAAGTTTAATTGTGAGTTCTAGTGTAATATATTAACATTAATCTGATTTCCCACTACCTGAGGGCTTCAAAGTAGGCTGATAAGTCTCACGATCGCCGTGGAGGAATAAACGTAAGTTGATCCTTTGAGTATATTCCGGGGAACGTAACAAATTCTCTCTTAATTATTCAAGCACTTATTGGGTCAAATAAAGTGCACGAACATGGTGATGAACAATTTGCACGGTAATACTCATGGATCCCACGTGCTACTGTTGCTATCATAGATTCTATGATGCTATGAAGAATGATTTGCGTAAGGGAGGAGGGGCAAAAATTAATAGACACTAAGAAGATAATAGTATAATAGTTTGCTGATTCACATATAAATGCTATTACGTGCAGTGACGTGCACTGAGGAGTAGCTAGTCTAGCAGAGATAGATCAATCAATCTCACATCTCGAATTATATTCAAATCACAATATTTATTGTCTTGTTAAAGCCACAGTTCATATGCAACACTTTCTCTTGCACACGCTTCTCGTCCATCGGTGTTCTCCGCGGGCAAAGCTGGCTGGATACCAGGGTTGGTAAAATTTGTGTTTTTTTTCAAAAAGAACAAAACAAACTGTTTTTCTTGTTTAAAACATGTTTTTTTTTGTTTTAAACATAGTTTTAAACATGAGTGAAAAAAACATGTTTTAAACATGTGTTTTAAACAAAAGAAAGTAAACCTTTTCCCAGTAAATTATAGTTAAAGTCATTAAAGAAAAAAATAGGTGTGTGCGTGATCCCGAAGAGTCGGGACCGGGATCTGGAAAAAAAAATCCCGATTTTTCGGGTTCCCGAGCAGTTAGTTTTTGTACCAGAAGTGCAAAAACAAGCACTTAAGATGAAAATTACGTGTAGAATTCGAGATTTTCAGAGCTTCTGGAAATTTCGATCATTTACCTGTCCCGAATGTCGGAATTTTAAAAAAATCCCGTCCCGACCAAACAAAATTTTGTCTCGCACACCCCCTAGAAAAAATACTCATTTTTATGAAACTATATTACTGAAGTACAGTGGCTGCAAGAACAGTTTATATCCCTTTGGAGATAATGTTTACCATACTTCAGGGAAGGGGTGTGCGGGACAGAATTTTTTGGGTCGGGACGGGAAATTCTTTAAATCCCGACATTCGAGACGGGAAAATATCTCAATTTCACGACAAAGCCGGGAAATTTTAGGGACGGGATATGTTCGAAATTTCCCGAAGCTCTTAAAATCTCGAATTCTACACGTAATTTTCATCTTAAGTGTTTGTTTTTGCACTTCTGGTACAAAAACTAACAATTTCCGATACGTTCCAGACATACATTTACAGAAGAAAATGTCGAGAATTGACGACTTTTTAAAATGACCATTCTGTATTTCCCTACTGCTTGGGACCCCGAAAAGTCGGGATCGGGACGGGATCACCCCCCCCCCCCCCGATCCCGATACCGAGTTTTCGGGATCCCGCACACCTCTACTGCAGGGACAAAAGTAGGGGGTAATAGCCCCCTTTTTCCGCCACTGCTGGAGTAGGTTAGGATTCATATTCATCTAAATTTCAAGAAACTAAATATTATAGAATTACTATCTTCGTCGTGGAAAAATAACGGTGAAATATTTCCTGCTGCCTGAACAGTTTATATAGGAGAAAACAACCTGCAGTGTCATAATAGATTCTCCAGATCAATTTGTCTATCCAAAGTACAAAATTGTGTTACCAAAAGTAAGCGTCTGCGCTTCATTCAGTTATACAAACCAATGAATCATATCGCAAGAGGAAAAAAAAATCACGTCATGATCAAAATCACGCATTGTGTATTCAGATACTTCCACCAGTCAACTAACAGGATGCTACGAAACAAAAAACTGAGAAGTTTCGATTTCTACAGTAAATCACCCTTCTTGTCGCACAACAGTATTGCTACCTTGTGCATACATAGCTAGCCTGCCTAACCTAACAACGTAGGCATTTAGCCAAAATTAATGGTAGTGTCTGCTGCCACGTTCTTTTTCTGCTGTAACCCAAAAGAGACATGCGCGTGGCAGCAGACTCTTTTATCGTGATTTCATCATGCTATGTATGCAAATTACGTCCGTAACACATACTGTGAAGTTTTAGCGATTAATTACACAAAAATGTTTTAAGATTAGGCCCCTTAGCATTCTTTTAATAATAAACCTAAATGCTCTCGTAGTTAGGTTAGCCCGACCCTGTGGCCGAGTGGTTAGCACATCGCGCTGCGACGACAAGGGCCCCGGGTTCGAATCTCGTTCGAGCTTGGTTGTTTGTGAATGTCCATTCATCAATTTCATCATTTCATCACTCATCCTCATCTTCGCAAATTAGCCAAGAGGCACAAAACGCGAAGTAAAATAAACTAAATCAAATCAAATCGTAGTTAGGTTAGGTTCTGTTAGCATTAAAATAATGTAACTAAATGCTTTCTAAGAAAAAGGTTCTAAATTACCTGTACATTGATTCCCACTAGTCATATACTTGCATTTTTATCGTCTTCATCTGTTCTTAAGATTTGTAACATCATCTTAGCAGACATTTCCACTTTGACATGAAAAACGTTTTAAATCCATTCATTTTACAGATAATGACACAAACATGAGATGACCAAAATATCTCGGCGATATTTGTTTTGGGTCTCGAGAAACACGCCTTCAAACACCGCTGAAATTCACCTCCTACGTCACGGATTTGAAAACGTCCTCTCTATAAACACGAGGCCCTCTGACGTCATCATTTTGAAATGCGTGCAGGCTGGGCTTCTGCTCGTCCCGTCAACTTAGCATGAGCCGCGGAAGCGACAGCAACGTCACTTGTTACTGTGTAAAACAAGTATCTTGTAACTACCAGTGCAAAAATCTGTACTCCATTTCTTGGAGATGAATTATGCCCTAGCAGTATAGCAGAATTTACTATAATTCAGCCACTCGGTAGAGGGACTTTCCATTAGGGTGACAAAGCAAAACTTGTAGCAGTCAATGGCTGAACACGTGAACAACCTTGTTCGTTGCGAATACATAGGTTGGGTCTGACTGGCAAGAACTTAATGTTATAGGAATGCCTTTTCTGAAATTACAATTATTTTCGTCATAATATTTTCTTCGCAAATTTTAAGATAATACGTTTAGAACACTCTGCTTTACACGCCAATTTCTGCAATATAAGAGGTGATACGGTATAAAAAGGTATGGTGAGTTTTTCAATTTCCTTCAGTAAATGACAGTTTTCTTCAGATAATATATATATTGCAAATTTTTGTATTTAGCCTACTTTTACGTCGTTTTTCCGTCACTTTGTTTAACCGCAACGATGAGAACGCATGGTTAATTTAGTATGTATCTTCTCTAACATCACATTTCTTCCCACTTTTGGCTAATCGCTACAATGAAGATGAATGACTACAAGCAGTATTCGAAGTCGGGGTGCAGAAGGACACCCTCCCCCTCCCCCACACACACTACCACCACCACCAACAAGCACAATCTAAGTATCACCCAACCTGCCACGATACGAGACGAACTTTTTCTTCTGTCCCTTCTCATTTCTAAAACATTCACTAGTTCTTGTCTCATCTCCTTTTATGAGACGAGACTGAAAATGTTTCGTCTCGTGAGCAACACTAACATTAACAATAGAAGCATCACCCTAGGTGTCCCCCAAGTCTCGAGCAGACATCCTCCCATGTAACAATTTCCAGTTCAACGAAATGTCACTCACAAGGGAACAGTCATGCCCAGGTAAAGAGTCAAACCTGGAACATGCGCCTTCCACAGATAAATCATGAATTTTGTGTATAATAATTACAACGCCAGTTCATTTCTGGTAATTCTGAATCTGCGGTTTGGTTTACATATATAAGCAAGATAATATTCAGTTTTCGAGGGCTCGTACCGTTAAAACGAGGAGTCAAAAAATATATATATTAAGAAAGTTTTTTTTTTTGTATTTATAATGATAAGTAGGGCTTGGAAGTTGAGGAAAATATGCCCAACAAAATATATGTTCATTTTGGGTCATTGTAGGCCAGAAAAAGGTGGGTTTTATTTGTCCTTTTTTGCCTTTTTCGGCGTTTTTTGGCTAATTGGTCCTTTTTTAGGTCTTAACGGCTTTTTCTTGCAACTTCACCTTCTTTCGACTACGTTTTTACTCCACATTCTCAATTCGAATCATCATCATCACCTCTTCAACGTCCTTTCTGTAGTAAAGAAATAAAAAAAGAGAAAGAAAAAATATATTTGAACCACCCCTGAAACGAGAGAAAAACATTTTTGGACGACTGAAATAGGATCCGAATTCCTATTTCTGTAACCCTAGTGCGGTTAGGCCAAATATGATTCTTCAAATAATGTTAATCTAAAAAATATGTAATGTCTGGAAGAAGATGCATTTCATTCATATAGTTTTTTCGCACAGTGTGTTCCATACCACGATAATTTTGAATTTTTTTTATTCATTAAATATGTAATTAAAAATGAAGTTATTAATTAATTTGGATCACATTTATACGCCCTTTTTTCCGTTTTTAGGTCCTTTTTTTGGTATTTTTAGGTCATTTTATATTAAGTCCTTTTTTGGCAATTTATAGGTCTTCAACTTCCGAGCCCTAATGATAAGCCTTTGCGTACGTAGTTAATTCTATATTTTTCGAGACTTGAGACGAGAACGAGAATCGCCCTCCCAAACCGAGACGGATGTTTATAAATCGAGACGAGACTGTCAATGAGACATTTACAAATAAACACGAGACAGACATTTACAACTCTCAACGAGAACGAGACCAAGGCTGCCATGTCTCGTCTCGATAGGATCCTTAGTGGTGAAGTTGTGAACCAACCAATTAATGCGTTCGGGGAAACGAGATGAGGCGGCTTTTTTCGCAGGACAAAATTCAAAATATATCGTACCATTTCAGTATGGGATATTGTTATGCAGATGAGCGTATATAAAGTTCACGTGGGGGGGATCAACTTTTGGTATGTAGGGTTGCTTTATTTCGTAAGTGAAAATCCAGGACACTGCTGGTCGGAAACTTGTTGGGAGCAGGGGGTGCTGGACCCGGCAAAGTTGTGTGTATGTAGTCAATAAGTCACGATAGAATTGATACTTTTCTGTTCATCTTGTGTCACTGCGTTTTTAAAAACCAAACATCTTTAAGATGACTCGAGGGGGAAAAAATAACTGATTTGACTGTCTCAATGCAGTTTCAGGAAATTGCAGACATTTGATCTGCAGTCCCATCTGGTGTGTGGAATTACGTAATTTCCTTTCCATCCGTATCCCGTCTTACGTCTCTAATTTAAGAGAATAAAATAAGTCCGAAGAAATTTTTATGAACAATCGGATGAACAGGTAACTCTGGCAATTTTACTGAACCAAAGGGGGGTGGACCCGTTGTACCCCCCCTTAAATACGCCCTTGGTTATACACATTATTTCCTTGTAATAATTATACATAAACTAAGTATTAATATGTACTGTGCAACTGATGTAATCTTCTCAGTGTATTTTCTCTTAATTGCCCAAAAATATTTGATCATAACTTGCGCAACAGAAATGAAACACAAACTGAAATTGCTTTATGGAAAATAAAGTAAAATAGGCTTTATAAATAAAGTGAAGAATGTGAAAATTCTTATTTTGCACTACATAGGTTACGGTAAATTTCGCTAAATATTAGTTTAATATATATATCTATATATATTTTTTTTGAAAGTTTGGTCAGCAACCAATTTTACAAGCAATATTTTTCGCATGGCCTGAGAACACGCGCGCAGCAGAACCCTTTCATTTATCTTGCACGTGAGCAGCAGGGATATTTCATGGAAGAATGATGATTACAAAGTATAGCTTTCCTTTCCACTATCGCTCCTTCTTCCATTATTTAAATCTGTACAGATTTGTAAAACTGCTGCACATGTTCGCCCACCGCGGGCTACCCGCAGTAAACTGGACGCTCGAAGCAGACGACAAACGAGCTCTCTCTAAGGCGTGACGTATTAACATGGCGGCGGCGTGTTTTCAGCGCAACGCTAGCCTCGCAACTTTGGAAGTCTCGTTTCTACCTTAAACTGGACGCAGAGAAACGCGAGAACTTGCAGGGGTAATTTTTCCAGGGTGTAGTTTTTAAAACTGTTGTAAAAAAAATTGAGTGGAAATGTCCATTACGTGGCAGGAGCAAATTTGACGCTTATTCTTACTGCTGACACGCACGTGGCAGCAAACTCTGCCAAAATTAAAAAGCTCTCTCCCGTGATGTCAGAACATAAGGTTGCTCAAGTGTTGTGAGATAAGTGAGACCCTTAAAGCACGGATTAATTGACACTGATTCAATGAAAAGACAGGGTTGCCAAACAAAAAAATATCACAGACTATAAAATATCAAGTACCAAAATGTGTTTTAAACACTTCTAAAAAAACATGTTTAAAACACAAGTAGTGGTAGTGGGCGGTTTCTGCAACCGAAAGTGGAGCTCGGTGGAGCTCGCCTTAATGGATTTCTCTCGTAAGGCATGAGCTCCATTTTCTGGCAGTGTTGCCAGCTCCTTACTCGAAAAAATCACCAAGGTTTTTTTTTGGGTCTAACCTAGCCTAAAGCAAGGAGCTGGCAATCTTGCTTGAGGCTCGCCTTAATGGATTGCTCTTGTAAGGCACAAGTCCTATTTTCTTGCAGTGTTGCCAATATTTTACTCGAAAAAATCACCAAGGTTTTTTTTTTTGGGTCTAACCTAGCCTAAAGCAAGAAGCTGGCAACCTTGCTTGAGACTTGCGTTACAGTGCATAAAGCAAGAAGCTGGCAACCTTGCTTGAGGCTTGCCTTACAGTGCATAAAGCAAAGTTGCCAACCTACTGGTACTTTTGCCATAGCCTTTTACAAAAAAAGAGAGAGGAGAGAGAGAGAGGAGAGAGAGAGAGAGAGAGAGGAGAGAGAGAGAGGGAAGAGTTAAACAACCGACAGCTGCCAACACCCACCCTAACCTAACCTAACCTACCCTAACCTAACCTAACCTACCCTAACCTAACCTAACCTAACCTACCCTAACCTAACCTAACCCACCCTAACCTAACCTAACCTAACCTAACCTAACCTAACCAGGTCTAACCTAACCTAACCTAAAGCAAGGAGCTGGCAACCTTACTTAAGACTTGCCTTACAGTGCATAAAGCAAGGTTGCCAACCTACTGGTATTTTTGCCATAATCTTTTACAAAAAAGAGAGAAAAGAGAGAGAGGGAAGAGTTAAACAACCGACAGCTGCCAACACTCACCTACAGCTTTTTTTTTTCTTGGTCTAACCTAGCCTAAAGCAAGGAGCTGGCAACTTTGCTTGAGGCTTGCCTTACAGTGCATAAAGCAATTTTTGCCAACCTACATATACTAAACAAGGAGACCCGGCAACAAACATGCACTGCCGTAAAAGAGAGAAAGATGGGTGGATGGCAATATAGTATGTGCGTGCGTGTGTGCGTATAATATGTAGCATTATTAACTAGAGTGTGTTGGCAATTTACTTACAACTAAAAAAAAATAGAGATGCCAACTTTGCTGTAAGATGAAGAGAGAGAGAGAGATTTATGGCTGGCAACAGTAATGAGCGAATGCGCCTTATTGTAATTTTTTCCAAGTCCCCAAAAAAAAAAAAAAAAAAAAAGAGAGGCCAATGTTTATATATCGTGACTTTTGTAAACCTCTCTCGGGGGAACGATGTGCCACACACGCGCGCGCGCGTGTATTGTGACGCAAACAAACAAACAAAATAATAATTGTTGTTTTTTAGGATGCCTGGCCCCTATAACCTCGCCAGTGTGCGTGGTGCCCAGCCAAAAAAAGTAAAAGTTTTCTAATGGCTGCGGTTATCTACAACCGCACCTCTGTAGAGTTTCACGTGTTTTTTTTTTTCTCAAACTTCCATGAAACTCTACAGAGGACCTCCGTAATGCATGCAACGTGTACTAACGACTCTAGTGTTATTTGATGTTGTGATATTTTTGGATATAGAGTTTTATTGTGAGATATAGATAAAAATAATTATGTTTATTATAATATTTTCTTGATGAAGATGGAGAATATGTGTGTGTTACAAATAAAGTTGCATGCTTTTTTTTCTAGTGTGTGTATGTGTTTTTGATGTTTCGACAGCATCTGAAACGATAAAAAAAGAAATTTTATTGTTAATTTTCACGTGTAAAAAACAACAACAAATTTTTTTGTGCAAATTTTCTGATTGTCTCGTGCTATAATGCAAAAAAAAAAGATATTGTAACTGATAACTGATGAAATTGACATTTGTAACTGATCTGAACTAGTGAAATTCGTATTGTGCCATTGTAACTGATTGTGCTAGTTCAAAAAATTTCTTATTTGTGCAAGAAAAGATGTTAAAAACTTGTTAAAACTGCTCTGTGACCCTCTCGTTCTTCACATCGTAGGCGAAGGACTTCTCTGCAATCAGGATGACACTGCATAGGGTATCCTCGGGCAAGGCATCGTGGAACTCGCAGACGACCTTGATGTTGGTTCGATCGTTGACCACAACCTTCTTTCTCTTAGATGTGTTGATGACGGTCATGGGTCTCCGTGCTTTGAACTCGCTGGGCGTGTAGTACATGTCCACGCTTCCCTCGGTCACGCGTTTGTAAGCCGAAAACGCTTCGTAAAGTTTGAGGTAATCGTTTTTGGTCACGTCGAGGTTGTAATTCTCGCGCGGGAACACTTCGTTGCGTCCATTCTTCAGATAAACGTTCTTGATCTTGCAGTCGTCGAACTTGCTGGAATCTTTTTCCTGATTCTTGTCCCTCCCGGTCTGAAAAAGCACTACGACGAAATCTGGCATGTCAAACTGTATGTTGTTGAACTGCGTCGTCACGTCGAATTCCATGTGACTTCCCGATGCCACCTTCTGCACGCACTGGTAACCGTGAAAGTGAATCGGCACCTGCGGACTTTTCAAGATCTCCGCTTTGTACTTGAGGGCGTAGTTCGTTTCGTATTCCACCACCGGCATTCTCAATTCCATGCTTCGGATGACGCATTTCGCCGCTTCGGGTAAAGTGTTGGCTATCGGCGTGGTGCCGTCCGGACCCAAAGTAGCGTATCGCATCAGTGCGTCGTTGTCGTTGGCCGCTCTTCGAAACGTGATCCTCAGTCCTCCCTTCCACATGATCTCCTTGTAGTCCGAGAAGAAACCCGGCAGCAGACGCATGGGAAAGAGCACCGTGTGACTTCTCGTCGATATTTTGGTCCCGGCTTCGAATCCTCCCGCTTGATAGTACGCTGCGTCCGTTTTGGATAATTTCAACGTTCCCACCGCCGTCGACGTGATGCCTGGATAATCTATTCTGTCGATGACGGTGTTGTGTTTCCTCACCTCCACCTGCGAGAACAGGTGAGGCACGAAGTTGTCCACGAGTATCAAGTTTGCTGCTGCGGGAAACGCGTCTCCACTTTCTTTCTTCACCACGTCGAATTGAAGGTAGAGGTCCGCTCTGTGGGGATGAACGAACCCGTCGCCTACGTCCACGTCGTATTCGATCTCCCTGTTCGCCTCGTTGAGATTGGCGAACGTGCGACGGTTGGGAGGGAAAGATTGCAATTCGTAACTTTCGATTTGCTCCATTTTACATGTATGGTTATTTATTATACGTTGATCTCCACGATGGCCATCGTAGTGGCACCTGCGAAATCCACCACGTCTCCTTTCTCGTTCGTCACCACCAACTCTATGTCGTCTATGCGGTTGCGACATACTGGAAAATAGATCGGCGAAGAGGGTGTGTAGATGATCGGCTCCATGAACTCGGAACTTGGTTTGAAAGTGGCTATGATTCCCGTCTGCTTGTGACTTCCTAACAATCCGTCCGAAGATTTCGTGATCATGCCTTCCGCCACGTTACAGTGTATGTTCAGAGTCTCTATGGCCAAGAATTTAGGAATGTTGGTTGCTACGTGCTTGATGCCAGCTTCGAGTTTGGTGTCGTTCTCGAAACCTAAAAGTTCTCCCATGGTGCCCAGGTCCACGGTCTCCGTCGCGGATAGGATTTCCACTCTGTGCGTGACCGAATTTTGAGAAAGGTACGTGCCTTTGGGTAACTGAGCTTGCAAAGTGGAAAGATTGTATTGTCCTGGCGTGACGACGATGTGTTCGCTTCCGACGCTAATTTTGTTGTTGTGCTGCGTGACGTTAGGTATGAGGTACATGCTGTAGAATGCACGCAGAGCCACGGATTTAGGATAGACGATGTCGTCGTGCAGCGTGAGTTTCAAGATTGAAGATTCGCTCGTGAGATGGAACACGCCCATCCTAGTGATGCTGTTTGAGGTTCCACAATGCTTTCTGGAAATCCTCGATCGTAGGGTTATTTATTTTAGAGAGAAACGCGAGTACGGAGAGGCAGAGATGACCGCAGTTCACGTCTCCGAAATTTTGAATGCGTTCGTCGTTGTAGTATATAGAGGTTTTGTTCGTTTTCAGATAATGAATTAAATTTGTAGGTGGAACACCTCCGAAAGAATCGAAAACGAATGCTTTATTATTTGCGTTGTGGTAACATATCCAATGCGTGCCTGGACTTTCTTGACCGTCCAAGTTGACTACTCCGCATTCTCTTCTTTTAACGCTTGAAGGTAACGAGTCGGACATGAAAACTCCTCTGAAGTGTTTGATTTGTAACGGTTCGATCAGATATTCAATATCTCGGTTGGTGAGTGCTTCTGTTTCTTTTTTTTAAACTTCTTCATCACGCCTTTTCCTCCTTTCTTCTCCATGGCCAGGTTGTGACGTTTCTGTTCTTCCAATTCCGCCTTGTTCTTCTTCGAGTCGATGACGGTTTTCGCGATGGCGGCACTTCCGCCGGCCAAACTTCCAACGGCCCCCAATGCTGCCAGGATGGCCGGGATGCTCAATATGAAACCTCCGATCTTTTGCTGTTTCCGCGAACGCTGCAATCTTTTCAATTGAGGTGTGCTGAGCAGTAATTTCATTCCGTGTCCTTTCGACAAGCAAGAACGTTTCTTCTCGCGTTGTTTCTTGGTGAGTAACCCATCGAGGGCACCTAGATTTTTAAGATTGGAGTATGGTATCTGGTACACGACACCCTTGGGCTTCATGTTGATGCTCTATGTGTTATTTTCACGGTATGTTATTTATATATATATTCTGAGATTTTTTCTTGTGTAGTTTTTTTACGGTATGTTATTTATATACCCCACCCCAATTTTTGTTTCGTGTTCATGGCGATGGTGGTACCCAGTGCGGCGACCCGTTCACCCAGCGATGCGTCTCTGCTCACGAACCTTTCGAAAGCTGCATGTTCGAATTTTTTGTCTGCTTCGTGACGTGCGTCCAGATCCGTCTGCGTGGTGTTGTAGGCGATGTCGTGATCTTTGCATGCCGCGTCCAACGGATTCACACCCTTGTCTCCTCTCTCCAATCTTTTCTCGAGTTTGGTACCCGGTCCGCAGTACTGGTAGCCAGGTAGATGCATCTCGAAAGGTAACTTGTTGATGATGTCGTTCACGAGTCCTTTTCCTTCGGCCACGTTCCAAAATTTCGGAGGCAGCGTGTTGATGATTTTGATCAGGTAACCTATGCCCTTGTCGTCGTTCACGATGAAGTTGGAAAGTTTCGTGCTGATCATGTCCACGATGCCAATCTTCTCGTTGTAGAAATTACGGTTGCCTGCATTCTCTTCGCCGGCTATCACCAACAATCGGTCCACGAGTTTCCTAACGTCGTCCACCCAAACGAATTCTTTGGGTAACGTGTTGTAGCGTTTGACGCCGCTGCCTGTTTTGACCTGGCTCCAAATCGGTTTGATGAGATTCCTGTACTTCTCGCCGCTGCTCGATTTCACCCTATTCTGCGAGGCGTCGTTGTTCTGGTACAAGGCATCCGTCATGATCAGAATTTCCTTGTAACTTTGGTAATCTTCGTCGGTGTAATCTTTCGGCTGCTTTTTGGCAACGAGTTCCCACAGTCCCACCGTACCCGGATACCTGTTCCAACTATCCTTGTCGCCTAAATTGACTTTAATGTCGTTGCCTTCGAAGGTCACCTTCGATTTCCCAATCTTCCACACCACACCGCCGCCTTCGCTGGTTTCCATGCTGGGATACAATCCGAACACTTCATCCTTGTCGAATTTCCCCGTGCTCAGGTAGTCTCGTGCCAAAGGTCCCAACTCGATCTTATCCGAAGACGACGTGCTGCCTATGGCTCGACGTCGTGCCGGTGCATCCTTCAGTTCGAACGGCGTCGAAGGAATGCTCGAAATGGGCGTGGGTACGGCGTAACTTTTAGCTGCGAGCGGTACGAGTTCGTTGATCAAATTTTTATTTTGTTCCGTGACACTTTTAATTTCTTTACCTAGACTGCTGATGGCATCGATCACGGGTTGATCCTGACGTTTCTTCTCTTCGTAGAATCCGCGATTCTCGGATTTCCAACCTTTGAAGCGTTTCGCGAGGTAATCGCGAAGCTTGAGATTTTCGTCTTCGATTTTCCGTTTCGTCATGACGTTATTTATACACGTCGTTTCTCACAACGTTGCAACGTTTAGAAAGTCGTTGATTTTGTTTCTGTATTTTCCGTCGTTGGGTTTCCTCGTCATGTCGATCGTTGCGAATCCGAAATCGTCACCGTTCCAGCAAGTAGAGCAGCAGCGTTCCGAAAATTGATTGTAGTTCATGTCTCCGCCTACGTAGTCATCGTACGCGTGCTTGAGGTTGGTGTGATCTTGACGAAACAAAGATATGAAATTAGCGTTGTCGCGTACTAACTGTTTTGGAATTTTGGAAAACGTTTGAGCTAGGTAAAAGCAATCCATTTCTTTGTGACGACCTTGCGTGAAAAAGTTGCGAATTTCATTTTGATTTTCCAGGATGGCATCGTCGACCACAACGACTGAATTTTCACGACAATCGTCGAGTGGTTTTATTTCCGAGGCGAACGTTGCAATGTCCAGACCATCGTACAGTTTCATCAGTTGCTGGTATTTGGATTGCTCCAAACTTTTTGAGAACACGTACAGGTGCCTGTTCTTCCAATCTAACCAATTCGGTGCGAGGAGAAAATTGTCCACAAGCAGTGTCGTTTTCCCACACCCCGAAGGACCTACGATCAGACAGCGGATGCTGTCGGGAAGCAACTCACCGTTCTTTTTTTTTCTCGTTTGACTTTCCGGATCCGGTAGACGCTTCACCACGTTCCACGTACTTACAAGATCACTTCGTTCGCGTCGATCCAACTCTTTTCCGGAAGTCCCAGCCATTTGACAAACAGTTTGTCACCTTTCCTACGCAATACTTTCTCGATGAGGTACGTGTCGGGGTGTTTCGTTTTAGAGAGTTCCTCTTCGTAAAATCTTCCTTTCAAAATCTCGCCGCTACTATCTTTTATTATATACGTGTGTCGGTTTCCGGGTAGAACTCGAACCACGGTAAAAAGTTCTGTGCTCCAATTTTTTGTGAATCCCTTCTCGAAGGTGCGTTTGAATTTGCTGATCCTCACCTGGTCTCCAATTTTGTATTTAGCTTTTTTTGTCGTGGGTGTGTACTTTGGACAGTAAACTGTAGAAATTAAACGCTGCTCGTCAGACTTGGTAACGTCAACTGGCTTCATGCCTATCGTTCTGTGCACCGTATCATTATAGGTGTCGACGAGTTCCGGCAGGATGTCGACCCATTTGTAATTTCCCCGAAGCGTGAATCGTTTCCACATGTGTGTTTTCAAGGTTCGATTGAATCTTTCCACGATGCTGGCTTTGATGTGACTGAAGCTCGAATAATGTCGAATCTTGTGTTTTTGAATAAATTTTTGGAATACGGCGTTGTAAAATTCTTTACCGTTGTCCGTTTGCAGAAACCGTGGTCGTCTGCCACCGCTTTCGCGAAAAATTGTCTTGAATGCTTCCGTGACGCACGTTCCCGTTTTCGCCTTCAAAGGTAGAGCCCATGCGAATTTCGAAAACGTGTCTATGACGGTGAGAAGGTACTTGTTGCCCTTGTTCAATTTATGCACGTTTTTCAAATTGCCGCTACTCATCTCCACGAGGTCACTTTGCCAGAGGTCGTCGATGCCCTTGGTTACCACAGCCAAACGTTCGTAGTTACGGCGTGCAGGTTTATGCAATTCTTCGACGATGGCTTGCCTAGACATTTTTTTAGAGATTACGTTTCAAGAGAAGCACAAGCGTGATGGGATTCAAAGAGGGTGGCACTTCGCTCGTGTTTTGAATGATCAGCTTATCGCCGGCACTCACGTCGAAAACGGTAAGATCTTCGTCTTCGTGTATTTCATATATGTTGCGCGTTTCGTTCCAACGTGCCAGAGGAATGTTTCCTGCTTTCTGGACACCACGATTCGATATCAAAGTCATGGTAGGAACGCTAGCTTTTCTACCGTGAGACCAGTACGAAAATTCGTTTATCTGAATCGTACCATCGAGGAGAAACTTGTAGTACGGATGATAAGGATGCAACATGTACAGTTTGTTACCTTCGACGAACGTGGAGATTCTCTGTTGATTGGGTACGCTGTTGATTTCGATGGCTTGCAGAGAATGCAGTTTAGCGAATTTAGTATCGACGCCGAGCAGATTACTGTGAACTTGTCCGAGTTTATTTTCGATGGGCAGCAAATGCTCGACTATGGTATCCGTTACGGCAGAAAACGACGGTTTGATTTTCACTTCCACGTTCAACTGCTTGTAGTTTTCGTTGAGTTCTTGCAACTTGGCGCCGAAAGAAGCCAGCGTCGATTCCTGCGTGGATTCCAGCACTCCGACTTGATCTCTGATGTTGACGACGATGTTCTGAAGGTTCTCGACTTGATTCAATTTCGAGCTCTTCTCAGTAAGATCGTTCACGATGCTTCGCATCTCTGTAAACTGCGTGTGAAGGTCGGCGACGCTCTGGGAAGTGGGCAGCGTCGACACCAGCGAACTAATTTCGTCTCGAATCTGTTCCACGTTCGCCGTTTCCGTTTCTAGTCGTTTCAGCATTCGAGATATGTTTCTTTTCAAAGCGTGCAATTCTTTGGAGGTGGGGAGATTGGCCACCCTACTCTCGAGATCGCTCAATGAACTTTTGATGTCGCTCGATTCGGATAGTGCCGTCACCGCCGTTTTCAATTTTTCCAAATCTTCGCTCGAAGGCACGCTCGTCCGTAACAATTCCAAGTCACCCTGTATGTTGTCCAGTACGTGATGAAAATGAGCGAGATTCGTTTCGACGTTTAAATTTTCTAAATATTCGATCTTCTGCTGAACCGTGGTTAACGTGTCTTGAATGCTCGTCAACGCTCTCGCTTCAGCGTGAATATTTTTAATTTCTTCGTTGATCAATTCCAAGGACGCCTGAAGCGTAGCGATGGTGGTTTGAATGTGTTCGAAATCTTGATAGGCCTCCAATTGAATTTTTATGTTCGCGACGCTTTTACCGATGACCTGCAGTTCGTCCGACGATGGTAGGTTCGTCATTGTATCTTCCAAAGTCTGCAACTTGGATTTAATTTCTTCCAACGTGCTGGTGAATTCTTCTTGTAATTTGGAAACGACGACGTGCAAGCGTTCTACATCAATATCGTTCACGACGGTTTGAAGTTCAGAGAAATTCTTTTCTATTGCGGAAGTTCGTTCTTCGATTTCGAGTTTCAATTTTTCCAAATCTTCATTTTTCGATTGAAATTGCTGTAATTTGGCCAAATCATTTTGAAGCGAATCCACGCTCAACTGTATATTTTGAACGCTGTCGTAAGAAGGTACGTCGACATAATTTTTTATCAGCGTCTTCAGTTCGGAATCGATTTTCAGAATGGGGTCGAGACATTGCGTTTGGAGCGTAGCGATTTCCGACTCTAAACTTTTGTTTAAGGTTTCCTGCAAAGCGATCAAATCGGTCCTCAACTTCTTAACTCGAATGTCCAACATGAGAATCTCTTCTGCGTGGTCTACACGCTTGGTGTTGCCGAAAATGTCGTTAGGCATTTTTGGTTAACGGTTATTTATAATAGGATAGACGATTCGTAATTTTACGAAGAGAGGAATAAGTTTGTCGTAATCTCCGAGGAGTTCCATGTAAAGATAATCTCCTGCAGACACATCGTACGTAATGTTAGAAAGCATCTTGTCGTGCTTAATTCGAAAAATGTTCTTGCCGGTAGAAATTTTGATTTCGCCTGCGTTTTCCGGATTCACGGTGATTTGAAGTTTCCCGTCGATCGGAATTTCGTAGAAATGTAAATTGTTATTAAAAACATAAAACATCTTGCCCACATCGTCATTCAGTTTCGTCCAAATGCTGTTGAGGTGAATGATCAACAGACCGTTGAGTTTAGGTAACACGGAAGGTAAGACTTCATGATCTGGTATGGTTTCCATAATGATCTGTTTTTTGAAACCGAACAAATTCATAGGCATGCTGGTTATTTAAGAATACGGTCAAAGTTTTTTTTTGTAATGACAGTCAAAGTGTTTTTGTTTTTTTTTTGTTTTGTTTTGTTTTTATGAATCTTCTGTTGAAGATGGGCATATGTTGCAGGTTTTGCTTTCTGCTAAGCGATAGTGCCCCCACGGCAATGTGTGAATACCACACTCGAGGACGCACCTCTTATCGTCATCGGGATCCAGCGCAATTTTTCTAACTTTGTTTGTGGTGATGATATGGTCGACGCTCTGGATGCGCTGTTCTGCTCTTAGAACCGACGACCTGGTCTTGAGGCAATCGACAAAGTCCTCGAATGTGAGATGCTCCCGAACCACCTGTCTGCCGACACCCTTGGCCTTCTTGGTAACGCTGCCCTCGGCTTTGATGGCATAGGCCTTGGCGCGAAGACCTGCAAACTCGAGAATTACATCACCGTCCTTCTCGTCTTTGAGTTTGCCAGGCACTTTTTTGTTTCGGGGCAGGATGCCGTACTGGTTCGGCTGGGGATAGCCCGAGGTGTCGAAGAGGTTAACCAAAGCTGGTACCGTGACTATATCCCTGTATGCATCGGCTGAGTGGACGTGGTACACCAAGCTGTCCGTGTCCGTGTAGAGAAGCGAGATGTTGTGGCTATAATGTGGACGTAATATGTCGTAGTACGTCTCGAACATGTGCAGCTTGCTCAGGTCTAATACTGAGGCACCAACATAAATTGGCTTGTCGAGCCTCACCTCACTCTTCCTCATATGCACCAGAGCAAGCTGCTCATTATAAATGGTCCTCGATTTGAATAACGGGTTTGCTACGAGCCTGCGACATTGTGCTTTGTTTGATATTAGCCTCACATCTACACGATTCCGTACATTCTCCATGGTTTTCCCGAACACCGCATTGTTCATAAGCTTGAAGAAATCCTTATCAAGCTCGGACGTGGCTGCGGTGCGGTGTTTGGTGTTGACTTCAATATATGGACGCAACCACGGAGAATGCTCGAACTTGAGGATGCGGTGAACTGCGTGGACCGTGACCCCTCGCTGCATCAACCACCGGAGATTCTGGTAGTGCAGGACGTAATTCTTCTTGGGCTCGAAATCCATGACGAGCTTCTTCTGGTTGGAATCGGTGAACACTTGAACTCGGGTGCAGGGGGAAGATCGCTGAACAAATCCTGCAGCTTCTCGGAGAACTCAAGGTCCACCTCGGCGAAGAACCCATGTTCCGAATCGTCGAAGCTTTCGATGTCGAAGTTGGAGGGGTCAGCCCACTCGAAGCCTCTAAAGGGGAGTGGCTGCATCATGGAGTGTCCGTAGAGGTTATTGACGTCCGTGTACATGATGTAGCTGGACGGTTGTGAGGGGTCGTAGCCGGTGGTCATGTGGTGATTGTTGGCGTGCGAGTGTCGCTGCGACACCTGGACCATTCCACCCCGCACGGCACGTTCCACAAACAGCACCATGTCCACGTCCGATAGAAGCTCCAGCTCGATATTCGTCACCAGAAACATGGCTGACCACGCCAGTCCGGGGAGACTATAGAAGTAGGCAGGGTCCAGCTGGTAGATCTTCATTGCGGTCGCACGGAACGTCTGGAACACGTCGGCGAGGAGCGTCACATCAAGTCTGAGGTAGGCGTCGTGGTAGTCCCCGAGAGTTCGACAGCCCAGCTCGTGCCACATGGACTGGGCGTGGTGATATTCCTCGTCGGTGATGTTCGAGCCTCGCAGCTGACTGTAGAACTTCGCCTGGGGAGGTAGCGACGTCTCTGCGAACTTGGAAGGGTTTGTGATGTATTCGTAGGGATAGACCCCCTTACGCTTGAAGAGGCCGGCGTCCAAGTTCGGAAAGTTTCCGGAGGTAATGAGCATTTGCTCGTCGCTAAGCTTCCCTGCGAGAGCATCGAGGCTGGCCGGGAGGAACCTCAGGGAGTCGAGGAAGCGAAGCTCGACGGTAGAGTGTGATCCTGAGATTCGCACCCACTTGCTCAAGCTAATGTAACGCTCCTCGTTCTGCGCCAGGACGTTGATTCGCATGTCGTCGTACCCAAAGTGAGGCACCAGATGGTGGAAGTCGTATCCCGAGCCATTGTGAAAAAACACAGGGATAAATCGCGGGTCCCGGGCCATGAGGTTGCATCCGTTGCACCAAGGACCAACATACCTACCGTTAAAGTGATCGTGGTGTTGGACTTTACGGTTGTTGGCGGTGTACTCCTTGACGCAGACAGGGCAAGCAATGGCCTCGTCGTGTCTACGTTGATCATCGGGGGACAGTGGGAGCATAGACTTGGGGGCCAACAGTACCTTCCCTATCTCATTGGCCTCGACAACCATCCTCTCGAGGAAGTGTTTGGCTGCGTCGGGACCACGGTACACGTAGGGCTCGGGGGCAATGTGCTGGTCTCGTCGCACCACAACGTATGCATAACTCGAAGCCTCGTGGAGTTGGTAAGGGGTGGTGGAAGAAACTTCAGGGTCAGGATCGCAAGTGGACAGGGGTTTGAGGAAGGCCTCGAAATCCGCGATGATGATAGCGGGATGCTCTACCATGGCACCGTGCGTGTGGAAACGCTCCACGGTGCCAGGTTTGGGCAAGACTGCCACACCCGGCTCGTTGGCATTACAGTAGATCTTGTGGCTGGCAAGCTTCTCTGCAGCGATGTTGGGACCTCTGATGCGCTGGTAGTCCTGCTGTTCTCGATTATCAAAAGTTGACAAGCACCTTCGACAAACTTCTATGCTATCACGATGCTTGCTTTTTTGACTCGACACCAACCGAGAGATGGAACGGATGAGGGTGTAGTGGTGATGGGTCTCGTCCTTGATGAGCAGAAGGTGAATTTCCTGCGCATCATTGTTGTCCACGTCGCTCACGCGAATAGGGTACACTGCATTTTTGTCAGTGAGACCGTAAACGTTGATGGCCAACCGCGCACGAGCCTCGAACTTTTGAATGTCCGAGACCTCTACGGGATAGTCGATCCCAACCATCGCAACTTCCAGCTCTGACTCGTAGGGTAGGTAGTGGTTAACTCGGTGTGGTTGGTTTTTCCTGTCGACAGGGTGCAACGCTGCAAGCACCGACCAGAGAAAGCACTTGGCGTCTCTGTTCTGAATGTTCAGGACAGCCTTCTTTGCCGCAATAGTAGGTGGTAAGGGGGCGTAGCTGGAGGCGGAGAGAGGCACGAACTTACAAAGTTTGACGCACAGTTCGTGAGGCTCGCCACACAGCGAACCCCCCGAGCCTTTAGCTTGATGTTCTTCTTGTTTTGCCACCAGCTCCTCTGCAAACTGGTTGTAGATGACCTCGAGGTTGTCGACATCCGCCAGATGCAGCGTCTTCGCCTTGGTGTTGTGGCAGAAGCTGTAAATTTCATCAGACGGCTTCTTGTACTGGCAACGTAGCGATGCGTAGAATTTGGTGGAGTACGTAGCCAGTGCATCGCCGAGGATGGAAATGATTTTGGTTTGTACGTTCTCCAAAAAGTTACGTATGTCGCATGAGCCCTCCGAAGTGAGGACAAAGTCCTCTAACAACCGCTCGAAAGCAGTCTGGTTCGCTTTCGCCACAGGCTTGACGCGTTTCGTGGGTGGTGCATTGATGGAGGCTGCTTCTGCCTTCCTCTTGGTGGAGGTCGAAGGCTGGGCCCCAGATGTATTTTTGCTTAGACAATTAAGCTTATGCTTCTTGACATACGCAATTGTGAACTGTATATTGCATCCGGAACATAGTTCAGTGGCAGCCAAATGCTTGCCTGGCACGCAGGTACGACAATGTCTTGCAAAATGTATGCTTGATTTGGTTTTCTTGCACACAGGACAACTTTTCATGGAGCGCATTTTTTTGGGGGGGTATGTTTATTTATATGTGATCTGTTGGTGGTAGAGTGTTTACAAAAAAAAATGCCTTACGAGAAAAATTTTGTAGGCTAATTCTAATTAGTGTTAGTTTGAGGGGTTTATTTATATATGGGTGGCGTTGTTTTCCTCAAATATGTGTTTTAATCAACCCTGTAAAAAAATTTAAAAAAATATATAAGAAAAATATGATTGTAGATAGAAAAAAGCACAATAAATATTGTATGCATGTGTAATTCTATTTAGCTTATTTTTGCTAGACACGAATCTTCTTCAGATTTTATTGCCCATTAGTATATTTTTCTACCAATCTAGTAGAGGTATGAAACTATGAAAATGTACTTGTTTATATATATTCTATTGTTTCGGCTGACATAATAGCAAATATATATATATATATATAGCTATTTTGAAATTCTAAAACTTTCAGGTATACTTATTTTTACATGCAAACATACATCATAAAAAATTACACAATCGTATTTTTTTTCCATACACACATTTTTTTATTTTCAGAAAACAAAGTTATTTTCAGAAAACAAAGTTATTTTCGATTTTTTTAAATCAAAACAATAAACATTATTTGTGTTTATAGTATTTGTCGGGCAATAGCAGATAAAACAAGAATGGGTTTTCTACGACCCCCAGTTTACGAGTTACAAAACAACTTAGAAATCACATCTTGAAATTTAAATTTAAAATAACTCGAAAACAGTAAGCACTAATCATTATGTTTCCAATAGGTTGTAGAGTACATTTAATTTTTTATCAAATGTCATTAAAATTTTCGAAATAGGGTAAAAACTAAGCCAGCAAATCAAGTTTCTCAAAAAATAAAAAAATTGTCTATATTTTCGAAACTTGAGGGGGTGGAATCGATTTTATTTGCTAGTCGTATAGTTTTTGTCAAATCCTATCCAACAAACCTAAAATCATCATCCTAGGTCAATTAGGAACCAAGAAAATCAATGTCTTGGAAAACATCTTAAGACAAATATCTTAAGAAAATTTTCTTGACAGACCGGAAGTAACATCTTGACAGACCGGAAGTCGACTTTCTTAAAGATTAAGACAAATATCTTAAGATGTTTTTCCAAGACATTGATTTTCTTGGTTCCTATGGGGCCTAGAATCACGCAACTTTGGATTATGTATATACCGTTGTTTTTTCCTACATATTCACTAGGGCTCGAAAGTGCGGTAGTTGTGTTGTTGCCTTGTAATCAAGAGGTCCTAGGTTCGAACCCGATAAAAGTACATAGTGGTTCGGGTCCTATTTTAAAAAACTGTAGGCCTAGTCCCGATTAGCCTTACTGTGCATATGTGAATATAGGAAAGTACAATGCAAAGTCAGCAATGTGTGATGTGGTCAGCACCAAATATTTTAATTTTATATGTATATTTAAGTTTCATGCATAAACATAGCAGTTTTCCTATATGCTTTTATGGTATGGTGCTATGCACGGAGGAGCACTTTATTTAAGCATATTTAACTTCTCTTTCCATCTCTCAATCTATTCATATTTGACACGGTCATTGCAAGTCGACCATTTTGTTTACGTAGCAATTAGGCTTAAAAAAAACTTTGGCCGTGTCCGGATTGGCAAGCGCTCCGTCCAGTTCTCTCCCGTTGCTCTCGCGTGCCGTCGAAGTCACGTCCAAGTCGTCCGAATCTGCATGTCCCCTTGTAGTACGGTTGTCACTTTTTCCGCCAGGTGTCAGCTCGAACTTCACCCACCGCGCTCTGGGGCGCAGGCGCATCGCACGGAAGCAGAAGACAGACGCCAAACAAACATGACAATGATTTCCACCTATTTACTACTCATATTAAAAATATAACACGCTATTTCATCATTTACAATTTTTCCGCATTCAATATTATCGATAAAATGTTAAAGTATAACTGAGTTTTACATCCTCTAATCAGTAAATGTTGTCTGTACAAAGTGAAAATAAGAATATGGCTGCCAAGCGCAGCGTCACAGGGAGTTCAAGCGTGCATTTGTTGCTCCTCTCTGCTCCCCCCACTCTCCGACTCCACGTCTGCCGCGAATTCGGACAACGGAGGTTGGCTGAGTCCCCGGATGGAACGGTGCTCTAGGTGACATCTGCTGTCGATTCGGACGCGACCTTTGACACACTCATTGCAAGTCGGCCATTTTGTTTACGTAGCAATTACGTTAAAAAACTTTAAACCACATTATTGTTATTTTTTTGTGAATGCTTGTTGTGATAAAAAAACATAATTAGATATATTTTATTTAATTTTATGTTTAATATCTTTTCTGTGTATAAAACTAAATAATAATAAAATTCGAAACACTATGTACCTCCACTAAATATCAAACGCACAAAAAAAAAACAGGCTAACACACGCAAAATTATACTGGTCTACCAGACGCCAGAGCCTCGTTACTCTACAGTCCAGGGTGTACTACGCAGAAGTGAGGTTAACTGTTGGGCGTCTTACCAGAAAGTCGTCCTCTTACACCCCGCATATTGTTATTTTGTATATGTGGGGTGTATATAGTAATATGTAATAAATATATATATAAAAAAAGCAAGAAAAAAAAAGAGAGATACATGCAACACACTTAAAACTTGTATACTTTCTCTCTCTTCTTCTTTTTGCGTGCAACACTACCTATTTATATAACACAAAGCCAACTCATCCAAGCTAACAAACAAATTTACTCACGTTAGTTAATTTCAATCACAATCACAATGTTCTTCTTGCAGCTCACAATGTTCTCCTTGCAGCTCACAGAGTAGAATGATGCTTTATTAGTCAGAATAGAGGAAGCTCGCTTGTGTGATCTCCCGTTACATGCCTGCCTCCTGCCCCACTCCCCCTAGTTGTTATAAAATGGTGACGGAAGTGTGTACATGTTTCTTTTCTCCCCGTCTTTTTTTTTTTTTTTTTTGGTTTATGAATAGAAGCAGGATACTTGGTTCTGGCGGCATCAGTGATGGGTAATGTGAAAGTCTGTGACGGTCTAATGTTAATGCCCTCAAGCTTCTAGTTTTATTAGTCGAGGAGTAATATGTAGGTTAACAACGTGGACTAGTAGAAATCTGCTCTGTCAGCATGAAATTCCATCATTATTGTTAGCTTTTAAAAAAAACAGGAAGTACATCCGCCACTGTGAATAGCCAGAAATGCTGCCCCCTCCCAGTCATCCATCTCTCTTACAATAGCGTGTGTGTGTGTGTGTGTGTGTGTGTGTGTGACACATCGTTCCCCCGAGAGAGGTTTACAAAGGTCACGATATACAAACATTGGCCCCCGGGAGTTGGAAAATTGCGATATGGCGCATTCGCTCATTACTGTTGCCAGCCATAAATCTCTTTTTCTCTTTTCATCTTACAGCAAAGTTGGCATCTCTATTTTTTTTTAGTTGTAAGTAAATTGCCAACACACTCTAGTTAATAATGCTACATATTATACGCACACACGCACGCACATACTATATTGCCATCCACCCATCTTTCTCTCTTTTACGGCAGTGCATGTTTGTTGCCGGCTCTCCTTGTTTAGTATATGTAGGTTGGCAAAAATTGCTTTATGCACTGTAAGGCAAGCCTCAAGCAAAGTTGCCAGCTCCTTGCTTTAGGCTAGGTTAGACCAAAAAAAAAAAAGCTGTAGGTAGGCTGTCGGTTGTTTAACTCTTCCCTCTCTTTCTTTTCTCTCTTTTTTGTAAAAGATTATGGCAAAAATACCAGTAGGTTGGCAACCTTGCTTTATGCACTGTAAGGCAAGTCTTAAGTAAGGTTGCCAGCTCCTTGCTTTAGGTTAGGTTAGGTTAGACCTGGTTAGGTTAGGTTAGGTTAGGTTAGGTTAGGTTAGGTTAGGTTAGGTTAGGGTAGGTTAGGTTAGGTTAGGTTAGGTTAGGTTAGGGTGGGTGTTGGCAGCTGTCGGTTGTTTAACTCTTCCCTCTCTCTCTCTCTCCTCTCTCTCTCTCTCTCTCTCTCTCCTCTCTCTCTCTCCTCTCTCTTTTTTTGTAAAAGGCTATGGCAAAAGTACCAGTAGGTTGGCAACTTTGCTTTATGCACTGTAAGGCAAGCCTCAAGCAAGGTTGCCAGCTTCTTGCTTTATGCACAGTAACGCAAGTCTCAAGCAAGGTTGCCAGCTTCTTGCTTTAGGCTAGGTTAGACCCAAAAAAAAAACCTTGGTGATTTTTTCGAGTAAAATATTGGCAACACTGCAAGAAAATAGGACTTGTGCCTTACAAGAGCAATCCATTAAGGCGAGCCTCAAGCAAGATTGCCAGCTCCTTGCTTTAGGCTAGGTTAGACCCAAAAAAAACCTTGGTGATTTTTTCGAGTAAGGAGCTGGCAACACTGCCAGAAAATGGAGCTCATGCCTTACGAGAGAAATCCATTAAGGCGAGCTCCACCGAGCTCCACTTTCGGTTGCAGAAACCGCCCACTACCACTACTAACACATTGTTTTAAACGTTTAAAACATTTGTAAAAAAACAAAGCCGTGTGTTTTAAACGTTTAAAACAAAGTGTTTTAAACACTTTTGTTTTAAACATGCCAACCCTGCTGGATACCTTAGCTCGCTCTTCTTCCGCCAGACCAGTTACGGCCGGCCCAAGGAAAAGGAAGATTTCTACCTCTAACTCCCTTGCCCCCCCCCCCCCCCCGGCCCCGCTGGAATGGTTGAAAGCCCAGGGTTTCAGGTCCCCCAGTCTATCTCCTATAGGACAGATAGGGGATTGGTTTCTCAGATTTTTTTTTGTAAATCCTCTAAAGAACTCAGGGTAAAATTTTCTGCAGTACTTATGTCCTCTGTATTTACACAACCTTTTACACGTTGTATAATATGTGCGTATGTATAATATGGGATGTAGTTTTATTATTTATGAAATGGGAACGTGTTATGTGCAGACAATAATGTTATGCTTTCTTTTTTTTCTTTTTCAAATATGGAATATATAATTATTAAATTACAAGGTCAGGCTCTCTCTGACTCTCGTTTTAGTAGTGTTTTATTTAAATATACTACTCTTGGTCTCTAACAGTCATAAATACGGACGTATTTATTTGTGCAAGAGAACGCGTGTTCATATTGTTGTTGGTTTGGTTTATTTTACTGCGCTTTTCTGCCACATTTGGTTATCGCGAAAATGAGGATGAGTGATGATATGATGAAATTGATGAAGGGACCTGATATGAACAATCTAGACCAGGATTCGAACCTGTGATGAGTGTGCATTCTTGTCCTATGTGTGTGTTGCAGTGAATAATGAAATAATTTGGAATGAAAATGTATCTCAGAACTCAAAAAATCAAATGAATATCATTGAAGAAACTACAAAGAAGTGTGTTGTGTTTTGTTACCTGTCACCAAATCAACCAATCGTGGGGGAGTGGTTATCACAGCGCGCTACGACACCAGGAGTTCCGGGTTCGAACCCCGACTCGGGCATGGGCGTTCCCTGTGCTCGTCCCTTCATCAATTTCATCGTATCATCTTCGCAATTAACCAAATGTGACAAAAAAAGCGACGCTAACTAACAAAAATGAAATCAAATCATTGATTGATTGCTCAATTTGGTTTATTTTAGTTCGCTTTACCGCCACCTTTCGTACAACAAAATTGATGAAGGGACACACACAAAGAACACAAATGGCCAATCCGAGATTCGAACCCAGGATCTCTGGCTTAGAGTCAAATCAAATAGTTTCTTATTTTCGAATGTGGGTGGGGTTACGTGTACTTTTTCTAGTACTCATTCATAATTTTGCAATCTTTTCCTGTTATTGGCATTCTTCTTTTTTGTATGAATACTGGCCCTAAAGGGGGGAGGGGTGTGACACACACCAAACCCCCCTTGAGCACGCCACTGACTGCTACCCCAAGTGTCGACGTCACCGCACGTCACTGAGTGTTTTATTAATATACTTATATGTTTCGTGGTTGCTAACGAAAGGCGATGAGAAATGGAGAAGAAATAACTAGTCGTCTAATTTCTGTGTTCTGGGGATTGCTGGATTCAGTGTTCTAAGAGATGAGGTTCTTTCTTGTCCGTTCTTTTTGTATATTTTCGATATTATTCCAGTCAAGTATATTCGAATCCCAAGCTAAATGCTTATGCTTATTGTTAAAACAAAAACTCTACCCCCCGGAAGAAATTGGTGGGGGGAAATTTCAGGACAAGATTGTTGGTGGGGGTACTCCCCTGAGATTTCGCACCCTGTATATTTGGACATTCTATCGATAATACCATGATAATACTGAATGTAGATAATTGTAAATGAAGAAATGCCATGTTCCATTTTTAATATGAGTAGTAAATAGGTGGATGTAGATTCGGACGACTTGGACGTCACTGCGACGGCACGCGTGATACGCCTTGTCTATTTTGGCGATATGTAATATGTTATTTGTTTTCGGTTAATTTGACAGAAATCTGTTTGATTTATTTGTTAGTTTCAATGCTGTTGTTTGTGTTGATTTAAATTTGTAATTTTTGCTGTGTATTTGTTACACACAATATCGGAAGCGGAAGTCATTTCCGGTTTATAAACATTTGTAGAACTGTCCAATCTTTTATTGATTCCGTTGCCGGGACAAGAGTGCGTGAAAAGGAAAAAGTAAGTTGAGTTGCGTGAGATGATGTTTATTTTGTGAAAAACACTGTTTTAAAGGAAAAGCTGCAACTTAATTCAAATGTGATTGCGTTTGTGAATATTGTTGTTATTTTGCAGTGATTGTTTAAAGGTAAAATGGGTTATTAAATTTGTAAAATAGCAAGAAGCTATTTTTTTGTTCAAATTGTTTCGTCCTGAGAATGCTGTGTAGCATAATATTAAGGAGAGTCTCATAACTCCGCCGCACAAGGAGATTGGGTAGTTACCGAGACGTAGTGATCCGTGATCCATCGGCGAACACCAGAAAGGAACGTCACACGCGAGAGCAACGGGACGGAGCGCTTGCCAATCTGGACACGACCAAGATATAGTACTGTAAACAGGAACCAAGCTGACTTCCATCTTCTAGACATCAGCGGGTAAGAATTTACAATATAGAGAAAGTCTCCAATTTCGTTTATTTTCGGTATACTAACTAATTTTGGCCTCCTAATCACGAATCTGTTCTAAAAAACCGGCTGTCACGTCTGGAAATTGTACATTTTGATGAAAAATTGTTTGTTAGCGCAAAAAACCATCCACGGGTAGCCCCACAAACCATTGACGTTAGCCCCACAAACCATCTTCGGGTAGCCCCACAAACCATTGACGTTAGCCCCAAAAACCATCCACGGGTAGCCCCACGAACCATTCACACAAGGTCAGGTTAGGCCTGTTAGGTTAGGTTCCATTAGCACTCATTTCACCCCTAAATTCATCGAAGAAATAGGGATCGTACTAGAATTGAACATCATAAATCATTTTCTTGTAAAACAACGGCGTGGTTGGACACAATGACAGGAGATTACATTTTTGTTCGTAAAACTACGCATATACACCTATATATATTAAAAAAATCAATCGGCTTTTATTCAAATTTTCAGATGTGACCCCCAGTTTTTTTCAACAGATTCGTGATTAGGAGGTCAAAATTAGTTAGTATACCGAAAATTAACAAAATTGGAGACTTTCTCTATATTGTAAATTCGCTCCCATTAGCGTATTGTTTTGCAAAGATAGGGGACCAGGGCTGAAATAGATTATTATTGTATGCCGTTGTCATAATATCTCTCATTGTCATTGCCACGGTAAACTGAACGATAAGACGACTAGCAAAGTGCATAAACAGAGTCAAAAACGTATTCTCTTAAGGGGTCTCGGGTTCGATCCCTTTTCAGGTAGGGTTACCAGACGTCCGGTTTTCCCCGGACATGTCCTACATTTTAGCCTTATGTCCGGCGTCCGGGAGGAATTTTAAAAATATCATAAATGTCCTACATTTTCAGCGTCACATAAAATTAATTAGGAAAATACGTAACAGAAAAGAATCATGCAAGTTACAAGTCTATGGATTGCGCTTTCAAACTCAATAGTGAAATTTATTTTGATTCAGTCATTGCACAAAAAGATAAAAGTTTGTCCTGCTATTAAACAAACGGGAAAACGGAAGCAATTACCACTTTCTGATAATTTTACTGTTCAATGCCTGAGCAGAATTTCTTGCCTTAGGGTTTATACTGATGGATCAAGGTGTTGCCCATTCTTATTCAATATTCAACATAATTTGATTGTAAATCAGGGGCATAGAGAACAAAGTGTGTGTCTGCCAGTCTAGAAAGTCATGGAAGTCAAGAAAAAGTAAAAAATCAACAAGTAGGTCAAGAAGTCAATAAAAAGGCAATAAATTATTCTTGTGGTCAAGAATTTTTGCTATTGATTGGTTGATTTAGTTTATTTTACTTCACTTTCTTCTGTCCCTTTGGCTAATCGCGAAGATAAGGATGAATGGTGGTAAGATAAGATGGTTGTATGGATAGTTTGGTTTGATTTTGATTTGGTGTTTTAAGTCCACTTTATGCACAGGAAGGCTAATCGGGACTGGACCTACAGTTTAAAGTGGGATCCGAACCACTATGTGCCTCAACCGGGTATCGAACCCGGGACCCCCACACCCCCTATACGCCTTCATGGCGTGGTGCTATGCACAGGGGAACACTTTACCTTTTTTACAACAATAATATAATAATTAAATTCTAATAAAATGTATTTAATTAGGTATTAGTGTATAACAATAATTTTAACCTTAGTAATTACTACTATTTCTTTTACTGTTGTGTTCGAAGTATTTCAATGTTTATAATTAATGTAAGCTTCATTTCAACCTGGAGAAGTGTTTTCAATAACGAAACTGATGGTAGAAGATCAACATTGCCTTGGAAAATATTAGTATTGTCCCTTATATCTGCATCTAAACGATCCGGGAAATTGCCAATCATTTCTAGGTACCTTTGTTTCTCTACATCACTCAAAAATTTCAAGTGATCCATTTTGTTTCCGATCTTTTATAAGAAAATAAGCTCGGTGTATTCCTCTTGTTTACATTGGAAAATTCGCCAAACCGGAAGTTCTTTCCCTGCCATCAATAATCGTGTTGTCTGTTCGATCATTTTTTGTTTACTCAGGAATAACCCCCGTACAACACAAAATCAGAGTTCAGCGTGACTGCAGATCAATTTTACTGGCTAATCGAGGATCAACTGTTTTATACAATCGGACTCTAGGAAAATTACTGGCCAGTTTTTCAATGTTCAGTTAAGGTTCATGTTAGCACGTAACTGGAAGTTAGTGAAAATTTCGGTTTTTCAATGTACAGTTAGCTCGTAACTGGAA
Organism: Lepisma saccharinum; assembly: GCF_977018435.1. NCBI lineage: Eukaryota > Metazoa > Arthropoda > Insecta > Zygentoma > Lepismatidae > Lepisma > Lepisma saccharinum. The sequence continues at coordinate 106,802,236 of NC_139232.1, forward strand.
CTCTGGTGGCGATTATCTCTGGTACAGTGTCCCTCAAAAGTTTTAGGACAACGACATTTTAAACTAGGCAACCCAAATTACACAAGGCGTTGGTGGGTTGCATGTAGAGTTAGGCTCAATTTCAGGGTTGCCACATGCACATTAGATACTTATAAAATACGGCAAAGAAAGATATCCAAATATTATTGCATAAAACTAGAAAAAAAATTAGTATTACATTTGTTGCAATACTCTCAGAAAGAAACAACGTCGATTTTCTAGTATTTCATTGTTCATGAGTCTAAACAAAGGAAAAGTGGAGAGAGGAAACGAAAGGGAACAAAGGAGCGAGAAAAGAGAAAGCAAAAGGGGAAGAGGAAGAGTAAAGAAGGGAAGAAAATAGAGGACAGAGGAAGTGGATAGGAGAAGTAATAAGGAGAAAGGAAAAAGATGCGAGGAGAGATGAGGAAAATGGAGCAAAGAGGAGAGAAGAGAGGAAGGAAAGCGTGGTGATAGAAGAGGAGGAAAGGAGTTTGGAGATGAGAGGAGGAGACGAGAAGAGGGGAGTGGAGAGTAGAGTAAAATAGAGAAAGAGAGAAGAACGAAAAGATTAGGAGAAGAGTTCCGTGGAGTCGGAAAAATAAGACAGGAGAGGAGATAAGAGGAGTGGAGAAGAGTGGGATGGAGACAAGAGGTGAGAAAAGTAGGGAAGGCGGTATGAGATAAAAAAAGAGAGGAGAAAGACGGGAGAGAAGAAGGAGAAGGAGAAGTTAAGGACAGAAGGCACTGGAGACGAGAGGAAAGAAGGGGTAGTTGCAGAAAATACGTCTCGGCGTCAAGAACTGATGCATTGATAAAATTATCGACATGAAACATTCATTAACATTTTATAATGTATTAGAGAATGCATTAGATCGGTGCGAAATTCCTTTTGGCCGAGTTCAGAGCAAGATAAAATCTTCCACGTAAGATCTTTGATTTTACCACTAAAAACATGAATGTAATTTTCATATTTATAAGAATTATCCAATTTTTCTCGTCTTCTCGGTTCGTTGAAATTGAGATTTTGTTATTTAACATTTCCCCTCCCCCCATCGTTAATTCCAAACTGAATCATTCCGTTTCACACAGCATGGACAATGAACAAAATGGGATATGTCTAAAACGTACGAAAAGTTTCTGCCACCGGAGGGGTTTGAACCTACGACCATCTAATTTTCAATCCTTAACGGTAACCACTACCCCACAAGCTTTCGCTCCTAAACACACGTAGAAGGAGCTGACCAATGTAAAATGCAGATCCAACCCCCCCCCCACCCTCCTACATGTCATGTGGAAAGAATATTTGTTTGTAACAAAGAAAAGAAGGCAATACGACTGGGCGAAAACATTTAATGGAGAATTGCACATGATGGAAACTTTTCAGTCGATATTTGTGGAGGTATCTTTGCATTGAACTCGAGTGGACACAGGGGTAATATTAATGTGTCCTGAATTGCCACAAATATCAATGGTTATTTCATTAAGATATTTCAATGTCTTTGAAGCAGAACACAATTATCGTTAGAGTATCATAATTCAAGATCTGATACGTGAAAATATCCCTTTGAACGTGTGTCAATTCATTTATTTGTTTATTTTTTTTTTAGTAAATTCCAGTTTTTGGACAATCTAGCCACTATACACTATTATTACAGATGATGTTGCCATGCTCTTGTTTAATAGAAGGAGAATTAAATAAAAGAGAGCACCTCGTAAGGAGGATCGAACCTGGGACCGCTAGCAGCCCATATCATTTTATTTAATTCTCAATTTCAGGACTTTTCAGGACAGACAATCACAAACATCCATGCCCGACCCGGGATTCGTATCCGGGACCCGCGGCGTCGAAGCGCGATGTGCTAACCACTCACCACGGGGGCCGACACCACTACACCACGCCCTTACCTTCCGTTGAATCAACAATGTTTAAGTATTCTGTTCCTCCAATATTGTAAATATCCTTGGATATACATATAGTTGAATTTTACTTTAATTTTGAATTGTTTCTTGTAAGGACACAAGTACGCGACCGCCGTGAACCGGAAGTTGTTTTGCTACAGTTCGACAATCGATTGTGCCGTTCGATATGTTTTTGTTTACTCGTGGTAAACACGAGTTTTCCGGCATTGCGAAGGTTGCGGAGGGGGCCGCTACGCCACTGCCTCGCACCCACACACATCCAGAGGTATTCATTGTGAAAATGAAAACCTGAAGAAAATATTTTTCATGTTGAAGTACCCTTCATTGAAACTAAAAATTATAATAAAATCGTCTTTATTAGAGCGGGCGTTTTCGGCCTCTAGGCTCTAGGACCGTTCTTACAACAGACAAATAACTGCAGTGAATTTTAAACAACCGTCATGTGTTTTGTTGCTTTTTGTACTTTGCACTTGTAGTACTTGCCCTTTCCCCCAACGAGTGTTTCACTGTTGTCTTTTTGGAATGGCTGGGTGATGAGTTATTACACGACACGTGGGTGCATCAGTTGTTGAGTGAAAGTCACATGATCTATTCATTGAATATCAAATAAAACATAGCATGCCAGTCAGCCTGTTATTTAACTATGCTTGCAATCATGTTATCACGAACTCGTCATTTGTTCAGTCTTTCGTTTACCATGCTGCGAAAAGAACCATGAATGAATGATTGTCAACAACGTTTGCGATCAAATAGATGAACTCACGTGGATGCAACCTGCCATCACAGACTGCCATCTTGGCAACATGTGAAAAGGTTATCTCATGGGGTTATCTTCTTTCTCCCTTCTCTCTTCATCATGTCTACGTGCTTGTTAAATACTGAAGCTAAAAATAATACTATGAACAAGCATACAATAAAGACTTGGAGCTACATTGTAATTTTGAATCTCCTCAGTCCTCATACAGTTATTTGAATTCGATGGTTTTTACGATTTCGATAAGATCGATACTGAGGTGTATCGATAAGTGTGGCAAAATTGTAGTTGCACAGACGAATTTGAAGGTGACCTCAGGAAACTTTCGGCAAAATTATTCTGTATTTCAATCGAAAGAAGGTAGTGTGCTGAATATGGCATTAAACAAACTTAGCATAGATGCAGTGGACGTGACAAATAAGCGCGTGTTAATGAGGTAAGTACTTGCCGGGTAACATATTAATATTTATGCCGACTGAACGATAAAGTTTCACGCATGTGTACAGATATTAATCTTTGGGACGATTTCTATAGATTTACTAACATATAAAGGCTAATATAATGTGATTTTTTCATATTTCCATGTTTTTTCCCGGAATAATTTATTTAATTTGATTTAGAATATGCTACTCTGGTGCAGTGGATGTGCCTAGGATTTTCAAAAGGGGTGTTACATATACTTTTTTTGGTAACACTTTACTATAAGGGTGACGGATTTCTGACTTTTTACAGGAGAAAGTACTTACGCAGATCATGTTCTGCAGCGTTGTGGAAGTTTATGAATGTAGTTTTGATCCATTTTAATGCGAATGCAGGTTTTTTCCTGCCTTTGACGTTCTTTGGGCACTAATCTGATATTCCCCGGACAGATTTCTTCATTTTTACAGAAGGAACTACTTACGGTAATAAGTTCCTGTAGCATTGTCTAACATCTATAAGGTGTTTTGTGTGATGTAACGGATTTCTTCAAATTTAAAAGTTTGGGGCTCATTTGGGGGCAGTGACTCCGGCCAATTTCTAACATGCCTTTTACAGGGACACTATAGATAGAGCCGGAGCGGAGGCGGGGCCGTGTTAGCGGTTGGGCCAGTAGGTCAATTACCCCAGGGGCAGAGCCCGGAATCGGTGGGAAATTTGGACTCAACAATTTCAAACAACAATAGGAGCGATTTTACAATACCGGGAATTTCTCCATTTTGTTTGAAATTCGGCATACTCACTAAATTAGGGCTCCTAATCACGAATCTGAAGTTAAAATTTGGTGCTCACGTGTCAAACTTGCAAAATAAGAGGGTCAGTCATCACAACCGACAATGCACAATTGCTCATTATTTATCGCAAGATTTTCCGTTTTGATTACTTAAAGAACGAAATATATATATTCCTGATATTACTACGACCCTAAAATTTAACTATGTTTCCTAACCTAACCTAGCCTAATCTAACCCCGTGCCAATGGTTCGTGGGGCTAGCGCCAATGGTCCGTGGGGCTAGCCATAATTCAGGAATTTCTATACGTGAGTGCCAAATTGTAAGTGCAGATTCGTGATTAGGAGACCCAAATTAGTAAGTATCCGAAATTTCAAACAAACTGGAGAAATTCCCTGTATTGTTAAATTATACCCAAAAATATTTTTTTAGTTTAAATTTCCCACCGATTCCAGGACGAAAAACGTGAATACACCTTAAAGAATGTTCTGCAAAGCAGATAGGGAAGTACAAATGTCAAAAATTGACAAAACAAAGAAGTTATAGGTGTCCAGGAATATCAGATTTTTACCGTTCTTTGTAAAGGAATAATTGGCCAATAAAAAATTGCTTTTTTTTCAAGGATTTTTTTAACCCCCCTCAACCCCCGCCACTGCTCTGATGGTGTTAAATATATATTCGATCTTAACATGCTCATTATTGCTTATAGTGGAGGTAATTTTTAAATCTGATTGTGAACATTAGTTAGATCAAGGACATTAGTTATAGCTAGTAAGCTACACAACTAAAAGCTAGCTACCCACCAAACATTGAACCTTAAAAGAAATTAGTCACATCAGGGGTGGCATTGTTTGTGTGTTTTAAAGGGATACTCAAACACCTTGTGCCATCGACTATTATAAAATATATTTTGGGTACTTGTTTTTTTTAATTTAGTGCATATTTTAGCTGTTGTGATGAATAGTTTGCCCCTTTTCTGAAGAAAACCTTATCCAACCCCTTGTTATCAAACCTTTGAAACAATTGACAAGACTTGTTAAAATGATTGTATAAATATATTGCTGTTGTATTGTTTCCTTTTGTAACAATCAATCTGACCTCCAACTCAAACATTTGTCAAAAATCAAAGTTTTATATATTTTTTCCACCATGCTCTCTATTAGAGCCTATTAATATTTCAAATCCCTGACTACTGTCATGAATATGTGATTGTGTGTGTGTGTGTGTGTGTGTGTGTGTGTTGTTTTATGCTCGTGAGTATAGGTTAGGTTTTTATTCCCGTATGTATTTTTTTTCTTATCATTTTATTATGTAATTTTTTTCTTTGTAATTTTATATGTCTCTTTTTATATTTTAATATTTACCTTTCTATGTAATGGTTTAAATGTTGTTGTAAACATGGTTAAGTGGTAGAAAAGACTACAAAGCCTTAACTTCGCCATGATAAACAAGACGCAATAAATAAATAAATGTATGAATCTAATTTGACTAAAATGTATGTATTTTATGTTGTTTTTTTCAGAGTTGATTTCAATGTTCCTCTTAAAGATGGAGTTATTACAAACAATCAGCGCATTGTTGCGGCTTTGGATACCATAAAATATGCTTTAGAGAAGCAAGCTAAGTCAGTCGTATTGATGTCTCATCTTGGACGACCTGATGGAAGAAGGAATGAAAAATATACCCTCAAACCAGTAGCAGAGGAATTGAAAAAGTTGCTCAGTAGGTAAGAAATTATTTTTACTTGTAAGGATCCATTCGTTGTTCAAAAATGCAATTGCGTTTACAGAATTTGCTACATAATATCTTATGAAGATAATATTTATTTTCAGTTCATAAGATCATATGCATACCTTATGTTGAACAGGTCCATGGAAGTCGGGAGGGGCACCCCATGCCCCCGGATAATGAAAGTATACTAAAAGTTATATATTTCACACATATAATTTAATTTCAGCCACAATTATATATGTTAATTATTGCATGAACATGATTCAAACAATGTTTTTTGAGGGAGTAACAATATTACAGGGGAAGTTTGCCTTGTTTGCCCCCCTGGAAAAAAATACCTTGCTTGCCCCTACCTGGAAATAATCCTGCAAACATCCACGAACGGGTCCAACTATTTACAAGTACGATATTGTGGGTAATGAAGCAGATTAAGTCCTTCTTAATACTGGGTGTGGTTTACTTTGTTGGAAAACTTGTCAGCTGCCTTTGTTGTGAAGATATCAGGGTGAAGAAATGTGTTTATGCAGACCTATGGGCAGTACTGAATGCAGTCCAAATCAATGTGCTTTCGCACTGCAGGATGTTGAATTTTGATTTTTGTAAGTAATTTTCAAGCATGTTTTTGATTATTCTTGGCAACCTATAGATCAATATTTTTCTTCCTTTTTTTAGGGATGTAAGTTTCCTAAATGATTGTGTTGGGACAGAAGTGGAGAAAGTGTGTGCTGACCCAGCTCCTGGGTCTATTATTTTATTGGAGAATTTAAGGTTTCATGTAGAAGAAGAAGGAAAAGGTGTTGATGAATCAGGAAATAAGGTAATGAAGAAATATCACTATCATGTTAACACAAATATAATCTTTAAAGGAGATAGAATATATGCTGTAATTGCTCATCCATTACATAATTTCTATACACATGTTTCATAAATTCTTTCTACTAAGTTGGTGTACCATAGGTAAAGGGTTAGCAGATGTCTGGTTTTTCCTGAACATTTCCTACATTTTTGAGCGTCTCATAATATTAATTAGGAAAATACGTAACAGAAAAAAAATCATGGAAGTTACAAGTCTATGGACTGCGCTTCCAAACACAATAGTGAAATTTATTTTGGTTCAGTCATTACCCAGAAAGAAAATAGTTTGTCCTGCTATTAAACAAATGAGAAAAAGGAAGCAATTAATGAACAAAGTGTTGGGACCACTTTCTGATAACGTCACTGTTCATTGCTTGAGCAGAATTTCTTGCCTTAGGGATTATACTGATGGAACAAGGTGTTGCCCAATCTTATTCAATATAATTTGATTGTAAAGCAGAGGTATAGAGAAAAGAGTTATTCAGGGTATCTGCCAGTCAAGAAAGTCATGGAAGTCAAGAAAAAGTAAAGAAATCAAGAAGTCAATATAAAGGCAATAAATTATTCTTGTGGTCAAAAATTTTGCTTCCTTATGACTGATTGGTTGGTTTTGTATATTTTATTTAACTTTTTTCTGTCCCTTTGGCTAATCGCAAAGATGATGATGAATGGTGGTAAGATAAGATGGATGAATGGACAGTCACAAACATATAGGGACAACCGACACAAGCCCCACATAAGATTATACTGGCTGCGAGTCCAGATGCCAAACAGTTCAGGATGCATTAATACGAGAAAGCAGATCTAGTTCTCTTCTTAAATTCAGCTTCAGTTATTATCTTAACTGGCCCTTTGGTAGGAGTTTTCATTAAATAAATATTTATCTGTCTTAATTACTAATTTCCAACTTTACCTAAGTAGGGGTCAAATAAATAAACGTTGAGAAAAACTGAAAAAAGGTCTCAAAGTCCAGAAAAAGTCAAGAATTCTGGATGTGTTATTTTGGTAGACATCCTGTTATTGAACTAAAAACTACCCAAGATGAAACTTCTGGAACAATTTTAAATTACGGTAATTGCTTAATATTTGTTTGCCATTACAGGTCATAATTCAAATGTTGAGAGAGTACTTTCATTACCATCAGCACAACAGACTCACGAGATAAATTATTTTTTTATAAAGTCTGTAAAATGTTTGGTACTGGTCCCTATAATTTCAGAGTTTGACTGTCCATTCTAACATAAATACTCTAGCTTGACTTAAACGTGAAATTTTAATAAAAATTGCCTTCTCTGAGAAGTACCACTTAAATCATGTAGTAAGAGGTGCATTGATTAGTATAATTGAAAGTTTTAAAATTTTACATTTAAAAATTCATTAGGAATTAATTTTTTTTAAACTGAAAAGTGTCATTTTTTAACTACATTCTAACGTGTTCTATAGAAATATGTATTATTTATTGAGAATGTTTTGTGTCCTACATTTTGGGACAGCATGTCCTACATTTCCCTTACAGCGATCTGGTAACTCTAAATGCAGTGGAACCCAGATTTTACATTTTCCCCTGTTCTATTGTATTTTGTTTGTCAGCTTGGTGGCTGAGTGCATCAAGTGGTTGACCTTCAATCTCACCACAAAAGGGCCTGTGTTCAAATCCCAGCATGGGTGTTCTTTGGGAGGAATGTCCCTTCATCATATCATCACTTATCTTCATTGTTGCAATTAGCTAAAAGTGACAGGAGAAAGACACTATGTATGTATAATGTAATATTTTGTTTGTCCTTTCTTTATGATGGGTGCATATAGCTAGATGTGCAATCCCTTTACATTGAAGGATAAACCATGAACATAGCTAACACCACCACATAGAGTAATTTAGCAAGATTACAGCATCATGACATAAAGCAAAAATCATTTAAACATGCAAAATGACTTTTTTTTTTTAACATAAACCTAACATTGATAGTTTTGAATAGTATAAGAAATTGTTTTGATTATTCTTCAGTTTTGTTCAGAGCGAAAATGTTTTTTCCTTGTAATGACAGTGTAAATGTGTGAATTTTATTATTTAAGATGCTACAGCAAATGCAGTATAATATTGAGGAAGTATAATTATAAAAACCTTGGCAAGAAATTACCAAATATTTGTAACATTCCATCATACATCTCAGTAGAGCTACTAAAGGACACAGCTGAAATGGAAACTTTTTTTTATTTACGTACAAAAATATAATACTGAAAATAAAATATTTCTTGTTTCAGGTTAAAGCACCAGCTGATTCTGTGAAGTCATTCCGTGAATCTTTGAGGAAATTAGGAGACATTTACGTAAACGATGCATTTGGAACTGCCCACAGGGCTCACAGCTCCATGATGGGAGATGGCTTTGACAAACGTGCATCAGGTTTTCTTTTGAAAAAAGAACTGCAATATTTCGCCAAAGCATTGGACAATCCAGAAAGGTAATTTTTTGACTCCTTTAAAATTGCATACTAAAACTACAAGCATATTTTAGGTACACTAAGACATCACCGTTAATACTATGTGATAACAAGGTTAGTTGTACAATTAAAACGTTCTTGTGACCAGTTCATTCTGCTAATCTATGGTATGACAATTCTTTTGAACATTAATTTGGACGTCATGTGGCCATACACCGGTACCAGTGGCCATGCCAGTTGAAACAACCCCAGAACATGATGCTGCCACCATCACACACACTACACACTTGGGTAACAGACGTTCTCTGGGTAGTCGCCATACCCACTTTCTCTCATCTGATCGAAACAGTGTGAAGCGTGATTCATCGCTCCATAGGACCTTATTATAGTGTGTGTGGGAAATTTTGTAAAAGCAGCTGTATTTTTTTTTTTCAGCATTAGTGGAAACTCTGATATGGGTCAACCCTTAGCATTTTTAATTCTAAAACAAATGTGCACCTAGCATTTTTTGTTGCTCTACATAATATTTGTGTATTTATTTTTCAGGCCATTCCTAGCTATCCTTGGAGGTGCAAAGGTTGCTGATAAAATTCAGCTGATTGAAAACCTGTTGGATAAAGTGAATGAGATGATCATTGGTGGTGGTATGGCATACACATTCTTGAAACAACTTAAAGGAATGTCTGTAAGTGATTCAAACCTTTAACCATTAAATTTAAAACCAATTAACCATTATTTGTAAACAGTCATTTGTAAGATAATTTTGGTGTTTCCAAAGAACTAAAAATCATTCTGCAATGTTAAAGCAATATTGTATTTTTATTTCAGATTGGCAATTCACTGTATGATGAAGAAGGAGCAAAAATTGTTGCCAAATTGGTGGAAAAAGCTAAGAAAAATAATGTCAAACTTCATTTACCTGTTGATTTTGTAACAGCAGATAAATTTGCAGAAGATGCTCAGGTATGATTGATTGTGACTTATATTTATTATTAAAAGTACATTACTGTTACCTTTACTTTCCCTTCTTTTCTTAGTGTAACAATTAATGTTTATTGCACCTTTTTGTGTTTTGCTATTGGTTTAGTGTAGTAGTTAATAATTGTCTTAATGCTTCCATATTATTATAAAATCTGTTTGAGGCTATTTACCAAATCAACTTGACAATCAATTTATGAATACACAAAACCTGCTTCCATCACAGTAATCAATATTTTATTGCATATGCAAGTGATTCCACATGATATTGCCTAAATCTCCTTTGTTTTATCTATAGATTTACTGAAATCATACGCAATCATTGATTAGCATATTTTCAGATGTTTTATCTCACTGTCATATGCACTGAAATCTTTTAATGTGCAGTACATGTTTGATACTATATATTCCAGATTATACAAAATGGGTGTGCTCCCATGAAATTTTCAGTGGGCTTGGAATTTTACCATTCATTTGTTTTTTCATCAGCAGTGAAATATTTTGGATTTAAGTTTGAAGTTTTGTGGAAAAAAATTGCACTTGTTCAAGTTGCAGAACACATTAATTTTTAAGATGGTGTGAAAGGTAGGCTGTACAAGTGACCATGCTGGTACACTCCTGACTAAATAATTTTTTCGAATGGAAAATGGATAGGAAGAAAATTGCACCAAATCTTACCTTCCTAAGCTGCTCATATAAGCATCTAGGAGAATGACACAATCAGAACTACTTCAGTTTTCATTTCCTTGACTTGTAACACTGAAATGAAGAAAATACATATTCATGTTTGTTTGTAGGTTGGATCTGCTACGCAGGAATCTGGTATCCCTGATGGATGGATGGGATTGGATGTTGGACCAAAGACAATTGAGCTTTTCAAGGAACCAATCACTCGAGCGAAGGTTATAGTTTGGAATGGGTAGGTGGAACTAAACTTTAGATCAGATCTTGTGATGCTTGGCAAATGTGATAGTAGCGTGCCACATTAATTTGACATTAACCAACGTCTAGTTTATAATGTACCTATTCTAACATTGTTTAAAGTGTGCCTCTTGTCTCATTTTCAGGAGACTATTTTTTTTCCTCATCTTTGCGGGTGGTGGCAGACTGAACTACAACAGACCTTTTCTCAAGAAATAAAAATGAGAACTGGCTGCTTAAAGGGATCAAAAAATAGCACAGAGAACCATTTTGTAATGTTTTATTTATTTATTTTGCAAGTCACTAAGAGTTCCATGCGTATGTGAGGACTCCTCTATCGTTTTATAGAAATACACAACCTGTCTGCTCTCAGCACTTTTTAAAAGTATTTTGTTTCACCAAAAATTGAATGCTGCTCTCCGATATGGTTTATGGCATGCCTCTCAAATTTAGATAAGACTAAATTTCTTCCTGGCCATTGTTCATCACCAAATTCCATCCACAAAACACTTGCAAAAGCCCATTCTTCTGAAGATGTTAAATATTCAAACTTCTCACTAAAGACATAGACTGGCAGACCACATATTCCTGCATAAAATAATGAATGGCAGGCAACATCAGAAGTGACCACCTTCTTCAGGAAATTCCCTTTTGAGTGCCATTCAAGAAGCACTCAACTTTTTGCTTCTCAGAAGCCAAGATTGTGCCTCATCCAGCGCACTGTTCCATAGACTGCACAGAAAATATAATAATCCGACAAGCCAAATATATATTTTTGATAATCAGACACGTTTTAGAAGACTGTAAGTCTCTTAACCACATGTAAGTTTAGTTCATGTTATTATTTTTGTTGTAATTTTTTGTTAATACGTTCCAATGTAAAATGGCTAATGCTGTATTTGGAATAAGTTAAAGGGTGACCTTTTCTGAAGATAAGCAAATATAATCCTCTGTGGAGCTTGTGTTGTGTCCTGTCCATGTGTGTTTGTGATTATCCCTTCATCCATCTAATCTTATCACCATTCATCCTCACCTTCCTGATTAGCCAAAAGTCCATTCATCCTCACCTTCCTGATTAGCCAAAAGTCATCCTCACCTTCCTGATTAGCCAAAAGTGGCAGAAATGCAAAGTAAAATAAACTTAAATCAGTGAATCCATCCCAACCTACAAGGAAAAGGGGTGTAAGGGGTAACTTTTCCATAAGCAACCAAAGGTGAACTCCACTTCCATGTAGTACACCCTGGACTTTATTCTTGTAAACTACACAGGCTCTGGTTATTTACCAACATGACACTTTCTGAAGTCTGAATCAGATAACTGCATAAAATGTTATTTGAAGGGAAAAATTGTGTAATACGTGTAATTTCTAAATCAAATTTAGTGCTACATTCACCATTTTAATACTGAAATGCCATTTTATGTACCGCTTTTGATCCTGAAATTTGTCAAATTTTTATACCGAAATCTTTATCTTTTATTTACCATAAATATGTCGCTCTAGTTATAATTTTACACCGAACGTTTTTATGACAAAAAGTCACAACATGTTTTCTGCATGCATCACCATGAACTTGATGCATAGAACATGCACTTTTGACACGTGTAATAAGGATAAACTCTCCTCTCTGATTGCAGACCAGCTGGAGTGTTTGAATTTGCAAATTTTGCAAAGGGCACAAAGGCCATCATGGACACTGTAGTTGCTGCCACACAGAAAGGTACAATAACAATAATTGGTGGTGGAGACACAGCTACGTGTTGCGCCAAATGGGGGACTGAGGATAAGGTCAGTCATGTTAGTACTGGAGGCGGTGCAAGCTTGGAACTTCTAGAAGGTACGTATTCGTATTTATTTTGAACGTGCTGAATAACTTTAATATCTGGAATAATAAGTGTTTAACACACACAATTACAGGGTTCCCACAAGAACTCTAAATGTATTTACATGTTCATGAAATTAGAGAAACTACAAATGTACTACAGGGAATATTTCCAAACACTACAAAAAATCATAAACAGCGCATGGGGCAAGAAGGAACACACAAATAAATATTAGACATTTTATGCTATACAAAACTTCCTGTTGCTTTTAACACTTGGTATCCATGATGTATTTCCAGTTTTCGCTATTAATTTGCTTATCGGTGTTACGAACTCTACGGAAATGCCATGTTTACACTTCCCCCAATGTTCACTCTTGCCCTGGCTGTTATGGGTTATTCTTTTTAAGAAAAGGGGGCTAGATAAGCCTTGTCCAGAAGTCAAAAAATGATTTAAAAATATTTACAAATTTTTTCAGTAAAAGTTAATTTAGTCATTAGTTACAAGATTCATAATCTTTATTTCCTCTTTTCAGAATTTTACAAAGAATATGTAAATTTTCCCCTCTGTGGACTCTCCGCATTCAAAATTTATGGATGTAGATTATTTTAATTTTTTTCTGATAGACAAATTAAGTTTTAATAGATTATGATTAATGAAATAATCATATTAGAACCTCCAATTAAAGTTAAAAAATAATTTCACGAAGATCATAGTTGAGTTAAATGTTAATATTATAATGTCCCATGGCGAGTTTTCCACTTCATGAAAAGGTCCTATAAAAATCCAGTTTTAACTCCACATCAGGAATTTGAGGGCATGAAAGCCATTGTGATTTCAAGGGACAGTTGGAGGTGTCTGTCTTGCCAGTTGTGCAAGATTTTTGGGATTAAGTTCTGATATTCCACCTTTGTTCAGATCATACAAGGTCTGTCCCAAAAGTAATGAGACATTTTTTGGTGGGCAAGTCAGAAGTGTCAGATATGGACCTATTGTGCAGGGCGGTTGGTGGAGGATGTCAGGTATACAGCCTGATGCAACTTATTTGCCTCCGAGCTGTTCCAGTGTTCGGTATGCAATAAAATTTTGCGTTAAACTTGGTAGATCCACTACCGACATGCTTGAAATGTTAAGACAAGCCTATGGGAACGAGACTTGAACTTTGTAAGTTCTTGTAGATTCAAATGTATTTATTTATTTTCTTGTTCACCAAATGAATAAGTTATTGATAAGCAGATAATTAAACTGCAAAAATCCGATTGGAATTTCTGAAACAGAAGACTAATTTGGAAATGCAAAATGAAAAATTATGAAAAATACCAAAAGCGATTAAAAAATCATGAAGTTCAGACCGCAAACCTGTTTTATATCTTGCTACCCCAAGGAAGGAAGTGAAGACTTTGCTAGAAATAAATAACATTGAAGAAAGTGAAAAAATACTTTTGTTTGGTTAAGTCATGAGAGACCAGATAATGAAATGTTGCCTAACCTAATTATTAGGTTATCAGCATGTTAAATAAACATGGAATATTCTGAAAATTTATTTTAAATTTGCCGAAAAGTCAGGGGATTTGTATTGCCAAAGTGAGTAGGGAAGTAAGTAGACTATTGAGATTTACCAGTGTATCTTCTATCTGCAGATACAGATTGAGAAGTAGGTAATAGATATTACATGCTTGTTCTACTTCTTATTCCTCCTGTAGTTTACAAGCATTTAAACATACTTTTTGAGCTATAAGAGGAATAATTCTACACTGCAGGCAATACGTACATACAAGAAAAATTATTCTGCATGAATGTTCATATTTCAGTTGGTATTGCAGAGAAAGATGCAGCATGTAGCTGAAAATATTTGATAAACCAGAGGGATTATGTTAGTCGAGATCTCTTAAAGTATTCTTTTTTCTTACAGGAAAAGTTTTACCTGGTGTAGCTGCTCTTTCTGAAGCGTGATCTGAGAAAAGGATCCACTTAGTATGAGAAGTGTACATTGAAATGTGTTTAGTGCAGACAACTAGAATTGTGACTGTGATCAGTGGAATATTTAGGACTATTTACAAGGTGAACATAAATGTGTTACACTTGCTAGAGACATTTCTCTGATTATTGGAAATAAAGAGGTTTGTGTACGTATGTGTACATATATGTCTGTAAATAAATGTGGATCTAGTGTGCATTGTTTTTGTATTTTGGTATAAACACAACAAAACACCCATCCCTTGTCCACAATTCTAACCTAGGAGTTTTTTGCCTTTGTAGAATGTTATGCTAACTAGTCCAATACTTTTATTATTATTATTATTATTGAGTTCAATCTTTGGCATGGTTATAATCAAACAGAATTCTAGGCAGCTTTGCTTTTCAGAGATTCACTGTTTATACTTATTCCTTTCTGTGTAATTTTTTCATTGGGACAAGGTTGAAAAATTTCCAGGTAGTTGAAGTAGTGTTGCATAGGACACACACATGTAAAAAAAACATTGTGCTGGAAATAAAATACATGCTTAACCAATAGGAGAGTTTCACCTACATCATTGAAATACATATTGTGGGTTGGAGCTGCCATGATTATGAGCCTGCTAAGTAATGCAACCGAACATTGCAGTGAGGAACATTTAAATGTAATGGTTAGTCACATATTTCGATACAAAAACTTGGGACATTTCGGAATCAAATGTGGTAAAAAAAAAAAAAAAAGGCATTTTGGTGTTACAATGGAGAATAAAACCCTAAATTTGATTTCATTTTCCATGATTTGCATAACACTCAGGATATTTAAAAAAGTGTCACATTGGTGAATAAACTAAATTTCATGTTTAAAGAGTTTATTTTGCATTTTGCAGTTCATTTTGTGACAAAACATGGTAGTATGACAATCAGTTTTTGTCACCTACGTTTTTATTATTCTATATCCTAGGTTTTCATTATTTTATATTTTTCTGTAACTTCGTATCCTCTTGAAGCTTCGGTAGAAAAACACCACGTTTCTGAATCTTTTGTGTTTCTCTGCTTTTGTCGACTTTTCCCCCCGTTCGGTCGTAGGAGCTGGGAACTAACAATGTGCTGTGATAAATCTTTCACTGTTCTGAGCGACTTTTGTGCATTTGGCGACAGGAGAAGCCCCACTTGGGAGGCCAATTAGTGGAGGAACATGTTAGGTACCGGATGAGGGTCCAGGCGATAGAACTATATTCTTTTCACCCCATTCAAACGCAACACGTGTGCCCCAAGAAGCTGGACCAAGCAAAAAAGGGATGCCTGACCAGCAACGACGCAACTTCAGATTTCCGTGCCTAAAAGTAAGTCTGTTGGATTCGAAATTTCAAGTTGTCTTTAAATAGTGGCAGAACGGACAAACACATACAGTCTAGCGCCAGTTTTCGATCCGACAACACCTCTGCGACAGTTGGAATAAAGATTCGGAACTTTGTCTTTTTCCTACCGCGCTGTGTGTTTTACCCTGCGTGAGTGAGTGACAGTGACTAGTTGTATAAATACGCAGTGTTAATTAGTGACCTGTGCACTGGATTCGTGTTATTCTTTTTGTGAAGAAGAACATTAATACAACTATGGCAGATTAAATCACAAGAGAAGGGGGGCCATGGGTCTTCCTATTCTGCATAAAGCCAATGCCGCAGATCATCGCCGCCCAGCGTCGCGGTGCCACACCACTAAAGCCACAAACGTCTCGCCGCCACAAATGACGTCCGCAGCCCAATTTGAAGCCATGTAATGATACTGCCGAAAGCCTTCAGCCGAATCAGCATCCTTGAGTACTTCCACGCCGACGAGAATTCTACAGAGAGAAATAGAGAGAGGAATGGGAAGATGAAGCGACATCAGCCCTCACTTAGACCTACCATCTAGAAGAGAAGATTGAGAGACGAAGCGACCCCTACTGCATCTTGAGACAACGCCGACGTCCAGCATAAGATTAGCAGTGAAAATCCACGAATACCCCCGGTAAAAGCAACTTCGCCTGTTTTCGCCGTCCCCCCCAAGTAGAGAGAGAGAGAGAGAGATGATGCAAAGAAATTAATCGCTCCATCATGAGGCAGACAAGATGGCAGAGAGACTGTTTTCCCTAATCTATGATCGCGGTGATGTCGAAGCGTAGAAGGAAGGTGTGTCCTAGAAGTTTGTGAAATGCCGCTACAAAGAAGTAACGTGGGGAAGTGTTAGTGTCGCGAGGAGGACCGCGGATTGACGTCACGCCGCCGTTTATAGAGGACTACGGTAAACGTCGCTGGAACGTCTAGAACGCCGAGATGGTACAATATACTACTGTTAATTTTCTATATGTATGAGTGATCATCGACCCAAGACTCCAAAGATCGGCCGTCGGACGAAAAGATACCAGTATTTAAATTAAAAGTCGCAAAGCTATTGATTAAATTTCTTGCCAACATCATCTAAATTTTCAAAACAATTGCTAATTAGGAAGATCGATTCACAGCATACTGTTGTTTTTCCACGCTCTGCACCGAGCTGTTGAGTAATAATTTTTATTTATGTCACCTTATATGCTTTACTCGGTAATATTTGATTAAAACTGCATAAATCGTGTATCTCTTGCAGAAATCATCCCTCAAGTTGTTAAATGAGGAAGTAAATTAACTTAGTGATATTTTTAATATATTCATACATAAGTGTCTTCATTTTTCATTCTGTAAACATGTATGCCTTGCATTGGATATTTATGTTGCACGAGTTGCGTGCCCTGCCTAATGTTATTGAAGTTCCGAAGCGCTTTTGTGATAATTCTACAATAATTATTTAATGTTTTAATAAATTCCGAAATATAAAATATTAAGTGTTATGCACGTTGGCAGAATGTAAGGAGCACGCGCAGATGAACGCTAAGTATCTCTAATTCTAAGCAAATTAACGTCTGCGGGCGCAGTATAAGATTCATAAGAAAACTAAATGTTGCTTGGTGTCTAAAAAAGGGCCAATGTATTTATCTTTATGTAATTGTTCCCCTGCAGTATGAGAGAGTGTGTGAATGCTTGAACGATAGTGAGGGGTTGTGTAATGTGTGTATTTTTTGTGTGTTATATAATATACATTATTGTTATATATGATTTGACTATGATTTGTGTTTATACATACAGTATACTAATCCTCATAACTATTGGTATTAATATTTTGTTCGTTAAGTCAGCAAAGCATTTCCGCTGGACTTTATGGCAAACTTCAATTATTATTATTAATACGCCTTCATGGTGTGGTGCTATGCACAGGGGAGCACTTTACCTTTTTTTACCTTTATTAATTATTCAACGTCACTTTATGCACGAGCCGGCTATTCGTCGGGGGGTAAAAACCGATCCGGTCACACGTACCCTGGAATCAAACCGCTTGGCTAGGCACCTAGGAATGGGACTTCGGTCTCCGGACTAAGTGTTAAAACCCAGGTACCGTTAGAATTTGGCACCCGAACTAAGGACAAACCAAACCAAAATCCGTTAGAGTAGGAAACTGCACATAGCAACTTTTAAAATCATGAAAAATGAACATTACAGTGTGTTATTTCACACTTTGTATTTTTTGTCAAAAACCAAATATACGTGCCTCTGGCAGTGGTTCATTTTGTAATGATCAGATCAGAGGCAACACTGGCTATGAATAATTCAGGACCTAACTACAATTCCAGCAAAACTGTAAAATACCTATGCTGACATGCACAATACAAAGAAAATAGCCATCCAAGGGAACCACCAACATATGAAGGTGACAACACACTAAAGATTGGAATTTTCAACCCCTTCCCTGTGTTCGGCGTAATATTATGCCCTTGGTTACTATAGCTTCTTCGGCGTAATATTACGCCCTTGGTTACTATAGCTTATTCTGTGTTGGGCATAATATTACACCCACAAACATCTCAGACTGAAGTAACCTGTGTTGAACGGAATAATACGTTTCTTGTTTGTGAAACATGTGTTTTGCTATTGAGGTAGACACTACCTGTTATTTAGTCACGATTTTCAGTGCCGACAAAGAAGAAAAATAAGTTCAGAGGAAAGTAAACTGTTTTTGTGTTATGCTGACAAAGTGCAAACGTGAGTTCATTTGTGGGCCGCGTTTAGTCAGTTGCTTTATGTAAATTCTTTTTTGGTGTTGCATTATTTGAACTGTTGATGATTTATTTTTGAGTTTCTAATAGCATTGTCAAACAGGATTGAAATATTTTTCCCTCATCCCTATTGAAGATATTGCAATGAAACTTGGCGGACGCATTACGTATAGACCTTAGTATTTTTGAAGGTAGATTATAATCTGGTACCTATATCCAGGGCTGGTCCAGAGGGCCCCAAAGTTACCAAAAGGGATTTTCAGGAGGGAAATTTCCCGAATTATCCCTGATTTCTCCTTTCCTCATACTTGATGTACACATGTGCGTGGTACCATTTGAAAGCCTGTTCTATTCTAAAAAGAAAGATGTATGAACCATGATACTCGGATGAATTGTGCTGAAGCAGTAGCTACTAAAAATATTACTACGCAAACTCAGGAAAAAATACACAGAACGGGAAACCATTTTGTCAGAAAATTTCACAGGGAAGGGGTTAAAAATGATCGAGAAACTATTTACTGTTTTTCAGGATCACTTTACATGAATGAAATGTGCCTTTTTTTTTGCAAGTTAATATTAAAAATCTTTATTCCAACAAAGATTCTGACAATATCTATTACAACAAAAAGTTAAAAGAATTCTCCATTAATTCCATTTTTCCCACATTCCGAGTTCTTTAGCTGTGGATCCTTGATGAATGTACCGAGTGGTTATAATTAAACTGACTGTTCAGGGTGGTACAGCGTGGGCTGTAATGAGCGTAGGAGTCTGAAACTTCGTAGATATGCTAATGAAGCAATGCGCTTGCAAATTATGCCAAAAAAGAAAAGTTCCAATTCTCGCCACCAGGTTAAAATATGGCACAGTAAGCAGTCAGAACGTGCTATGGGTAAAGGAAAAAGGCAGGAATGATCAAACACATGATAACATGGTTCTGGCATGTCCACAATTTCCATGGGGATGGGCCGCCTTCCTCTCCCTGGTGCGACACCCAATCCACCTGTTTCCTCGAATTTCTTCAACATGTTCTTTAGCCCATTAATTGACATGAACCCCTCTTCTGAGCCCTTTCTGTCGGCGATATTCCCGCAATGCAGCGTTGCTATTGCTCCCATTCTGGTAAAACAACTTCACTAGCAGTGCACGGTCTCGCTTCGCAATAGCCATTGTGTTTTACACGAACAAATTCAACTTTCACATCGAAAGGAATCATCAACAAGCGTCACCCACAACAACCAGGGAGCTTATACAACAGTTAGGCAAAGCCACCAACGTCGGAATAACATACTGACGTCAAAGATACTGAAATTTCCACGTTCTGACTGCTTACAGCACCATATTTTAACCTGGTGGCGAGAATTGGAACTTTTTTTTGCATAATTTGCAAGCGCATTTCTTCATTAGTATATCTACGAAGTTTCAGACTCCTACGCTCATTACAGCCCGTACTGTACCACTCTGAACACAGTCAGTTTAATTATAACCACCTCGTATAATTGAGTTTTCACTGTATTACTTAATGTGCAGTATATTTTTCTTGGAAGTAGAAATCAGTGTCTTACAAAGATCTTCATATGTAGTCAAATTATTGGTAAGGTAATGGTATTACCGTAGATAGACCTTTTCTATGAGGGTTATTTTATGTTGCTGTTGTACCTCGTGAGTTCATCATAACGATGACCATGAATGACACGAAATAGTGACGTGTACAGTGGTGGAAAAAAGTTCTTCCCCATAAGACTTTAATGGCAGTAAATAATGCCGGAAAGGTAGGCAACACACATTGCACCTTTAGGTGATCGGGTGATTCTGTCTGTCTCAAGGAGCAACTCGTCTTTCATGCAATAGCCAACAGACACAGGAAATGTAGGAAAGTCACGTGACTGGTCAGGTGGAATGTTGTTCGTCATAAAATCGCCTTTTCTCAAGCCAGGTCGCAGAACCGACAAGAGTTATAGTCTATGTCCGAAAATGATTCTCCTAAAACCGTTGAACGAAACGCTAAAATAATTCTTGCCTTAATTACAAAGGCTACTATACTATATGTGCCGCGGTAGCTCGGTCGTTAAGGAGTTTGATTACCATGCAAGAGATCTGAGCTCAATCCCCGACTGGAGAATTGGAATTTTGTCCACCTGTTCAAGTGGCTCCGGCGCCCACCCAGCGTCGTATAGAGTGGGTACCTGTAGGAACTTAGGGGGGGGGGGTAAAGGCGGCCAGGGGCGTGGTGCTGATCACATTATCCCCACCTTCGGCCGTAACAAGAAAGTGTGGGACCCTAACTCCGCACCACCTACACGCCTTCATGGCTTGGTGCAAAGCACAAGGTAGCACTTTGCTTTTTCATTTACTATACGTCCCGATTTTGTCGGAACAGAACTTTCTAATTTCTACGTGGACTTTCTTCCAAGTTCCGTAGGGATGTGAATAGGCTCCAGTTTTTCTTGACACAATTCATCCATGTTATATATCGTTATAAAAACCACGGCCGATATACTGTGTGTGTGTGTGTGGGGGGGCTATAATTCAAACATGTGAGGTGATACTTTTCTCACTACTCCATTCTCGGATTATTCGTATCAGAAATAAATCTCAATTCCACACACTGAAAATGTAGCACTTCCTACATCTTAGCACGCAAATATCTAGCAGCAAAGTAATGTGTAGGCACATAGAGGTTCGGATACCACTTTAAACTGTAAGTGCATTCCCGATTAGTCTTACTGTGCATAAAGTGGACTTAAGACACCAAATCAACCAACCAACACAATCCCGTTATTGTCCAGATTATCGAAATAACATAAGCAGGAAGACAATGTGAAATTACCGAACAGAAACAGAACCTAAAACCTACAACGGCTAGATTGGATTAAATAGACGATACAGCACGCGTTCTGAAATGAACAAGAATACGAAAGTTGAAGGACCTCGATACACACACACACACACACACTTTTCCTCCCCTCAATGGTAAGATATCTTTCTTGCAGAGAAGCTTTACGTAGGCCTTTAAGGCCACGACGAGAAAGCAAAACACACGTCTAGTTTGATATGAAAGCTGTGTTCCTCCTTATTTCGTACGTCATTGATAACACGAACACGGGCCTCGTCTGCTAACCCTAGTTTCGTAGAGCAGACGCCTGTTTGCCACCCTTTGGTTCAGTGACCTTCGCTCATAGTTAGCAAGAGTGATTGACTCACCAGATACCTGTTGCCTGTGAGCTTATACAAGAATAGATATTTCGTTAGCGTCTGTAAGTATTGTTTCGTCTCCAGTTGTATCAGTTAACGTTCAAATTGTTTCCTAATGGTTACGTTATTTATAAATTAGTTCTCGAGAGTGAGCTTTCTATCTTTGTATGGGGGGGGGGTATACAGCCTGCATGTATTATTTTTACCTGAAACAAGAAGAAATTCCAAGACAAAAAAAGAGTCGTAGAAGAGTAGTTAACAAAAAAGAAAGAAGAAAACGAAAATATAAATTTTTAAATAAATTATTGTATAGATCGAGTGAATAATATTTTCTCACGGAGTCTCTTCGATGGCGTAATGATAACGTCGTCACCTTATAATCAAGGGATCCCGGGTTCGATGCACGATGGATGCACGTAGTAGTTCGTATGCCATTTTAAACTGAAGGTCCAGTCCAGATTAGTTTATGTGTGCAGAAAAACTAAAGAAGAAATTGTCACAGTGTAAGAAAATTTCATGTTCAACCACATACAAAAGGGAATAATTTATTCCATGTTGGAGTTCACATTTATAGCATCTAACCAACACAATTATGGATCGCAACGTATTTTCTCAGATCCATTTTAATTATACGTTCATGATAAAATAACAGAAGTTGAGAAAGCCAAGCGAAATACGGATGCCTTCTCCAGAATTTCAAATCTCATTACGTAAGGTTCTAGGTTGAAGTCCCAGGCAGGCATGACTTTCTTGTTCTTGCCCTTTTATCTGCTTTATTTCATCATAAATCGTCGTTATGGTTTACCTACAGGGGAAGAAAAATGACAATTGCCAATACAAAGCCAATAACGAACAGAACAACAACTCAATTAGGGAGATGTCAAGAAACAAACAAGACTTGACAGTGTCTCCGTCTCTCGGTTTCTCGAATTGTAAATTGCTCTCCCGTTCTCGGTCTCGGCTAGTTAAATATAGAAATCGAAAAAGTATGTGAAGATACATATATTTCATATATCCCGGTTTTGTAGGAGATTTCGTGAGAGATGAAATAAGTACTCTTCGATCATGTTTATTTTTATTAGTTTTGTTACGTAATTACTTTTCTTCCTAGTCGCGGACGAGTGACCATTCCATGAAATTAATGACGAAATACTCAAACACCTGTGACAAGGACGGTACTCAAATCCGGGAACTTTGTTGACGAGATCGAATGTCGACCTCTTAATGAGCTTGCAGGAGTCTGCTTAACGTTGCTTGTGTCAGGTAATTCGAAATAACTGTCAATATCCCACATTCATTATCATTTGTTTCATAATATATCTTATTGATGTGATTAACCTGAAGTCGAAGAAATAGTTGAAAGGCAATAATGCAAGATTGAATGTCTCTGATGTTACTTCGTGCCGAATAATATGACGTGATATTATGATATGAATGTATTAATAATATAATATGCCTAGTCATTCCATTGATTGATCCCAATTGCGCACACAAAATATGGTATAATGTCCACTCCTAACCAACCTCCGTGGCGGAGTGGTTAGCACAGCGCGCTACGACAGCATGGGTCCCTGGTTCGAATCTCGGCTTGGCCATGGGTGTTCTTTGTGAGTGTCCGTTAATCAATGTCATCATATTATCACTCATTACTCATCTTCATCGTCGCTATTTGCCAAAAGTGAAAGAATAGCGACACTAAATAACAAAAATCCAATAAAATGGAACATCTTCACCGATTTAATTCTATACCGTACCAAATTCCCAGTTTATTACTGCTTCTTGCTTGCTTCATTTTACAGCATCTCAATTGTTTTCCGATTCGAAAAAAAATGGAATGTTGGGCAGTTGATTGTGCATTGTTTCGTTGTTTGGGTTGTTTAATTAACGTCGCATTAATTATTTTTAGATCAATCGTGACAGAGGGAATCGAGAGCACAAAGGAAGGGGAAAAGACAAGTTAGAGACCACGGCTCTCTCTAAAGGTAGCATTCCGTGAATACGACTGAAGTGACTACAGAATATTATGGATAAAATTTGTTTTGCTTTTTCCTTTTATTTCTGTTTCAGTTATTTTACTTCGTTTATCTTCTACCACTCGTATTAATCGTGTTGCTGAGGAAGAATTATAAACTCGTGAAATGGACGATGAGACAAAAAATATATATGCCTCTCCCACGGTTCGAAACTGTGACCGCAAAATATTGTCTTATTTTTAAAATTTACGCCAAATATGGTTTCACTCGTCTCTTTCTCAAGGCGTTCCATTGCCTCTCCGATGGCGTAGTGGTAACGTCTTCGACATGTAATCAAAGGCTTCCGAATTCAATACCAGATAGAGGAACATTTGGTTCGGATCCCACTTTAATCTGTAGGTCCAGTGCATAAAATGGACTTAAATAATTAGCGTGGGGGATGTGGCCTGTGATGAGAACCATCATTTCAGTGAACCTTCTTGACAATGACTAGTATCACTCGAAAAATATTTCCTTACGAGTAGATCTTGTTAAGAAACCAGTTGCTGAAATGTTGTTCTTGAGGCCACGTAGCACCCAGCTGTTGTTTGTTGTTACTGGGGCATGAGTCATGTGACTCATGCTATCAATGCTCAATCCTTCCCGAGAACTCAGATCCACCAGACAAACTTAAGCGAATAATTTGTTATTTGGGTTGCATAAACAACAGGCTTTAAGACGTTACGAAATTCTAGGTCCCGTGGCCCAGGTAATTCTTTCTCCGACTGTACATTCGTGCCTGGCCAGGATTTCAAATTGCAACTTCTGGCTTTGTAGCACCTTACACTCGGCACTCTGCCATGGAAGTTTGCTACATCTTTTCAAACTCCAGGAGGAAAATTTGTGCATTGGTACGTATGGATTCAGATGGAGGCATGGCAGTTGCAGTGAAATGCATGGTGCAACTTTTTTTTTCTTTTGTATCTATGCAGAGACCTTTCTTTGCCTTTAAAATTAATTTGTTGATACAACATTGATACAAACAAGAGGATACAGTAATCTATTTTAATACAGTAATTCAGAGTTGGGGAGAATTTTTATGTGAGCTAATATTCTAATAGTTCTTCCCAAACATACAGTGCTATTTAATAATGCGTTTTAAAAAAATCACATGCTCTACATTTAAAGGCTTGAAGTACGCATGACAACACATCAGTAGCATGACCCGGATATAATTTTTTAAAAAGTTTATTTTTATTTCTTCACGATATTCTTTTGAACCAATATTTGATTCATACATTTCTTTGCTTCCAGCACGCAAATTTTCCCAACAGTTTGCCGCTGAATGTCCCGAGAACTTTTCTCCAGTTGGAGGAATCTCGGAAGGGTGAGATTCCACTGGCTCCCTTTAAATTCCTTGACAGGAGAGAGGGGGAAGGAAACACTGCTTCTCAGGCATGGTGATTCCGTGGCCAGGGTAACCTCCTTCTGGAGAGAGTCCACCAGTCTCACTCTCCACCCCAGAGCCTTTTACATTTCTTTGTCTTCCTGATTTCTGCTGTTTGAACAGAAATTTGTCAAAGGGAAAAATGTTAAACATTGAAGATCACGAATTAAATAAATTAAAATTTAAACCTCAAGTGATTAAAGCCGACCTCCGTGGTGGTGTGCTTAGCACAACTTCCTACGATGCCAGAATTCCCAGGTTAGAATCCAGGCCTGTCCATGGGTGTTCTTTGTGAATATCCCTTCATCAATTTCATCTCATCACCATTCATCCCCAAAAGTGGAAGAAAAGCAAAGTAAAATAACCTAATTCAACTAATTGATTATTTTCTCTCTAGTCTTCAAAAGCAGAGTACTTCTTTCATGAAATTGAATTATTTTTGAAAAGGAAAGGCATCAGAAATAAATTAGATTAATATAGAGCGAACACAAGGGAAAAAACCTTGGATGAAAAGTCCCATGCAGCTTTCCCTTCAGCTCGGCCCATAAGGAAGAATGGTCCACTCTCTCCCCACCCCTCCTCGCGAGAGTATGGTGCACAGGAGTCGTGGGTCTGCGCAGGGTTCTTTGCTTGTGGTTCCACTATAGTGATGATGAACGGTGGATGAATGACAAATGTATAAAGAACGAACATATTGGGACCTCGGCCACTGCAGGAAATTTCAAGCTGGGAGAGGGAATTTGTTACCAATTTAGCATCCATACAGAATTTCGTTCCGAGCCAGGCAGGAGAAATTGAATGAGAGTGGTAGGTGGCTTTACGTTGTACTTCATATTCCTATTGACGATTCAAAAATTTAATATTTGTTAAGGTGTTAGTGGTTTAGTACTCGTGCTAGTGCTGTGTTTACTTAAGTCAAATACAATGGGTATAATTGAAGGTTTGCGTGTAAAACTATTTGGAACGATACCTTTCTGGAGAAATTGCAAATCCCTAATGCAGGTAGGCCAGTGCCATATCTTGATCCACAGGTCTTGAACTTATAAAAATAAGAATGCTCGAGACTCTGTTTACTTGGGTAACTTGAATTTGACACAAATTAATACTGAGGGATTTTATTTCACTAATACATGCCTTTCATATTATATTTTATTGGTTCTCTTTTTTAAAGCTTTGTTATACTTTCTTTTATTATTACTATTAATTCTAAACACAGATTAACTGCAATCACAAGAATTAATTGATAGTGCTTGCAAAAATAAGATAAAATTTTCCACACAATATTCATAAATCTGTTGTGGATTCTGAGGTAAATTTGCAGGGAGACTTCAGGAGTCGGTGGTGGATGAATCACGTGTCAGAGATTACCCACTAGTTATAACTTGCATACGCCACTGCAACAGATGTAGTATTGTTATTGATTATAAGTACTGGAATTTTGTAGAGTGGATTGTTCATCACCATGTTTATTCTATTTGTTTTATACAATAAGAACTTCGACAAATGAAACAAAATGCCAAAACAAGCTGTGAATAATACCTACACCAGCATACATTACGAGGGTCACTATTTATATTTTGAGCCTAACAATGAAAAAACAGGAATTTGGCATTGAAAACTGCTTTATTGTTTTTCGAAGTATTCTCCTTTATGGTCAATACACTTTTGCATTCGTTCGAACCATTTGTCAAAGCAGTTTTTCCAATCTTCTTGAGACACCTCCATAATATGGTTTTTGAACGCATCAACGGCATCTTCCGCCGACGAAAATCGTTGTCCACGCAATTTATTCTTGACATTCGGGAACAAGAAGAAGTCATTGGGTGCCAAATCAGGACTGTACGGCGGATGACCCATCAATTCGATTTTTTGAATGTTCATAAAGTCGGTTGTTAGACGAGATGTGTGACAGCTGGCATTGTCTTGATGAAGAATGATCTGACGGCGTTTGTTTGTTTTCCGTATTTGACCGAAGACCTCTGGCAAACAAATTGTTGTGTACCATTCAGAGTTGACCGTTCTACGTTCCTCTAAAGGCACAGTTGCCACATGACCGGTTTTCCCGAAAAAACAGGCGACCATTTGTTTCGATGTGCTTCGAGCGGGAACAACTTTTGTTGGATTGGGTTCATCTTGAAACACCCATACAGTCGACTGCTGTTTACGTTCCGGCTCATATGCATATATCCATGATTCGTCACCTGTTACAATCTTATATACGTCTTTTGAAGCACCATGATTGTATTTATTAAGCATTTGTTTGCACCAATTGACGCGAGCGTCTTTTTGAGTTTTTGTCAAATTGTGTGGGATCCAACGAGAACATACCTTTCTCACAGCTAAATGATCATGTAATATTTTATATATCCTGGTGGAACTAATGCCTATGGTTGCCTCAATCTCACAGTATGTCACATGACGATCTTGCAGTATTAGGTTTTGCACAGCATCAATGTTTTCTTGAACAACTGATTTTGGACGACCTTCGCGAATCTAGTCGGTGAGCGAATGGCGGCCACGATTAAATTCGTTATACCAGCGTTTCACAGTGGCAAAGGATGGGGCTTCATTGCCAAATGTGGAAGTAAGTTGATCGATGCACTCTTGTCTTGATAATCCACGTCGAAAATCGTAAAAAATCATTGCACGAAAATGTTCACGAGTTAATTCCATTTTATTGTTGTCGTGCAATCTCCAAGGCAACATAAACAACAGAAATGAAGCTATTGACAAAACATTTGAAGTACGTTATGGTCAATAATGCCAGACGATTCCGTGCAAACGTCAAATCGCGCCTAACTTCAATCAGTGTTGCCAAGGCTCAAAATATAAATAGTGGCCCTCGTACATTGTTTTCCTTGGAAAGTATAGGATGCAAGAGAAAATCGAAATGCTCATTGGCAATATGCCAACCAATACTTGTGTATCCCAAAGAGTCAGGCCCGTATCCCCTCGACAAATGAAATATTTAAATGTGAACCTATAAAAAGCTACAAAAATAACATCGATGATTTTTCAATTTGTAAAAATTAAAATTTTGTCCTAGCATACATTAATATGTCCATTTTGTAGAGAGGCAGGCTCCAGAACTGCAGTCTGCAATATTGGGTAATTTTAAGTTTTATCACCATTAATGCAAGGCTACCAGATATCCTGATGTAACGATTTAGTCAGGACAGTCCATTCCTTTTAATCCCTGTCCTGGATCATTTCTAACTGTAGTCGTGATAGGAAAATGTATCTTTTTTGTTAACTCACATTTCGGCATGTTCTTTACTATAATAATAATTGCTAATACGTAGTCATTTAATTTACAAATATATTATTTTCTAAACATAGAATTATCATGACTGCTCAGTGGTGCTAATATAAGATTAAACTAAATTTGAAAACATTGTTAATTTGCGGAACAGAGAACTTTCTCGAATACTTAGGAGAATTGAATGTAAACTAAAAGCACTAACTGTACGCCGTGTAACACCTTTGTAAGCAACTGTGAGGCAGATTTTTTTTTAGGGGGGGGGGTGTATTGGTGTATTCCCTTATTTTGGACAATAATGTTGCAACTTTACAATTGTATGTTTAGCTCTAGCTGCAATCTAGCCATAGCATTATCATCACACCTCATACTCCAACAGCATTTCGCCGACCACTGTGGAGGAGTGGTAGGTGTTCTTTGTGAGTGTATTTCTTCATCAATTTCATCATATAATCCTCATCGTCGTGATTAAGACTAACTTAGCAGAAAATCAACACAAAATAAAATAAAAAATCAATGAACCTCACAATGTTTCTGATCTTCTCTTTGTCCGACATATTGGGATCTATCCCCTCACCCTTAAAAAATTTCTTGGGTATGGGCCTTATAGCAACATATACAAAATAAAGATAAAAGATGAATGTGATACTAATACAGGATGTCTACCAAAATAACAAATCCAAAGTTCTTTCCTTTTTCTTGACCATTTTACAATTTTCTTAACATTTATCGCTCCCTATTTAGGTATAGTTGGAAATTAAGAAAATATATATTTCTAATGCAAAACCCCTACTGCAAGGCCAGTTAAGATGAAAACTGAAGCTGTACTTCAACAAAGTGATTTAGACTTGCTTTAATTATTAGTAGGGCTCGGAAGTTGAGGAAAAATCCTTTTTTTCCCTAGTGTCCGAAGACGAGGCCCAACATAATATATGTTAATTTTGGGTCATTGTAGGCTAGAAAAAGGTGGGTTTTATTTGTCCTCTTTCGGCATTTTTTGGCTTATTGGTTCTTTTTTTTACCTTTTTTAGGTTTTAACAGCTTTTTTTGCAACTTTACCTTCTTTCCAGTAGGTCTTTACTGCCCAGTATCAATTCGAATCATCGCCAGTTCATTACCTCTTAAACATCCTTTCTGTAGTAAAGAAATAAATATATTTGAACCATCCCTGAAATGAGACGAAAACTTTTTTGGACGACTGAAGCAGGTACGGTACAAGGTCCTTTAACCGTAACTTGTCTGTAAGGTAGCACTGTAACTGGCAACTTTCTCTTGTTTTGAAGCTTTCAGCACGTTGTATAGGCCTACGACCAGACAGCACGTGCCTGCAAATATCTCAAGTCAGATAAGGAGGTGCCGCGCATATGCATTAAATATGTATTTAAAACTGGTTATTAATTACTTTGGATCACATTTATACGTCCTTTTTTCCGTTTTTAGCACCTTTTTTTATATATATTTAGCTCCTTTTTTTATATATATTTAGCTCCTTTTATAGGTCTCTTTTTGGCAATTTATAGGCCTTCAACATCCGAGCCCTAATTATTAGTAATGCATGTAAAATTTAATCCTTCAGACTTCTTCCTGGAAGAGGAATGGCCACATTACTTAAACATTTTTACAAAATTTCATGCATACAAGAATTTAATTCTTAAGAAACAGATGAACAAATCTTAACCACAACTCAATGCAATTTTAGATTTCCAAATATTCAATTTTATCAAAATCCAGTACAACAATGTAAATTCATTATACTGTACAAAATAGCAAACATTCTTGACCACAAGCATAATTTCTTGACTTATTTGACCTACCTCTTGATTTCTTGACTGGTAGACACCCTGTAATAGAAGGATGAAATGGCCGAATCCATCTCCAGATAGGCAGAGGGGTGGGAATCACTCTGATTTTCCTGAAATTTTGGTATGTGAAATGTGAGACAATCTGAGAAACAAGTATTTTTTTATTTTTTTTCTATTTTAATTTTCACTCGAGATATAGCTGTTCAAAGTTGACCATGCAGCAGCCATTTTGTATGTCAATTTTTTAAAATTGCAATATCTTCTCAACAAGTAGAGATAAATGGATGAATCTTTTTTTGTTTTGAAGTATTTGGGTTTCTACATATTATAAACAAATAATATCTCCAAAACTAACATTGGAACAGCAATTAAAAAATGAACAAAGTTTTTTGAAAAATTGTTTATCTCAAAAACACCAATCTCAAAAATTCTAAAAATATTACAGGAGTTGTATAGCTAAAGGTGCTACATATCCTGAAAAAGGGAGCATGCCATTTTGCTTCTCGAATTTTTAATTAATATTTTTAAGTCCATTTTCGGACAAATTTGGAACAGTGGAAATGTTACATTAATACACTTATAAATTGATTTATGCAATATATATTATGCATCCATGCTATAAGACACTGCTTAATTAATTAAAAGTAAACAGTTCTAATATAACAAAGACAGTACCCCTCCTAGTCCATTATAAGCACTGAACAGTTGCTGAATAGATTTAGTGTCAGCATCTAGTATGGAATGAACTCTTGCTGATGCAGCACCCGGGACAGGGTACAACTCAAGTTACATTGGTCATATGATAATAATGCAAATATTTTTGTGTTCCTTACATGTCAGCGATCATTTTCATGTGCATGTCAACACTGTCATGTACTTTTTCGAGGGGGCGAAATCCCATTTTTTTTTAAAAAAAAAAGTATTTTCAGGGGATTTCCCCCCTTTCCCCCTCCCCTCCATATATACGCCGAATTTGCATAAATTTCATATAGTCTGAATCTCTGGTTCATTCCGCGTACAACGGTATATCACTCATCTCTCTAGGGCAATTAGTCTCCGATCTACACTCATTTAATTGAAACTCTGCATTTTGCTCAAAATCGGCTCGGGACCGTGAGGCTTACTTGTGAAAATGGCCTTGGGACTCGAAAGGTTAAATAGCTGTAAGTTGGTAACGAAATGTCTGAGATGAATACGACTTTAACACAAGAGAGCATGGTCCTTTGGCATGTTTTTGCGGTTGAAAGAAATACACCACGAATCTGAAGAAACGCAAGAAGGGGGGGGGGGGTCATGTAGGGTGGAGGAAAAAATGAACAAAAGCATATTTTTGTCCCAAAATTTCTCTCAATTCCTGGTTTACAACAACTTTCTCTGAACTTTTTGTCTCAACGTACACAGATATGTCGGAGGAGGCTAATTTTTTTTGGTTGCAATGTCTAGGGTGACAGAGAAATGAAATTTTATGACGTCAGCAGGAAATCCTACTTTTTGCACATTTCCACCGCAGTTTGCAATGCTGCGAGCATCAAATTTCATTCAGAGTCAAAGGGTGTGTCACTACCATCTTCAGTTGCAACAGTAGTAGGTGGCTCATATTCTTTATTATGTAATCTATTGTAGCATTTGGAGCACACGTGATAGTTTGGATTCAATCCGTCATTAGGAAACCTCTCAGAAAACACATCACTTAGATCGCCAACCACAATAAAGTCTGGTCTCTTGCTTGTTTTGTAACACACTTCCTTGTGCACATGATCATAATCTGCACATTTAATTTTGTTCTGTTCCCATTGTGAAACCATTTTTTCCTCTCAGCAGATTTCTTACAAAAACCTATGAATTGGGATCCTATTTAATCACCTACAATGAGCAATCCTTGCACAAAAGCTTTCAGGTACTGCTGGACAACAAATTTATTTTCTTTGTTTACCTGTTGACAACCGAACTGTGAATTCCATGTGTTCTCCCTTTTATATGCTAGGCCCAAACATCCAGAATTATCTGAAAAATTCAAGAAGGTTCTGTTACAATCTGGAAAGTTGCAGAATGTTCTGTTACATTCTGGAATTATCTGGAAGGTTCCAGAAAGTCTAGAAGGTTCTGTTACATTCTGGAATTATCTGGAAGGTTCCAGACAGTTCTAGAACAGGTGTTTCTAACTGGCGGCCCGCGGGCCGCATGCGGCCCCCGTTGCCTTTTTCTGCGGCCCGCGAAGCCAGTTTGCAAAATACATTAATTTTATGTATTTTTATTAAAATACGTTCTTTTTTTACTAAATGAACGGATGCTCTATGAAAGAAGACAATATCACAGGTAGAATTTATTTTGCAGTCAATAATGATAATCAGAAGAATCTAAAGTGACGTAACTTTCTCTTCACACCAAGCACTCCATCCCTTCGCTATGTGGAATGAACTCTGCCGCTTCCGTGAAGGCTTCCTTCTTTGTGTTTAGAAACAAGCTGCAGAGATGCGCTGTAGAGATCTGTTTTACTACGCACAAAGTACAAAGAGATTTCCAGTGTTCCAACTCGGATTGTACTGTGACTGATTGTTAAAGTTTGTGCAAATATCGAAATGAGCCATATCTCCAAAAAAACGTAAGATTGAAAATTAAAATAGCTTCTCTCCAACTTGAATTGCGTGATTTGCAAGGCGATGTGTTCCTTCAAACTAGGCAAGAAACGGTTGCAGAGTTTTTCGAATACCTTTCAAAAGAACGCTTTCCAAACCTTCGTAGTTTTGGGCAAAGAATGACATCGACGTTTGGCAGCACATACGCGTGTGAAAGTATTTTTTCTTCAATGAAGTTCATCAAGAACCGCTACAGAAGCAGACTGGCAGATTCTTCACTGCTTCACCTTCTGAGACTTTCAAATACAGAAATGCAAATACAACTTTAATAAAAGAAGCAGATCGGGCTCAATTTTCACATTGAGCACTTACTATGAAGAATTCTTATTTGTATGGTGTGTCTTTAATTTCTTTCAATTCATCAATAAGTATTGGGTTTTTGTGAAGTAAATGGTAATTATACAATTTTGATTTGAAATTCCATTGTTTTATTGCCTCATTTTAGAAATTTAGGTCATTCGAAAGTTTTACATTTTCAGTTCAGTACTTACAATTATTGTAATTTTTAATCCCCCTCCCAAAAAAAATGCGGCCCGCCTATCAACTGCTGGATATAATTTTGGCCCTCGGACCTTTCGAAGTTGGAAACCACTGTTCTAGAAGATTCTGTTACATTCTGGAATTATCTGGAAGGTTCCAGACAGTTCTAGAATGTTCCGTTACATTCTGGAAGGTTCCAAATTGTTCCAACACATTTCCATGGTTCCAAATATGTCCAACACATTTCCATAATTCCAAATATGTCCGCAAATGGATTAAAAAAAAAAATCATTAAAAATTCAAGGAGCAAAATGGCGTGCTCCCCTTTTCAGGATATGTAGTACCCTTAGATATACAACTCCTGTAATATTTTTAGAATTTTTGAGATTGGTGTTTTTGAGATAAACAATTTCTCAAAAAAAACTTTATTTTTCATTGGTGTTCCAATGTTGGTTTTGAAATTATTTGTTTATATGTAGGGTAAATGTCTGTTATATCGGAGAAACATTAAAATCGGATATTTTGTGTTTCGGATGGTTCGTACTTGCAAATTGTGTATTGTGGAACATAATTGAAGGTGCCATTATGCTTTTTACATGAAAATAACTTTGATTTTTCACATTACGAGTAACTCTTTTGGTTCCTTTCTTCCATTGCGGAACATACAATATGAAGTGCACAGCTGTGGATCATCCTGCGTTGTGCTTGTATCTTGTCGATTTGGAATGGGTATATAGTATTTCCAACCTTCTTAACCGAAAAATACCTACTTTCGTGTTCATTATGTCATGACAAACCATTGACGGAAAGCCTCAAAAACCATTCACGATATCCCCACAAGCCATTGACAGATAGCCCCAAAAACCATTCACGATAGCCCCAAGAACCATTCACGATAGCCCCACGAACCATTGACGGATAGCCCCAAAAACCTTCACGATAGCACCAAAAAACATCCACGATAGCCCCACAGACCATTTCCGGCAAAATTAGGTTAGGTAAGCATAGTAAAAAAAATCCCTTAAAAAAGGCACGTTTGGAAACACTGGAGAGACCGCATGACTTTCGACGCTCTCGCCATCTACAGGTACATAATGGAAACAACGGCATAATGTTGTCGCATTGCCCAAAATGCAAGTTTATTATATCAGAAGTGCTTATTTCTTGTTGTGCAGCATTCTACAGTGAGAAAATACCTCCACGAACTTTCAAAATGCTACAGAAACTCATTTCCGTAAGTAGTTTCTTCTGTAAAAATGAAGACATGTGTCTCGATATAACAAGACATTTACCATATGTAGAAACACAAATACTTCAAAACAAAAAAAGATTCATCCATTTATCTTATCTCTATTTGATGAGAAGATATTGCAATTTTGAAAAATTGACATACAAAACATTTGCCGCACGGTCAACTTTGAACAGCTATATCTCAAGTGAAAATTAAAATAGAAAAAAAATATGTATTTCTAAGACTCTCTCACAGTTTCACATATTAAAATTTCAGGAAAATCAGAGGCAATGATTTCCCCATTTTCACTGCCCTTATTGATCGTTATTAACAGAAAACAAGAATTAAAAACAATCTACAACATAATAAACCAATAAAAACATTTAAAATATTTTCTAATCTATTTACATTATATGTGTACACTACACACATACATGAAGCACATTTTGGGATGTGGCTCCTCCCTCAAAAAATCTTGGTTACGGGCCTGCTGGGCATGCCCTACTTTCTTGTGTGTAGAGATTTGTTAACACTACCGTGGCCTTTGCTACAGATTTCTTCACACTCCTTGTACAGTGGGATCCACTAGTATTGCTCAGCAAATTGTCCATGACTATTTTCATTAGAAGTATTACCAGGTAACATATCCACCATTTGCAATATCTTTTCTTTCATCCTACATATTCTTGAGAAAGGAAATGTTAATGATGTGGTATAGAGGTATCTTTTGTGGCCATTTTATTTCATGTCTAAAGCTGATTAAACATAGTGATGGCCCATTTACCGAGTGATACAACCACTTTACATTGTATGCAGATTCAATATTAAGGGGTGTTCAATAAAAATCCGCACATGGTTCAGTGAGAAATATATTTGAACAAGACATACAGAAAAAGGTAAGAAGGTGCGACATATAGGAAGGCACAGCACAGAGAATATTGTGGCATCACGAACGGCTTTCAATAACTCAGTCACGACGCACCTTGTCGATACGTCTGGTGAATCTTGCAAGGTTTCGTACAACAGACAGATCAATGTTCCGGAGAAAGTACCAGATCCGTCGAATAAGCTGATCTGTGTTTGTTGCGTGCCATTGCTTAGCATAAACAGCAGCCTTCAAAATTGCCCAGAAATTTTCGATAGGTCGAAGTTCCGGAACATTAGCGGGGTTATCTTCTTTCGGTACAAATTCAATATTTTCCTGCTGGAGATGTGCACAAATGACCTTGGCATAAGGCGATGATGCTAGATCAGGCAACAACACATAGGCCTCTGGCTCATAGTCGTCATGTATGTAAGGTATCAGTCTCTTCTTAACACACTCGTCCAGGTACGTCTGGGCGTTGATAGAGAATCCAGATTTCCGCACCAACGGTTGGCTGAGACCTTTTGGACCCATGGCAATCCACACCAGCACTTTCTCTTCAAATTTCTTCTCAGTGGCAAATTTAACACTAGCTGGAGCTTGAGAAGGGTCCGAAGTGTAATATCCATCATTTCCATTGATGGAGGAATGGGTTAATGTCAGATAGGTTTCATCATCCAAGATGAAAGCACGACCACTAAATTTCCGCAACAGGCGGCCATACTTGGTTTGAGCCATGCTTATTTGTTGTTCTGTGCGCTTGGGGATGGTTTGTTTCTTCCTGTATTGTATGCCCGTCTTCTTATGCACTACATAGTGGACCATGGATGCAGAAGACTTGAATTTTCGCACCACCATACGCATTGAAACACCATCATTGTTCTGAAGTGTCTTCTTCAGCTGCTGCACCTCCCTGTTCGGGAAAATACGTGCTTGTCGTCCTGATCCCGACTGCCATTTCCACTCAATCCCACTCTCACATCTTTTAATGATGTCGTAGATAGTTCTTCGCGGCACTCCCTCGGCTACAAAATGCCTTACTGTATACATTTTCCCCTTACTCTCATCTGTCACGTAGAACTTGTACACATGTTCCCGCAACACGTCTTCCTTCGAGGACATCCCCACCGTCAAACAGGGTCACGATAACACCACTCGTTTCTGTGCCTGTTGGTGCACTACTGACGCATCTTTCCGTCTGGTCTTCAAGCTGAGTCTGTCATCGGGCATCTGGTGCTGCTGTCTACGACCTTGTGCGGATTATTATTGAACACCCCTTACCATGTACAGAATTACTGCACCACAAGAACTTTTTTACTGAGATTCTATGTTTTTCTAGATTATTTATAAAATTAATATCATAAAGTAAGATACACAAGAAACAGTCTATAAGGGTGAACAGAAAATATCCATCCAAAAGTATCCTAAACCTGTTTCAGCTCCACTGTACTATTTATTTTCAACACAGAATATATCAATGAAAAAATGTTCTCAAGTTACCATTGCACAAAGTATTTTATTTAGTTAAGTGGTTATAATAGTGTGTTAAATTCATAACAAAATCAATTAACCAATACCACTGCATTTTCACAACACTGGACATCAGGGGCAAGGTGGGGACATCTGATTATCCAACAGATATTTAGGCAATCATTCTCATCGTATCGGCTTAAATGAAACCGATTGTCCATAATTTGAATTTGAATAAAATATTATGCGACAGTGCAAAAGAAAACAACAACTTGACAACAGATAATTAAACCTACATGCTCAAAATAAACTTTGCCACTTCCTTTGTATTTTCTACAAGCTAGGCAATAACAATGACAACATCAAAAACTGATAGATTATCTCCCTGAATATAAGTATGTATTCAGACCTATCATTCCTTCGCAACAATTTCAGTTCTATAACAATGTGAAAGAAAAATATTTTCCATCTTGAAAAATAGTCATGTGGTGAACCTTTCTTATTCAAAGTTATTTTAATAACTTATTACCTTTCACTGGAAGTAAAAACTATTTCATTTCCCAAAAACAATAGTTTTCTCTCAATATAACAACTGAGTATTTTCATGAAGAAAAAAAAACTAAAAACTTTGATCTTACAAACAGTTGCCACTTAAAATATTAAAGCTGATATATGACTTCATCATAAACTAAACTCAATTTAAAATATTATATGTTCTAGCAACACTGATTTCTCTTTTCTTTTTACAGGGCATCCTCCTGCTGCTGAAGAAGTCTTAAGTATGTATATACTGCTTAACATAGCACATGATGGTGTTACCAAAATTAAAACCTCTAGGTAAATTATACACAAATACCTCATACAAGAAATTTTTAAAAAGTTGTCAAAACACAACAATCAGAATGTAATGTGCAACAATTTGCAATGCAATAAATACAAGGTTGAATTGAAACTTAAAAGAATTAAAAAAACACCATTTAACGTATGTCAAAACATTTGAATGCTCCCCTTCCATCAAGATACTGCACGTGCTCACAAGATTAATTTATAAAAATAAATAAAGTATTTCTAATGCAGTAACATGCAGCTTAGGCCTTCCACAGTGTATATGGAAGCTTCTGTTCAGTTGTTTTGGAATAATCATTCAACATGCACAGTCTTTCATAAAAAGTTGCATATGAACAGAACACAAAAAGGGAGTAAAATATACCTCACGGTAGACAATCAACAAGAAAGCAATACTTCCAATATTACTGGCGGTGATTGTCATACTCCTTGCAACAAATGCCAGAAACCTCATAGAACCTGGTCATCCCCAATGCTTCACCCAAAACAAATGAATCATTATCATTAGCTTCTTCCGGCCATGGTCATAAAGCAATTCATTCTTATATTCTCCTTACCAACATTCAAACAAACCACAATCGGCAAGACTTCGACACAGCAATGAAAAAGGGACTTGCATTCATGTATGTCAACTATATTCATAGACTTCAAATATGAAGTTATATACTATAAAAAATATTCAATATTATATTTGGTAATATAAACAGCATCCAACACAGTAACTGTTGCAAAAGCAATCAAGGCTTTCCACAGAAACAAACTTGTGTGCACTTCTTATAAAACTGAAAAAAAGGAAGCTTTTTTTTTTTTATTATAATTACTTGGATAATATGTGTTAGTCACCCCAATAATACATCAGATGGTGATACACAACCATTAAAAATTCTTGGAGGTTTGTTAGCTCTCGTCTTAAAAGTTACACGATTTATAACTTAAGGGAAAAGATATCTGGTGCAGCACTACTTAGGATAACATGGCAATGGAGTTATCTTCTCATGTTGCAGCCCATCCTTTCCCTTAAGTTTGCTATTCTGTAGTGCCATGGTTACGGCCCATATGACATGTTGCATTTACAATGCAAAACAAAACTAAAACAACACACAACCTGCATGAAGCATTTTAACTAGTTTCAATTGCTGCTTTATTTTGTTCTTCCTCGTTCTTCTTTCGGAAGTGTTCAACTATACCTTGAATTATGGTCTCTGTGTCCAGTTCGGAAGTGTGTGTTAGGTAGCAGAAATCATTCTTTTTCTTCAACTCCATCTGATACCTAAGCTCCTGTAAGAATTTGTCTTCTCCTAGAACATTATATTTATACAAAATTGTTGGATAGTCGTATCCAATAGTCAACAGGTCCCATTTTATCCCTCCGGCAACCTTCCAATTGGTGATGTGTGCAACGAGAGGCTTCATTAGTTTGCTCTTCTCGATAAGACGCCGCTTCCACTCGACGTAATATACCATAACTCGTGGAGTGTAGCAATAACGCTGCACCTGAGGGATGTTCAATGTTAAGGGGTGTCCAAATGACTTCTCCAGCAAATGGTAAACGGCCTCGGCATCACTGACTGCATTGTGTTGTTCCGATCGTGGGCCGACTATGGCAGTGTATAGTGACTGGAGAGAAAGTACCTGGAAGTGATTCCTATATTCCATGGAGAAAGGGCCAAATGAGTCACCGAAGCCCTTCACTATCAGAAAGAATTTTTGGTCTAGTTTGTGGCGTTGTAGTGCCTGGAGCAGTACAGGCACATCCAATTTGATGGTGCTATGGCTAATCATGACGACACCATCATGGTAACCGCGAACCATTGCCAGCCACTCCATAAACCGTATCAAAGCTGTCCCCTCATCCGTGGCATCAAGCACCTGCCTTGAAACTGTGTCGATAAGTGCACGCTGTCCATCATGTATTATTACCTGTAGGTGTATTTTACTGGCAGCCTCTGGATTGATGAATTTGACAGGGAGAACATACTGATTAAACATTACATAGCCAGGACAGTATGCACCTATCTGGCATATAAGGTCGTCAAATTGCCTGTCTGTTGTTTCTAGGTCCCAAGTAACTATGACATAGTTCCCAAGCGGCACTGTTTCTTCAGGTGGTGGAAACATGAAGTCTGACATTTTTCTGAAAGAAACATCCACAATCAACATTATTAAAATGCCATGCATGGAAGCTACAATATTTTTAGTTAACACTGAATTTTTATACTCTGGGAGAATTGACACCAAAGTGCGACATGCTGCTCTGGAGCGAGCAAATCAGCAGCAATATTTCACATCGTAGTGGGCATGACAGCCTGCACAAGCCTAAATTTTATTGGTGATATATCCTCAAGCGACACATGTCACCTGTCGCTTCGATGTGAATTCTCCCCAAAAGTAGCAAAATATTCTACAATATGTAAAAGGTTATTTATGAATCTTTATACTTGTCTGTATTACTACAATAGTCTCTATACTTTTCATAGACAAATTTTGGAGAAAATAAAGACCCAGTTTCCAACTAAAATTATTTTGACTTGTGTTACTAGAGGGTAAGTTTCAGTTTTGCTTTAATTTCGACTTTATGCAGATAGGATAATCGTAACTGGAGTTTTATCCAGGCTCGCATCCACTATGTATCCCCATGTGTGTATCAAATTTGGGACCCCTTGATTACAAGGTGATGGCCTATGCCAGGCCTGTACCTGGTGAACCTATAAAAAGCTTCAAAATTAACATCGTCGATTTTGCAAATTTGTAAAAAATTCAATTTTGTTCTTGCATAAATGGATGTGTTTGTTATGTACAGAAGTCTGCAGTCATGATGCGAAAATGTCTCGTTCTTTTTCTTTTTTTTGTTAACTCACATTTGGACATGTTCTTTATTGTAATAATAAAAACTAATACATAACATTTAATATATAGATATATTATTTTCTAAACATACAATTATCATGACTTTTCAATGGCGCTGGTATAAGAAAACTAAATGAAATTTGAAAACATTGTTAATTTGCGGAACACAGAACTATTTGAATGCTTCGGAGAATTGAATGTAATCAATAAATACTAAGCTGTACGCTCTGTGACACAGCGACTGTGTTGCCCATTGTTGGGATGAGGTGTATCGGTGAGTTGAATTTTGTTGTTACTTTGAACCATAAGTTGCAACTCTACAATCGTACATTTATCTCTGTCTGTAATATTGTCATAGTATTGGTGTGTGGTTAGCAAAGTGCGCTACGACACAAGGGGTTCCTGGTTCAAATCTCAGACTGGACATAGATGGGTAATTTAGTATTAAACGGACTACCTCCAATTAGTATGCTATATGTACTTAACCTAACTCAACCTAACCTAAACCTCATATCTAATTAGTTAGGTTAGGTTTTTATGGTGTACTAATTAGATATGAAGGTTAGGTTAGGTTGAGTTAGGTTAGGTACGTATAGCGTACTAATTGGAGGTAGTCCGTATAATACTAAAGTACCCATAGGTGTTCTTTGTGAGTGCGTTCCTTCACGAATTTCATCATATCATCGCTCATCCTCGTCGTCGGGATTAGACAAACTTGACAGTAAAGCAACATAAAATAACGTAATTCAATCAACCTCACAGCATTTCTGATCTTCCCTTTGTTCCACATACTCGAATCTATGCCCTCCCCCTTAAATAAATTCTGGGTACGAGCCTTAGCAACATACAAAATAAAGGTAAAACATGAATGCAAGAATGATATAAGTATGAAATCTTATTGATAATTATTAACAGAAAGCAAGAATTAAATAAAATCTAACACTTAAAAAACTGTCAACATTTCAACTATTTTATAAACTCTGTGTGTGTGTGTGTGTGTTTTATAAACTCTGTGTGTGTGTCTCTCTCTCTCTCTCACTCTCTCTCTCACACACACACACACACACACACATACACACACACACACACACACACACGGGTCATTCCATGGGAAATCACCCGGAGCAGGTTGCTTCATAGTCATGGATTTGTTTCAAATTATTTGTACTGATAGAAACTTGGTCCAATATGACAAATATGTAATATTAGACTTGCCCAACAAATATTTTGAGTTACAAATTTTTGAAAATTTGAAGATTTTCAGAAATTGGGTGGACGAACAAACTAACCATGTGACACAAAATATGTCATATCTTGGAAACTATGTGGAGTATTTTGATGATTTAGGTATTGTTGGAGAGGAGAAAGACAGTCCTAACAGAAAATTACTATATCACCACTCTTACCTACTCAGAAAGTAGAAAAATCTTTAAATAAAGTAATTGATATGCCACTTACATAGGTACAATATTAATAAACACACTGTAATCATGACGCTTCAATCTTATAGCAAGGTCTTTTTCAGACTCTGAACCAAATTCAAATGAAATAAAGTACAAACAAGAAGATATTTATTTCCCTCAAATCTGAATGTGGAGCAATTCATCATTTCGTGTTCTTCCTTCTCCTTTTCTTTCTTCTTTCCATATCCCTTCTTATCCTTTCCCCTCTTTCTAAAAAGCTCTTCCATTCTTTTTTTATCTTAATTCCTCCATTCCAGTTCATTATGTCTTCTCCTTTCTTCTCTATTTCCTTGGCCTCATTCTATTTCCTAACTAGTTCTCTCTTCTCCCTCCCTATCCAATTAGCCTCATCCCAATCTATGTCATGTCCATAGCTGCCGACTCCAAGGGGCTTGGGGGGGGGTCGAGCCCCCCCCCCCAATGTTAACGATGTGGGGGCAGAGCCCTCAAAATAATTTTGCTTAAGAGGATCTAATGTATTATTTTGCTTCTCTTGTAAAGTTTACTCTGAATTGTGCCACATGAACTTTAAATACACATTTGAAATGTTCTAGACCATCAACTTTGGGGGGGAGGGGGCTGAGACCGTCAAACCATCAACTTTGGGGAGCTATGATTAGAGACAGCAAAACACACGACTTATACCTATATAACTATGAGTATTGTTAACATTTTTACAAAAAAAGAGTTTCAAAAGAAGATGTGCATGAACTAGGAGAGTGAATCGGATATTCGGGCTACAAATGGCTTTCACATGACATTCAG
This sequence comes from Lepisma saccharinum, assembly GCF_977018435.1. Lineage (NCBI taxonomy): Eukaryota > Metazoa > Arthropoda > Insecta > Zygentoma > Lepismatidae > Lepisma > Lepisma saccharinum. The sequence goes on from NC_139232.1 coordinate 106,845,222, forward strand.
AACGAGATCATTGATATATTAGGAAGATCTGTTTTGCGCTCCGTGGTAGCAGATATTAAAAGTCGGGAATATTTTGCTATTATGGTTGACGAAATTTGTGACATATCCATTCGTAAACAATTAAAATTTTGCATTCGAACTGTAAATAAAAATGTTAATATTTTTGAGGAATTCATGGGCTTTTACGAGATTCCGATCACTGAGGCCAAAACTTAAAACAGGGAGGGAGTGAGTCATTCATTAATTTATTTCAGTGAGCAGAGCCCCCCCCCCCCCCCATAATTTTGACAAGTCGGCGCCCCTGGTCATGTCCCATTCCTCTCGTGTGCTTGAGCATCACATTTCTGTCTCTAGTCTTACACAGGGATGGTGCTATGGGGGGGGGGGGCTGAAGCCCCTAAACCAGGCCTCAGGCCCCCCAGTAGCCCCCTAGATTTTTGTAGTATGGTAGACACATTTCAACTGAAAACCTTAAAAAGTAAAATTTCCATTCTAGTGGAATCTTAATGACTTAATGTAATGTTATCTCCACCAGGATCGAACCTGCGACCCATTGATATCAAGGCAGCAATTCTCTCGCTAGACTATGGGGGTGGGAGGTCAATTTTAATATTTCCAATGTTTTAGCATTTAGAAATTATTATTTTTATTTTTTATTGTACATCCTGTGTTGTTGTAAGGAGTGAAATTATGTTGATTCAAAACAGGTATTTCAGTTCATTATCATCACATTGTTTAATACACGTAGAATGAAAGTGGCGATGGACTATTCACCTACTGTTGGATGTACCTGTCAATCACCTGTTAAGTGAAATGTCAATTACTTGACAGGAAACACCACTTGCAGGAATACCTGGAAAGGAATATCCCAGATAAGGAACTTTCAGATATTCTTGCGTCTAGACGTGTGTATGTATAAATATGCTAAGAGAATGGCACTTATTCTTAGTGATTTATCTTTGGATCTGACTGTAAAGTATGTCACTGGTAAAATTAAAAATAAAGTAATAAGTTGTGATGAAAAAAACACTCCACTTCGGATAATTGTTTGATAGGGAATCCCATGTCTTACCACAATGAAAATTGTTACAGAGCCTAATCAATACATCTCAAACATCATATTAAAAAATTAGAAAGGTAATATTTTTCATAGTAAAAATATCACATGTTTCAGTATAGGGTGTATGAACCAATTTTCCACTGGCATACAGCTATATTGGCCCTAAAACACTCACAAATTACCAGTGATCAGAGTGCTACATTTTAAAAGTAGCTTCGCTACAGCTACAGCTACTCTTCCAAAATGTAGCTTCCCTACAGCTACATTTACTAAAAACCACCATAATATGTTTGAGAGTAATGTGGTGGGCAACAGATTTCGGAGTCAAATTCTCAGGGTGGGGCTAACTAATATCGGCTAATAGGTAGATACGTAATACTTAACTACAGTATAATTTTCAATTCAAATTTGATTATATAAGTATTGCAATTAGGGTGTTGCCTGAATTAATGATTATTTATAACAATACAAAAATAAAATTTAGTAGGATTATTTACGTTTATATATAAGGATTATTTACGTATGTTTATATATAAACATATTTTTCTTTGTGTAAATCCTATGCCATAAGGAAATGTGGTAACACTTTCCTATACCTGAGACAGATTTCTTCAAATTTACAGGAGAAAGTACTTACGCAAATCATTTTCTGTAGCGTTGTTGATGTTCGGGAATGTAATTTTGATTCATTTTAATGCGAATGCATGTGGTTTTGTACGAAAATCTATTTCTGACGCACTATTGCTGCTGTCGCCATTTGCTTCCTGCATGAGAGCACAATACGCTCTCGTATTGTCCATATATGCTAAATTGAAAGAACGAAGTGCTAATGGAACCAAACCTAACAGGTCTAACCTAACCCAGTAGGCATACCTCGTCGACGTGATGGTTTGTGGGGCTATCGTGAATTTTTGGGCTAACGTCAATGGTTTTTCTGGCTCAAGGAACGATCAACGGTAAGCTATCGCCATGTTGTGTGTGGAAATAAACAAGAACAGTAAGTACTCGTAAATGTAAGAAATATACATTACTTTCCTAACAAATTCAATTATTTCACCTAAATAAGTGTTCCGGAATGCAGAATAGTACGTTAGCAATGTAAAAAAGTGCGAAAGAAATTATTCCCAGGTATAGTAAAGTAGTACCGGAAATGTTAAGAATTCTGGAAATGAATGTGAAAGTAAAATAATACATCTTCTAGTTTATGGTCGTTGCAATAGAACACTGAAAATGCTGACCAAGGCAGAATTTACTGTCAAATAAACACACTTATTTTAGGCTGGTTGCTTCAACAAGTCTTTCAGTCTCTTTTTTTCTTTCCCCTATGTGTACAGTATCACATTCTTTGCACTTCACCTCATAGATAATCCCTTCATCTTCTCTGTTTTCTTCCTTCATGTTTGAGTTCTTCTCAATCCTAAGATGTTGCATCCTCCCTTCCTGTATGTTTTTATGCCTGCTTTCCTAAGCACTTTGCATATCTTTTATGTGGCCTTCCCCATAGTCCTTTTCTTTCTCCTCTCCTCTTTCTTTCTCTTCCTCCTCTCCTGTTACTCTCTTTCTTTTTCTTTATTCTTCTGTTTATGTAAAATCTGTCTTCCTTCTCATAGCCATTCTTTTCCAGCTGTTCCCATAGGCTATCTATTTTGCTATCCTTTTAACATTATCTTGTGCATATTTCCTTGATTCTGTCTTCCATATTCTTTAAAAAATTTATTTTTGTTCCAACACTCACATCACTTCTTTTGTGACGGAACACACATTCTTCTGATGCCAAGCGGCCTCAATATCCTTTCCTTTCTCCCATTTCACCAATGTATCTCTGAATCTTATCTTCTCTTCCTGCTCTATTTCAAGCTCCAGCAATATCCCACTTGCTTCTTCATCTATTTCAAATAGGTCCAGCTGCCTCTTTTTTTCCCCTCCACATGCAAATACAATCGTCCACGTATCTCCAAAAAAAAGAATTATTTTCCTCCTCCTTTTCCCATTCATTCATTACCAATTCAGCCAACTCTGGGTTTAAACTAGAGCCTATGTTCAGTCTTTCATTATTGTATCACCCACTTTACTGCAACATATTATTCCAAATGGTTTCCAGCACTTTCACTACATGTTCACTGTCCCACTCTCCTTTTTTTTTTTCCCCGGGGGCGGAGGTCAGGAGACATTTATTTCTAGTGTGATCAATGTTCCAGTTATAACAATGGGAAAAATTTAACAAAAAGAAGTTATACAATGAATCTTGCCAACAATGTTTCATTGTCTGAACCTAACATCTCGACTGTGAAACAAGCAACCTATTTTTCAACTGAAGATCAAATCAATTGTAATTATTAATCCTAAATTTCATCAGGTAATTCAAAATCTTCCTTTCTCCACAAAGTTTCTGTATCTCTTCTGTTTTATTAAATTTGAAAGGTGACAGCTTATGCCACCTGTGAAAAAGAGGTGTCACATTGTCATTCTTGTTATTTAATTCCTTCCAGTGTTCTCTTGCAATGAATGAAGCCTCCCATACATTTAAATCTATGTCTCCCAATAAGCTTTTCCAAACTTTTATATTTTTAATTACATGCTTCTCCTGAATGGTGTGAGCTGATAAACCTATCCATGGGTCTAAATTTGTAATATCTAAATCGTTTCCATGCCAATTATTTTTTTCTTGATGTTTGCCCTACATAATCTCTTGGTATTGGCTACCTAATTTTATATTCATTAAATGTACATTCAATATTTCTTTTTCTCAGAGATTTAAAAACAGTTTTGAAGTTATATTTTCTAAAAATGTTTACAATGTTATATGAAAAACCCTATTGCAATGGAATACGAACAAATTTCTTTACAACAGGTGCCTCATCTTCGTCAAAATAAAAAGAATAAGAAAGTGGTTTAAATGTTTCTAACAACAGTAAACAACACGAACATCAACTCTACAATGCAAGTGATACCTTCATACAAAAAGAATGTGAAAGTAAGTTTGAAATTTGGAGTAACTAATTTGCATATTTCATCTATCAATTTGTGAGAAACCATGTCATGTAATGTACATTGTGTAAGTGGTTTGTGCATGATACACATTCATTTTCTGCACAATTGGATTCTATTCATGTATTGTATTCTTATTGTGTATACAAATTAAACTTGTCGGGTTTTGCACTCTTTACGTTTATAATTGAAGGGCTCTGGAGTAAAATATGCCAAGTGACATTTTGGTCATTATGCTACTGAGTTTCTGAAGCTGCATTAAGACATTATTAGAAGCTACACTGTAGAAAATTTGTTTTTGTGTTGTGTTTACCATTTCATGTGGATTCAATGAGTCCGGTGCAAATTGCATAACATGCATGACACAAAAGTTAAAGGATGGCTCTTTTTACTTTGTAACTCAATAATGACCAAAATGTCACTTACCATGTTTTGGTACTACTTTACTATACCGGAGACACCTATCAATGATTTATTTCGCAATTTTTTACATTGCTAACGTACTATTCTGCATTGCGGAACGTTTCTTTAGGTGAAATAATGAATTTCTAACGAAAATAATGTATATTTCTTACATTAACGAGTACTTACTGTTGTCCCTTATTTCCCACAAACCATCCACGGGTAGCCCCAGAAACCATTGACGTTAGCCCAAAAATTCACGATAGCCCCACAAACCATCACGGGGACGAGGTATGCCTGTTAGGTTAGGTTCCATTAGCACTCCTTTCGTTCAATTTAGCATATACGGACAATACGAGAGCGTATTGTGCTCTCGTGCATAAAGCAAATGGCGGCAGCAGCAATAGCGCATCGGAACTAGATTTTTGTAGAAAACCACATGCATTGCATTAAAATGGATCAAAACTACATTCCCGAACATCAACAACGCCACAGAAAATGATTTGCGTAAGTACTTTCTCCTGTAAATTTGAAGAAATCATTCTCCGTATACTAAAGTGTTACCATTATTTCACCTAAAGAAATGTTCCATAATGCAGAATAGTATGTTAGCAATGTAAAAAATTGTGAAATAAAATTGATAGGTGTCTCCGGTATAGTAAAGTAGTACCCATGTTTTACTCATGAGCCCCTCAATTATGCTCCTGTGTGAATACAGTGGAACCTTCATTTTAAATTTTCTTTTCTTGAGACTAAGGTGAAAACATAAAAAATTCACTTATTTTTGCATGTCACTTTGTTCGGATTTCAGAACATTAAGTGTATAATGTTGAAAAATGTAAAATCCAAGAACTTAAATTGAGCTAGATTCAATTCCCTTGTATTGCCACATTTCCGTTCCTATCATGCGCAAGTATACTGCACTTTCCATGGCAAAAAAACTAACCACTTCAGACAGTTGTAACATATAATTTCTCACAAATTAGTACCTTCTGCAACTTTCAAACATGCCAATTAGTTTCTTCTAAGTTAAGTTTTCACTCATTTCTAGCATTTGCAATGCCTTCCTTATCCTCTGGTGCAACTTGTGAAGATTGCAATTGTAACCAAATGAAAAGTATTATGTATGTGCATAAAATGTCATATTTTTTTTGGTATTCTTAAATTTTTGGGACAGTATTTAAGAGAGAGCAACAAATAGCAAACAAGTTACACCTAAATGACAATTTATCAAATTTATTCCAGAAATGCAAGAACGATCACTTCAACAAGACGCATCGTTTGTAGTTCGACATCGTCAGTGTTGGAAAATTTATGTTGGAATAATTTTCCATTCTGTTCCCAACTCAAACCAAAAAATTTCATCCTGCACATCCCTAGTTAACTTTCGTATCTAACCAAATTTTATTGTTGATTTAACGTGAATATGATAGCTATACATGTGAATGCAACATTACAAAATAACTGCTTTACTGAATTCTGAATTTTAAAGCATGTGATGGATCTGTACTACAAGAAATAGTCAATAGGGTATCAAACGGACATTTCAAACTAATGACAAGCTGGGTTTCGTAGATTAAGACATGCATACACTAAATCGTACCTAGTTGGCTTTCCATGTTGATGGAACTATTCACATTCTTTTCACTTGGGAATACTTTTTTTTTCAATGAAAAAAGTGTTATTTTAACATTATAAGTATTTATTGGTCGTTGCTAATTGGCGGCCAAATCTTGACTCACGTTGTCTATCGTCAGCTGATATGCAGTGTTACCAAACTTATGAACCGATAAATGCCGCACAAACTATTCACAAAAGGTTTTTAAGCGAAAATTGATCCATAAACCATTCACGGAAGGTTAGGTTAGGTTCAGTTAGGTTAGGCAAACAGAAAATTGGGTAAATATGCGATATCGCCCAAACGGATTTCTTCAAATTTACAGGAGAAAATACTTACTGAAATCAGTTTCTGTAGCATTGTTGAAGTTCTTCGAGGTATTTTCTTTCGCGGAAAATGAAAACTTCACCATAGCATGCTGCAGAACAAAAAATAATCACTTTTTATGTAAGGAACTTGCATTTTCTGTAAAGCAACAACATTATGCCGTTGTTTCCATTATGTACCTGCAGATGGCGGGAATGTCGAAAGTCACGCGGTCTCGCTAGTGTTGCCATTTTTTATGAGAATTTTTTCTTTAACTATGCTTACCTAACTTAAACCAACCTAACCTAACCTTGCCAGAATTGATCCGAGGGGCTATCGTGAATAATTTTTGGGGCTATCGTGAATGTTTTTTTGGGGCTATCCGTCAATGGTTTGTGATGACATCATGAACACGAAAGTAGGTATTTTTTGGTGAAGAAGGTTGAAACACTGCATACCCACTCCAAATCGACAAAACACAAGCACGACAAACGATGATCCATGAGGAGGGCACGCCATAATGTCTGTTACCCAAGCAAAACAAGGAAGACAAATAATGACTCGTAATATGAAAAGTTGACACTATTTTATGGAAAAAGACATAACTTTACCTTAAGGCGAAGAGGGACAATTACGCACCAGGCATGCATTTATTCCAATATCGTCGGAATGAGCAATGCTACTAAAAATATCTCCGCCAGAAATGAAGAGTATGAATTTCTCCCCATGTGGCAAGTGGAAGCGGTTTCCTAAGTTGATTATTAAGCCTTATACGATTTTTGAAATATATGATGAATTAGAATCCCATGTATTCCTTATGGGACATCAACTTCAACTTCAAGTTACGGCTCATCAAATGGGAGTTTCGACTTTTCCTACTACTATGACATAGTTCAACGTGTCCTTTTTCTGTCCATGTACTTTTCTACGTCATCGGATGTTTGATATTCCCGAGAGAACGAAAAACATAATGGTCCCATAAGCCTAGTGCATTTCTCCTTGCCTCCTACGGCCATCCTGGCAGTGTTGCCAAACCTGATGTGCATAATAGAGATAAATTTTACCATTAATATAGCTAAAGAGGAATTTCAAGGGGCTAGATTAACGAAGGCTGCATAAAGTGCCTACTAAGATAATTTTAGTTGTCAGAGCTGCTATTACCGTTAGCTTTAAAGTGATGGCAATTTATTCTTAGTTTTCACCGCCTAGATTTGGCGGCATCACCCATCTCAATAATCCAATGATGTTAATATAAAATCGAAAATAAAGGGTTCCCGGATAACATCTTCATCTTAGCCACAGCGCTATATATAAAAATACATGGGGAGGAAAGAAGAGGTGGGTGACGCAGCCTATAGCTATACGAATATCACGTCACGTGTAAAATGTACACTCATGGCAAAAGTTGGTATTTATGGGCCGGAGCCAGTGGTGGCATCATAGTGGGGCAGAGGGCGGGTGCCACAGTTCACAGTCAAACGAGTGCACGAAAGAGCCAGATCTGGCTCCAAAAGAGCGAAGTTGGCAACAGTGATCAGCAGTTGCCCCAGCGAGGAAGACCTAGCGGAAATTGTCCCTCCTCGCCTTAAAGAATCTTCCGCAATGAAGAATAGGTAAGTATCAATGCTAAAATTAACGAAATACACGAGTACGAGGTGTTCGGGCAATATCGCATAATTACCGAAAATTGAATTGCAAAAAAAAACAGCTCACACGTCATCTTGTAAAACCAAAAAATCATGGTTTTTAGGCTAAAATTGATCCACAAACCATTCATGGAAGGTTAGGTTAGGCAAACAGAAAATTAAATTGAAAAAACAAAAAAAAACACTCACACGTCATCCTGTAAAACTACCGCGTGGTTGCTACACTGACAGGAGGTTACATAATCGAACGCACGAAACATTTGATTCACGTAGTTGTCGGTAATGGTGGCATGAGCTATCGTGCAACGGAGATACATGAATGTTGAAAATTACATTATTTACCGGCCGAATAAGTTGCACAAATAGAAAAAACACTATTCCCAGCTTCCAAAAGTCCACAGGAACTCAATTCTGTAAGTACTATCCCGTCTTTTCTCCTGTAAATTTGAAGAAATGTGTTTTCGCTATATCTAACGGTTACCTTTTGTTTTTAACAATTTATAACACACAATCTTGACCTTTTGTTTTTAACAATTTACAAGGAACGAGTTTACAATACCGGACCACTCTCCAATTTCTATGAAAGTTCACTTACTCGCTAATTGTGAACTCCTAATCACGAATCTGCATGTAATAATTGGCGGTCGAGTATGGAATTTGAAAAAATAACGTAACGTAACCCTACCATAAGAACAGCAGCTCCACGGAACACGCCATTTTCCCCGAATGGGTGTCACCTATCGCACAACAGTTTAGCAACATTGTGTTCTGACGTCATGGGAGAGAGCTTTTTCATGTTAGGCAAGACAAGTTAATGCGTCTCTTACTGAAAATATTAATTTTTCTTTGTATTTATGCTAATGGAACCTAACCTAACCTCATAGGCATATCTCGTTCCCGTGAATGGTTGGTGACAGAAAGTGTAAAAAGAAAAACTTACTTACCCTACGGATGACGGAGCGCCGGCTGTCTGCTAGCATGGTCTTGTAAACATGCAAGAAGGACGTAAACTAGACTCTAGCCCTATTCTGCATTGCGGAACATTTCTTTAGGTGAAATAATGAATTTCTAACGAAAAATACCTAATTTTTTTTTAAAAAATAAAAACATTTCACGAAATTTTTTAACCAAAAAAATTGAATTTTTGACGTAAAGAGTAATTCACGATAGCCCCACGAACCATCACGGGGACGAGGTATGCCTACTAGGTTAGGTTAGGTTCCATTAGCACTCCTTTCGTTCAATTTAGCGTATACGGACAACATCGGTTTTTCTCGACGACATGCAGAAAGCAAAATGGCGGCAGCAGCAATAGCACGTCAGAAATAGATTTTCGGGTAACAGTTTCATAGATCGGAGACACATTAAAATCGGATATTTTGTGTATCGCCTGGTTCGTACTTACTAATTGTGTATTCCGGAACATAGTTCAAGGTGCCATTATGCTTTTTACATGAAAACAAACACTTTTTCTACTAAAATAACGCATTTTACTAAGTGCTACCAAACGCACGTAACGGTGCGATATCACTTCTTTTGTTTTCGAAAATCATTGTTTCCAACCATCTTCACCGAAAAATACCTACTATCGTGTTCGTCATGTGTGCAAATTGTACATTATGCACGGGTAGCTGACGGATAGCCCCACGAACCATTTCCGATAAGGTTAGGTTTGGTTAGGCAAGCATAGTTTAAAAAAAAAGTATTGGAAACACTGACATGATTTCCTGGTCAAATAGATACCACGATGAAAGAAAATACCCCGACTAACGTTGGAAACCTTAGAGAAACTCATTTCCGTAAGTAGTTTCTTCTGTAAAAATGAAGAAATGTGTCTCCGATGTATGAATCTGTTACCGAAAAGGATTTGCGTAAGTACTTTCTCCTGTAAATTTGAAGAAATCCGCCTCCGGTATAATAAAGTGTTACCCTCATGCCATTTACAACACACAATCTTGCTAAAAAAAAAAAAAAGGTACTACTTTACTATACCTGAGACACCTATCAATGATTTATTTTGCAATTTTTTACATTGCTAACGTACTGTTCTGCATTGCGGAACATTTATTTAGGTGTAATAATGTATTTCTAACGAAAATAATGTCTATTTCTTACATTAACGAGTACTTACTGTTGTTCCTTATTTCCCACAAACCATCCACGGGTCACACTTTTTTTACATTGCTAACGTACTATTCTGCATTGCGGAACATTTCTTTAGGTGAAATAATGTATATTTCGTACATTAACGAGTACTTACTGTTGTTCCTTATTTCCCACAAACCATCCACGGGTAGCCCCAAAAACCATTGACGTTAGCCCAAAAATTCACAATAGCCCCACAAACCATCACGGGGATGAGGTATGCCTACTAGGTTAGGTTAGGTTCCATTAGCACTCCTTTAACTCACTACTAATTTTTCCGTTCAGTTTACTATACCTGAGACGGATTCCTTCAAATTTACAGCAGAAAGTACTTACGGAATTCATTTTCTGGAGTGTTGTTGATGTTCCGGAATGTAGTTTTGGTCCATTTTAATGCGAATCCATGTGGTTTTATACGAAAATCTATTTCTGATGCGCTATTGCTGCTGCCGCCACGATGTTGTCCATATATGCTAAATTGATCGAAAGGAGTGCTAGTGGAACCTAACCTAACAGGCCTAACCTAACCTAGTAGGCATACCTCATCCCCGTGATGGTTTGTGGGGCTATTGTGAATTTTTGGGCTAACGTCAATGGTTTTTGGGGCTACCCGTGGATGGTTTGTGGGAAATAAGGAACAACAGTAAGTACTCGTTAATGTAAGAAATATACATTATTTTCGTTATAAATTCATTATTTCACCTAAAGAAATGTTCCGCAATGCAGAATAGTACGTTAGCAATGTAAAAAAGTGCGAAAGAAATCATTCCCAGGTGTCTCAGGTATAGTAAAGTAGTACCAAAAAAAATCTCTACCGAAACCGAGGGTGGAGGATTTCAGGATGAACCCCGAAAAAATTTCTAGCTCACTTCTCAAGTTTGTTACCAGAATAAGGTAAAAGAAAATTCACGAATGGATTGGTACGAATATTAACATTTCGCCCACATTATTACTCTTCTCATGATGAAATTCATTCTAAAATGTCATAATAAACTCAAAGAACAAGAGTACACGAGTAGCACCCCAACACAGAAATCAAAGTGTCTGCATTTTTCAATGATAATTGCTGGATTTTACTATGACAATAACCTTATTAGTATTAGGTATATTATGCACATACATAATATTTTCGAGCAAATAATTCACTATTCCATCGTTGTCAATCAGTAACACCTACGCAATGTATTTTGCATTGCGGGATTACTGCATAATATATTGTTTACTGCCACACAATTTTTACGTAATACGAAAATACACTGTTCAAAGAGCATACGATTTATGGGTTTGGTACAAATATACTTCAAGAACCCGGGCTACTTACCTCTTTTTTTAAAAAAATGTATTTCGAACGCAATCACTTTCACCACGACTTCTACTCACTTCATCTGTCATCTCCCAAGTCACATGATCAAACATGCAGTGTTGTATCCCACTGCAATGCTGTGTCCCTACGTGTACGTATTTTCGAATGTATGCCGTACGTAAAAGAAATAAGGCCGAGTCTGCATAACAAATCATTACTTTAGCCATGAATGTGACTAATTCTATGTAGTATTCGTATCAAAAGAAATGTATTATCCCAGACGCGTATTTCTTCATCTCGCCATCTCGCTTCACCTTGTTGTCACCAGGGGAAATTGCCCCCACCCCTCTTTTATGTTCAATATAAAATAATATCCAGAAATCTATTTTCATAAATAATAAAAAAATTGTATATTTATTTATGGGCGATTAATTTATCTGAGCATGCTCGGATGAGCTAATCGGGACTGGACCTACAGTTCAAAGTGGAATCCTAACCACGAGAGGAACAAACTACATACACCTAACTATTCTATGCTACATATTCTTAAATATATAATAAATGGAACCTAACATCAGAAGCGAATAACTATTCCACGAAATTCATTCCCGAGTGCCTTTATGCAATACCTGAAGCACTCATCTTTTAACTTCCCAAAGCCAAACCCAAGGTTATGTGCACAAATTTACTGCGGTTATGCCTCATTAAACGTTTCCTTCCTGTTTCGTACATCCTGTATATCTATCACCAAATAGGCATTTATTCAAGTCAACCACGTTTCATTCCCATGTAAAATTCTTCATGCTATATCTGGAATATTGTTAAATAAATTATAAAAAAAAATACATGCATAATATCAGTCAATGGGGTCGGTGGGGATCATTTTGTAGAGCATTCCTAAAAAAAAAAGTCAAATGCAGGTAAAAGTTAAATATATAGGGATGTTATTTATTTTACTTTCCTTAAAGTACTTCTTCACATTGGTGTTTGTTAATTATTTCTTGTAGTTGCTGTAATAACATATTATACTCAATTCATTTTTTCGATAATGCTTCATCCTCTATTAATTTCTAATTTATTTTCTTTCTTTGCTTTAGATTTTTGCATGTGGACATTTTTTATAATTGTAATTGTAGTATTGTGCATATAATAATCATAATCTTTATTTATCCGTTGGCCCATTTTGCATGGGTATGGATTTCGTCAGATACATGAAAATATAATATAAGGTAAGGTATACAAGCTATTACATCACAGTATAAGAACAAAAATTTTTACATGCTGCACATATGTGATAAAGAAGTTTACATAAATTGTACATCATATTCACAATGTTAAAAACAATGATAAACATGCATATACCTAGTCATAACATAAATACTGTCACAAGGTTTGCAGGAAATAGATACAAGATGGTTAGGGATAGTGTAATATCCATATATTATATGGTACATGGATATGTGAGGAACACAAAACACTCATAGCTACTCAAAATGACACCTTTAGCATGCATGCAGTCCTTTAGTCTGTGTTGCCACGCATATCTTGCATTACGCATGACATCTACAGGGAAATCTGCCACTGCTTTCACAAGAGAATGCTTCAAACTGGCCATGTTGGGGTGTCCTTTCTTGCATGCCATTTCCTGAAGCACAACCCCCAATTTGTAGGCCAAAGGGTTAAGATCACGGCTACCAGAGGGCCAATCAGAAGTGGAAATGAAGTCTGGCACATTTGTCTGGAGCCACTGCTGGTTGTCTTAGCCTTATGGGCTGGTGCCGAATCCTGCTGTAAACTCCAGGCCTTACTGCGAGAGAGGTTGTTCGTGAAACCCTTGACCACACCCTCAAGGAAAGTCTCTTGGTTCACCTTGGCCGATGTTTTGATGCCTTGCTCGCAGAAATGCAGCTCAGTTGTGTCCTCGTAGCTCACTCCCCACCACACCATACCTGACACTGGATGATAAACCCTCTGGACCCTCGGAGACTTGTCGGCTGCTTCTCGTGAACTCCTCGCATGTACGCTGTCGTTTTGGGCTTTGAATGCCTCCTCAACATTGAACAATTTTTGATCGGTGAAAAGGATTCATCTGTGCCCATTTGCTGCGCACCGCTTAAGTAGGCATTTTGCTTTGATCAACCTCTGGCACTTTAACGCATCAGTAAGGAAATGACCTGTACGTTGTTTGTAAGCTTGCAGTGTCAGGTCACAACGCAACACATGAGACATGGATATTTTGGACATCTTGTGGTCCTGAGCCAGCACTGACTCTCTCCTGACAGGCTTTCGTTGCGCACATGCCGCCACTGCTCTGGCATCCGTACTGTTCGAGACCACCTTGCCCTGGGCCTGTCGTTCAGAGTTCCACTTTCAGTGTATCGCTGGATAGTGCGATAAACGAACCTCTTTGAGATTTGAAGCTTCTGGGGAAGTTTGAAAAGCTCACCTGCTGCTTTCTCTATCTTATGTAGTGCAATGACAGCCACTCGATTTTCATACTCGCCTCATTTCATCCTGACCTGTATCACAATCACCTTCAGACATCCACAGCACACCACACAATGACTCAGGTCTTACAGCTCCCCATGGGCAAGTGCTGCCCTTGCCCTGAAGGTGTCCAGCCAGTCTCCAAAGTTGTGACAGTATTTATGATATGACTAGGTACTTGTAGAATATATATATATATAGTACATGCATGATTTTTTAAAATTAGAGGTACATTATTCCTTCTATGACATTATTGAATTTCTTTGTATATTTGATACTTGTACCGAGTCTAATTTACAGTTCAATAATGTCATACAGAGCTGTCTGTCAGGTATTTTTTGATTAGCTGCATTTTTTTATTTAAGGGAGTGGTATTTTTTAGCCAAGAGGGAAGGTTGTTGTGGATTTTTTAAACCTGAAAAATGTGGTGATCTGTCTGTCTTAGTTAATCTGTTAGTCTGGATATGGAAGTTTTGTCTTTGTGTTGTATTATGCCCATGAATTTCTTCGTTTCTAAATTGAGTTTTGTCATTAAGCACATAGATAATAGATTTATAAACATACAATGAGAATAAAGTCATAATTTTGTTTTCGCGAGAGGCAATTCTGCATGTGGATCTGGAAGGTATTTCGCATACAAGTCTAACAGCCCTTTTCTGTAGTGTGAACATTCTTTTTGTATGTACGTGGGCTGCTACTCCCCAAGCTGTAATACAGTATTCTAAGTGAGGATAGCATAGGCGTGCCCAGACCCTCTGATTTGAGGGGGGGGCAAAAGCCTTGATGAAAGTTCAGTCAGGAAATATAAACTTCATTTTATCTTTTCCTCAAATCAATTGTGTTCGTGCATTTAAGGCAAAAATTGTTAGCAGCAAGAACCTGCAGTACTTAGTAGTTATAACTTCTCTCTCTAGTCTCTGGTAATTTACAATGCATTACAGAAAACAATAAAATTGCGAGCGAAGTGAGCAAGAAAATCTTTAGATCCAAATTTTGCAAACTGAAAACAACATTGATTTAATATGGCACAAAAAAAGCACGGGTCGCCATGGCATTCTCTTTTACAATTTTTTTCATTTAGATCGTTCGGCACTCAGGGCCAAATCCCGTTGCGCCTTAGCTAATTATGGCTCTGAACTTGGCAAGACTAAAACTGTGAGCAAAGTGAGCAAGAAAATTTTAGGAAATGTATTTTTATTTGTATTAAATTTGATATCCAGGGAGGAGGCTATTGCCCTTCTGTAGCCTCCTACAGGTGCTCTTGGCCGTGCACACGCCTATGGAGGATAAATAAGACAATAATAAAGATTCATATTGATTTCCTTGATATTATATTGTGAAAGGATTTTCAATAGATAAAGATTTTTAGTGATTTTATCACAGATATAGTCAGTGTGACCATGCCCAATTTAATTTATCATCGATGATTATTCCTAGAAATTTTACATGGTTAACATAGTCTAGTTCATTTTCATCTAAGTAAACTGCGAAGTTATCAAAGTTCTTCTTGTTGCCAGGGTTAAAAATAATGAAATTTGTTTTTTGATGGTTTACATTTAGGCTGTTAGTGTTTAAGTAGTACTGGGTTATTTGATTAATTGAGATGTAAGTTTGGATTTCTAATTGTTCTTTTGTTTTTGCCTTACATATTATGTTAGCGTCATCATCTGCATACGTGATAGTTTTGAGTCATGTTGTTCTTCGGTATGTCATTGATGTAAAGGATGAATAATAATGGACCACTTGTAGATCCTTGAGGGACCCCTATCTTTGACAATTTAAAGCTCGAGTAAAAGGTTTTGATAGATGAATTATCTATGTGGTCAATTTGAGTGCATTGTATTCGATCAGAAAGAAATGACTTAATTAGGTTAAATGTGCCACCTTGGATTCCTAAACCATATAGTTTATGCGTAACTGTGTTGTGGTTGAGAGAGTCAAATGCTTTGGACAGATCTAGAAATACTGTGTTCGGACTTTCATTGTCCTCCAAGGCTTCAGTGATTATTTTTATAAATTGTACAGGGTGGTCACAAAGTGGCACTACGATGGTTGTGGTTGAATGCTTAATATGAACAAATACCTGATGGTTTAACTGTACGGAATATCAGTATGGAGACAGTCTTTTTCGTAGCATGGCCGAACTCTGCACCATATTTTGGCACACTTCACGAAGAAAGTGTGAATAAGACCTTTTTACGGGCAGTGAAGTTCCCCTCAATACGTTCTGAAGGGCCTCCAAGAAGTCCCAGAGGTGGTTAATCAATGACACAGGTATGTGTTCATATCAAGTAATCTAACTAGAGTATTACCATCGTACTGTCGAAAATAAAGGGGTGGGGGTACATCCAATTTGTGACCACTTTGTACAGTTGCAGAATTCATTGATTTGTCTTTTTGAAAACCGTGCTGATATTCATTTATAATATTAAATTTGGAGCAAAAATCATGAATTTTATTGGAGATTATTTTTTCGAGAAGGGTGATGTAATTGCTATTGGTCTGTAATTTAAGGAGTCTGTTTTAGGTCCCTTTTTGTATATCTGACCACTGTTGAGTGACTTTTACCCTTAACATTTTCCCCCATTTATGAAAGGCTGAGAGTGTCCCAGATCGACTTATGCAGGGATATTGATGGGAAAATTCCCACCTAAGATTAACGACCCTGAGAGTTCAACCTGGGTTCCTGTGTTGTGGTCACAGGTTCTTTTAGAACACAAAATTTTGTGACAAATTTCACAAAAATTGCAAAATATAATGCATAGTAGAAGAAGAAAACTGATGATAAATAGTGTAGAAAAATACTACCTTCATGCACAATACATATTATTTTCAGAACTTGCCTTACAAGTAGAGGAGATGCAATGCAACCATTGACGATGTTCCTTTGTAAAGTTGCCCACAACTTTATTGGAGTGACTTCAATGTGTTGGTGAATGCGGTCGATCCTGATCCATTGTTTCCATAGGTGGCAGCTTCACACTCAACTTTTCACTCTTGATATACGAAAATGAGATCACATATACTGCGTGATTCTACCCTCTTGCATTTACAGAAACTATATAACCACGAATTACTCTCAGACCACCAAACCCCTGCTTTCCAGATGACAGTCAACAATTATCCAGAATGGGGTAAAAAAACGAGAGGTTCATGGAAAATGTGTGGAAACTTACTGAGGAATGATGGAAAGTCAGTACATTACAAAGGCTTATTACTTTGCTCCAGTCGTAGCAATAAAACCCCAATCTCCATGGCTTACGAGTGAACCTGAAAACAACCGCCTGGCATTCTCATTAATCCCGGTACAGGAAAAGGAACAAAGATGTATGTCTGGTTCGTCTTGTTGTCAACACTCTTGTCATTTCAAAAGCATGAGAATATCCTTGTCGAACCATAAAATAATTAACCCACAGAGTTCTAGCGGCATATCTGTATAAACTGAGACAGGAATAAGAATAATTTTCAAAGATTCTCGGAAGGAGTGATTGCGATCTCAAGGGAAAATGAACAGCTGTTACCACTTAACTGGTGGCCAGGGAGAGAAAGTGCATTTTCAAAATGTCTCAGACTTCCCTGAGCGGGCTGAGCTATAAAACTCCTTCAATGCATCTATTTTTGTATTGGACGAGGAAGAATCAGGAAAATGAGAGGTAGAAATAAATGCATTTGCTTGCGGGTCATGCTGGAGAACAATTCAAGAGCAGTGTTTCAAACTGTATGCAAAATTTACTGAAGAACTATTTTGCACTATTTTATCATCAAAGTAAATTTCCTGTATAATATAGACACAAATTTGCCGGGGCCACGTAGATGTTTGGGGGGGGGGGGCATGTCCCTGCATTCCTATGAGTGTGCTGTTCATATATGAATCAAATTCTAAGTTATTGAAGTTCTTTTCTACCACTTGTAGATAATCATAATCTAACATTGAGGGTGAATAACCATTACATGAAATTCGTGAAGGGCACTTGCACAGAAATGCACACGATTGGGCTCAAATCCAGAATTTTCAGTGGTGACACCCATGAGCACTATTAGCTTTTAGTTGTTAGAAGGGGACATGTTGTATAGCACACATACATATAAAGTTTATTGCTAGAACACATTCCCCCTGTCTCCCTGTCAAGGGTGCCTATAGTGGAACTGAGTGGGTACTGAGACAGTAGTGTATATCTTTTGAAGTACTCAGTTATTCCTCAAAAGTAGCTCTACATGATCAAAGCAAAAATGATGATGCAACTTATATATATAACTATATATGTAGGCATCTAGAAATAAAAACACTTCCACACAGGAGACCAGTGTTCGATTCCCAGGGTGGGTGATCTAAGGTTGGAATTTTTCTTGCCTTGTCCTTGCATAAAGCGACTCTGGGTTTCACCCAGCCACAGATCAATGGGTATCAGGGAGGCAAAAGCAGCCAGGGCATGGTGCTGATCACAGCACCTCCAAAATGGCCTACTCCCATATCCCCTAAATGTGGCTTCATGGCAGGGTGCTATATGGACGGGGAACGTTTGCTTTACCTCATTGCTTTCTGGTGAAATCTAAACAGACGTTACAGTATATACATGTCATGAAGTTCTTTTTACTACACATGGGTGAGTTACGGATCAGGGATAGCCAACCACAAGACACCTTGCAATATCATTTAGCATAAGAGTAAGGCTATGTGTACATAAGAGATAGCAAATTGGCAGATAGTCCCCAGACAGTGCACACAAATCAGAGGCATAAAATCCCTAACCAACAGATCACCTATACAGACGAGAGCAACTGGCACAGCAGCTTTCTCCCTTGCTTGGTACCTCAGATCAGAAAAAGGCACAAAAAATTGTTCTGTTAGGCATCCACAAAGGATTTTTACAACACAGTGAGATGTGCACGGACTCGAGACATTTCCATCGATTTTCATTTGGAAGCAATGGCCATGGGGTTTCCAACCCCTTTAAGGCATCAAAGGTGGCAATTTGCCATCTCCCATGTGTAATACCCCTCTTTTTTTACATATTTCATGGGGAATTTTTATTACTCATTGATCCATTGACGTCTGAAGTAAAGTACATCACTTCCCCCCTGAAAGCCACCTAACGTTAACAGTGTACCACTAACAGACAGCATAGCTAAACAAAAAAAAAAAAAAGCATTTCATGCATATAATTTGATTTTAGTCACAGTAATTTCTCCTAAATTGGTTCAGTGTTTTTTGAAGGGAAAGCAATTTGGGGGGGGGGGATGCTCCTCTCATTGAATCACATAAACAATTTTTTCACACAATACTGGTTCAAAAATAAATGAAAATTTAAATAGTTTCCATGATAATCAGGCTATGCAAAAGCATCACAGGACATTTTTATGGATACCGGAAAATACCCAAACTCTGCAAAAGTATCAACCAGTATGTCAGGAAATCGAATCAATCCTTTCCGATACCAACGCCAATACATTGTTTCTTGTCTGTTGATGACTCCATTTCCTTCTTTCCCAATCCATGACAAAGAATATTATCATACGCATGGTGCCATACTATTCAATACTAGATGCTGACTGAATTAAGATACAGGTTACCAAAACTTTACCATATAATCAAATGTAATTAAAAATTTACAGAGAAACAATGCATAATGAAACTTTTATTTTTCCTTAAAAAATACTACAAACAATGCTCAAATAAATAAAGTTTCAACAATAATCTACAATGCAGGTGTGGAGCAAAGAGAACTAATAAATTTCCAATAATAATTAATTACCCCTTGCTACCAGAGCTTCCATTAAAACATGACTTGTCAAAATATACAATCAAAATGAAAGATACACTTTCTTCACACACAACTTTCATTAAAGTTATAAAATGTTACCAAATTACAAACACACACTGAATTTCACCGAGCACCTCAATTTTTATACTTTCATTTAAGTATACTGAGCCCTTTTCTGGTATTTATTTACATGTTATAAACACCTTTATTTGTCACATATCTCTTGCAACAAAAGCAATTTTTTTTGCCACTTTTAAAATTAAAACTAGCAGTCTTGCTATCATACAATATACTCTTATCACATTAACGCACACTGCGAAAGATCACTTGGCATTCCTGGAATTTGTGGATTTCCATGCTCATCAAAATTCATCATAGGACCCATTTCACCAACCAGTTCCTTCGGTGGTTGTCCACAATCTTGCATCTTGAAAAATAACAATTAATTACTTTTTGTGTACTAATGTGAAATACATTTATATGAGACATGTTTGAAATATTAACCCAGACGAAGTCGCAGCTCGCACAGTCATTTTTGTAGGGTTAGGCCAATGTGAAATTTTGGCTGATACTGATGGAATACTGATATAAAATTGACAGATATCAATCAGTGGTATTCTACTGATCTGATATAAGATTCCAAATGGTCCTTGAAGAAGCTGAATGATTCATTAACCTCCTTAATAAATGTATGTTACCAGATGACTGCAGTGCAAAATACATTAGACATTTACTTTAAAAAAAGTACGACAGAGAGATTATACACATAGGCTGATTTTTTAGTAGTGGCAACTATGCTGTAGCGACACCGTGCAAAGAAGCCAGGTAATATCATTTATACCAAAGGTTAGTTACATGTGTATCCTCCCTCAGAGCAAATGCACTCACTCTTCCCACACCATACCCGTGTGCAGTGACAACAAGAACAAAGCAGTTGTGAGCGAGCGGTCGTGGAGTGCAGTCACAATGTTTATAAAGCAGGAGCAGCGGAGCTGGTTAAAAATTGAATGTGCTAGAGGTCTAACATCACGAAAGTGCCACCATGGACTGCAACAGGCTTAATCCTTAAGATGAAGGAATCACTTCGTGGGATTCGCTTCCGAACAGTTCAAGACATTCTTCTCGCAGTAGATCACTCTCTTCACACTATCAACAGCTTAGGTTGTGCCGACGGCTTCCACATCGCTGGCAACACGTTGTATGCAATGCTGGAGACTATATCGAAGGCCTGTAAAACTTAGAACTATGTATGTATGCTATGTGTCTAGAAAATAAATAGTTGCCACTACTAAAAAATCAGCCCGTGTATTTATATCCATAAATATTATAACACAATAGCAGAATATTGCACTAAATTATAAGATGTTTATATATATATATAGTGAATTGGTAAAATTATTGGTAATTTTACCGATACAGCTTGTATCCACACATTCGCAATTATCTCGAAAACGGCTCATTTGTAGACCCATGTTTACCGAGACTTTCTTGCTTCTATTATAGTGTACTTTCAACTGTGTCAGTTTGCGCTATTACTTATGATACACCCTGTATATGGGCAGATACTGATCGAGTACCAATTATTCTGTACCATCCTTACTTTTTTGTTATCCTAATTTTCAGTATTTTCTTCAGGGCTGAAAAGGTCATTAGCAAGACTTGATCAAGGGTCATGACGAAGTAAAGTAAAGTGCTGCCCTGTGCTTAGCACCATGCCATGAAGGCGTATAGGGGGTGTGGGGGTGTGACATGGATAAAATTCGTTAAAAGGTAGGGCTCAGATCGTCAGTGGAGTGAGTGGCTAACCATTTGCTGATCTCACCAGGCAAAGCTGTTGCATTGTTCACAAGTTGGAGTGTTTAGTCTTTTGCTAATAACCTTCCAACCCTGAAAATGAAAAAGATTGATCCAAAAATCTGGACAATTAACAGCAAAAAAGGGTTACTTCTGCGTGGAATAATATTAAGATGAAGACAACCAATTAAGTTAAATGTCTACTTTTTTTTTTTTTTTTTTTGGTCTGTTACACTTACTAATTCAGTACTGATTGTGGCAAGTGTATGAATGTGCCAACATGCCAATGTGACACTCTTAAAATACCAATTAGAGTACTTTTCTGAAATTTTGTGTTAGTAGTAGTCAGTGGTGTGCCTAAGGGGGTGGGGGTGGGAGTTATAACCCCCCCCCCCTACCTTTAACCTAGTATTCCTAAAAGAAAAGAACATCAAAGGTAGGAAAATATAACAAAATGAGAGCTAACTACCAAGAAATAGTATACATAATCCCTCTTTCGAAAATTACTGGGCATGCCACTGATAGTAGTGTACTGAAAAAAAAAAAATTCAGCGAAAATCCAAAAATTGCCTTGGGCAATAATAGTTAAAACTCTACTGTAACAGCAAATAAAAAGCAAATAAATGAATTGAAGAATAGAATAAAACATAATATGCTTTGACAAGTCAACAATTTCCAAGGAAAAGTATCAGATTATAACCCAATTATATCATCAATTAGTGTGTGCCCAAGGTTTCGCTAACAGTTCTATGTAGTACATCATCAATTAAAATGAATAAAAAATGAACTGACATACCTTCTGCATCAAATCCAATATTTTATTAAATCGATGCTTCTTCTCTTCCTCCGTATCAGTATCTCCTTCTGCTTCTAATTCTGTACACACCTGTTTCATCAATTCATGTTGTCTAACGTATCTGTTGTGCTCATCTTCTTGGATGTTTTTCCTATTTTCCTCTAACCACGCTGGATACTGCAGCAACAAACATTTTAAGAAAGAAAATGCAAATAGTTTAGGTATAAAATACATACGAAAAATATTAGTTATATTTCTTTTCACATCACATTATATCTAACATAGGAAAGCATCATAATGGAGAAAGATCTGATTTCTTGTCCTCAGATTTTTACAACCTGCTCTTACATTAACTGCTTATCATAAAATACCAATTCAAAAGATAGAAAAAATGTATGCCCCTTATGAAAGAACAGTTTCATTCTCTTCTTAGCTGTCCACTTTATAAATAAATCTACGTGAATAATATTCAACTTCAATACAGTCTGACCTCTACATGTTCTGTAATATTTTTTTTTACATGTTGCAAGGGAAGGTAGAGGATAGCGTCTGCAGGACTGAAATTGAGGATGAAAACTTGTAGAAACGAGAGGTCACAGAGGTCCATCCATTCTGATAATAGTTGACCCTCAAGTGCAAATTATAGTTGATATTATCAAGCTTATTAAGTGGCAGTGTTGGGAAACATTCGTATGTGTTAAATAATATTGTAATTATGTAGAACCTTGAGTTTCTTTAGTCCACCTTAAGCACAGAAAGACTAATCAGAACTGGACCTACAGTTTAAAGTGGGATCCGAACCACTATGTGCCTCCACATGGCATTGAACCCGGAACCCCTTGATTACAAGGCGACAATGTTGCCACTATGCCACTGGGGAGGCCCAGTGTACACGTAGAAAATAGGAAAAGAATACACAGATATACCTAACTAATCCAAACAAATGCTAAATGCACAAAACCTAACCTATACTTAATAGATATAAAAGCAGTAGGTTGATTATTGAAAGCAATTTTCCCCATTGGCAGTAGTCATGGTTACCATATACATACAGTTGTACAAAGAAGAGAACGTCCACAGCCAACTTATAAAAACTAAAGTGGACTCATTTGTTTACTCCTCTTGCAGTCACCACAGACAAAATGTTCCTCTTCACATGTGCCCAAGTGCCTGCATATTTACATTTATAACTTCTCACCCTTGCTACTTTGTCCAAAAAATTCTACATTAATTGCACCACCCACACTATGGCCCCTTGCTTAGTGTTGAAAATTCAATGACAGTGTCAGAGGGTTATTCTCTTCTGTGTAGAGTGGTTCGGGATGAAAACATCGTCGTGCATGCAAGATGCAGAAAGCATTAAGTACCCATCAATATAACATACGGAAGATCTGCACCAGCCTTCATGGTGGAGTGGTCAGTATATAATGTGCTATGAAGCCAGGGGTCCCAGGTTCAAACTCTGGGTATGGTATGGACATATCATAATGCTTTTCCATCATCAATTCCACTACTTCATCATTCATCATCATTGTCACTATCAGAGGAAGAAAAGCAACATAAAATGGACTACCATGCAAAAAACACTAATTTCTATCTACAATCGAGGCAAATTAAAACGTTTCTTTACATTTTGCTATTCTATGTTTACGAGATTAGCACTAAATTCCTTCAGTAAATTAAAAATACCTGTGATAAGAATATATCTCACCTTTACAGGCTCACTGTATATGCACAGGGTCTATGATCTAATACAACTAAGCACAAATTACTACCAACACTAACAGGACATTAAATACCTTACCTTTTCTACTATGTCCTTGAGTGCAGGCAAGAGTATTTCTTTGGATAGAAGACTCTGCATCATTTGTTGCATAAATGGCAGGAACTCACTGTCGGCAGCAGGATCATTGCCTAAACCTAAATTATTGAACATGCTCATCATTTCATCTTCTGAAAAGGGATTCTGTAATAGATGTGGAAAAGTAGCACATTAGCCTCATTGAAATTACCAACATATATTTTTATTAAGATATAGAATTTACTGATACATGTCAGTCAATAATCACAAACATTGCTCGTTAATATTTTCATTTGATCTTTTTTTTAGCATCATTTTTCTGCCACTTTTGGGTAATCGCAATGAAGAGTGATGATGTGATGAAACTAACAAAGAACACCCACGTCCAGGTTGGAATTTGAACTCAGGATTCCTGGCATCTCAGAGTTCTGTGCTAACCAGTCTCCCACAGATGTTGGCAAAAATATCATTTTCAGCAGGTGGCAAATTGTTACATGTTCTACGGATGCAAAGGGAGATATGGCGCTCTATATATATATATATCTAGGAACATGCATTTATGAATAAAAGATTTTGGTACAAAAACAGAGCACATTTCAAAATCAAAAGCAGTATATGAAATGACATCTTGCTGTTGAAATTGTAAATAAAATATCAAATTTGATTTTAAAAAAGTTTTCTGAATTTCATACTGTGCTATTTTTATACACATTTATAATGAATCTCACATTTCATGTTTCCATCAAACAAAATATGCATTCCCTTAACTATATATTGTAATTAAACAGACTCTATTTCCTTTCCTGGTACCATTTCAACACTACTCATGACAAGCTAAATACTGACATATCAGTACATTGCCACGAAAGAAATTAAAATGGTTTTAGCAATAACTTCTATGATTTTCCTACTTTGAAACAAAATGAGAAGCAGTGAATTTCTCACCCCAAGTCCTTGTGCATTATCAGATAAGTTCTTTAACGTCTGGGCAATGGTAGCTGAAATATCTCCATCCTCCGATTCCTCTACAACTGCTTTAGCAGCAGCTTCTGCTATTTTCTGGAAATCTGCTCCTAGCTCTTCAGGTTTAGGTCCATCAGCAAACCCAGCACCTGAATGACATTGTAAAAATCAACTACATAGCAATATAAAACAATAACAAGAAAGCAAATGTCTTCCTAAAGTAAAAGAAGATAAAATTTCCCATGCATGAAGGCAGAAAAACACTGCAGTGACTTTCTTGTTTGCTATTTTTACTTTATAGTACAAGAAGCATTAAGGAATTAAATACATCAAAAATTAATTGTTTCCACCCAATTGACATCATATTCATTTCATATTATGGGAAAGAGAGACGCGGTTGTGTCGTTGTGTTGTCGCAATGACACAAATTCCAAAAAGGAGGGTGGCAGTGGCTACCGAAATTAATAGAAAAATTACTTAAAACAGCTTTGGGGAAAACGTGAGTACCTGAATTATCACTTTCATATTAAGGAGTCTAAAGTTAATTTTTATGATGTTAGGTCAGGCAAAAGTTCATGTTTAAAAAAGTTTTTCATGGCAAGACACTAAGTCAACTGCTCAATTCTCGAATTTTAAAAAGAACGAACAACTCTATCGTAAGTTCGTAATACATAGCTGTAGCCTTTTATGAATATCAATATTTATCACAAAATTTCCCAATAAGTAGAAGTAACATACCTTGAGCTAATAACGATCTCATATTCTGCTCAAACTGTGAAGTGGCTTGCTTGATAAATTCCTCTGTCCATTCGGAATCTGCGCCTTCAATCCCACTCGCTGGCTGAACTGCAGCTTTCTTGCCCTCTTTCCCCTGTGCTTTAGTGGCTCGGGGAAGTGGTTTATTGAAATCCTCCAGGGCATCTAAAATATGTACAAACATGCTATTTATTTACATATGAACACATACCCACAAAAACACTTTAGAAATCACAAAATGAATTAACATCATGGAGAATTAACTCCAAGGCCCTGAAAAAAGTAATCTGTCATCCGAGTAGCGAAATTATGTGTCAAAAACGTTCTACATGACATTAAATAGCTATGTATAACACAAAAATAAAATTCAACTCGTCTCATCATCGTTTTTATGCTTCTGGAAAAAAAACTGAAAACAAATGCCATGTTAAGATAGTGAAAACATCTTTTCCGATAATTAATACGTAAATAATTTTAGTAGAATAGCACTAATAAAGCAAATTTGAAGATACAAGATTATAAATATATAAATTTAGGTTTTCTGTATTTCTTTCTCCTTGTTTCATTTCTTTAGTACTGAAATATTTAGAGAAAAATGCAGTGGATTCTTTTAAACAAAGAATATGGGGGGGGGGAAAGGAGCATACAATGCTTTCAAACCACATTTAAATGCACAATGTTCAAGGTTAACAGCTTATACATACATATTTAGTAAATTTTACATTTTCATTTTGGTCTCATTTTTATAACTGTTATTGCCGGACCCTGTGGCCGAGTGGTTAGCACATTGCGCTGCAACACCAAGGGTCCCAGGTTCGAATCCTGCTCGGGCTTGGTTGTTTGTGAATGTCCATTCATCATTTCATCACTCATCCCCATCTTCGCAAATTAGCCAAGATGCACAAAACCCGAAGTAAAATAAACTAAATCAATCAATCAATCAATTATAACTGTTATTGATGGCTACAATTCCAATTCTTACAGTCAAACTGGTTCTGATTGTCTTATCATTTTTTTAAAATCCTTTTTTTTTTCTTGTATGTACGCATTGCTTGCATGATAGAATTATTTTCCTGTAGTTTACGGTTATTACAAGCATAAGAAAACAGTTTTTTCTTTGTGACGTTTCAGGAGAACACACGCTCCTTTCATCAGACATTTATTTTCATTTTGACTAAAGATACAGTTATAACAATGGTTAGTAATTTTTAAACAAAAAGAATCTGTTATATAATGGATGTTGTCAATGTTACATTGTTGTAATATAGCAACTTAACTGTGAAAAAAGCAGTCTATTTTTTTTTTTTTTAAATTATGAATCCCAAATATCATCAGGTAATTCAAATTCATCATTGTTTTCACAAAGTCTCTTGATGTTTTCTGTTACATTAAATTTTAAAGATGGTGGCTTACTCCATTTGTGAAAAAGAAAACTCCACACTGGATCTATGTTACCATTTTCATTATTTAATTTATTCCAGTGTTCTTCTGCAATGAACGAGGCTTCCCAGACATTCAACTCTGTGTTTCCCGTTAATCTTTTTAAAACCCTTCTCTTTTTAATCAAATGCTTCTCTTCGATGATATGAGTTGACAAACCTGTTCTTGGGTTTAGATTTATAATGTCCAAATCATGTTCGTGCCATCTTATTGCCATTTTCCTTGCTGTTTGTCCCACATAATCTTTTGAACATGAACAACTTATATTATATATTCCTGTGGTTTCCACATCTGGTAGCGAGTTTCTCATTTTGAATTCATTAAATGTACATTCCAAACTCCTTGGTGATTTAAAAACAATTTTGAAATTAAAACTTCTAAAAATTTTTGCAATTTTATGTGAGAATCCCTTGTGGAATGGAATGCACACAAATGTCTTTTCAACAGATTTTTCATCTTTGTCTGTATTTCTCTTTTCCTTTAGTTTTCTTGCAACTTGTTTTTTGATTTGGTTTATTCTGTTAGTGTGAAAGCCATTTTCTTTTGCTATATTAAAGAGCCTTTCTTCTTCATTTTTGATATCCTCATTATTAGAACATAGTCTTTGTGCTCTCAGGAAAAAATTTAAAAATATGTTATCCATTGTTATACGCGAATGTTCTGATTTGGCATGGATGTATTTTTCCCCCGCTAATTTTTTTCTATGGACTGATGTTTGAATTGTTGAGTCAGTTGTCTTAATTTGCAGATCAAGGAAAGAAATTACATTGTTATTCATGGGTTCGCAAGTGAATTTTATGCGACGATGTGATTCATTTAACGATTTAAATACGTCCATGATGGTGTTCTCATTTTTAGCAATAATTAGCACATCATCTACATATCTGATGTAGAGTTTGATATCCGCACCTATCGCATTAACAATTGGAGATTCTATGTAATGAAGGAAAATGCTGGAGATGATTCCGGATACTGGGTTTCCCATTGATAGACCATTATTTTGCTGATAGATTTTGCCATCAAATATAAAGTAATTGTAATTTGCACATACAGTAAACCATCGAACCATTTCCCATGATTCTACTGGGTTAACCTTCATCTCAATAAGCCATCTGTGTAATGCATCTGTGGCACCTTCTATTGGGACACTAGGATATAAATTTTCAACATCAAAACTTGCAATACGATACTCACTATTCCAAACAATATTTTTTAGTTTCTGTTTCACTTCATATGCATTTTTAACACTGAATGGTGTTTGTTGTTTAATTATAGCAAGTCTCTCAACTAAATATTTGGATAGTTTGTATGCAGGATGTGTGAAAGTTGCATTGATGGGTCGTATTGGAGTTCCCGGTTTGTGAGTTTTTGGTAGTCCAAAGGCAATCGGCAGGGTTGAATTTTTGACAATGAGTTTTTTCTTCATTTCTCTTGGTATCGTGATACTGCTTTCAATTACTTTCTTTACCTCATTTATTATTTTAGTTATAGGGTTTCGAGAGGTTTCTGTGAAATTGTTTAATTTGAAACATTCTTCCATTTTTTCTTTATAGTCCTTAATTCGGATAAGGACAGGTTTATTTTCCTTGTCCGATTTTATTAAGAAAATGTCGTTTTCTTTCAACCAGATCTTGAAACCATGAACTTTTTTTCCCAACCTTATATGCTCTTTCTCCCGTTCTGTGTATTTTGGACCTCTGTTAGTTCTTCTGTTGTATTCAAAACTTAAACGTTCATCAAGAGCATCATGTGTGAGACTTCGTAATTTTCTTTTTTCCTCCTCATCATCTAAGAAATTCAGTGCTTTCTCTATTGAAATTACGAAATCTTCCTTTTGTATATAAGCACTACCAACTAAAAATTTCATTCCGAATTGAAAAATTTCTATATACTCATCAGGTACCTCAATATCCGTAAGATTTATAAATAATCTGTTGTCAATGTTCTTAGTTTCTATTTTACCAGTGACATTAACTG
Organism: Lepisma saccharinum; assembly: GCF_977018435.1. Lineage (NCBI taxonomy): Eukaryota > Metazoa > Arthropoda > Insecta > Zygentoma > Lepismatidae > Lepisma > Lepisma saccharinum. Next base: position 106,874,466 of record NC_139232.1, read on the forward strand.
CTTCCCTTCTTTCATTGTTGTTGTATATAACTTGTTCTTCTTGAATTAGCTGGTAGAATTTCCTATCAAGTCTCCTTTCTGAAAGCTTGCTGTAGTGTTCTACAACTTGTTCTGTAGCTCTGTTTACTTTATCCCATATGAGTGGGTGCAAAGAATTTGACAATGTTATGTGGAGATCATATGTCTTTCGAGAAAGGCTGTCCAATTCTGAGTACGAGTCAAAAATGAAGAAGAAAGGCTCTTTAATATAGCAAAAGAAAATGGCTTTCACACTAACAGAATAAACCAAATCAAAAAACAAGTTGCAAGAAAACTAAAGGAAAAGAGAAATACAGACAAAGATGAAAAATCTGTTGAAAAGAAATTTGTGTGCATTCCATTCCACAAGGGATTCTCACATAAAATTGCAAAAATTTTTAGAAGTTTTAATTTCAAAATTGTTTTTAAATCACCAAGAAGTTTGGAATGTACATTTAATGAATTCAAAATGAGAAACTCGCTACCAGATGTGGAAACCACAGGAATATATAATATAAGTTGTTCATGTTCAAAAGATTATGTGGGACAAACAGCAAGGAAAATGGCAATAAGATGGCACGAACATGATTTGGACATTATAAATCTAAACCCAAGAACAGGTTTGTCAACTCATATCATCGAAGAGAAGCATTTGATTAAAAAGAGAAGGGTTTTAAAAAGATTAACGGGAAACACAGAGTTGAATGTCTGGGAAGCCTCGTTCATTGCAGAAGAACACTGGAATAAATTAAATAATGAAAATGGTAACATAGATCCAGTGTGGAGTTTTCTTTTTCACAAATGGAGTAAGCCACCATCTTTAAAATTTAATGTAACAGAAAACATCAAGAGACTTTGTGAAAACAATGATGAATTTGAATTACCTGATGATATTTGGGATTCATAATTTAAAAAAAAAAAAATAGACTGCTTTTTTCACAGTTAAGTTGCTATATTACAACAATGTAACATTGACAACATCCATTATATAACAGATTCTTTTTGTTTAAAAATTACTAACCATTGTTATAACTGTATCTTTAGTCAAAATGAAAATAAATGTCTGATGAAAGGAGCGTGTGTTCTCCTGAAACGTCACAAAGAAAAAACTGTTTTCTTATGCTTGTAATAACCGTAAACTACAGGAAAATAATTTTTAAAATCCTCCTAGCAGAAAGACTAATTATCGTAGAAATTTGGAAATCATTGTCAGATGAAATTTGAACCTTCCTTAAAATAATGAACACTGTTTGGATTAAAAAAAAAATGTTATTTATGTTGAAAAAAAACAACTTAAAAATTACCTTATGCAAGCATGTGTGCTTCCCATGGAGAAGATATTTTCCATTGACAAGCGACAATAAGTATTGTAGACTAGTGGGAATGAATGTAGAAGTAAATAGGAACCTTAGTAGAATGCATTTAGGGACTTCATTTTAGTGCTAAGAGAACCAAACATGACATGCCTAATCTGACCACAAAAGCAAATATTGAACAAAATCTTAAGTAATAGCTAAAACTCCGCAGTATGTGTTAACAGATGTAAATCGAAATTGAACCATGTAAAAATTGCATTCGTAGCATGATGAAATTACAATAAAACAAAAGGAACTTGGGCCGTCAAAATAAACAGGAAATTCAATTAAGAAGGTAGAAATCAGGATAACCCTAATGGATTGATTGCAAGTATTTCCACCGACATCAATTTCATTCAAAACTTGAAACTTATGCTGAATATCATCATAGCTTACCATCAAGAAGCTCATCTAATTCTTCATCACAGTCATTTGGTGATTTTGCAGATACACCTGCAGATCCATCCATTTGACCCTTTTCACCAGTTATACCTGAAATGGTAATACAGATACAGATGATTCAATTGATTCATTGTTGACATTAGCTAAGAATATGATTAAAAAGGTCAAATGTGCAACCAGCATGCAAAAGTAAACACCAGGAATCTGATTGTATACTTAATACTCCACTCTACGACATTTGGGGAGGGGGGAAACTGCATTATTTTGATGTTCAACTTACCTTGCCACAGGTAACATGAATACAGCACAAACACAGGCAAACATCAATCCCTATTTAAACTCTTTTAAAAAAAATTGCATTAGTATTATTGAAATAACTTCAATTGTCCACATTTACTTTACATGCTCATTCTTTCTTTCAGAACTCTCTCTCTTGGCAAAAGTAAAATAATATGCTGGTTGGCGAGTATTTCATTGATTTTTTGTGAGCATCATTAATGGAATTATTGGAAACTACAAATTCTGTATGAAACTTTGATTACACATTATACATTCAAATGATTGCGAGTTACGAGGTAGATTACTGATGAACTCAGATACTCAAAAGCCCCATCTAGTTCGCTGCACTTTTTGATACTCAGTGCAATGTAGGTGTAAGGGTGGTGCAAGGAAATAACGTTCAACCAAGTAGACGGATAGTGGTGTTCAACTTCAGAAGATTCAACGGTAACAGTTCTGATTGTTTTATATTTTTTTTCAAATTCTCCTAGCAGGAAGACTAATTATCGTAGAATTTTGGCAATCATTGTCACACGAAATTCTAACCTTCGATAAAGTAATGAGCGCTGTTTGGATTGTGGAAAAGAGTTATTTGTGTTGAAAAAAACAATTTAAAAACTATCTTACGCAAGCATGCGTGCTTCCCGTGGACAATGTATTTTTTGTTGACAAGCGACTGTAAGTATCATAGACTAGTTGGAATTAATGTAGAAGTGTAGAAGTAAATCAGAACCTTAGCAGAATGCATGTGTTAACAGAATTAACCCTTAGTACGCCGTGCGGTCTGACGAAAGTAAGCCCAGTGTCGCCGAGGCTTTGAGAGCGAAATTTGAATTTGTATACATAATGGAGAAAAATCGTAATAACTGGCACTATGGGACCAATCTACTTTGGATAACTTTTTGTTTTGCAGGTAGAACATCAGTGCATGCAACCATGTAAAATTTGGATGCCCCATCCACGGGGGGGGGGGTTATGGGCAGGGGCTGCATCCCCCGAATTTCAATGAAAAAAACATTAAAATGTGGAGTTTGCCCCCTCTTCTCCAGCTACTTTGGGGAGAAAACACGAACTTTTGCTTTTTTTTTCAAAGAACGGACCTTTTGCAACATAATGAAACTTGTTTCATGTTCCTAGCTGCCATACGAAGTGAAATAAGTCGCAATATGTGGAACAAATCAATGACTAAAATAATATGTTGGGTTACAATATTTGGCAAACCGTTCGAAAAAGAGACATGATCGAGGGCTAGTTAAAGTGTAAATCACCAACCCTGAGACCTTCTGTAAACAAACGGTATCACCGATTCGATGTATCACTCCACGTCAGCTGATTCATGACCGCAATCATCTGCTGTTACACTCATAGTTCGCCGCACCTATTCATTTTATATAAGAGCCAGCCTCTGAATGTGAGAACCCGCTCTCAAAACATCAGACGAATATGCAGCCGCACACATTGTTACTCCCGGTCATTCTCTCTTTCATAACCCTTAAAACTGCAGACACTGACACACCACTGCACTGGGATACCAACTTAACCACTTCATTTACTGGTTTCTCAGGATACCACTGACAGAACGTTACATAAATATTGAGTAGAATCTGTTTCTCACCCCTTTTCAAAGGCTGTCCTTGCTGGTGTTTTGAAAACAAACTCGGAGAACACGGAGACTTTCCCGCACGCATAGAACTCGGCATGTTATTTTTCTAAGGATAAGTCAGGCAATATTACTAAGTTGCACTACTTCCTTGCTGTTCACATGATTATTTTTAGAAAATAACCAATGATATAAAATATCATTATGTACACAAATATCTCAGCTCATTGAAAGTTACAATGCATATTACTAGAAAATGTTCACACTTATCTTGCCTTGCCATGTCACCAAGTTATTTTACGAAGTGCACTATATTTGGTGGAACAAAATAGTTATTAGGATGCTTGTCAAAGTTTCCAACCGCAATAAATTTACGAACTTTCTTTGTCTTGTTTTGATCATCATCAATATATTTATTGGACTTACAGCAATGCATATGGCTGTTTATGCCCATTATATATTTTATTTACATAAGATACAATTTACATAAAATCTACAAACAAATTTCAAATACACTCCTATCTATATCATCCTTAGAAATATACATTACCATGTTATATCATTTTGTCTAAAAAAAATGCAAGTAAAATATATTCAATTCACATGCCAAATTTATGGGAAATGATTACTGGAGTTAACCATAAAGGTGAAGCAATAAGTAAAAAAAGAAAGAGCATTGGGTTTAAAGTGAGACGTCATTTGTGGCAGCGTATCCCATACTGCAAATTGGCCATTGTTTTACCTTACGTAATGAATCCTGTAACAACGCTGGATTTACGTGTGGATTATTTTACTTCTATGAGTTTGCAATGCTTTATGCATGCAGGTGGTTTTGTTTACAGAAGGTCTCAGGGTTTGTGATTTGAACTTTAGTTATATATAACACAGCAAAATAATTAGGGTTATATAAATAGGTACTCAGCATCTATTGTACTGTGTGATACTCCTCGAAACAGGGATCAATGCACAGATAAACGAGACACTTCTTGCACTGAAAGGATGACAGGCAGTAAACTTTTTTTTTGTTGCACTCTTTGCATCTCATGCGCTTACTGGTCTTTCTAGGCCAATCCTTGCTAGCAGAAACTTCCAATCTTACCATCTCAGGTGGAGGTGGATGATCAACAAGCAAAGGTCTAGAAGGACCAGTCTGCTCCATAGATCCCCGCCAAACCAGCTCTTCGTACAAAGCTATCCGGAAGTCTCGATGTCTGCGAGTCCGGGAGACATGGCTCAGGAGGATGTGTGTATTGAGGATGCTTTGGTTTAGATGGTAGAAAAACAGTTTGTTGGTCCACTTTATCGTCCTTCTGTCAGTCAGGTATGGGTCATTCCATGTCAAATCAGCCAATTTTTTAAAAAAAATGGTTGCATGACCATTTTAGAAAAATTTCATTTTTAGTACATAGGTTTGTACATGTGTCTAGATATCAAAACCAATGTTCAAAAAAAATTATTGTCTTTAGTTCTCCTGGGGCAGCCATTTTTCCAACATAGCGCATGGCTTTTTTTGCTCATGTAGCAGTATACAGAAACCTTTATATCTCAAAAACCATTAAAGCTAGACACCTGAAACAAAATTCATTTTGTAGCTAATGAAGTATACTTCCTATGATATTCAGGTCTGTTTTGCTTGAAATTGCATCGTAAGTACGAAAATTATGGTGGAAAATGGGTTAACAATAGTTAAAAAATTGCATTTTTAAGCCCAATTTTTTTAATGAAGAGGTTTAGTCTAAGGCTTGACTTTTTTTTCATATGTAGACCTACCTGCAGGGTGTCTGTAAATAAAATATCAGTGCTTAGAAATGCACCCCTTTTTTACAGCATGGGCTCAAACATGGCCGTTCATTGAATTTTGACAGTTTTCAGGGTTAAATATCTCAGATGGGTCCCCGTTAAAAATTCTGACATTTGGCACATAAAAAGCCCTTCATGAACCTAACTCACAGTAAAAATCTCAACTTTTAGATTCAACTCGTTTTGGTCAATATGAGGTAACATATGTCACCTAATTTCTGACGTTGCAAAGTAAGGTTAAACTACATTCCATACTTAGAATAATGAAGTCTTATCTGTTTCTTTTTTAAATTTGGGTTAAATAAAGGCTCAGAAAATATATTAACATAAGGTTTTAATACTTGACGTACCAAAAATTGAAATTACAAGCTATGACAAATGAAAATCTGCGAAATCTCATTGCAAAAGGTTTGATTTATTAGGTACATACCATTCTGTCTGCCTTATCCACGTAACCCATATTCCTATTGTAGTCTAGTATTATCTGACGCTTCAAAGGGTTGCCATGGTCGTCAGTGAAGTTTCCTTGTGAAAATTTGTCAACACAAGGACATCATGTTTGTCCTTCCAACGTATAGCTGTCAGGTCCACCTTTGTATACATGTCCAGGTCACCACGTTTGGTCTTCACCTTTTTCAAGTCAGTGGGCATGGAACGCCGATTCTTATTGACAGTTCCGCAACATTGGGTGCCCTTTCTTGCGAGATCATCAAAAAGTTCGGGAGAGGTAAAGTAATTGTCCATAAAAAGTTTATGACCAAATCCTTGTACTCTCTTACTTAGGAAGGGAGGGAGCCTTTGCAATCGTTTGTTTTGTCTATACTTCTGGATAGACTCACGCTTCTGGCCTCTGGCTATCGTCAAGCTTCATTGCATTTTTAACATAGAGGCGACAGAAAGCTGACACCGCCAAACCTCATGCAATCCCCTCTCTCCTTGACCGACCCCCCCCCCCCACCTTCCACTTCAGCTGGATCACCAAGTCCAAACACAAAGAAGAATGTGTGCCTTATCAGTGATAAATCACAGCGTTGGAAGCTTGGAGGAAAACAGCAACGTAAATACCAAGCATTTATTGTGTCTGTCAACTGAGGAGCCGAAACACGTGACATATTCCGAGAAAGGGAGGGGGGTTGGAGGAATTTTGGAATTTTCGTAAACACGATTGCAAAACATGTTCCCGAATGAACTGTCAGTGTTTCAACCTCATTATACAAATATAAGTGTGGCAAACCCTCGATAATTGTATCTAAAGCTGTTTGTTGCACATCTGCAACGACGGCGACAACGGACATATTTTTCTTTTGTTGCATATCTGCAATGGCGGCGGACTAAGGGTTAAATCGAAATTGAACATTGTTAAAATTGCATTCGCAGCATGATGAAATCACGGTAAATAAAATATGCAGCATGATGAAATCACGGTAAATAAAATATGCAGTATCGGCTGAACGGATTTCTTCAAGTTTACAGGAGAAACTACTTACTGAAATCAGTTTCTGTAGCATTGTCGAAGTTCTTCGAGGTATTTTCTTTCACGGAAACTGAAAACGTCACCACAGAATGCTGCAGAACAAGAAATATTCTCTTTTTATGTAAGGAACTTGCATTTTCTGTAAAGCGACCACATTATGCCATTGTTTCCATTATGTACATGAAGATGGCGCGAGCGTCAAAAGTCACGCGGTCTCGCCAGTGTTTCCAAACTTGCCTTTTTTTTCTTTTTTTTAAACTATGCTTACCTAACCTTGCCAGAAATGGTCCGTGGGGCTATCGTGAAAGGTTTTTGGGGCTATCATGAATGGTTTTTGGGGCTATCCGTCTGGTTCGTGGGGCTATCGTGAATGTTTTTTGGGGCTATCCGTCTGGTTCGTGGGGCTATCCGTCAATGGTTCGTGGGCTATCGTGAATAATTTTTGGGGCTATCCATCAATGGTTTGTGGGGCTATCATGAATGGTTTTTTGGGGATATCCGTCAATGGTTTGTGATGACATAATGAACACGAAAGTAGGTATTTTTTGGTTAAGAAGGTTGAAACACTGCATACCCACTCCAAATCGACAAAACACAAGCACGACGCGCGATGATCCATGACGAGTGCATGCCATATTGTCTCTTACACAAGCGGAACAAGGATGACAAATAATGATTCGTAATATGAAAAGTTCACACTATTTTTTAAGGAAAAAGGCATAACTTCACCTTAAAGAATCTTCCGCAATGCAGAATAGGTAAGTTTCAATGCTAAAATTAACAAAATAAACGAGTGAGAGGTGTTCCGGCAATACAGCATAATTACCAAAATCACGATAAAACAAAAGGAGCTTGGGCCGATTCAACAAATGCCTGTCTGCTGCTTTAAATGTTGATTTGATTAGTTAGCATGCACCACGTGACCATACACCACACATTACACTGCTCCGGAATGTAATGCAAATGGTGCAGACACCAAATCAAGGAAGTAGATGAGTCTGTGGGCTTCGGTACCCCATTCTACACCCTCGATTTCAGGCACATTTCAAATAGTTCCGTGAAAATATTTAGTTCCTCATAACAAACAGTGTTTGCACATAGCGTGGAAGTTAATTTTTTAGATCTACATGCTACGAAACTTACGTTTTTTATAAAATTAAAATTCCTTGCGTAACGTCAAAAAGGTGTTTCAGAACTTTTATGATGGCGGATGATGGATTCATGTCACAGGCGCACATCTGATTTTTTTCTTTTTCTTCTTATGATTGGCTTGTACAATGGGAACATTTGCAATTGCGATATGTTATTTGTGTGATATATTGGCGGATTGAACATTTCAGACATTGGATTTCATTTATGCGACTTCAGAAATTGGAATTAATTATTTCTTTTTGGCAACTGCAGGCCGTAAAATGGAGGGTTGTTTTTTTTTATAAATGACTTGTGGGATGGGATAATTTGCGACTTCTTATTTTTATGATGGGAAGGGAGTGGAGGGTGGTACTATGTGGAAAAGGACAACAAGGACTTTCAACATAGGAGTTACTTCATTTTTGGACTTACAAATTTAACTTCGACCCGCAATTCAGTGCCTGGCCTTGGTAAAAAGAGGTAAGTTACCTTCTTAGGTTTAATTTTAGCCTTCATTTTTGGTATGTTCATGTATCAATGTGGAAAACAGTGAGAAATAGTGTTGAGGGCAGGTGACTCCGGCCAATTTCTAACATGCCTTTAAAAGGAACTCTATAGATAAAGGCGGGGCCGCGGTAGCGGGCAGTAAGTCAATCACCCCAGGGGCGGAGCCCGGAATCTGTGGGAAATTTGGACTCAACAATTTCAAACGACAAAATCTCAACTTTAATAGGCTGTACAATCGTAAATACTTCTTTCCGAGCTCCAATTTTTTTATTCACAATTAGGTTCACATAATCTTCATAATGAAAAAAAAAATTGACAATTCGAGGGTGTAGAATAGGGTACCCAACCCAGTCTGTGTAACACCATGTAACCAACTAGAGTGATTACGAACTTTCTAAGATGGGGTTTTAAACCGTTGAAAATGGGAGGAGAAATAAAGAAAAAGAACTTACAAATAGGAATGATAAATCAATGTATCAGGGAAAGATATGGCACGATCAATAAGTTGAACAAAGAGTGCTTAGAACTCCATCTAGAGCTTGGCGTCCTGCTAGAAGGGCCGGTATGGGGTAGGATTGAAGAAAGACACCAAAAATACATTGAAGCCGCAAGAAAAAAAATAACCATAGAACGAAGATTCAGAATAAATTAAAGAAGCTTAAAGAGAAATTAGGAGATTGGAGATTATAGGGGAATAGGGACGAAAGATCGGGATGAAAGAGTAAACGGAGAGAAAACCAATGGTTACATAATGAATCTAACAGAGAAGGAACTTCCCAAGGAAATGAGAATAATTATGGGAAAAAAGCGAAAATACGCTACAGGAGGAAGTAAGATTGAAAAGAAGAATTTATTATAGCTGCGGAAGGGATAATATCCGTAATTGACGACAGGGAAGATAAGAAAGAGGTAAGATGCAAAATTCATGATGTCATACAAAACCAGATTAGAAAAGAGAATAACAAGGGGGTAAAGAGCAGGAGGGGGAACGTTAACAAGGAGAGAATGCATAAGGAAGACATAAAAAAGTTGAATAAGGCCAAAGACAGTAATGTGCATATTATACGATCTGACAAGGAAAATAAGATTGTTGTAATAGATAAAGAAGAATATAGGAGGAAATTAGATGAATGTTTTGACAACAACGATTTTAAGATTGTAGATTCGAACCCGTTAAAAAGAGGAAGACGAGAAATTAATAAAGGCATAGAAACCAGTATAACAATAGCAAGAGTAGAAAAGAAAAAGTTAAAAGAGGGGTGTAAAAAGGGGAAAACCCTACCGCTTTCGGAATTCCAAAAACACATAAAGAAGGGATTCCTCTTAGACCTATCATTCCTGTGTATAGCCACCAGGGATACGGGCTAAAACCCTAGTTAAAAGAATTAAAAGAGTTGGGGAAAAAACAGAATTTAGTATTAAGAACTCCATGGACGTCAAAGAAAAGATTGAAAAACTAGAAATTAATAACTCTGATCGCATGGTGAGCTTTGACGTCGTAAATTTATACCCCAGTGTTCCTAGAGAAAAAGCTGCGGATGCATTGCAAAGATGGTTGATGAGTAGGGGTATAGATGTCATCGAGGCATGGGAATATGTTAGATGGTTTAACCTGTGTACGGGGTTTAACTATTTGGGGGAAACGGGAAGATGAACATTCAAAAAGAAGGGCTACCAATGGGGAACCCAGTCTCAGGAATCGTCTCCAGTATATTTATGCATTTTATCGAAAAGACAGCACTTAGCCTCATAAACAGGGAAATTAAGTTTTACGACAGATACGTAGATGATATCCTTGTTATTGGTGAGGAGGAGGAAGTAGAGAAACTATTCGTAAACTTAAGGGAGCAAGAAGAAAGAATAAAATTTACTAAAGAGGAGATGGAAGACCGTACGATTAGTTTCTTAGACCTGAGAAGGAAAGAAAATTCATACAGGGGTACATCATAAGGCATTATCGGGAGATCTATACATCAGCAAAGAATCGACCCATGCCAACAGAACAAGAATAACGTATTTCAAAACTTTTTTTTGGGACCAAGCAGATTTGCGTAAAGAGATAGAATGGGTAATGAAAATAGGAAAGAGGAGTTAAAAGGGAATTTAGGTAAAGCTAAGGTCACATACGGGAAAGAATTAGAAAGGAATAAAAGGAAGAAAGACAGAAAAGGAAAAGAAGAAGAAGTTAGAGGCGAGGAGGGGGAATATAAATATATAGGCATTCCATACTTTCCCGGAATATCAGAGAAAATTGAAAGACTTGTAAGAGGGTATGGTATAAGGTGTGGGATGCGAGCTCCAAAAACTTTGGAAAAGCATTTCACCGGGTATAAGAAAGATGGAAAAGAGGAAGAAATAAATGAGGGAGTGATGAAGGGGGTGTATGGGATAGTTTGCCAATGCGGGAAGGAATATGTGGGTCAAACAGGAAGAAGCATGAATGTTCGGTGGCGAGAGCATGACAAAGATATAAGGGAGGGGATTCCCAAAACGGGGCTCTCCGAACATATCCTTGACGAAGGCCCCGTTATTGCCAAACGGAAAGTGCTTAGGGAAGAGGAAAAACCTATAAGAAGGAATGTATATGAAGGGTCGTATATTTGTAAGAGAAGAGGGAATAAATTAAACAGAGACGATGGGAATATCGACGAAATGTGGGGGAAGATGTTCAAGAAGTGGGATGGGAAGAAATACGTAAAAATAGGCTTTAACGTAACCCTGGAAGTAGCACGCCAACCTCATATGGAAAAGGAATTCTCACTTGACTTTACGTGAACTGGAAAGGAAGAGGGGATGGGGAAAGACTTGAAGGGAAATAGAGGGGAAGGAGAGGGGAGGTGCCCGACCTCACGATCTACGAGGAAACCTTGGAGTATTGCAATTGCAGCACACACGGGCCGTGGCTATTTAGTTTTAAAGTTTTAACATTTCAAGGAGCCGTTTTTAATCAGGAAAACAGCGTGGTAATATGATGTGCACCTGTTATGGGTGTTAGTTTTTACTGTTTTTAACCACACACACTTAACCAATCCCATATCCTATACCTAATAATAGGTCGACGTGGTTATGAATTGAGTATAACCTAAAAGTGAACAGCCTGAAGAAGGGAGCAGTTGCGTCCCGAAACGTAGCAGATGTAACATAGATACTCGCAAAACGTAAGTTTTTAATATATTTTTATTATAACCAACTAGACGCCCGAGTGTAAAGAGAGTCAAAGAGTGCAGTGAACTAGAAAGGGCTTTATTGTTAGGTAAAGCTGGTGTGTATCGTCTTCATACTTACCTTCCAAAAAATCTTCCAATTCTTTATTTTGTATTTTTTCTGGGCTTTCCTCAGATTCGAGTTTCTTACTTTCACTATCAGCATTGGTATTAGACATGACGACTCACTGCAGGGCTCCTGAGAAAACGAAAACAATTCAGCATTTTTTGATAAAGTATAAAATTAAGTATACCGAAAGAAAATGCTGGTTACATCCCCAAATATAAATTTAGCCTAAGAAATTTTCTATTGGGTTTTCATGCCTTACATCAATTACACTAGATTTGCTACCTCTTTCTGTAGATATTACTTTCATTATTTGTAAAATAAAATAGAACATAAAACAAGTCTATTTTGATTCAAAATAGAAATCACAGCACAAGAAGTAAGAAACATAATCAATCACACGATGGAAAGATTCCATACATACGTAGTTTTCGTAATAATAATTCTTATAAATCAATTCAGAATTGTGAACACTACATATATTCTTATTATTTCCTTTCAAAATCAATAACTAACGAACTCTTGCTTAGTGCACTCTCCAATATAAACACGACAAAATATAGAAACTCATACTTATCCCAGATGCTCACTTGTTATAGGATGGTGAACTGTCATCACAATACATGTGGATATTAGATTAAATGCTCAGTAAGTTGCATACATTATTTTGTAAAATTGGAGCTGAAGTGTGTGACAAAAATTAAGAACATTGAATTCTGAAAGTTCAGAAATGTAAAACAAGGAGTGGATTCTTTGTAGTTGCTTGGAAATTTTAAAAAAATTATTTTGGAGTGACTGTGAATAAAATACATCAATTCCTTCATTGCAGACTCGCACTGACAAGAAATTCGTGGACAATTTTCTGTGTACACTCTACGCTGCCACAGATCCTACGCTGCGGTTTAGTTGGTTTAGTCATAGACTGATGTTGATGACTGAGGCTGCGAGTTAAAGGTTGTAGTTGTTGCTATTTTTGGGGATTTCAAGATGGATTTGTCAAAAATGAAAGACGATAAGAAGTTGTATCTTTGTAAATGGTACTATAGAGGTAAGGCCAACACAACATAAGAAAAATGATTAGTTAATTTGGTAAATTTCTCGTATCGGACAAACGGATTTCTTCAAATTTACAAAGTTTGTTACAAATGAATGCGTGTTAATTACATTCGGTAATTGTTTTTAATTACTTTTTTGGTACTAGTTTACTATCCTTCTGACACATTTATTTATTTTTACAGAAGAAACTACTTACCGTAATAAGTTCCTGTAGCATTGTCGAACATCCGGAAGTGTTTTGTGTGATGTGGGAATGTTTCATAGCTGAAATTCATGTTGTTCGTTGAAAATTAATTCTCCGACGGAGAATAGCTAGCCCCACGAACTATTGGCGCGTGGATAGGTTAGTTCTGTTAGGTTAGGAAACATAGTTAAAATTTGGTGTCGTGTTAGTATCAGGATCTAGAAATTGGAAATAATTGCGAACCATTGGCGCTAGCCCCACAAACCATTGATTCTAGCTCCATGAACCATTGGCGCGTGGTTAGGTTAGTTCTGTTAGGTTAGGAAACATAGTTCAAATTTCATCAAAACAACGTTGATACACCTTCAGGAATGTTCCGCGAAGCAGATACGTAAGTACGAATGTCAAAAATTGACGAAACAAAAAAATTAGAGGTGTCCGAAGAATAGTAACAGTTCGTTATATCGGAGACACTTTTCTTCAAATTTACAGGATAAACTACTTAACGGAAATCAGTTTCTGTAGTATTGTCGAAGTTCTTTCATCTTTCAATCTATTTCAGCCGGAAATTAATTCCCGTTGCTTCAATTTAAGCGAAAACATAACCACACCATTTTTTAACTATGTTTGCCTACCCTAACCTTCTGTGAATGGTCTGTGGGGCTATTCGTGGATGGTTATACGATCCCAAATGGTTTTTGGGGCTATGCGTGAATGGTGTGTGGGGCTTGCAGCATGACGTGCGTTCCGTAACACTTCAAAAAATGGCTTATTTTAGTGTAAAAAATGTTTCTAATCGTGTGAAAACCTTAATGGCACCTTCCAATATGTTCCACAATACACAATTGGTAAATACGAACCATACAAAATATCCGATTTTAAAGTGTCTGATATAACAAACTGATACCGTTATTTTTATCAGTATTGTCCATTAGTTGGTTGACTATACCCCATGTTCAAGGTCACGTTATTGGTTTCTTTCGTTTTCCATGCACTACGGAGCATTTCACTTGTTCATTCATTAATTAAGTCATTGGCAAGACCGCTAACACAACTACATATGACAAGAAGTGGATTAAATAGCCATGTATGTGGAGACTTCAGGAATTATGTTTTCCAAAACTGCTTAAATTCAGTCGAAACATTTGGTGCGAAAAATATCATAAATGTCCGATTTGCTTTATTTTACTTCGCCTTTAGTGCCACTTTTGGCTAATTTGCGAAGATGGGAATGAGTGATGATATGATGATATTTGTGAATGGACACTCACAAATCACGGTTAAGTGGATTCGCGGGTTGTTTTTCACTTTCTTTATTCTTGTTTCCTCTCTTTCTTTATCTTGTTTTTCTTTCTTTCGTTCCATATTTTCCTGTCTTTCTCTCTCACTCTGTTTCCCTCCCTTCTATTTCTTCTATTTTATTTCCCTTTTATCCTCTCTCTCTCTTGTTCTTTCTTCTTCTGTCTCTTTACATTTTTCTTCCTTATTCGTTCTCTTTTCCTGTTTTTCTCCCTTTCTTTCTCCTGTTTTTCTCTTTCTCTTTTTTCTTTCTCCTGTTTTTCTTTCTCCTATTTTTTCTCCTCTTTTTTATTTCTCACAATGAATAAAAGCAAAAAATTAACTTGTGCTGTCAGATAGATCAGTCACAATATGCAAAGCACAGTTCATGAATACCAGCATCTTCCTTCATGATTATTAATTTCCATTTTTCCAAATAAGGTTTAATTAATGTTGAACATCATTAACGAAAGCAACAGGGTAGATGCTAGGCTCTGTCATTTAGTGGTTGGTCTGGCACACGTTTAACCTACATTCTGTTTTGGGAATCTGTGGAATAAGGCCGCACAAAATGTTAGAAATGGGAGAAAGCGAGTGGACTGAGTAAATCAGAGCGTGCTGCTGCAAACGGCTAGTAGCTGCGGCCTCGTTTCCCCACTTCACCTCTCAAGCGTTCATTGATCGAACACTCTCGAGTCACACTACTTGCGCAGAGACTGGTTTTTGTTCGCTTGCTTCATATTCCCGGGACTGAGTACAAAGATATTAAATTGTACCTAAAATTGATTTTTTTTTTTTGTTTCCTGTGTTGTAGTTGTGCTGTCTAGTATGTTTGTGTAGTAGTTGTGCTGTCTAGTAGGTTTGTTTTGCGTAGTAGTTGTGCTGTCTAATTTATTTGTCTTTGTCTTGTGTAGTAGTTGTGGTGTGTTTGTGTTTATATTGTGTTATAGTTGTGAAGTGTTTGTGTGTCTCTTGTGTAGTAGTTGTGCTGTCTAATGTGTTTGTGTTTGTCTTGTGTAGTAGTTCCTCCATTCATATTGGGGGTTAGGCGTAGAGCTGACAACTCTGCACTGTAAAAAGCCATGTCAAGAATCAGCAATATAAGGCCATGGATGTTCCCAAGGTAAAATATTCCGGAGGTAAAATAGTCCCCCGTTCGGATCTCCGGGTGGGGACTACTTTGGGAGGTCCCTGGACTAAGGATAAGATCTACGTTAGGAATAAGAAAAATATTAAATTAGGCACCTGGAATGTTCTGAGCCTTTACCGGCCTGGGGCATTTCAGTGTACAGTTAATGAGATAGTCAAGTATAAATTAGATGTAGTAGCTGTCCAGGAAGTTAGGTGGCCAGGAGAAGGGAATTGTAAAACTAAAAATTATACTTTTTTCTATGGTGGTACTGAAAATCATAATTTTGGAACAGGCTTTTTCATAAATAATAGAATTATCTCGGCTCTTAAAACAATAGAATTTATTAATGATAGGATATCATATGCAGTTTTACAGGGTAGGTGGTGTAAAATTATTTTAATAAACATACATGCACCAACGGAAGATAAAGATGATAATACTAAAGATGATTTTTATACAGAGTTAGAACAGGTCTTTGATAAATTTTCTCAGTATGATATGAAAATTCTGTTAGGTGACTGTAATGCACAGATTGGGAAAGAAGAGACATTTAAACCCACGATTGGTAAAGAAAGTCTTCATGAATTAAGTAATGATAATGGTATAAGATTGATTACTTTTGCAACCTCAAAGAATTTAATTGTGAAAAGTACCACTTTTAAACATAAAGATATCCATAAATATACATGGTCTTCTCCAGATGGTAAAACTCATAATCAGATAGATCATATTCTCATTGATAAGAGAAGGCATACTAGTATAATTGACGTTCGTACACATAGAGGTGCTGACTGTGCCAGTGACCATTATTTAATAATTGCTAAATTAAGAGAAAGACTCTCAGTGATAAATCATAAGCAACAAAATCTGAAAGTTCTAAAATTTGATACAGGAAAGTTTACTGCTGAAAGAATTAAGAAAGATTACCAAATTAAACTGTCAAATAGATTTGATGTTTTGCAGGATTTAAATGATGATGAAAATATAAATGAAACAGACGTAAATAAGAATTGGGAGCACATACGTAATGCAATAGAATCAGCAGCTAAAGAAAGTATAGGATACCATAAACCGAGAAAAAGTAAGCCATGGTTTGATAATGAATGTCATAATCTAATAGAAATAAGAAATCAGGCTAGACTTAGGTGGTTAAATAACTCTGATGATACAAATCTAAACAATTATAATACAATAAAGCGAGAAGTTAACCGCACGTTTAGAAGTAAAAAAGAGATTACTTGAAAACCAAAATTAACAAAATTGAAACAAACAGCAAAAATTAAAATATCAGAGATTTATATAAAGATGTAAATGAATTTAGAAAGGGGTGGCAACCTAAAGTAAACTTGATAAAAGATAAAGACGGTGATTTTCTAGCTGACCCAAGCGATATTCTAAATAAATGGAAGAACTACTTTAATGACCTTTTAAATGTCCATGTAGGAGATAAATCAGAAGTAAATGAAGTCCACACAGCAGAACCTTTAGTTCCAGAACCTAACTTGACTGAAGCTAAAGATGCTATTAAAAGGCTAAAGAATAACAAAGCACCTGGCATTGATTTAATACCAGCTGAGTTAATTAAATATGGTGGAAATTCATTAATATGTCAAATTCATAAATTAATTTGTTTAATATGGAATAAAGAAGAAATCCCTCAACAGTGGAAAGAATCCATAATTGTTCCTGTGTTTAAAAAAGGTGATAAAATGAACTGCAATAATTACCGTGGAATTTCTCTACTCTCAACAACATATAAAATATTATCTAACATTCTTTTAACAAGACTAACCCCATATGCTAATGAAATTATAGGTGATTATCAGTGTGGATTTAAACGCAACAGATCAACTACAGATCAAATTTTTCACATCAGACAGACACTTGAAAAAAAGTGGGAATATAATCAAAATGTCCATCAGCTATTCATTGATTTCAAAAAAGCATATGATTCGGTCAAAAGAGATAAATTATATAATATATTAGTAGAGTTTGGAATACCTAAGAAGCTTGTTAGTATGATAAAAATATGCACCAGTGAAACAGAAAGTAAAATTCGTGTGGGTATTAATATGTCTGACAAATTTACAATTCATGATGGGTTAAAACAAGGAGATGCATTATCTCCATTGCTCTTTAATTTTGCCTTAGAATATGCTGTTAGGAAGGTAAACGAAACTAAAGAAGGACTAAAATTAAATGGTGTGACTCAGTTGTTAGCATATGCAGATGATGTAGACTTACTGGGGGATGATGTGAATACAATTAAGAATAATGCTAAAATATTTTTCAAAACTGCTAAAGAGATAGGTTTGGAAGTTAACAAAGAGAAAACTAAATATATGCTTACAGGCCGAAACCAAGTGTTAGGTAATAATCAAAATCTAATTATTGATAACAACTCGTTTGAAACAGTTTCCAAATTCAAATACTTAGGAGTAATATTAACAAATGAAAATTATATTAAAGAGGAAATAAAAAGTAGGCTTAATTCAGGAAATGCATGTTACTTCTCTCTTCATAAACTTTTGTCTTCTCGTTTAATATCTAAGAATCTAAAAGTTAAAATATACAAAACCGTAATTTTGCCTGTAGTATTATATGGGTGTGAAACTTGGTCCCTTACATTGAAAGAGGAACATAAATTGAGAGTATTTGAAAATAGGATCCTTAGGAAAATATTTGGACCTAAAAGGGATGAGGAGACAGGTGAGTGGAGAAGGTTACATAATTTAGAACTACATAATTTGTATTCATGTCCAGACATTATTAGAATAATTAAATCAAGAAGACTTAGGTGGGCAGGCCATGTGGCACGAATGGGAGAGGAAAGAGGAGTTTTCAGGATTCTTGTTGGGAAACCTGATGGTAAGAGACCAGTAGGAAGGCCAAGACAAAGATGGAGGGACAACGTCGAGATGGACCTATGGGAAATCGGTAGGGATGGAAAAGAGTATATAGATCTTGCTCAAGATAGGGACAGATGGAAGGCCTGTGTTGCTGCAGCCATGAACCTTCGGGTTTAAGAAGGCTAGAGAGTTAGTTAGTTAGTTAGTTTTATTGTCCATTAGTATTCATATAAAATTAGAAACATATTACATGCACATGTCTCTTACTTTTCAGCTGGGTTTGCTTTCCTTCCATTTTTGTGGTGTGTTAATGCAATTTGGTTCTTCAATGAGGCTTTTAGGAAACCTGCTTATGAAGAACAGAAGGAAATTAGAAAATGTAAGTGTTATTCTATTAGCCTCTCTGGTGTAGTTGGTACAGGCATGCTATGTAACTACAATTCCCAAGGTTGAGATCTTGTGAAGGTTTGCATGTTTTGTTGTGTTTGTTTCTTCTTCAATTACATCAGTTCACTATTCCCATCTGAAGGTCAAGAGTTTGCATGTGTGTGTGTGCTTTCTGTCATCATTCTTTCGTCAAATGGCACATTTTACCAAACACAATATGAAGATTGCTTAAATGAAGCACGCTTTTCAAACATGCCGAGATGGCTCAAAAGAAACGTTAGAAGAACTATGTATCATGGAGAACTTGTTAGTCTTATTTTGGAGAAGTGTAAGGGATGGCTTTAGCACCCAAATAATACACTGTGGACTGCATTCTTGTAAACTAAAAATGCTTTGGCATCTGGACTCGTCAATGTGTGTTTGTGATCAAAAGTGACAGAAAGGCAAAATAGAACAAACCTTTGTACCTTTCTAAAAGTCCTCATATGTTGGCTTATCTCATAACTCAGTGCCTGACATAGCTTTGATAAACTCACAAACATGTTTCAATTATATTACGAAAGAGGGTGTGTGTTGGTGAGACGGTGTTGGAGAAGATGTTTCAGCATTGGTGTATGTTTGTTAAAGGCGAGCAGTGGAATGTGTTACTCCGCAGTTCTGATAAACTGATTCACACTAGAACCTTCAAAACAGATGTTACAGTTTTGTATATGTGCTGGAATACTTAATGTCAATACATCCTAAGCCCAACATGTTCTAGACAAGCTCATTTATGGGCCATTCTCTTATCTCTATCGAATCATAGAGAAATAGTAGTTACCTGCCATCTCAGATTTTATTCAAATTTGCTGTTTGTTCCTTGTGTGGTCCTTACAAAAAAATGCTAATTTTCAATATTATTGGACATTTTGTTGAGGATATACAAGGGTGTAAAGTTTGCCAAAACACTCATCTGACAATACATGAGTATCAGCCATTCATTATTTCAAGACCTTATTGCTGTTCACTCAGTGGTTAGAATTCGTTGTAAATTTGCACTTGTCTTAAGAAATAAGTGAACATGCTTGGAGACAATTTTATGAAATTTTCAACTTCCAGAAATTGGTAACAGTAGTATAAGCCGGAGACACATAAAACTCGGTTGTTTTCAAATAAAAATCATTGCTACTTACCTCATATGCATAGCGGAAGATTTTTCAAGCTGGCCATAACTTTTTTTTTCATGAAAAACACGTTACACGTTACTTTTAACATTATAATCATTTATTGGTCGTTGCTAATTCGGCGGGCAAATCTTGACTCACGTTGTCTATCGTCAGCTGATATGCAATGTGCAGTGTTTCCAAACTTATGAACCGATAAATGCCGCACAAACTATTCACAAAAGGTTTTTAAGCGAAAATTGAGGCTAGACTCTACTTTACGTCCTTATCTGCATGATGATTGCTTCTTTGCGTTCGCTGTGCGCGATCGTGGTGCGGCACCCGGCATCTCTTCGGGTAAGTACCTTTTTCTTTTTACACTTTCTGTTCACGATAGCCCCACTATCCATTCACGGGGTCGAGGTATGCCTACGAGGTTAGGTTAGGCCTGTAAGGTTAGGTTCCATTAGCACTCATTTCACCCCTAAATATGTGCTTCATCATCTAAAAAATACCTCAGTACGTTCAATTGCGCATATCCGGACAACATCGGTTTTTCTCGATTTACTCCTTCAGGAAATTTTTGCTCTCTTTGGGATTTACGTTGTTGAATTCCTTATAAAATAAGCTTTCCAACGATATATGACACGTATTCCTTAGGAAAAGGACGTAAACTAGAGTCTTACCTTTTATTGAAAAAAAAAACCCGCTCACACGTCATCTTGTCAAACTTCCGCGTGGTTGCTACACTGTGAGGGGGTTACATAACCAAACGCACGGAACATTTGATTCACGTAGTCGACGGTAATGGCGGCACGAGCTATCGCACGACGGAGATGCATGATTGACGAAAAATACCTTATTTACAGGCAAAATACGTAGCACGATTATAAAAAAAATATCTCCGGCTTCAGAAAGTCCTCAAGAACACAATTCCGTAAGTACTTTCTCATCTTTTCTCCTGTAAATTTTAAGAAATCAGTCTCCGACTTATACTACTGTTACCCAGAAATTCTCTTTAGGGTTAAAAGTTTAGGGGTCAGTTTGAAAAAATGGATGAAAATTGCTACTGATGCTTAATATATCTGTATTAACAAGACCAAAATCCAAAATGGAGAAATGTGAAGAAACAAAACTATACAATGCATAGGCATTCCATATATACACCATGCTTATCCAAAAAAAACTCTGATGTATTCTTGAAAAAAGCAAATACAAAGTGATTTACAATCGCAGAAAGACCATAGGACAAACCTTATCTGGATTCTGTAATTTTTCCTTTCTTTATTATTGGTCTCTGATTTTGCAGAAACCTGTTGTCTTACTGTTGATGATATTCACAAGCGTACTTTCTGCTTAAGAAAATTGTAAAAAAAAAATATCAGTAGCACTAAATTTACCTCCTTGTTTCCTATTGCAGATGTAATTCGTTCAGCAATTGGCACAGTGATATGGGCAGCAGCTCTAATAGCGTGGATTACAACATTCCAGACACACAGAGCCGAATGGGGAGAAATGGCTGACCGCATGTCCTTTATAATTCCATTAGGTATACCATGAAGGGAAGTGAGTCTTGCTATATAGATATATGTATATCTACTTGTAACAAATAATTTTATACAATGATATAACTGTAAATATATGTAATGTAATGTAAGTGTGATAACGCATATACTTATATCAAACATGCGAGATTAAAATTTTTGAACAAATAAGTTGAGTGTTCATAATTGGGAGAAAAGAGACGCGGTAGTAGATAAGGAGCGAATGTAGAATATAGAGAATATCTCCAATTTCATTAATATTTGGTATACTAGCTAAATTTGGCCTTCTAATCACGAATCTGTTGTTAAAATGTGGGGGTCACGTCTGGAAATCATGAAAAGAGCTGATGTAAGTTGAGAATTTTTTTTAAAAAAAAAAACTGTATCGAATTGTTTTACGAACAAAATTTTAACTAAGCTTGCCTAACCTAACCTTACCGGAAATAGTTTGTGGGGCTATTCGTCAATGGTTTGTGGGGCTACCCGTTCATAATGTACTGATCAGAAGGCCAAAATTAGTTAATCTATCAATTATTAACAAAATTCAAGATGCTTTCTTACCCTAACCTTACCGGAAAAAGTTTCGTGGGGATATCAGTTAAATCTTTTCCCAATGAGCACATATTGTAACAAAATATAAGTTTTGTAGCACTAGCTTCCTCACTACGCAAGATGGCATTTTTCTAGAAGAACGCTCGAACACAATTGCCAAACCTACCTGTAATCAAAGTCCGCGTCCATCCTCATCCACACTCCACTTCAGTAACTGTTGCACATTAACAATTTTATCACTCCTCTGTTCCGCCATGCTTCAACGATTAATGATCTTCAAGTAAGGAAGCAACAACTAACGCTCTGCAAGTAACGAAAGAACAGCGTGGCAATTCTGTAAATAGCGCAATGAATGCCGAATGTCACTTGTTCATATCATCAAACATGGTTGTTATGTTTATGTATGGAGATTGATTGCGGTAATGAAGAAAATCTTAACTCGAGATACATTACCAGGACTGCATATTTAGTGAGTATAATAAGTAGGAAAGGAATTGGAGACATTCTCTATATTGTACATTCATACCGTAGATAAATACAGAGAAACTAGTACTTAACTTTATCCACGAAACTGTTTTTTTTTCTTTGTTCTATTAATTTCGGTGGCCACTGCCACCATCCTCGGAACTTGTGCTATGTAAATATATGTATATCTTCTCGTAACAAATAATTTTATACCATGATATGACTGTTCAAGTTAATAGAACAAAGAAGACAAAAACAGTTTCTTTCGTGGATAAAGTGAGTACTAGTTTCTCCATATTTATTTATGTTGTGTGCATAAATCGTACCAGAATTGTGTTCATCTGTGTTGTAAAATTGTTTTTTTTAGTTTGTTTTCAAGTTCACTTTATGCACAGAAAGGCTAATTGGATATGCAGTTTAAAGTGGGATCTGAACCACTATCAAACCTGGGAACCCTTCATTACAAGGCAATGACGTGACCTCCACGACATTGGGGAGGCATATCTATATTGTAAGAATAAACAGTCTTGTATATATGCATTTCATAATACTTTCGTGCCGGGATTTGAAATTATGCTAATACGTCACAAACCATTGACGTTAGGCCCAAAAACCATTTTCCGTAAGGTTAGGTTAAATTAGGCATAGTTAAAAAAAAAATTAAGAATACTCGACGTCATGTTCAAGTGAAAACATTGCAAGGCTGAAACACTGACTATGGGGTTGAGTCATCTTAACACACGGAACATTGTACTCTCGTGCAGAAAGCAAATGGCAGCAGCAGAAACAGTGTGTCGGACAGAGATTTTCGCAGAAAACGACATGTTTTCGCATTAAAATGGATCAAAACTAGATTCACGAACTTCCACAACGCTACAGAAAATGATTTCCGTAAGTACTTTCTCCTGTAAATTTGAAGAAATCCGTTTCCCTTATACTATAATGTTACCCAGAACTTGATCAATGTTATGTTTGTTAATCAAACAGTATTAAAACTAGCACTATGCTGATAGATAGATATATAAATATATTAGCTTCTCAAAATATATGTTGAATACTAGTTAGTATTTTACTCAATTTCCCAATCATAAAGGCTAAATAAGACATAATAGGAATTTGTTTTTCCTTAGCTAATAATTGCCCTGCTGTCATTGAATATGTCGATATTTCAAATCATCTATCTTTTACTTTTGGAATCTCCTCACTACATATACACCCAATGGCAAAAGAGATAGTAGGCGAATTGTCCATTGCCATTTTTATTCAGTCAGTTTTCCACAATGTGATGATCATGAATTGAAATAAAAATATCAATAAGCAGAAGGCAATATGTACTTCCCATCAACAGAATTCCATTCCTTGAAACAATGCAGGATGTAGAATAAGAATATGAAAATAATGATGAACAATTTGCAGTTAGCTGCACAATACACACAGCCCCTTGTGTAGAGGATACTTAATCTCAGTGGCGTACACAAGGGGGTGGGGGGTATGGGGTTTAACCCCCCCCCCTTGAGCTTTTGAAATATGAAAAATGCTGTGAAGAAAATTAAAAATTTATCAGTCAAAGATGTGCGACAATATTACTACTACTAATAATAATAATAATTTGAATTGTTATTCCCATGCAGCATGGAGAAAAGCACAGCATTCCAAACACACGCATCTTTCAGAGTGAATGTCTATAAAATAAACACAAATTCTTGAAAATAAAAATATGAGGGCACTTTTGATTTAAAAGAGAAAGAAAGTTGTTTTTTGTCTCAGCTGCATCAATGTTCAATGAACATGTATCGACCAGACCACCGCAGCTCCTTGGATGAGTTCCATACTTTATTTCAATTTATTTTAATATATTTCCTTGTTTTAATGGATCTTCTTCAAACTTAAAATGTGTCACCTCGTTGACTAGACAATTATTTCGTATCAAAGAAACAAAAAAATGGTCCTAGAATTTGTGAAAATCGAATGACTAGAAAGTAATTTCGTTCTATTCTTTCCATAAATACCATTTTCATGTAGATATCTACTACTTAATAATAGTAGTAGTGGTATTAGTAGTATTATTAGAAGTAATTCAACTAATTAATAAATTATTATAAGTATTAATAATTATGATTATTATTTAATTGAAGTATAATAAAACAATGGTAATGTGAATTTGGGGAAAGCTTTAGAAATACGAGGGTGGATCAAATATGAATGAGCCTTGTGCAGAAAAAAAAATTATTGAAGGAAACAGAGACATTGCCTCATCCTATTTTTCTACATAGTCTCCGCCCTTAGTGATACATTTTTCCCAACGTTGTGGTAAGTTCTTGATGCCGTTCTCGTACAATGAAGCTGGGCGGTTTCTGCTGCGTACGAGGGTCACTATTTATATTTTGAACCTAACAATGAAAAAACAGGAATTTGGCATTGAAAACTGCTTGATTGTTTTTCGAAGTATTCTCCTTTATGGTCAATACACTTTTGCATTCGTTCGAACCATTTGTCAAAGCAATTTTTCCAATCTTCTTGAGACACCTCCATAATATGGTTTTTGAACGCATCAACGGTGTCTTCCGCCGACGAAAATCGTTGTCCACGCAATTTATTCTTGACATTCGGGAACAAGAAGAAGTCATTGGGTGCCAAATCAGGACTGTACGGTGGATGACCTATCAATTCGATTTTTTGACTGTTCATAAAGTCTGTTGTTAGACGAGATGTGAGCCAGCTGGCATTGTCTTGATGAAGAATGATCCGACGGCGTTTGTTTGTTTTCCGTATTTGACCGAAGACCTCTGGCAAACAAATTGTTGTGTACCATTCAGAGTTGACCATTCTACGTTCCTCTAAAGGCACAGTTGCCACATGGCCAGTTTTCCCGAAAAAACAGGCGACCATTTGTTTCGATGTGCTTCGAGCGCGAACAACTTTTGTTGGATTGGGTTCATCTTGAAACACCCATACAGTCGACTGCTGTTTACGTTCCGGCTCATATGCATATATCCATGATTCGTCACCTGTTACAATCTTATATACGTCTTTTGAAGCACCACGATTGTATTTATTGAGCATTTGTTTGCACCAATTGACGCGAGCGTCTTTTTGAGTTTTTGTCAAATTGTGTGGGATCCAACGAGAACATACCTTTCTCACAGCTAAATGATCATGTAATATTTTATATATGCTGGTGGAACTAATGCCTATGGTTGCCTCAATCTCACAGTATGTCACATGACGATCTTGCAGTATTAGGTTTTGCACAGCATCAATGTTTTCTTGAACAACAACTGATTTTGGACGACCTTCGCGAATCTCGTTGGTGAGTGAATGGCGGCCACGATTAAATTCGTTATACCAGCGTTTCACAGTGGCAAAGGATGAGGCTTCATCGCCAAATGTGGAAGTAAGTTGATCAATGCACTCTTGTCTTGATAATCCACGTCGAAAATCGTAAAAAATCATCACACGAAAAATGTTCACGAGTTAATTCCATTTTATTGTTATCGCGCAATCTCCAAGGCAACATAAACAACACAAATCAAGCTATTGACAAAACATTTGAAGTACGTTATGGTCAATAATGCCAGACGATTCCGTGCAAACGTCAAATTGCGCCTAACTTCAGTGTTGCCAAGGCTCAATATATAAATAGTGGCCCTCGTAACACCTGCTGTATGGGGTCTGGCGTTGTCGTGGAGGAACAAGACCTGGCGGTTATGACAGCCTCGTCGTTTGCGTTGATTCTGCACCTTAACTTGATCCAGAAGACGCTGTAGTAAGGTGCGTTGATGGTCCGACGTTCGTGTAAGAAATACACCAGTAGGATCCCCCTCCAGTCCCAAAACACCGTGGCCAACACCTTCCTCGCAGACAACCGAACTTTGGCCTTCACGGGGTTTCCTTCACCTTTCCTCCTCCACTCCATGCTGGCACGCTTAGATGCTGGGGTGTAATGATGCACCCATGTCTCGTCACAGGTAACGATGCGATGCAAAAACGCTTCCCCTTCCACATCAAAACGAGTCTGAAGCTGGCGAGGAATGCGAACTCGGTCATCTTTTTGAGCAACATTCAGCAGCTTGGCAACCCACCGAGCTGTGATTTTGCGGAAGCCCAAGTGCTTTGTGATGATTGATTGGACACTTCCATAGCTCACATCAAGTTCTGCCGCAATTTGCTTCACAGTGCCTCGGCGATCCTGTTCGACAAGCTCACGAACACGAGCCATGTCGTCATTCATCACACTGGTGCGAGGACAACGGGGGTGCACTTCATTTGCAACACGTTCCCGGCCTTGCTGGAATTCCTTACACCACACCTTCACTCTTGCCCATGAGAGGGTACCATTCCCAAACTGTGCCTGCAGTCTCCGGTAAATTTCGGCCGGGTTTGACATTTTTCTGGGTGAGGAACTTGATGATTATGTGTTGCGCAACAGAGACTGGCACACTTGGCTCACTCATCGTGAGAGCTACTAAACGAAGCATGCGACACGCCAGCTGTTCTGGTTCCTGACTCACGACAGCCCCACCTGCCGGCCGCACATGCCCAATCACACCCTGCTACCCATTCCGACGCTTAGCCAATCAAGGCTCGTTCATATTTGATTCACCCTCGTAACCCCTCCCTTGATGAAATCCTGCGTACGCTACTGCTTAATCTCATGCTTATTTAAACAAATTAAATGCATTCAATCGTATGGAATGCCCCTTGTACTTGTCATCCAGTGTATGCTCCATCACACTAACAATTTCCTTATTTTGATCCTAAGGAACAAGAACCTTGGTATTATGCAAAGTGAAATTGCTACTGACAATCATCCATTCAGTGCCATGATACATTTTCCTTTGATAAATTGTAAGATCTGACAAGATTACCGACAGATTTGGGTACCCATCTTTGGCAAATATTAATAGTTCCAAGTCATGGACATTGAATCAATGCATGCAGATCTTGGATCAAATCCTTTTTTACTACATTTAACCTTGACGTTGTATTCTTCCAAAATTCTGCTCTGTCCAATCCTTTACTAATAAAATCATCTTGGAACAGAATATCAGAATCTATGTAGTATGCCTTCTATAGGTCTTTGAAATATTTGTGATGAGATCTGTTTATACAAATTCCTGTGGGGTATTCAGTACAAGTAACTGCATAGCATGCTCATCAATTTTTGATTGATTGATTGAGTTTGTCTTTTAAGTCCACTTTATGCACAGCAAGGCTAATCGGGACTGGACCTACAGTTGAAAGTGAGATCCGAACCACTATGTGACTCCAACAGGTATTGAACCCAGGACCACTTTTTAAGTGTGCACTATTGCGATCCAAGGTAAAATAGACATCACTTCCGTTAACATTAAGAAAAACTTGACCCAATATAAGGTTGGCAAGGAATCTTGACCAGATTAGGCTGTTTTACATTATATTATCTAGAAAGTAAATGCACAATTATATTACAAGTTTTTCTTTTATTTTATACAAAGGTAGCAATTAACAGGAAGAGAAATATTTCACAGCACATATTTTATTTCTTTGAATATTTTTGGTACTACCATATACCATCTCTGGGAAATGGAATAATATTTGTAACCATTTTTTTGTAATTTTATCCCTTTGTGGTGGCATTAGGCAGTGCAGAAAACATTCACGTAAAAACAAAATACAAGTTGAGGTATTTTCAATGTCCTGTTAATTGTGTTCATGATATCACATTTTTTTTTTTTTACAGGAGACGATTGTTGACATAATTACATAAGACATTTAGGAGATATCCTCTGTGCATATTACAAATATATTTACATAAAGTCACGACACATGAAACAAATATATTCAAATCTCTTTAAAATTCTGAATACTCATCAATAAAAGTTCATAATAAAATAATGACGGGGCATTTAAAATATATGTATGTATAAAAATGCCCATCAAAATTAACAAGGCAATAATACTGCACTAAATAAAAATTCTGTAACCTGGAAGCGGCACTTTGTAAATAAAAATGTTCTGAATTGAATGTGAAGATCAATATACTCATGAACACCAATAAGGCACTTACATCTTACATAGTCTATCTACTTCAGTCAATGCATTAAAATCCAGGTCACAGAATATAAGTGTAACTTGTGTTGTTAGACCATAAATAATGAAATGTCTAAGCATTGGGCCTATAAATACAGTTTTTGTGTATATAAAAAAGGAAGGTGGATTTGATATGTGGTCCCAGTTATTTCACTTTGGTATGCCACGAAGGGAAATCTCATTTAAGCAGTCCAATTGCTTCTAGTCCACTGGTGTTGCCTTTCACTCCTCCATTTTTTCACCTCTGATATCACAAGCCGAATCAGGAGCTGAAATGAAAAGATCATCTGCTAAAAATACTCCATTCACAATTTGCAAGGGTCAAAATTACTGATCTGACCTAAATACCAAAAATATTTCCCAAATACTGATCAATTTAATTACTTCCCATCAGGAAATTTGCTTTTTGAAAGCTAACCTGAGAAGGCATAAGAAAGAAAGAAACCATGACCTGCATTACAATTAATACATTATTTATAATTTGCAGCAGGATTACACTGAAAGCAATGCTTCCAAAACTGGCCTACAAATACCCATAGAATAAAAACCATTACCAGGTCAGGATAAATTATTTATACAATATGTTTACTTGAACTGCCCCCCTCCCCTCCAAAAACATTGCAGTCACAAACACAAAAAATACTGACACCCATTTTTTTTTCCATTACCGAGTTTCCTTTGTGAGCAGTTTAAAGTGAGAAACAACTTGCGTAATGCACTTCCTACCACAGACTGAGATTGAACTTCCATGTAAAAAACCTAATCTAAACCACACACACTAGAAATTGAACCTACTGATGCCTTCATTCAAGGCTTGATTTTCAAAAGTCTCGCATCCGAAAAAATGAAACACAGGAGCTTGCATTTTCATTGTACAGGAGGAGGGAAGCAGTTAAGTTGCATTTACTGAAGATGTCAAATGAAGGGAACGGTCCTACCTTCACCAGTTGACTGTGTGGAGATTTCACTGCAGCAACATGACATACCATAGGTAGTCTTTAAGTAACACTAGAAATAGTAATGACCCATTTCTATGCCGTAGACTCATTTCACAACATTTGCTCAAATGGCAATTCTGAACTACTTTCTTTTTTAATAGTATTGAATTCAAGGGAAGCCACGGTAGCTCGGTCGTTAAGGCATCTGACTACCATGCGAGACACCTCGATTCGATCCCCAGCAGGGGAGAACGGATGTTTTCCACCTGTTTAAGCAGCTCCGGTGCTTACCCAGTGTCCTATAAAGTGGGTAACTCTGGGGGGTACTGGCAGCCAGGGGCGTGGTGCTGATCACATCCCCCCCAACCCACACATTGAATTCATGGGGATCCAAAATGTATCATAACATGCATCCCAGAGAACCCTCTTGCTAAATTTGCCACCAGATGTCACTGATATTTATGTAATGACCACTGAAGAGGAAAGGAAACACCAAATTAATCTGCAGACTCCAACTTACCAGAAGAGCGCACAAATCTGCTGCCATCAGCATGTAGAAAACGTTTTGCCAGCCAGAACTGGACACTAGACTAGCCAGGAGTGGCCCAACAGCAGCACCTGAAGAAAAAACATGTAAATGTCATCACTTGCATATAACCAATAAAGTTGTGCAGCATCACAATTCTGAAATACTTTGACTTTCGAACACCCATAATTTCATATAATTCCTTTAATTTCAAAATGGACAATACAAAATCTTAACAGACACCAATTTTCTTACTCTTAATTAATGTGTGTAAATAACGTACTGTAGTTTGTTTTTGCATAGGAAAATATATACTTAGATATCTATGTATTAACTATAGGCTTATTGTTGAGATGTCCAAAAAAAAAAGGTAAAAACTATCAGCAATTTTCCTAAAACAGCAAGTGTCTAAATTGGTTGATACCATTAGAGCATCAATTAAACCTTCCCATCCTACTTCCAAAAGTTTCAACTACACGATAGAAAGTAACACCCACAACCACCGAATAGAAATCGAACCTATCATTGCAAACCAATAACAGTATGGAATAAGGGGGCTTTTCTTTCCAAAGCAGATCTCAAAAGAGTGAAGCTGGTCACATTTACTGAAGTTTATTTAAGTCTGAAAGTAAATTCATGTTATTTTGGTATCCACTTAGCATATACTACTGGTAATGATTAATATGATAACTCTCAGACAATATCATCTTCAACTTCTTGAACATGGTTAATACACCGTGTTTCAAAAAAAATCTTCCGATTTAACTCAGTAACCATTCACTAAAACACATCGAACAACGTACTGTTAGGAAGAGGTTATTCAGGAGTTTCACATGATTGCCGGCAAGTAGCAGTAGCATGCTCCTTCCCACACTCCGGTAGCATGCTCCTTCCCACACTCGCATCAGATTCAAGCAAGATGGCGACGTCGCAACAAAAAGCTTTCTGTGTACTGCGCTTTAAAGTGTGTGAATCTGTTACAACAGAGCGACTTGAATTTCAGCGACAGTATGATGTTGAACCTCCTATCGCACAGAGTATTCGACGTTGGCACAAACAGTTCAAAAACACAGCTTGTCTGTACAAAGGGAAATCAACAGGCCGTGACTCCAGACATGCTCTCATCTGTATGGGATGAATTCTCCTACCGTATGGACATATGCCGAGCATTCAAAGGGGGTCACATTGAGCACTTATGAACATTTTTTATGTAAAAATTTATGTATAGGTGTGTATTTTAAAAGCAATTCCAAGTTCCTGGTTTGATAAATAAAAAATATATAGCCTTTTGAAAAACACCCTGTATTTTAGTTCATCAGAATATTTGTAAATGATAATATGAGAGTATTCTACTGGAACTATACTAACATCAATTAACAGTGTTTGACTTGAAAATACCCACACAATCAATAAGATAATGAGAATATTAAAATAGTTACTGTTTTTCACAAAATCCCTCTTTCCCCAAAATAGGTGCAGAATGGATAAAAATTAGTTTTGCAAAAACATCATTAAGTGTCACTGCAATCTACAGATTGCATAAGAGGCCCATACTTAAGAAAAGTATTGACCTGTATTGTGGAAAATCAAACTTATACTTACCAATATCAATATATCAGTATTTGTATCAGCTGGCTTGGTGGACGAGTACAGTAGGTGTTACGACTTTCGATCTCCCCACAGAAGTGCCAGAGTTTGAATCCCAGTCTGGGTATGTTTGGTTGTTGTCGAGCATTCTATCATCAATTTCATCTCTTCATCACTAATTCTCATAATTAGCCAAAAGTGGCAGAAAAGGGATGTTAAATAATGAAAACGTAATACAAAATGCAGTATTTTTATTGGTTAATTGGCTAATTGCAAGGATGAGTGATGATTGGATGAAACTGATGGACACTCGCAAAGAACATCCATGCCCAAGGCCAGGACTCAACCCTGGGAACTTTGGTAGCAAGATCGAAAGCTGATCACTTAACATAATTGGCCAATAAGCTCGCGCACACAAAATATGTATAAAATGAGAAGATATCCCATGCACAAATAAGTGAAGTTCATTCTGCTAAAAATCTCCGCCCCTCTTCAAATTCCTTACTGACTGAACCAATGTGATCCTTCGGAACATTAAAAGGCTATCACAGCTTCTGGTGGAACATTTATCACACATGAATTCACTGAAAATAACCCTCGACAGGAGAGATTGTCAACATTAAAGAAAAGTAACTACGCAATCCTGCACAAAGCAAGGTCTCGTGGCAATGCACTTACCTGCTTCAAAGCGTGATGGAGGGAAATGAGGGGGGTTCTAGCATTCAAAGCAAGGTGAGGATGGTATCAGGTATCAAGATCAAGGTTAAAAGTGAAACTATTATTGGCTGTGATCAAGTAAGGCTGAGGTGGTTATTACCAATGGAGCCCGTGCCATCTATGATGGCTGTCACTGTAGCCAGAGCTTTCGCATTCCCCTGGAGCGATTGGTGAGTGCCCAATTCCGCAGAGACGGCTGTTGTGATCAGTGCGTATGGTCCATTAACCAGGAGCCCGGCTACAATCAGCAAAGTCACGTTTGTGCCAATACTTGCAGCTCCAAACATCTGGTATACGAACAGCTGTAAAACAAATAATGTCATACAATTATAATTTCAGAGGTTATTAATCTATGTTTATAACTGTAATTTTCTAAATCTAGTCATCTATACAGAATTAGCTTCAAAAATATTAAATTAACCTTTAAAAATATAACTAGGCACCCAATAAACATTTCTACAAAGTGCAATAAAAATTGTAATGAGAAAAAAGGTTATTTTAGTGAAACTTAAGAAACTCTAAAAAAAAACTTGAGAAAGAAATTAAGAGAACAACACAAAAGAAAACAATTCTAGGTCTAGTTATATGTAATGCAAGTTGTGGAAACAATGAAAAAGAAGAGATAAGAGGAAAATAAATTGTTGGGAGCCTTCAAACCAAGAAAATAAAAATAAGTAGCACAGATACTACAAATTTTCTTACAATACTTCTACTTGTTACAAAATCAACTGAGATTATCAAAACCCATGAAGTGTCACTGTACCAAATTCCCTACCTTCAAGTCAAAAATGACTGTTTTAAATGTTGTGGGACATGTTCACTGTGTGTGTTGGTTTGGGAAACCCAACGATTAGCAACATCACAATTTTTACTTACAACGATTCATTGAAAATTACGTGTTAAATTTTTCCTGCCTATGGTGAATCACTGCCCCCTTTAACAAGATGGCTGTTACATTTTTTTTTACACATTGACACTTCAACAGATTCTGTAAGTCTTCGGTTGAAAACGAAGAGTACCATGAACATGAATTGCACAGCGAACCACAAAAAATTAAACGTACCATTGGCACTGCAAGAATCAGCATTCCAGCACAAGTCGTGGCACTCATTCCAGAATAATCACTGATTACGCCAGCAATAATACCACCAACAATACCTCCCACATCAAACAATGTTGACAGATCAGCACTTAAACTTGCACTCAAACTTGCTAAAATGAAAAATATATACATTTTCAGCACAAATCAATGTTATTTTTTTTCTTTGTTTTCATTGTAAATTAAAGATATCTCATTCATCCCTCCTTTAAACGTGTATGTTTCATTAATGTACAATGTTAAATATTTTTTTAGGTGTAATAGTTGTATAATGTTCATGTATTTTGCAATACTGACATTGCTATGGTTACAAATGTAATGCAGTGATTAGAATGGATTTATCAAAATCCGATTTGCAGTATTTTCTTTCTTAAAAATTTACAGGTAATTGTAGTATTATCAACCCACATTCACTAATTACGGAATATCTGACTTGAAGAAAACTAAATTGTGATCAATACACACAATATTAAGTAGCACAAGGGAGGCAAAAAAACTATCAAAGAATATAATGTAAATCCCACAGCACAAATAAAACGTGCAATTTTCAGTTTCAAAAATTAAACATTTTCTCTATCACCAATAGTTTCAATTTCACCCTATGAATGCAAGATCTTCATAATTTTAATTCACCTTAAAAAAGTTACTTAGGCAAAAACAAAGTACCGTATTTACTCATGTATAATGCGCACTTTATTCCAAAATTTTTGGCCCCAAAAACTGTGGTGCGTATTATGCACGGAATAATTCTGACAGCTAACATGAAACCGTACAGGGTCATTACATGATTTTGGGACACTTGAATTGATTTTTCATGTTAACGGAACCCTATCATGTTATATATCGTTGTAAAGCTTGAATCCTGCAGTTTCTGAATATGGAAACAGAATTCCATACAAGATAATGACACTGATGTGAAATGCGGTTGAAATAAGTTCATCAAAAAATGAAGAAATGTTCAGATTTTTATGGTACTTTGGATGAAAGAAAAAAATAAGGAAAAAGATAATAAAAATTAAAATGTGTTACTGGCCAAATAATATGACATACCGTATCACGCCGCAGACGTGAATCGAACCTAGGACCCGGGTATCATAAATAAATAAGCTAATCACGTTATAAAAAGGGTCCCGCTGAAGCATTGAAAAAAGAGCTTCTTAAAAGCTCATCGCGACAGCGTCCTTCAGCAGAGTTGGAAAAACTCCGCTGACATTGCATTAGAAAATGAAATAAGGAATCAGCGTTCTTCCTCAGGATTGCCGTTGAGAGAGGACGCGATCGAAGCAAGCGTCGTAACGGCCGATAGTTCAAATTTCACATAAATAGGTCGCGTGAGAAAATCTCATTCTTAGTTGTCTTCCGTCAGTCAGATGAAGTAGTTATTACAAAAGAAATCCGTGTCTAGTTGTTTGCAGTTTACGCGAAAGAGCTCCAAAGGCATCGTAAGTTCAGAAAAAGGAGCAAACGAACAATCGGGAAGTTAAAGTTATCGTTAGAATATCGGTCGGCGAAAGTACAGAGTTTGGAGCCCGGAGTTGCTCCCTCGTCCGTTTTGTTTCAGAGTAGGACCACGTCGATCCAAGGACCAGCGGAGAAGAGATCGCCGTAGAACTCCAGGTAACGAACATTCCTTGTCTTTCCTTCCCCTGCCTGTTCAGTCAAAGGTAGTGTTTAAATATATGTCCGTGTGTTCTTACTTACGGGGCTAGTCCCCTTGTAGTTAAGTGTCGACGTGCTCTCCAGAGCTACCCCCTTCCTTTTACAACGTTCCTCTCGCCTAACAAGCGAGTGGCTAAAGGCTGTCATAGCCTATCTACGATCCCCGCTCTTAGACTTTATACGTGGTGGAGGTTTTGCGCGGCTTTTTTTTTTTCATACATTTCCCCTCGCGAAATGCATGAACGAGATTATTGTTGTTATTTTTTTTAGCTTCTTTTCTAAAGTTGAGTAACTTCCCCTTTCTTTTTTGTTGTTCTTGTTCGACTTTTATTCCTTTTAGTATGTTTCATGTCGTTCAACGAGGTAGACGACCCTCTTAATCACACCTTTCGTTCTCTTCCCTTCCCGGACGAATTAGATGAGACGCTCGATCATCTCGCGATTCTAGCCGAAAACGCGGTCAGCTTTCGTCTTAACGACACAGGCCCTACGGCCGCATCAACTCCAATTCGAAGCCCCATCTTGCTTAATCGTCACACGTGGGAGCGTCCCGCGAGTACCTTGGCTCGAGTCCCACAGCGCCGCCCGAGGATGGCTTTTTCCGGATTTCTGAACCCGTTTATGCTTGACGGCGTGCAGTTTAACGGCACGACCGGCGAGGACGTTCGCCGCTTTTTTGACCGTGTCGAGAGTCTCGCCACCCTTAACGATTGGGATACGCCGACGAAGCTCAAAATGGTTCCGGCGCTGTTGGCAGGTCCGGCGCTTCGTTTATTCGAAGCCTGGAAAACAGCGCAGGCCGGTAGGGTGTTTACCTACGATCAGCTGAAAACACAGCTGATTACGGAATTTACAGGCTCCGTAGACAAGTTGCAATTGGAGGATCAGATTAAAGCTCGCCTCTTAGACTTTATACGATACATGGAGTGTGTAAATTCCTTAATGGACGAAAGCTTGTGCTGCTAACTGCTATTTGGAAGGTCCTGAATGTGCCTCGTATAAACCTTACATTAGTTACGGAAAGAAAAAGTATATATTTTGAAAAAGAAGGAATGAGCAATTCAATAGGTATGACGTCATTCACTCTTGATCACCCTAGCAACAGATTTACAACCTACAACTAAGAAAGCCATTTCTTGAAACTGGATTGTACTGCGCATTAGGCCAATATACGAGATATAATTTTTTGTCACTTTTGCCCATCCAAAACCAGAGTGCGCATTATACACGCACGCACACTATACTCACGTAAATACGGTAATATCATAAAAGGAATAAAAATAAACTACTTACTTGAGGAATTTATATACAGTGGCAGCCAATACAGAAATGTGTAACTCACAAGCTTGGCAAAGAATAAAGAAAGGGAAAACTCAACAACACCCTGAAAAATAAATTGCAAAGTTAAAATTATTGTACTTTTAACCTCATAAATTCAAATACATCTAATTATTAGGGCTAAGCCAATACCACTTTGAACAGATATCAATACTCTTATCAATTCCAACTGATAGCAATACAGATACTTGAAAACTGTAATAATTCAAAGTTGTTCAGAATATTTCTAAATTTCAAAATATAAGGTTTCCATTGAAACTATATCCTAGCAATCTACCACAGTTTTGGTTGAAAATAGTCATACTTTCACATGAGACAATGTATTTGGCATTTTGCACCAAAACATTGTGTATTTGATAGATACAAGAGTAAATACATTGAAGATTATATTTTCCTAACTGACCACAATACTGTATTCCAAAATTACAACATGTACTTACTGGAATTTTTAAAGCTCCAAGAAATCCAATAGCTTTGTCTCCGTTGGGTTTCAAGGTTAAGGGTGTATCTTCTTTCGGACGTACCAAGTTTTCCTTAAATAAAAATACCAATTTCAGTTAAGGTACCTTACAAAAGTCTTAGAAATGCGAGACCTGCACAGCAATAATTTTATTGCACTTTTTACTTTGATAATGAAAAGAGCAACTACACTTATTGTTAAGTGTATTCAATGACTTCCTTGGCTTTATTGCATCAAGTAATTTTGATATGTAAATTGCATTAATTGACTTGAACCTTCCCATTTTAATGTCATGAAGAACTAGGAGTAAGACTACCATGCATATTGATTTGAGTGTTGAGTCCACTTTATGCAGATTACAAGGACTCTACATAGGTATTGAAGAACACTTGCTATCATAGTATTACTAATTAGAAGACTTATTTTGTGATACAGCAGATTAATAATTATTTAATTACATAGAAAAAGAGCACAAAATACTGGTCATAATTCATATATAACTGTATAACAATGTAGATATCAAATTAGTATTACTTTGAAAAATGTAGCCAAAAATATGCACCTTTACTTTCTAAAAAGAGCAATCTACATCTAATTCTGCACCCTCTTGTTGCCAATATTTTTATGAACTTCTTAATAAATTAATTACATTTTCATGCAATTGATATTGACAAAGATTCATAGTTTATTCTGTATGATTACAAAGTGCGAAGACCCCCAAAGATTTAACATAAAATGTACTGGTCTTGTACACAAACAGAAGAAAAATATTACAAGATTACTGAATGTAAGAGTTATCACAACTCTTTAGGCAAAATCACAAACATCACATGGGTATTTCATTCATGTATGATTGGTATTTCCTACCACATAAGGTCAGTTGCAACGAGGAGGATCAGATGAAAGAATGGACAAAAATACTCAATACCCTGGCCAACACTTCAACCTGGAACCTTTAGCAGAGAGATGACGGACCAAACACTCAAAGCAACCAGTTACTGAAGTTGGTTGTTTATACATAAGAAACTACATTGGAACCAGAATGTTATGTTTTTCAGGGGATCAAGATGAAAAAAACTTAAAATGTGGGAAAATATAAAATCGAGGAAAATTTCATAACATGATGCTGTATTGGGATCACAAGGTCTGGCTGTATAATGCAGCAAAATATAAAATCCAAGTTTCAAGGATGGCCCATTCCGATTCTACTTCTTCCCTTCTTTTTAATGTTTGTGAGTTGACCAAATAAGATACACAAAAGAAACCTCTGGAAATTGTAAGCAACACAACACTTAAAAGTAAGTTTCAATATTATTATACTAATATTGAAAATATCGAAGGGAGGAAGTTGTTAAGTTTTCATTACATATACACCTGAAAACTTTGTACAACTAGAGAATGAAGCAGAAAGAGTATGTCTCGCAGTCAACAAAGAAAAACAAAGTACATGATACACACGCGGGAGAAGAGCAAATATCAAGAAGTTAAAGGTATACAAATAAACAACAAGAAATTTGAGAGAGTTGTGTTGTTCAAATATCTAGGGACAATCCTAACAGATACAAATAATATAAATGCAGAGATAAACAATAGATGCTATTTTCCCCTCTTGAAGTTATTCAGAAAAAAGAGCATATCTAAACATCTCAAGATAAGGCTTTACAAGACTATAATAAAACCCACAGTTACTTATGGAGCAGAAGCATAGTGTCTAACAGCACAAGATGAGAAAAACCTACTCGTATGGGAATGGAAAATCCCAAGGAAAATATATATGGACCAGTGAATGAAAGGGGAATCCGGCATACGAGAACAAACAAAGAACTCGAGGACTTATATCAGCAGCCAGATATTGTGAATGAAATCAAGAGGATGCGACTAAGATGGTTAGGACATGTGGAAATGATGGAGGGAAGGAGGTATGTGAGAAAATTAATGTATGAAAGACCAGAGGGAAGAAGAAGGGCAGGAAGGCAAAGGAAGATGGGAGTGAGAGGATGGAGGAAGAAAGTAAGAGATAGACCCATCTGGCAGTCCATTGTGGAGGAGGCCACAGGGTGAGGGTAAGGTAATATACCTGAAAAATAAATATCGTTAGTACCATCAGCATTATATCTTGTTTTAGTAGCAGTGTTAACAGAGTGGAAGCAAATCAAGAAATAGCAATCTTAGCAGACACGCTTGTTAAGCTGTACCCCAAGCTGAAGCTATAGCAGAAGACATACATATAAGTGTGCAGGGGAATACAAGAAGTAATACATATGCTTTCCCAATTGTGAATTTACAAATACAACACCTCTTATGTTCTTGCTTATGAAGACAAAACCATAGGAACACAAAATTAAAGCACCTGTCTACCG
Organism: Lepisma saccharinum; assembly: GCF_977018435.1. Classification (NCBI taxonomy): domain Eukaryota; kingdom Metazoa; phylum Arthropoda; class Insecta; order Zygentoma; family Lepismatidae; genus Lepisma; species Lepisma saccharinum. The sequence continues at coordinate 106,913,647 of NC_139232.1, forward strand.
GAATACTTACATCATTTTTCAAGTTAGACCTCTGTATTAGTTTAATATTCAGCCCCTTCAACAATATTAAACCAGTACATTAATATCAGTTCGCAGAAAGAAACAATATAACAATGTTAATTAATTTTAAAGTCATCTCCACAAAATCAATAATTAGCATGTAATTAAAAGTGGTAACGTGTGATATGAAGCAACATGGTTAATGTTGTGCGTGAAGAATGTATTGGTTGTAAATGCTAAGACAATTATTTCGTGAACAACAGTTTTTCAAATTAGAAATTAAAGCAAGGGTTTTAATTTTAGTGGCTACAATTCAGCTAACATGCAATTGCTTCTTCATCGGGGCAAAATAAATTGCTCAACCTACATTGTGTTAGAAACTTGCAAATGAAAGTGTTACCTCAATTTAACTACTATCTCATGGCAAGATAATGCCTTTGTTAGCAAAGAAGGTATAAAACTAAACTCCGCAGTGGAACAGCATCATTGGTCGGATGACATTAGTTTAATGCATCGAGTCCCACATCATCATTTCTTGATCATTGCATGCTACTTCTTTCCAAGTAGCTCCCCCAATTATACTGACAACGCTAGATAAATACCAAAATTTTCATGCCGTTTGCTGGAAACAGCCTTGGATCGCCTGCACCACAGCAAGTATACTAACTATTCAGCTACATGAAAGCCTGCAAAGACTGTCTACATAATCAATCTATTCTCGTGGTCTCAAGATGATAATATTGCACTTATCCCACACTTTATATTATCCGAAAGAGATTTTTGCTTTGAAGTACTTCTGACTTTTCAGTTAATCCAAATTGAGTAATGGTGTATACATTGTGTAAGCATGAGAAACTCTACCTGATAACAGTCTACTAAAGAAAGTGTCCCAAAACATATAGAGAGAGGTGCTTATTTGCTTGTAACAACCATAAATTTAAATTTACGATGCAAGCAATATGCACACGCAAGAAAAATACAAAACTGCACTGAAGAACTTAAAAGACCTGTAGGTGTATAAATACAATATTTATACACTGAGTGCTCACTGAATTGCAACCACCCCGACTGGAAGTATCGTGGTGAATGTATAGACGCAGACACAACGCTACATGTTAGTCGAACAGCACACGTTAAAATGGGAGGTGGTAAGGATTTAATGTCGTTCCAAAAGGGCATGATTGTGTGTGCCCGAGCATCAGGTGCATCAATAACCCAGACAGCGACACTGGTCGGATGCACCCGTTCCAGTGTAGTGAAGGTGCACATTGTATGGCAAGAAAACGGGGCAATGACCATCAAGAGGCAGAATTGTAAGGGTGTACGGAAGGTGACACAGTGAGGAGAGCATCGGGTCAAATGGCTCATGACAGCTGAATGCACCATCAGCATCCAGGAATTACGGGACCGATACTACAGTGGATGCACAACACCCCATATCCCATGCAACTATGCGGCGCACACTGGCACACATGAAGTTCCACAGCAGACGACCCACTCCTCACAAAGCATCACCACTGCCTTATTCGTGTTTGGACCCACAGGCATGCTGATTGGACCGTGGATGATTGGAAAAGGATGTGTTGGTTCGATGAATCACAGTTTTGCCATGAAATATGAGTAACTCTGTCAGCAAAATATACGTGCACAGCTTCCTGAAAGATTTTTTTCAAAGATATTTGAATGGTGAGAGAATGAAGTTTGTTTTTAAATAAAGTATGAAATTGAAAGTTTAAAACAAACATAAACAATTTCCTTTATTGACAGCTAAAATCTTGGAATCTATTAGAACATGCTTGCATTCGAAAGAGATGGGAAATCTACAATTACAAAACTGTCTATTCCTCTATGTGGCTTTATAAAAGGTGATAAAAATTTGTGAAAAGCACGAATAGTATGCTCACCTCTTGAATGAATATATGCAACCAGGTGATGGTGATATGTTTGGTCTTACAATAACGTAACTTTTCTCCATTACTAGAACATTCAATTATGAGGGAAGACATCCATCAAACAATAACAAAATTGCAAATAATAAGTAAATACAATTTGTGCACTAATTACAGACTACAGAAAATATAGAAATATTAAAATTATCAGCAACTTTCTCAAACTTTATGCAACTTTCTCAAACTTATTGAAGTCCTAACTCTGCTTTAAAACCCTGAATTAATTGACAACATGCATCTCATAAATTTGTGCATCCCAACATTGTTTGTGTTGTGCAAAAACTAACATACGTTGTAAATAGAATTGTGAGCATCTGAAAATCATGTTATTCAATAAGCATTAATGAAAAAAAGACCATGCCCTGCTAAAATAAGAATGTAGTGAGCATTTACTAAATTCTCTAATCGCCAGAATAACTACCGTGCTTTGGAACATGCTTGAATACAGATTGTGTAAAAATAAATGTAATTTTTAACTCTGAAAATGGGAAAAATAAAGAGTATTCCATTTCCAAGATCCTTACCTCCTGGCCATAAATAAGCTCAGTGTCAGACTCAGAACTGACACTGACCTCATCTGAGCTACTCTCTGGAAGCCGGGTGTTCAGTCTTTGATATCCATTAGTCTGTACTATCTGAATAACAAAAAACGTCTGTAAACTTTCTCACAAGAACACTCGATACATCAGTACGCTTTGCATGCACATTAATTATATATTATGTTTGTACCTTTCACAGATACTCTGAACCAAAATAAAACACCATGAACACAATAAGAACATCTTGATTGAAGTAGAAATTTGGTTCATTGATTGATTTGGATGTATTTACTTTGCTTTTCTGCCACTGTTGGCTAATCGCAAAGATGAGGACGAGTCATGATTTGATGAAGGGACTCTCACAAAGAACACCAATGCCCAGGAATGGGATTCAAACCTGGGACCCCTGGCATTGTAGCATACTGTGCTAACCACTCTGAAACGGAGGTTGACGCAGTTGAAATCTGAGTGCATCAGCTCTTTAGACTCATCCCTTGTAGTAACAAAACAGGATAGATCTAACAAAACAAAGAATCACACTTCTGTTAAAAGGTAAACCTGCATAAATGAGGCTAAAGCAGCCCTATGTATGAGAGGCAAAATTTGATGTTTCGCAAGTTTCATTCCAGCATGAGTGTGTTTGTAAATACATAACAATCGAGTCTCTGGATCCATTTAGATTAGGGCTGAGCCGATACCGAAGTATCGGTATCGGAGAGTATCGGTTGGAATTCTTCTACTGATACCAGCTGATACTTTCTGGCATTTTGGTCTTTCACGGGCTCCGCGGAGTCTAATTATCCTGGAAATTATGCAAAATTAAATTTTTATTTTTATTTTGCACGAAATACTATCTATATTTTGTGATCACATAATATTTATTATAATATTCTGATGCAATTCTTGAATATTCTAAAGTAAATTTCTTGGTAAATTGATGCATGTAATTGGAGAAGCAAATGTACACACCAATATTAAAAAACACTAAGTTGCTGACCAAGGCAGTTTATTAAGAAATAAAAACACTTAACATGTAACATTTCAACCCTGTATCAGGGTCTTCCTCAGACGAAGAACTAAAGTAAAAAACTAAACTAAAAATTTTTAGCTTAGTTCTTCGTCTGAGGAAGACCCTGATACAGGGTTGAAATGTTACATGTTAAGTGTTTTTATTTCTTAATAAACTGCCTTGGTCAGCAACTTAGTGTTTTTTAATATGGAAACAAGGCTTAATTATAGTACACCAATATTGATCAACATTTTGAACAAATTTTTATTATTGCAATTTTCAAGTATCGGTATCGGTGGGAATCGGTAAGAGTATCGGCATCGCTATCGGTTCAAAGTGGTATCGGCTCAGCCCTAATTTATATCTGTACCTTCTGCCATCCTAAGTGATCAAACTGAAGAGAAATTACAATGCAACCTTGGTTATAAATCATCCTGGAGAGACTGCCCAAAGAACTCAATGCATACATTTGTACAAAAAAGAGAAAGACCATAGCCAATTCTCACTCTAAACAGACAGTCATTTGTTTACTCATCTCGCAGTCAATGCAGATGAAAATCTTCCCTTCACTGATGCCCGAGCCCCACATGTTGCCATATTTAGAACTTCCCTCCCTTGCTTCATTGTAAGAAAATCAATGATGTTAAATATTACATCGCTGTATTTTGGTAATGTAAAAGCAGGATTGCATGGCAAACAACTGATTGCATCACCCATGCTTCCTTTGTTAGCTTAGGGTTCTTCTCTTCTTGGTAGAGTAGCAACTATTATACAGGTAGAAAATGCACAGAATGTACTTTTCTGTGATTAACTATGCTAAGCGCTTAGTATTAATAAATTCATGCGTGTCTCTGAATGGCATAACTACAAAAAAATCATCCTGTTCATTAGATTTTTGACAATTACAACTTATGCCTCATTTTCATCTCGAAGGAAAACCTGAACTGTTAAAATCCACTATTGTTCATCTCTACATTTCTGAATAATGCACATGAAAAACACAGCAAGTAATAACAAACTTCACAATTGTAAACGTTACAATTTTGACATGTTGCTCTACTGTCGCAAGAAAAATCACATGATCACATCAATCCATACCAACAATTTTCTAGCCAATCACAAAAGTAGACACGTAACAGAAATAAACACAAAACTAGTAAAATGGAAACCAAGAAACTCCACTGACTTCTTGAACTATTTTGTCAATGTACATCTCCCCAGCCTGTGTGGCAACATGGTTAACGTAACATGACCCAGTTTATATCCTTGGAAGGATAATGGACGCAAGTTTATCCTATCACTCATCCTTATCAACATGACTAGAGTGTAGAAGAGTGACTAAAATAATAATAACAACAACAACAAATTGAACAAACAAATCTTCCAATACACAAACCTCCTCCCACACACACGAAATGATGAGCAACACAACCATATTCTCTGACCTTGGATTTCAAAGCTTGAGAAATCTTCATTTGTGAGCAAGCTCACTCAGGCTATTAAGTTCTATTAATTGTTTGACCAACCAACTGTATTAACTCTCAAATGATATAAGCCTACTTTGAGATGAAGCTAAACTTCTTCACATAAAATATGAAATACATTAAATAAGACATGCGCATATATACAGACAGGTCCAAATATAAAGACGGTACATAGAAGCAGAATGGAACGGAATTACATTATTTCAGCCTGTCAACTCGACAAATTTCACATGCAAACATTCAACGGTTATAAAGCAATATAGTTCAAAAGGTCTATAAACTAATTGATGCATTATTGAAAAAGTGTCAGCCTCTGGTTAAAAATAATTCCACGTTACCACATAATTCAAGGATTCTAGTTACGTTGGTCTATTACAACCACTAGTTTCGTGAAGTTTATTCTCACAATACACAGAGCACAGAGGAGACATACTACAGTAGTACTGATGCATTCGTGTAAGAGTTCCGAAACTATTCATTAATCAGTGGTGTAAATCTGCAATGGCTACTGACTACAGTATGACATTTATTTTTAAAAAAGTGAGGTATCCAGTAGCAAAAAGAAGTGTTTATCAAATATGAAGGATTATAGGATATCATTGAAGATACTAACTGATCATCATCCAGTGATTGAAGATACAACAAAGTGTCTCAATGCATGCTTTATTTATTACTAACAGCAAGTACAGAAAACTACACTGGTTTGCTCAACACATCAGTGACAGTAATGTCCCTGCCCCCCTTAGCCCCAAACGCAAGGCAGAGGTGAATGGAATATTTTCTGCATGGAAGTCCCATTTAATATACCCAGTTGACAAGCACTTGTCAGTCAACAATGGCATAATACAAAATTCCCAACAATTAGAGAAGACGTTTTCAACTTTACCAGCACACAATCATCATATTCTCCGCACTTTCAGTTGATCCACACCTTAAACTAACTACCATCTTCTATTTACCAAGGCAATTCCACTCTCCCGGATACCAGAAGGTAAGACATGATAATTAAGAAAAATGAACTTACGTTGCTTCCGGAATGATTTGGAGGAGGGCATCCAACATCGACTGGACTAGCAAGCAAGAAAAGGAACATAATAAACCCGAATCCACCTATGATGGCACCCGGGATGATGAAAGACAATCCCCAGTTTGACTCCACAAATTCACCTGCTATCACAGATCCAAGGATGTTGCCTACTGATGTGTGGGAATTCCAAATACCAAAGATCAAACCTGGGGGGAAAAAAGTAATTTTATTTTAAATGTCAAACATATTTAAAAGGTACACAGTGGAACCTCGATTTTCAATTTTCAGGGAACCAAGATGAGAAACTCAAAATCAGGGAAACTGTTATAACATTTTGCTCTATTGGGACTATGAGGGTTGAATGTATAATGCAGGAAAATGTAAAAAATCAGGGTTCCGCTGTGGTGACTACATGGAAAAGTACAGTTTCTATTAGTTCTGCTATTTTTACCTGCTGAAAATAAATGTAGGTAACAAACTAAGCACAGAAATTAACCGAATGTCCATGAGACTGGAAAACAACTTATTTCGAAAGTTCTTAAACAGTTTTCAATCCAAATCTACACACTATACATTTTATCTTCTCTCTTTCTGGCTCTAAGGCTAAACATACACCTAAAAATTCAGACAACACATATGAGTATATGTTATCTGAATTTTAAAAACTTTTCCCAATTTTTTTCTTAATAAAATTCCTGAAGGAAAATAAACAGATGTGCAAGTGCTGAATTCTCAATTTTTTTCAACAATGGCCAGTATTCTTCACAGTATAGAAAGCAATTTGTGTAATATTAATGGTTAAATGTTTGAATGGCCAAGGTACACTTTTGCATAAGGTGCATATTCATTTAAATTCTGTAAAAATGTTTGCAACGATAAGAAAAAAAATTCAACCATATTTTTTTATAACATAATGGAAGCTTCTATCTTCTCTTCAAACACCTGATTGATTAACAAAAGCTCATTGTAGAATATTTCAGGGGGCTTTTTTTATGTTTTTTACAATTCTTTCACTTAATTTCAGTGGCAGGTTGTTGGCCAATATTGGAAAATTATGATAGGTAGAGAAAGTAAACGAACTTGCAGCACTTTTCCATGATGATATCACTATATTCCCAGCTTTCTGCAAACAGACATACCTCTGCTTCCTTTTCCGAACCAGTTGCCCATGACTGTCACAACACCAGGCCATCCAGTAGTTTGAGATATTCCAGCTAAAATCTGAAAGAAAAACACTTTCATTATTTAAAAAAGTTGACTTCTTTACTATATTTTTATGACGTCTGTTTATAGCTTAATACAAAAGAAAAAAATCCTTATATGTTAGAACAACACAGAATAATAAATTTCTTTTTATTTAAAGCAAACATATACTGTGCTGATTAACTTTACATAAACAATTCAAGTCCAAAAAAAAATATACAGTACTAAATTCAATGCACTGAAGGAGTTCATATGAGTTTGTTTGCACTTTAAATATTTTAGAGAAGAAGTGAAAAAATAAATCAGAATATTCGCATAAGTGGCCGCGGTGGCTCAGTCGGTAACGCGTCTGACTACCATGCTAAAGGTCCCGAGTTCGATCCCCGGCTGGTTCAAATCCGGGAACTTTTCTAATGTTGGAAGTGGCCCCGGCATCCACCCAGCATCGAATGACATGGGTACCTGGGGGAAACCCTGGGGGGTAAAGTCGGTCAGGAGCATGATGCTGATCACATCACCCCCACTCACGACCGGCAAGAAAGTGTGAAGCGTTACTCCCACACCCCCTATACGCCTTCATGGCATGGTGCTAAGCACAGGGGAGCACTTTACTTTACTTCTTTTTTATATTAGCATATTTAAGTGAAATTAGTCACGTGATGCCACGAAACAGCTAGAAACACACAAGAGATTCGCTAAGTTTAGCGCATCGAAAGAAGAGCCCAGTGCTACCCCCAGTTCCCAACCATCCCGCTACATTCCCTGTTGAGTGTAATGGTGTCAGGCAGGCCATGTCATCGCAGCAGGTCTGCGAATCCAAGGTCCTTCGACCACTTTCCCCCCACTCTTGAAGGTCTGGTCATAAGAGACCTTTTTTTCAGCCTGTATGTTTACAACCACGGCAGGGTTTCTGTGACGTCATCAAGATGAAACTTTTTCGAGAGCCTGCTATTCCCAACACTGTAAACATAAAGCTTGCAATGCTCCACAACTTACACAGAATACATGAAAGTAATGGGTGCATAGAACAAATTATAAGTAAGCAAAAGCATATCCACGGTTAGTTTTCAAAAGAACTGGAAAAAGAGCATTCTGGATCAATTGTATTTCTCCTTTTAATTTTCTTGGATCCTGCGGTTCAAATACCGATTTCGGAAAAAAATGTTCTTCCTGTTGTTTCGTGTTTACTATGTGATTTAGTGAATTGGTTCATTTTTACTTCGCATTTGGTGCCACTTTTGGCTAATCGCGAAGATGAGAATGAGTGGTGATACAATGTAATTGATGAAGGGATACTTAAAATGGCCATGCCATGCCTGGATTCGAACCCCTGACGTCGTAGCATGCTGTGCTAACCTCCCTGCCACGGAGGCCGGCATATTTACTATGTTTACAATTGACAAGACTGATCAAGATTTTTTTGATCTCGAGGTGACAGACATACTTAAACAGAACATCCTTCATAGCAGATCTTACCTTCACACTACATATGGCAAAAAATATCAGAATTCCGGAAAATTTAAAATCTCGATTCGGAAATTTTACTACCTGCATTTCAGAGGCAATCCAAATTTCAGAGAGAGAGGTTTAACATTTTTTATAGTTTTCAAGTAGCAGTTATTATAACATTTCATCTTCCTTATTTTACGATCATGTACTCATGTACTCTGTAGGAAAAAAATCTGGATTTGGCCATCCCTACTTCACACTGTTATCATCATCATTATCAATGTAGGAATGACACCTTTCTTCAGTCTCCTTGTAATTCGAATTTTAAATCAAGTTTGTAATATTATAGTAAAAAAAAAAGTTTGCAACCTGAAATTTTGTATTTTCGATGGGATTTGCTCTTTTAATTTTCGGAAGTTCTCATCTGATATAAATGCATGGTAAACAATCTCAGAATATTTTGTTGGGCATGCGTTGACAGCACCGTGATATATTATTATCACTCAATATTAGAATATGAATCGCATAACATATCGCATGACCTTGGTGTTTACCGTGAGGAAATATTGACCCCTTTCCCCTGGTTGAAAGATTTACCATGATGTTTGGCAAGTCTTGCGATGACTACCTAAAAATGTCATGCTTCGCCACTAAAACACAAATGAACAAACATCTCAATATTTTGCAATTAACATTACATTCTTCTCACTTGTCTTATTTATGAATTGCAACATACTCACAATGCCACATAAGGTAGATAATATTATTTTCCTGTAGTTTACGGTTATTACAAGCATAAGAAAACAGTTTTTTCTTTGTGACGTTTCATCATGTTTCTTTGTGATGAAAGGAGCGTGTGTTCTCCTGAAACGTCACAAAGAAAAAACTGTTTTCTTATGCTTGTAATAACCGTAAACTACAGGAAAATAATTCTATCATGCAAGCAATGCGTACATACAAGAAAAACTATTAGGTAGATAATAATACTACAAAACATGCAGTAACGAAAAATGAACTTACCTGGACTATTATGAAGTACCACAAGTTGTGGACATCATAGTTGTAGGCAATGCCAAATAAATAGTTAAAAATTCCTGAAAACAGCATTCCTAGTGTCAAATAGTATCTGAGATTTACACGTTCAGCAATCATACCACTGAAAATACACAAACACATAAATTAATGAGTTTTATAATAATATTATGTTTGTTTAAATGCATATAACACATCTCCTGTCATCCAGGTGGCCGAGTGTATTGAGTGTTGGATTCTTGGTATATTTCCACTGATGGTCCTGGGTTCAGGTACTGGCTGGGTGTTTCTTTTTGAGTGTTCTTCAAATTTCTCTAATCATCATTCATCCTCATTGCTGCAATTAGCTAAAAGTGGAAGTAAAATGGTGCTATATGAGAGATGTACAAATACAAATCAGCTCTTGCGAACTTTGAAGCTAGAAGCATGTATAAAGTGGAGTTTTATGCCAGATGTCCACTTGCTATTAGAAATACAATTCATAACTGTCATGGTGGCTGGATGGAAAACTACTTTTTGAATCAGCAAAGCAATATTTTTCATGATCTCATCCCCAATGTGGATGTAGAGGTGTTGTAAATTAAATAAATAAAAATCATACCCATATATTTAGCAGAAGCACAAAAGAAATAAGCAAATAGTGAATAGTCGCAATAAAGAAATACTTTAAAAAGAAAAACCTACACGAAACTGACATATGGAGACTTCAAGTTTATATTTTCAATGTAAAGTCATACTGAACCTAAGACTGAACTACAAACATGTTCAGAACAAATATATTGTAAAAGATACCTCACAAAGAAGCAGGGATGAGATAGGGAGGAACATACCTGATAAACATCGCTCCTGCATACGCAAACAAGAATGCAGAGTCCAAAATCCCCAACAAAGTGACACCATCGGGACCATCTGGAAAACAAAATATAGGTAAATGTATTAACAAGAGCATCACACTAACCACTACATGTATAATTCAACATCCAATGAACTTCCTCACACCTACCCTAAGAGCAGTGTCTTCCATAAGTTAATACAGAAGCTAATTTAATAAAACACACTTACATTATAAGTTCCACATAAGTTTGAAGATCTTAATGCAACGCTGGTTGCAAACCAATGATAAATTAGTGCACAACAGACACCAGAGTATTCTAACTTTAATTTACGCACTAAATATAAATTAGCATCTTAATTTAAAGTTGTTTTAGTAAATGCAGTGATTGAATTGGGGAGAACCTATAACTTAGCCCCTTTCTGAGTCTTCTTGATGCTACCTTTCTTTCCTTTACTGACAATATAAGCTAGGTCACAGTTATTCTCCTTATTCTCTAATGATTTGTCAAGGATGTTTGCACAATCAGCGATAAGTTGTACTACTTGAATGTCAATATTTTACTTAAAAGATGATAATCACAAGAAATATATTTACAAACATGTCATTCATTCAATAATTAAAGATTTATATACTTGACAGCTCATACAAGTCCTATACCTACTGGGAAGTTCATGTGTAATATGGGTTTTGGAACAACTTTTGTAAATTAATGCAAAATTGTGTCCATCATTATTATTAATCAAAACATTCACAAAAGGGAGAAATAAAGGAATTCATCCATAAAGTGCAATGTAACCCACTGCTAAGAGAACTAGAGACTTAATGCAACAACGCAATATGGACAAAATAGGTCATATACTTTGTTCTTCTAGATCTCTTATAAAATTATTGGCATGCCAAATAACAGCCAATCGTGAATGACTCACAAAATAGATGCAAATAAATTATTATATTGTAAATTTCAACTGTGTCTGTACTATGAATTTAAACATAGTATAAATTTGCATTAAAAAACAAGAAATAGTACAAGGCATGCTTTGAATACTCACCAAATGGTGCCCAATCACACCATGTGGTATTCCTCTGTGGTGGTATCGTAATATCATCTGGCGGTGTAAAACTGCTGCAGTTCTGCCGTAAAACATTTTTCACAACACTGAGAGACTTTCTTGATAAATGGTAGCACGTATATGAAATAAATGTTAAAACCAGCACACTTGTTCGAAACCTGCAAAGACAGTGAGGTAGCAGTTCAATGACCAGTTTACCTCATCCAATTCACTCATTTTCATTTAAAAAAAAAGAACAGAGTATTGGTGAGATGCAATTCAAGTCCGACAACTAATACACACAAGCATAACTGGGCTATTCACTGGACAACCATAACTCCAAAGATGGAAGCATGGGCTGTATATTTGCCCACATCATGACTTAATAAATATGAAAATATATTTTTGGTTGATCTGGGGGGTAGGGGTTGGTAATAGTTTCAAATCTTTAATGACTTTCTGTAAATTTTATATGAGTATTAGAAAGTTATTTAGAATACTGGAAATGATTGCAGGAAATTTGAAACTTGGAGAAACTAATTAACACAGTTAAAATCTTTACTAAGTATTAGGTTGCTGGAGAAATTATGATTTGAAAATGTGTATTGCATGGGCAGGCGTTCTTGGTTTCCAGTCAACTTGGTCAATAGTTTTTGCACATTTTCATGCAAGACCCTTACGTAATCAGGTGTTTAAAAGTATTTAGGGGCATTACTTTAATGCTAAAAGCCCTAAACCTGACCCATCTAACCTATCAACAAAAAGATTTATGGATATTTTGTTAATGCTGAGATCCCTAAACCTGATCCGCCTAACCTGACAACGGAAGCATTTAACGACGAAATACCCTCTCAAACCCAGAGCATGTGAAGTAGATGGTAGAAGCAGTCAGTATCCAAGACCACAGTAAACGAATGGCTGCTCGCAAACAAAGAATCAATCATATAGGTACACGGAAAGGAAAAATCGTTCTGCAGAAAACGTGCAGTAAGTAATCACTAAGGCTCTGAAGTATTAGTTAACAGACATAATTAGTAATCCAACAATGTAAAAAAAGCATATGCATCATATTGAATTCGGAATTAAACAATCGGAACTTGGGCCCATTTATCTAACTATAAAGATGTCGATTTTACTCAACCAAAAGTTCTGTCAAATCTTGATCAAGATGCCACGAATACATGCATGTTCAACATACTGTATTTGTACCATTGAACAGGCACTGGGTAATGCCAAACCAGATTTGACGTAGTAAAGAAAATGGCACGCATAAATTAGTTTTGGATCAACAATACTATATAATTTACTATATCAATTAAATAACTTACCACAGGTTTCTGTTAATTCCTCGTGTAGGACAACACTTCTCGTTGAGTTTCTGCACTGCTCTTATTCCAATTGGAACGTCTGGAGCAACCATTTTAGCCTCCGTTTAATACTTTATCAAAGTCTTAGAGAGAATTCTTAAATATTTTTCTTAAAAAATCACGAACCTTATTAATATCTGTAAAATATGTTGCACTACATCTATGTCGGGTCTATCATCTTGCCTGTACAACTATGTCCATAGTAATCCAAAACGCAGTCATGTTGTCTGTCACCCTAGCACTTCTGCTTACAATGTATAAAATTATCGCAAAAATTGTTTGTTTACAACACCTGTTTTAGTTGGCAATTTAAAACTAAGACAAAAGTAAAAGAAAAAAAGAATGATAATCGCACGGCTCTACTGGATTCCTTTTCTTCTTATCGCGAAGACAACGCACAGACACACAGTAGACGAAGATATACACCCTAAACTGCATGCGCGAACAAGATTGCGCAGAAGATGACAGATTAGCAAATAGTAGTAAAAAATAAGTACATTTATCAATTGTTCGAAGACACTTTGAAGTTGTACGTAAAAAAAAAACACTTATCAATATATTAGCACATGACACTTCTGATAATAGGAAGAATGGTGTCACAGTCATTTGTCCATGTGTCGTCTGCTTGTACAGGTGGTGAGAATTCGCGCATGCTCAAACCAAAGAGAATGGGATACTTGGCGCAAACGATGTATTTTTTTAATATTCTTATTACTTCCAGGAGGAATAGGATTACACCTTACGATTACATCATAATTACTACGGTAATTCATTCATTGATCTGTGAGAGCCGCGGTGGTCTAGTTGGTAAGGTGTCTGACTGCCACGCAAAAGACCGGGGTTCGGTTCCTGGTCCCCGCATTAAGTGGCTCTGGTGCTCACCCAGCCTCGAATCAATGGATATATGGGGGTAAAGGCGGCCGGAGCGTGCTCCACAATGGCCGGGATGAGCGCGTCCCTACCTCCACATACCCTAAATATATCTTTATGGAACGGTGTTATATACCATTCATTGATCTGTAGTAGCTGAGAATTTTACTTTTCTTTGAATTAGCTGCAAGTGAGGAATTTTGGCCTTTCACAAGGTCAAGCATAATCATAGTTTTAGTTGAATGAATTATACTTATAAGAAATCGAAATGGTTGGTAAGATCAATTATTAAAGAGGATCAGAAGACTAGAATGACATTCATAGGCGTGCGCACGGGGGGCAAGGGGGCAATTGCCCCCCTAATCATGGACGTCCGCAGATTTTTTCCACCGAGGGACAAGCAAGGTATTTTTTCAAGAGGCATATTACCCCGATAATAGCGTTGTTCCCCCTCAAAAAACACCACTTGAATTTGAAACTATTGCATTAATGTAAATTACTTTGACTGAAATCAAATTATACGTCTGAAATATATACTTTTAGGTTGACATTCGATTTCTAAGGGGGAGGTGTGGCCATCCTTGCCCCCCTTCCAGACGTCCATGTTCCTACAATATTATACTTTCACATAGAAATTTAGTGTAGAGGAATCTTATCGCCGTTATTAAACGACATTATACTCTTAAATAAAATTACTGTCTGGCTGCCTTAGCCGAGACCATGGACGGAAGTGCGCATGCGCCAACCGGACGTGTTCAGTGGCTAGATAGGGGTGACGACAGTTTGGACAGGAAGCGGGTTCCTTGAAAATCATCTGCTGTAGAAATAGCAATGAAGTTTCAACGTAGTAACATGACGCCAAAATACATATAGAGATGTTTTTCGAATTATGTAAGGGTTCGGAACGAAATTAAAGACATTCATATACTATATCAGCAAATATAACATATCAGGAAAGTATTCATCACTTCACATTAGTAGATAAACTTGTTTGTAAACCAGTAGCTTTATTTTAGACCCTTCAATTAAATTGTTCTCCTTAGTAAATATTATAAAGCATTAATCAGGAGAGTGTTCACTAATAATAGTATTATTGTATATAGTATTATAATTATAAATGTAGTAACTGAAAGCTTGTGACATTTTTTAGTATAACGAGGGTGTTTTGTAGAATGAGCAACAGGGGCCAAAACGTCCCAATTTTCTTATTCCACTTCGAAACGGTTTCTTACGAATTGTAAGAGCCATCACGAATCACAAACACAACTCAGCAAGCGAAATACCACAGGGTATTTTGGCTTCTCTCTGCTTCCCCTCTCGCGTTTGGAATCGTCCTTTCCAGGTAGTTTCATCTTCCTTGGCCGGACTGTAAGTATTTTCAAGCGGATTATAGTTCAAAGCAACTTGGGGGAAGGGGGAGCAATGGGCACTGCCCCTCCCCAACTTTGGATGGAAATCAATTCTAGGGGGCAAGGGGCCAAACATTGAGGTAAAAGAAAGCAAGACAAGTAGAATCTAAGAGTAGCAGGACAAAAGGATACTCAAGATGGAATTAGTTTTCATGTCTTTCTTACATTATTTCTTTCAGATGGCCAAGAGCACAGAGGAGCAATTGCCCCCTCGGTATCAAATTTTATACAAATAAAAATACCTTTCGTAAAATTATTCTTGCTCGCTTCGCTCGCAATATCTATTTCTCTTAGGGTTTAGTCAAGTTCAGAGCCGTAGCTAGGGGCCGAACGATCTGAATAAAAAAAATTGTAAAAGAGAATGCCATGGTGCCCCATGAACTTTTAGTGCCATATTAAATCAATATTATTTTCAGTTTGCAAAAATTTGGATCTAAAAAATGTCTTACTCGCTTCGCTCGCAATTTTCTTGTTTTCTGTAATGCATATATGTAAATTACCAGAGAGAGAAGTTATAACTACTAAGTACTTCTACTTCAGAATCTTGTTGGTAAACAATTTTGTCTTAAATGCATGATGACAATTGTTTGGAGAAAAGGGAGCGCGGCAAATTTCAGAGACAATTTATTTATTTATTCGTTATTTATTTATACGTTGCTGCATATATATACTCGTATATATATGACTGATATTTTATGAAGGTTTTTTGCCCCCTCTAATCAGATGGTCTGCGCACGCCTATGATGACATTGTTTCTTACATATATGCGAATATGAGCGGAGTTATAATTACAGCGCGCTACGACCCTAGGATTCCCGAGTTCGAATCCCTGCCTGAGTATGGTTGCTCTTCGTGAGCGTCCCTTCATCAATTTCATCATATCATCACTCATCCTCATCTTCGCGATTAGCCAAAAATAAACTAAATCCATCATATCCACCACCATGGGCGTATTTAAGGGGGGTTCAACGGGTCCAACCCCCCCCCTTGGGTCCAGTAAAATTACCACATTACCTGTTCTATAAACTTGTTCATAAAATAATGCTTCGCAATTATTTTATTCTAAATTAGAGACGTGTAGGACGGGATACGGATGGAAAGGAAAGATGAAATTCCACACACCAGATGGGACTACAGACCAAATGTCTGCAATTTCCTGATAGTTTCGGAATTTTTGTGATAAGAAACTGCATTGGGACTGTCAAATCAGTTATATTTTTTCCCCTCGAGTCTTCTTAAATGAATTTGGCTTTTAGATAGGCAGTGCAAGAAAATCAGGGAAACGCCGTAACATTCTCAAGTTATTTGACAAAAGATGGACAGAAAAGTATCAACACTAAGTAGCGTGACTTGTGGAATTGTATTTACTGATTGTAGTACGTTTACAGACTTTACAATTTACTAGCAGAAGAGAACTATTTCAGCAAGCTCTCCAGTTTCTTCACTGTGTAACCTGTGGGAACTTTGAAATATCCTCACTTGTTCTAACCAAATTGTTTTCATGCAGTCTGCAAGATTATGTTGGGCACCTGTTCAGTACTGTGAACATGTAAGCATTCTAACAGAGATATTTTTTTATAAAAGAAACTAAGAGAGAGTTCTGACAACTTTAATGAAATTTATGCCAAAGCAGAGAAACTACTTTTTTGTGTGGATCATAGGGCATCAACAAAGTATCTCCTCCTGGTTCCATTGACGGCAATTCTCTTCACTGTATTCCAGCTCTTTCCTTCCTCCAATGCCTCAACGTAAAATCTTCACCACATCTTCCCTGCGGGTTCCAGTCTAGTGCCTCTGTCTCGACAGCCTCATTTTCCTTCCTCCACGTATGCCCTATCCAATTCCTTTTTCGCCGCATTATTTGTATGAACGTCTCGTTTCTCCAGATTCTCTCCGAAGTTCTTGGTTTTGAATCACTTCTGGCCAAAATATATTCACTTTTTTCCTCAGGCAACGATTGATAAAGGTTTGTACAACAGGAATTAAGTAAGTAAGTAAGAGAAACTACTTAGAGACTATGATGAAGAAATAAAGAGACCTAGAACACCCAGCCGTCAAAGGAAGGAATATTGCACCAGCTGAGAGCACAATTCATTATTATTACAAGGTAAACCTTCGTTGTCCATTTTTGGACCATTTTGTAGTAGAATTGAACTCACGCTTCTCTGAACACATTGCAAAATTGCAACAACTTGTTCCAAAAATGTGGAATGGCTATCCCTCTTTCATAGGAACAGTGTGTCAGAACTCAGAATGTTGGATGACCTGGTTGATAGATTGGATTTTGATAGCCTGTTCATTATTAGGCCTGCTATACAATCCCGGAATGATATAGTTTGTCCTGGTGTCCCGAAAAGTTTCATCGGGATGCATAAATGTCCTGGAATCGGGTGTGAAAGAAGAAATAATTACGACTATACATTCCTCAAATATGTTTATATTTAAATGCGTAATATTAAAATACTCATTTCGAAAGAATATGATAAAGGATATGTACAGTTGGATCCATGATTATTACCATTTAAATTGTCCATGACTATTTTCATATTTTCTTTTCTTCCATCTTATGTGTTTTTTTAGCAATGGATGTTTATGCATGCTGGTGAGGAAGTTATCAACAGCTTATTTTGAGTTTTCTTTTAATTCTTGAAGCTCATATTGGGTCAAATAAAGTGGACGAACATAGTGATGGACAATTTGCACGGAAATACTCATGGATCCCACTGTACATACACACAACTTTGTCGGGTACAGCACCCCCCCCCCCCTCTCCACACACAAACACACACAAACATTCCCCAACAAGGTCTGGTCAGCAGTGTACCGGATTTTCACTTATGAAATATAGCAACCCTATTCATACCAAAAGATGAACCCCCTCCCCTTACGTGAACTATATATACGCCCATGTCCACCACCATATGCGAATATGAATATAATTTATCATACATAAATATAAGTGATATATTAATACCTAGCAAGTACGAAAATTATCTGCGTGATCGATGTACGACTCAATTGCACATCTATGGGACGTCCTTTAATTTTCACCCTACATCTTGTCCTTTTTTAAAAGAACGTTTTATCTTATCCCCTTGCAAATTTTCTACCTTAATTCGACATTTTAATTATTTTTTTTTGGAGACTGCGGATAGAGGCAAATTGTGTCAACGCAATCTGCCGACACAGGATAATGTTGGATGAGAGACAATCTAATCATGATTTTGATCTTTCAGTAGAAAATGCAGCGAACAGATATCGTAAAGGAGGTTGCTTTACTAGGAAGAAGTGGCCAATAGTATAGCTGAAAATGATTTCAGACTTTCAAACACTTCAACATCACATGTTATTCTGATCGCTCTTTTTAAAATATATTTTACAAAGTAATACAATGGCTGTGGATGTCACGTGGTGAAGTTGGGGTGGGTCATACACCTCCCCCTTTAGGGTCTAGTATTCCTAAAAAAAAGAATGTCAATAACAGGAAAAGATTGCAAAATGATGAACGAGTACTAAAAAAAGGTACACGTAAACGCCGCCCACATTGGAAAATAAAAAACGATTTGGGTTCGAATCTCGGCTTGGCCATGGGTATTCTTTGTGTGTGTGTCCCTTCATAAATTTTATCGTCTCATCTTCGCGATTAGCCAAAAGTGGCGGAAAAGCGAAGTAAAATAAACCAAATCAAGTAATCAATCAATGATTTGATTTAATTTTTGTTAATTAGCGTCGCTTTTTCTCATATTTGGTTAATTGCGAAGATGATACGATACAATTAATGAAGGGACAAACACAGAGAACACCCACACCCAGGTAGGGGTTCGAACTCGGAACTCATGGTGTCGTAGCGCGCTGTGATAACCACTCCCCCATGGTTGGTTGATTTGGTGTTTTAAGTACACTTTATGCACAGAAACAAAACAGGTAACAAAAGACACTTTTTTGTAGTTTCTTCAATAATATTCATTTAGCTTTTTGAGTTCTGAGATACATTTTTAATTCCGAATTATTTCATTATTCACTTCAGAGTACAACACATAGGACAAGAATGCACACTCATCACGGGATCGAATCCGGGCCTGGATTGTTCATATGAGATCCATTCATCAATTTCATCATATCATCACTCATCCTCATTTTCGCGATAACCAAATGTGGCAGAAAAGCTACCAAACCAACAGCAATATGAACGCGCGTTCTCTTGCCCAAATAAATACCTTCGTATTTATGACTGTTAGAGGCCAAGAGTAGTATATTTAAATAAAACACTACTAAAACGAGAGCGAGAGAGAGTCCGAGCACATATTTGTAATTTAATCATTATAACAGTTGGGATAAAAAGTTCGTACGCTAACATAGTAAAAAATATTTTTTTGACAAAATTCGATTTTATTATTCAATATAGTTGCCTTCGAGGGCGATACAACGATTATAGCGGTCATACAATTTTTCGATGCCATTTTTATAGTACGATTTCTCTTTAGCCTCAAAATAGGCCTCAGGTTCGGCGATTACCTCTTCATCAGTGCTAAATTGCTTTCCAGCGAGCATTCTTTTAAGGTCTGCAAACAGGAAAAAGTCACTGGGGGCCAGATCTGGAGAATATGGTGGATGGGGAAGCAATTTGTAGTCTAATTCATATAATTTTGCCATCGTTTTCATTGATTTGTGACACGGTGCATTGTCTTGATGAAACAGCACTTTTTTCTTCTTCAAATGGGGCCGTTTTTTCGTGATTTCATCCTTTAAACGCTCCAACAACGCTATGTAATAATCGCTGTTGATGGTCTGGCCCTTTTTGAGGTAATCGATGAATATAATACCATGCGCATCCCAGAATACTGATGCCATAACCTTGCCAGCCGACTGTTGCGTCTTTCCACGCTTTGGATTCGGTTCATCACGTGCAGTCCACTCGGCTGACTGTCGATTGGACTCTGGAGTGTAGTTATGGAGCCATGTTTCATCCATTGTAATATATCGCCGGAAAAATTCGTGTTTATTACGGTTGAATATCGCTAAACATTGCTCCGAATCATCAAAACGTTGTTGCTTTTGATCGATTGTGAGCACGCGCGGCACCCATTTTGCACACAGCTTTCGCATGTTCAAATATTCATGCACAATATGTCCAACACGTTCCTTTGATATTTTTAAAGTCTCAGCTATCTCGATCAACTTCACTTTACGATCATTTAAAATTATTTTGTGGACTTTTTTTATGTTTTCGTCGGTAACAGCCTCTTTGGGGCGTCCACTGCGTGCATCGTCTTCGATGCTCATTTCGCCTCGTTTAAATTTAGCAAACCACTTCTCAACGGTTGATTTTCCTGGTGCAGAGTCCGAATAATGTTTATCAAGCCAAGCCTTGGCTTCAACAGTATTTTTTTTCGCCAAAAAGCAATGCTTTATTAACACACGAAATTCTTTTTTATCCATTTTTTCACAATAACAAAAGCTGCTTCACTCACAATGACAATCACGAACTAATTATCCGGCAGCTGTGAAATTTATACACGTATCTTTTGAAGGTTAGTAGTAAGTAAAAATCACATGGATTTAATTCTAGTAACGCCATCTATGAGTCAGCCTACGAACTTTTCAGCCCAACTGTTATATTCCATACTTGAAAAAAAAGAAAGATAGCATAACATTATTGTCTGCACATAACACGTTCCCATTTCATAAATAATAAAACTACATCCCATATTATACATACATATTGTACAACGTGTAAAAGGTTGTGTAAATAGAGAACATAAGTACTGCAGAAAATTTTACCCTGAATTCTTTAGAGGATTTACAAAACATCTTTGAGAAACCAATCCCCAATCTGTCCTATGGGAGATAGACTAGGGGAGCTGAAAGCACGTGCTTTCAACCATTGCAGCGGGGGGCGAGGGGGCAAGGGAGGTAGAGGTAGAAATTTTCCTTTTCCTTGGGCCGGCCGTTTCTACCTGGAAACTGGTCAGGCGGAAGAAGAGCGAGCTAGGGTATCCAGTAAGCTGTACCCGCCGATCACACCGATGGACGAGAAGCGCGTGGAAAAGAAAGTGTTGCATATGAACTGTGGCTTTAACAAGACAATAAATATTGTGATTTGAATATAATTCGAAATGTGAGATTGATTGATCTATCTCTGCTAGACTAGCTACTCCTCAGTGCACGTCACTGCCCCAACCCTCCTCTTCGATTTTATGGCAGGAAGATGCGAAAGAGATGAAAGGCGTTGGTGGGGGACGGGATGCCTGGGCCGGTTTAACCTATTTTGTCGAAAACGTGTCCACTCCTGAAATAGAGATGTGCAGTTACTTTTATTTTTACTTCTTCAGAGCACTTTCCTTTGAGTTCAATATCTATCGACGGTTGCACATTATGCTAGGTTTGGCTGTTATGCCAAACACAGGGTGCTAGGTGCCAAAGACGGTTAAATTATGCTAGGCTTAGCACCATTATGCTAGGGTTGGCATCGCTGCCTCCTACCTTCCCTTCCCTTCCCTTCATGAGTGTTAGGAGTACGTTGCAGCGATTGTTGAAACAATGCAATTTGGACTAACAAACGCATTGTAAGCGGCACGCCTGTTGGGTAGAAAGTGTACTTATCTGCTAGATTTAGACTTTTATTGTGAAGTTCTTTAAAATAGTGTTAACTGTGTTACAGTGACGACAGTATTGAGTGTTAGTGAAATGGCGATTGGCGAGGCCAGGTACAAGTGGCAAGCTATGGAATGCGGTAAGCTGTTGCAAGGAAGATGGTAAGATTATTTTTGCACTCCACTAAAAATATTATTTTAAATGAAAGCACAATATATACCATTCATATATAAAAAGGGATACATTATTACGAGAACGGTATATATTGCGCTTTCATTTTAAATAGTATTTTAGTGGAGTGCAAAAACTAGTCCTTTCCCCCCTTTTTTGGCAATATTTTTTCTCTTTTTGTCCTTTTTGGAGGAAAATTGTTCCCTTTAAAATCCGGTCTCTAGTCATATAATATGATAAAAAAGATGAGAGCATCGTTGCCCAAGTCAGGAACCGAAGCGGGAACTCTGTACTCCACCACGGAGGTTAGCGAAAATCTCGTTCATTGTTTTTTGTTCCTCGAGACTTCATTTCGATTCCATCATTCCTTGGGAAGATTTTATCCTGCATGTATGCAACCATATAGCACATATTCAAGTAGTTGTATTTGTGGTGGGGACAGCGCGAGAAAGTACGAGCCCCCTCAAGCAGATTTGCTACACTTAAAACTTGCTCAACATGCCCATATGAGCTTTTTGCTCAAGTGTGGAACCCTTGCCTAATCCAAGATTTTTGTAAAAATGCCCTCATGGATTCCATGAGAAAGTACGAACCCCCTCAGATTGATTTGTCTATACTTACAAAAGGCACTTCTGTAAGATTGTTGTCCATAAATTTGTTAAAAATATGCCCCTCTTGGGCCATACTTAAAACTAGGCTATACCCACCTATATATACCTATACCCACCCATACCTACCCACACCCACCCACACCCACCCACACATATTTACTTCCGGTTCACTTCCGGTTCACTTCCGGTCCACTTCCGGTCCACTTCCGGTTCACTTCCGGTCCACTTCCGGTCTACTTCCGGTCCACTTCCGGTTCACTTCCGGTCCACTTCCGGTTCACTTCCGGTCCACTTCCGGTCTACTTCCGGTCCACTTCCGGTCCACTTCCGGTTCACTTCCGGTTTGCCTACTTCCGGTCCACTGGATACCATTCAATTTGTTTATCTATTATTAAAACAATGCAATATGCAGAGACCCTCTAGAATTGCTCCGTGACTCTCTCATTTCTTACATCATAAACATATGATTTTTTACCTATGAGAATGACACTGCATATGGTGTCATCTGGTAAAGCCTCGTGGAATTCACAGATAATTTTAATGTTTGTTCTATCATTCACCACAACTTGTTTTCTTTTTGAAGTGTTGATTACAAACATGGGTCTCTGTGTCTTGAATTCATCTGGAGTGTAGTACATGTCAGTATTGCCTGTAGTGACACGCTTGAAAGCCGAAAAAGCTTCATATAATTTGAGAAAATCATCCTTGGAAATGTCTAAATTATAATTTTCTCTAGGGAATACCTCATTTCTGCCATTTTTAAGATATATATTTTTGATGTTGCAGTTATCAAATCTACTTGAATTTTTTTTCTGATTATTGTGTCTCCCAGTCTGAAACAGTACCACTACAAAATCGGGCATGTCAAATTGAATACTGGAGAATGAATTTGTAGCATCAAATTCATAATATGTGCCAGTGGCAACCTTCTGTACGCATTGATATGTATAAAATTGCAGAGGAACCTGTGGATTTTTTAGGATATCAGCTTTGTATTTAAGAGCGTAACTGGCCTCATATTCAACAACTGGGATTCTTAACTCCATAGTCTGAATAATGCATTTGCCTTCATCAGGTAGGGTATTAGGCAGAGCTTCTCCTGTAGGGTTTAATGTGCTGTACCTCATCAATGCATTATTATCATTTGCAGCTCTTCTAAATGTAATTCTTAACCCGCCCTTCCACATAATATCTTTGTAATCCGAGAAGAATCCTGGCAACAGGCGCATGGGGAACAGCACTGTATGGCTCTTGGTTAATATTTTATCACCAGCCTCAAATCCACCGATTCTGTAGTAAGAAGCTTCGGTCTTGGATAATTTTAGAGTGGCCAAAGCTGTGGAGGTAATGCCGGGATAATCCACTCTGTTTATAACAACGCCATGTTTTCTGATCTCAATTTCAGAGAACAGATGCGGCACAAAATTGTCTACCAATCTTATATTTGAATTTGCCGGGTAATCTGTACCATCGAGCTTTACAACATCAAATTTGATGTATAGATCTGCTCTGTGGGGGTGTATAAATCCATCCCCTACATCAAGATCAACCTCAATCTCTGTGTTGGGTTGATTTAAATTTGCAAATGTCCTCCTGTTTGGGGGGAATGATTGTAGCTCATAACTCTCAATATTTTCCATTGTATGTATTTTTATTTAAATGTTAATCTCTATGATAGCAGTTGTTGTGGCTCCAGCAAAATCAACTAATTCTTCTTTTTCATTAGTGACCATCAATTCAATGTAATCTATTCTATTATGGCACACAGGAAAATATAATGTTGGGGATGGATTGTAGATGATGGGCTCCATGAATTCGGAATTAGGTTTGAATGTTGCAATGATGCCGGTTTGTTTGTGAGTGCCTATGCCATTTGATTTGGTGATCATACCCTCCGCCACATTACAGTGAATATTCAGAGTCTCTATGGCTAAGAATTTAGGTATATTCATAGCAGTGTGTTTGATGGCCGCTTCAAGTTTTGTATTGTTCTCAAAGCCTAACAGCTCTCCTATAGTACCCAGATCCACTGTTTCTGTAGCAGATACAATCTCTACTCTGTGAGTGACAGAATTTTGACTTAACACTATACCTCTGGGTAATTGAGCATTTAGAGTGGACAGATTATATTGCCCTGGAGTGATGACAATTTTTTGATCCCCTACTGCAATTGTGTTGTTGTGGTGTGTAATATTAGGGATTAGGTACATGCCGTAAAATGCTCTGAGAGCTATTGTTTTGGGATACACTATGTCATCGTGCAATTTGAGTTTCAATATTGAATTTTGGCTGGTGAGATGGAATACCCCCATGATGTTTCAGATACCACAAGGTCTTTTGAAAATTTTCAATTGATGGTTTATTTATTTGAGACATATATCTAAGAACAGATAAACACAAATGTCCGCAATTAACATCTTTGAAGTTTTGAACACGGGCATTATTGTAATAAAGATTAGCTGATTTTAGATATTTTATTAAATTTTCAGGTGGAACACCTCCAAAGGAATCAAACACAAATGCCTCATTTTTTAAATATTTAAGATAACAGATCCAGTGAGTGCCCTGATTTTTGTACTTATCCAAATTAACAATGCCACACTCTTTGTTGAGTGGTTGTTCCGGTAAAGAATCAGACATGTACACACCTCTAAAATTTTTGATGCCCAGTGGCTTGATTAAAGCTTCAATATCTTGGTTTGTAAGCGGCTCTTGTTTTTTTTAAACTTATTCATGGCTCTCTTAACACCTTTGCCTTGTTTCTCCATGGCCAGGTTATGGCGCCTCTGCTCATCTAATTCTGCCCTATTTTTCTTGGCATCTATTACTGTTTTTGCTATGGCAGCTGATCCCCCAGCCAAGCTCCCAACAGCCCCGAGTGCTGCTAAGATGGCAGGGATGGTAAATATGAATCCCCCTGTATGCAATTTTTTTCTTGATTGCTGTAATTTTTTAATTGGGGGGTACTAAGCAACAATTTCATACCATGTCCCTTTGCAAGACAAGAGCTTTTTTTCTTGCGCTGCTTTTTGGTTAAAATACTATCAATAGTTTTAAGAGATTTGAGACCTGCATAAGGTATTTGATACATAACACCCTTGGCCTTCATTGTAGGTTTATTATTCACAACCCCCACCCCAGTTTTTGTTTGGTGCTCATAGCTATGGTGGTTCCCAATGCTGATATTCTCTCACTTAAAGAAGCATCTTTGCTTACAAATCTACCAAATGCAGCCTCTTCTAATTTCTTGTCTGCAACATGTCTCTTGTCAAGATCAGAATGTGTGTTGTATGCTATGTCATGGTCTCTACAAGCAGCATCTAAAGGATTAACACCAGGATCCCCTCTGTTTAATCTATGATCCAATTTTGTACCGGGACCACAATACTGATAGCCTGGAATATGTAGTTCAAATGGCAGCTTGTTTATAATGTCATTCACCAGCCCCCGACCCTCAGAAATATTCCAAAATTTGGGGGGTAGAGTATTAATAATTTTTATGAGATATCCAATCCCCTTAGGGTCATTCACTATAAAATTAGACAATTTTGTGCTTATCATGTCCATAATTCCAACCTTTTCATTGTAAAAATTGTGGTTGCCAGCATTTTCCTCCCCAGCTATCACCAATAACCTATCCACAAGTTTCCTGACATCATCAACCCAGACAAATTCTTTGGGCAGGGTGTTGTATTGTTTGATTCCACTGCCAGTCTTGATCTGTGACCATATGGGCTTGATTAAGTTGTTGTATTTTGCCCCACTGCTAGACTTGACTCTTTTTTGTGTGGGATCATTGTTCTGGTATAGAGCATCTGATTTTATTAATATTTCTTTGTAATGTTCATAATCTTGATCTGTATAGCTGCCAGGCCTTTTCCTAGTCATCAGTTCCCACAATCCAGGTGTGCCGGGATACTTAACAAAACCACCTTTTTCTCCAAGTCGAGATTCTGAATATACAATTATATCATCTCCCATAAATGTTACTCTAAAATTGCCAATTCTATGAATGATGCTCCCATCAAGCTCTGTGTCAGCATATAAGCCAAAAACCTCATCTTTGTTGTCTTTAGGTGTGGTTAAATATTTTTGAGCAAGAAGACCCAATTCAATAGGATCCTGAGTAGCTTCAATTCTTCTAGGAGCAAGAGGACTAGGTGTATGAATACTGGAAAGTGGGGTGAATGGATAATCTAATATGTTCCTTGCAGCTACAGGTACGAGCTCTGTGATCAAATCTTGATTTTGCTCTGTAACAGTTTTGATATTCTTACCTAAATTATTAATAGCATCAATTACAGGCTGTTCTGTTTGTTTGTGTTTTTCATAAATTCCACGGTTCTGTGATTTCCATCCCTTGAATCTTTTTACAAGATAATCTCTTAATTTAAGATCGTCAATGATTGGTCGTTTCATGGTTATTTATATACGTCTCAACGTCTAGAAAATCGTTGATTTTATTTCTGTATTTGCCGCTACTGGGTGTTCTTGTCATATCAATTGTGACAAACCCATAACTGTCCTGGTTCCAGCACCTACTGCAATACTTGGAAAAATCATTGTAGCTCAAGTCCCCACCTACATATTCATCATGTATGTGTTTGAGGTTGGTATGATCTTGATGAAACACACATATAAAATTGCTGTTGTCTCGGATCAGCTGCTTCGGTATTTTAGAAAAAGTCTGTGCCAGGTAGAAACAATCAATGTTTTTGTGCCGGCCCTGTGTAAAGAAATTTCTAACCTTGTTTTGATTATCCAGTATAATGTCATCAAACACAACAACAGAATTATCGAGACATTCATGAAGTGGCTTAACATCTGGTTCAAAAGTAGCAATATCTAATCCATCATATAGCTTCATCAGCTGCTGATATTTTAATTGTTCCAAGCTCTTAGAGAAAACATACAAGTGCCTGTTTTTCCAGTCTAACCAGTTGGGTGCCAATCAACCATTAGTGTAGTTTTACCACAAGCAGATGGCCCAACAATAAGACACCTAATATTATCAGGCAGCAAGTTGCCATTTCTCTTATTCTGTTGTTCAGGTTCTGGCAGCCTTTTTATAACATCCCAGGTGCTCATATTATCACTTTGTTTGCATCGATCCAGCTGTTTTCCGGTTGACCCAGCCATTTGACAAGTAACTTGTTGCCTTTTCTGCGGATGATTTTTTCTATGAGATATGTGTCAGGCTGCTTAGTTTTGCTGAGCTCTTGTTCATAGAACCTGCCTTTGAGAATTTCTCCTCGGTGATCTTTTATTATATATGTGTTAAGGGTCCCGGGTTTAACTTGAACTACTGTAAATAATTCAGTACTCCAGTTTCTTGTAAAGCCTCTTTTGAATAAGTGCTTATATTTGCTGATTCTTACTTGATCACCCACCCTGTATTTGGCCTTTCTTGTTGTTGGCTGGTATCTAGGATAATAAACAGTGCTGATCAATTTTTGCTCATCAGATGAAGTTACTTCAGAGGGTTTCATGTTGATTGTGGAATGGACAGAGTTGTTATATTTATGTAGAAGTTCTGGAAGAATATTAATCCATTTATAATTACCTTGCAGTGTAAATTGTTTATACATAAGATTTTTTAAGGTTCTGTTGAATCTCTCTACAATTGAGGCTTTGAGATCACTGTAACTCGAGTAATGTTTTATTGACTGGCTTTTAATAAATTGTTGAAACACTGAATTATAAAATTCTTTGCCATTATCTGTTTGCAAATAGCGTGGTGATCTTCCTGAATGATTGATGATTGTCCTGAGGGCTTCTGTAACACATTTTCCAGTCTTGGATTTGAGTGGCACAGCCCAGGCAAATTTTGAAAATGTATCTATTACAGTGAGTAGATACTTGTAGCCCTTGTTGATTTTGTCTAAGTTTTTCAACTGTCCACTTGACAACTCAATCAAGTCGCTCTGCCATAAATCATCTATGCCCTTTGTGACTACTGGGAGTCTCTTAAAATTATGCCTGGCTTGTCTGTGTAATTCATCAACTATAATTTCTCTAGACATAATATGTAAACAAGAATATTGCAACTATGGGGTATTCAGCAGCTGATACTGCAGGATTTTCTAAATATAATTTGTCCCCTATTTGTATTTTAAATTCCAGAGAGCCATCATCTTCAGCATAGGCTGTTTCTAATGTATCGGGATCTGTAAAATCCTCTAACTCTACACTGGTGATTTTCACTTTGTTCTCAGCATTTGTTATTGATAAGGTAGGGTAGTGGTGTGCCTGTGGTTGAAGCCAATATTTGATCTTGATTGGTCTCAATGTGCCCCCAACAAAAAATTGGTAATAAAATTGTGCAGGGGACAGCATATATATTTTGCCACCTGGTGTAAATGGTGAATCATATTCTTTGTTGGGGATGCTGTACAATTCAAGAATTACTGTATGTTTTGGATTCTCGATTATGCCTGTTATTTCTTTTTCTGCTGTAAGCAATCTGCTTGTTACAGATTCAAGGTGCTCATTGATGGTCCTAACAACATCATCATGGCCTGGCTTGATTTTTATGTCCACAACAAGTTTCTTGTATTGTTGCACAATCTCTTGAAGCTGCGTGGCAAAAACAGACAGAGCATTTGCTTGATTGGATTCCATGGTTCCTAGCTGTTGCTTGATATTAGCTACAATTTGTTGCAAATTTTCAACAACTGCCAATTTTGAATTTTGAGCAGTAAGATCATGAACTTGTCTTCTGATATCCTCAAACAGGGCATGCAGTTCATTAATATGTTGATTGGTTGGAAGAGTGGCCACTGTCTGAGTGAGTTGTTTGATCTCTGCTTGGATATTCTTGATATCTTCTGATTTCAATATGCGATTCACTGCTCTCTTAATATTTTTAAGTTCCTGTGATGTGGGAAGATTTGATACTGTATTTTGCAAAGATTCAAGTGCCAATTTCACATTATTTAATTCAGATGCATCAGCCACATTTTGCATAGCATTTTGGAGCAGGGCTATATCTGCCTGAGTGGGTGTGGATTGTTGTAAAATTTCAAGCTTTGTTTGAATATCATCGATCAAGTGATGAAAATGAGATAGTTCAGATTCAGTGTTGAGGTTTTCAAGCTTTGTGATTTGTTGCTGGACACTGACAAGAGTATCTACAATACCGGGCAGGCGAGTTTCTTGTACATTTGCCAAATCACTTTGCACTGCTGCTATTGTACCTTCAAGATGGGTTATGGTACTTTGAATTTTTCCAAAATCTTCATATGTTTCAAGTTGCAGCTTGATGTTGGCTACACTCCGAGTTATTGCACTCAAAGCATCAGAAGATGGCAAGTTGTTCATAAAATTTTCAAGTGTCTCAATTTTTTCTTTAACCTCGGCTATGGCATTGTGCAGAGGATCCAGATTAGGTATCTGGAGTGATTGAATCTGTTCTTTTAGAGTGGAAATCACTAGATCAAAATTTTCTTGTGATTTTATGCTTTTGACAATTGTTTGGAGCTGTGCCTGGACATTATTTATTTGCTCTTCCAATTGTTGTTTCAATTGCTCAGAATTGGTGGCCTGGGTCTTAAATTTGGCTTGAAGAGCTGCTACAGCTTCTTCTAAACTTTGAAAATTATCTAATGTTGCCAAATCAGTATATTTCTGAAGCAACAATTTGAGTTCAGAATCAATTTTAAGAAGAGGGTCCATGCATTGTGATTGTAAATTTGTAATTTCTAATTGAAGACTGGCATTGAGTGTGGTTTGTAAAGCTTGTAAATCACTTCTTAATTTCTTGACTCTGACATCAAGCATCAGAATCTCATCACTGTGATCTTCATGTCTTGTATGGCCAAATATATCATTAGGCATTTTGTTTTAATGGTTATTTATTATAGAGTATCTGATTCTTAATTCTATAAAAAAGGGTATAAGCTTGTCATATGACCCAGGGACCTCAATATATAAGCAGTCACCAGCAGAAACAGTATATACAGTGCCAGAAACCATGTTTGAGTGCTTAATTCTATAAATATTTCTCCCTATTGAAATCTTGACATCACCCTCAGGGGTTGTAATAAATTGCAATTGACCACCTACAGGTAATTGGTAATGATTTAAATTATTGTTAAATATGTACAATGTTTTACCTGTTTCTTCATCAACATCTGTAAGTATGCTGTTCAGATGAATAATTAACAAGCCACTCAGTTTAGACAGCATATCAGGAGAGGGTTGTGGTGTTGGCAGCTCCATATTAGCCTGTTTTTTGAACCCAAATAAGTTCATGGGCATGTTTATTTATTTCAAATCATGCTCTGTAATTGGGCATTGTTTCCCATTTTTCAAATCACAATGCCCCCATGGTAGAGTATGTATGCCACATGATAAAATGCATCTCTTATCATCATGTGGGTCCAGAGCCACTTTTCTTACAATATTTGAAGTCAATAAGTGATCCTCACTCTGAATTCTATTTTCTGATGTTCTGATTGAATTCTGGGATTTGATGCAATTTTTATAATCTTCAAATTCAAGATCTTTGTCAACAGTAACTCTGCCAACGCCCTTGGCCTTTTTGGCAGCAACACCACTACATGTTTTAAAACTGTACATCTTGGCACTTAACCCAGCAAATTTCACAATAACATCACCACATGTCTCATCTTTTAACTTGCCAGGCACCTTTTTGTTGTGGGGTTGAATCCTTGTATGTTCACTGGTATCAAAATATTGAAACAATTCAGGCTGTGCAATATCTTGATAAACATCTTCTGTTTGAATATCAAGAACAAAACTATCCGTATCCATGTACATCAGTTTTACACGATCACCATAAAAAGGTTTCAACACATCATAATACAATGTTAACATATGTAATTTGGACAATTCCAATATCGCAGCCCCTACATAAATAGGTTTATCAAATTTGATCTTTGTTTTCTTCATGTTGAAAAGTGCCATGTGCTCATCATAAATTCTTCTGTAATTGAAATTAGGCTTTGCAACCAATTTTTTGCTCCGGTTGGGGTCAGTAATTATTTTAACATCGGTATGTTTTCTGACATTTTCAATAGTTTTGCCATAGACAGAATTCACCATCAATTTAAACAAGGCCTTATCAAATTGGCTCTTTGCAGATGTTCGAAGCTCCGTGTTTGTATCAATGTATGGTTTCAACCATTCTGAGTGCCTGAACCTCAAAACTTTGCCAACTTTGGTCACTTGAACACCATGATTCATCAGGAACTGGAGGTTTTTGTAATATGTGACATTGCCTTCTTTTGGCTCTAGAGTCATCATGAGCTTCTTCTGTTTAGAGCCAGGTGAGCACTGAACCTCGGGAATTGGGGGCAGATCAGAAAATTTATTGTGCAAATGATCTGGAATTGTCAGATCAACCTCTAAGAACAGGCCGTAGTTACTGTCATCAAAGTCCTGAAGATCTTCAATATTAAAATCTTCAACCCATTCAAGCCCTGCATATGGCAGTTTTTTCATCATGGCATAACCATAGAGGCTGTTTGCATCTACATACAGTATAAAATTTGATGGCCGTGCTGGATCATAATCAGGCATATGCTTGTTATTTGCTCTGGCATATCTCTGGGAACATTGCACCATCCCTCCTCTTATACATTTCTCCATAAACAGATACATATCTTGATCGTAGATCAGATCCAATTGCATTTTGGTATTCAAAAACATTGCGGCCCATGCTAGGCCCGGGGCACTGAAAAAATACACTGGGTCCAGTCTATAATTTTGCATAGAAGATTTTCTGAATGCCTGCAATATATCAGCTAAGAGAGTGACATCAAGTTTTAAATATGCCATGTGATAATCACCAAATGTCTTGCATTTTAAATTGTTCCACATCAACTGGGCATGGTGATAATCATCATCACTGATTCCAGATCCTCTGATTTTGCTGTAAAACTCTTCTTGTGGTGGCAGGGAACACTCATCAAATTTAGAAAAATCTGTAACATAGTCATATGGATATACACCCTTCCGCCTAATTAATTTCAGGTCCTGATTTGGAAACATAGCACGTGTGATTTTGAATTGATCATCAGGTAATTGATTTGCCAGTGTAGCCAGGCTAGCAGATAAAAATCTGTAAGAATCAAGAAATCTTATGTGAATAGGAACACCATCAACTTTAATTATCTTGCTAATAGATATATATTTCTCATCATTTTCAGCTAAAATATTTAAATTCTGCTTGTCAAACCCCTCGTACCTGATTAAATAATGATAATCATAATTGGATGCTCCATGGCAAAATATGGGGATAAATCTTGGTCTCTTGATCTGAATATTGCAGCTATTACACAGGGCCATTAAGAATTTACCATCTGTATGAGAATGGTGATGTACCTTGATATTTGTATCTGAAAATTCACAATCACATACCGGGCATTTTTCTGTATTGTTGAAATCCTCAATCTGTTTCTCTGTTAAAGGCAACATAGGCTTTGATATTAATAAGATGTTAGATGCTATGTCACGGCACACATTTTCTATTCTATGTGCAAATATTTTGATGGCATTTGGTCCCTTGTATGAATATTCTTTAATAACAACACCATCCCGTATAACCATAAAACAAAAGCTGGAAGGTTCATGTTGCTGGTATGGTGTAATTGAAGATTCTTCGGGATCTGGATTGCAGAATGCAAGAGATTTGAGGTTTGATTCAGAATCCCAGACAATATATACTGGGTGTTCCAACGAGGCTTCAGACTTTTTGAATTTGCAATTTTCACTTGGCATTGGCATCACCATATGAACAGGTTTATGGTTGCCACAGTATTTCAGATGCTCAATTAACTTGTTTTTAGCAATTTCTGCATTCACTTCCCGAACCCCATTTATTATTTTTTTACCATCAAATTCAGTTAAACATCTTCTGCACGACTTGAATATTGTATTGGATTTGCCTTGTTGTTTTCTCACTAAAGCTTCAAGACTGTGTATCAGAGTGTAATGATATGTATTATTCCCTTCAATTAAGAGCAGATCAATCGGAACAGCAGAATCATCATCAAGTGTACTGATTCTGAGAGGTGCTATCAAGCAATTGCCAGTGGAACAAATAAATACATTAATAGATAATTGTTTGCCATTGATGTGCCTGGCCTTTTTTTCAAATTTATCAATATTCTGAACAGACATTGGATATTCTAAACCCTCCATTGCATCGTCAAAATCGTGCTCATGCTGTTTGTAATAACTTATTCTCTGAGGATCCCTTGAAACTGGATACAGAGCAGCTAATATACACCACAAAAAGCATTTCTGGTCGGTGTTTTTTATATTGACCACGGCTCTTTTGTTTTTGATATTAGCAGGTAATGGCACATAAGTGGAACCTTTTAATGGGCTGAATTCAGAAATATTAATATATAACTTGTGTGATGAACCGCATAGGCTCCATCCGGACTCTTTTGCCGCAAATTCAGAGTGTTTAATATTCAGTTGATCTATCAACCTGCTTATTATTTTGTCTGAATTTGCATTTGAATAAACCGGTACAGTTTCTGTTATGTGGGGCTGTGTAAATTTTGTGCCATTTGGCTTCTTATATTGTACAAACAATTTAAGGGACAACTTATAAGAGCCATTTTGTGCATTTAGAATTGCCTGGAGATTAGGATTTACACTGTTCAAAAAATTATTAATTCCACATCTTGGCTCTGATACAAACCGGTGATCCCTTAATTGGCCTTTAAAACTGCTATGGATAGGTTCATAGCGTGGCTGCTTTGCAGGTCCAGCATTAACAGGTGCTTCGTGCCTTCTTTTCAGACCAGATGTTGATGATTGAGCAGAGCAAGTATCTTTATGTTTATATGTGAAATATTCCATGTTATATTCTCTATGGCATTTGTGGCAAGTTATTGTGGGAGTTCTGTATTTATCTGGGTTACAAATCTTTTGGTGCTTGGCCCAATTGGAGCTGGATATATTTTTATTGCACTGATTACAATGTTTTTGATTCGGCATTTTTGTTGTTGTTTATTATATACAATTTCTTGGGATTCAATTCAAAACTTTATGCTGGATAAAAATATCAGTTGGGTTCAACACTGTGCTGTGTGTGTGTGTACGTGTGTATGTGTGTATACACTTAATATTTTTGGCTTTGGTATTTATATACAATTTCTTGGGATTCAATTCAAAACTTTATGCTGGATAAAAATATCAGTTGGCTTCAACACTGTGCTGTGTGTGTGTGTGTGTGTACGTGTGTACGTGTGTATACACTTAATATTTTTGGCTTTGGTATTTATATACAATTTCTTGGGATTCAATTCAAAACTTTATGCTGGATCAGTTGGGTTCAACACTGTGCTGTGTGTGTGTGTGTGTATGTGTGTATACACTTAATATTTTTGGCTTTGGTATTTATATACAATTTCTTGGGATTCAATTCAAAACTTTATGCTGGATCAGTTGGGTTCAACACTGTGCTGTGTGTGTGTGTGTACGTGTGTACGTGTGTATACACTTAATATTTTTGGCTTTGGTATTTATATACAATTTCTTGGGATTCAATTCAAAACTTTATGCTGGATCAGTTGGGTTCAACACTGTGCTGTGTGTGTGTGTGTACGTGTGTACGTGTGTATACACTTAATATTTTTGGCTTTGGTATTTATATACAATTTCTTGGGATTCAATTCAAAACTTTATGCTGGATCAGTTGGCTTCAACACTGTGCTGTGTGTGTGTGTGTGTACGTGTGTATGTGTGTATACACTTAATATTTTTGGCTTTGGTATTTATATACAATTTCTTGGGATTCAATTCAAAACTTTATGCTGGATCAGTTGGGTTCAACACTGTGCTGTGTGTGTGTGTGTACGTGTGTATGTGTGTATACACTTAATATTTTTGGCTTTGGTATTTATATACAATTTCTTGGGATTCAATTCAAAACTTTATGCTGGATAAAAATAGCAGAAATAGGCCACAAGTGGACCGGAAGTAGGCAAACCGGAAGTGGACCGGAAGTAGGCAAACCGGAAGTGGACCGGAAGTGGACCGGAAGTGAACCGGAAGTGGACCGGAAGTGGACCGGAAGTGAACCGGAAGTGGACCGGAAGTGGACCGGAAGTGGACCGGAAGTGGACCGGAAGTGGACCGGAAGTAAATATGTGTGGGTGGGTGTGGGTGGGTGTAGGTGTATATAGGTGGGTATAGCCTAGTTTTAAGTATGGCCCAAGAGGGGCATATTTTTGACAGGTTTATGGACAACAATCTCACAGAAGTGCCTTTTGTAAGTATAGACAAATCAATCTGAGGGGGGTTCGTACTTTCTCATGGAATCCATGAGGGCATTTTTTACAAAAATCTTGGATTAGACAAGATTCCACACTTGAGCAAAAAGCTCATATGGGCATGTTGAGCCTGTTTTAAGTGTAGCCAAATCTGCTTGAGGGGGTTCGTACTTTCTCGCGCTGTCCCCACCACAAATACAACTACTTATTCATGATTGCCAATGGCTTTTTATTTGTTCTTTCCAATAGTTGCTAATGCTGGAGCCTTCTGATCAAAGGATCTCAGATTCGATTCCTGGTTGTGGCGCATGATGCACTGGTTCGGTAGCGCATAAAACAACTTTGCTTTTTCCGTGGCGGACTGGTTTCACAGAGCGCTACGACGCCAGGTGTCCCGGGTTCGAATCCTGGCCTGGGCATGGGTGTTCTTTGTGACTGTCCCTTTCATAAATTTCATCATATCATCACTCATCCTCATCGTCGCGATTAGCCAAGCCAATAGTGGCAGAAAAGCGACGCTAACTAACAAAATAATCAAATCAAATAGAAACTAGACCTAACCAATCATTTTTCAAGTTGGAGGATGGATCCTTCCCTACTTCTACCCAAAACTACTTACACATTTCTACGTAATAAAGTTTCCACATAGGCCAATGGCATAAGCGAGAAGATGAATTGTGGCACGTGGCCCCTCTGTCTTGGAAAATGTAAGTCTCATCCTTGGCCTTATTGCGAAAATCTTTATCGCAAATTAGATAGGCTAATCCAATTTGGGTATGAGTTTATTGCCTACCATTACGCAACCGACACTAATAGAAAGAGTTATAAAATATATTCTTGAAGACGTAGAAAAAATGTGAAGACTTCACTTTTTCTTGTCTTATCAAACAATGCCTTTGATATCAATCGTGTCAGTCAATATACTGTCGAGAAATTCTTATCTCCTTTTTGTTGTTCACGATAAAAAAAAATGTAGTTGTGGACAACAGTAAAGGACAAAAGATTATTTATAATTAAATACCAAAAAGAAACTGCCTAACTAGATGACAAACAAGACAGTGGTGAATTACTTTACAAGCTAGTTATAAGGACAAATTCTACATACAGGTCAAATTTAACATAATCTGCATATTCATTGCAAGATAAAATATACAATGCCAAAACCCTTTTCAAAGTTTCTTAACGAATTCTTTTTTTTTTACCGGTGAAGTGTCCAGAGATCTCGGAGGTCCAAAAAGGTTAATATGTGTGTGTTGGGCTGGGGGGGGGGGTGAATTATTTGATGCGTCTTTAAACAAGTCACATGTTCTACCACCAATTACATTTGTCAATATTTCCAGTGGCGTTCCAAGGATTTTCGAAAGGATGGGGGTTACGTATACTTTGTTATGAAGTCAGTCCTCATTGTGCCATCTTTTCCTGCCTTTGACGTTCTTTTTTTTCTAGAAATACTGGGCAAAAGGAGGGGGGTTTATGACCAACAGCAGGTGGCCGTCAAGTATCTGAACGACGCTCGCTGGGCAAGATTTTCGCTCGTTGAGCAGACAGATCATTTACTTGACGCAGTTTGTTCATTGATCAAACTAATATCAGTGCCTTGCCTTTGAATAATCTGTGGTCAATGTGGCTGCGTCGAGTGGACAAAATTTCGGTGTTTGAAATGCTGTTAATTATGGAATGGAAATATAATAGTTGATATGAACAAAACTGTCGACATTTTCATTTTCACACACTTGCACAAGTTTCCAAAACTACGGTAGTAGACCTAGTGGCCCGGTACTGGGCCCTCATTTGAGGCTCGAATCATCATTTGAGGCTCGTCGTAGCCTTTTATGATGTATATTTTGAGGGGTAGAGTTGGCAACACTGTGGGCCCACTGTAGCCTTTTATGAGGGGGGTCTATTGCCCTCTGTTTACATCTGGTAACACTGCCGTAGTTTGACAGTGTTGTTAATCTACTGGGTTTTTTTTCACTGAGGCTCGAATCATCATTTGAGGCTCGTCGTAGCCTTTTATGATGTATATTTTGAGGGCACAGAGTTGGCAACACTGTGGGTTTTTACTGTAGCTTTTTATGAGGGGGGTTTATTGCCCTCTGTTTACATCTGGCAACACTACCGTAGATTTTTTGACAGTGTTGTTAACCTACTGGGTTTTTCACTGTAAATTTTCATCAAAGGACCTGAGGGGTCCATGTATTTTTTATGTCTGGCAACACTGTTGGGGGCCTAGTGTTGGCGACACTGTGGGTTTTTACTGTAGCCTTTTATGAGGGGGGGTTTATTGCCCTCTGTTTACATCTGGCAACACTACCGTAGATTTTTTGACAGTGTTGTTAACCTACTGGGTTTTTTCACTGTAAATTTTCATCAAAGGACCTGAGGGGTCCATGTATTTTTTATGTCTGGCAACACTGTTGGGGGCCTAGTGTTGGCAACACTGTGGGTTTTTACTGTAGCCTTTTATGAGGGGTACCTATTGTCCTTTTTTTATATTTGGCAACTCTATTGGATGTTCCTTTTTTGAGGCTCGAAATTATTATTTGAGGCTTGAAATCATCATTTGATGCTCGTCGGTGTTACCAACCCACTCTACAAAAATTCTACTATATGATCTTTCACTAGCTAAGCTAACCTACAAATAGGAGTTGGCAGCACTGACTTATAAACCCACTGGGTCCTCTTGGCATGTTTTTTCATGATGTGTTGCTAGGCTATTGGGCATCTTGGCGTATACAATGTATATATTTTGAGAGGGGGGTTATAGCTTTTTATGCTGTACGAATACTGGAAGCTTGACAGTGACAACCAACAGAGTAGGTAAACCTACATCCAGGAACTGGCAACACTAGTTTCTGACAGTGAATTTGAAATAAAATATTAAACAAAATACATGAGTAAGCACTGTGATTACAAATAGTACCAGTGTTGTGCCCCCAACTCCAACTGGGCAACTGGGGGGAAAATAATTGTACAACAATTTGTACCTAATTGTACAATACTTGTACCTAATTGTACAACATACATATATACAGACATAAAAGAGAGAGCCTTCCCGTAACTTACTTCATGTACAATTTATATGATTTTACAACTGTGAAAAGAAAGCATATGTGTTCTGTATGCACACATTTATTCTTATTTTTCGAAGTTGAATGAAAGCACATGTTTTTACGCTCTCGTAATACTAACCTTGCTCCACTGATTTTAAATTGCTTCCATCCGCTTTTTTTTCTGTGTTATTTCCGTATGCACGCAACATTCGCTTTCAATAGACAGAAGGAATGTTAGTATAGCAGGCTTTGAGTTTACAATTTATTAAATTAAACAATAATTTATGTAAGAATATACTTGTACTTACCGAACACAAAATAATAAAAAGCACATGTGAATATTTGCGTGTGTTCATGTTATATGACGACTGAGTAAAAAAATAATGTTGACTCCCCGAAAGATAAAAGTTCCTAGTTCGACATCAGATGCATGCAAATTTTATGTTTTGCTCTCCAAAATCTTGATTTTTATGTTTGTGCTATTTGTCATACAGCAGAGGAGAAGAGGGGAGAGGGAGGGGAGGGGGTATTATTAGCGCCATCTATTAGCAAACAATAGAAATAAAAAGTAGGGTCAAACTTTTTCAACACCCAAACATTTTAAACGTCCTCGTGTAGTAATACGATCTAGCTGAAGATGTTTAAAAGAGTACTCTTAGACGACGAAGCTAATTGCTAGGGCCCTTATATTACTAAAATATTCTTTAATTTACATATTTCTCATACCGCCATATGTTGTTCTATTTGACTTCTTCCAAAAAAATGCTAATTAGCGAGAGTTAATTAAGCAAGGCAAGTAAAAGAAGCAAAATAGGACAACATATGTGCCGGCGTGAAAATATGTAAAAAATTCGATTCAGAGGTGGATCGAATTAAAGTTAGGGGATATTTTGCATTTTTTCCCTATAATGTACAAAACATTTACCGTACATAATTTTTTCTATTTACAACAGTATAAAATAAGAGGAATGTGTGACAATATCCATATTAATTAGGAAGGTATGTTGTATGCTAGGTTAGCTAATTGTGTCTTCTACAGCTTCACTGTATAGAGGGAAGATGGAAAAAGAGAGCTCTACGGAAACTGACGCTCTTAACAATATTGTACGTTCGTGAAAATTATATATAAATAAGACTTAAGCGTATTATCTGCTTTCATGTAAGATTTTACCAACCTGTGAGCTGTAGTGTTTAGGTGACAAGCGACCTGCTCAAATATGATACTGTTGACAATATTGTACGCCCGTGAAAATTATATATAAATAAGACTTAAGCGTATTATCTGCTTTCATGTCAGATTTTGCCAACCTGTGAGCTGTAGTGTTTAGGTGACAAGCGACCTGCTCAAATATGATACTGTTGACAATATTGTACGTTCGTGAAAATTATATATAAATAAGACTTAAGCGTATTATCTGCTTTCATGTCAGATTTTACCAACCTGTGAGCTGTAGTGTTTAAGTGACAAGCGACCTGCTCAAATATGATACTGTTGACAATATTGTACGTTCGTGAAAATTATATATAAATAAGACTTAAGCGTATTATCTGCTTTCATGTCAGATTTTACCAACCTGTGAGCTGTAGTGTTTAGGTGACAAGCGACCTGCTCAAATATGATACTGTTGACAATATTGTACGCCCGTGAAAATTATATATAAATAAGACTTAAGCGTATTATCTGCTTTCATATCAGATTTTGCCAACCTGTGTGCTGTAGTGTTTAGGCGACAAGTTATTACGTAATATAATGATGTCATATCAGTTGTGTTGTTTTCTGATTGGCTTAGTGTCTCGAGTAAAAAACAGAGATTTTGATTGGCTAATAATTTATACGTGGTGTTTTCTGATTGGTTTAAGTAAGCAAGATTTCTATTGGCTGTCTAAATCTCACCTTTACTAAATTAACAAAGGAACCCACATAACGGGGGATAGAACCTGAACGGGCTCCGCCAAAGTATAGGAGACTAGAAG
This sequence comes from Lepisma saccharinum, assembly GCF_977018435.1. Classification (NCBI taxonomy): domain Eukaryota; kingdom Metazoa; phylum Arthropoda; class Insecta; order Zygentoma; family Lepismatidae; genus Lepisma; species Lepisma saccharinum. The sequence continues at coordinate 106,954,525 of NC_139232.1, forward strand.
CATATAATTTGGCGGAAAAACCCAAGTAAGGCCATAGAAAATATTTCAAAAATAGATTTTTTTTAAAAAAAAAAATTAACAAATTATATTTTGCATTGCACAGTATTAGGTATTAAATAACATACCCCCAAAAAATCTCTGCATTATGCGTTCTGTAAAAAATTGCCCTACGTGCCAAATTGGTGTGTCAAGTAAAAATTTTCAAAGACACTGTCGTACTTGTGTGCCGGGAAAGCGAATATGTGCAACCAAATTGTGCTCTAAGTGTGGAAAAAAAAATATTTCTATTGCCAACTTCAAGCGACACCAGCTTACTTGCAAGAGCACTGGAACATCTCTACCGCAACCTTCCAAGCGAAAGGTAGAAGTAACCTCCCTCGATGCATCGCCACCTGCCAAACGCGTCAAGCTGGCGAAGAAAGCAGACCGATTTGCGTTTGAGCATTTATTAGAAGACTTTAACATAACATCAGACAGCTTCTGCGATGTGCGTAGTTTTCTGGAGAGCGAGCGAGCTAAGATAATATCCATCCTCAACGATGCATTGGCTACATACTCCACTAAATTCTATGCTGTGCTATGCTGCAAGTATAAGAAACCGTCTGATGAAATATATAAATTCTTCCATGCGACAAAAGCAAAAACACTGGATCAGGCAGATGTCACTGACCTCGACAGCATCTACGACAAGTTTGTCGAGGAGTTTGTGGCAAAGCACGAGGAGCATCAGGCTAAAGGCTCGGGCGGTTCGCTGTGTGGCGACCCCCACGAACTTCGTCTGAAACTTAACAAATTCCTGCCACTGGCAGGGTCTAGCTATATTGCCCTGCCACCCGAGGTTGAAGCAAGGAAAGCTGTTCTCAATATTCAGAACAAAGACACCAAATGCTTCCTCTGGTCGGTGCTGGCAGCATTACACCCTATACCTAGGGAAAACCACTCGTACCGTGTTAACCACTACACGCAGTATGAGTCGGAACTGGAGGATGCAATGGCCGGGATTGCCTACCCTGTAGAAGTCTCGCATATTCGCAAGTTTGAGGTTCGTGCTCGTGACTTGTTGGGCCTACAATTAGCCATCAATGTTTACGGTCTCACCGAGAACAAAAATGAGGTCCACCCCATCCGGGTGAGCAACGTGAGCAACAACAACGAGGTACGAGAAATCAACCTCCTGCTCATCAAGGACGAAACCCATCACCATTACACCCTTATCCGTTCCCTCTCTCGGCTTGTTTCGACCCATCGGAGCAGTGATAGTCGCCACGTCGAGGTGTGTCGCAGGTGCTTGTCTATATTTCATAATCGAGAACAGCAGGATTACCGGCGCATCAGAGGACCCAATATTGCTGCTGAGAAGCTAGCTTGCCACATGCTCTATTGTGGTACCAACAAGCCTGCACGAATTATCCTGCCCGAACCTGGTGCAGTAGAGTGCTTTCGCATGCACAGTGCTATGGTGAAGCATCCTGCCTATATTGTAGCAGACTTCGAGGCCTTTCTTCAACCTCTGTCTAACTGCGAGCCCAACCCCGAAACATCCTCTACCATTCCTTTCCAAATCCACGAGGCCTCGAGTTACTCCTATGTTGTGGTGTGGCGAGACCAACATATTGCCTCCGAGCCCTATGTGTATCGCGGTCCCGACCCGGTCAAACACTTCCTGGAGAGAATGCAACAGGAAGCCATCAAGATAGGGAAGGTGCTGTTGGCCCCCAAGCCCATGCTGCCTCTGTCTCCGGAAGACAAGCATCAGCACGAAATGGCTCTAAATTGTCCTGTTTGCAACTCGGTCTTCACTGACGATAACAAAAAGGTCCACCACCATGACCATTATGGGAGCGGAAGCTACATTGGCCCGTGGTGCAACAGATGTAACTTGAGAGCCAGGGACCCGCGCTTCATACCGGTCTTTTTTCACAATGGCTCGGGATATGATTTCCATCACTTGGTTACACATCTAGGGTACGACAATGCGAGAATCAATGTCCTGGCACAGAACGAGGAGCGTTATATTAGCATCAGCAAGTGGGTGCCGATCCCCAACTCAAGCAGCAGCATCGAGCTTCGGTTCCTCGACTCTCTGAGGTTCCTCCAGGCAAGCCTCGATGCTCTTGCTGGGAAGCTCAGAGACGACCAACTAGCCATTACCACATCAAGTTTCCCGAACTTAGATGTCACACTCATCAGACGTAAAGGGGTCTACCCCTACGAATACGTCACAGACCCTTCCAAGTTCGAAGAAGAGTTGCTGCCTCCCCAGGATAAGTTCTACAGCCAGCTGAGAGGTTCAGGTATTACCGACGAGGAGTACAAGCATGCTCAGTCTATGTGGGGTCGAGTTGGGTTGCCGAACTTTCGGTGATTACCACGATGCATACCTGAAGCTTGATGTGACGCTTCTTGCCGATGTGTTCCAGGCGTTTCGGGCGACTGCGATAAACATTTACAACCTGGACCCTGTATATTTTTACAGCCTTCCTGGACTGGCATGGTCGGCCATGCTCCTGCTGACTAAAATTAAACTTTCACTTATCTCCGATAATAATATCATGCTTTTCATCGAGAGAGCTATCCGGGGCGGCATGGTCCAAGTGTCGCAACGCTTCGCACACGCCAACAATCACCACATGGCCACTGGTTACGACCCCTCCCAACCATCAAGCTACATCATGTACACTGACGTGAATAATCTTTACGGGCACTCCATGATGCAGCCACTCCCAACAGGACAGTTTAAGTGGGTTGATCCTTTATACCACGACATCGAAAAAGAGTGCGACGAGTGTGGGTTTTTTGCCGAGGTGGACCTTGACTTCCCCGAGAAGCTGCAGGATACATTCTGTGACCTTTCGCCTGCTCCGGAATTCAAGTGTCCACCTGGCTCGGATCAACCGAAGCTCGTCATGGACTTGGAGCCCAAAAAGCGTTATGTGCTACACTACCGGAACCTCCAGTGGTTAATGCAGCAAGGGGTCTCGGTCAAAGCAGTTTACCACGTGCTCTTGTTCAGGCAGTCTCCATGGTTGAAGCCGTACATCGAACTGAACACCAACCATCGCACTGCTGCCACTTCGGAACTTGATCGCGATTTTTTCAAATTAATGAACAATGCGGTATTTGGGAAGACCATGGAGAATGTGCGAAATCGCGTTGATGTGAGGTTGGTGACGAAGAAAACACAGTGTCGTCGACTTGTTGCAAGCCCGCTGTTCAGGTCTCGAACAATTTACAACGAACAGATGTCTCTGATTCACATGAACCGGGGCAAGGTGCTACTCAACAAGCCCATCTATGTGGGAGCTGCAGTTTTGGATCTGAGCAAGTTGTGCATGTTCCAGACATATTACGGCATACTACGTGCACACTACAACCACAATATCTCGCTCCTCTACACAGACACAGACAGCTTGGTGTACCATGTTCGCACGGCCGATGCGTATGGTGATATAGCCAAAGTTCCAGCTCTTGTCAAGCTCTTCGACACATCGGGCTATCCCCAGCTAAACCGGTATGGAATTCTGCCCCGGAACAAAAAAATACCCGGCAAACTCAAGGACGAGAAAGACGGGGATGTGATTGTGGAGTTTGCTGGACTTCGTGCCAAAGCCTATGCGATCCGGGCTGAGGGTTCTGTAACAAAAAAGGCAAAGGGTGTAAGCAGGCAAGTGGTTCGGGAGCACCTCAAGTTTGAGGATTACCTCGAGTGCCTCAGAACAAAATCGCCCATTCTACAAAAAGAGCATCGTATCCAAAGCGTCGATCATGTGCTTACAACTAATATTGTCAGGAAAGTTGCTCTGGATGCACACGACGACAAGAGGTGTATTCTTGAATGTGGGGTCCATACACTTCCGTGGGGCCACTATCGCCTCCAAACTAGTAAGACCTGCCCAGAGTGTAACAAAAAGTAATAGGCAATGCGAAAAAAAACAATTTTAATTTACTTCCACTTCCTCGATTACATGCATGCATGGCACAGCAAAATTAAACTTCTGGAAACTGCTAATTGCAATTTGTACTTATATATATAAAATTCCACATTTCTTATTGTGTGCTATTTTTTTTTTATTTATTTAAAACTGTTCAGTCACTCTTTCATTCTTGACGTCATACACAAATGTTTTCTCTGCAATAAGAATGACACTGCACAAAGTATCTGCAGGCAAGGCGTCGTGGAACTCGCATACAATCTTGATGTTGGTACGATCGTTAACAACCACTTGCTTTCTTTTCGTGGTGTTGATGACAAACATGGGTCTGCGAGCTTTGAATTCGCTGGGCGCGTAGTACACGTCCACGCTTCCCTCGGTCACGCGTTTGTAAGCCGTGTAAGCTTCGTAAAGTTTGAGGTAATCGTCTTTGGTCATGTCGAGGTTGTAATTCTCGCGCGGGAACACTTCGTTCCTACCGTTCTTCAGATAAACGTTCTTGATCTTGCAGTCGTCGAACTTGCTGGAATCTTTTTCCTGATTCTTGTCCCTCCCGGTCTGAAAAAGCACTACGACGAAATCTGGCATGTCGAACTGTATGTTGTTGAACTGTGTCGTCACGTCGAATTCCATGTGACTTCCCGACGCCATCTTCTGCACGCACTGGTAACCGTGAAAGTGAATCGGCACCTGCGGACTTTTCAAGATCTCCGCTTTGTACTTGAGGGCGTAGTTCGTTTCGTATTCCACCACCGGCATTCTCAATTCCATGCTCCGGATGACGCATTTCGACGCTTCGGGTAAAGTGTTGGCTATCGGCGTGGTACCGTCCGGACCCAAAGTAGCGTATCGCATCAGTGCGTCGTTGTCGTTGGCCGCTCTTCGAAACGTGATCCTCAGTCCTCCCTTCCACATGATCTCCTTGTAGTCCGAGAAGAAACCAGGCAGCAGACGCATGGGAAAGAGCACCGTGTGACTTCTCGTCGATATTTTGGTCCCGGCTTCGAATCCCCCGGCCTGGTAGTACGCTGCGTCCGTTTTGGATAATTTCAACGTTCCCACTGCCGTCGACGTGATGCCTGGATAATCTATTCTGTCGATGACGGTGTTGTGTTTCCTCACCTCCACCTGCGAGAACAGGTGAGGCACGAAGTTGTCCACGAGTATCAAGTTTGCTGCTGCGGGAAACGCGTCTCCGCTTTCTTTCTTCACCACGTCGAATTGAAGGTAGAGGTCCGCTCTGTGAGGATGAATGAACCCGTCGCCTACGTCCACGTCGTATTCGATCTCCCTGTTCGCTTCGTTCAGATTGGCGAACGTGCGACGGTTGGGAGGGAAAGATTGCAATTCGTAACTTTCGATTTGCTCCATTTTACATGTATGGTTATTTATTATACGTTGATCTCCACGATGGCCGTCGTAGTGGCACCTGCGAAATCCACCACGTCTCCTTTCTCGTTCGTCACCACCAACTCTATGTCGTCTATGCGGTTGCGACATACTGGAAAATAGATCGGCGAAGAGGGCGTGTAGATGATCGGTTCCATGAACTCGGAACTTGGTTTGAAAGTGGCTATGATTCCCGTCTGCTTGTGACTTCCTAATAATCCGTCCGAAGATTTCGTGATCATACCTTCCGCCACGTTGCAGTGTACGTTCAGAGTCTCTATGGCCAAGAATTTAGGAATGTTGGTTGCTACGTGCTTGATGCCAGCTTCGAGTTTTGGGTGGTTGTTCTCGAAACCTAAAAGCTCTCCCATGGTGCCCAGGTCCACGGTCTCCGTCGCGGATAGGATTTCCACTCTGTGCGTGACCGAATTTTGAGAAAGGTATGTGCCTTTGGGTAATTGAGCTTGCAAAGTGGAAAGATTGTATTGTCCTGGCGTGACGACGATGTGTTCGCTTCCGACGCTAATTTTGTTGTTGTGCTGCGTGACGTTAGGTATGAGGTACATGCTGTAGAATGCACGCAGAGCCACGGATTTAGGATAGACGATGTCGTCGTGCAGCGTGAGTTTCAAGATTGAAGATTCGCTCGTGAGATGGAACACGCCCATCCTAGTGATGCTGTTCGAGGTTCCACAATGCTTTCTGGAAATCCTCGATCGTAGGGTTATTTATTTTAGAGAGAAACGCGAGCACGGAGAGGCAGAGATGACCGCAGTTCACGTCTCCGAAATTTTGAATGCGTTCGTCGTTGTAGTATATAGAGGTTTTGTTTGTTTTCAGATAATGAATTAAATTTGTAGGTGAAACACCTCCGAAAGAATCGAAAACGAATGCTTTATCATCATTTTTGTGGTAACATATCCAATGTGTGCCTGGATTTTCTTGACCGTCCAAGTTGACTACTCCGCATTCTCTTCTTTTAACGCTTGAAGGTAACGAGTCGGACATTAAAACTCCTCTGAAGTGTTTGATTTGTAACGGTCCGATCAGAGATTCAATGTCTCGGTTGGTGAGTGCTGTTGTTTCTTTTTTTTAAACTTCTTCATCACGCCCTTCCCCCCTTTCTTCTCCATGGCCAGGTTGTGACGTTTCTGTTCTTCCAACTCGGCCTTGTTCTTCTTCGAGTCGATGACGGTTTTCGCGATGGCGGCACTTCCACCGGCCAAACTTCCAACGGCCCCCAATGCTGCTAGGATGGCCGGGATGCTGAATATGAAACCTCCGATCTTTTGCTGTTTCCGCGAACGCTGCAATCTTTTCAATTGAGGTGTGCTGAGCAGTAATTTCATTCCGTGTCCTTTCGACAAGCAAGAACGTTTCTTCTCGCGTTGTTTCTTGGTGAGTAACCCATCGAGGGCACCTAGATTTTTAAGATTGGAGTATGGTATCTGGTACACGACACCCTTGGGCTTCATGTTGATGCTCTATGTGTTATTTTCACGGTATGTTATTTATATATATATTCTGAGATTTTTTCTTGTGTAGTTTTTTTACGGTATGTTATTTATATACCCCACCCCAATTTTTGTTTCGTGTTCATGGAGATGGTGGTACCCAGTGCGGCGACCCGTTCACCCAGCGATGCGTCTCTGCTCACGAACCTTTCGAAAGCTGCATGTTCCAATTTTTTGTCTGCTTCGTGACGTGCGTCCAGATCCGTCTGCGTGGTGTTGTAAGCGATGTCGTGATCTTTGCATGCCGCGTCCAACGGATTCACACCCTTGTCTCCTCTCTCCAATCTTTTCTCGAGTTTGGTACCCGGTCCGCAGTACTGGTAGCCAGGTAGATGCATCTCGAAAGGTAACTTGTTGATGATGTCGTTCACGAGTCCCTTTCCTTCGGCCACGTTCCAAAATTTCGGAGGCAGCGTGTTGATGATTTTGATCAGGTAACCTATGCCCTTGTCGTCGTTCACGATGAAGTTGGAAAGTTTCGTGCTGATCATGTCCACGATGCCAACCTTCTCGTTGTAGAAATTACGATTGCCTGCATTCTCTTCGCCGGCTATCACCAACAATCGGTCCACGAGTTTCCTAACGTCGTCCACCCAAACGAATTCTTTGGGTAACGTGTTGTAGCGTTTGACGCCGCTGCCTGTTTTGACCTGGTTCCAAATCGGTTTGATGAGATTCCTGTACTTCTCGCCGCTGCTCGATTTCACCCTATTCTGCGAGGCGTCGTTGTTCTGGTACAAGGCATCCGTCATGATCAGAATTTCCTTGTAACTTTGGTAATCTTCGTCGGTGTAATCTTTCGGCTGCTTTTTGGCAACGAGTTCCCACAGTCCCACCGTACCCGGATACCTGTTCCAACTATCCTTGTCGCCTAAATTGACTTTAATGTCGTTGCCTTCGAAGGTCACCTTCGATTTCCCAATCTTCCACACCACACCGCCGCCTTCGCTGGTTTCCATGCTGGGATACAATCCGAACACTTCATCCTTGTCGAATTTCCCCGTGCTCAGGTAGTCTCGTGCCAAAGGTCCCAACTCGATTTTATCCGAAGACGTGCTGCCTATGGCTCGACGTCGTGCCGGTGCATCCTTCAGTTCGAACGGCGTCGAAGGAATGCTCGAAATGGGTGTGGGTACGGCGTAACTTTTAGCTGCGAGCGGTACGAGTTCGTTGATCAAATTTTTATTTTGTTCCGTGACACTTTTAATTTCTTTACCTAGACTGCTGATGGCATCGATCACGGGTTGATCCTGACGTTTCTTCTCTTCGTAGAATCCGCGATTCTCGGATTTCCAACCTTTGAAGCGTTTCGCGAGGTAATCGCGAAGCTTGAGATTTTCGTCTTCGATTTTTCGTTTCGTCATGACGTTATTTATACACGTCGTTTCTCACAACGTTGCAACGTTTAGAAAGTCGTTGATTTTGTTTCTGTATTTTCCGTCGTTGGGTTTCCTCGTCATGTCGATCGTCGCGAATCCGAAATCGTCACCGTTCCAGCAAGTAGAGCAGCAGCGTTCCGAAAATTGATTGTAGTTCATGTCTCCGCCTACGTAGTCATCGTACGCGTGCTTGAGGTTGGTGTGATCTTGACGAAACAAACATATGAAATTAGCGTTGTCGCGTACTAACTGTTTTGGAATTTTGGAAAACGTTTGAGCTAGGTAAAAGCAATCCATTTCTTTGTGACGACCTTGCGTGAAAAAGTTGCGAATTTCATTTTGATTTTCCAGGATGGCGTCGTCGAACACAACGACTGAATTTTCACGACAATCGTCGAGTGGTTTTATTTCCGAGGCGAACGTTGCAATGTCCAGACCATCGTACAGTTTCATCAGTTGCTGGTATTTGGATTGCTCCAAACTTTTCGAGAACACGTACAGGTGCCTGTTCTTCCAATCTAACCAATTCGGTGCGAGGAGAAAATTGTCCACGAGCAGTGTCGTTTTCCCACACCCCGAAGGACCTACGATCAGACAGCGGATGCTGTCGGGAAGCAACTTGCCGTTCTTTTTTTTTCTCGTTTGACTTTCCGGATCCGGTAGACGCTTCACCACGTTCCACGTACTCACAAGATCACTTCGTTCGCGTCGATCCAACTCTTTTCCGGAAGTCCCAGCCATTTGACAAACAGTTTGTCACCTTTCCTACGCAATACTTTCTCGATGAGGTACGTGTCGGGGTGTTTTGTTTTAGAGAGTTCCTCTTCGTAAAATCTTCCTTTCAAAATCTCGCCGCTACTATCTTTTATTATATACGTGTGTCGGTTTCCGGGTAGAACTCGAACCACCGTAAAGAGTTCCGTGCTCCAATTTTTTGTGAATCCCTTCTCGAAGGTGCGTTTGAATTTGCTGATCCTCACCTGGTCTCCAATTTTGTATTTAGCTTTTTTTGTCGTGGGTGTGTACTTTGGACAGTAAACTGTAGAAATTAAACGCTGCTCGTCGGACTTGGTAACGTCGGCTGGCTTCATGCCTATTGTTCTGTGTACCGTATCATTATAGGTGTCGACGAGTTCCGGCAGGATGTCGACCCATTTGTAATTTCCCCGAAGCGTGAATCGTTTCCACATGTGTGTTTTCAAGGTTCGATTGAATCTTTCCACGATGCTGGCTTTGATGTGACTGAAGGTCGAATAATGTTGAATCTTGTGTTTTTGAATAAACTTTTGGAATACGGCGTTGTAAAATTCTTTACCGTTGTCCGTTTGCAGAAACCGTGGTCGTCTGCCGCCGCTTTCGCGAAAAATTAATTTGAATGCTTCCGTGACGCATGTTCCCGTTTTCGCCTTCAAAGGTAGAGCCCATGCGAATTTCGAAAATGTGTCTATGACGGTGAGGAGGTACTTGTTGCCCTTGTTCAATTTATGTACGTTTTTCAAATTGCCGCTACTCATCTCCACGAGGTCACTTTGCCAGAGGTCGTCGATGCCCTTGGTTACCACAGCCAAACGTTCGTAGTTGCGGCGTGCAGGTTTATGCAATTCTTCGACGATGGCTTGCGTAGACATTTTTTTTTTTAGAGATTACGTTTCAAGAGAAGCTCAAGCGTGATGGGATTCAAAGAGGGTGGCACTTCGCTCGTGTTTTGAATGATCAGCTTATCGCCGGCACTCACGTCGAAAACGGTAAGATCTTCGTCTTCGTGTATTTCATATATGTTGCGCGTTTCGTTCCAACGTGCCAGAGGAATGTTTCCTGCTTTCTGGACACCACGATTCGATATCAAAGTCATGGTGGGAACGCTAGCTTTTCTACCGTGAGACCAGTACGAAAATTCGTTTATCTGAATCGTGCCATCGAGGAGAAACTTGTAGTACGGATGATAAGGATGCAACATGTACAGTTTGTTACCTTCGACGAACGTGGAGATTCTCTGTTGATTGGGTACGCTGTTGATTTCGATGGCTTGCAGAGAATGCAGTTTAGCGAATTTAGTGTCGACGCCGAGCAGATTACTGTGAACTTGTCCGAGTTTATTTTCGATGGGCAGCAGATGCTCGATTATGGTATCCGTTACGGCAGAAAACGACGGTTTGATTTTCACTTCCACGTTCAACTGCTTGTAGTTTTCGTCGAGTTCTTGCAACTTGGCACCGAAAGAGGCCAGCGTCGATTCCTGCGTGGATTCCAGCACTCCAACTTGATCTCTGATGTTGACGACAATGTTCTGAAGGTTCTCGACTTGATTCAATTTCGAGCTCTTCTCGGTAAGATCGTTCACGATCCTTCGCATCTCTGTAAACTGCGTGTGAAGGTCGGCGACGCTCTGCGAAGTGGGCAGCGTCGACACCAGCGAACTAATTTCGTCTCGAATCTGTTCCACGTTCGCCGTTTCCGTTTCTAGTCGTTTCAGCATTCGAGATATGTTTCTTTTCAAAGCGTGCAATTCTTTGGAGGTGGGGAGATTGGCCACCCTACTCTCGAGATCGCTCAATGAACTTTTGATGTCGTTCGAATCGGATAGTGCCGTCACCGCCGTTTTCAATTTTTCCAAATCTTCGCTCGAAGGCACGCTCGTCCGTAACGATTCCAAGTCACCCTGTATGTTGTCGAGTACGTGATGAAAATGAGCGAGATTCGTTTCGACGTTCAAATTTTCTAAATATTCGATCTTCTGCTGAACCGTGCCCAACGTGTCTTGAATGCTCGTCAACGCTCTTGCTTCAGCGTGAATATTTTTAATTTCTTCGTTGATCAATTCCAAGGACGCCTGAAGCGTAGCGATGGTGGTTTGAATGTGTTCGAAATCTCGATACGCCTCCAATTGAATTTTTATGTTCGCGACGCTTTTACCGATGACCTGCAGTTCGTCCGACGATGGTAGGTTCGTCATTGTATCTTCCAAAGTCTGCAACTTGGATTTAATTTCTTCCAACGTGCTGGTGAATTCTTCTTGTAATTTGGAAACGACGACATGTAAGCGTTCTGCGTCTATATCGTTCACGACGGTTTGAAGTTCAGAGAAATTCTTTTCTATTGCGGAAGTTCGTTCTTCGATTTCGAGTTTCAATTTTTCCAAATCTTCATTTTTCGATTGAAATTGCTGTTATTTGGCCAAATCATTTTGAAGCGAATCCACGCTCAACTGTATATTTTGAACGTTGTCGTAAGAAGGTACGTCTACATAATTTTTTATCAGCGTCTTCAGTTCGGAATCGATTTTCAGAATGGGGTCGAGACATTGCGTTTGGAGCGTAGCGATTTCCGACTCTAAACTTTTGTTTAAGGTCTCCTGCAAATCAATCAAATCGGTCCTCAACTTCTTAACTCGAATGTCCAACATGAGAATCTCTTCTGCGTGGTCTACACGCTTGGTGTTGCCGAAAATGTCGTTAGGCATTTTTGGTTAACGGTTATTTATAATAGGATAGACGATTCGTAATTCTACAAAGAGAGGAATGAGTTTGTCGTAATCTCCGAGAAGTTCCATGTAAAGATAATCTCCTGCAGAAACATCGTACGTAATGTTAGAAAGCATCTTGTCGTGCTTGATTCGAAAAATATTCTTGCCGGTAGAAATTTTGATTTCGCCTGCGTTTTCCGGATTCACGGTGATTTGAAGTTTCCCGTCGATCGGAATTTCGTAGAAATGTAAATTGTTATTAAAAACATAAAACATCTTGCCCACATCGTCATTCAGTTTCGTCCAAATGCTGTTGAGATGAACAATCAGTAAACCATTGAGTTTAGATAATACGGAAGGTAAGAGGTTATTGAAATTTGGCGGTGCAGTCTCCATGTTGATCTGTTTGCGGAAGCCAAAAAGATTCATTGTCCTTGTTAGTTATTTAAGAATACGGTCAAAGTTTTTTTTTGTAATAACAGGCAAAGTTTTTTTTTTGTTTGCTTGCGTCACAATACAGGCACGCGCGCGCGCGTGTGTGTGTGCGACACATTGTTCCCGAAAAAGGTTTACAAAGGTCACGATATATAAACATTTGGTCCCACAGTTGGAAAATTACAATAAGGTGCATTCATCCTTCAAGGATGAGAGAGTGCATTGGTCACAATACACGCGCGTGCGTGTAAAAATTATACACCGTGAAAAGCTACGACGAGTTGGAAACACTGCTGGTAGAGTTAACATACACCATAAAAGGCTACGCCTCGCCCCGAGTTGGCAACACTGATTGTGAGGTTAACATACACCGTGAAAGGATTCAAAATATCATATAGTGGAATTTTTGTAGAGTGGGTTGGCAACACCGACGAGTCTTGAATTATTATTTGAGGCTCGAATCATCATTTGATGCTCGAAATCATTATTTGAGGCTCGAAATCATCATTTGATGCTCGTCGGTGTTGGCAATTTCTATTTGTAGGTTAGCTTAGCCAGTAAAAGATCATATAGTGGAATTTTCTTCGGATGGGTTGGTAAAACCCAAGCCTCAAACAAAACATCCAATAGAGTTGCCAGATGTAAACAGAGGGCAATAAACCCCCCTCATAAAAAGCTACAGTAAAAACCCACAGTGTCGCCAACACTAGGCCCCCAACAGTGTTGCCAGACATAAAAAATACATGGACCCCTCAGGTCCTTTGATGAAAATTTACAGTGAAAAAACCCAGTAGGTTAACAACACTGTCAAAAAATCTACGGTAGTGTTGCCAGATGTAAACAGAGGGCAATAGACCCCCCTCATAAAAGGCTACAGTAAAAACCCACAGTGTCGCCAACACTAGGCCCCCAACAGTGTTGCCAGACATAAAAAATACATGGACCCCTCAGGTCCTTTGATGAAAATTTACAGTGAAAAACCCAGTAGGTTAACAACACTGTCAAAAAATCTACGGTAGTGTTGCCAGATGTAAACAGAGGGCAATAGACCCCCCTCATAAAAAGCTACAGTAAAAACCCACAGTGTTGCCAACTCTGTGCCCTCAAAATATACATCATAAAAGGCTACGACGAGCCTCAAATGATGATTCGAGCCTCAGTGAAAAAAAAACCAGTAGGTTAACAACACTGTCAAACTACGGCAGTGTTACCAGATGTAAACAGAGGGCAATAGACCCCCCTCATAAAAGGCTACAGTAAGCCCACAGTGTTGCCAACTCTACCCCTCAAAATATACATCATAAAAGGCTACGACGAGCCTCAAATGATGATTCGAGCCTCAAATGAGGGCCCAGTACCGGGCCACTAGGTCTACTTACGGTGTATATTTACATTTAATATTTATTATTTGGAATAAACAACACCATCATTTTAATTCAATTACAAAAACTGGAGTATTACATCACCTTCTGTTACTTGAACTTCCTCTCTAATTACGCTATATCGCAAGCCGTTCATCATAAATATTTCCTCATTGGTCGCCACCCGCCATCCTCATACAGTTTTAGTCTTCTTCCCTTTGCCTCACGAGATCGAAACACAAGAACGCTATATTCTGTGGCTCAAACCTGTGGCAAGCAAGGTTCAAGTTCGCTCAGCGATCAAGTGAGCAGCGCTCGCGGAGCAACACCTACTTGGCCGTCAAGTAGCCGAGCGATCACGTTGCTCGCTGAGCGCTGTTAATTATGGAATGGAAATATAATAGTTGATATGAACAAAACTGTGGACATTTTCATTTGATACTTTACGCGCCCCAGCAACCCGCTCTTGGTCACCCACTGTGCGCAACCATGACCACCCATAGAACAAAAGGGTAAACAAAGTATATTTATACAAAACGGTAATCACAATAGTTCCAAACTATTGTCAGTTGAAATTCTGGTGTTTCTGCGAGTAACAAATATATATTAAGAAAGTATATTAACAAATATTGCTATTGACTCTACAATACGTAACTTTTAGCCTCACGGTCACTTTCGAAGGGGGACGCGACCCTTTCATACTCCGTTTCCAGACACCCATGGCCATATACAGAGTGTCCCACAAAGGGGTTTGCACTATTTGAATGTTAATAACAGAGAAAGTATTACAGATAACCTGATGGAACTTGTTGTATCTGGATATGTCATGATTAGTGCTTGTTGCCATTCATTTGTTTTTCTTTAATTTCAGTTCAGTTGCCAGTAGTAATAAGTAATTGACAAGATGGCTGGGAACCTTTCCGTTGAGCAACGGAAGTGGATTTTAAAGTGTTTTTGGAAATGTGAGAACATGAAAGAAGTGCAGAGACGATGGCGGGCAGAATATGATACTGCGCCACCGTCACATGTAACAATTACGAAATTACGCGACAAGTTTGAGAGGGAAGGAACTGTGTGCGATCTGGGACGGTGTGGCAGGAAGACATCAGTACCGGACGAAAGAGGGATGGAAGCAGTGGTACAAACTTTCACAAGATCCCCCAAGAGCCGGACCCTGTGGCCGAGTGGTGTCGGCCTCTGTAGCGGAGTGGTTAGCACAGCGCGCTGCAATGCCAGAGGTCCCGGGTTCGAATCCCGGCTAGGACATGGATGTTTGTGTTTGTATGTAATGAGAAAAACCGAGAAAATAGTAATATGGATATGAGTGAAAGTAGAGAAAATGCGTGAATGAAGGAAAATACTACCGCATAGGGGTATTCCTTTGAAAAAAAAAAAAAGAGGTTAGCACATCGCGCTGCGACGCCAAGGGTCCCTGGTTCGAATCCCGCTCGGAGATTTGTGAATGTCCATTCATCAATTTCATAATTTCATCACTCATTCCCATCTTCGCAAATTATCCAAGATGCACAAAACGCGAAGTAAAATAAACTAAATCAATCAACAAGATCCCCCAAGAAGTCCATACATCAAATTCTGCCCGCTACCGTCTCTGCACTTCTTTCATGTTCTCACATTTCCAAAAACACTTTAAAATCCACTTCCGTTGCTCAACGGAAAGGTTCCCAGCCATCTTGTCAATTACTTGTCACTATTGGTAACTGAACTGAAATTAAAGAAAAACAAATGAATGGCAACAAGCACTAATCATGACATATCCAGATACAAGTTCCATCAGGTTATCTGTATTACTTTCTCTGTTATTAACATTCAAATAGTGTAAACCCCTTTGTGGGACACTCTGTACATAACATGCTTCAACAACAAATGTTGATGAAGTCGGTCTTTAACAATATGTCTCCATGTATCAGATGTACATCATACGTAGCACAAGTGATACTCTGATTAAATCTTCATAAACGTTGTGACAATATTTCTCCAAAGAAGCAGAAATGTGAAGACCTATGTATGTACAAAAAATATGAAATTTTAGCAGAAGTTACAGCTACGTCTGAATCAAAGTCAAGTTGAAAAAAAATTAAAGGATAGTCGTTTTCAGTTACTGCAAACCTTAGACAACTTATATTAAAAGACACACTTCTATCAATTGAGATCTTTAGGAGTCAGTGCACAGATGAATGTGCAAAAGCAAAAATCTGAAGTTGACCTTTATAAGCGTATGACACATCTCTAGCTAGATATATTTCCATAATTTTGCACTTTGACACTGTTGTGAGACCTGGAAAGATAACGTTACAGATTGGAGAATTTTGAGTTGCTGTCGATAACCTTTCATTTCATTGGCTTGGCTCGAGTTTAACTTACAAGACCAAGACCTTGTTTATCAAAATGTTCCTGCATGGTTAACTCTTAATCAAGTTGCTATCTTTAAAAGGGGGAACGCACGCAAGTGGGCATTTACCCATTATTCTTTATTTGAAATTAGTTTTTGTTTGGCTTTGGAGTTATTGGAAATCATTAGGTGCGATCCACATTTTAGTAAATTTAGTAAATTTTTAATTTCGAGTTAGAATTGTTATTTTACGTCTCTTTCGTACCTTTCCATTTTTTCTCTCACCTCATTTTCTCCTCTCCTTGTCTATCCGACTGCTTGTCACCAGACTCGTAGCTAGGTCCGCCCACACCCAAACCAAACCTCGAGGTATTGGATTTGTTCAACGTTTGAAAAATCTTATTCCATAACGTTCTCTAACTTTATTGTCAGAAGGTTTAATGAAGTTTAAAATTCTCTATTCGTTGAAAAAAGTGCTGAAATACGAACCATATTATAATCATTAGTGGTATTTCAAACATGTACTACAATCTTGCTGGCTAACAAGGTTCTGTCCCTTTGCCCTACAGTCAGAGTCGTCCTGTTTTGTTTCTACGGCCCTTCACTGCCTCAGTTTGTAACCTAGTAAAATTAATAATACTTAGATGACAGTGTATTCTTGAGTTTTTAAGTCCACTTTATGCACAGATAGGCTAATCGGGACTGGACGCTACAGTTTAAAGTTGGGTCCGAACCACTACGTGTCTCCACCGGGTATCAAACTCGGGACTCCTTCATTATAAGACGACGACGAGAAGACAATACGTTTTATTTAGTTGTTTGTATGGAATCGATGACTTTATTGGGTTTAGAAATTGAGTGAAGGTGTCTTTAAGGGGCATATTTTATTTTTCTGTTAGGGCCCTGTCATTAATTTCGTTTGCGACAGACATAAATAGTCTATGTGATGACGTGCTCATAATTAAGATTCAATCAATCGAGACGCGAAGTGGCACAGGGGTTCCGTATTCGAATCCTGACCTGTGCATTGGTGTTCTTTGCGAGTGCCCCTCCATCAGTTTCATCATATCACTCGTCCTCATCTTCGCGATTAGCCAAAAGTGGCAGAAATGCGAAGTAAAATAAACATAATCAATCAATCAAATCTAGAAGAGACCGGTACATGAACATGACGGATGTTTATAGTCTAAACTGAGACAAGGCCGAGAACGAGTCATGCATTTACAACTCGAGACGAGACCGAGAATCTACATGTTGCCGTTACACTTGCTATATAATTTCGGTGACGCCATAAGCATACAATAACGGACAGAGGCGTTACGTGTTATTTACGATACGTTAGTCCAAACTCCCCCTGTCCTTTGTCTTCTCGAAAACTTCGGCGGAACAAATTGAATACAAAATTCACAGGAAGTCTTTCACTAACGAGAAACCTCTCAAGTGGAAGTTAAACACGATACATTCATTTGAGAAGAGTATATTGATAAGAAATCATTGTATCACGTCCGTCGAAGATTATTGAGTGCTGATTGTGCATACTTTGAGATATACGTCATTGATAAATTTTGCTAGCTCGGTACTTGTACAATATTTGCTTGTGATAATGTTACAAAGAAAGATTGCTTGTGATAAAGAACGATTGCTTATTCGTGGATTTCCGTTTCATTTTTTTCCTTTTTTCTTTGAGGGTGTGTTCAATTTAATTAATTAATTGAAGTGAATATGAGATATAAATTATTATGGATATGTACGTTTGTAAAATGCAACTTTTTAATGTTATATTTTATTCTTCGTTTATAAAGAATTGTTTTTGAGTTCATTTCATTCATTTTAGAAAGAAAGATTGCTTTGTTAGTGATTTTCTTTTTGCTTCCTTAGAGTGCGTGTACATCTTAATTAATTGATTGAAGCGAATTTGAGACAGAAATTGTTTTAAAAAATCAGACGACTTAAATGAAAAATGGAACTAAAAACGCAATTACAAAGCGAGTCCCTTGAAAATGCAATATAAGCATGTGCAAAAATTTTAAAAATTCATATCCTGGAATATTTTGAGCCGCTAACATTATCTTGTGTTTCGTTCCTTAAGCTCTAAAAATACAGCGAATACGGGATTTGGAAAATAAAATAAGTTGACAAAACTGCTGACCTTTTTTTTAATTATTTATTTAGCCTTATTTTCCATGGTGAAGTTCAGGCTGTGAAGCCTTCTCTATCACTTGGCCATGTTTTTTCAACTGAAATAATAAAGCATATACCGGGTGTTCCGTTCAAATCTCCCTAATTTCAATTAATCGTAGAAAAGATAGTATGAATGATAGAGCAATGAAATTTCAGAGAATTGAAGAAAAACTCATAAATTTTATTTTACACACACTAATACACCTCCACATGTGCCCCATTTGTAGCACAAACAATATCCAGTCTGTATTCAACTTCTTGCCATGTTCTCTCCAACAACTGTTGCAATCGTATCACGTATGCGGATTCGTAACTCTGGGATATTATTCACTGGAGTCGCAAACACGCGATCTTTGACGTAACACCAGAAGAAGAAGTCCAGCGGAGTGAGCTCACGTGTTATTTTGATGTAGGTGTGGGTGAGCATTGCTGAGTGTAATAATAAGGGGAAAGAACAGGCAACTGTATACGAATATTTTTCTTCAATCAAAAGACAGAGGAGATAGAAGAAAGTGTCGGAAGAATAACAATCCTCCGTTCGGTTAGAGAATAATCCATTAGTTTGCAAAGGGTAGGTAAAGTTCCCTTTTACTCACATTGCATTGTGTAATGAAGGCGCCTCCCCCTCCCCCCACCAGGTACACCTTTATTTGAGGCTGGGTGAGCTCCGATTCGCTTTATGCAGGGAACAAGTCAGAAAAAATCCGAAGTTTTATCTCAACCTCCGCGGGAATCGAATCCGGGTCTCCCAGGTAACAGTCAGACGCCAACAAGGCGCCAAAATACGAGATGCTCGCTCTGGGTGCAGAAATATCTAGCCAAGTATTTGAATTGAATATTCATGTCAGTTTCACTACAACTTTCCTGTCAGATAGAGGTCGCTGACTTCAAATGCAGCATTGGCGTGGGGAGAGGCATGATTGATATAAACAATACTGCATACACGCACATCCATCCAAATTGACATTTCATCGGTAATCAATCAAGTTGGATCCCTTCCCTAAAATAAATTCCGAGTTACGCCTATGCGGGAATTTATTGAACTATGAGCTTTATATCACCTGAAAGAGTGTTATTTCCACGTCGAAGCATGATTGTGCATTATGTGCAGCAGGTCAGCCACTTTTCTTTTATTTTATGTCTAGTGACGTGATTGGTTGCCACGGCTACAAAACATTGTGTTACTTTTTAATTATTCTGCATCACGTGATGGATCATCTGAGTGAGTCTAGTTCAGAGAATGGACAAAGATAATGGACATTGATGTTTATCTCATAATGTTTCAAGGGTGTACTTATAGTTTTGTAGAGCCAGCATATGTGAGGAACATCACTGGCCGTATCTAATGGGAAGCTCCAAAGCCCGTCTATCTTACTGACGTTGAACAGCTAGCTCCTCCCACTCAGCGGGTTTGGACCATGAAGGTAAGAATGGGAGGAGTAAGCACTGCGCACTGTTTCTGAAGCTGGGTCACGTGACAGAACCGGAGAAGTCAAACCTAAACATTCGAAGACGCCGTAAGAAAGCATGTACTTTTGTGTACTTTTGAATAAGATTTAGGAAGCAATGGTGCCTGCTCAACACACAGCTGTGCTAACAGAAGCGACAGGAAACCTGAAGGAATAATATTCCATAAGCAAATAACGCTAGTCATAGTTTGTTTTGTAGTATTTAAGTGTAAAGTAAACCTCGAGTTTGTGTTTGTAGTTGGAGCCTACTTCCATGTTCCTTCCAGTGCGCGTGCGCTTGCAGCAGCCGATGCGATGTTCTTCTGTCTGTTAAGTCATTGGTTGAAGTAAACGCGGCCATCTTACGCAGACAAACTTAAGCTCCGCCCACTGGCTTCAAAACGAAAGCAGGGAGTGATATGAGACTGCAGGCACCTGATTACAACCACAATTACGACTAAATTCACAGACGTTGTGGACATGTGGTGCGAAGGCTATACCCTGTTCCGGAAATCTCTGGAGCGAGTGAACGAAAGCAAGTCTCTGCGCAAGTAGTGACTCGAGAGCGCTCGACCAATGAACACGTAAGAGGAAACGGGCTTGCGTGAAGTGGGAAAGGTTGCAGCTACCATAGCTGCGTGTACTGCTTCGCTCTGCTCACTCGCTCTCTTTCCTTAGCTACCGTTATGTGCGGCCTTACTCCAGAGATTCCATGGACAGAGTGTGGTACAGTACCTTTAAATACATCCAGTCTACAATTACATTTTTAGCCAGATAGCACGTAAGCTTGTGGCAAGCTTGTGGCAAGCTTGTCAAAGCCAGTTGGATGTGGCAAGCTTGAATCAAGCATACAGGCTGTGACAAGCTTGATGCAAGCCTATCGTGTCAAGTTTGCTGTAACTAGTTGACTTGGTTAAAGTCTGATGCAAGCTAAAGCTTGCCATTATATGGGTGCAGCAAACTTGTTCATTTACATGACAAGCTTGTTTCAAGAATGAAGCAAGCCTACGGTACTATCTGGGACACAGACAAGCAAGGAAATTAAAGAAATCGCGCTTTGAAAACAATGAAAATATACAAGAAAGATTTTGAGTTTAAATTCAGAGTAAAGCTTGAGTTTTTGTTTCTGACTGTCCCTGATCACTTCCTTGAGCTCGTTAGGCACTTTTGTTGCCGCAAGTAAAGTTCGAAAACTAGAGAAATATTGTGAAATGGCAAACATGCAAATTAGCACAGAGAGAAAACGGATAAGACGTTTGTGTGATTTGCCACTTGTACAGTTTTTCACTGGAACATAACTCTATTATTTCGCTACAGACAAAGTACGATACACTCTCCTCCTCACCACCACACATATTATTATCCAGCAATACCAATGTTATTATTTTATTGTTTGTTAGAGAAAACATTTTCTCCCTTTTCTGCAACAGTTATTAGCATCTAAACTTGTGAAGTGATGATTATGCGGTGGTCAATTTTAAGATTGTGCTTCTAAGGATGGTTTGAGATTCCTTTTGCTACCTTCGCGAACTAAGGACGTACAAAATCTTGATGGTAGTTTCAAGCAGGAGATCGATCAGGAAGTGAAGACGGACCTACGTACAGCCACGGACACCTCTGGGTTGTTGTAACAATATCATTAACTATCAATGTGATCATTATAACCCAGATGTGTCCATGACTGTACCGCGTGTGACTGGCTTTACTAACGGTAATTATTTTTGTCTAATCTTCTTCCATACTCAAGTGACTACATATTTCCTATCCAAATACGAACTAAGTATTGTTCGAATTGCCTATCGTTGCTTTCCACCTAGAACATCATCAGGATTCTTCCAGATATCAAGCAGCGATTCAATTTATCACCTATAGCTTTGATCCTAACACAAGAAATTCGTTCAGCACGTGCACTGACGAAATATGCTGACAACATCACGTGTGTGGGTGATAAAAAAACATATTTTTTTTCGTCCAGTGTCTCTGCACTAGTTACAGACCATCCCGCCCGTCTTCTTAAAAAAAGTGAGCGTACGTACGGAAGAACTTTGATCTGTGATACGTTGCAATCTCGAAACAACAGCTATATTTTATCAGCTGCAGACGTTATTTAATGCCCACAGTTGACCAAAAGGACATCACGTGAATCTTACGTCAGAAACTTCCAAATACTCGTGACAGTGTTTCTTTATTTACTTTAAAATAGATAAAAGAAAGGAAGTAGTGATTTCACAGTTTGTTGAATCAAAATGTCCATATCAGCATATTAAACACTTTCGGCCAAATGGAGTATGTTTAAATATCTCGGCCGTGACCTTGCAGCGGCGGCTCTAAGGGGAGAGCCGCCGTGCCATGGCTCTATCCTCAGAAAAAGAAAAAAACACTTGCTTTGCCAAAATATAGTTAAATTAATACATTTACGAACGAGGAGATTCGAATCTCGTAAGCGTTCGAGCTTACGGCCGCCTCAATTCCTGCGCCGCATCCCCAGCTGTTATCTCACTTGCTCTGGGCCAGCATAGTCTGGCCTGTGCGCAGAGGCATGCGCGGAGGCATGAAAAAGTCTCCGCAGTTAACGAGCGAGGAGGTGGTAGCCCAGTGGTAGCCAGCCATAAGACAACCAGCCGTGCCCCTTTTCGGCTGGCACGACGCGAGAGCTTTCGCATTGTGTTGACATAGTTGCAAACTTCACAGAGAAGTGACTAATCCTGACCGATTTGTAATACTCGTTGGAGAAGTAATTCTCGAGAAAGATACTTTCCTGCATACTTGGCAAGAACGAGCGTAATATCTTCCCCAAATTTATATAACCATTTAGATGCGTCTAAAGAGCCATCCAGACTTTTTTGTTATCGATTTCTTCCTTAAGAAAAGATATATCCCTTGCTCTCACGCACACAGACGCTCACGTGTTGCAACTGACGTTGACAATATTGAAGGCATTTTCTGTACAAAAGAATTGCCTAAATATCAAAGGGAATTCGCATCACCGGGGGATTTTTTACTTTAATATTTGTAAAAAATCACACGGAAAATCTATCAGTATAAGAATTTCTCTTGGAGATATAATTCAATTTCTTGCATTGAATTCTAAAAATTGTAGATCTACAGTTCATTTAGCAGATAATAATATTTCAGTTGTTAGTAACACCGATTGTTGATGTACCATCTGCCGTGCTGGGGTTGCAAATTATAAACAAAGCAAGGCGAGAAAACCGTGATCGACTCGGTGTCTCTAATTGTTCAGTGTTTTTCTTTTTAGTGAAGTGAAAGTGTCCGATGGTTAGAGCATTATTACATACACCGTTTTCCAAGGTACTATACGATATTAAATTAAAAGTTAAACAACTTGGCAGTCCCACGCCAGATTTAAACATCAATTCTATTTAAAAATATTAAAAAAATTGTAAAGGTGACAGGCGTCGAAATTTTAATAGTCGCATTTATTTCTTAGAAACTCTGGCCGACCTCCGCACAGCATGCTACGACGCCAGGGATTGCGGGTTCGAATCTCGGCCCGCGCATCGGTGTTCTTTGTGAGTGTTCACTCATCCTTATCTTCGCGATTAGCCAAAAGTAGTACAAATGCGAAAGGAACTCTTAATTTTTGTCTGCAATTTTAGTAAACAAAGCTCCATTAAAATTACCTCTTTCATTAGATTTCTATGACATATGCTAGCGAAAATTTTTCGATTTCTTGATCACGTTGGCACTACCCACCATACTAGCTGCCAGCCGCCATTGGATTAAGGAATGAGTGTATAGTATTTATCTCATCACCTATTTAATCATTTCATACTTCATCCTCATCGTTGCGATTTGACCAAGAGGTAGAAAATTGCCGAACTTCGTAGCGGAGTGGTGAGAACAGCGCGCTACGACGCCAGGGGCCCCGGGTTGGAACACCCGGGCATGGGTGATCTCTGTGAGTGTTCCTTCATCACTTTCATCATATCATCACTCATTCTCATCGTCATGATTAGCCAAACGTGGCAGGAAAGGGACGCTAAATAAAAAAAATCAAATCAAAAGGTAGATAAATCCACATATAACAATGTAATTAGAAAGATTTATTTTACCTCGCTTTTCTCGCACTTTTCACTAATCGCGAAGACGAGTTATGATATGATGAAATTGATGAAGGGACACTCACAAAGAACATCCAGACCGAGACCGGGATTCGAACCCGGGACCCCCGGTGTTGTAAAACTATGTCCTAACTACTCTGCCACGAAGGTCGGCCGAATTAGAAAGAGAAAAAGAGAATAAACTATAGCTAATGGAATAAAACTTCAGAAATTATACAGGCGTTACCATTAAGTTCCGATTGGCGGATTGGGTATAAAAATCAAACCGATAGCAATTGTCAAATTATTTTATTATCAATAGATTTCGCATACCTTCAGCTACGTAATGTCCACCATCGTGCATTTCCTATCTATCGATCGACAACTCCGTCCCCATACTAAGTAAGCAGATAGATACCCGAATGTAATTTCTAGCGCACTTCAAGTGGGAAAGCATTTTTAATCCAAAAGAACTTAAATCGCATAGCCAGACACCTCAAAATAAGAAAAATATCTTCCGCGTCAAAATTCAATTTCTTTTTAAAATCCAGTACCCTCAAAATTGAAAGATCGAAAATCGCCAAAATGTCTAAAAATCACACTCAAACACCTCGAAATAAAAAATAAAAAAAACTTACCTCCCACATCCAAATTTAACGATTTTTTTTAAAAACCCAATGTGCGTTTAAATACGACTCTATACGGGAATGGGCATATGACGTGCACTGGATTTCCTTTGTAATTCTTGAGTTTATCGGGTGTAACAGCGGGTTTTGAGGATACAAACCTGGCTTGCTTGCTACTATCACGCGCATTATACATGTGTCTGCCAAAACCCTGTTTAACTCTATCTGAATGGATGATAGTCAACTTGACGTCAATGGGGCTGTTCGCGGTCGAGCGGCTAGGGACAGCATTAGCAACTTGGAAATGCATGCTAACAGCACCAAACCTAAAACATCAAGTTAACAAACTTTTGCATCATGTGTAGAAAATCTCACCTTCCCTCTTTCCTCTCCATGCCCCCTCTCACGTCTCTCTCCCTCCCGCTTTCTTCTCTCTCTCCCTTTACTCTATTTCTCAACTTTCACCTCTCTCACTCTGTTTCTTCCATGTTTCCCTCTTTCTCTCTTTCCTCTATCATCGCCTCTTTCACGTCTCTCCCGCTATCCTCTAACTTCTCCTTTTTTCACTCCCCCCTCTCTCTCTCACTATTTCCCCTTTCTTTCCCCTCTTTCACCTCTACCAGTGGCGTCTCGTCCCTTGGAGCTTCCGGGGCTTAGCCCCTAAAGAAAAACGGACGTATTGACGTAATTATCAATCACCATAACGCATAACTATCACACAGTCAGTCTTTTAAAAGGCGATTTTTACCCACGTAAATTCATCGTCTGTTGCAATGGATACGACAGCGCTCCTAGCGGCATTGATGTCAATTATCGCTTTCCGGGGCACGTCGCAAAGGAAGGCGTAAAAATGACAAACATTCAGCAACAGCTGAATCTGAACGATGTTTCAGCACATTGAAGCGTATTAAAACCTGCTTAAGAAATGCAATGGGACAAGACAGACCAAATGTCTTGGCACTTGCTTACAATAGAGATAGAATACATTTCAAACATAGAGGGCTTCAACGAAAAAGTAATAACAAAATTTGCTGAGCAGAAGAACAGGAGTCAACGTTCGTAGAAAGGTATGTTTCACAACAATACCTGTTTCTTTTGTAATCATGTGAATTGTCATTATATTTTAAATTCTTTAAAAAAATAAGTCCAGTTTTGTAGTTTAGAAGAAGATAAATACCCGTTTTTTTGTAATTCATGTAATTTCTAATTACATTTTAAATTCTTTCAAAAAAGTAAGTCCAGTTTTGTAGTCTAGAAGAAAAAAATACCTATTTTTTGTAATTCATGTGAATTGTCATTATATTTTAAATTCTTTAAAAAATAAGCCCCGGCCAAATTTGAGGCCACGAGACGCCACTGTCAGTAACAATAACTGAGTAACTTTTTTAATGATTGACTGTAACTCAGTTACTTGTAAAAAGTAACTTACGGAACCTGTAAGTTCAAAATAGTGCATACTTCCTGGTACTGTTGTAGTACTTTGCAATCGCTGACACATTGTACTGTGGGTTGTTGTCATTTCACCCTAGATGATTACTAAGAAATTTATGCCTTGAATACTATTTCTACATAATTGCCGTACTTGTTGCTTTATACTATAGAAGTCTTTACAAGTATTTTTACTGTTCCAACCATCTCGTCAGAAGGATATTTTCTGTGGTATGTGGCGAAAAAGCTCCATTTGAAAAAACTTCAACCAGCACAAATGTGTAGTATTAATTCTTACTTCATATTACGTATCCCCATGAAGAGTAGCCAAAAAAGAACTTATTGAGATAAAATGCACAAAAAGAATGTTCTCGAAGATAAATTTGCTAAACTTGGGAACGTTAATAATAATTATATAATATATAACATTTTTAAAAATGAAGACTGTTGAAACTAACTTAGATACAGTGGAACCTCAATTTTACGTTATCCAGGAGACCTAGCTGAAAAAACTTAATACGCGGGAAAATGTAAAATCTTGGAAAATTTCTAACCAGACCATCAAGATTGAATGCAAAATGAAGGAAAATGTAAAATCGAGGAACTTAAATCGGGGTTCCATTGTAATTATTACTTGCAAATTTTAAATTAATCTATAAATTTGGGAGAGGGCAAGAGCTTCCCTTTGACCCCGCCAGGTTACGCCTATGCTTAGTGAACATAAATTTTGAATATTGTAACTTGAAACATATTGTACTTCAGGCTTTGTGCTAAATACATAAGCATTTTTAATAAGATTTACTTTTAATGTCATTTTATGCAAATTATTTTTTTATCACCCTGTCTCTGAACCGCCCATCCCAATTTTTTCATCAGGCATTAGTACACACTCTGAGCTACCTAAATATAAAATTGGGGGGAAATTGAAGAGGGGACATTGCATGAAATTCGCTCTTTTCTAAAAAATTACATACGAGATATATAAAAATACATGTTTACTGATGCATTCATCTGAAACGTTATTTAAATGAAAGCTTATACTATTCTGAACAAAAGAAAACAAACTTGAAGTTTCTACGGCAAACCCGAGGGAAGATACGATCGTTTATAACCTAATGCGTGTCATTCAAAGTGGAGCCGCATGTGGTGTACACGGAGATCTTAAAAAGCGCGTAACTTCTGAACCCCTTGACCAATTTTAAAAAAATTGTAATTTTTGTAATCAGCATCAAAAGTTCTATAAGCATACCGAATTTCATCAAAATCGGGGATGGTGGGTGACATGGCCTGGATGAATTGACGTGGAATGACCCAGCATGATTTTAGTACATTTGATTTTAGCGCCATCATCGGGAAGTAGCTGAACTACAAATCATGTACCTCCCTTTGGAGGTATGTATCGAGTGAGATAAATAGTTCAGCCATTTCCCGATGATGGCGCTGGAATCAAACATATTATAATCACGGTTTTAACATGGAAATACCAATCTTTCCTAAAGGGAGGTAAATTATCTATCTGTAGTTCAATAATTTCCCGATGATGGCACTGGAATCAAATATATTAAAATTACGCTTTTAACATGGAAATATCTAGTATCCAATCTTATCCCATAGGACGCAAATCTGTACTTCAAGCATTTTCCGATGATTGCGCTGAAATCACATATATTAAAATCATTGTTTTTATGGAAGGATCCACTCTTTCCAAAGGGAGGTAAATTATCTGTAATTTAAGAATTTCCCGATGATAGCGCTGGAATCAAATATATTAAAATTATGCTTTTAACATTGAGTTATCCAATCTTTTTACATGGGACGTAAATCATTCAACCATTTCCAGATGATGGCGCTGAAATCACATGTATTGAAATCGTGGTTATAACATGGACAGTGGCGTGCCCAAGGGTTATAGTGTTATAACCCCCCTTTGGCCCAGCACTCCTAAAAAAAGAACATCAAATGCAGGAAAAGATGGCAAAATGTGGGCTGACTACTAAAAATTGTATACTTAACCCCTCCTTTCGAAAATCCTGGGCACGCCACTGAACATGGAGGTATCCAATCTAATCTTTTCCCAATGGAGGTAAGTAATGTGTAGTTCAGCCATTCCTCACGATGTTGGTGCAGAATCAACTATATTAAAATCACGGTTTTAACCTGGAGTATCCAATCTTTTCCAAAGGGATATAAATTACACTGATAAACAATGAAATACTCCTTTAAATAAAACTAAGTGATCTTTATGTATTCAGATGTGCTGATAACGAATATCGCATCCGTTTTCCTGTATCACCTAAAGTTTTTGCAGAACACCCACATTTTATAGTTTTATGGTTTCAGGTCTCCGCACCCTGCTCCGCATACGGCTTAACGTTTGGTTCCTAGCAAATGGATAAGAACCTTTTACTAGTAACCTTGTGTGTTTATGACTGGCACTTAATATTTCGTGGAGAAAACATCTGGTAGTAGAGTAATTTCCTGTTTCTCTGTTAAAATTTGTTCTTTTGTGGGTTAGTCGAGTCTTACCTTCCTTTGCGATAACTTCGCGAGTAGCCGTATTTTATGTTTGTGTATGTTCGTGAAATTGTTAATGTAATATTGTGTATAGTGAAGAGAAGTGTAAGTTGTATTTTAACAAAACGATCAGAGCATTCAAAGTTGTTTTTTAAAGAAATATATTACTATAACTCAATTAATGAGTCCGCCATGTCACGCAAATGTGTGAATAACCAGAACTTGTTTTGTTATGTTTGCGGGGAATTTACTCCGAAGTCACAGAGAAATACTATCACTCCTATAGTGAAAAAAGCATACGAGTTGTATTTTGGAAGTAAAGTAGACGAGGGAAAAAGCTGGGCACCAGGTAAAATTTGTTGTAATTGTTCGCAAACTTTACGTGGTTGGCTTAATGGCACTCACAAATCAAAGCCCTTCGGAAACCCTGTAATATGGACAGAACAGAAAGATCATACTACGGATTGTTACTTCTGTTTAACAAACATAGTGGGATATAGTTCAAAATCAAAACATTCTATATTTTATCCTGATGTTCCTTCAGCCAAGAAACCTATGAGTCATGATTTTATACCAATTCCTAAGCTCCCTAAAGAATGGACAGTGGATGAAACAGAACCAAGCAGTGCTTCTCCAGATGACGAACCTGGACCCTCATATTCAAACACCGATCCAAATTTTCCTGATCCAAATATACCTCACTTTATTTCCCAATCCGAACTAAATGATCTAGTCAGAGACCTCAACCTTTCTAAAGTTCAAGCGGAATTATTAGGTTCTCATCTCCGAGGGTGGAATTTATTACAAGAGGGTGTTAAGGTGTCATAACGGAAACGCCAACAATCACTGACACATTTTTTTCTGTTAGTAATGAGTTAACTTACTGCAATGATGTAGAAGGCCTTCTGCAAGAACTTGGAAGGAGTCACAACCCAAACGGAGTGGAGACTATTTTTAGATTCATCTAAGAATAGTTTAAAAGTAGTATTGTTGCATAATGGGAATATATACCCATCAGTACCCCTTGCCTATTCTTCCACCATGAAGGAAACATATGAATATATGGATACAATATTAAAAGTGATAAATTATGAAAAATATGGTTGGCAGATATGCGGAGACCTCAAAATGATTGGTATACTGTTAGGCATGCAGTCTGGTTTTACAAAATGTTGTTGCTTTCTTTGCGAATGGGACAGCCGGACAAAAGATAAACAGCTTTCAGACAAGTATGCTGTAATTTTCTTGGAAATGTGCAATCTGACAACTACAAGGAACTTTTTAAGAACTTGCTGAAGTGTTATCAGCGCATGGGGTGCAATATGTCCTTGAAAATTCACTTTTTACATTCGCATTTGGACTTTTTCCCCCCTAACTTGGGCGCGGTTAGTGACGAATGCGGCGAGAGATTTCACCAGGATATTTCTGTCATGGAGAAACGATATGCAGGAAAATCGGTACAGAACATGTTAGCAGACTACTGTTGGAACCTCAAGGAAGAGGTTTCTGGTGGCAGTTACAAACTGTAGGGTTCAAGAAAGAAATTTTGAAAATGTGAGTAAAAATGTGTTTTTTCCCCCTTTTTGTGCATGAAATTTCTTAATTGAACAGTCAAAATCGGTCCTATATATATATTTAATTTTTTTATATTTCATAGTTATTCACTTCAATATTTAAATCTTATTTCATGAGCAAACAAACAAAAATAATTTCAAATTTCGATGTATTATTACAAAGGGAATTAAATTTTTATTAAAAACAAAATATGAAAATCCAGAGAAAACGATAGGTGATACAGCATTTCTACTTTCAGATGTGGATTCAGCGGGGTCAAATTATAAATAATCACCTATTTTCGTTCAAAGGAGCAAAAAAAAGTTTAAATTTGTTCATCAGTGTTATCTGAAGTTCAGCCATTTCCTGATGATGCTGCTGGAATCAATTATATTAAAATTATGCTTTTAACATGGAGGTGTCCAATCTTTCCCATGGGAGGCAAATCTGTAGTTCAAATACTTATAATAATCTTGTCAATGAAAACAATGAATAACGAGAAGAAGAAAAAAACTGGTAACATTGTTACTACATCTCCCTTATTAACAAGAAGAAATCGAGTTACAGAGAGAGAGAGAGAGAGAGAGGAAAGGGGTAGAGGTCAGTGGCGTCTCGTGGCCTCAAATTTGGCCGGAGCTTATTTTTTAAAGAATTTAAAATATAATGACAATTCACATGAATTACAAAAAATAGGTATTTTTTTCTTCTAGACTACAAAACTGGACTTACTTTTTTGAAAGAATTAAAAATGTAATTAGAAATTACATGAATTACAAAAAAACGGGTATTTATCTTCTTCTAAACTACAAAACTGGACTTATTTTTTTAAAGAATTTAAAATATAATGACAATTCACATGATTACAAAAGAAACAGGTATTGTTGTGAAACATACCTTTCTACGAACGTTGACTCCTGTTCTTCTGCTCAGCAAATTTTGTTATTACTTTTTCATTGAAGCCCTCTACGTTTGAAATGTATTCTATCTCTATTGTAAGCAAGTGCCAAGACATTTGGTCTGTCTTGTCCCATTGCATTTCTTAAGCAGGTTTTAATACGCTTCAATGTGCTGAAACATCGTTCAGATTCAGCTGTTGCTGAATGTTTGTCATTTTTACGCCTTCCTTTGCGACGTGCCCCGGAAAGCGATAATTGACATCAATGCCGCTGGGAGCGCTGTCGTATCCATTGCAACAGACGATGAATTTACGTGGGTAAAAATCGCCTTTTAAAAGACTGACTGTGTGATAGTTATGCGTTATGGTGATTGATAATTACGTCAATACGTCCGTTTTTCTTTAGGGGCTAAGCCCCGGAAGCTCCAAGGGACGAGACGCCACTGGTAGAGGTGAAAGAGGGGAAAGAAAGGGGAAATAGTGAGAGAGAGAGGGGGGAGTGAAAAAAGGAGAAGTTAGAGGATAGCGGGAGAGACGTGAAAGGGGCGATGATAGAGGAAAGAGAGAAAGAGGGAAACATGGAAGAAACAGAGTGAGAGAGGTGAAAGTTGAGAAATAGAGTAAAGGGAGAGAGAGAAGAAAGCGGGAGGGAGAGAGACGTGAGAGGGGGCATGGAGAGGAAAGAGGGAAGGTGAGATTTTCTACACATGATGCAAAAGTTTGTTAACTGGATGTTTTAGCCAAGATTTTAGGTCTTAAGCCTAATGTAGAAGGTTCGGTACATGACAATTTCAAAGGTATTTTGAAGGGAAGGGGGTCGTTTGAACCTCCAACCTGCCTCTCATTTTTGTACTCCAATCAATACCGGATCTACAAATCTTGCCCCCCCCTGCAAAATATTAGCAAAGACCCCCTCTGCCTATCTACCTTCACACACAATGTGTGTGTGTATGTAATTCTTGATATCATGTATCAAGGGGCTACAGGGTGATTCAATAGTCCCTTAACGCCGCCTATGAAAAGTAATGGATTTAGGCTGGGTACAATTGGTCATGATAAAAACAGGTTAGACTATTTTGCAATGAGACTGACTCATTGAAGAGCATGAAGACTACAGTATTCCCATGCTTCTTCCTCTATTCTCGTACATATTCATTTATAATATGCCATGTGTTTTCCTTCATTCATTGTCGGATTGAAAAAGGAAATACTGAAATAGTAAATGCACAAGCACAAGAAAGACACTCAAACTGAGGGATAGTTCTACATTATTGAATTGATTGATGAATTGAATTGTTGTTTTAAGTCCACTTTATGTACAGAAAGGCTAATCAGGATTAGACCTACAGTTTAAAGTATATATCCAAACCACTGTGCCGTGTGCCTCCACCGGGTATCGAACCCGTGACCCCTTGATTACAAGGCGACGACGTTAACACTACCCCATCAGAGAGGCCTCCATATTATTGATTTTGCCCATTTCAGAGCAGAATCCTGCATAATTTTTGACCTGTTGTGTGCGAAGTTTCTGTGTGCAAAAGTTATGTAACATGTTGAAAGTTATACATTGGGCCCATGGCCGTATTTAGAGGGGGGGTTTCTAGGGTTCAACCCCCCCCCCCCGAAACATCTGACATGAAAGTTCAGAAACCAAAATCTGTACCTCTCTTCAAAATTTTCTTTTCGAAGCATCACAAAAATACAAGGAGACAATGTTGAAACGATCGAGCTAGAATTTTCATACATTTGGAATTCTGAAAGAGTGAAACAGGATTTATTCTCCGAATCGTAGCCCACCCGCGACCCCTCCATTTTCACTTCTGCTGTCATCTTTCCAGTGTTGTTCCTGCGTCACAAGGAATATATGAATATAGACTGAAAATTCTCTTATGATTGTCCCAAAATTCCCGTTCCAACTTTTTAATTCCCTGTCCGATAAAGTCGAAAATGCCCCTTTGATAGGAGTTCAAACCTAGGATCTCCAGTTTTGTAGTGCATTACGTTCGCGATTGAGGTTACAATCCATGCACCAGACTGTTTTAAAAAAGAATAACTGGTTCCACATTTTTCAAAATCCCAAAAATTAAGTTTTAAGGTCAAACAACAAAAACTTTATGACTAAATTTTCCATCTAAATTTTAGAACTTTTCTTGAAGGTATCTTAAAATTTAATAACAAAGTATAATAATTGTGCATTTCAGTACACACTGTACGAAACGAAAAAACAAACAAAAAAACAACCTTGTGCTAGATATTCACTCATCTGCTGGATTGCGTAAGCCCCCTTAAGGATATAATAATGTTAATAATAATTATTATTATTTTGGAATAAAATTGTTTTATTATTATGAAATTTTGATTATTATTGTATAATTATTGTTATTATTTCTATTATTCAAATTCCTGGCGACACCCATTAGAACAATTATGAATGAACCCCCCCCCCCGAAAATTTTTCCTGCCTACGGCCATGATTGGGCCCCTTATAGGTGAGAGGCCAAAAGAGAAATGGAGGTGACCTGGCACCCTGCCCTCGCCCCTAAGGTTTCACCTGCAGGTAAGAAGACATTCAGACCACCCCGTATACTAGGTTGTATCTTTCTTAAATTTAAAAACAAATAGTGCACAAAGTTGCATCTAGATCCCATAATGTTCACCGAAAAATGTCGGTTTATATTAAATTTATCACCTTTAGCCTCATTGGGGCTAAAGTCCCACATTTCATAACAAGATCTTTGAAATTGTATTAGTTTGTATTACAATTTATAAAAGCAAGTCATGAACAAGTGTCACAAACCAGGTTTGTAATATTGGGATTAATGGAATGACACAATCAAAATCTGTGAGTGAGTGACTGTGTCTATGTGTAGTGCGCACAGAAGAGAGACGAGGCAATCGCTGCTGGTATAGATTTCCGCAGTGTTCTCCTAGAATATTTTTATGTGTATGTTGCTTTCTGCATGCTTTATGAGAGGATGGAGTGTTCTCAAAATCTGAAGCCATGGTTCCACTCCACTTAGAATGTTTTCGTGATTCTTTTTCGACTGTGCTGGTTCTCCACCGAAGACAGAAGCTATCACGTTTGCCATGCCTACTCCTTGTAGACTGACGTTGTTTATCCATGTTTCACCTGGTAAGCTGACGCAGGGCTCTGGCCAGTCGCAAAGCGATGAGGAAGTCGCTTGTATTGAGTGTCTGGAAGTTTAAAAGCGTACTAAGTAGTGGTGTATACAGGATTTACGCCTGGGGGTTTATCGTTGTTTTTTAGTAGTCAGTCCTATATCTTATTCCTGTATTTGATGACCTCTTTTTACAGGAATGCTGAACCAAAAAGGGGCCGAGTATGACCTCCACCAACATGCCATGGTGGAGGTCATGAACATGGTGCCAAGTGTATTAAAAAGTAACAAATCTCAAGTTTTATAATTATACTGAAATGTTAATGTAGTGCTTACCTTACATAAAGATAAATGCCATAATCCTTTCTTTCAATGATTATAAATGTTTCTTTTAAAAATCCTCCTAAATTTCTGTAACTTGAAATAAAATATGTCAATTTCCAGAGCAGCGAGAGGGGTGGTGGGGCATGACTGGTTCTTTGCAAAAAGAACATGCCTCATAATGTTCATATGTTTCTCCAGTATTAATCTCATTTAATATGATTTGTTTCAGCATCTGTTGGCATAAAATAATGAATCCATATTCCACAATTACAATGCAAGTTTTTTAGCTCGAAAGGCACTTGACAATAACAATATGCTATTAATTATAAAAAGCATCTATCAAGAAAACACTCCAAACTGAAGAAGTTACTGACATTCTTGACGTTAAAGGACATAATGAAAGCAAAGTAGATAATGTCAAGGTCTATAATTAATGCATGGTAAATACCAAATCACTTATCAATAAGATTTAAAGGCAAGATAAATTTGCTTTCAAATTACCCATTGAGATGCTGATTGTTAATAGTAGATTTATTACACATAAATTTAAGGTGCATTGTGAAACTTTCCTGCATTTTACACATTTATCAAAGTGGAGGGAAAGCAGGAGATGCTAACCTTCAGAGAAGATAAGTTTCATAAAGCATCCCTCTACCTCGATGATTCACACAAACATACCCGGACATATTCCAAAATGGGAACAAGCTTTTACCCAGATAGGAATTTCCGCTTAGAGCACTGATTTTACGCACAAACTTTAGTTGCAATAACCGGAGTTCCATTATAACCTTTGATACAGATTTTTAATTTCGTTACGTGTTTAACCCTTTTTGATGCTATCCTCTTTCCCAGAAAACTAATCAATGAAGTTTTCAATCTATGCTTATTCTTAGCCTTTTCTACTCACTTCACAACTGATGTACAGAATTTTGACATTAATCAAAATATAATTGCCTGGGAGTACGAAGAAAGTCCCAATCAGTGATTTTTTCCACACACCCAAAACACTCCCTCTAAAATTTTTCACATAGGCCAGAATTGTGGTAATTTTGGTTCTAAATTTACACCCCCTAAACACATACACACCCACACATGAACTTCTGGAAAAATAATATTGTTTTAAAAACAAAAGAAGGTTGTCAAAACAGCATTTGTTCTATTTGAAACCTGGATTATATTACTTAGATAACATTCAGTGAGAAATGTGCAGCATTTTTTCCCTTTAGTGGTGATATCGAGACGAGACTTGGCAGATGTAAATATCTGTCTAGTTTCCAATTGTAAATGCCTGTCTCCTCTCCATTTAGAAATTTCCGTTCTCTGCATTTCAGAATGTGGATAGATTTTTAGGAGTTATTTCATGTGCCACGTGGAACGAGCAGAATCAAATTATGTAATAAATTGTGAATGTATTAGTAGGGTAGGAGTTTCAAGCTGAGATCGTTGAAGAACTGTGCTAGTGCTTTACCACCTAACTCAGCATTTTCTCAGTCGAATAAACTAAGTAGAAATTTTGTCGTGAGCAATCTTGCAAACTATTTAGACTACCTGCTGTTTCTCACTATAATCATTTTCAAGCTGGAATAGACTTTGAGGTCTGCAATGCCAGGGCCAGCTTAGGGGTCGGATGACCGGGAGCACCACCCTTGGTGACACCAAAGCATCACTCTTGAGTAGCGCTGAAACCTTGTTGGATTTGTGTCGACAAGAATTAATTGAAGTTACATACTTTATAACGATGTTATTGTTTTCAAGCAGAGTTCAATAATTTTAAATTACATTTTTTTCTACTGAGAACATACTGCATGCTGTATTATTTATTTTAATTATTATTCTTAACCTTTTTTTCATTCTTTTACTTGTAGGGTTATATTCTAGTAAAACACTGTTTGAATTTTCTGTATCCCAAAGTAGTAGTAATAGTACATTTTTTAAGATGTTCTTCACACACTAAGACACAACTGAAATATTCCTGAATATGCTAAACTTTACTTAAAATCAGAATCTTTAAATACGAGGGTTGCTATTTATGTATCCGGAATAACAAACAAACAAAAATATATATAATTGAAAATGGTTTTATCGTTTTTCAAAATATTCTCCATGATGATTGATGCACTTTTACATACGTTTGAACCAATTCTCATAGCACTTTGTCCATTCTGATTGAGGTATCTCGAAAACATGCATTTTGAACGCATCAATCTCTACTTCAGGGATCGAAAATCGTTGACAACGTAGCTTATTCTTCACGTACGGTAACAAAAAGAAATCATTGGGTGCTAAATCAGGGCTATGCGGTGGATGACACATCAATTCAATGCTTTCACCTGAGTTGTTTGGACTGATGTGTGACAACTCACATTGTCATGGTGAAGAATGATCCTGCATTGTTGGTTGTTTTTTCTGATTTCCCCAAACAAATGGTTGTGTACCATTCAGAATTGACGGTTCTACGATTCTCTAGTGGCACTGTAGCCACATGTCCATTCCCCCCCCCCTTAAAAAAAAACAGTCGACCATTTGCTTTGAAGTGCTTCTTGCATGAACAACTTTTGTTGGGTTTGGCTCATCTTGGAACACCCACACCGTCGACTACTGTTTGCTTTCGGGCTCATATGCATAGATCCAAGATTCATCACCTGTGTAGATGTTATACACGGCTTCTGAAGCACCACGATTGTATTTTGTGAGTATTTGTTTGCACCAATCGACACAAGCCTTTTTTTGAACAATTGTCAAATTATGCGGGATCCAACGCGAACAAATCTTCTTCAGGGCTAAATGTTCATGCAATATCTTATGTATGCTAGTCATACTAATGCCCATGGATGCCTCAATCTCACGATATGTCACATGACGATCTTGCATTATCAGTTCTCGCACAGCATCAATGTTTTCTGGCACAACAACTGATTTTGGACAGCCTTCTTTAGATTCGTCCGTGAGCGAACGACTGCCACGATTGAATTCACTAAACCAGTGATATACAATGCTTCATCGCCAAAAGTCAAAGTGAGTTGATCGATGCACTGTTGTTGAGATAATCCACGTCGAAAGTCGTAGAAAATAATTGCATAAAATGTTCTGTAGTTAATTCCATTGTTGGCCTCCAATGAAATTTTCAAGTCCCTGTAACAAACAAAAAAAGCATCCGTAAGCACAACGTTCTGGGTACATATACCATAGAAATGTCCAAATTTTCGATGGATGTATTAGATGTTACCTAGCAACATTATTGTTGCCAGTTCCGGATACATAAATAGCAACCTATATATAACCTATATTACTTTCAATGAGCTTTGTTTCCCAATTTCAAAATTTGTAGGATGTAAATATCACAAACCAGGGCATAAGAAGAAAAATATCAGTGCTTCATAATGCTTGGGGGTGTCAAATCACAATCCTGCCCAGGGCGTCAAAATATTTTCAGGCTACTCTGAGTTAATATATTTGAAAATAAAATAAATTGTACTGCCACATTAAGTTCTATACATCAGAAATGCTGTTGAACGTGGGGGAAATATTTGACTCAACCGAGGTCATTGGTATGAAATTAAGATATACCTAAATCTCATATTTAGGTGTGTACAAAGAGACATGAACTTTGATACTTTACTCAGTTTTTCAGTAAAAATTCACCTTCACTCGTTGAGCGGATAAAAACAGTGGGTTAACAGCCTATCCTACTTGGACCCAGATGCAGATATATAAATACATATTTTAATTTTTTTGTAAAATTCTACAGGCCATTAGGTTTTATCCTGAAACAGTTTCCACAGTCCGTTGTCTGCAGATTGCTGTTGCCAAACATGTGTTTGGTGCAAACATGGCAAACGACCATGCTGTTGCAAGAGTTCTTTAAATGGGCACATTCTTTTCAGTTCTTCAAGTGAAATACCTGCTCCCTGTTCCGGCTTGTGAATATCTGGAACCCTCCTGTTCAGTCTCATCACAAATGACGGTTCATTTACTTATTTTTTATTATTTTAGATCACTAAATTTTTCCAGTGTGAACTAAATTGTTAATACTCTTTAATAGTACATATTATAACATTCATATAAGCTTTCCCTATATATGGAAATGTGCTGTTGCCGCAAGGGAGCTTATCAAAGTATGACCGCATCTATGCTACCTAATTTATGGAACACTGGAACTGCAACCAGCATACTACGTGCAGTGTTTCCTCTTTTCTAACATTTCCTTTTTTCAGTGTTTTTCTATAATCACTTCTTCTTTACCTCAATTAACCCAACAGCAAAATTTTGAGTCAGTCAAAGAAAATCCAATCCTTGATCATACGCAAAATAACAATATGGAAATATCTTTCACTTGCACAAATTGATTTTTTAAATTAATTATTTAATTAATAAGTATTATTAAGACAAAGTATTGAGGATATGTACATTTAGAACAAAACTTTTTTCCCTTTTGGGCAAGCTGACTGCCATTCACAATTTCTGTCTGTTTAAAAAGAATAAAATTCCAGAAGCATCGTGTCCAATGTACTTTGCATTATTTGGTGTTTATGTAGATATTTTAATATTAATTTTAATTCAGCACATCACTTTGTAACGACCGCCATGTTAGGCAGATTTCAGTTGTATATTGGCATTTATCTTATTCGTATACTTTCAAGTTAAGATCTTGCATTAAATTATTTATACTTAATTGTTTTTATAATTCATGTATATATTTACATTTTATTTTATGTTATAATATGATTTGCATATTTTTGCAACATTTATTCAGAATTTGTAGGCTAATGATTATCCCAAATATTATATGCAACGTTTTCATTGTTTTTCAAGCAAAGTTAAATACATTTCTTCTTAATATCGATTTTTGTTCAACAATGTACAAGATTGAAGTAATTTGTCTTTGCTATAAACTAAATCTTTAATAATCATTTTTATGTGAAAGGGTAAATATTTGATAAAATCAGTTTAGTTATTTCTATATAGTTTAATATTGTAATATTATACCTAAGTATTTCTCCCTTGTTTTCAATAAAATATCGTATTCCTATTGGCTATTTATGTTAGGAGTGGGGGAACCACGCTTCGTGTTCTTGGCAATGTAAAAACTTCCACGTTGGCATTTTTAATTGTTGCCAACCTGAACTTTAGCTAACTATTGCTAATTAACATTGATGTGTTATATAAATTATCAGTTTTTCTTGTGTTATTTTATGTTATGAGTTTGTATTGTAAGTTAGAACATTCTGTTATGCTGCACCTCGCGCTTGAGGTAGGCAGTTGAGGTCTTGCTATTAACTGTGAAGGCGGTGCGCGGCACGATTCGTGATTAAAGATTTTGGACATTTTAATTACTGTCACGTGTCACAATTCGGTGGTTTCCTTCCTGGAGGAAGGGTGGATCATCTTAATCCCGATCCCTGGGTGAGAACTGGTGCTCCCAACTGACCAGCCGGAGCAAGGAGCGGTGTGTTGCCAATTCGGATCTCCATACCCTAGTGTTACGAGTGGTGGCACGTTGCAAGTTCACTAGTCTTTAATGTCGACACTGAAGTAATCAGACACAATAAAGCAACGAAAGACATTAACATAAGTAAATTGTTCAGTTTCGTGAAAATTTCCATTTTGAGCCCTGCAGAGAACAAAGTGTTGCTGGCAGATGGTGGAACACTGAGTGACTAGAACTGTTGCTACAGGTTTTTTATCGTCAATATTACCTCTTGTAAGAGTAAAAAAGCTTCAATTTCCCCTTTCTCATTAATTATCAAATGTAGTTCAGGTTAAACTTTCTGGTCTATAGTTCCAGTCTTACTCCAGGCCACATATGGAAAGAAACTGTATTCCTCACTCTTAAGGAGTAAACTTTGACTTGGTCATCCTTCAACGTTTCCTGCCTCTGACTGGGTCTGCATAGAAGTCGAGCCTCTTCATTTTTTTCTGCTCTTACACCACTCCTCTCTTTCCATGGTGTTCCAATCTTGTCCTCTTCTCCTAACACTCTCCACTATCTGCTCTTTCCACCGACATCTTAGTCTCCCCCTTGGCCTTATTCCCACTCCTTGTGCATGGTAAGCTCTTACTGGTAGTCTTTCTGCATCCATCCTCTTCATGTGTCCGAACTACCTCATCTGTGCCTGATCTATTATGTCCTGAAGCTTCACCACACCCACTGTCTGTCGGATCTCCTCATTCCTTATTATATCCCTTCTAGTCTGTCCCAATAGTCTTCTTAAAAATTTCATCTCCACTGCCTGCATCTTTCTTTTGTCTCAGTCATTATCCCAAGTCTCGGCTCTGTACTTAATTATTGGCACATAGTGTGTGTTGTATATTACCTTCTTGCATTTCATAGGTACATCCCTGTTCCATATTAATCTTCGAACACTTTGATATAGTCCACCACCCATTTGTCCTCTTTCTTGTTTACCTCCTCATCTATTCTTCCACTTCTCTCAATTATGCTTCCTAGATATTTGGAAGCTACCCTTCCACTACCCTCAACTCTTCTGTATCCATCTTTATTCTTGGTTCATTTCTAGCTGTTTCTTGTTGTTATTAGCACCTTGCTCTTTTCTGCAATGAATTTCATTCCTGGTCTTCTGATTCCTCATTCCAACTATCAAGCTGTCTCTGTACTTCTACATGGTAATGAGAACCATGTGAAGTTGTGTTATTGTATGTATATCTTGGTGTAGCTTGAAAAAGTTCTGGGAAACCAGAAAGAAACATCGCAGATAAAATAAAATAAAAACCACTAAAAATAACTGTGTTAAGATTATTTTGCATCTATAAAAAGTGGTTATGAGAACCTTTAAGAAGAACAGAGCCTTGTTAGTCTGCAAAATGCAGTCCAGGGTGTACTATCTGAAAGGTCACCCCTTACACCCAGATAACCCTTAAATGATGGGGCGTGACATGTGTGTCACAGTTAGGTGATGTCCCTATGCTGAGATGCGACACACGTTATAATTGATTTTTTCTAATTTTGAAACATAAGGATTCAGGTAATGTTCGAAGATACAAGTTTTGAGTGCTATACGAGTCTTGAGGCATTCTATTAGAAATTAGTAAAGTTTAATTTGATTATGGCTATATTGGGGGGGGGGGATTTCATGCCCCCCCCTGCAAAAAGAGCACAGCTATTACTTAGGTTTCTTTTCTCCAAAAGTATCAGCAGCAAGTGCACAATTCTTGCCACGAGAATGGAACACCTATCAGCCAATATGCAGGCACGATTTTGAACCCTCATGTCCCAGCGTTGCTTACATGGGGGTCCAATAAAGATTTCGTAAAAAAAAAAAGATTTTGTTTTCATCTTCTTCTATTTGATAAATGAAAAACGTTCTTCTTTGGACTATAGGCTTGTAGCCTAATTTGAACTGAACAAAAATTTGTAACTCTAGTATTCGTAGTTACCATGATATGATATATATATATATATATATATATATATATATATATATATATATATATATATATATATATACAGGGTGTTTCTAAAGGTCGTTTACAACGCTTGGGAGGTGATTCCTCACACGAAAACAAGCAAAAAGTGTGAGTTCCATTTTTACGACTGAGGCTTCGTTTCCGAGATAGGAGCCTCGCAAAAGGTGACAAAGTGAACGTCACACCTAACTGGGACGAATACTATCACAGATAGAGAGGCGGTTCCAAGGGAATCATAAAGGAATCGTATGTGCTCAGTCCGGAAGTCACTATGGAAAGTTCACTGCACGCATGCGCAATGGAGTCCTCAAAGGAATTGGGGATTTCCAGCAAGAACAATGCATGGAAAGTGTATGCAACGCAGCAAGAAGGACCGTGACAATGAGAAATGCGTTCAAGACAACACATCCCGACCTCAAACATCAATACATGAGCACGGAACACAAAATCCGAAAAGTTGAGCACGGTTGCATACCCCAGTTACACGCGAGGAGTGAACGAATCATGTCATGTGGCATACGAGAGACATATTACTCCACCAGGAGGAGGGAAAGAAAAACACAATATCAGATGATTGCTACAACTTGTATTTTTACATGCGACAACTACGTAATATCCCCCCCACACACACTCACAACAAACAACAAATGCTACAATGTCTTACGCACAGACAGTGCGTGTCACTGTACACCAACTGAAGATGTCTCTCTCAATACACAAAGGGGGTGGGGAGCAATACAGAGAGTGTTCGCACGCGATCACTGTGACGTAAAAGAGACCAGTTTTGGAAGTGCTGCGCAGGCGAGTCTGGCTCTCGTAGTCTACGTTTGACCTTCATGACTGCTGTACCCGCGAGAGGAGCTCCAAGGGTTGGTTCTCTCCGGCAGTCGTCCCAGTCGTGTTGCAGGTGCTGCGATATGATCAGCAGTTCCCTCTAGGTTGTCATACGCATTGAAGAGTACTAGTATGTTGTATTGAAAGAAGTTGATGTGGTGGAGTGGGCAAGTCAAATATCGCAACAATTGGTTTGTGGCGTTCGTACGGTGATACGGCCAATTTGTGCAGTGTGCCAGTGTTAAACAAAAACGATACTTTGCAGTTCCAGCTCCCTATTTCACAGATGGCTGCGTATACGACCCAGCAGCTAGCAGACATGCATCTCATGTATGGGGAGGCACGTGGTAATAGCCGTGAGGCATGGCGTCTTAATGGACAACGCTTTCCACATAGACGTTTACCGTCTCACGCCTTCTTTCAGGTAGTGGACAGTCGACTGCGTGAAACAGGGTCAGTGTTACCACCGCGGCAAGAAGTTGGAAGACCTCGAAGTGTACGCACACATCAGTTTGCAGAAGATGTGTTAACA
The DNA here is from genome assembly GCF_977018435.1 of Lepisma saccharinum. Classification (NCBI taxonomy): domain Eukaryota; kingdom Metazoa; phylum Arthropoda; class Insecta; order Zygentoma; family Lepismatidae; genus Lepisma; species Lepisma saccharinum. Next base: position 106,997,292 of record NC_139232.1, read on the forward strand.
GCGGTTGCAGAACATCCTGATACCAATACTCGCGTGCTCGCTCGGGCACGAAACACGTCTCATGTGAATGTTTGGCTAGTGTTGTCAGAGGAAGGAATGCACCCTTTTAAACTGCGGAAAGTACAAGAACTGTTACCTCGTGACTTTCGCCCTAGTATTGAGTTTTGCCAATGGTTATTGCATCAGCTGGACACAAACCCTCACTTCGGGGCAAATGTATTGTGGACAGATGAAGCCATTTTCACCAGGATGGATGTCTTCATTAGCAGAAACAGTCATGTCTGGGACTTTGACAACCCTCATGCACTTTTTGTGGCCCATCAAAAGCACAGGTTTTCAGTGAATGTGTGGTGCGGGATAGTACATGATCATTTAATTGGACCATACATTCTCCCTGTTCGCCTGAATGGTCGCACGTATCATGCATTTCTTAGTGAGGTTTGCCTAAACTGTTGGAGACCGTACTTTGGCACTGCGGCAAGAAATGTGGTACCAACACGATGGGGCACCAGCTCATTACGATTGTAACATACGACATTTCCTGCATGACGTGTTTCACAATAGGTTCATTGGTAGGGATGAGCCTGTGCCTTTGCCACTGAGGTCGTCAGATCTCAAACCCTCTCGATTTTTTCTTATGGGGAGAAATGAAAACCCTCGTATACGACACACCTCAGCTGAGGACCTCGTTGCTCGCATCAACGTCGCCGCCGCGACGGTAGCACATACACCTGGCTTGTTTGCTCGTACTCGACAATCCTTGATTCGTAGCTGTCATCTATGCGTAGAAGTGAACGACAGACATTTTGAAAACCGTCTGAGATTATCGCCCTCGGCAAATCCCAGTGAGAACACACTTGGTATTGCTTCCCACCCCCTTTGTGTATTGAGAGTTACATCTTCAGTTGGTGTACAGTGACACGCACTGTCCGTGCGTAAGACATTGTAGCATTTGTTGTTTGTTGTGAGTGTGTGCGTGGGGGGGATATTACGTAGTTGTCGCGTGTAAAAATACAAGTTGTAGCAATCATCTGATATTGTGTTTTTCTTTCCCTCCTCCTGGTGGAGTAATATGTCTCTCGTATGCCACATGACATGATTCGTTCACTCCTCGCGTGTAACTGGGGTATGCAACCGTGCTCAACTTTTCGGATTTTGTGTTCCGTGCTCATGTATTGATGTTTGAGGTCGGGATGTGTTGTCTTGAACGCATTTCTCATTGTCACGGTCCTTCTTGCTGCGTTGCATACACTTTCCATGCATTGTTCTTGCTGGAAATCCCCATTTCCTTTGAGGACTCCATTGCGCATGCGTGCAGTGAACTTTCCATAGTGACTTCCGGACTGAGCACATACGATTCCTTTATGATTCCCTTGGAACCGCCTCTCTATCTGTGATAGTATTCGTCCCAGTTAGGTGTGACGTTCACTTTGTCACCTTTTGCGAGGCTCCTATCTCGGAAACGAAGCCTCAGTCGTAAAAATGGAACTCACACTTTTTGCTTGTTTTCGTGTGAGGAATCACCTCCCAAGCGTTGTAAACGACCTTTAGAAACACCCTGTATATATATATATATATATATATATATATATATATATATATATATATATATATATATATATATATATATATATATATATATATAAATCAAAGAAGGTAAAAGGAAACACTCACCAGACAGTAGAAAAATTCAAAATTTTCGCTAATTTCATAGCATCATCGGTGTGAGGAGAAATAGACGGAACCGGAAGTTGGGGCCCTGCAGAGTTGCCAGGTCCCCATTGAAGAAGAAGCGGTGCGTAGAACGAAAAAAACCACTGTTTCGTCACCAGGCTCGTCCTAAACTGTGAGTGTGTAGGATGACTTGGGAGGGGGGGGCGGGAGGGTGGGTGAGGGTTGGGCATTAAGGCTCGTCGTAAACTGTGAGTGTGTAGGATGACTTGAGAGGGGGGGGCGGGAGGGTGGGTGAGGGTTGGGCATTAAGGCTCGTCGTAAACTGTGTGTGTAGGATGAGTTTTAAGGTGGGTGAGGGTTGGGCATTACTGGGTGGCCTTGTCCAGGCCAGGTGGAGTGGTTGCACTCATGGCCGATATATAGGCCCTCTCCCATCTTTTTGCGAACAGAGGTGTTGGCTGGTTGGGGTAGGGAGATGGATGATCGCTACCCGGAAGCAGTCGTTGAAACTGATGTTGTGGTGGTTGGTGTGGACGGCGACAGTGAAGTCCAGGTTGTGGGTGGAGGAGCGGTGGTTATTGATGCTGAGGTTGAGGGCCGTTGATGTTTCCCCAGGTAAAAATCACCACACATGTTGCAGGTGAGGATGTAGATAAGGTTTGAGGCATGGCAGGTCCCTTTGGGATGGAGGGTAAATTTGCCAGTGGCCGTGTGCACCTGGAGGGTGTGAGAAGTGATGAGGATGGGACAGGCTTGCACCTGGGGCGGTTGCATTTATGGGCAGGGGGGTGTCGGATGTGTGGTGAAGGAGTGTTGTGGACCAGGATGTTTTGGAGGTTGGGGGGGGGGGGGGGGCGTTTGAAAACTACTCTGGGTTTGTCGGGAAATATGTTTTTGGTTTCGGGATCACTGTGGAGAATTGGGAGAAGAGAGTGCAGTGTGTGCCTGATTTTGTTGAGGTGGGGATGATATTGGGTGATGAGTGCAGGTGGGTTGGTGGCCAAGAAACCTGCTGCCACCAACCCACCTGCACTCATCACCCAATATCATCCCCACCTCAACAAAATCAGGCACACACTGCACTCTCTTCTCCCAATTCTCCACAGTGATCCCGAAACCAAAAACATATTTCCCGACAAACCCAGAGTAGTTTTCAAACGCCCCCCCCCCCCCCCAACCTCCAAAACATCCTGGTCCACAACACTCCTTCACCACACATCCGACACCCCCCTGCCCATAAATGCAACCGCCCCAGGTGCAAGCCTGTCCCATCCTCATCACTTCTCACACCCTCCAGGTGCACACGGCCACTGGCAAATTTACCCTCCATCCCAAAGGGACCTGCCATGCCTCAAACCTTATCTACATCCTCACCTGCAACATGTGTGGTGATTTTTACCTGGGGGAAACATCAACGGCCCTCAACCTCCGCATCAATAACCACCGCTCCTCCACCCACAACCTGGACTTCACTGTCGCCGTCCACACCAACCACCACAACATCAGTTTCAACGACTGCTTCCGGGTAGCGATCATCCATCTCCTACCCCAACCAGCCAACACCTCTGTTCGCAAAAGATGGGAGAGGGCCTATATATCGGCCATGAGTGCAACCACTCCACCTGGCCTGAACAAGGCCACCCAGTAATGCCAAACCCTCACCCACCTTCCCGCCCCCCCTCCCAACTCATCCTACACACACAGTTTAGGACGAGCCTTAATGCCCAACCCTCCCCCCCCTCCCTCCCCCCCTCCCAAGTCATCCTACACACTCACAGTTTACGACGAGCCTGGTGACGAAACAGTGTTTTTTTTCCGTTCTATGCACCGCTTCTTCTTCCATGGGGACCTGGCAACTCTGCAGTGCCCCAACTTCCGGTTCAGTCTATTTCTCCTCACACCGATGATGCTATGAAATTAGCGAAAATTTGGAATTTTTCTACTGTCCGGTGAGTGTTTCCTTTTACCTTCTTTGATTTTTACTCAGCCCTTTTGGCCCTCCTTGCTTTTATCCATTATATATATATATATTATTTAAAACATTGCATAATTTTAAACTTCCCGCTAAAATGACGTTGAGTCCTTATTGTGTAAAACAGGCCTTTGTTCTTAAAGAGTTAATACTAATTTTAATATATCCAGTATTAATGTCTGGCTAATAAACTATTTTGGACACTCAAGAAATCATGGAAAAACTGGAATAATATGTTCATTGAGGGTACATGGTATTATAAAAAATACAGCTATGAATATGACACTTTATTTTTCAGTCTGAACTTTCATTTTGTATTCTCTTCTATCACATCATGAGTGTTTCATTTATTCTTTTATGTATATATATATGCATACATATATATACATCTACCATGTTCCACTTTCTCAGAATTCTCAGCAATATCTATTAAAAATATTAAATTGTACAAGTCTGAAGATAAAAGTTAACATGTCAATGAAGAATTCTTCTGACGAGGCACATCTCAGATCAGACACTAATACTATGGACTCACTACATAAGAAATCAACTGTGATATTTAATTTAATAACAGTACTCCACACTTGATAGGGGATGGGGGAAGGTTTAATAGTTGGAAACTTGTACAGTGTTCAACATATTTTTTTAAATTTCAAAAACATTTTGCTTCATTATAGCTTGATTTTCTAAAAAGTGTGCTTTTGTACATGCATTTTTTAAAACTTGTCAGCTGCACAATAGAATATGTATGATGGTAAAGTTAATGAATAAAATATATAAGGTTCATATCGATTCCAGAATATGTTAATTATGCTTACATAATTCTACCAGCGAAACATGAAAAAACAAATAAATAAGTGATAAAGAAAGTTGGAGTGAAAATTTGTACAAGAAAACTGCTGCTTCTGCACTGAATCAAATATTTCCATGATTCTTTTAGTAAAAATAACAATTAAGTTGTATTTTTTAGTGATGTGAAAGATATTGTTCCCAGTGTACTGAATATGTTTCTACACTTACGCTAAAACTTCCTTTATTTAGGCCAGAAATAAAAGGTTCTTCTGCTGTTTAAAATTCATGACAAAATTATACCAATAAAAAAATTCTAGTACAATCCAACATTGAATATCGACAATAAATGTCTGTGCTCTTTGAATGTTATGGGCTCTAACTTAGTGAATGTGGGTGTTTAGGTACAACAGCACTTACGGAAATCAGATTTATACAAATAAAAGTTACGACAAATGAGCAATATTTATCCTTTAAAAAGTGCAGAAGCAAAGGTTTGTGCGTAAACAATGTAAAAAAGAATCAAGGTACATGTGTTTTAACAACAGTTAATGTTTCTAACTATTTAAATTATTTCATTCTTCAAGTAGAAATAACATACACATTTTATTGTGCAGCAGTCAGTTGAAACCTTCTCCAGAAGCATCCACAAACACTACATAACAAGATATACCTTTCAATTCAAATAAAGGCATGTCACAAACAACAGCATGAAGAAAGAAATTATAAAGAAAATATGCAAGACTGAGCCCTATACATGGATTACTTCCAATATATTTTTGAAATAACTTATTTAAACTGTTAATTTTATATCCTTTGTTTGCTGTACATGATTTCATGTAGATGTTTATTGGATATTTTCTGATCATCAGGAGAGGTGTTCCCCATGTGTTGCTGCCTAGGATCAAGTGTGTTGGAAACTATACTATGTCAAAAGTATGAACGTTCAAAATATACTTGAAAAAATTACGTTAATTCAAAACATTTGCTCACAACAAATGACCAGAATGGGTGGAGCAACAATTCAATTCAATGCAATTCAAATGGCTTCATTCTTGGCCTCGGTTCAGCAAATGCTGATCTATTTAAATCAATGCTCATCATTCCATTGATGACATAAATCTGTCATTGAGCATGTGTAGGATCGAAGAAATATGCTGAAAAACATAAATGTAGGGAATGAGTGTCCAAGGACTCAGTCTCACATACAAAACATTTCTCCTTCCTTTCTTGCAATGGCTACCCCCTCACACAGCCTCTACTTAAAAACTAAAAACCATGACAATATGCACAATGTTTCCAACTTTTTTTACATTGTCATTATTATACCAATTTAAATAAATAAATGAAACATATCTATATATATATAATATATATCTGTTATATGTCTTAAACATTCTATCCATAAGATTTAAGAAAATCCACTACTTAGAAAACAGCAGTGAGAAAATTTGTTGTAAGGCAAAAAGAAGACCTATCAGTTCACTCCACGCACATCCGTAAAATGTTCAATTACTTGAAAAACAATAACACCGTTGAAATTCACTATCAATTAAATACATTAAATAATAACTCCTTAGGGGAAAACATACTGTACAATAGTCATTTATATATCTCACCAATCACAATATATTAAAAAGTATTAATCTCTGATGTAAGATAGGAAAAAACAGAACATTTACCAAACTCTGTAACGATTGAATGCAGTCAATGTATGCATTGCAGAGTTCAAAAGTAACTTCAGAGAAGAAACAGCTTTTTTTTTTATTGAAAACAATGAATAGGCACACTGGAACGACATCAACATTGGGCCAATGACAAGTCAATTTGTACTATTCTTTATTTTTTTTTTTAAACAACATCAGGACCATTTCTGTTTTTTAATGTTATCACATTTAGGTGCTGAACAATGTAACAGTTTGAAAAACATGTATAATACTGGTATTGCATTGGAAGAAATACATGTCAATAACTCCTGTTACCTGTCAATCACAACCTGATATTCCAATGAAAGAACAAATATAACGGAAAAATAAAACTCAAATTTCCTTTTTCGGTAACAAATCATCACTCAATAATAAATAGAAGCTTGTTCTTTGCATTATTATATAATGCAGTGGTCATGCAAAGTGCCTATGGAACTACCATTATTCTACCAATATTTTCATTAACAATTACGTATCAGTATTAATTCGAGCAGCGTTACGTTCAATCACTTGGCGATTTATTTTGTCAAATGCACACAAATATTATGACACGGTGATTTTTGAGAAATCTATGAAAGTCGCACAACAAAATAATAGTAAAGCTTCAATGCCCATGGAATTCCCTGCATTTGGGACAAAAATTCACACATGTTTTATCGGTTATAGCTAGTAGTGGGGGCTGGAAATTTTGTCTGTCTTAAGAACCCTGAGAAAGAACACAGAAGAAAAAAGAAATCACAGTGACCTCATGATCAGTTCACTTCAGAATAATAATTACATTCTGCAATGCACAAGAAATTCATCACAACAATAGGCAACGAGCGAAAAAAACTTGTTGCCCCTATCACATGAGAAAACGGCAAGGGAATATATTATTTAACGCATAATGGTCAGCAACCTTTACATATACACATGGCAAAGTTAACAACGTGTGGAAATACACATTTTGTGCATCTTACTTCTCACCCATCAGAAACATTGTCTTCACAATTAATTTTGTTTTTGCTGACTGATATTATCACACTATCTTTCTTTCAACAAGGCTGAAGAACTTGAGAGCCACTTAAACAATAGCAGAATTTGTTGTAGGAATGCGCAAGTGTTTATTAGGATTCATTAACCATTGACTTGAAACTGTACGCCATTCATATCTCTACCTACTATCCTTAAGAACCATATGTAATTAATAAATCTATATACAGTATGTGTTGCTAATCCAGCCAGAGGGGAACACAGAATACTTTAGTTTAATATTTATTAAACTTTACTGAACTATGTAGTGCAGTAAAAAAATAATAACTGAAGGCCACCATGCCACACTGACCACCTTTCCCTTGCTACTGAATGTAAACTGTAGTTTCACACATAGCCTGTATGCCATCATAGTGCCAACTGGTTTAAATGTAACCCTTATCTGTAGTTTTCACCAAGACTATTCATTACTGTTGATATTCAGAATAAGAAGTTGTAAAAGAAAAAGGCATTGGAATGTAATGTACGGTACTTTCCTTTTGATTCGACATTTTGGTTCCTCACACATTGACTGATCTTCATAAGCAACTTCAAAAGCAGAAAGACATGCTTTTATCACTCTCTTAAATTTTACCTGGTGTTTTAACATGCATATAAAGTACCTGATGAAAGGCAGCATGCGAGAAACCGAAATGTCAAGTCAAATTAAACATACCATATTTTATTACCATGACCTATCTTTTGTGAACTTTTATATGACACATAAGTCACATTATGCCTGCTTGGGAGGAGGAAGAGACTACTTTCCAAAGGAGAGTAGAAGCCAGATAAGTACGATTCTAAGTAAATCTAAACTAAACTCGAACACTAAGTCCTTTGAGGGTCAAGGTCTGCCAGAGTAGCTTTTTATTTGGTGACGTACGGTTAGCGCACCATGTCCCATCATGGCTTTCCACACCTGATTAGCAGAAGTCTACTACAACTATATTTATGTTGTAATTTCGCTGCTACAAACCCATGTTGCACAAAGCTAATAGCAATTTGATATGTATCTCGTTCTGCATATTTAGCATATAGCACCATATATTGCTATTTTTGCACTTGAATAAATGCCTTACAAATAATCAAGAATGGAATTCAGTAAATGTTTTACTTTCATTAATCACAGTCCAATAGCTGTAGACTACACTACAGTTTTTTTGGCCATATTATAGTGTATAGTCACGGACACTTGTGCTGTAATGACCATATTGAAGGTCAATAGGCTCATTACAATACAGAAGTGTCTGTGTCTGCACACACATTAAATAACCATAAATGAGAAAATCTTTCTCCTTATACAACATTTATAATGTTGCAAGAAATTTATTTTCTTTAATTGAAGATAGTAATTTGGAAGCAAATTACCTCTATAAAAACCTTCATTATATGTTTTTCACGAGACCAAGGTGGGAAACTTAAAGTACAGGAAAATGTAATATTGAGGAAAATTTTACAACATTTTACTACGTTGGGACCATCAAGATTGAATGTAAAATCCAATAACGTAAAATCAAGAATTCACTGTAGATAAAAAGAGATGGAAAAGATGAGAATGTGTACCATGAAAATTTACTTCTGTGGTTCTTCAATCTAAAATTGGAATAGAACAATGAAACCCTACTAACAGTACATAATATACATATGTAAATGAGGTATTTATTGATTTATATAAACTTAAAAGTTCCTAAAAATGATAGTCGCGGCATGCACCTTTTGATTCTCAAAACAACCACCTCAATCCTTCCTCAAGGTTGACAAAACGTGACAAATGAAGACCCTTTTTATGGTTAGGCATTTCCTGATCAGGTATGGCTGTGACTACCATCTTAGCTAAGGTTAAAATTTCCTGTCAGATCGATAATCTTGAGAACACGTTAACTGTTTCATGCAACAGTCCAGACCTCCTGTCAGGTTTTCTATTAGCAAATACAAGAAAGATAAAACATTTACTGCATAATTTTCATCTTGTAGCGAAATGTTTTACATATGGTTCTTTTCATCTCTCTATGACATGCAGTCTACAGGTTAGGAAACAACTTGTATGGCACACTTGCAAATTCCTTACAATCATAAAAAAATGTTTAAACTGGAAGCTTTTCTATTTTCTTTTTTTAAAAGTAATGATTATGGAATGCTTCAACTCTGGAACTGATAATGAATCCTCCAGATAAAATGTACTATGACTAGACAACATCCAGTCTTATGCAATGTTTTACACTCTGTGTCCTCACCTGTAAGTACTTCCCCCTTTTCTTAAGTACCACACTCTTAATTACATCTTATATTTGCATCCCAATAATCCACACTTTGAATCACAAATAAATTCACTCACATGAAACTGGTCACTCACGCAAACTGAAACAACAGTCTTTCACTTGCACGTCAATTTCTTTTTTTAAAATCAACAATTAGAAAAAAAGTCTGCATCTGATATTTACAAGTCTTGATTGAACATTAATGTACAACAAAATAACCAAAAGTTCTCAAGCAAAAACTAACACTATATTTACAAATAAAACATAAAGCTTGTGCATCAATGTAGACACTTGTATTGATAAGGGGATTATACAAACCGAAGGATTCTTCACCATTCTACACACTCATGCAAGATATAAGCTCTTGGCACAACTGACTATACTGGAGATGATCGCCAGATATTCTGCGCATTTTCAGGCCTTTTAAGTCGCACCCTTCTCCTTCACACACCCTAAGCTCTATCTGCACACCTCCAGGATACTCTAGTGCCAGTCCCTTGTCAACAGGCTGGCAGATAAATCCTGGAACCCTTGCATCTATCAATTGCTTTACTATGTTAAGAATTTCGGATGCGCACAAGTGAGAGCAAAAGTCTGACAAAGTAACTTCGAAAGATCCACTAGGAGTCTTCTGTAGTTCCGAACTTGAACCAAACACATTTCCCGACGAGGAAAAATTCTGTTCGCAGCTTGCTCTGTAATTCCTTCCATTTTCGTACAAAACATTGGTATTGTGCTGGTAATTATCGTCAAGCCCGACCGTGCTGCTAGGTGGGGGAAACGTGTGTCGCAAACTGACATTTTGCACGTACGCATCGTGTCGGTCGGCGCTAAATTGCACAGCGTCCTGTCGCACTAAATTCCGTTCATTGTGCTTCCTAAGCTGTTGATTGTTGTCCACAGCCGTTTGCTTCCCGATACCACGCACGATGGAGGGCTTTGATGGATCACAGGAACCTAAGTTAGTCACTACCACAGAAGGGATGGAGGAATCGTTTCCCGAGTAGAGCACTGTGGAGTATGGGACACTAGTATTGACATAATCACCATAGGAGAAACTAAAAGTTGGATGGTTTAGAGGTCCACTTTCACCAAGCGGAGAGGGCGAACTCTCCATTTCTTCTAGTGCATCCGGCGTCGAATCACTAGATGACGGAATGACCATTTCCCCCATTTCATCCGTAATTGAAATCTGTGGGTTTCCTGAATACCCAAGGTATCCAGGGATTTTAGATTGCTTTGTGGTTGATCCTATACTATATGCTACGCTACAAACAGGAACAATCGGGTCTCTAAGGGATGGAGATGTCCTACACTCGATTCTACTCGATTCGGGCATAAAGGGCCCACTGTTTTCCACATCTTCTTGGATCATACCAAGATTACAAGGTGGCGGAGAATTACGATGGTGCTGGGGAGACGACAGTTGCTGAACGCGGGGATAGGTTGGCTCTCCCAGGCCACCCATCCCCAGTACGGTGAAGTTGCTGAGTGCACTGGTGCCTTGCGTTATGGAGCCTGTAGGTGTGGTGTAACCTGCAGCTGCGGTCGACAGTCCACTGAGACCTTGGGTGATGGCTGTCACGCTTACGCACGTCGGAGGCGGAGGCGAGGAACCCTGCGTATGAGGAGACGCTGACAGGGACGGAAACAACTGATATCCTGCAAAGTTGGCCGCTTCGGGAATCACACTAACTGGAGACACTCTTTGGTGGAGCTGGAGACGTTGTAGGTGTTGCGTAAGAGACACATTATCGGTCACAGCTCCCTGCTGATGAATGGGGGACCCTGGTGAATGAATAATGTTGCAATTAATGGATGTACCAAAGAAAGTTGTTACAACAAACTAAACACTAAGTGTTGCTACATAGTATTTACCTGAAGTGAGATGCAATCTGTTAGGTTGCTTCAAATGCAAGTAAGAACTGCATGATGGAAAGTATTTAGTAGGAATGTAACAACTTAAATAGAACTTTGTTGATGTCAAACTGACAGTTGCCACATTATTATTATAACTGTATTATTATTATTATTATTATTATTATTTTAGTTTGGTTCAAGGGTGGGAGACTGACTTGCTATGGTGGTCATATTCTTAATATCCACAGCACACAGTTTAAACAAAATATTTATTTGGCTGATGAAATGGATGGGCTCATATGCAATAAATGTTCCACAAATAATAAAGTACCCAATGGTGCAACAGCTCTTGAGGGCTAGGGCCTACCTACCAACTGCCGGGCCCCTCCCACATGCCTCAGCAGAGGTGGGCAATCATCCAACCAGTTACGGGGTAGTGTGGTGTCACCATGACAAACCCCCTGGTCATTGTTGTAGGTTTTCCATGACTGGGTTACGCTACTCATTCAGCCACGATGGTGGGTGGCGACCAGTCCTATACACTGACCGAAATCTGAAGAAAAAAGTTGTTACACCTCCCCCAGAAGACTCTCAAACAAGCACACATCCCATAGCCCAAGCTCAAAAGCTTGATACCTTAGACCACATGGCCATGTGGGACAAGTGTTCCACGAATAATTTATTTTATTTTATACAAAATCTGCAAGTTATACCTTTACCAAAATAACAATATATTGTAATTTTGCACTAAATTACATACTGGTTTAAAAGAAATATCAGATCAGTACTTCTACCAACATTGGCTGATACCATGCGGGTTAATCTGTCTCATCCAGCCATTGTGGCCCTCCTTCCTTTTATCCACTACATACATATACATACGATATATATACACACAAAAATAATAATCTGTAGATATTACTCATAAAGAGTGTGCTTTGGTATACTCTCTCATATTTTGGTAATCCTGCAACTTTCATGAAAAAAACAAAACAACAAAGAATCAGAATAATGCTGAGATAATAGTTTGTTTATAAAGTTGAAGACACTCTGATTAAGGGCCTTACCTGGTATTGATGTAGGACTGCTTGTAGGAACTGGTGGAGAAGGGGTGGGGGACATGAGTGGAGTACCGTGGGGAGACAAAGTAGGAGTCCCTCCCAGTTGCATCTGTTGTATATGTAACGAATGTCTTATCTGCATTTCTGCCTGGGTCTGGGCATCTGCTATTCCACTGTGTTTCTAGAAACAAACAAAAAAATTATATACATATTTTTTTTACAAATCAAGATCACGCATCAAACAAGAGAGCTTAGCATATTTTAATGACCTTCATTGGCAAATATTGTTAACTACTCTTCAACACTTCGGAATGATTCTGCAGAACTTACTCAATTAATGCTTTAAGTGTGTGGTTCATCATCTCTGCTGATTAAAACCAAGGCCTTGTGTTCTTTGCTCATTTTATCAGAATCCGTGACAATTTGATGAAATTGATGAATAAACACTCACAAACGATGACGATCAACCATGCCCCAGACAGGGCTCTACCTGGAACTTTCAGTGATGAGATCATGCACTTGTCTACTAACCTGACAAGGAGTGTAGTTTTACCTAGGTATCAGTGGTATGTTTATCACATGAAAAAATTCACAAAGAAACCAGTTAAGCATGACCATATTTAAAGTAAGGTGAGGGTCTAACATTTAGCACTAATTGATTAATTGATTCAACATTTGATCACACCACTATAATATTTGAAATCATTTTGAAAATATAATTTTGGAGGTGGCCCACATAATATAATGAATAGTGTTATATTCTTCATGTACAATAATTTTATTTCGTTCATTATGCTAAAAATAAACTGTAAAATAGCAATAACTCGTATCTTTTTTAAAAATAATAATAAAAATGCATAGATATAATTCGCAAAATTTGAAAATAAAAAACTAAATGTACATAATGACAAAGAACGTTGCAAATGTACAGTGAAATATTTGGAAAATTTCTCAAAGACAATAATAATGTAATTATAACCAGCTTTCCATTATGCATGCATAATCATTAATTAATATTACACTCATTTAAATTTTTTAAAATCAACACAGATTACTGAAACTTCAATCCTTCCCATTATTTCCCTATAAATACAGCCATGCAGGACAACACAATACTATAAAATGCCAACTTAATGTCCATTTCTTGGGAACATTACAATGATGGAAATTAAAGAAGGAATGTAGTCACATCCGAGAACAAAGTAAAATAACCAAAAATAATTACAACTATACACAATGTGTGCTTTGCTCTCTTACACAAAACAAATGCCAACAGCAGTGGTTACCAAATAGTTCCCCTTATGAATTTATCCTGTAGTAAACTTCATTACATGCACAATTATAAAAACTGCACTAACCTGCAACTGCTGATACTCTTGCTGTAAAGCTTTGACCTCACAGACAGGTTGAACGTACACTTTCTCCAACTGTGAACGATATTGTCCAATAGAGGCACAGCCTTCACTTGCTCGTCGTACAGGACTGTACCTTTCGAGAGGAAGGTGGAGTGTATTGACTTCTTTAAAGCTGTCCCTACCTGTGGACACAGAGACCAGTCGTAATAAAACAAATATTGTTATAATCAGTAGAAGAGTACCTAGACATCAGACGTATCCATACCCGAAGCAAATACAGTATACGAACTCAATCTACATATCTTTCAATCTAATGTAATTAACCAATAACCAATCAGTATTATAATATGTCATGTAGTATTTTACCGTCATTTTACTTACCATGTGTTTGGAGTTAAAAAAGGTAAAGTTTCATGTGCACCACTGACATATGGAGGGAGGACATGTGGAGGTATGGCTTCCACATTCTCGATCTCTTGTCATTTTGGAGGTGATGTGATCAGTATCATGTCCTTGCCATCTCTACCCCCAGGTATCCATTTATTTGAGGCTGGGTGAACCCCAGAAGTGCTTTATGTAGGGACAAGGTTGGAAGTATTCCAACCTTAGATCACCCACCCTGGGAATTAAACCTGGAGATTCTGTTTGGCAGTCAGATGCTCTACTCACTAGAGCACCGTGGCTTCTTTGGAGTTAAAAAGGGAGGTATTAATTATCCCTATATCGCTACAGATATATATTCGTTTTCATCTATTTTATAACATACTAACTGAAATGTTAACAAGTACCTAATGTAGAAAACACTTTTCAAATGAATATGCACAAATTTAATATATGTATGTGCCTATGTCTGCTCTCTCTCTATCTCCCGCTCCCCTCTCTTTAAACCTGGACACAAAACTGATCCTTATTTTGCAAGTACAGAGGAACAGTGATTGTATATTTTAAATTGGACTACCTCATACATATGATAAGGCATGGGAACATGATATGAAAAAATTAAAACCTTAGTAATGTAAAGATTGGGGCTCCATTGTGTGTGTTATTACTGTTGGAAACTAAATCATATTTATGTATTCTATAAATTTTTATGGATACATGTGAAACTATATAAAAATGTAATTTGTAAAGACAACTTGTACTACAATCTTTGCCAATACAAAGAATAACAATAAAACTTTTATATTAAAAATAAAAGCTAAATTATATCTTAGGAATATGCAATATGAATGTCAATTTATGCCCTCTAGTGCACACATTCAGTAAAACGTCCTGCTGAAGTAATTAATATGAGATGGCAAATTATGAAAGTGCAGCTATGCTATGTTAAATATCTTTACAGGAGAAATAAGTGCTGCAAGATGTGCCGAAAAGCACCAATGGCCACAAATGTGAGGCAAAAAGCACAAAAGTCCCTTTCAGCCACGCACACCATATCCTCCACAAAATAACAAAAATATATGTTTAAAAATATGTGATGTGTTGCTGTAGAAGTCCAAAATATAAATAATTACCACTTAAATATGGTTAGGTAGGTTAGGTATAAGCTACTATGCCAGTAGTGCAAAAATGGATCCAATCTACAAGTTACGATTGTATTATGCACCCTGTTAAGATTTCCTTGGGGTAACATAATGGCTAAATGAAACATTCCCAGACTGATAGATTGACTGATGTCTGATCGAATGGCCACCCTGGTGTCCTGGCTTGAGGCCTCATATTTTTACTAAAAGGAGACAGTTTACCAACGCTGAATACTGAACCTGGATAACCTGTATGCAACCAGCACTAAGGAATTTAATACTGTTCCAGTGGACTTATGCCACACTGCATGTCTTAGTGTGGAATTTCGCCTCCAAGCTTGTAGTGGCGCCAAGATGGATGTCAACGAACACCTCACGGAGGACAGAGACTGACTTTACTGTGTTAACAATTCCATTTAAATATTTTAGTGTCCATTAACCTATCCTTACGTACAAAATAAAGCTAAGAGTTTGTTCTATCATGTAACTACTCATGCCAAACCAGGTATTTGGGTGTAGAAACATGTTCACTGGGTACTTTTTTTTAATTTTGTGGTAATGGCACTGAAATGTTTTTTCTTACCATCTTCCATTTCTTACAGAATAATTTCCATGAGAGTTTGGATCAATCTGTCATGTAACAAGACTTGCATAGAAATGGCATCATGAGATTCCTGCCCACATGGAGTAAGTAGGGAGGGAAGCTTATGTACAAGGGCCATTTCATAAATAATGCACAGTGTGGCAACACTGCGAAGTGGATGATGCAACCGAAGTAAGACTGGCGTCAATTTACATTGAGGGCATGACGCAGCCAGTCGTGTGTTTGTGAGCTCTCTACTTTTCATAGCGTGACTGTGAGACGGAGTGGAAATGGAGGTTGCAGGTGTCTCGGGTACTATTATAGTTGACGTACTTCATAATTGAAACTCTACGTGGCAAACACCCGACAGAAATCCACAGAGCATTACTGGAAGTGTGCAGCGAGTCAACATTGAACCATAGTACAGTGTCTCGTTGGTCAAATCGTTTTCATAGTGGTCCATCTTCCCCACGACCCAAAAAATTCAGCAGGTACAATCAAAAATCAAACAAATGATGTTTTTTGCTTATGATCATCAGGGAGTAATTCTCACAGACAGAGTTCCATGTGGCACATGTGTCACAGCATTGCATTACCGTGATTTCTTGCAAAATCTGTGAAAAACATGCCCTCAGCTACTCGAGGCTGGTCTAATCATTCTTCAAAACAACGCTTGGCTACATATCGAGCATGTCGTCAATGAAAAAATAGGCTATTACGGTTGGGATGTGATACCCCATGCTCCATATAGTCCAGACATGAGTCTCCCTGACTTCGACCTCTTCCCCAAGTTGAAACTGCCTTTGCGTGGATGTTGTTTTTCATCTCTGGAAGAGCTTTCTACTGCTGTTACTCGAGCCATTCGACAGCTGAACAAAGATGGCATATTGGATGGCATACAGAAGCTTCCCAGACATTCGGATTTGGTCATTACCAAGCAGGGAGACTACACTGAAGGACTGTGAAGAGACATCGCCGCAACAGTAACATACGGGTGAGTAATAAATTAGTGTGCATTATTTATGAAATGACCCATGTATGTTTTCTCCTTGATGATAAAGGTAAACAGTCTTAGATTTTTTGTAATACAGGTGAGTATGAAACCATATTAAAAATATTTTACACATTTGTATATTTGAGTATGAATACATATGGCTAAACATGAAAATTAACACTATTGCTGTTCAAGCAGCATGTTTGCAAATCTGCACTTTGTAGTTCACCAGTCTTAAAAATCACTGTCACATGTATACATTCTATGTTATATGTAACCATACTCAACAACTGTGAATTTACCTAAACTTCATTACTGAAAAAAATGTATTTAATACATGCAACTGAAATTAAGAACTATATTATATACTATTAAAAGTACTATACCTAAAGTAATCAAATAAAGTAGGCTATAATATACAATTCACCAATACATCCATGTACTTCAAAATCTGACCCTACTTTCAGATCCCCTACAAAATCATATAAGACAAAGCAATTTTTTCCAGGCTCACTGCATAACTTAATTAAATAAAGAAAAAGTTTATATTTTGCATAATGCCTAATGAAGACTAGAAGAAACAGCAACGCTAGTTGGAAATAATATACTCACATTCAAATTTTTCTCCATAAGATATTTCCTCTTTATTTGACAACACAAAGCAACTTTTGTGATGAAAAAAGTACTTTGCCTTATTTTCACTATTAAAATAAAAGGAAAATCAGTGCTATTACTACTACACTTTGATTCTCAATGTAAGGAACTAGATAGATGTCTTTAAAGAGGTGATGAAGTAGCTGCAATATTTACTCATGTACAATGCAAATAGCCTTACAAAAGTTCAATGCTCAAATTTCCATCATTTACACACTGCGCATAAAATTCCAGCTCTACCGCCTTTCTTCTCTAATAAAAAATCATTTGTCTGCATGTTAGTGAGAATGGTTATTTTATTATCATTTTAATTGTCCGTTATCCCTTTTTACCTACTATCCACTCTATCAATGTGTTTCAAGAGAGCACCTCTTAAGAAAGATATCTGAACTTAAAAGAGATGAAACAACAGGGGAGTGAAGAAGATTACATTAATTCAGTGGGCAGACCATGTAGCACACGTGGGAGAGGATGGAAAAGTTTATAGATTTTTTTATTGGAAAACATGATGGCAACAGGGCTAAGATGAAGATAGATGAATAACACTATCAATATGGATGTGAAGGAAACTGTTAAGGATGGTCAAAAATGGATCAATCTTGCCGCCAGTTAAAAGAGTTCGGGAAGGGGTGGGGGGAGTACATGATCTATAAATAACCCATGGTAGAACAGGCCTTGAGGGCTAAGGCCTACTACCGACTGCTGGCCTCACTCCCACATGCCTCAGCACATGTGCACGATCATCATACCAGTTACAGCAGGGGTGCTCATTTGGCGAAGCAGATCGTATGCACAGTTGTCCGTGGATGCATTACGTCATCGTCGAAAAGCTCAGCACAGAAAAGGCTGGTTCCTTATGTAAATATTGAGATATTTGACAATGAATATCTTCTAAAATATAGTAGCAGGGGAAAAGTTACAACTTTTACTGTTAAGATTCATCCTTTCTAATCAATTTATCACAAAGTTGATTCAAATGTGTAAAATGGTTTTCAAGAAATCGTGTTACGAAGGAACCCCTGTTTTGATCCCTCCAGGTTTCCAATGTAAGGAAGTTTTAACTTAAGCACGTTGGATTTCTTTTTGCTGTGTGTTTTGAAATAAGATTATTTTGTTCTTGTCAACTGAAATCATGCATAAATGCTATGGAAAGCTGTGAAAACTATTATCAGAAAACTAACGGAAGAAATCTAAAATATCACAGCTTTCCAGTCGGTAATTGCGTATGTAAACAAAACGACAAGATTGATATAAAAAATGCGGGATTGCCCATTTTTGTGAAAAAGGCATTGTGCTAGATCTAAAAGCAGAACTTTTGAATATTGTATGTAAATGTAAGGGTGTAATAAACGTGACCGCTTCCCGTAAAATATCACTGCACTCTCCAAGTTTCTCTTCTGTCTTTTCATTGGTGCCGTCAATAGCTTCAACACGTTGTTTTTTTTATATATTTGTCACATATTTGTTTTAATTAGTATTCTGCTTATTCCGCTGTGCAGATCGTATGCACGGTTGTCCGTGGATACGTTGTCATTGTTAAAGAATTTGAAATAGTCTTCTTGACCTTGCACAGCAATAGTTTGTCTAATAAACCATTTGTCATGAACAGTTTGTTCAAGATACTATCAGAAAAATATCCGCGGATTCATCCTGAAGTCATTAAAACCTATTCAAGAACTCTGACTTTCATTCGCATTCGCCACCTGAATGCAGCAGCTAGGGCTCAAAGGGCAGTGCAGTTACACTGGGAGAAGGCTCAGAAATGAAAGGCTTCAGAAGTTAACTCACCCAAATTAAACAGGTATGTGCTCTCTCTAAATTTAAATCATAGTTCACAAATAATTTGATTAAAAGTTTTGCCCCCAGTAAAATGACAAAAATAAATAAATGAATGAATGCTCTTTTAGTCAAAATATGTGTCGTATGTAATGGAATAATAAACATGATTGCCCCAGGAAAATATGATTTACCCCTCCATCTTTTCTATTGCGCCGTCACTAGCTACAACATATTTTGATTTCTAATGTTCCCACATATTTATTTTAATTTTAGTATTGTGAATCATATTCCACTGTGTTACCTCACGTAGCCCCCCCCCCCCACCACCACCACACACGTACGATTTCAGTTGTTAAGTTTTAGACTAAGCTTGTCAAATGTCCACTTATATCTTTGTATTCTTGAGCCATTAAAAAAAAAATCATTTCGCCTCTTCTTCTGGACTATTTCATAGCAATGTTTCCCCACTGAAATCCCCTTTGCAGATCGAGATCCAGGGCTATAGCCTTCCCAAGCCAGAGTCACTTCCAAATACTGTCCTGGCCTCATGAAAAAAAATATATGTATTTATACGAAATATTAATTTGACTTTGCAGTTTCTTTATTCGAACAGGAATAAGTTTTAAATTTAAATAGCTTATATATTTACACTAGCAATTTTGAGTAAAGGTTTTGCGTAACCCTAAAAGTACATTTAGAGACTGCAAGGTCAACTCTCGATATTTCAGATATATTAATAATTTTCATCACAACATCTTGTAATAATTATTTGTTACTTCAATAAGCTCCTCACAAATGTTTCTCGCATATTAAAACATAGATGCCATATGATTGTCATTTTCTGTTTATTTCTTTGTAATGCTTACCTCTGTGGTGAAGTGGTTAGCACAACGCTTTATGATGCCAAGGGCCCCAGGTTTGAATCCCCTCCCAGGCATGGGTCTACTTTCCTTTCTTCAATTTCATCATATCATGACGCATCCTCATCTTTGCGATTAGCCATATGTGACAGATAAGCGAAGTAAAATAAACTAAGTCTATCAATCAATAATTTTTTAAAACTCTTTAATTCTTCTTTAGCATGCCACGTTTGTTAAAATTATATTATGATTTGTAAAATGACAAAATTCTAAAGGAGAACACACGCAACTTTCTTTGTAGCACATCGATCAGAAAGTTTCAGGAATATGGATTTTCAAAATACATTTTTTCACATGTACTTTGCCCTTTTTTAAAAGTAGCGCATTTTCAATTATGTTACTAATCATTAAAAGGATGCCTCAATACCATCTTGGAAGATGACAATTAATATTTTCCCCCTCCTAAAAGTAATAATATACTTCGCTCTGTGAATCTGCTTCAGCCGAGCTCACTGCCTCTCCGGTGACGTCAAGCGTTCGTGCAAGATCGGCAATCTTCGGATGGCTTTACCTAATCTCTATGTACCTTGAGTTACAGGAGGGTGATGTGTGGTCAGCACAATGAACCTCGACATGTGTGTAGGTTTCCATGACCGGGTTATGCTACTCAAGCATAACTCCCCAGGTTCCTCACGATGGTGGGTGGCCTCTGGTTCCATACACTGGCCAAAATCTCATGAGAAAAGTTGTTACGTTTCCCCACAGGAGACTCGAACCAGCACCATCCTGTAGCCTGAGATAAAAGCCTGAAGCCATGGTGCAGGACACACGACTTACACCTTATAAAAATTTAAAAGAAAACAAAAAGAAGAAGAAAAAAAGCAAAAATGGTAGAATTTTGCACCAAATCTCACATTTTACACTGTCCATCCCTTAGTCTTCAACACATTCAGACTCTGTGTGATTGATACTTTCGAGTACACCAGCCAATTGGCTCAACTATAATAAGTATTATTATTATCTTGTATAGAAAACTGATCTGACAATGTTCAATTTCAGCATGGGAATATATGCACTGCTACCTCAGAAAGCCATGTTTTATACATGAGTAAATAAAGCACTAGAATGCACCTGCTTGTCAGAAGCCTACCTAATCTGTTGGTCTCCTGAACAGTTGCCAGCCCTGACCATTTCGGTCTTGGGTAGGCTTTCGCTCTGCTCGCGACTGACATAGTGGGCTGCAACTTAGGTGGGGTATACTGTCTGTTCATCCGAGCCTCTACTTCCATCACAAGTTCTGGACTTATCACTGGAGGCCATGCACAAAATAATGCAAAATGAAGCCAACAAACAAGACAAGACAAAAAAAAAAAAAGAACAAAATAAAAATAAAAACTGAGAAAACAATGCCAAATCAAAAGTGAAAATAATAAAACATTTTAGGCTCATTATTTTCTAGTTACTAAAAAAGTGCAAGCATTTAAATAAAAGAAATAACTAGAACAAAATAAGGCTGAATTAATGTTCAGAGAGCATGCATAGAAAGCCACTACAAGTGCTGTGGTCTAACACTATATCGTAACTAACAAATCATGCAGTAGTGGGTCATATTTACAATGTGCTGCAGTTACAACTATGTGCATCTACGAGCTAAAACATATAGATCCTCATCCTCTCCACAATGCAAAGTATTTTTTATAAAAAAATGTGTTCCTTTTTTTACGCACTGGTTACACCCTACGGGAGGAAGTTTTCCTTTGCACACATACTGTACATTGTGTATAAGGGATACAATAAGTCTCACTAGAGTGCTGATATGAATGCAAGATAGATTCACAAAGTTCCCAAGAAATGCACCAGTATAGTTGCCTATTAACCTAGTTTCAATGAGTGCTACTTGGAAACCTTATACAATGAGGGTCAGTCTAAAAATAAGTTTCCTGTATACTTTTTAAAAATTTAAACAGTAGATACTTCAGAGTACAGAGTAGAATGTAGTTGCTGTCAATTAGTGATGAATGCACTTGACCCTTCAGATCTTGCCAGCATAGTTAAGTAAAGTTGTGAAAAGATGGAGCACTGAGCAGTATGTGCCTGTGTACGAGGGAGGTAGTGCAGGGCACTGTTCACTATGAATGGGCATGTGGAACATATGGTGCTGGAACCAGCTGGTGCAAGTGTATAGTGCAGATGTAATGATGAATGGTTTATTGATGGTGCCAAAAGTTTAAAAATGGGCATAAAAGTATGATGGACAACCATAGTCCTGTGAAGCTGTAAATATCCACGGAGATGGAACAGGCATTTGACTGTGTGTGACACTGCCATTGTCATAATGATCAGCTGCATGAGAGCCCACAAAATCATTGTCATGTCACTATGCGGTGCACACGTAAGGTATGCAGGTTTATGTATTGGAGTTCTTCAACTTCAATGCTGTCGCCTTGTAATCAAGGCATCCCGGATTTGACACCTGGTAAAGGTACATTGATTGCACAGTGGTTTGGATCACCCTTTAAACTGTACTTCCAGTCTCTATTAGCCTGTGCATAAAGTGAGCCTAAACAACAATTCAAATTCAAAATTCAACTTTGCAAAGAGATACAGCAAATGTCTCAATGTGTGTGCTCACCATGTTATATTTGCATGTTGATTATTTTTAGGACTGTGCCTCCACCGATACTGATGTATTGGTATTGGAAAGTATCAGTTGTATTTTATTTACCGATACTGATATTTTTCTGGCATTTTGGCCCTTCACAGTCTGCAATAATGGCACATGGCACTCGCGGAGTCAAAATATCATGGAAATTAAGCAAAAATCAGTTTCCATTTATTTTGCACCAGTATTGTGTGAAAAACTGCATTTTGTGTTGTTGTTCTTGAATATTTGGAAGCAAAACTCTGCTAAATTGAGGTTTATAATTGGTAGTGCAATACTCGCCCACTAATATTAAATTCACCACCCATGCCCAGACTGGGACTCAAACCCAGGAATTTTCATGGTGAGATCAAAGTTGACCACTTACTGTGCTCTGCCAGTAAGCCAGACCATTCATGTCAAAAAATAGTGTAAGTATGCCTATTACTGCTCATACTATTTTGTACCACTAGAACAAAGCTTCCTGCAATTGAATCAATGACGTCTAAGGAAAAGTACTTTCGGACAGACTCTCGGTGCCTTGTGGAATTGGGCAAAAGGTGGTTCGGCAAGCTGTGGTAATTGTGGTGACTGATTCACTGACCTGACTTGATTTCACACACACACACTTGCATTGCAGTCCCGGCATGTAAGCACAGGGTAGATTTGCACGGACCTCAGGTATCACTCATTGAACCACAAGTAACATATCATATCCCTTTCAAAGGCAATGGTGCAGTGCCAGGAATTCTTTATATAACTTACATGGTATTTATAACTGTAACAAAGTTGGTATTATTCGCGTTATTGTATAGGAGGAGGAAAACTAAAGTAAACAGTCATATTTTGTTAGTCACACAATGTTGTGTGCAGGTAATGCCACTAAATAAAGTTCTGTAGCAAAAGGAAAGCAAAGCAACAGTATAGTTCATAGTGTATCCAGTGCTAAAATTCCATTACCAGACTACATTTATTGACACTAAATGTTAAATTCAAAACAACACAAGCGTGCATTGTGCGAGTCTAGCTTGAAACCAATTCAAATTACCATCATCATCTTCCACATAACAGCAAAAGGGGCTCCATTATGAAAACTAGCTGAACATTTTTATCTTTCTATGTTGATGAAATTTTAGATCAACTGTGACAAATAAATGATCAAGTATTTAATCAGCGTGTGACAATTGTACTACAATGTGAGTAGATCTTGCAATTTTTTATACATGAATAGAAAGCTTTCCTATGATTATTTTGAATGTTGATAGTTGCAGATGCTTACGACAATTACTTACAATGGTTTTACGCAAATAATAATTATTGCAGGATTAGTGCACAAAATGTCATAAGATGAAATTTAGAAACATACTATATTACATGAATATTTACATCAAATACTACACTATGATACATGAAAACTTACTCAAGTATATTTATACTTTAACTTAATGAGCTAATCAGTTCTCCAAAATTTGGTAGCAACAAACTCTCTACATCAAGACATCTTTTACATGCAAATACTTTCTTCAGGAATTTGGTAACTAATAAGAGTAGTATAAATTTGTGCATCTGACCCCAACTCTGAGTTCTTGACCAAACGACTACAAAAAGTTGAAAAACTCACTTTCTCTCCCCGTTCCGCGCCTCATTTAGTGCGCTGACGACGTTTCACGGGCGCAAAAAGGCAGTGATGAGTGAAAGATGAGCTCTCATCTTCTCATCCTTCTCATCCCTCTCATTCTCTTTTTATTCTCTCATCCTCTTTTTATCCTCTTCTCATTCTCTCATCTTCCTCTCATCCTCTCATCCTCTTATTTTCTCATCCTCTTATTTTTTGAAAGATGAGTGTACCTTATCGTAATTTTCCAAGTCTGGGACCAAATGTTTATATATTGTGACCTTCGTAAACCTCTCCTCTCATTCTCTCATTCTCTCATTCTCTCATCTTTTGAAAGATGAGTGCACCTTATCGTAATTTTCCAAGTCCGGGACCAAATGTTTATATATCGTGACCTACGTAAACCTCTCCTCTCATCCTCTCATCTTTTTATTCTTCTCTTATCCTCTCATCCTCTCATCCTCTCATCCTCTCATTTTCTCATTCTCTAATCCTCTCTATTTTTAGAATATTGTCGTCAATATTAGAGATGAAGTTGGAGTGCTGGAATCAACGGGACCAAATGTTTATATATATCGTGATCTTCGTAAACCTCTCCTCTCATCTTCTCATCCTCTTATTCTCTCATCCTCTTATTTTTTGAAAGATGAGTGCACCTTATCGTAATTTTCCAAGTCCGGGACCCAAATGTTTATATATATCGTGACCTTCGTAAACCTCTCTCTCTCGGGGGAAGGATGTGGCATATACACACGCACGCGCGCGTATGCCTCTTATTATTTCCGTATTGTAACACAAACAAACAAACAAAATAATAATTGTTGTTTTTTAGGATGCCTGGCCCCTATAACCTCGCCAGGGTGCGTGGTGCCCAACCAAAAAAAAAGTAAAAGGTTTTCTAACGGCTGCGGTTATAGATTACCGCACCTCTATAGAGTTTTACGTGTTTGTTTTTTTTTCTCTCAAACTTCCATGAAACTCTACAGAGGACCTCCGTAATGCATGCAACGTGTACTAACGACTCTAGTATTATTTTGATGTTGTGATATTTTTGGATATAGTGTTTTATTGTGAGATATAGATAAAAATAATTATGTTTATTATTAATATTTTCTTGATGAAGATGGAGAATATGTGTGTGTTACAAATAAAGTTGCATGCTTTTTTTCTAGTGTGTGCGTATGTGTTTTTGATGTTTTGACAGCATCTGATTGCTTCACAAACCTTTTGTTTTTTTTAAAAAAAATTGCCATATGATATTTCAGAGGCGAGGCTAACCTACAAATAGGAGTTGACAGCGTAGCCTTCTAAGATGATAAGTATGCAGTAAAATGAAGAAGAAGAATTAATGATGCTAACCGGCGGTGCAGTGTTAATGCTTCCTCTTCTTCTTCCCATTTTTTTTCTTCTTCTCTGTATTTTCTAGCATACTGATCTATTGCATGCTAACCAAACCTCTTGGGAGGTGGGCCACGGGTCCTCTACATGTATGTATGTATGAAATGCGATTTGGGGGAGGCCAAATTTTAAATTTACAGCTTAATTAATCTGCATGCATGCTTAATGTTTGATTTTTTTGTTTCTAGTTCGACATGAGATACACACAATTTTATTTTTTGAAGTACAGTTAATATTACCTAGGTTAATCTGTGACATACAACTAGCGATCGACACGACCACCTGACACACAGACACAGAGAGAGTGAGCAAATTTAAAGTGTGATCTATCGTGAATTAAACTAAGCTTTTTCACCCACCCACATATAGCCTTACAGGTGACTCAAAAGCAGAAATTGGTCATAGCGTGACAGGTCGATCTATCGTGAACTAAACTAACCCCCCCCATACACACTATGTCTTACAATAAGTAAGGCTGCTATATCACATGTAAGGGCTGACGGTTGCCAACACATACAAGATCTATTGCAAATTTTATTAACCTACGACATAAGCCATGGACACACACACACCAAGCCTTCCAGATAGGCTATAAGCAACTCACCTCTTGCAATTGTATAACGGGGAAAATTAACCTACAGCTAGCAACACTGTTTGAGCTGCTTTCGACGAGTAGTGTTACCAAACTTATTTTTTTTGCAAATAGGCTCTACAGCTAGAGGCTTGAAACATATACCCTACCAGAGTATGCCAACTTACCTCATGTAAAAATATTACCTAGTACGGGTTAAGCTGTGACATACAACTAGCGAACGACACGACCACCTGACACACAGACAGAGAGAGTGTGATACAGCTTATACGCAGTTTTTCCTACACACGTACTGGGTTTAAAAGATAACTTGCAACAACCATTTCACTCACCTCCTATCATATAATAAAATTACCACAGGTTTTTGATACTTGCTGCCAGAACATGGTGGTTTTAGACTGGAAATTCAGCCCGATTATTCTATTTGTGCAAGAGAAAAATGATGATGCCTGCATTTGGAATATATAATTCTTCTTACGGTATTTTGCGTGCCCCAGTAACCTTGCTTTCGATTCACGGAAGCTATGACGTGTATTTCCTGTTTCGCGAACATACGAGAACCTTTCACAATGTTGCATCAGATAATATATTGCAAGAGCGAGTTGGTTGTGTATATAAATCTAGTCTTGGGGAATGGACATGAATATAATGTCAAAATTATTGCATAACTTAAAAAGAATATTTATTGCACTGCGCTTTCTAGCAAAGGTAAATGTGGAATGCCCCGGCCCCTCAGAGATTCGAATACTGTTAGTTAAACAGCAAGCATTGTCATATGGACTGACGATTATTATTTTTTTAAAAAAACAGACCTCGTAGTAAGTTATAACCTGAGCTGTCTTGCAAGTCTCTCGAGTTTGATATCTGGTGAAGGAATATGATGCCACTATAAACTGTACACAAGATATACCCAGTCCCTGGCATGAGATGGACGAGGACCTATACAGTTGTACAATGGTTGTTTTTTTTTTATTAAAGCATAGCGCTTATTTACATGTCAGCGCAACATGCATGCAAAGAAGGGAGGGAGACCATAACGGATAATTCTTATTTCGATTTCAATATTTTTGCTAGTCACGCTATCTAGACGAACACTGGAAGATGGGCAAAAGCGAGGGAAAGAGAGAAATGTTACCTTTTGCCCCTCTGCCTGTGTGTGATATACTAGTTTTACATGCATACGGCTGTATCGTGAAGCGAGGCCGAAAATAATTTTTGAAAGCAGTCTCGAGCATCTTCGCGTTCAGCCAACAAGAGAAATAAAATATTACACATGGGTGTGGGGGCGCAACAGCCACAGCACGGTAATGTGCATGGATGTTAAAACTTTTGGGTTTTTCTGAATAGACATACATATCAGTTTTGCAGTCTCCAGATGGGACCGGAGCTTACTTTTTATTTGGACAAGGGGGTTCAGATCAACTATAATTTTTGTTTACATCAAAATGAAACAAAGGATTTTACTCCACTGCTTACTTATTCAATATTTTTATTATTGTAAAGAATGGGGCGGTGTGTCTTATTGTATATAGTCTTCCAACAACCACCTCGGGGGGCGTAAATTTATGTTTCTGCATGTATGCAAAATGCACTTAACTTCTGTTGTGAAGTTTGTTTTGCTGTTGTGATTAAATACTAAACCAAAATCTCACTACATAATTTTGAATTATATTTGTTAAAATCGATCTATATTATATCATCGCTATAGGTGGTCCATGTTATGCGCAGGAGAATTTTTAAAAAATGTCTTGTTTCTCGAACCTGTGGCCTGTAGATTTGCTTTGTTGGCAAACAGAAACAGAAAAATGGCACCATGTTATTCTATACTGATATACTGATAGTCAACAACTATGTCAAAAAGCAATGATGGGGGGGGACTTGTCTGTGTTGGGTCTTATTAACAACTTCACAGCTGTACCTGCACAACTCATCGACAACAAATCAACAATGTTAGGAAATGTGTGCATGGCCCCGAGAATACAATTTAAAATCACTGATGTGATATGAACCCCCTTCACTTGTGTGTATTTGAATATGCGAACATGAGGTATTTTGAATAATCGAGGCGGACAATCACAAAAACAGCTTGCAACAGTATGGAGAGTGCAAACTTCAGACGATTTTTGTTAATCTACGAAAAGCCAAGGGGCGAACGGAGATTACTACGAAAATTGTAACGCGAGGCTATTTTGGCTAATGGCAACGATGAGGATGAATAATGGTTGTTTTGATGAAATTGAAAAAGTGGGGCACGTCTGCTTCGAAGTGCATTACACCAACAACTACAATTGTCCCTCTTCCCCACACGAGGCGATTAACAGAGGTGTATTTTTGCCGGTCTACGACTCTGAGGGCTCAAGTTACAATGTTTACCTATAGCTGTACATATTTAAAAATGACCTGAGCAATTAAATGTTACAATACCGATCCTGATTTTTGTTGGATGACGTAGGTTGCAATCCCACCCCCGATGGCGTATAGACTTAAATGTTTCCATAACATGAAATACTGTTAATGGAAATCTGTTGTTTCTAATGTAAAAATCATATAACAAGAAAAAGAAGAAAATAAATGTTGCGAGCAAATACGGAGCCTCAACCCAAACACATAAATAATCAGACAAGATGTCAACGGTGCGTTCATAACTAACAAGTGATTATTCAAAAATTGAAATGGTGCAGGGGGAAACAACCAACTAACTAACTAGGCTTCTTAAACCCGAGGACAGCAAATACAAGCCTATTCTGATCTGAGAAAGATCTCTATCCACTTTTTTTCCATCCCAACCGATTTTTTTAGGTCTATTCAACCCCTTATGGTACACGAGCTCCCACTGCCCTGATGGTGGAGGAAGCGAATCTATTTGGACATGAAAGAGCATTATGTGTGGGAGACTATAATTTATACATGTGGTTGCTTGGATGCTTACAGAGGATGCCATAGCTCGTGCGATTGAGGCATTTTATTAAGCACATATTTTGATGTAATTGTAATTTTTCATTTTCAAACGTTTGTTCGTTGAAACGTTTCAACGTTTATGTAGAAAGGTTGAAACGTATTGTCACGATTAGTCGAACATGTCGCGAAAGGCAAAATAAAAAAAAATAACTCCCAAATTCAAAATCGACCAAACAAGAGATAGTGAAAAAAAAAAACATGGAACCTTACAACATCCATTGAATAATCGACATTTTGCTGAAATGTCTGAGGCGTTCGCTGGATGATCATGAAAAATTACATTTCTAAAATTGCAGGGAGAAAAAATAATAATCTAGAAGTCTCGATTGTGATAACAGAAGAGATGGACGCGACGAAAAAAAAAAAAAAAAAAAAAAACATAAGAAGATTAATCGATGCGGACAAGATAAACGATGATCAACGTTTATGCAGAAAAGTTGAAACGTATTGTCACGATTAGTCGAACATGTCGCGAAAGGCAAAATAAAAAAAAAATAACTCCTAAGTATGATTACAAAGCGACAACGCCATCGGCAAGACATAATTACCAGAAAATAACTGCAACCGACACAGTGAGAGGGGTCTTCATATTGTAAGGCCAGTTCATCTGCTTGCTATTAAAAAAAATAAATGCCGAACCTTGCAGGACACCCGGGAAGCCTTGAACTGTTCTTGTTGAAACTAAGTGACACTGCTGTGAAGTAAGTCGCTCGATAGTTTTTTAGTATTCAGTCACCAAGCCCGTGGTAGCCATTCTAGGTAGTTGAGTCGATATTTCACTGGAAATAATGTGTTTTCCATTGTTGAAAAAAAAAAAGCAAGCGTCCAGTTTGAATGAATAAGCTATTTCGTCCACTCCTGTTGGGTCACCTAGCAAAAAGTTGAAAACAATTTCTTGAAGAGAAAAAAAAATACTGTTTCTTGTCACCAAGCGTACGTACATGAAGAATATGCATGAGTTGATTTATTTATTTCTTCTTCTCTCTTTCCGAAGGCATACGTGCTTCTTATTCAAGAACCGGAATATTTGTGCCTTTCGAATCGAATTTAAGGAGGGAGTTCCATGACAAACATCTACTGAAGTTTTTAAGATGAGCCCCCGCAGAGTTTTTGCATGTCCTCTCCCAAGTTAGTGTCTCGTACTTGTGTTTTCGGTTTCCAGTGTGGACAGGTTAGAAACGAGTGTAGTGAATAAGAATCCCTCGGGCCTAATCCTTAATATATATAATATTGTCATTATTATCCTGCTGAAAATAATATTATGATAGCCGTCGCCATTTCAGAGTGGCAAATATTTAACTCTATTAATTCTTGAATTTTATTTTAGGTTAGGCATATTCAACAAATTTTTTTTTGATTACAATGCAACAATATTTTACATTTCAACGTTTTCGTAGTCGTCTAAACGTTTGAGAAAACCTTTTTTTTTGGTTACCGAGATGATAGAAGAAGAAGAGAGAAAATGATTGAATAATTTTGAGAACTTCTTAATATTGGACAGTGTAACCACTATGTTGTCGATGGAAACGAGGCAAGAACAACATTACCACTATGCTATCGGGGTGAACGGCATTTTTCCATTATCATTTGTGTCCACACACAAAACTTCGTGTCTGTCTGCATCCATACCTAGATCGAGAAATTCGAACCATGCCTCAGCCCCTTGTGACTTATTTAATTCTTTACACTCATCAAAATATGTGCTTAATAAAATGCCTCAATCGCACGAGCTATGGCATCCTCTGTAAGCATCCAAGCAACCACATGTATAAATTATAGTCTCCCACACATAATGCTCTTTCATGTCCAAATAGATTCGCTTCCTCCACCATCAGGGCAGTGGGAGCTCGTGTACCATAAGGGGTTGAATAGACCTAAAAAAATCGGTTGGGATGGAAAAAAAGTGGATAGAGATCTTTCTCAGATCAGAATAGGCTTGTATTTGCTGTCCTCGGGTTTAAGAAGCCTAGTTAGTTAGTTGGTTGTTTCCCCCTGCACCATTTCAATTTTTGAATAATCACTTGTTAGTTATGAACGCACCGTTGACATCTTGTCTGATTATTTATGTGTTTGGGTTGAGGCTCCGTATTTGCTCGCAACATTTATTTTCTTCTTTTTCTTGTTATATGATTTTTACATTAGAAACAACAGATTTCCATTAACAGTATTTCATGTTATGGAAACATTTAAGTCTATACGCCATCGGGGGTGGGATTGCAACCTACGTCATCCAACAAAAATCAGGATCGGTATTGTAACATTTAATTGCTCAGGTCATTTTTAAATATGTACAGCTATAGGTAAACATTGTAACTTGAGCCCTCAGAGTCGTAGACCGGCAAAAATACACCTCTGTTAATCGCCTCGTGTGGGGAAGAGGGACAATTGTAGTTGTTGGTGTAATGCACTTCGAAGCAGACGTGCCCCACTTTTTCAATTTCATCAAAACAACCATTATTCATCCTCATCGTTGCCATTAGCCAAAATAGCCTCGCGTTACAATTTTCGTAGTAATCTCCGTTCGCCCCTTGGCTTTTCGTAGATTAACAAAAATCGTCTGAAGTTTGCACTCTCCATACTGTTGCAAGCTGTTTTTGTGATTGTCCGCCTCGATTATTCAAAATACCTCATGTTCGCATATTCAAATACACACAAGTGAAGGGGGTTCATATCACATCAGTGATTTTAAATTGTATTCTCGGGGCCATGCACACATTTCCTAACATTGTTGATTTGTTGTCGATGAGTTGTGCAGGTACAGCTGTGAAGTTGTTAATAAGACCCAACACAGACAAGTCCCCCCCCATCATTGCTTTTCGACATAGTTGTTGACTATCAGTATATCAGTATAGAATAACATGGTGCCATTTTTCTGTTTCTGTTTGCCAACAAAGCAAATCTACAGGCCACAGGTTCGAGAAACAAGACATTTTTTAAAAATTCTCCTGCGCATAACATGGACCACCTATAGCGATGATATAATATAGATCGATTTTAACAAATATAATTCAAAATTATGTAGTGAGATTTTGGTTTAGTATTTAATCACAACAGCAAAACAAACTTCACAACAGAAGTTAAGTGCATTTTGCATACATGCAGAAACATAAATTTACGCCCCCCGAGGTGGTTGTTGGAAGACTATATACAATAAGACACACCGCCCCATTCTTTACAATAATAAAAATATTGAATAAGTAAGCAGTGGAGTAAAATCCTTTGTTTCATTTTGATGTAAACAAAAATTATAGTTGATCTGAACCCCCTTGTCCAAATAAAAAGTAAGCTCCGGTCCCATCTGGAGACTGCAAAACTGATATGTATGTCTATTCAGAAAAACCCAAAAGTTTTAACATCCATGCACATTACCGTGCTGTGGCTGTTGCGCCCCCACACCCATGTGTAATATTTTATTTCTCTTGTTGGCTGAACGCGAAGATGCTCGAGACTGCTTTCAAAAATTATTTTCGGCCTCGCTTCACGATACAGCCGTATGCATGTAAAACTAGTATATCACACACAGGCAGAGGGGCAAAAGGTAACATTTCTCTCTTTCCCTCGCTTTTGCCCATCTTCCAGTGTTCGTCTAGATAGCGTGACTAGCAAAAATATTGAAATCGAAATAAGAATTATCCGTTATGGTCTCCCTCCCTTCTTTGCATGCATGTTGCGCTGACATGTAAATAAGCGCTATGCTTTAATAAAAAAAAAACAACCATTGTACAACTGTATAGGTCCTCGTCCATCTCATGCCAGGGACTGGGTATATCTTGTGTACAGTTTATAGTGGCATCATATTCCTTCACCAGATATCAAACTCGAGAGACTTGCAAGACAGCTCAGGTTATAACTTACTACGAGGTCTGTTTTTTTAAAAAAATAATAATCGTCAGTCCATATGACAATGCTTGCTGTTTAACTAACAGTATTCGAATCTCTGAGGGGCCGGGGCATTCCACATTTACCTTTGCTAGAAAGCGCAGTGCAATAAATATTCTTTTTAAGTTATGCAATAATTTTGACATTATATTCATGTCCATTCCCCAAGACTAGATTTATATACACAACCAACTCGCTCTTGCAATATATTATCTGATGCAACATTGTGAAAGGTTCTCGTATGTTCGCGAAACAGGAAATACACGTCATAGCTTCCGTGAATCGAAAGCAAGGTTACTGGGGCACGCAAAATACCGTAAGAAGAATTATATATTCCAAATGCAGGCATCATCATTTTTCTCTTGCACAAATAGAATAATCGGGCTGAATTTCCAGTCTAAAACCACCATGTTCTGGCAGCAAGTATCAAAAACCTGTGGTAATTTTATTATATGATAGGAGGTGAGTGAAATGGTTGTTGCAAGTTATCTTTTAAACCCAGTACGTGTGTAGGAAAAACTGCGTATAAGCTGTATCACACTCTCTCTGTCTGTGTGTCAGGTGGTCGTGTCGTTCGCTAGTTGTATGTCACAGCTTAACCCGTACTAGGTAATATTTTTACATGAGGTAAGTTGGCATACTCTGGTAGGGTATATGTTTCAAGCCTCTAGCTGTAGAGCCTATTTGCAAAAAAAATAAGTTTGGTAACACTACTCGTCGAAAGCAGCTCAAACAGTGTTGCTAGCTGTAGGTTAATTTTCCCCGTTATACAATTGCAAGAGGTGAGTTGCTTATAGCCTATCTGGAAGGCTTGGTGTGTGTGTGTCCATGGCTTATGTCGTAGGTTAATAAAATTTGCAATAGATCTTGTATGTGTTGGCAACCGTCAGCCCTTACATGTGATATAGCAGCCTTACTTATTGTAAGACATAGTGTGTATGGGGGGGGTTAGTTTAGTTCACGATAGATCGACCTGTCACGCTATGACCAATTTCTGCTTTTGAGTCACCTGTAAGGCTATATGTGGGTGGGTGAAAAAGCTTAGTTTAATTCACGATAGATCACACTTTAAATTTGCTCACTCTCTCTGTGTCTGTGTGTCAGGTGGTCGTGTCGATCGCTAGTTGTATGTCACAGATTAACCTAGGTAATATTAACTGTACTTCAAAAAATAAAATTGTGTGTATCTCATGTCGAACTAGAAACAAAAAAATCAAACATTAAGCATGCATGCAGATTAATTAAGCTGTAAATTTAAAATTTGGCCTCCCCCAAATCGCATTTCATACATACATACATGTAGAGGACCCGTGGCCCACCTCCCAAGAGGTTTGGTTAGCATGCAATAGATCAGTATGCTAGAAAATACAGAGAAGAAGAAAAAAAATGGGAAGAAGAAGAGGAAGCATTAACACTGCACCGCCGGTTAGCATCATTAATTCTTCTTCTTCATTTTACTGCATACTTATCATCTTAGAAGGCTACGCTGTCAACTCCTATTTGTAGGTTAGCCTCGCCTCTGAAATATCATATGGCAATTTTTTTTAAAAAAAACAAAAGGTTTGTGAAGCAATCAGATGCTGTCAAAACATCAAAAACACATACGCACACACTAGAAAAAAAGCATGCAACTTTATTTGTAACACACACATATTCTCCATCTTCATCAAGAAAATATTAATAATAAACATAATTATTTTTATCTATATCTCACAATAAAACACTATATCCAAAAATATCACAACATCAAAATAATACTAGAGTCGTTAGTACACGTTGCATGCATTACGGAGGTCCTCTGTAGAGTTTCATGGAAGTTTGAGAGAAAAAAAAACAAACACGTAAAACTCTATAGAGGTGCGGTAATCTATAACCGCAGCCGTTAGAAAACCTTTTACTTTTTTTTTGGTTGGGCACCACGCACCCTGGCGAGGTTATAGGGGCCAGGCATCCTAAAAAACAACAATTATTATTTTGTTTGTTTGTTTGTGTTACAATACGGAAATAATAAGAGGCATACGCGCGCGTGCGTGTGTATATGCCACATCCTTCCCCCGAGAGAGAGAGGTTTACGAAGGTCACGATATATATAAACATTTGGGTCCCGGACTTGGAAAATTACGATAAGGTGCACTCATCTTTCAAAAAATAAGAGGATGAGAGAATAAGAGGATGAGAAGATGAGAGGAGAGGTTTACGAAGATCACGATATATATAAACATTTGGTCCCGTTGATTCCAGCACTCCAACTTCATCTCTAATATTGACGACAATATTCTAAAAATAGAGAGGATTAGAGAATGAGAAAATGAGAGGATGAGAGAATGAGAGGATGAGAGGATGAGAGGATAAGAGAAGAATAAAAAGATGAGAGGATGAGAGGAGAGGTTTACGTAGGTCACGATATATAAACATTTGGTCCCGGACTTGGAAAATTACGATAAGGTGCACTCATCTTTCAAAAGATGAGAGAATGAGAGAATGAGAGAATGAGAGGAGAGGTTTACGAAGGTCACAATATATAAACATTTGGTCCCAGACTTGGAAAATTACGATAAGGTACACTCATCTTTCAAAAAATAAGAGGATGAGAAAATAAGAGGATGAGAGGATGAGAGGAAGATGAGAGAATGAGAAGAGGATAAAAAGAGGATGAGAGAATAAAAAGAGAATGAGAGGGATGAGAAGGATGAGAAGATGAGAGCTCATCTTTCACTCATCACTGCCTTTTTGCGCCCGTGAAACGTCGTCAGCGCACTAAATGAGGCGCGGAACGGGGAGAGAAAGTGAGTTTTTCAACTTTTTGTAGTCGTTTGGTCAAGAACTCAGAGTTGGGGTCAGATGCACAAATTTATACTACTAATAAGGCACCAAATCCTACTTTCACTATTTACAAAAGAAAAAAATACACACATATATACAATACTACTACATTTGCAATAGCTTTCGCTTATGTGACAAGTGCATACAATTCAGTCAACGTAACTTGCTAGCTACATTAATGGAAGCTACTCCACTGTATTTAGCCTTAGTGTGATTGTCCAGGCTATTGGGGGTGGGGGGAGGGCAGTAGGTAAGTCAGGAAAAATATCCCATAAAAGTTCCACAAATTGAGAATTATGGAATCACATCAAATGATTCTATTTTGCATTGATTGAATGTATTCTCACTTTGTATTTGTATAAAATAGAAATCTATCAATTATTCCCAGATGTATGTATCATACTTAATTCTCACCAGATCATATTGGAGCTAATACAATAATGTATACTAAAAAAGGAAATAATGAATTCTAAAAGAGAAATAACAAATTTCAATTCCTCTTAGAAGAGTTCTTATGGGAGAAAAAAGCAATTTCTTGAGCAACTGCAGTGGCCAATTAAGACTTGGCTGGAGCAGTGTTGCCACAACTGGAAAGCACAATGTCCCCATAAAAGTGCAAAATTATTTTTGTTCCAAATTATCACTTCATAGAAAAATTGAAATCACAATAACTCCTACCATGCATGCCAGACCTGATTCCTCCTAAGTCTATGAATACAATTATAATTAGTCACAACAAAAGGGGGGGAAGAAGATGTTACAGATGTCACAAAAGACTATGTAATGGGTAATAACTTATAACATATATAGACAACCAAGGAAATGAGTATATCTACTTTGCTTATGAAATTCAAGGGTATAGAGTGACCACAAGTAAAAAAAAACCTTGGACGAAAAGTCCCCATGCAGCTTTTCCTTCTTCCGTTCTGCTCGGGCCATAAGGAAGCATGGTCCACTCCCCCCACCCCCCCCCCTTCTCACCGGAGTACGGTGCACAGGAGTCGCGGGTCTGTGCAGGTTTCATTGCTTGTGGTTCCACTATACTAAAAGAATTTCCCCCTCACGGTGCCAAGCCAAATTTCCCGAGTTTTCCTAGTTTTTCAGGTACTTTTCTGTAGCTTTCTAGACCAGGAGATAGTGCTTTCATATAGTAAAATAGAGTGGAATCAGATTTTACATTTTCCCACATTATACATTCAAATTTCATGACCCCATTAGAGCAATAAGATTCTCCTGGATTTTCCACTCTCCCTCATTTAAGTTATCTTTTCATCTTGGTCCTTTGAAAAACATAAAAAAGACTGTCTTCAACTTTGCATGTTAATCA
Organism: Lepisma saccharinum; assembly: GCF_977018435.1. Classification (NCBI taxonomy): domain Eukaryota; kingdom Metazoa; phylum Arthropoda; class Insecta; order Zygentoma; family Lepismatidae; genus Lepisma; species Lepisma saccharinum. The sequence goes on from NC_139232.1 coordinate 107,034,604, forward strand.
ATTAAGTAAAGTTTATTCTACAACAACGAAGATGAATGTAAGAACATTTTATACAAAATATCTCCAGTCAAGAATCTGGATGGAGGAAGAAGTAAAATATGTTTTCGGGTCTCGCGTCCTGGCATGAAAAATCACATTTAATTTACTTGACTTCATTTTTTCATTCTTAAGTTAATTTCCCTGACTTTTCCAGGTTCTCCAGAACAGTGGGAACCATTTATAAACAGTGGAAACTAAGAAAAAATTGAACAACAAAAATACAGACAAGTGAATGCATTTCTTTCCTGTGGCTGATGTCCCTGCACAGCCAACATGAAAGTAAACCAACATTAATTTTGAAACAAGTCTGGTTAGCTCAGTTTCGGAAGTTCCTGCACAGAGTTTGCAAAACTAGATAGACCAATCCTCCCTCACACACACAGGGGACTCTTGTGAGACTGGCCTAGCATTCACATAGCTACAACTTGCTCTAACCTGGAGGCCGTTCCATCACCATGGGCAATCCTGATCGTCTCATTCTGGTCGGAGGCTGCATCATTTTCCTCTGTGCTTCCTGCACCTCTTCGGCACTGCCCAGTGCTAGAGTATGCCGCTTACTGTTCCCTCTGGATTGCAAGTATCTGCAATTGCAAAACTTGATAATTCACACATTGAAGAGAAAATTTAAACATTAATAAACATCCAACTGCTACCAGAATGAATCAATCACCTGTAAGATATGAAAAATGCATCACCAATATTTAATTTTACTTAACCCTTAGTACGCCGCACGGTCTGACGAAAGTAAGCCCAGTGTCGCCGAGGCTTTGAGCGGGAAATTTGAATTTGTATACATAATGGAGAAAAATCGTAACAACTCTGGCACTATGGGACCAATCTACTTCGGATAACTTTTGTTTTGCAGGCAATACATCGGTGCATGCAACCATGTAAAATTTGGATGCCCCAACCACGGGGGGGTTACGAGCGGGGGCTGCATCCCCCCAATTTCAATGAAAAAAAAATAAAAATGTGGAGTTTGCCCCCTCTTCTCCAGCTACTTTGGGGAGAAAACCGGAACTTTTGCTTTTTTTTTTTTAAAGAATGGACCTTCCGCAACAGAATGAAACTTGATTCATGTTCGTGGGTGCAATACAATTTGAATAATAAGGCAAAACGTAAAACTCTAGCGAATTTTAGCCAATTTGCATATTATTCATAAAATTGTTATAACTGACACTATGGGACCAATCTACTTCGGATAACTTTTGTTTTGCAGGCAGAACATCAGTGCATGCAACCATGTAAAATTTGGATGCCCCAACCGCGGGGGGCTTACGGGCGGGGGCTGCATCCCCCCAATTTTAATGAAAAAATCATAAAAATATGGAGTTTGCCCCCTCTTCTCCAGCTATTTTGGGGAGAAAACTGGAACTTTTGCTTTTTTTTTCAAAGAATGGACCTTCCGCAACAGAATGAAACTTGATTCATGTTCGTGGGTGCAATACAATTTGAATAATAAGGCAAAACGTAATACTCTAGCGAATTTTAGCCAATTTGCATATTATTCATAAAATTGTTATAACTGACACTATGGGACCAATCTACTTCGGATAACTTTTGTTTTGCAGGCAGAACATCAGTGCATGCAACCATGTAAAATTTGGATGCCCCAACCGCAGGGGGTTACGGGCGGGGACTGCATCCCCCGAATTTCAATGAAAAAATCATAAAAATTTGGAGTTTGCCCCCTCTTCTCCAGCTACTTTGGGGAGAAAACCCGAACTTTTGCTTTCTTCGTTCGCACTTGCATCTTGTGTAGCTACTGTGAATCTATTTCTCCCTTTTGACTCGGCTCTTTGTGGAAATATGTCCGGAAGGAAACGTTTGAGCGTTAGGGAAATCGATGAGCTGTTATATGATACGAAGTGTTTATGGTGAGGCCTTTGTTAGTCCTAACAGAGGAGGGAGGGAGCCTTTGCAATCCTTTCTTTTGTCTATACTTCTGGATAGACGCACGCTTTAGACTCATGCTTTTGGCCTCTGGCTATCGTCAAGCTTCATTGCATTTCTAACATAGAGGCGACAGAAAGCTGACACTGCCAAACCTCATCCAATCCCCTGTCTCCTTGCCCTACCCCCCCACCCCCGCCACTACTTCAGCTCGATCACCAGGTCTAAACACAAAGAAGAATGTGTGCCTTATCAGTACTAAATCACAGCGTTGGAAGCTTGGAGGAAAACAGCATTGTAAATACCAAGCATTTATTGTGTCTGCCAACTGAAGAGCGAACACGTGTTTGGGTGAGCCCAAACACGTGACATATTCCGAGAAAGGAGGGGGTGGGGAGATTTGGAATTTTCGAAACACGATTGCAAAACATATTCCCGAACGAACTGTCAGTGTTTCAACCTCAATATACAAATATAAGTGTGGCAAACCCTCGATAATTGTATCTAAAGCTGTTTGTAACATATGTGTTACAGCGGCTACAAGGGACATACTTTTTTTGTAACATATGTGTTACGGCGGCGAACTAAGGGTTAAAAACCATGTGAACCAGGAAGCATTATGTAAAAAAAAAAAAAAGTGTAATTTCTTGCAACAAGCTTAAACTACAAAACTGAAGGGTTTTGTTGCTAATTTTGGAAGAAAATGCTCTACAGTCCTGATAGCACAAAAATGAGACAAGAATAGTCTGGTGAAACAATTTTAAAAAGGAAGCATTGGAACGTATGGAAAAAGACAAAAACAGAACAAGTTTACAACCAACCTTAGAGCAGGCTGTACAAAACATGAATTTGCAATTTTTTATTTTCTTTACGCAGTTTAATCCTTAACAAATCAAATTTATTATGTACAAATTTTACTTCAATCCCCATATATATGCATACATAAAGAGGTGAAACAAAATACAATACCTCCAAATTTACATATTTGTTTTTATGGCTAAACCACTGTTCCAAGCACATGGTCACCCATTTTCAAAACGTTGTTAATTAAGCACTAACTCCTCACAAGGTTACACACCCAAAAACACTGAAAACAATTTTTTAACTGTTAACAATTAATTCCAGGCGATCACATTCATTAATAGCAAAAAATGTAAAATCAAAAAATTCATACATTAAATATAAACAAATTCGGCCATTCTGGGATTTTCCAAGATGGTGGGCACACAACAACAACATGGGTGGGGAAACCACCATTACTGCTGGTCACACCAACCAATCAGAGCTCTCCCAGCAGTCACATGACTTCAAAAGTGGAAGTCTGTTGTATGTGAAGTTGCTGGGAAGCTTGTTCAGTTCTTTTGTACTGCTTGGAGTGGCAGGTAGTGAAAAACAGTTTGAATTTGAATTTGAATTTAAAATTTTGGGTGCGTAAGCACTAAGGCTATTTTGCACCCGTCACATTATACGGGGTCCAGCCCCTTATTGTTACACATAACTCTATCGTTGCATAAATAAAATCATAAAATATTAAAATCTTCTGACTTTCGTTAAAAGCTGAGGCTGTAAAGTAGCACTCAGCACAAAACACAGGACAACACAAACAAAATTATACTGGCCATGGGGGCAGTCGCCAGAGCCTCGTTACTCTGCAGTCCAGGGTGTACTATGTGGAAGTGAGGTTGACTATTGGGTGCACTATGTGGAAGGAGCACCCATTACACCCCTGAAAAACAGTTTGTCCTGCAAGTTCCCATGAGGTCAGTGAGGCAGATGGTGGACAAAGCAAAGTTTTAGCTAGCAGTGCAATCCTGCCAAACGTTTTTGTGTGTTGCTTGGATCAGGAGGTAATGCTTTGGTGTGAAACAAAGTGGAGTGAACTCGCTTTCTGTATGTGTATATAAGTAATATATTAGCCCAATCAATGTAATCGTGAGTATAATACAGGTGCATCAGGAGGAAGCTAATAATTGTAAGTACCATAATTTTGACTGTATTGAATAAATGTGTTACTTGAAAGATCATGTGTCTTTTTCCATATTGAGAGATTATATATTATATATAACCAAGGTTTGTAAGCTCCGACCTGCTATTGAGGGACTGATTGGCTCGGTTTTGGTAACCAGGGGCGACCCCATCAGTGTTTTGAGATAAATAGGGTAAATAGGGGGAAAGCAATAGAGACGTGAAACTTACACTGGGTATTAACTTTGTCTATGTGGATATTTTTGAAACATTAACAAAGAAAATCATGCTCTACATTCAGTATGTGGAAAAAGTTACTAAAGTTGTAGAGATTGTTATATCTATGGGCTTAATGAGGTATTGGATGATCAATTTCATGCCAATGATATTAGTGCTATACCCCACCTGAGGTTTCATGACAATTTGTAACCATATTTCAAGGCCTGTTGCGTTTGACTACATAGAGACCTTGTGACTATAATGACAAGACAATTACATCAGAAATTACTTGTGGCATGTAATACTTAAATGGGAAAAGAGTGATGTACACTCGTTTTAGTATTTATTATTTTTCGAAATAGAACCTGCTTTGGCCCTGACATTCCTTATACTTATTGACTTGTACAGGGTGTCCAAAAAGTCACACAACAGAAAATTTGAACATACATAACTTTTGTACAGAAAGCAATAGAGACGTGAAACTTACACTGGGTATTAACTTTGTCTATGTGGATATTTTTGAAACATTAACAAAGAAAATCATGCTCTACATTCAGTATGTGGAAAAAGTTACTAAGGTGTAAAAAAGATTTGGTTCGAAGTAAAAACAAACAATAAAAGACAGCTGTGGAGTCGCTTGCAAAAATTTTCAATGTGATTTTCTTCTGTAATGTTTCAAAAATATCCACATGGACAAAGTTAATGCCCAGTGTAAGTTTCATATATCTTTATCAATTTTCGTACAAAAGTTACGTATGTTCAAATTCTCAGTTGTGTGACTTTTTGGACACCCTCTACGTACATTACAATATAAATACGATTGAAAATTATTTACTGACCTGGCAACAGCATACGGATCAGGTATTTCTTCTGTGGTGTCCTTTTGCATTGTATCTCCATTCTGAGGATTGGCAGTGATCGGCTGAGAACGCTGTGAAAGAGTTGGACTTCCTGGCTGGAGCTGAAAATAAATCACAAACATTCCTTACATTATTTGAAGGGGGGGGGGGGGAAAGTAAAGTGCTCCCCTGTGCACAGCACCATGCCATGAAGGGGTATAGGGGGTGTGGGTGTTACGCCCCACACTTTTTTGATCCGGTCGTAAGTGGGGGTGATGTGATCAGCACCATGCCCCTGACTGCCTTTACCCCCCAGGGTTTCCCCCAGGTACCCATGTTATTTGACGCTGGGTAGGTGCCGGGGTTGCTTCCATTGTTAGAAAAGATAAATGTAAATTATAAAAATAGTTTGCTTATGACTATTTCAACATCTACCAGCACTTCGACCTCATTTTTATTTTTATGAGTGATTTCTGAAAGATTTATCAAACGTGCCTTTATTCAAATTTATGAACTACTCCTGAGTAAACAAAAGTACCAATTGATTGTTGCCACATGTGCACCAAGGCAAACAGGTGTAGCATGTCCATAGTAGTTTACATTTCTTGAGAAATGTACTTAATAACAGCTTTAAATATTGTAGACTGGATGTTGCAATGAATGAACTGCAATGAAATTAAAATTAATATGTTCGGATTGCTAATACAGGTGTAACATTAATTAAAAAGTGAATGTTTATTCTTTGATGATGTTCTGGACAACATCTCTGTCAAAAGACAAAGGTCATGTTACGGAAATTCACTGCTTATCACAGGACAAACTCCCTAGTCCTAACAGGAAAACTTTCAACTGCAAAGTGCTTTGTAAATACATATTTCTTCTTTTTGAGAACCCCAATCACAAAACAATCATTCCACCAGCATTTGATCGTGTCTCACTACGAAAGATGATACTCTTGATTCCTAGCATAAGTCTATTGATTTTATAGAAACGCATTTGGGAAATGGTATTTGTTTGCAACAAACGAACGATAGATAAATGCAAGAACAAACACAAAATATGGCACAGAGGGCTACAATAACTAGCACAGAGGCTGGCACCAAAGTGGAACGAGTACCCAATGGATTAAGCCATCAACACTCACCAGTTGGAGCTGTTCCTGACTGCCTGGCTGACTCCAGACTCCCTCCATCTGCCTCTGGAAAAATATCTGCAGATTCGCTCCACCATCTGAGGCTCTTCTTCCAAAGCCACCAACTGGAAAGAGTAAATTACTTATTTCATTTGCTTATATTATTGCAATCATCCATAACATTCTCGATTATAATCTAGAACATTACTGTCCTGTGTAAACCTAAATTAATCGTATATTTATGGGAGGGCTAATCCCACAAATATCTCATTTAAATAGTGTATAGTGCTAAATAATTTTCCTTCCTCATCAGGATTAAACATCTTGCATAATAATTTGTAATATATTGTAAATTTCTGTAAAATTCATCTTCAGGGCTTCTAGCCCCCCTTTTTCACCTTTAGATGGTGGCTGCTGATAAGTGATGAGCCCCCCAGAAATAAAATCCTGGCTATGGGCCTGTTTATTCCAATGCTACATGAAATTTTTCAGATGATTATTCTTGGCACTGTCAATATCATCTGCAGAGTGCAGACATTTTGCCTACTTTATTCCTTTGTACTTAAACATGGGGTTTAATGTTTTAAATTAATTTCAAGTTGTTTTGCACCTGAGAATGCATTTTTATAGTGCCAATTAGAGCTTAACTGACTGATACCACTCTGAGCAGATAGGAATGCTGATACTCTTCCTGATCATCAGCGGCACTGACACTTGGATATTCAAAGTTGTTCAAAATATTGACCAATATTAATAAGTATTCCAATGCAATCTTATGGACCAATTTACTAGTTTCAAATCATTCAAAGGATTACATCAGAATAATAAAATAGTTGTCATTTAACATTTTTTTTTCACACAATACTGGTGCAAAATAAATTAAACACTGAATTTTGACCAATTTCCAGGAAAAAATTAATCCACAAAAACATTGCATGGTATTTTTCAAGACACTGCAAAAAAATGGAACTCTCAAAGTACTTTCTGAAATCAATACCACTGATATTGGCCAATACCCAGTGGCATATTCTCCCATGGTACTTGGTTTCCCACCGGTGAACCAACCTTTTTCATGTACATAGAAATTGCCAGAAAATTTTAAGTTATCAAACTTCTGTTTTTTGTTTTACTTGCATGCCTGCTTCATTTTTTTTATATTATATCTAATTAATATATAATAAATACATACAATAAATAATAATTGTTGCAGTAAACAATGTCAAAAGTTTCAGAATACACCACTGATATATTGTCACAGAGAATTGAACATGGGACCTCTTGTGTATGCTACCAGAGCCTCATGGTGACTCTCATTATACATTAACATTTATGAAGAAATGATGTTGACTTACTAGCTCCCATCACTGGAGGAGGTTTTAGTAGATGTTGGTCCTTTATACTGAAATTTTGTGGCGGCTGATTTTGGACTAGTGGAAGGTTCAGTGGTAGGTTTGTATTTGGAAGAATGCTGAGTGCTTGGCCTGACTGCATGGCATCTTCTTGGCCTAATTTCAGATGGACTTCGATAACCTGGAGGAAAGTATGGGAAATTATTACATTCAGAATTTCTCTCTACAACTATACATTAAATACTTGCAAATTGTCTGTGTATGACATTTAAAATAGCACTACTTAAAACTTTATTTTTATTTGTGGTGATTCAACTTTTTACTACTCAACATTTCAATCATTTTTTTTTTTCTGAAAGAGACATGTGAAATTGTGTCAGAACACTGAGTAATAAAAGTGTTTAGTTACTACAAAGAAAAAGTATAGTTTTAACTAGTGCAACATTTACATTAATTTAGATATGGGCAAATATGAAATTTGCGTTTGATACCAATAAGGTGTACTGGTATAAAAGTTACTGTAAACAACACAAATAACATCAACAAGAACTGTTGATTTAATGGCTATTTAATAATAATAATAATAATATGCAAAGGAAACAAACATATACTGGAAATATGTTTCTTAATCAGATGGGGACAATATATGCTAACAGAGTAACACACTTAAGTTACAATGACATACCTGCTCATGTGCTGTATCCCCGGGACCAACAGTATGTCTTCTCACAGTCAGATACTTGTCGATTTCTCTCCTATTGCCTGACCTCTGCAGTTCCTCATTGTCCGATTCTGATTGAGGCTCTGCATCTCCAAACTGGAATAGACATACACAGTAACATTTACTGAGAAGTCTCGCCACACATCACTAACACATACATCCATACATAACTAACAGTAGAATGTTGAAACGCACCTTGGAAGATGAAATTTTCCATGTACATGAAGTCCTTGTGGATGACTTGGGTGTTACCATCTACAGAATCTAAATTGTAACTATCCAAGACACCAGCTTGCACTTATTACTTATTATGACATGAAAATTAGTGAAAATAATCATTACCTTCCTCCAAAATTTGTTATATAATCTCCACTTGTTCTAGCCTATGCATTAATCATGAGATAACCAGAATAATCCACGAATTCGTCCGAAGTGACAAATTTCAGCTTGCAGGAGCAGAAAGATGAGGAAAATGCACAAGCTCCAATTTTACCAAACCCACGGGCTATACTTGGGGACAATAACCATGTCAATTTCTGAAGGAAAGATAAACAGTACTCTTCTGAGGACTGGCCCCTTCTCAAATGTGGAGTCATGACAGTTATGACAATAATGACAGCATGCATCATTTTAGAAAAATGCTGGAAAGAGCAGACCGGCCAAGGTTCACATTATGCATGAAGAAGTATTCGAAGTGATAAGCAGACAGTGAAAATTCTGGAGAACTACAGATGGTAGGTCACACCCAAAGACATGACACTTTGGTGTAGGGATCACAGAAGAGAGAGCTGAATATAACATGAAAAAGTAAGGCCAAGAAAGGTACATGGGAACAAATTATTGAAGATGTGAGACGCAGCACAACAATCAAAACAGTGTGGACAGAAATGTAACTGTATCTGCTGAGATTCAAAATTCAAACCAACCTTCCCACTGCTTCCCTTCCCATTGCTAAACCAATTGATTCTGAACACCATCACTTAACTATTGATCTACCATAATTCTACAGCTTCCATCATGGATTTTGTAATATTTTTTTAAAATGTCAGGATTTTTTTATTTTTTTATTTTTTTAAAAAGATAAGATCTATAATTCCTGAACTTACCTTCTCAAGGTGCTGTGTATCATTGAGCAAATAAACAGCAGGAATGGCAGGCATATAAACTAACGGAGAACATCCCTGTTCTTCTGGTTCACTCACAGGACTTCTATCCACCACACCTGAAGAGAAGAAACAAGATAAGAATGAAGGTATATTACATTCATATCTGTACCTGAATATACCATTTCTTTATCTGTGCTCTTCCTGTTCGCAACTTTGTAACAAGCCTTTATAGACTGAGCTAAAGTGTTGTTTCTACACAAATGAAGACACTGGTAATACTGGTAGTTTTTACAAAGTATGTAGCATTAATTAAGAATAAATAAAAACTAAATATGACTTAGCTACTTCAAATTTAAGTTTCACTTTTCAATTCAAGTTTAAGTTTAAAAAAAACAGCCTATACATACAGGGTGTCTCATAAGTAATAGCACAAACTGACACAGGTGAAAGTACACAATAATAGAACCAAAAAAAGTCTCAGTAAACATGCGTTTGCAAAAGAGACATTTTCGAGATAATTGTGAATGTGTGATTACAAGCTGCCACCGACTTCATTGCTTGTAAACATTGTCCTAGTTGGTAAAATGCTAATAATGTGTGTGAATGTGTGGTTACAAGCTGTCATTGATTGCATTTTGTAAACACTAAGTGCTTTACTCCTTGCGCGGCCCAAGGTTTGCTCATTGTTTACAAAACAGAACATTTCCGAGAGGTGGCGTTGCAATCAAAAAGAACATTTCTGAGAGGTGGTACCCACACATTTGCACACATAATTAGCATTTTACCAACTAGGACGGCGTTTACAAACAACAAAGTCGGTGGCAGCTTGTAATCGCACATTCGCAATTATCTCGAAAATAGCTTGCTTGCAGACCCATGTTTACCGAGACTTTTTTGCTTCTATTACCATGTACTTTCACCTGTGTCAGTTTGCGCTATTACTTTTGAGACACCCTGTATATAAATACTGCATGATTTACTTTGAAAAATTCTGATTCACAAAATAATTAGTGAGAAAGTATTAATACGCAAAAGTACCTGTTGTAATACTAGATCTTCGCTGAGGTTGGGATGCTACAGGAAGATTCTGGGGTAGTAGTGACACATGTGAGTTCTTCTCCAACTTGTCAACCAAAAGATGGTAAATGGCACTAATGTGGTCAAAATTATTCTGCTGCACAGACTGAAAATAGCAAAAGAAATGCATGTAGAGAACCAACCACATCATACTCAACAACGAAACTCACATTATATGGAAAGAAATTGATTTGGTGAGTGAACTGAGGAAGAGAATCTATTTTCACTTATTTATTCATTGATGCACGATTTTTTTTGTTTTTAACAGTGATCTATTTCATTGTTGTTCTAGCTACTTCAGGCATGCCTCATGATTGCTCATCATAAAATTGTTTTTCATGGCTACTTAAGACCATGCTGGACCTTTAGAATTTGCCAGTAATTTTGTTTAAAAAAAACTACTCTCCTTTCAAAAAACTGGGGTGATGTTCCAAATTCTGAAACTTTATACGTGTTCAGAATTTCTTCTATACCATTCAAATGAATCTCCATGTGCTTTGCTTTCACTGTTGTCTAGATATTTGTAATAGTTTTGTAACCAGATATCTACTCAACTGAGAAAGCAAACTACACAAAGGTTCACTTGAATGCTCTTGAAGGAAATCTGAAGAGACATAATTTTTCAGAATCACAACAGTTTGTCGAAAGGGTAGGAATTTTTTAAAAAAAACTTTGCTAGTGCAGGAACTTGTATGACTTTCACACCCACATTATTACAGACTGCATCAAGGAGAACTTCTATTTGTTAGCTTTTTAAGGTACTGTGCAGCAAATGTCAACGTGTCAATTACTAGAGTCTAAAATGTTCATAATAGTGAAATTGTAAAATTTTCTTTACGTTGCTAAGGAGTAAGGCTACAAAATTTCAAGAGATAAGGGAGCTTTCATTTTTACGTAAATGCGTAATGGATGGTAATAATTCTACATAACCATTGTGGAATGGTACTACTCACTAAGCAGCTAAACCAATGAGGGTAAGAATTACATTCCTCAAAAAGTTATGTCCCATAAAGTTACTTCATCCTAGATAACTTATAGCTCATGGAGGGTGTTTGTGTGCATGAATTAAAAGCAGAGCTGTTCCTATTTTATGTGAGAGGCACTAAAATTAACATTAGAAAAAGTTACAGCTGTGCTTGCTCCATGCACTATGCTATGGTAACACACAGGGGGCATGTGGAGGTAAGGCCCCACACATTCATGATCTCAGCTATTGTGGAGGTGATTTCTCTGCCTCTATCCCCCCTCCCACCCAGATAGGCATTTATTAGAGGCTGGGTGTGCCTAGGAGTCACTTATGAAAGGACAAGATCAGATATATTCCCACCTTAGATCACACACCCTGCGAATAGAACCTGGGTCTCCATGGTAGCAAGATGTCTTACTAAATGGACCATCACAGCAATAAAAATCAATATTAATTTTCACTCAATTATAACTCTTCTGTGGTTAAAAACAAAAATATAGAGGGAAGAAAATCCAGAGTAAACCTTTATACTTGAAGAAATTACATCACGTAAAATATTTCCTTATAAAAAATATAAAGATGATCAACAGTTTACAACAAAATTTTGCATTACTAATTTTGTTACTAGTTAAGGAAAATAAGTAACTTACTTGTAACTCCTTTACAAGTAACTTATCACTTTCCAACATGGTAATTTATTAGAATATCTTGTGGTTAAACCCAGCCAGTGACATGTATGGGAAGGCAGTGATGGGGTTTATATCTTACATTTTAATTATTAACGAACAATGAATGCAAACCAATTTTAAAATTATGTCTTGCATATTGACACACACATACATATAAACACATAAACATGCAGACACCACTAACAAAGGAACATTCATATCCTGATACTAGGAGTGAGAATAAATTCCACAATAACCAAACTTAGCCAATCCAAGTATATCTGTACCCATTCATTATAAAAGAAGTGTGCTGTGTGAGGATGCATGCTGAACTGTTAAAATAGATGACTGGATGAACACACTGACGAACACCTTGGACCTCTGGCTTCGTAGCACATTACAGTGACTACTCCACCACAGAAGCCAGCATGATGGTTTATATGTATTGAAAATAGGAATGGACAGATCCAAAATTTTTATGATTCTGTTCAAGTAGGTAAAAATAGGTAAAGTTCCCCATGCATATAGCACTGTGCCATGAAGGGGATGTGGGTAGGGCCCCACACATTCTCAATCTCAGCAATTTTGGAGGTGATGTGATCAGCACCATGTTCCGACCACCTTTACCCTCGGGTATACATTGATTTGAGGCTGAGTGGTTCCCAGAGCCACTTTATACAGGGACAAGGCAGCAAAAATCCCGACCTTATATCACCCACTCCGGAATCCAAACTAGGCCTCCCACATGGCAGTCACATGCCCTACCGACTAGACTACCTCGGCTCTACTGTTGAAGTACTGATATAAAATTTTACTTTCAACTGATACTCGCAGAATATGATTGGTTCATTAACCTCCTCAATTAATGTATCCGGGTGCAATGAGTTTACCTTTGATAAAAAAAAATATGCAATGCAGATTTATATATTTACTTTACAACACTAGGGCATATGAAATGTATGTTTGTATTCGTAAAAAAAAATAATAATAAAATGGCAGAATCTTTCATTAAATTACAAGCTATTGATAGATTTATTGGACCGATAATATTATTAGTAATTTTACTGGTAAACCAATACATCCACATGCCTAAATCAGCCAATACAGATTGAGTACAGATTAATCCATTCCATCCCCAATTAAATATATGAATATCGCAAAATAACAGTAGAATTCAAGTAGAAAATCTTTAGTAATTAGTCAGAGAGAAATTATGAAAGCAGTGTGAAGAATGTAACACCAGAAGAATAAGAGACAAAGCACATGCTAAAATATTATTAACCTTATGTTACAAAACAGACTTATCAGGTACTACAAGTAATAACTTTTGATACCTCCAATATCATATCTTTGTTCAAGCCAGGCAGCTGAAGCATATGTTCTATGACTAGATTATTAAGGGACTGGCTCTTCTCCATGTCTGCAATCTCAAATTCTGAAAACAGACTTTCTCGATTCAAGTCTGGATCACCCTAAAACATACAGACATTAATTACATGTAGGAACAAGTGTTAAAACCATTGAAACACAACAGATATTATTATTTACCACCAAGGCACAAGGCATGCATACAAATAACACATGTAAGTGTGTATTGGCTACAGCTGTGCTCTTAAAGCATAATGAAACATATTCAGGGTGGCTACTCTTGTGCTACCAAGATAAAATTCAAACATAATTCAAGGTTTTCAAAATTTCTAAAATCTCAAGGCTAATAATGGAATAACATACAAAATCGTTTTTTTTTTTGTTGTTTTTTTTCCTATTTTCATACTATCTGGTATGTCCAAGTCAACATACAGTGTACCAAAAAACTCTAATGCAATAATGTTATATTTTCTAAAATATATTATTTAAGGTGCAGAAAATGCAGAATCATGTGAACTCACTTGGGAAATTTTGTTTAATTAGAAGAGGGATCCAAATTCAGAACTATCCTTTTTTGTAGTGTAAATTGTATTACATTTCCTGTTAAACTGACACTCGTATATGATTTTAAAATACAAGTTTGAATCTTAAACTGCATTAATTTTTAAAGAAAACTTGACAAAATAAAGATTGTGTGTACATTCACTCGATTAGATCACTAGATGCAGATTTTTCATCTTTGTAGTAAAGAAAATTCTCATAGAATTCAGGGACAATTCCCAGCACCAATAATTTGTACATAAAGTAAGTCTGGAAGCTTTCCTGGCGGCAAATGATGAGTTGCAGAAAGAATTCAAAACTTTTCAAGACCTAACATCACTCTCGTCTTCTACCCTGAAGATAAGAGTGGTGGTAGCTCTCGAAAGCTTGGATTTCTTTCCATAACTCACCTGGTTGATAGCCCGAGAGAATCTCTTCATCAATTCCTACATAATTCCTGAAGTCCAAAGAATTCCTAATGAGTAGACACCTTGAGATTTCCTTTTTATCTTATGACTGGTTCAAGGATAAGCAACAGTAGGATAAAATATTACTAATGTTTCTACATATCAAAAGGTGCCTGAAAAAAAAGGTTGGTGTATTTTTTAAAAGAATACGAAGAAAGAATATCACAATATTACATTTTTTAAGGGGAAGACATCATCTCCCTACCTCACACAACAGAAATATGGTGTGATCATCGTAGTGCAAAACAAGGGAGCACAAAAATACAATCTTTCACACTTGATACAATAGTCTCTGTCCCTCTTTTTAAAATATTTTAAGTGCATACATTGTTTCCCCTGGAATGTACTTCTTTACTGAAAGCTTCCAAATCTGTGTCCTTCCCAACCCGTTAGTTATTTGTTAAAGAAAGTAACATTGATTGCTTGTTAATTTGTTACTTTTACACTTGTGTTATTAACGATGCTGCAAACAGGAGTAAACTGCAATATGCATAAATGAACCACACATATAGGTAATTTGAATTGAACTGAACTTTATGGTACAGAGGCCCAGATATTTAATATATTCAATAATTTCAGAGATTTATCAGTGAATGTAATACTAGTACATGAGGTAAAGTCGGTAATAATGATTTATCTTGTTAATTACTACATTTACCACCATGGTCATGCATGTACAATCTTGTTATAATGAATCACTAGATTATAATATTCTCACATACTGTTATAAAGACACTACCACACAATACTAGTTCCCAGCATATTTATGAACCAAATGGATGCAGAAAGTTATCTAACTTGTGCATGCTTGATAAGTTGTAATAAAAAAAAAGTTTACAGAAATTCCATGAACCTTTCCATGTTCCCTATGTAGTTTAAGTGCCACTGGGCCTGTTACTGCTGCTATTATAGAAACGTCTCCAGGGAGGGGGACAAGCAGATATATTATGAAAGATTACATCTGTGTATGGACTGGAATGATTTTTGTCTAGATATTTGTAAGGGTTACATAGTAATAGTACAAGTAACTAGATGAAATTGACATTCCCTACAGTTGAACCCCAATTTTACATTCTGAGATTGTAGATTTTCCCACATTATACATTCAATTCTCATGGCCCCAATGGAACAATTTTTCAGGATGTTACACTTTCAACACTGTACATTTTTCACCTTAGTGTCGAAAAATAAAAAATTGACTTCTACTGCATCTTTTCTTTCGGACAGCATCATTTGGAAATGCCAAAAATCAACAGCAAATGTTGCTACTTTTCCCCACACAGTGGATGGCAGATAGATACAACTTCTTAGTATGGACAGAGGTACTGCAATGCCGTATTGGGACTACTCTAGCAGCTTGTAAGCCTAGCACACGACAGAACCATCGGAACTGCTTGATGCAACAGCTCTTGTGAGGTTGCCCCTTGCAAAGTTATAAATAGCTCCTCACTTGTCCTAAATTTTTGACCAAAATTTTGGTGGGCTCACCAGACGTGAGAGACTACATACAAGCTCACATTGGAGCTGTTGCATAACAAGGTTGAGTCAAAAATAGGAGAGATCCTACACTGTTGTAATCTGCCTCCTTCTTGTTTTGTGCTTCCATTCCCATGCTCACCCTGACACTGACGTGTGGTTTGTACCAAATTTTACTGTACGAGGGATTCTACGCAGATATAATTTTTCAGAAAACAAAATATTATGTTGTGGTTTGAAATCGAGAGGCATTTGTGCAATTATCGTTACTGGCATAGGAGGAAGGTTCAGTAGCATATTAAGCCATAAGAGTCCCTGCAATATCTTAGAATTCCAACTTAGTACTTAGTATCTTAGAACTTGATAGTCTCAATTGGCTGTGAAAATGCAGGTGATCAAAGTGAAGGGTATTTTTAGTTCACTCCTCAGTCTTGTCTTTTCTTTTTTCTTCCAGAAAGGATCTTTGACGAATATCACTCACCCCTCATCCCTCCTTTTCTATTTCATTCCCTCTAAGGAAACATAACAAGAGTAAAAAATCACTCCTATCAACTCATTCAATGCTTTTTGCCTTTGGGGTCAATAATATTGGCTTGTCATGAAGTACAGATACAACTTACCAAATAACAATTGCAATGCCTAAAGTAGAAAAATGCTGTTTAGATACCTGAGACATCCATTTATGATGTAGTATCTGCTTAATACTCAGTCTTTTTTCTGGGTCCACAACTAACATGTGCCTTATTAAGTGTTCACAGTCTGAAAGAGATCAAAATTTGCATCACTAGAATAATTAATCAACACTAACTCAAATACATATTCAAAACATAATGTGAAAACTGAAAGGTTTCAATGTATCTCACACCATTGACCTATGCATCAAGCAACAAATCTCCAACTTCAACATTAAAAAGTTTATTTACTATACTCTGAAACTGGCATATTAAGATAAAAGTGTTTCGAACCAACATCAGTCAGCTACTTGAGGTTGAAACTATACTTACAAAATTACATGATGAACATTAATCCAAATTACTGGTTTAGACAGAATTATTTTCCAAGTACAAGTACAGACTGATAATTGTGAGGGGAGCCAAGTGAGTTCATCTAAAATGCAGGCAGACATTTTCACAGGCTGTATATCCTGAGAATTGTGCAAAATGCGGAATTTTCAATAATTCTGTGTTCAAAATTGTGTAGTAAAGTGAGCATTTTGTTCTGTGTCAATATTTTGATTATTTTAGAAGTGAATCTCAGAATATTTTAAAGCAAAGGTGTTGTAGATGGATATGACAAAATCATTACTATTCTAACATTCATAATGATTCAAGTACTGGTAATAAATCCAATAATGAAAACACCACCATCTTAGTAACATACCAGTAAAAAATCACAGTTTGAAAAAACCTTAAGTGTATGTATTTCAAATCAATGAAGAGATTTATAGTAAGACATTACATATTTCTTTTTTACAAAAAATGAAGTACACATTCATCTCGATCCCCCCCCCACCAAAAAAAAAATAGTACGTACCTGCAGACATAAAATATGGAATTCGGAACTTTCCTGAGATGACCCGTGTTCGAAGGCTTTGTAAAGTAGTACCATCAAACGGTAAAGCACCACACACTAAAACATACAAAACAACTCCTAGGCTCTGAAATAATAAGAAGAAATAGGTTATTTATACAACAAACCATACAATTTTCCTTCAAATATATGGTTGTTACAAGCAAAGAAAAAGTTATTTTTCTTTTCTTTCTTTCAATATTTTGGGAGAACTCAAACTCCATTCTTCAGACATTTATTTGCAATTTGATTGAACAACATTACATTAAAAAAAAGTGTTTATTTACTATTACATTAAGATAAAAGTGTTTCGAACCAACATCAGTCAGCTACTTGAGGTTGAAACTATTCTTACAAAATTACAAGATGAACATTAATCCATTAATCCAACAACATAACTTTAATTTTAACATACTTGCATACATTACTACTTGTGAGTTAAGTCTTCCCCTTTGGACCTAGACTGTAAATGGTAGAAACAAACTGTGAAAGGGATGAAGAAAAGTGGAGGAAGAATGGAGGATTGAGAGCAAATGAGCAGAAAACCTTGACCTTGATGCTGTCCTATCTGAAGGATGGAAACACCATGGGAAGCTGTCCATAAATTTAAAAATCTAATGTGCAGAAGTTTCAATAACATATATGCTATTCCTATTGAAGCAAAATAACACTTTTTTATTGCAAGGGGGGGGGGGGGGTAAACTTGCACACTTATCAAGTTTCTGTATTTGTGCATTGCATTTCCAGCTACTGTTACTGGAATGGTATTACCTCTGTTCATCAAAATACCATCAGCATAGGAAAAGATGCAATGTATCGTGTGGTTGCAGTCTGGTCAGTGTGCTTGATTGATTTCACATTGCTTTGCTGCCAGTTTTGTTAATCCCAACGATTATATGATGACTTTGATGATGGGACACTCGCAAGGACCCTCGTCATAGCATACTGTAGTAACCAGTCCATCATGGAGGTCGGCTCCGGTCAATGTGTAATGGCTAAGATGACGCATGCACAAAATCAACTGGATGTGAATCTAAATCAATGACACTGTTCCTAAAAGTGAGATTAACTGACAATAGAAAAAGTCTTGGCACTAACCTCTGATTTGTGTGTTACAAGAGATGCATCTATTGAAGTGTACTAAGTCTGTTTTCATATGCATTAATACACACTTTACGTTTCTATACTTATATTTTTTAAAAATATACTTTAGTAACTGTGTGAACAGTCTTGTAATTACTGTAATCATTTATATCACCTTGTGTGTGTATCCCCTCACTCAAATATTCCAAATAATAACAAACTACATACCCAAATATCAGCCCTTGGTCCATCATACTCCTTTCCTTCAAAAAGTTCAGGTGCAGCATATGGAGGACTGCCACACCAAGTCGAAAGAGATTTTCCTGGCTGGTAGTGATTGCTAAAACCAAAATCTGAAAGAAAGAACACCCACAATGCACCACATATCCCAGAGAACACTCATGGAATTCTCATTCCTAATAACATTCCTCCTGTTTCTAAGGTAAAACAAAACGTGTAGATTTTCCACATATTACACTTATCACATGTGAGATAGGTGAGGGCGAAATGAGAGAAATAATGCACCAGATACAACTAACAATAATTATGTTGCTGCCTAATCAAGAGTCTGTTCCATCCAACTTAGTGCTTTGAATCCCACTTTAAAGCAAGGTGCAGTGATTATCAGCCTGATACAGCAAAAAGTAGACTTAACAATTAATTTAAAAAATATAAATCTAGAAAAATAAAAAGAGAATCTTAGATGCACAAATAAAAAACAATTTGAAATAAATTTTAGAACTACATTTAGTTATTACTTCTTCTTTAAAATTAAATTGCATCCTGACAAAGGAATGCATAAGCCCATTTTGCTACTAAATGAGGAGTGAAAGTATATTAACTACATTAAATGTACTGCTATTGTGGTATACTTGACAATTGTGGTCTGTTTTAATTTTTACTACTAATCTGAGGAAAATTTCCTCAAATTGCCACAAGTAGACTTTGCACACACAAATTATAATCGTAAATGTGTGATTAGGAAAAACATACCTGCTAATTTAATATCCATGTTTGCATCTAACAAAAGATTTTCAGCCTTAAGATCCCTATGTACAACATTCTTTCTGTGGCAGTAACTCACAGCGGCAACGATTTGATGAAACACACGCCTCGCTTCTTTCTCACTCATACGACCATTTGCTACTAGGTGATCTGAAAGGTAAAAGTCAAGCAATGAAACTTCTTGGTCAAGAATAAATCTTTATGAAACACAATGATGCAATCAAAACACAAGTTTGGTGGTTAATGTTACTTAGTTTCAGATGAAGACTGATACTGAATTAGTTAGTGAGTGGGGAGGGACCTGCACATTATTCATCAAATTACAATACTCTGAGTAGACTTCAAACTAATCAGTGATGTCATGTGTGAAATTTACTAATTCCAATGTACCCACGAAACCAATATTTTTTTTAAACTTATTCTGATACTAGGTTTTAACCGATTCTGATGTTCTTGATTTCTTAAATAGACTGCAGTTGTAATTTTCAATGTTGCAAAAATACAAATTGAATTTATTAATTGAATCAAGTTATTTTACTTCATGTTTCTGCCAGTTTTGGCTAATTCCGAAGATGAGGTTGAAAGGTGATGAGATAAAGTAGATAAAGGTACAAACACCAAACATACAATGCAAGTCCTATAGACATAGAGGATTATACTCGCCATGGCTCCAGAAGCTAGAACCTCGTTAGTCTGAAAAATGCAGTCCAAGGTGTACTACGAGGAACTGAGGTTGACATTTGGGTGTACTATGAGGTAGGGACACCCCTTCCACCCCATGGCAAAAGTATAAACGTAAAAACAAAGTTTTTTAACACAACACGAAAAAGGATGCTTACCCCCATGAACATCTTCGAACATGGAATCTTTGATATCAAGAATATGAGTCAACCATTCCTGCTCAGCCACAAAAGTGGCTATTATAAATATCCTTAGATACTTTGTAGAGACATAGTAACATTTGTCACATATTGGTGAGAAGAGAAATTATGAAATTTAAAATCACAAGAAAAGAGAACTTCAAAACCATGCTTCTTGGGCTTTTTCCTTACAGTGGAACATTACCAGGTTGTATGTCTTAAACATGTAACAAATAGATCAAATCTTCTATGATTAAAATATTGAAAGAATCTGAATATAGGAATCAGTTAAAACATTATCAGACAAATGATATCCTCAGAGCTGGAATTTCCTTTTAAGAATTGCAAAAAAAACTTAACTTTTGGATCATGAGGTATTTGATTTCAACAGAGTGAGAGTTATTTTTCACAAAGTGACAGCATTAATTTTCAATACGGAGCTACTGTAGAGGCAGTCTTGGGAGAGAAAAATAACTATATAGCTTAGCAATGGTTGCTAAACATGTATATGCAGTTTAACAGTTCAATGCATGATATTGCTATGTCCATTGCACTAAATATGTTCTTGTAATAATTCTACTTACCAAATATTTCACCTCCACTTGCATACTCTGTTACTAAATATATCATTTTTTCTGTTTCCATAACCTGAAAAATAATTTGACATTCATTAAGAACCTAGTTTGCACACTGAAAATGATTTATAATTTGCATTAAGATCACACTGATTAAAGGAAGTGATGCTCTGGGTATACGAGTTTGTGCAAATTAACTTAACTTTGTCCCAAAATGAAATAAAATGCAATGTATCACTTTAGGGTATCACTAAAGTGCAGATATAGTTTTTAATATAGTTAAATACCTTCCACGTGCGGCTTTGGTATTAGTTTCAGCATAAAAACAAATGTATACTGTTAATGCCTATAAACATTCAAATGTGAACAGAAAAAAAAAATATGTATTAAGATTTGGTTGGATCATTGATGCATACCAGGCAACCTGCACATTGACAATTTACCTACTGTATATCCTAAGTCAATTGATTGTTAAGACCAGTGCATTGCTAACACATGAGATAACGGTGAATGTACAAATTCTTGAAGATGTAAAAGACTCCTTGCTTTTATTCCAAATAAATATTCACATTGTAAACGTAATGTAATAAATGTCAAGTTAATTAACAACTATTAAAATGTCAATACTAGTAAGTATAGTTACAAAGGTTATATTTACATCATAAACAAGATGCACCACTTGCTACCCATCAATGTATCATGCAGGGATTTCCTCCTCTGGTGCGGGTCCAAAAGATTCAGCACAGGCTTTGGGAAAAATTCTTAACAGTTGAAATGGTTACATGAAATTAATCCATAATTTTAACATAGCTTTTTCAATAAATTAGGACTGTTACCAGCTTAATTTCCAAATATTCAATGATAAGAAAGGAGAAAATCAAGCTTACCTGGTACAAACGTATAATGTGCGGATGCCTTAACTTAGTCATTATTTGTATTTCCCTAAAAATCTTCTTTAAATTTTCTTCGTCTAGTTTTGTTTTGTCTATAATTTTAATAGCGACCTGTTTGGGAGGAAAAAAAATAATAATTATTAATGCAATGAATTATTTGTTGGTATGCATGTTCTTAAAATACATATTAGCTTCCAAATAGTTACTATTGCTAGGATATCCTAAATATTACTGTACAGTAATATAAACAACTATGGAAAATGAAATCATTTTGGAAACATTTGCACAAAACAAGTAGGCCTTTGCAAGTAAAGGTGCATAACTAGGCAAGAGTTGAGAAAGAGAAATAGGTCTATTTTCCACGGTTGTTAAAGGTCCAAGAATCCACACATTCTAATGGGTTCTATTGGATTCCGCTGCAGGACCGGATCCGGATCCAAAAGTTACGGATCCGAGAGTTTCGTATCTCAATCCCATCATAATATTACCACACCTTAAAAGGTATTATGATCTTCGATTAAAAAGAAATTTTTCATTAGTTAGTCCTACAAGAATTTTTTCAAGTGTTGTTCCTAAAATACTTTGCTACGCATCGGGTAACACACTCGTGCACAAAAATAATCTTACTTGTTTAACATAAAATGTCATAGGTGATTTTGTAAATGCCATTGAAACGAATATGTATTCATTCAAATGTATTGGAAATGGAAACACACATAAATGTGAGACATTCCATTCCAGGATGAAACCTTTAACACATATAACAAGATAGAAATGTTATACAAAAATTATACAATTTTCCTACAGTTACAGTTTTACAAATTAAAATAAAACATTATGATATATGCAGTGTTATATAATTACAAAGTGTAAGACTAACAAGGGAGGTTATCTAAGTGTCCCCCTCCGATTTCCATGAAACTTGGCAGGTGTATAGGTGTATGGCAATGGAAGAAATACCTGTTTTTTTGTTTCATCTAAAAACCGGTTTTAGGGGGCAAAAGCCGCCTCAAATGTCAAGACGAGGACAAATTGACATGGGGATCATCTGACCCCTGTGTCCCCCTCCGATTTCCATGACACTTGGCAGGTGTGTGTACAGTCATGGACATAAGTATTCATACAAAGACATTGTCTGAATGAAACATATTATTATACAAAGAAGACCGTAAAGGCAAGTCAAGTCTGTAGCACATATGCTCCATTGGAATGGCAAGAATAGAAACGCAAAGCAATTGTGTGCATATACTTGAAATTGTCGTGAGAAATGTGGATAATCCTTAGATAAACTGCTTTCTGGATGGTCATACTACACTTGCACCTGTGTAAGGAAGTGGTTGGTTTAGTGTTGGCGTGCTGCAGGAAGTCAAATGGGCCGCAAAGGGAAGGAAACCACGATCGAAGAGAGGAGAATTATGATATCATTATACCACAATAAGAAATCATATTCTGAAATCGCAGACGTAGTTGGGAGAAGTCGTGCGACTGTGCAAAGTGTCATCAAACTATATAAAGACACAAAAGTGCTGGTAAATAGGGAAAGGGTTGGGCGTCCTCAGAAACTAACTTCGAGAGAGAAACAAGGACTGTTGAGAATGATCAAGAAAAACCCAAAATTAACATCGTCAGCAGTGTCGCCACATGTTCACGAACACTTGGGAAAACAAGTGTCCTCAAGAAGTATTAGAAGGCTTTTCAACCGAGCAGGGTACAAAGCTAGGGTACCTAGAAGGAAGCCATACATCAGTAAGAAGAACAAGAAGGCCAGATTAACATTTGCAAAGGAGTATGTGAGTAAAAGTTTGGACTTCTGAAATAAAGTGTTGTTTACGGACGAGAGTATATTTAATATTATCCATAGTGATGGTAGAATTTTGGTGTGGAGAAAGCCCAATACTGAGCTTGAGTCTCGAAATCTCTTGGCTACAGTTAAACATGGAGGTGGTGGCGTTATAGTCTGGGGCTGTATGTCAGCCTCAGGTGTTGGAGAACTCGTCTTTATTGAGGGAACTATGGATAGATTTGTCTATTTGGATATTCTGAAGAACAATTTGCAGCAGAGTATCTATCATTTGGGTCTTGGGAATGATTTTTACTTCCAGCAGGACAACGACCCTAAACATACAGCTGAGATTGTCCGCCTTTGGTTGTTATATAATACTCCCCACACACTCAAAACTCCACCTCAGTCCCCCAACCTTAACCCCATTGAACATCTTTGGAGCCATTTGGAAACCAGACTCCGAAAACATGACATAACAAGCAAGAATAGACTAAAAGAGGTCATTTTGCATGAGTGGCACAATATTACATCTGAAATAACCACGCCTCTTGTTCATTCTATGCAAAAGAGACTTGACAGCTATTCTCTATAACAGAGGAATGCATACAAATTATGACGACATGGTATTTGTTTCTTTCTTTTCTTCAAAGTGAACTTTTATGTTGGTGTATGAGTACTTTTGTCCAGCCAAAGAAGCGGGTATTGAGAATGTTTTGTATTTTATTTTTCTACAAGCAGCATATGTTATTTATTTTTGTTGTCAATATATCGTTTGGTGCATACATGGTAAAGCATTAACAGTTTTGACTTCCTTATTGTATTCCTAGCTGCTGCAATTCGTCCTTTCTTCCCTTCAGTTCCACTGTATGATTACTTTTGTCCATCACTGTATAAACGGATCCAAAGGAAGAAATACGTGTTTTGTTTTTTTTTGTTTCGGCTAAAAAACTGTTTTAGGGGCAAAACCCGTCTCAAATGTCAAGATGAGGACAAATTGACGTGGGGATCATCTGACCCCTGTGTCCATCTCCGATTTCCATGAAATTTGGCAGGTGTATAGAGGCCCTATGCCCCCTGTTTCTTCCTATGCCATATTTACGTGGTTTCGGGGTCAAATACCCACTTCAATTTCTCCTCATCTTGACATTTGAGGGAGGGGGGGGGGTTGCCCCCTAAACAGTTTTTTAGCTGAAACACAAAAACACGTACTTCTTCCTTTGGGCCCCTCTATACACCTGCCAAGTTTCATGGAAATCGGAGGGGGAGACTTAGACCTCCC
This sequence comes from Lepisma saccharinum, assembly GCF_977018435.1. NCBI lineage: Eukaryota > Metazoa > Arthropoda > Insecta > Zygentoma > Lepismatidae > Lepisma > Lepisma saccharinum. The sequence goes on from NC_139232.1 coordinate 107,059,477, forward strand.
TTGTAAGTGTATTAATTAATTACAAATCGCGCACACACACTATATATACAGATGGGGGACAAAATAATACGAACACCTGTGAATGTAGAAAAAATCTTTATTAATAGGGGGTTGGACCACCCTGTGACTGAAGTACACTTTGTATGCGACGTGGGATGGACGCATAGAGGTCATGCACAATGTTTAAGGGAATATGGAGCCATTCTTCCTCCAGAGCAGTCTCCAATTCCGAAAGTGTGGCTGGAGGTGGACTTCGAGCACGAAGTTTGGACTCCAAATATCCCCACAAATGTTCTATAATGTTCAGGTTAGGAGACTGTGGGGGCCATTCAATATGCCCTACTTCATCGTCATGTTCTTCAAACCATGTTTGGACAGACCCAGCAGTGTGGATAGGAGCGTTGTCGTCTTGAAAAAGCGGTCGGTCCCCAGGAAATAAAATCTGGACAAAATGATGGAGATGATCCCCCAGAATGCTGCGATAGTGACTGGCATTGATCTTCCCATGCAGAAAAACAAGTGGTCCCACACCATGCCAAGATATCGCGCCCCATACCATAATGGACCCACCTCCATGCTTCACGGTCGGCAAGAGGCAGTCAGGATGAAATGCATCTCGAGGCGTTCTCCACACATAAACGCGCCCCGTGGTCTGAAATAACGTGAATGTTGATTCATCAGACCAGATGACTTGTTGCCACTGCTGTGGGGACCAACTTCTGTGAGCTCTGCACCATTGGCGTCGCTTGACAGCATTACGTGATGTCACCAATGGCTTACGAATTGCCACTCGGCCATGAATGTTTGCAGCATGGAGTTCCCTTTTGACAGTTTTGGTTGAAATGGGGTCCTGGAGATGCCTGTTCATTTCAGATGTTATCTCGGATAACGATTGCTTGTGCTTTCGGGCCACTATGCGCTTCAACACCCTCCTATCCCGAGCAGCAAGCTTTGTCTTTCGTCCACTGTTGTGCTTTGAAGACGCCATCTTACCTTGTGTTGTGTACGCTGTCGTAACGGCTGATACTGTGCTCCTTGCACACCCAACAAGCTTTGAGGTTTCAGTCACCGTGGCTCCAGCTGAACGTGCTCCAACAATCATGCCTCTTTGGAACTCTGTCAGGTCTGACATTGCAGTGTCTCTTGAGAGCGTATGATAGACGAATGCACCACCAATGACTGCTGTTGGCAAACTAATACCTTCCCCTTCATAGCCACTAGGTGGCAGACTTCAGTGCCAGGTGGTGCTGCTGTACTGCCGACGTGAAATGTGGCATACTTTTTCACAGGTGTTCGTATTATTTTGTCCCCCATCTGTATGTGTGTATGTATGTATGTATGTATGTATGTATATATATATATATATATATATATATATATATATATATATGTGTGTGTGTGTGTGTGTGTGTATATATGTATGTATATTAGCAGGTAACAATATGTTATAAACACATTCTTACTTTCCAAAGAAGCGCATGTGGGATGGCAAAACGGATCCGGATCTGAAAATTCCGGATCCGAAAAATTTTAGGATCTGGAACCAACCGGATCCGCCAGGATCCGGATCTGGCCATCCCTAATCCTAACATGACACAGTCTGTGTCCGTCTTTCCATACTTGGTTCTCTGCATTTATGCTGAACATCTTGCACTTTGACTTTGGTCTCGAGGTGGTACAGTGGGATGCAAGTGTCACGAAGCAATTGTCCATCAGAATCTTTATGCACTTTGTTTTACCCAATAAGGGCATAAACAATTGAAACAAAACGCCAAACAAGTTGCTGACAGACTCTGCTTCATCATACGCAAAAATCTATTCCTCAAAAACACGTAGGATGCACGAGAAAAATTAATGAAAACAGTTATGGTCAATTTGACGAGCACTTGTGCATCCCAATATGAAAGTTGAGACAAAAAAGGAGACTACGGTAATGATTTGAAATAATTATCTGAACCAAATTCACTTTTTATTTGCAGTGATAACAAAGTCAATCCATTTTACTGTCAATTCAATCTGCTCTGCATGGTTGCGGGATAATTTTTCGAGGATTCGTAGTCAAAACGAGACGTCAAATAGAAAACTTTGTGAAGAAAAATTGTCTACCTTGGATTGCCTCTATGCGATGTGACAGTTTGTGTCTTGTCATGCTGTATATGTAGTTTATACTATCTACGAGAACAAGATGGACTCCAGCGCCAACTTCAAACAAATTGAGAGGAGAGGGAGCATATTTTGTGCCCCCAGCCCCAAGTTCGCGCCTGTTGAGATAGATGCTCATAGATCGGGACACATCCGTGAACGAGGCAGATCTCTACAACTATGGACGAGGTCGAGACTATCCGAGGTCTCTTCTCTATTTTCGTCATTTTGCGCCGCTTTTCCACCTCTTCGGGTTAATCGCGACGAAGAAGAATGATAAAATAGCTGATGTGACAATCACACGTCCGTGGCTTGCCGAAGATTTTAACCCACGGCCCACAGGCTCGTAGCGTGGGAAGTTCTAATCAGATGACACGAGGCGGTAAAATGCGATCAACTTCCTGCCCGGTTGAACGTTTTAAACCTGCTGACATCATCGCAGCGGAAGACGATCCGAAATTGCCGGCCCATAGCGTGCCGTCGGGATTCGAACTTGCAGGTTCTTGCGTGCGACACACGCATCAATGACGCTCGTGACGTTGCTCTGACGTCAGGGGACGGAGCGCCGACGCTCGCCGGGGAAGAAAAAGTTCAGCACCACGAAACTTACGGGAAGTTCAATCGGTGGCGCTGACGACCACAGGGAGTGAGTCACCCGTACACTACGTAAGCGAATAGGTCAGCAAGGCAGAATTGCGCTTCGATCTGTTTTTCGGGAATATCTTCGGATCACGCAATCGCAAAATACCGTGCGGGACATTTTCATTATATTTTATTTTCGTTCTGGAGCTGGCAATGCGGTTTGCATACGTTAATGAAATGACGTAAAACGTAAGTTTTATTTCCAGCACTTAATTTTGCTTGCGTGTTATCATTCTTCGCTAGAGTCTGTGAGTAACTTAACGCGTCTCTCTTTCGGTGCTTGCGTTAGTAACTTGTTCATACTGTCGCACTGAATGCGGTTTCAGCCGAACGTTTACACTGCCGTGTTCTGCCGAGTTTGACTGACAGAGTTTCCGGCGATGTAGTGGCCACATTGCGTCAGGAAAATCGTCAGTGTGCTGGTAGAATTTGAAGTGCATCGGAACGGTACTTTTGGAAAACCCTTTACTGAAAATGAACGGAGTGAGTTAATGAGATTTTGGAATATAGATTGACTTGGTATATTTTACTTCGCTTATCTACCACTTTTGACTAATCGCGAAGGTAAGGATGTGTAATATGATGATGAAATTGATGAAAAGACACTCACAAAGAACACCCACGCTGTGCTAACCACTCCACCACGGAGGTCGGCGAGATTTTGGAAGATTTTTATTATCTTTGCGTATTTTTAATAGCGACAAATTAATTTTAAGCCACAGTTTCATGGTTCCCGATTGTGTTGTTCATGACTGACGTGTGCCTACTTGTTAAAATTAAAAAATAATAATTAAAAACCCCGGAAAGATTCGAGGTGCTGATCCTGATCCATCATTGACTATGCCTCCTAATTAATATTAAAAAAATGGTAAATCATATGTCTAGAGGGTAGGAAGGATTTTAACTAGGGAACAATGCGGTGCCTTCCTTACTTTTTAATATGTTATGTTTGTCTCGTGGAGGTCCCTATACAACCTTGCACTTTTAGCTTTTCCTAAGGGGCTTTTTACACCCCTTGCTTTAACATTTTCAGCAAGAATTTTAGATAAGGGGATATTTTCCAGTCTACATCGAAGGGTGCAAAAATAGCCTAATGCGCCGACGCACCCAACAATTTTAATTCAATCAATCAATCCCCTTAATTTTGACACCGAAACAGATACTGGCCTAGGTCCTTCGCACACGACTTAAATGCATTTGATTTTTCTGCGAAACGAAACTTGGGAGTTTCTAAAGTTGCCACATGCAGCTAATACGCTCCCCCCCTCCCCCGTTAACGTTAATCTAATTTCAGCACGAACGAAAAGCGCCGTCTCCGAATAGGTTCCATCCATCAATCAACTCAGCATACCCACCCGACGAAGGAACTTTCTCGTTCCCTAATGAAATGCGCCTCGTATTATTTTCATCCTGCAAGCAGCAGGTAAAAAGAAATACTCAGGTATGAAACGGAAAGAAGAAATCCTCGGCACGCACGAGAGCTATTTTACAGTCGGGTTTCAATGTTGCGTGCCTTCGAAGATGTAAAAAAAAAAGGTACGAAACCTACCGCAACACCACTGCAGTTCAAATAGAGACGATACCGAAAGGTCTCCTTCTCCATCCCCTGTAAGGCGAAAGCCTCGTCTTAATCCGGATTTCAAATTATCCGATACCCGTTTCGGATGCAACGGATAATCCGTATATATCCGAATATCCGGACAGTACAGATTTGATGGTAGAAAATCCGAACAGTGAATTACGAACATGGCGAATAAAAGAATGTGTGGACAGCCCGTGAAACGGATAAACGCTAAAACTGTCTGGATAATGCACACATTCGGATAATACGAATATCCAGATGTCAGATATATGCGGATATTTTAAATCCAGTTAGAAAATTATACGAATTTGGCCATCTATAGTCTCGGCCCGCGAGGGGTCAGCCTCGTCTCTATTAATTGATTTGGTGTATGTCACTTCGCATTTCTGCCACTTTTGGCTAATGGCGAAAATGGTGAGTGGTGATATGGTGAAATTGAAGAGAGACACAAAGAACATCGATGGTCACGCCAGGATTCTAACCCGAGACCCTTTGTAAGTGTCCCTTCATCGATGCTTCATCGTTGCGATTAGCCAAAAGTGGTAGAAAAACGACGCTAAATAACAAAAATAAAATAAAAATCACCCCATTCTTTACTATTATTATTGAAATCGTATTTATGAATTAATTTCCTCCCGCCTTTGAACGTTGCCTCTAATGCTCACTTTGAACAATTTATTATCTGGCCTCCCGATGGCGTAGTGGTAACGTCTACGCCTTGTAGTCTAGGGGGTTCCGGATTCGATACGCCGACGGTACATACTGATTTAAACTGTAGTTCCAGTCCCAATTAGCCTAGCAGACTTAAAACCCCCAAAGGAGCTATTGCTACGACTTTCGCTCATGCTATGTTAACTTTACCAAACTGCAAAACAGTTATTCCAAACATGCCCTAGTAAAACAGATAACTTAAATCCAAGTCTGCTAATCGGAGAAAAAATGCGAGTTAACTCTGACCTCATATCGCAAAGACTTTACCTCGATCCAACTTTTATAGAACTCATAATAAGAGTTCAGCGTGACTGCCGGTCAATTTTACCGCCTAATCGAGAATCTGCTGTTTTATTATACAATCGGCCCTAGCTTACGCTCGCAGGAGAAGCGAACAGTTGAGCAAAGGGGCGGGGTAAGCACAAAGAAAATTGAGGCAGTTACCACACTCATATAAATACGGTGAGATAAACCATCTACTTCAAAGTGGAAGCGCTTGGCAATGCATTCAACTGGCACAACAGCATAAATAACATATGGAATTTCTCTGCCCTTTTAAAAGGTGTTTAAAAACGCATTGAACGTGGACTTCTTCATTATTTAGTACTTCATGGGTACTGTTGATGGGAGCGGGAATAACATGAAAGCCACTGGGCACCCATCACTGACACTTTATATGGGAACGTAATGTACGAGACTTAAAGGGACACAGGTAGGGGATGGATTAAAATCGAAACGTGGAGAAGATGTAGAAAAGAGACCAGCTGAGTGATTGATTTCATTTAGTTTACTTCGCTTTTCTGTCACTTTTGGATAATCGCGAAGATGAGGATGAATGCCGATGAGATTGATGCAAGGACAAATACACATGAAAAACACACAACACGAGCCCCACGGAGGATTATACTGACTGCGAGTCCAGACGCCAGAGCCTCGCCAGTCTGCAAAATGCAGTCCAGAGTGTACTACGTGAAAGTGAGGTTGGCATTTGGGTGTCTTCACAATGGGTCACCCCTTACACTCCAGAGACTAGACCGAGGTTTCCTGTATACCCTGTCTCAGCTAACTGTGGAGCAAGGCCGCGCACAGCGTCAGAGTAACGGGGGAAATCGAGTGGCCAGAGCTAAGCTGTAAACGCTGCTCAAAGGCTGGTAACTGCAGTCACTTTCCCATCCTTCACGCAACACCGTTTCTTCTCGCGTGTTCATTGGTGGAGCCATATCGCGTCACTACTTGCGCAGAGACTTGCTTTCGTTCACCTGCTCCACAGTTAGCTGGGACAGAGTTATAGATGCATGTGGTCTCGTTCCACACTTGAGTAAATTAGAATGTGAAGCAGTGGCGGCTACTGGTCTCAGTCTATTAGATGAAGGCACGTGGTAATAATTCAAGTACCCAAATTTCGCCCACTCTTTCTTTATTTCACACACTGCACATGACAAGTAAGTAAGTATTAATCTAAACACGACAAACATTAAACTAAGTATACGCAAGAAATCAAAAGTAATTTCAGGCAAACAATATGAGAAAAATGTATTTTACCAAAACAATACGAAACTAGTCATTCTTGAAAAAGGCTCCAAATTTCGGCCACTGATTAGTTTACATATAAGGTTAGTCAAAAAGTAAATGCAATGTTTTTCTTTACTTTCGTAGGTTGGCTGTACAACTTTCTGCGCTCGCAAACCGATAGATAACAGGTGCGGCAGTGAAACGGGCGATTTGGCAACCCTGGAAATAGCAAGTTACCTAAGGAATCAGATAACGGGAGTGGTGCCATCTGAACAACAAACCTTTGCCATTGACACTGATATCGGTGTTCAGTCGAGATGGCGTCGTGGACCGGTGAACAACGCGCTTTTACCGTAAAGGCGTTTCACAAAAACAACGACAGCTACGTGGCCGCGCAGCGTTTTTGTGAAACGTCTTTACGGTAAAAGCGCGTTGTTCACCGGTCCACGACGCCATCTCGACTGAACACCGATATCAGTGTCAATGGCAAAGGTTTGTTGTCCAGATGGCACCACTCCCGTTATCTGATTCCTTAGGTAACTTGCTATTTCCAGGGTTGCCAAATCGCCCGTTTTACTGCCGCACCTGTTAGTATCGTAACAGCGTCATCACTTCAGTTCGCTCTGCAGTGTTGCCAAGTAAACATGGCTGCGCCACTGTCCGTGTGCACCACAGAAGAACAGCGGTCCGTAATCCGTCTTTTGTGGTCTGAAGGTGTACCAGGAGCTGAAATCCATAGAAGACTTTCAGCACAATACGGTGACAATGTTTTACCGCTGCGAAATGTTTACCAGTGGATTGAAAAGTTGAAAAGCGGTCGAACAAGTGTGAAGGACGAGGAAAGAGCAGGTCGTCCAGCCACATCCACTACTGGTGACAACATTGAGCAAGTCCGTGAGCTGGTTCTGAATAACCGACGAGTGACTGTTGATGAAGTGGCAAACCATATTAACGTTAGTTATGGTTCTGCATATGAAATTATCCATAACAGGCTCAACTTTCATAAAGTCTGTGCGAGATGGGTCCCTAAAAACTCACTGACGAGAACAAGCGAAATCGTGTGAGAACCTGTCAGCAATTATTGGACAGACATGCTAACGAAGGTGAATCCTTTTTGAAAAGAATCATCACTGGAGATGAAACATGGATCCATCACTTCGAACCTGAGAGCAAACGCCAGAGCATGGAATGGAAACACCCTGAATCTCCAGTGAAAAAAAAAAATAAGTCAAGCGTCAAAACACTGCAGGAAAACTGATGCTCACAATTTTTTGGGACTTAGAACATGGAACATTATGTGAAAAAGGGGACAACAATAAACTGTGAACGATACAGTGATATGCTTTCAAACAAGTTGAAGCCTGAAATTCGACGCAAACGACGAGGTCGATTGTCGGAAGGCATTCTTTTGTTGCATGACAACGCGCGTCCCCATACCGTCGCCATAACCGCTCAAACTCTTCAGAATCTGGGCTTCGAGGTGTTAGAGCATCCTGCATACAGTCCCGATCTCGCCCCGTCGGATTACCATCTGTTCGGTCCACTTAAAGATGCTTTAAGAGGCCGTCGATTCGACACAGATCAACAAGTGAAGGAAGCGGTGCATTCGTGGCTTGCTGCTCAACAGAAAACCTTTTTTCCTCAGGGTATCGGAAAGCTTGTGGAACGTTGGACCAAGTGTATTGAAGTGCAGGGGGACTATGTTAGAAAATGATATCATTGCAAGTTTTCTATTGTTGCTGTGAAAAATAAAAAAAATATTGCATTTACTTTTTGACTGACCTAATAGATATAGGTAGTAGTTACAAGTAATGAAACCAAATAATGGACAATATACGTAATAATTAGAAATGTTTGACATCATAAGCACTTGCCGGTGGAGGCACATAGTGGTTCGAATCCCACTTTCAACTGTAGGTCCAGTCCCAATTAGCCTTACTGTGCATAAAGTGCAATTAAAACACCAACTCAATCAATCAAAACCATAAGCACTTGGTTTTAACTGCAAGAGGAAACTGGAGAAAAAAAAACTAGGCTTCACAGAGCTGAAAACATGAAATCTGAAAATAGTCTACGTAAGTGTTCTTTTAAGACCCAGTTGCCTAGCTGTTGAAGCAATTTTCACAGGTGAAAAGTTGATCTTTTGCTGTGTCACACACACAATGTTCATGAAACCAGTCATAGACTTATGTACATCCAACCTACTTGAAACGGGTGGGCGAAATTTGGATCCGTCGGGTAGGCGAAATTTAGGTCTACTTGACACCGTGCAATGAGACACTCCCGAAGTCAGAAAACTGTATATTACAGAACATTTCTCACCAAATAACCATACTTATCGGTAACATTATATAACCGACCATTAACTGCATCTTTTATAAAACATCGGAACCTCTCCAGTCCCGATTAGCCTTACTGTGCATAAAGTGTACTTAAAACACCAAATCGGAAATATAGAAAGTCAACCCATTAGCAGCAATTGACAGACTGTTCTACGTGGTTGCGTATATCGAGGATAACGATGTTTTTTCAACGTCCCGTAACGTCGACATGAAGCATAAAACTTGAGTTTGTCTACTTTATGCACAGAAAGGCTAATTGAGACTGTACCTACAGTTTGAAGTTGAATCCGAAACCCTAAGTTGGCTTATTGGTAAAGTCGTCGCCTTGAAATCACGGGGTTTCGGGCTCGATACCTGGTAGAGGCACATCGCAGAGTCGTTTAGACTCCACTTTAAACTGTAGGTCGATTCACGATTAGTCTATATATGTATGGTAAAAGTGGACTTAAATTTTTTTTTAAAGTTTTCAAAATATATTTTTTCAAGAATGTAATAAAAACACAATGGCAGTAACGAAAATGCATATTTTTTTTAAAAAAAAAAATAAGCAGGGTAACCCTACTGCCTCCACTCTGCCTGTTTTCTTCGGCCAATATTGATTCCCAGAGAAAAAAAATTAAAATGAGTCCAATGCATTCATACGCGAGGCAGCCCACTTTCGAAAGAGTTAGAAGTTTCTAGGGAAAGGCATATCTCCTAGTTTACAATAAAATGTATATGACGTAGAGGAACGGCTGCCGACATGCACGCCACAGGAGATATGGCCACACCCCCAGGCACTGCCTCCTGCATGCAACTCCTCCATTTCCTAAGGTTTCGCCAACACAACGATTTCGCAAGTTGCAGGCGAAAGAGCTCGTTGACCTCTCTCTTTCTAGTGCTAAAACCATTACCATAGAATTTACTTTGATAAAATAAGTTTTATATACAAACAAGTATCTTGTCTCTAGAATTAGTTTTATTGCAAATTAATTTGTTTATAGCAGTATATCATTATTAATAATTATTAAAATAATGTTAATTGAAATTTACATACACAATCTACCTGGTTGCCAACTTGGCTCTTTTCCATTCAGGTCCGGACCTCTTGCGCTCTTCGCTCCTACAATCATGCAAGGCTCCGAGAGAGGATATCTATGTTCTGTCCCGGGAATCTGTGGAGCAAGAGAACGGAAGCAAGTCTCTGCGTAAGTAGTGACTCGAGAGGGGTCGACCAATGAAGAAGTGCGAGGGAACAGGATTGTATGAAGGAGGAAAATCGACTGCAGTTACTAGCCTTTGAAGCAGTGTGCACTGCTTCGCTCGACCCATTGGCTTTCTACCCTTCTCCACTGTTATGATCAGCCTTGCCCCAGAGATTCCGGGATAGAGTATAGCTACTGATGGTTTCCGAGACGCCGCTACTTCATAAAGCACAGAAAGTCTGGGATCGAGTCTCGACAAGAGCATGAGCGTTGTATCTGAAGATTACCAATTTACGTGAGATTAGCAGTTTAGAACTACTGTGGTTTGGAACTCGGGGCGCAGAAAGGGGAAGTCAAACCGAGATTAAAACGTCAAAAAAGAAATGTCCCATTCAAATCGTCGTGTAGGAACCAGAAGGACGCGACTCTAATTTATGAAATTTACAGGAGAGGACATAATGTACTTTTAGGAATAAAGAGTCAATAAATTGGAGATGGGTGATTTCACCTTACTGCTAACGATTAGAAGTGGAGATGTGTTGATCTCACTCCAAATAGAGCTCTTCTGAGGAGTTTATTTAAATAAAACTGAAAACCGCATGTTTGGAGTTACGTTCATCTGGTTCTCATGCGAAGAAATTAACCAACACAATTCTTAAATCAGAATCAAACCTAAAGGCAAGGACGGAATGGGACGAAAGAGTGACGTATATTACATAAATGGCACATAAAACTGCTCTTGTGTCTTCACAGAGCGGTGTACACAATAATACGTGTCACGTGCACAAGGCGGCTATTGCAAAAGATGGTGAATTAAATAGTTATGTAAGTTGAAATCCAGCAGATAGGTAACCTCGGAAACGTGTAGTCTACTTAGGCATTTTTTTCGGCAGGAAGGCATTTTTTCCCAACGGTACTGCCTCCCCATTTCCACCCCCCCCCCCCAAAATACTGCTGGAATTTGTGCCATTATGGAGTTCTTGCGACAAACATGTACTGGTCATTATCAATCTCCTATAAACATTAATGTAATTAATATAATTAAATGACACTAACAAAAATGTAAATTCTCCGGATATTCACTCTTCAGAGCTGAGTGGGGAACTCCCTCCTTCCTCTTCTTAACAGACTCTCTCTTCGAAATTCGCATACAAATCCACGTTAACCGGTATTTCACAGATCGATTATGCATAAGATATCAATGCAAATTTTATAAACATACACACAAAAATACAGTAGAACCCCGATTTTACGTTCTCGAACATTACATATACTGCATATAGTTGGTTAGCTTTACTTCACCCCAGTACAGCAACACGGTTGATGATCGTTCGAATCCTAATCCTACAAGATTCGATACCTGAATCTTCATTATCTAAATCCATCAGGAAGGGATTCACCCATTCCTAGTTGGCACCTTCTAGGTGGGGTGGCTAGATTAGCTCGCTACGAAGCCTTGGTTCCTGCGTTCAAATCCTGAGTGGGGCATAGAATGTTTCAAGACCACATTCTTTAACATAAACAACGCATACAGTCTAAATCATCTCATTGGTAACTCCGTGGTATATTTGAATACGTTACATAGTAAAGGAATTTTGATTTAAGCGAAATTTTCAGCAACCTTACATTGTAAATTATTATAACTTCGGACAATATGTCTTGGTTTCGTCTCGGCCTGCGCCACTCGACAAACCGCTATGATATTCCAAATTCTGAAACATCCTTCGAGATCCTTTTGGAGCACTCACGTGAATCTTCGTGTGGTTTTCTTTCGCTGTTGTCTAGATATCCGCGATGGAGAGAGAGGCAGGCTTACGTAATCACGAAACTACTGCGAGTACCTACACACCAGCGAAAGCAAACCACACGAAGATTCACGTGAATACTCTAGAACATTGGTTCTCAAACTGTGATACGCGTACCCTCAGGGGTACCTGAACTACTTGAAGGTAGTAAGCGATCTGCTCGGAAGAGAAATGTTGAGAATACCCGCGAGACAACATTTTTTTCTGCAGATGTGTAGAGCAGACTTCATAACTTTTAGTCTGATTTTGTCATTGACACACTTATCTTTGTTTCATATTGAAATAAAATACTCGTTCGAAATTTTTCGTTCCTCATATAGCTGACCGAGCAAAAAAGTTTTTGATCTCTCTGTCTACTATATACTCATGTGAGAGTGCTTTTTCATCCATGGTGCACCAAAAAGACAAGTGCCGAAATAGACTAAATTTGGAGCCGAATATCCGTCTGAAAGTTTCAAGTGCACAACCAGACATCAAGAAACTGTGCAGGCACATCCTTCTCGCTAGAAACTCTGAGGATTTATCATGAAAACTCCAAAATTGTGCTTGACAGTTTGTTGACAAACTTATTTCTGTTCATTACTTTTTTTAATAACTCTGGAAAAAAATATGAAAATTAGTTTTTTATGTACTTCTTGGCATACACGTGCTTCACATTTTTATTTTTTCTAACTAATTATAAAGACTGTAAACGTAGAAACACCCAATAAAAATAAACGTAGGATTCTTATGTTTATTTATTTACAATCTTTCCACGTATACAGCCCGAATGCCATTTTGCTGATACTTGGTCCAAAATATCAAAAACGCCTCACCAATCGGGCAGCTAAAACAAATCCCCCAAAACCCACTATTTGGAGCAAACCTACGATGGAAATACATTAGACGTTAGTGACGACTAAAGAGTACAATGAGGAAGAAGTCTGAGAACCGCTGCTGTAGAAGGAATTCTAAGTATACGTATATTTTCTTAATTGGAATATCATAGCGGTTTTTCGGAAGGATAGGAAATTGTGAAAACTGCTTAGCTGGCGGCGGCCAAAGGTCCATCCGAGCCTGAAATGCTAGTCTCCATCTCAATAGAGTAACCAAAAAATTCCTGGTTATATTCCACGTAGTTATAATTTCGAAGATTATAATTCCCACTTTAAACTGCAGGCTTATTCCCGATCATAAAATGAACACAAAAGTAAGCTTTGGCAAACTTTTACTGTTAATATAATGTATATGTCAACAAAAACTGCTAAAATAATAAAGAAGCAGCCAAAGCTTGTCAATTATTTACATTAGCATAAGTTATGATTACGTCAGAATGTCGCTCGCACTGGAAAAACCCCTTCAACGTGACGTTTGTTCTTTCATGTCCTGCTCATAACGGCATTCAAGCGCTGTGGGAACTTGCGGGATGCCATAGCAACGGCAATGAGTTTTTAAAGAAAACTTGTCCATTAGCAGTAATATTGAATCACGTGGACGTACCACGTTTGGCACCGTGCTTCTGAGCTTCCTGTATTTCCCAAGTTTGAGAGTTACGAAAACTTAAGTCGTCTGCAGCTTCTAAACGATAGAGAGAAAGAGAAAGCAAACAGGGGCAACTTTAATTACGCAAAACGTCTTGCCAGGGTAATAAAGGTGCAACCAATGCTGCTTTTTAAGAGATTGACATGCCCCATAACCCAGACAATAGTAATCCGAATGACAAAAAATATTCAAGGCAGCCAGTCGAACTTGGGATAGACAATGCGAGACGTGGCATAGACTAGTCTCGTTAATGGGGCAGCCTGTCTCGTTCTCCTCTTGGTCTCCAATGGGAAGGCTCGATCTCAAAATTATGATATGATCGAGGACTCGGCACGATAATTATTGAAAATATCATCTCAATCACATGTAATTTACTATGTGACTTTTTCAGACATACCTGATTATTTACAAGTCATATGTTTTGTTTGTAGTAATTAGCAATAGTGAAGGCAAATTAAGCAAAATAAAGGACAAAAAAATATGATTAGGACTGAGCCGATACCGACATCGGTTGGATTTTATTTACTGATACCGAGCGATACTTACTCGGCATTTGGGGTCAACAAAAATGCAGCGCGAAACTTTCACGGAGTCTAATTATCCTGAAAGTTATGCAAAATTCCAAGTTACATTGACTTTGTACAGTGTCTCTCAAAAGTTTTAGGACAACGACATTTTAAACTAGGCAACCCAATTTACACAAGGCGTTGGTGGGTTGCGTGTAGAGTTAGGCTCAATTTCAGCGTTGCCACATGCACAATATATATTTATAAAATACGCGAAAGAAAGAAAAACAAGAAATATTGTATAAAATTATTAAAAATATCACTACGTATTATATCGCAAGTGACAAATTTCTTTCTGAAAGAAAAAAAATAGGTTTTCTAGTATTTCATCGCTGATGAGTCTACAGAAAGGAAAGGAGGTGAGACAAAACGAAAGGTGACAAAGGAGAGGAGAAAGAGAAAGCGAAAGGAGAAGAGGAAAAGTAGAGGAGAGGAGAAAGATAGGATAGACGATGAGAGGAGATGTAGTGAGGAGAATGGAAAAAGATTCTAGGAGAGATGAGGAAAATGGAGCAAAGAAGAGAGAAGAGGATACGAGAAGAGGGGAGTGGAGAGTAAAGTAAAGGAGAGAAAAAGAGAAGAACGAAAAGAAGAGGAGATGAGTGCAGTGGAGTCGGAAATCTAAGACAGGAGATACGAGGAGTGGAGATGAGTGGGATGGAGATAAAATGCGAGAAAAGTAGGGAAGGCGATATGAGAAAAAAATGCAGAGCGAGCAGAAGGAGGGGAGAGGAGAAGGAGAAGAGAAGAACAGAAGGAACTGAAGAGAAGAGGTAGTTTCAGAAAATATCTTCTCAGCGTCAAGAATTGATGCATTGGTCAAATTATCGACATGAAACATTGAATAACATTTTGAAATGTATTGGAGAATGTATTAGATCGGTTCGAAATGCCCTTTGGCTTAGTTTAGAGCATGGTAAAATCTTCCATGTAAGATCTTCCATGTAAGATCTTCCATGTAAGATCTTTGATTTTACCAGCGATTATACCACTAAAAATATGAATTTAAGTTTAATATTTATAAGAATTATCCAATTTTTGTCCACTTCTCGGTTCGTTGAAATGGAGATTTTGTAATTTAACATTTCCCCTTCCCCCATCGTTAATTCCAAACTGAATTATTCCGTTTCACACGGTGTGGACAATGAACACAATGGGATAGGTCTAAAACTTACGAAAATTTTCTGCCAACAGAAGGGTTTGAACCTACGACCATCAGATTGACAGTCCTGAACGGTAAACACTACCCTACAAGCTTTCGCTCCTGAAAGTAAGTAGAAGGAGCTGACCAATGTGAAATGTAGATGCAACTCTCCTCCTACATGTAATGTGCAAACAATACTTGTTTGTAACAAAGAAAACGCAGGTAGTACGACTCGGCGAAAACATTTAATGGAGAATTGCACATGATGAGAACTTTTCATTCGATATTTGCGGAGGTATCCTTCCATTGAACTCGAGTGGGAAAAGGGGTAAAATTAGTATGTAATAAATTGCCACAAATATAAATAGTTATTTCATTAATATTTGTCAATGTCTTTGAAGCAGTACACAATTATTGTTAGAGTATCATAATTCACGATCTTATACATGAAAATATCCCTTTGAACGTGTGTCAATTCATTTATTTGTTTATTTTTTATATAAATTCCATATGCAGAACAATGTAGCCACTATACACTGCTATGACAAGTAATGTTACCATGCTCTTCTTTATAATAACACGAGAATTAAAAAAAGATCACCTAGTATGGAGGATCGAACCTGGAACCGCAATCAATGCTTTCAAGAACTCTAACCAATACACTACGCCCTTTGTTTCCCTTGGAGCAACAGTTCTTAATTATTCTGTTGCGTGAATATTGTAACCGTTATCCTGCAAAGAGAAGTTCAATACTCAAAGTTCAAATTTAACTCTGAATTTATTTCTTCGTTGTTAGTATATCTAAACTTGTGAATATACTTTATTTGTAATTTTATAACGGTTACATGAACAGCTACGAAATAGTTTATAATAACCTCCGGTTGACTAAGTTGAAAATATAAACAAATGGAATACAGATTGTCTTCGAGCTTACATTGTTAAAAAGGAGCGGATACTCATATTACTATCCCGATACTTATTCAATAAGGTTTCTTGTTTGTCAGACATTATCACTTAAACTATTTCATGTTGAGCTAGTGCCCAACTTGAAATCTATAATTCTTCAGATTCTCTTTAAAATTCGACTCTGGTCACTTGTAACTTGCTGGGTGCAGACACTGCATCGACAGTGGTTTGCGATAAGAAGCGGCCTTGAATAGCGTGAGTCACTTTGAACGCGAGTAAGCTACGATACCAAGCTTGTCTGCCTTTGAAAACCAAGTCATTTTTTTTCACCGTTTCCGAACGCGATTGCTATTGTATACATATATTCTCTCAAAAGAGCATGAAAGGAAATTCGACCAATGTTCTCCCGTCGTTTAAAACCAAATATTATCTATTAAACGAAAAGTTCACGATTGTCACTAAAACTTTCTGAGCATAAGGTGGATGTAAACAATAAATTTAATAGAAAGATTCTCCAAAATTTCTCTCGCACTGTCTACGTCAGGCCAGTACCCGGGGGGGGGGGGGGTGCATGGGGTCCATGCCCCTCGAACCCTGAAATAATTAAATGTGAACCTATCAGTAACTACGAAAATAACATCGTCGATTTTAGAAATGTGTAAAAATTTCAATTTTGTTCTTACATAAATGAATCTGTTTCTTGCGCAAAAGTCTTCAGGGTGCAATATTGGATGGTTTTAGTTTTTTAATGCAAGGCTAGGAAACGTCCGATTTACCGATTTAGTCAGGACAGTGTGTTACTTTCAATCCCTGTCCCGACTTTTTCAAACTGCAATCGTGATGCGAGATGTCTCTTTATTATTGTTTTTCTTAACTCACAATTAGACATGTTCTTTATTGTAATAATAATTCCTAGTACGCAACATTTAATTTATAAATATATTATTTTCTAAACATAGAATTATCATGACTTTTCAATGGCGCTTGCACTATTTGAACTATTTTGTAATATCTGTCTCTCTCTCTCTCTCTCTCTCTCTCTCTTATATATATATATAAATTTGGGTCTGGCCCCTTCCTCAAAGAAATCCTGCGTACGGGCCTGGTCTACGCCAATGACAGAAATGAAAGCAATATTTTTATTTATTTTTAACCCAATTAAAGGAATGTGGAAGAATTTAAAAGAAATAAGAAAGGGCGGAACGACTGTTGCTCTACTTTAAAAATTGTTGTTCTTCCAGGAAGAAAAATAAGAAGGATTTCCTCCAGCACCTTAACACAGTGTCCCACGAGTCTCTCTTGATGAATACTGTCAAATGTGAAGTGATTTTATGAATAAAATTTTCCGCCTGTTTACGTCTAACGTTGCGCAGATTTGGTAGTTTGCAAAAGGTGTAATTATTTCGTGTTACCTTACGCAAAGATCAAATACATTTCATAAGACTGTTCTGAACACGAGACTTGCGTCAGTAAACAAGCATTTCGTCTGTTGTAGTATCACAGGAAAAGAATATCGTCCTGCAATGTTCAAGCCTCTAGATATTTTCCATTAATAATGTCTAATCACAATAACAAATTTGAAAAAAATTACTCGCATTTTCACAACTACGTACCAAAATTCTCGTTTTTCTTCATCACTTCCAAAATAATTTCTCGAAGATATCTGCTATACTACAAGAAAGCAATCCAAAATTAAAGTAAAAGTTCAACTACATGTATACCCAACGACATTTACAATATTGGAGGGACAGAATATTTAAAAATTGTTGTTTCAATCGAAGGTAAGGGCGTGGCGTAGTGGTTAGAGTTCTCGGTTGGACTGCTAGAGATCCCAGGTTCGATCCTCCTTAGAAGGTTTTCTTTTTTTTAATTCTCCTTTTATTATAAACAAAAGCATGGTAACATTATTTGTAATAGCAGTGTATAGTGGCTACATTGTTCTGCATATGGAATTTATATAAAAAATAAACAAATAAATGAATTGACACACGTTCAAAGGGATATTTTCATGTATAAGATCGTGAATTATGATACTCTAACAATAATTGTGTATTGCTTCAAAGACATTGACAAATATTAATGAAATAACTATTTATATTTGTGGCAATTTATTACATACTAATTTTACCCCTTTTCCCACTCGAGTTCAATGGAAGGATACCTCCGCAAATATCGAATGAAAAGTTCTCATCATGTGCAATTCTCCATTAAATGTTTTCGCCGAGTCGTACTACCTGCGTTTTCTTTGTTACAAACAAGTTTGCACATTACATGTAGGAGGAGAGTTGCATCTACATTTCACATTGGTCAGCTCCTTCTACTTACTTTCAGGAGCGAAAGCTTGTAGGGTAGTGTTTACCGTTCAGGACTGTCAATCTGATGGTCGTAGGTTCAAACCCTTCCGTTGGCAGAAAATTTTCGTAAGTTTTAGACCTATCCCATTGTGTTCATTGTCCACGCCGTGTGAAACGGAATAATTCAGTTTGGAATTAACGATGGGGGAAGGGGAAATATTAAATTACAAAATCTCCATTTCAACGAACCGAGAAGTGGACAAAAATTGGAGAATTCTTATAAATATTAAACTTAAATTCATGTTTTTAGTGGTATAATCGCAGGTAAAATCAAAGATCTTACATGTAAGATTTTATCTTGCTCTGAAAGAACCCAAAAGGCATTTCGAACCGATCTAATACATTCTCCAATACATTTCAAAATGTTATTGAATGTTTCATGTCGATAATTTAACCAATGCATCAATTCTTGACGCTGAGACGATATTTTCTGAAACTACCTCTTCTCTTCAGTCTCTTCTGTTCTTCTCTTCTCCTTTTTCTCTCCCCTCCTTCTGCTCTGCTTTTATCTCATAACGTCTTCCCTACTTTTCTTGCATCTTATCTCCATCCCACTCATCCCCACTCCTCGTATCTCCTTTCCTGTCTTAGATTTCCGACTCCACTTCACTCTTCTCCTCTTATTTTCAATCTTCTCTTTTTCTCTCCATTACTCTACTCTCCACTCCCCTCTTCTCGTCTCCTCTTCTCTCATCTCGTTTTCCTCCTCTTTTCTCTTCTTTGCTCCATTTTCCTCATCTCTCCTAGAATCTTCTTCCAATCTCCTCTTCTCTCCTCTCTTTCTTCTCTCCTCTACATTTCCTCTTCTCTTTTCGCTTTCTCTTTCTGCTCTCCTTTGTCACCTCTCGTTTTCTCTCACCTCTTTTCCTTTCTGTAGACTTATCAGCGATGAAATACCAGAAAACCTATTTCTTTTCTTTCAGAATAAATTTTGTCAATTGCGATATAATAGTGATATTTTTAATAATTTTATACAATATTACTTGTTTTTATTTTTTCGCCTATTTTATAAATATCTATTCTGCATGTGGCAACCCTGAAATTGAGCCTAACTCTACACGCAACCCACCAACGCCTTGTGTAAATTGGGTTGCCTAGTTTCAAATGTCGTTGTCCTAAAACTTTTGAGAGACACTGTACCAATATTGTGGGAAAAAACTATATTTCGTGATTACATAATAGGTATTTTAACATTCTAATGTAATTTTTTAATATTTTAAAGAAAACTCTGGTAAATTGATGCTTATTGTTGGAATGGAATACTCGCTCACTAATATTAATAAATATATTTTAAAAAAAAAACAACTTTTTGTTACAATTTTCAAGCATCAGTATCGGTAAGAGTATCGGTTCAAGTGGTATCGGCTGGCTCAGCCCTATTTATGACGACATAAACAAATTGGAAGAAATGTGTAGAATGATGTCATAACGACGCACTAAAAGTCCTGACTAATCCGACAGCAACTTCATCCAGCACTGGAAAAATGGTCGCATCCTTGGATGCCTCGTTACGTAAATACGAATCCCCGTTCTTTTATCCTAAAAGCGCCATTAGTAGTATAATTGATACTACGGACAGTGCCACTTACAAGTGTAGAAAAGGCGAGGCTATTTGATTGAACAATCAGATTTGCTTATACTTAAAACAAAGCCAAGAGAGGCCTATACCCCAATTTTTCAGGTGTGATATGCTCTGATTTTTAAGAAATTCTGAATTTCTAGTGTAGAAAAGGCGAGGGCTCAACAGATAGATTTACCCGTACTTAAGACAATGCCAAGAGGGGCCTATACCCCAATTCTTCCAGTGTGATATGCTCTTAATTTTAAGAATTTTGAATTCTAGTGTAGAAAGGGTGAAAGCCTCTCAGACAGATTTGCTTATACTTAAAATTATGCCAAGTTCCCATATGATCTTATTGCTTATAGTGTGTTTTTCTGTCAAAATCCCAGGAATTGAATTTTAGTGTAGCTCAGATTGATTCTGCCATGTATATTAATATAAAGCTTATAGTTACTGGGTTCTGAGGCCCGGTGGAGTGTGGTGCATAGCCCCATGGTTTTTATTGCCTTGCAATCAGGAGGCCTCTGGGTTTGAGTCCTGATAAAATGTGAAGCCTCTCCTGATGGCAAAATGTTAATATTGTTGCTTTGTAAGCAAAAGGCTCGGGTTTGAGTCCTGATAAAATGCAAAGCCTCTCCTGATGGCAAAATGTTAATATTGTTGTCTTGTAAACAAGGGGCTTTGGGTTCGAGTCCTGATAGATTGAAATATATACAACTGCCCACACATAAGATATTCACTGCTAGCTGATAATACAGTTGAGGTTTGTATGTTGTACAACAGGATAATAGAACAAATATCTTCTAGAATTGCTCCGTGACTCTCTCATTTCTTACATCATAAACATATGATTTTTCACCTATGAGAATAACACTACAAATGGTGTCATCAGGTAATGCCTCATGGAATTCACAGATAATTTTAATGTTTGTCCTGTCATTAACCACAACCTGTTTTCTTTTTGAAGTGTTGATTACAAACATGGGTCTCTGTGTCTTGAATTCATCTGGTGAATAATACATGTCAGTACTGCCAGTAGTAACCCTTTTGAAAGCCGAAAAAGCCTCATATAATTTGAGAAAATCATCCTTGGACATGTCTAAATTGTAATTTTCTCTAGGAAATACCTCATTTCTGCCATTTTTAAGATATATGTTCTTGATGTTGCAGTTATCAAATCTACTTGAATTTTTTTCCTGATTGTTGTGTCTTCCAGTCTGAAACAGTACCACTACAAAATCAGGCATGTCGTATTGTATGCTGGAGAATGAATTTGTAGCATCAAATTCATAATATGTACCAGATGCGGGCTTCTGTACGCATTGATATGTATAAAATTGCAGAGGAATCTGTGGATTTTTTATTATATCAGCTTTGTATTTAAGAGCATAACTGGCCTCATATTCAACAACAGGGATTCTTAGCTCCATAGTCTGAATAATGCATTTGCCCTCATCAGGTAGGGTATTAGGCAGAGCTTCCCCTGTAGGGTTTAATGTACTGTACCTCATCAAAGCATTATTATCATTTGCAGCTCTTCTAAATGTAATTCTTAACCCCCCCTTCCACATAATTTCTTTGTAATCTGAGAAGAATCCTGGCAACAGGCGCATGGGGAACAGCACTGTGTGATTTTTAGATAATATCTTATCACCAGCTTCAAATCCCCCTATTTTGTAGTATGGAGCCTCGGTCTTGGATAATTTTAGAGTGGCCAAAGCTGTGGAGGTAATGCCGGGATAATCTATTCTGTTTATAACAACGCCATGCTTTCTGATCTCAATTTCAGAGAACAGATGCGGCACAAAATTGTCTACAAGTCTTATATTTGAATTTGCCGGATAATCTGTACCATCGAGCTTTACAACATCAAATTTGATGTACAGATCTGCTCTGTGGGGGTGTATAAAGCCATCCCCTACATCAAGATCAACCTCAATCTCTGTGTTGGGTTGATTTAAATTTGCAAATGTCCTCCTGTTTGGAGGGAATGATTGTAGCTCATAACTCTCAATATTTTCCATTGTATGTATTTTTATTTAAATGTTAATCTCTATGATTGCAGTTGTTGTGGCTCCAGCAAAATCAACTAATTCTTCTTTTTCATTAGTGACCATCAATTCAATGTAATCTATTCTATTATGGCACACAGGAAAATATAATGTTGGGGATGGATTGTAGATGATTGGCTCCATGAATTCGGAATTAGGTTTGAATGTTGCAATGATGCCGGTTTGTTTGTGAGTGCCTATGCCATTTGATTTGGTGATCATACCCTCGGCCACATTACAGTGAATATTCAGAGTCTCTATGGCTAAGAATTTGGGTATATTCATAGCAGTGTGTTTGATGGCCGCTTCAAGTTTTGTGTTGTTCTCAAAGCCTAACAGCTCTCCTATAGTACCCAGATCCACTGTTTCTGTAGCAGATACAATCTCTACTCTGTGAGTGACAGAATTTTGACTTAACACTACACCTCTGGGTAACTGAGCATTTAGAGTGGACAGATTATATTGCCCTGGAGTGATGACAATTTTTTGATCCCCTACTGCAATTGTGTTGTTGTGGTGTGTAATATTAGGTATCAGGTACATGCCGTAAAATGCTCTGAGAGCTATTGTTTTGGGATACACTATGTCATCATGCAATTTGAGTTTCAATATTGAATTTTGGCTGGTGAGATGGAATACCCCCATGATGTTTCAGATACCACAAGGCCTTTTGAAAATTTTCAATTGATGGTTTATTTATTTGAGACATATATCTGAGAACAGATAAACACAAATGTCCGCAATTAACATCTTTGAAGTTTTGAACACGGGCATTATTGTAATAAAGATTAGCTGATTTTAGATATTGTACTAAATTTTCAGGTGGAACACCTCCAAATGAATCAAACACAAATGCCTCATTGTTTAAATATTTAAGATAACAGATCCAGTGAGTGCCCTGATTTTTGTACTCATCCAAATTAACAATGCCACACTCTTTGTTGAGTGGTTGCTCTGGTAAAGAATCAGACATGTACACACCCCTAAAATTTTTGATTCCCAGTGGCTTGATTAAAGCTTCAATATCTTGGTTTGTAAGCGGCTCTTGTTTTTTTTAAACTTATTCATGGCTCTCTTAACACCTTTGCCTTTTTTCTCCATGGCCAGGTTATGGCGCCTCTGCTCATCTAATTCAGCCCTATTTTTCTTGGCATCTATTACTGTTTTTGCTATGGCAGCTGATCCCCCAGCCAAGCTCCCTACAGCCCCGAGAGCAGCTAAGATGGCAGGGATGGTAAATATAAATCCCCCTGTATGCAACTTTTTCCTGGATTGCTGTAATTTTTTTAATTGGGGGGTACTAAGCAACAATTTCATACCATGTCCCTTTGCAATACAAGAGCTTTTTTTCTTGCGCTGCTTTTTGGTCAAAAGACTGTCAATAGTTTTAAGAGATTTAAGACCTGCATAAGGTATTTGATACATAACACCCTTGGCCTTCATTGTAGGTTTATTATATACATGTTCACAACCCCCACCCCAGTTTTTGTTTGGTACTCATAGCTATGGTGGTTCCCAATGCTGATATTCTCTCACTTAAAGAAGCATCTTTGCTTATAAATCTACCAAATGCAGCCTCTTCTAATTTCTTGTCTGCAACATGTCTCTTGTCAAGATCGGTATGTGTGTTGTATGCTATGTCATGGTCTCTACAAGCAGCATCTAGGGGATTAACACCAGGATCCCCTCTGTTTAATCTATGATCCAATTTTGTACCGGGACCACAATACTGATAGCCTGGAATGTGTAGTTCAAATGGCAGCTTGTTTATAATGTCATTAACCAGGCCCCGACCCTCAGAAATATTCCAAAATTTAGGTGGTAGAGTATTAATAATTTTTATGAGATATCCAATCCCCTTAGGGTCATTCACTATAAAATTAGACAATTTTGTGCTTATCATGTCCATAATTCCAACCTTTTCATTGTAAAAATTGTGGTTCCCAGCATTTTCCTCCCCAGCTATCACCAATAACCTATCTACAAGTTTCCTGACATCATCAACCCACACAAATTCTTTAGGCAGGGTGTTGTATTGTTTGATTCCACTACCTGTCTTGATCTGTGACCATATGGGCTTGATTAAATTGTTGTATTTTGCTCCACTGCTAGACTTGACTCTTTTTTGAGTGGGATCATTGTTCTGGTATAGAGCATCTGATTTTATTAATATTTCTTTGTAATGTTCATAATCTTGATCTGTATAGCTGCCAGGCCTTTTCCTAGTCATCAGTTCCCACAATCCAGGTGTTCCGGGGTACTTAACAAAACCACCTTTTTCTCCGAGACGAGATTCTGAATATACAATTATATCATCTCCCATAAATGTTACTCTGAAATTGCCAATTCTATGAATGATGCTCCCGTCAAGCTCTGTGTCAGCATATAAGCCAAACACCTCATCTTTGTTGTCTTTAGGTGTAGTTAAATATTTTTGAGCAAGAAGACCCAATTCAATAGGATCCTGACTAGCTTCAATTCTTCTAGGAGCAACAGGACTAGGTGTATGAATACTGGAAAGTGGGGTGAATGGATAATCTAATATGTTCCTTGCAGCTACAGGTACAAGCTCTGTGATCAAATCTTGATTCTGCTCTGTAACAGTTTTGATATTCTTACCTAAATTATTAATAGCATCAATTACAGGCTGTTCTGTTTGTTTGTGTTTTTCATAAATTCCACGGTTCTCTGATTTCCATCCCTTGAATCTTTTTACAAGATAATCTCTTAACTTAAGATCATCAATGACTGGTCGTTTCATGGTTATTTATATATGTTTCAACGTCTAGAAAATCGTTGATTTTACTTCTGTATTTGCCGCTACTGGGTTTTCTTGTCATATCAATTGTGACAAACCCATAACTGTCCTGGTTCCAGCACTTGCTGCAAAATTTAGAAAAATTATTGTAGCTCAAGTCCCCACCTACATATTCATCATGTATGTGTTTGAGGTTGGTATGATCTTGATGAAACACACATATAAAATTGCTGTTGTCTCGGATCAGCTGCTTCGGTATTTTAGAAAAAGTCTGTGCCAGGTAGAAGCAATCAATGTTTTTGTGCCGCCCCTGTGTAAAGAAATTTCTAACCTTGTTTTGATTATCCAGTATAATGTCATCAAACACAACAACAGAATTATCGAGACATTCGTGAAGTGGCTTAACATCTGGTTCAAAAGTGGCTATATCCAATCCATCATATAGCTTCATCAGCTGCTGATATTTTAATTGTTCCAAGCTCTTAGAGAAAACATACAAGTGCCTGTTTTTCCAGTCTAACCAGTTGGGTGCCAATAAAAAATTATCAACCATTAGTGTAGTTTTACCACAAGCAGATGGCCCAACAATAAGACACCTAATATTATCAGGCAGCAACTTGCCATTTCTCTTATTCTGCTGTTCAGGTTCTGGCAGCCTTTTTATAACATCCCAGGTGCTCATATTATTATTTTGTCTGCATCGATCCAGCTGTTTTCCGGATGACCTAGCCATTTGACAAATAACTTGTTGCCTTTTCTGCGGATGATTTTTTCTATGAGATATGTGTCAGGCTGTTTAGTTTTGCTGAGTTCTTGTTCATAGAACCTGCCTTTGAGAATTTCTCCTCGGTGATCTTTTATTATATATGTGTTAAGGGTCCCGGGTTTAACTTGAACCACTGTAAATAATTCGGTGCTCCAGTTTCTTGTAAAGCCTCTTTTGAATAAGTGCTTATATTTGCTGATTCTTACTTGATCACCTACCCTGTATTTGGCCCTTCTTGTTGTTGGCTGGTATCTAGGATAATAAACAGTCCTGATCAATTTTTGCTCATCAGATGAAGTTACCTCAGAGGGTTTCATGTTGATTGTGGAATGGACCGAGTTGTTATATTTATGTAGAAGTTCTGGAAGAATATTAAGCCATTTATAATTACCTTGAAGTGTAAATTGTTTATACATAAGATTTTTTAAGGTTCTGTTGAATCTCTCTACAATTGAGGCCTTGAGATCACTGTAACTCGAATAATGTTTTATTGCCTGGCTTTTAATAAATTGTTGAAACACTGAATTATAAAATTCTTTGCCATTATCTGTTTGCAAATAGCGCGGTGATCTTCCTGAATGATTGATGATTGTCCTGAAGGCTTCTGTAACGCATTTTCCAGTCTTGGATTTGAGTGGCTCAGCCCAGGCAAATTTTGAAAATGTGTCTATTACAGTGAGTAGATACTTGTAACCCTTGTTGATTTTGTCTAAGTTTTTCAGCTGTCCACTTGACAACTCAATCAAGTCGCTCTGCCATAAATCATCTATGCCTTTTGTGACTACTGGCAGTCTCTTAAAATTATGTCGGGCTTGTCTGTGTAATTCATCAACAATAATTTGTCTAGACATAATATGTAAACAAGAATATTGCAACTATAGGGTGTTCAGCAGCTGAGACTGCAGGATTTTCTAAATATAATTTGTCTCCTATTTGTATTTTAAATTCCAGAGAGCCATCATCTTCAGCATAGGCTGTTTCTAATGTATTGGGGTCTGTAAAATCCTCTAACTCTACACTGGTGATTTTCACTTTGTTCTCAGCATTTGTTATTGATAAGGTAGGGTAGTGGTGTGCCTGTGGCTGATGCCAATATTTGATCTTGATTGGTCTCAATGTGCCCCCAACAAAAAACTGGTAATAAAATTGTGCAGGGGACAGCATATATATTTTGCCACCTGGTGTAAATGGAGAATCA
Organism: Lepisma saccharinum; assembly: GCF_977018435.1. Lineage (NCBI taxonomy): Eukaryota > Metazoa > Arthropoda > Insecta > Zygentoma > Lepismatidae > Lepisma > Lepisma saccharinum. The sequence goes on from NC_139232.1 coordinate 107,086,222, forward strand.
TATTCTTTGTTGGGGATGCTGTACAATTCAAGAATTACTGAATGTTTTGGATTCTCGATTATGCCAGTTATTTCTTTTTCTGCTGTGAGCAATCTGCTTGTTACAGATTCAAGGTGCTCATTGATGGTCCTAACAACATCATCGTGGCCTGGCTTGATTTTTATGTCCACAATAAGTTTCTTGTATTGTTGCACAATCTCTTGAAGCTGGGTGGCAAAAACAGAGAGAGCATTTGCTTGATTGGATTCCATGGTCCCTAGCTGTTGCTTGATATTAGCTACAATTTGTTGCAAATTTTCAACAATTGACAATTTTGAATTTTGAGCAGTAAGATCATGGACCTGTCTTCTGATATCCTCAAACAGGGCATGCAGTTCATTAATATGTTGATTGGTTGGAAGAGTGGCCACTGTCTGAGTGAGATGTTTGATCTCTGCTTGGATATTCTTGATATCTTCTGATTTCAATATCCTATTCACTGCCCTCTTAATATTTTTAAGTTCCTGTGATGTGGGAAGATTTGATACTGTATTTTGCAAAGATTCAAGTGCCAATTTCACATTGTTTAATTCAGAAGCATCAGCCACATTTTGCATAGCATTTTGGAGCAGGGCTATATCTGCCTGAGAGGGTGTTGATTGTTGTAAAATTTCAAGTTTTGTTTGGATATCATCGATCAAATGATGAAAATGAGATAGCTCAGATTCAGTGTTGAGGTTTTCAAGCTTTGTGATTTGGTGCTGGACACTGACAAGTGTATCTACAATCCCAGGCAGGCGAGTTTCTTGTACATTTGCCAAATCATTTTGCACTGCTGCTATTGTACCTTCAAGATGGGTTATGGTACTTTGAATTTTTCCAAAATCTTCATATGTTTCGAGTTGCAGCTTGATGTTGGCTACACTCCGAGTTATTGCATTCAAAGCATCAGAAGATGGCAAGTTGTTCATAAAATTTTCAAGTGTTTCAATTTTTTCTTTAACCTCGGCTATGGCATTGTGCAGAGGATCCAGATTAGGTATCTGGAGTGACTGAATCTGTTCTTTTAGAGTGGAAATCACTAGATCAAAATCTTCTTGTGATTTTATGCTTCTGACAATTGTTTGGAGCTGTGTCTGGACATTATTTATCTGCTCTTCTAATTGTTGTTTCAATTGCTCGGAGTTGGTGGCCTGGGTCTTAAATTTGGCTTGAAGAGCTGCTACAGCTTCTTCTAAACTTTGAAAATTATCTAATGTTGCCAAATCAGTATATTTCTGAAGCAATAACTTGAGTTCGGAATCAATTTTGAGAAGAGGGTCCATGCATTGTGATTGCAAATTTGTAATTTCTAATTGAAGACTGGCATTGAGTGTGGTTTGTAAAGCTTGTAAATCACTTCTTAATTTCTTGACTCTGACATCAAGCATCAGAATCTCATCACTGTGATCTTCATGCCTTGTATGGCCAAATATATCATTAGGCATTTTCTTTTAATGGTTATTTATTATAGAGTATCTGATTCTTAATTCTATAAAAAAGGGTATAAGCTTGTCATATGATCCAGGGACCTCAATATATAAGCAGTCACCAGCAGAAACAGTATATACAGTGCCAGAAACCATGTTTGAGTGCTTAATTCTATAAATATTTCTCCCTACTGAAATCTTGACATCACCCTCAGGGGTTGTAATAAATTGCAATTGCCCACCCACAGGTAATTGGTAATAATTTAAATTATTGTTAAATATGTACAATGTTTTACCTGTTTCATCATCAACATCTGTAAGTATGCTGTTCAGATGAATAATTAACAAGCCACTCAGTTTAGACATTACAGATTGTAAATCAGAAGAGGGTTGTGGTGTGGGCAGCTCCATAATAGCCTGTTTCTTGAACCCAAATAAGTTCATAGGCATGTTTATTTATTTCAAATCATGCTCTGTAATTGGGCATTGATTACCATTTTTCAAATCACAATGCCCCCAAGGTAAAGTATGCATGCCGCATGATAAAATGCATCTCTTGTCATCATGTGGGTCCAGAGCCACTTTTGTTACAATATTTGAAGTCAGCAAGTGATTCTCACTCTGAATTCTATTTTCTGATGTTCTAATTGAATTCTGTGATTTGATGCAATTTTTATAATCTTCAAATACAAGCTCTTTTTCCACAGTAACTCTGCCAATGCCCTTGGCCTTTTTGACAACAGCACTACATGTTTTAAAACTGTACATCTTGGCACTTAACCCAGCAAATTCCACAATAACATCGCCAAGTGTCTCATCTTTTAACTTGCCAGGCACCTTTTTGTTGTGGTGTTGTTGAATCTTTGTATGTTCAGTGGTATCAAAATATTTAAACAATTCAGGCTGTGACATATCTTGATAAACATCTTCTGTTTGAATTTCAAGAATAAAACTATCCGTGTCCATGTACAATAATTTTACACGATCACCGTAAAAAGGTTTCAGCACATCATAATACAATATTAACATATGTAATTTGGACAATTCCAATATCACAGCCCCTACATAAATAGGTTTATCAAACTTAATCTTTGTTTTCATCATGTTGAAAAGTGCCATGTGCTCATCATAAATTTTTCTGTAATTGAAATTAGGCTTTGCAACCAATTTTTTGCTCCGGCTGGGGTCAGTAATTATTTTAACATCGGTATGTTTTCTGACATTTTCAATAGTTTTGCCATAGACAGAATTCACCATCAATTTAAACAAGGCCTTATCAAATTCGCTTTTTGCAGATGTTCGAAGCTCTGTGTTTGTGTCAATGTATGGTTTCAGCCATTCTGAGTGCCTGAACCTCAAGACTTTGCCAACTTTGGTTACTTGAACACCATGTTTCATCAGGAACTGGAGGGTTTTGTAATATATGACATAGCCTTGTTTCGGCTCCAGGGTCATCATGAGCTTCTTCTGTTTAGAACCAGGTGGACACTGAACCTCGGGAATTGGGGGCAGATCAGAAAATTTATTGTGTAAATCATCTGGAAATATCTGATCAGTTTCTAAGAAGAGGCCATATTCACTGTCATCAAAATCTTTAAGATCTTCAATATTGAAATTATCAACCCACTCAAGCCCTGCATATGGCAGTTTTTGCATCATGGCGTGACCATAGAGGTTGTTTGCATCTACATAAAGTATATAATTTGATGGCCGTGCTGGATCATAATCAGGCATATGCTTGTTATTTGCTCTGGCATATCTCTGGGAACATTGCACCATCCCTCCTCTTATACATTTCTCCATAAACAGATACATATCTTGATCGTGGATTAGATCCAATTGCATTTTAGTTTTGAAAAACATTGCAGACCATGCTAGGCCCGGAGCACTGAAAAAATACACTGGGTCCAGTCCATAATTTTGCATGGAAGATTTTCTGAATGTCTGGATTATATCAGCTAAGAGGGTCACATCAAGTTTCAAATAAGCCATGTGATAATCACCAAATGTCTTGCATTTTAAACTTTTCCACATCAATTTGGCATGGTGATAATCTTCATCAGTAATTCCAGATCCTCTGATTTTGCTATAAAATGCTTCTTGTGGTGGCAGGGAACACTCATTAAATTTAGAAAAATCTGTAACATGGTCGTATGGATATACACCCTTCCGCCTAATTAATTTCAGGTCCTGATCTGGAAACAAGGCACGTGTGATTTTCAAGTCATCATCAGATAATTGAGTGGTCAGTGTGGCCAGGCTAGCAGATAAAAATCTGTAAGAATCAAGAAATCTTATGTGAATAGGAACACCATCAACTTTAATTATCTTGCTAATAGATATATATTTCTCATCATTTTCAGCTAAAATATTTAAATTCTGCTTCTCAAACCCCTCGTACCTGATCAAATGATGGAAATCATAATTGGATGCTCCATGGCAAAATATGGGGACAAATCTTGGTCTCTTGATCTGAATATTACAGCTATTACACAGGGCCTGTTTATATCGACCATCTGTATGAGAATGGTGATGAACCTTGATATTTGTATCTGAAAATTCACAATCACATACCGGGCATTTTTCTGCATTGTTGAAATCCTCAATCTGTTCCTCTGTTAAAGGCAACATAGGCTTTGATATTATTAAGATGTTAGATGCTATGTCACGGCACTCATTTTCTATTCTATGTGCAAATTCTTTGATGGCATCTGGTCCCATGTATGAATATTCTTTAGTAACAACACCATCCTGTACAACCATATAACAAAAACTGGAAGGTTCATGTAGCTGGTATGGTGTACTTGAAGATTCTTCTGGATCTGGGCTACAGAATGCAAGAGATTTGAGGTTCGATTCGAAATCACAGACAATATATACAGGGTGTTCCAACAAGGCTTCATACTTTTTGAATTTGCAATTTTCACTTGGATTGGGCATCACCATATGAACAGGTTTATGGTTGCCACAATATTTCAGATGCTCAATTAACTTGTTTTTTGCAATTTCTGCATTTTTTTCACGAATCCCATTTACCATTTTTTGACCATCAAATACAGTTAAACATCTTCTGCACAACTTGAATATTGTATTGGATTTGTCTAGTTGTGTTCTCACTAAAGCTTCAAGATTATGTATTAGAGTGTAATGGTATGTATCATCCTCTTCAATTAAGAGCAGATCAATCGGAATTGCAGCTTCATCATCAATTGTACTGATTCTGAGAGGTGCTATCGGGCAATTGCCAGTGGAACAAATAAATACATTAATAGATAATTGTTTGCCGTTGATGTGCCTGGCCCTTTTTTCAAATTTATCAATATTCTGAACAGACATTGGATATTCCAAACCCTCCATTACATCATCAAAATCGTGCTCATGCTGTTTGTAATAAGTTATTCTCTCAGGATTCCTTGAAACTGGATACAAGGCAGCTAATATACACCACAAAAAGCATTTCTGGTCGGTGTTTTTTATATTGACCACGGCTCTTTTGTTTTTGATATTGGCAGGTAATGGCAAATATGTAGATCCTTGTAATGGGCTGAATTCAGAAATATGAACATATAACTTGTGTGATGAACCGCATAGGCTCCATCCTGACTCTTTTGCCGCAAATTCAGAGTGTTTGATATTTAATTGATCTATCAAATTGCCTATTATTGTGTCTGAATTTGAATTTGAATATACAGGTACAGTTTCTGTTATGTGGGGCTGTGTAAATTTTGTGCCGTTTGGTTTCTTATATTGTACAAACAATTTGAGAGAGAGCTTATAAGATCCATTTTGTGCATTAAGAATTGCCTGCAGATCAGAATTTATACTGTTCAAGAAATTCTCAATGCCGCATCTTGGCTCTGATACAAACCGGTAATCCCTAAGTTGGGCATTAAAACTGCTATGTATGGGTGCATAGCGTGGCTGCTTTGCAGGTGAAGCATTAACAGGTGCTTCGTGCCCTCTTTTCAGACCAGATGTAGATGGTTGTGGGGGCAATGCTGATGACTGTACATAAGAATTACACTTATGCCATTTGTAATATGCCTTGCTTAATATTTTATGGCATCTTGGACATATTTTCATGGCCTTTCTGCATTTCCTAGAGTTACAAATACGGCAATGCCTAGCCCAATGAGAACTAGATATATTTTTATTACACCGATTGCAATATTTTTGTTTTGGCATTTTTTTCTTGTTGTTTATTATATAAGATTTTCTGGGCTTCAATTCAAAACTTTATACTTAATAAAAATATCAGTTGGGTTCAGCAGTTAATGGCTGAGCTGGTGCTTTTATACCCAAACAACAGCAGTAACTAGGTTTTGGTGATAGTTTTGCTGATGTACAACACACTTCACCAGGTTTAAAACCTCATCTCTATATCAACTAAATACAATTCAAAATTGGATTTTGAACTGTGCAATAAATATTCTGTAAGTCTCACTTGTGTTTATATTAACAGAACAAGACAAAACCAGAATTGTATTCAGGATTGCATGTTTTCATACAAAAAAGCCATATTTTTGACAAGTTTATAAACAACAATCATACAGATATAACTTTTACACACATGGCCGAATCTGTCTGAGCAGAGGAGAAAGAAGTGTTATTCTCATAGGTGAAAAATCGTATGTTTATGATGTGAGAAATGAGAGGGTCACGGAGCAGTTCTAGAGACCCGATTCAAACACAGAAACCCCTTGATTACAAAGCAATAATACCAACACTTTGCTGTCAGAGAGGTCCCAGACACTCTACCAGCTTTGAAACCTCAACTGTATTATCAGCTAACAGTGAATATCTCATGTGTGGACAGTTGTACATATTTCAATCTTTTATCAGGACTCGAACCCAAAGCCCCTTACAATGCAACAATATTAACACTTCTCAATATGGAATATGCCCACATTTTACTGGGTTCTGAGACCCTTATGCAGACAAAATTGGATTTTGAACTGCCATAATATTTTCTAAGTCTTTGCCTAGGCTCATATTATCAGAATAGAATTGCTTTCAGCACGAGGGGGGTACAGTTCATTGCCACTGTGTGAAAATATGTATCTTTATCTCAATAATCTTTGTTACATTTTCCTTGTTACGGACATGTTACACGCACAGAAAGATTAATGACCTCTTCAGTGAATCACACAGAAAAATCATTATTATTCCCTTCTAGCGTCTCTTGCGTGCCGGCAAGGCATGCAAACAATTAATTATATTTGCCCGCTCTTCTCCTATTGTATGGCTGAGCGAGTGGTTATAAAACATGAAAAAATAAGAAAACTGAGAAATTCAGTTTTTATACAATATATTATTGTAAAACATTTTTACCAAGATTTCAGATTTGGGGGCTATCAACTAACAATAATTATTCAAAATCTCACTTGTGGACATATTATTTTGCCACATGTTTTCAATCTTAAATATTTTATCAGGACTCGAACCCAAAGCCCCTTGTTTACAAGACAACAATATTAACATTTTGCCATCAGGAGAGGCTTTGCATTTTATCAGGACTCAAACCCGAGCCTTTTGCTTACAAAGCAACAATATTAACATTTTGCCATCAGGAGAGGCTTCACATTTTATCAGGACTCAAACCCAGAGGCCTCCTGATTGCAAGGCAATAAAAACCATGGGGCTATGCACCACACTCCACCGGGCCTCAGAACCCAGTAACTATAAGCTTTATATTAATATACATGGCAGAATCAATCTGAGCTACACTAAAATTCAATTCCTGGGATTTTGACAGAAAAACACACTATAAGCAATAAGATCATATGGGAACTTGGCATAATTTTAAGTATAAGCAAATCTGTCTGAGAGGCTTTCACCCTTTCTACACTAGAATTCAAAATTCTTAAAATTAAGAGCATATCACACTGGAAGAATTGGGGTATAGGCCCCTCTTGGCATTGTCTTAAGTACGGGTAAATCTATCTGTTGAGCCCTCGCCTTTTCTACACTAGAAATTCAGAATTTCTTAAAAATCAGAGCATATCACACCTGAAAAATTGGGGTATAGGCCTCTCTTGGCTTTGTTTTAAGTATAAGCAAATCTGATTGTTCAATCAAATAGCCTCGCCTTTTCTACACTTGTAAGTGGCACTGTCCGTAGTATCAATTATACTACTGCCATTCGCCACGTTTATGCACAGCTGCTATAAGAAGCCTCGATTCTCTCGCTCCGAGAGAAAAGAACACATGGTATAAAGTGTCACGTACTTTTCAAACACCCTGTATTAAGACGAGTAGCCACTACTCTATGTATGTACACCATCTCCGGGTTAAGGTTAACGGCGGACGAACGAGGCGCGGCAGAAGCAGCCAGCATTGAATTTGAGCCTGATCAAAAGGGTCTCCAAAAGAATTAAGTCTCCATGGCGACGAAGCTGCTATGCACAAATGCAGGGCAGAAGAAGTAATCAAATAAATAATGACACCGGCGCATAACAAAGCCGGTTATGTGCTCAGTTTGCGTAAAGGAGAGAAGGAGGAGGGGGTGAACCCGCCCATTAAATTAACCAACCTTAGAGAGAGGAGGAGAGCCGCCAAGGGTATTGACGACCAATTCGGTGGCATCAATCGGACAGGCGGAAGGCAGCGTCCTTATACAATGTCACACCTCTCTGGAACAGCTGTCTCTCCTCCAAACAGTTTTATGTGCAGCTGACAGCGTCTTTTCAGTATTAATCAATATATAGCACGTGCACCGTAAACACTTTACAATGTCACTCTTCCTACGAGCCGCAGATGGATCCAGAGATAGAAAACGAAGATGGCAACAAGCTCTCTGTTAAGTATCGCACTCAATATTCTGATCTTTATTCAGTTGTTTCGGTCCTCTTCTCTTCGAAGCAGGAACGGACGATCAGCTTGGTCGCCACAGACCTTCCACGACATATGTGGCCTTGACGTTTTCCTATTCGATGTTTCCTTCCTGGACTGAGACGATGTCGAAACGAGACTTAGCACTGCCTCGGTCTTGATTTTCGAAATACGTAGAACACGCAATATATACAGCGTGACTGCACAAATTTTCGGGCCACGAGAGCATCGTTTCGACCCTACGAACTCTCTAAAAATGGAGTTTTATCCTGGATGAATGAAACCACGCCGGACAGGTTCACAACTGTTACTAATAACTTTGTAATTACTATGATTTGTCTAATCAGAAACATATCCGTTCGCTATGTCTGAAGAAGTCGCATACAAAAGTAAATTTGGTTTAGATAAAATTTTAAAATTTCTCTCGGTCCGACAATAAGTCTCAGTCTCGTCTTGATTTTATAAATGTCTCTCGTTCTCGTATAGTCTCGAAATAGATAATCATTAATTACAGCTTGACGCCGGACAAACGTTCAAGGCGTATATATCGGTACATCACCAAGGGACACGTCGTTTCGAAGCTGTGAACACTAGGAAAAAACGTCATTTTATTCTAAATGTGTGCAACTACGCTGCACAGATTCACAGTTGCCACTAATGGACAAATAAAATATATACTTATCAAAAACAAGGTAAACATTTGCTTAGTGTGAATAAGTCGTACAGTAATGTAATTTTAAGATATATAGAATCTCGGTCGTATTCGGTCTCGTCTTGACGTTTTGAATTGATTGTTGGTATTTAGCGTCGCTTTTATGCCACTTCTGGTTAATCGCGACTAGGAGGATGAGTGATGATGTGATAAAATTGATGGAGAGCCTCACATAGAACACCCATGCCCAGTCCGGGATTCGAACCCGGGATCCCTGAAGTCGTAACGCGCAGAGCTAACCGCTCCACCACGGCACGCTTTGAAGGGTGTTGTTGGTTTCCTTCTAGTCTCGGTAGCATCCCGTGTCGGGAGTTTATCCAGAGTTTCCTATCTCGGGGGAGTGTATGGTAGTTTCTATGAGGGGCGTAATGGTAAATTTAGTGCAAAAAATACCATAAATCGGTCTCTGGCGAACAATTTTAGGGGTGTGTGTTAGGAAACAGAAATCTAGCCGGAATCGCCACCGTATCCTGACGAACGGGAAAGGCTTCTTCGGATGGCAGGCAACCTGCTTGCATGCAGCTCACCAAGTGGGCCGTGTAAGTAGGATCGACAGCATACGCTAGGCTGAACAGAGCCAGTATCCCGACCAGCCTTCACCCCAAGGCCGATGCTCAGCCATGCGACCTGAAGTTTTCCACACCTGACCCAGTTAAAATGGATTTAACACGAGAAGGGATCGAACGGGGATCCCAACGCCGGTGCCCCTTTCGCGCATTCCACAACCGAGCACCAAAAGGTTGGAGACGGAGGGGAAAGGGGTGGAAAGTTGTGAAAGGGTCAAAATTACTGGTTTAACTGGCCAAAAACAAACAAGCAAATACTGACTAATTTTATGACAGTCTGTGATAAATTGTCATTTTAAAAGAAAAACTTGGATTTCCTTAAAATGCTACCTGGCCTCCACATGCCCATAGCCAGCCTTGGCACACAAGGGCGTAATTAGCATGGGGTGATCTATGGTGTCCGGTCCCACCTCCGAAAGATTTACCAAATCCAAACTGATATATGTAAAATACCGGTTTACTGAAGTTTGTTCATTTTCGCAGAAATTACATAAAGAAAAGGATTAGATTGTGATTACACAGCTTTGAGTCGCCTGGAAACATTTCTATTGCGCATAAAAATAATGCTAACTGACAATGCTTTTCATCAGCTGAACATAAAAAACTTTTTTGGTATTCAATAAGTAATCCCGACAGAGGTCCTGGGTTCGAATCTCGGCCTTGACGTGAGTGTTCTGTGTGAGTGTGTCTTCATTAATTTCATCACGTAAGTCATTCCTATCGTCGCGATTAGCCAAAAGTTGGAGAAAAGCGACATTAAATAACACAATTGAAATCAAATCAATAGTATATTTTAATTAATTAAAATTAATTTCTCTTTGGGACAGCCGATTCTATACAATTCTTTTAGTTACCTTAAATAGACATAAGCTACGTAGATAAGGTATAGCCTACATGCTGTTACATCTCTATTCTAATATCATCTTTTTACCTGTTCATGTAGTAATAACAACAATGACCATTATTAACTGGTCTATTTTCATATCATTATTATTAGTAGTAGTAGTAGTAATATTAATCTTATTATCCTATTATAAACTTTATTATTATTATTATTACATGTGAGACACTTGGTTCGGATCCCTCGCCAAATGTAGTTCTGGACACGTGTCTATTACCACATACATTATATTTTTATTATTTTTGACGTGAACCTAGTAAGTACCCTCTCAAATAGAAAACGTCCCTGCATGCCTGCACCACTGCCCAGACGCATCGACAAGCAACAAGTATATACAAGAACACGCTCAAACCAAAATCAAACTAAAATTAAGCATTGCAGATCCGAGGCTTGCCACATTAACACCCAAAGAACAGAACTTCACCTCAATAAGGAGAAATAGGAATGTCTAGTCGATATGAAATCAATACCAAGTTGTCTCATTGATTCATATGAAGATTGTACGTGGGCGGCATCGTTATAGGTGGCCGATCCGCAAACACTGTTCAGAGCTAAGTTACTAAATAGCGCACTCTTCCACTGAAGGAAGAATTTCAAATTCAGTCCGCTTTTTGTTCAGAATCTATATTAGTCTTAATCGTAATCACCAGACTTTTATAACAATCCAATTCATTGCCATGAAAATTCAACTACATGCATGAAATATGGATATTTGCCTGGTATTCGCTTTGCTTGCTTGATTGATTTTGTTAGGTCATATCAGTACATAGGCTATTTTTGCCCATTACACAATGCGGGAATAAGCCCCTACCAGGCCCCTAACCAGAAAATACAAGTTGTCTGTTAAAGACATCGGCACTCAATTTTCGAATTTAAAACTCAGGAGCGTATATTCCAGGCTAGCTAGGCTATCTGCGAAGCCTGAAGCCTAGAAAGTAAAATACTGAAGAGAAATCTCTCAGAAACTGTGTGAATTAAGCCGATTTGAAAAAGAAGATAATGGTGATTTTTAAGTTGGCAACCTGAATCCTTAGGAGTTGGCAACCTGAATTCTTAGGAGTTGGCAACCTGAATTCTTAGGAGTTGGCAACCTGAATTCTTAGGAGTTGGCAACCTGAATTCTTAGGAGTTGGCAACCTGAATTCTTAGGAGTTGGCAACCTGAATTCTTAGGAGTTGGCAACCTGAATTCTTAGGAGTTGTCAATCTGAATTCTTAGGAGTTGTCAATCTGAATTCTTAGGAGTTGTCAATCTGAATTCTTAGGAGTTGGCAACCTGAATTCTTAGGAGTTGGCAACCTGAATTCTTAGGAGTTGGCAACCTGAATTCTTAGAAGTTGGCAACCTGAATTCTTAGAAGTTGGCAACCTGATTTTTTATAAGTTTGCAACCTAACTACCGTTGGGATGGCAACGTGGCTTCCTTGAAGACGTCAAGGATGAGTCTAGTCTTCTCCCTTCCTCCATAGCCTAGGACCAGGTGTCATAGTGAGATTGTCTAGGTCTTAGACTCAGCATACGCCACTGTTAAAACTGTAGTGTTTCCTTACTTATTAAAAGCTGAGGCTGTAAAGGGACACTCAGCACACACAATGTCAAACACAGGACATGATGACTCGACAGAAGATTATCCAGGCTCCAAAGCCTCGTTGGTCTGCAAGAAGCAGTCACCGGGACGTACTACGGGGAAGTGAGGTTAATTTGGGTACCTTTACCAGAAGGTCACTCCTTTACACCCAGATATTGACTCTGAAATGGAGAAAGTTCTCTCACGTCCATGCAACATCAGGGAAAGAATAAGCTCAGTACTTACCTCTCAACGGCTACTTATGAAATATAGATTTCACTCACCTAGAAATAAAAAGAAACATACATGAGTGAAAACAGCGTTTTGTAATAGCTTAAGTTACGGACTAATATAAACAGCACAAAACAATTTTACCCCCTCCTTAAATGCATGAAACAACTTTTAATGTTCATTGAATTAATAGTGAAACATAATGACACTGAATTGTTATTCGGGTATGCATGATCAAACGGTGTCGGGAACTAATTCCAGTAATTCCTTATTTGTCGAAATGATTATAACTAAACAGACAACAGCGAAAGCACGAATAATAACGTGAATGCTCTAGAAAGAATTATAAGCAGATGTCAATTTATCAGAATTTTGAATGTCACAGCGGAAAGGAGAGAAGATATCGAAAACGGTTTGGTTGGCGCAGGCCAACAGACCTTAACACATCTGTTACTCTAGCCTGGTCCCCACACTTTACCTCCGGACTCGAGGTTCGATGCACTTCGTACTCGGCTCAGATTTGTCTAGGGGTATCTTTCTTTGTACGACAATGCACGTGGGTTGCTACAAGTCAACATAATTATATAATTAACTACAAGAGACAACGGATAACCTTTGCGAAACCTTATGATCAGGGGGATAAATTACCTTGTCCAGCATGTGTGAAATTAAAACTGAAATTTTTGATATTTTCTATAGTTTAATTAACGTAAAATTTGATGTATATACAAGTCGTATCCGAACGTTCATTTCTCTAATTATCGGGCCAAAACTCTAATTTTGATGTTGGAATCTCTATTGTTTGTACCTGGATGCTTTACATTTCATGAATTACATCAGGAGTACGCTTGTCACAAGGTAGACTTGCGTTACTCCAAGAAACGTCTTAACAGGCGCGAGGCCGCCCGACGTGTACATTTCTCAACACTCCACGGTGACAAGGCACTAGGCTGCCCGGCGCACCGTAATTACTTCAAAATAACATCCAGTACAAACTACCTTTTTACCTGTAAATTGGACACCAAGGCACTAGCTTGCCCGGCAATCCAATCTCTTACAGAATCCGTTTCGGGAGATCTGTCATCCGGTCCTAGCTAACCGAAGCAAAAACAGCCTCTCCCTCCCAAGTCTCAGTTCCAACAGCCGACCTCCCCTACTCTCATCTGGGAGTTTATACATATACGTTTGGTTGGCGTCTGTTGCCAACCGCCCTTCTTTCAAAATTTTTAATCTTTAACAGCTAAACTGCCCGCCTTTCTTTTGAACGTTCGAAACACGAAGCAAGAACAGAGAGCTACATGGTATTTATACATGGAATAATATGAACCTAAAATTGCATAATAAATTGAGATACCCTTATTACATAATATACACGTAATTACCTAATTAATTAACATATTAATAAATATTTCAATAAGGAAAAAAAAACACTGTTGCCCTGACACGGGGGCAGGGTAACACATCTATTCAAGGAATTGATTGATTGATTTGGTGTTTTAAGTCCACTTTGTCCACAGTAAGGCTATCTATTCAAGGAAGAACTGCTTGAAAATTGCAACACAAGATTATAAATGGAAGACTACGATGCAAATTCCAAGTACAAGAACATTCACTCAGGAGCGCCTGGACGAATATCACAAGATATAGAAACTCTCCACAACTACAATTCTTCCAATTATTCAGTGATCGTTGTTCCATACATTACCAAAGCAGTTTAATAACATCGCAATCCACTTGCAGGGTGTCTACAATTTCTTAAAAACAAAATTCCCTGACTTTTCCAGACCAAAAACCATTCTTTTTCAGACCAAATCATTAAGGAAATTAGTGTATTAGTGTAATTCTGGGAGAACGTCACTATGCATCAGCTAAATGCACACTTAGAATCCCACTTAAATAAGTACTGGAATACTTACTTTGCATGTAAAAGTAATAACGAGAATGGAAACTCAACGGTAATCGATTGGATTGTTGGATATGGATTGGGGAGCAAGTATCAGGGGTGAGTTTTTGTGATACTTGCCATGATTAACAGATAATCATTCTTTATAAAAAAATCATAAATTACTGCATAATTACAGTACAATTTAATAACACACGTATTGTTCTCCCAATAACAATTTACCAAACACACACTAAAAAAGAAACAAGAAAGTGGTAACTTACAATAGCCACCTACTTTAGTATATTTCTACATGAAAATAGTTCAAATTTTACTGTAACTACTGATAATACTCAGTATATCAAACTGAAATATAGTTTTGTCAACAAGTTTTAAATTTCTTGCTTGTCCTTTCTTTGCTCAAAAACAAAGAAAGTGCCCTACTACAAAATTTTAACTTTTTCCAGAAAAACAGTAAATTTCCCTGGCATTTCCAGAAAAAATAAATTCCCTGACTCTTCCAGGATTTTCAAGTTTCCAGACCCTTGTGTCAAACTCAAAGATGAGTGCATAATTAATGAAATTATATTTGCGTGATTTTATTTTTGTTTTGTTTGCTGGATGCTGTTATACTATTTTACCTCATGATATGGCACATACTGTGCAGATGCAAAACTTTTAGCGAAAAATGCACGGTCGATCCGAGTTCGAGTCCTGGTGGAACCAGGATGTTTCGCTGAAATTCCCGGCTTCAAAAAGGCTTCAGCTGTACTGGACGAATAATAAATAAATAAACATAGTTTGGAGGATATTTACTAGAAGAGGAAGAAACCTACTCGACCGTGCACTATTCTTTGCACTACACAAGTTGCTCAAGTTATAATTCATTATTTAGACGTGAAACACAGTCTGGAAGGTAATCAACGAGGAAATGGGGAAGTGTAGGATTGGACAATCAGGCACAACCTATAACAGACAGCTGGCTACAACTGGATGTCGACCATCAATCAATTCAGGGTGTGTTTCGCACAAGAACAAGGCCACAGCCAGTGCTTGACAACTGAGGGAAATTAAAAGAAAGATCAAAACGGAAGTTTGGACGAGGAATGTTTTACACAGATGGACCCATCATACACATGGCTGCACTTATTCTAAACTGAAGCTGCAAAACCGTCCAACTGATTGGTTCATGTACAAGGGTTGGATAAAAAGTAATGGCAACACTGCTGTCCCGTGAAAGGGGTGAGTCACAGCGCCACAAGCGTTTCGTGGCTGATAAGGGAATGTCAGACGAGAAAGTATAGTGAGTGGGAGCGATTGTATGTTATTCAGTCAAAAACAGCAGTGCTCTGAAGCAGAGGACGAGAGTGCAAGCGCCCTAACAATATGTTTAGGCAAGAAGAACAACGTCTCTCAGGCAGACGGTCAACGCAGCCTACTTCTGCACCTTCTTGCAACACCACCTTCGTCTCGCATTAAGAAGGAAGCGACGGCACGGTGTCCCATCATCCTGCTTGACAATGCAAGGTGTCACACTGCGAACAATGTGACGGCGCTCCTGCATAACTGGTAGTGGGAGGTACTGGAACATCCGCCGTATTCACCGGTATGAGACCGTGTGATTACGACCGTTTTGTCAAAATGAAGGAACCACTGGGCGGGAAGCACTACGACACGCGCGAAGCCATCATACGTGCTATAGGGCGGTCACTGCGGGACATCGACAGAGATGGACGCGCTGACGGTGTACGACGCCTTCCATACGTGTGACAGAAGGTCGTAGAGATGAGGGGCGATTACTTTGAAGAAATGTAACACGTGCTCCTCTGCTAATACAGTCAAGTACCAATTATACCAGTGTTGCCATTACTTTTTATCCAACCCTTGTAGAACACCAAACACCTATGAGAGTGAACGACACAAACAAAGGTGACACTCTCGGAACTGTGGTGGTGCCGAGACCAACACGGAAATGAGACTCATGTGTCCGAGATTCTAAGTCTCGTTTGATACTGGTGTGATATTTGTGGGGGGAAAAAATCATCTAGAAAGTACTATACTGAGACTTCTTCAGATATACCTGATTATTTGTCGATAAATCATACAATTTATTTACGGTAATTACAAAGTGAATTCATTAGCGGCGATTGAGCGTGCGCTGTGTGGTTGCATACATATTCAGGATAAAAATATTTTTTTTGAGGTTCGTGGCGTCAAAGAGATACTTTATGAAGAAAAGCTGTTGGTTTATATACGCTGTGAAAGTTTCTGATTTGACACACTGAAGATGCTTATACCATACATTTTGAAATTCGAGATGAGAACGAGGCATGCATTTGCTTTGATTGGTTGATTCTGGTTTATTTTACTTGCTTTCATGACACTTTTGGATAATCGCGAAGATAGGGATAAGTGATGATGTGATGAATTTGAAGGGATACTTACAAAATAACACCAATGCCTTGGATTCGAACCCGGGACGCCTGACGTTATAGCGCGATTGTTAACCATTCCGCCAGGCCAGCGAGACAAGCACTTGCAACTCGAGACGTGCGCCTCCCCAACGGCGTAGCTGTATCGTCATCGCCTTGTAATCAAGAGGTCTCAGATTCAATATCCGGTGGACACACATAGTGGTTCGGCTCCCACTTTAAACCGTAGATCTAGTCCCGATTAGCAAATCTGTGCATAAAGTGGACTCAAACTCGGAGACTGCCAAACCTCGTTACGATACCAACCCTAGTCGCAACATGCAATAATTGCCTGAAATATCCACGCATTTTTAAAGCTTTTTTCCTAATGTACAGGTTATTGGGAACTCTGCCACAGTTTAGGAGAGTGCACATCACCCTGTCGAGAATCGAACACAGGATTTCTCCATGAAAAGGTGTAAGCCACTAACCTCACTTGTTACGTACAAGTAACAAAACACGACGGAAAAATCCTAAGGTGCTGCACGTCACTTTTCTCACATTAGCGTAGTTTTGCAATATTTTTTTGCAAGTGGTGTTTTCTGTTAAACTTTTTTTTCCCCCGCGAAAGGAGATACAAATACGATTTATGGCCCTGTTCTGATTTGACGCGATAATTGGCATGCGTAAGAATCGTTTTCATTGACACTTGTTAAGATGGGGAGGGGTTTCTAATGCCACCGTGACTACTGAATGCCAGTGCAATGCACAAAAGCGATTCTAAACTTACAATGCCACACTCTTAACCTTTCTTTGGGCAGTCCCCCGTCTATAAATATATTACGCTTGGGTTATCTTAGAACATGTTCACGCGAAACGGTTGCCCCGCCATTCAGGAAAGCAGCTAATGTCACTCGGGTGCTAATGACGCAGGTTGTCTGCATTTGCAGCTGCATCGCCACGATAAGGGCTAATTTAGTAGCCAGCGAGCACCCAAAACATTAGAATGTCACTACTCTCGCAAGAAAACACAACGGGCACGGATCGGGATCGATTCCTGGCGAATTTGAATGAAGTGTTGCCAACTCACGCGAACATTGACATTGTGCATTTTCCTCGTGAGTATTGTACAGTCACGGACACTTCCGGATTGTAGTCATCCCACAGAAAGAATTAGACGCATGCAGAAAGTAAGTTTCCCTGGGGTCGTGCACAAAAAGGAAACATTATTGCATTTAATGATTTATTGCCACAGATACAGCACTTGTCCAGTTACTTTTAAACATAATTCCCGCCGGAATTCAAACACTTGTCATAGCGTGGGACCAACTTCTGTATACCTGCGTCGTAGAAGTCCGCCGCCTGGGCGCCGAACCACTGTGTGAAGGCCGTCTGAACCTCTTCGTCGCTGTGAAAACGTTTACCGAACAGGAACTTTATCAGGTGCAAGAACAGGTGGTAATCACTGGGAGCGAGATCAGGGCTGTTCGATGGATGATCGAACACATCCCAACCGAACCTGTCCAGAAGGACTGCTGAGTTCCGTGATCGTGACGCGACGATCCTCCAATATGCGCTCGTCGTCATGCACATTTTACCGGCGTTCAGTAAATATCCTGCACCAACGACGCACCATCTGCTTCCTCATGACGTCTGGCCCATACACCTGGCACAGTTGTCGATGAATTTCGATCGGCTGTATGTTTTGTGCGTTCAAGAACTTGATCTCGAACGCGGCGGAAGATGTTATAAGAGCCGCCATGTTTCTTCGCTGCCGCGACGCTACTGAGGACTTGCGGGAAGTGTCTTCTAGGACATTCACTAGCCAGGGCATGTGCCTCTCACGCATGCATGCGCAAAACCGGTTTCAATACGCACGGCCTGCCACCTGTGGGCGAGTGGGAAACTTACTTTCTGGATGCGCCATGGGACTGTTACAAGTCAGACATGTCCATGGCCCTTTCTTCAGTTGCTGTTCCGCGTAATGTCAGACTCCATCATTTCAAATAAATCCTTTTCGTGTTCTCTCTCTCTCTCTCTCTCTCTCTCTCTCTCTCTCTCTCTCTCTCTCTCTCTCTCTCAGGTGCGAGAATAACCACAACCACAGGCTGAACCCTGTTATTTAATAAACACGAATTTCAATATACTGAGCAAGTAACCTCTATACAAAATGCCATTCATTTATTTACAGAATCGGTCCCGGGTTCGATACCCGGTGGAGGTACATGGTGATTCGGATCCCACTTTAAACTGTAGGTCCAGTCCCGATTAGCCTCACTGTGCATAAAGTGGACTTAAAATACCAAATCAACCAAACCATTTACAGAATCGTTACAGTGCTATACATACGATACATAGATGTAATCTGTATTTATCTGAGGAAAAAGCATATAAATTAGGATATCTAGGACGTAGGAATAGTTATAAAGAAACATTGATTCATAGAAAAAAAGGCACATATAAAGTTACTATTCTGGTTTCTAGGACCATTGTTTATCTATCACCCCCAGCAAACAAGAAAATCCATATATGCAAATAAATGCTGTTTTAGAACAAATATGTATTTTCTATGGTGCCTTGTGGTGTATTAAATGTGACCGCTCCCATCTGCTACTCCCGCCCTTTCTTTGCATCTCCATAATTTTCTTCTAGCGCCAACACTGAAGTAAGCTCCATTTGCAATTATTTGCACCGTTCTATGTTTGACGAATCTGTATAAGCAACACGACTGAGGCAATGCTGTAAAAAAAAAAAAAAGTGCTCCCCTGTGTTTAGCACCACGCCATGAAGGCGTATAGGGGGTGTGGGGGTAACGCCCCACACTTTCTTGATCCGGTCGTGAGTGGGGGTGATGTGATCAGCATCACGCCCCTGACCGCCTTTACCCCCCAACGTTTCCCCCAGGTTCCCATGTTATTCGACGCTGGGTGGGCGCCGGGGCCGCTTCCATCGTTAGAGAAGTTCCCGGATTTGAACCGGCCGGGGATCGAACCCGGGACCTTTAGCATGGTAGTCAGACGCGTTACCGACTGAGCCACCGCGGCCAACCTGTGTATTTTAGAATATCTCCGCTACGACATAATACACTTTGATGTCTAGGGTGCGGAATTATAGGCACTAAAAACCTCTCAAATAGGCAGGCAAATGGGCTCCAAAAATTATGAAAATGGGCAGCCGAAAATAAAAATGCACTAAAATTCGCTAAAAACCCGGTCCTTAAAAAAACTGTCACTCTTTTGTGAACCTTTATTTTATACGTCTCCTATTTAACGTTGTTTTTCCACCATTGAACCCTGATTGAGGAACATTTGAAATCTACAAAGATCTGACACCCTCAAATCTGGCGAAGAAGACCAGGTTTCAGTCAGTTCAACATTAACAAAGACATATCTTTCTCAATGTAGGGACGGTCAAAGGTGCGTTAAAAAAATCTGAAGTAAGCAAAAATTGCAGAATAGGCACTTTAAGGCACGATTAAGCAAAATAGGCGCTAACACTCAAAATATGCATTTATAGGCACTATAAAAATGCATTTCCGGAGCAGAAACAGCACGAAACGAGTTTTTACTACAAAGGAATAGAAAAGGCAAATAGGCAAAAATACGCACCCTATTGATGTCTATCTTTAATGTTCGATGCATTGTTTAAATGCCAAGTAATGGGATTACGCCCCTTCGTCAAATAAGCATTTGTCATTTTTTCTTGTTTTGTTTGGTTTTGTTTATGGCAGAAAGTTAATATTCCCAATATTTGGTTGCTTGATTTGGTTTATTTTACTTCGCTTTTCTCAAATTTTTTGGCTAATCGCGAAGATGAATACGAGTGATGATATGATGAAATTGATGAAAGGACACTCGCAGAGAACACCAGTACCCAGAGCGGGATTCGAACCCGGGACCCCTGGCGTCGTAGCGCGCTGTTCTACGCACTCCGCCACGGAAGTCTGCCTCAATATTTGGGTATCATGCACATACTTATGAATCTCAGGAAGCAAAGTCATAGAAACAAGACTGCAATTTTCTTACATAGTTCATGCCACGAATCGAACCTGGGTCACTTGTACACTATTACAAAGCTTCCACTCTTATCCAAATCTCTCTCGCACCATGTGATCCAGCATCGATGTGCATATGCACGTACATTACGTAACGAGTAATAAAAAATGGAGGGGGGTTTCGTCCGGACTATCAAGTGTGTCAAGGTCTTCCGGTGAACAAGTGTTGCCACGTACAGCGCTTCCTCTCTCGCCGCCCCGACTGGGAACTCGAAAGCTCGGAACGCTGACCTAGCACAACAAATATTGACGTGCTGTGGCCTGCGTCCAGGACCGGCATCTCGACAGAAAGAGAGCTGGCAGGCTGAGCTGACATTTTGGTTTCGGGAACGACAGAAACTCTTTTGCCGCAGAGAGAGCTTTTCCCCTGCTTCGCTTCCCGCCACTTAATGTTATGAGAACGCCGAAATCAGGCCTCATATAGTAATGTTGTGAATATTACAGGGTGCCCATAAATTATTCATCCGATAATAAGATCCAAATATCTTTACTGCATAAAGTTTCTCCGAAACAACAGGCATGGCATTACTTACATTGACTCAAAGATCTTTTAGTGAACATAGTTCTCATTATTAATAAACCTCTACATGCGCACCCTGTGTAGCTTTCACAATATCAAGTCTATTGATGAATTCACTCCACGTGTTGCGGATCATATCCACGGTGATTTATGTCACAGCCTCCTCGATCCTGGACTTCAATTTCACCAAGTCCGCAACTGTCTTGCTGTAGACTATGTTCTTCACCTACCCCCACGTAAAGAATCTAGGAGCGTCAGGTTACAGGAGATTTTAAACTGACATTTTGTTTCCCACAACCACAACACCCAAATTACAGCGCCTTGAATAACGTAGTGTGGAAAACGACCCAAGAAACTGGTTCCCCAGACGGATGAGAAACATAGATGGCAGTGCGATCAATGCCGGTGCTAATTTTCTTATGAAAGTAATGTGGCTTTGTTAGTTTTTGGAATATATTAGATTTGTTTGTCTTGAAAGGCGGTACGTGAATTGATGGAAACAGTTATATTTGTGGAGTGATTTTCAGTCACGAAATGACATTAATTTGGAAAGAAAAGTAAAATAAAATGAATAAATAAATAGCATGCGTGCGTAACACAAGAAGAAACATCGAAAAGTAATTCCGGAGGGTTGGATTGTGTACTAGAGTTTTATTTTTCTATGTTATTAGAATATAAATAGTATCCTGAGAGATATTTCATACCGAGGCGACAAACCACAAGTGTTGCTTGGAAGCGAGCAGTCCGTAATCAATGCAGCCTTTCGAACCGTAGGGACACAAGCTCTGACTGCAACGTATCCTCAAGGAGATTTTACAGCAAAGCGACACGCGACAAACGATACGAGGATTTCACACCAAAGCGACACGGGTCCTTCGGTCCAAGGCAACTTTCACACCGAAGCGACACATGTTGCTTGGAAACGAGCCAATCAAGAGCAACATTTCACATCGTAGCGGCATGACGGGAAGCACAGGCCAGCGTTCGGTTGGTGAAATCCTCAAGCGACAAGTGTCGCGTGCCCCTTGTCGCTTTGGTGCGCAATCTCCCTAAAGCAAGACACTCAATGCATCGCGCTGAACTGTGCCGTTTTCCACACTACCTGCACCGTCGCCATTTTACCGTTTTGTCGCAATGCATGGTGGTACCGAGTGTTGCAAAGTACATGGAAGATTTTTTTGAGATGTTCATGTTAATACTAACGACCTCCACTCCAATCGCGTAGAAAATTTTTTATGGACAACATTTATGGAGTGAATAATATCTGGACACGCTGTGTGTCTACCTTTTTCTTCATTTCTGGGCATACAGTATTTCACCGCATAATCGTCGCACCCTGTTTTTTCAGTACAAAAATTGGTTTATAACTCTTCACCGTGTAATCATCGAATCAGATAACGAAACCAATGACAGCGGCGCAGTATCTTATGTTTGAACTTCTCTTTTTTCAGACCTGAGAAAAGTTTGCTACATTTTCAGGAAGAAATGATATGAGTAGATTTGGAGTATTCAGTTTTAACTTATTCACGAGTATTCCATAAACGTAACGTTTCCACCCTCTAACAGGGTCTTCTTCAAACAGATTCACAAGAATTTATTGTGAATCTTTGTCTTAAGAAGACCTTGTTAGAGGTGGAAACGTTACGTTTATAGTGTATTATTTACAATAAATTTTGCCTTTGTCAGCAATTTAGTGTTTTATTAAACATGGAAACAAGGCTTAACAGCGTTACAAGTATTCCGTGCATCCTCTTGCAGTAAAAAAGTGTACTAATTAATGGCTTTTAGGTACCGTTAATACCGGCACAATTTATATTTTTTTATAAAAAAAAGCTTCACATGATGGTCGCACCCCAATTTTTGTGCAAAAAAATGGCATAAAATCTGCGACGATTGTGCTGTGAAATAAACAATTTTCAATTCCGTGCATCACAGGAAGACTGTATTGTCAAAACAATAGAGGTTCACATTTCGCTTTTCATAATTTTACGTCACTTTTTTACTTAGTGGGTTAAAACTGCGTTGGTCCTTATGCGTACGACAGCAAAGTCGTTTTCGAAAAATTCTCTCCTTTCGAAAAATAACTATGACATTCAAAGTTCTAAAAAAAATTTCATCTGCTCAGGATTCTTTCTCGGTGGCTTACGTGAATCTTCATGTGGTTTTGCTTTCGCTATTGTGTAGATATCTGCATTAGTTTCATAGATATTCAGACAACAGCGAAAGCAAATCACACGAAGATTCATTTGAATGCTCTGGAAGAAATTCTCAAAAGATGGAATTGTTCAGAATTTGGACTATCGTACCAGTTTTTCGAAAGTAGAGAAATTATCGAAAATGACTTTAGTGGCGCATGTCAAGTGTACAGCGCGCCCTTACTCAAGATTCGAAACTGGAACCTTTGGCTTCGTTGCGCGTTATGTTGAACATTCCCGCCAGGGAGCCTGTCTAATTCATGTCGACAAAACTTATAGCTTAGAAAAATCTCCACACACAGGAGTAGTAGTTCGGCCTATCCTTCGTACAGAAACCTATTTTTTTTTTTATCATATTAAGCGTAACATTTCAAAAAGTATTGTTAACAATTGCCGCTAATGTAAAGGCATTTTATTGCCTTTTCCTTCATTTCTTAGAAATGGTTTAGGATGAAGTGAAGCCTGAAACGGGATAAGTTTTTTCTCTTCACAGACTTAGTAGACAAAACAGGAAACAATTGTTCCAGACGGTGAAAAACAATCGCAAATTGCGCATAATTCCATTAATTTCTAGCGAGCAGGTTTTCTGAATAGTAAAGCACCACACAGAAACAAACCGATAGAGAGTGTTGATTCTCATGCCTCGCCACATTATGTGAAGGAAGATTGTGAAGACCTGGATGAGTGATGTAACAAAGTTACTGTAAACAAGATTGTTTGCTGCGCTGCTTACGAACCAGCTTTAACTAGTTAGTTGTCGGGCACTGAGCATGACGGAAGCCTCACTGCAGAGCTTTTTTAGTGTAGTAACTACCAACATGTAGAACAGTAGCGAAGCGTAGTCTTACGAAGGAGGCAAGCAATGTTTCAGTACAACAAAACATGTAGTACAATGGCACGCCAAGAGGGGGATTAAAGGTTTATAGCCTCATTGGCCCGGTCGCTGGATTTGTCAAAATATCATAATAAAGTGACGGTTCTAAAAATAAACCATATGATCCTCAAACGTCACATTTACTTTCGAAATTCCAGATAACGTTATTCGTGTAGTAGTAAACGTCTTACATATGCGAACTTTCAGCATACGACTAAAGGGGTACGTAATTTCTTATTTATTTATTAGTACTTTTTTTGTTCATTATTTTTTAATGTGGGCAAACGGTGACCAAACGGATTTAGGAAAAATAACTCATTTATTTAATTTACACTGCGTGATTGTAATTTAGGATTTGTGGGCACCCTAAAAATCGCATTCGGAGTCAAACATTAAAATAAAAAGTTAAACGCAAACTTTAAAAATTTCATTTCAAACCAAAGAAACACATGCATAGACGATGTACTCACCACAATAAATTCCAAACTCCTTTGCATACAGTGAGTCACATAATTATTCGGACACACAGTAAATTTCTAACGTTTAAGAGCGGGAAGGGAGTGAAATCTGTGTACAGCTTTGAAGTTGATTTTCGTTTAAAAAATGTCATGTTTAGCACAAAATTGGACGATAAAAAGTTAAAAAAAGAACATCAGCAACAATATAACGAAGGATGAATCCCTACCGTTGCAAAAATAGTGCCACAAAATTATTCGGACACATAGTAAATGTTAACGTAAGTTTGCGATACAGTGACAATTTCGATTTACGGATTGATTGATACTCTGTTCATATATATTAACTCTGGTTTCCTGTAGGTTTCTATAGCAATTACGATCGCGTTTTGTTAAACAAAGTTGTGATATAAGAACATTTTCTATGTAGAAATGGGGCGAAGAGGAAAGGAAAGTTCATTTGAACAACGTCAGTTAGTGATATGGCACCACGCTAAGGGTAAAACTTACCGTGCAATTGCCTCAATGTTGAAAATGAAAAAAGTACAGTTGCAGATATTATTAAGCGATTTAAAGATGAAGACAGGATCGAGTCCCACGGTCATACAGGGACACCAAGAGACAGTAATCGTGAGGAAAATAAAAAAAACCCAAAGATGAGTGCTCCAATGGTGTGTGCTGAGGTAGTTGAGGAGTGTGGAAAGCATAGTCATCCTGAAACTATACGAAGAGTGCTCAGAAGGGCAAACTATCATGGCCGTGTAGCAAGGAGAAAGCCATTTGTAAGTAAGCCAAACAGGACAAAAAGACTGGTGTTCGCAAAGGAACACTTAGGAAAGGATCAGACATGGTGGAATCGGGTAATTTTCACTGACGAGAGTAAATTCAATATTTGTGAGTCAGATGGGAGGGTGACAGTGTGGCGTAAACCAAATGAGGAGCTCCGAGGGAAAAAATTGCAAGCAACAGTGAAACATGGGGGTGGTCACGTAATGGTTTGGGGCTGCATGTCGGCCCAAGGCGTTGGTAAATTGGCTTTCATCGAACAGACAATGGACAGGTACCGTTACCTTGACATTCTGAAGTCAAATCGAAAGACTAGTGCTGAAACGATGGGCATTCTTTGCAACTTTATGTTTTATCAAGATAATGACCCGAAGCACACTTCCCGCGTAGGACAAGAATGGTTATTGTACAACTGCCCAAAAGTGTTCCATCCTCCACCGCAGTCTCCAGACTTGAACGTCATTGAGCACCTCTGGTGTAAGTTGGAGAAAGAAGTGAGGAAGAAAACCTATAACCTCGAAGGCAGACCTCAAGGGGAGACTTCAACATGAATGGGCCAACATATCGCCAGTGTACACCAGAAAATTGGTAGAAAGTATGCCAAATCGTTTATCCGAGGTGTTAGAAATGAAAGGGATGTCTCCCAGATACTGACATTTCTGTTCGTTGGTTTTCAAGCGTGTTTCCCTGTTTCTCCTTCCATGTGTCCGAATAATTTTGTTTAACCCACAAAAAATGTTTGTTTTGTTTAATGAAAATATTCTACTAATATATTATATTAAATATAATTGAAGATGATTAACAGTGTGCTCATATTGTGTTTTGTTTGTTAAATAAATATTAGACATTTATCATCGTATTATATCACGACTACGTCAGTAAATATTCAGAAATCTTATCTGTCCGAATAATTATGTGACTCACCGTATATAGGAAATTTCCCGCTATCGAACAATTCAACAAATCTTAGGGCCTCAAGGTTCTCAAAACGTGAAGACACTCTCATGCTCTTTCCACAACTGGAAAGCATCCACGCAAGATCACTTTGGAAATCTCTGAAACGACCGAAAGTGATACCAACCTATTTCCTTAATTTTATCCCTCATGGGAAGGAAACATATATCAGTATGGAGATAGAAATTAAGCGGTGGAATCAGAATCATTAGAGCAGAAAGAGTATATACATAATATTTAAGTAATAAAGTGTCATACACAGGCGGGGCCGGGGCCGGGGGAGGGTTGGTTCCCCTTTGGTCCAGTATTCCTAAGAAAAGGAAAGTCAAAGGCAGGAAAAGATGACAAAATGAGGAGACTACTACAAAAAATCCTGGGAGCACCAATTGTGTCATAATAATAAAACTTAAAACATGTTCTTGTGTTCATAATGTGTACAATGTATACGATTTAGTTGTGCTGTGTAAATATCAGAAGAGAGTTCTTTTTAGATAGCTTTATTTTCACTCCAAGTTTTATTCAAAAGCAGTCAATTTATTGAATGTGGTTGTAAAATTTGTGAAACAGCTCACTTGAATTACTGTGTTAATAATTTGGCAGTTGCAAACACTGGTGCGGTCAACACTTTTGACGTAATTTGAGCTGGACCGAGCTGGACACAGGGTGCAGACCAAGGTCCGTCGAAGCTTCCCTCCCTCCCTGGGGAAACTCTTCACGGGGATGCAGACATTTCACTTCCTGGAAACACAAACCCCCGCCCTTTACCATCTCGCCCGAACTCGCAATATCCATTTTTTTACGCGTTTTACAATTCGCGAAATCTAAAATAAATTGTAATATAAAATGATATATATATATGGAATTTAGAACAATGATAATAACTTATTTTAGTTATTTTATGACTAAGAATTATTTTTATATGCACGATCTTGTTTACGTGTTCATGAAGACACAAATTCTTTACTCGTAGTTTTTGGTGGCAATATATCCTTCTGCTTTCGGTTGAGCTCGGCTATTTTCGGGAATAACGCAAGCTCAGCAAGCAGAGCTTTTGGTATAAGCGTTGTGGACGGGTTCCACTCGAATTTCACGCTTCGCCATGTGACTCCTTCGGGTGCGTTATTTTCCCTCAGAGCAGCCGCAAGCATTGAGGCTGGTGCTTGCTACAGAGCTGCTGAGGGAGTTTGCGGCCGTAATTTTTCGCGAAATCGAATGCGATGGAAACGAAATAAGGCTAAAAAGGCTAAAAAGTAGTTGTATTTACGGTACGGACAGCGCAACTTTTAAGTGTAGAAAAGGCGAGGCTATTTGATTGAACAATCAGATTTGCTTATACTTAAAACAAAGCCAAGAGAGGCCTATACCCCAATTTTTCAGGTGTGATATGCTCTGATTTTTAAGAAATTCTGAATTTCTAGTGTAGAAAAGGCGAGGGCTCAACAGATAGATTTACTCGTACTTAAGACAATGCCAAGAGGGGCCTATACCCCAATTCTTCCAGTGTGATATGCTCTTAATTTTAAGAATTTTGAATTCTAGTGTAGAAAGGGTGAAAGCCTCTCAGACAGATTTGCTTATACTTAAAATTATGCCAAGTTCCCATATGATCTTATTGCTTATAGTGTGTTTTTCTGTCAAAATCCCAGGAATTGAATTTTAGTGTAGCTCAGATTGATTCTGCCATGTATATTAATATAAAGCTTATAGTTACTGGGTTCTGAGGCCCAGTGGAGTGTGGTGCATGGTTTTTATTGCCTTGCAATCAGGAGGCCTCTGGGTTTGAGTCCTGATAAAATGTGAAGCCTCTCCTGATGGCAAAATGTTAATATTGTTGCTTTGTAAGCAAAAGGCTCGGGTTTGAGTCCCGATAAAATGTAAAGCCTCTCCTGATGGCAAAATGTTAATATTGTTGTCTTGTAAACAAGGGGCTTTGGGTTCGAGTCCTGATAGATTGAAATATATACAACTGCCCACACATAAGATATTCACTGCTAGCTGATAATACAGTTGAGGTTTGTATGTTGTACAACAGGATAATAGAACAAATATCTTCTAGAATTGCTCCGTGACTCTCTCATTTCTTACATCATAAACATATGATTTTTCACCTATGAGAATAACACTACAAATGGTGTCATCAGGTAATGCCTCGTGAAATTCACAGATAATTTTAATGTTTGTCCTGTCATTAACCACAACCTGTTTTCTTTTTGAAGTGTTGATGACAAACATGGGTCTCTGTGTTTTGAATTCATCTGGTGTGTAATACATATCAGTACTGCCAGTAGTGACACGCTTGAAAGCCGAAAAAGCCTCATATAATTTGAGGAAATCATCCTTGGACATGTCTAAATTGTAATTTTCTCTAGGGAATACCTCATTTCTGCCATTTTTAAGATATATGTTCTTGATGTTGCAGTTATCAAATTTACTTGAATTTTTTTCCTGATTGTTGTGTCTTCCAGTCTGAAACAGTACCACTACAAAATCAGGCATGTCGTATTGTATGCTGGAGAATGAATTTGTAGCATCAAATTCATAATATGTACCAGATGCAGGCTTCTGTACGCATTGATATGTATAAAATTGCAGAGGAATCTGTGGATTTTTTATTATATCAGCTTTGTATTTAAGAGCATAACTGGCCTCATATTCAACAACAGGGATTCTTAGCTCCATAGTCTGAATAATGCATTTGCCCTCATCAGGTAGGGTATTAGGCAGAGCTTCCCCTGTAGGGTTTAATGTACTGTACCTCATCAAAGCATTATTATCATTTGCAGCTCTTCTAAATGTAATTCTTAACCCCCCCTTCCACATAATTTCTTTGTAATCTGAGAAGAATCCTGGCAACAGGCGCATGGGGAACAGCACTGTGTGATTTTTAGATAATATCTTATCACCAGCTTCAAATCCCCCTATTTTGTAGTATGGAGCCTCGGTCTTGGATAATTTTAGAGTGGCCAAAGCTGTGGAGGTAATGCCGGGATAATCTATTCTGTTTATAACAACGCCATGCTTTCTGATCTCAATTTCAGAGAACAGATGCGGCACAAAATTATCAACCAGTCTTATATTTGAATTTGCAGGGTAATCTGTACCATCGAGCTTTACAACATCAAACTTGATGTATAGATCTGCTCTGTGAGGGTGTATAAATCCGTCCCCTACATCAAGATCAACCTCAATCTCTGTGTTGGGTTGATTTAAATTTGCAAATGTCCTCCTGTTTGGAGGGAATGATTGTAGCTCATAACTCTCAATATTTTCCATTGTATGTATTTTTATTTAAATGTTAATCTCTATGATTGCAGTTGTTGTGGCTCCAGCAAAATCAACTAATTCTTCTTTTTCATTAGTGACCATCAATTCAATGTAATCTATTCTATTATGGCACACGGGAAAATATAATGTTGGGGATGGATTGTAGATGATTGGCTCCATGAATTCGGAATTAGGTTTGAATGTTGCAATGATGCCAGTTTGTTTGTGAGTGCCTATGCCATTTGATTTGGTGATCATACCCTCGGCCACATTACAGTGAATATTCAGAGTCTCTATGGCTAAGAATTTGGGTATATTAATAGCAGTGTGTTTGATGGCCGGTTCGAGTTTTGTGTTGTTCTCAAAGCCTAACAGCTCTCCTATAGTACCCAGATCCACTGTTTCTGTAGCAGATACAATCTCTACTCTGTGAGTGACAGAATTTTGACTTAACACTACACCTCTGGGTAATTGAGCATTTAGAGTGGACAGATTATACTGCCCTGGAGTGATGACAATTTTTTGATCCCCTACTGCAATTTTGTTGTTGTGGTGTGTAATATTAGGTATCAAGTACATGCCGTAAAATGCTCTGAGAGCTATTGTTTTGGGATACACTATATCATCATGCAATTTGAGTTTCAATATTGAATTTTGGCTGGTGAGATGGAATACCCCCATGATGTTTCAGATACCACAAGGCCTTTTGAAAATTTTCAATTGATGGTTTATTTATTTGAGACATATATCTAAGAACAGATAAACACAAATGTCCGCAATTAACATCTTTGAAGTTTTGAACACGGGCATTATTGTAATAAAGATTAGCTGATTTTAGATATTTTACTAAATTTTCAGGTGGAACACCTCCAAATGAATCAAACACAAATGCCTCATTTTTTAAATATTTAAGATAACAGATCCAGTGAGTGCCCTGATTTTTGTACTCATCCAAATTAACAATGCCACACTCTTTGTTGAGTGGTTGTTCCGGTAAAGAATCAGACATGTACACACCTCTAAAATGTTTGATGCCCAGTGGCTTGATTAAAGCTTCAATATCTTGGTTTGTAAGCGGCTCTTGTTTTTTTTAAACTTACTCATGGCTCTCTTAACACCTTTGCCTTTTTTCTCCATGGCCAGGTTATGGCGCTTCTGCTCATCTAATTCTGCCCTATTTTTCTTGGCATCTATGACTGTTTTTGCTATGGCAGCTGATCCCCCAGCCAAGCTCCCAACAGCCCCGAGAGCAGCTAAGATGGCAGGGATGGTAAATATGAATCCCCCTGTATGCAATTTTTTTCTTGATTGCTGTAATTTTTTTAATTGGGGGGTACTAAGCAACAATTTCATACCATGTCCCTTTGCAATACAAGAGCTTTTTTTCTTCCGCTGCTTTTTGGTTAAAAGACTGTCAATAGTTTTAAGAGATTTGAGACCTGCATAAGGTATTTGATACATAACACCCTTGGCCTTCATTGTAGGTTTATTATATACATATTCACAACCCCCACCCCAGT
This sequence comes from Lepisma saccharinum, assembly GCF_977018435.1. NCBI lineage: Eukaryota > Metazoa > Arthropoda > Insecta > Zygentoma > Lepismatidae > Lepisma > Lepisma saccharinum. The sequence goes on from NC_139232.1 coordinate 107,117,391, forward strand.
TTTTGTTTGGTGCTCATAGCTATGGTGGTTCCCAATGCTGCTATTCTCTCACTTAAAGAAGCATCTTTGCTTACAAATCTACCAAATGCAGCCTCTTCTAATTTCTTGTCTGCAACATGTCTCTTGTCAAGATCAGTATGTGTGTTGTATGCTATGTCATGGTCTCTACAAGCAGCATCTAGGGGATTAACACCAGGATCACCTCTGTTTAATCTATGATCCAATTTTGTGCCTGGACCACAATACTGATAGCCTGGAATGTGTAGTTCAAATGGCAGCTTGTTTATAATGTCATTAACCAACCCCCGACCCTCAGAAACATTCCAAAATTTAGGTGGTAGAGTATTAATAATTTTTATGAGATATCCAATCCCTTTAGGGTCATTCACTATAAAATTAGACAATTTGGTGCTTATCATGTCCATAATTCCAACCTTTTCATTGTAAAAATTGTGGTTACCAGCATTTTCCTCCCCAGCTATCACCAGCAACCTATCTACAAGTTTCCTGACATCATCAACCCACACAAATTCTTTAGGCAGGGTGTTGTATTGTTTGATTCCACTACCTGTCTTGATCTGTGACCATATGGGCTTGATTAAGTTGTTATACTTTGCTCCACTGCTCGACTTGACTCTTTTTTGTGTGGGATCATTGTTCTGGTATAGAGCATCTGATTTTATTAATATTTCTTTGTAATGTTCATAATCTTGATCTGTATAGCTGCCAGGCCTTTTCCTAGTCATCAGTTCCCACAATCCAGGTGTTCCGGGGTACTTAACAAAACCACCTTTTTCTCCGAGACGAGATTCTGAATAAACAATTATATCATCTCCCATAAAAGTTACTCTGAAATTGCCAATTCTATGTATGATGCTACCATCAAGCTCTGTGTCAGCATATAAGCCAAACACCTCATCTTTGTTGTCTTTAGGTGTGGTTAAATATTTTTGAGCAAGAAGACCCAATTCAATAGGATCCTGAGTAGCTTCAATTCTTCTAGGAGCAACAGGACTAGGTGTATGAATACTGGAAAGTGGGGTGAATGGATAATCTAATATGTTCCTTGCAGCTACAGGCACGAGCTCCGTGATCAAATCTTGATTTTGCTCTGTAACAGTTTTGATATTCTTACCTAAATTATTAATAGCATCAATTACAGGCTGTTCTGTTTGTTTGTGTTTTTCATAAATTCCACGGTTCTCTGATTTCCATCCCTTGAATCTTTTTACAAGATAATCTCTTAACTTAAGATCATCAATGACTGGTCGTTTCATGGTTGTTTATTTATGTCTCAACGTCTAGAAAATCGTTGATTTTATTCCTGTATTTGCCACTATTAGGTGTTCTTGTCATATCAATTGTGACAAAGCCATAACTGTCCTGGTTCCAGCATCTACTGCAAAACTTGGAAAAATCATTGTAGCTCAAGTCCCCACCTACATATTCATCGTGTATGTGTTTGAGGTTGGTATGATCTTGATGAAACACACATATAAAATTGCTGTTGTCTCGGATCAGCTGCTTCGGTATTTTAGAAAAAGTCTGTGCCAGGTAGAAGCAATCAATGTTTTTGTGTCGCCCCTGTGTAAAGAAATTTCTAACCTTGTTTTGATTATCCAGTATAACATCATCAAACACAACAACAGAATTATCGAGACATTCATGAAGTGGCTTAACATCTGGTTCAAAAGTGGCTATATCCAATCCATCATATAGCTTCATCAGCTGCTGATATTTTAATTGTTCCAAGCTCTTAGAGAAGACATACAAGTGCCTGTTTTTCCAGTCTAACCAGTTGGGTGCCAATAAAAAATTATCAACCATTAGTGTAGTTTTACCACAAGCAGATGGCCCAACAATAAGACACCTAATATTATCAGGCAGCAAGTTGCCATTTCTCTTATTCTGTTGTTCAGGTTCTGGCAGCCTTTTTATAACATCCCAGGTGCTCATATTATTATTTTGTCTGCATCGATCCAGCTGTTTTCCGGATGACCCAGCCATTTGACAAGTAACTTGTTGCCTTTTCTGCGGATAATTTTTTCTATGAGATATGTGTCAGGCTGTTTAGTTTTGCTGAGCTCTTGTTCATAGAACCTGCCTTTGAGAATTTCTCCTCGGTGATCTTTTATTATATATGTGTTAAGGGTCCCAGGTTTAACTTGAACCACTGTAAATAATTCGGTGCTCCAGTTTCTCGTAAAGCCTCTCTTGAATAAGTGCTTATATTTGCTGATTCTTACTTGATCACCCACCCTGTATTTGGCCCTTCTTGTTGTTGGCTGGTATCTAGGATAATAAACAGTCCTGATCAATTTTTGCTCATCAGATGGAGTTACTTCAGAGGGTTTCATGTTGATTGTGGAATGGACCGAGTTGTTATATTTATGTAGAAGTTCTGGAAGGATTGTAAGCCATTTATAATTACCTTGAAGTGTAAATTGTTTATACATAAGATTTTTTAGAGTTCTGTTGAATCTCTCTACAATTGAGGCCTTGAGATCACTGTAACTCGAGTAATGTTTTATTGCCTGGCTTTTAATAAATTGTTGAAACACTGAATTATAAAATTCTTTGCCATTATCTGTTTGCAAATAGCGCGGTGATCTTCCTGAATGATTGATGATTGTCCTGAAGGCTTCTGTAACGCATTTTCCAGTCTTGGATTTGAGTGGCACAGCCCAGGCAAATTTTGAAAATGTATCTATTACAGTGAGTAGATACTTGTAGCCCTTGTTGATTTTGTCTAAGTTTTTCAACTGTCCAGTTGCCATTTCAATCAAGTCGCTCTGCCATAAATCATCTATGCCTTTTGTGACTACTGGGAGTCTCTTATAATTATGTCGGGCTTGTCTGTGTAATTCATCAACTATAATTTGTCTAGACATAATATGTAAACAAGAATATTGCAACTATGGGGTGTTCAGCAGCTGATACTGCAGGATTTTCTAAATATAATTTGTCCCCTATTTGTATTTTAAATTCCAAAGTGCCATCATCTTCAGTATAGGCTGTTTCTAATGTATTGGGATCTGTAAAATCCTCCAATTCTACACTGGTGATTTTTACTTTGTTGTCAGCATTTGTTATTGATAAGGTAGGGTAGTGGTGTGCCTGTGGCTGATGCCAATATTTGATCTTGATTGGTCTCAATGTGCCCCCAACAAAAAACTGGTAATAAAATTGTGCAGGGGACAGCATATATATTTTGCCACCTGGTGTAAATGGAGAATCATATTCTTTGTTGGGGATGCTGTACAATTCAAGAATTACTGTATGTTTTGGATTCTCGATTATGCCTGTTATTTCTTTTTCTGCTGTAAGCAATCTGCTTGTTACAGATTCAAGGTGCTCATTGATGGTCCTAACAACATCATCGTGGCCTGGCTTGATCTTTATGTCCACAACTAGTTTCTTGTATTGTTGCACAATCTCTTGAAGCTGGGTAGCAAAAACAGACAGAGCATTTGCTTGATTGGATTCCATGGTTCCTAGCTGTTGCTTGATATTAGCTACAATTTGTTGCAAATTTTCAACAACTGCCAATTTTGAATTTTGAGCAGTAAGATCATGGACTTGTCTTCTGATATCCTCAAACAGGGCATGCAGTTCATTAATATGTTGATTGGTTGGAAGAGTGGCCACTGTCTGAGTGAGTTGTTTGATCTCTGCTTGGATATTCTTGATATCTTCTGATTTCAATATCCTATTCACAGCTCTCTTAATGTTTTTAAGTTCCTGTGATGTGGGAAGATTTGATACTGTATTTTGCAAAGATTCAAGTGCCAATTTCACATTATTTAATTCAGAAGCATCAGCCACATTTTGCATAGCATTTTGGAGCAGGGCTATATCTGCCTGAGAGGGTGTTGATTGTTGTAAAATTTCAAGTTTTGTTTGGATATCATCGATCAAGTGATGAAAATGAGATAGTTCAGATTCAGTGTTGAGGTTTTCAAGCTTTGTGATTTGTTGCTGGACACTGACAAGAGTATCTACAATCCCAGGCAGGCGAGTTTCTTGTACATTTGCCAAATCACTTTGCACTGCTGCTATGGTACCTTCAAGATGGGTTATGGTACTTTGAATTTTTCCAAAATCTTCATATGTTTCGAGTTGCAGCTTAATGTTTGCTACACTCCGAGTTATTGCATTCAAAGCATCAGAAGATGGCAAATTGTTCATAAAATTTTCAAGTGTCTCAATTTTTTCTTTAACCTCGGCTATGGCATTGTGCAGAGGATCCAGATTAGGTATCTGGAGTGACTGAATCTGTTCTTTCAGAGTGGAAATGACTAGATCAAAATCTTCTTCTGATTTTATGCTTTTGACAATTGTTTGGAGCTGTGCCTGGACATTATTTATCTGCTCTTCCAATTGTTGTTTCAATTGCTCGGAGTTGGTAGCCTGGGTCTTAAATTTGGCTTGAAGAGCTGCTACAGCCTCTTCTAAACTTTGAAAATTATCTAATGTTGCCAGATCAGTATATTTCTGAAGCAACAATTTGAGTTCAGAATCAATTTTAAGAAGAGGGTCCATGCATTGTGATTGTAAATTTGTAATTTCTAATTGAAGACTAGCATTGAGTGTGGTTTGTAAAGCTTGTAAATCACTTCTTAATTTCTTGACTCTGACATCAAGCATCAGAATCTCATCACTGTGATCTTCATGTCTTGTATGGCCAAATATATCATTAGGCATTTTGTTTTAGTGGTTATTTATTATAGAGTATCTGATTCTTAATTCTATAAAAAAGGGTATAAGCTTGTCATAAGATCCAGGGACCTCAATATATAAGCAGTCACCAGCAGAAACAGTATATACAGTGCCAGAAACCATGTTTGAGTGCTTAATTCTATAAATATTTCTCCCTACTGAAATCTTGACATCACCCTCAGGGGTTGTAATAAATTGCAATTGCCCACCTACAGGTAATTGGTAATGATTTAAATTATTGTTAAATATGTACAATGTTTTGCCTGTTTCTTCATCATTATCTGTAAATATGCTGTTCAGATGAATAATTAACAAGCCACTCAGTTTAGACATTACAGATTGTAAATCAGGAGAGGGTTGTGGTGTGGGCAGGTCCATAATAGCCTGTTTTTTGAACCCAAATAAGTTCATAGGCATGTTTATTTATTTCAAATCATGCTCTGGAATTGGGCATTGATTCCCATTTTTCAAATCACAATGCCCCCAAGGCAAAGTATGTGTGCCACATGATAAAATGCATCTCTTGTCATCATGTGGGTCCAGGGCCACTTTTGTTACAATATTGCTAGTCAGCAAGTGATTCTCACTCTGAATTCTATTTTCTGATGTTCTGATTGAATTCTGTGATTTGATGCAATTTTTATAATCTTCAAATACAAGCTCTTTTTCCACAGTAACTCTGCCAATGCCCTTGGCCTTTTTGACAACAGCACTACATGTTTTAAAACTGTACATCTTGGCACTTAACCCAGCAAATTCCACAATAACATCGCCAAGTGTCTCATCTTTTAACTTGCCAGGCACCTTTTTGTTGTGGTGTTGTTGAATCTTTGTATGTTCAGTGGTATCAAAATATTTAAACAATTCAGGCTGTGACATATCTTGATAAACATCTTCTGTTTGAATTTCAAGAATAAAACTATCCGTGTCCATGTACAATAATTTTACACGATCACCGTAAAAAGGTTTCAGCACATCATAATATAATATTAACATATGTAATTTGGACAATTCCAATATCACAGCCCCTACATAAATAGGTTTATCAAATTTGATCTTTGTTTTCATCATGTTGAAGAGTGCCATGTGCTCATCATAAATTTTTCTGTAATTGAAATTAGGCTTTGCAACCAATTTTTTGCTCCGGCTGGGGTCAGTAATTATTTTAACATCGGTATGTTTCCTGACATTTTCAATAGTTTTGCCATAGACAGAATTCACCATCAATTTAAACAAGGCCTTATCAAATTCGCTTTTTGCAGATGTTCGAAGCTCTGTGTTTGTGTCAATGTATGGTTTCAGCCATTCTGAGTGCCTGAACCTCAAGACTTTGCCAACTTTGGTTACTTGAACACCATGTTTCATCAGGAACTGGAGGGTTTTGTAATATATGACATAGCCTTGTTTCGGCTCCAGGGTCATCATGAGCTTCTTCTGTTTAGAACCAGGTGGACACTGAACCTCGGGAATTGGGGGCAGATCAGAAAATTTATTGTGCAAATGATCAGGAATTATCAGATCAACAGCCTCAAAGAATAGGCCATATTCACTGTCATCAAAATATTTAAGATCTTCAATATTGAAATTATCAACCCACTCAAGCTCTGCATATGGCAGTTTTTGCATCATGGCGTGACCATAGAGGTTGTTTGCATCCATATAAATTATATAATTTGATGGCCGTGCTGGATCATAATCAGGCATATGCTTGTTATTTGCTCTGGCATATCTCTGGGAACATTGCACCATCCCTCCTCTTATACATTCCTCCATAAACAGATACTTCTCTTGATCGTGGATTAGATCCAATTGCATTTTAGTTTTGAAAAACATTGCAGACCATGCTAGGCCCGGAGCACTGAAAAAATACACTGGGTCCAGTCCATAATTTTGCATGGAAGATTTTCTGAATGTCTGGATTATATCAGCTAAGAGGGTCACATCAAGTTTCAAATAAGCCATGTGATAATCACCAAATGTCTTGCATTTTAAACTTTTCCACATCAATTTGGCATGGTGATAATCTTCATCAGTAATTCCAGATCCTCTGATTTTGCTATAAAATGCTTCTTGTGGTGGCAGGGAACACTCATTAAATTTAGAAAAATCTGTAACATGGTCGTATGGATATACACCCTTCCGCCTAATTAATTTCAGGTCCTGATCTGGAAACGAGGCACGTGTGATTTTCAAGTCATCATCAGATAATTGAGTGGTCAGTGTGGCCAGGCTAGCAGATAAAAATCTGTAAGAATCAAGAAATCTTATGTGAATAGGAACACCATCAACTTTAATTATCTTGCTAATAGATATATATTTCTCATCATTTTCAGCTAAAATATTTAAATTCTGCTTGTCAAACCCCTCGTACCTGATCAGATGATGGAAATCATAATTGGATGCTCCATGGCAAAATATGGGGACAAATCTTGGTCTCTTGATCTTAATATTACAGCTATTACACAGGGCCTGTTTATATCGACCATCTGTATGAGAATGGTGATGAACCTTGATATTTGTATCTGAAAATTCACAATCACATACCGGGCATTTTTCTGCATTGTTGAAATCCTCAATCTGTTCCTCTGTTAAAGGCAACATAGGCTTTGATATTAATAAGATGTTAGATGCTATGTCACGGCACACATTTTCTATTCTATGTGCAAATATTTTGATGGCATTTGGTCCCATGTATAAGTGTGGCTCACTAGCTACACCATCCCGTACAACCACATAACAAAAACTGGAAGGTTCATGTAGCTGGTATGGTGTACTTGAAGATTCTTCTGGATCTGGGCTACAGAATGCAAGAGATTTGAGGTTCGATTCGAAATCACAGACAATATATACAGGGTGTTCCAACAAGGCTTCATACTTTTTGAATTTGCAATTTTCACTTGGATTGGGCATCACCATATGAACAGGTTTATGGTTGCCACAGTATTTCAGATGCTCAATTAACTTGTTTTTAGCAATTTCTGCATTCTCTTCCCGAACCCCCTTCACCATTTTTTGACCATCAAATACAGTTAAACATCTTCTGCACAACTTAAATATTGTATGAGTTTTGTCTAGTTGTGTTCTCACTAAAGCTTCAAGATTATGTATCAGAGTGTAATGGTATGTATCACCCCCTTCAATTAAGAGCAGATCAATCGGAATAGCAGCTTCATCATCAATTGTACTGATTCTGAGAGGTGCTATCGGGCAATTGCCAGTGGAACAAATAAATACATTAATAGATAATTGTTTGCCATTGATGTGCCTGGCCCTTTTTTCAAATTTATCAATATTCGGAATAGACATTGGATATTCTAAACCCTCCATTGCTTCGTCAAAAAGATGTTCATGGTGTTTGTAATAAGTTATTCTCTGAGGATCCCTTGAAACTGGATACAAGGCAGCTAATATACACCACAAAAAGCATTTCTGGTCGGCGTTTTTTATATTGACCACGGCTCTTTTGTTTTTGATATTGGCAGGCAATGGCACATAAGTGGATCCTTGTAATGGGCTGAATTCAGAAATATGAACATATAACTTGTGTGATGAACCGCATAGGCTCCATCCTGACTCTTTTGCCGCAAATTCAGAGTGTTTGATATTTAATTGATCTATCAAATTGCCTATTATTGTGTCTGAATTTGCATTTGAATATACAGGTACAGTTTCTGTTATGTGGGGCTGTGTAAATTTTGTGCCATTTGGCTTCTTATATTGTACAAACAATTTGAGGGAGAGCTTATAAGAGCCATTTTGTGCATTTAGAATTGCCTGGAGATTAGGATTTATACTGTTCAAGAAATTCTCAATGCCGCATCTTGGCTCTGATACAAACCGGTAATCCCTAAGTTGGGCATTAAAACTGCTATGTATGGGTGCATAGCGTGGCTGCTTTGCAGGTGAAGCATTAACAGGTGCTTCGTGTTTTCTTTTCAGACCAGAAGTAGATGGTTGAGAGGGCAATGCTGATGACTGTACATAAGAATTACACTTATGCCATTTGTAATATGCCTTGCTTAATATTTTATGGCATCTTGGACATATTTTCATGGCCTTTCTGCATTTCCTAGAGTTACAAATACGGCAATGCCTAGCCCAATGAGAACTAGATATATTTTTATTACACTGATTGCAATATTTTTGTTTTGGCATTTTTTCTTGTTGTTTATTATATAAGATTTTCTGGGCTTCAATTCCAAACTTTATACTTAATAAAAATATCAGTTGGGTTCAGCAGTTAATGGCTGAGCTGGTGCTTTTATACCCAAACAACAGCAGTAACTAGGTTTTGGTGATAGTTTTGCTGATGTACAACACACTTCACCAGGTTTAAAACCTCATCTCTATATCAACTAAATACAATTCAAAATTGGATTTTGAACTGTGCAATAAATATTCTGTAAGTCTCACTTGTGTTTATATTAACAGAACAAGGCAAAACCAGAATTGTATTCAGGATTGCATGTTTTCATACAAAAAAGCCATATTTTTGACAAGTTTATAAACAACAATCATACAGATATAACTTTTACACACATGGCCGAATCTGTCTGAGCAGAGGAGAAAGAAGTGTTATTCTCATAGGTGAAAAATCGTATGTTTATGATGTGAGAAATGAGAGGGTCACGGAGCAGTTCTAGAGACCCGATTCAAACACAGAAACCCCTTGATTACAAAGCAATAATACCAACACTTTGCTGTCAGAGAGGTCCCAGACACTCTACCAGCTTTGAAACCTCAACTGTATTATCAGCTAACAGTGAATATCTCATGTGTGGACAGTTGTACATATTTCAATCTTTTATCAGGACTCGAACCCAAAGCCTCTTACAATGCAACAATATTAACACGTCTCCAAATGGAATATGCCCACATTTTACTGGGTTCTGAGACCCTTATGCAGACAAAATTGGATTTTGAACTGCCATAATATTTTCTAAGTCTTTGCCTAGGCTCATATTATCTTCTAGAATTGCTTTTAGCACGAGGGGGGTACAGTTCATTGCCACTGTGTGAAAATATGTATATATCGACCATAATCTTTGTTACATTTTCCTTGTTACAGACATGTTACACGCACAGAAAGATTAATGACCTCTTCAGTGAATCACACAGAAAAATCATTATTATTCCCTTCTAGCGTGTCTCTTGCGTGCCGGCAAAGCACGCAAACAATTAATTATGCTTACCCGCTTCTTCTCCTATTGTATGGCTGAGCGAGTGGTTATAAAACATGAAAAAATAAGAAAATTCAGTTTTTTGTACAATATATTATTGTAAAACACTTTTTACCAGGTTTTCAGATCTGGGAGTTGTATATCAACTATTCTCAAAATCTCACTTGTGGACATATTATTTTGCCACAAGTTTTCAATCTTTTATCAGGACTCGAACCCAAAGCCCCTTGTTTACAAGACAACAATATTAACATTTTGCCATCAGGAGAGGCTTTGCATTTTATCAGGACTCAAACCCGAGCCTTTTGCTTACAAAGCAACAATATTAACATTTTGCCATCAGGAGAGGCTTCACATTTTATCAGGACTCAAACCCAGAGGCCTCCTGATTGCAAGGCAATAAAAACCATGCACCACACTCCACTGGGCCTCAGAACCCAGTAACTATAAGCTTTATATTAATATACATGGCAGAATCAATCTGAGCTACACTAAAATTCAATTCCTGGGATTTTGACAGAAAAACACACTATAAGCAATAAGATCATATGGGAACTTGGCATAATTTTAAGTATAAGCAAATCTGTCTGAGAGGCTTTCACCCTTTCTACACTAGAATTCAAAATTCTTAAAATTAAGAGCATATCACACTGGAAGAATTGGGGTATAGGCCCCTCTTGGCATTGTCTTAAGTACGAGTAAATCTATCTGTTGAGCCCTCGCCTTTTCTACACTAGAAATTCAGAATTTCTTAAAAATCAGAGCATATCACACCTGAAAAATTGGGGTATAGGCCTCTCTTGGCTTTGTTTTAAGTATAAGCAAATCTGATTGTTCAATCAAATAGCCTCGCCTTTTCTACACTTAAAAGTTGCGCTGTCCGTACCGTAAATACAACTACTAAGTACATTAAATGATATTCGAATAATGCAAGCAGTGCTTGCATTGCTTGTACTATATCTTCGCCTCTGATGTAGAAGCAACATGCAACGGCAGGGTGACGAACTAATGCCAAACTTCTGTGAGGATGTTACGATCACTAGTTATATTCCGTTACAGCTTTGTTAGAAAAATGTTTTTTATATAACCTGTGGTCCGCGGACCCAAAGGAATAGAAACCGCCTTTATTGTCGCCATTATTGAGCGGGCATGTTTCGACCTCACGGGCCGCTCTTACAACAAACCCTTGTCAAATACATATTCGAATTGGTACTTTACATAACCAGTTTTACAGCAGAAAAGTTAAAAATAGTATCTATATACTTAGAAGTATAAACTATTAATGTACTGGTTACACAGAGTAAAATATAAAACCACAATTAGTATACTATTATTACAGAAAGCCAATACCTCATTCCTGTACTTTACAGGAAGAACAAAGACAGACACTATTGTTTGGGCAGTACGTGTTTCTTTAAGTTTAATTTGTATGTTGCAGGGTGGAGCTCCCTCGAGGTCAGTGGTGGGGGAAGTTTATTCCATTCTTTAATCGCGGTGACTATGAAAGTGTTTCCGTAAAGTGCTGTTTTATGTAAGGGAGTCGTGAATTTATTTTTCTGACGAAGGTTGATTTGTTTCCCGTTCTTCTTGTACGGAGCAATTTGGCCTTATAAATATTTAGGTTCTTTGTTGTTCATAATCCTGTACAGTAAGGGGATTCTTTTGGAGATCCGCAAAGGTTTGAAAAAGTGTAACGTGCTTTCATGCCTGTTGCGATGGTTAGAGGAAAACAGAGCGTGGATTATTAAATAAATAGATTTAAAAAATTAAATATCTTCCATAGGTGGCTACAGGTACAAACTGACAAGTAGCTTCCGAGCAATTGTTGATGTACACTGCAGGTTTCGAGTTCTAGAAGAGGAAATTTTAGACATTGTTCTGTCTTGAAAACCAATAAATAATGTAAAAAATATTGTTTAAGATTGTATGTAATTTTGCTTTCCGCTCCTCATTTGTTTTTATTTTACTCCCGCTGGGAACGTCTTGTGACAAAGCGGAATTCTGGGAGCGTGATTTTCCTAGCGGCATGGCGCATGTTGGCTCGCGAAAGCGAGAAATACATTTCAGTTATCCTACTCAGATATGGGCTTTTGTGTAATTCATCAGTGTGTGCAAACGTGTTAGTTACCATTATTGTAAATAGTATGTCAACTGCATTAAAGGACCTGTATTAAAACACAATTGTTACTGCGTCCGTAGTTCCAGCTCCTTGGTAAAGCGTCCAACATAGCGCAAGCCCCAGGGAGAATCGCTAACATTCTTTAACATTCTTTGGTCCTAGCGGGACGAATTCTACAAATAAATATGTAATATTGCTTGTAATGAATAAAATTACGGTACGTTAAGATTATGGAAGTAATACATTTTGGATAAGAGATTGTAAATTCTCTTCTTTTCACATGCTGCTTTATTCTTTGTGCTTATAACAGAGTCTTTTCTACAAATTTTCGGTGACATTCTCCCTACAAACCCGTTCTATCCATTACGTTGGTTCAAACTTATAAATTGCAGGAAGGGACTTCCCCGATGGCGTGGTAGTAACGTCGTCCTACTTAAAACTATAGATCTAGTCCCGATTAACCTACCTATGCATAAAGTGAACTTCAAAACTCAAAACAGAAGAACACACTTCAACGAATTGCAGCCAAGTTTTTACTGCACAACGTTTAACCTGGCACAGTTCGCGCCAAACCATAGATTTCCTTCTGCTAGCCGACTTTCCCGGGCGTCACGTGAGTGTTTTCGACCATTGGCATAAGCCTTGGAGACAGCACGTGCTTTGTCCTCTGCCTACCATGGGTCGCCGCTGCCTTCGCGTGTCCTTTGTTGCCACGTTGTCAAGGACGTGAATGTTCTGTGCTTGCACCCGCAAATGACCGCTCGCAGTCCGGCCTGTCGCAATGTTTGCTCGCTTGCGCCGAAATCAGCGGCAACAACGTCCTGCAGACGACGGAGAAAGTTTTGGCGGGAGTCGTGCAAGGTTAAACCTTTTGCAGTATAGTATAGCCCGCTTTATCAATTCGTCCGAATACTACATATCCTAAACGTTCGGCAACCCGTTCAACATTTCTCTATGTCAAGGCTGCAAACCATTAAGGGGCAAGAGCTGCTTCCTTTTTGAAGGATTTAACAAGCTGCATCCGAGAGCATTCGAACGAAGCTCTCTTATTAAGCAGTTAAATGAGCATTCGCTAAGTAGGGGCGATTCACAACCTCTTCACACTTTAGGGCTTTCATTATCGAGCAATGTAGGATTCTCTATTGTTGATGCATTCGCCCCCATTGTTACATGCTTGTTAGCTAAAGCGCATTTCAATTAGCTTTATTATGTACTTCTAATGGTTGTTTACTCTTACCGTGTTTCAGCATGGTGACTTGGCACCTCTCGTGCATCGAGTTGCAAATGCCAAGTCTCGATCTCGGCATCGTCTCGATATTTAAGCTCGTTTCGCTGCATGTTTGTACGTTTCTTATAGTACGACACATTTTGGCCACTTCTGACTGATCGCGACAATGGACATGCTTAATGATTGGGGAAAATTGACGCTCTCAAAGAAACGCCCACGCTCGAGCCAGAACTCGAACTTTCAACCTTCGGTGCACATATCGGAGTCGACTTCTCAACGTGCCCGGCAGCAACTCCAGCTGCGTTCTCAAAGGGAAGGTATAGGTCTCGTCTTAAGTTTCGAAATAACACATACAAGATGTTATAAAAGGCTTATCCCTTCTTTCTATTCGGTTATTTTGAGTGTTGCGTAAATCACTAATGAGAATGGCTGATGATGGAAGAAAGGTAATGATACATCCTTGCTTTGTCCATATTCGAACCTGGAGCACCGATCTCCGTGTCGGAGTGGTTATCACAGCACGCTACGTGACCAACGGTCCAGGGTTCGAAACCCAGCCAGGGTACGGGTGTTCTTTCTGAATGTCCCTTCAAATTTCATCACTTATCTTCATAGTCTCGATTAGCCAAAAGTGGTAGAAAAGTGACGCTAAATAACATAAATCAAACAATCAATCGAACTTGCAGCTTCGGGCTTCGTACCGAGTTACGTTGACCACTACGCAAAAATATTTATAAAAAAAAAATGTAAGTTTCTGCACCTTAAACGTCACATAGAAATCTAAGAATGAAACATCCGCTGGCTTCGTATGTCCCGACTCGCATATCAAAGCCAATTATTATTTAGGCAAAATGTACATTCACATGCCTTACATTCAAATTAAATTACGCCCTGGATCAGACGAGTAATTTCGGCTTCGTCTAGATTTTACGAATGCCTGTCTAGTTCTCGATTTCATTTCGAAGTCAGGTTTCGATTTGTAAACGGTGGTCTCGACTAGGAATTTCGAGACTGGACTCTAGTAGTAATACTGGGCTACACGCCATACCTAAAGCCATCTCCCCCCCCCCTTTTTCCCAAACCAACCAATTACCTGTCGGAGAATTCGCACACGGCCGCCAAGGTTTACGAAAGCCCTGCGTCACTGCCCATCTTCCTAGATCAATATAACTTCACACGAAAACTTTCCACGCAAAACGAAATAGCTTTTCGGCTGACGATTCTTGGCCTTAATTAGGTTTTTCCGACTACACGGAGGGAGAGAGAAGGAGAGAAAAAAGACCGACCTGCGTTGCATCAGACCCCATAAACGACCTATTCCCTCCATTTCGGAAAGGGACATTTTTTTCTTTTGCGGACGACTCCTCGAAGATTGTGCAGGCATAAAACTTTGCGCTTACGCTCGTATTATTAAGGGCAATCACATTTCCGAGAAGCAATGATTCACTCGAAGCCATGTTCCAGGTAGATGTGTGCACTGCCGAGGTCACGTGACCTCGCTCGGGGCAGGAACATAGGGAAGGAGACGCAGAAAGAGAGAGAGGGGGGAATCCTGCCGCTGTGACGTAGCCGGGGTCGGCATTTACGTCATCGCAGACGCGCACTTCTCCGCCGCCTACCCATCGCGCGTCTCCCGAGGATTTTATGACTGTCAATACTTCCAGTTTTCCTCGCAATGTTGATCTTCCGGAAAACTACATGCATTTTGCCCACATTCTGCAGTCAATACCGGATGACGTCAAAGGGAGCAGCTTCCAACTCGCTCGAAACGTGCTTCCTGCTTCCCTACATGTTTACGGACACGGATCGCATTATGCAATTCCAAAACGTGGGATCGCGGTGATGTTGCTAAAACGACAGCTATTCCGCATTTCCTCTCTCTGCTTGCGATCTGGGATTCTCCCGTTCCTGAGTCCCGAGTTTGATTCCCGAAACTGTCAGCGTGGTTCGGATACACTACAGCACGGTTCCCATTTGTTTTGGGGAACATAAATTCGACTTCTGCAGGTATAGGGCCTGTAGGAAGGTCAAGACGACTGGATTCAACATGACCAGAATAGGAAGAGATGGAAGGCTTTTGTTGCTGCGGCAACGAACCTTCGGGTTTGGGAATGTCACACAGAGAGATACACTTGTCCACGTTCTCCATCCATCTGTCAATATATTTTCAAATATTCTAATTCAGGGTGACTACCAAATTAACAAATCCAAAATTCTTGATTTTGTCAGGATTATTTCTTGGCCTTTATTTATTCGACTTCTAAGATTAAAACTGAAGCTGTATTTAACAAGAGAATTAGACTAGACTGGCTTTATCTATTAATGGCGGAGGTAGGCGGATTTTTTATTGCGAACGCACTTGTAGCACAGAGCACTGATTCTAAATATGGTAGGATCTTACAGTTTGCGCAGAATCATTGTGACAGATCAGTCCAAACTATCACAAGTTGTTCAGTCAGCCTTCAAGAATTTCGTTCAATGTTCCAGGGTATTTTTTCTGGTCCGAAGTGTAGAAAATGGTATTACGGAAATAAATAGTCCGAGTTTCCCCTCACAATTGTTAAATCTTGGCGGACGGAGGATATCAAGCGCCACTAGTGCCTTTTCTAGCATGATAAATTCAGGGTTCTTTCACAGCATGATCCAGGAAACCAGTAAACGAACGCGTCCCCTTGCTATTCCTGGCCCCCTTTACCTGGCAGCCCAATTCGCCATTACGTAACGATCTCGATAAATTGTTCCTCACCCCAGCCTCGCAAAAACCCTGTCCGCCGCAGCAGCGAGGTGATTAATTCAATTTACCAAATCAACGCCTCTCAGAAAGTCGTATTTCGCAAGACGAGGGAGGGGGATGGGAATTAAATGCAAGACATTCGCCCCGCATCTCGCGATATCTAATTGCTTTACGGCACGACAGAATCCTCCGAGGGATACGATTTCAATGTACAACCTTGAAACGCGACTCCTCTTTCGCAGAAGACCCAACTCCAGCTTCGTCGCGCGAAGATTCAGCGGCCGACGGGAGGAGATTATTCCTCCGACAAGAGCGCACCGCGATTTCAGCGAAGCGCATCTTACGACACCTCCCCTTTGAGCTAACGTTACAGAGAAAGAAAAAAAGTCGGTAACTTGAAAACACAAAAAAAGGGGGCAGCCTCACTGCGGAGTGACGTCAGGAGTCCTGTGTAAGGAGGACGTTTCATTGTGATCATTTCATCATCTATTTCTCATTTCAATTCACCAGGAGCGTCGTTAAGGGAGGGCCTGGAGGAGCACTTCAATTCCATGTACGCCTCAGAATTTTCCGTGGCTTTGAGGAAAGTTTACTATCCAAATTATTTATTCTAAAAACTTTTGCACATATATAACGTTCTGTTTCGTCTTTTTAGCTAATGTATGCACTTATTATGTCGCAAACAATTTATAATTTGTTATATGTATATGTAATGTATCCAAATTTTCCCTATCCTCCGAAACACAACAGCCTAGCCATGTTCCTTCAATTCATTCATTTCGCGATTAACCTATGGGGAGAAAGCAGTCATATATCGGATATACCCAACACCGCATAAGTTTACGCTCTCGCTTTGTAACCAATAAGTCCTGAGTTCAATTCCCGGGGGAGGCGTTCGGATCCCACTTTAGACTGTAGTTCCAGTCCCGATTAGCTTACCTGAGCGTAAACTGTTCTTAACACCGACAAACTTCTTGAGACGTAAAAGAACACAAATTTAATATACATGGCAAATTATACGACCGGGTGTTGTGCCTCTTGCAGGCTAATAGCAGCGAAGATAAACGATGACTGGATGAAATTGATGAACGGGTTCTCACAAAGAACACCGATGCACTGTACAGAACCTCCAGCGAAATCGTGAGTCGACCACTATACGCGTTTGGCTGTTGAGTTGAGCTGGCACTTAACAATAAAGCCAATTAATTTGGAATATTTCGAATGTTTTCCTCTAAAAATGCATGCGTGCTTGTTTTCTGAATGTTGACTTGCATACTTCGCTTAAAACTTTGATTTCTCTTCTGACATTTCCTCCCGTGTTTGTTACTGGCACCGACTATGTGCCAACGACTGGCATGAGACTTTACTCAAGAACGCAAGCTTCCCTACTGGCACACTCCAAGGCTCGGTTTCCAGGACCTCTTAGAGCTGTATGAAATCCTTGAAGGATGCGTGATTGCGAAATGAAAGTTTATGGCAGGTTATAACCCAAGACTATTACATAAACACGCCTCTAGCTTCTTAGCGACTATGAGGGTAAACGAATTAATGCTGAAATTCAATACACAAAGTTTGTTTAAAGTCCACGTTGTGTTCAGGTATAGGTTACCAGGGCTGGGCTTGAAATCCTGCAATGTAATAGCACCGACCCCTTGATTACAAGGAGAGTAGGCTCGAGAAATTCACGTGAAAATAACTACAAAAAACTACTCTAGCTTTGCAGCATCAATTCATTTTTGTTTGTTGCACTGTCAATCAATGAAGAATCACTTATATGGCTATTCTTCAATCAATGTAGTGACTAAGATGAAGCGAAGGAATGTTTCAATGTGAAAAGACGATATTTTACATCAATTCAGATTTTTATTAGCTAGCTTTATTGCTTGTTGGGTGGTTCTCAAAATCGTAGAAATGAGGATTTCTGGCATAATGTAGTTTAACATCTTGAGTTTTTCCACTGGATCGTATTTGGCAATTGAGTTAAAATTTTGGCGCCTTAATCTTATGCGCGGTATACGTTGGGTCTCACTTATCGCACCAGCGTCAACCAACCTCTCCGTCCTTCGTCTTCTGACGTCAGCGAGGAATACCTTCGCTGTTAGGTTAGGTCCGTTAGGTTTAGTTCACTTAGCATAATAAATACACTTCAGTTTTTCGGACGCTAAGAGAACTAACTCAACCTAACAACGAAGGCATTTAGCCAAAAAATTAAAGCATTTCAGCTGACGTCAGAAGGCGAAGGGCGGGGAGGTTGGTTGACGCTGGTGCGATAAGTGAGACCAGTATATATAGGTCGTTCAACAAATGGCGCCTAAATGTTTCACATCGGTAGCCAAATGGAGCCTAAATATTTTAATAGGTCGCCAAATGACGCCTACATGTTTACATCAATCGCCAATTTGCGCCTAAATGTTTTAAATAAGTCACCAAATGGCAACTACAGTATAAACAAGGCTTCAAACCTACATTTGCCAATACGCGAAGGATAGGTTCACGCGGAAGATACCCCCCACAAACCCACCGGTCCAGTGGCGTATCCAGAATTTTCCATGGGCGGTGTAGGGGTTAATTACGAGCTAAAATAATAAAATTGGTCATTTGTGAAAAATTTTAAGGTCGTGTTAAGGAAATTTTGGGTGGTGTTGGGATAAATCACTGCAGCATACGCCAAGGAGAAATATTTATATTCCAACGGCCAAAGCTGCACCATCGTGAACAAGCATGTGGCGCCGAACCCGAACCAGATTCCGTTGCAGAGATTAGCTCCCATTACGAGAAATCCTACACGCATTTCTCCCGCCAGCTGGAAGCAGAAGGAATGAACGTCGGGGAAGGGGGACAAAAGACTCGCTTCTCGGATGAAACCGGGTAGCGTAATGAACGAGACATTCAAGGGCAAAGATTCCCAGTTTCCAGGGCAGTTTCCTTACTGGAAAAAAAGAAGCAACGCAGCAGTGGGGATTCAACTTTCTGGCCGTGAGTTACCTCAATTTGCATATTTACAGCCCTTCGTTATGAGTTCCGCTCGATGCACCAGTATACTTTAACAGGACTTCGGAATATACGGTTTTGCACTCCTTTCTTTAAAAGCTAAAAGGTCCTGTGTGGTCATTACTGCACGACGAATCATCTGCATACAAAATGGTGAAACGTGCGTGTCAATATATGCGGCAAAAAGACATCGCATGTACGTGCTTCAATTTACGAATTATGCCTTAACTTTGTTTGAGTTTGTTCTTTGGTTATGCTAGGTCGCTCTTCTGAATCAATACGTTCATTTCGACAAGGGACAGAGGGGACAGTCTACCTTAGTGGCAGTGTGAAGAACTATGATTAATAATTTATAGGAAATCATTACAAAATTGCAATTAAAGTTCACAAACGTTTCCGAACCTCAATAAAACAATCCAGAATAAAATACAGCATGCTGATTACAGGTATTAGGCTATTTATACTCAATTAGATGTGTAGTAACAAGCTACAGCAGTGTTTCTCAACCCCGTACCGGGCCACAGCATCAATTACACAGGGCCGCGAGAAGTTCTGAAATACGTCATTTTAGTTTGCGCAATTTTCATTAACAAGTATTTTGTAATGGAAATATTCTCAGGAGAATGTTGAAAATAAACATTTACCAAAAAATTAATTTATGAGGAAACTACAAGATTTCATTAGTCCAGCGGTTTAAACTTCATTTAAACCTAATTGTATTTGTCAACAAGCCTAGACATAATTCAACTTTATGATAATGCCTTAATTGATTTATTAACATTTAATTTCAAGGATTCGTATTAATTAATGCATAAAGTTTAAAAAATAGAAAGTTTTTTTGGATCGGGCCGTCGACTTTTTAACAAAGAAATTACCAGTCCGGGTTCTGACGAAGATTGAGAACCACTGAGCTATAGGACAGATCTCACTCAAACAAAGCATCCTTAAGTCTTCATCACAAAGGAAGTGAAATACAGTCAACTCTGGATGTAGTGAACTCTGTTGTAGTGAACATTCGGCTACAGTGAAAGCAAATTTCTAATCCCGACCAATATTTATTATATTAGGTTAGTCAAAAAGTAAATGCAATGTCTTTCTTCCGTAGGTTGGCTGTACAGCTTTCTGCGGTCGCAAGCCGATAGATAGTATCGTTGTCTTCGCCTGTGGCAGGTTACAGCGTCATCACTACAGTTCGCTCTGCAGTGTTGCCAAGTAAACATGGCTGCGCCACTGTCCGTGTGCACCACAGAAGAACAGCGTTCTGTAATTCGTTCTTTGTGGTCCGAAGGTGTACCAGGAGCTGAAATCCATAGAAGACTTTCAGCACAATACGGTGACAATGTTTTACCGCTGCGAAGTGTTTACCAGTGGATTGAAAAGTTCAAAAGCGGTCGAACAAGTGTGAAGGACGAGGAAAGAGCAGGTCGTCCAGCCACATCCACTACTGATGACAACATTGAGCAAGTCCGTGAGCTGGTTCTGAATAACCGACGAGTGACTGTTGATGAAGTGGCAAACCATATTAACGTTAGTTATGGTTCTGCATATGAAATTATCCATAACAGGCTCAACTTTCATAAAGTCTGTGCGAGATGGGCCCCTAAAGAGCTCACTGAAGAGAACAAGCGAAATCGTGTGAGAATCTGTCAGCAATTATTGAACAGACATGCTAACGAAGGTGAAGCCTTTTTGAAACGAATCATCACTGGAGATGAAACATGGATCCATCACTTCGAACCTGAGAGCAAACGCCAGATCATGGAATGGAAACACCCTGAATCTCCAGTGAAAAAAAAAATAAGTCAAGCGTCAAAACACTGCAGTAAAAGTGATGCTCACACTTTTTGGGGACTTAGAACATGGAACAATATGTGGAAAAGGGGACAACAATAAACAGTGAACGATACAGTGATATGCTTTCGAACAAGTTGAAGCCTGAAATTCGAAGCAAACGACGAGGTCGATTGTCGGAAGGCATTATTTTGTTGCATGACAACGCGCGTCCCCATACCGTCGCCAACACCGCTCAAACTCTTCAGAATCTGGGCTTCGAGGTGTTAGAGCATCCTGCATACAGTCCCGATCTCGCCCCGTCGATCGGAAAGCATGTGGAACGTTGGACCAAGTGTATTGAAGTTGCTGTGAAAAATAAAAAAAAAATGATTGCATTTACTTTTGACTGACCTAATAAATTTCATTTATAGTGAACTCTCAACTTTGTTTTCTCTGTGCTAACGTTTTCAGAGTGTATAGACAATGACCACTCTAGTGTAGACAATGCACAGGGTGTAGAGAACAATACTGTCTCAACAAGTCTCGATCTTCCAAAATACTCTCGTTCTCGGTATCATTCCTCAATTGAAGTAGCTTATTAATCGCACACATTCCCATCGAAGTTAATTCCAAATTGCATACATCGTGATGAACTGGGACAACTCCATAACACATCTGTGTCTTAGAATTAGAGGGAACAGTGGGATCTTAATATAATTACAGCCATAGCCTCTCATACACGTAGAGCACGCTCACTTCCAGGAAATAACTCGACGGCCCCAGCTACTATCCCTGGCCTCCATGCACACGACCACACACACAGTTTCGGCTAAGGATGAAACATAGGCTTAAGACAATTCTGAGAAGTGTTTTAACTAATAAGATGCAACTTCTTGGTATAAGGAGTATTTCTACGAATCGTCTCAAGCCGTAACAAAAGCTGATTCTGTTGATAACAAAACATATACAGTAAAACCTCGTTAATCCCGACCCCGATAAGACGGATTATATGTATGTTGCACACAGCTGCAATGTATAATCATTATCTATTTTATGTGGGGTATAAGGGATGATCCTTTCTAATGACACCCAAATGTCAAACTCCCTTCCACGTAATACACTCTGAACTGCATTTTGAAGACTAGCGAAGCTCTGGCGTCTGGACTCACAGCCAGTATAATCCTCTGTACGGACTGTTTTGTGCTTTATTTCTGTAACCACTACTGATATAATAACGTTTTTACTAATTCAAGTACATTAATATTACATGTAATAACTTGTGAGCAATGATTGATTGATTGAATTGGTGTTTTTAAGTCCACCTTATGTATGTATAGTAAGGCTAATCGGGACTGGACCTACAGTTTCAAGTCCCTCCACCGGGTATCGAACCCGGGACTCCTTGTATACAAGGCTACGACGCTACCACTGCGCCATCGAGGAGGCCTTGAGATTCCTTCTTTCTATCTATTTAGGTTGTTTTACGTCGCTTTTGTACGTTTTGGTTTAATTGCAACAATGATGACAACTGGTATGGTGGGACAAACACCACAATACACCCATGCCTTACCCAAGCTTCGAACATTGGACCTTTGGTTTCTGAGCGCGGTAAGATGACTACTCCCGTCCCAGAGACGGGCTTCAGATAACTGTCATGGAAAGTTTTACATTATTACCGGTGGAAGGAAGGCAACATTTAATAAATATATTGCAATTTGAGTACAATAAGCTAGGTCACAATTTCTATCATGCGGTGTTGCGGCCATTATTATCTTTTAACTTTTTCGTGTTTGTACTTTGTTGATTAACGTCACTTTTCTGACAATTTTGGCTCATGTTGGGTGAGTGATGATTAGATGAAATTGATGAAAGGACAGACACAAATAACATCTATGCGCAGGCAGAGTGCATCGACGTCAGCAACCGATGCAACACCACCCTCAGCTTTGTGTTATTGCCACAAAAAAAATATATATATATAAATATTATTGCACATCTCGACAGAGAATTTTTGTGGACTCCTTCTGGTGCTCTGGAAATTCCTTGCACCCCCGAAAAATATACTAGCGACATAGCTGCCCTCTCACTTTCAAGCCAATGGGCATTGTTTCCTCCTTTAGTTGCAACATGGAGAGAATTGACTGTACCGCGGGGAATTTCTTTAAAACTGACATCATCGGAAGTGTCATGATCTCCGGAACAGGGTACTTCGTGCCCCTCCACGCCTTCGGCGACACAAACGAGCTTCTGTTTCAGCCGAGGCTTCTCCGCCAACAGAATTCAAGGACACCTGATGTCGTCACCGAGAGGAGCATCGCAACGCAAACGTAACGGTGGGAGCAACACGAACACTTCACCGCAGTGTTGCCATACGAAGAAAATTTCCTTCCACGCAGGGAAAATGGGGGAAAATTTTAGGATTGATTAATTTGGTTCATTTTACTTCCATTTTCTGTCACTTTTGGCTAATCGTGAAGATGAGGATGATGGATGATATTATGAAATTAATGCAGGGACGCACACAAAGAACACCCATGTTCAGGCCGGGATTCGAACCAGAGACCTCTGGCGTGGAAATTTTACGAATGAAACGATTCTTTTTTAAATGCCGATATTGCACGAACATTTTACGATATTCTTTCTCATTTAACATTCCAATTGTTGGAAATATTTTTTTAGCAAAATCAATTTTCAAGCACGGACGTCTGGGAAGGGGGGGGGGGAGTGGGGTCAAGTCCCTGGAAAATGAAAGTAGGCCTAAAATTATATGTATCACATAACATTTCATTTCAGTCCCAGTGCTTTATGTTAATTATTATAAGGACATTGCATGAACAGGATGACTTCAAAACTGAAGGAGTGTTTCTGAGGGGGCATCACTATTAACGGTTAAAATATACCCAAAAAATACCTTGCTAAACCCTCCCTGGGGAAAAAAAATTGGTGTCCATGTTTTCAAGTGTAGGGCCAGGCCCGTAGCCAAGGGCCCCCCTGGAACTGCCGTCAGCCCCCCCTGGTACTGCCATCAGCCCCCCTCTTACATTAGGTAAACTATTTTGCATAATTTGTTTGAAGTGAAGAGTGAAAATGTAGACAACTCACAACTTTAAGGATAAATACACAGAATATGAACAGCATCTATTACATTCGCTCATATTGTTTATGAGCAGAAGTAGAATATTCTCCAGACTTCAGAAAGTTCTTTCATAGGGGAGCTTCTTTATCTGTACCTTCACTGTCCCTGTTGCGACCTCCCGTTTAGACAGAAATCTGAGATTTTGATGTCATCATGCAAGTTCCCTCCGCATCTGCGTCAAAGGTCAACAACAGCTCCCAAATTTTGGGCAAGAAGGAGAATTTAATTGCTTCGGCCGGGGGCGGAATATACTGTAGGCACTGTGATTAAATATTGTGCGTTTTTTGTGTGTGATATACATATCTGTATCATCTAAAATAGTATGGGGTGTGTAAGGGATAATTTCAGTATCAGTCAATTAACACTTCAAGAGATGTTTTAAAAGATGTAGAAAAATGTAGTATTTGTGTAGTATATGAAATTTATAAATGAATGAGTGCCTCCCCCCACACACATAATTTACCTTCATTTTATATTTTTTTTTAAAAATGGACGTTTACATAGCCCCCCTGATAACCCGTGAGCCCCACCCCCCCCCCTCTGGAGATCAATTCTAGCTACGGGCCTGTGTAGGGCTGACAAACATCGTGAAGAAGTGGAGCGCTATTTGAAAAGAAAACGTGACCGACTCGAGTGTAGGGCGGGACGGGACTCTATGCGCTGACCACGCTTCACTTAACGAAAAGCCGCATGTTGGAATCTGGCTCTCAATGGGCTGTTGAAACATTGGGGGGGGGGGGGATAGGTCGTTTTTAGAGGGGTGTAAAGATAAATTTAGTGTCACAACGACCACTAATTGGGACTTTGGGAAGAATTTTATGTGAGTGGAGAAAAAATTGGGAGAATTGACAAAGATGGTGAGGTGGACACTGGCCATATATGACAATGACAATTCACAAACACCATTGGGAGTGCAAGATAATATTTGTCGAAGGTAATAAAATATCAATTTCTATTCCACGTGGTACACATTCAAAATTCCATGCTTGCAGGTTAAGAGGTTACGATACCTGGTCTCAGAAAGTCGCGGGATTTTGTTTATTGCCTCATTGTTTAATGATAGGCGGGGATATTTCCTGCTGCTTAGGGTCGAATTTAATCAAAATCAAACTATCATATGTTCGGTCGATATCAGATGATGTAGTGGAAATCCCACTTAGGTTTTGACATACTTCTTTTTTTCGTTTTTAAATGGAGATTTGGTGCTGTAATGGCCACCCCCTTTGACCCAGATTTTCTATATAAACCCTTAACTGCTATCGTTGGGTCATATTAGACCCAACATATTTTTTTGATGTTGTTGTACGTAGTGCGCGACAACAAACTAAACCATATTTTGGCTATGCTGTTGTATTTTATCTTGACATTTCATTAGCTGTTCCCAGGCTATCTTGAAACGTATTTTACATTATATTTATTATATTTACATGTAAAAAATTCTCTGATCGCCACTGGATGTTATGTGACAAGATCCAATCTCTTACGATAAAATGGGGAAAGGGAATTTTGTACTTGCTAAAGGGAAGTTACGTCTTCAGACT
Source organism: Lepisma saccharinum (assembly GCF_977018435.1). NCBI lineage: Eukaryota > Metazoa > Arthropoda > Insecta > Zygentoma > Lepismatidae > Lepisma > Lepisma saccharinum. The sequence goes on from NC_139232.1 coordinate 107,142,812, forward strand.
ATTGCAACACTGATTCAAGGCAGTTCATGGTTCTGTTCTTGCAGAGGATACGTTGGCTCTTTATTAACTTCCGATCCTTGAACGCAACCTTGGTTTCGTACTGTAACCTGGCGAGGTGGAGGGAAAGCCCAAAGACGAATGATTGTATGGCAAACACCATGTAGAAGGTTCAATTCAGTAGCTTCACGATATGCTGAGTGCTCTTGGAATTTCATTGGTGTTTAGATTTAAAAACTGACAAGCGAACATACATTCTGAATACCTAGTCTGGCCATAAATACTGTTACACACTATTTTGTGAATAAATTGAATATGGTTTCAGATTTTTAAATGTTCTTTTAGTAAGTTACACTTACATATATTACACACAAATAGCACCAATCAGTTTTCAAAATGTACACTTTTCGCCCCCACACAGGCTCGAAGTATCCCTGGCCAGGCATCTATTGCAGCGCGGATGATCTTGATGGGAAAGTCCGCCCCTGCTGCTATCAAGGAGCGCTTTTAACTTTCAATTATAGGGTGCCTCTTCTTGCAGACAGTCAGTCCCCTCTAGCTCTGGGCACAGTTTGTAGTCCAAGGTACTGAGATCATGGCTATCAGATGGCCAATCAAAAGTGGAGATGAAATCGAGTACACTGGTCTCCAGTCACCGTCGCGTCATCCTTGCCTTATGAGCTGGGGCAGAATATTTCTTGAACATCCAGGATTCATTGTGAAACATTGTTTGGTTCAACAGTGTCACGAGAGGGTCCAGGACACTTTCCACATACACTTTTGCACGGCTTTTAAGCCCTTTTCTCAAAAATGAGGTCTGGCGGAACTCGCATAGCTCACCCCCCACCAAACCATGACTGAGGAGGACTGGTGGCATCTTCGATTTTTGGAAACTCTCTCACAAACTTCTCGAGAGTTTGAAGCATACACACTTTCATTTTGGCGGTTAAAACTTTATTCAGTGGTGAAAAATTTCTTATCAGTGAAGAGAATCCTGCAATGCCCATTGGCAACGTACCGCTGCAGGAGCCGTCTCGATTTCAGTTCCCTCTGCTTCTTCACTTGTGTCGTCAGGAAATTTCCAGTACTCCAATTCCAAGCTCCAATTTCAAGGTCTTCATTAAGTACCCTGATCATTGATTGTTGTGAAATGTTCAGCTCCTGTGCCATTATCACTTGCTTCCGGATGGGATTTCGGCAGATACGAGCCATCACTGCTTTAACAGCCGCAGCTGTTCATACGGTGTGAAGTCGACCAACTCTTGGGCGATCTTTCATGATACCAGTATCAGTGAATCTCTGGATTGTCTGATACACAAACCTGATCTTCGGGATTTTTAGGAGCTGGAAAATCTCAGTGAGTGACTTCCCAACCATATGCAGAGCAATTACGGCTACTGTGTTTTCATAATCGCCCCACCCTATGCTAAGCAGAAGATACACGCTTGCTCTTTCACAGCTGAACACACGATGGTCAGGAGTGAACTTCAGCACAAGCATGGTTCATGAGCCTGACTACCGGATGTACAGTCCAAGCCGAAAGTTTGTAACAGCATTTATGGCCAGACTAGGTATATATGCTTGAAAAGTAGTGAAGTTCCGAATTGAGGAATTCCCGATTTTTCATTTGCGTGCATTAAAACATGCATTCTATACCATAAAATTTACTTAGTGTGCACCTATTCTATGGGACTGTGGTATTGCAATGAAAGCAATGGCGTAGCAGCCGCCCATGCAACCTCCGCAATGCGTGGGGGGGGGGGAGAGTAGGGGCCCTGCAATGTTCTATCTCTGCTCCTGAAATTTTAAACGTATAATCCTAGAAATTCAACAGATACTGTTGCTTATTTAAAAAATGGATTTACGAAACAGAAATCTGGTTTCAGTAACATACCTTATGACGACGACTGCGATAATAAGCCAGAGGTGCCAGGCAACTTGACATTTGGGTCTCCTCCGAAATGCAAAATTAACAGTTGGGCTGAAAAGTTCGTAGGCTAACATAGTAAAAAATATTTTTTTGACAAAATTCGATTTTATTATTCAATATAGTTGCCTTCGAGGGCGTTACAACGATTATAGCGGTCATACAATTTTTCGATGCCATTGTTATAGTACCATTTCTCTTTAGCCTCAAAATAGGCCTCAGTTTCGGCGAATACCTCTTCATCAGTGCTAAATTTCTTTCCAGCGAGCATTCTTTTAAGGTCTGCAAACAGGAAAAAGTCACTGGGGGCCAGATCTGGAGAATATGGTGGATGGGGAAGCAATTCGTAGTCTAATTCATATAATTTTGCCATCGTTTTCATTGATTTGTGACACGGTGCATTGATCGATTGTGAGCACGCGCGGCACCCATTTTGCACACAGCTTTCGCATGTTCAAATATTCATGCACAATATGTCCAACACGTTCCTTTGATATTTTTAAAGTCTCAGCTATCTCGATCAACTTCACTTTACGATCATTTAAAATTATTTTGTGGACTTTTTTGATGTTTTCGTCGGTAACAGCCTCTTTGGGGCGTCCACTGCGCGCATCGTCTTCGATGCTCATTTCGCCTCGTTTAAATTTAGCAAACCACTTCTCAACGGTTGATTTTCCTGGTGCAGAGTCCGAATAATGTTTATCAAGCCAAGCCTTGGCTTCAACAGTATTTTTTTTCGCCAAAAAGCAATGCTTTATTAACACACGAAATTCTTTTTTATCCATTTTTTCACAATAACAAAAGCTGCTTCACTCACAATGCTATATCTCACGAACTAATTATCCGGTAGCTGTGAAATTTATACACGTATCTATCTTTTGAAGGTTAGTACTATAGTGCAGAAGGCCTTAGAAAGAGCGTTTCGCGGGCTAACAGCAGACGTCGCTCGCACACTATTGCCGATACTTTCGTGTCGTCTGCTCCTCAGCCGAACAAACAGGCCGAGGTAGCAAGAGACAGAGGTCATTCACCCTTCCAGAAGGGTGCAGCGAGAGCTAGCTGTGGCAACCGGGCTCGCTCATTCGCGGACCTGATTGGTTCTCGCAGACACACCCCCATATTGTTGTCTGCTGTAAGCCCGCGAAGCGATCTTTCTAAGGCCTTCTGCACTATAAGTAAAAATCACATGGATTTAATTCTAGTAACGCCATCTATGAGTCAGCCTATGAACTTTTCAGCCCAACTGTTAACTTACTAGCTCACAGATGGCAATCGATAGGAAAATTCACTAATCTCATTCCTTTATAACTACGCAGTTTGTCGTAAACTTAGTGTAGTGTAGTACAGTTACTATGTTATGAATCCAGTAGAAAGATTCAGTTGCTCAATCAGTCGATGCCTTATTGCTACAGAATACTTAAAAAAAAATGCCCTTAGATCCAGTAGCCCCTATTCCGCCACGCAGTGTATACAATACTCAAAGTGAAAATTCCTAGCTGCGAAGTTGCTTGCTCGAGTTAGGGGACAGAAGAAAGGATTCTTATGTGGATCAACGTAAAGACAATGTAGTAGATGGAGGAGGATGCTTATGAATTTTTCATAGCCAGGGGTTAGCATCCCCCTGCCTTCCCTACACTCCACCCCTACACACACACTCTTCGAGCACTAATGATCTATTAAGAAAATGGTTCTTGTTTCATGAAAAAGCCTTTAAGAAATATCAGTGGTCTATCGCAAAGAAATGGCATCGTTAAAATTATGAATAATAATAATATTGAGGTCCACGAACTTCAAAATTCAACATCCGTGCCCGTGGACAACAACTTTTTTCTGGGTGGGGTTCAGTTCTTCCAATTGGCATGTCATTGAGTGACAAATTTTCCATCGCCTCTTTATTATCTATCTCTTAAGGCTGGAGCCCACCATCTACAATCTAGAGGTCCAGCTCAACCTACATAACTGAAATAATAAGTTTACTTGAGTATATACCTCACTACTAGTGTTAGAAGCGTAATGTGAGCGGCTCTTAAGTTGAATATTGGCCTGGCGCAGCCAGGGGATAGCTTTTAGGGCTAAAGGAGCATCCACCTCAAAGTCCCAAATAAGAGTGTTTCCAATCCTTTCAACAATTTTTCCAAACAGTATTTTTTTAAGTGTATTACATGTAACTACTTTTTTAAAAAAATGTTTCGAACCAAAAATACAAAGGATCACGAACAAAAATATTTGGCTGTGTGAAGCCCCCCCCCCCTCCTCCTCCTCCAAACAAGAATCCTGGCTGTGTTGCTGCGTTGAAGTAAGAGAAAATAATTCTAATTTATTCTCCAGTTATTTATCAGAGATTCAGACCATCCTGATTTAGTTTCGGGAATACTGATATATACCTTAAGTCGATGGCAAAAAATGGGAAGGCAGGATATTTGCGGTAAAGTTCATTTATTTTTACAACTAGGAGGGGGGGGTGGAAGAAGGGACTAGCTAACTATTGTCTGTCCCACTATAGCATCATCTCGATATCGTTTTCGGTACTATTATAGTATAAGGGAAACACCTATAAATCATATTTTTTACATTGCTAACGTACTATTTTGGAATGCGGAACATTTCCTAAGGTGAAATAATGCATTTCTAACTAAGATAATGTCTATTTCTTACACTTACGAGTACTTACTGTTACTTGTTATTTCGATTCTGTAACACATTATGGCGGGCGATAGCGTACTGGTTCAGGGCGCGTTGTGCGAGTGTTTTGTCGATTTATGCAGTGTTGCAACCTCGTTCACCGGAAAATACCAACTTTCGTGCCCGGATTTGAAATTATGCTAATACGTCGCAAACCATTGACGTTAGCCCCAAAATCCATTGACGTTAGCCCAAAAAACCATTTTCCGTAAGGTTACGTTAGGTTAGGCAAGCATAGTTAAAAAAATTAAAAAAATTAATAACAGTACTCGACACGTCATGTTCTAGTGAAAACACGGCGAGGCTGAAACACTGACTATGGGATGGCGTCATCTTAACACACGGAACATTGTACTACAGAGCTGTAATTATACTCTCGTGCAGAAAGCAAATGGCGGCAGCAGAAACAGCGTGTCGGACAGAGATTTTCGCATTAAAATGGATCAAAACTAGATTCACGAACTTCCACAACGCTACAGAAAATGATTTCCGTAAGTACTTTCTCCTCTAAATTTGAAGAAATCCGTTTCCCTTATACTATAATGTTACCTCGATTTCACTAAGGAGAGCCCCCCCCCCCCCCCTATTAGCATCCGTTGATTGATTGATTTAGATTACTTCGCATTTCTGCAACTTTTGGTTAATCGCTAAGATGAGAATGAATTGTGATGAGATAAAACTGATTAAAAACAAACACAAATGGACAGCACACAACATAAGAACCACGGACGACCTCGTGGAAACTGCATAAACATGCATGCAACACTGCTGGCAGATTCAATGTCAACGATGTATATACGTTTCTAATTACAGGTTGCGCTGGTGCAGAGTTCCCACCCATCCACCTACACGACTTGACGAAACATCACTTAAGTTGCTAATCTACTCTACCACCTTGACATGTTGCGCTAAGTAAATCATCTCCGCATTACGTACAGGCAGTACTGGGGACAGAGCGACCCAAGCGGAGAGATGATAAAGCCTGATAAACTTGCTGACCCGTTTTCTTCAAGCCAAACTGATAACACTCGGTGCTCATTTGTCTCTAACTTCTCTCATGAATATGTAATGTCGTGTGAACTCCAAGTGTTAAAGGTTATGCTGTTTTCTTTTTCCTTCCTTTCTTGTGCCTTCTCCGTTATGTTTACGCTCCAGAAGTCAGCAAACGTTGCAACTCCACACATGCAAGTCCTTATAAAGCTTACGTCCTTTGCTTACGGGCTTATTACGTAACATATGTCACTTCTTTCCAGCGTATCCGATTCAGTGACGTAATCAAACTCCTCCCTCTTGGTGATGCGGAAAGACACAAGTCATAATTCCGAGCAGTTCACATTACCCTTGTCAATTCCTCTCACGTCGATATTAATATCAAGTAGGGTGTCAGGCGTGTGAAAATATTTCTTGGAAATGAAAACTAAAAACAATAAACAAAGGACAACACTGTTTACAAAGTATCTTCCTTCACATTATAAATAGAAGTTACAGCATAAAGACTCAATTTCCATCAAAATCGGTCAAGAATTAACAGAGACATGATCAGTCTTGTGATCGAGTGACAGTCTTCTTTGATGACTTTGAAGACGCTTAATAAGCATTGAGGAAAAACTCCATACTCAAATATTTCTGCAGAACCACAGATAACGACAGAACTAGTGACCCTTTCTAAAGACACTCTCTTCCACAATCTGGACTACATGGTTGCAGAGGCTCTGGGGTCTGATCTCACAGCCAGTATAATCCTCGGTGGGGCTCGTGTTGTGCGTATGTGTTTCTGATGACTGTTCCTTATCAGTTCCATCCTCCATTCATTCTCATCTCCGCGATTACCCAAAAGTGGCAAACAAGCGATGTAAAATAACTAAAATAAATATATAGTCAATTTCTCCTAGATCTTTCAAAATTGAGTTTACTGGCCAACTTAATCTTGTTTAAAACGTTCATCTGTAACCAGCCAAACTACAATTCCTACTTGAGACCAGGGTTGGAAACTAGGGACAAAGGTTGAAAATATTCTTCTTTCTGACTACACTTAAAAACAAAGATTTTTGTTGATTTGTTGTTTTAAGTCCACTTTATGCACAGTAAGGCTAATTGGGACTGGACCTACAGTTTAAAGTGGAATCCGAACCACTTGTGCCTCCACCGGGTATCGAACCCGGGACCCCTTGATTACAAGGCGACGACGCTACCACTGTGCCATCGGGGAGGCCTTTAAAAACAAAGAATATCAAAAATAATATACCTCCACATTCCCTCACTTTTTTTTATTCAACACAATAGTAATGTTTTATGAAGATGAAAAATCTTTTCATTTTAGAAAGTGACTGTCCTCCTTTATAGGTGACACTCTCTCATCAATGGGCACCTGACCTGAGTTCAACCTTAGTGAGGGCTCAAGGCAACCGGAGCGTGGTGCTGATCAAACCACCTCCGTTATGGCCTAGATCGAGAATGTACACGTGTATAGAGTAGTACCACCACCGTTCCTTTGTGGCACGGTGCAATACACGGAGGGAGCATATTAATACTAATAGTAATAACAATAATTATGGAGCATTTTAATAACAATAGCTAGAAGAGTATTTCATGGAAATGGCGAATCAAAGATAAAGTTAAGCACATGTTAACTTCTTCTGATAAAAAAGGTCATCGATAAAACAGATAAAACGTTACATCAAGATAGATGAAATGGATCTAGAGAACTTTGCATCTTTTCCTTTGTTCAGTTCGCGAATTTCGACATATGCCTGATACACGATATGTTATCATTCTACTTACCATACGCAAGGTAAGGAACTACATTGCACCTTGTTGCGTTTGTTAATGCATGCACATTACTACGCACTGAAAACAAAAAAATAACAATATAGGAAAATGTGTGAAAATTCCACGAAACTATCAAGAATGGGAGTTTCTTTTTTGTTATTCTGCTGCTCCAAAAATCAGCATATGTGCAGGGCTAATATATATATATATATATCACAAGGCCTCTCAATGTCACCTTGCAATCAGGAAATGCTGCGTTCGATACCCGGTGGAGGCATGTTGCCAGTGAATTGGATCCCACTTTAAACTGTAGGCCCAGTCCCAGTCCAATAAATTGAACTTAAACTTTGATACATAAAACACAAATATACCGGGTGAATCACCGGGTTCGTATGTTTGTTTCCTATTGACAGCAACAAAATAAAACTAGAGTAAATTAGAATGTCAATAGTGTTTCTATCAGGATTCTGGTACAAGTAGTTTTCGAGCTATTGTAGTTTGAAAATTGTACAGACCGGCAGTTGTCTGCGACATGTATCAGCACAACGTAAGAAAAAAAAGTGAATAAATAAATTCATTGTATTCTGAATTGGCCTTCAAAGGTTGTGTTCAAAATGACGCCCACCAGTTTCAATACAAGCTTCCTGTCTGCCATGTAAAGACTGATGCACACGTTCTAGCATTTCATCAGAAATTTCAGCTCAGGCAGCAGTAATAAGTGGTTTCATATCATCTGGTGTAGTCGTAAACAGTCTCCTTTAGCTTACCCCAGCGAAAAAAATCTAAAGGGGACAAATCTGGTGAACAGGTCCCCTTCGTCCAATCCAACGATTTTCAAGCAATCTGTGAAGACAAGCTGTAGTACGTCGTGCACTATGCGCTGGATAGCCATCATGCTGATACCACACGTTCCTCCTAGTCTGCAGTGGAACGTCTTCTGACATCTGTGGAAGTTGGTCTGTTAGGAGGTTGAGATACTTTTGAGAATTTAGTGTTCCTTCTACGAACAAAGGGCCTATGAGCTGATGGTTCACTATTCCACACCACACATTTAAACTCCATGAACGCTGACGTTCCACCTGACGAAGCCAATGGGGATTGTTGACGGAGCAATAGTGCATGCTTCAGAGGTTACTTGACCATGATTTGTAAATGTTGCTTCATCACTAAACAAGATATACAAGATAAATCTGGTGTATCTCGTCTTAATGCCCATGTACAAAAGTTAACACCATTTTCGAAATCGTTTCCATGCAGCTGTTGATGGAGAGAGACATGATACGGATGGAACTTATGACTGTGGAGAACGCGTAGTACACTTGCCTGACTCATACCACTTCCTCGTGCGATTGCACGGGAACTAACGTGCGGATGTATAGCAACAGCAGCGAGAACATTATTTTCACCCTCTTCTCCAGTCACTAGTTTGTTTGTTACGTTTTCTAGGTGTTACACTTCCAGTTTCACGTAATTAGTTGAAGAGGTTTACAAATAATTGTCGCGATGGGTGACGTCTATTGCGATATTGTTCCGCGAACAGAGCAGAAGCACTAACAGCATTCCTCCTACATTCTCCATACACCATTCATGTCAGCTTTTTCAGCATTGGTAAACACAATCTTCCACCACGTCCGACTTCTTGCACTATCGCCACGTAACTGACAAGGAAATCGCAATGCAATCAGTGGACTGTACATTTTTCAAACTAAGATAGCTCGAAAACTACTTGTACTAGAATCCTGAAAGAAACACCATTGACATTCTAATTTACTCTAGTTTTATTTGTTACTGTCAATAGGCATTGTTCCATTTGAAAAAAATGTAACTTTCTAAAAAAAAATACACATTCTAATAATTATAAAAATCTGTGTCTGGGCTACAATTATGAGTGAGCCCTTGGTTACACTCACTTCATTTCTGTGAAAACAGCACATCAATAGCACCTTCCAGTTCTGAAATATTTGGGGTGCAAGTTTTAGGTGATTCACGTATATAAAAACTGACTTCAGTTTTCAGATAATATTGTAAAATATTGTAAAAACCCAGAGACCCGTGGCTCTACAGCCCGTAAGGGCCTTGGCCTATCTCCCGACTGCCAGTCTCCCTCCCACAGTCCTACCTAGAGTTGTGGAGATCTTCAACCGGTAATGGGGTGACGTGGGGTCAGCACTTCGGACCCCCAGCCGTTATAGGAGATTTTTATTAACGGGTTACATTACTCACTCGTAGCTCCCCAATTTCCTCGCGATGGTTGCCACAGGCCCTATACGGAGGCCGAAAACCCAGAGACTGAACCCACGCGGACTGGAACCTATGCCGTCCCGCATATTGTAAAATTGCATAAATCAATATAAATGGAACGAAAGTAGGATACCTATACTCATTGTAGCAGAAGGTATACTTTAATGAGTAAGGTTAACCAGGGGGTATACGGTGTATCCTAACCGAACATTCTAACACGAGACCACACCGAGAACGAGAAAGAAGTATTTGTAACTGGAGACGATACCGAAAACGAGGCAGGAATATCTAACTCGAGACAATGTCGAGAATGAATTTCGTGAGTTTGTTAACACGTCCACTTTATGCAGAGAAAGGCACCATAACGAGAACGACACAGGCTTGTCATCCGCAACACAAGGTCGTGCCAAGCCATCTGGACACAGTCCTTAGGCAGAAGACCAAGAAGAAACCAGCAAACGGTTGGAAACTCGTGCCCGTAGCTGTACCTGTATCCGAGCACCTGGGCAAGAACCTCTTGACGTGACTGCCAGACTGGGCCGGAAGCACAGCCGGTTTTTTTGCCCCTCCGCTCATCAGAGGTGCACGCACAGCGGGGAATCACAGTCTCGGTATAACAGCCTCAGCATCAGGGTCCTCACTCAAGAGAAATATTATCACAACACTAGTTTCCGACATGTCGAATCAAGGCTGGTAAAAGCCACGGCATGTAGGATCAGCAGCGTATTCAGGGTCTCACGAAGGTTGAGAACCACTGTCTCATACATGGACATAACTGGGAACCTAACTTTGAGAAGGGGCAGAATCAAACTTCAGAAGTTTAGATCTTGGAGGGGCAGAATCAAGAACCTTTCTCTCCAATAAAATAGCGTCCAGGACAATTCTGATAAATAGCTGTTACATTTGCGAAATCATACAAATTACTATATTTTGCTCCTCGTGAGGTTAACAAAAGTACCATAAAATTGTAAATTTGAATAAACTTGAATTTGTTTGAGGGGATTACGCCTATGTTTCAATACGACATTCAAGCTTTTTAGGGGTGTGCTATGTTCGGCGGACAAATGCAAGCTGAGTATCGAAACGTCCGATTTGAAAAGGGCCTGAATCATTGCAGCTATCGATATGTACAGTGAGATGCACAAGTATTGCTCGGTAAATTGTCCACGACTGTTTTCATTAATTTTTCTCTTGCATCCTACGTGTTTTTAAGGAATGAATTTTTACTTATCCTGAAGCAGATATTGTAAACAGCTTGTTTGACGTTTTGTTGCCGTTCGTGAAGCTCTCGCCGAGTAAAACAAATGGAATAAACATGGCGATGAACAATTTGCTTGGTAATACTTGTGCATCCGACTGTACGCCCTTATTTCTAACACTTAGTCACCCATAGTGCACCGAAGACGTGTTAATATATACGACGCCATTACGCATGTCAGGCACGTGGATTTCATTATGTAATCATACAGTACAGCGGTTGTTACAGCAGTAAGAGGACATTTTAGAGTCATATATATTCCATTCATGCTGAGAACAATTCGCAATGGATGTCTGACGAGCCAATAGAGAGGCCAGTGGAGACGACCAACCGAGCGTTCGTGGCGATGATTAGCACTGCAAGGTCACACTGCATGAACATCCACCCGAAGTCAGCCAGCACGCTCAGGCTTATCCTCTCTTTCGAGACTGCTATCGTTCTTGTAACGAACTTCTAGGAACTGAAACTACGTTTAATCGCATCTCAACAGCAATGACCCATTCTAGTTCGCTGCACGTTTTGACACTGGATGTAGTGAAGGTGTATCCCGGAGTCAGGCTGGTGCAAGGAAATTACGTTCAACCAAGTACACGAATAGCAGTGTTAAAGTTCAGAAGATTCAACACATGCCTGCTCCCTTAAACGTTCCTTTCATTTGTGACCATGCACCACACATTACACCGCTCCAGAACGTGTGCAAACGGTGCAGACACCAAATACACTACCGACGACACCAAATCAAAGAAGTAGATGGGTCGGTGCTGCACCGCTCAACCAACTAGACGCGTGAGTGCAGAGCGTCAAAAGTGTAGCGAACAAGACGAGGCTAGTGGACTGAATGTATAGTTTCAGGACGAGAGAATCAAGTTCCGGTTTGGACGAATTTTGGTTTCAGTTTCAGCAATATTCTGGCTTCACTTGGCCCACGTAATCTTGTTTTCAGTTTTGATTGAGCTTGGTTACAATTTTAAAGAATTTGGTTTTTGGTTCGGAAAAAAATTACTCCATCGAAGAATATAGTTCTGGTTTGGAGGAGCCTAATTTCACTTGGGGGGGGGGGGGTTAAGTTTCGATTTGCAGAAATTCAGTTCGGCGCAGCGGCGGCGCCAGGATTAATCATCTGGGGTGGCTGAAGGGGTGCGGAATAAAATTTAGGGGGTGCGACGTTGAAAATAAAGAAAACATGAAATATGCACGCATGTTTTAGTCCCTAAATCTAATATCAATCAACTTTTAGTACGCATCTATAATAACATGCTAATGAAACTGAAGAATACTAGCAACTTGCTTCCTATCTGCCTGATTTTAGCACAACGCCGCTTGGAACAACAGCTTGTTCAAGGGAGGCTGGAGGATTTTTTCCATGGAGAGGCAAACAAGGCAAGGGATTTTTCCACGGAGAGGAGTCTAGGTATATTTCCCCCCTTAATAGTGTTGCTCACTCTCTCTAAAAAAAATCCTTCAATTAAAGTTACCATGTTCCTGTAACGCTCTTATAACAATTAACATAACTGACCGTGACCGAAATGTACAATTTTTTTTACATCCATTATTTTAAGTCCACTTTATGCGCATGTAGGTTAATCGGGACTGGAACTACAGTTTAAAGTGGGATCCGAACCACTATGTTCCTACACCGCGTATCGAACCCGGTATCTCTTCATTACAAGGCACAAACAATTGAGGTACAAAATTCAGTTATTAATCAAGTTTTAAATCCATTGTGTAGGTGACAACAACTGCTGAGTGTTCAGTTTGTGTGCGTTGGGTAAAAGAAATAAATCGATACTATGCAACCTAAAGTTTTGCAATTTGAAAATGAAAATAACACAATTGTAACGTGTAGCAGTGTTCACGTTACAAGGATGTATATAAACTTAATATTTTCCTTTGTTTGGTATTTATAATTTTTGGGTGTTAATGGTTAATTACCAAGAAAAGTGGAACCCACCTCGTATATAGAGTATACATCCAGATGTTAAATATAAGTTCAAAGAGTTTGTTTCTTTCTGCCAGCAAGCTGAGCTTGAATTTCATTATCGGGGACAACAATGCGAGAAAACAATCGCTATTGTGTAGAAGCCAGGCAGACTCAACTTTATGTAAACGTTGAAACCGGGAAAAAGACGAAAGATTAGGCTGTCTTTCCCACGCTATATCTGTCGTGTCCCTTGGCGGACAATAATTTAACTAATATCATATTAATCCCTGATTCTTTTACTGCAAGACGGTGTAATCAGAATTTAGTTACGTTAAGGTAAACGAAAGTTATGCCGCGCAAGACAAAACCTGTATTTAAAAAAAAAATTGCTTAACATTTTAACGTTGTAAACTTTCTTTCTTTTCTTTGTTGTCTTTTCGCGTGGCCGTTGCAGGGAGAGAGGGGAGTTGGAAGAAGCCCTACTCCCTAGTCAAATTAAATGCTGAGTGTAACAATGAAAATTATATTGCATATTTAATATTCACAGAAGGTTAAAAATAGTAATTTCTGCATGTAGATAATTATGTTCCTCATTGATATTTTATTAATATGTATTTTATTGTAATGTAAAATTGATGTTAAGATAAAAGTTTGTAAATCCTTCACGGCACCGAGAAATCCTATATAAGCAGCGAAGCTCGGTGGCCCGTGGCCTTTTGTATTCGAACTCCAGATAAATACGGAACTTGTATTACCGTCTTTTCTTTTCACACCCGTATTTCTGCGTTTACTTCCACGTCGCTACTAGGAATTAGTTTATTCTGGACTATCGTTAGGACAATTACTTAGCTCTTCTGGTCAGAAGGCTTATGTTCTCTCGGTTCTATGCTCCTGGTCAGGAGATATAATTGAGAGGATTGTGATTGTCGTAGGATATACCAGAATTCGGGATCGGTCGATAGACTGTTAGTAGTCAACGTTTGTGTCCCTGGTCAGGGAACACCTTTTCTTATTCTGTGGTCACAGATTAATTTTCAGTTCTCTGGTCAGAGGCTGAAAAGAGAAAAGGAAGTTGGATACTTAACTGAATATCGACAGAACCTAGTGGGAAAAAGGATTGTTGATTGCTTATAGAATCTTGGTCAAGATCTATAAGTACATTGAGAACCTTTGACCTAGAATTACGAGGGACCTTACATCGAGGATTGAAGAAGCCGGAATAACCCGAACCTTGAGCCGAGGAGACTCAAGCCCCGAAGCGATACTGAGTGTGAAGCCGAGGCTCAATAGACCCATCGAACCAAGTACGATCCAGGGCGGCACGTTACAAGTGGCGCTGCAACGTTTGGGGCTCGAAGTATATATCCGGTGGTTCTTCTGAAATTACGAAACATCGAGATGGCAACAAGAAAGTCTAAACGCAATTCATTGCCGACGATTGTAGAGGAAGACGGAAATTTGCACTTTGATTGTTGCTCCGATCAAGATGAAGATAAGGGGGCATTTCGGTGCATTTCCTGCAGCCAGTGGAAGCATTTCGTTTGTGAATTTGAGGCTGAATCCGTAGAAGGGCAAAATTTAGATGCCGTCCGGTGTAAAGGTTGCCAGGGCAATGACGATGAGAATAAGGAACCTGCTATTGAACTTCCTCCGTGGTTGACAGTTTGGTCCGAAATGGAAGAAAAGAAAAGAAAGAAAGAAAAAGCCGCAGAAGAAAGAAAGCGACGTGAAGAGAAAGCAGAAGAAGAAAGGAAACGTCAAATAGAAAAGGCTGCAGAGGTGAAAGCCCGGAAGGCGGAAGAGAAAGCTAAAAAAATCGCTGAAGAGAACAGGTGGCAACAGTTCTGGAGTATATTAAGAGAAGAGAAAGCAGAAGAAGAAAGAAAGCGGCAAGAAGAGAAAGCAGAAGAAGAAAGAAAGCGACAAGAAGAGAAAGTCGAAGAAGAAAGAAAGCGGCAAGAAGAGAAAGCAGAAGAAGAAAGAAAGCGACAAGAAGAGAAAGCAGCAGAAGAAAGAAAGCGACAAGAGGAGAAAGCCGAAGAAGAAAGAAAACGACAAGAAGAGAAAGTCGAAGAAGAAAGAAAGCGACAAGAAGAGAAAACCGAAGAAGAAAGAAAGCGACAAGAAGAGAAAGCAGAAGAAAGAAAGCGACAAGAGGAGAAAGCCGAAGAAGAAAGAAAGCGACAAGAAGAGAAAGCAGAAGAAGAAAGAAAGCGACGAGAAGAGAAAGTCGAAGAAGAAAGAAAGCGACAAGAAGAGAAAGCCGAAGAAGAAAGAAAGCGACAAGAGGAGAAAGCCGAAGAAGAAAGAAAACGACAAGCTGATAGATCTGAAAATGAAAAACGGTGGAAACAGCTGCATGAAACTCTAAGCAAGGAACAGTCCCAAAATAATGAGAAGTGGGAGGTACTCCACACAACGCTTACAGTTGAGCGAGAGCGTGAAATAGAAGGAATTACTCGTTCCATGGACACTCTGGGAGTGAGTGTAACCGAGATTAAGGAACAGATGACTGCTTATCTAGGGAAAAATGAGGAAGTAAGTTCTAAGGTTGCTGAGTGCTTTGAGAGGTTAGAGAATTTTGGTGAAGAACTACGTCAAGGAGAGAGTAAGGTTTCCTCTTTCTGTGAAGAGATAAATACTAGTATTTCCAGCTTCCGTGAAGAAGTAACCCACAATATAACCAGCGTTCGTGAAGAAGTGGATAACATTGCAAAGAATAACACTTGTGTGGCCACCAAGTTACGTCAGCTGAAATTAAACGTGGAACAAAATATAAGCTCCCTGAGAGGCAGGCTTCAAGGACTTCACATAGATCCATCTCAGCAGGAAACCGCTGTGAAGTCACCTTATGGCTTTGATAACCATCAGTCAGCTGGAGAGACGTCAGATTACGTTGAGTGTGAGGGTGCACGCGGATCTCCGAGTAAGAGAAAGATCTCGAGGAAGAATAATGTTAGGCCCACAGTGGAAGATCTAATTGTTCGAGGTATGGAAGAAAGAATTCATCACAGTAAAGTTGTGACCTCTATTGGAAACTCTGATGCTGGTAGGTTTGGGAAAGCCTCGAAGACAGGAAAAAATCGGAAGAGACCTTCTTGTGATTCCTCTTCCGAGGACGAAAGACCACTGACAAGGATTCGTCGGAAGAGGCGGAAACCCGGAAAGAACTCAACTCCATCTTCAGATTCGGAATTAGATAAAAAAATCGGAGGACGATATGTCAAATTACCTCGAATATCTGACTTAAATCAACTCCCTAAGTTCAGTGGTAACATTGAAGCTCAAAGTGCACAGAAGTACTTGAAGGAACTAAATGTTAACTTTGAGCTTATGCAAGTTCCAGAGAAATATCGTCTCCAGTTACTATCCAGATTGTTTACCGGACAAGCCGAGCATTGGTTCCAGGCCCATTACGAAGAGTTTAGGGACTACAATGGATTTTGTAAAAAGTTTATTGCTTCAGAGGAAGCAAAACAAAGACAATTGGACGTCTTGAGAAATAGAAAGTACACTAAAGGCTCCAATCAAACCATGGAAGAGTATGCGTGGGGAATTTATGCTGGGTTTAAGAATCTTTCGCCAGTACTCATAGAAAGTGAGGTCTTGAATTTGATAATTAAACAGATGTCTTATAAAGTCAGACAACTTTGCCTCGTTAACCCACCAAAGACAATGGAAGAGTTAGCGGCATTCCTGAAGAGATATGAAGTGAATGAGGAGGCCGAAAGCTGGAGAGCAGATTGGTTCAAGAGAAATGAAGCTGGGAACAGTAATAATGGAAGGTTTAGAAATCAGCAACCAATACAGAGAAATACAGCAGTGAGACAAGTCATCCGAGAAAACCACGGACCTGCGGGAAGAAATATTAACAACAACGTCCGTAACCATGAGGAACCAAGGACAGTTAATAATGGTTACCGTCAAACTAGGGAGTTTAGAGGAAGAACGTGGTATAGAAGTCGTCCTAATAGACAAGAACCAAGATCTGATCCCGAGACGAGAGCACCAGAAGGAGGTTACGTCGAGAGAAGAAGATCAGCATCTCCTCCTCGAAGAAGAGTCTATAATTCTCCTAACCGGCAATTCGTGACTTCAGGATCTCAGACATATGAATCAGAGTTACCGAGGACATTTGAACAACAACAAGCCGTTGATCAGACTCGTCAGTTCTATTGGAGTGCTCCAGTAGTTCCCACTAACCAAGGTTTAAATGGGAATCTTGCTTAAGTTCCGTTCCGCTTGGGCAAGGAAGTAGTAAGGAACGATTAGTATCCAATGGCGAAACTTTTAACAGGGCTTACGAAATCCATTACAGCTACTCCTTAACCAAAATAGAAGAGAAAGCTGTAGAAGAAGGGATTAAGAGGTCTGTTGAATTAACTACTTTCCATAGTACGCCCAAAGTTAAAGCTCAAGTTGCAGACATTCCTGTCGTTTGCTTACTCGACACTGGGAGCGAGGCTTCGTTGTTAAATTTCGACATTTGGATGGAACTACTTGAGAAGTACAGGGGAATGAAACTACAGAAGGACCCAGAAATTCGAATAGTTGGAGTAACCGGTTCGAATCGGATAAGGATTTGTGGGAGAAGGAATATTAGCATTAAATTTAGAGACCAGGAGTTGAACACTGAAGTATTTGTGATAAAGAAGTTAGGTGTTGATGTTTTACTGGGCATGCCGTTTCTTAAGCCCTATGGAGCCAATATCTGTTTGTTGGAGAACGAGTTGACACTGCAAAGTAGCTGCACCCCGCTCACTGTTAATATAGATTACGACGGAGGCAAGGAAGCCAGAGTAAACGTCGCTGTGTTGGATAAGTGGAGTGCCAGTGAAGATAAAATTAGGGAAAAGGTTGAAGAAAGTCAGTTCTTGTCCAAGAGTGAACAGGATAGTTTGTTCCATTTGCTTATGAAATATCACCACGTATTTTCACAAAGACCTGCCTGTGGTAAAGATGTTTATTGTGAGATATGGATGAAGGATTTTGAACCAGTGTTTAGGAATCCATATGCGATCTCAGTGGCCTAGCTAGAAGCTTTAGAAAAGGAGCCTGTAGATCGAGTTAACTACAAGAACCTAAAGAAGTTCACCTGTTCCCAGGAACGACGAAGAGAAATACTCGGAGAAAGCCAGATTTTTGTGACTAGTGTGGAACCAAAAGAGATGCCAGTGAATTGCTATGAACATTAAGTGAAGTTTGAAAATTTTCACAATTTTTCTGTGAAAGAGAAAATTGTTCAAATTTTCTCGTAGGAAGCGGGGCAATTGTAACGTGTAGCAGTGTTCACGTTACAAGGATGTATATAAACTTAATATTTTCCTTTGTTTGGTATTTATAATTTTTGGGTGTTAATGGTTAATTACCAAGAAAAGTGGAACCCACCTCGTATATAGAGTATACATCCAGATGTTAAATATAAGTTCAAAGAGTTTGTTTCTTTCTGCCAGCAAGCTGAGCTTGAATTTCATTATCGGGGACAACAATGCGAGAAAACAATCGCTATTGTGTAGAAGCCAGGCAGACTCAACTTTATGTAAACGTTGAAACCGGGAAAAAGACGAAAGATTAGGCTGTCTTTCCCACGCTATATCTGTCGTGTCCCTTGGCGGACAATAATTTAACTAATATCATATTAATCCCTGATTCTTTTACTGCAAGACGGTGTAATCAGAATTTAGTTACGTTAAGGTAAACGAAAGTTATGCCGCGCAAGACAAAACCTGTATTTAAAAAAAAAATTGCTTAACATTTTAACGTTGTAAACTTTCTTTCTTTTCTTTGTTGTCTTTTCGCGTGGCCGTTGCAGGGAGAGAGGGGAGTTGGAAGAAGCCCTACTCCCTAGTCAAATTAAATGCTGAGTGTAACAATGAAAATTATATTGCATATTTAATATTCACAGAAGGTTAAAAATAGTAATTTCTGCATGTAGATAATTATGTTCCTCATTGATATTTTATTAATATGTATTTTATTGTAATGTAAAATTGATGTTAAGATAAAAGTTTGTAAATCCTTCACGGCACCGAGAAATCCTATATAAGCAGCGAAGCTCGGTGGCCCGTGGCCTTTTGTATTCGAACTCCAGATAAATACGGAACTTGTATTACCGTCTTTTCTTTTCACACCCGTATTTCTGCGTTTACTTCCACGTCGCTACTAGGAATTAGTTTATTCTGGACTATCGTTAGGACAATTACTTAGCTCTTCTGGTCAGAAGGCTTATGTTCTCTCGGTTCTATGCTCCTGGTCAGGAGATATAATTGAGAGGATTGTGATTGTCGTAGGATATACCAGAATTCGGGATCGGTCGATAGACTGTTAGTAGTCAACGTTTGTGTCCCTGGTCAGGGAACACCTTTTCTTATTCTGTGGTCACAGATTAATTTTCAGTTCTCTGGTCAGAGGCTGAAAAGAGAAAAGGAAGTTGGATACTTAACTGAATATCGACAGAACCTAGTGGGAAAAAGGATTGTTGATTGCTTATAGAATCTTGGTCAAGATCTATAAGTACATTGAGAACCTTTGACCTAGAATTACGAGGGACCTTACATCGAGGATTGAAGAAGCCGGAATAACCCGAACCTTGAGCCGAGGAGACTCAAGCCCCGAAGCGATACTGAGTGTGAAGCCGAGGCTCAATAGACCCATCGAACCAAGTACGATCCAGGGCGGCACGTTACACAATAAATACGAAATCATATATTCACTTTCATGTAATTATCAATTCACTCATTTTGGACTGCTTCTAATTTCTGAAAATGTTCCGTTGCCTTGTTACCTCTCTTTTCATGTGAGTTTGCTTTACATAATACATAACCTACCTTCCGTCTGCCCAGATGCTGTGGCGTCAGGACAAAACGGTAAGTGCACAGTGACTTTTTAGTTAAAATCCCTTGGGCCGCATTGTCCTCAACAACAAACCGTAACATTTCTTCGCGAATTTCTGGCCTCTTCGTAACAGTCTTTGAAAAAGTCTGAAATGGTACGTTTACCAGAACAAATAGAACTAATTAACTAGGAAACTACCGTCACGATACAACTCGCGTTAAATAATTTCCCGTGAACGACCTAATGATACTTGAAAGCAATTGAAATGTTTGTTCCAACGCGACTCGAAGAAAAGAGGACGAACAAGTAGGCGGACAACAAAACCGTGTATCAACAGTGCACAGGAATATATACAACAACTAACACTGAGCTATATACATTTATCGCAAAACACAAAACAGACTATTTGAAACACAAGAAGAAAAAAACATTCATAACAACAATTCTGAAGAAAGAAAGACAAGGGCAGCTGATCTTTATAGACTGCCGACAGTACAGGAAAATAAATGCGGAGTCTCTTTACGAGCAGAATCAATGATTGTCTGTGGTAAATAATATCAGCAGTCTCACTTCAGTACCTAACATTAGACCTTCAATATGATAACGACATGACATAATATGACACTGTAAGAGATAATGTTTTCGGTAGAATAGAGGTTTTAGATAGGGGTTGCTGAAGAAGATTAACGGTGTGCGTAATCACCCCTTCGCGCCGCCCGTGGTTCGGGGTTTGCTTTTATTATTACACAACGATATCAACAAAATTTTGGCCACCATACATACGAATTACAATATCGAAGCATCGATGGGGTACATGGTACTGTAGAAATATACAAGAGGTTTCTGAAGTGTCCTCCGCTAATTATATGACAAACACTAGAAAAAAAGAGCTATTTCAAATTTATCAAATTTCATCATTAAAAAAAAACGGGAAAGGGCCAGTAAACCCCTCCGAGGAGCTCTTTTAGATCTGTAAATACGAATATACGAAAGTGTATTTTTTGACGTCACAAATGCTATATCCTGTTTCCCGTACGGCCGGAAAGAAAGATGCCGGTGCAACTGCGGCTCGAGGCTTGGCATCCAGAGTTTGTTGGAGATGTTGAGAAATCTGTTTCTTTTATCGACGGAACCAAAAATCTGTGCATTAGCGACGCCCGAAACATGTAGGAGCAGGGGGGTGGGGGGAGTGACAGATTGAGCGTTCACGAAAATTTCCAAAGTTCGAACGTCGATACATGGTAATAATTATGATGCAGGGATTCTTTTTCCGAAAATATAGGAGGGGATGGGGGAGGAGAATTCGTCCACTCTGCTCCCCTTTACTGTCGTTTTTGTAGCTACGGAGCATCTTTTAACCTTAACGAAGGGAAATAATTGTAAAATATAGACAGGGCCTACGTGCCTCCCTTGAAATGTCACAATTATATATTCACATTTCCATATGAATCACTGAATAGCAACAATCTCACTCCACCCGAATCATTGTGCCAAGTATGTGTAATACCGGAAAAAATGCCATCAGAAGACTAAACCGGGGAATATGGATAATGTCAGTGCATTCAGTTGCAGTTCCTTCATAGAAACATGCAAAGGGAGGCTAATGGACCATGACCTACTAAGCAAATTGCTTAACAATCGATGGTGAGAAATACATTTTTCTTCTATTGATCCTCGCGCACATTAATACGAAGGCATTGTCTCGGGGCTAAATGAAAGGAAATAATTCATCCAGGAGCTTGCGTTATTATTCACCGACACTGAAACTTACGAGAAGGCGTACAACGTACCTTTGTAGACTTATTTTGCACGGTGTTCATTTCACATCACTTAAATGCCTCTTAAGCGTTCATTAGGCATTTATTCAACTTTTCACGTTCTAACTGGTCGTTAGAACCAAACCTAATTACCAATCGAACTGAAAGACGTATTTTTTTTATTGTTACAAACCACTAGATTATATGTTTTAAAAATATCCAATACCAAAGAGGAAGCGCTAGAAAGATGAAGACATGGAAGGTGTTATATTGTCTTTCTACCTCTGTGGAATGAGAGAATAATTGCCAGAAGGATTGAAAACGCCAGACATATGCCCTATACATAAAGCTATTGCCTGTACAGTGCACCATGGCAAGGTGTGGAGGTAGGGTGGGGTTTGGACATGTGGAGGAAAGATTGGTCCACTTTATGCAGAGAAAAGTTAATCGGGACTGGACATACAGTTGATTGATTGATTTGGTGTTTTAAGTCCACTTTAAACACAGTAAGGCTAATCGGGACTGGGCCTACAGTTGAAAGTGG
Organism: Lepisma saccharinum; assembly: GCF_977018435.1. Classification (NCBI taxonomy): domain Eukaryota; kingdom Metazoa; phylum Arthropoda; class Insecta; order Zygentoma; family Lepismatidae; genus Lepisma; species Lepisma saccharinum. The sequence goes on from NC_139232.1 coordinate 107,164,742, forward strand.
GACCCGAGTTACTATGTGCCTCCAACGGAACGAAGAAGTGTATTGTCTGTGGTACAAAAAAGATTTGGATTGAAACAGAGAGCGATGAGCAAGTATAATGAGAGTCAAAGCATGGAGCAGAGGATGAAAGGTTGTGAAGGAGGCAAGGGTTTCCAGGAGCTGTGTTCGCCGAGGAAGTAAATGAGTTTACCTCTCTTCAGGTTGCATTGCAACAATCAGGATGGCAGCCGCCGAAGGTTCCGGGTTCGAGACCTTGTTCCTTTCCCGATGTCCCTTCACCATCTCATCCAATCACTATTCATCATCGCCATCGCAATTGTCAAAAAGTGGGAAAAAGCGGCGAAAAATATAAAAATTCAAACACGATACCGCAGTGATGATGGTGGTGATGATGATGCACAACGCCTTTTTAGATCAAAAATGCATAAAAAAATTCAGCTTAAAAGAATTAATTCGCCATAAAAACAAATTACTAAAGCAGTTACGTTTCTGGGTTAACATAAGTAAGATGCAGAGTATCAAAATTCTAGATCTGCTATCACACGCACAGATCATGGGTTGCAGTGGCATGTCAATTATTTGTTTGGAGGAAAACTCCTCCCTCATATTACGGTGATGAACCAACCTGTATTGACTCACAACGTTCAAAGGCCTGGAAAACCCAATGAGGACCAAAACCTCGCCTACATACCGACAGAACAGTCATCAAACATCTACCACAAATGGCAGATTGGCCTTTAGCTCCAAAAATGTATCCTCAGGCAAAACGCAGTTAACAGAAGCCATTCCCGCGTGCACAAACAAAGATGGCGTAAACAAACACACAGAAAGACAGAGAGGGAGAGACGACGATTGTGAAACATTCAACAGCTCGAAATCCGTGCCTCCCGAAAAGTTATCACACATAAAGAAATATGTTAATCTCGTGGCCTTGACGATGTTTGCACATTCGGTTTACAACACAGTGCCCTTTTGGGGATGGCTTTCAACAAAGCTCAGCATACAAATGTACACGTGAGATCGTGAAGACTAAACAATTGGTTCTGCAAATTGGATTACGTCCGCCTGCGAGCCAAACAGAACAGGGTGGACACGAAAACCACGTTAGTACTTGAACGGGAGGGGAGGATTTTGTGTACTACGACAACATATACAACATAGACACCTCTTTTCTCGAGAGAACCTACTAATTCCATCTCCACACATACATTGTTCTTTGCGTATCCTCCAAAGGTTTTTTTTTACTCTTTAGTTTTTAAGGACACTTTATGCACAGATGGGCTAATCGGAACCTACATCTAAAGTGGGGTCCGAACCACTACGTGCCTCCAGCGGGTATCGAATCCGGGACCCCTTGATTACCTACACGGCGGCGACGTTGCCACTACGCCAGTGGGGACGCCCTAGAAAATGTACTATTGCGTTGACCCATATGGTTAAATCTGAACCTTATGGCCGAATCCATGTCTTAGAATACGATATCTCTTTGCCCATTTATCATCGATTGATTGAATAGGGTAATTTACGTCGTTTTTTTTTACACCGAGGATCATACCAGGGCTAGACATGCAATCTCTATATGAGATTTCGGTGATTTTACTCTAGTTAATCGTAACGATGAGTGACGAACTGATGGAATTGACTAGAAGATAAACCACATGGTTGCATCATTCCCTTTCAAGCCCAGGATCCCTGGCTTCGCAGTGTATCATACTGCACCACGAAAGCCTACCCTAAGATCTGTGATAGCCTGCCTCGAACACGCCTTGAATAGGAAATAACAGCGTCTCACTCCAATACTATTTATCATATTTCGTTTCGTTGCTTCACAAACTGGCAGCTTTTGTCGCTGGATCGACTCAATATTCTCCATGCTGGTGCTGATTAGAAAGTAACCACGATTAGTTATCGGCTGAAGTGATCGAGATATTCAGGCTTTGCCCTCAGAGATGGAACTTTGACTGAGGACCGTGTAAAGATAATGGCTGATAAGGGAAAACGTTCCGCAAGGTGATGTGAACAGTGAATGACATCGCACCGGTTTCAAACACACGAGCAAAATCTAGCACACGTGCACAACAAAGAAAATGTGCGAGAATTGTTCGGAAAGTAAGGTGCACTTTGCCACAAATGTGCTAGAATTGTTTATCTCGCACAATTTTACACCCAAAGTAAACCAAGTAAGCCGAGACGCAAGACGTTTAGTTTCGAAAACCAAATTTGGTTCACGAATTTACAAACTCGGTTTTGCATTTTGCGTCGGAAGACAGGGAGGGTCACGTGAACCCTAAAACCAATCAGGTTGGTCCAGTTGCCATGGTGACGGTAAATTTTTGCTGTTTACTGCATTGCCAAACTTATACCTCAGAGTAAGAATTCGGATCATTCTGTGCTCCTCCATGATCTGCAATCGAAGTGCGCATGTTCATAGCAGAAGGTGTCACTTACGACTGGGCTAAAATCAGGAATGTCGTAACTTGGATACCCCACATCCGGAACCAAAAAGCCTGGATCGGTTCATCCATCGTGCGAGCTTTAGACAAGCCTCAGTCGAGACCAGTCTTGCATTGGAGTCTCGACATTTTTCATTTAGCGTCGCTTTTCTATCTTCCACTTTTGACTAAACGTGACGATTGGGAAGAATGATGTTATGATGAAATTGATGGAAGGGGCTCCCACAAAGAACACCCATGTATGGATTCGAACCCGGGACTCTTGACGTCATGGCGCTGTGCTAGTCAGTCCGCCACGGAGGGCGGCTCCAATTTCGTCTAAGTTTGGCGTCTAACGTGTGGACTGGAGTGAGTCTTAATGGAAACTTCCGTGTTAAAGGTACACGCTAGTTGTGATCGAAACGATGTTTCCATATATACATTTGTATATTGTGTGCAAAAACATACACGAGGGCCAAATCTGTAGATAAGGTTTAATTTAATCCTCCAATTATTTCCACACCTTGGGAAGGCTCAGAGTAGGCTGGCCGAGTCGGTCTGCTTACTGCCATAGCAACAAGGGTATCTTCCAGTGGCGTCACAATACTTGTTACAGCGAAAGTGTCCGTTGTCTGAACATAAATATTTCCTCACCTAAGGAGGCGAATGATACATTCTTACCCGACGACCTCAGATATCAGTCGCAGCACGCCGGGAATTTCCAGATACGCAGTTCAAGTAAACAGCTGAAAAATTAACATGATTTATGATTGATTTGGTCCACTTTACGCACAGTAAGGCTAATTGGAACTGGACCTCCAGTTTAAAGTGGAATCCACTATGTGCCTCCACCGGGTATCGAACCCGGGATCCCTTGATTACAAGGCGACAACGCTACCATTGCGCCATCGTTATTGTTATTGATTTGGTGTTTTAGGTCCACTTTATGCACAGTAAGGCTAATCTGGACTGGACCAGATGACCCACTATGTGCCTCCACCGGGTATGGAACCCATTGCGCCATCGTGGAGGCACAACATGATTTATGATTTGAATTCCTAGATCAATAGTAGGTAATTACAATCGTCATTCTGCTATTACCATTGACGATATGGGGGCGCAAAGAGGCGGGGAACTGACGACAGTGTCACAGTCGCTTAACCAAGAATTTGTTCACGCCCAGCGATCTTTACTACATAAGGCATTGAACGACACTACATAGGACGAATTGCCATAAATTTAAAAACGCAAAAAACCTTGAAATGTTACTCAACACCATGACCTCGTCATGCACCCTTTATGCCAGCACCACAAAACACTTCTTTCCCTCTTATCTGTAAAAACTTTATCTCTCTTCTTATCTATTTACTTTTGACCGACGAGTAAGCTCAGATGATGTCAACCGCTCTTGTGCTCTATCAGATCTCCGAATCTATACATCTACAACGATAATATTTTGTCTGCAAAAAATCCAATAGGAATATTTCTCCATCTATCATCATGTTGAGCAACCGTATTTGAGTGTCTTGAGTTCCACAGATGACTGTGTCAGACAGGGCTGAGATAAGGAAAGGGTTTCATCAAATGGAAAACAGGTAACTGCTATCATGACAGACTATCAAGGAAAATTAATAAAAGCGAGATGTCTACTGGCAAGTTCACATCGACGGGTATTCCGTGATGGCGTGGTGGTAACGTCGTCGCCTTGTAATCGACGGATCCCGGATTCGATAACCAGTAGAGGTGTTTCGATTCCACATGTCGGTCCAGGTTCGATTAGCCTATCTGTAAATAAACTGGACTTAACTCAAACTCTTGTGATCATCAGATAGATTTTTCAATTATATACAGTACTTCATGAAAAATTACTACTTGAATACTATACAACTTGAAATATGTGTGAGTTTGTACATCAGGATTGTAGTAATTAAATTCAATTCCGGGCCGGGAGAGAAAATCACTAAGCGTAAATGGGTTTTGGACTGTAAAGAACTTTTTTCATTTTTAAACAATACCCAACTTGGACCAAATTTAAATTGTGCAAAAATAAATAAATCCCGGTCTGGTTCTGGAACCCAATCGCACCAATTAGAATGTATGGGTTCCTGGACCTCTAACCACCCTGGTATACATACGCATGCACGCACGCACGCGCACGCACGCACAAATACACACACCTATATGTATATTCCTCGGAATACTGAATTGATTAAGTTTTATACAGGGTTCCCACTCAGTTTACCAAGTAATTTTCAAGTAAATTTCTAGACCAATCTGAGATGCTTTAGCGTAGTAAATAACAATGTTTCAAGTATTAATCTGTGCCTGTCATTCAACAGAATAAAGTTTATTCAAAGCACGAGACAATGGATAATGTCTAGTTATCATTCCATGCTAAGACTGATTTCAATTACTTTTCCAGCTCAGCGGGAACCTTGCAAAGGGAGTGTGTTCGAAGTAATATATACAACACGTGTCAGTGCAAAAAGAAAATGTTTTGACACACAACCGAGGGATTACAGTCTGGTTTCAGAGTATGGAGAACACATTTCCAAGCTAAAAATAGAATGGATTAATTGCGAATAACAAACTCAATGCCGAGAATATCCACAATATCCGCACAGTGAAGGAAAAACGAATGTCCAACTTCTCTCCATTTGCATATACACACGTTCACTGACCGATGGCTGCTGAGGACATGCTGTATCTTAACAAGATACGTATGGCGCCAGACTGGCAAACCTTGATGCAAACTCGGGCGCAAATTTACAGACTGGAATGCTGCAACAGACAATATCCACGCTACACATTGTAAATATCGGGATTGAACTTTACTCATTTTATTGTATTTAATTGCAAGCCGGTCTGCAATCAGGTAGATAGGAATTAATTATCCAAGTTTAATACGTAATATGTTTTACGTGTGTATGTTATTTCATTATGCTTTTCTCGTTAGATTTCCCTAAGCTAAGGCACTGAGTCGGCGGAGCTCTCGTTTGGAAGAAGAAGAAAGAAAGAAAAGAGCCGTTGCAATGAAAATTTTCAGTTCTGACAGGGGACTTTAGGGTGACTAGAAAAGCGTAGCTTTTTTATAGGTAACAGAGGGACCAGATCAGACCTGATGTTTACGAGGACAGGGAGGATCCTATAGTATTAATCGCTGCTCCACGTGCAAAGATTCTCTCCGAATCTGTGGTGTTTAGACCGTTAATGGCGAACTAAACTGTGGTATGAGACGCAAAAGGTAGCACTTGGTTCAAGCCAATCCTTTTTGAAATTCTAAACTTATTGGGAAATTTTGCATTGATGAAATATTCCGAAAACGCATCTATTGGCAATAGAAAGATTAGAAATATTATTAAGTACAAGGAGGCCCGCGGAAATAGTAATGCTATAGTGCAGGAGGCCTTAGAAAGATCGCTTCGCGGGCTTACAGCAGACGACAATATGGGGGTGTGTCTGCGAGAACCAATCAGGTCCTCGAATGAGCGAGCCCGGTTGCCACAGCTAGCTCGCTGCAGCCTTCTGGAATGGTGAGTGACCTCTGCCTCTTGCTACCTCGGCCTGTTTGTTTGGCTGAGGAGCAGACGGACGACACGAGAGTATCGGCAATAGTGTGCAAGCGACGTTTGCTGTTAGCCCGCGAAACGTTCTTTCTAAGGCTTCCTGCACTATACTTCTGCGTTAACGGAAGTGCCAATGCTGGAAGTCATAGGTGTGCAATTGCTAAATTGGAGATTTGGTTGTATTTTGAATTATGCAAATGAGATAACCCTTGGCGCATAAAATGTTCACCACCAAACGTTACAATAAAAAAAATATATCGGCCAAATCTCTACAGCAAAATTTCCATTGACAAGCAAGTATTTTAGATCAAGGTGATTAAAATTCCATTCAGCTTTCAACAATACGTCAGCAGCAGTCACGATTGGCAAATTTAGAGTGACCTTTCCAGCAAACTGAAACAGAAGATCGTGAGTTCGGTGTGCAAGCTAGTCATTTTCGCTGTGTGCCATTTGATGTAGAGACGATATCAGGGATGTACGTACTGTGTACGCAAAGTACTTGAATTAGTTTCAAGGTTGTATTTTATTTCAATTTCTTCTCTTCTGAGATTCCATTTAAAACTAAATTTCACTGTATTGCGCAGATGAAGTCACGTTCGATTGAATAGCCAGATATTGCGTCATTCCACGTGATCTTTGCCCAGTAACATATTCAGCAATTTTGTAAGATAATATGAACGAAAAGGTACATGGTACCTAATACTTCTTTGAGGATTGGTTTACCTTATGGCCGTTTCAGTTACGACTTTTCCGAAGAACTACGTTAATCATAAATACATAAATATGTGTGTGTGTGTCTAGGCGAACTAACATTTAATCACAGTCCACGTCTCGACGCTGCAAGCCCTAAAAGAATAAAATTATTTCTCCTGTACGTATATAATTCCGAGACAAAGATTCGTTGTTTCCACTGGCACTTATTCTTTCTGTTAGCGCCAAAGGCAGAACCGCTAACCACACGGCTATTAGTCCTAGCAACAGTAGTTCCGGAGATATCCATGGATCGATATATGGAAGAACAGAACTGATACAAGATTATTTTTAGGTTTGTGCGGTGTATATGTTGTTTCGTGCAGCAAGTCAAACTTCATGGCATATAGATTTCCACAAATGTACGTAAACAAAACAAAAAAAAAAGTACTCTTACATCTCCGATCGTTATGCTTGTTGAAATCAGGGTCATAAAACTGTTTGCAAATCGTAAAATAAAACAAAAAAAGGTTCTTTATTATATATTGCAAGCAATGCATACAAACAGGGAATTTCAAAATGCTTCGAGTGGATCCACGATTGTTTCTTCATGAGGTGAGGAGAAGGTCAGATAAACTCTTGAAACGCCCGTATACAGGATCAGAAATAACGCGAGTTCTATTATTCATATTTCCTATTTTATGGAATGACCTTAGTAAAAAATTAAGGCTAAAAGAATTTATACTTGATTTGATGTTTCAACTCCACTTCATGCGCAGAAAGGCTAATCGGTACTGGACTTACACTTTAAAGTGGGATCCGAACCACTATGCCTCCACCTGGTATCCAACCTGCCCATTGATTAATAATAGAATTGAAGAAGACGCATTGAGCTAATTTTATGAACGACACTATTTCTTTGCATATTGTCATGAAAATGTATCATGTTCATAGTTACAACAGTATTAAAATAGGTTCCATAAATATATTAAATATTATAAATAAACGAAATGACACACACACTCAGATATATATATATATATATACATATATATGCCGGACCCTGTGGCGGAGTGGTTAGCATATCGCGCTACGACGACAGGGGGTCCCGGGTTCGAATCCCGGACTGGGCATGGATGTTTGTGTGTCCATTCATCAATTTCATCATGTCATCACTCATCCCCATCTTCGCAAATTAGCCAAAAGTGGCACAAAAAGCAAAGTAAAATAAAGCTAAACAATATATATATATACAGGGTGTCTCGTAAGTAAAAGCGCAAACTGAGACAAGTGAAAGTACACAATAATAGAAGCAAAAAAGTCTCAGTAAACATGGGTCTTGAAACGAGCAGTTTTCGAGATAATCGCGATAGTGTGATTACAAGCCGAAACTAAATTTAATTGTTTGTAAACGTCAATGATGTGTGCGAATGAGTGGTTACAAGCCGTCAACGATTGCATTTTGTAAACACCGAGTGCTTTACTCCTTGCGCCGTCCGAGGTTTGCTCTTTGTTTACAAAACAGAACATTTCCGAGAGGTGGCATTGTATGGATACAATTAGTACCCAGTCTAATCGTACTGTGGGAGTCAAGTCAGTTGTGCTGGACTGCGTAGTGAAAATGGAACCTTACAGCAACGAAGAGTATGCGGATATGCATTTTGTGTATGGTTTGGCTAACGACAAATGCACGGGAGGCTGCAAGCTTGTACCAAGAAAAATACCCTGCTCGAAAGCACCCCGAGAGTCGCACGTTTACTGTACTAGGGTACATCAGCGCCTCAAAGAACATTAGAGCTTCGAACATGGTAGGAGAGCCTGCACGCATTACGCCTAAGTTGAGGACATGGTGTTGGAAGCAGTAGAACATTTCCAGGAACCTCAACGAGGAGAATTGCCGCACAAGTGCCAGTAAGTTGCAGTAGTGTATGGAGAAGTTTACATCGCAATTCACTCTACCCTTACCACCTCCAACGAGTTCAGTGTCTCCGTGATACGGATTGTGTTCCTAGAGTGACGTTTTGTCAGTAGACGCAACAACAGATTGTACTAAATCCTCGTTTTGCTAGTAACATTGTATTTACAGACGAAGCGGGGTTCACACGCGGTGGTATTAATTTTCATAATTCTCATGTTTGGAGTGTAATAACCCCACATGCTGTTCATGAGGCACCGCACCAGCAACGTCTCTCATTGAATGAGTGGTTAGGGGTACAAGGTGATCGTCTCATTGGACCACACATTCTTCCAAGAAGACTCAATGGACCGATGTACCTTCGGTTTTTGAGGCATGATCTTCCAGGATTGCTTGAGGGTATTCCCCTTGATCCACGTCAGAGTATGTGGTACATGCATGATGAAGCACCTTCACATTTTGCTGCTGCTGTGAGACTACATCTAACACGCAGATATCATCAAAGATGGATAGGCCGAGGCGCCGGGCCTGTACCGTGGCCTCCAAGGTCACCGGAACTAAATCCTTTGGATTTTTGTGTCTGGGGTCACCTCAAAAGCGTCGTGTACAACACTTCCGTCGACATGGTTGAAGAACTGGAACAGAGAATTGTACATGCTTGTGACCAATTACGAAATGATCCGTCGGTGTTCGAAAGAATTCGAAACACAGTGCGGAATCGCGTACAGTATTGCGTCCAGATGGAAGGACGACACTTTGAACATCTCCTTTAACAAGTACAAGAGTACAGTAATTGTAACGTAGAACATACGTACTAGTAAAGTAGTGCTGTATTCCTTGTTAAAGTAAGTAGAATGTTCAATAAAAGCAATGAGATCTCCTGATTTTTCATACTGTATTATTGTACCCACACATTCGCACACATTATTAGCATTTTACCAACTAGGACGACGTTTACAAACAATGAAGTCAGTGGCGGCTTGTAATTACACATTCGCGATTATCTCGAAAACGGCTCGTTTGCAGACCCATGTTTACTGAGACTTTTTTTGCTTCTATTATCCTTTACTTTCAACTGTGTCAGTTTGCGCTATTACTTTTGAGACACCCTGTGTATATATTATTATAGGGCACAAAATCAGTGAATCGCCTTTTTATAAAATAAAGACTGCAGCCCTTTTCCAAGGCCTTATTTTCTGCATGGAGATCTGTATTTACAGCGATTGTATCGGCCTTGCGAAAGTCGAGACGAGACAATACCAAATTAATTTCAATATGCGACTCCTTTAGACATAGGCTATCTAGTAGACATTATCGGATTACTTGTAAAGAAGTCACATTTATGTGTTGTATACAATTATTATACAAGGTCACTCCATTAAACAGCATGTGTGAGCTCATGTTGCATATATTCAAGATAAAGTTCCATTTCTGGAGGGTTCGTAGTGACGAGACGAGGAGTTAAAAAAGTTGTATGACTCCATATTCTGTGAAAGCTTGGCGACATGATGCAAATGTTCATTGTATTATACATATCGAATCTCATGACGAGACCGAAAATGAGACATTCATTTATTACTCGAGTTGTTGCGGTAAGTCCACTTTATGCACAGGTAGGCTTATCTGAACTGGACCTACAGTTTAAAATGGGATCCGAACCACTATGGGCCTGCGCCGGGTTTCGAACCGGGGAACACTTGATTCCAAGGCGACGACGACGTTACCGCTGCGTCACCTGAGAGGCCTCATTTACAACTCGACAGAAGAAACGAGATACAATTTTAGTACTTCAGGTAGTCACTATTTATTTATTTATTTATTTATTATTATTTTTTTTCATATAGGCCCTCACTGGAACTACAACCCATGAACCTCTTGAGAAGCATCGTGGGTGGTCAACATCAGAATTCTTGTTTCTGTTTGTTTACGTTAATTTATATCACTTTTGTACCTGTTTCTAACTCATTATAGTTGTCCTCTGTTTACAACGAGCAGCCATTCAACCAACAGTAGACGTCGAAACTACTTATTTCGCGATCTCGCCGGAAATCGAAGAAACTGGCAGCATCATTCGTTCGGTCGTCTGTGAACAACAAATAAAACTCGTTCCTCCCGGACACTTCGTACACTGAAATGGTAATAAGATGCAACATCCGTTACGTTACACGGGCATCACATTTAATTGGATCAGCCACACACAGTCACAACTTTCAAAGAGCGACTAAGCTTGTTGAAACGTGACTCGACTGCGAAAATGTACTTCTGGTTCGCCGCCAACGTCTCAAGTTAAGAAAGCATTCACAATAATATGGAGAATATGTTTCTTGTATTCAGGGGTGGAGGGGGTTAAACTGTAAAATTAGACGCCAACAATTTAAGAGGAAGAGAACTTGCGAGTGACTTTCTCATAAGTTTAGAGTTGTCAACGTTGCACCAATGTTCTTGATGAGACTGCAATTCGTGATCCTTCACCGTGATTGGTGGAGTAACTATACTCACCTTTTCCAATAATGAGTTTGAGTTTTGTTTTACGTCCACCTTATGCACAGATAGCTTACAAGATCTCTGCTTCCTAGGCCAGTGTAAAAAATTACGCCCATGACACAACTTTTCTGTGAAGGTTGTGGAATGTGGATACGTTGCAACATATTTCACGAAGAGAAATCAATCTTTTTCACCTATCCACATTTGCTAAAAGATTAAACCACATGAAAATATTTTGTAATAATTTCTAATTTACAACATGTAGCTATACAAAACGTCAAGTTCGGGCCTCCCCAATGGCGTAGTGACAACGTTGTCGGCTTGCAATACTGGTTTCGATAGCCGGTGGAAGAACATTGCACTGCATTCTCGTCTCACTTTAAAGTGTAGCTCCAGTCCCCATTATTATTCTACGAATCTGTGCATAAAGTAGACTTTGAAATAACAATTCAATCAAAACATCAAGTGAAAAAAGATGTTCACGAATAGAAGGCTTCCCCTTCTACGCTTTTTATTGTGTTCTGTCGGCACATCGGATAAAAGGACTTTCCGCAAGTGATTTTCAGAGTTCTCGACTCACGATCTTACCAACGACGGTTCCACGTTGAAGTCCTGGTATGGGCACTTTCTTATGTGTCCCCATATCGATTTCATATCAAGCAATTTCATCTACGAGTTCCCACACGGCCAAGCCACGAAGTAAAGCTCTTTCACAATCCCACTACAAGACTCACCCTTCTACAACGGTTTCATTTCTATAGGCTTCCCCTGCCTCCAAATATTGCCATATTCTTGCCAGAACACGGTTTCCGACAATTGTTACGAATACATGTGTAACTTATATTTTTTCTGTTATGTTGTATTGTTTTGTCTGTTGTTTTCCTGCTGTTACCGTTTCAGTATAAAATGGTCATTCAGTACTGCATCTGAAACTTTAGGTAAATAAATAAATGTTTTCGTCACCCATCCTCATCGTAACGATTAGCCTAGATAGGAAGGAAAGCGACCTATACAATAACAAAAAAAATACAAACAAAGGGCTTAATTTTCATACAGACTTCCACCGAATCGCAATAAGATTTGACAATTTTGCCGCCCCACAGACTTAGGCCCACTAGAACCATGAAAAAATCCAGCCCTGTTCCTATTGGATGAAACGGTGACGAGACAAGACAAATGCGAGTTCCATTTTTCTGTTGTTGTATGGTAACGACTGTGCTTCGGGAAAATAAGACAATTCCAACTCAACGGAACGTGCACATCACAGGAAATTAACAAAGGATATGAATCAGCACCAAGGCCTCGTTACTGTAACTATTGTACTTGACAATGAAGATTATTAATGGGTGTCAAGGCCGACAACCAACCCATATACCGCAGCCAAGACCGACGGAGGGCTTCTTACAGTTGCATTCGGAGAAACAACGGGTTTACATAACGCCTGAAGGAACACCGAAACCCCTTCTGTAGCAAGTGCCATTACACCAGGAAACTCTGAACCAGCCTTCAAGTTCCGCTTCTTGTAATCTTCAATGCGTACATGGCGTTGGTATGTTTATTTGTTGATAATACAGGCTTAACTCGACAACATAGCTGAACACTATGGCCACTCGGGAAGATCTTACACAATGGATTTCTTCCTGGGGTTTTGTGAAAAACTTCCTTCCCATCCCTCCCTTGCTAACTTACACGAAGATGCATCAGACAAATCGACCGGGAGATACAAAAAAAAATATGGGCTGAATTAGACTATCCATTGACGTGTGTGGGGCTTACATATCGTTGTAATTAATTCTTTGATATATATAAGCTTTCGTTTGATAACCGTTTTCTACTTTCCTCAGACAGTTCTAACATTCCAACGATTTATCATCCATGTTGGGAGATGACAGTGTTTCTGCAAATGTTTTTTTTTAAAAAAGAGGGTATCTTCCACTGTGTGTGTGGATTTTTTCCCCTGTGCAAGTCCCTTTACAACCTTGCACTTTCAACCTTTCTCAGAATTTGAATGTAAAATTTTGGGTGCGTCAGCACTTAGGCTATTTTGCACCCGTCACATTATACGGGGTCCAGCCCCTTACCATAAATAAGATAGCATGATTGCAATGTCGTGTTACTAAAATATTAAAATATTCTGACTTTCGTTAAGAGCTGAGGCTGTAAAGGGGCACTCAGCACACACAAGGACAAAAAACGGGACAACACACACGAAATTATACTGGCCATAGTGCCAGTCGCCAGAGCCTCGTTCGTCTGCAAAATGAAGCCCAGGGTGTACTGCGTGGAAGTGAGGTTCACATTTGAGTGTACTACGTGGAAGGTCACCCCTAAGGGTTTTAAAGAGAATTTTACCTCGTACACTTAGAAGGGTGCAAAAAATTTATAAACCTCTTTTACAATAAAAGCTTAAGAGTTGTAGACATAAAACCTTCAATAATCTGGTAATGAAATACCCCAGTCTCTGAACTCCAACAATTCAATTACAGTTCTTCATATCCTAATATAGTTATAATACAATGATAACGAGAGGAGGGTTCCCAGGTTCGATCTCCAGTGGAGACACGTCGGATAGTGGATCGGATCGCACTATAAGCTGTATCAGTACCGATTGATTAAATTGGTTTATTTTACTTCACTTTTCTGCCACTTATGGCTAATCGCGATGACGATGAGTGATGATATGATGAAGTGTCTGTCCCGATTATCCTATCTCAGCATCAAGTGGAGTTGAAAGAAACTTTGACAACTCTGAGAAAATGAGAATCTGAAGTGACCAAGTGAAGAGATTTCTTTCCCAACTTTCAAATTTTTCTTTTATTAATGTTGCTTTTCTGTCACACTTCTTCCATCTTATAGGGTTCAATGGTGCGATAATCAGAAATAAACATCCTAAAAACAGAAAGGGATCCGAACAATTATCTTCAAAGTGAGATTCTGAGTCGACCATTCAACTTGCTTGGCCACTGGAGAGGACATTACGTTACGGTGAAGGGTGGCAAACCCGACAAGTATCCTTCAACACGCCAGTTACTGCAGTGTTGTTTATAAACTTTTGGAAACACGGCGATGAAAAATCACTTCAAAAGAAGCAAATTCCTCGTCTAAGGGCGAACGCTGCACAACGAAAAATAGTCGAGCACTTAGTTGAGTAGCCAGAGGGAAATTCTAGTAGGAAATCTACCTCCGTGAACAACGAGCTGTACTTACGTCATGACATCAACATTACTTTCGACACCTGAAGCTTCCTCGTAACACAATAGAAACATTAACCTATACAAAGTATGCCATGGCCGAATAAAATTAATGAGAAACTGCAAGATTGTGATCCGCCCTTGTTCAGGGTCAGTCAGTCTCGATGTAATTCCAACAGTCAATTTTGCATATATTGCATATCTTGCCTGAGTCCAAACTAGTAGATAGGTAATAAATCATGGGGGTGACAGGGAATTTTTGTAAGGTAAAGCTCAGGTCGTTCATTCAAAATTGAATATAAAAATCATAATCAGAAACAATTATAAACTAATAATCATAAACTATTATTATATATTCGGGGAGACTTGTACTCGATACAATAGATGGGGAGTTTGACCGAAAATTTCCATCTCTTTAAGTTTCTCTGCGTCATTCTTTCTCCCTTGTCTTATCCTTCTTTCGATATAACGGAGTTCATTTTTCTAATGCTTTGCTTTTCTAGGCTTAGAACAATCATCATTGCTTCTTAATCAAGTTTCTTTTCTTTTCAATGTGGATTTCAGGAATCCACAATCGCCCATTCGGTTGTGATACACCTTCTAAAGCAGTATCGAAAAGTCTTAACGGGAAACTAATTCAAAGGAAGAACAAGGTAATTTACTTCAATCGCTGCATAGTTGTGGGAGAACAGCAAAATCAAGAAGTTAACAAGGGCCTGCTTCGTACCTCAACAAAATCCCGCGTGCAGAACTAGCTCTTCAAGTTCTCTGGAGAAAGTGGAGGCTTCGTTAATTTCCGATTACGCCCACCCAAGATCACGGTTCATTGCCTGCTTCCATCATCACTCACTCACACCTGAGGGAAGAGCAAAAAAGTTGCAAGGCGCAAGACCTGGGCAGTGGCCCACGAGCTGAGCCCACATCTTCCATTACGAACCTCGCAACCTACGACTAGTGGGCAGATACGTTGTTAACTTTTTCAAGTACGTTCCCTGGACCATCGGCCTTCCTTTTACGCCAGTTCAGGGGATTTTTCTGCAAGGGAGCTCTATGCTGCTTTATCGTGTTTTTCTTGCAGCGATAAAACTTGAAGATGCTCTAGAAGTTGTAGTCCGTTATGAACTATCAGGGTTCCCACACATTTCGGATTTTCAGACCTTTCTGTATTGTTTTTTTTTTAATTTACTGACTACAGATTTTTTATAAAGAGTGGAAATGGGAAGAAATATTTTCCGACTTTATCCAAGTTTTTAAATATTTGATTCAAATTTCTTTCCAAGGTTTACAGGCCAGTGAAAAATAGGAATTCCTGAATGTACGTAGCCTACTTGGAAGGCAGCTTAAAAATAAAGAACTCTCTTATACATCTAGCTTATTATGTATGATTGATTTGCTTTATTTTACTTCGCTTTTTGTGCCACTTTTGGCTAATTTGCGAAGATGGGGATGATTGATGATATGATAAAATTGATCAATGGACACTCACAAACATTCATGCCCAAACGAGATTCGAACCCGGGACCCCTGGTGTCGTAGCGCGATGTGCTAACCACTCCGCTACGGGGGCCGGCTTATTATGTATGACAAAGGAAAACTACTAACAGATTCAAACCTAACGACAACGTAAAATTACTAATTGTATCAAACCTAACAATTGCAATCTGTCAACAGTGCATGAATTCATTCAAAGACCAGATTGGAGACGTCAACCACTGTGCTACAAAACGTTCTTTCGGCCAGCGCTCTGGCAGGTTACACATATGCAGTTATCTACTCACACACATCAAAAACTTCTCACGAAAGCCATATTTATGGTCATTTTAGCGATGAATTTGCCTTCATGCCACCTGAAAACAACCTAACCTCCCAGATGGAAAATTCTGGATAAACCCCGACTCGTGTGTTACATTTATTAAAAAATGCGACGATGGACCCTTGCGTCATGTCAGAAACGGGCTACTATTGCATGCTGCCTAACCCACACACACGCGGGGTTGCGATTTCCACTATTCTCCATCCACTGCAAGAACGAAGTTAATGGAAACAAAACAACGTGGTTTCTAGAAATAGTTCCTTCCAGTGTTATTTTAGCCGTAAATATATTCGCCGTAGCTCTGTCAGCGCCTGAAGTGGAAAATGTTAGCTGGAGACATGTTTGGTCGAGCCCTGGTTAGATGGGATCATAGCATTCCTCCGCACCCGCTTCACTTCGAACACTGAGTTGTACAGCTCATGATACAAGGTCCAATAACTTCAATATAGCAGCTACGCTGAGTGATATGGCTTTATTACATGCACAGCTGCCATTCGAAAAACCAATGTGGTATCTCGCAAGTCAGGTGCATCTCTTTACATTGATTTCATTCTTACGGAGGACAGAAGTTTTGGTAAGCATACGGCCGGTACTCTAACGTAGATCTTATTAGCGACGTTATTTCCCGTGAACAGCATTATCCACCCTGCACGCAATATGATGGTGGTAATTTTTGTTACTTAGCGTGGCGTTTCTTCTTTCACTTTTCACATGGTGAAATTGATTCAGGGGTGTATCCAGAATTTTCCATTTGGAATGTTAAGTACAAATTTAAGGGGTGTAAAGGTCATTTCGAGCCAAAGTGACCATAAATCCGGCATTTGTTAAATATTTTAAGGGTGTATTGAGGAAATTTTGTGGGTGGGCGAGAATAAATCACTGAACTGATGGACACTCAAAAAGAACACCCATTCGAAGCCGGGACCCCTGGCGTCGTAACGCGCTGTGCTAAACACTCTAAAGTTGAGGTCGTCCTGCTGACAATTTGATCAAATTACGAGTCGACCGAGGCATTATTACCAACACGCTTTCAATTAGCCTGAACAAGAAAAGGCTATAATTCCTGGCGGCAGTTCATTCTGGCAAGCAAATGCCTCCAATCTCCACAGAACATTACCGCCAATAACATTCTGCAAAATGGCCAACTTAAAACTGTCGCGATCGAACGGGAAACGTTCCCGCACTGCAATACTGTAGCACTTCAGTTTCGCGGATTGCCTTCCGTAATAACAAGCACCAATAAAGGAGCTCGTAACTTCACGCTGACGTCAGGCGCCAAAGCCTGCCAAATCACAGGGACCACTCTCTCTCTGCAGGCTTGCAGCGAAACATGAACTCCAACAAGTCCTCGTCGGTCTGTGAGGAAACACTTGATAGAGAAGTGGAGGCACAAGCGACACCGAAAGTCTTTAGGATTGATTGGTTTGGTTTATTTTACTTCTGCCACTTTTCGCTAATCGCGAATATAAGGATGAGTGATGAAATTGGTCAAGGGACACTAACTCACAACGAACGCCCAGCCCAGGATTAGAACCCGGGACCCTTGCGAGGTGGTGGACCTTTGGAAGCAGTTTCCAAAATTTCCTCTCCATATGAAAAACCGCTTCGACATACAAACTGAAAAATTACATCTGTTTAGAATTCCTTCACTAGCGTGAATCTTGGTGTGGTTTACCTTCTCTGTTACTCAGATATTCACTATAGTTTAATAGGCTTACGTGCAGCTGCTTGAAGTGCCACTAATAAAATTATATAAAGGATTGTATTTCGTTATGTTCGGCATTTTGAAAAAGAAGGCCGCCATTGATACCCACATCGGGATTCCGATGGGTTCCCCTTCTGAAATCACTTATCTGGAAGTGCAGTATTTTTTGTTCCTACAGCTCGTATTAAATGACACTTGTTCAGTGCTACAAATAATTTTTCAGGAGGCTAAGCGCCAGAGGTCGCGGGTTCGAAACCCGGGCTTGCCATGTGCAATGTGACTGTCGCTTCTTCAATATCATTACATCTTCACTCATCCTCACATTCGCGATCAGCCAAAAGTGGCAGAAAAAAAAAGAGTAAAATAAACCAAATCAATCAATAAATCCACGTGCCTAAGGACTAACTTCTTCCTGTCACCAAACTGCTACATCCATCCGTCGATTTGAGAGAACGCCATAATGGGCTAACGACGAGGGGACTTACTTCGTATTTGGATTTTTGCTATTTAACGTCTCTTTCCTTCCACTTTCGGCCGAGTTGAGTGTTTGTTTCAAGGTCACTGTATGCACAGATAGGCTAATCGGAATTGTACATAGAGTTGAAAGTTGAATCCGAACCACTATGTGCCTCCCGGGACCCCTTTTGCGACGGTCAGAATGAGTGATGATTTGATGAAGGGACACTCACAACGAACACAACACCCATGCCGGAATTCGAATCCGGGAACTTTCGGTGGCGAATCCGAAAGTCAACCACTTAGTGCACTCTGTCACAGAACTGGCGATAGGTTCCGTGACTGATGCAGATCACACCAGAGTGTGTGACTGCAAGAAAAGAAGATTTTGAAGAACTAAGTTCTAAAATATTATTATAGGGCAATATTATTGCATATTAATATACACAGTGACAGGTACGAACGTTGTAAGTTATTACTTCAGTAGTATTTAAGCTGTATCTAGCATCCATTGATAATATAATAGTCTGACAACACAAATTCGAAATCGGAACAGCCTTACACTTTTAACAGCATTTTATCTCGGGAACATAAAGAATAGTAATTAAGGTAATTACAGTACTTTACGTAACAGAGCCATGCACGAAACTGCCTTTTATCTCCTTCCCTATCACCTAGTTCTTAGACAGTGAAGCTTGGTGCGGTCAACGGCATAAAGAAATGTCCCGCTGTATTGCACGGGACAGAAATGCATTTCATGTGCACCTTTCCGGCATCGGGACGCTGTTGTAATGACGTTGCCATGCGTGATTCTCTATTGCACAATGTCAACAGAGAGTTTTTATTTGATAAGGATTCAGAACACTTTCTCGGTCGATCACGTGACACTGACGAATATTCTTCCCTGAAAATGTTAGATGAGAAACCTTAATTTGTTTTTGTCTATTATCTGGTAGATTTTTGCATGCAAGGTTGCAAAATTTGTGACGTATTTTAGCACCAGACTCGTTTACAAACACATATTTCCAAGTGCTCTGGAAATGTATGGTAACGCGGGCAAAATTACCTTCTGCATGCGCGTATAGTCCTTATGCGTCACTGCGTAGGTTTTCCCACCCATCTGCCGTGTATTGACGCTGCTTTTTGAGCAAGTGTGCTTTGTCGTCTCAGTCTTTAAAATGACAAAGTGGTGTTTTGAAAGAGCTGATGGGGCTGCAGTCCCTCACGAAACTAAAAAAAATCCAATTAAGGCAGTCAATTTGAAAGAAAGAATGAAATTATATCCACCTTATGCGCAGATAGGCTGATAGAGACTGGACCTACAGTTTAAAATGAACCGAACCACTAAGTGACTCCACTGAGTATCGAACCGGACCCTTGGATTAAAAGGTGATGACGTTACCATTACGCAATCGGAAAGGTCTTTCAACCACTCAAGAAAAGGGGGGGGGTGGGGATTGATAAATATAATCCCCCTTAAAATAACCACTGATTACCACTCTTGTCTTTGAACAACTTCTAAAACGGAAACAAAGTTAATTCGAATAAATGAACTGTGTATCCCGCACCCGTTGAAGGCAGCTTTGTAATATCCACCTTAACAATTCTGGCCCTTTCCGAAAAAAAAAAAAAAATTCTGCGTATATTAGCGATCATCTGAAAACTTCTTTCCCGTTAACTAGCTATAATTTACAATGTCTTTTAGCTGGCACTTTCTTCTAAGTTCAGTGTCAATTTCTCTTTCTTTTCTTGATCACTTCCAGCATTCTTCTTCTTTCACCAGTCTTATTTCTTCATCTTATATTATTATTATATTTTGCTATTTTAAAGAATCATAATTAAAACAAATATACTGCAGTGTCAGGATATCTATTCCCCCGAAAAATACGTAAACTACAGGCTTCTTGACACTAGCGTCACTTCTTACAACCTACAAAATATAATGATGGATCAGTCACGCATTTATATAGCTAATCCAATAGATACAAGTGAAGAGCCCATGTGCAAATCGCACCCAAAAACTGTTCGCAGACTGTACAGCTGATCGTCTGCGCGCGAATTCGGACAGATGCTTTCGCCACGCGAGGAGATTTCTACAATGCAAATTTCTGCGGTTGGCTTTGCGAAACCGAAAGCCTACAGGAGGAATCCGAGGACACCGCACTGTAACGTGGCTAGTGACTTAGTCTGAAGGCAAAAGCGGGCAGCAAGGCCATCAAGGTGTTGGGGATCTTTATTGTAATCAGCCTCAAAGTCGGTCACAGCATGCATAACGCAACGGATACGTATACACAGGATGTTTGGAGGGTTACAGAATTGCACATTAATGTGGACAATACGACATGGTAAAGAGTGAATATGCTGATACTAAGTTGGTTTGATTTTTGTTATTTAGAGTCGCCACTTTTGACCAATCACGACGATTAGGATGAGTGGTGATATGATGAAGGAACACTCGGAAAGAACCAGCATGCGACTTAACGGAGGTGATGCTGACGATTCCCCTCACAAACAATTTTATCCCCAGCAAAACAAAATTATTTTTGTCTCTGCCAGGGATGTTTTTACACCCATCCCTTAAAGAAAATTAAATTAAAACAGAGTAAACCAATTCTTAACTATGTAACAAACACAATTCTTTATTTTTAATTTAAAATTTTGGTTGCGTCAGCACTTAGGCTATTTTGCACCCGTCACGTTATACGTGGTCCAGCCCCTTGCCTAAAACAAAATGTAACTAACAACATAACTGTAACGTTGGAAGACTAAAATATTCTGACTTAGGTTAACAGAACTAAAATAAACATAACTGTAATGTCGTGTCGTAACTAAAATATTAAGATTTCGGTTAAAAGCTGAGGCTGTAAAGAGGCACTCGGCACACATAAGGACAAGACACAGAATTCTACTGGCCAGGGCCAGTCGCCAGAGCCTCGCTCGTCTGCAAAATGCAGTCCAGGGTGAACTACGTGGAAGGTCACCCTTACACCCTCAGACACAACTGAAAAATCATGTGTCCATTAATGGTCCAGTAATCAAAGATTTCCCTGCCGAAAAGTATGCAGCCTTCTGGATTAAATTGTTTGTTTGATAGTTTGAGTTGTTGTTTTAAGTCCACTTTATGCACAGTAAGGCTAATCGGCATTGGACCTACAGATTAAAGTGGAATCCGAACCAATATGAGCCTCCACCAGGAATCGAACCCAGGACCCCTTAATTATAAGGCGGCGGCGACTCTACCACTGCGCCATCGGGGAGGCTCCTATGGATTAAAGAAGGACACCTTTCTGCAAATGACCAACCTCACCGATGCTGAGACAACAGCAGGCTGAGTACGTCTTCATGGAATAGTGGTGCTGATATTTTACATGCATTTAATTGTTCACATGGAAAGTGTAGGTAGATTGGATGGACGCTAAGTTTGAACTTGGCAATAGAACTTTGGTCAAGCCTTTGGTGTTATTACTTCAATAGCTCCTTTTATGTATGAGTATTCTTAGAAGGTAAATATAGTAACTGTTTCTAAATTATGTATAAATGTTATCAAAAGATTTAATGACCTAACGGTGGAAGCGGCCCCGGCGCCTACCCAGCGTCGAATAACATGGGAACCTGGGGGGTAAAGGCGGTCAGGGGCGTGATGCTGATCACATCACCCCCACTCACGACCGGATCAAGAAAGTGTGGGGCGTTACCCCCACACCCCCTATACGCCTTCATGGCGTGGTGCTATGCACAGGGGAACACTTTACCTTTTTTTTTTACCTTTTTGACCTAGGTTAGGACCAATGTTCTAATGTACTTAGAACCACAATGCTATATTAATTTACTGCCTGGTAACATGTATACAAAGTTGGATGCCCAAAAAAAATCCGAAATGGAATCATAAATACGCCACTGAGTGGGCACCCTCTAAAGGAAAAACAAGCATTTCTCTTGATGACATATAAACCAACAGGGGTACATCCCCACAACAGGCAGTGAAAATTTCTCTCAAATCACTTGTATTAAACCAGTTAGTAAGATCATTTTTTAAAAAAATTATATTTTCTCTTCCAGCCTCTCATCTAGCCATGCTCAGGGTAGAGCCTAACGTTTCTTTACAACTTTGTAATTGCAATAGAGAAATACTCAGTGTACCTGTTTCGCGTAGTGAAACAGCTTCACTGCCTTTGTACTCGAAAAAATATAATTTCTATAAAATAACTTTGAATATAGTTGAACTTTTTATTTTTATCTAATTGACAAACGGAGCGACAGAAAATGTAAGCACTGTTATAAGAGGAGAATATTATATGTGTGTTAGGTATGCAAGCCACTAGACACGTAGTCCATTTTCTTTATATTTACATAACAAATACAGAGTAGGATCAATATCTCAACTACAAAAATATTTGGCTTCCATCACATGAAAAAAATACAAGTAGAAAATACAAATAGGCATCAAAATTGCTAGCTAGTTTGGTAAATTGATTGATTGAGTTGGTGCGTTAAGTCCACTTTATGCACAGTATGGCTAATCGGGACTTGAATTACAGTTTAAAGTGGAATCCGAACCAATATGTGCCTCCACTGAGTATCGAAGCCAGGACCCCTTGATCACAAAGCGACAACGCTACCACTACGCCATCGGATAAATTACCTAGTCACAGATGTCTTTGACACATATATCTGTACCTATAGGCTGTTAGATAGCAATTAAAGACAGGTGTGACTGCATTAGCAAGAATACTTATAAAAGCAACACAGGAGGACATTACAATTTGAAATTATTGTTGGAAAATGAATCCTAATTATTCTGTGTGGTGGTTGTTTGTTCTGTGCATTTATCACATAACTGTGCTTATCTGTGAGCATGAACTGAAAAGCTGCCATTTTGAGAGAAAGAATGCTGTTACAGAGACATCCGATCGTATTAATAAAAATAAATATGTACTCATTCCTTAAGTTTTTTGAGTACATAGTACATTTTGCACGAATAAAAAGACTGATAATCTCCTTACACAAGAAGCACCAACTCCCTCCTTGAACACCAGTTCTAGTGGCAAGGGTGTGTATCACATTTTGATATAAATAAAGAAAACCACATTCTCAGAAATTGAGCAAGTCCTCATATACACAATGCACATTATGAAATTGATCTTGTGTACGTATGTATGCATGTCGCTGGTAACAAATCATGGAGAAACACACTGTGGAACAAAACATTTGTTCATTAAGACCTTTTAAAAGTAATTTAATAAAAGTGCAGAACTGAGGCCTCTGTAACTCCATAGCAACAACATATATGCTACATATGCACATGGAAGTATTTGCAAGAAAAATGTTAAGGAGTATATATGGACCAATGGACCTGGATAATGCAAAAAATGAAATTTTAAATAAATATAACCCACAACAAAAATAGTATAAAGTTCCAGAGACCAAGGTGGTTTGAGCATGTGCATATGCCAAATGGGATGCCAATAGGAACTAGATCATATGGCAGACAAAATAATAATGTTGTTTCTTTACTTTTATTTATTTCGCATTTCTGCCACTTTTGGCTAATTGTAATGATGAGCATGAGTGATGATATGATGAAATTTATGAAGACATCCACATAGAACATCTATGCTAATGCCGGGATTCAAACCCATGACTCCTGGCATCATAGCATTCTGCTATGGATGAAGATTGTTGAGGACAAATTTTTCAATGTATGAACTTGTACTGCCCTAAGAAGAAGAATATGATACTGATGTGATATGAAACTTATTTGGGAAAATTTTAAAAAATGCATTCAAATAGAAGAGTTGTTGAAAGCATGATGGCTGTAACATGATAAATTCTCCATAAACCGTATCAAAAGAGAAGGAAAGAAGTTGGTAATACCGGGTGTCCCAGAAGTCTTTCCTTGATTACAAACTTTATTCATATCCGCTATATGCAATGTAGAGATGTGAAAGTGGTGCCAAAATGTTGGAAAACTAACCAAGTTTACATGTTGCAGGTTTCAGTAATATGGCTGTAGTGTAACAGTGTCAGTGCCAAGGAATCCGGATTTAATGCTCTTGACATCAGTTGGCATCTATCCATACAATGTTTCTTGGACTTGACAGGATTTGGGAATGAAGATAAATTCCATTTTTTTAAAATACAAAGTTATTGATGGCAGATATTCTAGACGAAAGAATTCTGTACATTTGAAAGTTCCTCTGCACTGTTATTGGTGACCGGGTCTCGTGATACCAGAGGACATGCTAAGCTTTTCCTGATTTGCGAACATTTCCGGTTTTCTGGGCACTGACACTGCTACACTACAGCCACATTACTCAAACCTGCAACAAAAAAAACTTGGTTAGTTTTCCAACATTTTGGCACCACTTTCATATCTCTACCATGCATATAGCGGATATGAATAAAGTTTGTAATCAGGGAAAGACTTCTGGGACACCTGGTATAACTAGTCAGGATGGAATAATAATTGCAAAAAGAAGCATATGAATAGATCAACAAAAAATTCCTTCCATTTACAGATCAAAATATTTTAAGTGTGGTATAGTTTATGGTGCAATCATGGTATGTATCAAATGGAATATTATTAACAAAACACAATGAATTAAATAGATTTTGAGGATATCAATGAAAATGTATTTCATACGAGGCTCAAACATGCAGATCTAGTGAAAAAGAAATAACTATAAAGTCGACACGCTACCTACGTTAACGACTGTCTGGCTTTGAAGTCGACGGAGGCACCCACCAGCTCCAACAATGTGACTGAGACTCCACGTGGAGTAGACGAGCACAATGACAGCTGTGCCCATTGGCTTAAGGACTCCACGTGGGGAAGACTAGAACAATGACAGTTGCGCCCATTGGCAAAAGGTTGAGTGTCACTGGACGAAAACAACTCTCCCGCTATTTATCCCCACCCACGTTTGTGGCAGCCGTTTCCTTTGTTCTTTGACGTTAACGAAGTAAAAGCGTGGACTATACCCTGAGGAACTTTCATGGTCAAAGGCTGCAAAGTATTTTTTCATTGCATATAGAGATCAAAGAAAACTGTTAACAATCTGTACATTGAGACAGTTGAGTCATATCAAGCATGCTAACTATAGATCGACCACAAGGAAAAAAAACCTTAAGACGAAAAGTCCCCGCGCAGCTTTCCCTTCTTCCCTATACCTCGGGCCATAAGGAAGCATGGTCCACACTTCCCCCCTCCCCTACTCACGGGGGTATGGAACACAGGAGTCGTGGGTCTGCACAAGTTGTTTTGCTCGTGGTTCCACTATACCTACTGTCTGTGCCAGGGTGTAAAATCCTGGGGGGGGACAGAGAGGAATTCCCGCCCACCAATGGTCTTGTCCTAAAATCCCCTCCAAAAAAAGTTTCCGGGAGGTACAGTATTTGTTCTTATAACAAAGATTAACCATCTTTTTTAAGTCGAATATACTTTACTGGAATAATACTGAAAACACACACAAACAAAGATCTCTAAGATCACTGAACCCAACAATCCCCAGAACACAGAAATTAGTCCACTAGTTATTTCTTATCCCCTTTCATCAGCTACCGCACACTATATAAATAAAACACATATCAGTGTTTTAGGGTATTAACACTATTCACAGTATTAGTAGTTTATTAAAATGTTTAATTTGCAATCGAATTTGGAATGAAGGACAGTCCATATAATACATTGTATATTTTATAATTATAATTTAATTATTATTACTTAATAATGGACATAGTATATTTAATGTCTGTCTGCTCCCCCTATTCTGGAAAAACATGCCTTGCTCCCTGAAAGAAAATAATGCAGACATGCACCACAGAGGCCTAGAACAGACCCAATGGGAGAGTATCATGTCTAAAAAAATATGCATCTCGTGTGGTAAACATGATGGTGTATTGAATTTTCAAAAACACTGAATGTCTGATTTAACACATGTAACACAGAAAATGCATGAAACACAGGTAAAACTTTACATTGTGAAAGTAGTAGTTCTAATAAGATGAAATGAGGTTGAAAGCCGGAGTGGTTAGCACAGTATGCTACAATGCCAGGGATTACAGGTTTGAATCCCAGCTGTGCATTGCTGTTTGCGAGTGTCCTTTCATCAATTTCATCATTTTATCACTCACCCATCTTCGTGATTAGCCAAAAGTTGCAGAAAAGTGAAGTAAAATATACTAAATCAATCAATGTTTTCAGGCTGTATTTGTGTTGCCTGTTGCAAGTCAAACTGGTGGTGCATGTTGCACAATCGAGCTTTTTTCAGGGGATATCAAGTATCGGGAGTCTACAGGTATACATGAATAACTACTAATTGTTTTTGTTGTGCCAGATCTAAGAAGCCACATGTAAACCTTTTCAGTTACATTAAGCTCAATCTACTGAACAGACATGCTTCATGGCTTGTACCCAGTAGCATGTGTCAAGCAGTGGCAGCTCATGGTCTGGGTCTATGGGTGTGCACCTTGGCCTCACGTCCAGAAGAAGTGTTGTTATTCCCACTCAATTATTCCTGCCCGTTTCTGCTAATCGCATTTGCAATCCAAGTTATGACGCACCTTTCCCTGATAATGAGACGATAGCAGTTATATTTCATAATTTTTTTTAAAAAAAATACAGTTTATTACAAAATCGAAATACCCTAGTGATCTTTTTAATCGATCACAAGAGAAGATGTGTTGTTTGGTCTCTTTCGTGACCTGTAGAAAATTAAGCATTCCACGACCTGACAAAATCACTCGCAATGCTATACCGATAAACTGCTATGGTTTGTAAAGGATAATAATATTGCCAGAATTTTGTGTAATTGCAGTGTTTTAATAATCTATATTATCTTTCTTCAATGTAAATATGTCCCATCAGAAACCTAGGTTTAATGTTACTTAAACATTTCATCATACACTTAAGTTAATTACCATTTTTACTGTATTTTTCCACTTTAGTCATTGTAATTAGGATCCTCGAGACCCTAATCAAATTCAAATAGTTCTTGCCAGCACCTCTACAAAAATTGTCTCAAATCAATGACATAATAGTACAAGTTACAGATTCTCGTATGCACTGAATAAAGAATTCTGTGACAAAAATACAATATTAAACTCTGATTATTTGAAATTTTCATTGAACTTCCAAATACAAGTCAGAGCGTTTAAATGCACCAATTCCTACGACATTGTGAATGTATTTAATTCAAACCGCTGACATTTTAGAAAACTAATTTTTCCAGCACCTGTATCAGCGTATTCCACTCATCGCATCTGGCCTGGCATGGTTGAATACGCTCACACCATGCCCTTTCCCCTCATTCAGATTTCAATGTTTCGCTCAGAACCGCATGAGGCATGAGAGATCAAAAGTTCCCTTGCTGAGAAAAAAATCCCTCAATTTGCAATGATGCATGAGATGTTCTCGACTCCATCCCACAGCAAATAGTGGAAAGATTGCAACACTACATGACGAAGAGGGAAGAGCGCATGTCCGTAGCTACTATGTCACAATTCTTTGTGCGAAGAGAGTCCGAAAGCCCTTGATCCAAGCCATAAGAGCCTTTCTGCTTCCTCTACTCACCGTCGAACACAGTGCCATTTTGATGTGCATTTCCCAATTGTGTTCATGCTGGTTCATGCCCATTCGACACGAGTTACTCAGATAGAAAAGCTGACTTAAGGAAGAAAATGGAAGGTGATGTGGCCCGGGAACATTTGCTGTTTTGAAGAAATGGCTTTCAATGAATAAATATAATAAAAATTAATTACATTGCATATTTATTTGGGTGTGCATGTACGAGTGCGCAAATAGGCAGCAGCCGCTACTGGTGTCAAGAATGAAAAAAAAAATCTAAATATAATGGAAGTTACATCATCTTCATTCCAATGCTTTCTAATAAATGTTTGAATGTAATGTACATTTCTTGACAACAGGATAAATACTATCACTCAAAAGAATTGATTTAGAAATAATATGTCCATGTTGAGGTAGGAAGCTGTACTGAGCAATGCATGATTTGAGGACCTTGGCAAGAGTGGCTGTGACATTGGTGGATAGGCAGAGAGAGAAAGCATCATTAGCAAGGTAGCTGGATACTTGAAAGCATAGATGGACCTGCTGAAACCTATAGGTCACTCCACTCAATAGGTTGAGCTTCAGGAGTTTCAGTGAATATGAGTAGGCAAAACATGTAGCTTTACAGAGCTCCAGTTGTGCAAACCTACACATTCTCTCACGGCACTTCTTGATAGTAATGGCACCAAGATGAGACAAGTCTTGGCTTGGTTCTGAAATATGTCTGAGACCATCATCATTCAAGACTTCGGTATGACACTTGAAAAATATACTTAAAGCAAAATTACTTTACTGTGAGTTTTTCAGATATACATAGAGGATATCTACCTAATCATTATATTGTCTATACATAATTAAGCCACATATAGTATTTAAAAATTCAATATATACTACATATTTCGAGACTCGAGAGTGTCGGATTGTTACTGTCGGAACAATCTAAGGTACACCCCTTACACACTCACACTATCTCATTCCACATATAGTTTTCAGTTCTATTCACAGATGGAACACTATGAACAGAAGTAAATAAACTAACAAGAAATCCATTATCCTTGAAACTAACATATCACAAAAATATGAATGAATCATTATTTAAAGGAAAATTTAAATGCAACTGGTACTGCAGTGTATCTGAGTAGATCCAAGCTTAATTAAAAGTTGCATTCATAGTAATTAATGTAGACAGTCGTGATTTTTGAATGGAAATTCATCTAATAAACAAAACTTAAACCATCCATCAATGGAAATATTTTAATCCCCTTGGCTAGAATCAGTAAAATCAAAAAATACATAAAACTTTGCAACATAAACCACATTTCTCATTCTTGACAATAGTGTGTTAAGACATAATGTGCTATTCCACGAAATCTGATACATCAAACACATGTGATATTTGTAATGATTTACTGCCATTATCAGCATTTTCACACAATTAATTTTGAATATCTCTATTTTGGTTACAGAATGTCCACATATCCAGTTACGCATACGTGAATTAGCCTACTCCCAAAATCAGTGGTAACATGAGCAATGCAAGTGATCCTTGCACTATTAAACCATTTTCTTTACTATCTTTAAATGTGATGTTTGCCTTGTGCTTTGATATAATGAAAATTTATAGCCACAAACTAACTCTGCAGTTCCATTGCAAGCACTAGCACCAGAAGCACTACATAGATAGTGAAGGTTGAAATCTGCATGGAAATACAATATCCGATGTTACACCAAAAGCTGCACTGAGTGTCTTAAAACAGCAGAGCTCAATCAAAAATTGACAAAGACACTCCAGCAGAAAGCGATGTTAGAATGTATATGTAAACACAATCATGAAGATGGATAGTTGCTTATTATACACACGTTATTATTGCAAGAACTAATTATAATTGCTTAAAATTGTATATAGATTAACTTGAATTACAACTTTATACAGGACACAGATCCATTTCCTGGTACTGGCGAACGTTGGGAATTTCCACAAAAGTAGGATGTTGGGAGATGCTGGCTCGATCTCAAATTATATCAGTGTTGACAACCTACTATTTACATGAACATGAGTTGTCAAACAAATAACTTTAAGTAGAGGTCCCGGGTTCGAATCCCGGCAATTTTGCCACTGTAGTTCCCAGTTATGGTTCCTAGCGTGGGTGTTCTCTTGCAAGTGTGCCTTCATAAATTTCAATACATCATCACTCAGACTAATCGTCACAATTAAGCTCTATCTTAGAAAGCAATGAAACTGTTTCTGAGAACTGAACAGCACAAAAGTTTAAATCCTACAAGTTGCCAAACTCTAAATACTATTGTGCAATCATTGTGAACTCAGGAAATGCTAGAAAACGAACAGGTGAATTGTCTTCCTATTATGACTGACCTGTGATTACAGAGCTTATTTTTAATCCAACTACAGGCCAGTTACTTTACTCTCCCATAGCAATAACATAAGCAAATAAGTTGATGTTACTTTTCTGTTAATTTCAACAATTTTTGATATTTCGTTCAGATACTTAGCAATTGTGCAAAGAGCACATGGAGCGAGCATTATTTCCCCATTGTGTTGTGAATTTATCTACCTAGTCATATCATAAATTCTGTTACAAAGTTAATAATGAACTACATGCACAGTTAGCAAGCTAATATATTAATATTTGGATGTTATAAAGGTACAGGCCTTGCCAACACAGAGTACCAATCACAGTTCAAAATGGCCACCTCTGGCCTTCACACAGGCCCAAAGTCTCTAAGGCCAGTCATTGATTGCAGCAAGAACGGTCTCGAGGGGAAAGTCCGCCACTGACTTCACAAGAGAACGCTTCAGACTCGCAAGGTTTCGATGCCTCTTCCTACAGACCATGCCCTCCAAAACGGACCACAAGCTGTAGTCCAATGGGCTGAGGTTGGGGCTACTGGAGGGCCAATCAGCCGGAGCAATGAAATCAGGCACATTCCTCTGACGGTTTCACAAGTGCCTCACACTGTCACTTGATACACTTTTGCATATGTTTTCACACAATGTTCACAGAAGTGGAGGTCAGTTGTACCTTTCTACGAAACCCCCAACCAAACCATCACTGAGGCGGGATGATGGCCTCTGAGGATCCATGGCATTTTCACGAGCTTCCTGGGATGTCGAGGCAAAAATACGTTAGTTTCGATGATTGTAAGACACTTCAATTGTGAAGATTTTTTTTTGCCTGTCAAAAGCAATGAAATCAGGCACATTCCTCTGACGGTTTCACAAGTGCCTCACACTGTCACTTGATACACTTTTGCATATGTTTTCACACAATGTTCACAGAAGTGGAGGTCAGTTGTACCTTCCTACGAAACCCCCAACCAAATCAGCACTGAGGCGGGATGATGGCCTCTGAGGATCCATGACATTTTCACGAGCTTCCTGGGATGTCGAGGCAAAAACACGGTCGTTTCGATCATTGTAAGACACTTCGATTGTGAAGATTTTTTTGCCTGTCAAAAGGATCCTCCTGTGGCCACCATTTGTGTAACACTGAAGAGTCTTTTTGTTTTCTGCTCCCTCTGGACGTTAAGAGTCCTAGGTCACTAGAGCACATGTAACATCGACATTTTCGAAATGTTCAGCTCTCAAGCCATCATTGCTTGTTTCCTGATAGGATTTCGTCGAATCCGCGCCGCCACTGCTTTCACGAGCTTCTGGCTCCTCACGCTGCGAGGTCTACCTTTTCTTGGGCGGTCCTCAATTGTCCCTGTGTCACAGTATCTGTTGATGGTCTGATGCACGAACATCCTGCTGATATTCAGCTTTTTCAGGGTGTTGAAAATGTCCGATGGTGATTTGCCAACTTTGTGCAGTGCGATTACTGCCACACAGTTCTCAGATACACCCCACTCCATTCAACTCGCAGTGAAATTCACCTTTCAAATACCCCAGCCAAACACACATGAATACTAGTTGTTATTTGATCCAACATTGCGGGGTTACCTTGCCAACCAGTGTTGCCATCCCTGTCTAAACTGTGTAACAGAATTTATGATATGACTAGGTAAATAAACATGAATATTTTAGTAATGTATGGGAAGTAGAAAGTTATAATAAGTATTTTAATCTATCAGTAATGTAAACAATAATAATGAAAGGGGGGGGACCCAGCAGATATGAAGAATATACCTTCTTATCTTATCTCTTGGTGAAATTACATCCTCTTTTACTATGAAAACTGAATTAAATATCATTCCACCACCTCCTATCAAGAGTGCCAGTGCACTGTATTAAAACAGCCTGCAATGGTTCTGAATTTATTAATAGTATTAAGAAATGTTACAGAATACTGGAAAAATTGTGGAAGTTATTTCGAAGTTTGAAGATACTAATTAGCACAGTTAAAAGTTTCGGAACGACTTGAGATAACCGGACCTCTCCGATTTTCTTCATATTTGGCATACTCACTAATTGAGGCCTCCTAATCACGAATCTGAAGTTAAAATTTTTCGGAAACGTCTAGAAATTGCAAAATAAGCTAAAATAAGGCGTTAGTTTTCGGAATGGAAACTGTCGATTTTCGTGAAATTTTTTTGTTTCACAACCACATATATATATATATATATATATATATTCCTGATACTACCACGACACCAAATTTTAACTATGTTCGCCTCACCTAACCACGTGCCAATGGTTCGTGGGGCTAGCGCCAATTGTTCATGAGGCTAGCATCAATGGTTCACAATTTCTAGACGTGACCGACAAATTTTAACTTCAGATTCGTGATTAGGAGGCCTCAATTAGTGAGTATGTCAAATATGAAGAAAATCTGAGAGGGGTCCGGTCATCTCAAGTCATACCAAAGTTTCATTAAGTAGTAGTAGGTGGAGAAATTCATGATCTGAATGGTAGCTTATGCGAGCGTTCACACTTTGTAATGAGCAGCAGCTATTGGTTTCAGGTTGTCTCAGGATTTTTATGCAAAGCCCGAAGGTGGTTTCTTGTTTGAGACCAGATGTTATACCATGTGCTGTAAGCATTTAAGAATGTTATTTTAATACTAAGAGCCCTAAACCTGCCCAATCTAACAAGAAATGCATTTAGCCAAGCAATACCCTCTCCTCACTGTGCCTGTGATGTACATTGCAGCAGCAATCTGTATCCAAGCTGACAGTAAATGAATAGCTCCTTGCGAACAAAAATCGTTCTCAGGGCAAAATGCAGTAAGTAATCACTAAGACTCTGAAGTAGGTATTAAATTACATAAATAGAAATCGATTGTGAACCATGATTAATTCGGAATTAAACAATCGGAACTTGGGGCAAATATCCCTTCCCTGCTTAAGGCCTAAGGTTTATAAAACCTGAGATCCTGTTTTTGTGTGACCTTTATATTGCAGAGTTTATGCTTAATATGCAGGTGAATTATATGTGAAAGAGAATGAGATGGTGGTTAGGTTTATTGGTTTTGCTAAGAGTTCTTCACAAGGCGAGTAATGGACCAAACATTTTCTATCTTTACGAAATACAGAAAATCACAAATTTGAGGGGAGGTAATTATGTAATGAACACATGTATTATTTTTTCGAGTCAACAAAACATACTACACGAGTCCATAACACCACAAGAAAGGTATTCCAATGCACTTGCAGTTGTTAAGGAAAAACATATAGATTCTAGACGGTTTAGGCAATGCTCAAATAATATTGATGACAGAAAAAAAATCTTTACATTTAAACTCATCTATGTTAAAAGTATCCTCAAGTATATCATAAAATTAATATATAATAACTGCTTGACATGATCTTTTCTATGTGTAAACACTTCTTGGCGTAGATAAATAACACTTTGCACAGTTTTCCAAATTTACACTAAATATGGTATTATGGCTGTAAATGATGTCAACAAAGAGGAAGTCTCGCTCTGCAGGAATGTATTCTCACTTTTCCCACTCGAAATTGATTTTAAGAAATTGACTACACACGCAGGAACACCTAAATATATGTTTCTTTCAGCGGACCATGTATATTATATCCAGCCAACAAATTTACGAATACAAACACTTGGTACTTACTGTGCTAGAATCAACATTGGTATTTTCTCCACAACAAAGTCATAATTTTACACTTACCTTTGTTTTTGTTACAACATGAGTGGCCAATTTCACTACTGCAAAATTTCCTTTTCCGATTGTCTTCTCTAATTCGTAATATCCAACTCTAACTAACCTATCCACAGGAAACGAGTGTGAACACTTGTTTCTCACAGATGCCATTTTCACAATTCTCCATCTACAGACTGACGATAAGTCGACTTGCTTTGGCTACGAGTAGGATTTCCGCGATACACCGCGCATGCACGAGCGCCGTACATGAGACAGAAGAATATCGCGCTGCGGATGTTCCTTTGCGATACCGTGATATCGAACCATACCGAATCACGAGTCATTTGCGTCATGACATACGTTTTTCTAACAATGGTTGCATGATAAAACAGAAACATACAAAATATTTTACCCGACACGCATAGACAATATTTATGTACCACTAAAATTACTGGCATTGTATGTACGTAAGCAAGACGCCTCCTCAAACCAATTTCAAATGACGTGGACTTTCTGGCGATGCAGTCACTTCGTACTTTGGTCAAAAAAAAAAAAATCTCGATTTTACGCTTCAGCGTCTTTATTTGACAGCGTATATCGAATCAACATTATATGTTTCATATCTGAATATTTAATATTGCTATTCCTGTCAAGGTATCGTACATATTGTACGTTGACTTCAAGTCGCACTTCCCTATTTATTCAAATTGAGATTGACTTCATAATCCGAAACAATAGGATAAACTATATTATTGAAATTGACTGATATAATAAAGAAGTACGAAATGCAAGTGCCTTTGTCTAACAAAAGAAAAGTAATAAATAACAAAAGCACGATATTTATTTGAAACAAATTAATTGAAGAGAAATTGAAGAAAAATCTAGTTTCGTATTTGTATTTTTGTTTCCGTTTCGTCGCTTTTCTACCATTTTGGCCTGATCGCCAAATCGTCACGATGGGATGAGTGATGATTAGAGAAAACTGACAAACAAGGAATACCCGTGCCTGGATCGCGACTCGAACCCGGGGGCCTTCGGTGTGAGATCGAAGATACACACTTGATTTTTTCCCAATGACATTCTCATTTTCTGTTTTCTTATATCAGCTTTGCTCAATTCTCTATCTACTCTTCCATGAAAAAGACAAACATCCATGTCTTAACCGGGATTCGAACCCGGGACCCCTGTAATCCTAGCGCGCTCTGCTAACTATTTCCCCACGGAGGTCGACATGTTCGACCACCAAAATCGCAAAGTCACCGAATGCTGTAACTGACACATAAGATTCTTCTGTCTTGTTTTAAGTCACGTAGTACTATTCCAAAATGGAATTGTAATTTTTTATTATTATTGCCTTTATTGAGCGCCCGTGTTTCGCCAGGCTATGTAAGCCCATAGACGCTACGATCCTTCCTCTCTGATCCCGTTTAAATATTTGTAGTGCTTTTTTCTGTCTTCTTCGTGGGTGCCCCAAGGAGAGGATGCCATGACGCGTCTGCATCATAGGAATATTGGGAAGGGGATGAAATGTAAATCTGATAGACTGATAATATTGTAAGTAAAAGACGATTTGAAAATATATTTATAATATATCTTCACTTCTGTCATCTTCACATAAAAATTTAAGGGCGATTGTTGTTTTTTTTTTGTTGTTAAATCAGTCTTATTGTCGGTTTGCAGAGAAAAAGTTGTAATTACATATATGCTCGCTTGTTGCTTCACTCGCAATGCAGCCTTTTCAGTAATAATGGCATCACATCGGTACTAATCCTTAAAAGAATTTTATGTGTACGATTTTTTAATTATGATGTGATACACAACCAAGGTTCGTATCATGCCCATAATGAATTCAAACCTGTCTTCAGAGTGCGTATGAGGGGGCGTAGGTGGAGAAGGGGGCGGTTACCCCGAGCGCCTAAGCAAAAAAGAAAAGAACGAGAAAAAACGAAAAAAAAGTT
This sequence comes from Lepisma saccharinum, assembly GCF_977018435.1. Taxonomy (NCBI): domain Eukaryota; kingdom Metazoa; phylum Arthropoda; class Insecta; order Zygentoma; family Lepismatidae; genus Lepisma; species Lepisma saccharinum. The sequence goes on from NC_139232.1 coordinate 107,200,582, forward strand.
GGAAAGGAATAAACATCACAGATTCCTGTGAAAGTATGTGCGCTCAATTAAATTAGTTTTATGGTCAGTTTTGGGGGGAGTCGCAGGCACTGGAGGCGTGAGGTGGTGGGTGAGTACCTTTGGTTTTCTTTCATCAACTTCCATGCATTCAGTGATCGTTGCAGTTACTCGTTTTCTCGCAAAGGCAGCACCATCTGTAGAGAACCGTGGTTCATTTAGACGAAAACGTTGCTCTGTGCTGCCATCTTTTATCTGATGAGAGTACTACAAAAAGAAAGAAGTCAGTGCACTGGTTAAAAAAATACAGTGATTAGAAGACGGGTTATGAGGCTGGATAAAGCAAAAATAAAATTTTGGAAAAAAAAATAGGAATTCATAGACATTTACGTATCTTGGGAAGACAAAAAAATACCTAAAATATTTTTCTGTGGCAAAACTGTGGTTCAAGTTAATCATGCAACTAGGCCACATTGCTTTGATAACAAACTGTATTGAATTGAATTGTTATTTTAAGTTCACGTTATGCACATATAGGCTAATCGGGACTGAGCCTACAGTTTAAAGTAGCATCCGAACCATTATGTGCCTCCATCGGGTATTGAAGGCGGAACCCCTTGATTACAAGGCGAGGACGCTACCACTTCGCCATCGGGGAGGCTCCGATAACAAACAGTAATACTGTGGCCTGGATATAATAGCCTATATTCAAAATTAAGCTGAAAAATTACCAAATAGTGTGGGCTACAATGTACACATTTTTTTACAAGTAGCATCACACACTTCTGACGGCTTGAAGTCGAAGGATAGGAATTTTTGAATATTTTTACATGTGTGTGATTATGTTCTGGAATGAAAATTGCCATTTCTAGAGAATTTTCGACACTTATAGTGGAAAAAAAAGCATCGAGAGATAAGCACTTTTAATGCACGGCCATTGAAAATGTTGAATAAATTGGGATCGGGAGAGGAATTTTTCCGATCCCCACACAATTTCTAGTGATTTATAAAAACCTCAAATATGTGATAAAAGTTTCTTCGTCACTTGAAGGGCAAAATCAAATTAGGTGGGGTGGAGGTCAAACTCCTTCTACAGTGCAGTCAGGTGATTACGTAACATTTCTAAATATTGCGATTTTAAAGAAGGGGTCAGTCAATGAATGCTAATTTCAGTGACAATGTCAAAAATATTTCGACGTGAGCTTGCACCCCAAAACCCCCTTTTCGGCATGCCCTTGAGGCCAAGTAATGTGTGCTTGAAAATTTTACCAACCTTTCATCTCATATGTACTAGCCTCTAGGTCCATCCATTTCCCGTCCCCAGATCTTGGCACGCTAGTGTGCGAAGTTGAAATGGAATATGCGGTCTGTCCACACCCCTTGGTCTCGCCGCGGTATCCCAGAAATTTCCTGCGATTATCATCCTGAAATTGTAAACAAACATCTAGTTGATGATCAATTTAATATTTACACGCCTGAAATGGAATTATACCTGGCAATTTCCTGGCGATAATATAGCTCGGAATCATGGTCGTCGAGAATGACTCCTTGTCCTTTGCAAATCGTTCGTTTCAAGTTACAAAAGAGCAGAAAGCTTGTTACTTTTATTGTTAGCAAGATAAATATAGTTAATTTGCTTGGTATTCGAAGATAGCAAAGTAAAAAAAAAAAAAAAAAGTGTTATATTGAAAAATTGAGTTTACAATTGAGGAATCAAGTCAGAATTTCATGATTTTCGTATTCTATTACTTCATCCAAATACTGAATGTTTTGATGAGTTTCCTCAATTTCAAAACTGATATTTTTATGCCAGAATTTCCCCCTAACTTTCACATAACTATTTACATGTTACATACCAGTTTTCATGCTCAGTAATCTGGCAAACAGTCTCTGTTGGCTGTTTTTGCCACATTCACAAATGACAACCATATTGAAGCATTGCACGTACACGACCAAAACATACACATGAAAACCTGAAAGTCTCCAATGTGTTTAAACAAATTATTGTTGCTATTATAGAAATAATAATATGCACAAAAATATTAATCAGGACGTTGCTTTTTAACAAGCTGAAACTGAAAATATTTTCTATCCTATAAATCTTCTATTTCTAAATTTATTTTAATATTAATTTCCTCAGTAGAACAGCTGATTTACAAAAGTTTGAGTGGCATTCATAAGAAATCAGAAATATATGATTGATCTTTAAATAATTAGGTTGATATCCGCTTGGTGTGTCTTAATTAATAAGTCGTATAGTAAAGCAATTTGGTTTTCGAACATCACATTACAGATTAGCTGTCTCATCACGATATTTAGAGCCGACAACCGCTACGACGACGTGGATCCCGGGTTCGAATCCCGGCCTGGGCATGGGTGCTCTTTGGGAGCGTCCTTCCCTCAATTTCATCATATCATCACTCATACTCATCTCCGCGATTAGCCAAAAGTGGCAGAAAAGATAAGTAAAATAAGCCAATCAATCAATCAATTTTTTTTATCATCTCCGCACCATCTCTAAGTAACGGACACTTCTTGGATGTGGCAATTCCATTAACTACAATCCAGATGCGTCCGTGACTGTAGTAATCTCTCACATAATAATGCGGTAATTCATATTGTAGAACGGGAAGAGATTATCATATAACTTACGTTAGTTGGGCCGATGATTGTCAAGAGACTATTTCGAAAAGAGGGACTAGGCTCCCTACACCCCTTTGTTAATTCGCATCCTGCCCGTGACGATCATAATGTTCCCATTTTCAAAGAGAACTTCCTAAAATTGGAAAAGGGTGCAGTGGGGAGAGGGGGTGCGGAGTCCTGCCAATAAACATCTCCAGTGTCGTTTGTTATCGCAATATGTTCCCCACGTGACAAGGAAGCTGGAGGAGCAAGCGCCAGGAAACGAAATGTTGAGGAATTGTGTTACCATCCGGCAGGCTTGTCTCTCCACGCGCTTCCTGCGGAAAACTCCTCCCTGCTCAGCTCACCGCCCGTTCAGAGATGAAAGAGGGTGGCCACTTTACACTTCGTCCTGTGAGAACCAGAGGAACGTAACTTCAAAAATGCGGTTTTCAGTTTTGTTTAAATAAACTATCTGGAGCAGTGGCGTGCCCATGGGGGTTGGATGGTGGGGGTCATTACCTCCCGTTGGGTCCAGTACAGTATTCCTTAAAAAATAATATATTAGGCGGGAAAAGATGGCAAAACGAGGACTGGCTACTAAAAAAGTATGCGTAACCCGCCCCCCATTCGAAAATCTTGGGCGCGCCACTGATTTGGAGTCAGATCAATGTATCATCACTTTTGATTCTTAGCAGCAGGGGCGCCGACTTGTCAATTATTGGGGGGAGGGGCTCTGATCACTGAAATAAATTAATGAATGACTCACTCCCTCCATGGACGTCCGCAGGATTTTTTTCCAGGGAGGGGTAAGGAAGGTATTTTTTCCAGGGGGCAAACAAGGCACATTTACTCCAAGAATAGTGTTGTTCCCTAATAAAACATTGCTTAAATTTGAATTTATGATGTTCATGCAATAATTAACACATATTATTGTGGCTAAAATGAAAGTATATGTGTGAAATACATAATTTTTGGTTGACTTTCATTTTCCAGGGGGTGCACGGCCCCCCTTCCGGACGCCCGTGGCTCGCGGATGGATATGTCACAAGTTTCGTCAACCATAATAGCAAAATATTCCCGACTTTTAATATCTGCTACCACGGAGCGCAAAACAGATCTCTCTAATATATCAATGATCTCGTTCTGAATGTCATGTGAGAGCCATTTGTAGCCCGAACGTCTCATCCACTCTCCTAGTTCATGCACATCTTCTTTTGAAACTCCTTTTAGTAAAACTATTAACAATACTCATAATTGAAGGGCTCGTGTGTAAAACATGGTAAGTGACATTTTGGTCATTTTTGAGTTACAAAGTAACTTTCAATTTTCGACTGAAATTGCAATGTTATACAATTTGCATTGGACTCTGTGAAACCTTCTGAAATTGGTAAGCACAACAAGAAAACCATTTATCTACAGTACAGCTTCTAATAACCTTTTTTCTTAATGAACTCAGAAATGACGAAAATGTTACTTACCATGTTTACGCCTGAGCCCTTCAATTATATACTTATTATATAGTAATAAGCCATGTGTTTTGCTGTCTTTTGTAAAAGCCCCCTTCCCCCAAAGTTGATGGTTTAGTGGTCTCAGCCCCCCAAAGTTGATGGTCTAGAACATTTCAAATGTGTAGGCTATTTAAAGTTAAGTTCATGTGGCACAATTCAGAGTAAACTTTCCAAGAGAAGCAAAATAATACATTAGATCCTCTTAAGCAAAATTATTTGGGGGGCTGGAGCCACCCCGAGCCACATGGAGTCGTCGCCTATGCATAGCAGTAAGGTGGAGTCACGTAATCTACTGGCTGTAAGAGTCAGACATATTTCTAACAGAATACATTATCTTCTCTCTCTTGTAAATATGAAAAAAATAAGTTACGTCCCAATTCTAACACGATGAACTAATCTGCAAGTTTGTCCGCTCGTAATCATTACCTAATGCTTCAACTGCCAAAAACTACGAACAGACAATTTGGTGGACGGAGTTGAACAAGATGTTTAGAGGATGGCTTCAAATTGAAATATTTTATATTTTATGTACCATATTTTCGTCGCAAATTTTGTGTCAATTTTTCCCAAAAGAAGTGGTGTGCGACCATTATGTGAATATTTTTTCTTTAATGTGCTGGTATTCCCGGTACTCATTTGAAAACAAATGATTACTAGGCAGACTGTCCTTGGTGCAAGATTAGGATGCACGGTTTGAGAAAACGTTAGCACATTAGTTGTAATGGATTTGTGCATTACAGTCGGAATATTGCACCTGAGAAAATTTACAGTGTTGTGAAGTGGAGCCCATCCCCCCCAAGGCCCATGACGCGTTCCCCCAAAAAAGGTAGAACATTTGCCCCCCCCCCCCGGCCGGTTTATACCGAATTAATGACTCAAATTATTTTTGTCAGACAAAATTTGCGGAAAAATATAATACCAGAGGTGCAACCACGAATTTTTGTCTGGGAGGGGGGGCAAGTACCAGGATAAACGTACCAATAATAATAATACATTATTATTATTATTATTATTAGTAGTAGTAGTAGTAGTAGTAGTAGTAGTAGTAGTAGTAGTAGTAGTAGTAGTAGTAGTAGTAGTTATCCTCATAAATTACGATTAAAGGGGGTAGAAGTCTTTGCTACAGCATTTATTTGGAACAAACGATTTGAAATATTTTTTCAACACCGTCAATTTCACAATAGCTAATAATAATGGAAATCAAGCACACCAGCTGTATTTTTGAATGGCAGAAAATGAATGATAAATGCATTCCGAAGATATATGTGTAACTTTCATGTACAACATATGTTTTACACATATGCAACATGGAGCGACATAAAATAAGAAAATAGATATGGAACAAGCTAACACAAAATTGTGTACGTATTCAAAGCTTATTCAATAGAAATATACAACACATATTATTTAAATACATTACATTACAGAAAAGAAGCAGATTGCAAGCGAAGCGAGCAAGAAAATTTTTAGATCCGATTTTTGCAATTGAAAACAATAGTGATTTAATAGGGCGCAAATAATTTCTCTGGACGCCATGGCATTCTCTCTCTTACAACTTTTTTTTTAGATAATTCGGCGCCCATGGTCGACTCCCGCCGCCCCTCGCTACAGCTCTGAACTTGACGAAAACGAGAAGAGCAGATAATGCGAGCAAAGCAAGCAAGAAAAGTTTACAAAATGTATGTAGTTTAATTTGCGTATAATTTGAAATCGAAGGGAATAATGGCTCTTCTGTGCCCCCCCCCCCCCTGCAGGTGCCCTTGACCATCAATGTTTGCCCCCCTTGCCCCTGTAGAATTGACTTCCGTCAAAGGTTGGGGGGAGCAATGATCCCCCTGCCTTCCTGTGGTTGCGTCACTGTATATTACAGACATATTTAAGCAATATATGTTTACTTGAGATACTTTAGGCTCACTGCCATTGTTAGTCAACCTTATTCTGCACAGTTTGTCTACTCGACTAACCTCGTATTAAAGCGAATACCACGCCACCCCCCAAACCGATGCTAAAGGCATAAGAGGTGGTGTTTCATTTCAATCCTATCGCCGCGATCACCCACAGGTAGTTAGAAAAACTACATACATACATACATAATAACCAAAAATAAAAATCAATAACAAGTCAATCAAACGATACGATCCCTCCCATTTTTGTGTGAAGATATATAGAATTGGTATAAAATTCTGTCCCCCAAAAAATTCCCCTGTGGGCACCCCAGGAGTACAGATTTACAAAATTTAATCTACTGTGTCCGAAGACTCTGCGCAGCTATCATTGGTTTCATCATAGAAAGGTTATGAACCAGTTCTGGGACTGAAGAAACGGGGTGCGACGATTATGCGCAGAAAAGAAAGAGAAGAAAAGAGAAGACAAATAAAGAAGAAAGACAGAGAGAGAGAGAGAGGAAGAGAAATAGAGAAGAAAGACAAAAAAAGGCAGAGAGAGACAGAAAGATAAATGCACAAGCACGAACGATAGTGAAAGCGAAAGAGAGGCATAAAGAACATACAAAAAGAGAGATAAAAAGAGCACGGGAGAGGAGAGAGGGAGAGGGAGAGAGTTAGTTATTTCTAAGTGTTAAACGAGTTATGTTACTTCAAACCATTCAGTTTTTCCGTGTACAAAGATCCCACAAATGTTAATACATTTTAATTCCACAGTTCTACATAAAGGAAACAGTTATATTCTCAAAATCGAAAAAGAAATGACAAATATATTTATTGCAAAATTCGATAACAATTTGCTAGAACTGGAAGTTCAGTATTCGAAAGTTATATTTGTGTAACAAAACGAATATGAATTTACAATATTATTAAATTTACTTCTATTTATTGTCATTAATAGTAATTATTATTATTTCTGATCATTAAGCTCTAGGCCTAGCAATGGACATATCCTATCTTACCCACTTTCCACTACCGTACTGGCACAGGCGTAACTTGGCGGGGCCTCCCCGCCCCAAACTTACAGTTTTATTTAAATTGCAATATACTGTATAAAGAATCAAGTTGGTACTTTTGTTAACGTCATCTGACCTCAGAAGTAAAGTAATGAGTAATTTTTATGATTTCGCAAATTCAATAGCTATTTTCCAAAATATCTGGACTGTTTTTAAGAAATAGAAAACTTTTTTCATTATGCCCCCCCCCCCCAGTTAGGTCCCAAGTTACGCCCGTGCTTGCCGGCAGTGGCGGCGATTAGGGGGGACAGTTGCCCCCCAATTTTCGACACTTTTGCCCCCTAGTTTTGGCACCTTGTCCCCCCAGTTTTGAGACCCAATCGCCGCCACTGCCTACCGGGATATTTCTTTTTCCAAGCTTCTCATTTTCGTAATAAAACTCTCGATCGTGAGGTGAAAATTGTTCTTGAGATTGCACATTGAAAGAGGAAGATGGTATGATGTCGCACAGTAAAATGTTTAATTGTCTGCAGAAAGGTACTCGCATGGTACAACAACAACAAGAAATCGTCACTTCCTACTTCCCAAACGAAGATTTCGGAGATAATGCATGGGAAAAGATGCAGCGAAGGAAAGAAAAAATGGTTGACTTCTAACTCCCACGGGCAAGGAGGCGAAACAAAGTTGTTTGAATTGCAGTCTTTTCAATGGCAGCGAATCGAATCACAAAGGGCAATAACTTCTCTCGTGTATGTGTGCGTCTTTCCGGTTACCACGGAACAGAGTTCTTCTGCATTTTCTTTTCTTGAATATGTGTGTGGAAAATGATACGAATAAGGCCATTGTATAAATTTATACTTAGGCTAGACCTTAAGAAGTTGTCGAGTATTAATAATAGAAATTAACATTATTAAAAAGAGCGCCGATAAAGGCAACTAAAGTAATATCCATTTCGTGTTTTCAATATTAGAGCAATAAAATATTTATTCTCTATTTATAGCTTCTGTATTGGAATTAAATTTAGACTTTTGTTTTTGAATCTATTACACATAAAGCCAGCTTCATTCATTACAAAACAATATAACTAATTTCAATTAGAAAATCTATTTAGTTTAAAATGAAAAAATCCATTTGCATTTGATTTTGTTAAGAAATTTTTCATTTTGATTTTGAATATTGTAAATACTTCCTCTTCTTTCAATTGAAACATTAAGCACCCTTATTGGGTTTATGAGTGATCCCGGTACAATTACAATTTGATAACATTCTTAACGCCCTGTTTACAGTTTTCCAATTACAATTTTCAAACATGTCATCATTAATATAACGACCATAACATGAGAATTTTTAAATGAGCACATTAGTTGAGGTCCATTAATTTGCAAATGAAACCGAGACCTCTGCAAAACTGAGACATTTTTTCGTACTCGTTGGAGACTTTGATAAACTATGAGGTACGATATTTGAAAAAAACAAAATAACATTATCGCGCGACGTCTTCAGACATCTACTTGTTTGATAGGTCATATATTCTCTTTGTGGTAATTGCAAAGGTAATCCATAAGTGACAATTATGAAGGTGTGCCACGTGGTTGCATACATTCAGGATGAAATTCCTCTTTTCGGGGACTTGTTGATGTGGAACGCGACGTGGCGTGTGGATGAATTATGGTCGTAGGCAATTTGTGATAAGTGTTGTGTGTAATTTTTCGCATTTCGTACTTTTTCGATTGTTGTTATGCAGTGGCGGCGATTGGGTTCCAAAACAGAGGGGGCAAGAACAGTTTACTATCCCTTGATACATAAGGTTTATCATAGTGCGGGAGCAAAAGTGACAAAAAGTGGGGGGACTGCTCCCCCTCCCCCTCCCCTAATCGCCGCCACTGTTGTTATGTAAGCCGCATTTGTGCTACTTGTGAGTTGTGAGGATGAGTGATGACTAGATACAATTGCTGTTTATAACTACGTCGCTTTTCTTTCACTTTTTTGCTGATCGCGACGATGTCGATGAATGATGACACTTCCCAGTCAGGGTCTCACGGACAGCGAGCCCTCTTCGAGTGTTCGAGTTTTTTTCAAGTTAGCTTTATGCATATATAGTCTAATCGGGACTGGACCCACGGTTTAAAGTGAGATACGAACCACTATGTGGCTCTACCAGGTATCGAGCCGTTGATTACAACCCGACGATTTTACTCTAGCCTGTCGGGGATGCCGTGTGTATGTAAAGAGTGTCTTGTACAACAAACAATAACAATTTGAGGCAAGAATAAGTGAAAAGTTACTCGAGAGTTGATTCTGAACGAAATCTCACAGAGTGACAGAACACAATGGAGGGTGGGGGTGGCAATGCACTTCGCTGACATAGAAAATTGCGCAGAGAAATAAACCCGGAAACGCGAGTATTGTCTCGTGCCCTCTATTATTCCGCACTGAAGAAAAATTCTCCCCCCAACCTTTCTCAACTTGACTCTTCACCGGAAGTCTCCATTACCAAAGAGTGCGTGACTCTTCTCCGCTCTCGTGATTACGAAGCCATCGCACTGTAACTTCTCTCTGCGACGGAGGGTATAATATAACATGGTGAAGTTCTCCTTCTCCTGAATATGTAATAACGTAACTAGCCTTGGTGACTGAAATTTAATATTCTCCGTTTAATTAGTTTTGAAATTTGACACCGACACGCATTGGCTTAGAGACATATCACGAGGCCCTGGGCGCAGTGGAGTGCCCAGGATTTTCGACGGGGGGGGGGGGGTTAGGTGCACCTTATTAGTACTCAGTCCTCATTTTACCATCTTTTTCTGCCACTGATGTTATTTTTTTTTTGAAGGAATACTGGGCCAAATGGTGTATGGCCCCCACCAATCCTCCTTGGGCACGCCACTGCCTGAGCGAGATTAAGAATGTTAGGCCCTATCCGTTATTTAAAATAAAAATTTCAATGTTAATCGATACAAAATTCTCAGTCATACGTCAGCTAAAGTATGTTCAAATAATAATAATAATAAAAATATTGATTAAAATTTAATTTAATCAATTCACCCACACTAAAAATGTCATTCTGTGCTTTCTCTGGATCTGAATTTTCTCCTGGTTCGAATCCCTACCTAGGACCTCCCCGATGGCGTAGTGGTAACGTCGTCGCTTTGTGATCAAGATGTCCCGGGTTTGATACCAGGTGGAGGCACATGGCACAGTGGTTCGAATCCTATTTTAAACTGTAGGTCCAGTCCCGATTAGCCTTTCTGTGCATAAAGAGGACTTAAAAACAATAACAATTCGAATCCCTACTTGGGCATTGGTGTTCTTTGTGAGAACTTTCATCAAATCATCCCCATCGTCGCGATTAGCCAAAAGGGGCAGAAAAACGAGGCTAAATGAAAATACAACTAGTAATTAGAGAGGGCGGGAGGTTGAGACGCACTGAGCCTTACTGAAGCAGACAGAGGCCACTTCGACGGGAAGAAGGCAGGGTGGCGGAAAGATATGACAAGCCGCAAGTGGTCAGACTGCCCCACCCTAATTCTTCCCTCCTGGAGGAGGCTACAGACGAAAATTTCAGTGTCAGGAATTCGAGCTTGTTAGGTCTCCGGCGTTGCCATCTCAATATTTTTTCACTAAACTTAGGTCTTTCCGCGACGCAAGGTCGATAAACATTTCATATTGCGTACGTTGATTTCGTAACAATTATAATCACAATTATTTAACCTTCTCGTGTGGAGTTCACGTTAACAATAGAAAAACTTTACGCAAAACGTAAGATTGTTTCCAATAAAACATAACTGTATCGATGTTTTGAAAGAACGCATGCCACATGGGTTTAATTTTGACAAAACACAAAAACCCTTTTAAAACAAAAATAGACAGAATAAACGTGTTTTGGTGCTTATTGTCCGTCTATAAACTGATATCATATATTTAAAAAAAACAATGTTAAATTTGATGTCCGTATGTTATTTGTCCTTGTATTAAATTCATGACAAGAGTTTTTGCAGTGTGATCACTCTCATCAGTGATCAGCTATCACAGACAAGATTCAATTATCATATTCTAGATACTTATAAAGACATTGTACAGTGGGATCCATGAGTATTGCCGTGTAAATTGTCCATGACTGTTTTCAATATTTTTTCTCTTATATCCTATGTGTTTTTAAGCGCTGGATTTTTATGTATGTTAGTGCAGAAGTTGTCAACAGATTATTTTGAGTTTTCATTTAATTCTTGAAGCTCTTATTGGGTCAAATAAAGTTCACGAACATGGTGATGGACAATTTGAACGGTAATACTCATGGATCACACTGTACAGTCGTAACCTAGAAATTTGTGCTTGTCATTTTCTTTACTTTCACTTTTGGCTGATCGCGACGATGAGGATGAAGAATGATTTGATGGAATTAATGAACGCAGACTCAGAAAGAATACTCCCAATGTCCAGGTCGGGGCTCGAACCCGTAGTCGGGACAGAGTTATAACAGAATTAAAAATAATAAAGAAAATATTGCTTGGAATCAACAAATCACATTTTGTTAAACCTTTTGATAACCACGAACCGAAAAATTGGCAGCCTTTACTAAATCTGGAAATTGTACTAGTTTTTTAGCAACTCTAGGCCTAAGCAATTACCGAAACGATTTGGTTCTGGTAAACAATCATTTGCTTGCCACCCTTTTAAATAAGTTGATTGATGTATTGATTTTGTGTTTTAAGTCCACTTTATGCACAGTAAGGCTGGACCTACAGTTTAAAGTGGGATCCGAACCGCTATGTGCCTCCACCGGGTATCGAACCCGGGACCCCTTTATTGCAAGGCGACGACGCAACCACTGCGCCATCGAGGAGCCCTATTTAAATAAGTATTTGGTGGTAATAAGATATTTCTATGGTAATCTAAACAAACGTTTAATTGTACAGTCAACGGCCAAGAAAATAGTAGGCAAATTGTTAATCACTATTTTCATTATTTTTTTATTGCATACACTGTTTTGTTTCAAGGAATGGAATTCTGCTGATGCAAATCAGATGATGTCCCATGATGGTTGATGTTTTTATTTCAGTTCATAATCTTCATTGAGGAAAACACTTGAATGAAAATTGTGGTATACAATTCGTCGTTGCGTGCACTAACGCTTGATCGCAAGAGAGCAAATATTTTCTCGTTCTGTTCGAAAGAATTAATCTCTGGTACAGTGGGATCCTTGAGTATTATCGTGCAAATTGTCCATGACTATTTTCATTCATTTTTCCCTTACATCCTGTGTGTTTTTAAGCGATAGATTTTTATGTATACTGGTGCAGAAGTTGTCAAAAGCTTGTTTTGAGTTCTCTTTTAATTGTTGAAGCTCATATTGGGTCAAATAAAAGTGCACGAACATGGTGATGGACAATTTGCACGGTAATACTCATGGATCCCACTGTACCAGACGTAAAATATATTCCTATATCAAAATAAATAAAATAAAATGTATCTTGATTATTATTATGTTTATTTAATTTTTTTCATGACAGCAAGTTATGCTTGCAGCCTTTTTTTATTAAATTTGAACCTCCTTCCAATTCTACAAATGTACGAGAAGCACAATTAAATAATAGTACTATGATTTTTTTCTGGAAAGAAAGGTTCCGGTACTCTTCAACATGGTTTGTTGTTCTATTTCATCATAATAACTACTCAAAATATTGACTCCCTCAACTTAAAAAAACATTTAAAAAATTACACATGATTAAGTTCAGTTACTACATTTTTGTTATGAAGCCATACCGCAAATCATGATGTCATGTGCAGTAATTGCACTGCTATAGCGGGTGTTAGATGATTTGATTGATGTGTACAGTTTGAAGAAAGAAAAACGTAAAATGACTATGTGTTGAGTCAACAGTTACTGCTGAGGCATCAAAAGAACTTTTCAATTTAATTTTTCTAAAATTTCTGAAGCTTAATATTGTACCGTAACTTTTTTAAAGTAATACGAGTATTGTATCAATAAAAAAATAATGAAATGCGAAATGCAATAATCGTACTGTTTTGCTTCTTTTAAAACTGAAAACCAATATACCAATTAATATTTGTTTATTTAAGCGACGAAATTTAACATTTTCAAATCTAAATGGCCTAGAACTCAGTGTTTTTAATTTCCGGGGGATGGCCCCGGACCCCTTATAAACTAGGGGATATTCAATAACCCTCAGGAACATCATATGCTTCACCCAGAGTCTGCCCTCCCAAAACAAAAGCTCAAACTCCGCCCATGCGGCTACGGGGTATGGTTGCGTAAGCACTGGTAATAATATAATAATAGTAGTAGTAGTAGTAGTAGTAGTATAGTTCTTTAACCGCCTCCACTTTAGGCACATGCAAGAACTAACCCTTCATTCTTTCGTTGCAAAAATTACAAACGAACGCTACACTGTGCCCCACCCAGAATGGAAACTACCACATTTGCCGACTACGAGACTCGTAGAGCTTCCCTGCTTTTGTCCTTTGCCTTGAGAAAGTTTTTGTTTACAAATGTACACATTCAATCGAACCTGTAATACGTCCTTCCGCGTTACGCAACGATAATGCATTTAGGTACTCAGTTTTGAAAGCGCCTCTCTCAAGGCCTTGGCTAGGGGCATTGCTTACGTACAATATGCGTTATTTCGTTCTTCGTGCTTCTCGGGCCGTTGCATTGCGTCAGGTTTACCTTGAATGGCCTCCGATGTTGCAGCTTCAAACAGTTCTAGGAGTAGGGCGGGATTCTGGCAATTAATATCGAATATTGAACCAAGCATCGAGTTTCGAATTCAGGATGGGGATTTCCAAGCTTCGAAACTCCGTCAAGGAAAACAGGGATCGGATATCAAAATTTGCATTCAGAAAGAAAACAAGGATTTGGAATTCGGACATCGAGATTAGAGATCGACTTACGTTGCGAAGTGCAACTTTCGACCATGAATTTAAGGGACCTTTCCGAATTTTGGCATTGAATTTACGAGAGATTTTGCACATTTTTAGCAGTGCGGCGTCACTCCGGCAGATGATCGTGGAATGGATAATATTAAACAAAAAAATTAATTTACTTTTTGTATTAACATCAAGGCCACAATACAGAATAACATTTTACAAATTTGCATGTTTCTTAGTCCTGATCTACATGTATTTGTCCACTGATGTTGCAGAACCAAGCATTTCTTTTAAATTTTAAAATCTCTGTACAGTACAACTATACTCACAATTAATTGCTTTGTACGGATCGCATAACTCCTATTATATCTGAATGAATTTAAATTTCGCGATCTTCATTGCTAATGAAATATACGTATATACGGGAGTAATAGAATGCCAATACGGGATTCGGGAGGATAAAAAAAAATAGCTTTAATAAGGGAATTCCCGGGAAATACGGGAGAGCTAGTCACCTTATGATTTACACAGCGCGCTACAACGCCAGGGGTTCCGGGTACGAATCTTGGTGCAGGCGTTCCTTTTGAGTGTCCCTTCATCAATTTCATCATATCATCACTGATCGTCATCATCGCGATTAGCCAAAAGTGTCAAAAAAGTGACTGAGATGGTACCTTTAAGAAGTCCGTTGATGGTTCCTTCCATGCTTTGGTTAACGGCGTTAATTGCACCAAACAAAAAATTTTCCTGTGCGATTGCCTAATATGAAACTGCATTTTGGAGTAATTTTGAGGACACGAGATGGTAACACTGACAGTTCCCAAGACGAAGAGCCTGTTTCGTGGAGAAGAAAACCTCCTTTGACACAGAGTCAACCGGGGGTCCTGTCAGCTTTTCCCTCTGCTGGACCGGAAGCCACACACAAAGCGAATAGGAATGGAACAACCATTTTTTAAAATGGTTGCCTAAACCAATAGAGGAGAGAATGATGGCATTGTTAAACCCCGACAAGAAACCATCATCATTTCCGCCGTGGCTGAGAAGAAATATCAGTTGGCAGTTGGCAGTCTCTGAGTGCTTCTGTCACAGTGCTTGTTAAGAGAGAGTAATTGAGTATTAATCGGTCCCTTTTGTTATCGCACTGTAACACTCCGCAATTTTAATATATATAGGGTGTTTCAAAATAACAACAATAAAATTTAGAGATAATACCGAGACGATAATATGCAGGCGAGACAGTGATTTTTCAGTAATGCTGTTCCAGTATGGTGATTTTTAGCTAATTTATCGATGCAATCATTATTGTGTGCCTTCCCGATGATGTAGTGCGTAACGTTGTCGTCTTGTAATTAATAGGTCCCAGTTCCGATACTTAGTGGAAGCACAGAATGGTTCAATTTCCAGTTTAAACTGTAGGTCCAGTCTCGATTAAGCTATCTCTGCACAAAGTGGACTTAAAAAACTAACTTATGAAACTAAATTTGTACTAAAAGTCTTTGGTCATTAGGTCTGAAGGTCCTCATTGTTTGCGCCTCCTCATCTGTTTTATAATTCCATGAGGCAATAATGCAAACATAAAAGATAAGATAAAATTGGTATCTTGTCTTGTTCTGATCAATGTAGGCCTATGTGAAAAAAAGGGGTTGGCTCCGTTAGTGCTATTGAAATTACAGGACGCTTCAGGTTTCAAGACAGTTTATCGATTTCTTTACAAAATCGAAAAACACTTGAAAAATGCAACCCAAAATCGCTTTCATAAAATGTCACTTTTTCAAAACCCAGTGGGGGGTTATCAGCACCACACTGTGTCCACCCTCCACACCCAGACCTAGATTTAGGGGCTTGGGGGCTACAGCCCCGGGCGTTCATCTACAAAACGACTTCCATTTCGGAAATATTGCTTTTTAAAAGACCGGAAAGAAAATATTAAAAATATAGAAATATAACTGACATAACTTGCTCTGAATGTTCTAACTGTTTTTTTGTTTTTTTTACAAGGGAGCCTCCCAATGTTGTTAGTACCGGGCACCGGGGCTCCATAATGCCCACACCTCTCTTTATGCGCGACGCGAGTAATGTCTCGGTCGACTGCTTTCTTCTTGACATTGAAATTTGTCTAGTTGGTGGGATGGTAAAAATTACTTACTTGCTCACCTTGGAATCAATATGTCTAAGAAGTTAACCTTTAAAACGTAAACATGTTGTTATTTTAACAAAAACAGCTTGACCTTTATCCTAAATAAGAGATTTAGGTTGCAGGACAGTAGCACTGAAAAAAAAAACACGTAAAATAGCTAAACAGCTGTTTCAGCCCATAGCTCGTGGGGTGGGATACGAGGGAGAGTCGTGTGCCTGCCACTTGCGGCGCTGCATTCGCGACAGATTGCCGCCGAGTTCAGAACCCATTTTTGCAGCACGCTTACCACAGAAGTTCTCGGGGGGAAAAAGCGGGGGAGGAAAGCAGAGGTGGAAGGGGGTGAAGGAAGCGACAGACATTCGATCGCTTCCGGAGGACATTTCCAGCAATTCTGTTACCCTGTCACGCGAGCAGGTCTAATTTTGTGCGTCACCATTCTTTTAGGTAATCACCAGGATCAAGAACCATCTCATAGGTAAGTACAAGTACAGTGCATAACGTTCTTGAATTGAATAATTTATGTATATACTTTTGTGTTTCCAATCCTTTAAAAAAAAACAGGATTGGCGGTATTGCTAAGACAATGTTTTTACAGAGCTTTTGGTTGATTGACTGATTTAGTTTACGAGTATTTTACTTCGTTTTTCTGCCACTTTTGGCTAATCGCGAAGGTGAGGATGAATGGTGATAAGACAGATGAAGGGACGATCACAAACATATAGGGACGACCAGGCACGTATCCAAGGGGGGGCTTAGGGTTCTCGCCCCCCCGAAAGTTTTAATTTTACACTAGATAAAATGAGGTTTTTCGTTCCTTGTGGTGTGAAATAAAATAAAATGAGGATAATTTAAGGAGACAAATAATTATCGAGGAAAGACGGAGAATGTTCTGTAACCCTATTATTGATAATAGCACGTATCCAAGTTGGGAATCAGGGGGATCGAGCCCCCTCCTCCAGGAAAATTTTCAGTTTACACTAGATAAAATTAGGTTTTTGGCTTCTTGCATAATGTGACAATTATTTAAGGAGAGAAATAATTTTCGAGGCAAAACGGGGAATGTTCTATAACTCTGTTATTATTAATAGCGCGTATCCAAGGTGGGGATCAGAGGGCTCGAACCGCCCCTTCAGGAATTTTTTCAGTTTACACTACATAAAATTATGTTTTTCTTTTCTTGAATAATGTGACGATAATTTAAGGAGATACATAATTATAAAGACAAGAATGTTCTATAACCCTGTTATTGTCAATAGCATGTATCCAAGGTGGTGATCAGGGTGCTTGAGCCCCCCCCCCACACACACACACACACAAACAGGAAATTTTCAGTTTACACTACATAAAAATATGTTTCTGTCTTCTTGAATACTGTGACGATAATTTAAGGAGATTCGTAATTATAAAGACGGAGAATGTTCTATATAACCCTGTTGTTGCTAATTTTGGTGTTGTCGCAGCGAACTTTTTGAAAGCTGGACAACAAAGGTAGCGCCACAAGTAGGACGATTCGTTGTAATTTTTAATCTCTGGAAAGCGCGAGAAGGAACGTCCTTGAATATGAGAAGGAGTCGAACTACTGGCAATATTTATGAATCGTTTTATCTGCGGAACGTTCTAGAATATAATGTGGATATAAATATGCGGCTTTAATTTTCCGGTTGATCTGTACAACAGAATCGGTTAATGAGACTTCAGAATTTTCAGCATATGGCAATTCATACAGTCGATTAGTGATCTGTGAGTGTCCATTGCTTGCTTTGTAATATTTAGTGATTCGAAAATAAAAAGGACTGAATATCGTAAAGTAACGAAGTCTACTATTTCGGGTCCAAAGCTGAAGACATTGACGACAGCGGAAGTTCCGGAGCCTCAGTGTAGTGCAGCTAGTTCAGGTCGAGGGCCGAAGAGATCGAAGGTCTCTCTCTCTAAAGTGAATATTTCAGCGGTTTATTAAAACAGAAGTAAGCTTCACAGATCAACTGAAAATCAAAGTTTTGAGTGATGATTTAGTTGTGCCCGAACAAAATTTCATGTATGCAGTCCGAGAATTTCATGGCATAAAAGAAATAATTTTGTTTAAGTCTACTAGGTTCGCACACACACAAATACTTAACTACCATGAAGGGACAGCCGAAAATTTTATGAATGTCGAGAAGAGAAAGCAAGAAGATGTTGCATATGTAGTTATTTTAACGGAAATTGCAGGCTCTACCAGGACCCGAATCAGGGCTCTGGCATACCATGCCATTGCTCTACCAACTGAGCCACCGAGCCACCATTGACTTCGACTGAGTTTGCGCTAAAATGTATAGGCTACATAGTACATGTTCTGTGTATGTCAAATTGTAAAATGTTACCAGTTTTATTAACAAGCACAGAAAATAAAGGGGAAAGAAGAAATCTGAGGGGCATTCCCACCGGTTGAGGAGACATTTTTCTTCGGTGGTCAATACGAGCTACCGCTTCGAGGTGACGATGACAGTGGCATACTAAGGGAGATTTCACACCGTGTAGCCTGAGGATTTCACAAGTCGAACGTTGGTTTGTGAGGCCTTTTGTGTCGCGTTTTTGTTGATTGGCTCATTCCATACGTCATGTATCGCGTATCCCTTCGGTCTGAAATCTACTTAAGTCTTGAAGATCCAAGTCACAAGGATGGAAAATTAGGGCTTTGTTAAGGTTAGGTGCGAAGGCAGGCGAAAGCACCCTAAAGGATAATTTCCAAACTTGCAGGAAGAACGCATTTTACCTAAGTCTAACTAACTAACTCCCTAGCCTTCTTAAACCCGAAAGTTCATGGCTGCAGCAACACAGGCCTTCCATCTTTCCCTATCTTGAGCAAGTTCTATATACTCTTTTCCATCCCTACCGATTTCCCTTAGGTCCATCTCAATGTTATCCCACCATCTTCGCCTTGGCCTTCCTACAGGTCTCTTACCATCAGGTTTCCCAACAAGAATCCTGTGATTCTTCGATGTTGCGTTGCTAAGCTCAGTTCAGTTGAGTTAATTGAGTTAATTAGTTATTAAATTAGCAGCCCGTGACTAAATATGGCGCCCGAACATGCGACGAGTAGGCGAATAGATTAGTAGGCATATAAAAGTTGCCCGAACAAGCGACGAATAGGCAAATAGAAGAGTAGGCAAATAGGAAGCAAATAGGAATTAGGCTCGTAGAACGATGTTACAGGCAGGCTAGTAAGGAACCTGGAGGTCACGAGTATTCTAATTAGTTGCTTATCTACTCAATGTGAATTTTATTAAGTTTGATTGTAATGGTTAACAATCAGTTATGTCTATTACCCAAGGGAATTTAATACTTGTTTTTAAAAAGATAGTCTTCAGCCTACGAATGTCTACGACAGGGTACCAGAATTTAACGCTAAGGGGGAACTGAGATTTTTTTTGTTGAAAGTTAAATAATTGCAACCTGTAACTGAAAATCCTGATAAGAATCTATAAAGACGTGTTCATTTAAAGTATTAATGTGTAATTTGTACGGTGATTTTAATTAACTGAATATGCAATCGATGTGTAGCTAGAACCATTTTGTGTGTTTTTTATGGTGTAATAGTGAAATACTTTGTTGCGACTATAGCATTTTTCCATAGCAGAATTATTAGAGCATTTTATTATTTTATTAACAATGGGCGTTATTAACTTCGGACGATAAAGGACAAAAGGACACGCGTTACGACACACGGAAGCAGGTCAGGGGTGCGATCCCCGGGATCTGAAACCAGAAACCAGGAAAAGAATTTTGATATCTTTTTCCTTCGGCGATAGCCAGCCACGAGAAGAAGAAGAAGAAGAAGAAGATTGGCATGCAAAGGACCACTCGTCTCCGCAAGAGATTAAACAATACCATGGACCGCCCAGGGTTTGAGCATTCTACAGATACAGGCGTTTCGTCAGCCGGCAACGTTGATAAGGATCTAGGGAAAGATCAGTCGGTAACAGGGTTGCCAGTTCCAGAGAAGATGGACGTGCAGGCCATGTTCTCTCAGCTAATCAGCTATAGTAGTGTATATTGGTTGTTTCAAAATAGTACTTAGTAGGTATGGTCTTTTTTTACCAATTGAATATCACTTTTTGACATATTTTGACAATTTTTTGTCGATGTTTTAGCGTTTAGCGATGTTTTAGTACAAATTTTCACTATACTCATTTTTCCCCCACTCGTACTTGGTAGGTATATCATGATGTTACGTGATACAACTTAACCTATCCTTTTTTTACGATTATTTAATTTTTTTACGATCCTAAGTGATATAACTTAACCTATCATTTTTTTTATTTAGGTACTGTTTGAACGTTATTATTTGAGGATCATATTTTGTAGGTATTTTTTTTCATCAATCGAATATAAGTTTTTGACATATTTTGACAATTTTTTGTCGATGTTATAGCGTTTAGCGATGTTTTAGTACAAATTTTCACTGCACTCATTTTTCCCCCACTCGTACTTGGTAGGTATATCACGATGTTACGTGATATAACTTAACCTATCTTTTTTTTTACGATTTTTTTAATTTTCTTACGATCCTAAGTGATATAACTTAACCTATCATTTTTTTTATTTACGCACCGAACTAACCTACAAGGGGGACTCCGTTTGTTTTAATATTTCAGTATTATAAGGTTTTCACAAATTTTATATAACCTAAAATGTGTTGGATGTTGATTTTTAGTATGTGGCAATTTTTTATGAATTTAAAACTGCTCTGTGACCCTCTCGTTCTTCACGTCGTAGGCGAAGGACTTCTCTGCAATCAGGATGACACTGCATAGGGTATCCTCGGGCAAGGCATCGTGGAACTCGCAAACACCCACTCTACAAAAATTCTACTATATGATCTTTCACTGGCTAAGCTAACCTACAAATAGGAATTGGTAGCACTGACTTATAAACCCACTGGGTCTTCTTGGCATGTTTTTTCATGATGTGTTGCCAGGCTATTGGGCATCTTGGCGTATACAATGTATATATTTTTGAGGGGGAGGGGTTATAGCTTTTTATGCTGTACGAATACTAAAAACTTGACAGTGACAACCAACAGAGTAGGTAAACCTACATGCAGAAACTGGCAACACTAGTTTCTGACAGTGAATTTGAAATAAAATATTAAACAAAATACATGAGTAAGCACTGTGATTACAAATAATACCAGTGTTATGCCCCCAACTCCAACTGGGCAACTGGGGGAAATAATTGTACAACAATTTGTACCTAATTGTACAATACTTGTACCTAATTGAGAGGGCCTTCTCGTAACTTACTTCATGCACAATTTATATGATTTTACAACTGTGAAAAGAAAGCATATGTGTTCTGTATGCACATATTCATTCTTATTTTTCGAAGTTGAATGGAAGCACGTGTTTTTTACGCTCTCGTAATACTGACCTTGCCCCAGTGATTTTAAATTGCTTCCATCCGGTTTTTTTTTCTGTGCTATTTCCGCGTGCACGCAACATTCGCTTTCAATAGTTTAATGAAATACAGAAGGAGTGTTAGTTTAGCAGGCTCCGAGTTTTACAATTTATTAAATTAAACAATAATTTATGTAAGAATATACTTGTACTTACCGAACACAAAATAATAAAAGCACATGTGAATCTTTGCGTGCGTTCATGTTATATGACGACTGAGTAAGAAATAATGTTGACTCCCCGAAAGATAAAAGTTCCTGGTTCGACATCAGATGCATGCAAATTTTATGTTTTGCTCTCCAAAATCTTGATTTCTATGTTTGTGCTATTTGCCATACAGCAGAGGAGAAGAGGGGAGAGGGGAGGGGAGGGGGTACTATTAGCGCCATCTATTAGCAAACAATAGAAATAAAAAAGTAGGGTCAAACTTTTTCAACACCCAAAAATTTTAAACGTCCTCGTTTAGTAATACGATCAGCAGAAGACGTTTGAAAGAGTACTCTTAGTCGAGAAAGCTAATTGCTAGGGCCCATATATTGCTAAAATGTTCTTTGATTTGCATATTTCTCATACCGCCATATGTTGTTCTAGTTGACTTCTTCCAAAAAAATGCTAATTAGCGAGAGTTAATTAAGCAAGGCAAGTAAAAGAAGCAAATAGGACAATATGTGGCGGCGTGGAAATATGTAAAAATTCGACTCGATTCGAATTAAAATTGGAGGATATTTTGCATTTTTTTCCTATAATGTACAAAACATTTACCGTACATAATCTTTTCTATTTACAACAGTATAAAATAAGAGGAGTGTGTGACAATATCCATATTAATTAGGAAGGTATGTTGTATGCTAGGTTAGCTAATTGTGTCTTCACTGTATAGAGGAAAGATGGAAAAAGAGAGCTCTACAAAAACTAACGCTCTTAACAATATTGAACGCCCCCGTGAAAATTATATATAAATAAGGCATAAGCGTATTATCTGCTTTCATGTCGGATTTTCCCGACCTGTGAGCTGTAGTGTTTAGGCGACAAGCGGCTCGCTCAAATATTATACCGTTGACAATATTGAACGCCCCCGTGAAAATTATATATAAATAAGGCATAAGCGCATTATCTGCTTTCATGTCAGATTTTACCGACCTGTGAGCTGTAGTGTTTAGACGACAAGCGGCTCGCTCAAATATTATACCGTTGACAATATTGAACGCCCCCGTGAAAATTATATATAAATAAGGCATAAACGTATTATCTGCTTTCATGTCAGATTTTCCCGACCTGTGAGCTGTAGTGTTTAGACGACAAGCGACGCGCTCAAATATAATACCGTTGACAATATTGAACGCCCGAGAAAATTATATATAAATAAGGCATAAGCGTATTATCTGCTTTCATGTCAGATTTTCCCGACCTGTGAGCTGTAGTGTTTAGACGACAAGCGGCTCGCTCAAATATAATACCGTTGACAATATTGTACGCCCCGTGAAAATTATATATAAATAAGGCATAAGCGCATTATCTACTTTCATGTCAGATTTTCCCGACCTGTGAGCTGTAGTGTTTAGGCGACAAGCGGCTCGCTCAAATATAATACCGTTGACAATATTGTACGCCCCGTGAAAATTATATATAAATAAGGCATAAGCGCATTATCTACTTTCATGTCAGATTTTCCCGACCTGTGAGCTGTAGTGTTTAGGCGACAAGCGACGCGCTCTAATATGATACCGTTGACAATATTGAACGCCCCGTGAAAATTATATATAAATAAGGCATAAGCGTATTATCTGCTTTCATGTCAGATTTTCCCGACCTGTGAGCTGTAGTGTTTAGGCGACAAGCGACGCGCTCTAATATGATACCGTTGACAATATTGAACGCCCCGTGAAAATTATATATAAATAAGGCATAAGCGTATTATCTGCTTTCATGTCAGATTTTCCCGACCTGTGAGCTGTAGTGTTTAGGCGACAAGCGACGTGCTCTAATATGATACTGTTGACAATATTGAACGCCCCGTGAAAATTATATATAAATAAGGCATAAGCGTATTATCTGCTTTCATGTCAGATTTTCCCGACCTGTGAGCTGTAGTGTTTAGGCGACAAGCGACGTGCTCTAATATGATACTGTTGACAATATTGAACGCCCCGTGAAAATTATATATAAATAAGGCATAAGCGTATTATCTGCTTTCATGTCAGATTTTCCCGACCTGTGAGCTGTAGTGTTTAGGCGACAAGCGACGTGCTCTAATATGATACCGTTGACAATATTGAACGCCCGAGAAAATTCTATATAAAATAACATACCTGAAAATTATATTCACAGTAGATTCATTTTTTGAGTTTTGTAATTACCCCAAGAAATTCTATATAAAATAACATACCTGAAAATTGTATTTACAGTAGATTGAATTCTTGAGTTTTTGTATTCGCACACAAGAAATTCTATATAAATAACATACCTGAAATTCTATTTACAGTAGATTGAATTTTTGAGTTTTGTAATCACTCCAAGAAATTCTATATAAAATAACATACCTGAAAATTGTGTCGCTATATACTAGACTTTTTGATTTCTGTGATTTTGGAGAAAACAATGGCATCCACCACCAGTTTCAATCGTAAAAATGATAAAACTGAATGTGTTACTTGTGGGAAACTAATCTCAAGGAACAATTTATCGGTACACAGGGCAAGATGTAGCGAAACAGGTTCGAGAATTAATCGTTCGTTACCTTCTAAGCCCTGTGCTCGATGCGGAAAGATGATCAGCATTACAAATTTAAGTAAACATCTCAAAATTTGCAAACCATCGACCGAACAAGGAACATCGAAAAGGAAAATCGATAATTCAGAAACGGAAGCTTCCACTTCCAAGCAAATTAAATTATCTAATGAACGCAAACCAATTAGATCTGCATTTAACGACCAACTCCAGGATTTTTCAATTAAGTCAGAACCAGGTCGTGACATCCTTAGTTTCTTGGATGAAACGAAAACATCTGTACTAAATATTTTAAAAGATAAACTTGAAAACAACTCTATAAAAGTATACGTTGTTCTGTTTTCTGAATACAAGAAAGTTGGTGGCACAACAAGTATTTTTTATCATCGTACAAAAAACCAGACTCTTTATTTGGCGGACGTCGAAAATTTGGACAACTTCTATTATAAAGTTTCCAACGAGCTGGTTAAGAAACATGACGATTTCGAGGCTAAAGGGTCGGGATGGTCTCTATGTGGAAGTCCTCACACGTTAACTGTTTACGTGAATCAATTCTCGCCTCTTCGCGCCTCCAGCTACGTTCCTCTTCCACCGAACATTCAACACAAGAGGGCTGTGTTAAATATACAGAACAGCGATAACAAGTGTTTTCTCTGGTGTGTGTTGGCTGCACTGCATCCTGTTCATTGCAAAAATAATCCACAGTGGGTTGGACATTACAAACAATACGAGACCGATTTTCAAAGTGTAATGTCTGACATCGAATACCCGGTGACATTGTCGGATATAACAAAGTTCGAAAATTGTACAGGAAAACGCATCGCTATTAATGTGTATTCCTTCACGTCAGATAAATATCTCGTGCACCCTGTCAGGATAAGCGATATCGACGATGACGATGCCTGTGTAATAAATCTCCTTCTAATTTCAAACGAGGATGTTCATCACTACACGCTAATTCGTTCACTATCACGTTTGGTCAGAAGTCAATCAACCAAGCATAAACATTGCATCGAAGTTTGCCCGAGATGCCTAACCACGTTCGACGATCGTGACCGACGTGATCATCAAAATCTTCATAGTCGTCAAATTGCTATCGAGAAACTTGCTGAACATAAAATTTATTGCGGCGACAACAGACCGGCTAGAATGTTGATGCCCGAAACGAACGAAGTCGAAGAATTCAAAATGCACAAGGCATTGTTGGAACATCCCGCAATCATCGTCGCAGATTTCGAGGCGTTCCTCAAACCACTCTCCTACTGCGAACCGGATCCTGAAATTTCCTCCACAACGCCGTACCAGCTTCATCAACCTAATAGTTTCGGCTATGTTGTTGTGCGACGTGATAAAATAAATGAAGCATATATATACCGCGGGCCAAATGTAATCGAACACTTCCTGGAAAAAATGGTGGAGGAGGTTGAGGTAATTGGTAGCGTACTGCTTACATCAAAACCGATGGCACCTTTAACTGAAAATGAACTTCAAAATTACAATTCCACTGAGGTGTGTCCGGTATGTGATCAAAGTTTCACTGATGAGAACAAAAAAATATTCCACCACGATCATTTCAGCGGAAACTACATAGGTGGAATTTGCAACACGTGCAATCTTAAAATCCAGAAACCTAAATTCATCCCCATATTCTTTCACAACGGAAGCGGATATGATTTTCACCACCTGGTGAGACATCTTGGCTACGATCCGAAACGTATAGGTGTCTTGGCCGAGAATGAAGAACGCTACATTAGTCTCAGCAAGCAAGTGTCGATTCCGGGAACGAAAAATACAATCGAGATGCGCTTCCTGGATTCGTATAGATTTCTCTCTGCAAGTCTGGATGCTTTAGCGAACAAACTCACCGACGATCAATTTAAAATAACTAGAGCTAGTTTTCCCAACGTAGACATAGAACTCGTTAGACGTAAAGGAGTTTATCCTTACGAATATGTTAGTGATGGTTCTAAATTTAACGACGACGCTCTTCCACTTCCAAGAGAATTTTACAGCAGACTCAGAGAGAAAGGAATCGCGGAAGAAGAATACCAACACGCGCAACTCATGTGGGAGAAATTAGAATGTAGGACACTCGGAGACTACCACGACGCATACTTAAAACTGGACGTGACGATACTCGCGGATGTTTTTCAAGCGTTCAGGAAAACGGCAACGAATATTTATAAATTAGATCCAGCGTATTTCTACAGTCTACCGGGATTAGCGTGGTCGGCAATGTTATTCCAGACAAAGGTCAAGCTGGAACTGATATCGGACGTTGACATGTTACTTTTCATCGAAAGAGGGATACGAGGTGGAATGGTGCAATGCGTACAGAGACATGCAAAAGCTAATAACGTACACATGAAAGAAGATTACGATTCAAATCGAGCATCGAATTACATCTTCTACGCTGACGTTAATAATCTCTACGGACATGCCATGGTTCAGAAACTTCCTTACGGGGGATTCGAATGGTTAGATCCCACTTCGATAGACATTATTCATTTCGACGATAGCGAGTGTGGTTTCTTCGCAGAGGTAGATCTCCAATTCTCCGACCACCTGCACGACACGTTTTCGGATTTGCCTCCGACTCCCGAAATCAAATGTCCACCCGACTCGGTTCAAGACAAGCTTTTGTTAACATTGGACCCTAAACAGAGATACGTCGTCCACTACAAGAATCTCCGGTTTTTGATTGGGAAGGGTGTTCAGATAGTAAATGTTAGAAGAATACTAAAGTTTAAACATTCCACGTGGTTAAGACCTTACATAGAAACTAACACACAACATAGAACAGCTGCCACTTCCGATTTAGACAAGGACTTCTTTAAATTAATGAACAATGCGGTGTACGGAAAGACCATGGAGAATGTTAGAAAGCACGTAGACGTGAAATTAATTTCCGATAAGAATAAATGTCGGAAGTGGATAGCCGATCCTAGATTCAAGTCGAGAAAAATTTACAACGAGAATTTAGCACTTTTCAATCTACATATAAAATTGATGAAATTCAGAAAACCAATTTACGTTGGCGCAACGGTTCTCGACTTGTCGAAACTTTACATGTTCGAATTTCATTATGACGTGATGAAACCCTTCTACAATGATAAAATATCACTTTTGTACACGGACACCGACAGCTTCATTTACAGCATACAAACACCTAACCTATACGAAGACATAAAAAATCCTTCCATGCTTGAGTATTTCGATACTTCTGCGTACTCTCAACCCAACAGATTTGGAATTCCATCCCTCAACAAAAAAGTCCTAGGTAAACTGAAAGATGAATGTAACGGTGATATTATTGTCGAGTTCGCGGGTTTGCGTTCGAAGATGTATGCCATGAGAACAGAGAGTAGCGTCACGAAGAAAGCAAAAGGTGTGGGCAAAAATACGGTGGAGAACAAACTCACCTTCCACGATTACATCGATTGCCTTTACTCACAATCGACGATACTAAGCATAGAACAAAGAATCCAGAGCGTCGACCATATCATCACCACAAACAAAATTAGAAAAATTGCGCTGGATCCCGATGACGATAAGAGGTGCGTCCTCGAGTGTGGTATTCACACATTGCCTTGGGGACATCGTCGTTTAGAAATAAATAAGAATTGCGCACAGTGCAAATAATTAGCACTCACCACCACAAACAACAATTTTTACTAACTCAAAAAAAAAAACCTTTTGTTACTCAGTAAAAAAAACACTTTGACTGTCATTACAAAATAAAACTTTGACCGTATTCTTAAATAACCAGCATGCCTATGAACTTGTTCGGTTTCAAAAAACAGATCTTCATGGAAACTGCACCGTCCATACCAGATCATGAAGTCTTACCTTCCGTGTTACCTAAACTCAACGGTCTGTTGATCATTCACCTCAACAGCATTTGGACGAAACTGAATGACGATGTGGGCAAGATGTTTTATGTTTTTAATAACAATTTACATTTCTACGAAATTCCAATCGACGGGAAACTTCAAATCACCGTGAATCCGGAAAACGCAGGCGAAATCAAAATTTCTACCGGCAAGAACATTTTTCGAATCAAGCACGACAAGATGCTTTCTAACATTACGTACGATGTGTCTGCAGGAGATTATTTTTACATAGAACTCCTCGGAGATTACGACAAACTTATTCCTCTCTTCGTAGAATTACGAATCGTCTATCCTATTATAAATAACCGTTAACCAAAAATGCCTAACGACATTTTCGGCAACACCAAGCGTGTAGACCACGCAGAAGAGATTCTCATGTTGGACATTCGAGTTAAGAAGTTGAGGACCGATTTGATCGCTTTGCAGGAGACCTTAAACAAAAGTTTAGAGTCGGAAATCGCTACGCTCCAAACGCAATGTCTCGACCCCATTCTGAAAATCGATTCCGAACTGAAAACGCTCATAAAAAATTATGTCGACGTACCTTCTTACGACAACGTTCAAAATATACAGTTGAGCGTGGATTCGCTTCAAAATGATTTGGCCAAATTACAGCAATTTCAATCGAAAAATGAAGATTTGGAAAAATTGAAACTCGAAATCGAAGAACGAACTTCCGCAATAGAAAAGAATTTCTCTGAACTTCAAACCGTCGTGAACGATATAGACGCAGAACGCTTGCACGTCGTCGTTTCCAAATTACAAGAAGAATTCACCAGCACGTTGGAAGAAATTAAATCCAAGTTGCAGACTTTGGAAGATACAATGACGAACCTACCATCGTCGGACGAACTGCAGGTCATCGGTAAAAGCGTCGCGAACATAAAAATTCAATTGGAGGCCTATCAAGATTTCGAACACATTCAAACCACCATCGCCACGCTTCAGGCGTCCTTGGAATTGATCAACGAAGAAATTAAAAATATTCACGCTGAAGCGAGAGCGTTGACGAGCATTCAAGACACGTTGAGCACGGTTCAGCAGAAGATCGAATATTTAGAAAATTTGAACGTCGAAACGAATCTCGCTCATTTTCATCACGTACTCGACAACATACAGGGTGACTTGGAATCGTTACGGACGAGCGTGCCTTCGAGCGAAGATTTGGAAAAATTGAAAACGGCGGTGACGGCACTATCCGATTCGAACGACATCAAAAGTTCATTAAGCGATCTCGAGAGTAAAGTGGCCAATCTCCCCACCTCCAAAGAATTGCACGCTTTGAAAAGAAACATATCACGTATGCTGAAACGACTAGAAACGGAAACGGCGAACGTGGAACAGATTCGAGACGAAATTAGTTCGCTGGTGTCGACGCTGCCCACTTCCCAGAGCGTCGCCGACCTTCACACGCAGTTTACAGAGATGCGAAGCATCGTGAACGATCTTACCGAGAAGAGCTCGAAATTGAATCAAGTCGAGAACCTTCAGAACATCGTCGTCAACATCAGAGATCAAGTTGGAGTGCTGGAATCCACGCAGGAATCGACGCTGGCTTCTTTCGGTGCCAAGTTGCAAGAACTCAACGAAAACTACAAGCAGTTGAACGTGGAAGTGAAAATCAAACCGTCGTTTTCTGCCGTAACGGATACCATAGTCGAGCATTTGCTGCCCATCGAAAATAAACTCGGACAAGTTCACAGTAATCTGCTCGGTGTCGACACTAAATTCGCTAAACTGCATTCTCTGCAAGCCATCGAAATCAACAGCGTACCCAATCAACAGAGAATCTCCACGTTCGTCGAAGGTAACAAACTGTACATGTTGCATCCTTATCATCCGTACTACAAGTTTCTCCTCGATGGCACGATTCAGATAAACGAATTTTCGTACTGGTCTCACGGTAGAAAAGCTAGCGTTCCCACCATGACTTTGATATCGAATCGTGGTGTCCAGAAAGCAGGAAACATTCCTCTGGCACGTTGGAACGAAACGCGCAACATATATGAAATACACGAAGACGAAGATCTCACCGTTTTCGACGTGAGTGCCGGCGATAAGCTGATCATTCAAAACACGAGCGAAGTGCCACCGTCTTTGAATCCCATCACGCTGGTGCTTCTCTTGAAACGTAATCTCTAAAAAAAATGTCTAGGCAAGCCATCGTCGAAGAATTGCATAAACCTGCACGCCGTAACTACGAACGTTTGGCTGTGGTAACCAAGGGCATCGACGACCTCTGGCAAAGTGACCTCGTGGAGATGAGTAGCGGCAATTTGAAAAACGTACATAAATTGAACAAGGGCAACAAGTACCTCCTCACCGTCATAGACACATTTTCGAAATTCGCATGGGCTCTACCTTTGAAGGCGAAAACGGGAACGTGCATCACGGAAGCATTCAAATTAATTTTTCGCAAAAGCGGCGGCAGACGACCACGGTTTCTGCAAACGGACAACGGTAAAGAATTTTACAACGTCGTATTCGAAAAATTTATTCAAAAACACAAGATTCGACATTATTCGAGCTTCAGTCACATCAAAGCCAGCATCGTGGAAAGATTCAATCGAACCTTGAAAACACACATGTGGAAACGATTCACGCTTCGGGGAAATTACAAATGGGTCGACATCCTGCCGGAACTCGTCGACACCTATAATGATACGGTACACAGAACGATAGGCATGAAGCCAGCCGACGTTACCAAGTCCGACGAGCAGCGTTTAATTTCTACAGTTTACTGTCCAAAGTACACACCCACGACAAAAAAAGCTAAATACAAAATTGGAGACCGGGTGAGGATCAGCAAATTCAAACGCACCTTCGAGAAGGGATTCACAAAAAATTGGAGCACGGAACTCTTTACGGTGGTTCGAGTTCTACCTGGAAACCGACACACGTATATAATAAAAGATAGTAGCGACGAGATTTTGAAAGGAAGATTTTACGAAGAGGAACTCTCTAAAACAAAACACCCCGACACGTACCTCATCGAGAAAGTATTGCGTAGGAAAGGTGACAAACTTTTGGTCAAATGGCTGGGACTTCCGGAAAAGAGTTGGATCGACGCGGACGAAGTGATCTTGTGAGTACGTGGAACGTGGTGAAGCGTCTACCGGATCCGGAAAGTCAAACGAGAAAGAAAAAGAACGGCGAGTTACTTCCCGACAGCATTCGCTGTCTGATCGTAGGTCCTTCGGGGTGTGGGAAAACGACACTGCTCGTGGACAATTTTCTCCTCGCACCGAATTGGTTAGATTGGAAGAACAGGCACCTGTACGTGTTCTCGAAAAGTTTGGAGCAATCCAAATACCAGCAACTGATGAAACTGTACGATGGTCTGGACATTGCAACGTTCGCCTCGGAAATAAAACCACTCGACGATTGTCGTGAAAATTCAGTTGTTGTGTTCGACGACGCCATCCTGGAAAATCAAAATGAAATTCGCAACTTTTTCACGCAAGGTCGTCACAAAGGAATGGATTGTTTTTATTTAGCTCAAACGTTTTCCAAAATTCCAAAACAGTTAGTGCGCGACAACGCCAATTTCATATGTTTGTTTCGTCAAGATCACACCAACCTCAAGCACGCGTACGATGACTACGTAGGGGGAGACACGAACTACAATCAATTTTCGGAAGGCTGCTCTACTTGCTGGAACGGTGACGATTTCGGATTCGCGACGATCGACATGACGAGAAAACCCAACGATGGAAAATACAGAAACAAAATCAACGACTTTCTAAACGTTGCAACGTTGTGAGAAACGACGTATATAAATAACGTCATGACGAAACGAAAAATCGAAGACGAAAATCTCAAGCTTCGCGATTACCTCGCGAAACGCTTCAAAGGTTGGAAATCCGAGAATCGAGGATTCTACGAAGAGAAGAAACGTCAGGATCAACCCGTGATCGATGCCATCAGCAGTCTAGGTAAAGAAATTAAAAGTGTCACGGAACAAAATAAAAATTTGATTAATGAACTCGTACCGCTCGCAGCTAAAAGTTACGCTGTACCCACACCCATTTCGAGCATTCCTTCGACGCCGTTCGAACTGAAGGATGCACCGGCACGACGTCGAGCTATTGGTAGCACGTCGTCGTCTTCGGATAAAATCGAGTTGGGACCTTTGGCACGAGACTACCTGAGCACGGGGAAATTCGACAAGGATGAAGTGTTCGGATTGTATCCCAGCATGGAAACCAGCGAGGGTGGTGGTGTGGTGTGGAAGATTGGGAAATCGAAGGTGACCTTCGAAGGCAACGACATTAAAGTCAATTTAGGCGACAAGGATAGTTGGAACAGGTATCCGGGTACGGTGGGACTGTGGGAACTCGTCGCCAAAAAGCAGCCGAAAGATTACACCGACGAAGATTACCAAAGTTACAAGGAAATTCTGATCATGACGGATGCCTTGTACCAGAACAACGACGCCTCGCAGAATAGGGTGAAATCGAGCAGCGGCGAGAAGTACAGGAATCTCATCAAACCGATTTGGAACCAGGTCAAAACAGGCAGCGGCGTCAAACGCTACAACACGTTACCCAAAGAATTTGTTTGGGTGGACGACGTTAGGAAACTCGTGGATCGATTGTTGGTGATAGCCGGCGAAGAGAATGCAGGTAACCGTAATTTCTACAACGAGAAGGTTGGCATCGTGGACATGATCAGCACGAAACTTTCCAACTTCATCGTGAACGACGACAAGGGCATAGGTTACCTGATCAAAATCATCAACACGCTGCCTCCGAAATTTTGGAACGTGGCCGAAGGAAAGGGACTCGTGAACGACATCATCAACAAGTTACCTTTCGAGATGCATCTACCTGGCTACCAGTACTGCGGACCGGGTACCAAACTCGAGAAAAGATTGGAGAGAGGAGACAAGGGTGTGAATCCGTTGGACGCGGCATGCAAAGATCACGACATCGCCTACAACACCACGCAGACGGATCTGGACGCACGTCACGAAGCAGACAGAAAGTTAGAGCACGCAGCTTTCGAAAGATTCGTGAGCAGAGACGCATCGTTGGGTGAACGGGTCGCCGCACTAGGCACCACCATCGCCATGAACACGAAACAAAAATTGGGGTGGGGTATATAAATAACATACCGTAAAAAAAAACTTGATATATAAATAACACACATCGTAAAAAAATAATCTTCGGTATATATAAATAACACACATCGTGAAAAAAAGCAATTAAATTTCTCTCTAACACTTTGAAATTTTTCTTGATATGACAACTGAAAAAATAAGCGATCTCCAAGCATTAAAACAAATGCTAAATTTGTCAGTCGAGTATGTAAAAATTCAGGAATTGGAAGTCGACAAACCTTACACGATAACTTCCGGTTCAATCGTTTCTACCCAGTATGGTCCCAAGGTACGCCTGTTGCTCAACGCACAATACAGTCTATTTTTACCAGATCGATACGCTAACATGTTATCCGACGAGAAGCTATCTATTTTAATCGAGAACAAAACTCGAATCGTATACAAGGGGACAAAGGAACTTCTTGGCAAGAAAACGAAGCACGTAATAGAATTTGTGTAACGACTGCGAGGCCTTGAAAATATATAAATAACATACCGTAAAAAACTACACAAAAAAAAATCTCAGAATATATATATAAATAACATACCGTGAAAATAACACATAGAGCATCAACATGAAGCCCAAGGGTGTCGTGTACCAGATACCATACTCCAATCTTAAAAATCTAGTTGCCCTCGATGGGTTACTCACCAAGAAACAACGTGAGAAGAAACGTTCTTGCTTGTCGAAAGGACATGGAATGAAATTGCTGCTCAGCACACCTCAATTGAAAAGATTGCAGCGTTCGCGGAAACAACAAAAGGTCGGAGGTTTCATATTCAGCATCCCGGCCATCCTGGCAGCATTGGGGGCCGTTGGAAGTTTGGCCGGCGGAAGTGCCGCCATCGCGAAAACCGTCATCGACTCGAAGAAGAACAAGGCGGAATTGGAAGAACAGAAACGTCACAACCTGGCCATGGAGAAGAAGGGGAAGGGCGTGATGAAGAAGTTTAAAAAAAAGAAACAGAAGCACTCACCAACCGAGATATTGAATCTCTGATCGAACCGTTACAAATCAAACACTTCAGAGGAGTTTTCATGTCCGACTCGTTACCTTCAAGCGTCAAAAGAAGAGAATGCGGAGTAGTCAACTTGGACGGTCAAGAAAATCCAGGCACGCATTGGATATGTTACCACAAAAATGATGATAAAGCATTCGTTTTCGATTCTTTCGGAGGTGTTCCACCTACAAATTTAGTCTATTATCTGAAAACGAACAAAACCTCCATATACTACAACGACGAACGCATTCAAAATTTCGGAGACGTGAACTGCGGTCATCTCTGCCTCTCCGTGCTCGCGTTTCTCTCTAAAATAAATAACCCTACGATCGAGGATTTCCAGAAAGCATTGTGGAACCTCAAACAGCATCACTAGGATGGGCGTGTTCCATCTCACGAGCGAATCTTCAATCTTGAAACTCACGCTGCACGACGACATCGTCTATCCTAAATCCGTGGCTCTGCGTGCATTCTACAGCATGTACCTCATACCTAATGTTACGCAGCACAACAACAAAATTAGCGTCGGAAGCGAACACATCGTCGTCACGCCAGGCCAATACAATCTTTCCACTTTGCAAGCTCAATTACCCAAAGGCACATATCTTTCTCAAAATTCGGTCACCCACAGAGTGGAAATCCTATCCGCGACGGAGACCGTGGACCTGGGCACCATGGGAGAACTTTTAGGTTTCGAGAACGACACCAAACTCGAAGCTGGCATCAAGCACGTAGCAACCAACATTCCTAAATTCTTGGCCATAGAAACTCTGAACGTACACTGCAACGTGGCGGAAGGCATGATCACGAAATCCTCGGACGGTTTACTGGGAAGTCACAAGCAGACGGGAATCATAGCCACTTTCAAACCAAGTTCCGAGTTCATGGAACCGATCATCTACACGCCCTCTTCGCCGATCTATTTTCCAGTATGTCGCAACCGCATAGACGACATAGAGTTGGTGGTGACGAACGAGAAAGGAGACGTGGTGGATTTCGCAGGTGCCACTACGACGGCCATCGTGGAGATCAACGTATAATAAATAACCATACATGTAAAATGGAGCAAATCGAAAGTTACGAATTGCAATCTTTCCCTCCCAACCGTCGCACGTTCGCCAATCTGAACGAGGCGAACAGGGAGATCGAATACGACGTGGACGTAGGGGACGGGTTCATTCATCCTCACAGAGCGGACCTCTACCTTCAATTCGACGTGGTGAAGAAAGAAAGCGGAGACGCGTTTCCCGCAGCAGCAAACTTGATACTCGTGGACAACTTCGTGCCTCACCTGTTCTCGCAGGTGGAGGTGAGGAAACACAACACCGTCATCGACAGAATAGATTATCCAGGCATCACGTCGACGGCGGTGGGAACTTTGAAATTATCCAAAACGGACGCAGCGTACTACCAGGCCGGGGGATTCGAAGCCGGGGCCAAAATATCGACGAGAAGTCACACGGTGCTCTTTCCCATGCGTCTGCTGCCTGGTTTCTTCTCGGACTACAAGGAGATCATGTGGAAGGGAGGACTAAGGATCACGTTTCGAAGAGCGCCCAACGACAACGACGCACTGATGCGATACGCTACTTTGGGTCCGGACGGCACCACGCCGCTGCCCAACACTTTACCCGAAGCAGCAAAATGCATCATCCGGAGCATGGAATTGAGAATGCCGGTGGTGGAATACGAAACAAACTACGCCCTCAAGTACAAAGCGGAGATCTTGAAAAGTCCGCAGGTGTTGATTCACTTTCACGGTTACCAGTGCGTGCAGAAGGTGGCGTCGGGAAGTCACATGGAATTCGACGTGACGACACAGTTCAACAACATACAGTTCGACATGCCAGATTTCGTCGTAGTGCTCTTTCAGACCGGGAGGGACAAGAATCAGGAAAAAGATTCCAGCAAGTTCGACGACTGCAAGATCAAGAACGTTTATCTGAAGAACGGACGCAACGAAGTGTTCCCGCGCGAGAATTACAACCTCGACGTGACCAAAAACGATTACCTCAAACTTTACGAAGCGTTCTCGGCTTACAAACGCGTGACCGAGGGAAGCGTGGACATGTACTACACGCCCAGCGAGTTCAAAGCACGGAGACCCATGACCGTCATCAACACATCTAAGAGAAAGAAGGTTGTGGTTAACGATCGAACCAACATCAAGGTCGTCTGCGAGTTCCACGATGCCTTGCCCGAGGATACCCTATGCAGTGTCATCCTGATTGCAGAGAAGTCCTTCGCCTACGACGTGAAGAACGAGAGGGTCACAGAGCAGTTTTAAATTCATAAAAAATTGCCACATACTAAAAATCAACATCCAACACATTTTAGGTTATATAAAATTTGTGAAAACCTTATAATACTGAAATATTAAAACAAACGGAGTCCCCCTTGTAGGTTAGTTCGGTGCGTAAATAAAAAAAATGATAGGTTAAGTTATATCACTTAGGATCGTAAGAAAATTAAAAAAATCGTAAAAAAAAGATAGGTTAAGTTATATCACGTAACATCGTGATATACCTACCAAGTACGAGTGGGGGAAAAATGAGTGCAGTGAAAATTTGTACTAAAACATCGCTAAACGCTATAACATCGACAAAAAATTGTCAAAATATGTCAAAAACTTATATTCGATTGATGAAAAAAATACCTACAAAATATGATCCTCAAATAATAACGTTCAAACAGTACCTAAATAAAAAAAATGATAGGTTAAGTTATATCACTTAGGATCGTAAAAAAATTAAATAATCGTAAAAAAAGGATAGGTTAAGTTGTATCACGTAACATCATGATATACCTACCAAGTACGAGTTGGGGAAAAATGAGTATAGTGAAAATTTGTACTAAAACATCGCTAAACGCTAAAACATCGACAAAAAATTGTCAAAATATGTCAAAAAGTGATATTCAATTGGTAAAAAAAGACCATACCTACTAAGTACTATTTTGAAACAACCAATATACACTACTAGCTATATCCAAGCCAGAGATGAAGAAAGAGATCAGAAGAGGAAGAGAGAAGAAGAAGAAAGGCGGAAGATAGAGGCTGCCGAAAGGAGGGAGAAGGAAGAAATGGAAGAAAGAAGAAGAAAAGAGTGGGAAGAAAGATGGGACCGCCGTTTCCAAGTACTGCTATCCGAAAATGACCGAATGAAGGAGAAAGTACTTCAGTCGGAGAAGGAATGCGAAAGGAGACGTGAAGAGACAAACATTAATGTAGTCACAATGGAGAAAGATCTGCGTGTAGAGTTACGTCAGGTTCAAGAAACTATTGGAACGCTGGACGCAAGAACGACCGAGAATCAGACGGGCATAACCAGCCGATTAGAACGACTGGAAGCGGAGACACGTGAATTGAAGGATTTCCAAATCACGCAACGGAGAAGAAATGAGGACGAAGAGATTCGCCGATTGGAGGCAACGTCCAGGGATGCGAACCCAACTCCTTTGTTCGTCGCAGCAGACGTGCCTAACCAGCTGACCTGTCAATCAGCACCAACTTCCTTGGATCGCCAAGCAGCGCGTGACGTCATCGGCCGGAGCGGGAGTTCGCCGAGCTTGAACGCTTTCGCCCAGCAGGAGACACGCAGTGTTTCCAACCCGGAGTCCAATACTCGCGGAATATTCTCAAAAGTCAGCCTAGATCATTTTCAAACGTACAACCCCGATCACGACGAGATTTTACCGTCAATCTTCATAGGGGACTTCAAGAGAGATTGTTTGTTGTACGGTGTCGATAGCCCAGACTACTTGAGGCTAATGCGAAAATTACTCAAAGGGAGTGCAAGGATCTGGCTAGAGCAGCGGAATCCACTATTTAATAGCTTTGAAGAGTTTGAACAAGCATTTCTGCAACAATTTCAAGGTCGCCAGCTAGTAGAACGCAAAATCACTTTGCTTAGAAATCGCAGGTTTGATGAGAGCCAGAAAATCACCTATAAACAATTCTTTTGGCAGCGAGTGAGTGATTTCCACGCCCTGAAGCCCGAAATTGAGCCAGTTGAAATGTTAGCCGCAATACGCGCTATGTTTCCGCATTATGTGCAACGTCAGCTAACCGGAGACGCACTTTCCAACCTGGACATGATGTCGATGATTCTTTGCGATTTGGACGCGCTGGAACAAGAGAAACGAGCATCCTGGCTAAACAAGAATCACAGGAGAAAGTATGGAGATTTTGATGAAGAAAGGCAAGAGGGATGCCCGAAAGTAAACTTGGCAACAAACAATAGTCGGAGACAGAACTCTGGGAGGAACTATAGAAAAGCTTATCCCCAGCGAGGCCAGTACAGCAATCACCGCCCACAACAACAACACTTCAGAGACGATAGAGATGGAGAAAACACGAGATGGCAACACTGCAGGGGTCAAAACAATCCGTGTCAAGTTGAGAGGAATCGTGCTGTGAATGCGGTTAGAACAGTCGTGTCCCCACAGACTGGTGCTAATTTACTCGATTGGAATAGACCGTCTACTAGCCGTAACTTGGACCCACTCTCCCCGGATTACCAACCTAGACGAAGTGGACCGAGGCAAGAACAGCGATCTCTGGAGCAGATAACCGATATTCAAGGCCCGACGGGAGACTAGAAGACTCCTTTGCCAGTCCGGCTCATGTCAAAGGAGACACTGAAGAAAATATCGCACTAGAGCCACCCCGATTGTAAAGTAAACAATAGGAAAATTAGAGATTATTTTATATATATTAAAAGGCAAAAATGTAGACATTTCTTATAATTAATGCAAGAAGTATGCAAACATATGTGTGAGAGGGAACAAATTGCAAATCAAATATTTACTTATATCTTATTTAGCTTATTATTCAGTATTCGTCCTCCTCCGTAGTCGAGCGTGTTAAGGCGTTCACTCGTCTTGAGATCGTTCGCTGCGGGACGGCGTAGGTTCGAATCCGGCTCTGGTCGGAATTTATTCGGCCTGCGTATAGGGCCGGTGGCAACCCACCATCGTGAGGAAATTGGGGAGCTCCGAGTGAGTGAGCGTAATCCGGTCGAGAAGACCTACTATAACGGCTGGGGATACGTCGGGCTGACCCCCCGACTATTCCAATACTGGTTGAAGATCTCCACGCTTAGAGGTGACGAAGGAAAGCGTGGGAGGGAGATCGGCAGTCGGTAGGTATGCCTAGGCCCTTCATGGGCTGTTGCGCAACGGATTATTATTATTATTATTATTATTATTATTCAGTATTCACTTATTATGTATAAAACTACAGGGTGTATCCAAAGTTAGTATATATGTGGTAATATGCATTGAGATTTTGATGTCAAAATGTACTTTATATTGTATTCTTGTATACTTTATTATATTCGTTTATATTATCATAATTATATCACAATTGCAGAAAGTATAACTTCCTTCTAATGTTCAGTTAAAAGTTATACAGTCCAGGGTTCGAGTCCCTATTCAGACGCCTATGTGTGCGATCACTAACAAATATCATTAATATGTGGTATGAATTTTTTCCTGTCACTCGCAAGTTCGCTCTGAAAAAAATTCATAATTAAAAGGAGGGGAATGTTATAACGGTCAAATATTGAGTGACAAGTAATTAATCTAATTGCCCGTTAGTAGGAATTAATTGCAATTGGTAATATTAATATCCGTCGCGAATACAGGTGTCTAGCGAACTGTCTTAGCCAGCACTAGCTTGCTCAACCACCGTTTTCCGCCCGAATTCGGATTTACATGCATTCTTATGGGAATAGCAAGAAAAATACAACTTCTAAACCAATGGACCGAATTGGATGAGATTTTAACCAGCGGAAGACCACATCATGAAAGTACTGATTCCAAGATTTGAGCCTAATCAGAACAGAACTACGGGAGTTATAAATTATTAAAGATTCATCGTTGAATTGAAAGGGAGACGCAACCCTACTGAGTTGCCCTTGCTTTCCGTGACTGAATACAATAGAGGAAGATTTAACCTAATCTCTGCGCGAGGGCAGCTACCAGAGGTTAAGGACCGGAGTGAGCATTGACCAGGATAGGAGGACAACGGTCAAAGCACCAGAAACAATAAACAAGCACCTGATCATAGAGGGTACAGCGTCACTACGTTCAAATCTGGAATAAAAGGGATGATTTGGAATAGCGAGACACAGTTTTGACACAGTTTTGCCTACAATCGCCACCGGAGTGTGAGCTACGCGCGACCGAGCTGCGAGTTGCAAGCAGACTCGAGGTCTGGATTTGTTTTTCCTCGAGTGAGTGTTTCAGAGCCATGGAGTAGAGCAGAATAGAACCAGGGGGTCCTTCTCCCCCTCGCCGTCAACGCATCCGTGCACATACGTGTGGTTATGTGAGAATAACGCCAGACACGTCCACCTGTGTCAATCGTCCGAAACAACGTCCAAAGTAGTAAAAGTTAATAACATTTGATATTCATGTGAAACCGCGAATGGCTCATCGCGTATGTTCGTCTCATCGCCCAAGTCACGTATCTGTACTTACGAGTGACCGCGAAGAACTGACCTATTATTGCGCAAGTTGTCGTATGGAGTCGACAGTGTGCGTGTACCGTCCTGGACGTCCCTGCGAAGTGAACGAGTGAAGCCAGGATCCGATGAGGCCAGATGGAGCTGCCGACTGATCCACTTTCGCCAACCAGGATAACCGCGAGGTGCAACAATGGAGCGTGGAGGCCTTCCAAAACTGTAGGACCACTTTCACCCAACCCAGGTCAGAGGGAATGCAGCGAAGGTAAGATCCAACCATGTGCGTGTGTGAGAAAGATGACGACTATCTACCGCGAATCTGCGTAAATCAAATCATTGCATAACTTAAATCAGTGCTATGGCAACCCTACACATCTGTTTTCCGGCGGAGTAATCAAATGTTAAAGATGAGAGTTTATGTTAGCCGCAAACGACAGTTCATGAAATATATTTATACCTTCAGAAAAGATAGAAGGGGTTCGCACAAGGAACAATTATTCACTTTATACTTGAAATCCTAAACGATAAATTGTAAAAGTCAATGTAGCCAAGACAGAGCAAGAGTATGGTCAAAGTAGTAAATAATCTAACTTTTGTATTTGTCATATTGTCGCAATATGCCATAGAATGAGAGAATGAATGTGAGATCGAGTGAAAGAGGGCAAGATGTAATGTGTATTTATCTGTGGTTTAATATATATGTATATTCAGAAACACCGTAGTATTATGTAACGTCATTTCAGGTATTTAAAATCATATCCTCCTAGGTTTATTCTCGGTAACTCCGACTGTTAGGCACTTATCCTGACCGTATTATAATTCATGTAATGTTTAAATTCGCCCAGCAGGTGAGGCGAGTGATTCTTCGATGTTGCGTTGCTAAGCTCAGTTCAGTTGAGTTAATTGAGTTAATTAGTTATTAAATTAGCAGCCCGTGACAAGATTTTGATTATTACCTAACACTTGGTTTCGGCCTGTAAGCATATATTTAGTTTTCTCTTTGTTAACTTCCAAACCTATCTCTTTAGCAGTTTTGAAAAATATTATTGCATTGTTCTTAATTGTATTCACATCATCCCCCGTAAGTCTACATCATCTGCATATGCTAACAACTGAGTCACACCATTTAATTTTAGTCCTTCTTTAGTATCTTTTACCTTCCTAACAGTATATTCTAAGGCAAAATTAAAGAGCAATGGAGATAATGCATCTCCTTGTTTTAACCCATCATGAATTGTAAATTTGTCAGACATTAATACCCACACGAATTTTACTTTCTGTTTCACTGGTGCATATTTTTATCATACTAACAAGCTTCTTAGGTATTCCAAACTCTACTAATATATTATATAATTTATCTCTTTTGACCGAATCATATGCTTTTTTGAAATCAATGAATAGCTGGTGGACATTTTGATTATATTCCCACTTTTTTTCAAGTGTCTGTCTGATGTGAAAAATTTGATCTGTAGTTGATCTGTTACGTTTAAATCCACATTGATAATCACCTATAATTTCATTAGCATATGGGGTTAGTCTTGTTAAAAGAATGTTAGATAATATTTTATATGTTGTTGAGAGTAGAGAAATTCCACGGTAATTATTGCAGTTCATTTTATCACCTTTTTTAAACACAGGAACAATTATGGATTCTTTCCACTGTTCAGGGATTTCTTCTTTATTCCATATTAAACAAATTAATTTATGAATTTGACATATTAATG
Organism: Lepisma saccharinum; assembly: GCF_977018435.1. Taxonomy (NCBI): domain Eukaryota; kingdom Metazoa; phylum Arthropoda; class Insecta; order Zygentoma; family Lepismatidae; genus Lepisma; species Lepisma saccharinum. The sequence goes on from NC_139232.1 coordinate 107,242,985, forward strand.
AATTTCCACCATATTTAATTAACTCAGCTGGTATTAAATCAATGCCAGGTGCTTTGTTATTCTTTAGCCTTTTAATAGCATCTTTAACTTCAGTCAAGTTAGGTTCTGGAACTAAAGGTTCTGCTGTGTGGACTTCATTTACTTCTGATTTATCTCCTACATGAACATTTAAAAGGTCATTAAAGTAGTTCTTCCATCTATTTAGAATATCGCTTGGGTCAGCTAGAAAATCATTGTCTTTATCTTTTATCAAGTTTACTTTAGGTTGCCACCCCTTTCTAAACTCATTTACACCTTTATATAAATCTCTGATATTTTTATTTTTGCTGTTTGTTTCAATTTCGTTAATTTTGCTATTGAAGTAATCTCTTTTTTTACTTCTAAACGTGCGGTTAACTTCTCGCTTTATTCTATTATAATTGCTTAGATTTGTATCATCAGAGTTATTTAACCACCTAAGTCTAGCCTGATTTCTTATTTCTATTAGATTATGACATTCATTATCAAACCATGGCTTACTTTTTCTTGGTTTATGGTATCCTATACTTTCTTTAGCTGCTGATTCTATTGCATTACGTATGTGCTCCCAATTCTTATTTACGTCTATTTCATGTATATTTTCATCATCATTTAAATCCTGCAAAACATCAAATCTATTTGACAGTTTAATTTGGTAATCCTTCTTAATTCTTTCATCAGTAAACTTTCCTGTATTAAATTTTAGAACTTTTAGATTTTGTTGCTTATGATTTATCACTGAGAGTCTTTCTCTTAATTTAGCAATTACTAAATAATGGTCACTGGCACAGTCAGCACCTCTATGTGTACGAACGTCAGTTATACTAGTATGCCTTCTCTTATCAATGGGAATATGATCTATCTTATTATGAGTTTTACCATCTGGAGAAGACCAGGTATATTTATGGATATCTTTATGTTTAAAAGTTGTACTTTTCACAATTAAATTCTTTGAGGTTGCAAAAGTAATCAATCTTATACCATTATCATTACTTAATTCATGAAGACTTTCTTTACCAATCGTGGGTTTAAATGTCTCTTCTTTGCCAAACTGTGCATTACAGTCACCTAACAGAATTTTCATATCATACTGAGAAAATTTATCAAAGACCTGTTCTAACTCTGTATAAAAATCATCTTTAGTGTTATCATCTTTATCTTCCGTTGGTGCATGTATGTTTATTAAAATAATTTTACACCACCTACCCTGTAAAACTGCATATGATATCCTATCATTAATAAATTCTACTGTTTTAAGAGCCGATATAATTCTATTATTTATGAAAAAGCCTGTTCCAAAATTATGATTTTCAGTACCACCACAGAAAAAAGTATAATTTTTAGTTTTACAATTCCCTTCTCCTGGCCACCTAACTTCCTGGACAGCTACTACATCTAATTTATACTTAACTATCTCATTAACTGTACACTGAAATGCCCCAGGCCGGTAAAGGCTCAGAACATTCCACGTGCCTAATTTAATATCCTTATTCCTAACGTAGATCTTATCCTTAGTCCAGGGACCTGCCAAAGTAGTCCCCACCCGCAGATCCGAACGGGGGACTATTTTACCTCCGGAATATTTTACCTTGGGAACATCCATGGCCTTATATTGCTGTTTCTTGACTTTTTTTTTTTTTTTTTTTTTTTTTTTTTTTTTTTTTTTTTTTTACAGTGCAGAGTTGTCAGCTCTACGCCTAACCCCCAATATGAATGGAGGAACTACTATACCATTTTACCTAAGTCTCGAATATGAAATGATAAAAACTTCTGGTGAGTTGATTTAAAAAAAAAAATGTGTCCGAGATAAAGAATGGCGTACCCAGGATTATCGGTAGGGAGACGGGTTACGAAAACTATTTTTGGTAGTCAGTCCTCATTTTGCCATCTTTTCCTGTCTTTCACGTTCCTTTTTTAAGGATACTGGATCAAATGGGGTTATGACCCCACCAATCCTCCCTTGGGAACGTCACTAGAAATAAATGAGTAAGCATTTGATCATATTGGCAGACGAAACATTAGATGTGTTGGGAACGGAAGGGTTTTCAGAGGCCTGAATATGAACAATTTAGTGGGTTTCGGCTTTTATAAGAGCTGCAAACATGGGAGGACAAGACACAGTAGTGGTGTTCAGACTCGAATCAGAGAAACATTCGAGAACTGTCTGCGTCCACCTCGCAGCCCACAGTTTGAATCTCGCGTTGTCGAGTGGATTGTCCATCCCGTGCATGTGTAACGGCTTCGTAAAAATACTCAGACACCACAGATGTGTTGATGCATGATGAGAAGAAATGGACAACACACACTCAGATGGTTCTGGCACACAATGTTAATGCATGGAAACAGGGGAGTCGAGTGGTAAAAAAGTTCCGATTTCACGTTCTGATTAAAATGGCAGCCTTAAACAGTGGTAACGATTTAGGGGATAGTTGCTCCCCATTTTTTTGCCTCTTAATCCTAGGCCATGTCTACCAAGAGAAAGTAAACTTTCCTTGCATCGCCCCTCCCCCCCTGTTTTGGAACCCAATCGCCACCACAGGCCTTAAACATACAATTGTGAGGTTCTATCTATACCCCTTAAAAATATGATGTTCAGCCCTCCCCGAAAGGAATTCCTGGATACGTGCCTGGAGACGACACTACGCGAGCGCCAAGACTACTAGAAGGAAAGGCTGGGGTCAGACACGCCTCTTTTCGCGACTGCCGCGGGTGTGACGTCATTGGGCGGACAAAACCCAGCTGAGTCTTTACCCCATACGGAAAGAAACGTGGAAAGGCTGATCTGTTTTGTTCTTTTCGCTCCTTTTTTCTTGTATTTCTCGATTGTTGGGTTCAGGGTGCGAAATCCTGGAGGGGACGAGGGGGATTTCCCCCCACCAACAATCTTGGCCACAAAAAAAAACACCAAAAATTTCCCGGGGGAAAGAGTTTTCGTTATAACAATGAAAAGATAAGCAATTACTTTAAATTTCAAATATACTTTATTAAGAATAATATTGAAAACACACACAAATTAGTGTAGTTGTGAGTGTTGAATGCTTTCTGTCTCAAGAGATCATTAACAAATCTACATCAATACGCACAGTAAAAGTAAAACAAGAATGCAAAACAATAATAACTATGAAATCTAATTGATTTATATTAACATAGTGCACAAACTAAACAAAAACTTACACATAATAAAACCACTTCAACTGCCATAATTTATTAACATCTTTAACCGGTTAGTAAAGGAATTAGTTAGCTGCTTTACACTATCTGATATGTATGAAAGTAACAAATTAATTTCTAATTAATAATCACAATAATTATTTTAATTGAGTAATTTATTTTCACTTTTAATAACATTACAAATATGTACATCGTATAATTCACACATATGTTTGTGGGAGGGGGGTTGTAGGTTACGAACTTTCTCGCTCTCACCAGTTTTCAATGATTTCGCACCCTGGTGGGTTGTGAGGTGTTGCAGTTCACAATGCCTTCAGTGAGGTGTTGCGACGTGTCGTGATCTCCGATGGAAAAAAAACAGCGGGCGACAATATATAACTGAAGACATCGCATCTAACAAGACTTGTTAGTGGATTGCAATACCAGTAGTCTCATTACACAACAGCAGGCTACCATACACTTCAAAATACACAACTTGCTATTTATATACGAGTGATGCTTAAATGACAACGTAGTTCAACTTCCGTCCTCCATTGTTCTATTATTTATTCAGTCAAATTTTCATCACAACCCCCCCCCCCCCCAAAGTTAAGTGGATTCAACCAGCCTTCACATACCCGCCTGTACGCACCCCTGTTCGACATTCCACTGATTATATATACGTATAAGTATATAAAGTGACCCTCGACTTTCTTCAGTTCTATGTCTCAAGTTTTCGTTCAGTGAAAAGTTTTTTAAAGTGTGTGTTACATAATACACACGGAACTTCCTCACATTCCTCCCTGTGTAGTTCAAAGATTCATAAGACTAAGAATTGTAATCTGAATAAGGAAAATTAATTAAGAAATAAATACCAATAGTCGAAGCAAAGTTACCAAATTTGAAGAAGTTAAGTGAAAACAGCTCCTCTCTCACTCCTAAAAGAGAGCAATAGACGAGATTGTTTTCTTTTACATATTCAACTTATCCATAATTTTGGCTTTCTGCCTTTCTTTATTTAACAAAATTATTTTACGCATTCAACATATATATTTTTCTTTCTGCCCTAACAAAATGCATTACTAGGTGTATTAACCGCAATTTTACATGAAACTAATGTTTCACAGAGGAATGTGACGACTTATAAACTACCGATAAAATGTGTGCGTAAATGGCTGTGTAATCCAACTGTAAGGACATACGTTATGTCGGATCCTAAGTAAGTCTGTGCATTCACTCCCAATTAGCTTCTGGGCATAATTGCGGCTCTTTTTTGTTCATAATTACTGCTTTGATTCGGCTGCGAAACCGGAGCGTAGAGCGATCTGTCCGCGCGTGACGTCACGCCTGACGTCAAGGACCACGTGATCAGGTATGGCCCCAGCCTTCTACTCTAATAGTCTTGCGCGAGCGCCACAGAGGATTATGATGACCGCAAGTCCAAACGCCAAACCCTCGTGGGGGACGTCGGTCTGATACCTAACCTGGCTGAGAATCAATTCTAACCTATACTTGCTAAGTTTCTTTGAGTTTTGATTTAAGTTAAGTCCGCTTTATACAGATAGGCTAATCGACACTGAACGTACAGTTTAAAGTGCGAGGCGAACCTCACCGGGTATCGGATCCGGGATCCCTTGGTTACAAGGCGGCAACATTACCACGATGCCATCGGCCAAGCTATTCTACACTTCAGCTGTTTTATGTAAACAACATATACCTATGTGAACAGGAACCAAGCTGATTTCCATGTTCTAGAGATTAGAGTATTGTTTCGCAAAGATAGGGATTCAGGGCTGGAACAGATGGTTAATATTATTGTATGTCGTTATCATAATCCCTCACATTACCACGGTAAACTGAACGATCAGATATGACGAGTAAAGTTAATAAACAAAATAAAAACTATTATCTCAAAAGATCTCGGATTCTATCCCCTTTTGAGCCGTATTGTACAGTGGCTCCGACCCAAATTTAAACTGTAGGCCAAGTCCCAATTACCTACCACGAGCATAAAGTAAGCTAAAATTCAACTTTAAAAATATTCTCGATCTCGTAAACTTTGAGATGAAAGTCAGAACCTTTCAGACTCCAAAAATATTTGCCATAATAATATATGCGGAGGGGCAATCGCCCCATCGCCCTCCCGGTGGAATTACGCCAGATTCCACAGATTATGTAATTCCAAAGTTCAAACTTATTACATTTTCAGAAGCGCCGCCAGTGGTAGGGTCTTGTATAAGGCCGGATGTTCCACCTACGGCAATGTTTGGACTTGAAAGCCCCGCACATACTCTGTGACAATTCCTTTCCCCCGTTTTCTGAAGCTCTGTTTACACAATCCGTTCCCGAGTAGTGGCTACACACACTCGGCCACTTCCTCGGTTTTTAAACAAATCTCACGGATTGGCGGAAGTCCTTACAGAATCTGCTTTGGTACACAAACCGACAGTTGCAGAGACTGAGAGAGGGGTGGCCCTCTCGGAGCGGACGGTGTCGCGTTTCGTGAGCGAAGGGTCGACATGAAATTTTGGTTTCCGTTTTCCTGGGTTCGCGTCCGTTTTTTTTTTTATTCGAGGATGTCCGGTGAAAACAGCTGCAGTTCATCCGGTGAATTGGCAGCCCCGGATCGCCAACTGCCGGAAAATAGGTTCTGTAATACTGGATCGGAAGGGGAGAAATGTACGATTTAACCTTTCTTGCATTAATATGGGCTTTTGTGAATGTCAAGCGCGAAATAATATGAGGTTCGCTAGGGTTGACTGCTTCCATGTTTCAGTTAACCATCTTGATTTCCTCTGACCGGTCTGACACCACCATTTATTGGGAACTAATATAACACTACTAACACCTTAAGCAATACGATAATTTTCTGTACAACTGACTAATAAATTATGTTTCTTTACATGTGCAGTAGGCACTCTTAGAAGTTATTGTAAATTTTACAATATTCTACCGTTAAAATTTAACGGTCTCGGCCGTTTTAATTTAAACTTGTATATTTTATTGTGCATAAAGATATCTAATGATTATAAATTGCAGTTCTGTGCACAATTAATATATTAATAGAAGTTACTTTAATTAGGGTAACGACGTAATGGCCGTTAATACTTTAAAAACAGTCAAGTTCATTGTTTTTATGGTAGTTGGGTGGCAGCGGAAATTAACGTCTTAGACCGTCATTTCTCCAGTCAACTATTTGCCGTGTTGTATTTTAAAAACTTCCAGTGAAAGGGATGAGGAACTGTATACATATATTTCCCTCACCGGTTCGAGTCCCCTGGGGAAGCTTAACAACTTTTCTCCTGAGATTTCGACCACTGTATGGGACCGGTGGCCGCTCACCCTCGTGAGGAAAATGGGGAGCTACGAATGGGAATGTGTAGCGTAACCTGGTTATGCAAAACCAACAACGACTGGCGGTTCGTCGTGCTGACCACACTACCACTGTATTAGTAACTGGTAGAATGGTTGCCCATACCCACCACTGCTGAGGCATGTGAGAATGAGGTCGACAGTCGGTAGGTATATAGACCTTGGCCCTCAAAGGCTTTTACGCTACGGGTTATATATATATATATATATATATATATATATATATATATATATATATGTGTGTGTGTGTGTGTGTGTGTGTGTGTGTGTGTGTATATGTGTGTGTGTGTGTGTGTGTGTGTGTGTATGTGTATGTGTGTGTCTAGTTTCCCTCCAAAATGTGTGTGCATATTTTATTACGTACCTTCCATATCATTACAGATAATTAATTTATGAAATTAAAAATAAAACTCGTTAGGATACGTGCTCTATTTTCATAATAATTTCATTTTTGCCACATTTGTTGTAACGTTATTTGACAAAATGCACAATGAAGTTCAAAAAGTCTAATTTGCAGACTGCAAACTGTAAAGAAGAGGGAAATACATTTGTTATCCGTTACATCCTATGAAGATTTCCCTTTAAAATGTTGCTGGTATGTCAAGATTCTTGTCTCAGTTTCAGCGAATGAAGTGTTAGCTGGGAAGGGGGGGGGGGGGATTTGGTCGATCCGTGGAGAGATGCTTTGCGAAACTTTTGCTATCTGGGGAGATGCGATTCTTCCGCATAAACCCTCTCTCTCACTTCGAGCAATGAATTCAACATAGCAAGACGGAATTTGTTGTTTGTTGACCGCGATTTTGAATTCTCCATTTTTTTTGGTCAACGTAGAGATGGGATTTTGTGATGTTATTCTGGAAGTCAAAACAAGTCTCCGCCAATTTCACCTAAAAGTGAACAAGGTCATTTGCCGCTTGTGTATAACACATAAAAAAAGGGCCAATGTTTAGTTCCAAACATCCAAGTTAGCAACATTTCCTATGAGAGCACTTTGAAATTGTAGCACAGAAATATGTATAACTCAAGAGTTGATTGGTTGTGGAAGGGAGAGTTGAAAGAGGTTGAGCACTGCAGGAAAGTTGATTCAGATGAGGAATAAACTCAATTTTCCCGTAATTTTGGCACGATGCCTTAGAAATGGAAGTTATTTGGACGAGACTGTTGAGCGCTGCAAAGATTTGTGTATTTATTCACCTAACAACGTTCCTTATACATTTACACTCACTCCTTTGGCTGTAACAGAGCTTTCTACATTTGGGCGTCGCGAGAAATTTTTGTAGGGCAGTCAGGCCATTGATATAGCCTAAAATTGAATAGTAGAAATAACCAATTATTAATTATTATAAACTAAAAACAATAAAGTATTATTTGATTGTAAATATATTATTATATCATTGGAAAGACATTTCTACTTAATACACCGAAGAGTGAATATCAAGACACTGTTGTTATTTTTTCATGTACTATTAATATACTGACATGCATAGCTTTCTCTTTTGTTATTAACTTTTACAACCTCGTGAAAGGAAATTGAAAGTTTGGGGACATTTTAGCCATGAACTTTGCAGCGTGAGACCACCTCTACTCCCTCCTTCCCACATGAAAATCTTATTTTGTGAACTTTGAAAACTGATAGAACCAGTTAGCAAACCTCCGTGGCGGAATGGTTTCCACAGAGCGCCACGAGTCTCAGGCTCGAATCCCGGTTTGGGTGTTCTATATGAGTATCTCTTCATCAATTGCAAGGGTGGGGATGCTTTATTCTGCATTATATGAAAAGGAAATAACGTTTAGTTTAGTTTCCATGTTGAAAGTACAATGAATGGATGAAAATTTTCACTACTCGTTTTCCAAGGGGGCAAGCGTTCTCTTCCTCCGCTGGAAACTCCGATGCTGAGCCCACGGGATACAGGCCATTCCCTTCCCAGTGAACAATTCACTTTGCAAAGTGCAAGAAGAGAACGTGGCCTCTGCAGATTAAAAACAAACCTGATTTGCACGCATCGAAAAAGGTCAAAATAAGAATAGCATTGCGTCTATAGGGAGAAAATCCTTTCCATAAGCCTCTGCGAGGTCTTCCTCAGAGGCAGGCTCTTGCTGTTGTTTGTTCTGCTCAGTGTTGCCATAATGGAATGCAAAAAATTTCCCCTTTTCACCCAAAATTTCACTTACAAGTTGAAAGCCGCTTCACAGAATAACTGTTGCTATCTTAGTTACTATCAATATTTCTCTTAACTCGTGAAGCAAACGTCACATATTAATTGGTTTTTTTTTTTTTTACCTCGATTTTCAGCCACTTTTGATTAATCGCGAAGATAATCGTAAGATGAGATGAATGGTCACAAACATAAGAATGACACAACACGATCTACACAGAGGATTATACTGGCGGTCAGTTCAGACGCCAGAGCCTCGCTAGTATGCAAAATGCAGTCCGGGGTGTACTACATTGAAGGGAGATTGACTTTTGAGTGTCTTTAGAAAGATTCACACCTTGAATCCAGAAATTACTATTATTTTATATTAAATTGTAACCTTTCCGAAATCAGGAAGTTTTAACAATATTTAGGTTTTTAATAGCTTTGTTATGATAAAGATTTCAAAAGTTTATTAATTAGCACAACGAAGCCATTTATTTTTTAAAAACACATACGTTTTAAAAATTATGTTTCATATTGTCTGCGAATAAATGTTACGAATTGAGAAATTTGAGTCATATTCTTAAAAGTTTCCTTTAATTTTGACATTTTTCATAAAATGTCTCTTTTTCACCAGAAGTTTTACTTGAAATTTCCCGCCGAGGGTAATTTCCCTTCAGCTGGCAATACTGACTACGCGCCAGCCAGAGATTGAATGACGTCGCAATCTCTTTCCGGTTGTCAAGGTAACATTTGATTTTCCGCTGGTTTTCTCTCTTTACGCAAGGAGGAGCTTCTGGCGTGGGACTTTCCCGGCATCAATTCAAACAAGATGTCAATGGGTTCTATTAAACTTTGAGAGGTGCAAAAGGCCAAAGTGCATTCGCTACAGAAGTGCTGAACCCTTCCGTACTAAATGCCGGCGTTTCGCAGGGAAAATATTTTTTTAAATCTCTCATTTCGAGAACACCACACTCATATTCTAAATTGTAGAGAGAAAAATATTTGTTCGAGAATAATAATTATCTGAATATAAGTGAAAATGGTTCTACATAAGCATGCAATGTTAATTGGGCATAACCAGAAAACTCCATGCCGCTATGAAAAACTTCATACACAGTGTACCATGTGGATGCGGGTGAGCTTACATAGGAAAATAAGGACGTCCTCTGTAGAAGAGGATAGAGGAACACAATTAGCACATATGTAAAGGTGAAACTGATAGGTAGAAAATAATCGAAAATGGGTGACATGAATCATTACATAGTGGAATAACATAACAGTTAGAACACGATAATTGCTCAGTTTCTCCAAGGACTTAATAATAATAGCAATTCATAATGCTATTATAACTACAATCTAATATAAATATTAGTTAAAATTGTTATTATTGAATAAATGTTCTTATTAGTAGTGGTTTACTACTTTTGTTATTTCATATTTCAAATGGTATAAGTAATTGATCGGTTGATTTGGTTTATTTTGACTCATTGCGAAGATGAGAATGAGTGATGATACGATTAAATTGATGAAGGGATAACCACAAAGAACACCATGCACTGGCTGTGACTCGAACTCGAGGTCCCTGCTGTTGTAGAGTGCTGTGCTAACTACTCCGCCACGGAGGACAACTATAATTACGTAAAAGGAAAAAGTATTATATTGAAATATGAGTACAGTGTTACAAATATGTTATTGCCATATAAAGTAAAACTGTTGTTCTAACGTAAATGTTTTTTAAATTATAAAAAAAATATAAACAGAAAGGGATATGGTAATGCTGCAATGCAACTAGCTCCATATACTTGCAGTACCACATTCACGAAATTATGTATACAGTATAAAAACAGGATTTTTGTACAATTTTTGCACAGTTCTGTACGAGTCAGGAAACCGAGAAGAAAAATCACAACCGAAAGTTGTACCATAAGTAAATGTAGTTGTAAAAACGTGGATGATGATTGTGCTGTGACATAACATGCAGGCAGGATTCCAAACAAGCCCGTAGGTAGGTTCAGTATATTACAAATTATTATAAAATATATTTAATCCTGCTAAGGAAGTAAAATTAATTACCATTATTTAAATTAGATATTTGTAGGATTTCGGGGTTGGGCACTCCCTCTGGGTACGTGCCTGATCCCAAGCTACACAAAAGAAAATATACCTCTGGTACCTAATGATTTTATTGCTGTTGTTATCATAAAATTAATTTTTCATGGCCAGCGAAATTTGAGCCCCTGGAAAAGGAAGAAATAAGTCTGTTATTGTTCACGCTGCTGCTTATTTTCCTAGAAAAGCTTAATAGGTATCGTCGTCATAAATTCTGCGGGACCGTTCTCGGCAACAGGACTTGAGAAAAGCCAGTCTTTGTTGTCCTGCGACCAGGACCCGGGTGAAATCCTTCGAAATTGTATGTGAATGGATCAAAGGAGAGAAGGACGGACCATAAAACTATAAAGCAATCTGTCCATCAGACTTTACTGCAGGAAGTGGATCCCCCTCTGAGCATTGTCTCCTTCCACCCCCTTTGTCCCAAGGACTGACTCCCCTCGAGGCTCCACAACTTTTGCTTTTCAAAAGAGAAACACGTCCCCTTCTTCACCCCCGTTCCTTGTAAGTGGAAAGTTCGTTTCCTTGGGTTGAATAGACGAACCCACTGAGAGAGTTTCAGTATTTCTTCCTCGCTTATCGGGAAAAAATTATCTTGGAAAAGCGCGAGAAGGAAATCCCAGTACAATATAAGTCTGAAAGTGGGAAAAAAGGGTAATTTTTATTTTCATTCTTTTTATTTCGGTTATTTTACGTCTTCTATCTCTCGGGTTACTCGCAACGATGTGAGGATGAGGGGACAAACACACCCATGCATTAATCAGGGTTTGAATTACGCTGACCTTCCACCATGTAGGCCGGTTTTATAATTGGAATTATTGGAAAATTAAAAGATGTCTCGTTAATTTAACATGCCATATTTCTTCTATCATAAAAAGGTAAAGCGCTCCCCTGCGCATAGCACCACGCCATGAAGGCGTATAGGGGGTGTGGGGGTAACGCCCCACACTTTCTTGATCTGGTCGTGAGTGGGGGTGATGTGATCAGCATCACGCCCCTGACCGCTTTTACCCCCCAGGGTTTCCCCCAGGTACTCATGTTGTTCGACGCTGGGTGGGCGCCGGGGCCGCTTCCATAGTTAGAAAAGTTCCCGGATTTGAACCGGCCGGGGATCGAACCCGGGACCTTTAGCATGGTAGTCAGACGCGTTACCGACTGAGCCACCGACTGTTTATTTGATCGTTTGTTTTCAAATCCAATTTATGCACAGAAAGGCTAATCGGGGCTGGGCCTACAGTTTAATAATACTACTAATATATTTTTATTTTAATAATTCTTATTAATGACTCTTATTTCTTTATCAAATAGCTGCCGGCCCCCGTGGCAGAGTGGCTAGCACATCGCGCTACGGCGCCAGGGTCCCCGAATTCGAATTCTGGCCTGGGCATGGAAATTTGTGAGTGTCCATTCATCAATTTCATCATATCATCACTCATCCCCATCTTAGCAAATTAGCCAAAAGTGGCACAAAAAGGGAAGTAAAATTAAGCAAATCAATCAATCAATATATCAACTACCTGACCCTTCCTATCCCAAATCAAAATTCTAGGCATACTCATGCTAGAAGAAGTGAAAAATTGTTTCCTCGTAAAAGTAATAAAACTTGTCAACAATTCTAAAGGTCACTGTTCAAACGCCCGTCTGGATGAAATAAGTATCTCCTTTCTTCCTCCAAATCAGAGGAAACAATGTCGAAACAAAAGAGGGCTGCTTCTACGGATGATGAACGGAGGTTTACCAGAACGGAACAGGACAACTGGATGGATTCCCGTGGTCACATCCTCAGACTCTTTTAGACCGGAAGTGACGCACACGTTGATGTATCCATGTTAAGTTTAGATGTTCGCAGAACTTAGGACATCTGGAGAGGAAGTTATTGGCTAAGATCCACCGACGGCGGGGAGGAAGGGTTTTCCTGCTGTTAATCTGCTTTCAGCAAGAAGGGGAGGGGGGAGAGGAATCGCTTTGCAAAATAACAGATTGGGTTTTAGAAAATATTTATGAGTTGCCAAGAAAGGGATTAGTTTGTGCACATTAGTTTGCTCTATTACGCAGCGTATTTCCAAGGTTTCTTCTATTAGTCATCAAGTTTGCAACGAGAGAAAAATAAATTACCATTCTACTGACATGCACACATATATTAAATAACATGGCTGAAGGCCGGGTGCTATTTATAGGTGGATATGAGGGTGAATTCCCTCTCTAGATACTGTATCCCAGGGGTTTACCAGATCTGAGGGTGTGAATACGTATTTAGGGGTGTGTATAAGGGTAAATTTAGAACCAAAATTTGCATAAATTGGGCCTTTGGAGCTGTGCTAGGGAGATGTTTGGTGTATGTGATAAATCACTGCTGCATCCCCTTCTATGATTGCTGGGTGTATATTATATTGACATCGGTATCGGCCGATATAGCCGTATTGGCTTCTGTTCACTCTGTGCCGAACCCCCTCTCAGCTTGCATATTTTTACTATACTTGGAAATACGTTACTGGAAGTCTTGTGCAAATAACACTGGGTATAGGTATACATAATTATTAAAAAAAAAAACTTCAAGATATTTTTCGGAATACTTAAATTGCAATATATACATTAATTGTCCTCGAAGAAAATCCTCTTCTATTTATTATTTGATGTAAGTTAAAAGGTAAAACTACCTGTACATTACACCGTGCATAATGCGGATATGGATGTCCAGTCTCGCATTTTCTCGATCTCGACCATAATGAGGGTGATGATATCAGCATCCCTTCCCTGGACACACATTGATGAGAGGCTCGATGATCTCCAGAGGTGCTGTATGCAGGGACTTTGTCGGAAAAATTATCATCTGAGATCGGGAATCGAACCCGGGTCTACGCGTGGATGGCGTGGCAGAGAGACGCCCTACCGACTGGACCAGTTTCTACTTTGAATATTTTATATATTCTTGGACTTTTTCTGTTAATCGTAATGATGAAGATGAATGATGAGCTGTTGAAAGAGATGATGGCAGAATTTTGCCCTTCCCAGGTTTCGAATCCAGCAGCAGCAGCGTAAATTAGGGCCTAACTTCGGAGAGGCAGAACATGAACTCATGTTCCAGAAGGTTTAGACAAATACCCCTGACATTTATGTTTTAATAAAGCTGGAAATTTTGGGGGGCGAGTGCTCTCGTTCCCCGTCATGTACGCCAGTGTTCGATTTGTTGATTTGGTTTATTTTACTTCGCTTTTCTGCCACGTTTGGCTAATTGCGAAGATTAGGATGAGTGATGAAATTGATGAAGGAACACTCACAAAGAACAGCCATGCCCAGATCGGGATTCGAACTTGGATCGTAGCGCAATGAAATATTTTATAAATTTCCAGTGGAGGGATATTCTACTGACTGTCTAGGGACAGCATGAGATAATGACTTTATGCCATATAACATTTCCCCCCATGGATAAAATTGATCAATCAGAGGGGGGGACACAAGTATCCAGAGACCACCACCCTGCTACCCACACTTCCATAACACTACCGCCAAGTGCTTCTCCTCTGAAGAAATTTTTTTCGAAACCAGACCAAAAATACTCGAAAATAAGGGGAGAAGTGCGTAACGCAACGGTCTCCCAGAGCGTTGTCGCTCGACGCATTTATCACATCATCAAACCCTCCGCGCGCTGCCGGAAGTCGACAGAAGCTTACAATCAATCTAACTTCCGGTGATCTTCGGGTACTTCCGGGAGCACGCATGCACCCTGGTGTCGGAGCGGCGAAGCACCTGGGTGGGGGCGATGAGGGAGGGAGGGTACATAAGCATAGCATACTGACTGAACTGACGGCGGCACACGCTGTGTTCTGACAAATGTTTCTTCTGAACCCCTCTCCTCGCGGTTCACGAAGCAAGCAAACGGCCTCCCTCCCCGCTTCAGTCAGTCTTGAAATACTCGCGGTGTGAGACGCACGCTCGTAGCTCCGTGGCTCTGTGTACACGTGACTCGGACAGCAAGCACTTGAGGCTAAAGTGTGGCCTACATCCTGACAGTCTCCTTTACGTTGACATCAATAAGTGGTAAGTCTGTTTTCAGTAAACTGCATTTTCTGATTAGAACGTATAAGCTTTCGTTTCAACCTAGTTTTAGTGTTTCGTGTCTACGTGGACTGCGACTGATTTTTACGACACAACAATGTTACGTTCATAACAAGAGTGTGACACACACGGACATTCATATATATGTGTGTAATGGGATTGACCAGGATGTAGATGCATTGATGCGTAGACGGTGCCACAAATTGAATACGCGCATGGTATAGGCTCATACAACAATTATTCAGATTCAAGAATGTCTGAAGAAGATTAATCTTGCTTTTCATTATGAAGCATTGACACTGATAACTAAATATTACTTATTATATTGCCTAAATCATTTCATGTGTTTTTATTTACTAATACTTGTACGAAAGGACTGGAATGAATTTACATTTCTAGCGTATATACTCAAATTCCCATATCAATATACAAATCTTAGAATAGGTTCATGTTGACATATTTAGATTTTTTTAGTGTAGAGCTTTTATTCTTGAAATATTTCAACCTACTGCAATTTTTTGAAATGTATAAAACAATCATTTATTTTTTAAATACAACTGACCTGAGCAGAGCCTAGGCACAAAGGCGCCAACTTCATAAAGACGTTGGGGGTGGGAGGCAAGATTGGCAACAATATTTTTTTAATGTATACATTTCCGGAGGAATTTGGGGGAAGGGGGCAGATAATGCCTTGCCCCCTAAAGTCTGCGCCTACGTTGGGCAAGTGCTTCTCTTTTGCCCCACCTCCTTCAACGGTAGGTTTAATTTTTTCTGACCTGTAATAACATCAAGTAATATTTTCCGAATACGAAAATAACGTGCTGTGACGGGAGTTATTTGTAGGTTCGAATCCCAGATATGTTATGTACTCATTTAATCTAATTCATCTTCATCGTATCAGTTATCTCGAGAGAAATAGAAAATGGATTTGAAATAACGGGGATAGAAAACTGTATGGATATCTGGTTATTCGTATCACATCCATAACAATGTGAGGGGTGAAATGAAGTTTAGCGGTTCAGTACTCTTTACAGCAAAATATACATACAATGTATTTTATACTTGTATTTATTCTTTGAACGCTCTATATTAATGAAGTCATTAACCTTTTCCACAATGTAACTATTTCTTTATTTAATAAGCGATGCTAACCATATAGTTTACAGCAAATGCAAGTTTTAACTAACGCGTGAGAAATTTTATACAAAATTGATTTTAGATTTCACAGTTATTTTCTAAACGAGAAACTAAATTTCGTAGAACAGCCCTTTCCAGGCCAACGCTTACCAAGCTAATTTTCAGCGTGGTCACGAGATTGAGTCCCATCGCCGCTGTTTTCTGGTTTCCTAGACCGATGCAATTTTCCTTACGAGCGGAATTTTGGAGCTCCCACCCAGGATCGAACCCAGGCCCGATCGCTAATCGTTCGACTGCTCGGGGGGCTCCAGTTTCCTGTTGATGGTACTAAAAATCATTAGCAGGATAACAATTATAATTTGGTCCTCAAATGAGTGTTAGACCGCGGACGAGGGACTCGGGACATAAGGGGAATGTGTCCTTTCATCCCGCATCTCGAGAGGAATGTATTGTGCAGATGCTGGATTGATTGATTTGATTTTTTTTACTCCGCTTTTCTGCCACTTTTAGCTAATCGCGAAGTTGAGGATGAATGGTGATGGGATGGATGAAGGAACAATCCCAAATATATATGGACGACACAACACGATCCCAATAGAGTATTCTACTGGCTATGAGTCCAGTCACCAGAGCCTCGTTAGTCTCCAAGGTGTACTACGTGGAAGGGAGGTTGACATTTTGGTGCCTTTAGAAAGGTATTGGTGTATTATATCATATATCTCTCCAGTAATTCAAAATGACACGCGTAGTAGATCTTACGTAACTTATATCAAGTATTGTCAAAATTGGAAGCAAAATTCGTAGAACGAAATAACAGCACTTGTATTAATCATTGTGAAATTAATTAGGAAAATATTAGGAAGGAAGACCTGAACGAGACTCAGTTTGAATCTACAATTTCAAACTTGCTATGTGAAATCGCAAACAAGGCACCAGTGACTTCATTAGTTGCCGACCCAAGCGGTACAACGCCAGGGGTCGTTGGTTCGAATCCAAGTGTCCCTTCATCAATTTCATCATATCATCACTCATCCTCATCTTCGCGATTACCCTAAAGTAGCAGAAAGCGAAGTAAAATAAACGAAATCAATCAATCAATCAAAGTGCCTTCGTTGGGCCTAAGATTCTTTCACAACATACACAGTTGCTGTTTTCCCGTTTATAAATGAAGATTAACATTTGTGCGATCTCACATCCAGAGTTTCGATAGTCGTAGGCGGCAACGAAGTTATTTTAAGCCTCTGTTTACGTCACTTCTAGGCTCGCAAAGTAACAAAAAACAATGTATTACGTGGATAGAAGCTATTTCCGTTCAGACTAATGTTTTTGCGTTTACTATGGACAAGGGCAATGTTTGACGTGGCTTATGGTGTGCAGCACCCTCGCTAAGTTTAAACGACTCACAATGATGTCAAGATGTGCGGTTTAATTACCTATTGTGGTATCCCAAACTAATGTCAGAAAGAGGCCGTTATTACAGTAGGAATTTCGCATCAATGAAGGCAGATTACATATATGGAACAGCGAAAGCAAACCACATGAAGACCACACTGTAGAAGGAATTCTGAATTTATGTAATTCCCAAGAATTTGTAACTGCCCGGAGCTTCAAAACGTGCAAAATTTTCGAAGATATCTGCTAACACTGATCAAAGATCCAGCGGTACTTTTATTGATATTTATTTATTTAAATATTTCTTATCTTCAATCGCTTAATTTTTGACCAGGATTATTTACTCATGCTAATTGATTATACGGTATATTGTGGGTTTCAGATACCCACGCGTGGAAGCCATTAATTTTCTGGAGAATAATAGTGACAACTTTACAACGGTTCTATATTAGCGTGCAATGTTAAATGTGCATTATCCATTTTCTAGTGCTTTTAGCTATACTTATTCTCACACTGAGTTTCGAAAGAGCACCTCTTCTCTCGTCTTCAGGTGAACGAATTTATTTTTGTCAGTGGCGGGGATCAGAGGCCTGTCGTAGATTTGGATCCCCAACAGTGGCGGCGATTGGGTTTCAAAACCGGGGGGGGGGGTCAAGATGCCAAAACTGGGGGCGCAAAGGCAGTATATTTTACTTTGTAGATAAGGTTTCGCTTAGTGCGGGGGCAAAAGTGGCAAAAAGTGGGAGGGGCATTTGGCCCCCCTCACCCCCCCTAATCGCCGCCACCCCAACATAGGCAAAAAGAAATTTTGTTCACCTGAAGACTATAGAAGAGGTGCTCTTTCGAAACGTAGTGTTAGAATGAGTATAGTTAAAAGCAATGGATACAATCCAATTAACATTGCATGCATTTTGATTGAATTCATAAATTTTGCTTCGTTTTTATGCTACTTCTGGCAATATCACGAAGAAACTGAATGTATCGTAACATTCGACGAATTATCCTTGAAAATACTTATTTAGGAAAGCAATACTCCAGAGCAGTTATTTTCTGCAACTTCGTCTGAACCTACGTCACACCAAAATTTCCGAACATCGAATAATAATTATTCGATGCGCTTTACCTGTATGTATTCACCTTGGCGTAAAACAAAGTGGCAGTGGATAACCTGCGTACCTTTGCGGTTAATTTCTGAGTCATGTTTCAGCACCACTGCAATTGATGTTCCATGGAGTCAAAAAACAAAAGTTGCGTGCAGAAAATATTTTTATACCCATTTACATGTTCACAGCCAGCGTGGCTTTACGTCACGCCTATTTGGTTGTTGAGCGACCTTATCCAGTAACCCATACATGTGGTCATTATCTGACCAATGCCAGAGCATCTACAGATAATGATCATCCTGTTTTTCGCTTCCAAATGCGATATAACCACGGCGTGTAACGAACGCAATGAAGGAAATGGGGGAAACTAGCGCGCCCATTCGTAAATAGAGAATATTTTTATCTACGAAATGGACTCGTCCACGTTTGATCTTAGGGTTTGATAACTGTACTAATGAAGCTCTCGGGTTCTTCATGTGATTCGGTGCACGAGTCTTCTAATGAAATGCCCAGGTGAAGGACACATGCACTTCCGGCGTCTTTACAATGGTATAGCGTTGCACAACCAACCGAATCCAACAATGACTGTGCAACCTTCGCTTAATAGCTATAGCTGCCCATCAAACTATGCCACGCGAGTTATTAACCTCGTTGGGGATATAACTCCCTTTTTAAGAAAGTGCTGATAGCATGAAGATTGTGCCAAGTCAATCGTTAGAAAAGTGGCGTTGTCGGTATGTTCAAATTGAACTTTGCGTTTTCACGATAAGTAAAAAAATGAGATGTAATGACCGACAATGAAATGTATGAGAAAATCGAAAAATATAGCAAGGTCCTCTCTTTACATGTCTAAGCTCGTGGGTCGTGTGCAAGGGTGCCCGCAAAGGGGGCCAGGGGGCATTTGTCCCCTCCCTGAGATTTCTGGAATTACTTCATATAACTCAAATTTTGAAACTGTAGCATGGACGAGGGATGCTGTGAAAGACAGAAAATTATGTGCCTATGTAGATCATCCTAGTGCTGGGAATGCTTTATGAGAATTCCCCCCCCCCCCCAACCGAGAAAAATCTAGCGGGCGGTTTTGCGCGTGTGTATGTGTGAGAGAGAAACAAAGAGTAAATTTAACATGTTCTTAGCTACAGCTCTTGGTTGAGATTTTGTGAAGGGTTTATTCGTATCTCAAATATTTTAGTCACATTAGCGCCTCGATAAATTCGATTTGATTGATTAATTTGGTTTATTTTACTTCGCTTCTGCCACTTTGCGCTTCTCGCGTCGAGAAGATGAGCATGAGTGATGAGATATGATGAAATTGATGAAGGGACACTCACAAAGAAGACTCATGCCAAGGCCTGAGGCTGCTGGCTGACAAGATTGGCATAATAGACACACACATACATGCATGCATACATACATAGCCCCCACACAAACACCTACCCCGATGACGTAGTGATAACGTCGTCGCCTTGTAATCGAAGGGTCCCGGGTTTGATACTCGGTGGCACATGTTGGTTCCAGATCCCACCTTGAACTGTAGGTCCAGTCCCGACTAGCCTGTCTGTGCATCAAACTCAGTCTCAAGATATACATACAGGCATCCTCAATGCTCGTGCCTCGTGCCTGTGTTCAGTATCTCATTTTTAAAATGCGGCCCTGTTCAAAGACATTTCTCAGTTCCACTAGAAAACCCCCTTTGATAATGGAGACCAGGATCTGAAGCGTCATTCTTATATTTAAATCTGGGCATGTTCTGGATATGGGTCTGCTCGTATGCCATCACATGCTTGGTTTCCGAAGAACCACCAAAATACTTTCCTTCGAAGTACGAGGAGGGAGCATCTTCCCTTGAGATTTCTCAATCGTAACATGTGAAACAATACCGTCTTGCGCAAGGAGCATAAAACGCAGCCGGAGAATTGTTTCAGGTTGCGAAAAACCCTGTCCTCGATTCGAGTCTTATCACCTCGGGGAAGAGGACAGGAACATTCGCATGAAACCAGTAAAGTATTCCTCCGCCGTGACAATGAATGAAGAAGTAGGACGCGTTTGTTGTGGTCTTCTGCGAGAGAACCAGTTGCAGTGTTTCCAGCATTCTGGAGGGATTTTTCCCTCAAATGAGAAATTGCGCGAGCATCTCAAACTTGCATACACATTTTTAATAACCAGTGTGTCAATTGATGACTCTTGTCGGTAAGAGGGCCTCTCAGATTGTGTAGTGGTAACGCTGTCACCTTGTGAGGGGTTCCGGTTTCGATTTCCGATCGAGGCCCACTGCATATTGGTTTGGATCCCACTTTAAACTGTAGGTCACAGTCAAACATTGAGAGACTCTAGGAGTTAAGGGCGAGAACTGCACCATGAAATAGTCTGAACCATCTAGTTTCCTACACGGAAGATTTTTTTTAATACGCGTATAGGTATTTTAGCAACCTGGGTAGCTACTACCACTAAAACTACAACATAGGCCTGCTTAGCAGGTAGCTAAGTGACGTGTCCTTGATTATGTCCCCACTTTTTTAGCAGTTCGTCTTATATTTTACCATCTTTTCCTTCACTTGGCGTTCTTCTTTTAAGAATGCTGAGCCAAAGTTAAGGGGGGGGGCTACGACTCCTAATCTTACTTGGGCAAGCCACTGCTGTTGAGGATTCATTAAACTACAGTAGTCAAATTAAGTATAAAAAGTACAGTAAAGTTATGAAATGCAGCTCATACATAAAGCATGCTAGTCTGAAAATAACGTAAATAAAAATTTGAAAACTGTACAGCTTCTGCTTCACTAATTTCTAGTCCTGTCTGTCTACGGCATGTCGTTACAGTGGTACGCTTAAGCAATTACCATGATTTTGTGTGCCGAATGCCAAAACTCGGGTGAAAAAGTGAGATATTTAACATGTTAGGGACACATATTGGATCTGTTATGGCAACACTGTTTGGTTGACGTCTGTAGTACGTACGTACGTTTTACCCATGAGAAATAGGCCTTGACACAAATTTCCAAATACCGTAAAAAGAATCCCCATTCCTAAGTCCTGGGTCACCGGGCACATCAAAGGAGGGTTTATTAATAAAATTGCGATTGTTTGGGAAAATTAAAACACTGATTATCCTCGGTTGCTTGCACGAATTGTGTGTCGTAAAGCATTCAAGCATGTCAGAATTCTTGTGGCGTTCACGAAGTAGCCTTGTTTGCACAACTAAAATCGTCACCGCATTTCTTGTTGAAGTAGGCCAACAGTCCAATTGAGTCAGGTTGCTGGAAGTATCGAGATATATCGAATTCTTGATCGATGTTTCAGTTAGGGACGATATTCCAATGTTAAAAATCGATACTGTTCGGCATGTAATATAAATGCCGAGTTCTGACTTTCAAAAGTCACTATCGGCCAGTCATGACCAGGCACGTATTTAGAAATATGTTTCGGGGGTGGGGAGGGGTCCGAACCAAGTGTCTCAATAATAATAATAACAACAATAATGTTTAAATTTAAATATCTAGTATATTAAATCAAATTAATTAATAAATTATAATATAAATATAAATAATAATATGAGTTAATATTATATTATTTTTTCATGAATAGATAAAAATACGGTGTAAGAATAGAAATATCACAGGGTATATTCATTATGTAGCTTACCTGTGGTTAATATCAGAATAATTTAAATAAAAGCAAGTGCCCTGGCAATAAAATTAATGTCAAATAGATGAAGAATTGAATATTTACTGAATAACAAAAAAGATGTTAGATGCAGTTGGAGAAAAGTAAAGTTTCTGGTTAATGTTTTATGCATATTATTATGAGTGTTCTTTCGGAATGGGGGGGGGGGGGGGTTGTCCAGACCCCGCAATACTTCCTTGTTGTCCTTCAAAGCCATATGATCCCAATATAATCCTTGACTTCCAATACGTTCCGAGGAAATTAATAACCATCGATTATATAAACAAATGCTAAACGAGCATATTTTCATTATTTAATTTTGGTATTTGGTAAGTCTTTCGGGGGGGGGGGCGGACCCCCTGGACCTCCCGCCATAAATACGTGCTTGGTCATGACATCAGTATTCAGTGAAGGAAACGTAGACATTCTGTTAGCAAATCATGAATACTTACGCAAGATGAGTACGTGGAAATCACATAAGCTCAAAGCATTTCCCTCAGCGCACACTCTTGACATGATTAACCTACATACAAAGGCTTGACGTGAAAATCCATTAGTACTTTATTATTTTTATCCCTATTATTATTTTTATTATTCCATAACAGTAAGCATCCCTCATCGGCGAACACGGACTTTTTTTCCCCCAGGCGGACAAGGAATATATACTTCGGAATTGTCAATGGTTTATTTTTGAATTATTTGAGAAGAAGATAACATTTATTTTACTTGTAAAAAGCATAATAGACCAAATAAAATTTATCCCCACTCGATATCCAGGGAGAGCAAGTTCCCCGTTTCCCCCTTACACTCATGACATTCCTCCGTCCTCCTCCACCGAAAGAAAGAATGGATATCTTTGCACACATTATACTGACAACAAATAGCATCGATTCCAAAGAGAAATGAAACACTACGTGGACATTAAGTTTCATATTTTACAATGTGATTGATAACTCGATTTCACATGCAGTCATAGACGTGATACTAGTGTATTACACTTAACATTTTTTTGAGAGAATAATATTTGAATTCTATTTGTCGAATATTTATTTATTATTATTATTATGCATTTTTATTTTCATGGAATATTTATTTATACTATGTAGGAAATGTGCTTGAAATAAGGTTAATTGATTACGCATATAAAGTATTTGCAGGCCTCCCCGATGGCGCAGTGGTAGCGTCGTCGCCTTGTAATCAAGGGGTCCCGGGTTTGATTCCCGGTGGGCACATAGTGGTTCGGATGCCACTTTAAACTGTAGTTCCAGTCCCGATTAGCCTTACTGTGCATATAGTGGACTTAAAACAACAAATCAATCCAATCATAAAGTATTTGCTTTACTGGTATGTTACTGTATATGTAAATTTACCACCAAATTCTTATGGGTACGAGTGCTTATGCTTGTAACGCACACTGAAAGTGCAAAAATATTACGTCTCTTACCTCTGGTCTGGATAAATATAGCACTGATTCGATTACTAAACAAAGAAGACCTCCTACGAAATTCCCTGAGCATGTCAAAATAACAGACACTTTGGTTATTGCATACATTTAATTATTATTATTATTTTTTTCAACTTAATGCAATTTTTCTCTACCAAGAGTTTTGGGTAACGCCCTCGAATCTTAAGGTACGGACCAAAATACAGAGGAACATATTGCTAGTCTTTGAATTAAAACAAACGGCATCTACCTTCAAGTGCAACCATTCTCACTCAACATGTGCCGATGCGAGGACGGCACAGGAATGAATTCGCCTACCGAAGCACGAGAAGTTGGGCGCTTCCACAAGAAAACCCGAAATCAATGATCGCCAGGTAAATGTTATTATCATTCAGTCAGGCATGTCGAATTCCATTGGACGATCCTCATCTGTTACGTCAGTTACGAGAGGGATGCTCCCAGTGGTGCATGCGTAATGTGCAAGACGAGCAGATGGTTGCCAGTGCAGTTGCCACGGCAGATGTCCTCCCCCACTCTCCTTGGCAGTCCAGGTGCCAAGAGTCAATCCAGCTAAAAGCATGGGCATTGGAGATGGCTCCGAGGTCCGCACCTGCCCATAATACGGGTTCCAGGTGAATCGCGTGTCCTTGAGGTTCTAAGCGTGCGTCTTCGGACAGCAGCTGCTGTTTATAATATCCTTCCAAGGGAAGAAAAGTACATGTAATGCTAAAGAAGAACGGAAATGGTTTAGAAACCACAGACACAAAAAGTGCCCAGGTAGAGATTGTTACAGAAGGTCCCAAATCCCGTCTCGTACGAAAAGCTGTCGTCAATATACACCAAAATCCTAATACTGGCAGGTGCCAATAGCGTATTGTATGAAATAAGCACTTCCACATCCAAAATACAATAGCAAACACTATTTGTTCAACAAATACGGATCCGAACACACCTTTTTTCGAATTCAGTACTTTGGTTTTTGTATTTTTCGTCGCATTTCTGACACTTTTGACTAATTAGGATGATTAGATGAAATTGATGAAGGGAAATTCACAAAAACACCCATTTCCAGGCTGGAATTTTGAACCCGTGAACTTCACTGACGAGATCTAAAGTTGACAGAGCCGACATAATATTTTGGTGCATACAGAGAAAAAAAAATACTTCCATTAGATTATACCTTGTACAGAATTCTCACCAAAAGTGTTATAGTCTACATTTAGAATGGAAAACGAACTAAAATCAATATTAGAATAATTAGAAAATACATACGTCATATAAGTAGACGGATAATTTAAATAAGGATAAGATATGTTATGATCAGTGGGGGCCCTAACCCCACATCCCCTAAATGTGCCTTCATGGCACGGTGCTCTGTGCACGGGGAACTTTACCTTTACCTTACCTCAGGGCATATAATTACAACTATTAATCTGCATAACTGAAAAACAGTCGTACCCAGTGTTCTGAAAATAAAAAAGAAGCATTTCCAGATGCATTAATGAAATCGCCAGTTCTTCTTTCAATGGGTAATTTTCCAGCATTCTCGAAGATCCGAGTTTAAATTATATACATAGTGAACTTGTTCGTAACGAACAAAAATGGAATTGTGAAGTAAAAGGTGAAACAAATATACCATAACAGCTAACAAGAAACTGTTCAAAGGTTGAAGTAGAATCAACTGAACACAAAATATGATGTAAAGAACAAAAGGTTGTACATTTGTTCTCAGTTTCAGCTCAGATTTTAGTTTATTGTACACTGTTGTATCGTAAGTCTCTTGTTCAGTTCCAATCTACTGTCTCGATTTTGTCTTCAGCTCCATTGGAGGAAAATATGCAATTACCATTTTACATGCTATTGAAGTTTAAATTTATTTGTCTTACGGTTTTGACAATACAGGCAAGGTAAATCTCGCACATTCTAACTTCCATTCCTAGATCCGCCACTAAAGGTGACGGGATGGATATATTGGCAATGTATCCAATCAGATCCACCGAAAATCAATGCATTACACACAGGATATGAGCCACATCCTGTTAACCTTTTACAAACATCTCTATCTTACTGCATCACTTCATGTGTGACTAACGCTTTTTGATCACTAAAGCGCTTTCATGTATGTGCCAAGTAGCAACTCGCATTTTTCATTGGCTAGCATTAGATGCCCACATAGCGATGCAATTATACGGTGTAACTGACACGAATCGGACCATGCGAAAGGAGAAAATAAAATAAATAAGTCCATAAGTTGTCGGAATGATGTCAAAGTGAGAGAGCATGGATTACTATATTTCTATGCATGTACAGAAATATGAAAGGATAACATAGACATTTTGGCAAGGGTAAAAGTCTATATTATTTTCAATGAGACAAAATTGTTTTGATTTTAGAAACTTCAGACTTATCCTGTTTTACATCATACTGTATTGTAACAGCGTGAAATAATGAGGTACAAGGACCTCCCCGATGGCACAGTGGTAGCGTCGTCGCCTTTTAATCAAGGGGTCCCAGCCTCGATACCCGGTGGAGACACATAGTGGTTCGGATCCCAATTTAAACTGTAGGTGCAGTCCCAATTAGCCTTACTGTGCATAAAGCGGACTTAAAACACTAACTCAATCACGAGGTACAGAAGAAACGTACAGTATAGCTTGTTCCGTCAATGCTTTACTATTAGACAGGTTTTCAATTCTGGAAACCTAGTGAAAATCGCCATCGCTTCGAAATTAGATGGTTCTGGGTTAGATTCCCGGTAAGTGATTGTTGAAGTGGTTCGAACATTCTTGAAACAAATAATTAATGAAAACTATACCAGCAGTGACGGTTTTGACGCAGTTCGCACCAATCTTTCTCGTGCGCACTGAAAATCCAAAAATTCGAGTACCACAAATACTGTTTCGTATGAATATCATCTCTTTGCTACACTATTAAGGTGCTAGGCGGAAAATTTGCAAAAAAAAACCACTTAATACTGTAGACTCAGTTTGGAATAGATTCAAGGTTTATGTTGCTGCGCCAATAAACTTTATCGTTTAGGAACGTTTGTTTGTTAGATTGGACAACATAAATCGTATGAACTATTCTCTTGAGCCGTTGCTATTTGTGAACGATTTAAAATGAACGGAACTCTCCATCACTACCCCATTCTGATCTTCCGAATTTGTGGAGAGGCAGAAGCGTAGCATCGGTATCGATCATAAGGAGAGGAGAGCGCATGCGTCACAGAGAAGATTTTGTTAGGAATCTCCATTCAGAAGCTCTTCTTCCTCTCTCCTGTGTCATTGAGCCAACGGTTTCCCTTCTGAATCAGCGAACGAAGCGGAAGTAAACAGCAGGTCATCGCTCTGAAATTGTTTCCTACCCCCGGTCGTTCCTGGGAAAACTGAGGAGAAATTTATGACTGAGTGAATTTCGCTCTTTTCGTTTTTTTATTATTTTTGTAGAGCCCTGACCTGTCACTTTCTTCGAGGGAGATGACGTGAATAAGTATAAAGGGCACTGCCCGTGTCGTCTTCGTATGAGTTGGAGCTCTGCTTACGGCATGCGAGTCAAGGAAATGTCAATGAACACGAATTTATATAACTTTGTTTCCACATCGACATCTTAGCTTTTTCTCTTCTTTAATGTATAGAAATTAATTTACACGTTTCTCTTCATGTAAGAAGATATATTTCGGAAATGCTCACTTTTATTACTCAATTAAATAACCTGAATATCCTGCACAGTGGCGTGCCCAAGGGGGGAGGTTGATGGGGGTTATAGCCCCCCTTTCGCCCAGTATTCCTAAAAAAAGAACGTCAAAGGTAGAAAATTATGGCAAAATGAGGGCTGACTACCAAGAAAAAGTATATAATCCCTCCCTTTCGAAAATCCTTGGCACGCCACTGGCTAGTACTTAGCCTATCTATGCATAAAGTGGATTTAAAAACAGCAACTCAACTACAAGAACACACCCACACATGTATTGTGTATGCATATTATAGTATAATATTATTTGAACACTCTTAGCAATGCAAAATATTACAGTTACCTGCACAATTGATATAATGGTAAAACTTAGGGGACACAAGAATCTAAATTTGGTAAATTCTTTTCCACATTGAGTAAAATTGGTATATGAACTGGTAGGCAGATGGGTTGAATGAGAATCAAATTCGTGCGGGGAAATAAGAGGTAATTATGGCTATTTTGTCATCTTTGTCTGCATTTAACGTTCGTTTCTTTTAGGAATTTTGGACCGGGGGGTTATTAGCCCCATCTACCGCCCCCCCATGGAAACGCCACTGAGAGAATTATCGATGTGCGAATAAATCACTACTTAGCCCACTGTATCGTGTAGTGTCTTGACGTTCATTTTCTGACTTCTCCGCCAAGAAGGGTTAATATAAATTATGGGAATTTTTGCGTGCGTTTGTATGATTCCATAACAACGGCAAATTTTATTCTGGCCGTACATATAAATGGATCGGTCTTCTGTCTAGCTGTTTCCCAGACGAGGAGGAACTAGCAAACGTATCTTGTGAAAAGGAAACTTTGAAACGACTTCAAACGTTCGTTTTTTTTTCTATCTGGTCTCCAACCTCTCCATCCCACTCGCATCTCCAGCGATTGTCGTTCCTATCAACCGGAAACCGGGCTCCATTCATCCGAGAGCTTCCTGCGAGACGATAAGTAGGTGGCGGAAGTGCGTCAATTCAGTGGACAACGCGCCGCCTGCGTGCTGGTACTCAGCGATCGGCGAGACAGTTAAATGGACTGAAAGGAGCCTCGAATTAGTGGTTATCTTTGTTCGGAAGGTTTCCTTTGATGTTACACTGAGAGTTCGCGTACAAGATATGTGCATGACGTTTGTTTTGTGTCGTTTGAGTTCACGTTATGCTGAAATAGGCTAATCGGGACAGGACCCACAGTTTAAAGTGGG
The DNA here is from genome assembly GCF_977018435.1 of Lepisma saccharinum. Lineage (NCBI taxonomy): Eukaryota > Metazoa > Arthropoda > Insecta > Zygentoma > Lepismatidae > Lepisma > Lepisma saccharinum. Next base: position 107,271,491 of record NC_139232.1, read on the forward strand.
ATCCAAATCACCGTGCGACGACCTCCACCAAGGATCGAACCAGAAACCTCTTGATTATAGGCGACAGCGTTAGCAATACGTCATCAGGGAGGTCCCACCATCGTATGGCGACCAGTTTTCCGAGATGATAAAAAATAATATAATGCAGAATCATGTAAAGTATACGAAAAGGACATTATCTGCCTTAGATAAATATATCCACTAATTTATCCACACAATCCCAGCTACCTCCCCTAATACCTCCAAACTTTTTCCCCAACACCCCCTAAAATCCCAATTTATAGTTATTTTGGCACTAGATTTACCATAATGTCCCCTAAAATGTCGAATGTCGTGTCTAAGTCATCCATATTACTACCTAAAACTACTAACCACGAAACACAAAGGATAGCAATTAAATAACATTAACCTGGTGTGAGGTCATTCATGTATTACGCATGTTAGGCCATACGGCTAGATATTTTTGCCCAAATGTGTTTGTATATGCACACCGTGTCCTCTCCCTGGTAGAGGCACATTGCACAGTAGTCCGGATGCCAGTTTAAATTTAATATCCAATCTTGATCAGCCTATCTGACCATTAATTAGAATAACATGCTCTCGTTTAAATCCAGAAAAGAATGTCAGATAGGAAATCAATATTGTATATGAATTAAAGGCCATGGATATGAGTATTTTGTTTTGACTGATTTATCAAACAAAAGAAAACTTTAAAAACCACAGTGCTGCGCTCTGCTGTCTTTCTCTCTTATCTTCGCCTGTATGACAAAACGTCAGCCACTTTTGGCCACAAAGGAGGGAATTGGCATCATATCAAATATGGTTTAAATGCTATTCTATGTTGACACACATTTCCTTTTTTTCAGATCGAGGTGCACGGCGGTACAATGCAAACTGACGTCATATGCCACACGAGGCAGGAATTGGGCTGGGAATCCCGGAGCGAGGAATGGAGAGTCCCTGACGTCCATTGTGCAGACCCTGATCTCCCTAAAGGTACGCCAAAAATTCACGAAAATTTATTACCACTACAGTATATATTTAATATTCTCTAATACTCATATGGAAATTTTTAATTTTTGCATTCAGTGGAGTGTTTCTCTAATAAAATTACTATCACTCCATTATTATTCCAGAATGTTTCGTAGTCAGAAATTCTTCAAACTACACAGAAGCAAATACGTATAAATCCTTATTCAACACAACACATCCGCCCGTATGTATGAAAGCAAATTCTTATATAAGAGGCGCCACGTTCCGAAGGCATGGATCTGATGTCGATAACACGTTTTTCAGAGTTGGCTCCACTGCAGTATTCTGCAGTGTGCGTACCGATGAGAACCTTGACGAAATCTCGGCTTTGGAAAGCTACCAAATGCGCTGTGCGCTTGAGTTGGAAGGCATAAATCCTATTTCGCCGGCAAACGACATGCTTCCAGCCGCTAAGCAGGCCACGTTCGAGCACCACAATAACCAAATGAAGGTACTGCATACGGACTTCGTATAATACAAATACTAGTTCCTTTGATAACTAATGCAACGTTTCTCACTTACTTCTTGCAATATTCAAACATGTCTTTATCCGAACTATTTTTCATTTTTCTAACTCGCTTCCTTGGAAAAGAACTGTGGAAGGAAGGAATGTCCCCCAGCACGCGAGAGAGTAGAATCTCAACCTGCGTGACTCTGACCTTATGACACGTCGCGTGATATCTGGCATCTGTTCCACTACGTGGCCCATTTAGTTGGCGGCACGAACTCTTCCTATTGTTCAGTCAACCTGCAATTGTGCACCGGAAGTCAAACACGGCCCGGAAGTTCAGAAGCGTCAAGCTTCCAAACTTGGTGCCTGGAAGTTCTGCTAGCGTCAAACCCAGCTGGTATCGATCAGACGTTCTGTGCGGTATGCTTTCCATCTGACGCTGGTAAAATCGACCCCACCCCAACAATAATGTAGGTTTATTACAAATTATATTAGTCACTTTTGTACTTTCGTAGGTTAATCGAGGTGGTGCATCAATGAAAAAGTTAATGGCCCTATTCAGACTGGTAACTAGTATGGCTGGCTTCAATTACAAGCTAGTGTCATGTAAGGTTAACTGTTTTACACGTGGGGTGTTCGGTTAATTTTACGTTTCTAAATTTAACATTTCAAAGAGAAATAAATGGGTCACTTGTTAACGCATCCAACGAGGGGGGAGGGATTGCTGTTTCCTTTAACGTTAATTTACTAGCTTATTCGCAGGGGAGGGAACTGCCGTTCAGGAGACCCGAGTTCGATTCCCAGGTGGTAATTTTTCCGCGCCTAAAGTGGTTTAGGGCTCACCCAGCCTCCAATCAATGGCTACTTGTGGGCGACCCTCGGATGTTAAGGCACCCGGAGCGTAGTGCTGATCACGTCGCCTTTAGTATGGTCGATGTCGTGAGCCTGTGTTGGGTACATGAAAAGTGCAATGTCCAGGCTTTATTATTCTTTTTCTTTTTTACACACACACAAAGGGGGATGGTCTCTTGAAAAGTACAGTTTTTGGTGCCTCTTTTGAGAGATAGAATTATACGTTCAAATAGCTTTGGTTTGTGGTAGGTTGATTCCAGTCACTTGTGTAACAGTGCAAAAGCAACGTCTCCAATATCAATAAAAACCATCCTTCCCTTCCTGGCAAAGACACTGCAAAGACGTGGAAATGCGCATCTGTAAATTCCAATTGCTCCAAGACCAGCCTTCAGCCACGATATCCGTTTTTCCAGGAACGTTCGTTGAGTGGGAGACGCGCGTAATTGCTAATGTTACCGCGTAGGATTTGCTGTGGAGAATTCGTTTGCCTCCGTCGGGTTTTCCTCAGCTTAATCTGTTTCCTTTCGTTTCCTCTTTCTCAACCTTTTCAGAATTGAGTTTCGCTACAACTAGGGATGCTATCGAGACAGGGCCGGCAAATTTTCAGGGCGGCAAAATTTGAAGTGAGAAAAAAAATAAGCCTATTGAAATTTGTAAGTTATAATATATTATATTATACTATATAACATAACTTGGAAGTTAACCCACTGTTTTGAAGGAACATACATATCAGTAGCCTCACTTTAAAACCACTGAGTGCCACAAGGTGGGACGGCAGAATCGATGAGATATCAAGTGGGAGAGGTCTATGATGCGCTCCTTCAAATAATTGACGAAAAAAAAACTGTCCAAATTGTCGCACATGAGGCTCAGTGTATTGCAAACCAGTTGTGTGGTTTTACATTCCTTTGCTCACTAGTTATCTGGTATGACTTTTGTCTCCAAGTAATGTAATGAGCAAATGTCTTCAAAACATTAATCTACGATGTGTTAGATGCTGTTACATGAATTGTTGCAAACATATGAGCGCTTTGAAAAAGCAGGAGTGATGAAAAATGTGAAAGTTTCTTAGATGCTACTTGGTAGCCTGGAAAGGCCTCCCTCCCTCCACTCGTGGAGGCTTATTTTTTTTTGGGGGGGGCGACCTGTGAGAAAGAATTGGCATCGAATTTAGATATAGACGATCCAAAGATAAACAACACTATACAGGGTCGAAATCGAAAAAAGAAACAGTTTCTGTATGATGAAATTGTTGAAGATTCACAAAAACGGTACAAAGTTGATTATTACCAGGTCCTAGACGATTAATTTAGCTCTAAGGCGAAAGATTTGAGCAGCTTAAACATCATAGTGAATTTTCAATTTATTTTATGATATTATTAAGCATTAAGAAATGCCATTTTTTTGTCTGAAAAGTGTAGAAAACTTGCCGGAATGTTAACACATGAAGGCTACTGAATTAAAAGATGAACTAAAAGTGCTTTCGGCTATAATGAAACAATTACACCAAAGGAGACCTTAAACTGATAAAGGGTCATGATCTTGCACCTAATGTGAGAGCAGAACTTCGAATTTATTAACTTTATCGGTAACCGTGGCAAGTGGCGAACAAAGTTTTTTTATTTTTAAAATTAAGGCTAATAAAAATACTATCTTCGGCCAATCATGTCTGAAACACACTTGCTTCCATTTTATGCAAGATAGCATTATACGGAAAAAAAAAGTATTACGTGCAAAGGTAAAGTTCCTTGTGCATATAGCACCATGTCTTGAAGGCACATTTAGGGGATGTGGGGGTAGGGCCACACACATTCTCGATCTCGGTCAATTTGGAGGTGAAGTGATCAGCACCACTCTCCGGCCGCATTTACTTCCCAGGGTTGCCACCAGGTATCCATTAATTTGCGTCTGGGTGAACCTCAGAGCCGCTTCATACGGGACAACGCAGGAAAGAATTCATACTTTAGATCAACCACGCGGGAGATCCGGGAATATTACATGTAATTCTTTTCAAAATCCAATCATATATCACAGACCTACAACGGTAAACATCAAGCCTTCATTTCTTTCCTAATACTTGTTACATTTAGAATACGTTTAAGAGAAAGAGAGAGTTTTCATAAAAAATAATAATAATATGAAATTAGTGCCGCATTTTTTAAAGATTAACTGTGCTGGAGCGAGATATCCTTCTGTGCTTAATAGTATTGAAATAGCGTAACAAGTCTCATTATTTATTTTATAGTTTGATGTTTTACTTAGGAATATATGGATTTTCAATTTCCCGTTGCTGCGTAATGACCGGAAGGGGGGGGGGTGGGGCTCGAAAGGTAGCGGCATCTTCCGCCACCGACCAGGGCGGCAAAATTACTAGCGCCGGCCCTGTATCGAGACGAGACCAGAGTTGACAGAGTCGCCGCACAAACTTTCACAGCGCTTGTCTCTTTGACGCCTGGTTTCCACTTTACGAACGATCGGGCGGGCCTCTCTGAAGGCGTAGTGTAATCAATGAATCCTGTGTTCGATACCCGGTGGAGCCACCTAGTAGTTCAGACCCCACTTTAAACTGTAGGTCCAGTTTCAATTAGCCTATCTGTCCCCTTATAGTGCAGAAGGCCTTAGAAAGAGCGTTTCGCGGGCTAACAGCAGACGTCGCTCGCACACTATTGCCGATACTCTCGTGTCGTCTGCTCCTCAGCCGAACAAACAGGCCGAGGTAGCAAGAGGCAGAGGTCACTCACCGTTCCAGAAGGGTGCAGCGAGAGCTAGCTGTGGCAACCGGGTTCGTCGCTCATTCGCGGACCTGATTGGTTCTCGCAGACACACCCCCATATTGTCGGCTGCTGCAAGCCCGCGAAACGATCTTTCTAAGGCCTTCTGCACTATAGACAATGGGATTTTAGCACAGGTTCACAATTGCCACTACTGGACTGACTTTGCAACTATAAACACGCTAAAAGTTTATTAGACGTTGAAAGTTGGAATGGTATTGAGATGACCTTGTAAAAATAAAAAAAATCTAGATGAGAACAAGGCAGACCTCGTTCAAGACTTAAGTATATTTGAAAATTTACCACGTTTGAAGATAAGTGCTTCATTGAGTTTATTGTTAATTTTGAACGCTTCTCTCTGGTGGTGATCGCTTACTTTCAGAAGCTTTCAGACCGAAGCGAAAGGCGAAACGAAGCTTTCATACCGAAATGACGAGGGGTCCGGGTCTCGTCAGTCTATAAGAAGCATTCGCTTCGCTCACGCGAACAGACCAATGGGACGCGATGAATGAACACCATTGAAAAATCGATCCAGATCGAGCGACATGTGTAGTTGTAGAGTGTCGCTTCGGTTCCAGGCCCGTAGTTAGGAATTCTTAGTAAGGGGCCAAAGTCAATCCTAGAAGGGGCATTTTTTTAATATATTGTGTTGCATTGGCAGATATAGCGGGGTATGCAGGAGAGGAGCATGTGCCCCCTCAAAGCGATAAGAAACCAGAAAGGGATGATATCTTGAAACTCCAACCAACAACAAAACTTCAAGTAACATTAAACAACAATATTTTGATAATGGCCTTTCCGCATTGCTAAAAAAAAGCAAAGATAAAGTTGAACATAAATAGGCTAATCGTGACTGCATATACTTGAAATTTAAATGTGCCGCTACGGAAAATCGAATCTGAGGCATCTAGATTACAGGTCGATAATCTTAATAGACGATGAATACATACCAATAGTTTTGGGCCTCCGTGCTTCATAATGTTTCCCTCTAGTTTCCAGTATGCATGATTTTTACGCATAAAGGAATCTAACGAGAATTCAAATAATAATGGTTATATATTATCTACACTTTGATGAATACTATAAAAATTTATAATACATTTTTGTACATTTAAATACGGGTTTCTGTCTACCACAGATCCAATTTGCATCAAAGGGGAGACTCTTGCATCACTACGTACAATGTTGGCCTACTGGTTACTGTAACCATTTTGCAAAATATTGTGTGAATTGTATTATTTTATTGTTGAAATATATTTGTTTGACACCCGACAAACAAATAGGAACAACCTTTGGATTGATCAATGACTTCTTGGATTGCAGTGTCGTCGTCAATATTTCATATTAAGTTGCAGCACGAGGTCTCTGGGGCGCTTATCTCCACCACTGAGTAGAAGCCTACAAAGCCCAAATATCAGGGTTTTTATGCTGATACTGATTTCTGCCAGTCACGGAATAGCTTAAGATTTATGAATAAAATTAAGGGAATCCACTCCACTGCAGAAGAGTTGATAGAATAGATTTTTTTCTCAAAAAAATAGGTTGTGCCTGAGGTATTTTAACAGACCACGTCTGTTACAGATATAGTGTAATATAAATGTAAAGAAATAAGTAGAATATAATTTGAGACATTTTCAATCGTATTAATTTTGCTGTAACTTTTTCTACTTGTCATTTTCTTAAACCTATATACACAGGGTGCCGCCATGAAACACTGACAATTTTCACAGTGTGTAGAGGACATCAAGGCGAAACACTTTTTGTAGTAACTATTTTCTCGTCATTCTTGTTTCGACGCCAGAAGCCATCGAAAAATGACATCTTCTATCCTAAATGTATGCAATCCCATTGATAGTTTCGCGGTGGCAAATGGCATTTATTTTTCCTGCTGTTTAAAATTCTAAAAGCAATAGTATGCTATGGAAACGATATAATGTCAACAGTTAGGGTTATCGCTTACATTTTTTCTTTATAAAATGCATTCATCATAACACACATCTATGTTAATTATCATATTTGTTGCCTTTGCACAAGATAAATAATTCATAAGATTTGAAATTGATATTTACGCACCACAAGATTCCTGTGTAACAAGTATCACACTGTAAATTTTATGGCTTTCTAACAGAATTACTAATTGTGAAACACTATCACATTTTCATGTATGATAGTTGACCCAGTAAGCTGTCCTACATCTTTCACTAGCGGACCTCCGTGGTGGCTACGACGACAGGCAGTGGTGTATCCAGAAGTTACAGTTGGGAGGGACGAATTTCAGTCGGGTACCTCACCTCACCGAGAAGCAATTCTAACATATACTTGCACTGTTTTATATCAACAATATATCATTCTGTAAACAAGAACGAAACTGACTTAACTGTTCCATTGTTCTGTAAAAATAGGGGTCCAAGGATGGAATAACTGATTATTATTGCATGTCGTTATCATAATCCCTCACATTGTTACGGTAAACTGAACGATAACATGAGGAGTAAAGTGAATGAAGAAAGAAAACCTATTCTCTCAAGTTGTCTCGGATTAGATCCCCTTAGGCATATTGCACGCCGGTTCGAATTCAGTTTAAACTGTAGGTCCTGCAATTCTCGAGCCTGTTAAACTTTGAGATAAAAGACGGACCATTTTAGTCTTCAAAAATATAATGCATAATAAATAATATCCTATATTCAAAAGCCTGGTAGTTGGGAGGGGCGATCGCCCTCCTCGTGGATCCGCCCCTGACGACAGGGGTCCCGGGTTCAAACCATGGGTGTTCTTTGTGAGTGCCCCTTCATCAATTTCATGTGATCACTCATTCTCATCGTCGTGATTAGGTAGAAGTGGCAGAAAAACGATACTAAGTAACAAAAATCAAATATGCACTTTCTGTCTCTACCACAAGCATCACTATTGCCGAAAGGTAGACGTGGAAAAAAAAAGAGAACAGTTCAAACTACATAGCAACTCATCTAAGAAAAACATCCAAACACATTAGGCACCTTCAATACAAGAACACCCAAAATGTCCCAACTTTTCTAGATACTGAAAATCGGGAAATCATTTCCCGAAGTCTGGTTCTGGAAGGGAAAGTGTGGCGTAACAGTTGCGAACAGGTGACGATCGGGTTCCGAATCATTCAATGGTTAACTAATTAGCGTATGTGTATACTTCATTGATGCATTATGGAGAAAAATATATATATACATATAAAAAAACACGAGTTCGAGTGTGTAGTTGTAGACTGCGCACATCGTATGCCGACGGCAAAGATAATAATAGACTAAATGTTCACTAACATGTTCATTCATTCAGTTTTCCCCAATATGAGGTTGAATAATTGGAAAAACAAACAAAAAACAAGCAAATAACAACCTGTGATAATATCAACGCAATCATTGGATGTAGAAGGGAAAAGAAAAGAGATCGAAAATTATTTATAAACGATTTCCAGCTACTTTTCGCTGGTGACGATTTGATGAAACTGGGACACGAACCCGAAACCCAAGATCATGATTTAAACATCTAAAAGGGGAAGGGAAATTGAAATTAATTTCAAATGCACATTTGATAAGAGAAAATAAAAACATTGAGTCAATACCGAAAGAAACATAGCTATAATCCTGATTCAAGTACAAAGCACGTACTGCAATCTTTATGGAATAGTAAATCCTTGAATCGTGCTTATTCAAGTAAGGGGGTGGATTTCGTGTTATCTATGAATAATAAAGTACTATATTAAAAAAAGGACAGCTCTAAAAATGTTGCACATGACTCATTTCCAGCCCTGTTTTATATATAGAGGCCGGATGTGGCACTGGTGAACTCTAAATAACACGCAACTGTTAATTTTTCACATTTCCAATGGTATTTTAGTTTCCCCTTCCACCGACCTGTCTGCAGTGACTCATCGGTTTACGTCAGTATTGTTAACCGATGAGAAAGTTCATGAAAAAAGAGTGAAGGGGGTATCGATCCTTACCTGCTTGTGCCAAGTCATGTTCTTGAACGATTTCGCTAGGTGACAAGAAATTCATGCAAATTGGAAATAATATACCCCGTTAACGTTAAGCGTAACCGGGGTTATCAGGTTATTATTTGGTACCAGGCACGTAGCCCCCGAAATCCTTCAAATATCTAATTTTAATGTTATTTTTATTGTTAATAACAGAAATAAATTTATAACCACAGTAAAAACTGCATTACATCGAAAAACGTTTAGTGTATCTATAATAGAGGAACCAGATTACATTTTTCATATTCTACCATTCAATCTAGAGAAGAAATGGACCCACAGCTTCCAAAACTTATAATTCTCTTTGTGAGAGGTCACAGAATATAAAATTTATGAGTAAAATTTATTACTAACTGTTAAAGCCTTTTCTTGAACGATCATGTAAAAGTTAATAACAAAATACAATAACTATGATTTTCAGTGCACTAACTACAAAATATAAGAAAAATATTGGACAATAATTGTGTTAGATATTCACGGTGGATCGGGGAGCAAAGTCTCTCCATTTATGTAATAATAATACATTTGGATTGAAATTGGTATATTTTTAATAACTTATAATAGTAACTACTATTGTAATATAACAATAATTATTATTTGTACTAATCAAGTTTTATCTATTGCCTGACCCCGTGTGCAAATACTTCTGCTGATAAGGGATGAGCCCTCCCGAAATAAAATTCTGGCTACCGGCCTGTTTGGTACAGTGGGATCCATGAGTATTACCGTGCAAATTGTCCATGACTATTTTCATTAATAATTCTCTTACATCCTATGTGTTTTTAAGCGATAGATTTTTATGTATGCTGGTGAAGAAGTTGTCAACAGCTTGTTTTGAGATTTGTTTTAATTCTTGAAGCTGATATTGGGTCAAATAAAGTGCACGAACATGGTGATGGACAATTTGCAAGGTAATACTCATGGATCCCCCTGTACTAATTGGACAGAGGGCAGTGGAAGGAAAGAGAAAATGAAAGCAAGAGGTGAAGATAATATACCAGCATTTCCTGCATTTGCATGGAGTTTCTGATGCGAAATCATAGAGAATCTCCCAGTAAGGATAGCTATCCAAGTTTTTTTTTGTTATGACGTCGCAAATACGAATTTACTTACTGGAAAATTGCAGTTTTGGATATTTTCCTGGATTGTTTTAAAGTAAGGGTGAGGAAATTGGGGAGCTACGAGTGAGTAGCGTAACCCGGTCTCGGATATCTCCTAAAACGGCTGAGGGTTCGACGTGCTGAACCCACGTCACCCCATTACAGGTTGAAGATCTCCAAGGATTGTGGGAGGAAGACTGGAAGTCGGGAGATAGGCGAAGGTCCTTCTAGGGCTGTAGAGCCACGGATTATGTTATTAATTTTAGTTTGCAACACTACAAATTGTTCTTTCACTTTGTATAATTTTGGAAGCAATACAACCTCCCCACCCAATTATGCTCTCATCCAAAAGCCCTGCTTGAATTTGAAATTCTAGCATTTCTTTCACAAAATTAGAATTAAGAGTAATGTAATACTTAATGACTGCGACGTTCCTCCCACCCCCTTCCCTACGGAGGTGCTTTGAAGGCATGCAAGGTGCCAGTCAGCTGTGTAATCCTGGTTGCCTTACTGCAAAGGATACTGGCAGATTCAATTTACTTCCTTGTTTGATGCATTAACTTCAGTAGTGATTATTTGGTGGATAAAAAATAAGGCCGATGCCCCTGAAGTAAGTGAAACCGAGCCTGAGCTAAACGTTACCACTCTGAACTGTTATCTTACCCACACCTCGGAGGAAGTGGCGATTAACAACCTTACTTGTCTCCTATTCTCGTGCTATGGTCATTGATGATTTATTGTTAGTTTGGAGACATTCGCCATTTATCGTTGCGTTAACTGACTGTTACGCCTTTACGTTTTAGGGAGCGGTTTTCTCCACACTCCCTTGATACGCCATGTATGGGAGGGAATAACATTAACAGCCCCGTCTTTGGAACTAACCAGTTACTAGCAACACAATTATATATATATATATATATATATATATATGGCAAGGTGCGAAATCATTTAAAACTGGTGGGGGAGAAAGATCTTCATCTACAAACCCCCTCCCCCACAAACATACATATAAATTATGCGATATACATATTTATAATGTTATTAAAAGTAAAAATAAATGACTAAATTAGTAATTAAAATAGTATTATTATTAATTACACACAAAGAAATAAATTTGTTACTTTTATGTATATCAGATATTATAAAGTAGCAAACTACGTCCTTTACTAACTGGTTAAAGATGTTAATAAATTATGAAATAGTTGAAGTAATTTTATCATGTGTAAGTTTTTATTTAATTTTTGCTTTATGTTAATCTAAATAAATTAGATTTCATAGTAATTATTATTTTGCATTCTTGTTTTATTTTTATTGTGCGTATTGATGTAATTCAGATTTGTTAACGATCTCTTGAGAGAGTAAAAGCATTGAACACTCACAACTACACTAATTTGTGTATGTTTTCGATATTATTCTTAGTACAGTATATTTTAAATTAAAAGTAATTGCTTATCTTTTGTTTGTTGTAACAAAACCTCTCCACCCCCGGAAATTTTTGCGACCAAGATCGTTGGGGGGGGGATCTCCCTGTCCCCCCCACGATTTCGAACCCTGATATATGGTTTGCTAAAGAAAAAACAAAACGTGGATCTTCACTTTCAAGAATACAGGTCTACTTCGAATTTTATTACCTCTATATTTTTATATTTAAAAACATATGAGGTTAATTATAATACTGAAAAAGTAACTTAGTTGTAACACTAACTGTAACTACTCAGTTACTTTTAAAAAGTGACTTTCCATCGTCATCGTCAACCATGGACGTCCGCAAGATTTTTTTCAGGGGGAGGAAAACGAGGCATATTGCCGTTATCATTTTCCTGCACCGCTCTTATAATAATTAACACAATTTACTGCATCTGAAATGAAATCATGTGTGCGAAATATATACTTTTAGGTTGATATTAATTTTCCAGGGGGAGGCCGTGGCCCCATCTCGTTCCCCTTCCAGAGGTCCATGTTGTCAATTATATTATGCATTCTTAAGTGCCGTCGGACACAATTTAGCTGGACGAAGGTTCTAGAAAACCGGAAACAGTTTTACAGTGCAATGTAGCTGTTTCGCCGTCAACCAAGTCGATATTTCCGCTCTTTTCCCGCCAGATCAAGGTAGCACTTGACGTAAGGATCTACGTCACAGCATCCTGGCTGATGTAGGACATGGACGCCTCTGACGCGAGCGACGCCCCTGCTGACGTAGCACCGACGCCATGATATTGATCCCTCGGTTAGTCAAGCAGGGTGTTTTGGGGCAGAGAATAACCCGACAGCTTATCATGACGTCACTGTCTTGTCACGGCTGGAATATATCGTTTTAACACGGCCACTTATTTTCAGGACGTGTAGGCTCCAATGGGAAATGATACAAACATGCAATCTCTATTTCTAACAAATTCCAGTTTGAGTCAGCGCTGAATGGGTGCAGACCTCTATCCGAACTTGTTCAAGTTTTCCAAATCATTTTCTTGCTTTCAATTTCCAGTCCATCACTCACGTGGTGGTGATCTTTACATTTAATGACAAGTCCTCCTTAAATATTAAACTTTATTCAATCACGCTGATTCACGGTGTGCGAATACTTTTTTGCACCAACCATAGGAGTAAATATGTACGAGGTGCGTCCAGAAAGTAAGTTCTGATGGCGCCCATACGCGGCGCTAGTAGTTGGAGCAGAACGCGCATATCCAGGCAAGGAAGCTGTAATACGTTGTAGTCGAGGCTGCAACATTGATCAAGTGAGCTTCAAACCGCCATTTTATCATTCTTACGGTGGCGCCTCACCCACACACTTGCACCAGTGAAGAGCAGTTTTCTTGCCCTTTGGAAGCCCAAAACGCATAGAAATTCTCTGGCAAAAGAAAATTAAATTTTCCTGTGCATACTGATGAAAGGAGGAGGAAGTTCAACAATGGCCCAGTTCACTTGCAGTGGGGGAAAGACTTTCCCAGTGTGACTGACACATGCATCCCGAAGATTATTCTTCTGATGTGAAAATACACTATATAGCCAAAAGTCACCGGACACCCACTGCTGTACATTCCAAAGACACCAGCCAGGTAACTAAAATAAGATGTCTGATATCCCTTCGCTATTATTACAGCACTTACTCTTCAGGGGAGGCTTTCCACTAAGTTCTAGTATATTGCTGGTGGATTTTTTTTTTCCATTCGTCCTGTAGCCTCGTGAATAGTTAATGGGTGGTTTTCGGTCGAGTGGGTCTGGCATGCAACTGATGCTCCAGTCCATCCCAAAGATGAGTATGGGGTTACAGTTGGGGCTTTGAGCGGGCCAGCTAAGCACATCCATCTGATTGTTCTCAAACCATGATAACGATGCAATGGACTCTGCTTTATGGACAGGGGCATTATTGTGCTAATTGAGAAAATGGTTTATTCCAAACTGTTGCCACAGTGTGGGCAGCATGCTATTGTCTAAAATGTCCTCATAAACACCACTGTTCATGTTGCCATTGGCCAAGACTAATGGCATGAGCCCAAACCAGGAAAACCTGTTTCAGACCATGTTCACTTGGGTGTCCGGTGACTTTTGGCTATATTGTGTATATTTAGATCAGCAAACTTGTGCTATATGCACACACCTGCTAGATAAATCAAAAATAAAAGAATGGCTTTCATTTGACTCTCCCTTGTAATATATTTAATACTTTTAAAAATCTATTCAGGACTCTTATGACACAATTCATATGTGCAGATCATTGTAGCAAAAAACTTGTTTCATCAAAGTTTACTTTTATTTCAGATCCCAGATGTTGGTCAAGGGAAGACGTGAAAGCATGGTTAAGTTTCATGGCAGCCAGACACCAGCTCCCTTGCATTCCGGAGGAGAGGTTCCTGATGAACGGAAAAGCTCTTTGTCTTATGTCAATGGAAATGTTCTTGCAGCGAGTACCTCTGGGAGGAAAGACTTTATACAAGGACTTCCAGCTTCGACTTGGGAAGGCGATGTATTCCTAGAAGTTCGCAATGTTATCGTGTACAGCTAAGAACTTGACTTTACATTTAAGTATTAAATGGAATTTCAGAAGAGAAAGCTATGGATCTGTGACAACATGGTGTATATAAATTCCTGTAGACTTTTAAACACAAGAATCAGTTTTGTTTTTTGTTTAATTTGATTTCTGAATTGTGAATAAGGTCCAAAAAAAAGTGAGTAATGTATTATCTTCCTGCACACATGTAAGGTTCTTGATATTTTTAAAATATCTCTTATATACATGTCAGAAAGCATGATGATATACTTATTATGTAAAATAAGGAAGTGACAAAAAGTTATATCAAAATTGACAAACACATTTACCATTTTATCACCTAGAGATAAGTTGACAAAAGACAATAATGTTCATTCATTGTTTTCTGCTATTTTCACTGCAACTTTAGTATTTCTACTCTTCCATCTATAAGCCGATATCTTCTTTCCATTTGCAAGCAGTTCCTTCTTAGCTAGTATCCCAACAAATTCCCATATTGCACCATGGCACACATACTTTCCAGCATAGTTTAATTTATGACTTGGTCAATTTCACGTGCTCCATTCTTCACCACACTCACAATTCTAATACTTTCAATTGTAATGTTGTTTTAACTAAATTTAGCATATAAGTATCATTCAGACATATGAAGAGAATGAAACTACTCTTGCATAATTAAAAATTGAAGGTTCAACATCTTCGGCTGGTGACCAACAATAATCTAAATCAACACGTGCATGGTTGGTGATTATTCTTTTTTTTCTCTTACCACAAGATGAAGCATTTGTTAATTAAGTCCTAATCCTAGCATGTAACAATTGTGGTTATTTTAATTAACAATTTATGCTATTCACATATTCATTTCAACTATAGGTGCTCTTTTTTAAGTTGTGATGAACCTTGGGTCTTATTCAGCTTCAGCTTTTAAGAAAAATGTCATTTTGGAAACATCTAAATTAAAATTTGAAATTAATGTGTTGCTTCGTGGGGAGAATGGAAGTTAACATGCATTAAACAGAACCATGGACATCCAGAGAGGTGGGGCAAGGGGGACCGGACCACCCCATCAGAAACACAGAAAAAGAATGTCATCTTACAGTATATATTTCACACTCATAATTTCATGTTAATTATTAGAAGGAAGACCCCCTATGCCTTGTTTACACTCATTGGAAAAAATACCTTGCTCCTCCCTGGAAAGAATCCTGTGAACGTCTATGAATATAATATACAATTAGGCTTTTATTTGACACAACATTGAAAAGAAAGTCATCAGTTGCCAAAAAATTGAATTGTCTTCCCGAGATATATTAATTATAATTAATTAATCATCACCTTGAGATGCATACAGATGAGCAACAGAGCTATCTAAAAATAAAACATATATTCACCAGTTCATTAATGAAATTATTTGTGTCATTGTAGTTACTATACTCAGTGTAATACATTCCATTGTTGTCATGGTTTGACATTGTGTGCTTCAGGTGAAATGTTGATCAATAAATCAACATATGTGTATGTAATGATTAAAAACGTAAATTATGGTTTCAAATAATATAAGCTCAAGGAGGCAGTGCTTTCTTTTACTATGAACACACTATGGTTACAAATGATCATGCAACCTCATATTTCCACACTTACAGATTTTTTTCATTAATCAGTGCTGTACTACCAATATAAAAAAAGTACAGCAAGGAAGTATATAAAAATATATGAACATGTTGATAGGAAAATAGATAAGATATCTTCGAAGATAAATCAGTATTACTGTAAAATCTTATGTGCTGCGTTGAATTATAAGC
Source organism: Lepisma saccharinum (assembly GCF_977018435.1). Classification (NCBI taxonomy): domain Eukaryota; kingdom Metazoa; phylum Arthropoda; class Insecta; order Zygentoma; family Lepismatidae; genus Lepisma; species Lepisma saccharinum. The sequence continues at coordinate 107,287,496 of NC_139232.1, forward strand.
AATCCAAAGTATATGGACAATTTTACTGTCTTGACTGGCCTAATAAATATTTACAGATTAATGTAAACATACACAAGTTCATTCTAGATTCTGATTAGTGTTCATCAGAAATGTTTAAAGTTATCTGTATACTTTGGACTGTTTTGAATTTTTTTTTAAAATTTACAACTTTTTTTTTCATGGTGGTTGCGGTAAACGCGGTTTAAAATTACGTGAAATTTAAAGGATTTCGTAATTCCGTGTTGCACAATTTAATGGTTCAATCCTATTAATTTCGAAGATCCACTGTCTTCATTCACAAAAGGGTACGGGAATTACGAAATCTTTTAAATTTCACGTAAGTAATTTTTTTTTTACATTTTGGGCAAGATCAAGAATTTCAACTATAGCTAGGTAAAGTACTATATTGTGTTGATCCAATGTTATTTCTTCTCTTACATCTGAGAGGTATCTATGTATATATTTTTGGTGTCTCAATGGATTCCTTTGCTATCTCGCTGCATATTAAATAATGTCTTAAAAAGAACTTTATTTTAAAGAATAAATTGTACATATCTGTTGCCTATGTGGTGTAACTTTGACCTTCTATGGTGACTTTAATAGTACGAATAGCAAGTGCTATGCATCTTGTTGGTATTCTAGTCATGTTTATTTTGTTATTTTGTAGTAATTCATTGTGATGTCTTCAATAAGAATTATTATGGATGGTTTAGGATATCATGTGTAATATTTGTATAAAGCTATGATTTTTTGTAAAATGGTGTGAGAGTAACCGATACAAATAATGACAAATAAAAATAATGTGGAAGCAATACTTAAATCTGTTATTCATTTTCGATTATGCAATGTACACTAAGTTAAAATGTATAAATGATGGCAAACGTTTATTGTAATTTCATTTCATGGACACAGGCAGGCTAATCTCGACTACAGTTGGGAGCTGAGAAGACTGCGAGGCTGAGGAATGCGAAACTGACCTGCCTGTTGTTGCCGTGTGCAGCCAGCTCCTCTTCCTTTCAGGGTGGCAGCGGCATAAATAAAAAAGGCATGGTACGAAAACGGATTGCAAATGAATGGAACATATTAGATAGTAACAAGTGAAAGCAATACTAATAATGGAATAAAACTTTACAAATCAAAGCAATCTGCTTCCAATGTGACTACGAAAGTAAGGGTGTGTGCGTGCTATTTGTGTATTTCCTAGCATCTTGTCAATGCTTCTTTCCTGGACATGGATCAACTAATTTTAACTTATGCAGGGTAGTACATTTTCTCTCTCGTTTGTATTTACATTTTGGTATGTAGCATCGCTTTTCTGCAACTTTCGGATTATGGAACATGAAGTTGTAATGTCTCGGCCCCAGTGATTTATCCACCAACTACGCCCTAACACCCCACACAATTTTTATAAAAGGACAAATTTATGGTCATTTTGGCTCTAAGTATACCTTTTCACATCCATAAACTCAAACTTACACCCCTCAAATAAAAAACTCTGAATAAACCTTTGCTCAACCCCCGAGCCTGCTTTCCCACTTTTCGTTGCATGTTAATTCTATTGATAGTTAACCTTCAGCGACCCAGTTTACTAGATATAGTCTGCTCTATACATATACATTTACTTATACACACATGCCAGAACATTCATTCGATTTTTAAAACAAATTTATTTCCGAAAACACGGAAGAAGTGTGAATTCCTATGCTGTTGCCGGTCTTTGAGATGTCCCCTGGCTGGAGGTTCACGAATGATTCCGAACACCAGACTGCACCTCACCTCCCGATTCCATTATCAGATTCTCACCCTTTCCTACAGGGACTTCTGCATGTCTGGCAACACTGAAAAATTGAACACGAAGACGAAGCTACCCTCCCCTACACTTCCTCCCCATTCACCCCAAACCTCACCCCGCACTTGCAGTGTTCTCAGCTCCCAACTGTAGATGTGTAATATGTATTCTGTAGCAACAGAACCCAAATCCCTTGATTGCAATGAAATAGATGATTAAATAGACACAAAAAATTGGTTTTTACCTGTGAATCAAATTGAAGAATGAATAAATTTAAAAATATTTTCACCCCACCCACAAACCTCCTTCTAGTAGTACATTTTCTAGAAATTGTACAATAATTGGACAAGAATGCTGTGGGAATAAAGTTGATTGCTTGATTTGGCTATTTCATGCTGTTTTTCTGCCACTCTTGGCTAGTTGCGACGATGTGGATGAGTGATATGAAATTGATGAAGGAACAATCACAAGGAACACCCATACCGAGGCTGGGATTCAAACCGGGGGACCCCTGGCATCTTAGCATGCTGAGCTAATCACTCTACCACAGAGCTCTTCTTGTGAAAATAAAGCTTGCAAATGATAAAATATAGAGGTGCAAAATGGATAACTGATAATTCCCTGACTGTTGCTAGTTTTTTGTATCAGGCTGTATGCATTCTTCATGAAAAATCTATTTATTGAAATACATACTGGGTGAAATAACAACTACTTCTTATCATTGATTGAGTGGAAATAAATATTAAGTCAAAATTAGTACAGCCCAAGTAGAATTCATGACAATAGTACTTCCACAAAGTTCATAAATAATGTTTTATATTTGCATTTCTGGCACATATACATTTGCATACATGTTGCACTATGTTTTGAGAGTGCAACTCTTTTCTCATCTTCATGTTAACAATTTATTTTTGATAAAATATGACACCACCTAGACATCTATATTTATTTTTGCTCCACTTTATTTTCTGAGAAATGCAGACCATATTTGCTTTAATTTTACACTGGAAAAACTTATACGGTCTCCCTCAACTCAGAAAATAGAAATAGTAGCATAAGTTGATGAAATAACAGTATGGAATTCCGGGGAGCACCATAGAGTAGTGGTTAGTGAACAGATTTGTAGTAAAATTACAGGTGTCATAGGTTCAATCCCCACCATTGTTCACCAGAAGGCGAGAGAAGAGGTGCTCTCGAAACATACAGTCCAGTCAGGGAAGACAATACTAGCCGGAATGGTCTATTCCAAATGCAAGAGTGGAAGCATGTAAAAGCACCCGCCAAACTACCCTGTGGTATTTCGTTTGTATAGATTTGCTTGTTTTGTTTATTATCGCTCGCTGTGGTGTAGTTGTGAATTACGATGACTCTTACAATTCGTAACAAACAGTTCCGAAGTTCATCAAAGAAAATGGTGACATTTTATTGCACATTCAACAAAATGAGCAAGTCTGATTGCTGCCATGTTGTTGTCTGTAACAAAAGAAGATTCATCGTGAAGATGATATTATTAATTAACGAATAAAGTGCTCCCTTGTGCATAGCACCATGCCATGAAGGCGTATAGGGGGTGTGGGGGTAAAGCCCCACACTTTCTTGATCCCGTCGTGAGTGGGGGTGATGTGATCAGCATCACGCCCCTAACCGCCTTTACCCCCCCAGGGTTTCCCCCAGGTACCCGTGTTATTCGACGCTGGGTGGGCACCGGGACCGCTTCCATCGTTAGAAAAGTTCCCGGATTTGAACCGGCCGGGGATCGAACCCGGGACCTTTAGCATGGTAGTCAGACGCGTTACCGACTGAGCCACCGCGGCCACTTAATTAGCGAATACTATCCTGATTAGTGTTGTGTAAATTTGAGCTCATTACAATATTTGCTAAGAAAATAAATTTAAATTGAATGATGCAACAGAAAGTTTCTGGTTTACAAACAACTTAACCCTTCGACTAATGTGACGTGATGAATACTTTCCAGACATGTTCAGATTGCTGATATAGGATATGGATGACTTCTTTTTTCATTCTGAACCCTTCCATAATTTGTAAACATATCTCTACTTACTTTGCCGGAGATGTTACTATGTTTGAAACTTCTTTGTTGTTTTCGCAGTGAACAATTTTCAATAAACCCCTTCCTTTTGAAAATACCATTGCTACCACAGACCTTCCAGTACCAGATCGGTAACATGAGCCTTTTAACATGGATCAACTTGAAGTAAAAAAATTCGAAGAAGGGGGGATACCATCATGGCGGTGAGCGTACCTTCATATTGCTACTTGTAACAACTATTTTGAAGATTGTGAGGCATTGCACCTCACAAGATTGCAATGTTTAAGTTTACTAAGAGGGATATAACTTTACATATTACACTCCACAAGTGAGTATAAATAATTTCTTCAGAACAATGAAAACTTAAGAAGCTCTAATGTGCAACTCTGCCATATTTGTATCCCCAGGACTATACACGAGCGAAGATGCATGGCTTCAAGTGAAAGCACATCGTTTCCAGGCTATAATTAGAGATCTGCGATTCCAGCCGTCACCCCTATTTTGACAGTAAACACATCCAGTTGGCGCATGCACACTTCTGTCCATGGTTTTGGACAGTAGTGTTAGAGTTAAGTGTAGCTAAAAGCATTACACAATGGATAATTTCCCACTAACATTGGATGCTAATGAAGAATCATCGTCACTAAAATTCAGAGAATTATTAAATATATACTTTTACATAATATTTCAACTATGAAATTGTCATCAAATAAGTAAAGTGGATTTCTTGTGCTGTCACACTAGTCTTGGGGGATTTTAGTTCTGGATAAAGAATGGACATTTACATTATGTGCAAGTTACGATTATTTATAACTTTATTTTTACACGATGTGGCAAATATGTATTGAAACTGCGATTTGTAATCTCTGAGGGCTATTGAATTTGTGTGTGTGTGCATGGGGGGCATTCTATTCGCAGTCAAGTAAGCATTATTTGTTCTCTGGTCCAGAATGGGAAATGTTCAACAAAGAACCTTATGGATATCTCTTTAGTTACTAACAATTATTCCTCTTGTAGAGTATGGTTGTTACAAGTAAATACAATTGTTGATGTAACGTTTTGGGAGAACACATGCTCCCTTCATCAAACATTTATTTTTAGTTTGAATAATGTTACAGTTATAACAATGGGATAAATTTAAAATATAAAACAAGAAGAAGCAGTTATACAATGAATATATATATATAAACAATGATACATTGTTGGAACCTAGCAACTGTGAAAGATCTTCCTCTTTTCCACAAACAATCTTTATCTCTTCTGTTGGATTACATTTCAAAAGTGGTGGCTTACCCCAAATGTGTAACATTATTCAAACTAAAAATAAGTGTCTGATGAAGGGAACATGGTTTAAATGCTTGTAGCAACTGTAAACTACTAGGAAAACAATTCTACAATTTTAGCAATACGTACATACAAGTAAAAAATTTGCTAACAACGTTTGTTAGTGGTTTTTTACTCCAAAACAATCAAATTAGAAAAGTAATAAGTTATGAATAGGTCTCTGGCATTGTCTGCTATGGTCTATCTATTTCATTCTATGCGTATTCTATCACGTACATTTCAGTTCCAAAATACTAACAAAGTTCTCTAAGAGTAACTATTTAATGTATGGAATGGGACTGAAAGATGTATTAGTTGTATTCAAAATAGTTTATATCTTACATAATTGAGTTCATACAAATAGCAAAAATAATATTATAAGACAGAGCACAAGAGTTAACAATTACACAGTTCATTCACATATGAGCAACTCGATAGGAACCTCACGATATGAACTGATAAATTATTTTGCACTGCTGAGGGTAAATCAGTGCTCAATATGCGAAACAGAACAAAGCACTAGGATTATACAAAATAAACAAAGAATGCAAATAGAAGGAAATGTTATGTACAGTTACTTTTGTTTCTTAGTTCTGGCTTGTGTACACTGTCAACACACAGCATGATATAACCATCAATGAAGAAAGTAATTGTTGGTAGTTGAAGTAATAGTAGTATAGAATGCTCAAGCTGTACAGAGCTACATCACGTTTAATTATTTACAAGTCTGTACAGTGTGTGAGTTCCACATGTTTTATACCATTACTTCCAACAAAAGGCAATTTTGGTACGTTTCTGCCACATTTCAAATGTATCGCCTCCAACTCTTCGATCGCTAAATGTAAGAGCAGCCTGTGCCGGTTGTTCCACCCTAGAGAAGACAGAGAGAAACACAGTGAAAATATACTGCATACAGTACATTAAAAATTATGCTCAGACTCGTAAAGAAAGCAAAAGAAAAAAAAATGATACAGATAACTGCTAGCATCTAAAATGTAAAACATGTGAAGAACACAAATTGTTTCCTTGCCTCCTCATATGTAGTCGCTGTTGTAAGTTTTTCTTAGAAAAAGGAGGCGCATGTTAGAAATAGTTTTAATAAAACCAGGTACCTTTGTATCCACAAAAACATAACAAGATTATAGAATTGTGCACTCAATTTACATGAATGTTGGATCAGTAAATTATCTTTAATTAATTATTCTTTGTTCGAATGGGATCTGTGCAGAAATCTTGAACGTAGGAATATAGTGCATCTGACCACTCTCCACAGCAATTTTTCATAAGACACTTGATTTTGTTTATATTAACCTTGTTCTTGAAGTACATGGAGAATAATTCACAATATTCCTTGTCAACTAAGACTAATGGAACAAATTAATCTGCCTATTCTGTATTTTACATATTAGAATTACTATAAAATACTACTGCTATGGGATTAATTTATATGTATATAAAAGAAAGAGATACTACAGCAGTGTTGCCACATGAAGGGAAATTTCCCTTTTGCAGGAAAATTCGGACCGAAATTTTAGCCAAAAGGGAAAAGGGAATTTTGATTAAGAATACCACAATTTCAGGGAAATTTTACATTTGACTACATTATTACAGTTTATGTTAAGTTCCAATTTCATATTAACATTTTCATTTTTTCTGTTCTTTTTTCTGATCCCTTGAATATAGCTTGTATATATTTATATTTCTGTTAAGTACATTGCTTTTCTGCACTTTCGGATAATAGTAACGATAAGGATTAACGATTAAATGGATTCCTGACCAGGATCCAAACCTGGTATATCTGGTCAGGAAGCGATGAAAGTGACATGTATGTGAAAAATTTAACATTTTTTATTCACACGGACATGGACCAACGGAAATACTACTACTATAGTATACTGCTTCCACCACCAGCACCACCACTAATAATAATAATAATTACAGCTACTGCTACTTCCACTACTAATACTTATTATTATTATTGTATGATTTGCTTAGGTGAAGAGAAAAATTGGTCCGAAATAGGCAATTTTACCCCTTGGAAAGGGAAATTGTGTCCTCATATTGGGGCAACACTGTACTACAGATTCCACTGGGCCTGTCTAAGGAGATTTTACTGTTTATCATTTTGAAGAACCACAATGACATTTTCAAAAAATAAATGTTAGCATTTTCTCTAATAGCAGCCTCGAGGCTCTTTCGTATAGTTCATATTAACTTTTGTATAAAATCACATTTTTCATTTTCCATTGTTTTTATGTTTCTTTAGGCTAATTGCGACAACAAGTATGAATTAGTCAAAAGAACTTGCAAAGAGACGCCCAGGTCTGAACTCTAACCAGTAACTACTGGTGGCAAAATTGTAAGTCAACAACTTAACACATGCTGCCAAGGCATCTCACTGTTTTCTAGTTACTTGTAATACACATGTATCCCCAGTATCATGTGTAAGCCTTAGGGAGATACACACCTAAATGGCCAGTGACACGTGAGACATAACTAATAACGAAATCTCATCAAGTGATTTACAATTAAGATTTCTCAAGTCATTGAACTAAGCAATATAAAAATGAATAAAATACGGTAGCAATGTCTATCCCAGTAACACAAACTTTTCCACTTCTAACACAGATTACTAGGATTAATATTCAAATATCTAACTGATCAGAAGATTCAGCCCTATAAACAACACTTAGCTCAGTATTATAATATTATAGTTGAATTGTAGAAACTGCAAAACACTTTCTTAAGCTTCATGATTACACATTAATGCACATTGTATTTCACCAATCGAGTGCATACTTGTGCAGCCTGTCATGCTGCTACGGTGTGAACGTTGCTGTTCATTGGCTTGTTCTCAGCGACATGTGTCACGTGTCACTTTGATCTGAAATCTCCTTAATTGCTATTAAAAATGTCACATGACCAAAGTTTTCATTCAAAATATTAACGTACAAGATGTTATTCAACTATGAAACCTACTTTTTTTACACAACTTTAACATAGAATCGATTAACAATTCTGAATAATTCCCAGGATAGTTGGTTTTTTTAAAAAAGTGTTAGTTGATATTTTGTGTACATCTATATACATATCTTGTGTACATACATACATATATTTTAGGGATGGACCAATATGATTTTTATTTCCGATACTGAAAAAGTACCGATATAAAATTGCAAAAGTTCTATGAAGACTCTGGATAGGTCAGCCACCACTTTCTTTAATGTCACCAGGTTATTGCAGGCTTTATTTTGCTTTTCTTTGAAAAAGAAACTGCATATTTAGGTATTTACATTATAAATGTGGACAAGGCAAAATAAACTCTCCTCTACCTCCTGGAGAAGATCAGATATCCTCAACCCTTCCACAAACATTGCCACAAGTTTGTAACCCAGTCACTGGAGAAAACAAGTTCCAAAAAATTATGCAGAATGAAACAAAATATGCCACCGACTGATTGTGTGGGGTACTGTCCTTACAAAAATCAGCAACAGCTGTGTCTTGAGTACACATGTCACTTGATGCTTAACAAGATTAGAAGGAAGATAGAGTTGTTTTCTTTCTATCTCTAGTTTTGTATATGAATTATACTTTCATGTTCATAAAAGGTATATGTTAGGAAGGTAAAATAAACTAATGAAGGACTAAAATTAAATGGTGTGACTCGGTTGTTAGCATATGCAGTGATGTAGACTTATTAGGGTATGATATAAATACAATTAAGAATAATGCTAAAATATTTTTCAAAACTGCTTAAGAGAGAGGTTTGGAAGTTAACAAAGAGAAAACTAAATATATGCTTACAGGCCGAAACCAAGTGTTAGGTAATAATCAAAATCTAATTACTGATAACAACTCGTTTCAACCAGTTTCCAAATTCAAATACTTATGAGTAATATTAACAAATGAAAATTATATTAAAGAGGAAATAAAAAGTAGGCTTAATTCGGGAAATGCATGTTACTTCTCTCTTCATAAACTTTTATCTTCTCGTTTAATATCTAAGAAACTAAAAGTTAAAATATACAGAACAGTAATTTTGCCTGTAGTATTATATGGGTATGAAACTTGGTCCCTTACATTGAAAGAGGAACATAAATTGAGAGTATTTGAAAATAAGATCCTTAGGAAAATATTTGGACCTAAAAGGGATGAGGAGACAGGTGAGTGGAGAAGGTTACATAATTTGTATTCATGTCCAGATATTATTAGAATAATTAAATTAAGAAGACTTAGGTGGGCAGGCCATGTGGCACGAATGGGAGAGGAAATAGGAGTTTACAGGATTCTTGTTGGGAAACCTGATGGTAAGAGACCTGTAGGAAGACCAAGACGAAGATTGAGGGACAACATTGAGATGGACCTAAAGGAAATTGGTAGGGACCGAAAAGAGTATATAGATCTTGCTCAAGATAGGGACAGATGGAAGGCCTTTGTTGCTGCAGCCATGAACCTTCGTGTTTAAGAAGGCTAGAGAGTTATGTTCAGTGGAATCATTTAATGGAAAACGAGAGAGTAGAAGATTCTATAGAACTGTCAATGAAATGCGAGGATTCCAAACTGGAGCATATATATGTAAGGATAAAGACGGACGACTGTTAAGTAATGACCAGGATATTTTAATTAGATGGCAGGAACATTTTAATGAACTTTTGAATGAACAAAACCAGAATGGAAGTGGAATGGAGCAAGAACAGAATCAGCATACGGAAGAAGATCAGAATGTAACAAATCCCCAGCTTAATGAACAGGAAAAGCAGGGACCTAGCCTTGAAGAAGTTAAGAGTGCCATTGAGAAGCTGAAAAACAATAGAGCGCCAGGATCTGACAAAATAACAGCAGAGATGATGAAACTTCACGGAAGGGATTTCTTGAGAAGCATTCAAAATCTACTAGATAAAATATGGAAGGATGAAGAAATCCCATCACAATGGGAAGAAGGTATAATATACCCCATATATAAGAAGGGGGATCGCCTACAAACAGAAAACTATAGAGGCATCAGCAAACTTAACACCGGATACAAAATCCTCTCTAATATACTTTTCCGAAGGCTCTCCCCGTATGTAAACAAAATAATAGGTGACTACCAATGTGGCTTTAGAGAGGGAAAATCAACCTCAGACCACATACATACAATTAGACAGATATGCGCAAAGACAAAAGAATTTGGAATAAATACATATCACCTCTATATAGATTTTAAATCTGCGTATGATACCATACGAAGGAACGAGCTGATTGAAGCCATGAGGGAATTCAACATCCCACAGAAATTAGTAAATCTAGTAGAAGAGACTCTAAAAAAAGTGCGATGTAGAGTACAAATAAGAAATCAGCTATCTCAAGAATTCGAAACAAAACAAGGATTGCGTCAAGGAGATGCCCTGTCATGTATGCTATTCAATATTGCACTAGAAAAGGCTGTCAGAGAATCAGGCATAGACACTAGAGGAACTATAATAAACAAGTCAGTGCAAATGATGGCATATGCAGATGATGTGGTTATAATAGCTAGAACAACAAGAGCATTGCGTGAAGCTGTAGCTAATCTCCTTACAGCAGCACAAAAAATGGGGCTTGCAGTAAATGCTGCTAAAACAAAATATATGGAAATAACCAAGGTGCATACTAGTACTACACATCTTGAAGTTAACGGGCTCTCCTTCGAGAGAGTACAGGAATTTAAATATCTTGGTGTGTATATAACAGAAAAAGGAGATTCTCTGACAGAGATTCAACACAGAATAAGTGTGGCAAATAGAAGTTACTTTGGACTTGGAAAACATATGAAGTCCCGGTATATCAGAAGGAAAACAAAAGTTAAGCTATACAAAACGTTAATAAGACCTATTTTAATGTATGGATGTGAATCATGGATTATAACTAAGAATGCTGAGACAATGATCGGAAGTTTTGAAAGGAAGATCCTGCGCAGGATCTATGGTCCTATATGTGAAAACGGATTTTGGAGAAGAAGATACAATAATGAACTATATCAACTCTACCAAGATATAGATATTGTGAAGGAAATTAAACTAATACGGTTAAGGTGGCTAGGACATATATACCGAATGCCAGATAACTCGATGTGCAAAAAGATAACGTTTATGCATATGGAGGGCAGGAGAAAAGTAGGAAGACCACCTCTAAGGTGGGTTGATTCGGTAGAAGAGGACCTAAGTATGCTGGGAGTTGGAGAAGGAAGGCGCTGGATAGAGATGGATGGCGGAAGATTCTGAAGGAGGCCAAGGCCTGTGATGGGCTGTAGTGCCAGAAAAGAAGAAGAAGAAGAGAGTTATGTTCATAAAATTAATAACAAAATGGCAGGATTTTGAACCAAGTTACAGCCAGTGCATGAAGTGGAAATTCCTAGCTGGGAGACGCTTGATCATTTTTGGTAAAAGTACAGGGGAGAGATGCTTTTATGAAAATTTTTCTGACTGGGTCATAGCCTTCACACAGGAAATCCATGTTCTCCCCCTCCTCCCAACTTTAAGCACTGGTGTCAGCCTATTTATGAAAATATTGGATCAGTAAACTTAATTGCAATAAATACACACCAGTGTGTGTACAACTTTGCCAAAACAAAATTCCCGGATTTTTCCAGATCAGGAACCATAATCTTCCAGACTAAAGTCATTAGAGCAAACCACGTATTTAAACACGTAAGAATGTCACTATATTTTATCTAAAACCACACTCAGAATTCCACTTAACCAAGTTTTTAGAGTATTAACTTCATGAGTAAAAGGTATAAGAAGAAGGGAAACTGAATAGAAATTGAGTGTTCAAAAGGGGTATCTGGGGTAAGCTTCTACGTTAATACTTGGCATGTATTGACTTATGGTTAAGTTTAGTAAGTCATAATATCTACGAAACAAATCAAAAATTGTGAACAAAAGTAGGAAATTCCAATAACCACTTACTGTATTAGTTATATACATGAAAACAATTCAAAACATGACCTTTCCTAGAGTATTTAATATACAATTTCTACTGTAACTACCAGTATTACTCAGTACATCAAATTGAAATTTTCTTCCTTGTCCTCTTTTGTTTGTTTAAAAGCCTACTTTTAGTGCACTGCTAAAAAAATGTAGATTCTTTCCAAAAACATGGTAAATTTCCCTGACATTTCCATGACTTTTTTCAGAAAAAGTAAATTCCCTGATTTTTACAGAATTTCTAGGTTTTCCAGACTGGTAGTTGTTGCCCTCTGCTTACTGATATTTTTTATTTCAATTCATGACTATCATGTTATGGAAAATGAAAATGGCTATTGACAATTCACCTACTGTAATTTTGTCATTGGGTGTACAATCCTATGCTTGCCTAAGGAACAAATCTGCACTAATACTAAAGCAGTTGTCCTCTGCTTGTTTGAATTTTAGTCATTTCTTCAACCCACACATTGCGGAAAACGGAGTGACTGAACATGGTGGACATTTTGCCTGCTATTATTTTTATTCTGGCTGTGCACCGTGTTTCATAATTAAAGACTATTTCAATGTGTGTGTTTTTGGCTTCCCACTTATGGTAGATCCTGTAACCATATGTTACTTGGTGGTGACAATAAGTACATATAATAGGCTCTCAAACGTACATGCTAAGAAAATACTATGATACAGTATTTCATTCAACTCACCATTCACGAAAACTCATTTGCAACATTTCAAATGCCATGCTACTATTTAGAACCATGTCCATTTCTTTTAATTTTGGAACCAGCTTCATACACTTCTTATCACTTTCTTCAAGTGCACGAACCATTTCTGAAATTGAACAAAGTTTTAATATAATCACTAACAGATGGAGAGTGAAATTTCAGATAAAAAACTAATGTATTGAAATCAGCTATGTTGTATCTAAAGATATCCGTTTGGCATTTACGCAGTTCATTAGAGTGAATTACCAGCTAAGTGTTTTTTCACTACGATAACAAAAAAAATACGGTTTGCAATTTTTTATGAAATATGTGACACGGCTTTTCCTTTTTTACAGGCATTACTTGTTAATAGCACTAAAACGAAATTTCAACAATGAGTTCATTTCAAATGGGGAGACAGGGAATAAATTATTTGAGATAATACAGAGACATGCACCAAATGAAATTATAGAATTTTCACATATTAGCAATGTAATGATGAGAAAGTCCCGCACCGTGGCTGTGTGGTCTAAGGCATCATGATATTGGGCACAGTTTGAATCTCTTGGAAGAAGCTAATAACTTTTCTCCTGAGATTTTGGTCTGTGCATGGGACTGGTGGCCACCCACCATGACAGAATTCGCGAGCTACAAATGAGTAGCGTAACCCAGTCATGGAAACCTACAGCGACTGGGGTTTGTCATGCTGACCACATGTCACCCTGTAATTGGTTGGATGATCTCCCACCTCGACAGATGAGAGTGAGGCCAGCAGTCGTTAGGTATACTCTGGACTTCACGGGCTGTTGTGCCACGGGTAGGGATGTGACGAAGCTGAAAATTTACCGATGCCGATGTACTCACCGATAATATTTGGAACCGATACCGATGCTGATATTTAACCGATTCCGATACATAAGATTATTAAACAGAAATGGGATGTTATTTTCAGCATGACAAAAATAAATTTGCTATGTACATTTCTAATGCATATCATATGTATATACATATATATTCTCAACAGATGCGAATGTACATTTACATCTACAAAATGTTATGTGAACCTTTAAGAAGAACATGGATTCTCAAGAGATTAAACATTGGTACACAAGCAGTTCTTTGAAATGCAAAATGAATTCCTGTTCTGCCAGATTCAACTTCAGAAACACGAGATTTGGAAGCACTTCAGGAAGTAACCTACTACTTCTCTTATCGCAAATCTGATCAGCAACACTGAACACTCAATCACTGAATACTGATGCAGCAGGTATGCCCAAGTATTTTCTCAGCACTTGCTTCAGGTTTGAATACTCATTTTTGAATTTCCAATACAACAGCAATGTACTGTTTTATTTCCGATTTTGTGTTAGGTTGATCCTCTGAATGAGTTTGCAATAATTTTATTATAAAAACTCTACAATAATGACGAATCATAACTAAATTTTCAATAAATCTTACAAAACTAGAATATAAAACTTATTAGAAGGTAAAAACTCTAGTATAATCTGTACCGGTTTAAATATCGGATTTTTGCCGATTCCGATACTGATGCCGATGTGTCAATTTCGGCCGATTTTCATACATCTGTAATCGGCTTCGGCACATCCCTAGCCACGGGTTATATAATGTTGAGAAAAGAAGAACATTTTCAAAGATAATCCAACATTAATATTTAAAATATATCATTGTAACAAACTTTTCATAACAGGTTCTTGTAATTGTTAATATTGGAAATTGTTATATATATTATATAAATTGGAAAATTAAGTATGCAGCCATGAGCTAAATTGGCCATAATTTCAAATTATATATACGTATTGTTGCCATGGCTACTTATTGTTGATTTTAATTATACAAATTCTGTTAGTAAACACAATAGTAAAAAAGAAAGACATAAGTGGCAATGAGGATATTATTAAGCTTAATGAAAACCTTTGTAAGTCAAGTTGAATGCTACTTGAAAACAAATTTTACTTGTTATACTTGTACCGAACTGAACTAACCTTCCAGCCAATCTTGGTCTCTACAATTGCAAACGCCACCTTCAATTACAGCCTTCTTCTCTTTTATCATTCTTTGAAATTGTGACTTCCGAAATACCTTCTCCATCAACGACAATATAACTACAAGCGAGGAAGCATTTGGAGCAGAATCCAACAGCTTCACTATTTCTTTAGAACTGTTGTCACACAAGTGAAGCTCAATCATGCAGTGGATCAATGGTGTTCTGGTCTGGACTGAATCATCACTGAAAGAGAAAGGGAAGTACAAATGTCAATAGAAGCTTTAAAGAAAATGATAAATGAAATTCAGCTTTATATTCATAAAATTTGGTTCTCCACTACAGACTATTTTTACACGTACAAAATACTGATAAAGTACTAAATATTCTGGCACACCCATCCCGGACTGTGTGGTCTAAGGCGTCATGCTCTGGGCTCCGGCTATGGGATGCGTGGAGGTTCAAGTCCCCTGAGGGAAGTGTAACAAATTCTACGAGTGGAGGTTCATCGTGCTAACATTTCACCCCGTAACTGGTTGGGTGATCTCCCCCCTCCGCAGGTGGGAGTAAGGGGTGACAGTTGGTATGTAGGCCCTGGCCCTCACGGGCTGTTGTGTCATGGGTTTTAAGGTACAAAATTATGGTCGGGAAAGGAAACAAAAGGTTCTGAAAATGTTTTCACAAAGTTGCTCATAAAATGCCTTTATTCAATGTTCTCTTTTTCTGTGTGTTCTGTATATAATGCACGTGGACCGCATAGAGAACTGTGGTTCTGCCGAATAGGTCTTGTTGAAGTTTGTGTCCTTTCTCGTGGGTCTTGCTACATTATCTTGGGAACTGTTGGGGCTGCAATGATTATATTATAACATTTTTATAGATCTCGTTCTGCTCTACAAAATGAGTCTATAGGATTCTATGTAGTTGCTCAAGAAGAGTGAATATTATTTATTTTTCTGTCCAAATTTTTAACAAAACATGAAAGAAGTGTGTTCATTTTACTTGATTTCATGTTCTAAAATACATATCTCAAACAATCGGTATGAAAACAGCTATATTTTTGGAAAGGTACTGAACCTTAAAATCCCTCCCCTAGTTATTATTCTACCACACCCAAAATATAAGGTTCATTCAAATAAAATTTAAGACTGACACTTTTTGCACATGTACACATAAAACCCAGTTTATGTAATTCAGACATAAGCACGTACAGAACATTCAAGAATGCAATATGAGTGCATCAATGACACCTGGGTCATGGATATAATGCCTCACAAGCATAATTTCACACAACGTAAGGTGTAAAAATAAAATATATGCTTCACTTTTACACACAACATGAACTGCAAAAGTTCAAGTCATGTTCTCATGCAAATATGAACACTAGCGTATACTGTGCGAGTCATATGATTTGTCTCTCCGGACACACAGGAGATATGCAATAGCAATTTAAGCAGAAAATGTATTTGCCATATTATAAAGGTCCATGCTGTCATTGTCATCAATGTTTCCAAGGCAACAAATCCAGTTGCGGTAGCACTCTGAGAATTCCATACAGATAAAGCAGCAGAAGTGAAGGGTGAGGTGAAACCAGGGTTGGCTTGGTAGCTCAATTGGTAGAGCAATTGCACTGCATGGCAGAGGTCCATGTTTGAGTCAAGTTCCAGTCTATATTTTCCGCTAAAGTTTCTACATCCCATGATGCGAGTTGGAATATTCAAATGTGTGTCTTCCATGCAAGTTTTGTAACACTGAGTAGGAATTGTGTATATATATATTTTTTTATATTAAGCACTTTTCCTGGTCCTGTAGGCTAATCACAACAAAGGGGAGGGGGAGGGTGATTACATGAAATTAATGGACATGCCTGCCAGGACTCAAACCCTGAACCTTCGGCAGAGACGCCGTAAGTCAACCACTCAAAAAGCTTGACCACAGAGATGGCAAATGAATATACATAGATAATGTACAGTCATGGAAAAAAGTATTTACACCATAGAGCTTTAATGCCAGTACTCTTATAAGAGAAGTACTTATTTCCATTGATATAGGCACTCATTTTGAAAAAAAAAAAATCCCCGACTTGTCCGCGTCAGTGGGAACCTCATAAAACAATATTTAATTTATGAAATACTTTAAAATAAAACTGGATTATAATTTCCTTTATATTACTTACAGTATGAACATGTCATTCTTGAATAGTTCCATGGGTAAGCCTCTAAATGCACGAACTTCACTCATGAGGACATCTCTCAGTTTGTGCTGCGGCAAACTAGTCTGCGATTTCACCGGAGCAAGCACATTTTTTATTTCCTTTTGGATGGTCAACAGTTTATTGTATGATAATTCGTTGGATGCCTTCGAGTGGACAATTTTGGACATCTTTTCTTCCTACAAAAAAATAAGGAAATGCCTACATATTCGAGCTACTCCCAGTACATTGCAAATACAGAATGCCCCAAAAATCGTCCAGCTAGATGTTTACTCTATGGTCAGAAACAAAAAAAGAAAAGTTTATTTTAAATGTTCGTAGCATAACATTTCATTTTACATGGAACACAGTATTTTAAGAATGAATAATGTAAGTACTTGGCTTTCACTTGATTGATTCTGGCATATATTTGTTCCTTAAACATATTTACATTTCTAGAACATTTAAGAGAAAAATGCAGGCTCGATCAGGACTTGACTCGGGGTCTCTGGCATTCCATGCTATTGCTCTGCTATTGATTTCATTGTTTTACCTTTGTAAAATCATAATGTAAATAGACAGCTCCACACTGGGAGATTCCTGGCACTGCCAACGTTGTCAGTTTTTCTAAGGCAACAGATTCTGTTGCTGTACCACAGACCTAGACCATTCCACACAGGAAGCTAAAAAACAGGAAAATACTAGGGCTGGTTCAGTAGTTCAATTGGCACACCAATGGCAAGATATGACAGAGACCAGGACTGAAGTCTTCATTGAGTCTGCATTTCTCTCTTAAATTGGTACATCTTCTCTGCATGTACCAAATTACAAGGTGAATATTTCCAATGTTTCAGCCTTTAGTGGGTGAGGTAACAAGGATAATGACTGATGTTTGGATGGTCAAATGTTGGATTTATGTAAATAAAGTTTCATATTTCCACATTGCCGTCCAATTAAGGTGAAGAGTGACAGTTTCACACCAGGAATGCATTTATTTCAATATTGTTGGAATGGGCACCACTACTAAAAAACATAGTAGAAGAGAGTTTGAATTTCTCCCTGTTTCAAGTGGAAGTGTTTTTTTAAGTTCATTACTTAGCTAGATAGGATCTGTAAAGAATACGATGATTAATTATTTATAGACTCCCACATATTCATTGTGGACAAATAACTTCAACTTGAAGTTAGGGCTAATTAAATGGACGTTTTGACTTTTCCTAACACAAACATAATATTCAACCTATCCTGTTTCCGTTTATGTGTTTTTCTACACCATCGGAAGTTTCATATTTCCAAGAGAAGAAGTAAAATAATATTCCCATTAAGTGTAATATTAAGCTTTCTCCCCCTCCTACGACCATCCAGCGCACAAACCTCTTTCCCCAGCTTGCCAGGGAGAAAGGTCGGTGGAGAAGGAGCAGTTTCGGGTCATTGGGAGCGGCTGGACATTGAAACCATTCCTTAAGCTGCCAAAGAAGAATTATCAAGATTGGGCCTTGCACAACACCTCAATATCACAGGCCATACCATCTACGTCACCTCAGCCTATAGGCTCCGTCACAGAGAATATCATCAAGGAATGATCCAGCAGCAACCAGCACTAAACTTCAGATGCTGGAGAAGCTCAACCCCACTTGGCACCTGGTACTTTTAGTACCCAATTAATTTGGTAATAATTAATTGTTTGGGTTATCTCATAGCACGGACCAAGGACAATCTCATGAACTTTGGCTTCTCATTTTGAAGAACAATCAAGAAAATACATGCATTGAAACACGGACACAAGAGTAGCATCTGGTGAACTTCTCTCAAATTAAGTAAGCCAACTACATAGGTAGTATAAAAGTTTTTCTGGAAACGAATACGGGATGGTAAAAAAGTTCCGAGACTTTGTTTTGAGCTATTTTTCTCGTATTATTTACTTTTCTTTATGTTTGCTGTGGAATTCTTTGTTTAATTTTAGACTATAAAGCGTGATCGTGTTCACATCCTCCCCGATGAAATGAAAGAAAAGGGATTGTTGAAAGGACGTTGTTTGCTTTGGTTGGTTGCAGGTGACTGTCTTCAAAAAGTTCTCTTTACTGATGAGAAGATCTTCACCATGGATAATGTGCACAACTGTCAATTACTGAAGAAGGGAGAGAAGAATTCCGCTGCTGCAATGTTGTCTCTTGCCATCATTTTCCAACGTCGGTGATGATTTGGGTATTCATATGTGGTAAAATTAACACTGCTATGTATCCAAATTGTTCTCCATGATATTTTGGAAACGTGAGTAGCAGAGCACTTTGGTGAAGATGGATTCATGCTTCAGCAAGACTGAACTCCAGCACATTCATCTCGATCAACAATAGAATTTTTGTGTGAAGAACTGCTTCATGGCTTTTGCAGCAAGGACGTTTGGCCTTCAAATTCACTGGTCTTGAATGTCATGGATTACTGTGTGTGGTCGATTATGGAGAAGAACATTTCTTGTGTTCCATACAAATCAGATTTAAGACATGCATAGCATGGAATTATTGTCAAACAGTGTGCAACCATTGCTAGTCTCCGAACTTTTCCACCCTCCTGCACAGTGTCCAGAATAAATGATCAATTATGAATGGTGAAGTCAACAGGCTTATTAGTTACAATACTGTTGTAAATATAGACCTTTGGAAAATCATCTCTTTCTCCTATCAAGGAAGAACAATGGAGTGGCTGAAAGAGAAACTGAATCAATATATTTAACTTACAAAACCTGATTTATTAATTACAATTTTATAGCCATAAAAATAACAAAATGACAGAATTTTGCACAAAGTTGCACCTTATTTATCAATGTTATTATTATTAGGGCCAGAGACTTTATGTTATAACATATCTTTTATTTGGCTTCGGATCAGATAATGGAGGAGAGATCTTTACGTATCTGATGAAAATCAGCCAAAATAGATGAACTTGATAAGGCATGTTTTGACATATTTTACCAGTTTCGAGTTCTTACAACACATTTCTACAATTTTCTCGTAATAAGGCATATTTCTGTATAATCTCGTAATTATCTTGCATATAATTGGTTATTTTATAATTTATTCTTCATAATTTTAGTGTAATGGATAGTTTATATTATCAATGGCTGGATAAGGAAACTACGGACGAAGAAATTAAAACAGATGCAGTCTAGAACAATAATAACCTCCTCCCCCACTTTTTTTATCCAACCAACAATTGATAGCCGTGTGAACATTGTTGAGGTAAAATGTTCTGTCATTGTTGTGCGGGCACGAGAACTACCGGACAGTAAGCAAACACGTTTCAATTGTTCTTGTTTCTTTATCTTTTCCTCGCTTCTCACAACAATCAGTCACAAGTAAAAAAACATTCCGTACATTACAGCCCCTACTCAATCGGCAATCGAGAGTATGGGAGCTTCAAGATCACTTGTTGTTGAAGCCAGGCACGAATTACTGTGTAACAGTGCGACTGAATAGAATGCCACGAACAGGAACTTGGAAGATTGCAAAGTGCATTGTTGAACGGAAATGTATTTAGTGTAACTTGTTCTGACAAATATTTTGTAGGCTGCTTTTCAGATTCTATATAGTTAAAATCTGCCTTAAATAGTTGGGTTTGTGTATTAATTGCCTAGATTTACTAGAACTGTAACGAGCTGCCAATTATGCTTTAAAGTTCAAATCACAAACCCTGAGACCTTCTGTAAACAAAACCACCTGCATGCAGAAAGCATTGCAAACTCATAGAAGTAAAATAATCCACACGAAAATCCAGCGTTGTTACAGGATTCATTACGTAAGGTAAAACAATGGCCAATTTGTAGTATGGGATACGCTGCGGCAAATGAAGTCTCACTTTAAACCCAATGCTCTTTCTTTTTGAACTTATTGCTTCACCTTTATGGTTAACTCTTTGCACCAATTTCCCATAAATTTGGCTTCTTTCTTGCATGTGAATTGAATATATTTTACTTGCATTTTTTTAGACAAAATGATATAACATGGTAATGTATATTTCTAAGGATGTTATAGATAGGAGTGTATTTGAAATTTATTTGTAGATTTCATGTAAATTGTATCTTATGTAAATAAAATATATAATGGGCATAAACAGCCATATGCATTGCTGTAAGTCCAATAAATATATTGATGATGATGATCAAAACAAGACAAAGAAAGTTCGTAAATTTATTGCGGTTGGAAACTTTGACAAGCATCCTAATAACGATTTTTGTTCTGCCAAATATAGTGCACTTCGTAAAATAACTTGGTGACATGGCAAGGCAAGATAAGTGTGAACATTTTGTAGTAATATGCATTGTAACTTTCAATGAGCTTAGAGATTTGTGTACATAATGATATTTTATAACATTTGGTTATTTTCTAAACATAATCATGTGAACAGCAAGGAAGTAGTGCAACTTAGTAATATTTCCTGACTTATCCTTAGAAAAATAACATGCCGAGTTCTATGCGTGCGGGAAAGTCTCCGTGTTCTCAGAGCTTGTTTTCAAAACACCAGCAAGGACAGCCTTTGAAAAGGGGTGAGAAACAGATTCTACTCAATATTTATGTAACGTTCTGTCAGTGGTATCCTGAGAAACCAGTAAATGAAGTGGTTAAGTTGGTATCCCAGTGCAGTGGTGTGTCAATGTCTGCAGTTTTAAGGGTTATGAAAGAGCGGAAGAGTAAAATGTATGCGGCTGCATATTCGTATGATGTTTTGAGAGCGGGTTCTCACATTCAGAGGCTCTTATATAAACTGAATAGGTGCAGCGAACTATGAGTGTAACAGCCGATGATTGTGGTCATGAATCAGCTGACGCGGAGTGATACATCGAATCGGTGAGACCGTTTGTTTACAGGTCTCAGGGTTGGTGATTTACACTTTAGTTTCCACAAAGGTGTAAATCTGACATAATAGTAAATGAAACTTCGGATAATTGCACTGAACCTCACAATATTTTCAGTATTTCCCCTCTACATTCTTCAAAGGAATTCTGATTTCATTTAATACCCCACCTCCACCCTAGTCGATCTTCCCTGGAAAATACACTGACTTCTCATGTAATGATAAATTCGAAACTACTGTTGGGCATTTTTTGGCTTCACTGGGAATATTTCTGCATTTATCCGACATATTTTTAATTTTTATGACATATTTTTCAACATAATTACATACATATTTTACAGTTTGATGGGACACTAACTGATTACCTGGCATTGCCCGGGTATTTATTTATTCCAATCTTGTATTAGACAGGAAAATAATGAATTCTAACTATAGTGTAAAATGTAACTAATTTTAAATGTGACCAATTAGCTTAGCGACTCTGAAAACTATGGATTCGATACTAATCTAGGTAATTTGTGTCATCTTATTATTCACCCCCTCTCACCCCCCATGCAGATAGGTGATGAACTTGAACTGCGTTGGATTGGGAGTGTCATGAAAACTATGGATTCCACATTAATATCGGTCGTTTTCGCAACACAGCCTGAATGTTAGACAACCTGAGAAACAATATTGTTGTGCAGGATTGCATAGAGTCACAGATGTCTGTTTGTGCGGAATTTAATATCGGTCGTTTTGGATTATTTTTACATGTCACCCCTTCCCACCCCACCCCTAAGGGTGTCTTACCCCAAAAGTATTCTTTCCAGATTGCAAGTGATGTGTGTACCAAGTTTGGTTGAAATTGCTCCAGCCGTTCGAGAGTTATGCCGGAACAAACAAATATACACACCCACACACACACACATCCATTTTTATATATATATAGAAGATAAAGTCCAGGGGCCTAATTATTATTATTATTATTATTATTATTGGAAAGGTGGTCATGTAACATGTCACAATGGAGCATAATTTCACAAGAAACACAACTTACTGTTGTGAGTTCAAAAGCCTTAATTATTTCATATATTTCCCTAGTCTTCTTTTCTGTGTCTTGACTTTCCCTAGATTTATGTTCTAGTTCCTCCACACTATCCTCAAGAACCGCTTTATATGTTTTCAGCGTGTCTCCTTCAAGGGTTGTGTCCACTACTTGTACAGCAAGGTCCAAAACTTCATTATTTGAAGAAACTTGAACCTACAAAAGAATTACTGATTGAAACACTTCCAATATTAAGGACATCAAATTAATACATTTCTAACTTCATACAGACACATGCAAAGTCTACAAAAATGCAATAAAAATAATGCATTCATGTGAGCTTTAAAATGACATTATTTTAACTTCTTCTCTGACTGAATTAAAATCAAATTTTGGAAACGTTCAGATGTCAAATAGAGATGAGATATATATATGGTACTAATATTGATTCCTTCAGATTTGATACCAAAACTTGAGAACCCTGTAGCAATTTAAAAGTTGTTCACTATATTTATAAATGCTTGAATAGAAAATAATGTGAGTGAGAGAACATGTCCTTCATGTACATCTATCCTACAATGTTCATAGTTTCTGTTTTAAAAATCTTTATGGGATGTTTCAGACCCAAGAAACAAGCGACATGTCACTTGTAAAATGAGCCAATCAACAATGTTTCACGCCATAGCAACATAACAGGCTGCACAAGCCTGCATTTGATTGGTGAAATCCTCAAGCAACACATTCAGAGATACAGTATTCAAGTCGTTATTTAATCTGAAAATCTACATTTGCAATACAATATTGGTGTAGAATCTATGAAAATTGGACTTTTTTTCCTGGATATTCGAGTCTGGTAAATTGGGTCCGCTACTACCAACTAAGCCAGACAAAAGGAAATAGACACCAAAACTAAACTACAAGTGTGTAAGCCAGTAGTTGAACCAATTTTACTATATGGAAGTGAAAGCTGGCCAGTAAGAGGGAAAGAAGTAAGACAAATAACGACAGCAGATATGAAATGCTTCTATAGAATAGTTGGTAAAACAAGAAGAGATAAAGTATACAACGAAAGAATCAGAGAAGAATTAAACCAGAAGCCAATAGAAGAAAAACTAACACAAAGACAATTAAAATTGTTCGGACATGTGGTAAGAATGGACGAAGATAGAAAAGCAAAACAATTTATGGAAGCTAGAACAGAGGAAAGGAGAACAAGAGGAAGACCCCGGAAGACATTTGAAAAAGGAATAGAAGAAATAGGACAAAAGAAATGAGAGAAATGAAGAGGATGGCAAAGGAAAGGGAGAGATGGAAGGAGTGGATGAAGGCAACCCCAACGCTGAGGCAAAAGGGCAAAGAGGAAGAAGAAATTGTGTCAGCACTGCAGAGGATATAATTTTGTTGTGAAGTTAATAACTTTTCTTTCTATTTTAGTTATTTTACGTCTCTTCCCTGCCACTGTTTGGCTAAATCTTGACAATAAGGATGAGTGATGATTAGATGAAATTTATGGAGGGACACTCACAAAGAACATCCATGCCCAAGTTGGGATTCAAATCCAGGAACTTCAGCGGTGAGATTGAACGCAAACTACTTAATGTGCTCGGCCACCAAGTTAGTACCAGAAATATAAAATACTATATTAAACAAGGTGTCTACCAAAATAACAAATCCAAAATTCTTGACTTATTCATGACTTTTTCTTGACCTTATTTTTTCCTAACATTATTTAATCGACCCCTACTTAGGTATAGTTGGAAATTAAGAAAATATATATTTTTATTCAATGGAAAACTCCTACCATAAGACAAGTTAAGATGAAAACTGAAGGTGTACTTTAACAAGAGATTTAGACTTAAAATAACATATTGTAGCTTGGTGTGTATTACTCATTATTAAATAAAATAAACAACGTTAAATTGTATTAAGTTAGTTTACACTACTTATATGAGTGAGTATGAAGCCTTTTTTGGAACAACGTTTCAGGGTCCAACTGCCACCTTCACCAGGTTCGTAAATATTTTCCTAAGCACTGAACATCAGCGTCAAAAAGTGTTAAAAGAGGATTAGGTTGAAGGTAGGGTTGAAAAACACTTAAAACTATCCCTGATACATTCCTAATTAAAAAACTCCTCATATTAAAATCCCGTGAAGACAGACCACTTATTTCGATTGAAACCACTTAAAAAACGGGAACAAATGAAATCGATAAAACCCACGTCAGTTGCAAGGTCAGCACTGGTGAACAGCACCAATCTGATGTGAGGTGAAAGCTGCTTCCCCTCCTATTACGTCACCATTCTAGTATAAATTCTCGTTCTTCGCCGGCCGCTCGGATGACGTCCGGAGTAACATGAAAGCTGATCTTAGGTTCTGTTTGTCAACCTAATCCTCTTTTAACACTTTTTGATGCGGCACTATGTTCAGTGCTTAGGAAAATATTTACTAACGTTGTTGAAAAAAAAAAAAAAAAGGCTTCATACTCACTAACGTAAGTAGTGTAAACTAACTTAATACAACTGAATGTTGTTTATTTTAGATTTAGACTTGCTTTCATTATTAATGCATGTAAAAATTAATGCTTCAGACTTCATCCTAGATGGGGAATGGCCACATTACTTTATTTAATATTTATACAAAAGTTCACCCATACAAGAATATAATTCTTAAGAAACAAAGTGAACAAATCTTAACCACAACTCAATACAATTTTAGATTTCCAAATATTCAATAATATTAAACCCCAGTACAGGTATTTAACAATATAAATTCACAATACTGTAAAAAAAATAGCAAAACTTCTTAAAATAGTACAAATTCTTGACCACAAGCATAATTTCTTGACTTTCCTGACTGGTAGACACCCTGTTAAAGGATGCATCATACAATCACTGAAATTTCCTCCAAGATAATAGATGTAAACTAATAAGTAACTAACCTGTAGCTCTTTTACTATGTTGCTCCTAAGAGTTTCTAATTTTGTCTTCATAGAAGCAGCCTTTAGTTCATGTTTGTGAGCCTCAAGTGAAGTGTTCAAGTGGAGTGCACTGAACTGGCATATAATCTGCTCAACAGACTGGAAACTTCCCATTGGATTCGAAGTGCTGACAAAAGTTTCATCGGCTTCACACTTGAACCTACAAATAAACTCAAATATAACTACCTATTTATTACACGAAAACAGTTATGAAAGTATAAGAGCGCTTGCACACGTGTTGATTTTTGTGGTATTTGTTACAGGTGAGTGACGACACAGACACGAATTTTGCAAACGTACCGATACTTGGGAGGGTGTGCAGGAAGTGTTGGACAAATCCTGAAAGCACAGATGGCTCCCTGCCTCCACAATTTCTTCCTTCACACAGTTAAAAATTATGACTTGAGGGTCTGTGTCCTCTTTTCCATTACCTGAGGCACAGCAGAGGTCATTCTGACTACTGATTTGTTGATTGGAGCTCCCACTCTGCACACTGACCTGTGAGTGGTTGATCCAGGAAATGTATTATGCAGGGCTACATGTGCAGCTGTGGCATTAACTCCCATTGGTTTCTGTTGCTGACGATATCAGGGTCAGAGTCCACCGATTTTATTGGTGCATGTAGAAATGCTCTTACTCTTACTTCAGTCATCTGAGGATTATTTGGATAAATTAATTAATCTAGCTGAAATAACATGCATTCAGATTTGTAAAAATTGCATCTAAATGCAGCTCAACATGTGTATTTCTTATGCACTGCTGTCAGATGTCCTCAATTGTAAGATAAAAATTGACGATAGTAAGATACACAATTTCAAAGGCACAAAAAAGTGCACATTCTCCTGCATTTTTACGAAATTCCTTTTAGAGAACATTAAGGTTGTGTTCTCCTTGTTCTTTGGCAGAGACGACTAAGGCAAGGATTTGATTATTTTGCATCTTTTATGAACAAAGTTGAAAGATTGTTTGAATATATAAAAGTGCATGTCATGAAAAAATTGGTAATTTAGGGCAATGTTTGGGCATTTTTTGTTATTTTAGAGGGATATTCTAGGTAAATCTGCAGCATTTGATACTTTAAAGGTATGCTCCTCAGCTATGTGAAAGTTATAAAATGTACAAAATGATGCAGGTACAGTGGGATCCATGAGTATTACCATGCAAATTGTCCATGACTATTTTCATTAATTTTTCTCTTACATCCTGTGTGTTTTCAAGCAATTATGCAGAAGTTGTCAACAGCTTGTTTTGAGTTTTCTTTTAATTCTTGAAGCTCTTATTGGGTCAAATAAAGTGCACGAACATGGTGATGGACAATTTGCACGGTTAATACTCACAGATCCCACTGTACAACAGTGTCTCAAGAAGCTCTGTTGGATCCACACTAACATCCCTGGATTCGTTCTGATAATATTACAGGCAGCAAGGATTCTTGCCAGCAGGTTCTCCTCACTCTCTACCAGTGTCTTGTAGAATATTTTTGACATGACCCCACAAGGAAAAAATCTAGTGGGGTCAGATCAGGCGAACGAGCTAGCCAAGAAACAGGACCACCTCATCCTAAAATGCCTGCATCAAGGCTGGGGGCTGCCATTTCTACCAACTACTGTGACATTTTCGTCATAGAGTACTACGATACACTGTGTAATGTCCGTATTAAATGTACAAGCCACATCTTTCAGTTGTCTTATTCTACTGTCATAGGCAGACCCAAGTAGTTTCGGCTTGTAACTTTTTAATGATGGTTTCTGGATTGGGGTTCCTTATTTAACATTTGTACTTGATCATGATCATGGAAGCACCCTGTATGATATATGACAAAAACATAACTGACATTTCTTACATATCATTCTATTATTTCACCAAGGGACAGATTTTACAATGAAAATTGTATAAAAACATGATTCGTCATGCACATTTGTGTGAATTGTGCAATGGTGGACATTTTCAGCACTTGTGGAAAAACACACATTTTCCCTTCACTTTCTGAACAGAGTACCAAAGGTACAAAAAGTGCACTTACTTTAGTTCTTCTGCGTCCCTTACAAGATTCACACCAGCTGCTAAATCTGCCATTTGCTTATTGTCAAGTTTCATTTTAAGACCAATTGTCTTCCACACTACTTCTGCTGGGAATTTTCCAAGATTTTCACTCACAAAATTATGAAGCTCTACTTTCTTACTATGAATGGTAGCAGTATTTAGCTCTCTTGTGTTTTTACAAATGTTTTGGAATTCTTTTAGCTTCTTGTAGCATTCATCAATGAAGTTCTGAAATAAGAAAAAATATACACTTATCAATCACAATAAAGAATTCTTTTGATCGTTGGAAAATTTGGTCTTTTTTCAATATTACACAAATTAAGCTATGATACAAATAATATTAATAGAACAGTATCTTCAGTAAACCCCTTAAGTGTGGATGGCGTATACACCATACGCAGTGTGCTGTTTCAATGTGGAAGGCTTGTGTGTATATATTGAGTGAAAATGGGTGAACCTCAAAAATCATGAAATACATTTCTCTCTCTGTACAGTACGCTGACCCATTCAAACAAACAACATCGTGCATGCCGCTGGCTAAACAAGGAAATTCCTTTGACACTACTGGGTTCGTCTTCCTGATAGAGGTGTGCAGCTTGGTAGTAACGAAGGAGATAAAACTGCAAGCAAGACACATAAGTGTCGATTGTAAATATGAATAAAAGAACAGTCTCGTTCCAACCACATTAATAGACACGCAGGTTGTCGTTCTGACTTGCAATTATAAACGAGCCAGTCAGCCAGTGGCAGTTTGGGCCAGGTAAGTCCGAGAGAGTGCTCGTCCAATTTTCCTCATTCTTCCCTTCGCCGGCTGGCCAGACGGCAACTCCCTTCAAATTGCATGTGATATCTCTGCTATGAAAACTGCTAGCTTCGAAATGACTTCAAGTTCTCAGAATTACAGTTACAATTACATTCAAAATAAGCACGGTAATTGTCATGAGGGATGTTGGAAATGTTGTCCTCGTGGATCCACACATTTCTGGCATGGTTTTAGGAAATTTGTGGGCTGATCCCGGAGATTTGTTTTAAATTTTATGCAAAAATCGGCTCAAGATTTGCCATAAAATGCCTTTCTTTTCTTCTTTGACCAGATAATGTAGGCGTTTTCGTTCAGGTGCACAAAGGACAGAGAAACGCACTGCAGAAGAGTTCCACGGTAGGTAAAAATGGAAACTCCAAAACAGTATGTGCCTACATTCAGAGCTGCGGGGTTTCGTCTGGTTGGCGATCTGGACATTTTCATGTATCTCGCTTTGGTTTTATTAATTAATTGTCCAGTTTCTCTGGATTTGCTATCTTTCTTTAAGAAAGTGTTTTTATTCATATCCTACTTGAAAATAAAATATCAATATCACAGTAGGAAATTTAGGCATGTGGACTATAGTTCTATAGACTTAAGGATGGATTTACAATTTGTTTCTAATTATGTCAGGAACTGAAGACAGACCTAAGTACCATGTACGACTAGCTTTAGGTTAATTGCAGCAATGAGGATGAATAATGATTAGGCATCGGTTATCAAGGACCATCATGTCTAGACTATGACTAACTCAACCTTTTCAATCTCTGGACCGTCAATTGATTTTCATTAATTAACAAACAAGAAGGTGCAATCAGTTACACACAAACCAAATGCATAACTTAATCTGACTTACCAGACATTCTTCCTCTTTTTCTTTACTTTCCTGGGTGCTACTCTGTGCAACAGATGGTGTAGGCACTTTGACTTTCGTAGGAGGAAGCAGCTTTTTATATTCCAGGCAGTATTCATTGCATTTATCAAGCATTTGTCTTATTTTCTGACTTTTCATCTTCAGAAGGGCGATCTTCTTTTCATCTGCACCCAGCGAGGCCTGAAGCTTCTGGACTTCGCAATCTAGAACATGCAAATTACAAGTAATTAGTTGTACAGGAAATCAGAAGATACATTTCTAAACATTTACTTGTCATTTGAATATTTGTTACTTAGTTTTGCTTTTCTGCCACATTTGGCTCATAATATAATAATCTAATGAGTAACAACCAATGGCGCAACAGTCCTTGAGAACCAGGGACTACCTACCCACCACTTCCAGCCTCAATCCCACTTGCCTCAGCAAAGGTGGGCGATCATCCTAACTGTTACAAGGTGACATGTGGCCAGTATGAAGAACCCCCAGTCGTTGTAGGTTTCCATGATTGGGATACACTAACAGTGACAATCAAGATGAGTGATGATTACATAAAATTGATGAATGGACACTCACAAAGAACACCCATGCCCAAGCTGGGATGCATATGTGGCAAGATCGAAAGATGACCACCAAATGCACTTTAGCATCAAGTTAGCATTTATTTGTCAGAGGTAGCTTTAAACCCACTTTATGCTCAGACAGGCTAATAGGGACTGGACTAACACTTTAATGCTGTAACAGTGGAGAATCTGACATTTCTAGAACAATGAGAGGGGTCATTTTGACAAAATTCTTCGTACGGACTTCATATTACATGTAGTTTACGTACTTTCTGAAACTCTTGTTATATTCAAACAGCTAATTTGATAATAAAATACATTCAGATTCTGGCTTTGGAAACTAAATTTCCTGCTCCTGTTGCTAAGACTGGTGCAAAGTTAAGCCAACTTACCTAATTTTCTAAATGAATTCTTTTCAGTATCTCTTACAGAGGTACGCATATTTTTGTCCCCCCCCCCTTAAAAAAAGGTGGTTAAACAGGATAACATATTCACTTACCGTTCTCCACCAGCTGCTGTTGAGATTTTTGAATATGCTGCTTCCTCATGGCTATTATCTTCTTAATATCCTTCAACTTTGCAAAGTATTCTTGATGTGGTGTTTTAGGACAAGGCTGATATTTTAAATAAAGTTGGATATAAGAAAAAGAAAGTTAAATAGGAAAACATCTGTTCTATGTACTAACAATCCCAGTACAACTGTTGATAATTCGATACATGTCTACAAATAATATTTAAAGGGAGAGGATAATATGGAGTTTTTCTTTTTATGAATATATTAATGTTATAGCTGAGCTGATACCAATGCCGATACTGATAATGATTCCCAACAATAACGATGCTTGAAAATTGTAATAATTAAGAGTTGTTTGATTAATATTAATGAGTAAGTATTCCCCTCAAATTACATGTATCAATTTAACAAGATTTTGGCATTAATACAGGGTGGCACAAAAGTCAGTTTACTCAAAAAGCACATTGATAATAGTATTACGATAGTGTATGAGCTTCTTGTGCTAAGTAATATTTTTTAGGTATACGGTTGGTAACATTGTCGTGTGACACTGGCAACAGTGCATTCGTTATTCTTTTGTCGACAGTTGAGTCTCTGGCTTGTTGTAGTGTGGTTGCTTGTTGTTAGATGACAATTTTTGAAGAGTGGATAGGATGCCATGGTACCATTGATTGGCCTGAGTGTTCAAGGGATTTGACGCCGTGAGATTTTACTTTGTGGGGAATTGTTAAGGATATGGTATACTCATCATCACCGGCAGATGTGGATGCACTGAAAGACTCTATTATCAATGTGTTTCATGCCATCAACAGATACAAGTTTACTGCATCGTATTTGCAATTCTGTTGTTGATCGTTTCACACAATGTATTGCAAACAATGGAGGCCACACTGAACAAAAAAAACTGAAACTGGAATTTTGTGTATCTACTTGTATTTTGTATGTATACTTGAATTTTGTGTATAAACTTGAATTTGTGTATGGGTAAACTGACTTTTGCGCCACCTGGTATATTCAAGAATTACATCAGAATATTAAATTATATGCTATGCAATCAAAAAATCATGTTTTTAATGCAAAAAATGGAGCAAAACAAACAAAAACTTTGAATTTTGCACAATTTCCAGGGTAATTAACTCTGCGAAAGTGTTGCATGACACATAGTTGTGGTTCTGTCACCAGGTTCTCCCTGGCACTGTTCTGTTAATATCTTCCTGAGTGCATATGCAATAGAAAATGCAGATCATTGTTGCCTATGTGTAAATACAGTTTGGAGTCACATGTGTTAACAGGTTTTCTGCAGCTTGAAACAGAACCAGTGTGATTTGTTTACCTGTCTGTTGCATCTCACAGGTTTGAACAAACCTTGGTGTGCAGAGTGCTACTATTCTTTGTGTTCTTAAATATATATTTCTGTTGTTTAATTATAAATGAATCGAGGCACATATTTTTGGTAAATAAAATAAAATTTTGCTGGTATAGTGGTGAAAAAAGCAGTATATAAAATGACATATTGGTTTTAAAATTGTGAATATAATCCTAAATTTCATTTAAAAACTGCACTTACTACACAAAATAAACATATCCCTTCTAATAACTCATCTATGTCCTATTCAGAATATTAAGCTTATTCCTGTATTAAGCCACGGTAGCTCAGTCGTTAGGGCATCTAACTACCATGCAAGAGATCCGGGTTCAATCCCTGGCAGGGGAGAACCAGGATTTTTTCAACCTGTTCAAGCGGCTCCGGCACCCACCCAGCGTCATATAAAATGGGTACCTGGAGGAAACTCTGGGGGGTAAAGGCAGCCAGGGGCATGGTGCTGATCACATCACCTCCACCTTCGGCCGTGAACAAGAAAGTGTTGGGCCCTAATCCTACATGCCTTCAAGGCATGGTGCATAGCACAGGGAATACTTTACCTTTTTCTTCATATACAAAGGGGTCCATTTTTGCTTCTCAATTATTTACAGCAGAATTAATCAATTTTCCGTGAATTGCATATCTCACAGGATAATTCTGACTTCAGAAAGTGTTGTGTCGGTAAATAAACACTAAATTTCGTGTTTAAGAGTCTATTTCGCATTATTTCGTGAGAGAACAGGGTATGAAAATGCACCTCAAACCTTTAAGAAACATGGAAAATTAACATTACAATGTGTTATTTCACATTTAGTGTTATCATCAAAAACGAAATATGCATGCATCTATAAATGACTTAAAAGTAATTTGTATTTTGTGGTCAGTATTAACATTGTTATGTATTCTAGCATATTATCAACATTTTGTATTAATTTATGACAATCCAAATATGGAATACAATGATAGGGTTGACCTGCCCAGGTGTACAAATCATCTAACAAAAGCTATGTGTACAGATGAAGGGATAACTGGATACTAAAGAAGCTGAGGAATATTTTTAGCATCTATATGTTGTGGACATTTTAAAAGTTCATGAACTGACCTGCTGATTTGATTGACTGATTTGTTGTTTTAAGTCCACTTTATGCACAGTAAGGCTTATCGAGACTGGACCTACAGTTTAACGTGGGAACCGAACCACTTGTGCCTCCATGGGTATTGAACCTGGGACCCCTTGATTACAAGGCAACGACAATATTACTGGGCTATCGGGGAGGCCTTACCTGCTGATTTGACTTGAGGCGGTGATTCTGAAAGGTCTTTCCAAATTCTTTAACTTCGCTGATAGGCTTCACTTTCTGGGTAACTTGTAACCATGCATTCTTCATTTCATCTGTACAAATACTGAACGAGAAAGTCATAATGAATATTATACATTTGTTGTGAAAATAAAAACAATCTGCACAAAATAGTGACAATGTGACAGAAAGAGAAATGTACATTTCTTGGCTATCTTTGCACATGTACACAAATGAAATTATACAACAGTGATGCCAATTTGATGAATGCTAAATTTGAAATATTAAAGAGCTTATGAGTGCAAAATGCAAACTCTCTACGACATAAAATTCATAATTAATAAATAAAAAATTATCATTGTATTTAAATAATTAGATTCAGTATTAACATATACTAAACACAATCCTAAGCCAACTCAAAACTACTACGTAATAAGCAAAACAATTACCTGAAAATAATATACAATAATAACGAAGCAAACTTCCCAATTTCAGAAAAGACCTGTTCTGGATACCAGAACAAGTCGAAGATATATACTAATACCATCTTATACAATAAACCCTAATATTTTGTAATTTTATATTAAATTATGTCATTGTATTACACTGTAACTGATGTTTAAATAAATGGAGCATAACAAGAAAAATAGGGGAACCAAAATTCGGAAGAAACCGATGGCCTTGTATGTATTTATAGGCACCAGGGCATCAAGTGCATACCCTTGAAAGTATGTGGGTGGAGGCAAGTTCCTTTGTGGGGTTTCTCTGATTTTATTCTTTCTTCTCTTTGTGTAAAATAGTAGAATGGGCTCCAAGTAATTCTGATATCATTACACAAATTTTACTCATAAGTAAACCGAACAGGATTACTGATGCTCGTTTGTGCAAACTAGCAAGTTTGAAAATCTCCAGTCATGGTAACCCTCGAGTCGGATCATCCCACAGTAAACGCTAAGTTTTCCTGACTACCATGGCCTGCTGTGCCCTTCAGATTGGTGCAATGACTAGAGGGTTACCCTGACCCAGAGATTTTCACTACGGGGAAATGAGTTTGACTTTTAGTGTTTCACAGATGTCATCCATTACAACCTGGTAATTAAACTATGTCATACCTTCATAAACAGAAGAAGGGAACAAGAATAAAATATTAACAGTTATTTTGGACAAATGACAGCAATATTACAGCCATGTGGACATTTAAAGGTAATGAACATTTCGGATATTGCAAATCTCACAAGACACAGTGAAAAAAAAAGCCACGTGGAATAAAATAATGCATCTTACCTTTCAAAATCTTCTTTAGAGGGGAATTTACTTCCAGAATGAACCCCTCCAGGGGTATATTTCATCTTCGCTATTGCCCATTTAAGTAATTCTTCTGCTACTTCTGCAGGTGTTCTGTAATCAACCATGTGAATGTATGTACATATAGCAAAAAATATGATGCAACAGCAAACAAAAGATACAATTAAGACAAGTATAGTATGTAGTAGGAATAAAACAGATGAATTTGTATTTGATCATTTTCATCTACTATGGGTATTGTATTGATAAAATAACAGGAGCGATATATCTATAGAAAGACTGCAATTTAGTGCAAAACTTTTCCAATTTATTATTATTATTGATTGATTTATTTGGATTATTTTACTTTGCTTACTTACTGGGATGCCTGGTATCATATCATGTTGTGCTAAAC
The DNA here is from genome assembly GCF_977018435.1 of Lepisma saccharinum. NCBI lineage: Eukaryota > Metazoa > Arthropoda > Insecta > Zygentoma > Lepismatidae > Lepisma > Lepisma saccharinum. The sequence continues at coordinate 107,322,501 of NC_139232.1, forward strand.
ACTCAACTGTGGAGTTCGGCTCCAATTTCTTATTATTTTTATGAGTTTAAAGGTGTAATTCACAGTGGAAACTGATTTTACATTTTCCCACATCAATTTTTCATTATTTCAATAAAGCAAAAAGATATAGAATTATTCCAGATTATATATTTTGCTGTACTTTAAGTTTTTCACCATGATCCCCTGAAATAACATAAAATCGAGGTTCCACTGTATACTGATTTTGTAAATGTCAAAATATGCAACATGCTGCAGTCACCTGCTAACATTCACTAATTAAGATGATTAATGAACCATTCATGTTCTTCACGGAATTTTTGCAATTGTACATAGCATGCATAAGTTGTACATTAGGTATGGCATTTATTCATATCTCTGTCTTGATACTACTGTGTCGAAATAACAGAGAATATGTACAGGGTTTGTCCAAACCTGTAACTATCTGGACTGAAGTCATAAAAATAAATTTATTGAAGATATATGTACAGTGTGTTAATATTCTTCAAAATATGACCCTCCTGCAATACACCGCGGCCAGCACTTTTTCCATACGCCCCCTGGAAGTCAGCAACCGCAAAGCTGTTCAGGCACCCTGTCGAAGCTGCTTTGACCACCTCAATCCTCCTGAATCTATGTCCTTTAAGGCTCCGAGGGAACAAAAAGAAGTTGGGGGAGCCATATCTGGACTGTAGGGTATTGTGCACAATTAGCAACGTGTGACTGGCCACATTGGCAATTATCGATAATTAAATTAAATACAAAGAAGTGTTAAAATATGCTGTGCCAATGCACATCAAAACCAAGATGAACAAACTTTTAACTGACTTCACTTCATCTGGATCAAACAAGATATGAGCTATTTAAACCAAAATTTGGCATTCCTCTCAAACCAATGGTCGAGTTAAAGTGTTAAATTAGTGCAAAATAATCCAAAGGTGGATTATGTTAAATTAAGTCTAGCAGGGGGAAAATTCACAAAATTTTCAAGTATAATATCGGTCTAAATTCACTTACTTTTCCACTCTCTCTTCAAATCGAAGTTTGGTTGCAATCCTTTTTTTGAAAGCCATATTTAGTCTCCCACTTCTATATTCCTCACTCCTATTCAGGCAAAAGATAAAAATAAAACTTAAATGGCAAACAACAAAAAATATACACATAAAAAACCTACGAAAGCAAAAATTTTTATGGAATTGTTGAAAGTCATTAGTTCTTAATCTTTCATTTACTATTTGTTGTTGCAAACTCTCCGAACTTAATTGAGGTTCTACAGTGCATCAAATAGTTATTTAAAGTTGCTCATCAAGTTCTTACATTATTTCTCTTGTTTATTGTTAAAATTATACAATACAACTTCTTGCATATAATTTTTATTGTAACTATAATACTGAACAGTGAATGATGACATCAACAATGCCTAGTTTCTCCCAGTGAATGATGACATCAACATCTCTCCCAGTGTAGAATTGTATATTACATTACAGTTTGGCTCACACAGATATGTACTCTGGCATATTATGTCATTGCTCTATCAACTGAGCAATATTTCAAAAGCAACAGATTCCATTGTCGTAGTACCGACAGAGAGAATTTCACTGGGTAAAACAGTGACGGTGAAAAATTGGGTGAAGCCAAGGATGATTGACCCAGAAGAACAGTTGGTAGAGCAATGGTATGGCATGCCAGAGATCCATGTTTGAGTCCTGGTCGAGCCTGCATTTTTCGCTGAAATTTCTACACAGTACAGCTAGCCTACTGTGTGTGCCAAATCATAAGGGTTAAACTTAGTATGATACAAAGTAAAAACATCATAGACCAGAATACTCCTGCCCTTATTTCTGTTGCACGTGAGGTCCACTTTCTAGTGTGGTGTTTAAATTTTTCAGTGAAATGAGAATAATGTGCGGTAATCAACTAGTGTCACATTCACTGTTTGGAAACAACTATGAAGTAATTCAAGAGAAAAGACCATTTAAATTCAGGTACAGCTGTTATATAAAGTCTAAATGGCTTGTAACAGACATAATATTTCAATGAAATTAAATATTTGTGCTTTAACTGAAGAAACTGGTTCAATTTATATTTTCCGTGTATGTATATTATGTTCAACCAAACTGGAATATTTGTCCTATGCTGAACAAGTAACTAATTAAATAATTTAGTTTAGTTCATTTGTGTCCAAGGACTACCGGTGTGTATACAAATAATAGTATATGGTAATATAGGACATGTCAAATATATATGAAAGCGCTATTATGTGATCTGGTATACTGCGTGCCAAACCACGTGGTAGAAAATTGTGGCAAATGTATATTTGTGGATGTGGTGTATGTTTTTTTTCTTCTATTGAACCTACTGTAAGGTGACCGGACATCTGTCCCAATTTTTGTTTTAAATATAAAAAGGGATGTCAAAATGTACAATTTTTTGTCAAGGTTAAATTGGAACAGGAGGAATTTTCATTAGAGGTTACACAATTTAAATGTCAATTCATACTATCAGATTGTAGCTGAATTTTTAAATAAATGGATTGCGCCCCTTCAGAGTTTATCAAAAAAGACTCAAGATTCAATTTTGGAAGTGGCTCCTTGATCTATTATACATGATACTGGTCTGTATGATAAGTACATAGGTATAATACCAGACAAAAAGCAGATTTTCCCAGGAAAACGTTGAAACTTAACATAACCAAGTGAGCTCCGACAAATGCACGTACATACCATATTCTACAATTAATTACTAAACAACAAAGCTAATCACTCAGAAAAATATTCACATCAAAGCTATAAAAATGTATTTAACTGGTAGAGCTCTGTACAATGTAAGTGAGTATATGTAAGAAACTTGACAATCTCTCACTTCAAAGTTATGTAACATAACATTTTTTTATATTATCATTTTTTATTTATTTCTTTTTTTCATATTTTTTACAAACTTGTCAAACTGCAAAATAATTTTGATGTATTCTAACATATGTAATTACTAGAAATGTTAAACCTTGTAATAGTGTGTTGATATATGTAATTGCAAATGAATTGACTAGTTCAACATCATGTACATTATGATCTAATGAACGGAAAATAAATAAATGAATGTGTATATCAAGCAGTATGTAAAGCGAGAAATATTGGAAAAATGGATGCTGGAAAAACAGCAGCTAGCGATTGTTGGGTACAATTATTTCACACTTCAATGTCAATAATATGCCACACTTCAATTAGGCCTATCTTAAAATATTGGAGGTTCTCTGTTTACGTGGAACCAATGCTCCCACTGAACAAGTGTTTTCGTACATGAATGATTTGTGAACAAGTGGAAAGAACACTCGTTCAGAACAAACTTTGAAAGCTATGTTGATTAATGGGGTGAACTCTTAATCACACATGTGTAAACTTTTACCAAATGTTATTTGAAAAAAATGATGCACTGAAGATGATCCATTCATCGGCAAAATATCAATGAATGACTTCTAAATCTAAAGAATTGCTTCGTTGGAGTTCAGTTAATAATACCATATTATATAAGTTATTTACAAAGTATTTATTTATTTTTGAAACATAAGTATATATATATATCGAAACAGTTCTTATATTAAAATGAGTTCATTTTGCAGTCCTGTTTTTCCTTTAGGAAAGTACGAAAAATGTTCCGCATTTTTGTTTTAAAAATGTGGTCACCTTAACTTACTACAATATTTATAAAATGTCACCAAATATGGCATATGCATTGTAAAGGAGGGCGCAAAAAAAAACCTCCATTTCGAATAAATCTGTCAAATAAAAATCAAGATCGTCGTGAGTTTTCACAGAAGACGTGGGTGTGCGATAAATTTTATGAGCGACTATAGGTTCTTCACACTTAGATAATAGAACAGACGAAAAACACTTATTGGATATTCACTATGAACGCACGTCTAGACACAAAAGTGAAGGGCAAATCTTCTTTACCTGTAAAGAAAAACTCCTGCTCCCACGTCTAGGAGTATTTAAAACCAAATGTTTTTAAAAGTTTCCCTCCGTGAATGATCAAGCATCCTTACCGATTAGTCAAGTATCAGTCCGATGGAGGAATTTACAGGTAATGTTTGTTCATTTAGGTTGTAAATTATTTAGTTAAGCATTTTTGCGATGATTCATAAGTAATTAAGACAGTTTCATGTTTCTTCAAAGAAAACATTGTCTTTTTTCTTTACGTGCATGCCTTCTTGCAGTTTGTTACCTGGTATGGGATAATTAACAAGACCTCTCATCCTATGTGTGCCGTTCGAAATTTCACTTCATCTGGATTTAAAAGATCAATTTCCATCATTAGAAGTGTGCGAGACAGAATCTTTTGGGTTCGGACGGGAATTCTTTTGAATCCCGACATTCGAGACGGGAAAAATTCGCAATTTCATGTTCAAAATTTCCCGAAGCTCTGGAAATTTCGAATTCTACACGTCATTTTCACTTTAAGTGATTATTTTTGAATTTCCGGTACAAAAACTAACAATTTCCGATAAGTTCCAGACATTTACTATGCAGAAACCATCGGGATCCCGCACACCCCTAACTTTCATTGATGAATAACCATTGCGAAAAGTCGAGACAGAACGGAAAAATGCACTTTCTAGACAAAGTCAATACATTTTTTAGGGACTGGAAACTTTCGACATTTCCTGATATTGCGAATCTACCGAATGGAATTCTATTCTATGATTCTACCTATGGATTCTACACACTTTCCGTGATGGACAACTAAATGGTTAATACCACACAGATTATTACTGCAGAAAATGATTTCCCGATAGTGATGGGTTCAAGCCGTTCATTTATGTGAGTCGACTCATGAGCGCTCGCTCACTGAGAAGAGTCGTTCAAAAGAGTCGTCAAGCTTCTTTTTCTCGAAACACTTGCCTGAAAAGGAGGAAGGGGGTAGGAGGTGTTGAAGCAGATGATTGTATTTAAATAAACGAACACAACGGAACGTATCAGCCTCTGTCCTTCAAGATTAATAAATTGTATTGCATTTTTGTGTATGTGTGTGTGCGTGTAGCCGACTAGATGGCCAAGATTCTGAAGTAATCGACATTTGATCTTGCCACAGAAGTTCCCGGGTTCTAGTCCCGGTCTGGGCAAGGATATTCTTTACGAGTGTCCCTTCATCTATATCATCACGCATCATCCTCATCGTCGTGATTGCTTAAAATTTGAAGAAAAGCGGCATAAAATAAGAAAAATACAAATACGAGTCTGTGTGTTTGTGGATATACATATATATGTGTAAACAGTAAACACACACACACATACAAATTTTATTGCACATACTTGTTTTCATTACTCTGCCTCATGAGTGAGATTTTCTATATTTGTATCTTGTTTCAGTTTGCATTTCATGCTGCGGATAATGCAAATTATGCAGTACGATAGCATGCACAGAAATGCTATATAATTATATCAACCTTTTATTAGTAATAACATGCATTTACATATTCTTCCTTTTTTGCATTCGATCACTGGTTTTAATATCGCAACAAATGTAAGAAAGCGAGTCAACAAAATGCACTCCAGATCTGCGCTGCGACACATGCTTGCCGACTCTTTAAACAGCACGAAGAGTCACAGCACAGTCCCACGACTCTTCTCCCGCCATTCGTTCATGACTCGTGAGTCGGCACGAAGAGTCATGGAGCACCTTAACGACTCGCTCGCCTTAGGGCCGGTTGCACCATCGCCACTTTACAAAGTGCTGGATAACGACAGGCGGGAGATTTAGGCGGCGGTGGGTTGCACCAAGCATTTTTATCCTCGGTCTTGTAAGGTGGAACTTTCTCCTGCTTGCCGTACGACCTGGCAACAGAAACTGGAGAAAGTTGTGTTTTCGATTGTGTTTTGTTTGTTTATTACGTGCTAATATCTGCTTGTCAATTCCAAATGCATGCTTTTTCAACTGAAATATGTTTAAAAAAAAACTAAATATTTATTGCAATAAAATGAAACAGCTGATAGAAGTAGGTAATGCATGTGTCGTACTCTCATATAATATCAAATGTATGTTATATGATACAATATAACCCGTAATCTTTCGAAGTAGTGGGAAGCTTACAAAATTTTCAATTTATTTTTCACGTACTCCAATTAACATAATGCAAAAAAGAATATTCCTCGTCTTATCTTTCAGTAAGACATACGGTCACTTTTTAAAAAAATATTAAACACTACTAAACGGTGACCAAAATTTTACGAAGTCGTAACAAATGCAAGTTACATTTATTCAATTTTTAGTGCAAGGCTGACATATCCGAGTTTGTGTAAATATACGGAATGAGAAGAGCAATCTTCTATTCTGCTCTTACTAATTTATCATTCGTTTCTGTTAATAATTTATCAATCCGTAACCCCTTCTTTAGCGAATAGCGAGGATTAGTATTATCAACGTTGACGATCTTATAGGTTTCTTCTTTATTTATAATGCAGCTTTTGTGAAAGTTGGTTAACGATGCAGATGAAAATTAAATTTTTGTATTCAAAACAAATTCGAATAGCACAAAAAAATCGTTAATCAACGGTTCCATGTACAAGGTACATTTTGGGAATTACTATCATCTTATCACAAAAGGAAGAATCAAATAGTAATGTAAAGTACCGTAGTACTGTATGTACGCATGTTTTATTCTTATTAAGAAAAAAGAAGAAACTCCAGGCAGTATATAGACCCTGTTAAAAATGTAAACATAAACATTGGTGAGGTCTTGCCCGGTCCCCCCGGAACTTCCGGTTTAGGCTAGTCCCCGTTGTTGCCAGTGCAGATTCACCGGCATTCAAAATAAGAAATGAGTGCTTCTTTTCATCAGTTGTGAGACGATAGTCAAGAAAGGTATTTGTTAAAGTTCTACTATGAAGGAGTGGACGTCTAGAATCCGTCTGATGATCAACTCCAGAGCAGATTATTAAAATATGACGTGTCTTTGTGGCCGCCAGTTGTATAGCATGCACAAGTATCTCATGTACACGCACGGCGAACTCAAAGTTTAGATATACTCAATTATTTTGTAAATGGAAAAGTGAAGGAAAGATAGTTCTATAAAACTAGTGATATTATTATATTATAAAGTATGCTTAAGTGAATCTTTGCCAACAAATCTGCAGAAGCAATGAAATGTTATGCTAGTATGTGCTTTCAATGTCGCCTTTCCGCCTGAGGGATTTAGGAAAAATCTATGATATGGCATGCCACTTTCACTTGCACGAATTTACTTCAAACAACAAGGGAGTTTTCAGACTGAAGCGACAAGCGATATCGGGATTTCGCACAGAAGCATTCGATCTAAAGCAAACAATTCACCAGTCACACTTGCAAAAATAACAGGCCGGGGCAACAAAATGCACGGTATTGATAAAATGGCCCATTCCGAGCGACACCTGAAATTTGTCGTGTCTCTTTAATTCGGAAGGTGTTGTTTATTTTTTAATGTTGGTTTCCAAGAGACACGTATTGCTGCAGTATGAAAGCTTCCTTTCGAACCAATTCAATACGAGAAAATGCACGTGTCGCTTGGACTGGACTGTTGTTTCCTCAGTACCATGCATCGTGTCGCCACGGTCTGTTGTACTCGTATGCAAGGAGAATTGTTTCCTTTAGAGTAAAGGGGCTGTTGCTTGTCGCTTCGGTGTGTAATCTCCGTGCCACTTAAAAGTGAATCCTCAGTGATCAATTAAATTTTTCGAACCGAAGCGACACGACAAGCTGCACATGTTGCTCAAATTTCCAATGGCGTGTATTGTGCCGCCTGAGACTTGATTCCCCATGAGCGGTAAATGCTTATTTATAGACTAAATGGGCCTGTGTAGCTTGTCACTTCGGTACGAACCACTGCTGTCGCTTGTCGCTTCGGTTTGAAACCTCATTAAGAGGCGTGCTTTTCACCACAACACAATACGTAGATAATCCATCAACATGTCTGTAACAAAATGCAAGTCGTACAAATCCTTTCCGGGTACCAATCCTTTCTTCGTTCTGCTTGTATCAACAGGTTTCGTCTCTACGTCCTTGGGAAACCTACGAAGTGATACTTGACTCAATAAATTTGTTCCCGATCGAACTATTGAACCCTATGCTACACAGCTGGCACCCTATTTCCTTGTAAAATAATCTCCACTTTGCCCTTTCGTATTAATGTCCATAGCACCGTAAGCGTAACCGGATGTTCGAGGGGGACCAGACGAGTGCGCATGCTCCGCAGTAGCTCCGCCTTTAACACCGTCTATAAATACTTTCAGATAGGTAGTTTCGTGCAACATTATTTGCTAGTGCAATGCAAGAACGTATATATTTCTTTACAAAAAAAAAAAACAGTAATATTCACCAGGAAAATATACATTGTACATACGTACAAGCTGTGGTCCTTTTTAGACGAGCGGATAGGGACAGTATTAGCATAGAGGAGTTAAGGAGTAGAGGATTACCCCACATTTAAACCTCGCTGCGCTTTGAAATTGCATTTCCATCGGTGTCCAGTAGATGGCGCGGCCGTCTTCTTTTGCTGTTTCCAGCACAAATTGGGGGGAGAGCTCTTTCGGTGACAGTCACGTGGGTTTCAAACGTCCTTATTGGTCAGATCTCTTGTATCCCAGCAAGGCTGTTACCAATGGCAAGGGCTTTCTTTTTCGCTGGTTCCCTTCCAAGCACCGATGTTAGGGGTGGGGTGAAGAGATGGGATGGGTGATGCGTTTCCGCCACCGCAAAGTTCTTCGGAATCTTTTACTCGAAAGTAAGGTTGCCTTTCCTATGCAATTAACAGATTCTTTGAGTGTTTATTTGAAGGCGAAATTGGGAATGTAAAATGTAGACATTTTCAACTGGCGCCTGAATTTTCAAATTCAGTTCTCAAAAAATATATCATTTTCGCTTGTTGAAATAACGAGTACAGTGTGTGTTTTTTCTATATCGTGTATCATTAAATCAGAATAACAACCATACCAATAAATTCTTCAGATTTACTTGAAAGAGGCCTCCCCGATGGCGCAGTGGTAACGTCGCCTTGTAATCAAGGTGTTCGGGGTTCGATACCCGGTGGAGGCACATAGTGGTTCGGATCCCACTTTAAACTGTAGGTCCTGTCCCGATTAGCCTTACGGTGCATAAAATGGACTTAAAACACCAAATCAGTCAATTAATTTAAAGTAAGACTTCGACCATATCGCTAACACTAAACCCCATGGTTTCAAGTGCCGGACCCAGTGGCCGAGTGGTTGCCAGACCCTGTGGCCGAGTGGTTGTCGGACCCTGTGGCCGAGTGGTCACAGTCTCGCGCCTAGCGCGGAACAGGTAGGTCGTGCTGTACGAGCTCTGTGCTTTGAGGAAAAGTGAAAGTTCAGCGCGATATCGGTACGTACGTGTGGGAGAGGTTGTGCTGTTGAACTGTGCTAGTGAAGAATTGGACAAAAGTAAAATATAGAATGGATCGCGAAAATACGATACAAATCAGTTTTGAAACGGGAACTTTGAAACCTAGTCCTTTGGAAGTACATGAATTTATTCATGATAAATTCAAACTGAGTGTGGATGAAATTGCAGCCATACAAATTCCCACGACGATGAAATGTGTATTTTTGAAATTAGTGCGTCCGGGAAAAATGAGAAAAATATTAGAAGAAAATACTGGTGAAGTGAACTTTTATTATAGTAGTGGAGCTGTGACACAAGTGAAACTGAGTGATGCGAATCGAATTTTGAAGCCGGTTCGAGTGTTTAATCTTCCTTTGGAAGTGCCAGAACGACAAATTCGTGAAAAACTGAGTGAATATGGGACAATCGATGAATTGAAAGCAGAAACTTGGAGTGACAAATTTAGGTACAAAGTGTATAATGGGGTGCGTCAGGTTTTGATGGCAATTAAGAAGCCAATTCCCTCCTTTGTGAAAATAGGTCAATATACGGCACATGTAGTATATAATGGTCAAATCCCGACTTGTGAATGGTGTGGTAGTAGTGATCACATGCGGTTTAATTGTACCTTACGGAAACCAACAGTGTTCAAAGTCATGGGTCGTGCAGTTCGGTCCTATAGCGAAGCAATTGCACCGTCTACATCTACACACGAAGATATAAATGTGAGTCAAGAATCAGCACAACTGTCTGTGATAGAAGGGCTTCAACAGGGAAAACATATACAGGAAGAGAAAAATATTCACAAGAATGATCAACAAACTTTGACCAAGGAAGGAACTGAAGAAAATATGCAAGATCAACCAAAAGAACCTGTGTTAAATGTTCAACTTACGCGACCAAGTGAAGAAATTTCCCTGGATACTATGGAGCAGAAGAAGGGTGGACCACTAAGACGACAAGAAGACATAACTAAAGTGCAAGAGGAATCGCGTGATGAAGTGCTACAGAGCAACAAGGAGAGGAAGCAGAATCAGACCAAGCAAAAGGACTTCAGACAAGAAGCTGAACAGGAAAAAGATTCGGAAACGGATAGTGAAAGTGGAAGTGTCCAAAGTAGTACGGGTCATTCGGTTTCCGGCTCACAAAAACGACCAAAGAGTATAAGGAAAGCGTCAGGCAGCAATCGGACGAAAAGACGATCATTGCGACATGTAAAAACAAATGTCCAAGACATGGTTATTGATCCAAGTCCGATAGGCCATGAAAGTTTGTGAATACTGGATACAGGTAATCACTTTAATGATTAGAAAATAGTATTATTTGGAATGAATATTTTTATATGGACTGTCAGAAAGTTAATGATATTGTATTGCGTGGTAGTAGATATTTATGGATTAAGCTATACAAAGGGAAGGGGTATTTCCTCCCCCCTACTAAAATAATATTGTTAGTGTGTTTGTTAATTTTTGGTGTATAACATTAGGGGCATATAAAAATAGTGTAAGAACTATTACTCTTAGATGGGGCAAAGGTGGAAGTATAAGTATTGGGAATACCCAATCCCAAAAATTTTGTTCATAGTATTTATGATGACGACCCTTCGTTTTGCTACAATAAATATAAACAAAATGAAATCCCTTACAAAACAGGCGGCGTTAGAGGACTTTATTATACAAGCTTCATTAGATATTGTATTTCTCCAAGAATGTGGTCAAATGAATTTCAATTTTTCCCCAACGATAAGAGTTCATAATAATGCAAATTTCCAATCGACAGGAACAGCTTTGTTAACACGTAATACGGTTCCCCTCACAAATGTGGTATGTCATCCTAATAATAGAATCATATCAGCAAAAGTTGCAAATGTATGGATATATAACATATATGCTCCATCCGGGTCACAGTGTAGAAAACAAAGGGATGAGTTTTTTGCGCAGGAAGTTGCTGTTGAAATGCAGGGTAGGAGAGAACACATAATATGTGGGGGAGATTTTAATTGTGTATTGTATCCGCAGGATCAAAGACCTGGATTTAACACGTCGAATTCATTGCAAAAATTAGTAACTGGCTTTAACTTCACAGATGTCTGGAGTGACAAATGTTTTGGGCAGAGGGGTTTCACGTATATACGTGACAATTGTGCATCCCGTTTGGATAGATTTTATGTCACACCCACATTACGTCAGAACGTAAAGTCCATCAGTATAACACCTACATGTTTTTCAGATCACAGTGCTGTCATTATGATGATAAATGTGGACATTCCAATAGTCCCGAGAGGGTACGGTTGTTGGAAATTAAATGCTTCAATTCTTAATGAGAAAAATTTCCAACAAGCATTTAATGACCAATGGTCGAGATGGATAACACACCGTCTGAGGAGGATAGATATAATCCGCTGGTGGGAGGAGATTCTCAAACCGGGTATAAAAAGATTTTGTATCAGTTACTGTAAGGAACGGTCGAGAGAGTGGACAAATAAATATAATTTTTACTACAGGGTATTGCGTGAACAAATTCAGCAAGCAACAGACGGGAAAAAAGTGCAAACTGAAGTCAAACGTATACAAGCTGTATTGTTAAAAATGACTGCAGAAAGACGTCAAGGGGTCAAAATTCGTAGTAGACTTCCTCATTTTGACAACGATGAGGTCGCCTCTATCAGCCATCTAATTCATGAAAGAAAAAATGCTAAAAGACAATGTATTAGTGAAATATTTGATAATGGGGGAACAAAGATCAATTCAGCCCCTGAAATACGTAACTGCATTTATAATTATTTTGAGCAACAATATTCCCAACCAGCGTCACATAATGGAGCTTTAATGGATGAATTGGCATCCGAATCAGAGGTTTTTACAGATGAAGAAAGTGAAAACTTAAACAAAGAATATACAAGTGAGGAAGTGTTTCGAGCGGTTAAGGTAGGGCAATCATTTTCAGCTCCTGGTTGGGATGGGATACCCAATAAGTTTTATCAAACCTTTTGGAAATTGATGGGTCAAACAATAACAGATTGGATAAATGCAGTGTTTAGCAAGTATCAAATGGGTAAATCTTCCAATACGGGTATTATAATTCTAATCCCAAAATGTCCAAAACCAAGCGAAGCTGGTCATTATAGACCCATCACCCTCCTTTGTACGGATTATAAAATATTGGCGCGATGTATGCTTGGCAGACTTATGCCTTATGTCGACAAATTAGTAGGAGAGGATCAATATGTTTTTGGTTTAAATAAGAAAATCACAAATGTTTTACAAACGATGCGTGAAATAATTACATGTTATAGATTACAGAACAAAAACTCTGAAAATGCTATATTAGCATTAGACTTTGAACGTGCTTTTGACTCGATAAATCATGAATATCTATTTAACGTTTTGCAGGGCTACGGTATACGTGGACATTTTCTTTCAGTATTTAAAAGTCTTTATAGTCATGCAACAGCAAAAATTCAAATAAATGGTTTTCTGACAAAAGAACTCTATATTTATAAAGGTGTAAGGCAAGGAGATCCTTTGTCGATGTTAGCGTTTTGTATTGCACTGAGACCCATTCTGTCTGAAATAGGCCGAAAAGTTCAAGGAATTAACATACACTCTAATACCATTAAGGTGTTAGCGTATGCTGACGATGTTACTGTATTAATAAATGAACAGTCTGATATTGATGAAACATGTCAAGTATTACAGAAATTTGGAAAATGGTCGGGATTAAAAATAAACCAAGAAAAATCGTCAATTTTGAATTTAAATTTGGTTCATTCTCACTCGCAGCGAGGTAATTTTAAGGTTGTACAAATGATACGTATACTAGGTATAATATATACGCACTCTATCCAAAGTATGATCCAATTAAATTATGATAGAGTATTAACTGGGGTTAAAGCGATATTACAAACAAATAAATTTCGCAGCCTTAGTTTACAGTCAAGGGTGACCTTTGTACATGTCTATGCACTGTCAAAGGTATGGTACATGGCAAAAATCCTCCCACTACGGAAGTTAGATATAAATAAACTTAAGAGTGCAGTAAATTGGTTTATTTGGAATGGTCAGATATTGAGGGTGAAACATGTATTACTTTGTTTGCCTTTTGCCGAGGGAGGAATGAATCTTGTGAATATAGAACTCAAATGCCAGGCCTTACGTATTCAAGCTGACACGCAGACATTGATTCAGCATCCACTCAGCCTCACAAGTAAAGTTTTGAGAAGCGCTTTGGACTATATTTCACTAGAGGCTCCTATTGATATTACTAGACTCGTAGACACTTTATGGTATTTTAAGTCAACAATAGTGGATATTAGTTATGCCCTATTACAATCTCCGATATTAACAATACCAGTGACATCGGAAATATATCGCAGACTATGTAAATTAGAACAACCAACTTGTAAAATTATTGAGCAAAATCCTAGAATGAAGTGGAGAGAAATATGGAATAATATTCAGGCTCACCATCTTACATCACGAATCCGATCAGCATGGTATATAATTGTCCACCAAAAATTAATCACTGGAGAGAGACTGTATGATCTTAAATTAATAAATACGCCAATGTGTGCCAAATGTAATGTATCTGATAGTTTAGTCCATAGACTGAGTGAATGCCAAATAATAGAAACATCATGGCTTTATATAAGGAAACTTGTGAGTACTATTTGTCGAACATCAGTGTATAACATCTCTGTAAATATTCTTTTATATCCAGCTTTTGAATATTACCCAAAAACAAAACGTAAAAGTGTACAATGGCTCCTAGGACACTATGCCTATTTCTTATCGACATATCGGCAACCAGATTTTAATATACAATTTGTAAATTACCTCCATCAAGAATACCACAGGATACCTGACTGTAAAAGAAATAGATTGTATGCTAATTTTCTTACTGTAATGTTTACTTGCCCAATGAGTTGAAATGTAAAGTGCAAATGTAATGTAATAAATTGCAAAATGTAATAAAAAAAAAAAAAAAAGTGGTTAGCAGAGCGCGCTGCAACACCAGGGGTTCCGGGTTCGAGCCCCGGGTAAGGCATGGGTATTTGTGTCCGTCCAGATAATAAGAAATGAAAATTGAGCTAAAATGAGAAATGAAACACAGTGAATAAAAGTGAAAAACAGCGAAAACTACCGCTTAGGGATATATAAAGTGGTTATCTCATCGCGCTGCAATGCTAGGGGTCCCGAGTTCGAATCCCGCTCAGGTTTGGATGTTTGTGTTTGTCCGAATAATGAGAACCAATGTGAATACAGTGAAACTTGACATGTGTAAAAGATTGTGAAAAATGTGTGAATGACGGGGGATACTGCCGATTAGGGGCATTCCTTTTTTTAAAAAAAAGAAAATGAATAGCACATCGCGCTGCGACGCCAAGGGTCCCGCGTCCGAATCCCGCTCGGGCATGGTTGTTTGTAAATGTCCATTCATCAATTTCATAATTTTATCCCTCATCCCCATCTTCGTAAATTAGCCAAGAGGCACAAAACGCGAAGTAAAATTAAAAAACAAAACAAATGAATCAAATCAACCATGGTTTAAAGTGCATCGCCATTATTTTAATTTATCAGTCGTGGCGAAGCCTGAAACGTTATTAAAGGTAGTAACAGTTTTTTGAAGACACCCTTCTGACTTTTTAAAACATATATCTTTTTTCCTTTTCTTCTAGCCTTTCGGAATCCCGATTCAAATTTACGAAATGTCCTTCGTTCCCTAGATATTTAATTTCTTCATATAATTCCGATTCTACGCATTCGCACACACTACTGTCTCAAACAAGAATGACTCGAAAATTGTTGGCACTCTGGCATAGTTGTAAAATGTGGCAAAATGCCCCTTCCCCGTCTGCGGGAAACTTCATTCTCCTAACCAAGTAATTTGCACTGGAATTCCAAATGATGAAGGCCCTCAGCAGCACTGAACAAAAGGAAAAAATGACGATAACTCATAACTGAAGTACAAGCTGGTGGCGGCCACCTCTTTCACCGGCGGAACAATCATTTATTGACTGCAACAATCTTTACTCGCCTCCGCCGCACAAGAAAAGAAAATGAAAAGAATAACGTGATTCACATAATTTTTGTCTCACTTTGCTCGAAATAAAATTATTTCTTTAAGATAGGGTGACCATTCGTCTCGTTTTGACCGGGACAGTCCCGTTTCATAGGCGTGTCCCAGTTGCCCCGTCGATAAAAAAAAAAAAACACTATTTATCCCGTTTTATAAAAGTCAAGGAGTTAGCTTGAAAACCAAGTTCCTGTGTCTTGACAGAAATTCAAAAGACAAATCCCGCGTTTCGTGTTAGATATTGATAAGTGATGCAACTTTTTCAGGGAGTTCTGCAAATACTTCTGGCACTCGTCTACTTCAGCGTAGGACTAACATCAAAGGTTGATCAGAAGAGTCCAGAAACACTATGTAGTCAAACCGGGATTATAAAAATTAATAGCTCTAGACAACGAGAGCTCATATTTTACATATATATTGTTCATGATGTATCATTTATGTGATACATACTATAATAAATAATAAAAAAGGTAAAGTGCTCCCCTGTGCTTTGCACCATGCCATGAATGCGTATAGGGGGTGTGGAATTAGGGCCCCACACTTTCTTGATCTCGGCCGAAGCTTGGAGTGATGTGATCAGCACCACACCCCTGGCCGCCTTTACCCCCCAGAGTTTCCTCCAGGTTTCCACTCTATACAACGCTGGGTGATCGCCGGAGCCTCATGAACAGGTGGAAAAAGTCCCGGTTATCCCCCACCGGGGATCGACCCCGGGCCTCTCGCATGGTAGTCAGACGCCATACGGACTTTTTTATACGCGTATATAATAAAGGAATACCCTTATTCGGTAGTCTCCCTCGTCATTCACACACTTTTTCTCAACATTCATACATATCAGTTTTTCCCTTAATTCTCGGTTTCTCTCAAACATGCAAGTCCTAGCCGGGATTCGAACCTGGGACCCATGACTTCGTAGCGTGCTATGCTAACCAGGGACTGCAGTTGAAACCTACTTTCAGTTTCAGTTTCAGTTCGGCTCGGAATGAAACATTACGGTTCACTTTCAGTTCTCGAACTGAAACTGGAATGAAACCGGAATATATATGTCCGAACCAGAACTGGAATGATCTGATGTTTTACGTCCAGTTCGGCACGGAATGAAACCATTCGGTTCATTTTCAGTTCTCGAACTGAAACTGGAATGGAACCGGAATATATATGTCCGAACCGTAACTGGAATGATTTGAGGTTATAGTTTCAGTTCGGCCCGGAATAAAACCTTTCGGTTCACTTTCAGTTCTCGAACTGAAACTGGAATGAAACCGGAGTATCCGAACCGTAACTAGAATGATCTGAGGTTGTACGTCTATTTCGGCCCGGAATGAAACCCTTCTGTTCCTTTTTAGTTCTCGAACTAAAATTGGAACGAAACCGGAGTATATCTATCCGAACTGTAATTGGATGGTCTGAAGTTTCACTTCCAGTTTTGCCCGGAATGAACGTTTTTAGTTCAGTTTGAGATCGAGAAAAATACTGAGTAACTTTTACATTATTTTCATTTAAGAACTGTATCTCATATTGTACTGACAATTGTACTTTTTGTAATTATCTGTGAAATGAAAACGAAAAGTTTATATGAATCCGCCGCGTCACTTTTACCTCAGTTGATTCAGTTCAAAATGGCATCAAACAATGGGATGAAAATTAACTGTGAAAAAAGTTACGTATCTTCATTACAGTAACCAAATTGTAGTTAATCAAACATACATTTCTGAAAGTAGCGTATGACATCACAGTACAGATAGTAGTTAAACAAATACATTTATGAAAGTAGCGCATATCATCACAGTACAGCAACCAAATTGTAGTTAATAAAACAGATACAATTCTATGTGAGCTGTGGCTAGCTTCATAAGTGTGTCCATTTTCGCTCAAAACTACATCAATAAGATTAATACACATTAGATTTTCCTATGGCAGCAAATTTTCCAATTCATGGAAAATGGCATTTACTCTTTTGTATGTAATTACATAATTTTGTTTGGTTTTCTGAATTCCTAAAAATAGAAAATTAAAATAAAATAGTGTATGAACTGTTAATTTATGAAAAATGCAATAAGCATCTATCCTCGATGGATATTTTCACACCTACAAATAACCATGGATTAAAGAAAAAGCACTTTAAAATATGCTTCACAAACTTTGGTTGATTGTAAATGATACATGTCCTAATTTTGTAGTACGAGTTTCTCCTTCTCGTATGTAACATTTGCACTTTAACAGCTATTATTTAAATTTTGAATAAAAAATGAAATTAGGTCATATATAAATCTTACAATGTTAATCTTTTAAATGTCTTTCCAAACGAGAATTATGAAAAACGACAGGAAACATGTGAGCATGAAAGACAATGACTGTTCACCTTCCTCCTCACTGTTCACCTTCCTCCTCGACGAACTCGTAAACACTACTGGAGCTAATAGAGGAACTGAAATAATTTTCATCTTGGTTTAAAGCTGGCAAGTGCTGATCAGAACGCTTTTGGAATAAAGCATTCGTCCGCAAGA
Organism: Lepisma saccharinum; assembly: GCF_977018435.1. Lineage (NCBI taxonomy): Eukaryota > Metazoa > Arthropoda > Insecta > Zygentoma > Lepismatidae > Lepisma > Lepisma saccharinum. The sequence continues at coordinate 107,340,449 of NC_139232.1, forward strand.
CCATGAGATCATCAAGTGTCGGAGAGGAAAGATTGTACCTCAAATCTGACATTACAAACTTCACACTTGAGAACAACCGCTCCACGCTTACCTGGGTGGCTGGTGCAGCCAAAACCACCGGTGTCGGGAAAAATGCGCCCGGGAAAAGTGCGCTCTCGCAATAAAAGTGGGAAAAATGCACCCTCCCAAGAGTAATCACAATGAAAAGTGGGAAAAATGCGCCTTGCACTTGCCTTCCCCAGTTACCCATTGAAAGGAAATGTATTGTGGTTTAAGACGACAGTGTGTCGATCAAACTTCTTTCGTGACCGCAGAACCAATGACCACCACTCTTGGACAATGCCGATATGAGAATTGTTTCTTGAATTGCGCTGCAGCTGTGGTGAAAAACACGATTCTAATGTGGACTTGATTAATATCTTGTATGAACAGGGTTATTTATAGTACCTGGATTTAAACAGTTTGATGGCATGGCAGTCGGGTAGGAGGCCACGTGATTGGTTGGGAACGGGAATGCAATGCGATGTAAGGCACTGTTGGAAAATACATACTTCCTGTTCCCTTCCTACAGGTGGTGACGCAATAGGAACTGGACCGGACGGACGTAGTGACTAGTGAGTCACCTACTGACTATTTGAATCAACAATGTTATTTTTTATGTTGTAACAATATTACATTTATTTTGTTATAATTGAAATCTGGGCTATAAAATATGAAAAATGACACCAAACACGACCAAGATATACGAATTACAAACATATTGCCACTCAGAAGTAATAACTACGTATCCATATTATTATGAGCGTATTGGAAACAATGAGTTTGTGTTTGGTGTCATTTTTCACACTTATTTCATACAATTTTTAGGTATATAAAATATTGAGAATTCAGGGGGTACACAGAAATATTCAATTATGTCAAGGAGGACTTTCAGGCAAAAAAAATGAGAAACACTGCCTTCATGGCATTTCGGATCTTATCTATTTCCAAATATTCGGATCTGGCAGCCCCCAAAATACCAAATTGTTCACTACGAAGTTTTATTCCGAAACAAAACTTAAACTGAAAGTACACGGAGGTTTATCGTGCACCAGAATGTAGCGAAACATTTCAGTTCAGGTTCGGGTGCGAACCAAAAGTGTTCACAATGAAGTTTCATTCCGGAACTGAACTGAAACTGAAAGTACACGGAGGGTTATGGTGCACCAGAATATAGCGAAACATTTCAGTTCAGGTTCGGGTGCGAACCAAAAGTGTTCACAATGCGGTTTCATTCCGGAACTGAACTAAAACTGAAAGTACACGGAGGGTTATGGTGCACCAGAATGTAGCGAAACATTTCAGTTCAGGTTCGAGTGCGAACTATAAGTCGAACTGGAGCATGTTTCAGTTCGAGTTCAAATTCGGTTCGCAGTCCCTGATGCTAACCACTCCGCGAATACCGACTGAGCTACCGCGGCTACTATAATAAATTATAATTATAATGATACGTTAATGACAATTAATGACAATAATTTTATAATTAGTCCTAACCAATTTTTCAGGAGGGGGTAAAGTGACCGCCTTGGAATGTCTCGTTCTTGGGTCAAAATATTACGGTAACCCTACTTTAAGAGCAACATCAAAACGTAGTTGACCATGTTTTTATGTTTAAATTTTTGCAGCTTTTAAAAATTACGATATACCTACTATTGATGAAATCCTATGAGCAATACTTGCAGTTTCCTCGACCACTATAAATTTTTAATTCACCATACTCCTAAAAACGTGTAAAATTATTGCTTTTTTATTTTATGTTATTTATTTTATTTTCTTGAAGAGTGTCAATTGTCAATTCAACCTGTATGTGGAGTGACTATATGTTCAGGGTCGGTTGACAATACTTGTCAACTTACCTTTGAAATGCCTTAAAATTACAGATTGCAAAAATGTGATCTAATGAACAGCATAAATGTTCCAAACCAGGGTTCGAAATCCGGGAGGACGGGGGGGAGGGGAATTTCCCCCACCAACGATCTTGTCCTGAAATTTCCCCCAATTAGTTTGAGATTCGAATATACATGACTGGAATAATATCGAGAACATACAAAAAGAACTGACAACAAAGAGTCTTATCTCTAAGGACACTGAACCCAGCAATCTCCAGAACACAGAAATTGGACCGACTTGTTACTTCTTCTCCATTTCTCATCGTCTTTCGTTAGCAACCACGAAGTATATAGATATATTAATAAGACACGTAATAGCATTTATATGTGAATTTTATACAGGAAACTATTATCTTCTTAATATCTCTTAATTCTTGTCCTTCCTCCCTTACGCAAATCATTGTTCGTCAATTTGCAATTACATTTTGAATGAAAGACAGTATATTTTATAATATAATTTGATTACTTAATAATTGACACACATTTAATGACATTATATAGTATATTGTGTGTGTGTGTCTGTTTGTCTGTCTGCTCCTTCCCCGCCCCCACCAATCTGCAGTGATTTCACACCCTGTTCCAAACTAAAGAAAAAAATAACGATTACTACTCAATTTTTTACCCAGTGTTTTGACGCATATTCACAGAAATCTGCAATGTTGCCCATTCTCGTCTGGTAGGAAAAGGACACAATTTGGAAATTCACCCAAGTCTCCCCCACCCCCTACCTACTGATTGATTTCATTTTTGATTTTGATTTGCTTTATTTTTCTTCGCTTTTTGTGCCACTTTTGGCTAATTTGCGAAGATGGAGATGAGTGATGACATGATGAAATTCATGAATGGACACACTGACTTATATCGGGTGTCCCACTTAAAAGTGGTACGACTCACTGACTGCTTTTCATACTAGTTGAATTGTCTTTTCATATGTAAATACTGCAGAGTTTCAAGACATGTGTCATCATATAATTACATTTTCACATCTTATGTTAGGTTAGGTACACTTACTGTGTAAAACTGTAAAACTGTCTGGTTTATAACAAATGCTGAAAGTGCCATCCACCAGCATCCAGGCATCGCTGTGCTCGCAGTACAATGTTCTGAGAAACACGTCGTAATTCTTCAGGGGAGATGTTATTTATCTCGTTTGTGATGTTCTCTTTCAGTTGGTCTATCGTATGAGGGTTATTAGCGTACTCTTTTCCTTTCAGAGCTCCCCATAAATAAAAATCACAAGATGTTAAGTCCGGCGATCCGGATCCGGAGGCCAAAGGTTTTTGCTGACAAGCCTGTTATCGGGAAACACTTCACTTATACGGGTCATACTCTGGTTGGAGGTGTGGGCAGTGGCACCATCTTGTTGAAAGACGCCGTGTCTTTTTTCATTTTCTGTTAACTGTGCATAGAACGACTCAAATATCTGCAGATATCTTTCGCTGTTGATAGTCTCTTCAAAGAAAATTGGTCCGATAATGCGTGTTCCCGACACTGCACACCAAACGCCTATCTTCTCTGGGTGAAGAGGTTGCTCATGCACGACGTGTGGGTTATCCGGTGAACAAAATCTACAATTCTGTGAGTTGATGTAACCAGAAAGATGAAACCAAGCTTCATCTGTCATGAAGAAGAGCATAGGATCCAAGTAACCATCAGCAATCGAAGATAACATCCAGTTGCAATAAGTAACTCGTTTAGCTTTGTCTGGTTCTTTCAATTCATGCACTACGGTCACACGAAATGGTCGGAAATGGAGCTCTTTTAGTACACGATACATGTTGTGCGGGATACACCAACTTGTTGAGATAATCTTCGTATCGATTTCTTGGGGCTTCTCAATATGTTACTGCGAATTCTGTCCATTACCACCGGGGTCTTCACTGTGAGACGCTTCTTCTTCAAAACATTACTAACGGATCCTGTAGTCCTACATTTGTTATACATCTTTTGAATTGCATTGGTTGTGGGAAGCTTCATACCGACGTATTTCGCCACACTCCGCAAACTTTTGCACAACAATCTCCGCAAACAATCACTTTTAAACTGTCGAACGCAACTCAACAATATTCAACAATTACGTGTGACTTCAAGTAATGCGATATTTCAGTGTAGGCAACTACATTAATCTGATTCCACCCATTTATTTGTGAACACCAGAATGAATGTTAGGCGTACCACTTTTAAGTGGGACACCCAGTAGAAAACACTAGAAGTGATAATTAAATGAATGAGCATTTTCTGCAAAGGCAAAACTGTGAAATAATTGGTAATCATTTTTATGAAGTTGTTTCCTGCTATAGCTGTATTTATTACGAGACAAGAAGTATTCTCATCATTGATTATTATAGTGTCAGTTATTAAATAATACCTCGCTGTCGTATCAAAACAACTCACAAAGAAAACATTACAGGAAAAGTTGTTCTCCTTGATGTTACCTACGAGTTGAGAGAGTTCAGTTATGTTGTATTCTGCATACGTCGCTTAAACGTAACTTTAAAACTAAACTAAACTTCGCGACGCAACAGCCCTGTACCCGGTGGAGTAACATAGTGGTTCGGATATATCTTTAAACTGTAGGTCCAGTCCCGATTAGCCTACCTGTGTATAAAGTGGAGTTACTCAAACTCAATCAACAGTCCTGCTTGGGCTATGGCTGCCAGAGCGTTCTTCTGTTCATTCGCTGATGCGTGGTCAGCTCATCGAGTCCCATCCCCGCTGTTTTCTGTTATATTATTATTAATAGAAAGCAATAGTTAAATAAAATCTAATTCTTATTAAAAACATTTAACCTATCATTTGATTTCTTGACATTTTAAACCAGTTGCTAAAGAAATAATATTACTGATTTACATGAATAAATGTACGAAATCAATTTCTTTATAAATATTTAATTATTTAATAATTGATGTGTTACATGACTATACCTATAATATACATAGGTTCGGGCTTGGCCCACCTCCTAAAAAATCCTGGATACGGGCCTGACGTAATAAATCATGGGCACGCCACTATTCTTTACATTATGAAACCAAGATTCCTCAATGACTGCAATACGAAACCAACCATATAAGGTAGCATTTAGCGTTCCACCCGCACCGCAAGATCTGGTCCCTTTTCACCACCACTGAGCAGAAGGACAAAAAGACTTTGATTTCTTTCTCCAACATCGGGCTTTTCTGCAACTGATGTAGGTACAGCCAGTCAATGTCTCAGGCTTAATGAATGTCTTAGGCTAAACCCCATGGTTTCAAGTGCCGGACCCTGTGGCCGAGTGGTTGCCGGACCCTGTAATTGTAAACAGGAGAATCCACTTCACAGCAGAATCGTTGCTAGGTCTTTTGCCAAAATATTGCCTGAAGTACTTTTAACAGATAGTGTTATTTGTCCAAAACAATCAAGATTTTTTTAATTTTTATTTTAAAATTTTGGGTGCGTCAGCACTAAGGCTATTTTGCACCCGTCACACTATACGGGGTCCAGCCCCTTACCGTTTCACATAACAACTCTAACGTTGCTTAATTAAAATCATAAAATATTAAAATGTTCTGACTTTCGTTAAAAGCCGAGACTGCAAGGAACACTCAGCACAAATAAGGACAAAACACAGGACAACACAAACAACATTATACTGGCCATGGGGCCAGTCGCCAGAGCCTCGTTAGTCTTCAGTCCAGGTGTACTAACGTGGAAGTGAGGTTGACATTTGGGTGTACTACGTGGAAGGTCACCCCTTACACCCCAAAACACTCAAGAAATTAAGTGTAATATGATTAAAGAGATTCTGTCAATCGGAATATATTTTACTGCTACTTTTCTTCATTTCTATTTGTACTTGTCTTGATCATAAATACACACGGGGTGCGACCGTACAACAGTGACAACTTTCACAGCGTGTAGAGGATATGAAGGTGAAACAATTCTGAAAATGGCATTTTGTATCCCCCATGCATGCAATCCCATTCAATAGCTTCTTGGTTGCCACTGTCATTTATTTTTACTGTAGAATTAGATTCTAAAAGCGAAAATACACCATGAAACGTTATTATGCCAACGCACACACTGCCAGAAAAATTCATTTACAGGGGTCGCACTGGCCTGAAAATCCTGGATAACTGGAGAAGACAGGAAAACAAGGCTAGGAATGAGATGATCATTGGAAACACAGAAAATTTATTATAAGCGTTCGAAACCTGGACTCGGGGGAATTTTTATTGCCATATTTGGTAACCGAAAATACATTTCGTTTTATCTTACATAGTGATTAATATATTTACAACATTAATGAACATAATGTCCTTCTCCAGAGAAAATTTTTAAATTCCACCTATGGGTCTGCCCCCTCCCTCCAAAAAATCTTGGGTACGAGCCTGACCCGTGCCGTACCTACCAACCGACTGCTGGCCTCACTCCCACCAGAAGTTGGATATCATCCAACCAGTTACGGGGTGAGGTGTGAATTGAAATTGAAATCGTAATTTTGGGTGCGTCAGCACTTAGTTATTTTGCACCTATCACATTATACGAAGCCCAGCCCCTTACCATATATAAAATATAACTAACATAACAATACTATAATGTCAGAGGACTAAAATATTCTTACTTGAGTTAAAAAAGGGCAACACAGGATTTATACTGGCTGTAGGTCAGCAAAATGCGGTCCAGGGTATATTACGTGAAAGTGAGGTTGGCAATTGGGTGTACTACGTAGAAGGGGTGACGTGTGGTCTGCACGACCAACCCCAGTCATTATCGTAGGTTTTAATGACCAGGTTACACTACTCGTTCGTTCAATTTCCTCACGATTCTGGGTGGGTGACCACCTGCCACGACCGAAGGAGATGCGTCCGGCTCCAGACGCGTGCTCAATGGGGAAGGGGGCTTGGTGTTGGTGGATGTCAAAATATAGTGCAGAACTACTAAAAAAATAAGATGAAACACCTTTCGAAAACCCTGGGCACAGTGGCGCAGGAACGGGGGGGGGTACAGGGGTACATTGTACCCCCTAAATTTTTGAAGGGGGGTACTGTACCCCCTAAATCCGTAAATCGAGTTGTACCCCTTGTACCCCCCATGTTAAAAGAACCTATTTTCAGTTCGCCCAATAAAAAAGTGTATATTGTTTATAACAAATAAACGTTATCTTCCTTAACACAGAAATTCAAACCATTCTAAACTTATTCTACTATGGTGCGACCACAAGGAAAAAACCCTGGACGAAAAGTCCCCGCTTTCTCTTCTTCCGTTCAGCTCGGGCCATAAGTAAGCATGGTCCACTCTCCCCCGCCCCTCCTCGCAGGAGTACGGTGTACAGGAGTCGCGGGTGTGCGCAGGTTGTCTTGCTTATGGTTCCACTATACATTGTGGTTGCTACTAGTTAGTTCATTGACCTAAGTTCTTGGGAACCTCTTTAAGGAGATGAAAATTGTTTAATATGTGAATGGAACGATGGAATCAGATTTGCTCTCAGAAAATCACGCTGCAGACGAATGCACATTTTCTAAAGAAATCTTCGAAGATAAGATACAAATCTTCATCAGAAGGGTATATGACTGATCCATTTTCTTTTGAATATTTAAAATGGAATTTTCCAAAACGAAATACTTACACGAACGAGACGAGACACTACAGACCAACTTGGGGGGTACAATGTACTGCTGTAACTCACCCATATTTTTGATAACTTTGAAAGAGGGTGTTCGGAAACTATACTTAAACCTATATATTAAGAGATTTTGAAAATAGAGTCCCGATTAGCCTATCTGAGCATGAAGTGAATCTAGAATAAGTTTTAATGACTTCCGAGTGGAAACCGAAACAAAAATTAACACAAACAAGAACAAGAAGGACCTCGCCACACAGGAGACGAGATGAGGCTGTGACAATTTTCTACTCATTTCATCGCGATATCATTCCTAGGTAAAATGAAATTTTTCTCAGACATTCAAACAAGGTGCAATTTGCGATATTATCAGAGGGGGGAATTATTTTTACTTATGTATTAGATATACTTATAATTGGACATTAATTGCTTAAAATCTAATTTTGGTATCAAATGCCACACAAACACAACGCCATTTTAAGTTAAACCCTAAAGTCAATCTGTACGAAAATTACATTAGTCAGATGAATGCACGAGATAAATGAAACGCACTGCAGGTTCTATTGGTAGATTTTGGATTTGATTCGCAAGGTCTTTGAGTGAGATGAGAATGTTTGATTGATTTATTTGGTTTATTTTACTTCGCATTTCTGCCACTTTTCGCTAATCGCAAAGATGAGGATGGGCGATGATATCATGAAATTGATGAACACTCACATGCCCTACCTCTGGCGTCAAAGCGCGCTATGCCAACCCCTCCGCCACGGAGGCTGGAGAGGTGGGAATGTTTTGGATTTTCCTTGTAGATGCGAAAATCTTTAACTCTGACGCGCACATGCTTTTGCTTACATTAAAGTTTATCTTTTCACATAAACAAGAAATTGACATGTCACCCTAAAACACACATGTATCTGCATTTAATACCACTACATACGAAAAGAGACCTTGGGCGGTTATTCATATTGTCCACCAAAGATTTAAACTAAAAAAAAAAAAAACATTTTGAGCGTATGATTGTCCTTGCTTCCTCTGACATCTGAAGGATTTCGGTTTTGCATATGTAATGATAGTACTTTCAGTGCTTGAAGAGTGTCATTAGGTACAGCTAATTCCTAATTATATAACAAATAAATACTTTGTCAAATGTTTCACAATATTTTAAAGTTAGACTTCTTACGAGTTGGTCGGGAACCATCTCAACTCAGTTTATTTCTTTTTTTAATACAACGCCCTACAGATGTCTGAGTAAATACCAAATACATGGCTTCTAAAAGACATTGGATGTGGTACACATATGCCATAAATTCTTTAAAGATATTTTTATGCGTAGCTATGGGAATTTAAAATTAGAATGGACTGAAATCAAGTGGAACTCTATAGGTATGATATATTCATAATGTGGTTTCTATATTCAGTGGGTGGGAGCTGATTATTCCTGGTTGGGGTGGCTCAAGATCCTCCTCACCCCGTTTAATCTCAACCTGCATTAAAATGAATAGATGTATCTTTGTTCGCAATATTCACATTTCGAACTTCTGATTTTCCGTTCCGTTAAATTCAAATAAGGCCAGAACGAAGTCCAGAGCTTTATATGTTTCAGAATTGTTATCTGCTTTTAAAATCTGTTTAAAAAAAATTCTAAGAAAAACAAAGAAAAAATAGTTATGCAAATTTTGCATTAAATAACAGGACATTCGTGTGTGCTGTTCTAAAATAGAATATTTCCCATGCCTTCACATTATACCTAAGTATCAAAGACATATTTAGGAGGGGTCCGGACACTCCCCCGAAAGACTTACCAAGAAGTAAAAGTAAATAATCAAAATATAATTGTTTAGCATTTGTTATATAATCGGTGGTTATTTCCGCTGAACTTATGGGAAGGCAAGGAATTTGGCTCATACGGCTTTGAAGGGTTCCAAAAGATTTATGCACACAACTAATGATAATATCCATAAAATATTAATCAGAAACTTTACTTTTCGTTAATTGGATCTAACTCCCTGTTTGTTATTCAATAAATATTCAATTATTTTTCTATTTGACATTAAATTCCTTGCCAGGGCAGTTGCTTTTTATACAAATCTTGGCGATCTTAACTACATGTAACTTAGATAATGAATATATGCTTTTATATCTATATTATTTTACTATCTCTTACCTATTCATGTAATAACAACAATACAATATTAATTAACTTACATATTTAATTAATATTTTTATTTAATTAAATAAAATAATTATAATTATTTATTGTTATTATTGCAACACTTGGTTGGACCCCCGAAATGTATTTCTAGGTGCTGAAGCATGTGTGTTTATACAATATATATGGGAGGCTGAATTTTGTACCCCCCCCAAATGAAAAACGTTCCTGCGCCACTGCCTGGGCACACCATTGAATGCGTCCCTCCCAACCAAGACAAACCCTACATCACGCCGAAAAAGACAGCACGGAGTTTGGGGGTTGTTTTTAAAGAAATCGTTGACGCACGACATCACTATGGTCAATGGATTCGTCTCTCCCCCAACTTTCCCTCGCTCAAGGACGACTGGTCCCATGGGGTTCCTCTATGCTTCGCAAGAAGTCGTCCCTTCTCCCCGCAGGCAAGTTCCGTCCTGTTCTCTGCCTGAGAAAGCACATTTTTGCAAGGCTAAGGCGCTAAGGCTTTTGTTAACCCTCGCGGTCTGAAAATTCGTCATCGTCATCGTCGAAGCTCCAAGAACTTGCCTTCCTGTGATATCGTGTGAACTGTTCACGTGGAAGCACGTACAGGGGATACAAGATCTGTGGCGCATAGAAATATTAATGATTGGTTGATTGATTGAATTGCTTTATTTTACTTCGCTTCTTGTGCCACTTTTGGCTAAATTTGCGAAGATGAGGATGAGTGATGATATGATGAAATTGATGAATGGACACTTACAAACATCCATGCCCACGCCAGGATTCGAACCCGGGACCCCTGCATAGAAATATTAACATCAGTGGCGTACGCAAGGGGAGGGTACCGACATTAAACCCCCTCTTGAGTTTTTAAAAGATAATGGAAAATTATGTCGTAAAAATGGCAAGTTTATTATTATCTGCGACAATAATAATAATAATCATTTGAATTATTATTCCCATACAGCACAGCATTCCGTATATTTAAGAGTGAATGCCTTGAAAGTAATCACGAATTTTTGAAAATAAAATATGAGGGCAACTATGAATTAAAAGAGAAAAAAGTTTGTTTTGTATCTTCTGCTGCAACAATGTTCACCGAACATGTATTTTTTTCCTGTGAATAATGAGCATCAAGTAAAGAAAGTTCTTGGTCCATTGTAATCGGCTAATAAAGACAAAGGCTAGGCCGACAAGAATACGCAATAACCAGTCCGGCACCCTATTGTTTACTACAGCACGTTTGAATTTTAGAAATCGGACGACAATAAGCCTAACTATTGTGAAATATTTTGTTGGTAAGAACAGCGAGGCAATCCAGACGTAAATTATTGTACATGTGCATGGTAGATTTTGAGAGCGGTATTGGAGATTTCTCACGAATCTTTACAGTGTCGTTTGAGAACTTTCGATATGAATCCATGTAAGCTACCGCCACCGCAAAATTCAATTTTGTACCCCCCCCCCCAAAAAAAAAGAAATCACTCAGTGACTCACGAAAAAAAGGGGGAATCTAATCAAAATGTCCGAGAGCTATTCATTGATTTCAAAAAAGCATATGATTCGGTCAAAAGAGATAAATTATATAACATATTAGTCGAGTTTGGAATACCTAAGAAGCTTGTTAGTATGATAAAAGTATGCACAAGTGAAACAGAAAATAAAATTCGTGTGGGTATTAATGTGTCTGACAAATTTACAATTCATGATGGGTTAAAAGAAGGAGATACATTATCTCCATTGCTCTTAATTTTGCCTTAGAATATGCTGTTAGGAAGGTAAAAGAAACTAAAGAAGGACTAAAATGAAATAGTGTGACTCAGTTGTTAGCATATGCAGATGATGTAGACTTACTGGGGGATGATGTGAATACAATGAAGAATAATGCTAAAATATTTTTCAAAACTGCTAGAGAGATAGGTTTGGAAGTTAACAAAGAGAAAACTAAATATATGCTTACAGGCCGAAACCAAGTGTTAGGTAATAGTAAAAATCTAATTATTGATAACAACTCGTTTGAAACAGTTTCCAAATTCAAATACTTAGGAGTAATATTAACAAATGAAAATTATATTAAAGAGGAAATAAAAAGTAGGCTTAATTCAGGAAATGCATGTTACTTCTCTCTTCATAAACTTTTGTCTTCTTGTTTAATATCTTAGAAACTAAAAGTTAAACTATACAAACCAGTAATTTTGCCTGTAGTATTATATGGGTGTGAAACTTGGTCCCTTACATTGAAACAGGAACATAAATTGAGAGTATTTGAAAATAAGATCCTTAGGAAAATATTTGGAGCTAAAAGGGATGAGGAGACAGGTGAGTGGGGAAGGTTACATAATTTAGAAGTACATAATTTGTATTCATGTCCAGATATTATTAGAATAATTAAATGAAGAAGCATTACATGGGCAGGCCGTGTAGCACGAATGGAAGGGGAAAGAAAAGTTTACAGGATTCTTGTTGGGAAACCTGATGGTAAGAGACCTGTAGGAAGGCCAAGACGAAGATGGAGGGACAACGTTGAGATGGACCTATAGGAAATCGGTAGGGATGGAAAAGAGTATATAGATCTTGCTCAGGATAGGGACAGATGGAAGGCCTGTGTTGCTGCAGCCATGAACCTTCGGGTTTAAGAAGGCTCGAGACAGGCACGTATCCAGGAATTCCTTTCGGGGCGGGGCTGAACATCATATTTTTAAGGGGTAGTATAGATAGAACCTCACAATTGTATGTTTAAGGCCTGTGGTGGCGATTGGGTTCCAAAACCGGGGGGGGGGGGGTGCAAGGAAAGTTTACTTTCTCTTGGTAGACAAGGCCTAGGATTAAGAGGCAAAAAAATGGGGAGCAACTATCCCCTAAATGGTTGCCACTGTTTAAGCCTCGGCTGGATGTTTCTCTCAACAGCTGAAAACTGCTTCTCGTTCTGTTGACAAAATCTCCTAACATATGCCTCCAATTTCGGTGATACTCTGCAAAGCTTTTCTAGAAGGATACACGAAGGGATGTATTGAATAAAAAATCGAATTGGGATTCTAGTTTAGCGTACAAAAAATTGGAAATGCAGCATTAATTGGATGTGAAAGCAGCTTTAAATGGGGCGTTTGAAGAATTTTAAACCATCTTACGGTTTAGGTTCAACATTGTGCATCTTAGTGTCGTGAATTTAGATAGATAATTCCAAGCGTTTGCACAATATCTTCAACAGAAATTACATAATTTTATTACAAAAAATACAAGTATTTAGTTCCCACGCCTTCTAGAAGTTCGAGGATTTTCCGCTTATGGCGCTGCTGTCGCTTATGGGCAAGCAACCCTCTGAATGTGTATTCTCCCATCTGCGGCACCGGTCATGTGCCGCTCGGAGCGGAGGAGGGGGGGGGGAGGGTTAAACACCGCAATTTGCAAACTTATCTTGCTTTGACATCTGGTTTATGTTTTGTCCGCGCAAAGACCTTGGAAACTCAGGGAAGTGCATCCATTCCTTCAGTGGGTGGCTACGTTCAAAATACAAGACAGACAGTCTTGCAAGTCGAGGAAGTGAATCGCCATCACTTAGTTTACACAAATTACGTCGGTTTACTAGTCTGATCCAAAACAAGAAAGCCAGTTACTTCGTTGACTTACTCTGTGATGCTCTCCGATTTTTTTTTACATATCTAGGTTATGCATCATAATGGGAATTGAAGAAAATGTAGGATGGAAGAGAGTGGTTCAGAGATTCCCATTTTCGCATTTTGACTTTTTTTTACCTAATACAATTATATTACTTATACTAAATCTTTTGCGGCGCGGTGAGACCCAAGAACTGATTTATTTTAATTTATTGAAGCTCAAAGTAAATAATAGAATAAAAATTTAAATTAACATTCATCATATTATTATTATTATGATCATCATGCGTATTATTATTATTATTATTATGAAACGTATAAAGCGCAAAATTTAATAGGACGACAATGCTCTGTCTGAGTTTGGTGTGAAGTAACAACATTTTAATAAATTTATTTCCAAACCATGAATTTCATCTGAAATTAATGCTCCCCGATCGCATAGTGGTAACGTCATCACCTTGTAATCAAGAGTTCCCAGGTTAGGGTCCCACTTTAAACTGTAGGTCCAATCCCAATTAGCCTATCTGTGCATAACATAGGACTTAATACAAAAATTAATGTAATATTATGTAAAAATTGACAATTTTGACTGACGTGTCGGCGTTAAATGAACCTAAAAATTAAAATACAAATTATACAAAAATAACAGAAAATTTACGAAGGGGAAAATTAAAGTTACTGGTTTGAAGATGTAGAGGCTGGGGAAAATGAGACAGGAGACACTTTCCTGGAATCCCCTTCAATTTGAACAGTGACTTGACATTGGTAACATTAACTAAGGAAGCATTCATTCATTAACTGACATTCGAGCCTATTGGACTTATGACTTTGCGGTGCATCACAGTCAGAAATCTGGTGAAATCTTAATATTTAGTTTCAAGTGGGATCCAAACCACTCCTTCGGGAGCGGCGTTCCTTCAACGGCTATTGAACCCGGGGCCCTCTGATTACCAGTAGGCCCTCCTTGGTAATGGTGCATAATATTTGAATACAATTGAATTGTATTCCTTTTCCAGCAGTTTAGCGAGTAAAATTTTAAAATTTCGTTTACACTCGAAACTAGGGCGACTTTTTTTTTCGCCTCATTTGAGCTGGAATGAGACTTGGGAGAGTCTAGAACTTGTAATACAGAAAACTCAATTTTATTTATAACTCTTTTATCTCTCTCTGTGTGTAAAACCATAGTATCTTTTTCACGATTAGGTCTTGTTCCATTTTCCCTCCTGCGTTCTTTGCTCTCTCTCCCTGGCTCTTCAGATATAGAGCATCCTTCATTTCTTGCCCTTCTCTTTCTCTCTCTCCCTCCACTTGCTCGTTCTCTATTTCGTTTTCTACCTTTTGTTTCTGTTTCTCATTCTCTCTTTCTATAGATTTCTCTGTATGCCTCTCTTTTTGTTTCTCTTCCTTCCTTTATCTCTTTATTGTTCTGTACTGTTTCTTTTCTTTGTTCCTATTCTCACTCCATCGTGAGAAATGTTTATCTTCATTTCTCTCAATCCACCCCTCCCTCTGTTATTATAGTATGTTTTGGTTGGTTTTCCACTTCCTTTTCTTCTCTTTCAGTCTGTTTTGCCTCTTTATTTCCACTGGAGGCACATGGCACAGTGGTTCGGATCCCACTTTAAACTGTAAGTCCACTCCCGATTAGCCTTTCTGTGCATAAAGTTGACATAAAACCACAAATCAATCAATCAATCTTTATTTTCACTTTCATTCTCTATCCTTTGGTTTTTAAGCATCACGCTCCAGCCTGCTTTAGCCTTCCCCCGCCCCTAGAAGTGTCGTCCTCCACTGGTACCTATTTATTTGAGAATGAGTGAACCCCAGAGCCGTTTTATGCAGAGAGAAGGCCGCAAAAATCCGACCTTACAAAACACGCCCAGGAATCTAATCTTAGTCTCCTGCAGGCCAGTGAGACGCCAAGCCGACTTTACAAAGGGAAAACTTCCCTGTTATTGTCCTTCAATACTTTCTTTTTTTCAAATCAACTTTAATCTCTATTTTCTCATTCGAAAAAGAATAGTTTCGGAGAATTAGAGATTAGAAAAAGGAATTCACCTTGGCTTTTCTGTCACTTTTGAGGCGAGGACTATTTAGGGGAGGGAGATCCAGAGGGCACTGGCATGCATACGCAGAGGGGGTGCTGAAGGATCTACAGCCCCCCCCGAAATTTTTAGAAAATAAAATATTCAAATGAAGGTAGTAATAAAGTCGAAAAAACTCAAAATGGCCCCCAATAACAATTTTTGTGTTTGAATTACTTTTAAAACGAAGGTTTAAAATTTTGAGCTCATACCAAATGAAAATAAAACACCAACACTGAAATTGATTTACGGCAATGTATTCTATCATTTAACCAAATATTTAATCTCCCTCTGTTCAGTAAAGGTTAGATTCATGGCACGGAACCCGCATTCACATTCAGTTGTAGATATTGGTACAATTTCAATTGAATTCACATAATACTTGAGTGAGGTGAAAATGTGTTTTGGCTGACATGACATGTTTCCATAAAACACACGTTCTTAATCATCTAAATGCCATGTGTGTGCATTTAATAGGACTATATTAAAAAATAAACCTGTCTTCAAAGCGGCCATTCATACTGTGCAACGAAGATTGAAAACAATGCTTTCAAACGTATGGTTTTCCTAGATCGGGGACCACCTCGACTTATTTTTATAAAACACAACAAAATACTACAGATCTCAACAAGCTCTCGAAGAAGATTAAATGACCAAGCAACTCAACATACGTCAGATACACCGCCCAGTTTTAGTGTTCGATACAAGAATACTTGTGAATCACCAGAAGTCTGAAAAAATACCGAATACATGGCATTTAAAAGAGACAGTCAGGGGTGCCAATTTTAAAAAAAAAAACACTGGGTGGGCTCAAAAATTTGAATTCACAAATCACATAAATTATTGGGTGGACTCGGGTCCCACAGATCCGTATAAATTGGTGTCACTGTACACAGTCACCATAAATTACATAACGAGATTTTTTTGTATGTAGCTATGGTGTGGTAAACTTAAATGAATCCAAATGGAAAACCATAAGTACGATATAGTTTACAAGTGGGTTCAAAATAATGATCCCAGGTTGAGATGTGTCACTCATAACTAGAAATTTGATGTTTCAAAACAAGACGGGGGGCAGAGGCGTGGCGTGCATGTAGCCGCTGTTACCGCAGGTAACACCAAAATATAAAGAATTGAAGAACCTGTCTTAAAATATTATTACGTACATAAACTGCTAATATTGTCGTAAAGTAAACATTGCAGACTGACATTTTTTCTGACACCGGCAAAAGCGAAGAGGAGGACTGATCCGGTACCCTCCTCAGGCAACATGAGGAAAGGGCTCTGAGCCCACGCAAGGAAGACTTTCCGTCGCGGCAAAGACTGTTACGGCGGGAGGAGGAGGCGGGTTATTGCCATGACTGTTTAGCCGCCGCAGTTGCCGGTGATCCTTACCGGATACAGATCAGTGTTGCCATATTCAATTGACAGAAAAGAGCTAAGTCGCCTAATCGGGTCTATCTTACTCTGAAGGTGTCCAGTCACACTGGGGAACGATGGCGCAGTGGTAGCGTTGCAGCCTTATAATCAAGGGATTCCGGGTTCGATACCCGGTGGAGGCACAAGTGGTTCGGATCCAAATTTTAAACTGTCCCGATTAGCATTACTGTGCATGAAGTGGACTTAAATTGCCAAATCAAAATTTAAAAAAATCAAATCACACTGGGGGAAAAGCAAACTACCAAGTGATATTTTGTATTTACTCTAAATATCAGCAATTACGAAAGTCCTCTTTGTCCTTCTTCGACATCATGGGCGAGAAGGAGAGGAGAGGGATGGGTATGATCAAGGGGTCCGCTGTCCTTCTAAAAATGTCAACCTAAAATTCTATATTTCACACATATAATATTATTTCGGTTACAGAAATTTCTGATAATTGTTGAAAGGTCCAATTGAGATTGACATACGTTGTCGCAGGAATTAAATAATTTCGGATTGAAGCAATGTTCTTGAGATGGTAGAACTGTTTTTTGGTGAAAACATTACTTACAAGCATAATTTCCCGATTGTTATCTTAGCACGCTCTGAAGTGTCAGGTGTCCCAGGTTCGAATCCTAAGCAAGAAATGGTTATTCAATGTTCGTTGTTATTATTTTACTTACATAATTATAAAAATTAATAATTACATACACAAATAAATAATAATTTTATTTCAATAATTCACCATGCATCCTCATCGTCACGATTATCCTATAAAGCGAAAGCCTTAAAGGTAGCAAAGGACGTAAAATATACGAAATAGTAGTGGTGTCAGAAATGAGATTTCAGTGGATTTAGCGAAACATGGGAGTGGGAGTAGTTAGGAAACAGATGAAGACTACATCACTCTACATACGTCTTATTTGAAACGAAAAGTTTCGCGATTTGGGCAAATCTGGTTTCAAATGAACTAAGATGGCACCAGTAGTAGAACTGCACTTCTTGCAGGTTCCGAAGGAAATATTGGGGAAGCGCCGATGCTAAAAGGGGAAGGGGCAAGAAGGGTGCTTCACGTGTTACAAAAGTAAACAACGGTTTGTGGGAGGGACTGTGCAGTGCGAGTTTTGTGAGTGGTGTCTTTCGTCTTTATGTTGTTTTCGGGCATTGTCAATTAATTAATGGAGCTTGCTTCGAGTTCCGAGGTGGCGGGTTCATCCTATCTGAACAGTGTGTGTAATCGTGCGATAGAAGATATTTTGAAGCAATCTTCCGGTTCGTTCTTTTGCAGAAAAAATCGAAATTGTGGTGAAAGGGAGGCCAAAGCCTATTTTGAACGATTTAAAAACCAACTCGTCTGCTGGATATGACCGACATTTCAATGTTTCGTGGTATAACGACTATCCATGGTTATGTGGATGTGCGCAGTTGTCGAAACTCTTTTTTTGGCCATGTACTCAATTTTCGGGTGAAAAAAAAAAACGTGTGGAATTCAGGTGTGGATAACATGGACCATGACCATGACGCACCCAAAAATTCAAATTCAAATGAAAGACTTCACTTTATGACAGCATCATAGAACTTTTTTGATTTGATTTGATTGATTTTGCTTTCCTTGTGCCACTTTTGGCTAATTTGCGAAGATGGGGATGAGTGATGATATGATGAAATTGATGAATTGCAGACGTACCAGATTAATATTATATGAACTACTTGGAAGACATTGGGGGGGGGGGGCATGAGGTGGGGAGGCGCCCAAGTCTCCCTTAAATGTCCTACTGATAACCGGTAACACTTTTAAAAATCCCACGCCACGCCACTGACGGGGGAAAATCCTTCCTATTGTCCCTTCAAATGTCACCCTGCATTAAAATTATTAGAAATTCGCTACTTTCAAATGACAAAACTCTGATTTTCCGTTTTATATATATATATATATATATATATATATATATAATATTGAGGACGAATTTTGTACCTTACAGATGAAAAATGTTCCTGCGCCACTGTTTATGCACGATCCAAGTTCACAAGTTCAGCCCCCCAAAACAAAATATATAGGAAAATATAATTATAATCTCTAATTCATCGTACACAAGTACTGAAATTAAATAATAAAAATATAAGTTTTTAGTACTTGTTGTATAATCGAAGGTTATTTATTTCTGCCGAACTTATTGGAAGGCAACGATTATATTGGGAACATACGGTTGTTAAGGCCAGTGTCAAAGAAGATTTATGGAACTAACCAAGAAATTTACTTTTCGTCTACTGGATCCAACCTTCTTTTTTGTTATTCAATAAATATTCGATCCTTGATCTATTTGACATTTATTTCCCCATTTCATTTTTTTGCGATATTAACTACACCTAAATAAAGAATACGTTTTGTTATATCCCTGTTTCTACACCGTCTTTTTGCCTATTCAAGTAATAATAATAATAATACATTAATTTACATATTTAATTAATGTCATTAATCTAATGTGAATACTTTAATTTAATCATTTATATTATTACTAATATTATTTCTGAGACTTGGTTCGGACACCCCCCCCCCCGAAATATATTTCTTGATACGTACCTGCTTTTGAGTAATCTTGATTGATTGATTTGTTGTTTTAAGTCCACTTTATGCACAGGAAGGCTAATCGAGACTGGACCTACAGTTTAAAGTGGGATCCGAACCACTGTGCCATGTGCCTACAACGGGTATCGAACAGACTAATATTGAGTAATAGAGATCCCGAGTTCGGGGGTTATGTACAGAATGGTATTTTAACGGGAAGGGGAAGTGCTCCATCTACTTGCTAACATTTGGTTATTGTGGGGAGACTATATATGTACAATTTATAATATATCGATGCTTCAAGAGTAGTTGCAGGAAATTTTGCAAATACCTCACTCTTTACGTGCATCTATCCATTTTGGACACTTATCAATATCACCAACTATTAGAGCACAGCTAATCATAATTGTGAACTGATAGCAAAACGTTTGTTTGTTAAACTTGTTTTAAGACCAATTATATTCACAGAAAGGCAAATCGGGACTGGACGTATAGTTTAAAGTGGGATCCGAGCCACTCAGTGGCGTAGCGCAGATATTTGGGCCCACCTGCAAGTAAAATATTGAGGGGCCCCATTAGTGCCAAAAAAAAATATGATGCCAGAGTGGGACGGAAGTACAATAGTTAGCTGCCCTCCCCCCTTCGTTGTACAAGAAATTAACTTTTACCTCAAATATTATGCCTTCCCATTTTTTTGTTATCGACTTATATCACTGTAGTACTTTCTTGAAACTAAATCAGGATGGGCTGAATCTCTGAAAAATAACTGGAAGAAGAATCTGGAAATATTTTCTCTACTTCAACGCAGCGACACAGCCAGGAATCACTTTTGGAGGAGGGGGAAGCTTCCAGCTGCCAAATATTTTGTTCGTGATGCTTTGTATTTTTGCTTGAAATATTTTTTATGAAGTTACATATATTACACAGATATTAAAAAATACTGTTTTGGTGGAATTGTAAAAAAATAGTAAACACTCCTCTTTCGGACTTTGAGGTGAATGTGCCTTCAGCCCCTGGTTCCTCCAGGCCAAGATTCAACGTAAGAGTCGCTCATATTAGCCTTCTAATACTGAGTGAGTAGCCCTAATATACTCAAGCAACAAACTTATCCTTCAGTAATGGGGGTTGAACCGGACATCTAGATTGTCGGTAGTAACCTATCACAAGGTAAATTTCCATCTGCTACGAAGAAATAACTGCGGACTCTAGTCTTTGAGTGATAGATAATAAAGCTGCGAAGGAACTCTATTCACTGAAAATTTATCACTCAATGAAATGCAGCTTCGAAGGACTGAGCCCATCCCAAAATAAAATAAGGTTGCCACAGGTTAGTAGACCTCAACATCATTATTCATAATTTTAACGCTGCCATTCTTTTTTCGATAGACCAGTGATCATACTTTCTTAAAGACTTTTTCATGACCATCAGTGCTCGAATTTGCATAATCATTCTCCTTCATCTACTTCATTATCTTCAAGTTGCTCCACACAAGGATCCTTCCTTCTATCCCCAACGCGAACAAGGAAATTTGCAGCTAGGAATTTTCCTTTCGAACACTGCAGATAACAAAATCGTAACACATTAGAAAATAAGAACTAGTTCGACAGAAATGTCCACAAAATGCCAAATTGTAAGAAATATGAACTTACAAAATTACACAAAATAATGGTCACATTCAACTCATAAGTTGTATACCCTGCGTGGCAGAGGATGGAATAATGGTCTTTACAGCAAAGGGATAATTTACTATGGGTCCCACCTTTAACTGAGGTTTTCGGCCCCTTTGAAGTAAAACGTAACAAGTGTAGACAATGTGGGAAATTCATTTCAGCTCTTATTTCAATATGAAAAGAATTGGGCCACTCCTTGAAAATATTAGGTGGGAAGTTACATTTTAAATATCACGTGTAAAACTAAAAGGTTACGAATTAACAATTTTGATATTTATTGGAAAATAAGGATAAACTGGTTGAGCAACTGAATATTTCTACTGGATTCCTAACTGTAGACAATTGACACGCTACACTACGTTTACGACAAACTGCGTAGATACAAAGGTATGAGATGAGGGATATTTTCCTATCGATTGACATCTGCGAGCAAGTAAGTTAATTCTGCATTTCGGAGGGGGGCCCATATGACAAGTTACCGGGGCCCCTCTGGCTGAGATAATACGTCACTGCTTGTTATCGCAGACGTCGTATATGATGTTACTGGGAACCAGATTTCTGTTTCGTAAATCTATTTTTTTTATAAGCGACACTATCTGTGGAATTTCTGCGATTATATAAAAAAATCAAGAGCACATTGTGGGGCCCCTACACCTCGCCCCCTTCGTATTTTACTACATAATCTATGTTAGTTGGCCATTTTACTGTAACTTAATGAATGTACCGACGGAAACAAAAAGAAACATGCAACTTCACAGTGCATAGGCTGGTGATCTCAAAGGACGATGTGTAAGCTTTTTTTCAACTAAGGAAAGGAAAACAGTTATTCTTCAGGGTTCCGGAACATCTGTCAATGGCCAGTGGGTACGACCATTCCATTCTCCCCCTCCCTGCAAGATCGTAAAAGCAGCGAGGTAACGATGGTAAGAATATGGGAGGTTTGTGGCTGGGAAGAAGGAGAATTTCTTGAAAGCGACGTCAGCGCCTCCCTCGTGTTCCCTTGGTACTGTTGTTAGAACGGAACTAACGACACCCTAGAAATTTGGTTTTCTTTCAACATCCAGCCGAGGCTTAAGGCTGCCATTTTAATCAGAACGTGAAATCGGAACGTTTTTTACCACTCGACTCCCCTGCTTCCATGCATTAACATTGTGTGCCAGAACCATCTTAGTGTTTGTGTTTGTCCATTTCTTCTCATCAGGCATCAACACATCTACGGTGTCGGAGTGTGTTTACGAAGCCGTTACACATGCACGGGATGGACAATCCACTCGACAACGCAAGATTCAAACTGTCGGCTACGAGGTGGACGCAGACAGTTCTCGAATATTTCTCTGATTCGAGCCTGAACAACACTACTGTGTCTTGTCCTCCCATGTTTGCAGCTCTTATAAAAGCCGAAACCCACTAAATTGTTCATATTCAGGCCTCTGAAAACCCTTCAGTTCCCAACACATCTAATGTTTCGTCTCGAAATATGATCAAATGCTTACTTATTTATTTCTAGTGACGTGCCCAAGAGAGGATTGGTGGGGTCATAACCCCATTTGATCCAGTATTCCTTAAAAAAGGAACGTCAAAGACAGGAAAAGATGGCAAAATGAGGACTGACTACCAAAATAGTATTCGTAACCCGTCTCCCTACCGATAATCCTGGGTACGCCATTCTTTATCTCGGACACATTTTTTAAAATCAAATCACCAGAAGTTTTTATCATTTCGTATTCGAGACTTAGGTAAAATGCGTTCTTCCTGCAAGTTTGGATATTATCCTTTAGGGTGCTTTCGCCTGCCTTCGCACCTAACCTTAACAAAGCCCTAATTTTACATCCTTGTGACTTGGATCTTGAAGACTTAAGTAGATTTCAGACCGAAGGAATACGCGATACATGACGTATGGAACGAGCCAATCAACAAAAACGTTTCACACCGTAGCGACACAAAAGGCCTCACAAACCGACGTTCGACTTGTGAAATCCTCAGGCGACACGGTGTGAAATCTCCCTTAGTAGGCCACTGTCATCGTCACCTCGAAGCGGTAGCTCGCATTGACCACCGAAGAAAAATGTCTCCTCAACCGATGGGAATGCCCTTCAGATTTCTTCTTTCTCCTTTATTTTCTGTGCTTGTTAATAAAACTGGTAAAATCTTACAATTTGACATACACAGAACATGTACTATGTAGCCTATACATTTTAGCGCAAACTCAGTCGAAGTCAGTGGTGGCTCGGTGGTTCAGTTGGTAGAGCAATGGCATGGTATGCCAGAGCCCTGATTCGGGTCCTGGTAGAGCCTGCAATTTCCCTTAAAATAACTACATAGGCAACATCTTCTTGCTTTCTCTTCTCGACATTCATAAAATTTTCGGCTGTCCCTTCATGGTAGTTACGTGTAGTCATGTGTGCGAACCCAGTAGGCTTAAACAAAATTATTTCTTTTATGCCATGAAATTCTCGGACTGCATACATGAAATTTTGTTCGGGCACAACTAAATCATCACTCAAAACTTTGATTTTCAGTTGCTCTGTGAAGCTTATTTCTGTTTTAATAAACCGCTGAAATATTCACTTTAGAGAGAGAGACCTTCGATCTCTTCGGCTCTCGACCTGAACTAGATGCACTACACTGAGGCTCCGGAACTTCCGCTGTCGTCAATGTCTTCAGCTTTGAACACAAAATAATAGACTTCGTTACTTTACGATATTCAGTCCTTTTTAATTTCGAATCACTAGATCTTACAAAGCAAGCAATGGACACTCACAGATCACTAATCGACTGTATGAATTGCCATACTCTGAAAATTCTGAAGTCTCATTAACCGATTCTGTTGCCCCCTAAAACAGTTTTTTAGCTGAAACACAAAAACACGTACTTCTTCCTTTGGGCCCCACCATACACCTGCCAAATTTCATGGAAAATCGGAGTGCCACACAGGGGTCAGATCCCCTCGTCAATTTGTCTTCATCTTGACCTTTGAGGGGGGTTTTGCCCCCTAAAACAGTTTTTTTAGCTGAAACACAAAAACACGTATTTCTTCCTTTGGGCCCCTCTATACGACTGGCAAGTTTCCTGGAAATCGGAGGGGGAGATTTAGACCTCCTTTGTAAGTGTATTAATTAATTACAAATCGCGCACGCGCGCACACACACTATATATATATATGTGTGTATGTATGTATATTATATATATAGATATGTATATTAGCAGGTAACAATATGTTATAAATACATTCTTACTTTCCAAGGAAGCGCATGTGGGATGGCAAAACGGATCCGGAACCGAAAATTCCGAATCCGGATCCGAAAGTACTGGATCCGGATCCGAAAGTACTGGATCCGGATCCGAAAGTACTGGATCCGGATCCGAAAGTTCTGGATCCTTATCCGAAAGTTCTGGTTCCAGATCCGAAAGTTCTGGTTCCAGATCCGAAAGTTCTGGATCCGGATCTGAAAATCGCGGATCCGGATACGAAAAATTTTAGGATCCGGAACCAACCGGATCCGGATTTCGGATCCGCTAGGATCCGGATCAGGCCATCCCTAATCCCTTCCCGAAAATTTTCAGACATTTTCGGAAAATTGAGAATTTTCCCCGTCCCGAATGTCGGGATTTAAAGAATTTCCAGTCCCGACCCAAAAAATTCTGTCCCGCACACCCCTACCCTGCAGTATGGTAAACCTTATCTCCAAAGGGAAATAAACTGTCCTTGTTGCCACTGTACTCATAAAAATGGGAACATGGGCGAAAGAGATCAGAGCTAAACTATACGAAATTGGACTGGGATGGATCTGGGAGGGGGGGGACTCGTCGACCAGGGGACATTGCAATTAGTGAAACGAAGATTAGAGGATATAGATAGGCAGGAACTAATAGCGGAATGTGAAACCAAGAGATCGCTCGAACTCCAAAGAAGGGGACCGAGGGAATGGGGACAAGTAGCGTGCATCAAGAAGGTGAGCATGGTGGCAAGAAAGGGGTTGGCATGGATCAGGCTAGGGGGATGGAGACAAAACACAGTAAAAAATGAGGAAGGGATATATAAATGCGTATTATGTAATGGTCATGATGGGACAGAACATTTATTTTTATGTCAGGACACGCGCGTTCTGCAGGAGGAGAAGCTACGCAACATCAGCTTGGAAACTGTGTTCAAATCAATCGTAGTGCAAAGGAACATGGAACTATTGGAAAAAGTGGGTGTATATTTACAAACAGTTAGGGGGAAAAGAAGTGTTGCACAGAGACGGGATAAAGAAGAGCAATAAGTGTTAGTTTAAGTGAGAACAGTTAAAACGACCAGAACTGCTACTTAACACCTATACGGAATGTAATGGAAAGTGTTGTCTGTAAGAAAAATCATACTTGTGTAATACGAATAGATGCAGTGCGCACAGCCGATGGCTCGCACATGAGATGAGCAATAAATACTTACTTACTTAAGCCCCTATCACACGGAACTGGATTTCTAGTTGGAATGCTCTAGTTGACGCTGGACTGGCTACCCATTTGCTAGTTTTCGCCTCACACGGTACTTGTTACACCGTACTTGTCGTTAATCTTTCGTTCCCATAATGGCGGCCGCGCGAGATGTAAACAACGTATCACTTCACACTTTTAAAATACGATAACTATCCAACCGAGAGGAATATCGCATCGCATTAAATGGTTTTAGGTAGAGAAGAACGGCGCTGATAAAATACATACTTTACAACGTTTACTATACACGTATGGAAGAATATTTAAAGCCCCTATCACACGGAACTGGATTTCTAGTAGGAACGCTCTAGTTGACGCTGGACTGGCTACCCATTTGCTAGTTTTCGCCTCACACGGTACTTGTTACACCGTACTTGTCGATAGTCTTCCGTTCACATAATGGCGGCCGCGCGAGATGTAAACAACGTATCACTTCACACTTTTAAAATACGATAACTATTCAACGGAGAGGAATATCGCTTCGTATTAAATGGTTTTAGGTAGAGAAGAACGGCGCTGATAAAATACATACTTTACAACGTTGACTGTACACGTATGGAAGAATATTTTAGCTTTTTCAATTGTAAACATGCCTTTCGTGCTGTATGCACTCGGAAACCACAGACAAAAAAGGCTACTTTGCAAACTCACAGATTATCTTCACATGGCCAAACTTTGCTCTGATTGGCTGTTCCACAGAATCTAGTCGAAGAAGTTAGTAGCAATTAGAACATGTCCTATTCCTCAAAACCAGTCAAGCAGTCAGCCAGGAGGCCATATTTTCTACCTCGACAGTCAGTTCATCGCCAACTAGGGCATTCCAACTAGAAATCCAGTTCCGTCTGATAGGGGCTTAAGACATGTTCTAATTGCTACTAATTCTTCGACTAGATTCTGTGGAACAGCCAATCAGAGCAAAGTTTCGCCATGTGAAGATAATCTGTGAGTTTGCAAAGTAGCGTTTTTTGTCTGTGGTTTCCGAGTGCATACAGCACGAAAGGCATGTCGAGTACCATCTATGGTGACTGAGTGCACGGTGTTTACAATTGAAAAAGCTAAAATATTCTTCCATACGTGTATAGTGAACGTTGTAAAGTATGTATTTTATCAGCGCCATTCTTCTCTACCTAAAACTATTTAATACGACGTCATATTCCTCTCGGTTGAATAGTTATCGTATTTTAAAAGTGTGAAGTGATACGTTGTTTACATCTCGCGCGGCCGCCATTATGGGAACGAAAGACTATCGACAAGTACGGTGTAACAAGTACCGTGTGAGGCGAAAACTAGCAAATGGGTAGCCAGTCCAGCGTCAACTAGAGCATTCCTACTAGAAATCTAGTTCCGTGTGATAGGGGCTTTACTTACATAAAAATGAGTATTTTCTCTTTAACGACTTTAACTATAATTTACTGGGAAAAGGTTGACTTTGTTTTGTTTAAAACGTGTTTTTTTAACTCATGTTTAAAACAAAAAAATGTTTTAAACAAAAAAAGTTTGTTTTGTTCTTTTTAAAACAACACAAATTTTGCCAACCCTGATACGCATTGATGATGTCAGAGGGATGGACAGACGTTTTAACCCAATAGCTTTCATTACGAAAAGGATAGAGAAGAAAATGGGGGGAGAGGAGCTCGCAGCATTGCGTAGAAAGCAAACATGTCTGTAATAGGTTAGAAGATCGATATACTTTTTTGCCAATTAAAACAACGTAGTGTATATACAGCTTTGCTAAGAAATGCTCTTGGTTATCAGGCATTCTGGTAACATATATTAAGAATAGAAAGAAATTAGTGCGGTTACAAACACTGCTTTTGAAGGGCGGAGAACTCATTATGAGGGTTGTCACTGCCTCCGCGGTCAGCTCGAACACTTTCTCCCCAGAGCTCAACTTGTGGCGCGAGACCTATAACAATAGGTCTGGTGTTTTCTTTGTGGTGTTCCTGTGTTACGACTGACTGTTGTATAAAGCTTAAGTATTTCGAAAATTTAATAATTTAAAAATGAAATCAAATTATCGACATTCAACAATTACTGCGTTTTTATCCAAAATTTATGTGTGTGTTTTTATCTCTTTTACAAGTTTAGTATGTGACACTTATAACTGTTTATGTTTAACCCATATGAGTTATTTGTATTTTTGTGTTTGCATTTTGTTCTTTTTATTGTAATCTTACTCCTTTTGTAATATTTAGTATTGTATGACGTTTTCCGCGGTGGCTCAGTCGGTAACGCGTCTGACTACCATGCTCAAGGTCCCGGGTTCGATCCCCGGCCGGTTCAAATCCGGGAACTTTTCTAACGGTGGAAGCGGCCCCGGCGCCTACCCAGCGTCGAATAACATGGGTACCTGGGGGAAACCCTGGGGGGTAAAGGCGGTCAGGGGCGTGATGCTGATCACATCACCCCCACTCACGACCGGATCAAGAAAGTGTGGGGCGTTACCCCCACACCCCCTATACGCCTTCATGGCGTGGTGCTATGCACAGGGGAACACTTTACCTTTTTTATGACGTTTTCCACACCCATGGATATGGGTCTACGGAAATAAAGAATTTATTATTATTATTATTATTATATAACGACTTTGGGGAGGATGCGTCGACGGCCTTGGGGGAATGGGCACCCCTGGGTCTTCCCGTCAGATTCGCCAATGCTTACAATATGCCTGTTTTTGGAGAAGAATTATCCTAAGAGAAAAACCGCAAACACAAATAATAAACCACTTGACCCCACGGAAGCCTATTCACGCTTTTACCTGGCCATTCCCCGCCCCCTTCCCTCTTCCCAACACGTGTTTGCAGCGACTGGCAACAGGCGGAGCTGTTATTTTTAACTCCCCAAATCGAGGTTAAGGCAAGAAAGGAAAGAGCTTTTTTTGAATGGTCTGAATTGTAAAAGAAGGTATAGACCATCAAAACCTTACATTTCCTCTGATTTTTTGTATATTTATTATTTTCTCTTGGAATGTTAACGACTTTTGTTTCTGACAGAAACACACTTGTTTGGGGGTAGTGATCTCAAAAGTAAAAGCCCATACTTGCCCGCGGGGAAGAAAGGGGAGGGGGATTTCTTCTAGTGATGTAGGGACGACAAGTTGTTCCTGAGCGAGGGAGGGTTGGGGGTGAGACGAATCCCTTGAGCATACTTTGCCGGGTGTCAGATTTCTTTCTAAACAAGCCCCGAAACTCCACGTCGGTTTTCTTGTGGGTGGGACGCATCCAGTAGCGTGCACGTATGTCAAGTGGAAATCGCCACATATTAATAAATTATAAAATTATACCTCAGACGTTTGCACATCGTTAGCACATGAAAACACACTATTTATTTTAATAAGCACACAAATATTAATAAAGACATTACTTAGTTTATTGTGGCGATTCTGGCTTGATATCAAGATAAAATCGTCACAAATCAAAAAAAATATTTTTGAGCAACCAAATTGTACTATCTTTTAGGCATTCGTTAGCACAGGAAAGCACACTATTTATTTTAATAAGCACACAAATATTAATAAAGATATTAATGAGTTTATTGTGGCGATTCTGGCTTGATATCAAGATAAAATCGCCACAAATCAAAAAAAATATTTTTGAGCAACCAAATTGTACTATGTTTTAGGCATTCGTTAGCACACGAAAGCACACTATTTATTTTAATAAGCACACAAATATTAATAAAGATATTAATGAGTTTATTGTGGCGATTCTGGCTTGATATCAAGATAAAATCGCCACAAATCAAAATAATATTTTTGAGCAACCAAATTGTAGGTTTTAGGCATTCGTTAGCACACGAAAGCACACTATTTATTTTATTAACCACACAAATATTAATAAAGATATTAATGAGTTTATTGTGGCGATTCTGGCTTGATATCAAGATAAAATCGCCACAAATCAAAAAAATATTTTTGAGCAACCAAATTGTACTATCTTTTAGGCATTCGTTAGCACACGAAAGCACACTATTTATTTAAATTAGAACACAACTAGTATTCAACATCTTTGACATTAATAACTGAATCTTCAGGATTTTGACTTGATATCAAGGTAAATTTGCTGCAAATCAATTTTTTTAAGCAACAAAACTGTAAATATAGAAATTTTACCTATTTGATAAAATCTACCAATCACGTCAATTCTGGAAAAATAACGTATGGTGAACACTGATCTAAATTAATGCAACGGTACTCGGATATGCTAATCGACACTGGACCTGCAGTTAAAAGTGGAAACAACCCACCTACAGTGAGTTTTTAACTGACAACAAACCTGATACCCTTTTATAACTAAGCCACAGTGTTGCCACGATAACATTGGGTACGTTTCTTTTTTTTTGCTAAGTAAAGTAGGATACACAAGTATTTCTATGTAAATTTCCATAATTCTCCTGTGGCATCCAACTTGATTTTAAAAATTTAATTTCTACTTATGTTGCTCTATAGGCACATAGATCAAGATAAGAACAAAACACAGCTTGTTTTGAATTTTTTACAATACATGAGGCTCGCATTCTATTAAACAAGTAGAACAAACATTGTGATGGACAACATTTGCTGGGTAATACTTATTCATCCCACTTATCAAGCCTGCACAAGAGTTTCTCAATTTTATTAAATAGGAAGAAAAACAAACGCAGTATATTTTAGGTATTTAATATATTCTTTCATTGCGGTTTATGCAACAGATTTAATATGCACAATGAAATTTCAATATATCGAAACCTTACATTTTCATGTTAATTTTAACCATCATAGGCACACATTTTTTTAAAGTTATGGAAGTAACATATTACCTAGGTAAATATGATTGAAGTACAAAAATTCTGAGTGACATTTGACAACGAATGAAAGCATAATTCAACTTCAGAGAATACATTAAAACATTTATAACAAACAATAAATGGACAAATAACACTTTTCTACACACATTTTGTTACCGAAATGAAAGTAGCCATTCTTTAATAATTTGAGAAGATATAATCTTATCCAGGGCCTCGAAATAGGTATGTTTTTACGCCACTTCATGCAAAGAATGCTTACATTGCAAATAATTAAATATATGACACGTGGGAGCTTTCGAAGAATAAACATAAAGGATGCAGCAAGTAGGCCAAAGGCGTATCCATGCATGGGCTCACCGACTCAGGGCACTTTTTGCAAAACTACCCTCCTGACGCAAACACAAGAGGCGTTCTTTATGGATTTGGGAGGGTTGAATTCGAAAGTGAAATTGACTTGTGTTGGTTGGTTCTTGTCATATATCCTTTAAATTTTCCTACATTACGGGCGCACGTAGGATCTTTTTCAGGTAGGACACAATTATCGATGAATAATTTTGAGGAAGGAAGTAGGCAAGTACACAGCAGAAAAGAATAAAGAAGTAAAGTTATCGCCTGTAAACTGTACCGTGTCATTAAAACGGTGTGTAGAGGTAGGATCCTACACATTCTCGGTCTCTGCCATAGTGGATGTGATGTTATCAGTTAAGCTTCAACAGTCTTTAACCAATTGCTTAGAGGCTGATCTAACTTAAAATCACCGTTATCCCGTGACAGTAAGATACCATAACGATCTGTGTGGTCAGAATGCATACATTATTAAAGATAAAGCATGAAGTTAAACTTCAAGGAATACATTACAAAAAATAAATGTTTTAGTTAAAGTTATAAGTGATCCATTAGACAAAATAAAATATATTGGTGATATATACAAAGTAATAATTAGATGAGATGAAGCATGTAGGTATTCTACAAGGAATACATTGCAAGAAAACTGTCACATAGACAACATTTTAAAAGAAGCTTCAAATAATACTTCACACAGATAAAGCACATAGATAATGTTCAACTCATATAATACAAAAATAAAGCAAATAGGTTACCTTGAAAAGACATTACAATAGATAAAGATCATTGGATAAATTTCAAACAATACATTACAAAGAATAAAACCATTTCTATTCCATTAATTAAAATATTATCTAAAACCTATGCAATAATTAAGGGACAACACATCCTCCATGTTAACACCTTTGTTATCTATATACGTATACAGTATTGTGTGTGCTGCGAGACTATACTCTCACTAGACATCTTCACGACAGACACCCAATTTGATGCATAAATAATGTATCACTACATGATATTAAAATATTGAACAATTACTTATAAATTTTACAAAGTAATAATTTCGTATTAAATTTTTCCATACGAATATTGTTTTCTACGAACTGTTAAAATGATCAATAGTAATAAAAATCAACATGTACATTATTTTTGTAAGTTGATATTTCAAATTAATTTTAAAGCTTAGAGTGAGCTTGTAATTTTGCAAAAGATTATTAGTTTCGAAACACATAATGTGCTTATTAAAATAAATAGTGTGCTTTCGTGTGCTAACGAATGCCTAAACGTAGTACAATTTAGTTGCTCAATTTATTTTTATTTGTGGCGATTTTATCGATATCAAGCCAGAATAACCACAGTAAACTCATTAATATCTTTATTCATATTTGTGTGCTTATTAAAATAAATAGTGTGCTTTCCTGTGCTAACGAATGCCTAAAAGACAGTACAATTTGGTTGCTCAAAAATATTTTTTTGATTTGTGGCGATTTTATCTTGATATCAAGCCAGAACTGTAGGTGCAGTCCCGATTAGACTTACAGCATAAAGTGGACTTAAAAAACCAACTTAATCAAATCAGCGTGCGTCCCGTAGCCAGAACCCAAGGCCTGGCAGAGACACGTGCTGAGTTTAGTTACGGTAGGGGGCTGGGCCACGTATAATGTGATGGGTGCAAATAACTCAAGTGTTGACGTAGCCAAATCAATCAAAAAAATGAAAGGACAATAGGGTCTCTGCAGCGCCGTCCCTGACCCCGGATACTGTACCAGGGATACAGGGCTCATAGTATCGCCAATTCGATTTCGAAGGTAACAATTTTATTTCAGAATATATTATGCATATAAATACTAATCAAAATTGAATCAGTAGTTTTAGATGTGCTTCAAAAATTAATTTTCTTACACAGAATCTAATTTGTCCACTCTGACGGTACTGCAGAAGTTGTTTTCTAACCTTACAAATGATAATTAATTAACATGTAACTGCGAGCAAGCATATTGATTTTCGCACCTGGGCCTCCCTGATGGTACAGTGGTTGTGTCGTCGCCTTGTAATCAAGGGGTCCCGGGTTCGATACCCGGTAGAGCCACAAGTGGTTCGGATCCCACTTTAAACTGTAGGTCCAATCCCGATTAGCCTTACTGTGCATAAAGTGGACTTAAAACACCAAATCAAATCAAACTCGTGATTTTCGCACCGTATTGCAATGATTAGTTGATTTGATTTGTATTACGGTCCACTATATGCACAGAGGTCCTCCTCCGTGGCCGTGCAGCCTAAGTCGCTGTGCTTTGAACTCCGACTGCGGGACGGCATAGGTTCGAGTCCGCCTGGGTTCTCGGCCTGTCTCGGCCTGTGTATAGGACCGGTGGCAACCCACCATCGCGAGGAAATTGGGGAGCTACGAGTGAGTAGCGTAATCCGGTCTCGGAAATCTCCTATAAGGCTGGGGATTCGACGTGCTGACCCCACGTCATCCCATTACCGGTTAATAAACTCCAGACCCCTAGGGTAGGATTGAGGGAGGGAGACTTGCATTCGGGAGATAGGCCTAGGGCTGTCGAGCCACGGATTATTATTATTAGAGGCTAATCAGGACAAGAGCTAAAACTTCCAGTGGAATCCGAACCACTTCATGAAATGTTACCTCCACAGGGGATAGAAACCGGGACACCTCGATATCAAAATAACCGTTTTATCGCTAGACTATCTGGGCTGGGAGCCCAATTTTAATATTTCGAATTCTTAGCATTTCAAAATTAGGTAGTTGTGTACTCTTTGATTCCTTAACATCGTATTTCTCCCTCTCGAATATTTGCAGCGAAAAGAATAGATATAACGATGAAACCAATGAGGGAGCATCGCTAACACTCATGCAATTGTCAAAACTGGAATGAGGAACTAACGAACAGAAAATGAATACTGTATAACGTTCTTTAGATTTTGAACGTCGTCATAAATATTATTTTTTTATGCTTGTTAGACCTACTTCGAAATATACTGATACGATTTATAGAGGCTAATAATGCCCCAATGGAAGTTTTATAATGGAAAATGTAAACTTCTACTTTTTAAGTTTTCGGTCCGCAGGTTGTTGCCCCAAAGATGTTTTTCCCTGATTGTACATATTATCCGTTTCACAATAAATAACATCATTATAATGTATAATGCATATGTTTAACACACACGCATGTAGGCTATATATACTAATTATATTTTACATTGCAAAGGTTATGTGCAAATGTAACTGTTGATCAGTGTGTGATTGGGTTCCAAAACTAGGGGGGCAAGGTGCAAAAAGTGGGGGAGGGGAGGGCAAGAGCAGTTTATTTTCCCATGGTATGTAAGGTTTGGTATAGTGCTAGGGTAAAAGTGGCAAAAAGTGAGGGGAGGGCAACTGTTCCCCTAATCGCCGCCACTGCTGTTGATACATAAACAAAATGAAAGATCACGAAAAACAAATGGAAGAAGAAAAATCTCTTTTTGTAAAAACTGTGACTGACGACTCATTGCGAAGGTAATTATTTAGCCTTCTCTAGGCCTATTGCGAAAATTGTTTTTCAAATAATTGTTTCATTAAAAATAGCTCAACATTGTTTGTAATAATATAGTATATTACAATTATAGGACAACCTATTGCATTTGCTTTTGTGATGCAAAAATAAAAATAATAAACAATGAGTAAAAAAAATAAGTATATTCTTCCGACTATAATCTTTTTTTCTTTAGTTTGAAACATTTATTTTACATATTATGCTGTTCATTAGATAACATTTTTGTAATCTGTAATTTTAAAGGCAGTGTATTGTTTGTAATAAAATATTCCAAACCATATCAAGGGTAGAACTACAAATATTGTCAACTGACCCCGAACATATGGTCAACTCACTCCACATACGAGGTGAATTTACATTACTGACACTCTTCGAAAATAAAAACAAACTCTTACAAGTTTTAGAAGTATGGTGAATTTTTAATTCATAGTGATCGAAGAAACTAGAGGTATTGTTTGTTCATAGCATGTCGTCAATAGTAGATCTTATTTTTTAAGAACTTCAAAAACAGAAGGGTGCCTTAGAAAAATTGTTAAATGTTCCAAATTTCGCCACGACAGATAAATGGAAATAATGGCGATACACTTGAAATCATGGAGTTTATTGTTAGGAATATAGTCGAAGTCTTACTTTCAAGTAACTTTCAAGAATTATATGGCACGTTTGTTATTCTGATTTAACGATACAAGTGTTGCAGAAAACACATGCTGCACTCATGGCCGTCCGGAAGGGGGGCCGTGTCCCCTTCCTGGAAAATGAAAGTCAAAAAAAATTATCTATTTTTCACATATAATTTCATTTCAGCCACAGTAATATGTGTTAATTATTGCATGAATATGATAAATTCAAATTTAAACAATATTTTTTGAGGGAGCAACACTATAATTGGGGAAAATGTGCATTGTTTGCCATACCCCCTGGAAAAAACTACTTTCCTTGCCCCTCCCTGGAAAAATACTGTGGACGTCCATGGCTGCACTCCATATTTTAAAAATGATAATGAAAATTTCCATAAGAGAACTTGAAATATTAAATATATATATATATATATATATATATATATATATATATATATATATATATGTGTGTGTGTGTGTGTGTGTGTGTGTGTGTGTGTGTGTGTGTGTGTGTGTGTATGCATATATATTGAGAACTGAATTTGAAAATTCAGGCGCCAGTTGAAAATCCCTACATTTTACATTACCAATTTCGCCTTAAAATAAGCACTCAGGGAAGCTATTATCAATTACACAGGACAGGCAAAGGCAACCTTATTTTCACGTAAAGATTCGGAAGAGTTTGTGGTGGATGACACGCTTCGCACACCCAAACCCAGAGCTATAGATCGACCACAAGGAAAAAAACCTTGGGACGGGAAGTCCCCGCGCAGCTTTCCCTTCTTCCCTTCTTCCCTCCACCTCGGGCCATAAGGAAGCATGTTCCACTCTCCCCCTCTCCTCTCGCGGGGGTAGGGTGCACAGGAGTCGCGGCTTCGTCGGGTACAAGAGATCTGACCAATAAGGACGTTTGAAACCCACGTGACTGTCACCGAAAGAGCTCTCCCCCCAATTTGTGCTGGAAACAGCAAAAGAAGACGGCCGCGCCATCTACTGGACACCGATGGAAATGCAATTTCAAAGCGCAGCGAGGTTTAAATGTGGGGTAATCCTCTACTCCTTAACTCCTCTATGGTATTAGCACCTTGGGTAATACATGCTAAGAACACCAAACATGGCCTGCCTAACCTATCCACGTATGTATATAATAGCTTAAATAAACAAATTATAATTTGCCAAACCAATTTACATGCTTATTTATGCTATTATATGCCTACGTGGATAGGTTAGGCAGGCCAGGTTTGGTGTTGTTAGCATGTATTTTCCAAGGTGCTAATGCTGCCCCTAGCCGCTCGTCTTTTTAGGCCAGTTATTTTGAAAAATCAAATACAAGATCATGTGTATTGCATATGAATGTTAAAAAAAAAACATAAAAAACTTGAGTGCACGTTTTATGCATCTTCAGGCATGTAGATTCGTGCAAGGTTTATTACAATGGTGCATTTTCTTTGTATCTACGAAACGTAACACCATTCGGAAATTGTTCCTTGTATATACGTATCAACGCCGTAAAGATACTGCTGCTGTACCTGTCTCTATTATTATTATTATTTGCCAGTTTTAAAGTTAAAGTACAAAATCTCGCAAAATGTAATGAAAAATATGTTACTTCGCATAAAACGTTTCCTCTAAGTAGTAAATACCGAAAAAAAACGTTGGCATTTACGTCTTATGCTCTCCCATGAATATTAGGGTAGGGTTGGTTAGGTTAGGTACAAAACCAGTAGGAAATTGTTCCTTGTACATGCATGTCAACATCGTAAGGATGCTTGTTAACGGTAAACTTTTTTTTGCCAATTTTGGAAGTTAACATACAAAATCACACATATACAATGTATACGTTTCTTAAAAGATTGGTATTACGTCTTATGTACTACTAGGTATGTAGTTTCGTGCAAGGTTATTATTGTAAATGTGTTTGTAAAAAACACACCACCATTCGGAAATTGTTCCTTGTACGTACATATGTATGAACTGGACGGTAAGAGTAGCTACTGCTAAATATTATACGTGCATTCTTTGCCAGTTGTTATTCGGAAACAACACATTACTTGTTTATTTGCAATGTTACATTCACACCAATGGCGACGGAAGTGACTCTAATAATATTACACGTGTTTTAATCTTAAAGATTACAAATTACCAGGATTGCGAAAAAGCAACTGATGCATGGTGTACATTTCGTGTATTGCGTTTGGTTGAAAAAAAATGTTACAGCAAACACACATTCATTTATTTGGAACGGCATTTTAATAGAATTTTGCAAGCATCAAACGCATTACTTTAACCTGGTTTTATTTTCTGTACCCGCATGCACTCAAATCCTACATACGAAATTACAGTGAAACTGCTAATGCTAATATCAATATACAACATTTTCGGAACACACACGAAAATGACCATCTAATATTAATTTCTACACATATATTTACAAACGTTGCTTTATTTATTGCCGTTCCTGGGATAATTAACAAATCCGCCTTTTTTTGCTGTTGGTAATGCAAAACATGCAGCAAACTTTCGCAATTTGCAACAGCTGATCGAGACTTTGCCATTTTATCAACTATAAAAGTGTAAACACAGATTATACTAGGTGCTGCACATATCTGTTGGCTGCACAGTGTACTGCTTTTCCATGTTTACCTGGCACTTAACGCGTTAAGCGGAGCCCCGACCGCCACTTACGTTACACGGAACTTTAAGTGCTAGGTAACGTTAGGCGGACATTGAACAACCGCAAAATGGTGTTAAGTGGGGGATAAGACGTTAAGCGAGACGGCACGAAGAGTCGTGGAGCAACTTAACGACTCGCTCGCCTTAGCGACTCTTCTGCTCACTCGTCGTTCGTTCACGAGTCGCGAACTCTCTTACACAAGGCGCGGCGGCGGCAGTCTCGCCAGCACACTGGGTCTACAGTTTAAAGTGGGATCCACCCGCTTGCTCTCCGCGGATGGGTAACAGCTGTGTTTAAGAAATTTATATCGCTCTTGAACATTGTCCATGTCCATCCCAGATAGCTGTTTGTTGTTCTACAGTCATTCAATATAAGTTTCTGCCAATATCATAATGTATGATCGAATTTCTATAAAGCGGGCCAAATTATACGTATGTATTTTTTTTAATGTTGCTTTCTACTAGTAAAACACCTTAACACGTAGGCTCACCGCAGATGGCCAACAGCTGTTTATATCACTCATGAACATGACCCATGTCCATCTTGTGTAGTTGTTCCTAATTCTGCAGTCATTCAATAAAAGCTTTTTGCAGTATCATGTACGATCAAATTTATGATTAAACTTCTATATTTATTTTTTAATGTTGTTTTCATTAGTAAAATATTTACACGTTTACATTGTCAGACAATGTTTAAAGTTCACTTTATGCTCAGATAGTCTAATCGGGATTGAAGTTACATTTTAAAATGGGGTCTAAATCACTGGGCAAGGTGCCTCCACCGAGGATCGAATCCGAGACAGGAAGCGATTTCATTACCAGGATTTAACAAGGAATGAAAGGATGGCTGAATAACATAAATAAAACAAACTCCATGGTGCATGATGTTTGTTTTTAGGTTTCTATGTTGGCCAGCTTGAAATAATCTTGGAGTGACAGATAAGCGGTGTCGCCCTCCTCAAAGTAAGCCTATTGACACCGAAAGTTCCGGGTTCGAACCCCTGCCCAGAGATGAGTGGTAATCTGTATTTAACCTCCTGTCAATTACTCTAATCCTCCGTCTTTGCCTTGTAACGATACCTGGTGGATCCAACTTTAAACTGTAGATCCAGTCCCGATTAGCCTATCTGTACGTAAAATTAATTCATCCTCGCTGTCAATACTAAGTAATTAGGTATAAAAGATGCATAAAATACAACAAAGCGTGTTAGGCAGTTAAAATATTAAAATTGAATTAATAAATTAAAAAAACATAATTACTGCATGCTAATTTATAAGAAATTATAGCATTTTGAAAAATGTTTGTTCCTTAATGGGAAAATAACTAGTAGCTTATTTCTTCTGTTCATTCTCATGTTAACAGATTTGTTTTCTTGGATAAATAAAATTGAATGTGTAAATTAAAAGGTTTACATGTGCACGAAGCGGAAGAGCAACTCGATCGGGTATCGTGGTGAGACAAGATGACTTGGCACATCGTTTCAACTCGTGAATGAGAATGCATATCTTGTTCGCGATTTGATTTCAAGTTAAAAACACCTGTCTGGTCTTGTTCACTTATCGATTTCTAAAGCATAAATCGGTATCGTTACTCTAATGAGACGAGATTCTCGGACAGTAGATTTTACACAGAGTGTCTCTCATCATCTCACCAACTTTGGAAGGGTTGGCCCTGTTTTCATTGCGATTTTGTAATGTCCTGCTACTTGTGAAACTGATTCACTTCCAACAATTTCAGTCGCCTCTGTGGAGGAGTGGTTAGAACAGTGCGCTAAGAGGAATCCCGGAATTGAGTGTCACTTCAACAATTGTTTTCTGATTCACCCTAATAGCATAGTGGTTAACGCTGTCATATATTAAAATGGTTTGCGTGGCAAAAAATGTTATAAGTCCACTTTTATGCTCCAATAGGCTAATCAGGTCTCCCCGATGGCGTAGTGATAACGTCGCCGGTAATCAAGGGGTACCGTGTTCAATACAAAGTGGAGGTTCGGATCCCACTTTAAACTGTAGGTCCAGTCCCGACTATCCTATCTGCACATAAAGTGGACTCAAACAATAACAACTCAAAATAGGCTAATCGGAATATTGTAATCAAGAGGTCTCTGCCTAACACCTTCCCAAAATTTTCACAAGACTCCCCTAATATTTTTTACTAACATTTAATTTCTTGTAATTTTAGCGCTAATTTTGTCTGGACATCATAACTGGGTTTAGGCTTCCAGGGGCTTGACTTCCGGCGAAGAAACGCAATGGTTTGGCCGAATTTGAAACTACAGGACAAGTTTGTTTGCTGTCAGGAACGGCGCCAGGGGTGGGCACGGGTGGGCAAGCGCCCACCCAAAAATTCCTGTGCCCACCCGATTGCCCACCCAATCAAATTCAATAAGTACATATACTTGGAGATATATGAATAATTCGATAAATAAGTGTATTCTGGTGTTCATAACATGTATATTTTACTTGTGAATATTATCTATGCTAGAAATATTCACATATTATCAACCCATAAAAAGCCAATTTTGTCATTAGAAAGTGAAAGTAAATACTAGAGCTATTGAAACAAAAACTGTGATCAAATGAATACTTCCATGATTAAAAGCAGCTAGTAGGCTTAGGAGGCTCAAAATTATGCAGGGTATGATCAAGATTAGATCAGAATTTAGGGTGAACTTGAGGACTGTAGCTCCGAGCCTCCACATACGTATATAAATCCCGCCCTGGGTATGGTTAAAATAATCTCCAAATAAACAAATGAAATCATCATCTTAGCGTTACTTCCTCCTGCAACACAATACATTATTTTGACTTTTTAATTATTATTATTAGAATAATTTAATAAAGAAGACTTAGATGGACAGGCCATGTGACACGAATGGCAGAGGAAAAAGTAGTTTACAGGATTCTTGTTGGGAAACCTGATGGTAAGAGACCAGTAGGAAGGCCAAGACGAGGATGGAGGGATAACGTTGAGATGGACCTAAAAGAAATCGGCAAGGATCGAAAAGATTGGATTGATCTTGCCCCGAATAGGGACAGATGGAAGGCTTCTGTTGCTGAAGCCATAAACCTTCGAGTTTAAGTATGCTAGAGAGTATAATATAGTTTGTATTTAGCTCGGCATTAAAATACCAGAAGTGTCCCTTTCTTTATTTCATCACAATTTTTATATACTTGTTATCTTCAAATATCAATATGGTATGCGAAATATCAACTTTATATTCATTCTACTAATAAGAAGGAATCACAATAATCACTACAATACTGCAGTGAATAAATTTTAATAAACCAGTTATGTATGGAAAAAGCTACATAATTATTCAATTGCTAATGAGTGGCTTATCGTATTTAGAAATCCTCTTTCCACACATAAATTTTCCCACATGAATCAGCCGAAAATGTCAACAGAATCTGTAGATGTAGCTGAAGTAGAGAAAAAAAAAGTTATGTCACGAAGTATCCAGAAGACGATTTTATTAGTTTGTTTTTAAATCCACTTTTATACTCAGATAGGCTAATCGGGACTAAACCTACAGTTTAACGTGGAACCAGTGTGCATTGTGCTTCCACCAGAGGAGGAGGGAGTCGAACACAGGACCTCTTCATTATAATGCGACAACGGAAAGATATACAGAAAGAACTCGCACCAAACGTGGCATTTTATCACTACAGAAGATGCGTCCATTTTAGGAGGGCGATTGCCTGAGACAAATATTTGAGACTTTCGGAAAACAACATCATTGTTCACGGAATTAGCTGCCTTGATCTACTAATGAAACGCTGTGCAATTGAAACTACCATCTCAACTTTCTAAGAGGTATGAACTAATGCAACTCCATTTTTGGAAGAGTAAGTTGTGGTTGATTTGTTATATTTAACCTTTAAACCTTTCGAAAGTAACCCCTCTCTCGCCGCGGCCTTTGCGCGCGATTTTTAAATTTTTACACTTATTTCAGAAAAACGTTATATCTCTGAGACTATTTGAGCAATCTACTTCGGATAACTTTTGTTTGAAAACAAAAACACCGGA
This sequence comes from Lepisma saccharinum, assembly GCF_977018435.1. Classification (NCBI taxonomy): domain Eukaryota; kingdom Metazoa; phylum Arthropoda; class Insecta; order Zygentoma; family Lepismatidae; genus Lepisma; species Lepisma saccharinum. The sequence goes on from NC_139232.1 coordinate 107,381,977, forward strand.
GCACGCGACCGTGTACAATTCAGAAAGGCCAAGTGAGAAAAACGGGGTTAGCCTTTCGTTAGCCTAGGAATACTTCATGGACAATGAACAAAGAATTTGATTTCCGTGTGTGTTTTAAATCATTCCTAATAAGACGTTCATTTTAATCCAAACATTCAGTGGCGGCGATTAGGAGGACCGGGAAGTGGGGGATGCAGTTCCATCGCCAAATGTTGTCACTTTTGCCCCCGCACTATGGCCTCTTTATGCTAAGCCTTTTCTACCAAGAAAAAGTATATTGGCTTTGCCCCTCAAATGTTGGCACCCAATCGCCGCTACTACAAACATTGAGATAGATTTCTCAGTTGTACAAACCTTGTAAGCTAAGAAAAGTAACCCCTAAGGAGTAAAAAAACTCTTTCAGTTAAAAACTCATAGGATGAAAATACTATGCTCAGGAACATGCATTTAAATTACGAGAAACTTCACGATTATCTACCGTCGCACTTTCTATCATTGTCAAGTATGTGCCTTTGCAACACAAGCTTAAACCTAATTCACATTTATTTCACTCATGGCCGCGCATGGGTAAACACTTCCTTGAAATAATTGTGTCCATCAGAGACAAAGCGAAAGGAAATGGAACAAGATGTGAGAATAGATTAGAAAAGAATAAAAAGAAAACAAGAAAAGGGAAGGGAAAAGAAGTAAGAAGAAAATCGGGAGTGTAAGAGAGAGGGGGATACAATACGTCTTACATACACCATATGCACGTAAACTATATATGGTCTTACATTTATACTGCCCACCCTAATCTATCAATAACGAGCTTCTGCCCACCCGGTCGAAAATTTCTGGCGCCGCCCCTGTTTGCTGTTCTTCGTTGCCCGTCATGGCTTGGGGTTGCGAGTAGTGATGGGTCGTTCGTGAACGAGTCGTTCAAAAGTAACGACTCTCTCTTGTGAGCGGTGAACGACTCGTTCACCAGAATTGAACGACACGTTCAAAGAGTCGTATGTGTGCCACGACTCCTCCGCCCGCCAAGCAACTATTATTCCATTATTCCCTCTCCTTTCCACGAATTTTGCGAGGAAGGCGCATGCGCAAGTGTATACTCGCCTGGCGGCCGGAATTTTTGAAAGAAAGCAAGTCGATTCTGCGGGCAGAAAATGGTGGAGAGGAGAGGGAGGGGGGGGTCCTCTCTGTTCCTTTTCCCTACCCCTAGTTGAGTGAAGCGGGCAGAAACGTGCCGTGTACGATGAGAGGGGAAGGAGCATGCTCGCGAGTCGACTCTTTCCTTCGTTCAAAGAGTCGCTAAAGTGTGCCACGACTCTTTGAACAAAGGAAAGAGTCGACTCGCGAGCTCGCGACTGTTGTTTGCAGAGAGAGAGAGCGCAACCCCAGCCCATGACGGGCAGCGAAGAACAGCCAACAAATTTGTCCTGTAATTTCAAGTTCGGCCAAACCATTAGCGCTAAAATTACAAGAAATTAAATGTTAGTAAAAAATATTAGGGGAGTCTTGTAAAAATTTTGGGAAGGTGTTAGGCACAGACCTCTTGATTACAATATTCCGATTAGCCTATTTTGAGTTGTTATTGTTCAAGTCCACTTTATGTGCAGATAGGATAGTCGGGACTGGACCTACAGTTTAAAGTGGGATCCGAACCTCCACTTTGTATTGAACACGGTACCCCTTGATTACCGGCGACGTTATCACTACGCCATCGGGGAGACCCGATTAGCCTATTGGAGCATAAAAGTGGACTTATAACAATTTTTGCCAAGCAAAGCATTTTAATACATGACAGCGTTAACCACTATGCTATTAGGGTGAATCAGAAAAGGGGGGGGAGTAATTTATAATTTGCAACACAAAATACTTAGTGTGGAAAGCGATTGTTACTTTTAATTATTTTCTAAAGCGCCGGCCTCCATGGTGGAGTGGTTAGTACACCTCATTACTCATCCTGATCTTCGCGATTACCCAAAAAAAGTGACAGAAAAGCGAAGTAAAAAAAAAAAGCTGTTGGCCATCTGCGGTGAGCCTACGTGTTAAGGTGTTTTACTAGTAGAAAGCAACATTAAAAAAAAAATACATACGTATAATTTGGCCCGCTTTATAGAAATTCGATCATACATTATGATATTGGCAGAAACTTATATTGAATGACTGTAGAACAACAAAAAGCTATGGACATGGATAATGTTCAAGAGCGATATATATTTCTTAAACACAGCTGTTAGCCATCCGCGGAGAGCGAGCGGGTGGATCCTACTCTAAACTGTAGATCCAGTCTGCTGGCGAGACTGCCGCCGCCGCGCCTTGTGTAAGAGAGCTCGCGACTCGCGAGCGAACGACGAGTGAGCAGAAGAGTCGCTAAGGCGAGCGAGTCGTTAAGGTGCTTAATGACTCTTCGTGCCGTCTCGAGAGTCGTGAACGATGAGGGAGGAGAAGAGTCGCTAAGGCGAGCGAGTCGTTAAGGTGCTTAATGACTCTTCGTGCCGTCTCGAGAGTCGTGAACGAATGATGGGGAAAGAGTCGTGGGACTGTGCTGTGACTCTTCGTGCTGTTTCAAGAGTCGTGAACGAGCGATGCTCGTGGAAATGCAAGCATGTGTCGCAGCGCAGATCTGGAGTGCATTTTGTTGACTCGCTTTCTCACATTTGTTGCGATATTAAAACCAGTGATCGAATGCAAAAAAAGGAAGAATATGTAAATGCACGTTATTACTAATAAAAGGTTGATATAATTATATAGCATTTCTGTGTATGCTATCGTACTGCATAATTTGCATTATCCGCAGCATGAAATGTAAACTGAAACAAGATACAAATATAGAAAATCTCACTCATGAGGCAGAGTAATGAAAACAAGTATGTGCAATAAATTTTGTTTGTGCGTGTGTGTTTACTGTTTACACATATGTATATCCACACACACAGACTCGTATTTGTATTTTTCTTATTTTATGCCGCTTTTCTTCAAATTTTAAGTAATCGCGACGATGAGGATGATGCGTGATGATATAGATGAAGGGACACTCATAAAGAATATCCTTGCCCAGACCGGGACTAGAACCCAGGAACTTCTGTGACAAGATCAAATGTCGATTACTTCAGAATCTTGGCCATCTAGTCGGCTACACGCACACACACATACACAAAAATGCAATACAATTTATTAATCTTGAAGGACAGAGGCTGATATATTCCGTTGTGTTCGTTTATTTAAATACAATCATGTGCTTCAACACCTCCTACCCCCCTTCCTCCTCTTCAGGCATGTGTTTCGAGAAAAAGAAGCTTGACGACTCTTTTGAACGACTCATTTGAACGACTCTTCTCAGTGAGCGAGCGCTCATGAGTCGACTCGCACAAATGAACGGCTTGAACCCATCACTAGTTGCGAGCTCTCTCTCTCTGCAAACAACACTCGCGAGCTCGCGAGTCGGCTCTTTCCTTCGTTCAAAGAGTCGTCTCCTTCCCCTCTCATCGTACACGGCACGCAGCGTTGCCAGGTCAGATTTTTAAAAATCGGGAGATCGTGCCCTGAAAAATCAGGAGATCTGCTTAAAAAATCAGAAGAACTAATAATAGCGGATTATCAACGTTCTGGGGGGGGGGGTAGAGTGGGAAAAGCTTTCCACTGTCATTATTGAACATTAATTATTAATTTTAGATGTCAAAAAATAAATTTATTACTGTTATGTTAATACAAATTTTATTGTGAATTTGCACTTCAAGGGGCACGATAACCCCACCCTCTTAATTCACATAAGGTAAAGGTACAGTTTCCCCAACCAGTGGCGACGATCGGGTGGCCAAAACTGAGGGGGTGCAAGGAGTGCCCCCCCCCTAATGGCCGGCACTGCCCCTACACATTGCTAAAAGCAGTGACATTACTGGAAAAAATCCGACCTCGATTTTCTGTTCATCTCACAAATAATTTAAAATAAATGGTTGTGACTGTGCGTTGATTTATGTACTTGGGGTTTAAAAGTTTATGAAAACATTTCGTGATTTTTGTGTTAACTAAGACTAGAGCTTGAGCCACTACGCATTCGGGATATATATTTTTAAATACTCTACCAACACCTTAGATTGCTTTTATTTAAAACTAGCCAAAGTTACAGCACAGAATAGTTACAGGGTGTAAGAAAGCCCACACCTTTTTTTTAACAACACGTTCAAAGCATACTCGCATTAATGGTAATGGAGAAGGGCTATCATGCCTAAACCCCCGAAATATCCTTGAATTAAAACTTTTCTTGCATTTACGGAAGGTAACCAACCAGTATTAGACAGATTGATTGATTGATTGATTTTGTTTATTTTACTTCGCATCTGCCATATTTGTCTGCCATCAATTTCATCATACCATCACTCATCCTCGTCTTCGCGATTAGCCAAAAGTGGCAGAAATGCGAAGTAAAATAAACCAAATCAATCAATCGACAGTTTACTAAGAGCTTTTGTAACCATAACCTTTGGCTGCATTCGTAATGTGGACTCCCATTTTTATCAGAGTTAAAAACCTGAACCTGTATCATAGAAAACTACGCATATACACGACACCTATATATATATAAAAAATTCAATCGGCTTTTTTTCAAATTTTCAGACGTGACCCCCGGTTTTTTTCAACAGATTCGTGATTAGGAGGTCAAAATTAGTTAGTATACCGAAAATTAACAAAATTTGAGACTTTCTCTATATTGTAAATTCGCTCCAAACTTTATATGAAATATTAACGATGACACTGTAATCGAAGAAGTCATTGATCAATCAAGGGATTCCTATTTGTTTTTCGGCTGTCAAACACATGTATTTCACCAACACAATATTTTGCAAAATGATTAACATTACCAGTAAGCAAACATTGTCTGTATTGATGCAAGAGTCTTTCATTTGAAGCAAATGGAATCCGTGGTGGAGTAAGGGACCCATGTTTTAATGTTTTAACAAATAGGCCTACAAAAAATTACAAATTTTTACACAATTCATCAAAGTGTAGATAATATATAACCATTATTATTTAATTAATTTTATTTTTCTTGCATAACACAACACATTGGTGTTGTTGGATTCTTGTTAGATTCCTTTGTGCGTAAAAATCTTGCATACTGGAAACTAGAGGGAATCATTATGAAGCATGATTTATGAAGGGCTCCCTTAATCAGTTCTGCAAAGAGGCCCAAAGCTGTTGGTACATATTAATAGTCTATTAACATTATCGACCTGTAAATATCAAGTAGATACAGTCCCTATTAGCCTATTTATGTTAAACTTTATATTCTTTGGCAATCTGGAAAGTTCATTATCGAAATATTGCTATTTGATGTTGCTCGAAGTTTTTTTGTTCGTTGGAGTTTCAAGATGTCATCCCTTTTCTGTTACTTATCTCTTTTGGGGGAGTGGCAATTGCCTCTGTGTACCCTGCTATATCTGCTAATGCGACACAATATATTAAAAAATTGCCCCCTCTAGGATTGACTTCGCCACCCCCACCCCCCCTAGAAATAATTCCTGGCTACGGGCCTGGGACTCTTCCAAACCAACCTTTAAATGCATTAAATTTATTTATCAGAAAAAGCAGACGAAGTCATTTTCGATAATGTGGAAACCAAATTACGCCTTCATGCAAAAAACGAAAAGACCAAAAACTTTTCTTCCGAAAAATATGTTGCTACAAATAAAAAATTACAATGTGTATTCTAAATTACTGAATAAAGATTGAAATAAAAGCCTTGCCACACTGTGGGACACAATTTTCGTTTTTAAAGTTTTAATTTTAATATGTCTAGACATTCCTATTGCGCCTTAGCTATGTTAAACTAACCTGTTAAAACTAATAGTTTTATACATAATAGATGAATGTGAGCGAAAATACATTATTAGTTACGGTGTTTTGGTGTGGAAAACATTAACGTAATATAAACAGTTGAACAACATGAATCCGAATAAACGAAAATAAGACCGATAAAATTATGAACACATTCCTTGTAAAGATGTGTGTCGTAATCACCAAATCTGTTTTTTCTTCATGATATGAGTAAGTTTTCTAATTCCCAAAATAAACGATAAATCACTTTTATTTTGGTACTTTAGGCTTAGTTTCTGTTGACACTTGATATTCGAGAAACTTCTCCACCTTTCCTGCAGGTTCTCAACGCTACTAGGCGTTGCTGTGGCAACGACACTCCTCCGACTTTCGACCAATGAAAACACAGGATCCGCCCACGTTTGGACCGCTCTAGAGCTTACTCGAAACAGCCTCGAGAACTTTCGTGATGTCACTCGAATAACAGCTGATTTCTATATATAACGAATTCGTCGCGAAAGGCGGCAGTTTCTATCAGATAGCAAAAAGCGAACAGTCAAGCAGAAGACAAGTAGTGAAGGCTATTCTGCAATCGTTTTACGAGTGATACACACAAAATTACTTCTGTTTGTGTTGGTGAAAGTTGAGAAGTGACAAGGACGAAATGGTTCGAAAAGTTCCAGCGATCGGCATTGACCTGGGCACCACGTACTCCTGCGTGGGTGTGTGGCAGCAGGGAAAGGTTGAAATTATTGCCAATGACCAGGGCAACAGGACAACACCCAGCTACGTCGCTTTCACAGACACCGAAAGGCTAATTGGAGATGCCGCCAAGAACCAGGTAAGTGTCGAATGACATGTGCAAACGAAACCTAAGGGAAAAAAAAATGTTTTCTATCAATAGTTTAATAGACTTGCATGTTCACGAAACTATTGAAACTATCTAATCTAGACAACAGCTAAAGCAAATCACGTGAATGCTCTAGAAGTAATTCTAAGCATAAAAACATTTTTTAGATTTTGGAATATGGCAGAATTTCGAATGAAGAGGAAGATTCGGATACAACTGCGGGTCCTGCCAAGCCTTAAATTGACAAGGCTAGATATTAAAGAAAGTACCTAATCTGTGGTATCTTGCTTGTATTGGCGATGTTTCAAAACAGGTGTCAACCATTAACTTGTTCTGTTTCGCAATTTTTCCAACAATTTCAATTTTGCAATGTGAGACAGGGGTGTTATCTTTCCCTCCATGATTTTCTTGTGCTAAATTTTTAATCATTGGCGGCGATTAGGGGACATGGGTGGGCAGTTACCCTCCCCCCCCCCACATAGACTATCCTCTTAATGCTACGTCTTGTCTACCAAGAGAAAGTAAACTGGACTCCCCCCCCTTTTACACCCAATCGTCGCTATTGTTTTGTATTAATATAATGTGGAGTAGCATTTAGCCAATGTTACTGATTTTATATTACGGAAATTTCGAAATTTTAAAAATCCCAATGTCATTGTCACATTAACAAATTTTGAAATGAGATTAATTTAATTTGTGGTAGTTCCACTGCAGGAGGGTACAGGAAAGTGCTTGGTGTATTATTTTTTAATATTAATATTACTCTGAGTTGTTTATGCCATGTACGATAGAAATGATAATGTAGAGAGCTCTTGTGTAGACACTTTGGCCCAACAATGTGTTTAATCTTTCTATTTCTCCAACCTCCCACTTACTTCGGCGTTGACAAGCCTTCAAAATAATATTGTGAAGTTTAATTGTTTGGTTTGCAAGAACAGATTTCTTCTCTCGGCAAAGGCATACCAAAAGAGAATTAACTAATAATAAAAAGCATAATAATTCTAAATCTCGTCATTCCGGGAGATAACAAAAGTTTTTTCGGGAGATTGAGGTTGATTCCGGAAAACTCCCGGCTATTCCGGGACGGTTGGCATGCCTAATCTTTAATCATTATGTCAGGCTTGTCTGGTTTTCAGTAAATAATAATAAACTTAATAGTGGTAACTTGGATAAAGATATTGTGTGTTCAAATACTGATGGTTGAATACAATTTGAAACTGCTCAGCTTGAAAAAATATCAAATCTAAATATCATCAGAGGCCAAAATCCCTCTTAACACTCGTTGAAAATAAATAAATGTTTATCATTCTGGAATATACTTTGATATTTTCGCAGCCTCTCCAGTTACAATTCTAATGTATATATGCCCTATGATGATATCCATATTTCAAAATTTTGAAAAGATTCTCTCAAATCATCAACTACTAGTAGTTCAGCTCAGTAGCGTACGCAGGATTTCATCAAGGGGGGTGTTATTTCTAAAACTTTTTTCCAAATTCACATTACCATTGTTTTATTATACTTTAATTAAATAATAATAATTACAATTAATTAATAATACTTATAATTAATTAATTAGCTGAATTAATACTAATAATACTACTAATACCACTATTAAGTAGTAGAGATTACATAAATATAGTATTTATGAAAACAATAGAACGAAATTACTTTCTAGTCATTCGATTTTTAGCAAATCCTGGGAGCATTTTTTTGTTTCTTTGTTACGAAATAATTGTCTGGTCAACGAGGTGAGACATTTCAAGGGTGAAGAAGATCCATAAATACAAGAAAATATATTACAATAAATTGAAATAATCAAAGTATGGAACTAATCCAAGGAGCTGCGGTGATCTGGTTGGTAGAGCGTCTGACAAGTGATATCACGCGGGAGATCCGGATTCGATTCCCGAAATTGGTTGGAATTTTTCCGACCTTTTCCCCACATAAATGTCCCCGATAATTCACATCTGGATTAACTCGCTGTTCTTACCAACAAAACATTTTACAATAGTTAATCTTATTGTCGTTTGAATAATTGTCTAGTCAACAAGGTGAGACATTTTAAAGAGATACATTCAAACGTGCTGCGGAAAACAATATAATGGGAAGGCGAATTCGTGACTGTATTCTTGTCCGCCTAGCCTTTGTCTATACATTAGCCTCTTACAACGTACCAATAACTTTATTTAGTTAATTTTCATTGTTCACACACAAAAAAAATACATGTTCGTTGAACACTGGCGTACGTAGAGGGGTGGCCGATGGTGTTACAGCCCTTACCGAAATTTTGAGAAAATCAGAATTTTCAAATAAAAATCCGTTAAGAACTTTAAAAAATCAAAATGTGTAAATGCGAAACCTCTTTTAAAGTGAATCCAGATTACCATTTTTGTCTTTGAATACAATTTTAATAGACTGAAAAGCTCCAAAAATACGAAATATTTTATTATGCATCCTGCCCTCCAAAACGAAGCCATGTGCTATCCACATTTACTATTCCAGCCCCTCCCGAAAAAAATCCTGTGTACGCCAGTTTACTGAACATTGTTGCAACTGAGATACAAAACAACTTTTTTCTCTTTTAAATCGTAGTTACCCTAACCTAACCTCAGAAACTAGTGTTTATTTTCAAGGCATCACTTTGAAAGACGCGTGTGTTTGGAATGCTGTGCTTTTCTCCATGCTACATGGAAATAATAATTCAAATTATTATTATTAGTAGTAGTAGTACTAGTAGTAGTAGTAGTAGAAGAAGTAATAGTAATATTATTGTCCCAGATCTTTGACTGTGAAAAATTGGCAATTTAATTTTTTTCCACAGCATTTTTCATAATATTTCACAAGCTCAAGAGGGGGTTTAAACCCCGTAACCCCCCCTTGCGTACGCCACTGGTTCAGCTATTTTGAAGCTTCAGTGAGACAACTGGTTGCATAACCTGGCATCTCATCTTTATTCATCATTAAGAAGCAGTAGCAGGGGCCAGGGGGGCTGAGCCCTCCTGGAACTACGAACTCTTACCATCAACCCCCCCCCCCCGGCACTGAGATCAACCCCCTCGGCGCTGAGATCAACCCCCTTGATATTAGGTAAAGCTATTTTGTGTAATTTGTTTGCAGTGAAAAGTGAAAATGTAGACAGCATATATTATTTTGCTCACAACTTTGGTGAAGGTTAAATTCAGGGAGCATGAACAGCAATTACATTCACTAATTTTATTTATAGGAAGTCTTAAGTAGCGGCAAGTATTTAGAAGATTCTCTTCTCTAGACTTAAGAAGGTTTCTTCACAGGGGGAGCTTCTTTATCTGTACCTTCGTTACCCCTGTTGCGATCTCTCATTTATACAGAAGTCTGTGACTTTGATGTCATTATGCAAATTCCCTCCGCATCTGCGTCAAAGGTTAACAGCTCCCAAGTTTTGCGAACGAAGGTTAGTTTTATTGTTTCGGCCAGGGAATGGAATGTACGTTAGGCACTATGATTGAAAATTGTCCATTTTTTCTTGTGTAATATAAATATCTGTATCATCAAAAGTAGTATGGAGTGTGTAGTAAGGGATGATTTCAGTAGCAGCCAATTAAAATTTCAAGTGATATTTTAAAAGATATAGACAATGTAGTATTTGTGTGATATTTCTAAACTTTATGTAACTTTTCTGGCTACGGGCCTGAGCAGTAGTGGTGGCGATTGGGTGCCAAAACTGCGGGGGGGGGGGGGGGCAAGGAGAGTTTACTTTCTCTTGGTAGACAAGACTTAGAATTAAGATATCGTAATGCTGAGCACATGTCCATTGGTGTGAATAGAACCAATTTTAGGGCCTCCATGATGTCATAGTGGTAACGACATTGCCTTGTAATCAAGGAATCATGGGTTTAATATCTGGTTAAAATCCCACTTTAAACTGTGAGTCCAGTTCCGAAGTTTGTTTGTGCCTAAAGTTGAGTTGTTGATTTTTTTACAAAATAAACTATTTCTACACTTATCAGGGTTATTACTACTTTGTCAGTTTGTTCTTGCTTTCATGTTTAAATTTTATATGTATGTTAAAGTTGGCACATACACAGTTTTTTGTTTATTCTACATGTGGCCAATATTCTCAAAATATGTCTCTCTTGTTTCTTTTCAGGTAGCCATGAATCCAAAGAACACAGTCTTTGATGCCAAGAGGTTGATTGGGCGACGTTATGATGACCCTAAGATCCAGGCTGACATCAAGCACTGGCCATTCACTGTCACCAGCGACGGTGGGAAGCCAAAGCTCCAGGTTGAGTACAAGGGGGAAACAAAGAGGTTCAATCCTGAAGAAATCAGCTCCATGGTGCTCACCAAGATGAAGGAGACAGCAGAAGCCTATCTCGGAGGAAAGGTAACAGATGCTGTGATCACTGTCCCTGCTTACTTCAACGACTCTCAGCGACAAGCCACGAAGGATGCTGGTGTAATCGCAGGACTCAATGTGCTCAGGATCATCAATGAACCGACAGCCGCTGCCCTTGCTTACGGTCTGGACAAGAACTTGAAGGGCGAAAAGAACGTCCTGATCTTCGACCTGGGAGGAGGAACGTTTGATGTGTCCATTCTGACGATTGACGAAGGCTCGCTGTTCGAGGTGAAGGCAACTGCAGGAGACACCCACCTTGGGGGAGAGGACTTTGACAATCGAATGGTGAACCACTTTGTTGAGGAATTCAAGAGGAAATACAAGAAGGACCTGACGAGCAACCCGAGAGCCCTGAGGCGCCTTCGTACAGCATGCGAAAGGGCCAAGCGTACTCTCTCCAGCAGCACGGAGGCCAGCATAGAGATCGACGCCCTTTACGAGGGAATCGACTTTTACACAAAGGTTTCCAGGGCTCGCTTCGAGGAGCTCTGTATGGATCTCTTCAGATCGACGCTTCATCCAGTGGAGAAGGCTCTCAACGATTCCAAGATGGACAAGTCTTCCATCCACGACGTGGTTCTCGTTGGAGGCTCCACCCGCATACCAAAGATCCAGAACATGCTGCAAAACTACTTCTGCGGGAAGCCACTGAACATGTCCATCAACCCAGACGAAGCAGTGGCATACGGTGCAGCAGTCCAAGCAGCCATCCTGAGTGGAGACCAGAGCAGCGAAATCCAAGACGTCTTGCTGGTGGATGTCGCTCCTCTTTCTCTTGGAATAGAAACTGCAGGTGGAGTAATGACAAAGATCGTGGAGAGGAACTCCCGAATTCCCTGCAAGCAGACTCAGACATTCACCACTTACGCCGACAACCAGCCAGCAGTCACGATCCAGGTGTTCGAAGGGGAAAGAGCCATGACCAGAGACAACAACCTTCTGGGGAAGTTTGACCTCACGGGCATCCCGCCAGCTCCAAGAGGAGTTCCGAAGATAGAGGTGACCTTCGACTTGGATGCAAACGGCATTCTGAACGTGTCCGCCAAGGATTCCAGCACCGGCCATTCCAAGAACATTGTGATAAAAAACGACAAGGGTCGCCTGTCGAAAGAAGAGATCGACCGGATGGTTTCGGAAGCAGAGAGATACAGAGAGGAAGACGAGAAGCAGAAGGAAAGAGTGTCCGCTCGGAATCAACTAGAAAGCTACATCTTCAGTGTGAAGCAGGCAGCGGAGGAAGCTGGTTCCAGGCTTAGTGAGTCTGACAAAGAGAAGCTTCGTTCAAAGTGCGATGAGGTGTTGAGGTGGCTGGACAGCAATTCACTGGCTGAGAAGGCAGAGTACGAGCACCGCATGCAGGAAGTACAGAGAGAGTGTAGTCCTCTCATGACGAAGCTGCACCAGGGATCTCAACAGGGTAGCAGCTGTGGGCAGCAAGCTGGTTATCAGAACTTCAGACAGGGCCCTACAGTGGAAGAAGTTGACTGAGTGCCGAAAGCGTGTGTGAAATAAATTGTGTGTTCGTCAGTGGATATATTGATACCAAAGAAATGTATGTATATGTACACAAATAATGCTCTGATGTATGTTTTCAGACAGTATTTCTGTTTGTAATGTTGGATTTCCAAGCATACTCAAAAACTATTCCAAGAATATTTCAAACATAGAATATTTCTATTTATTGATTAGCTTTTAATAAATTTATATATTAAAATAGGGTGTTTCATTTCTTACATGAGTGTGTTGGTATTCATACAGTGAATGATGAGTGACATGGGAACCGGGACTGGACCTACAGTTTAAAGTGGGATCCGAACCACTATGTGCCTCCACCTGGTATCAAACCCCTTGATTACAAGGCGACGACGCTACCACTGCGCCATCAGGGAGGCCCAAGAGATATTGATAAAAGCTTAACTTTTCTTGTATGGACATATTATATTATATGCACTGTAAGTATAACTTATTTACACTGAACTATGGTTTTCACAAGCATAAGAGACACTATTTTGGTATTGTAATAGTTAGGAGAAATCTCGCATTTTCTTCTTTTGTTTCCAAAGCAGAAGGATCATAATTGATTTTAACTTTGTTTTTAAGTTCACTTTATACACAGATAGGCTAATCGTGACTGACGAATCCGAACCAGTAATTGCATATGTCCCCACCTGTCATCCAACCTGGGATCCTTTGATTACAGAGCGATTACATCGGGGAGGCCCCAGATGGTTTTTAAACTTAAACAAAACTTTACTTTTTATGCCTGCAGTTCAAGGCTAAAAGACTAGAATTTAAACTTAATTGAAAATTGTGCTCTGGAGGAAGGCATTATATTGATGATGGGATGTATTTTACGTTGCCTTTCTGCCCCTTTTGACTAATTGCGAAGATTAGGATGAATGATGATAAGATGAAGTAGATGAAGGGGCAATCACAAACACGTATGGACAACACACAACAGAAGTCCCACAGAAAAATACACTGGCCATCGGCGCCAGAGCCTCGTTAGTCTGCAAAATGCAGTCCAGGATGTAGACGTGGAAGTGAGGTTGACATTTGGGTGTCCTCAGAAGGCATTAGAATTGAATTGTTTTAAGTCACATTTATGCACAGATAGGATAATCGGTACTGGGCCTACAGTTTAAAGTGGAATCCGAACCAGTGTGCAATGTGCCTCTTCCGATTAGGAAGTCATTAGAGATGGGGAAACGCAAACGCAGAGGGATTTTCCCCCTTCTCATGGAATTATGTATTGTACCAAGACCATCTTGAGGTTCAGGCCACAGCGCTCAGTCAAGACGTCATCATCTGGAGGCGATCAAGGGTCCCGGGTTCGAATCCCGGTCGGGCTTGGTTGTTTGTGAATGTCCATTCATCAATTTCATCATTTCATCACTCATCCCCATCTTCGCAAATTAGCCAAGAGGCACAAAACGCGAAGTAAAATAAACTAAATCAAAATAAACAAAAAAAAATCTGGAGGCGATCGCCTTAACGCTGTAAACCCCTTATCGTAATTTTATCGTAGAGAATTAAGGTATATTTATTTATTTTATGAAGTTAAATTTTGACATTTACCCTCCCGACGAATATAGAAGAAAAATGTATAATATTGAATATTTACACCAAAATTTTCATTCAGGCCACCACAAAAATTCCTACCATAGCACAAAGAAAGAGTTGATAACAGTTAGAAACTTCCTGGCGGAAAAATTTAAACATTGTATATCTTTGAAAAATATTATCGGGAATATTTGTCAGCTACAGTAAAACTCATAACTGCTTTTGCATGAACTTTTGTATGTAAAATCAATTGATTAAATAACAAAAAGCCGTGTTAGGTTGACCGTAAACTTTCCAAGTTACCTAATTAATTAAATTGTATTTAACTATACCCAAAATTAATCATCCAGATAAAGCAGATATTCTGCTTAGCTATACAATCTCAATACAAAAGCTTAATTTCTATATCCTTGCAGCAAAAGCGAAACAAATTGGTACAAGGGCAATGTTACATTTTCGTAAAGTCTAAACCTAAATCATTTGTCATATTGTAATTTCGATCCTATTGACTTTATTGAACGAGAGATAATATACAAATTGAATCTTTTCATTGTCGTTAGTAAGATCTGTGACAATAACTTAAGAGTTTCATTGAAAAAAAGCAGATTAATATTTCGATCTTAGCGTTCACTTTGGATATAAACATTTGGAATATTTCCTTACACTGTTTTTACATTCTGTTAATAACATCGTGAAGAATGTTAATAAATTATGAAACAATAAACATTATCAATGATTTAATAATCAAAGTTACGAACATTGAAGCTTCACAAAGACAAAAAATAAAAAGCAGTTCATATGAAACAGTTTTATAAAATTTATTATATTTCTAGTTCATATTAACATATCTAGGTAACAAAATGCTTTCTGTGTGAAAACATTTGTATTTGAAACATAAGTAATATATTCTTGGATAGTTTTTCACACGAATATTTCATCGAAGTTCTTGTTACACATCGCACCCTTGTATTTGAATGTACAACATATCTTCCGATTAGCATAAAGAACCATAAAGCGGGTTAAAATAAGAATGTAAATGTACACATGTACCAACTTTACACCGTTGTACGTTGTAACGGTATATTTTGTGCTTTTAAGCTGATTCTCAGCAACATACACAATATACACAACCATACATTTTTGAATCCTTGTCCCGAGGTTCAAAACTTGCAGTACCTGAAGTTCTGTGGATGCTAGTTTAGGCAATAGACACGTACCTCTTCAAATTACAACTTAACGCCCATTTCCTTTTAGATATATATAGGTTTATTCATATTATAATTACAGAAGTTAATTCTTGGCCGTTATTCACAAAATTACATTCCGGTGTACCCTGTACCCCCTTCCCGAAGAGAGTGCGTAGACTCGCGTAGCCACTGGCTCCACGAGTAAAAAAAAAATATAACCCTCAGTACCAAAAAAGGTGGCTGAAGGTATGTGTGTTGTGTACCCGGTTTCCCACATAAAATAAACTATTGGAATAATATGAAAAGAGCAAGTGTGTGTATTAAAAGAAAGAAAGTTAACATCCCCGCCGTCGGTTCACATGATAAGGAAAGAAAGCTCGCCCAGCCGCTCCCCTCAGAGAAAAAGATACCTCTTACATTGCTGTACTCCGCCAAACATCTGAGGCCGACTGTTCCCCTGCCCTTCCTATTTATAGGCCCCGCTAATGACCTAAACCGTTACTGGAAACTTACCGCTCCCCAACGGCCAAGAACCCAAAAGTACAGGAATACATAGCCATACACAATTTATAACATAAAAAAGGATCCAGTAATGATCGCATCATTACATAGTCCCCCCTTCCTGAAGAGAGAGATATCAAAGTTCTGTAACCTAGAAAAATGATAATAATATACACAAAACACTTGTTCGCAGTTTCTGTTCACTACAAACACACTTCCATTAGATCACACGACACTGACAGTCAATGTTCACTCTAATTTTGTCCACAAGTGTACTTCGAAATCAGCGAACTTCCCTCAGCACTGGAGCTGATTAACACACGTCGATTCTTACCCACTCAGCATCTCTTCCATCCTTCCTCCTGGACCAATGAGAGACAGTCTCCTGGAAATCCATCCAAGTCACCAAGGCTGCTGGTTCGACTCCCGGCAACGCCACTGCTCTGCGCTCCCGCCGAGATCGGAAGTCACCGCTTCCACCGGTTTCCACATGAATGGATCGAAGTGGCTCTACATCCGAAGATGTCACTGCTATGCTCGGCGCTAGAACTGCGTTTACTCGCCACCGAACTGCGACTTCTCGACGAAATTACACGGTAAAAGAATACGCACTAACTTTGCGTTACTTTCGCGATGAAATTGACTGCGGAACGACACTTTTGTATGAGTACTGTATGAGGTATGGGATAGAGAAAATAAGTGAAAGATAGAATAAAGAAAAGATAGATAAGTCCCTATGTACAATATTTACAAAAAAATCTCCCTTTGAAATTAGACTAGAATCTGTTTCTCAGCTTGTAACGCATACGGGATATATCTTCGTCTTGCTCCTCCTGCCGAAGTTACGTGCGCTCTCTCTGCTGAATTGGGTTCGGCTACTTTCCTTGCTAAGTCAGGTGGCGAAGAATAAGGCTTTAACTGGTCACCGTTGGCTCTCAATATTCTTCCATCCCCGCTGTGTTTCATTTTGAAAGTATTTTCCGAAGTTTGCTCCACAATTGCGTGTGATCCAGAGGACTTCCCCGAGAATTTACTGGTTACTCTGCGGGCCTTACCAGAGATAGGATGTTCCTTAAGGCAAGCTTTATCCCCCACCTCAAACGTGCATTTGCGGCGTTTCCTATCACAAGCTTTCTTCTTGGCGTCTTCTATCCTGAATTTCGTTTCCTCCTTACTTGACATGAAATCTTGCTTATTCCTGTCATCTTTTAATACGCAGCATGGCTGGCACGACTTACAATACTGGATAACGTCTTTAGTTAGGCCTATCCAAGTGTATTGTTCCCTAACCTTCGCTAACGTTTTCAATCTCCCAGGATGACAAGCGAATGCATTATCATGCAACGACACGAGAATTTGCGAACGTAGAGAAGTAGGTGCCCATATTTTCCCTTTTCCCTTCTCTTTGTACTTTTCCGTAGCCAAATTTCTCCTAAGAATTCCCTCGTTGTCGAAGTACGAAGATTTGGCCTGGGTCTTCACCTTTTCCTTGTACTTCTTCGTTCCTTCCACCTCCTCATTCCTTGTAGTCCTCGCTACGTCAGCAAGAAACTTGTCTTTCATTTGCTCGGAAATGAGGGAGGCTGTGTCCAGAAACCTACGTGGCTCCTCAGAATTGTATTCTTCATTTCCCTCAGTGGCAGAGAACGGCAACAATGAAGAACTTTCCATATCTTTAGTTCCAGAGAGACGAACCATGGGCAGTTTTGTGCTCCGAAGCAAATTTTCCCTCTGTTGCTTCCTCATTTGCTTCGCACTTTCCTCGGTACACAAAGCGCTGAAATCTGCAACTGATTTCTGCACAGTGTCAGTCGAACATTCCACACGGTCAATCATGTCCTCAGTTTCGGGGTGTGGTTTGCAATTTCCCATCGTCGCGGTTGCTTCAGCTACAGTTTCATTTCTTTCCATCGTCGCGGTTAGCCCAGCTCCAGCTTCCACAGTCGACGTCCTCCCCTGCTGCGAGAACGGAAGCCTCTTTCCCACTTCCCTCTTCTCCGCAGAAAATAAATGAATGACGTTACTGTCCTCAAAACTGTAGCCTCCCTGCTTCAAATGTAGCGATATGCCGGCCTTCCTTATGAACCCACGACCTGCGATAAATCCCGTGAAACAATTGCGCAGAACGACGAATTTATGCTTAAATTTCATTCCATTCAAATGTACAGTAAGATACATTTCCCCACATGATTGTACAGAGCCTACTGCCAAAGAAATATTAATACGTTTATTGTTAATCTTATTTCCTTGTTTTTCCAGTTCTCTTGCGATCTCAACAGACACGGTGCTCACAGACGCACCAGAATCCAAATATAGCGTGAAGTCCTTTCCCTGAACCTTACAGGTGACTAACGGTTTTTTGTCGCCAGAAGTGAAATTTCTGCAGTTACGTATTTCCCTATTCCTCCCCCTGTTTTGCTTTCCTTCTACGTGTGCAAGAACCGGAGTTATCTGTTCTGGTCTAACGGTATCTTTAGAGACGGCACAGGTGGCACCCTTCTGCTGACCATCATACCCCCTTCTCCTCGCCGGTTCTTCTGCTCTCGACGGGGTTCCAATATTCCCGGAAAGGCTCAAGCGGTTGAAAAGACCCGGATTTATGGCACTCATTGATACTTCTGTTCCCACGCGGCCGAAAGTGTTCATTGTCCCCGCGGCTGCTAATTGCCTTGTGCCACTCGCTGAAGTCGGCATGGCAGACAGATCCGGCGAACTGTTGTCCCTCAGTTCTGGACAATAGTACAGGGCTTCTGAATACAATCTCTTTTGAATGTCCATAGCGCGAATCTCCAGATCTTTCAAGGTTGCAAAGGTTCTATCGTACAGGTGCGTTCTGAATTTAGGATGGGAAAATTTCAAAACGTGCTGAATGACCTCGTCTTCTGTTCCCCGTTTCTCCCTCATTGCAAAAAGCTTCCTGGTGTGTCGAATAAATGCAAGAAGAGACTGGTCTGGTGACTGGTAATTGTTCTGAATGATCCTTGCTATTTCCGAGTCGTAATCGACACTAAAGAATTCTTCCAAGAACGCCTTCTCAAATTCCCTAAAAGTGCCGAATGGTCTCGAAAATCTGAACCAATCTGCAGCGATTTCCTTCAACGAAAGCGGCAAGATTCTATCTAAGAGAAAAGTATCCCCAATTTCCATGATTTCCTGATAACTGCGTAATTCATACAAATAATCGTGTGGACTTACATCGCCGACGTTTCCCTTAAAGATCGGAATGTTAATGTTGCTTTTTTCCAAGATTTTGCTCATTTTTTCCTCGCCGGTCCTTATCGAAGTTCCTTGTGTAACATTTAGAGAAAGTCTCTCAAGTTCCCCCACAATATCTTCCTCAGGCCTTCCTTCCAAGTTCGCATTGCCTAGCAACTTGCTAATGAGCTCTCTGTCTATTTGAATTGCCATTTTGTCTTCTATTATTTTCTTTCCACTTCACAATAACTAATGCCTTCAGTACTTTTCACAAAAAAATATCCTTGACTGAGCCCCCAGTATGTAACGGTATATTTTGTGCTTTTAAGCTGATTCTCAGCAACATACACAATATACACAACCATACATTTTTGAATCCTTATCCCGAGGTCCAAAACTTGCAGTACCTGAAGTTCTGTGGATGCTAGTTTAGGCAATAGACACGTACCTCTTCAAATTACAACTTAACGCCCATTTCCTTTTAGATATATATAGGTTTATTCATATTATAATTACAGAAGTTAATTCTTGGCCGTTATTCACAAAATTACATTCCGGTGTACCCTGTACCCCCTTCCCGAAGAGAGTGCGTAGACTCGCGTAGCCACTGGCTCCACGAGTAAAAAAAAAATATAACCCTCAGTACCAAAAAAGGTGGCTGAAGGTATGTGTGTTGTGTACCCGGTTTCCCACATAAAATAAACTATTGGAATAATATGAAAAGAGCAAGTGTGTGTATTAAAAGAAAGAAAGTTAACATCCCCGCCGTCGGTTCACATGATAAGGAAAGAAAGCTCGCCCAGCCGCTCCCCTCAGAGAAAAAGATACCTCTTACATTGCTGTACTCCGCCAAACATCTGAGGCCGACTGTTCCCCTGCCCTTCCTATTTATAGGCCCCGCTAATGACCTAAACCGTTACTGGAAACTTACCGCTCCCCAACGGCCAAGAACCCAAAAGTACAGGAATACATAGCCATACACAATTTATAACATAAAAAAGGATCCAGTAATGATCGCATCATTACAACGTATAGCTTTCTTTCATTATGCACATTTTGAAACTGAAAATTTGTGTAACTAATATGAAAATTTTATCGAATGCTTGCATAAAATTTTCACTAACATATTGCTTTAGTAGACACGTAATATTTTAAACGTTGGCTAAATCTTGAAACAAATTAATTTGCAATCATAAACAATAATCTTAACGTTAACCAACGTTTGTAATTCAGGGTAAATTATTTGATATTTCAAAAAAAAAAGATGTTGACAAGAGATAATACATGACCAAATTTAAGAGTATATTAGATGCCTATTCCGTACACATGAAATGTTTACATCATGAACTATAACTCTTATTTATTTATGAGTATAAAACCTTTGTTACTTAACTTGTATCTTTTCGTAGGGACCGAATCACATGGAATTGCCCTAAACATTTCTCATTTTCAGCAACATCTTGAAGAAATGTGAACGTTACTCTTACCGTTTTCATGATAATTGCCTCTGTAATTGAGCACACAACACTTATACACCATACCTCTTGCACATATAAGCATATTTACAAGTCATGTAAACTCGATTACAGTTCCTAAATTTGCATTACAATTCCATATTCACTAAAAAGGTCCATCATTGTTCCGAAGAAGCAAATCAGACATGGCGGCTAACTCGCCTCCAGTTGATGACGATTAGTCACTTGACCGGAGCAAGCCATGAGGCTTTCAGATTGAGAAGGTAATGATTGTACACTCAACGGCGAAAGAAACAGTAGGCGAATTGTCCACCACTATTTTCATTCTGTCTGAATTACACAATGTGTTGACAATGAATTGAAATAAAGACGTCAATAAGCAGAGAACAATGCCTGCTTCGAACCAACATAGTTTCATTTAAAACAACACAGGATAAAAAAAGTAATGAAAATAGCGGTGGACAATTTGCTTACCATTATCTTTGCCGTTGACTACCAAGATATGTGCATAGTCAGAAAATATGGGCTAAAGGAATCCCTCTCCCTTTTCTTCCCTCCTCAATATGTATCCTGATAGCTACTCCAAGAACAACAATTTCATCTGATGCAGAGTAATATTTTTAAAACCTGTTAAAAAGCTAATCTTGACAATAGGCACACAGTTTTTTTAAAAAAATATATAAAAATAATTTCATGAATAAAGTTGTATTTATTGCAAGTACAAGGTTATGCAAATTTTAAATTGACTGATTGCCGAATTATTGTTAATTTTTAGCATATGCAAGAGAGTATCTTGATTTAAAGCAGGGGTTCCCAAACTTTTTCGTTCCACCGTGCCCTTAGTGTTTCAAGATGTTTCCGCGGCGCCCCAATCAGAATGTAGGCCTATCTAACACTTGCAATGCTCAGTTAGTGCGGTTAGGTTGCTTGCCTTAAGTTAAAAAATAAACATATATTTTATATTCAGAAACATTTTATATGTAAAAAGTACTAGGAAACCGCATATTTTGAACAACCATATAATTTCAGTGAAAATATTGGAACATTTCGCGGCGCCCCTGTAAGCCAGCCGCGGCGCACACTTTGGGAACCCCTGGTATAAAGCTTAACAGCTAGGTTTTACTTAAATGAATCACTGCTACCATTAAACTCTAGAGCCATTCCTCAGATTGAAATTTGAAAAAGTATCAGTCCTTATCCATGCCAGTTACACTCGATAAAACTTCATGCTCAACAACCTTCTAAGGGCCAAGGATTGCTTTCTCTTTGTGTGACGCGTGGTCAGCGCATCGAGTCCCATTGCCGCTGTTTTCTACCTTTTGAGACACGAGCGCACTTCTACTTCTTTTCAAGTATCATGAGGCTGGGTCAACGCCGAAATTTTGGAGGCTTCCACCGGGAATCGAACCCGGGACCGCTCGACCAAAGGCGGGATCGCTAAGCATTTGGCTAGCATTGAAGGTAGATTTTTTTTCGGGTTATTGGCAACTAAGGTGTATCTTATAATGTTTTCAGTTGTAATTCCACTTTATGCACAGATAGGCTAATCGGGACTTGGAGTTTAAAACGTAGATCCGAATCATCATGTACCTCCACTGGGTATCGAACCCGGGACCTTTTGCTTACAACGATGTAAAAGGAAAAACAGAGGTGTTGCCACTTGGTGAGTTAGTGTTAGTTGAAGCCCACGGACAAATTGTCCTAACCCACCCTTCTACTCACTTAGTTTATCTTGGAAAATTACGACGCAACGATTGTTTATTGGAGAAAAAGGGAGAGAGTTCAACCGCACACCAAAGACAGAGAAAAGGAATTCGAAAGATGAGAAAATGGAGAGAGAGAAAGAGAAAAAGAAGAACACAGAGAAAGAAAGAGAAAAGGAGATAGCGAAAGAAAACAATATTACTGTCCATTCAGTGTTGAATCCAGCCTCTTTTTTAGGCCTCCCCGATGGCGCAGTGGTAGCGTCGTCTCCTTGTAATCAAGGGGTCCTGGGTTCGATACCCGGTGGAGGCACACAGTGGTTCGGACACCACTTTAAACTGTAGGTCCAGTCCCGATTATTCTTTCTGTGCATAAAGTGGACTTAAAACACCAAATCAATCAATCTATCAATCAATCAATCCAGCCTCTTTCCTCCACTTTAAACTGTAGGTCCAGTCCCGATTATTCTTTCTGGGCATAAAGTGGACTTAAAAACACCAAATCAATCAATCAATCAATCCAGCCTCTTTCCTCCACTTTAAACTGTAGGTCCAGTCCCGATTATTCTTTCTGTGCATAAAGTGGACTTAAAACACCAAATCAATCAATCAATCCAGCCTCTTTCCTCCACTTTAAACTGCAGGTCCAGTCCCGATTATTCTTTCTGTGCATAAAGTGGACTTAAAACACCAAATCAATCAATCAATCTAGCCTCTTTCCTCCACTTTAAACTGTAGGTCCAGTCCCGATTATTCTTTCTGTGCATAAAGTCGACTTAAAACACCAAATCAATCAATCAATCCGACCTCTTTCCTCCACTTTAAACTGTAGGTCCAGTCCCGATTATTCTTTCTGTGCATAAAGTGGACTTAAAACACCAAATCAATCAATCAATCCAGCCTCTTTCCTCCACTTTAAACTGCAGGTCCAGTCCCGATTATTCTTTCTGTGCATAAAGTGGACTTAAAACACCAAATCAATCAATCAATCGAGCCTCTTTCCTCCACTTTAAACTGTAGGTCCAGTCCCGATTATTCTTTCTGGGCATAAAGTGGACTTAAAAACACCAAATCAATCAATCAATCAATCCAGCCTCTTTCCTCCACTTTAAACTGTAGGTCCAGTCCCGATTATTCTTTCTGTGCATAAAGTGGACTTAAAACACCAAATCAATCAATCAATCCAGCCTCTTTCCTCCACTTTAAACTGCAGGTCCAGTCCCGATTATTCTTTCTGTGCATAAAGTGGACTTAAAACACCAAATCAATCAATCAATCGAGCCTCTTTCCTCCACTTTAAACTGTAGGTCCAGTCCCGATTATTCTTTCTGTGCATAAAGTCGACTTAAAACACCAAATCAATCAATCAATCCGACCTCTTTCCTCCACTTTAAACTGTAGGCCCAGTCCCGATTATTCTTTCTGTGCATAAAGTGGACTTAAAAACACCAAATCAATCAATCAATCAATCCAGCCTCTTTCCTCCAATGAAACTACTTGTGGGTCCCTCTTGCCCCTCAGTTGACAGCTTCATTGAAGCGTATCCTGGACCTACCTATTTCTTAATTTTGTCATCACCCTATTCATGGTGCTGAAAATGGCCCTTCTACGCCGGCAGTCAGTTATCAAAACGGATGATACTGGAAATTAGTTCACTATTTTAACTTTTCATTATAAAGGGAATCGAATCAGTGCTTATTATAACGAAAAAGCAGGGAAAACGTACGTTCAATATAAAATTAATGTGAATGAAAGAAAGCCAAAGTAAACAACGTTGCCAGATTTCTTAGCTGTTTTCCGAATGTTCTTCCAGATTATTGAAATTTTCGGGGGGCTCTCTAATTTCCGGGGGATTCCCCCCACCACGGGCCACCCCAGGGATTCATCACTAAGGTGAGTCCATCTGAAAACATTTTGTCTATCATTGATTTCACCCAAACAAAATTACCCGACAACCACCCATTCATTTACTCATATGAAACAATTCTGCGAGATTGCTTATGGAAGATACGGTAATGCAGAATGTGGTTCAAATTTTTTTATCCCTGACAGCGGGATTACTGGTTTCCTTATGGTTGAGTTCTGATGTCACCCGTAGCTTGGGATCAAATTTCATCGTTCCTTTCCCAGGGTACGTTCCATTTCCGAGTCGCTTCCTGAAAAATTTGAATATATTCAGTTAATGCTTTTTACGTGTGTGTCAATAAAAAAAAGAGCTACATAACTTTTCTTTCCTCAGTCATTAAAACTGATTTCTAACAGTATGTTCTGTTGAACTGATATATGTGCAATCAATGGTATTAACATGGATATAAGTTATGCATGTGTATGTATAAATGACCAGTGGTGTTTTCTCACTTCTCAGGGTAGGCATTATTTTTTTTTTTTAAAAAAAGATAAATTGTCCTGCAGGGTGTTTCAAAAGTAATTTTCTAAGTTTCCTCTTCACATTTGGGATTTAGATGACAATCGGTAGTACGGTTTCTGTGTTTTCTTTTAATCGACAATTAAACTGCATGTTTATCCTCATTCTTATGGTGCCGCGACCAACTTTGAGCCGACCTCAGTGGCAGAGTGGTTATCACAGCGCGCTACGACGCCAAGGGTCCCGGGTTCGAATGGCGGCCTGTGCATGGTGTTCTTGTGAGTGTCCATTCATCAATTACATCATATTGTCACTCATCCTCATCTTCGCAATTAGCCAAAAGTGACAGAAAAGTGAAATCCCATAGAATAAGATTGCATGCCTGAATCTTCAAGGCGCGATATTAATGTATTTGATTCCAGCGCCATCATCGGGAAATGGCTGAACCATGACCACAATCTTTTTGCCCCCTCCCAAAAAAAACCATCAATCTTCAATGATTTCGCGCCCTGGTAGGGTATGTAGCTGCCTGGCAAAGTCCTCATTCCGTAAATTCACGAACTGCATGAAATCAGAAAACGAAATATATTCCCCCCTCGGTTTCAGAAAACCTGTTTCACAACCCACCCCTGTCCTTTCTGTGGTGAAGGAAACTCCAGTGGGACAATGAATCTCCCCCCCCCTATTTACTGCGAGCAGCAAAAGAAGACGGCCGCGCCATCTATTGGCTACCGACGGAACTGCAATTTCCAAGCGCAGCGAGGTTTAAATGTAGCTTCCACTCTATTACCTAACTTTTCTATGCCTGTATCTAGCATTTGCAATAAACATTACCATAAAACTAAATACTTGTTCTTATGTGTGGGTGGCAACATTGGTATAACCAATTTCCAGTTGCTTCCCCTTTGACAAAAACCTCACCCAGATGGGAAAAGTTAGGACAACCGCCTTGGAGTTCCCAATGCACAATGGAATGGGCTCAAGAAGCCGCGCGTCTTTCCCAGTGTCATCAATCCTGATATGACCCTCCTCTCCCACCTCTCTCTCTGCGGAATATTCATGAGTCTTTGCATTCCATCAGCTGAATATATAAATTTTAAATCAACTTTCGATTTTTTTAAAATAATTGTTCATTATAAATATTTTAGGAAGCAAAAAATCAGGAGATTTCCACATTTTCCTGAAACTTGTCAGGAGATCAGTAGATCCGGCTGAAAATCAGGAAATCTCCTGCGAAATCTCAGTAGACCTGGCAACACTGACGGCACGTTTCAGCCAGCTTCACTCAACTAGGGGTAGGTAAAAGGAACAGAGAGGACCCTCCTCTCTCTCCTCTCCAGTCTCCATTTGCTGCCCGCAGAATCGACTTGCTTTCTTTCAAAAATTCCGGCCGCCAGGCGAGTATACACTTGCGCATGCGCCTTCCTCGCAAAATTTGTGGAAAGGAGAGGGAATAATAGTTGCTTGGCGGGCGGAGGAGTCGTGGCACACATACGACTCATTGATCGTGTCGTTCAATTCTGGTGAACGAGTCGTTCACCGCTCACAAGAGAGAGTCGTTACTTTTGAACGACCCATCACTATTTCCCGACTGTTATCCCGAACGGTCGGGAAATTCCCAATGGTCTTGTTTGAAAATTCTAGAAGTTTGCTGCATTGTAAGCATCTGAAACTTCTTGTAAATTGGTAGTTTTTATTCCATAAGTGAAATAAAAAACCAATCACTTAAGGCATGCTTAAGGGAAAATGACGTTTAGAATTCGAGATTTTTACCGTGTCGGAAATTTCGAACATTTTCCTTTCCTTTCCAAAAATTTCCCGAGTTGGTCGGGAAATTGCGAATTTTTCTCGTCCTGAAAGTTGGGATTTGAAAAAAAAAGGTCCAAACAATGTATTTCTGTTCCGCGTTCTCCTACTCTGCTGTATGTGTAGAAGGGTGGATGGGGATTGTGCGTTTGGCTGATCAGTCATCAGAGAGGAGAGCGATAAAATTTCGAATGGTAGTTTGTGGCTCGTTCTTTTGAATTACATAAGTATTTATTAGACATAGTTTTGCAAATGGGCAACGTGTACACATCGTTGACCGTGAAAGTACCGAGTAAGAGAAGAATTCGTAGAGAAAGTGTATTGATAAGTATATTTTTTCGATCCAAAATACATATAGACAATAGTATAATATTTACACAATTCTTGGGATATTATCCCCTACGTACTAACAATGACATCTAACCCAAATAATTACATGCTGAAACAAGCAATACTAAGCATTGTCCCAGACGAAGACAACAGAATGGAAACGCACAGTATGAACACCAGAGTTACGCAAAAACGAGGACGTAGTCCTACCAACAATAGTGAAAACATGGTACCAGTTAGATTTACCGGAAACACATTTAACTCGTTTATTTTGAAATATAATTCATTTCTACTTACCTCATATGCATAGCGGAACATTTTTCAACTAGGGATTACTTTTTTTCAATGAAAAAAGCGTTATTTTTAACATTATAAGTATTTATTGGTCGTTGCTAATTGGCGCCCAAATTTTGGGTAACACTTTACTATACCAGAGACGGATTTCTTGAAATTTACAGGAGAAAGTACTTACGCAAATCATTTTCTGTAGCGTTGTTGATGTTCGGGAATGTAGTTTTCATCCATTTTAATGCGAATGCATGTGGTTTTGTACGAAAATCTATTTCCGACGCGCTATTGCTGCTGCCGCCATTTGCTTTCTGCACGAGAGCACAATACGCTCCGTATTGTCCGTATATGCTGAATTGAACGAAAGGAGTGCTAATGGAACCTAACCTAACAGGCCTAACCTAACCTAGTAGACATACCTCGTCCCAGTGATGGTTCGTGGGGGCTATCGTGAATTTTTGGGCTAATGTCAATGGTTTTTGGGGCTACCCGTGGATGGTTTGTGGGAAATAAGGAACAACGGTAAGTACTCGTTAATGTAAGAAATAGACATTATTTTCGTTAGAAATTCATTATTTCACCTAAATAAATGTTCCGCAATGCAGAATAGTATGTTAGCAATGTAAAAAATTGCAAAATAAATCATTGATAGGTGTGTCTGGTATAGTAAAGTAGTACCAAATTTTGACTCACGTTGTATATCGGCAGCTGATATGCAGTGTTTCCAAACTTATGAACTGATAAATGCCGAACAATCTATTCACAAAAGGTTTTTAATTGAAAATTGATCCACAAACCATTCACTGAAGGTTAGGTTAGGCAAACAGAAAATTGAATTGAAAAAAAAAACCGCTCACACGCCATCTCGTAAAACTACCACGTGGTTGCTACACTGACAGGGGGTTACGTAGTCAATGTTAATGGTGGCACGAGCTATCGTGCAACGGAGATACATGAATGTCGAAAAATATCTTATTTACAGGCCGAATAATTTGCACAATTCGAATATAGCTCTCATCCAGGAAGATACATAGTTATGGTGGAACCTGTGCCAACATTCCAAGGAAATTTCACAGGCTTAAAATTAGGCAAAGTGGCTCAGTCGGTAACGCTTCTGATCCCCGGCTGGTTCAAATCCGGGAACTTTTCTAACGATGGAAGCAGCCCCGGCACCCACCCAGCATCGAATGACATGGGTACCTGGGGGAAACCCTGGGGGGTAAAGGCAGTTAGGGGCGTGATGCTGATCACATCACCCCCACTCACGACCGGATCAAGAAAGTGTGGGACGTTACCCCAACACCCCCTATTCGCTTTCATGGCATTGTGCTAAGCACAGGGGAGCACTTTACCTTTTTTTTAAAATTAGGCAAAATGTTAAAACCATTTCATGACTACATAAATACAACAATCCAAGTAGGAAACAATACATACAAAATTTTCTTTAAGAATAGGGATGCAGCTAATAACTTCACCCAGGATCACCCTTTCTTAACTAAAAGTGACATTACAGCACACATTCTATATGGCACCACGCAAAGGGAAGGGATTGTGTATGGAATAGATTTAGAATTCTCTGAAGACGAGATTAATGACTCAATAGAAACAACAATACCTATACTCAAAATAGAAAGAATGCACAGACGCCTATACAATACAGAAAGGGGACATACAAAGTATGAACCTATCCGAATGATTAAAATAACTTTCCAAGGACAGACCCTACCGAAATACCTATATATGCTCAAACATATGGTGCAAGTAACACCTAGCATTCCAAATGTAAAACAATGCACACAATGTTACCTATTTGGACATCTAAAAAAGCAGTGCAAGAGCAAGGCAAAATATCCCAGATGTGGTAATCTGGAACACAACGAAACATACTTGTGCACCCACAAATGCATCCATTGCGGGGGGTACACTCCACCAATGATAAAATATGCAACATGTGGGAAATCGAACGAGAAAAAGCAAGATTAATTGCATACGAAAATCTATCATACCAACAAGCAAAAAGAAGATATTACAATCCAAATTTTCAAAACACAACCCCACCAGCCAATAACTCCACATGTTATCCCCCACTGAGCAAGGATAGTAGAACAGACCCACTACAACGAAAAGAAATTACTCCGCCAGAACCCATAGAACCTGACAATAGACCGAGAAGACAGGACATGTACATTACGTGCTGGAAAGCCATACCACCTGTAACAGATCGTTCATGTGCTACAAGGATAGAAAAATGGGGACCCAACTTCAGACTTCAATACCCATAGATGAAACCACCCAACAGAAAGATTGTATACTAAATCAGATTCAATCAGAAGAATAATCCACAACCTCACATCGTAGAGAAGAGAAAAAAATCCACCAATCCAACACCAAACGTACTACAGACAAAACAAGTTCACACAGACCATACTCAATCTCTATGTCCTACTATACAACCAAATACTCTGCATAACACCCTAACTCAATTAAACAATCTCATAGGAACCATGTTACAAAATCAGCAACTATTAACCATTCCAGACAACTCTTACAACAATTAATGCAGCTAGTTATATCCTTACTTACTAATGGCGAAACCACATAATACAATACTACGTTCCAAAGCCTCTCCTCCTAACATATTTATTTTGTCCTGGAATATACAATTGACATCCGCAAAATGGGAAGAACTACTAATTTTAGTTACCAAACATCAGCCCAAAGTCATGTGTTTACAAGAAGCTTGGGGGGAAAGTACAGAAACTATACAATTAAAGGTTATATAACGTACTCCTCAGTGGCAGGCCTCGGACAGAGGAATAATTATAATGATACACCATATGGTTCAAGCGCAACAACTCCCCATCATGCAACCACAAATCATACCCCAGAACTTTCCTATGGAACTAATGGGAATTACATGTATTATGGGGAAAAAACAAATAACAATAATAAATATCTATATACATTCTCATGCCAATAACCAACAAATTCCTTTGAAATTGCTCACAGACCTACACCAACAAGTAAATAACCCCGTTATATACGTGGGGGATTTCAATGGTCATCATCCCCTATGGGGTCACCCAACAGCCAATGACCTAGGCCAAACAATCACTGAATGGGTTACAGAATGGGATCTCATGTTTAAACAATGGAAAACACACTTACCTAAGCCACTTTGGCCTACATAGCTCAACAATAGATTTAACGTTCACTACTACTCAAATAGCAACTAAACTATCTTGGGATATTACCTCAGAACCTCATGGTAGCGATCATTTCCCGTGCCTTATACAAACAATCGAGGGACCAACATTACAAGCCAACTTAATGCATGCAGATATATATCACTGGAAAACCTCACAGATCAACTGGAAAGAATTCAATACCATCTTGTAATCCAAAATTATACTACACGAACACACGAAGAGACATCACGTACAGTACACTCCAACAGTCAAAATTCCAAACACTAAACATCTTACAAGCAAACAAACTACCACGTCCAACAATAATATTTCCATCCATCTATTGGTGGACAAGAGAATGTACGCGGGTCAAGAGAATCCGTGTAGCAGCTTTGAATACTTATAAATACAATTCCACACCACAAAATTGGATAAAAGTACAACAAACCAAAGTGCAGGAAAGAAAAACATTTAAGGCAGCCAAACGCATAGCATGGATAAATTTTTGCTCAAGCCTTTCCAAAGACACATCAATATCAGAAGTCTGGAAGAGAATTAAAAGCATCACTAAAGCAAAACAAAATGCACAATTACCTATTAATAATGAATGGCAAGAAGAATTGATAACTAAATGCACTCCCCCAACGGTTCCTTTCGAAACTATGAAAAAATATGTACAAAGGAACACAAGCAGAACAAAAAGAAATTGATGAATTAGAATTACAAGAAACCTTAAACAGACCAAAAAACACAGCCCCTGGCTCAGATGGCATTGATTATAATAGCCTCAGAGAACTGTCACTGATCATGAAACACCATCTGCTCACAATTTTTACGAATATACTGAACACAGGAGATATACCGGAAGAATGGAGAAAACATATCATTCTTCCCATTCTAAAACCAAACAAAAACCCAAACTAAGTAGGATCCTATCGGCCAATCTCGTTAATTTCTTGTATCACCAAACAATTCGAACACATCTTACACAATCGAATTGCATGGCAACTAGAAAAACAAAAATTCTTTCATAACCACCAGTTATGCTTCTGTAAGGGATATAGCTGCATAGATGCATTAACAATATTAATACAATACATTAGAAATGCACTTTTACAAAATCAACATGCATAGATATGCAAGGAGCATACAACAATGTGCAACTGAATGTGCTGGAAAATAAAATACAAGAGACACCCATATCATCTAGTTATAAACAGACTTTAATAAACTTACTAGCACACAGAACATATATTTCAAATTTACCACAGGCTACAAAGGTCCATATGCGATAAGACAAGGATTGCCCCAAGGTAGTAAACTGAGTCCATTATGTTTTAATATCTACACAAACTCCAATCGGATTATACAAAAATCATACAATATGCAGATGATTTCAGTTGCCTAATCATAGGGAAAACAGCAGAAGAATGCGAATACAGGGCAGTTAGTTTTTACAATAACATATCAACATGGATGAGGGAAAATGGAATAGAGATATCATCATACAAATCAGCTTATCTTTATTTTACTAGGAAGAAAATACACCAAAATTTCCCAAACCTCAGACAAGTAACGGGTATCCCCCCAGAAACTATAGTTAAAAATTTGGGACTGAAGCTAGATTCCAAATTGCAATGGAAAGCACATATTAAAGATATTCATGAAAAAGGTGAAAAGATCATACAACTTAAAGCAGTGAGCAAATTAGAATGGGGAGCCGACCCTGACACCCTATTATTATTTTATAAAAACTATTATAGAGCTAAACTCGATTATGGAGCTATACTTTAAGACAGTGCAGCACCCACTCACATCAACAATTAGAAACACAACAACGACAGATATTACGTATATGCAAACGTATGATGAAAACAACTCCTAGACAAATAATATGTGCAGCTACAGGAGAGACACCATATAACTTATGAATAAAATGGTTAGCAACAAAATATCTATTCAAAACACACGGGAAACAACACAATCCATTCACAAACATTCTCAGCAAACAACCACAAATGTACAACACTGGAAACTGCACAGTCAAACATTCACGATCACCACTTCTGCAAGCATGGATACAACATAGAGCAGAGATAACACAAATAATTCAAGCAACCTCACCCCCAATTTTCTTATCCGACATACCATACAATTACCATCCACATATAAATTTAACCAGGTATAACCACAGTAAAGAAATCTTTGAGCAATATCCGGGATATAAATGTATATACACTGCCGGATCCAAAACACTAGCATATGTAGGCAGTGCATATTGTGATGAAGCAACCAACAACAGCCAGAACTTTAGCTTACCAACACAGTTCACTATATTTGATGCAGAACTTTATGGGATTCTTCAAGCTATGATATACATATGTCAGACAGACTACACCAGAGTTGTGATACTGACTGACTCCCAATCAGCCCTACAAGCTTTGCAAACCCCTTTAAATATGTCCCTTAACTATTATTGTTGCCAAATAATAAGAATATTAACACAATTACAGAGGGCAGGTAGAACAGTCAGGTTACAATGGATACCAGGCCAACACCCATGGTTTCCAGGAAACAAATATGCAGATAAATTAGCCAAAGCTACCAATGGCAAAAGTTGTAAAACACTACCTGTACCATATACAGCATTATTACCGAGAGCTAAACAAAAAATTAAGGAAGAATGGCAAAACCAATACGACCTTTTATCCCAAACAACAGTTAAGAAACACCACCAATTTTATCCAACCATAAAGGACCAACCTTGGTGGAATGAACTGA
Organism: Lepisma saccharinum; assembly: GCF_977018435.1. Lineage (NCBI taxonomy): Eukaryota > Metazoa > Arthropoda > Insecta > Zygentoma > Lepismatidae > Lepisma > Lepisma saccharinum. The sequence goes on from NC_139232.1 coordinate 107,414,895, forward strand.
ACCTACCCCGAACTACAAAAATTCTCATTACCAGATTACGGACTCAACATATTCGAACACCCGAATTCTTACATCAAATAGGACAATGGCCCACAAATTTATGTCAGTGTGGACAGGCGATTGGATCCATTGAACATGATTTTTGAATGCATCTTACTATATACACTAATTTTTACACAAAATCCACACATCCTGAACAGTATTAGTAAGTTCATAAAGAAATCACAAATCACCATAATAATAATATAAAAACAAAAAAAAACAACACAAGATACCCGGTAAGAAGACTCCTCGGTGTGCCTCGAAGGAGTGAAGAATAGTAAATGTTTAACTGTGTACTAACATTCCCAAATTGTGTGATCGTCTAGAATCAACTAACAGAACTACCCAACACACAATTTAGATCGAAAAAAAAAGTAAGAAGAAAAGTGAGAGTCTCAACCAAAAGTCACCAAAACAGGTGAAGGCCATTAATGAAACCAAGCAAGCAAGTAAGTATGTATTTATTATCGAGTATGTTCTGTATGTACAGATGCAGAATTGGTTTGAAAGTGTTCAGACGTGTAACTATAATATTGGAATGCCCAAAGTGTATGGAATAGTTATTGTGTTCTAGTAAATTAATATTAATAATAATTATATTAGTAATAAAATAACAATCATTTTCAATCTTTTTTTATGTTATGTTTTGAGGGGGCTTCGTAGATTGTCACTAAAATTTGATTTTATAGAATTCTTTAACTTGATTTAATGATGTTATAGATATTGGTTGAACAATATATGTAGCTAAGGAATCCTGGTAACACTTTCAATTAGTCAAAACAGATTTCTTCATTTTTACAGAAGAAACTACTTACGCAAATCACTTTCTGTAGCATTGTTGAAGTTCCTGAATGTATTTTCTGTCATTGTTTCATCTTTTTTAGTGATAATTCATGTTTTTATGTATAAAAATATCACAATTGCCATTGCTTCTATGTATGCTTGATGACGTAACCCCCTGTCACTGTTAACAAACACACCGTGTTTTTTCAAGAAGATGACGTGGCCCCAAATTTTAGATATGCTTGCGTAACCTAACCTTCCCTTGAATGGTTTGTGGGGCTACCTGGGAAAAAATAGCAAACTAATAGCACGGAAGTAGGCATTTTTTGGTTTAGAAGGTTGGAAACAGTGCATCCATCACTCGACAAAAAACAAGCATGATGCGCGATGATCCAGAATGCTCGTGCCATATTGTGTCCTACACAAGCGAAGAAAACGAACAACGATAATTACTCGTAATATGAAAAAGAAATTATTTTCGTGAGAAATTCATAATTACACCTTATAGAATGTTCTGCAATGCAGAATAAGTAAGTGGCAATGTTCAAAAGGACGAAATAAAAGAGTTATAGGTGTTTTGACTCAATGAAAGTAGTAATTACCGACAAGCGGACACTGAACTCTGTAACATTCACGCGGGAATTTTTTGTCATGAAATTTTGGACCACAGAGACAGTTTCTGAATTTTCTTTATGTGTAAAAAAAATACTTAAACATTAAGTACAGATTGATGCTCTCAAGTTTTATTCTCTATTTTAAATGTATATTTTTTTAAAATATCAATTCATTCTCCATATGAAGAAGCCAGATAATAGAAATATAGCTCATTTTTGACTTCATTTTTACACCTTTATATATATTATTTTTTTCTGTCTACTTTCAGGTGTTGAAGATGGATCAGGATGAACAATTGTTGCTGCTTCAGAAGTTTCCACTGTTATTGCCTCAGGATAAAGAGTTGACAGTTTATGATGGGTTTCTTCAAGTAGGGGTAATTTTTCTAGCTCATTTTTATGTAAAAAGGTTTGTTCTGGTGTTCAATATTTAGTTTAGCACATGCCCCCCTAATCACGGAGGTCTGCAGACTTTTTCCACGGAGGGACAAGCAAGGTATTTTTCCATGGGGCATTTTACCCCCTCGAAAAACACCTCTTGAATTTGAAATTATAGCATTCCTGTATTCCCATTAATGTGTATTTTTATGACTGAAATCAAATTATACATGTGAAAATGTACTTTCAGGTTGACATTTGTTTTCTAAGGGGGAGATGTAACCATCCTTGCCCCCCCCCCTTTCCATGCCCCTATACTATTATATTTTCTCATAGAAATTTAGGATAGCAGGATCTTATCACCATTATTAAACGATGTTATGCTCTTATAGAATATGAAGTATTTTCAAGCCGATGATAGTTCAAAGCAACTATAGGGGAAAGGGGTGCAGTGGCGCAACCACAGCTGGCTAGATCATTGCCCCCCAACCTTCGACGGAAATCAATTTAGGGGGGGCAAACATGGAAGTAAAGGAAAGCAAGAATAGCAGAATCTAAGAGTAACAGGACAAAAGGATACTCAAGATAGGATTAGTCTTTCTTGTATTATTTCTTCCAGATGGCCAAGAATGCCTTCAGGGGGCCAGATACCTATAATTGCCCCCTCAATTTCAATTTTTATGCAAATAAAAATACATTTCGTAAAATTTTCTTGCTCACTTTGCTCGTAATATCTGCTTTTCTTTCAGTCTTGTGAAGTTCAGAGCCGAAGCTAGGGGTCGGCGGGAGTTGGCCCTGGATGCTGAATGATCTAAATTAAAAGAAATTGTAAAAGTGAATACCATGGTTCTCCATGAACAATTTTGTGCCATATTAAATCAATATTGTTTTCATTTTGCAATAATTTCGATCTGAAAATTTTCTTGATCGCTTCGCTCGCAATTTGTTTTCTGAAATGCATTGTAAATTGCCAGGGAGAGAAGTACTGCTGCTAAACGGTTTTCTCTTAATTGCATGAACAGTTGTTTGGAGAAAAAGGAGCATACACATTTGAGAGACAATTTATATGATTTTTGCTGTTGGTTTGTTATGGGGCGGTTGAATTGATTATGTATGTGTGTGTGTATATGTACATATACTCTATGGGCAGGGTATATATACACACACCCATCCATGCAATAAAACTTAAACTGAGATAAAATTAGGTTCTTTCTTTCCCGACTGAACTTTCATCAAGGCTTTTGCACCCCCCCCCCCTAACCAGTGGGTCTGCGCACGGCCTAAGAATTGAACCCTGGAACCCTTGATTACAAGGCGACGCGATGCATAATCTTTTTGGTTATAGCCTTCGGACCCACAGGGAAGAGTGAGTTCCACATGCTCATTAGTGGTCAGCATGGTTCATCTACGGAAAAGAAAGGTCACAAAGCAAATCCCTGACCACCCCATTGATGCGTGACTTTTGGGACACCCTATAGTTTAATAAAGGTATAAAACTTAACATGAGATACTTAATGAATTCTTAACAAAGTCAGTGCATTCTTTGAATAGGTGGCTTGTTTAGGTGGCTTAGGGAGTTTGTAATTGAAGCTTTTCTTGTTTTGCAGGGTGAAGATTATCATATTTTGCTGCAAGTGCCAAACTATCCGTCACTGGAAGGCCTAACCTTAGATGTTTCAGAAGATCTTGGATGTCTCTTGGAAGGTTTTCAGGATGAACTACAGAAGGTTAAACTTTTTATTTTTTAATGAACTTTGTTTTGAGTACAGGCGGTACATATTGTGTCTACCAATTTGAGTTGACAAACTTGCCAGGATGCACTTGCAAATTTGTTGTATACATCTGTGATGAGTTTGGGAGCCAGGCAATTAGTATACCATGGAATGTTGGCAGGTGCAGGCATGCATTGTGATGGTGGAAGCCTTCATCCAGACTCCATGCACTGCAGCGGAACAATGAAGAATGCCATACACCTGTTCCAGAGATACACAACATTCTGAGGTGGGTTAGACAGTCATGTGCCATGAAATACGTGCTATTCCACAGGAGGCGTTGAGTCGCTTCTCATGAAAGCCTTCCCGCATCGCCTCCAGCAGTGCATCCAAGCAAAAGGAGGACATTTAATGGATGTTATTTTCAAGGATCACTGATGTCTGTATTGTCCATATTCTACACTGTACCTATGTGTATATTTTATTTTATAACCATGTAAAGTTACTACAAGAACTTAGTCTTTCCATTGTCTTTTGAAGTTGATAGATTCAATATCCTCCACCCTGTTTAAGTTTGCTTTCCGCATGTAGACTAATTGGAACTGGAGCTACAGCTTGAAGCAGAGACTCTTGCACTCAGACAATTCTGACTTTCAGTTCCTGGTCATGTGTCTTCGTCCATGTTCTCACTTCAACTGGTTCAATAGTGGTATTGGTTGATTGATTTTGTTTATTTTACTATGCATTTCAGCAACTTTTGGCTAATCGCGGAGATGAGTATGATTGATGATGTAATAAAGGGACACCCACAAAGAATACCCATGCCATGTCGGGATTCGAACCCAGGACCCCTGATGTCATAGTGCTCTTTGCTAACCACTCCACCATGGAGGTTGGCGATGGTGGATCAGTTTCACCTGTTATCACATCCAGGGGTGCCCATCCCCCCCCCCCCCAAGGCCAAAGATACAATCCCTCCCCCCAAAATCATGTCATGCATCCCCCAAATCATGTCATTCGCACCCTCAAACCATATTGTAATTCCTACAAAGTATTAACTTACGACATCATGTCTACCGAAAGTAACTTTTTCTTAGCTTTACTGAACACTTTACTTGATCTGCTTCTCCTCCCTAAACAGTGGTGCCCATCACTCAAGACTGCCCCTAAATTTGTTCATCATAATCCCCCAAAAGTAGTTTGGATGAATACGTAATAATTTAGGTGTATTTAAATGAAATACCATGTTAAACTGTCCTAATTTTTTAATTGTTCGATTTTCGAAAAAAACTTAAAGCTTTGATTGGTTTAATATACTGATAATGTGCGAATTACTCACAATTAAATACAAACTTTAGGCTAAAAGATTAAAAATCGGCAACTTACGTGTGTGAGTATGAGATTTTTCGTACTACGTTTCGGAGGTTACACTACCTCCTTCTTCAGGTTGAAACGATGTTATTCAGACACCTGACATGGTGCCTCGTCGTGAAAGTGAAGGTTAAGGATTTAGGTTAAAAAGTTGCATGAAGGACACTTTCTAAAAAAGAATATAAATTACACATCTAAAACCGCGCAATACTATAAAAAACAAAAGAACGTCCAAGGCTGAAGTCGGCGAACTGCCGACCAGTGCTCGGGGTAGGCGAATGCACGGTGTCAGCCCGTACCTGGGGAAAGAAAACTTCCCCTCCTCAATCCTTCCAAACTGGGGCTCGGGAGTCACCAATCCAAGGAAAAGTCGACCTCCACCTCGGCGGCTTTCCTAACCTCAGGAGTAACACGGAAGCCCATCTCGTCCCTATTCACTGCGGCTTTATCCCATTTTTTAAAGAAATTAACCCAGCCGTCTTCTAAATTCCCATCGTCCCTATTAAGTTTGTTCCAATTTTTCGCGCATATATAGGCAGCTTCATATACGTTTCTGTCCAATTTATTGTTAACCTCCCTAATAACTTCCCTTTTAGCAATCTTATGTCGATTAACCAATATGTGTTCAGATAATCCTGTTTTGGGTATGCCCTCCTTTACGTCCTTATCATGCTCTCCCCACCTAACTTGCATACTTCTTCCGGTTTGTCCCACATATTCCTTTCCGCATTCACACACTATCCTGTACACTCCCTTCCGCTCTTCAGGGTTATTGCGTCTCTCCCCCCTCCCTTTCTTATAGGACGTAAAGATCCACTTTCTTGACTTGTGCCTTACTAAAACCGGACAACGGATCGTAACCGGGGTCTTCCATAAACCGTTAGCTGGAGAGCTGTACCTCCATAAGAGATCCCAACATTCGAATAGGACTAAATTAAATGTTTTTCTTAACTTTTTCATTCGCGCCGAAAGACTGTGCAATGACGTAAAAGAGAAAGAGAAAGAGGGGGAATGGATAAGGAAGGTGGGGGTAAAGAATGGGTATACTATCCGCGACCTGGAAAAAGTAGCTAGGAAAGCCAAAAGGATTGTTAGACAAGAAACATCGAAAAATGACAAAGAGGGGGAAAAAACTGGGATAGGAAACGGTGAAAAGAACACATATTATGTCGGGATCCCGTATTTTAAGGGGGTCTCAGAGAAAATTGAAAAGTCCGTGAGGGGTTACGGAATAAAATGTGGGGTAAGAGCGCCCCGGAGTATTGAAAAGCACTTTACGTCCTATAAGAAAGGGAGGGGGGAGAGACGCAATAACCCTGAAGAGCGGAAGGGAGTGTACAGGATAGTGTGTGAATGCGGAAAGGAATATGTGGGACAAACCGGAAGAAGTATGCAAGTTAGGTGGGGAGAGCATGATAAGGACGTAAAGGAGGGCATACCCAAAACAGGATTATCTGAACACATATTGGTTAATCGACATAAGATTGCTAAAAGGGAAGTTATTAGGGAGGTTAACAATAAATTGGACAGAAACGTATATGAAGCTGCCTATATATGCGCGAAAAATTGGAACAAACTTAATAGGGACGATGGGAATTTAGAAGACGGCTGGGTTAATTTCTTTAAAAAATGGGATAAAGCCGCAGTGAATAGGGACGAGATGGGCTTCCGTGTTACTCCTGAGGTTAGGAAAGCCGCCGAGGTGGAGGTCGACTTTTCCTTGGATTGGTGACTCCCGAGCCCCAGTTTGGAAGGATTGAGGAGGGGAAGTTTTCTTTCCCCAGGTACGGGCTGACACCGTGCATTCGCCTACCCCGAGCACTGGTCGGCAGTTCGCCGACTTCAGCCTTGGACGTTCTTTTGTTTTTTATAGTATTGCGCGGTTTTAGATGTGTAATTTATATTCTTTTTTAGAAAGTGTCCTTCATGCAACTTTTTAACCTAAATCCTTAACCTTCACTTTCACGACGAGGCACCATGTCAGGTGTCTGAATAACATCGTTTCAACCTGAAGAAGGAGGTAGTGTAACCTCCGAAACGTAGTACGAAAAATCTCATACTCACACACGTAAGTTGCCGATTTTTAATCTTTTAGCCTAAAGTTTGTATTTAATTGTGAGTAATTCGCACATTATCAGTATGTTATTGATCTCCGATACGGGGAGGAAAGTGCGCAAATTTGAAAAGTTGAGGATTAAGCTTAATAAGACCCTAATTAGGATAGGTTTCCTTAAGCATTGTAGGAAGAAGGGTTTTTTACCGAGTTTTTTAAAGTGGGGGTACCAACCCCTTAGTTTTAAAGGGCTGGATCAAAAGAGGGAAATACAGTTTAGAATGCTGGGGAAATGCATAAGGGAGGCTTATGCACAGGTGGATAGGCTCAACTCTGAATGTTACAGGTTACATTTGGAAATAGGAGGACGATTAGACCAGGTAACATGGGGGCGCATTGAGGAACGTCATTCTAGAACAGTCGAACAGGCGAAAGTAAGAGATATCGAAACAATTAGGAGAAAATTAATTAAATTGGGAATTAACGAGGGAGTTAAGGAGGGAGAGAATAGGGACAGAAAAGGGGATGAAAATAAAGCCAATATTTTAAATCTAACAAAACTTCAACCCCCTAAGGCCTTAGTGGAGATTATGAAAATGGGGCATAAATTTGCCATTAGGGATGAAAACTTCGAAAAAGAGGAATTCGTCATAGCGGCGGAGAAAATAGTGGGAAAATTAGACGAAAAAGAAGATAAATCCAATGTCAGGGTAAAAATTCGTGACATTATAGATGAACAAATGCACCTAAGTATAAGGGAACAAGGCCCACCCGTTACCAATCATAGGGCACCAAAGGGAAAAACGGAAAGTAAGCTAAGGGGGAGTCTTCATAATGTGAAAAAATGGGTTAAACAAAGTGACGTGTATTTGGTTAGATCGGATAAGGAAAACAAGATGGTTATTATCGGGAAAGAGGAATACCATAGTAAGTTGGAAGATAGCTTTAGAAGTAATGACTACGAAGAAATCAAAGTTAACCCCATTAATAAAATCAAACGAGAAATCAGAAAAGGCATTGAAACCAGTTTTACCTTGGGAAGCGCGGAAAAAAAGAAATTACTTAAGGGGGTTAAGGAAGGGAATATTCCTACGGCCTTTGGGATACCTAAGACCCATAAGGAGGGGATACCCCTCAGACCCATCATCCCCATGTATGCACATCCAGGATATGGTTTAGCTAAAGAAATGATTAAGAGGATGGGAAAAATGAATATGGACACTCCGTATAGCGTCAAAAACTCTCTTATGGTCAAAGAAACTATTGAGAAACTCACCATAGGAGAACGGGACGTAATCTGTAGTTTCGACGTTATTAATCTGTACCCCAGTGTCCCCCGGGACAAAGCTGGGGATTGTTTGTATAGATGGTTGATTGACCAAAACGTTGAAATCTTGGTCGCCTGGGAGTATGTCCGGTGGTTTTTTCTCATTACGGGGTACAATTACTTCTACGTTAACGATAAAATCTTCCGACAAAAAGAAGGGTTGGCCATGGGCAATCCCATCTCTGGCCTTGTGGCCAACATCTTCATGCACTACGTCGAAAAAGCCGCTATGGAGCATGTAGGGGGGAGGGGGGAGATAAAATATTATGGGAGATACGTAGATGACATCCTCATCATAGGGAATGAAATCAAACTTGACAGCATTTTCGACCATTTGGGGAAGCAGGACCCCAGGATTGGGTTTACTAGGGAAGATATGGCCAACGGAAAGATCCACTTTCTTGACTTGTGCCTTACTAAAACCGGACAACGGATCGTAACCGGGGTCTTCCATAAACCGTTAGCTGGAGAGCTGTACCTCCATAAGAGATCCCAACATTCGAATAGGACTAAATTAAATGTTTTTCTTAACTTTTTCATTCGCGCCGAAAGACTGTGCAATGACGTAAAAGAGAAAGAGAAAGAGGGGGAATGGATAAGGAAGGTGGGGGTAAAGAATGGGTATACTATCCGCGACCTGGAAAAAGTAGCTAGGAAAGCCAAAAGGATTGTTAGACAAGAAACATCGAAAAATGACAAAGAGGGGGAAAAAACTGGGATAGGAAACGGTGAAAAGAACACATATTATGTCGGGATCCCGTATTTTAAGGGGGTCTCAGAGAAAATTGAAAAGTCCGTGAGGGGTTACGGAATAAAATGTGGGGTAAGAGCGCCCCGGAGTATTGAAAAGCACTTTACGTCCTATAAGAAAGGGAGGGGGGAGAGACGCAATAACCCTGAAGAGCGGAAGGGAGTGTACAGGATAGTGTGTGAATGCGGAAAGGAATATGTGGGACAAACCGGAAGAAGTATGCAAGTTAGGTGGGGAGAGCATGATAAGGACGTAAAGGAGGGCATACCCAAAACAGGATTATCTGAACACATATTGGTTAATCGACATAAGATTGCTAAAAGGGAAGTTATTAGGGAGGTTAACAATAAATTGGACAGAAACGTATATGAAGCTGCCTATATATGCGCGAAAAATTGGAACAAACTTAATAGGGACGATGGGAATTTAGAAGACGGCTGGGTTAATTTCTTTAAAAAATGGGATAAAGCCGCAGTGAATAGGGACGAGATGGGCTTCCGTGTTACTCCTGAGGTTAGGAAAGCCGCCGAGGTGGAGGTCGACTTTTCCTTGGATTGGTGACTCCCGAGCCCCAGTTTGGAAGGATTGAGGAGGGGAAGTTTTCTTTCCCCAGGTACGGGCTGACACCGTGCATTCGCCTACCCCGAGCACTGGTCGGCAGTTCGCCGACTTCAGCCTTGGACGTTCTTTTGTTTTTTATAGTATTGCGCGGTTTTAGATGTGTAATTTATATTCTTTTTTAGAAAGTGTCCTTCATGCAACTTTTTAACCTAAATCCTTAACCTTCACTTTCACGACGAGGCACCATGTCAGGTGTCTGAATAACATCGTTTCAACCTGAAGAAGGAGGTAGTGTAACCTCCGAAACGTAGTACGAAAAATCTCATACTCACACACGTAAGTTGCCGATTTTTAATCTTTTAGCCTAAAGTTTGGATTGGTTTAATGTAGTAAATTAAATTATGTAAATGTGCAAATAAATAGTGTTTGTGAGTGGGTTTATAAAACTCGAAATTTGAGTATTTAACACAAATGGTTACAAAACTTAAGTTAAAGACAGAAAATTCTACCTTGGTAAACCAAATAACATGCTTCAGCCATATGACTGATTCAATTATTGTTTCACGAGACATTACAGTACCATAGCTAGAAATTCTTAAGCTCAGGGTGATAATATTATATGGTTCCTCTTTCAAAGAACTCACCCCCGTTTTCTTGGGGTAAATATAATTATTTTATTAACCCATAACAATAATTACATAGATTTTATCTTCAATGCAAATTTGACTTGTTAAAGTAAAATATTCCTGTGACAAAAAGTTAGAAATGCGGATTCGATATATTTTTGTTCCAAATGATGCACCTGCTTTAAATTGAGCAGTACAGCATACCAACACTAAGCATTATATTTTAAGAAGTCATGTTATTAATGAATATCAAGAATATTGCTTATGTCTTGTAATGCAACTGTAGTATAAAACTTCACATTCACCTCAGTAATACACAAGAATTGGATAACCCCTCAATTTAATGCTCAATCCCTCTAACTAAATGACCAGCCATAATCCAAGACCTAGAGTTGGATACTGCCCCTACCCCCCATGAACCCATGTGTCAATTAAGGCCTAAAATGTAAGAGTTGAATATTTCTCCCCCCTCCCCCCCATCATAATACCCTTAAACACTTTCTTTTCTTCATCTAATGGATTAAATACGGTGCATTTAAGATGTAAAATTTGTACATTTATTTTGGAGAAATATATAATGTTGAATTTTATATTAAAGGAAAAGAATCCACCCCAAAAATCTCAATGGCGCAACCTGTACCATAATCCCCCCCCTGTGGGCACCCCTGATCACATCTCAGAGAATGTAATGTAAGTATGTATGTAAAATGATTCAAGGCAGTTCCATTTGAATTATTATAAACTGTTTCAAATAGCAATTATTTTACAGTATATTTTCTTATTTTCAGAGTATTGAATGCCTTTCACACAAATTGAAATTTTATCACAGTTAATTCTTATAAGCTGTTCAATATGTATATGTAATGGTGTTATAAATGTATATGTACTTCCATATTCTGTGTGCCAAGTGGTTAGCACATCGCCCTATGACGACAAGGGTTCCAGGTTCGAATCCCGCTCGGGCTTGGTTGTTTGTGAATGTCCATTCATCAATTTCATCACTTATCCCCATCTTCGCAAATTAGCCAAGAGGCACAAAACATGAAGTAAAATAAAACTAAATCAAATCAAATCAATTTCATCACAGATCTCCATCGTCGCAAATTAACTAAGAGGCACAAAACGCAAAGTAAAATAAACTAAATCAATCAATCAATCAATCATATTCTGTGTTTGATTTTCAAGTTTTTGTGGCAGATTTGTTAATAATATTTATTGAACTACATTGTACATAATGTATAACTAATAATGTATTTTCATTATCTACAATTTTCCTTTTATTTTTCCAGTGGATTCGTAGCTGTTCTTCTATTGGGACATTTCTCGAATGGCTTCAAAACTTAATTGTAAGTACTATTCTCTTTTGAGTGAGTGAGTTGGTTAAATATATTAAATTATAATATCTAACATTTGTTTTATATACAGTAGAGCGTCGATTATCCGAACGTCGGTCAACCGAACGACCGCTTAACCGAACTGTGTACTCGCTCACTTTCAGATATCTGTAATGAAAAAAGTACGTGACTTAGCTGCTCGTAAGCGTGTAGGCTTGATTAGACAGACCAAAATAAAGGATTTTTTTAAACGTTAATTTTGTGTACTGTGTGTATTGTTCATGCAAAATGCGTATGTAATATGTACATATTTTTGTTTAATAAACTGTACCACATACTATATATTCCTACTAAAGTTGCCTTTGTACGTTACTTTGTAATACATACTTAAAGAGATGCCTGTTTTTATGAATAAATTTACTGTACAGTACTTCTTTTTGGCAAATAAACATGTACAGTTCGATTATCCGAACAAACCAGTTTTCCGAACACCCATGTCCCCCAATTACTTCGGATAATCGACGCTCTACTGTATTATGAATCTTGACCAGCGGCGTATTCTGAAAATTTAATTAGATTTACCATAACAATTCTTATTTAATGAATATGTTTATTATGTTTTACATAAGTAAAAAGTGTATGTGCTCCCCTGTACCTTGCACCTATGAAGGTGTATAGGGGTGTGGAGTTAGAACCCCACATTTTGTTGATCATGACTGAAGGTGGGAGTGATGTGATCAGCACCATGCTCCTGGATGCCTCCCCCCCCCCCGAGTTTCCTCTATGTGATGCTGGGTGGATGCCAGAACTGCTTGAACAGGTGGAAAAAATCCCAGTCCTCCCCCCCCGGGTATCGAACCTGGGTCTCTCGCATGGTAGTCAGATGTCCTAATGACTGTGCTACCGCGCCTCAATATTTACATATACATAATACAGGGTGTCTACCAGTCAAGAATGTCAAGAAAAAGTCAAGAAATCAATAGGTAGGTCAAGAAATTTTGCTATTTGTTTTACATTATAGTGAATTAAAATTGTTGTATACCTGTATTTGGATTTCATAGAAAGCTATGAAGTCAGGGGACCTAGATTTGAATCCCGGTTGTATTGTTTAGTATTACATCAGATCATCATTCATTCTTATTGTCAAGATAAGAGATAGAAAAGTAAAGTAAATTAACTAAAATAGAAATACAGACAGCAGTAATAATACGAGGGTCATCCGGAAAGTAGTACCCATTTTTGAATTTAAAAAAAACTAACAATTATTTTTTTTAAAAAAACTTTGTAATTGGTAACAACAAACTTTAAACTACTTCTCTACATAGTCTCCATGTACATTTAAGCATTTGTCATAACGTGTGATGAGTTTTTGTAACCCAGCTTCATATTCCTCTGCCGCCAGTCCATTGAGAAAAGTAGTCACCCCTTCTTTCAGTTCCTCATCACTATGAAATGTAAGGAAGCGAGTGACCCACCTTGCACAAATTTTTCCATACTTCAGATGATCTTTGACAATTTCATGAAGAATTGTTCGTGAAACATCAGTGAAGTGTTCACCGATTTCATCCAGTGTGACGCGCTGATTATTCTTCATGAATTCTGAAATTACTTAAACTGCACTCAGCAGTTCGTCCGTAATGACAGATGGGCACCCGGAATGTTAGTCATCATGGACGTTCTTCTTCCCCGAGTTCAAGTTTCGACACCAGCGCCGAACAGATGACTCATCAATAACATTGTCTCCATAAACCTTCTTCTTTAATTGACGGTGAATATCACAAGGTCGCACATATCCTGGAGTTGAAAAATCTGATCACAGCCCTAACTTCACAAGTAGTGGTGTTTTCAATTCTTTTGAACATGTAAAAACTCACAGAAACAATAACTACAATGACAGCGCTACAAAACTTCGCACACACTGAGCAGACAGTCAACTGAAGTCGTTTGACCTTGATCAGCAGATATTCGCATCATTAGCGCTACACACGGCGCGAATGGGTAGTACTTTCCGGATGTCCCTCGTACTACTGTAATCTCTCCAGGAGACAAGGTTCAACCATATGCTCCTGTTCCATCTAGAGGTTTATTTCCTCCATGAAATGTTAAGGGTAATGAGTGATTAAAAATGTTTTGAAGGCACAAGAGATGTAGAGGCAGGGTGTTTCCATCTCTACGACAGTGGGTTTTGAGTTTTAAGTCCTTTTTTAGGCCCAGGTAGGCTAATCAGGACTGGACCTACAGCTTAAGGTGGGATCCGAACCACACCAGGTATGGGACCGGGAACCCCTTGATTGTAAGGCAATAACATTACCACTATGCCATTAGAGAGGTGCTCCACCCTGCTAATTAAAGCTATTGTAGGCAGATACACTATGATAGCTAATGTGTATTTAGCTACTACAAGAGCCGATCCACCATCTTATTTTGAAGTTTGGGCCTGGAAGGCATCATGGTAGTGTCGAATATTAAATCACGGGGTGGCATGCCCCAACAACACCAAGGTAAAGAGTGGGGTGAAAGAAAGGGGAGGAGAAGCCTGTAGTTTGCATAATTTCTAAGGGGGTGTAGATATCTTGGCACTACAGTACAACATAGGAACTAGTGGCCAACCTGTTGAGTGTTGGACTCAACAATCATGATGCCAATGGTCCCAGGCTTTGTGTCCTGGTATGGGAAATTGGTGAGGTAAAATTAGAAAATTAAAAGCATAAATCCTATATCGCCGCATCACTGCCAAAACCATGAATGTGCTAAATCTTATTTTTGAGATAAAGTAATTTTATTATTCCAGAAGAAACAGGTTTTACATTTGGATTACGTTATATAAGTTAGCATAGTAATCTATTCACAAAAAGTAGTCAGAAACCGCAGTAGCTGAAAAAGTCAAACTTTGCACGCACGTTGTTTTGACATTGGTGCAATGCTATTTTATTTAATATCAGTGTTAAGTAAGCCAGTATTGAAATCCAGTAAACAGTGGAGATGGGACTCAGTTGTGACCATGTGTAACCCAATGCAAAAACCACTTGGAGGACCCTAGCTCTTCGAGGGCTGTTTTATGCCATGGCATTTTTTAGAGTCATTGTTTATTAATATGTGTTAATATTAATATCAAGGTATATATTTCATGCATTCACCCTCTAAATGGTAAAACATGTCTTATTTTATTCTGTAATTTGTATGGAATTGTTTTTGCAGTGTATGTATTTTTACATGCAGGCAATGAAGCAGCAGAAGAACCCTCAAAGGGGTCTGGTGCAGTGTAATGTAGACTACTATAGTGATATAGTAGATGGTTTACAGAAAATTGGCTGGTCCAGCGTCTCTTTTGTTAACAACAATCTGTCAGAAGTTCACCTGACAGCTGTGGATGTGCGTTCCCGAGAGCACACGCTTGAAGTTAGATTTGGTTCACAATTTCCTGCTGAGAGTCCACAGTGGAATGCCGATTTGCCTTTGGAGTTTAATGTTTCTTGGAAGAAGGTAATCACATCTAATTGTGTGGAAAGCAATGTTTTAACTATAGCTGAAACAATACCCTTACTGATTCCCACTGATACCGATGCTTGAAAATTGTAAAAAATTAAAAGTTGATCAAAAACTTGATTATTCCACTCCAATTATAAGCATCAATTGACCAGAGATTTATTTCATAATACTCAAGAATTACATCAGATTATCAAAATGTCTGTTACGTAACCCCAAAACACAGCTATTCACACAATCTTGGCACAAAATAAATTTTGAATTTTGCATGACATTTTTGCAAACCCTGCGAAAGACCAAAACGTGGAAAACTATCGGAAATAAAATCCAATCGATAACAATACTGACGCACTGGTATCAGCTCACCCCTAGTTTTTACTTAATCACATGACATTTGCTTGTTTATGGTAACAAGAGCATGTAATATGTAAGAGTTAATCACTAGTAAATTTATTTTTGTTTATGTCATCAAGAGCCAAATATTCTAACTCAGTGGGCCAGTGTATGTACTCAACTCACTTCAAAATTACAAAAATGGCTATGTGACAATATCAAATAATACATATTATTATTAACAGCTCATGTGAGATGTGATATTGTACTTTTCTTTTTATTTAGTTCTGTCTTAATTCTTGAACATTATTTTACATATTTTGTTGGCCTTCAAAGCGTTCGAAGATTAATATGGAACAGGGATGTACCTATGAAATGCAAGAAGATAATATATAATACGAGGAGCATTTCAAAAGAAAGGGCCAATATTTTATAGGAAACAAGAAAGTACGTTTAGCAACATTGTATTATTGGTTACAAACATGTACATATCTACTTCATTTTTCAACGTAGTCACCGTTATTTTCCAAGCACTTTCTGTACCATGGCACAAGAGGTGAAAGTCACTTGGCGCAAGGTCCGGACTATATCGGAGGTGGGATCAAAAAGTTCCCATCCGATCTTCTGAATCATCTGAACAGTGAGGGCAGCAGTGTGTGGTCTGGCGTTGTCATGGAGAAGCACAATTCCTGAACGCAACATTCCACGTTGTCGGTTTTGTTCGGCACGTCTGAGTTTGGAAAGTGTTTCACAGTATGCTTGCGATGTGATTGTTTTCCCCGGTTCCAGGAAATCCACCAAAAGCATGCCCTGTTGGTCCCAGAACACAAGTGCCATAATTTTTCGTGCAGATGGAGCTTGCTTGAACTTTTTCGCCTTTGGTGAATTTGAATGATGCTACTGCATCGATTGTTGTTTGGACTCAACGCCATTGCCGCATCTTTCATTCACTCATTTTACTGTCACCATACACTTCACACAATTCTCGATGAATTTGAGCAGCATTTTGTCCTTTGGTGTGAAGAAATCGAATCACAGAACGGACCTTGCACCTGGCGAGATTGTGTATGCGCGCAGACATTTTAACATGCTCCAACACACACGATAACGAACAGCTGACTAGCGAAAGTATGGTTGCTGGATAGTCAATGGATTAAGTGATGTTGCCAGTCGTTTCTTATAAAACATTGGCCCTTTTTTAAAAAAATGCACCTTGTACATACTATATGTATGAAGCGGAGATTTGAACAATGACAGAGAGACACAAAAGAGAGATGCAGGCAGAGGAGATGAAATTTTTAAGGAGTATATTGGGGAAGACTAGAAGGGATAGAATAAGGAGTGAGGAGATCCAACAGACATGGGCATGGGGGGGGGGGGGAGTGAAGCTTCAGGACAGGATAGATCAGGCACACATGATGGTTTGGACACATGAAGAGGATGGATGCAGAAAGACTACCAGTAAGAGATTATAATGCACAAGGAGTGGTAATAAGGCCAAGATGTCTGTGGAAAAGCAGATAGTGGAGAGTGTTAGGAGAAAAGGACAAGATTGGAATACCGTGGAAAGAGAGGAGTGGTGGAAGACCAGGAAAAAATGGAGAGGCTTGACTTCTATTCCGACCCAGCCAGAGGCAGGAAACTGCAAAGGATGATGATGATGGCCTTCAGCAAATTATATAAATTATATTAATGGCATGTATTTATATTTTAAGAAATATATGTTTGATGCATCTTCTAAATCAAAGGTCTTGAACCGTGGCATGTCAGCCCTTTGGTCTCCCTGATATTGTAGGATAACGTTTCCACCCGAGTTGGAGTTCGGAGGCTGAGGCAGAGTTGGAGATCGGAGGCTGAGGCCGAGTTGGAGATTGGAGGCTGAGGCTGGAGGCCAACATTGAGCTTGGAGGCTGAGGCCCTGTGAGGCTGGAGGCCTAGTTGGAGTTCAGAGTCTGAGGCCATGTGAGGCCAAGTTGGAGTTCGGAAGCTGAGGCTGTGTAAGGTTGGAGGCCAACCTGTATCTTGGAAGCTGAGGCCGAGTTGGAGGTTGGAGTCTGACCTTCAACTCGGAGGCCGAAGTCAAATGGCCATCTCTGGTGAAGGCACATAGTGGTTCGGATTCTACTTTAAGCTATAGGTACAGTCCCTATTAGCCTATCTGTGCATAGAGTGCTCTAAATAAACTCAAAACCTCTCAGTATGTTATTGGATGGGAAAATAGCCTACTCTGGGAAAATTTATCCCTTTGGTTCCTAATCTTATTTGTAATTAGATAAAAATTGGTCTATTTATTTATGCAGAATTCATGATTTTGGAATTTTATTTACAAATCTAAAATAAACAAGATAGTAGATATAACACATCTTATGTTATTTATCATGACTATAATAGTAACATGGCAATACTGAAGAATTTTTATACCTTTATAAAGAAAAACTTAGAAAGCACATTTTAATAAGCTGAGGGTTTAATTTAATTATATCTTGTTCCAGGGATCATCTCTTTTTGATCTTTATGTGGCATTCACACAACAAATTGAACTTCTGCAGAGGTTTTGGAACATGATGGATGACATTGATAAAAGATGCACAATATTGGATCCTCTCTTTCCTAAGAGAAAGGATGCTTTTCGACGTATAGCCGTAGGTAATATATTTCAACATGTTTTGAGGGGTTTTCTAAAGGACAACAATCAATAAAATTGTAAGTAGTTTCTGTCACTGAGATGTTACAACATGCAACCGCATTGTAATATGCAATGGAACTAATCGTAAGTGTAAGTGTTTGAATGTTCAATGTTCTGTAGAATGGAAAATTTTCCATATTTGACTCTTGACAATATACAATAAGTAGATTCTGCCTTTTTATTCCTTTTTATCTGTTACGGTAAAGCTCTTGCCATTTAATGTTAGATTGGGTATTGGTATCTGTAAATTTTATATTAGTGCTTAATTGACATCGATTGAAGAAATTTAATACTTTTTCAGAAACTGTGGTCTTTTGCAATGCACCATACATATTTTGTTTTTGATGGAAACCCAAAATGTGAAATAACACGTTGTAATTCTAATTTGTTATGTTTTTGAAAGGTGAGGTTCATTTTCCTGTCTTCTGTCACAAAATTATGCACTTTTAAATATGAAATTTATAGTTTATTTACAGACACAACATTTTCTAAAGTCTGAATTTTCTTGTGAGTTATGCAAATCACGGAAAATTGATAAATTCTACTGTAAATATTTGAGAAGCAAAAATGGACTCCTTTACACGGGAATAAATTTAATACTCTGATAACTACATGAATGTGCTATTAGAAGGGATTTTTTTTATTTGTGTGTGTGTGTGAGTGTGTAATAAGTATAGTTTT
The DNA here is from genome assembly GCF_977018435.1 of Lepisma saccharinum. NCBI lineage: Eukaryota > Metazoa > Arthropoda > Insecta > Zygentoma > Lepismatidae > Lepisma > Lepisma saccharinum. The sequence goes on from NC_139232.1 coordinate 107,433,633, forward strand.
TAAATCTAGTTTAGGATTACATTTACAATTTTAACACCAAAGTGCCATTTTATATACAGCGTTTGATCCCGAAATGGGGCCAGTTTTTTTACTGAAATCTGGACATTTAATTCACCATTAATATGTGGCCCTACTAATTGTGCAAAATATGCAATTCTCAGTAATTTTGGATCAAATTTCGTAATACAAGTGAATATCTTGTTTAAGTTTTGATCATCTTAAATGTCATAACATTTATAAATCTTCTGAATAATTCTAAGTTGTCACAATATTGCTTCATTAGACTTGCTGTGAGGATATGTTATTTCTGTCCTAATTATAATTAAATAATATTGTATATGGGTGAAAATTTGGAGGTAGCATATTTCAATTTGACATGTAAACACTATTTGTTATGACATGTGAAGGTCAGAAATGAATATCACAAGAGTTTCAGACATATACAAAGCAGGGTTGCCAGGACTTACAAGTTGCAAATGCATAGCACTTAGTCTTGTTACTCAGCAAATTATATATATTTTTTTAAGGAAACAATGTGTCAATTCATGTGACTTTTGATGCCAGTGATATTACTAGAAGGCCTGAAATAATTTTCTTGGGTTCTGAGCGAGAAACTGGTCCTTTGAGGGACTCCTTAGCCCAAAATCTAGAGGTAAGATCTTTTCATATTCATTCAAAACATAATGATATTGTGTCATCTATAATATTGCAGACTCTAAACTAAATTGTGTAGAGCAACAGTGCATTAATATCCAAAAGTCTGCCATGTGTAATTTTTTCCAGTATAGTTGTTTTTTATTGATTGAAATGTGATATTGATCCATAGTTTACTTATTTGGAAGTCATAATTTTTTTCCTTACTAATGTTATGGAAACTTGACTGCATGCTACTGCTATGTTCTGTATGCAAGATAAAGATTCATAAACTTTGCATTTAGCCCCCTCCAAAATTTTGATAGTCAACATTTTCAACCCTGGGCAAAAACAGAGTGGTAAATGCAACCCCCCCTTGAAATTACCCCAATTGCTATTTTTGAGAGTGAAAAGTTCTAAATATCTCTCCCCCAGAAAAAGGCTATGTATTATCCACCTTTATAATTCCAGCCCCCCCAAAAAATGTTCTTCATACACCAGTGTTTATGTAGTTCAGATTTCAAGTAGAGTTTTAAGTGGAGCCATAAGTACTAAAAGGTGAACTCGCCTAAAAAAAATTCAAGTCGTTTTTCAAAGTTAGTTACGACAGTCTATTTTTAGAATAGCCAAAATTTTTCGTGGTTGTTTTCAGTCATTTTACACTAGCCTGAATGTTGAGAAAATTAAGAAATTAAATGCATTTGCTTTATTTTTAATTTTGAAAATATGCTTACAATGAATTAAAATGTACAATTTACATCATTGTCAGGTAGGATCCAAATTTCAAGTGTTTCATTACGTGATGAAGTTTCTAATAACCCTGAACAGAACAGTTCTCTCTTAGTATTCATATTTTCATTTTTGCAACATAGGCACTTGGTACACACAAAAAAATGTTATTTTTGCCTGAGCTGTGATTTCTCATAACCTATGTCAGTTGAAATAATATTAAGAACAAGGTAATGTTCCACAATACAGGTAAAGAGCTGGTTCTGAATTATTGTTTATAATTTCAGAATTGGGACCCCCAGTTGAATATAGTGGGAAACTTAGAATATGTATTGGGAGTTACTTTACCATCTCATAAAAGTTCAGCTCCAGACGAGTTACAGGGCGAATGTGGAATTTGTTTAACTTTAAGGCTAGAGGATTCGCTGCCAACGGAAGTTTGTGAAAATGAAAGGTGTGGGACACCTTATCATACTGGTTGCCTTTATGAAGTGAGTATTTTCAGATATGTTTTTACATGCAAACAGCTCGACCATCATGGTATCATACTAATAATGAGTCTTGAATTCACATGAGGTATACATAGTGTTGACAGATCACTTTTACAAAATCATGATAATTATATAAATGACTTAATTTTTTTGTTGATTCTGAGCCAAAATTGTGTGCCAAAGGGAAATTTTATATCAATTTAATATTGTTATATATTGTGAATCTAAAGTAATTCATGTATCCTGGTTTTGTAAATTAAATTTCTTTCTCTGAGGCAAAAACCAGTTGAAGTCACCTATTTACATGTACTAATGCATCTAGGTGTCCAATCCTTATCCTAGGTATAATACATCTTTAAAAACTGATTAAGAAAAATCTTGTTTCGTTTCATTAAGTGGTTGCAGACTGTTGCTTCAAACCGAGAAAGTTTTGGAAGAATACATGGTGAATGCCCAAACTGTGATACAGTAAGTTACATCACTGTTTCTTCATTTTTTCATTTTTGATGAAACCACTTTTATTATATTCATGTATGTATCTCTCATCATGTGTAGTGTGTCAGATAAGATTAGTTGTAGTGCTGACTTACTCTTTGAAATTACTCTCTACCTTGTCTCCGACATTTAAAGTCTTTGTTCCAAAAATGTTGAGACTTCTACATACATGCATTTTAAGTTTCTCTCTCCAAATTTACTTAGTGGTGTTTAACTTATAATGCAAGGTGAGAAAACTTTGGCTGATGACACCAATCAAGGTGGCACCCACACTGTAGGTCTCAGGCATTAAGATCTCTTTGCTAGAGCCTCCGATACACAAGCATTCCAGATATGAATGTTCCTGTAGATGTTGCAACTGCTGTGCTTGCCTACCAGGGCATTGCTTTGCTCTGAGGACTGAGTACCAGTCCTCTCGATCTCCATGTGACGTCAGTCTAGGTTGTCCTAACCTAGGTTCGGGATACATTTCTAATCCACAAACTGACTGATCCACATGCAGCCACCTCTGCTTACCACTGCCTTGCCTAGTCACTTTCCACCGTAAAGAGTTGTCCAGTGGCTTCTTTGTACCATAGTTGACTGTGTAGTGTGAGGTACCCATTGGTACTGACCAGGCTCCTATAGCTGCCTGGGCAGTCACCATGTGATCGGTGTGCAGGATTATGAATGGTATCTCTGTTTAAAACTGGTATTGTATCAACCTCTTGTTCCATTTGATGGCAATCATGTACCATTTTGTGCTATTGTCCATGCTAATTTTGTGTAATTTAGAAAACTCCCCTCCCACAAAAAAAATCACAGAAAAAGTATGTTTCACAAGTTGATAAATATTTCAACATATTACCATTTTCTCAGAATATAAAATGTTAATTGAAAATTATAATTTTTTAATATATTGTATTCACAGTCATTTTATGTGATAGTTTTACATGTTTGTGAATCCTGATAGGGACAAAAATTATTTTATCCTTTGCTTCGCCATGAATCTTTCCATCTTTTTATTTTCAATATTATTTAAAATCATGTAGCAAGTGAAAAAAACCCAGGACATAGACTTAATACATATAAAGAATTATAGCATGTCAATACACAGATAGTAATTGTAATTTTAGTGACACATAATCTAAAATTACTACTTTAGCTTCATATTTTATTTGTGAATTTGTTTTGTTTGTTTCAGGCCATTTCATGCCCTATTCCTGGATAGGTAGAGGCCAAGATGAATATTTATGATGCTTCCATTTGCTTGCTCAACCTGTGATCCACCACTCTTGTACTGCACTGTTAATAAATATTGTATTTTTCTAATTCTGTTAATTATTTGTATATTAAGTTACTGATAAGTTAGTGAACTTAGATTTTTTAAATGCTTATTTCCATTAAAAAATACCATGCTGTGTGCAGTAATTTGCCAGTAGTTAATCCTTATTTATTCGACAGAAAATTATAATCAGGACTACACTTGTGAAAGATTAAGTGAAAACTCTTGCCACCTTACTGCAGAACTTCACACATCATGATGTGTGTGCTTTCATTCTTTGGCAGAAATGACCGGGTGGCCAGAGTTAAAGTTACCCAACTCAGAGCCCTCTGTAGCCTGTTTGAGGCATTGTAGAACTCTGAAATTTGGTGAATCCACTATGCAGACCATGGCGAAGAGGATGGTGATGAAAAAAAAAGTTCAATTTTCTGCCACCAGAAATAATCTGAATTAGTTTACATTAGGTAATTAAAATATAATGAAAGGAATTCTATAAATCCCTCACTTTTATTCTCTACCATTTGAACACTGTTCATATGTATGTGTAGTTCAAATTCGTAGCAATACCATCACAACCACACACATTGCAGCCATGCCATTATGTACTAAGAAAACTGGTAGACTTGAAATTAAAATATCCAATTTAATATCAAATAATTTATTTCAGCTGTCAGACAAGAATAGAAATTTGCCCAAAAAGAAAATCACAACCACATAATACTTTAAAGTAAATAGGCTTGAAAGTTTATATATCAAATTCATGTTACTTCTACAATAAACTAAATTCTCGACTAATATCTAACAAAACACAAAGTAAATTTATTTCTGTGGGAAGTCAAATACACATAAAATTTATTATGAAAACACTGAAATAATTTTTAGTAGGGCTGAGCCGATTCCAGTACTGGTACGGATTTCCACCGATGCTTGAAAATTGGTTAAAATATTCATTAATATTAGTATGTAAATATTCCATTGCAAGTATATGCATCAAATTACCAGGGATTTGCTTTACAATATTAAAAAAATGCATTGGAAAATTAAAAATGGCTCTTATTTAATCACAAAATCATTTTTCTTCACACAATACTTGTACAAAATAAACAAAACTTTTGAATTTGGCATAAAATCGAGGATACTTAAACTCCACACAGCATTTTTGTGTATTCCTATAAATAGTGAAAACGTTGGTATCTGTGCATAAATTCCAAACTGATACATACTATCTATTTCACTGGTATCGACAGAGCCCTAGTTTTTCAGTTTTCAGGACTAAATACAAAATTACTTGCACATACATATTTATATATCACAGATTTTTTTATTATACAATATTGAGAGGTTGTATCATTTAGCCACTCATATTGATATTTGAACATTAGCACACATTAAAGTTCACTCATACATAAATCCACATGCCTAAAAATAAACTAAGTCATTACTCATCCACCACGTAAAGGCAAACAATTGGTTTGATATCCTTTGTAATCCTTAATATCTAGTATAATTCTTGTGGCATCAGTTTACATGGATTTAATAGGCTTAGCAATGCAAGAATTTTGAGTCTCTGGTATTAAATGTTTACAATATTGGCGCTGTAACAACCTTCCATCCTGAAGGGTTTCAAATATATATTTGACATGAATGCGACCCATTAATTGGCTGCTTCTGATTACAAGTCAATGGTAGTATATTATGCCCAAGTGAAAACTAGTTCATTTCACCAATTCATTACTTCTGTAAATAGCCTATGATTGAATTGTCATTTTTATCAAACTTCTACGGTACAGACGATGCTGAGGAAGACAACTTTTCTTATGTTTTGCCTGTTAACTTTTCTATTTACCCACTACAAGCCTTTGCAAAACAGCATTTTTCTATCTTTTATGTATGCATGCAACCTTGCAGCATAGCTACAGAGTTTCTGCTTTTTTCTATGAGAACAGCAACATCTCTACAATGAATAAATTCTCTCGCTCGGGCTTTCGAGGGTAGAAGTGAAGACGAGAGTGACGTTAGTTCTCGAAAGCTTAGAAACTTTTCCAGAATTGAACTGGTTATTAGCCTGAGAGAATTTATTCATCATTTGTTGCCAAAAAACCTTCAAGACTTACATCATCTCTAGTACTATATGGACAGACGTGATAGTATGCAATACCCACTTTGTGCATCTGATTTCACACAATTGAAAAAATAAATCTGTTTTACTCTGTGAAGTAACTCAAGTTATGAAAAATAAACTCAAAGTGTACATAAGTACAGTGGTGTCTCACACAATGAATGAGAGCACAGGCTGGAAAATGCCTACATAACCAGCCTGCTTCCACATCAAGAACTGCATGCGAATATAGTCCTGCACGAGCATACATACATACCGTAGTGTATGTATTTTTTGTAAGTGTACTGTATTTTCTGTAACTTATAAATAAATTAGTTCATTCCTAGCATTTCCAACATTGGTAGTGTTTTTTTATATTCCCTGCAATTTTTTTTATGATATTTTGCAATTTTGGACCACGGTAGAGAATGATTTAAATCATATCTATAGTAACCTATGGGAAAGAGCCAAACACATATCTAGAAAAACATTTGGGGAGTGGGGGTCAAAATCAAGTCTCAGAAATAGTAGTAGTAGTAGTAATATGAATATAAATTTTTAAATATATATATATATATATATATATGAGGTTTTCCATAATATGTAAATTAATTAATGTTGCATTATTATAACATAAATATGTAAAAAAAACGGTATAAGAATAGAGATAGAACATATTCATTATGTAGCCTACTTGTAGTTAACATTGCCAAAATTTGTGTAAAAAAAACAACTATCCTGCCAGCGAAATTAATGTAAAAAAATAATGAATCTTAGGTCAAGTCGAACCCATATGATCTCAATCTAATCCACCTTCAAGTAAGTTCAGCAGAAATACATAACCTTCGATTACCCAACAAAGGCTAAAGAAGTATATATATTTTCATTTTTTAATATTAGTACTTGACAAGTCTAAAACAAAAAAAAATCATCTTTGGAAATACCATCTTGCATAATGAACACTGTCCTGTAATGGATTGGATTTGTTGTGTGAGGCACCATTGTAGATGGTTAAAAGAATTATGTTAGGAATTAGGTAAACAAAAGTAATAGTTGACCAGCAGTTATGGAGAAGAAAATATCACAAAGAACAAGAAGTGCCGAATGAACCCAGATACAGGAAAAAAATGGCATACAATGCAACAAGATAGTCAGAATAGAACAAAGATGGCAACCCACACGGTACTAGGTGCAAAGGAAGATCTACAAATAGCTGGAGCAGCATGGTGAATTGACGGATTGATTGATTTGTTGTTTTCAGTCCACTTTATGCACAGAAAGACTAATCGGGACAATCTACAGTTTAAAGCAGAATCCAAACCACTGTGCCTCCACTGGGTATTGAACCTGGGTGATTGATTACAAGGTGATAAGGTTACCACTATGTCATCAGGGAGGCCCAGGAGCATGGTGGAAAGAGAGGCAGACATGCAGATGAAAACCTGTATGAAAATAAAACAATCAGCATCCATTCTTCACAGAGACATTATGCTGCAAAAAATGGTAAAAAGTACAGGTATAGGTACAAAAACAACAAACTTTGAGGGATAAGGGCAAGAGCAGCAATTTTATCCTGATTATGCATCTGCAGGAATGGTAGTTTTCACAACATTTAGATTGTTACGCAACAAATAAAACAGATGCCAGTGGCAATCATGAATCTCTGCTGCATTCTTGCATACATGCAAAAGATAAAATGTCATATTTCAGTAGTTTGTAGGGTTGAAACTATACCTCGAGGAAAACATTACAAAAAAATGTTGATGTTATGGTTTGTATTGAACAACATGTATTATGCTACTTCATCAAAAACTTTGCCAATGGTCACCATGTGTGAGGCTCGCATGTACTAATTCTGCTACTTATTCTTTTACATAGTGTGTTCCAATGTGTGGTTCCAGCAAGTCTACAAAGTCAGTTATTTTCTGCGAATTACTCATCTTGGCAAAATTTTCACTACTGTACAACCATTATACTGTACATTTCACAATCCAGTTTATGAATTTCTTACATTGTCGTGTGCGATTCAGAATTATCATGCAACAATATGAAGCAATTCACAATAAAATATGTTTTGCCATTGTGGATGGCAAGTTTTATTTGTCTTGGTGTGCAATGTAGTGTGAATAGCCTTTAAACATTCAGGATTTTCTAAGATAATATGCATTTCTTGGTAAGTGATGTTAAGTAATATTTCACAAATAAACAACTACTTACCAGAAAGCATGTATTAAATGACTATTACGTTAAAAAGTTACTGACATACTTCCAGCTCATCACGCATAACAACATTTGGAAAGAATGGAAGCACTCGCAATTTAAGATGCACCTTTATAACAATGATTCCAGAAATATAAGAATGCTGTTAACAGAATTATGGAAATATTTCCACGTAAGAACAATGGAATGTATTTCAGAGGAAATACGGCAAACTCAGGCAAAAACTAGATAGAATGGATAACATTTTTCATGAGTGAAAAATTTTGAAACATGCACAGCTCATAACATAGTGAAATTAATGAACACAAGTGTTCGGAGGAGTTACCTTATGCACAGATAGGCTAATCTGGACTGTGCCTAAGGGTTTACAAGTGGGATTCGAACCACTATGTGGTGAAACTCAAGTACTTTTTTGAACCAAATACCTGTAACCAACTGATGCCACCATATACATTATGCTCCAATGTAAAGCTTAGGGCAACCAAATTACAAAAATTCTCCAAGGACAACTATGCTGTGCCACCACTGCATTGGCAGTCAACAACCCCTTAGAAATAACATATTAAAATAAAATGTAGATGTTCTAATTTTAGTATGCAACAAAGCCTAGCTTCGTTGCCTTAGGAGATTCCATGAAAATCCTTCCACCTTAGCATCCAGACAAGACACATGTTACAAATTTTCAAGTTAACAATTTAAGTCTGTTAAAGTAACAGTAAAAATAACAGTTGATAATGCTACTTATATTGGAAAAAAGAACTGCTACTTACTTTTAAAAATAGCAAGTTTCATTAGAATTCCTAAACTCAAGTTACTCTGTTACAGTTGCAACTAGTTACTTCCAAACACTGATTAACATAATAATTGCATTTGCATTTTCTTTGCTAATTTTCATATAAATACAACACAATTCTTTCATTACCACCCTTGTAAATATATATATATCTCAAATTTTACATTGCCACTGTAGACTCTCCTGAAAACATTACCGAATGAAATGCTTGTACATGGGTAAGGAAATTAAACTAAACCTATTAATTTTAGAAAAAAAAAGCAGATAAATCCAGCAAAAAAAATATTTTTTTCCCCTTTTCGTTCAACTGCATTAAATGGTGTAAGAGAATTGATGCAGAGACGTGAGATTCGATGACATGCAACTTTCAGTCTGTTACTGGTATTATTAAGGGGAAAAAGTACACTTTGTGATGACAATATAAAGATGCTTATAAAAAACAGCACTCTTTCACACTGACTTATTCTACATGCTATACCATGTAACTTGAAGCAGTTATTTTTCAGTTGTGAAGTAATTAGTACTAAATAACTTCTTGCAATAATAGGTGGTAACAACAACTGCTACAATTTTCTTTCACGCATCATCTATGTATACTGCAACAAAAAGTAACTGATGCTGTCTACTCCCTCTCAAAACTATATATAAGTATATCCCAATACATTTCACAGGTTGTTGCATATCATTAGTACATTTTACATTGCATCAACATTAACTAATTATTTCTTGTGGGATGATTGATATGCATAGCAACTTACATATACCCTTTAAACTTATTCTGGTACCTTTCAACGGTGCTCACTTAGGGAAAGTATCATGAAAAATCATGAATCGGCATTAAATGTATCACAAATATACTGCAGATTATTCTTCTGCGCTCAGACTATGTTTCCATGTATATAAACAATAACTATTACTATACTAATAAAAAAAGAAGCACTAGATTTACTCTCCACAGCCATAAAAAACACAACTTCAAAACTTAAAGCAGTGTTCCGATGGTACCCCTACTTGCATAACAAAGTTAATCATATCTTTATCAAAAGACTTTGTTCCACAAATAAGCACCAAGGTATCATTCACAAAATTATCTTTCAATTCACCTTGTATATGGTCTTTCGTTATGCGTGTTTGTATAATTTTCTCATTATACTTTGACTGCTTTGCACCATCATCTTGAGACAAAAAATATTTCACCCTGAAGTTCCAAAAGCTTGAAAATTCCTGTAACTTGTCTTTTAATAAAATATCACTGTAGGTTCTGCATGCGTACATAAGGCAAATAAACGTTTCATCTTTGTCATTATTCACAATGAACTGAATCAGAGAAACCATTGGTGCTATGCCAGTACCTGCTGCTAGCATAAGAATTAACCTGAAAGAATTTGGTGCATAGTGGAATGAACCAAATGGTCCTTTCCACTCGACACTGTCACCAATTTTGAAGTTTCTAATATAGTTGGACATCTTTCCATCTTTATATAACTTGATCATAATGTCAAAATATCCTACATCACTAGTATCAGATATGGGCGTGTACTGTCTTGTGATTACCTCATCTTGAACTTTAGCTTTCATGGTCAAATGCTGCCCTGTTGGGCAACCAATACACATGTCATCTGGAACCTCGAACCTATATATATACGTGTCAGCTGTAATGCTTTTAATGTCACTTATGACGAACGGTCTGAATGCTTTCTGGGACAGAACACGCAAGTTGTCAGACCCTGTACAAGAAGCAATTTTTATACCACTTTTAATGTCTTTACACAACTTTTCCCACTCCTTCAGTTCTTTCTCGTAAATATCAAACACACAGATACTGCAGCCCGTACCACAACAGTCTGACGGAAGTGGCTCTTCCGGTTTTGGTGGGAAGTTCAATATTTCTTCATCGTTCTCCATAGTAATTTCCTCTGAGCTACAATTCCATACTAATATTACTGTCGCTTGTCACATTAGCTTTTAAAGGAGCATCCATGCTGTGTGTACCATGATCAAACTGCATCTGATTTGAATCCATGCTAACTTTACTTGGTGGGGCATCTGAACTTTTAACATCGTCCCAATCAATCTTAAACCTTGTGACACGTGGATTAGTGGCCAGTATGTTTCTTTGTAGTTTGTCGAACTGGGGAATGGCAGGCTGATTCTCACGAAGTTCTGGGTCTACATAATCATTGTTTACATAGTAACCTACACGAATGAATTCTTGGCTACGATAGGAGCACGTCAGGAGAACAACCGTGACACCTACAGCATCTGCAACAGGTATTTTAGAGGGATCTGGAGGGTCTGCTTGGAATACAAACATGTGCCTTCCTTCTGGAACAGGACCAACGTACACTGTGTCTAAGATCTGGTCATACTCTTCACTTTCAGCAGAGCCAACATAAATTATCTTCCATTCTAAATCTTCCTGCAGGTCTTCTATGCATTCAAATGTAATTTCAAACTGAAATGGGTTGAAAAACGGTGATGGATTATCTAATACAACAACATTGCACACATGCACTTTAGCCATAGTTCGCTTCCACTTCTGTGTGAAATATTAACTCATTAGTCAGACAAACTTTCATCCATTAAGATAGGGCCACTGCCCATGCCGTCTCACTTACGCTGCTTCATTCTAGACACACAAATTTTAATATATTTCTCTCTAACCCAGCATTGGATAGTGGAGCTGATTAGTTAACCAAAAAGACCTGAAAAGAAAAAAAATGAACTTATTATTTATTAAGAATACATTGTACACACACAATTTATAAATTACATACTTTCACTCAAATTCCAATTTAATATAGTTTGCATAGGTGTGCACACTTCGAAGGGTAGTGTAAAGTGAGTTTATCGCCATTCATAAATAATATTCTACTCTTTAAAAAATTAAGCATTTGCAAGCAACGAGGGGCGAGATGAAGGTGTTTAAAACTCTTGTACCAACTAAATGAAGACTAACATTGATAATTTTTGCAAGACTGCATAAGTTCATTCCAATGTTGGATTAACAACTGTTTCACATGGTATCTTGACCCACCATAGATATGCTCCTGTTTCGTGTGCATCAATATAGTTTGTGAAACAGTGAAATGGAATGTAATTTCCCTTTTCCCAACTGAACTTTCAAAATATTTGCTCTCCTGCATGCAGACCTATGATAGTTTGTGTTATAAAGGGTCCGGCAGAGGAGTTAAGACGGTTTTGAAATGTGAATAACACACTTAATTTTCAAAGGTACAGAAATGTATTACTACAGAAATACAGGTTATTGTATGCCATTTTTATTTACCACAAAAGTTTGTGTAAAAAAAAAATGATGCACCTTCAATTTACTTCTATACACATTCGAAGCCCTTTTTCCTTTCCTTTTAAATGACCTACGTAAGATCTTGAGTCAGCGCTTTGTCCGTTTGAACAATTGAAATAAATCCAAATCAACAATCGGCGATCCGGTGAGAAGTTGGTGGCCTGCTTAACCGTTTGTCAGCCCAGTAAGCATGGAGCCCTGGAATGTGCAACATTGAGCGTGTGTTGTGGAGGAATTATTCAAGACTGGAGAATCTGTATTCAAAATGCAGCATCTTTCTCGACGTCATTTGCATGTGGCACGCCATGAGCATGTACCAAGCCGCAACACTATCCTCAGGTGGTGCAGAACTTCAGATTGACAGCATCAGCTATGAATAGGTCACCACCTGGCCGTGTTCAAACCGTAAGGACACCATAAAACATAGGACGAGTAAGGGAAGCTATCGTTGGGGATTTCAGCTCACTCTGTACAACGAATGTTACATTTGGATCTAAAATTTCACCCTTACAAGCAGGGTTGGCATTTTGCCCCAGTTTTTTTTCGGGGAAAAAAAACCAGGTGTTTTTCTTTTCAGTTTTTTTTTCAGATAAAACCTGGGCAAAACTGGGTTTTATTGGTTTTTTCAGGTTATTTTTATAAATATATATATTTTAAAAATGAAATACATTTTTCTCTGATAATAATATATTGGAACATTCAATTTGTATTGTTTTAGCTCACTGAGTCAAAAACTATTTAATATTTTCTGTTAACATAGTTAAGAATTGACAATGAAGGTCTCACACCTTGAAATGATTAAACTGAAAACATACATAACTCGTGCCGCAGCAGACCATTGAGGGACCAGGCCTATCTACTGACAGCCGGCCGCACTCCCACCTGATCCTACTCTGAGGTGCGAGATAATCCAACTAGTTACGGGGTGACGTGTGGTCGGCACGACGAATGCCCAGTTCTCGTTGTAGGTTTTCATGATGGGGTTACGCTACTCATTCGTAGCTCCCCAATTTAATCATGATGTGAGTGTTCACCAGTCTCTTACACAGGCCCATATCTCAGGAGACTCAACCTGCACACGTTCCAAAGCCAGAGCCAAAAGCATGACCGCACAGCCACAGTGCGTGACAAATGATTAAATTATCTAAAATACCATGTTCTGAAATATTTGACCAAAGTTTGATTCTAGGGTTGCGCATTGCAATACTATACTAATAGCCTACTTGATAGCTGTGGTGGTTTAGTTGACCTCCGTGATGCAGTGGCTAGCTCAGCACGCTGCAATGCCAGGCGCCCCTGATTCAAATCCTGGTTCGGAAGTGGATGTTCGCGTTTGTCCCAATGAGAATACAGAGAAAATGGAGAAAATTGAGAAAATATAGAGAAAAAGGGGGATACTACTGCTTAGGGGTATTACTTTTATTACAAATGTAAAAAAAAGTACACAGGCTGGCTGGCTGACTACCATGCAGATGACCCGGGTTTGAATCTTGGGGTGGGTGATCCAAGGTCGGAATTTTTCCGGTCTTCTCCCTGCATAAAGCAGCTCTAAAACTCACCCAGTCTCAAATCAATGGGCCCTGGGGGGTAAAGGCAGCCAGAGTTTGGTTGTGATCACATCTCCAAAATGGCCGAGATGAAGAATATGTCGGGCCCTACCCCACCTTCATGGTGCTATATGCACAGGGAACTTTACCTTTACGTACTATACAACATATGGTAGCTGCACACATACTTTTAAATCTGCTTCAATGCAGTTTGTTCACAATTTTGTTTTCTCATTATTTTTGTGGATGTTTCAAGTTTAAATATCTCCTCCATGTATTAACCATGCCAATATTATAAGGCTGACATATCTGTCTTGACTGATTTCATCCAAATGGAATACCATATCCATCCTCCAAAATATCTCATTGCTATGAAACTAACAGTTCCCATGGGCAAAACATTAGTGGCCCCCATTTTGGACCCCAACAATACATATCCACTAGGCCTATATTGTTAAGAAAATCATTTGTCACACCATAGCTTAAGAAATATCCTAAAACATTTCTTTTCTTAATGTCCAAAAATGTAGTTTAAGAAGATATTTGAAAGTGGCATCAGAATTTGTAGCTACCTCAGGTAAAAAAAGGTAAAGTGTTCCCCTGTGCATAGCACCACGCCATGAAGGCGTATAGGGGGTGTGGGGGTAACGCCCCACACTTTCTTGATCCGGTCGTGAGTGGGGGTGATGTGATCAGCATCACGCCCCTGACCGCCTTTACCCCCCAGGGTTTCCCCCAGGTACCCATGTTATTCGACGCTGGGTAGGCGCCGGGGCCGCTTCCACCGTTAGAAAAGTTCCCGGATTTGAACCGGCCGGGGATCGAACCCGGGACCTTGAGCATGGTAGTCAGACGCGTTACCGACTGAGCCACCGCGGCCACATTTTGTAGCTACCTCAGAATATGAAAAATCAATTTTTCATCCACCACCTTGAAATGCTTTCAACAAATGCAAATGTAAAATAAAATCATTCCCTGGGTGCACCTATTTGCAACATGAATTACAGCTTAAAAACTCTAAATTTGCTACAGATATCGTGGTCTCAAAATTGGTGACGTTCCCCCATCCTTCCTAAAACACACACTATATTACAGAGTTTTTACTAAAAACGTCAAGCTCAAGTAATGTCCTAACTTAGCTGAGACTTGGTTTTCTTAATGTATGAAAATTTAACCTCAAATATTATCATAACTTAAAGCTCTCTGTAGGCATGTTAAATTGTCCACCATCTTTAAACATGGTGACAATTTTTTCTCAAATACAATATGACAACAATCCTTTAAATTATATTCTAACTCTAAAAATTGCAACTCAAAGGCTTTATATTTATGGCAAAATGTATGTTTGCAATTTTACCACCACTCCTCTCCTAAACTAAAAGTTTTACTGCAATATTGAGAACCGAAGGATTATTACAATGACTGAGTTTAGTTCTTTGTACTCTGAAAATGCATTGTAGACAGACAGTTTTGGGGAAAAAGAGAGCATGGTATAGAGCGTGAATGCTACATGAGGAAAATCAGTTTTTCATGAGGAAAATCAATTTTTCAATCACCATCTTGAAACACATTGTTCAATTTCACTCACATGCAATACCATTGCAGTCTGTCAAGTTTTCTAGTTGCAGAAACATGTTATCATGGTCACTAAATAGATGACTTGTCTTTCTTTGCCCATGCTCCTCCTAAATCGTGTATTATGTTTCAATAATTTTATTGTGAATTTACAGTGCAAGGATTGTCATAATGCACCTGAAAGTTTTATGCACAAAGCTCGAGAATCGTAGTCTCTAAAAAGGTTTGAAAATGTCAAAAAATGGTAAAAATGTGAAAGTATATGTATGCATTGTATTTACTCGAGTACCCCCTCCCCTATTTTTAAGAAAAAAATTGTGGTAGATTATGAGAGTGCTCGACTTCTTGGGTATAGAGGTCCTAACAAATAACATTTATCCTACATGATCAAGCAACCCATTATGTTCAATCAATGTACTGAACTGGAGGGAGGTAGGGGTCACTGTCTCAATGCAAAGCATTGGAAAGAAAACAGAACACTTGCACACACACTAAATTTTGAGCCATGAAATGAATCATTTGAAAAGTGATTGGCTTGATTTAATTATACCACAGTTAACTTTATACTACTTTCATAACATTTCAATAAAATGTACTCAATTCTCCTTTTTAATGTTTTACACATGGAAATATGTATTGTAAAAGTTGATTGTTACAGGTGAAACTATGTGGCTTGCCCATATACGGGAAGTGACTGATATCTAAAGTGCTAGCACATTTCAAAATTATAAGCTTTGCTCGTTCAATGTTTTATCTAAATATTTCAGACCCTTTTGATTTTTTTGTTTCTTGGACATATGTTCGTATTATTTCTTGTTAAAAGTCTATTTCTAGCATGATTTGAGAAAAATATCCTGAAAAAACCCACTGTGACTTGTACCACATTAATTATTTTGAGTATTATAAGCTTGGCTAAGTCTTTACTTTACAAGTTTTCTCAAACTGTTGACAATTCTAGAATCTCTCAATTATTTAAAACAAGAACACAGGCCTGCGATGAAAAAAATACAAGGGAAGTGATAGGTGAACTTTATGTATTTTGTCATGCTGAGTTAAAAAAAAATAAAGAAAACTGTCTATCACGTCACGTTTTCATGAAAAATTTAATTGTACATGGATTTGTATGAACATTTACCATAAATATGTTGTTTCGGCGTGGAATAGCTTTCCTCCCTGCTTGACCATTACAAACTATGTAAGAAAACTTTATCTTGCATATTTTGGCATGAAACTCTGAGACCAGGACAAATCGTGGGCTCCTCATAAAGTGTGTGTGCAGTGTCTCAATGATCTACGCTTATGGTTCAACGGAAAGAAGACTGCTTTACGCTTTGGAATTCCTATGACATGGAGGGAGCCGAGAAACCACTGTGATGATTGTTACTTTTGTGCCTGCCATGTCCGTGGGTATAACCGAAAAAATCACAAGCTAATCTCTTATCCTGAGAACATTATATCCGCCATACGCCCCGTTCCTCATGTACCTGATGTGCCAGTGCCTTTGCCTCCAACTGAATTACCAGTCATTTCTTCAGAGTCTCCAGACTCGGAACATCCAGACGGTCAAGGCTCCGATACCGAATATAAGCCCTCTGGAGACGATTCACCTCAGCCCTTCTCTCAGGTTGAACTTAATGATCTGACTAGAGATCTGGGCCTTTCGAAAGAGGCAGCTGAATTGTTGGGCTTCGGATTGAAAGAAAAACATTTATTGGCCAAAGGAACCACGTTTTATTGGCACAGGAATCGAGAAAAGGACTGTGTTCAGTGCTTTGAGAAAGCGGAGAACCTGGTCTATTGTCTGATGTTCCCGGATTGATGAGCAAATTTAATATCACCTACAATAAAGATGAATGGAGGCTGTTTATAGATTCATCGACAAGGAGCCTGAAAGCTGTCCTTCTTCATCACGGAAGCCAGTATGCATCTGTACCAGTTGCACACTCGGTACATTTACAAGAACGCTATGAAAACCTGGCTCTCGTCCTCAACAAAATAAAATATGCCGACCACGGTTGGACCATTTGCGGTGATTTGAAAGTTATCTCCATGCTTCTTGGTCAACAAGACGAATATACAAAGTTCCCATGTTTCATTTGTGAGTGGGACAGCCGTGCAAAGACTCAACATTGGGTCAAGAAAGAATGGCTAAAAGAAAAAATCTTGAACCAGGCACCAAGAATGTGATTCGGAACAGCTTAGTTGACCCAAAAAAGTATTGTTACCCCCGTTGCATATCAAATTAGGTGTAATGAAGCAATTTGTCAAGGCTATTCCAAAAGATGGCGCTTGTTTCAAATACCTGTGCAAAAAGTTTCCAGGTTTATCTGCAACCAAGTTGACAGAGGGAATCTTTGTTGGTCCAGATATCCGCAAGCTCATGAAGGATAAAGACTTTGAGACTAGCATGACAACAACGGAGAAAGAAGCTTGGGTTGCCTTCAAAGATGTGGTCAGTAAATTTCTGGGAAATTACAAGGATCCTGACTATAAAGCAATTGTTATGAATATGCTGGACAAATTTCAAGCGTTGGGTTGCTCCATGAGTGTCAAACTACATTTCCTTCACTCACATGTGGACTATTTCCCCGAAAATTTAGGAGCAGTCAGCGAAGAACAGGGTGAAAGGTTCCACCAAGATATTAAAGATATGGAGTGCAAATATCAAGGACAATGGAACAAGAACATGCTCGCCGACTACTATTGGATGTTAACACGAGAGAGGCCTGAGATTGCACATAAAAGAAGAACGTCAAAAAGAAGTTTCAAAGGCAAAAGGGTACGTACGTAAATATAAACTTTGTTTGTGTTTGGTTTTGTTGTTTGTTCAGTTTACAATTTGTGTCAAACGTTCATGTACACATACATTGCTCCTCGTGGTCAATCGTCTATTTTATGTACGTTACCTTAATAAACACAAATGAACATAATACGTTGGTGCTTTTTTTCTAGAAACTTCACCATAATGGGATGTTAAAAGTGTAAACTCAAGAGAACTTTGTGTTTTTCTCTCAGCCAGAGGTGGCTCGTGCGATCTGGCAACAGTGGTTTTCTTCCATTTAAACCTATACAAAATAAAATCAATTGCTAATAAATCAATTTGCATCACCAAGCATCAATTTTACATAGATTTAAATGGATCAAAACCACTGTTGCCAGAAAGTGCATACAAATTTGTTCGCGAAAATTCCTTTTTACATAGGATTTTAGCAAAAATATCGATATCGATTGTACAAAAAATCCTGACGTGATGGAAAAAAATGGAGGTCATTTTCGAAATCAGCACACCCAATAACATAATACTCAGCGTACACGTCTCTTGTATTTTTCAACAACTTCAATTTCGCAGGCCTGTGTAATTTACAACATTTTCTGAAAAAACCCACGTGAGGAAAACTGGGCTAGGCCCACCTGGGCCAACCCTGCTTACAAGATTATGCTTGTGCAGAAGCTGCATGATGATGATTTTGTCAATCGTAAAAGATTTGCTGAATGGATGCTCCAAATGTCCGAGGAAACAATTATCCTTATGAGTGATCTGTAAACAAGCAAAACTTTAGATATTGGTCAAATGAAAACCCGCAGGAGCTACATGAACGGCTACTTCACAGTTTACGAATGACGGTATGGTGTGGTGTAGCTGCATTTGGTGTCATCAGCCCGCATTTCTTCGAAGATGAAGATGGGGATTGCGTGACGGTGAACTCCGAACTCTATATCGCATAGATGAATACTTTTGTTTTACCAGAACTTCGTCGGCTTTGGCGTAGGATAAATCAGCAAAACATACGGTTCCAACAAGATGGAGCAACGGCTCACACATCTAGATCCTCTATGGCTTTTGTTCGTCAACTTCTTCCAGGACATGTCATTTCCCGGTTTGGTGACATACCCTGGCCTCCTCGGTCACCTGACCTTACAATCTGTGATTTTTTTTTTTCTGTGGGGATTACTCAAACCCAAATTGTATGTGAATAAAACTCGCACATTAGAAGACCTGAAGCTTGCAATTAGAGATGAAATTGCAAACATTGGTGGTGAAATATTGCAACATGCCGTCCACAACTTCTGGGAGAGGCTTCGAATGTGTGAACACGTAAACGGAAGTCACTTGAAGGACGTCATTTTTAAGTCATAAAGAATTGCCATGACAATTGGCATACAATAACTTAAAATGGCATACAAAACCCTGGATTTCTGTAGTAATACATTTCTGTACCTTTGAAAATTAGGTGTGTTATTCACATTTCAAAACCGTCTAACTCCTCTGCCGGACCCTGTACATATGTTGTATGTATTTATTCACAGCTTTCGTCCTTTATAGCAGACACACTACCAGGAAAATTATCCATGAATTATATAATTTTACATTAAGTTCTTAGATGAGGTATTTATGATTGGCATTAATAGATAAGAGTTTTCAAGCATTTCTTTCATCTTCTAACTTGCTGTGCTGGCAAAAAGGGGTGTATCTTCACTAATGCTAAGGTTATAATTTCCTTCCTGAAACATTTTATTAAATGTAATGATTAGGTTTTTGTCAGTAACACAAGAAATAAGAAATATTGTTACACCTTCTAAAATAGAATACTATATCTCCCCATTGTAGGTTTCTGACACAAATTTCTAAGGAATCATGACAAGTGGTAACGCAGCGAACGGCATGAAAACGCAGAAAAAAAAATATGAAAGGGTAATTGTTCAATGTTAGCTAATAGATAAAATGTATGCATACACTACCCCGGATACGTTTCAAGTAATTTCTCAACTTTCTTCCACTTCACCTTCACCTTTCTTCGCCTCTATTCTTTTTTCGTTAGTCAACTTGGTTAAGTTTCTTTTTTGTTTCCTTCGTACTGTGATGAAAGATTGCGAGGTCATAGACGATTCTGAAAATATAATACGTGCTTCAGAATGATTATACTGTGCTAAAGAAACAATGTTTTGTTGCATTTTATAATAAAACATGACGATGATGTTTTTGTTGTTAAAAATGGAGAATTAAATGGATGTCCGCATTTAATCAACGGCAGTTTTTCATACCTATGCTGCACGCAGATGCAGACTGTGGCGTCTGCTTGCAAGTCATTACAGATTGCTTGTTCAAGAACATATTAATGCGGTAATTTCTTCTAATTTAGGAAGGAGGTTCAGCTTATTCGTATTAAGTTGGGTAAGTGTTTTTAGCTTTAAACACAGAGGTTCACAAAATATATCTGCACTTCTAAGGCGCTGTACTTGGAAATCATAACCAAGAATATATACCATGTCATAACTTTCTCTGTTTCGTGCGTACAGAACTCCTATGAGAACTCCTTAGGAAGACCTACTTAGAATAAACACGTCAGAATTCTCCATGTAATAGCCTTGCTATTTATTTTTTACATATTTTTTTGTGTACAATTTGTATTTCGAAAAATAAATAAGGTGTAACGTACGTAAGTAAGTTTGGCGTAACTTTCATCATGATAGTGCAAATTAACGATAGTGAAAGTTCGAAGTGGCGGGGAATAAGAAAAGGAAACGTTAAGCAAGAAATGTGTTATAGTGATGTGTGTAGATAGGTTTGCAAGAAGCGCGAGGAATTTTTATTTAGTAAGAACAGCATGGAATAAATTAGAAATAATATATAATTCAAATCATAACGAGTGACAACAGTTTGTTGATTGACCGAATTTAAATAAAGTATTCACTTTCACTTAATATGCCAATCAATGTTTTGAGGTATTAGTATTTGTTTTTAAGTTCATTTTATGCAGTCTCCATCGTGTATCGAGCCCGGACCCCTTGATTACAAGGCGACGTCGTTACCACTACGCCATTGAGGAGACATTTGAGTTACCATCAACATTAAATGTTATGTGCTCAATTCATTAAAAAAAAAAAAGGGTAAATTTCTCGTATCGGACAAACGGCTGAAATTTGCTAGTTCATTTAATTTAAATAGTCCTACTTACGTATTCTGCATTGAGAAACATTGCTGAAGGTGGCATTTTGCTTATTTCACGAAAATAAGCTCTATTTGCGATATATCGAGTAAGTTTTCTTAGTTTCTTTTTGCCTTCGGTAACACGAAAAATGGTGGTCACAGTTTCACTACCATACCTCGGCATGTAGTGTTTCCATCCCACTTTGTCTTCAAAATTAGAGGCCTAATCATTTTTGCACCTTAGAAATACCCTTCTCCTGTACAGCATGCAGAATCATACCAATAGTCACACCTGATATGCTGATGAAATTCCTAAAAAGTATGCTTTAAATATAGAGTTTTTCGTAAGTTATTGATAAAATGTTATTTAATCTTCCATGTAACATTAATTCAACAACATTTAATTTGCCTAGAAGTCAATCTATTTTTTTTTGTCCGTGGTGATGTATTACTGTAGGCACTGACAGTTGATCACTAAACGAATTAAGTAATTAGTAATTGAAATATGCATATTGCTCTACAGGCACTCTGGCTGCAAACTGAAGATGAATGCAGATTTTCTACGTTACCGTGGCCTACTGGCAGCTGCAGTAGGTGCTGGCGTAGTGTTGGGTGCAGCTGGAATCTTTCTCTACCATCAGCTGTATGCAGAAAGAAGACGAATGCTACTACAGAGAGATTTGGAGAGACTTGGTATGACTGTTGCTGAAATAAAGGAACAACTGGAAGAATTCCGTAAGCATAAAAGGAAATGTGCCAATGGATCTAGATTTCGAGGCAGTGCTAAAAATAATCCTCATAATTCAGTTGTTGATGCGGGTGCTGATAGTGATATGGACATGAGTGTGTATTGGAGCCAAGAGGAAGATGATGATGAATTTTTTGATTTTTCTTCAGACAATGAGGAACTGTAAGTATTATGTTAGTATGTTCACAGTTCTTGTGACAGGCATTTGTTTTCAAGAATTATTAAGTCTTGTCTGAAATCAGTTATTTAAAATCCTTTGAATTAGGCTTCAGAAACGGTACAGGTAAAACTTGGATACATAGAAGCGACTTGCAAAGACCACGGGGTTCAGTTTTAATGTGACAATCCAGATGGTGTGGATGTGGGAAGTCATTCAGAGGCAAAATGCATGCGCAGGAAGTTGTATTCGAGATGCAACGTTTAATTGGAATGAAAACTAACTTTAGTGCATGACTCAGCACATGGTGTGAACTGCCACAGTTTCCATTCCAGTTTTTTATCTTGTTGGGTAGTATTACTCATTTATGGGTACTAGTTTACTATCCTTCGGACACATTTATTTATTTTTACAGATGAAACTACTTACTGTAATAAGTTCCTGTAGCATTATCGAACATCGGGAAAGTGTTTTGTGTGATGTGGGAATGTTTCATAGCTGAAATTCATGTTCGTTGAAAATTAATTCTCTGACGGAGAATAGCTAGCCCCACGAACCATTGGCGCGTGGATAGTTTAGTTCTGTTAGGTTAGGAAACATAGTTAAAATTTGGTGTCGTGTTAGTATCAGGATCCAGAAATTGGAAATAATTGCGAACCATTGGCGCTAGCCCCACGAACCATTGGCACGTGGTTAGGTTAGTTCTGTTAGGTTAGGAAACATAGTTCAAATTTCATCAAAACAACGTTGATACACCTTCAGGAATGTTCCACAAAGCAGATACATAAGTACGAATGTCAAAAATTGACGAAACGAAAATATTAGAGGTGTCCGAAGGATAGTAAATTTTTACCAGTATTTATCAAATTGAAAAAAAGAACAATAGATTTTTATTCATTTTTATACATTACAGATGATTTATTGTGTTATGATTGATTGATTGATTTGGTGTTTTAAGTCCACTTTATGCACAGTAAGCCTAATCAGGACTGGACCTACAGTTTAAAGTGGGATCCAAACCACTATGTGCCTCCACTGGTTATCGAAGCTGGGACCCCTTGATTACAAGGTGACGACGCTACCACTGCACCATCGGGGAGCCCCCCCCCCCCCCAATGATGACATATTTATAATAAAATATGTTTTTTTTTTAATTACGAGGTGTACTGCCACATTGTTCATGCCATAGGCAGTACCAGGTGTGCCCGACACCTGGCTAAGCTATTCAATCAGTACCCAGATGAAAGAAAATAGTTGAAATCTATCATACGTGAACTAACCTACCTATCTTTTTGTATAATAAATTTCAAACCTTTTCTTTCATCTGGGTATTGATTGAATTACATAGCCAGATGTCTGGCACCTGTGCTGCTGCCATCTAGCATGAGCAATGTTGGTAGTACACCTTGTAATTTCAAAAAATCATACTCTATTATGAAAATGTCATAATTAATCCAATAAATAGTCTGTAATGCATAAAATGCACATACATTTATTGTTCTTTTATCATTTCGATAAATACCCACAGAGATCATCGATACACATCAAAAATTATTTCAAGTGACTCTATAGCTGTCTTTTATCCATATTTCTTTTTACTTCATACAAAAACATTTATAATAACTTTTTCTGCATGTTGTTTCTTAATGCAGAGCATGGTTTTGTTGTTTAAATGTTTCAAAAATATCCACATAGACAAAGTTAATACCCAGTGTAAGGTTCATGTCTCTATTCCATCCATTTTTGTTACTGTAACATATGCCCTCCCACCCAATGAAAATTCTTGCCTCAGTAGGTTAAGCAGGTAATTTAATATTTTTTAATCCGACTTAGTATTCTCAGCTTTTTTTTTTTTTTTACATGATTCCAGCATCCAAAAATTGAAGATAATTAATTCAGAATTAAATTTCTGTGTAGTGACTGATTTCAGGATTTCAAACCAACTTATACATGTTCTACAAATGTCAAACTTTAATTCACACGTATTTTGAAACATTTTCCTTGTGATTCTACAAGTCGTCCAGCATAAGGAAGTTGGAACTTTATTGGTGCTGGTAACCATTAGAATATAAATATCACATTGCAGCTAGAGCATATCAATGTACCAGAGTGGAGATATGAAATATTCTTAGATTCACTTATGAGATAGAATAAATAATAACTCACTTAATTACAATGAAAAATTGTGCATATGACATCATTTTCAACATGTCTGAACTACTCTAAAGGGTCTATCTACATTTTATGTAGCCTAGTCTTCAGATATCCCTCGAGAAAAATACCTGCCAGTATTTTTAGTTAAATTTGAGATATTTTCCAATACTGATGTTGGTTTTGGTGACTAACAATACATGAATACACTCTAACCTCTTTTACGTTTAGAAGGTTAAGGGTTTAGCTATTATTTAGAAAATTGTTCTTCCTGACCAAAGGTGATGTTGAGAGGTATGATTATGATAAAACCATACAATTACTGGAATTGTAAAATTGTTTTACTCAAAGACTGTAAGGATATCTAACTGATTCTAGTGTTAAAATGGCTGAAGGTTTCATCTTAGTAAGTTTCAATATGTGCTCCATTGTTACTGCTAATCTCAAAACTGAGAGTGCTATGTAATGTGTACATGACATATCATGACTACATCTTGCTTCCTTTGCCCCATTTTAACGTTTGAATCATTTTGATATATTTAAGTGAAATATGCGTTTATAATCTCAAAATTCTTTTCATTATCCTTGTATATCATAATGCCATAAGATATTTTCAGTCATCCTGAAACCATATTTGTAATGATGAGTATTTCCTTGATTTCATTTGCAATTATTATGCATATCATTGAGAACCCTTTTATCATATCATTAAAGGCTTTCAAAATTTGTAGTGCTCCCTTGATTTTAGTATATCTTCACATTCAAGTGTATAATTGTTAATTAAAAAATCCTGTTCTGTTTCCAATATTTAATTCTTATCTTCACTTCTTTCTGGGGTATAGCAAGGACCAAGTTTTCTTTATTTCAGAACAATTTATTTATAAGAAGTTATTTATGTAATGTACATTATAAATTGATATTTTAAGATTAAACATTTATTTTAACATCTTTTGTATTTATTTCTCTGCCTTTCCTTTTTTCCTCGTTAGTATTGGTTACAATGCTGAGCCAACGGAAAACAAAGAAGTAGACCCAGTACTCAATGATCTGTTTACAAAAGTAGATAAATTGTTTACCGGAAGTTCACACGACAAAACAGTAGCATATGATATGCTAATAGAAACAGAATGTGAGGTAAGTTCGACATTTGCATTCAGTTTCTTAGCTTTATAAAAACACACACTGGAATAAAATAGTCCCTACATAGCATATTATTATTACCAGCATATTCACTCTCTGTTTTGCAACTAAAAACCATGTTGGAAATACATGCTACTTTCAATTGACAGATCTGTTTCGTAATTTGTAGTTCTTGCTGAATTTCTGCACATTATTTAAAATATAAATTATTGCATTATTTCTGAATATATTCATTATAGGTTTGCATTTTCCACAACTGAGAAAGAAGTAATAGTGTGTTGTAGCGATTCTATTGAAAGTCAGTGGGATCATTACAACTCAGAAGTGCCGGTGACTGCAAATTAAAATACATACAATCACGTGAGATTGTGACAAAAGAAAACATTGGTTTATCTTTCCTCATGATACTATGTTGTATCATCTTCTAAAAATACATATAAATAATTATTTGTATGCAAACAAGTTGCAACATTAATAAATATATATTCACGTAGATGATGTCTTAGTGCTACAGTACTGAACAGGGTATGCTTGTCTAAATGTATGAAGCAGGAATGTTAAAAGAAGAATACACCATATGGATAAAACTATAAAAAATTCTCCAACTTTTCTTACTTCTGTTTTAGACTTCCTTTTACTCTGACAATTCTTCCGGGAGTGTGGCAAAATGTTGGATTTTTTAAATCTCATCTATACGTGTGTGTGCTCTGTGTCTTTTTTACATTCGTGCTTATATATAGGAAAGATGAACATATAAAGTAAATATTCTTATTTGTCTCCATAAAGCTCAGTTTGTTGAAGATTTATCTTAATTTTTTAGTCCAATATTAACTTTATGTTGATTATTTGCTGATTCTTATTTAGAAATTGATATAAATGCAACTATATATTTATTTATGTATTGCTTATTTATTTTATTAGGTTTGTTTTATTAATTTTAATGAAAAATAAAAGAAAATC
Source organism: Lepisma saccharinum (assembly GCF_977018435.1). Taxonomy (NCBI): domain Eukaryota; kingdom Metazoa; phylum Arthropoda; class Insecta; order Zygentoma; family Lepismatidae; genus Lepisma; species Lepisma saccharinum. Next base: position 107,459,870 of record NC_139232.1, read on the forward strand.
ATGTAATATTTTTATTTGTTTTGTACTTGTCTTATCACATCGTGCTTTTCTGCCAATGGCAGTGCTAATTATGACAATGAGGATGAGTGATGATTCTATAAAATTAATGGAGAAACTCGTAAAAAAGAACCCATAGCCAGAAAATGATTCGGACGTGGAAGCTTGGATGGCAAATTGCTAGTCACATTTCTTCTTATATACAAGATGGTTATGTTTTTTTTTAAATTTCAAAGTTAATCTTAATCTTTGTTTTAATTCCATCTCTGTCAATATTTAGAAAGTGAGCTTCATTAGATTAGATTAGATCTCAGTTGGGGAAACATCTTACTAAATTTCATTCCATGTGTACCACATATTAAGAAATGTACGTGGAAGAAGATAATTCAAATTCAGTCATTGTTCCAATATGCAGATGACAGAGTTGTCAGCTTAACATGCTACAAAGTCCAAGGAGATCCTAGGTTCAAATGCTGCAAGGTCATGGATGTATCATTGTGTTTGTCTAAATCATAAATTTCATCAGGCCAACCTCCGTGGTAGAGGGGTTAGCACAGCATGCTACAATGCCACTGGGTTCTTCAAAAGTGCCCTTTATCAATTTCATCCATCACTTATCCTCATCTTCGTGATTAGCCAAAAAGTGGGAGAAAAGCAAAGTAAAATAATCCAAATCAATGAATCAATCCATTTCATCAGATTATTATCATTAATCCTCATTGTCACAATTAACCCAAGAGGTAAAATATAATATAATCTAAATATCAATAGAATATGAAGATCATTTTTGCCTCTTTTAAGTAAATGGCAAAACTCTCGGAACAATTAGCTGATGCAAATTGGCACAGGACATACATTTACATCATAAATTGATTTTTTTTGGTGCAATTATGAAGAAACATTTCTAAACATATTCACATGCTTTGCAGCATCCTAATTCCGTTGAGGTGTTGTGGAGGCTAGCAAAAGCTTCACATATGATGGGCTCTATTTGTGGAGTTGAAGGCGATGCAGATAAAAAGAAAGAATATATTCTGGAAGGTAAGTTTAGAATTTCATTCACAGACAATATAGTGTTAGCAATCAGATAAGCTTGCATTTGAGGTGGAGGGTGTAGTTCTGTTGGGGAGGTGATTTGATAGGAGTTGGGTCAGGTGGACTTCATGGAACTGAATTGGTTGAGTTGTCCTATAAAAGTGGTTCTCCACATTTCCAGAGCATGAAAAAGTCATCGATAAAACTGAACCTGAGGAGTAGTTTTAAGGGTTGGGTATCCAGATAATCTTCTTGAAATTTGCACATGAAGAGGTTTACATAGGATCTTCCTGCTCAACCGTGGTTATCCTTCCACTCTAGTCACCAAAATATAGATACTAATATATCTATTCCAAACTGCCTCACACACTCCTGTCAAGAAACCTAACACCAACACCTCAACAAAATCAGACACATCCTGTGTTCTCTCTTTCCCATTCTCTAGAGAGATCTTGACATCACAAACATCTTGGTCCACAAAATGCCTTCACCTCACAAACAATGCCCCTCTACTTGCAGTCAAAGGTGAAAACCTGCCCCATTTTTGTCAGTTCTCATACCTTGCTGATTCACACTGTCACTGCAGAATGACTACTCACCGGGAATTCTGCAAATTATGCGTGAATTTTTGGCTCCGGGAATTATGCATGAATTCTACGTGAATTTTTCTCCGTAGACATGGAAAATTGCAACTTTTATTAATCCAAATGAATTCATACATTTACAAATGCCCCGAGGCAAGTTTTTAGAAGTTTAGCTTATATCTTTATCGAGAAAGGAAAAGAAAAGAAAATTGTGTGAAAAATAAAACAGAATTCTCTCAGTGCGTTTACTTTGTTAATGTCCTTTGCAGACCAATCTATCTGGCAGGTAGATTATTGCAAGATAAGATATCATAAAGTTGATTAGGTAAATTTGAGTTTGAAATTCTTGTACAATTAACAATTTGTCGTTGATTAGTATATTCTGTAACATTTGTAACTTGTGTTTGTAGATGTATTTCGAGTCTGAGTATGTTAAATGGCAAATGTAAATTCCACACCTTAAATTGCATATTTTTAATGGTATATGTACCATTTAATTGAATTGAATTGGAATTTTTGGATTCATTGTAATCACACAAACCCTTTAAATTGGTAATATATTCGTGTGTGTGGGTGGTGAGAGGAGGTAATACATAAAGTTGAAATATAGAAACATCTGCTTGCACCCTTGAATTTTTGGAAAGTTTGCTTTGAAATCTGGGAATTATACTTGAATTTTATCATGGTCCTAGAGTGGCCACCCTGCACTCTTCACCCCCAAAGGAACACCTCAAACGTCAACTATATCCTTACCTGCAGCATCTGTGGGAAGCATCCACAGCCCTCAACCACCTCTGTTCCTCCACCTGATCGAATTCACTGTTGTCGTCCATACCAAAAATCACAATATCCCTTTCAGTAACTGCAGTTATTCACCCCTTATCCCAATCCACTAACATCTAGGTATAGAAAAGATGGAAGAGGGCTTACACATCAGCCATGATTGCAACCAAACCCACTGACCCAACCATCCCTTCTAAATAAATTGCATCATGTGTGGCTGTGAAAATTTTTCCAGTCTGTGGTGACTATTTTAGACCTTGTGGCCCTCCTTCATGTATATTGTGTGTAGCAGGGAAAACTTACAAATGATTTGACTGTTATTTCTAAAAACTCAGTGAATTATTGATCATTTCAATTTCATAAAGTGGATCCTGTGATGCTTTTGTAAAGACCATAAGGCTCAGGGAATGGCTTGTGCCTTGTAACTTGTAAAATGATATGCTATTAGCAGCCAAAATTTTCTTAAACGTGTTTTCACTGGGAATACTCCCATAGATGCACCATGAACTATACAAGCATGTTTTGATACTGGTTTCCTGGAAAAGGAAGCAACAAGTATTACAGCTGTTCTATGGTGCAACACTGGAACTTTTAAGAGCTTCCATTAGACATAACCATCCTGCACTACTGATGAAAGGTGTATTGTTCCTCCACAATACAATGTTTTTCAGTGAGCGACTTTGGAACATCCACCATGTAGTCCTGATCTAGTACTTGAGACACTCTTGGTGACCACAGATTCCAGAACAATGATGGCATTTAAAGAGCAGTGAAACAGTGCCATCAACTTCCAAAACACCAAATTTTTACCTGATGGGCATAAAAGATTCTAGTCCCAATCTTAGATAAGTGCCTAAATTGCTGTGAAGACTACGTTGAAAAATAAGATGTTCATCTTTCAAACAAGTGCATATTGAAGAAATATGCAAGACTCCTTAGAAAAGCCATGGAAATCTACCTGTGAGTGAATGAGATAGGAAATATTGAAAAAGCAGGCACGAAATTAATTGGTTATTATATTGTGCATCCCAGAATAAAGGTTTCAAGTATTTTCCTGAATGACACACTGGTATTTAAAATCTGTTATAGGATAAGGAGAAAATTCTCACACGTGACAACTATGTACTGTAGCTGTTGTATAATTGGCTACTAATAATTTTATCTCTGTTTTAGGACTTGAGTTTGCAAAGAAGGCTGTGGAAATTGACGACAATCATTCTGAGGCTCATAAATGGTTCGCTGTGACTGTGGGCAGTCGAGGTGAATTTCTGGGGAACAAGGAGAAGATTGAAGATGGATATGTGTTCAAGCAGCATGTGGATAGGGCACTAGAGCTAAGGCCGAAAGACCCATCGCTACATCATCTTCTAGGCAGATTTGAATATGAGGTGAGCAATGAGTGTATGTGTGCAAGGTTGCTAGAAGCATCGAATTCACCTTCACCCAATGTTTTAACATCTTACAGCAAAAGTAAATAAGCTTCATTAATCATTTGTTCTCATCACAGCAACAAACTTCGAAAGAAGTAGGAGAATGGTGAAACATGACCAATTCAACAAGTAAACAGCATAAAAACATTTTATCTATTTATTTCTTGATTGATTATGATTGATTTTACTGCCACATTTGGCTAATCGTGAAAATTAGGATGAATGAGAAGATGAAATTGATGAAAGGACAACGCAAACACATGAGCAGACAACACAAGCCCCACCGGTGATTGCGCTGATTGGGAGTTACCAGAGTTTTGTTAGTCTGAATGCAGTCCAGGATGTACTATGTGGAAGAGAGGTTGATATTTGGGTATCTCTGAAGATAGGTCACCCCTTACACCCCACCTATTTATTTCTAGAATTTGGCTACTCTTTTGGTGGGGCAAGGAAGGGAACCCCAAGACCAGCCGTTCTAAATTCGACATTGTTTGCAATATACCAAAATGTAGCTTTCTAGCCATAGAGCAGTGGCGTGGCGTGACTTTTTCAAAAGTGTTACCGGTCATCAGAAGTTATCATCTCCACCCTACCCCCTAAAAAAAAACATGCCTTTGATCTGGATTTTTGTTCATTTCGTTCTTTTTTAATCCGCTCAGTGATTTATTTAGCCACAATCACTTGTAGAAAGATCTACCACTCATGATAGAGTTACCACGAAAATCCAGTGAATATTAGTCAAGCCTTGTTAACCATCTCTGTTTCTTTGCAAAGAGGTGGAAAGGGGAGGAAGAACCACACATTCGGGTCAGCTTGACGTTTCTGCGTTGAGCAGACAGAATTCCCCTCCTTGAGCAGTGGAAGGGAAGTCCAGATGTACGTTCTACTGTTGCCAACTTAGATTTTAGGAGCAAGGTTTGTCCAAATCACGAATCGTATCAAGTACTTATATTTTAGACTATTACGTAAATGGTTTCAGTTGTAGTTAAATCCAGCTTTGGCTTTGCAGTCTAGCTTTTGTTGCTTCAGAGAAAGAGTATCCCCGTTTTAGGTGGGATTTAGCTCTTTTCTGGAAATCCAATGTGACAACACTTGCTGATCCTGTAGGCCGCAGCTGCAACAGGGCCCCTAAACAGGCATATGAATAACCCCCTAGCACACTTGCCTCCTCAAGTCTTTCCCCGCCATTCCCTTCCATTGGCACCCTTTCCTCCTGTTGCCTCTTGAGGGTAGTGGAACGGCCTGTCTCTTCGCTTTTGTCGGCTGAAGAAAAAATGTCCTCTGCAATATACACTAAACTGCGATGCTGTCGGTTAACTTATTTACCAATGTTGTTATTTTATTGAGAAAAAACTTTTAATTTCTTTACATTTTTCTGTTACCTGCGGTAACACTGGTTACATGCACGCCACGCCTCTGTCATAGAGGTTTGTAATGTAACAGCAGAGGCATTCACATAAATAACTTCTCACACCATGCACTGAACATAACATGTTTGCCTTATCTGTACACAACGAGGAGCATAAAATGACGTATTGCATGCATGTACGTAGGTGCAATAATGTTCCATCTACAGTCAACAGTCTTTAACCTCTGTTTGAACCTTGATAATGCTGGTGGGAAGTCAGCAAAATGTTGATATTTTAAAAGCATATTTAACAATACGTGTTCTGCAAGTAATTTTATGCTCCTGGTTTTACAGGAAGACACATAGTTGACATGCTTAGCTCTTAACTGAACTCTGAAACTGTGTCCATCTTCAGGTAGCCATGTTATCTTGGATCGAAAGGAAGCTTGCAGCTACATTCTTTGCCGAACCTCCAAATGGAGACTTTGCCAAAGCCATGGAGTGCTTCCTCCAAGCTGAGAAGCTGAGTCCTAAACCGTGGAAGGAGAATCGTCTGTTTCTCGCCAAGTCTTACATTCAGATGAGCAACTACAGCAAAGCCATTGAGTGGCTGGACAAGGCAGCTGCTATCCCAGTGGAGTCTGCAGAAGTAAGTTTTGAGTCTGCTATTAGGATTCAGTATTTTAGTTTTCTTCATGTTTGCACAGGGCTGGCCTTACGTGGGTGCAGAGATTTTTTTCGTAGTCTGAAGTACAAGTGTCCTATATAAAGATTATTACAGTAATAAAAGAAATAATTTATAAAATTTGTATTTTTACTTAAGAGGAATAAGCAGAATGTGCTGAAGGCTAATAAAAAATTCTAAACTGTGGTTTCTTTTCATTTCCGCCACTGGTGCGACACATTATATTTAATTACTAAACTGGGTGTGTTCACTATCCAAGTATTATTTTCGCTATCAAAGTGGCATTTTTAAATCATATCCAGCTTCGTTCTGTATCATAATTCTCTTTTATGTACTTTTCATTGAATTTTGATGCTGTAGTGAAATTGCATTGTTTCATATGTAACAATATTTTCACATCATGATTTCAGTATGTACAAACAAGTCAGGAGCTGACATGGGACCCACCTGAAGTGCAGGGTCTCGGGCGAGTGCCATAGTTTCCCCTCCCTAGAGTCAGCTCTGTGTATGCAGACTTTTTATTATTCTGTCCTTCCACCCCATCAGTATCATAGGGTGTTAGAAAAAACTATTAGAAATTAAATATTTCAAATATTTTTAATTAAGTGCATAGAACAGTAGCAGCTAAGATTCACTTTTTGTATGAAATAATAATAATTATAAATTTTGCAGGACAAGCAAGCTGAAGAGGAAGTTCAGAACCTTAGGAGCAAATATGAATCCTACAGGTTGTGATCAACGTAGAAACTTAGAACACTTCCAAGTCCTAACTACTTAAATTGACTGAACTACACATGTATGTATATACAAAGCAACTGTACAGCAGATAGGATATTTATAGTTATAAGAACTATGAAAGTTATATGTTGTTAATATTTTATTTTGGTTTAGCAAAGCAAGCGTTTGTGAAACACAGTACAAACAGTGGTTATTAACAATGCTGTAAAATATGGAAACTGTTGTTATTGTTGTCAAGAGTGTGTGTATGTGTGTGTGTATAGATCAGAAAATGTGCCAGTATTTATCTCTTAAAGCTGTCCATATTTTTATACTTGTTACCTTCCCAAGCCAGTTAAGAGTTGACATATGGGTTTACAACTACATTGCAGTAAAGGAAAGATGGTTCTATTTAAAGTTTAACAAAAGTAGTTTTGTTACTGAGGTATGTGATGTTTATTGTATGTACAGTTTACGTTAGGAGCAACACACATTTTTTTTTGTGGCAAACCAGTTTAAGTGTGTCTTCAGCATTTTATTTCAATGAAATTTATGCATTTCATTAAGTTTCTTATTTCATTTTATAAAAATTTGCATGTGCCATGCAGTGCTGCAACATGAAGTCATGAAATGTAGAAAAGCATTCTATTCTAAAAGAAAGCAGAACATTGTGATTTTTCATACTGTAAGAAAATGTATGAATACTACTGTATAATAGCTATGTGTGATAAAAAGATTAAAATAATAACTTTGAAATGTTTCTAACATGTGATAAGTGGAAAGAATGTTATGTGATGCATTGAACAATGACAGTTTATTTACAATTCAGGTAAAAAATAAGATTTGTTATTCTGATTTACTTTTAATTTAATGTACTGTAGCTTTTGTTCCTATAAAGCACTTTGGAATGTAAGAAAAAATATCCATGCATGTTGTTTCTTGTATATTTTGAAATTTAATTATTCAAAAACTTTCCCCCCAAAATATTATAAATAGAAGAACCATGATATGACTGATTTAATTGTAACAACCAAGAACAATTCATGAACAATATGCTATGTAAATAATAATAGCTCAACATGATGAGGATTATAACACCTGTTACAGCTTTGAATTTGTACATTCCACCTATTTGCGAAGAATTTTCGTTAATAAAATTTTAGAATATTATTACAAAATTTAAATTCTCTGTGGAGAAGATAAAATTATTTCCCTACTATGCATGTTCCCACATGCTTCATAATAAATATTAAACATGATTAATGTGGTAGAGAATTAATTTAATCTGTGTGTCATTTATATTTTTATTACCACATGTATTTATCTTTTTTTAAATATATAAGGAAGACAACTGCCATGTATATTTGTATACATAATTGAAACTGATAGATTTTGTGACTTTTGGAAATTCGTTATATCACTATAAAGATAAGTTAATTTTTCCCACATTTACAGTTTCTTTGAAGGCAAAATGTATGTACTAACAAGCAAGAACTGCCCGACACCTCTGTATCATTACATTAAAATTAAATAAACTACTGAAGTTGACCACAGTGCATTAAAAAAATAATGTCTTTCTTCACATGTATTTAACGTGTGTTAATTTTTTAATCAATAGCATATTCTTTTCTTTATCTTACTTGCCAGTTTCTTTACTATTTCCGTGAAACTTTGATGCATGCAGTATTGTTCGCTAAAGAGATTCTCAAATCCACAACCCTATGGCTGCTATCAGATAACGAGTGTCGTACACTTCCATCCGTCACTCCCAACCTCCATATGGTGATCCTGATGTACTTGTGTTTCCTATTAAATGACTGCCCAGCTCGGTTAAAAGTTCAACCATTGGTGTTGCTGCATCTGCACAGCTTTTATGTGCCTTTAATTTAGCCTTGTCTTAGACAAATGCACTTATTCATGATGTGTTTATATGTGACTATGCAACTTCCTGTATTATGCCTTTTTCCAGGAAAGTAACTTTATATCCAATAAAAGGTAAAGATCCTTTTTAGCATCAAGAACAAAACTGCCTCCATTTCCTTGTGCACAGTTTAGTGTTCCAATCACACCTGCTCCAACAATGTTCATGCACACATACAAGAACACACTCTCACCAGTGCTTTCAATTTTATGAAAATTCCATGGGTCTAGGTCTAATGAGTATGGTGGGTGCAGTTGTATTTTTTAGTGGTGAAGCAATTACTGGCTACATTGTCATTCGAAAGGAATACATTTCCATTCGTGGTATGTAAACTGTATTATATGCAGTATGCATCAGAGCACATAATAATTTGGCCAAATTTTCAATGAAGTCTAACATTTGAACAGATATTTTTATTCCAGTATGACTTAAGATGAACAGACCCCTCTCCGATTTTCTTCATATTTGGCATACTTACTAATTGAGGCCTGCTAATGACGAATCTGAAGTTAAAATTTGTCGGAAACGTCTAGAAATTGCAAAATAATTGCGAACCATTGATGCTTGTCCCACGAACCATTGGTGCTAGCCCCACGAACCATTGGCGCTAGCCCCACGAACCATTGACTTGTGGTTAGGTTAGTTTCGGTTAGGTTAGGCAAACAGTTAAAATTTGGTGTCGTGGTAGTATCAGGAATATATATATTTCCTTGTGAAACAAAAAATTTCGCGAAAATCGACTGTTTCCATTCCGAAAACAAACGCCTTATTTTAGCTTATTTTGCAATTTCTAGACGTTTCCGACAATTTTTAACTTCAGATTCATGATTAGGAAGCTTCAATTAGTGAGTATGCCAAAAATGAAGAAAATCGGAGAGGGGTCCGGTCATCTTAAGTCGTTCCTTTATTCCCACGTGTTGACACTTCAAGCAATTGCAACGAATGATTCATATATTTTTGTTGTTAAAATCCATGTGATGGTTAACATGCTTTATACCGTTGCTTCTGGGTACCAGAACCAATCAAACATATTTTTAAGTTTTCATTTTATGTTTGTTGCTAGAAGATATTGGCACCAGCAATCATTTTACTTCACTATTATAGTCTGTGTTACTTTTTTCCATGAGTTTTATTTCCTATTGAAAATAATATAGAGCACATTTCTTGTTACAAGTGGTGATATTTGTACAAATTTCCTGTTCATATCATCAAAATGGAGTTGATTGTATTTCTTTTAACTCTTAATAGGTCTCCCTGATGGCAATGCTGTTGCCGTGTAATCAAGGGGTCCCAAGTTCGACATTGCACATTTGTTAGGATCCGACTTTAAACTAAGCAGCATGCTTCGGTGTAAGGTTCCATCCCAGGGCAGTTTCCTGGAGTCTTAAATGGGGCGTTCACCTTAGCGATACCAGATTTCACACTCTATCCTGGGGAGTAGGTCCCGTTGACTAATGGGGGGGGGGGGTGGAGTAAGACAGAAGTAGAGAAAATTTACGTTACACAATTTCCAATTGAATATATGTTTATTCTTGTTAGAAATATAAGAACACCCCACTTACATTCAATTGAGAGGAATGATTAGGCGTGAAGAGATAAACAATAAAGTGAACTTAAAACAATCTTTAATGGGTTTGGTGATAAAAACAAATAGTTTGTGTAAATGCCACCACTTTTAATAGAACAAATGCACAGTTTACAATGTTAAATAGTAAACAATCTGTCATTTAATCACAAAATTAATCTTTTCCACAAGATTTATTGTAATTTTGAATTGATACCTTGTCTTATCCCTAGTTCTGGTCCTACTATGGTAGGATGATATCATTCTTTAGTAGCTGTTATACACAAATAATGTGTTGTAAAACATACTTGGATTACATCTAATATGAAAGTTTTTTTAATGAACATAAGCATCCTGTTTGCTTATCATGCCTTTATAATATTGTGAGAGCTTGTCATCAAGTACAGTGTTCAGAAATGCTGTTGCCTTTTGTACCACTTTCGATCAAATTTGCATGCTTACAGTTGACCAAATTGACATTCAAAGAATCTCTGCGAGGGACGGCTGATTGATACTACTAAAAGTGAGACAAAACTTTTCAGTTTTGCAATAACTATTTAGTGATTCTTATTGCCACTCTAGCTTACATTAAAAAGACAATTGCACGTAAAAAAAATGTATCAGGTAGATAATTGCACTTAAAAGAATGTATCAAGTACACTCCTGTTTGCATAAAGGTTATTTTTTTTTGTTGTTGAGTTGGTTTTAAGTCCACTTTATGCACAGAAAAGCTAACCAGGAATGAACCCACAGTTCAAAGCAGGATCTGAACCACTGCGTAATCTATTCACAAAAGTGGCATGCTTTACATGGTTAGATAGTTGAATTATGTGTCACTTTGACATGAGTGTACATCAGTTCATGTAATTGCAAACAAACTTCCAAACTCTGTGTACTTTAAAAAATCTCCCAGTCTACGCATGTCTTGAAAGAGCAATTCAGAAGAAGAAAAAGAAACCAGTAGAATCAGGTGAATTTGTGACAATATAATTGTTATGAAAATATTACCTGAAAGATTATATAAAACTTGTCATTCTATACCTCTTTCTATTTTCATAGTAATGTTTAATATGTTGTTAGTTTTGTTCTATAATAATATATTATTATTATTCTACATTGTTCAAAATGCCTCTGGTGTTAAAGACTGACTCAAGAATTGCTGTTTTTTGTTAGAAATGGTTATGAAATATTCGAAATGATGGTTGATTGTGACTTATTAACATATTCTGTTCAATATGTTATGTTATGTACATAAATCGAAGATTCGGTCAAAATACATTGGACTTCATATCAAATATAATACATTTTCTATGGCACTAAGTACCCCAAAATACTTTTGGTAAAATGTATGAATTTTTATTAACATGCATTTTGTAGAAAAAAAATGCCACTTTCAGAACCTGTACTAAGAAAAATAGTTTTTTTTGTTGTTGTTTGTTTGTTTGTTTCTCATATTCCTTACATAAGCTGATGTAAGTTACCTCTGTAATTCAGGTGGCATTGTACATGATAGACTCTCAACCTATGTATAGTGGAGATTGTCATGATGTTCAAAGTTACCCTTCACATCATTTCATGAAGATATGACTCCAAATGTGGTTTCATTCTTGTAGAAGTGAGTAGAATAGTTAACAGTGATTTATGATCTGATATATATTATAGTTTTTAATAGTGCTCTTGCCCATGAGGACTTTGTAAACTTGCATGGTGTGACAGATTGAAATCAAGAAGGATAGTAAAAATAGTGCTTTATTGGCCCAAAAGGTTCCTCCTAACAATGAGAGTTACGTCATAGGGGATTGTTGCCAGTAACATATCAAAATACCTCAGTTCATTAGAATTGATTCAGTAGTTATGTATGCCATATAAGTTTTGCTGTCTTCCAAAGGGTTTATTTCACTGCTGTACTGTTTATGTTACAGAAATATGCAGTTTGAGATGACGACTTATTTCCATATATTTGTCTAGTGCAATGTGCATGCTTGCATGATTTTGACGGAAGTTACATTCTCTCAAATGGCATTATCACTAAACCAGGTCTCGTGTTCCAATTGTCACACTGTGTATATTTTGCCATGCATTTAGTCAGGTACCAAAGTTGATTTGAAAGTAAAAGCAACATATCTTGCCTTATATTATTTTTTTAAATACTGCATCTTTTACACTGTAAAATGCAAGTAATTTATTAGGATTAAATGCTTAATGGTGTAATTTAATTCTAACCATCTTGGTTGCCATTTTTTTAGAGTACAGAGTTTGAAATACAAAATTGATTTGGTGCTGTTAGATTTTTCTTTTTTTTTACACCTATTTTTGCATTCAATATTTTTCACATTAAATTGTTGATAATATTGGACTATATCAAAAAAAAAATATTATTGTTACCTGGTAGTAACACAGATAATTGTATATTATAATTCTTCCCGACATTAATGGAAGTGTATATGATGTAATACTATTGTATTAAGGCTTTGGTTTAATATATGCTTCCCCATGTGTTGATTACATGGGTACATACATATTACATATATATGTAGTTTTTATGCTGTATCATTCCAGTCTATTCATTCCATACATTTAAAGGTAGATATTATGCATTGTTGATTTTTTTTTCATAAATAAAATTATATATTGCAAATGTGGCAGGTTAATTATTGGTACTCTACCTGGATTGGCCAATAGAGGCACATCATATAGGTAAAGTGCCAATAATAATTTCACGGATCCAATACATTATAAATAGCTGGTAATTTAGTGCAAAATTGTTTCATTTTCATGTTATTTTTATGAATATAAACATGTTGTCCTATTTTGTGAAGTAAATGCATAGACATACTTTCTTTTTGTAAGGCAAAATCCATTGCACTTACCAGGTTACAGAAGAGAATTAACCATTCATTTGATTCAAGGAACATATGCAATTTTATATTGGCTAAGTGGATAGGTTATTGGTAAATCCTTAATATATATGCATTCTTCTCATTCATTGTTAAATATTTTTTTGGTAATCCTGTATGTATTTTGTGTACCCTGTGTATGAACTCGATATTTGCTTCTCGTGTCATTAGAATGAGTCATGTGTTAGGATTTTTTTCCCAATTTCTATGTCAGTTGCTACAGTATGTATAATATTTTTTGCATATTCCTTCAACGTTCTCTTCTCGATTTGTCTTCAAACAAATTTTCGCTTATTTTATCCTCTTAAAAGTTATTGGTGGTAAAACATGATAGTTGAATGAGGTACAAAATATATAGTGTAACTGTTTTTCCCCCCCAACAAACAGCACATACAATGTAGGCATAAAATGTTTCCATTTCAAGATTACTTTGTATCTGGAACATCAGCATATTCTCATTTGAAATTTATCACTAAGAACAGAAATAGGATTATTGCTCATTGGGGATTAACAAGTAGTAAAAATTTTGGTGCAACTTCAACTTTTCACTGTGTTCATTGCATTAAATTTCTTGGACTTGTGCATATGTATATGTAGGTAAATTTAAAGTGTAGGGGCCAAATGTTAATATGTAGGTTGTGAAATTTGCTCACAATAAATTATTTTGTTAAAATGTTCCCTGTTTAATATGCTAGCTTTTAAGACTAGTAAACATTAAATTTCATCTGTATGTAACTCTGTTCCAAGGAAGAGGTATGTGAGAATTGTTGGGATGAGAATTTAAATGCAAATTCTATGCAAATTTTCTCTACAATCATGAAAAATTCACAATGGGACAAAATATGTGAAAGTAAACATTCCAAGATACTTTATCATAATTGTTTTCGCTTATTTAAGGTTATTGGAAAACATTTTTTTTTTATTTGTGACTGCATTAGCTCTGGAATATTTGAAATTGTGAAGTGTTGCAACATGTTGTTTGAGCACTTTGTTGGACAGCCTTCTTCGAAGTAAAGAAACTTTTGTGTACAAATTTTGATGTGGAAATATCCAACATTTTGCGTGGAAGTACTGGAATTACACTTTAATGATGTTTTAGTACTAGTGTGTCCATTGGGGAAATATGAGATGAATAGGGATATACATCCAGTTACAAGAATTAACTCTTAGTGGAGAAAAGACTCATACGGTATCAACAATACATATTTGTGTTACATGAAACTATTTTATTCACCTCCATCTGCTTCACGTGTATCCCATTTCGTCAGTGTAATATACCAAATGACAAATATGTAACTGAGTGTACCTTTTCCTTTGTTATTCGTAGAACCACAAAGAACAAATCTCATATAATCATAAAGCAAACTGTGAAGGCATGCATTTCAGCCAACCTCTTTGAATTTTGGCAAATTGTAAATTGTGAATGAACAAACAAACCTTTAGGAAAGGTTTTTCGTATTTATTATTATTATTTTAAAATGATAATTATAGCAGCTCCTTAATGTTAATACTAGTTTATATAAATTAATTATTCTCTGTTGTTTCCAAGGTAAACTTTGTGTTTAACGTTTGTTTTTCTTTTAAATACTATGGTTGATTGTACAGCACTTTGGTTCCTTCTTTTTTTTTTACAAGGGCATTTCGAAAAGTTTTGCCTCCTACACAATAACATCAATAATATGCAAGATGCTTACATGAACTGTATCTCTTCTTAAAGCTTGTAATGTCCTCTACCAGGGTGTCACTACTTTTCCACGTAGTCTCCATCATTGTCAACACACAAATGCTAACGTCTGACATGTTGTTGCATCCTGTTGGCGAAGAAATCAGACATCTTCTCGTGGCACCAGCGATGCACATCTGCTTGCATCTTCTCATAACTGGTGTAACGGTGTCCCTTCAGGTGCTCTTTCAACCTCGGAAAAAGAAAAAAAGTCACAATGTGCGAGATCTGGGTTGTACTGCGGGTGGGGTAAAATCTCGTGGAATTTGAGATGATTCAATACATCCTGTGTTTGGTGACTCGTGTGTGGGTAAGCATTGTCATGTTGAAGAATTGCATCTTTGCCAGGCCTAACGCGCAGTAATCGTGCACGGAGTTTCTCCAAAGTCTTCACGTACCGATTGGAGTTTACAGTGGTTCTGTGCTCCAAAAATTGTGTGTGGACTATGCCGTCGATTGGCGACAGTCGGTCCATGCCCGCTTGATGCTGTTCATCCGTGGCTGTTACGAGTCGTCCACTGCGGATTTGATCATGCAGGCTCGTCGTGGCTGGATTGTCATCTTTCAGATTCCTTGCCCATCTCCTGACAGTACTCACATCCACTCGGGCGTCACCATAGATAGCACTCATTTGTCGATGAATGTCAATGGGTGCACAACCGTCTACTGTGACGAATTCAATAACAGCATGTTGTTTCAACCACACGTCCATGTTCATCGCCATTTCACTTACTATTGTGCACATGCGTGATGTTGCAAGCGAACGCCGCTAGATGTCGCAACAGTCAGTGAATCAGGGATTATTCTCACACCAACTTCATGTGTGTGTGAGCAGTGTTGCCAGAGTTATTGCATAAGAGGCAAACCTTTTCAAAATGCCATCATACCAAAAGCGATAGTAAATGGTTTTCAGTTGCTCTTTAACAAATTTGTAATTTGCTTCTTAAATTAGAGACTTTTATCTTTCTTCCTATATTAAGTTAGTAAATATTTTAATATTTACTTCATGTATTATACTTTAAGAAAAATATTGTTGTAGTGCTAAGAGCAAAATTGTAGATTAAGAAATTACCAATTGTCAGATGATGTATGTACATTTAAGAAGGAGGTAGATGGTAACCTGTGTATCTCTGTTTTTTTTTATTTACACACAACTACCAAATCCATTAAGTGCATAGATAGAAGGAATGAGTGTGCATGCATGGGATGGAATAATAAATTTGTAGTTTTGCACTTTAATTTCTTCATTTTTCTTATCTATTCTTTAGTATTATTGTCTACCAGAATAGTGAGGATACAAATTTACCTTAAGTGTATACCTGATGGCAAGCATTCTCCAAATTTACTCAATTCATGTTACCACTCTTGTTGTACCTTCTTAAAAAATAAGTAGAAAATGTTAAAAATGATTATTCTATAAAATATAAAGTTCCATCGTTGTGAATAGAATCAATCATATGGGTTCCTACACAAGAATGAGTATAGTCACAATATAAATTGGTATATTTTGTATAAGATTTTATTTGACCACTGTAGAAATTAGATATCTGTAGATGTTAGGAGTTTTAACAACCTGACATTAGTTTTGGTGGTATATTATTGTATATATGAATTAAGTAGAATGGAAACTTGCACGAATTATATAATACAGGTACAGTGTTTAGAACTGAAAATAAATCCTGTGATAGACATGTATATTTACTGGGAATGCTCCTTTAGACATGGAAAATATATGTACAAAAGTAAATAAAAACTGCCCATTATATATTTCACATCTAATGTTACTACTTCCTTTGAATTGTTGCCTAAACTCATTTTAGCTTTGTGTAAAGAACAGTTTATATATCTCAGCTATGTGGCAGCACTGTATTGTGCTCTGACTACAGGGGTGTGCAGGATTTAGTGCTCAAAATGGAAGTTTGTAGCCAGGGGGGGGGGGGATGCTTGGTAAAGTTTGAGAGTTTGGATCAACATAGATACAGTTTGCTCCCAGTGTGAAGAGGGATGCTTATGAAAATTCTGAGATTGGAGGGGTACTCTATCAACATTTTCTTTACGGGGGGAGAGCATTCCCCAAATTCGAGCACTGGTGGGATTGGAAAAGATCCTATCCTGATTTTTTAGATCAGTATTATGTAATATTCTCTATTCTTAGCTTGGCCCACACAGAATATGTACCTAATCTTCAGCGAGAAATGCAGAATCGACCAGGACTCAAACCTGAGTCTCTGGCATGTCATGTCATGGCGCTACGAACTGAGCTGCTGAAATACTCCTGGCTTGACCTGATTTTTTATCACTCTTTTACCTGTCTGAAATTGTGTCTTGTCAGTGCTACGTGACTACCAAAAGATAAGTAGAGTACCTTTCCAAAAGATAAGGTGTATTTGTATGAAATTTTAAGTTAAATTTTCTCTTATTAAAATTTCATGTTTCATCATTGCATTGCGAGACCACTTATTTTTTATTTGAACTTTATAGACAAAATACTTGCTAGAGTACTGACAAGAATCAATGTTGTATTTGAAGAATTTCCGGTGAAGGGGAAAATTTCGGTAACTTCTTTGTAAGCATTTGCATTGAAAAATATATCGTATAATACACAAATACATACATATCTGTTAAGTAGCATTTTGTAGGTTTGGTGCGTATTACTCACAATTCCAGAATATAAAAAATACGTTAAAAACTATACTTATGTATGCGAGTATGTTGTTCCTATTTTTCTTTTCGTAGAACGACGTTTCGGAGATTAACTATCCCCTTCTTCAGGTTTGTATGAAAAAACTAGGTACTTAGCATAGTACCACGTCGAAATGTAATATAAGGATTGTAAACAAGGGTTGGTGTGGATACATTTAAAATATTATATCCTCGCCCTAGAGGTATATAAAAAGCTCGTCGTTCACTAAAAAAAAACTTGCACAAGAAACCTATTCTCGTGTTAAAAATGTTAAAAAAAAACTAAAAGGGCCTTCCCGATGGCGCAGTGGTAGCGTTGTCGCCTTGTAATCAAGGGGTCCTGGGTTCGATACCCGGTGGAGGCGAACGATCCCACTTTAAACTGTAGGTCCAGTCCCGATTAGCCTTATTGTGCATAAAGTGGACTTAAAACAACAAATCAAATCAAAAAATCAAGTTAAAAAACTAAAAAAAACTGCATGTATCACTATACAACTTGCAGGTTCGGCCGACGTGGTACTATGCTAAGTACCTAGTTTTTTCATACGAACCTGAAGAAGGGGATAATTAATCTCCGAAACGTCGTTCTACGAAAATAAAAATATTAACAACATACTCGCATACGTAAGTACAGTTTTTAACGTTTTTTTTTTCATATCTGTTAAGGCTAAAAGTATTAAACTAGATACAGGGAAGCAGTAACCAGAGGATATTTTTCCTCACCCCTCTCCCGTGGAATAGCACTAAATATTATTATTAGCTACCACTGGGATGTTCCTTGTGGATTTGAGAGATCTATATTCCATCTTTTTTGTTTTTTACTTCTATTTCAAGTATAAAGCATGCATCTGGAGGGGAGGTTGAATTCCTCCATCCTAGAAATTGTCATAATTTGTTCCAAGTTAGAAAAAAAGTTTTTGTCAGAATTGTAGTTATTTATTTTTATTGTTGTAACTGAAATAAAGTTTAGTTAGTATTCGGACAGACAGTGAAAACTTCGTTAGATCGAAAAAAGTGAGCATAAAATACATGAACTAGGTTATGTTTTCATATTCTACAATTTAATGCAAAAAATGAATTGTTCCACAGTTTTCAAAATTTAAAAAATTAAATTATATTGATTGATTTTACTTTGCTTTTCTGCCACTCTTGGCTAATTGCGATGAGGAAGATGAAGGGTGATAAGATGAAATGGATAAAAGGACAATCACAAATGTACAACACATAAGCCAGACCATTGTTAGTCTGCAAAATGCAGTACAGGGTATACTATAGTGGTGGCCAAACTTTTCTGGTTTGAGGGCTAATTTACATTTCAAGAGTCACTGGCGGTCTTGTTATCTTGTTAGACCTAACAACGAGAGCCTAAAAAAGGAAGCAAAGGGCCAATACCATAAAATTCACATTATTTTATTTTATGTATGCATTTATTTATTTATTTACTTATTTATTTATTAAGTTTTGGCTTCAGTACTGTGGGCCTGGCACCTGTTTTAGGCTGCATCTTCCTAGTTCATCATTAGCATCCTTTTAATGGGAAGGTAGAAAAGAGTTTTTTTTTTTTTTACATAAACATAATTACTACAATTTTATTCTTTCATAAACACTCATTTTAACAAAAGTATTTCACTTGTTGCTGGGCATCAGTAAAAAAATTACACAACTATTTTGTACTTTTCAGCAGTCAGTTCACTTGTTTCCAGACACTTTTGACACTGCATTCCTTCCATCAATGAGTTTATCATGTTGCAAATCCAAAGAATATTTACATTTTTTATGTTTAATTATTATGCGATTCAACAAAGAAAGAAATTAACTGTTACAACAAAGCTCTTTTCCTGATAGAACAGTTGAAAGTACAGAGAGGTAAGCAATAAAATATTTTGTGACTATGCATAATAAAATCCGTATAATATGATGAAAGAAAGGTTTACATTTGGTTGTCTTAAGTAATTAGCTTTATTTGAGAGGTCACAATATGAAATTCATGAATACAATTTTTTGCCATAACTCTCAAAGCTTTTGCTTGAGCGAGGTGTGTAAAATTTAATGACAAAGACAATAACTATGTATTCAGTGTCATAGCACAGTTTCCTGCCCCCCTGAAACTAAAACATTTGGGGCCCCTGCAGAAAATTGAAGTACCTTGTCACACTATAGCTAAAAATATCTAAATTAATCTGAAACACGTAACAGGTGTGGACTATGTGGGAAATTTGTCTCTGTTCTTATTCGAACATGAAAATGTTTCGCCTCCTTTGAAAATTTGGTGCGATGGGAAGTTACATTTTAAATACCACACACAAAACTAACATTAGTGGTAAAAGTTCATGAATTACCAAGTTTTATTGGTTATTGTGTCGCAGTGGCGGCGATTGGGTTCCAAAATGGGTGGGGGGGGCAAGGGCAATTTACTATCCCTTGGTAGATAAGGTTTAGCATAGTGCGGAGGCAAAAGGGGGGCAACTGCCCCCCCTAATCGTCGACACTCGTATTGTGCGGCAATAAAAAACAGACTGGTCGAGCAACTGAATCTTCCTACTGCATTAATAGACTAACTGTAGACAATTTATACTCTAAAGATCCCGACAAACGGCATATCTATAAAGGTGGGAAATGAGGGATTTATTTCCTATTTGAAGCGATCTGCACGTATTTCTGAGGGCCAACAGGTTAAGTTATTGAGCCAGTACGCCCCTGCTTATTATCGCAGACATCATCTTATGATATGATACTGGGAACTTACTCGACCACATCCCACACAAAAAAATAAAACAGTCGAAGTTTTTTGTGGTGCCCTTTGACTAGTAGTACAATACAGTAACTCTCTTGATACATATTCTAAGTTCACCGACAAGAAAAAAAAATAGATGGGGTGTTTCTATTTAGTGCTCACGTCATTGAATTTCGAGATCAAATTTTGTCATTGTTGACGTCCGTTTTGTCTTCGTATTTTTTTTTTTAAATAACTGACATGTTGGATTTGTGAAATTATATAACATTTCAGGAGCATAGAGAGAGACCGATGCGGGGTCCCTACACCTCGCCCCCCCCGTATCACGGGGTTGCGGGGCGGCTGCTACGCCACTGTATGCATTTCAGTACACTAACTGTGAAATGTAAAAATATAATGAAAAACAGTTTTACTGCATATTCACTCATCTGGTGGGCCGGGTAAAAAAGTCTGCCCGAGGATGATATAATAATACGAAGGACAGGAAGGGCATTTTGATCATTGACTTCCTCCCCAGAGGTGAAACGGTGAACGCTAACCATTACTGTGAAACACTAAGGAAATTGCGACGTGCCATTCAAAACAAGAGGCGTGGCATGCTTACTGCAGGTGCTGTGCTCCTCCATGACAATGCTCGGCGCACAGCAGCTGTTTTGACGGAATTTGGCGGGAGTTGTTTGATCATCCACCTTACAGTCCTGATCTGGCCCCAGCGATTTTCACGTTTTCTTGCACCTCAAGAAATTCCTGTCCTCCGGTGAGCGTTTTGGCAACGACGAAGAGCTGAAAACGTCTGTCACACGCTGGTTCCATTCACAGGCGGCAGAGTTCTACGACAGTGGGATCCAAAAGTTGATACCACGAAACGACAAGTGTCTCAATTCTGGCGGTTGCTATGTTGAAAAATAGCTGAACCTTTGCTGTACCTGTTGCCAATAAATGGTTTCCTGAAACTATGTCGTTGTTTTTTTAAAAAAATAGGGAAACTTACTTTCTGGATGCGCCTCGTACATTTGAAATAAAATTAGTTTAACCATGATGATATGATAATAGTAGAAATAATAATTATTGTTTCTGCTATTCAAATTGTATGAATTATATGACCCCATCTACAAAAAATTCTGGCGGCGTCCATGGTATAAAGCGTGACTTGTCTGCAGGTTTCCCTTAGGGCTGTCTCTTGCCCTACTGATCAAAGATACCTCAGTTACTGGACAACCGAGATTTCCACTTAGCCATCAGGGGCTCAGATAATCCAGTTAAGCCACGGAAATGGACTTCGAAACCTTTTCAGAGATTCTTTTTTTCCTCTTGGCTTTAAAGTTCTGTCTTTCCCTCTTTTTTTGTTGGGCTTGAATATCGACCGAAGCCGTGCAGCTTCCTAAGGAACGGAAGGATTACGGCAAGAGGAAGGGCTTCCCTCTTGTTTAAGCTTGTTTGAGAAGTGACGAGACGAGAGTTCAGCGCTTTTGTTTATGTTCGCTTTTCCAACTAAACAGGCCTCGAATTCCCACGGACGATGCGTTCGATTCGCGAGATGCGGAGAAAAGACGTTATCTCGTCTTAGTTTATTCTCCTCGCAAGATGTTCAGCTTCTCCGTGCATGAGGATGGCTTATTTTCGGGGCATCAACTTATCTGGGAACTAAAAAAATGTCTTCGAAAATCAGGTTAGGTTTTCCTTGAGAATGCATGCATTCATGGCTGGTGACACTAAAGTACGTTATTTACATATATTTGAAGTAGATTTATCGGGCTGTTCAGAAACTAAACTCCGTTTACGTTTAGAAAAAGAACATATATGCTCCAAAATTTATTACGGTTTTAATCTCTACGCCATCCCTACTTTATATAACCATCACTATTGATACGCATTTGCTTCTCATAAACCAAATCAAGTTAAACCCAGAAGAGGGAAGGAACCGAAAGGAAATATATAATATGTAGGGCGGGGGGTAGGCTAATGATAAAATTTGCATAGTGAAAATTACAACAATAAATTTAATTATTATATGCTTATGATTGTTATTATAAAATATCTGTTGTGTTATTATTTTGTTTACATTCATACAATTATACTGAAATGCATAGTTATTCTATTTTGTTACTAACTTTAACACGCTCCGTTTTAGAAAAGCTTTAAAAGTTAGGGGAAAATTGTAATCGTATTGTATGTTTTATGTGAAATCTCACATAAAACTTTAATTTTTTAAATTTTGAAAATTGTACAGTAAAACCTGTCTATCCCGGAACATGATGGTTCCGAGCAAACTTTTCCGCCTTAACAGTTTTCCTTCTTATACAGGGTTGACTTTAAATACAGTGTAGAACGCTGCAGGAAACAATGGAAAGACAGATTTACATTTCGCATTACTTATAATGTAGAGTACTAATGCATGTACGTACATGAATAAAAATGCGATACAGTCGCAATAAGCATAGCAGAGATTACAATTATGTAACTACACAACATGTTGGTACACTTTTTACAGTATTGTAAGAACGTACAGTACGTACTTATGTATCTTTTCGAACCCGGGACCCCTGGCATCGTAGCGCGATGTGCATAGAGGGAAAGAGAAAGATTGAAAGATGGAATAAGAGAGGTGAAGAAAGATTGAGATAAAAGTGAAGAAAAAGAAAGAAACAAAGAGAGATAACAAGAAAAATAGAAAGATGACGAAAGAGCAGAGGAGAAATAGACAGAGAAAGGTGGAGAAAGAGGGTAAGAGATGAAAGAAAGAAACGGAATCGTAACAGCTATGAGTATTGTAACGCAATCTTTCATATCGACAATGTTACCGATAAGCGAGTGGCAACAGAGGCGTGTTCCACTTAAAGTACTGCATTGTTTTCTTGCGAGCGAAAAAAATAAAGGAAGACATTTCCGTCTTACTGAGAATAAAAACATCTCGTTGGTCTTTAAATGGTGTTCCGTTTCCGCGTTAAGGAGGTTTCCGCCTTAAGCAGGTCATTTTCAGGTATGAAATCGGTCCGTTCTGGGGACTTTCTTTCTCCGTATTTACAGGTTTCCTTCTTATAGAGGTTCCGGGATATGCAGTTTTTACTGTATAACCACTTGTTCCTTGGCTTAAATAGTAGAATATGAAAACAATCTGGTTCCAGTATTTTACACTCAATTGTTTCGATATAACGCATTTTTCTTCGTTATTCTGTTTGAATACTAATTAATTGAACTTAACAATAAAAACAACGTGCTTTCTAACTTGAAATGAACGATGCAAATTTCCACGGGGAGGTCAACGGACTGGTTCCACCCCCTTCCCCATCCCGACGCTCGTGAAAGTGTGGGAGACTATGTATGAATGGAAGAAATCAAAATATTGAAAATACAAGCTTTTGTAGATGTTCGTCGAAGATATCGGCACTTTTTTTATTTTACAAGAAATGCATTTTTATTTTCCTCTTGTATATAGTTTGTAGGGATGGTACAGTGGGATGAATAAGTATTACCAAGCATCCTGTATATCACCGTATATTCTATTTGTTTTTACAAAATGAGAGCTTCAAGAATTGAAACAAAACCCCAAACAAGCTTATGACAACTCTCGAGACATGTTCAGACGAGATCGTGAACGAGACAGTTGTCTGTAAAATCGAGACGAGAATGAGACTTGCTGTCTGCGAGAGAGCCCTCTTGTTCGAGACTTTAGTAAAGCACAATGTAAATGTTTTTATATGTAAACCAAAATTTTGTTACTATGTCATTTTTCAGACATCCTTGTGGTGGTAGAAGGGCTTCGTGATTATGTTCTTTGTGTATGCTTAATCTACACAAATAGATGTACATTCTTGGTTTCTTTTAATCAGTAATTGCTTTATAACATTGGGCTTCCCCGATGGCGTAGTGGTAACGTCGTCGCCTTGTAATCAAGGGGTCCCAGGCTCGATACCTAGTGCAGGTACATGGTGGTTCGGATTCGACTTGAAACCGGAGAGTCAGTCCCGATTAGCCTATCTGTGCATCAAGTTGACTTAAAGCAAAACTCAAACTTTTACCACTACGTGTTGTAGGCCAGCCTATATATTATGTCCAAATGAGAAGAACGATATGGGGTTTAGAAATCCAGACGAAAACGAAACAGGTGTTCTTAACTCAAGACAAGACGAGAATGAGACAGCCCTTGGCAATGCTACATTAGATCGAGACGAGACTGTACCAAAATATCGGTACCGTCCCGTTCATTATTCCCGTGAGGCGCACACTCCAGTAGTAGTTTCATGTTTCAGTTGATTATACTTTAAAATCGGAATACATTATCTTTTCCCCTAACAACCCTTTTAGGTTGAACACCTACCGCTCTCCGCCGGTTACTCTCCCTCTCCCCTCCCCTCCCCCATTGAACCCCGAGCTGAGGAAGGGGGAAACCTAGTACGTGTATAATTCGTCGGTCATTTGCAACGGTCGGTTAGGATTTCACCTCTCTCGGGCCGAAAGATATGCGTATTTATTCAGCAGATCAAATTGGCAGGCGAACTGCGACTAACCGTGAAATCCGAGCTGCAGGCTCTCGGGTTTGTATTTCGAGTATGCATTATCCTTTTCTGCCGCTTCCCTGCTCAACCATTATGCATTGTTGGTTGCGAACCTGTAGGGTATTCGCCTGGCTGCTCGTACTACAGAGTGAGTGAGATTGTATTGCAGCGTAAGCACAGATAAACGTGTAATACTTTTATCTGTGGTGTAAGCGTGTTCGAAAAATTCCAAGCTTCATGGAAATAATAATTTAGTTATTTCCTGCATGTAAAAAATCATTTCAAGTATCTACGTATTTGTCGATGTAAGCATAGGAGTTAACAGCATCCATTAGGCATAACAGGCATAGCAACAGTTAAGTGGCGCCGCCATCGTACAAAAAGCAAAACTAATTACTACTCTAAGTTAGCAAGGTATGACAAAAACCATGCAATATCGACAGCGGTGAATAAAATGTGTTATTTATAATGAATGAATAGGAGGGCATGAACCAACCAAATAGCAAAGTTAATTCAAAATGAAGATATATTAGGCTCAAGTATGTAATATTATGTTTCTCAAATGGTATCCTGATTCCTTGAAAAATAGCCTTTTGATTGACTTTTCATGGCACGATGTGGAGGTTTTTTTTTATTGATTGAGTTGGTGTTTTAAGTCCACTTTATGCACAGTAAGGCTAATCGGGACTGGACCTACAGTTTAAAGTGGGATCCGAACCACTATGTGCCTCCACCGGGTATCGAACCCGGGACCCATTGATTACAAAGCGAGGACGACGGTGTGGAGTTTCTTCCGATATAAGTTTATAGTGTAAGGTATGCAATTACGATTTCACCTTGCACGTTACATCATAATTTTATGTATAAGATTAAGTGCAATATATCTTCTTCAATGTATAATAATAATACAATAATAATCCATTGCTGTTGTACACGAACGAAGACTAACAACTAATTACTTCAGTAAAATGCAGATACTTATAAACCAGCCATTGTCAACCTTAGATTTACACAACACAAGTAAAAATCGAATGAAACTAAGAAAGCAATGAAGGAAATAACATAAAAGAGAAAATTGATATAACTCAACAGAATTAGAATTATATAATATGAAGGTAAATTAAAGAAAACATGAGAAACTACGAAGGTGAAACATGAAGAATGAAATCGTATATAATCACAGGAAAGGAAGAAAGAAATTGTTAGTACTAGTAGGAAAATAGTTTAATGAAACAAAATGTGAGAAAGGATTATGTAGAAGGGAATACAATAAGAATGTAAAATAGAGAGACTGAAGCAAAGAGAAAATATGGGAAAGGACAAGAAAATTAAAGAGCAATAAATGGAAATAATATAAATACAATAGAACTACATGAAAACTGAAAAGAATAACAAACCACGAAGGTTAAATTTAGGGAAAAAATTAGGCTTCTATGAATAACAATAAATATATTTGCAAGATAGTGTAATGCTGTAGCAAACCGAATACTTTATCTGCATTGAGATTATGCGACTGTGGCATTGGACAACGAGGTAGTATAAATTCATTATACGTACATATAATGCATTTCAGAATGTTCACATTCCTCCATTATAAGTTGTAACACGTGTCTATTATTGATCTTGACATTACGCACCCTGGAAAAAGGGATATGTATCAGAGAGTTCAATGGTTCTGGACAGTTTTGTCGTAAATCAGAGTATGTGAAATATCGCCTCGTTCCAAGCGTTGTGTACAGGGTTTGGAGATTGCAATCTGGAGTGCCAGATCGAAGGACTTGTAACGATCATGTCTCGGCCAGGCCGGGTTTTGCTCTGGACCGAGCCGGGATGCTGGGGACTACGAGAGAGAGAGAGGAGTATAGATCAATACTTCTGCATCTCGTCGGTAAGGGAGGAGGGGTCAAGGTCGTGTGGGGGATCACTAAACTGCCCTCTAGCATGGGATCGCCCGCTGGAAATCGAGGTGATAGACTAGTGTGTGGAAATCACGGAATGCGAGCAATCTACCGGGTCTCGCAAACGTGGATTCAGCACGGTCCCGTTCGCATCGTAGCCGCCCCGCTTGTAGTTCCGTGTTCGCCCGTTAGGTGGCTTTGCTTGTAGGATCCGTCTGGAGCGAGGGGGCATGGAACGAGACAGTTTGCCGGGTTCCATACGCACGAGAGAGATGAGCGCGAATTCGTTTGCAATTGGCACCCAACCAACAGACTCTCACCTGTGAAACTAACCGACAGATACCGCTTCCGGAGATGTGAAAGAACGCGAAAGACGAGAAAAAAAGGCTCACAGACCGCGATGAACGTACCGAGCTAATAATAATCACATTGATGACGTTTAATAACCAGCAGTAAGCTATGAAAATGACGCAAAACTCAAGAATGTGAAGATGAAGATGGGGAAAGAAACATAGTTCAGTGTTGCAAGCTTAGTTTTTTTAATTCTATTTTTTTCCGCAAACGATGTCACTTAGTGGTTGGATGAGGGGCCTTACCTTCGTTTTCTTATGGTACTTCAGTATTTTGATCGGCTTCTTTTTCCTCTGCTGTCCACTTCTTCCTCTCATGTTTCTTCACAACGTTTGGTATCGGCGAATTCTCGATGTTATCTTCGCTGTCTGGGAGATGTATCCAGTGGTAAGTCTTCATCATTTAAATTACATTACGCATGCTTATATTAACAGTTTTGCACTGTGCAACCACAGAAATCATAATAGGGTCCAATAGATTAACTCTTAAAAATGTAAAAATTATGACTGCACGACAGGCGTTACGAGATAATGTCAAAATGGACACCGTAATCGATATTTCCACCACATCTCTAAAATTGTTATTTACTAAAATTGCTAGAATGTGTTAATGTGCCTGTTCTAATCATCCCTCATCGACTTGTACCGATGCTAGTAGACTTCGTGTTTCAGTTAACGTATCACGCTGACAAGCCGTGGGACCTGGGTTCGAATCCTGTATTTTGTGATTGTGCTTTTATGCATTTCAGGACAATCAACTCAACCAATCAGAAACGTTAACGTAGCTGGCTGAGTACGCGTCCAAAACTGCGTAAAGCAATCTAAGTAATATCTCATAAATATTAGTCGTATATTCAGAAGATAATTATCCACGATAAGTTCTTTTTGAAGATAAAATTGTAATTCGAAAACTTAATAGTAATGGCATATGTTTTCCGACCACAAGAGGAGTTGGTATTTTTTGTACGAATTTGTAAGTTGCGTTTCAGAGCCTTCGTATTAAATCGGTGAATTCAAAAATAAGAATTTATAAAAACAGATAGTGACAATAACCATATATTTTTTGTTTCAGAATATTTTTGTGTGTGTTGGGGGGCGCTAAAGTCCAAAAACTCCCCCTAAAACATGCCACTGTTTATGAATAGTTTTAACAGATTTACATCAAAGAAGGGAAGCAAAGATTTTGTTTAAACGGGGCTTTCCCCTTTTCAATTTCCCATTTAAACGCCCCCAAAGAAAGTAATGTTTTATTTCATTCTGGAGCTATTTTTGCTGATTGAACATATGCATGGTACAGTCAACGGCAAGTATAATGGTAAGCAAATTGTCCACCGCTATTGTCATTACTTTTTATTCTACATCCTGTGTTGTTTTAAGGAATGAAACTATGTTGGTTCGAAGCAGGCATTGTTCTCTGCTTATTGACGTCTTTATTTCAATTCAATGTCTTCACTAGACCTCAGAGTTTTTAACCTATTTTTTCTTTACAGGTGTGTAAGAAATAATAAGTTATGTCAGAGTTTCGTTAAAAAAACGCAACAACTGATGAAGTTTTATAGTGCCTAAATAATATATTTTGCTTGTTAGAACCTATTTTAGGTTTATGCGCCTAAATCAAGCCTTTTTTTTAGGTTTCTATATGTTTTTAAAGGTTTTACAGGATTTTTATGTCACACCGAGACTCTTGCTTTGTTTGATCGCGAAAAAATTGAACGACCAACGTGTTTCAAACGTACTCTCTGTCGATTTCCCTTCCTCCAAGTCCAAGGTTAATTTTTAAAGCTTTAAACAAAACAAAATATCTAGTGCCAGTGTTACCTGTACAATCCAAAGTGGTCTGATGTGTGTGGTCTTGCTCACTTTCACGTCACTTCGGTGCTTTGTGGCATTCACCCCTTGCAAACTAACATTTCAGCATTGATGTTTGCAGCACTGACTATGTTTCTGTTGAAAGATTATTTTCAGCATATTAGATGATCCTCGCAGACAAAATGCGGAGTTTGACTGTGGATAATATGAAAAAGGATTTTGCCTAACTATAAGACGAAGAGTGGATTTTAATAGCAAATTTCCAATGGTAAGTTCTGCAATCGCCATAGGGCTAGGCAACACACACAACGTTATGCAAGATAGTGCGTATTTCAGGATATAGATGTCCCATTTTTATTGCCGGTGACTGTACCTAATCAGTCTTTCTCAGGAATTTTGAACTATTTTAGTTTTTTTTAAACTACTTCAGGATTTTTCGAGCCTAACTTCAGATTTTTACGACCTATTTTAGGATTTTTAGAACCTATCTTAGGGTTTTTAGAACCTATTTTAGGATTTTTAGAGCCCATTTTAGGAACCTAGAAATCCGAGGTGTAGTCATCACATTGTGTAATTCAGATCGAATGAAAATGGTGGTGGACAATTCGCCTACTGTTTCTTTCGCCGTTGAGTGTACACTTTGGAGTTGAACATAGTTAATATGTACAGTGATAATTCGGTTTCAGTAATCGCTGAATTTGTGGGTAATGCTTTAAGGATGCATAACATGCAAGATGATGATGATAAAACTTCCTTTATGTACACACGGACAGGAAATGTTGCTATGTTTGCTAAGTGATATCCATGGAATGTTGTCGGCCAAAAACTAAAGGGGAAAGGAAAGGAAGAGGGGTTGCAACATTACATTTGCGCCTTGTGACAATTGCTTATCAGCTGCTAACTTGCTTACGCACAGCTGCAAGCAAGATTTGTGAGGCTATAAGGATTTGAGGATTCTCAGCATATTTTATCTCTCTATAATGAATTAAATATGCAGATAAGAGACTACATTGACTGTTAGCTATCTTTTGCAGTTCTGTTCGTCCGGCCATGACGTGGGAGGGCAAAAGCAAAGGATCTGAGCTCAGGATCACTGGTTTAGCAGCACGCTATATCACCCAGACCGAAATAATGCGTAGCCAGAACGGACGATCTGCAATGACACCACAAGAAAAATGAGCAGGAAGGCAGAGGGAAGATACTTTATGGGAGTCGCACATAAATACCATACAAACATATTCGTTTGGCTTAGTTGTCTAGTTCCGTTTGTTTGCTTGGGGGAAGGGGGTTGGAGGCAGACTGGTCGTCTAGGTGACAATCCCATGGCCTCTCACTGGTGCCACCTCCAACAATGTTTTGTAGCTCTCCATGAATGTTATAAGATGGGGAGTTGTATTGTTTGTATCTTGCCTATTCACTGCCACTTTTCTAACGTTTTATGTTAATCTCGACGCTGCATATGTATATCAGATAAGATAGAAGCCCTGACCGGGATTCGAATCCAACACCTTCGGAGACGAGATCATTCATTAGTCAAGCTCTCAATGCTCTTTGTCATCAAGGTGGCTATGCAATTTACGCAAAGCCCCCGTCCGTGGCGGGTTGTGTCCTAATTGCGAACAGTACCTACATCGTCCTAATTGCGAACACATAAAAATGAGGAAATACTTCATGTTCTAATTGCGAACACATGTAACAGAAAAGCCTGTTTTCAAAATTTAATAGGGTTAGTGACCCAGAGAGACAGCTGGTTTGACTAGCAACAATAGCCAATTGACTTATCATGGTATTCTACTTTGTAAAGCCTTCTATAGTAAATTCACCCTTTCAATCTAACTAACTTCCGTGTCTAAATTTCTGGAAAACCCCTCAGTGCCAAAAGAGATGTGGAACTGCTCGAAGGTGTAAGTACAGTGTCATATGTTTTGAAATTTGAATTTTAAATTCATAATTATATTATTAAATGACGAAGCTCTTTTCAGGTAAGAAGTGTGCAGTATGTAGTCGTATATAGAAAATACGCCACACTTTTATTATTAAATTATTTATACTTCGGCAACGACTTTAATCATGTCGAATTATCTATGTTACAACAAGGCACTGACCAGTCTCAAAGTCCCTTTAAAGATCGTTAAAATGACACTGGAAGTGAAAGAGAAAGTTGTAGATCAAAAAGCAGAAATTGTGTTCGCAACTAGGACACTGCGCTTCGAGGTTAATCCTGTTTAGGCAGCAAGTGTTCGCAATTAGGACGACATCCTGTGGCGGAGCGGTTTTCACAGCGCGCTACGACATCAGGCCTCCCGGGTTCGAATCCCGGCCTGGGGATTGTGAGTGTCTCTTTTTATCAATTACATCATATCATCACTCATTCTCATTGTCACGATTAGCCAAAAGTGGAAGAAAAGCGACTCTAAATAACAAAAATCAAATTAATCGAAGTATTCTAATCAGACCCCCCCTGGCTTAACAGCACGTCACGCTATGCACGTCGGTCGGCAGTCGGCACGAGCGTCCGACAAGGAACAAATGATGACCTCCAATCAACGAAGAGAACGAGTCTTTAGTTTTCGTATCAATGTCGGGACGGAAGGAGCGCGCAGTTATCTGTGAGCCTGGCAAAATATTGTCACGTGACGCTGACAGTTTCCACCAGTGCATGTGACCTTCTTTAGGATCGAATGATCTGATAAGGCTTAGGGTATTGTACTTGCCAAGGATTTCGCAGTCGCATCTCGCAACCAGGGAATTTGTTTATGCTTTGAATCAACCAAAACAGGCGAAAATACTCTTTGCGTCGTGTCCGCCCGTCTGTTCATGTCAGATATCTGTGTCTCAGAAACCACAAGAGGTATAATATAACATTTTGTAGGCTGGTAAACATAACTGAACACATCAACAACAAAAAAAAAACCTCGATCTTACGATCTCACTGAGAGCGACAATTGCTCAAAAGTGACCTGACCTGTTGATATGTCGAAAACCAGGAAAAGTGAAGATCCTGAATTTTATACAAATGTAGTTCTAGAGTCGTTTTCACGTTCAGAAGACACAATGGGCTCTTATGGGCAATGCTTTTCTTATGGGAAATACGAGCGCGCTGTTGTGAAATTTCTGGATTTACAAATTTAGCTTAAGTAAAATCGGTACCTGCAGTTTTGCAGGAAATTTTGTAGAGAATACGATGGTGAACACAAAAAACTGGTAACTTGCTTACATGATTTTAGATAAATTAAAAACGCAAATTTTCCGTGAAAACACAATTTTTACATTGTTTTCATTCCTAACGTTGAAACATGCCGTAAAATTGAAGCATTCATTATTAAAAAAATTGACACTGTTTTTTAATTGTCATAGGTGATGGTGGTACTCAGAATTTATCAATACTTTAAAGCATATTCGCATTAAAAAATATTCAAATAAAGTATGTGGAGATTTTTTATATTCGTGCAGTAGAAAATGTCGTCGCTGGCCATTTTTTGTTCTGTAATTCCAAGTAAAAACTTCCAGCGACAAAGTTGTGGAGAAAATAATGAAATTATTTTTTATAACCACTCAAAGGTTCCCAGAAATATTACTTCCATGCATTTGGAGTTTCTTTTTAACCCGAACCGCGCGCGAAGTAAGGAGACGTTGTCTGGCCATCTTGAGCCGACTCACCGCAGCATTTTATTTCCATTCAGTAAAAATATGAACTTCATGCAGTTTGTTATAATAGAATTGAAATTACTTAAATTTAATAATTGACAATTATTTCCAATGCTGCTGTTGTGAGCAACATTAGTGCTGTCGCAAATACACGTTGTTTTCGTTTACATTACTGTCGACATTAATACTGAAATGAAGATCACCTTTCAGTTGACAAAATATGGGGCTTCAAGATAGAAATATGACATGCCTTGCTTGAGTCATTCACGTCTTATCAGTTCACGTGGGCCATAACTCATTTGTTTGTTTGGGTTGCAACTTGAATTTAACCCATGTGCCAGGTTCCCCTTACTTGAGTGAGAGATCTACTTTGGTCTGTTTAGACTTTTTCCCTCTCCCGATAAAGTGTTTTCAGTTGTGTGAGCTCTCAGTGATTTTTACTTTTTTAAGTGATTTCTGAAGTGTCATATTCGTGCATTACACTCGCGTGTGTAGTGATCGCAATGGATCATAGTAAAAAGGGTAACTGTAACGTTCACAGTATAATATTAATATTAATAATTACATATAATTATCATTATATATACAAAATATGTAACACCTTCATTGTGAAGGAAGGTCATCATTTCCCGGTGACATGAGCTAGCGCTGTATTGGCAACACTGTGCGGTTTCTCCATAAGCGCCGTTGTGTCTTCTGAACGTGAAAACGACTTTTTTTTCTAGTAAATGTTACTTTAACACATCGCTAATTAACCGACCTCCGTGGCAGAGTGGTAAGCACAGCGCGTTACGCCGTCAGGGGATCCCGAGTTCGAATCCCGGACTGGACATGTCTGTTCTTTGTGAGTAGGCTATCCCTTCATCAATTTTCATCATATTTTCACTCATTTTCTTCTTAGCGATTAGCCAAAGTGGCACAAAAGCGAAGAAGAATAACCAAAATTCATCAATCAATCAATCACAACAACAGATCAAAGGTTACCTGTTGATATCTCGAAAGTCCAGAGTTCTATGCGAATGAAGTTTTTGTAAAAACTACTTTATCACGACATAAATTATTTGGATAGATCTGATTCGTCTGACTAGGATAGAATTTTGAATCTGGGAGAAGAGGGGCAGTGCGACGTGTATATTTATATATAGCGAAAACAACACACACACATACATATGTAGAAACCATGATGGTTCAGGAGACTCGGGTTCGATTCCCGAGTTGATTGATTTCGTGTGGGAGTTTCCCAACAATATATCTGCATAAAGCGTCGCACCACCTTCAGTAGTGCCTTCAAACCCGCCCATGGCACACATGACTACAGTATTACTATTGAAAGCGAATCACTTGCGTTCATGTTTTCTCTGATAAGATTATCACTACTGAGATGAAAATTGGGGGTGTAGAATCACAAACAAGGGGTATTCAAGTCGGACTGGAACCACATATGGATGAAGCTTACTGAAAGTGCTTTAAAAAGACAACGTGCAATGATATATTTGTGTAGAATAACCGGCTACTTCAAGTACAGAAATAAACTGTGAAATATAACAACAAATAAGCTCAATATAATCGTTTGTTTCCATATCTGAGCACGCCGAACCTTGACTGACGTTCTCAATCTGAGCGCAAGGTAACAACGGAAACATCAATCTTGAATGTTGGTTTCGAGAAGAAGGAGTTTCTTTGATGTTTCAATGGAGCCTAGTTTTGTTTGTTATTGCTATTTTTTTCCACCGGCTAGAGATGTTTAAATAGCAGAACAGCGTGGGTGTAGGCCGTGGATTTCCAGAACCAAAGAGGTTTAACTACAATAGAGTCAACACGGGGGGAGAGTAAAATGTGCTTCAGTTATTGCTGCACGCTGGCGCTGCGATCGGGCTGGATGATAAAATTAGTCGAATTGCGAATCGAAGTTTCCGCATAGCTTGGACAAGAGTTAAGCAATGGTCATGCTATTACAGAATGCAGGAAGCATGAGTTAAGTGCTGAAACGTCAAGTTTTAATTCTCTGAGGCAAAAGTAAGCTTTTATTTTTAGATTTCGCATTCGGTGGGAATGTACCGGATGGCCTTCTGGAGAATGGAAGGAAATTGGGATCAAAAATAATTTTAAGCTGCATTCACGGATACTAAGTTAGTATTACTAACTGACGTATAAGGACCACTGGCGTACGTAGGGTAGAGCTGATGGGACTACAGCCTGTCCCGAAGTTTTCAGAAAATCAATTTGTAAATGAAAGCAATAAAGAACTCGGGTAAATGACAAATGCAAACTCACCTTAAAATGACCCCGATTAGCAGTTTTGTCCTTGAAAAACTTTTAAAACAAAGGTTAAAAATGGTAATCACGAAATATTTTATAGCATGTAACGCACACCGCCTAGAACTGAGTTAATTAATATCCACCTTTTCAATTCCAGCTTCCTCCGAAAAAAAAATCCTGCTTATGCAGTGCCAAGGACGTACGGGCACTTCACATCAAACATTAAATCTTATTTGCAGCTTGAAAAATTACTACAGTAAGAACTGACTCCAAATTAAGTTTCTTCCTAAAAGTAACTCTATCAAGTTCATGTTCCGTAAAACAAAAAGGTTATTTTCAAATTCCTAAATAAAGAACCTTATTCATGCCCGAACACACATTCCTAACAGCCTCCCTGCTCCTCAATACCGGCTTTGGAGCTACTAACTAATAATTTCACGTTTCCAATATACTAGTAGAGCTACTTTCTGTAACTAGTAAAGAATGGGTGGTTCATTTAAGTCCGAAAGTTCAAATTTTCTAAACTTTTGACCATGAGTGAATATTTTCCTAGTTCATACATAGGTTACTATCTATTAGCGCCAAGTGTATTGACCTTGTGTGATAAAATCTAAAAGCGAAGAAACATTAAGTAATATGAACTTTTAATCAGTGACCAAAGTTCGAATGCCATTTTTATTAAATAGCTTGGCTCATCTTTTATTTGATAAAAGCAATTTTTTTTACTGATAACAGCACGTGTCAAGGAACATACAAGAATACAAGCTGCATGTTTATTGTTTCTTTGTTGATATTATTTGCTTGTACAGTGGGATCCATGAGTATTACTGTGCAAATTGTCCATGACTATTTCCATTCATTTTCCTCTTACATCCTAAGTTTTTTAAGCGATGGATTTTTATGTATGCTGGTGCAGAAGTTGTCAACAGCTTGTTTTGAGTTTTTTTTTAAAATTTTTAATTCTTGAAGTTCTTATTGGGTCAAATAAAGTGCACGAACATAGTGATGGACAATTTGCACGGTAATACTCATGGATCCCACTGTACCGTTGCAAACTCAGTGTAAAGAAATGTCATCTGGTTACTCATAAAATAACTAGTGTGATTTGTAATGCAATTTAGCGGAATTTTTGACCTTCTGTACTGTATATGCCCATTCCGTAAATGGGAATGTAGCCCTTTAAAAAAATAATAGTGTTTGCATTTTTTTTGTGTGTGTGCGTGTGTCCCGCATAATTGTTTTGATTGCGGGATATAACCTCCACCTGTACTTGAGTACGTGCCTACTCATACTACTATATTAACTGCAAACGCAAAAAGAGATATCGAAGAAGATGAGACAGATGAGAGAGAATCAAATGGCAATGGTTTAGTGGGGATTCGAACCATGGCTCGTTGTGCTGACCAACCAGGACGTTTCAGCAAAACGGAAAAAAATACGAAAGTAACGAAAAGGCGAGGGTGCTGTGAACTCCGCAAGAAATATGTTAAGATTTTCACATTTATTATTGTTAATAGAAAACGGCAAACAGCTGGAAAACTCTAAGTACTGAAGTATTATATACATTTATACATACGGACGACTTTCTAAAACTTTTGGTTTAATCTTCTTCTATTCAAGAATATTTCAATTGCTACGTTCTTCTTTGTTTATCCCAGTTTAATGCACATGATAATTGATTAATTTGGTTTATTTTGCTTCGATTTTCTGCCTCTTTGGTTAATCGCGAAAATGAGGATGAGTGATCATGTGAAATTGATGAAGAGACACTCACAAAGGACACCCATGCCCAGGCCGGCATTCGAGCCGCGACCCTTGGCGTCGTAGCGGGCTGTGTTAATCAGACAGATGATACATGTATTGTAAACATGGTGAGGGGAAGTTTTAGGCACATATGTTTAAATTCAGGCGCCAGCAGAAAGTTGAAAATTTGTTGTTATAAGTTGAATACGTATTTTCATGTCACATTCACGGGTCTACACACGAAAGAAACATTTTGAAGAGAGGGTAAAGGAAATAATGCAAGAAGTGGTAGAGAATGAGAGAAAGAAAGATAAGAAAGCAAGAAACAAAGGAAGATAGAAAGGAAAAAGAAGAAAAGAAGCGAAAGAAAGAGAAACAGGAAGGAAGGTAAAGGTGAAAAGGACAAGGAGAGAACAAGCAAAACAAAGATAAATAAAGAAAAAGTTAGAAGAAGTAAAAAAGAAGCAAAACTAGAGGGAGGGACAGAAGGAAGCAACACAGAATAGAGAGGAGAAGGAAGAGAAAATAACAAGAATGGATAGAGGCAGAAGGAAGAAAATCAGAGACAAAACTGGAAGCAAAATGTGATCATAAAAGAGAGAGAGAGAGAGAGAGAGAGAGAGAGAGAGAGAGAGAGAGAGAGAGAGAGAGAGAGAGAGATATCAAGTGACTCCCCCCCGTTAAAGCCTGCTCAAATTTTTCAAAAGTGTTATATTTTTTTATGTGGATCTCCCACCCCACATAAATTTATTTTAAGCGTGCTACTAATTTTAAGCACATTTAACTGAAATTTAAAAATGTCCCAAGGTTGTTGAGTTTTGTTATTTAGCGTCAATGTTCTGCCACATTTGGCTAATCGCGACGAAGAAGATGTGTGATTATGTAATGAAATTGATGAAGGGACAATCACAAAGAACATCCTAACTCGAGGCCCCTGGCGTAGTACCATGCTAACAACTCCGCAAAGAAACAAGAAGAGGTAGGAGAAATGTCCCGAAGGAAACTAATGCAAAGCCATCACTTTGCACCACATTAATTAGCGATATCCTCTCACAGGGGCCAAATGACAGTTGCAGTTGTGTCATTGGAGTTTTGCAGTTCTCTCAACAACTCCCAAATCTCACTTAAAGGCCCAGAGACCTTTGACAGATTGTACGTGTGGGTGGGGAGGGAGGGAAATCCACATCGTTAATGAACGTATGACTAGAGGGGCGACAGTTAAAGAAATGAGGGGTGTAAGGGGTGCTCCTTCCACGTAGTGCACCCAATAGTCAATCTCACTTCCACGTAGTACACCCTGGACTGCAGACTAACGAGGCTCTGGCGACTGGCCACATGGCCAGTATAATTCTGTGTCGTCCTGTGTTTTGTCCTTATTTGTGCTGAGCGCCCTTTCTAGCCTCAGCTTTTAACCAAGGTAAGGAAATTTTAGTTTTCAGACACGCTTTTATTTTTGTTATGATAAGGAACTGGACCCCGTATAGTGTGACGGGTGCAAAATAGCCTCAGTGCTGACGCACCCAAAAAAATTTAATTCAAATTCAAAAGTTAAAGAAATGAGATAATTGAGCAAAAGAGTGACGAAATTGATATTAATATGTTTGAGTGAGGTCAGGGAAATACCAGGATATTGTAACTGGTTATAAAATCGTCTAAATGACCAAGAAAACAGGACCAGGTCTGATAGTAGCGTGTCCATGGGGGGAGGTAGGGGGAGCATAACCCCCCACCAAGCCCAGTATTTCTATAAAAAAGAACGTCAAAGGCAGGAAAAGATGGTACAATGAGGACCGACTACCAAAAAAAAAGTATACTTAACCTCCCCTCCCTTACAAAAATTCTGGGCACGCCACTGAGGTCTGAAAGTGTGGTGTATTTTGGCATGCCCCAGAAAGACGGTTGGGAAGATTAGGAGAGTGAAGAAAGTGAGGATCTCATGGAAACGAAGCTGCGAGTGCATTTAGATAAAGATGACATCTAACTCTCTCAGCAAGGACCTGCCCAAATAGCATGTAGATTTCTTCGCTACAAGAAGAAGGATTGAGTGTTAAAAAATCGAAATGAAAGGATATAAAATTTTGATTGATGAAGATTTCAAATTCAGCGAGAGGAAAGAAACGTCAGAAGCCTCTCCCTTTCATGCACGACGCAAGGAGAAAGTGTCATCGTTCTCTTTGCAGTTTCCGTCACTTGGTGATCGACAATCGCAAATATGTTTCAGAACCTGCAAGCGTTTCCAGATGCTCAGAGTCAAGAGGAAAATAACTGTAGGGACATTCCACGACAGGTCAACGTCCGAATCCCGCTTTCTCTCACCGGGAATGGATCACCACCTTCCTTGAGGACCTTCACAAATCCGCACGCTGGCACCGAGCGTCTTGCCTAGTGACGATACTGTGAGTTTTCCCTCTTTTCCGGAAAGCAATAAAAGTCATCCTTTAACCTGCAACTCGGTAAATAACAACACAAGGAGACTCTTTTTCCTGAGTCAAATCCTTGTCATAAGAATCAATTCAGTATTACATATCAGAATGTAAGCGGGTTAAGAATAAAACAAAACAGTTTTATCTAAGTGCATTCTAATGATTTGATTTATTTTTTTGTTACGTCACGTCGCTTTTCTGCCACTTTTGACTAATTGCGACGATGAGGATGAGTGATGAAATGATGAAATTGGTGAAGGGACACTTGCAAAGAATACCCATGCCCATGCCGGGATTCGAACCCGGGGCTCCTGGCGTCGTAGCGCGCTGTGCTAACCATTCCGCCACAGAAGTTGGCTGTATTATCTAATGATTACGACTCAGAGTAGGTAAAGATAATATGATGTGGGGATATGTTTCGAAATTTGGATAGCGTTTTCACACACCAATGAAGATGACAGACAGGCTGTGACACAACTGACACAGGGAAGTCGGTAGCCAGAGGTGTGTTATTGGATATTGAATGTTTAATTACCAAGGTTAAAACGAAAGAGGACACTAATTTATGTTTAATTTTGTGTATCTCTCTTGGTTCACACCTATACCGTAAGATACATTGTTTTGTCATGTACCTGAGTATTTCCAAAATGGGTGTCAATTACTTTTAATAGGCTACATCCCAGAAATATCTGGTTCAAATTTTGATTCATCAAACTCCGGGAACACTTATTTACAATTACAAAACCTTCTTGAACATTTTCCCTAACTAATCATAATTATGTAAATGTGTACGGCAATTTATTTATAACTAATAAGAATTACGTATCAATTAAAAAGAACAAACAACCGCTAGCACCCGAAGGCATGATTCGCCCACTACTAACTATTTTTATGTTTCACATGCAATAAAATATTAACAAAAGATGTAATTTCAAAATAGCAGAATTTAAAAATCTTTTAAAATTTCAAGCAACAAAAAAAAATAAAAAAAATATGAAGATATAAATGATGCGGTGTGAAAAATTTTATGATATTTTAATTCTGTGTTTGATAAATGTGTCCCTTTAGCCGACTGGTTATCACAGCACACTACGACGCCAGGGGTCCCGAATTCGAATCCCGGCCTGGGCATGGGTGTTCCTTGTGACTGTCTCTTCATCAATTTCATCACATCACTCATCCTCATCTTCGCGATTAGCCAAAAGCGGCAGAAAAGCAAAATTAAACAAACCAAATCAATCATTCCTAAACAATCAACGACCTCCGTTTATTTACAAAATAAATTAAATTCGATATATTTTCAATCTTTCTTTTTTTCTCACAATTTTCTTGGGAAACCATTGAAAATCATTCCATTCAATATGATACAATTAAGGAAAATACGTGGGCCACTATTTATATTTTCAGCCTTGGCAACACTGATTGAAGTTAGGCGCGATTTGACTTCTTCTTCTTCTTCTTCTTCTTCATGCCCCTTACCGCTTGTATGGTAGCAGTCTTGGGCAACGGTCTGAAAACATTGAGGGCTGGAAATTCGCGCACTAGTATAAACAGCACAATATTTTGTTCCACTTCACTTCACTGTCACTATAACACTGCAATGATGAGGGATGATATCAAAAGCGAAGTTCACACTGTCGAGCAAATCCATAGAGAATCCACATAATAGAGGGGGAAGGTGATGAAAGTAAAGAGGGCAAGGAGAGAGGAAATGGAACCTTTTTTCGAAGGAGTCTGTGAAAGAGTGCCTGACGTTGTGTATTCCATAGCGGGCATTGAAAAAATAAATGGGTGGGGGTTTGTTTATGTTCTCCACAGGTACAATTGGGAGAGGGAGTTTGGTGAATTCTTGCCAGATGATCGTTTGTGGTCACGTGTCCCGTTCTAAGGCGTAGGATACAAGTGATCACTTCACGAGGCATTTTTAGGTGATGAAACCAGGGTCGAATAAGGAGTTTATCGTTGAACCATTTATAAGTAGTGGTTTTTGCCACTGCGGCATGAGCCCAATTTTCCCACTGGGAATGAATTTTTTTTTTGACCCGAGGTAAAAGATCAGTATAGGCAAGTCGGATAGGAGAGGGGGAAGGAACGTCCACAGCTGTTTTGGCATAAATATCCACTAGGTCTTGATAAGGATTAAGATTGCTATGCGCTTTGACATAAGTGAACTGTACTCGTTGGTCGTTGTGGTGGAGGTGAAAGTACTCCTGTAAAATTAAGGTGGAAAAGAGTTGCAAACGATAAGCTGCCTTACCACAACGAGCGATCGTAAATAATATATCAGGCTTTGCTCCACGCTCGTGAAGCACACTACACGCAAACTTTAATTCTCACAGATGCCCTCAGTGTATTATTTACGATCGCGATTTGACGTTTGCACGGAATCGTCTGGCATTATTGACCATAACGTACTTCAAATGTTTTGTCAATAGCTTCATTTGCGTTGTTTATGTTGCCTTGGAGATTGCGCGACAACAATAAAATGGAATTAACTCGTGAACATTTTCGAGCGATGATTTTTTACGATTTTCGACGTGGATTATCAAGACAAGAGTGCATCGATCAACTTACTTCCACATTTGGCGATGAAGCCCCATCCTTTGCCACTGTGAAACGCTGGTATAACGAATTTAATCGTGGCCCCCATTCGCTCACCGACGAGATTCGCGAAGGTCGTCCAAAATCAGTTGTTGTTCAAGAAAACATTGATGCTGTGCAAAACCTAATACTGCAAGATCGTCATGTGACATACTGTGAGATTGAGGCAACCATAGGCATTAGTTCCACCAGCATATATAAAATATTACATGATCATTTAGCTGTGAGAAAGGTATGTTCTCGTTGGATCCCACACAATTTGACAAAAACTCAAAAAGACGCTCGCGTCAATTGGTGCAAACAAATGCTCAATAAATACAATCGTGGTGCTTCAAAAGACGTATATAAGATTGTAACAGGTGACGAATCATGGATATATGCATATGAGCAGGAACGTAAACAGCAGTCGACTGTATGGGTGTTTCAAGATGAACCCAATCCAACAAAAGTTGTTCGCGCTCGGAGCACATCGAAACAAATGGTCGCCTGCTTTTTCGGGAAAACTGGTCATGTGGCAACTGTGCCTTTAGAGGAACGTAGAACGGTCAACTCTGAATGGTACACAACAATTTGTTTGCCAGAGGTCTTCGGTCAAATACGGAAAACAAACCAACGCCGTCGGATCATTCTTCATCAAGACAATGCCAGCTGTCACACATCTCGTCTAACAACCGACTTTATGAACAGTCAAAAAATCGAATGGACATTTCCACTCAATTTTTTTTACAACAATTTTAAAAACTACACCCTGGAAAAATGACCGCTGCAAGTTCTCGCGTTTCTCTGCGTCCAGTTTAAGGCAGAAACGAGACTTCCAAAGTTGCGAGGCTAGCGTTGCGCTGAAAACGCGCCGCCGCCATGTTACTACGTCACTCCTTAGGGAGAGCTCGTTTGTCGTCTGCTTCGAGCGTCCAGTTCCGGATGGGTAGCCCACGGTGAGCGAACACGTCCAGCAGTTTTACAAATCTGTACCGATTTAAATAATGGAAGAAG
Organism: Lepisma saccharinum; assembly: GCF_977018435.1. NCBI lineage: Eukaryota > Metazoa > Arthropoda > Insecta > Zygentoma > Lepismatidae > Lepisma > Lepisma saccharinum. The sequence goes on from NC_139232.1 coordinate 107,502,190, forward strand.
GAGCGATAGGAGAAAGGAAAGCTATGCTTTGTAATGATCATTCTTCTATGAAATATCCGTGCTGCTCACGTGCAAGATAAATGAAAGGGTTCAGCTGCGTGTGTGTTCTCGGGCCATGCGAAAAATATTGCTTATAAAATTGGTTGCTGACCAGACACTCAAAAATATTTTTTAAACTTATATTTATCGATATTTACCGTAACCTATGTAGTGCAAAATAGGAATTTTCACATTCTTCACTTTATTTATAAAGCCTATTTAACTTTCTTTTCCATAATGCAATTTCAGTTTGTGTTCCATTTCTGTTGCGCAAATTATGATCAAATATTTTTGTGCAGATAAGAAAAAATACACTGAGAAGATTACATTAGTTGCACAGTACATATCTATACTTAGTTTATGTATAATTATTACAAGGAAATAATGTGTATAACCATGGGCGTATTTAAGGATGATTGAAAGGGTCCAACCCCCTTCTTTTTTTGGTTCACTAAAATTACCAGTTTCCTTGTTCTATCCGCTTGTTCATAAAAAATTCATTTGGACTTATTTCATTCTCTTAAATTAGAGACGTATAGGACGGGATACGGATGGGAAGGAAATTTCGTAATTCCACACACCAGATGGGACTGCAGACCAATATCTGCAATTTCCTGATAGTTTCGGAATTTCTGCGATAAGAAACTGCATTGAGATTGTCAAATCAGTTATTTTTTCCCCCTCGAATCATATTAAAGAAATTTGGTTCTTAAAAACGTAGTGACACAAGATGAACAGAAAAGTATCAATACTTCGTGACTACAAACACACAACTTTGTGGGGTCCAACATCCCCTCCCCCCATGCTCCCCAACAAGCTTCCGGCTAGCAGTGTCCTGGATTTTCACTTACGAAATAAAGCAACCCTAATCATACCAAAAGTTGATCCATCCCTCCTCCCCGTAAACTATATATACGCCCATGTATATAACAACATCCCATACTGAAATGGTACGATATAATTAATTTGAATTTTGTACTGCGAAACAAAGCCGCCTCATCTCGTTACCCCGAACGCATTAATTGGTTGGTTCACAACTTCACCACTAAGGATCCTATCGAGACGAGACATGGCAGCCTTGGTCTTGTTCTCGTTGAGAGTTGTAAATGTCTGTCTCGTGTTTATTTGTAAATGTCTCATTGACAGTCTCGTCTCAATTTATAAACATCCGTCTCGGTTTGGGAGGGCAATTCTCGTTCTCGTCTCAAGTCTAGAAAAATATAGAATTAACAACGTATACAAAGGCTAATCATTATAAATACAAAAAAACCTTTCTTAATATTTTTTTATTATTTTTTTTTTTGACTCCTCGTTTCGACAGTACAGCCCTCGAAAACTAAATATTATCCTGCTTATATATGCAAACCAAACTGCAGATTCAGAATTACCAGGAATGAACTGGCGTTGTAATTATTATACACAAATTCATGATTTATCTGAGGAAGTCGCATGTTCCAGGTTTCACTCGACCTGGGCATGACTGTTTCCTTGTGAGTGACATTTCATTGAACTGAAAATTGTTACATGGGAGGATGTTTGCTCGAGACTTTGGGGACAGCTAGGGGGATGCTTCTATTGTTAATGTTAGTGTTGCTCACGAGACGAGGCATGTTCCGTCTCGTCTCATAAAAGGAGATGGGACAAGTGAATGTTTTCGAAATGAGATGGGACAGAAGAAAAAGTTCGTCTCTTATCATGGCACGTTGGGTGATACTTAGATTGTGCAGTTGGGGTAGTGTGTGTGGGGGGGGGGGGGTAGTCCTGCACCCCGACTTCGAATACTGCTTGTAGTTATTCATCTTCATTGTAGGGATTAGCCAAAAGTAGTAAGAAATGTGATGTTAGAGATGATACATAATAAATTAACTATGCGTTTTCATCGTTGCGGTTAAACAAAGTGAACGGAAAAGCGACGTAAGAGTAGGCTAAATACAAAAAATTGAAATATATATATTAACTGAAGAAAACTGTCATTTACTGCAGGAAATTTAAAAACTCGCCGTACCTTTTTATACCGTATCACCTCTTATATTGCAGAAATTGGCGTGTAAACCAGTGTGTTCTACCGTAAAAGTATTATCTTAAAATTTGTGAAGAAAATATTATGACGAAAATAATTGTAATTCTAGAAAAGGCATTCTGATAACATTAAGTTCTTGCCAGTCAGAACTAACCTATGTATTCGCAATGAACAAGGCTGTTCACGTGTTCAGCCATTGATTGTTACAAGGTTTGCTTTGTCACCCTAATGGGAAAACCCCTTCCTGAGTGGCTGAATTATAGTAAATACTACTATACTGCTAGGGCATAATTCATCTCCAAGAAATGGAGCACAGATTTTTGCACTGGAAGTTGTAAGATACTTGTTTTACACAGTAACAAGTGAATTTTCTGTCGCTTCCGCGGCTCATGCTAAGTTGACGGGACGAGCAGAAGCTCCGCCTGCACGCATTTCTAAGTGATGACGTCAGAGGACCTCCTGTCTGTGGAGAGGACGTTTTGAAATCCGTGACGTAGTAGGTGAATTTCAGCGGTGTTTGAAGGCGTGTTTCTCGAGAACCGAAACAAATAACGCCGAGATATTTTGCACATCTCATGTTTGTGTCATTATCTGTAAAATGAATGGATTTAAAACGTTTTTCATGTCAAAGTGGAAATGTCAATTGATGGGTCATCCGCCGTACAGTCCTGATTTGGCACCCAATGACTTCTTCTGGTTCCCGAATGTCAAGAATAAATTGCGTGGACAACGATTTTCGTCGGCGGAAGACGCCGTTGATGCGTTCGAAAACCATATTATGGAGGTGTCTCAAGAAGATTGGAAAAACTGCTTTGACAAATGGTTCGAACGAATGCAAAAGTGTATTGACCATAAAGGAGAATACTTCGAAAAACAATAAAGCAGTTTTCAATGCCAAATTCCTGTTTTTTCATTGTTAGGCTCAAAATATAAATAGTGACCCTCGTAGTGCACTCTGATTTATCCTACAAGGAAAAGCGGCCTTCTACTGGTATTCAGCAACAGTTTAAACTCACTTCTACTTAAATCACATTTGTTGAGTAACTAGTAATATGTAATATGTTTGGATTGTCCGCCAGCCACACTGTATTTTACGCAGAGAAAGAAATGTGGTGCAAAGGATTTCTCACACATAGATTAAGATATGAGGGGGCCAACACCCTCTCCAACCTTGCCCTTGATCCACTCTGAATTGAAGGGTGCGTGTTATTGTTGCACCATTAATAACATTTCGAAATAAAGTTAAATTAATTGTGAAAGTTGTCTGTAATATGTTAACTACTGTTCTCTTTAAGGCCCTAATGGAGTTGCTGTTTGGGACAAGAGTGGTTGTGTCGGGTGATGTGATACGTCCATGGGACAAATCGCTCATTGTGATGAACCACAGGACGAGGCTTGATTGGAATTTTCTGTGGGCGGGTATGTTCCATGGGACTCGACCAGCTGCCCACAGGCTCAAGATCGTGCTCAAGTCAGGCATTCGGCACTTTCCAGGGCCAGGCAAGTATCAGCTCATACTCAATATTTCTTGTTACCGAATCACACGGTAGGTCAGGTTAGGTTACTCCGAAGCCAGTCCCAGAAATTCAACAGATACTGTCGCTTATTTGAAAAAAAAAAAAAAAAAAAAAAAAGATTTTCGAAACAGAAATCTGTTTTCCAGTAATAGTATATGACGACGTCTGCGATAATAAGCAGTGGCGTATTGTCTGAGCCAGAGGGGCCCGGCCAACTTGACACATGGGTCTCCTCCGAAGTACAGAATTAACTTACTCAGAGATGGCAAACCATAGGAAAATTCTCATCTCATGCCTTTATAGCTACGCAGTTTATCGTAAACGTAGCCTCAATATGAAATTGCCCGACCCTGTGGCCGAGTGGTTAGCACATCGCGCTGCGACGCCAAGGGTCCCGGGTTCGAATCCCGGTCGGGCTTGGTTGTTTGTGAATGTCCATTCATCAATTTCATCATTTCATCACTCATCCTCATCTTCGCAAATTAGCCAAGAGGCACAAAACGCGAAGTAAAATAAACTAAATCAATCAATCAATATGAAATTGAAATAAGATCAGAGAAAAATATTCCATATTGTCCACACCTCTTTTGTTTTACTTCAAAGGGGTGCAAAAACTCAGGAAGTGGAGCCCAGGAGCAATTATCCCTTTTGCCCTTAGGCCCAGTTGCCCTTATTCCGCCATGGACGTATGCAGTGCTCGAAGTGAAAATTACTAGCTGTGAATTTGCTTGTTCGAGTTAGGGGGATAGAACGATGATCTATTAACAAAATGGTTATTTCATGAAATAGTCAAGAAATACGAATGGTCTACTGAAAAGAAATGGCATCTATAATACTATGAATAATAATATTCAGGTCCATTAACATCGAAATTAAACAACGTGCCCGTGCGGCAACAACTTTTTTTTTTTGTGGGGGTCGAGTCCTTCCAATCGGCATTTCATTGAATGACAAATTTTCAGTGAATAAAGTCCCATCGCCGCTTTATTATCTATCTCTCAAGACTGGAGTCCGTTGCTATTTTCTCGTAGCAGACTGCAATTGACCTTGTGATGCTAGGTCACCATAGATAATCTAGAGATCCGGTTCAACCCCCAAAACTGAAATGATAAGTTTGATTGAGTACATAACTCACTATTAGTATAAGAAGCGTAATGTGAGCAGCTCTCACGTAGAATATTAGCCTGGCGTAGCCAGGCTTTGGGGGCTGAAGGCGCATCCACCTCAAAGCCCAAAAGAGGAGTGCTTACTACCCTTTAATCAATTTCCCCAAAGAGTATTTATATATGTGTATAATGTTTCGAGCAAAAAATACAAATGATCACTAACAAAATATTTGACTGTGTAAATAACCTCCTCCAACAAATACTCCTGTCTGTGCTACTGCGATGAAGCAAGAGAAAATATTTCTAATTTCCTCTTCCAGTTATTGATCAGAGATTCAGACCATTCTGATTTAGTTTCGAGAAACTACTACACTGAAATATAGCCTATGTCGATGACAAAAAATTGGAAGGCAGGGTATTTACGATAAAAGTCAATTTGATTTATACTGGGTCGAGGGTGGGGGTCTCGATATATTTTTTTTTCACTAAGGGGCCCCAATATTATACTTGCAGGGGGCCCCAGAGAACTGCGCTACGCCATTGTCTACAGGATAAAAAAATATGCATCTTATCATTTTAGTACTGAATAATTAAATTGTTATCTACTTATATTAATCATAATTTGTCAAACTCCAGCATAGTCAAATGTTTAGCCCTTTTGTCCTTGGTGAGAGCTCCAAAATTGAAATGAGGTCAATTGGGGAGCTACTTGAAAACAACTAAACTACATCCCAGGAGTTTGTGAAGCAACGCTGCAGTTAACGTTACAGAAGGGGAGAAAGTGAGTGGGCAGAATGAAGAAGTATGCACTGCTGCAAATGTCTGGCAGCTGCAGCAACATTCTACCCTCCATGCAATCCCTTTCCTTCTTATGCCTTCATTGATCATGTCACTACTTGAATAGAAAACATGCTTACGAAAACAAAAGAAGCGATGGAACTCAATATGCTGACCACACGTCTCCAAGTGGAAATAAAAGTTTAGCAGGCCTTGATCCTCAAAGGGCTCTTGCACCGTCGAGGTTTAGTTTTAGTTCAACATTATAATGATTTGTCATTATGAATCACATAGTGATTGTGGTCTGTGGACCTAAGGAGAGGGAGGAGGAGGATCCGCAGAGGATTGAAGAAATGTTACAAACGTTTATACTTGTTGAGAATTATTGAAGAAAATAGACTGAATTTTTAAATACACATGTTTAAAAGTTAAATGTGTACCATAACTTGCTATTTATTTCTTAACTATTTCTATTAGAGACTGTTTATAATATAACACTTCTTAATGCAAAATCCATATTTTCAAGTCTCCAATAGGCCACCAGAAATTTATAACTATTCTAATAAAGTATGATAATTGAAATACATTGTAATGTATAATTGTAATAAAATACACATGATGAGCAACTTTGGAAAAATATAACTTTCAATATTAGGTTGTCCTGGAAGTCCACAATAACAAAATATATTTGAAGGGGGTTTGTGGTGAATGTATTTGAATGATTACATTTAGACAAACTGTAGAGATCTACTGTGGGATTTTGTCTGCACTGAGATTCCGAATCCCTAGACTTAGATGGTGGATAACTTATCTACTCACTGAGAGTCTTATTTTTGCTGATCTTTCATTTTGCAAATCAGACAACCACAAATAACCGAATATAAAGTCTGCTTTATTATCTCTAACTGAAGTCTGGACATGTGCACTATTTAGTTCTTATAACTGACTTTCCTTCATCTTCCAGGATGGGTGATGCAAATGGCCTGCTTCCTTTACATCCATAGACATTGGGAGCAAGATCAGAAGCTCCTGGCAAGAGTGCTGGATTATTTCCGGGACATCGACCACACCTGCCAGGTAATGATTCTTGTAACAGTAGATTAGCAGATGCAAAGAAACCATATACACTTGCCAATCTTCAATGACCTTAAATTTTCTTCATGAATGGAGTATTTTTTTCCAGTGGATGTATATTTTGGCTTTATTTACATCTACTTTTACCTCTCTAGATTAATTACAGTGTGGAAGATACTTTCAGGAACTCTGTTAATAGATTACAACTAATGTACTGGCCAGGAGAACTGATTTGATAGATCGAGAATCGCCCTCAAACAGCTATGATGTAAACTTAGACATTTGCTTTAGTGTGCTGTAAATCCATACTCCAATCATACAAATATGTAGACAAAAATTGAGGTGGAATATTTTACATATTTTGAATCATATCCTCAAAGGGATGATGATGATGATAATAATATTATAGCAAACATTGTTGTTCCTCTACAGTAGCCTATTGTTGACGTACAGTAGCTGTACAGTAGGTCTACAATTGGGTTTCTATCTTCACAGTAGAATATAGTTCAAAACAGAAGAATTTGTACACTGTAAGTAGTAATATACTTTCCAATTGAAAACAATTGATTCCAATTGGATACAATTCAGCAATTGGAATTCCAATTTGTTTCGGTTGAGATTCAGATTGAATCCAATTCATTCCAATACCTATATTGGGCATCCAACCAAATCCAGTTCATTCCAGTTGAAACCAATTCAAACCAATTTGAACTAACGGGCATTTCCAGCTGGGGCGAGGAAGAAGAGGAGGATGAACAACAACAACAACAGCAACCACCACTACTACTGCTACTACTATTATTATTATATTCTTTAAGAAAGACCCAGGAATAGTTCTGAGATGGTAGAAACAAGCCCTGGAGTTCAACAACTTATAACTCTGCTCTAAATTTTTATTTTTGAGATTTTGGACTTCTTGTTTCATAAATTCAATATTCCTAATATTTCCTATGTTTGCATATGCTCTTTCTACATGCTACATTTAGCTTATACTTACATTACAATATGTTGTGGATGATCCTTTTTGATTCTGTAATGAACCTGAAGCCATTTTCTCTTTTCAGATTCTTATATTCCCTGAAGGCACAGACTTAACACCACAAAGCAAAAAGAGGAGCAATGATTATGCAGCTAGCAAACACCTGGAGCGTTATGAACATGTCCTTCATCCGAAAACCACAGGATTTGTTTTTCTAACACAGAGAATGCGTCAAAGTAAGTTATGAGTTTAAAGGATGCTTTACATTAAAACAACATGTTAAAATAGTGTCTGGGACCATGGAGTTTAATGGGTGAAAAGTTCAGATCGAAGTGCGGAAGGGGGCGGTATGGAGGCGTCAGAACCTGCTTTCTTGGATGGGAAAATTGAATTAATTTCATCCATTTTCATATTATTGATTGTTCTTTCCAGATATTATTAGAATGATTAAATCAAGAAGACTTATATAGGCAGGCCATGTGGCACAAATGGGAGAGCAAAGAAGAGTTTACAGGATTCTTGTTGAGAAATCTGATGGTAAGAGACCACTAGGAAGGCCAAGACGGAGACAGAGAGATAACGTTGAGATGGACCTAAAGGAAATCGGTAGGGATGGAAAAGAGTGGATAGATCTTGCTCAGGATAGGGCCAGATGGAAGGTCTGTGTTGCTGCAGCCATAAACCTTCGGGTTTAAGAAATCTAGAGAGTTAGTTAACTTTCAGCACTGAGCCCCCCTACCTCCATGTTCCATTTAACATAAGATTCATTTTCTTCCATAAATCACATGTTTGCTTTTACTTGCCTTGATATTGGACATTTCATTTGTTGTTAAAGATACAATGGATGCTACCAGTGACAGTGATTAGGTGCCAACATTGAGGGGGAAAGGAGCAAGGAAAGTTTACTTTCTCTTGATAGACAAGGCTTAGCATTAAGAGGCCATAGTGTGGGGGAAAAATAGTGAGGTGTCAGCTATCACTGGATGCTACAACATAATAATACATGCTGAAGGTTGACATCTGCACAGGAATTCCATCCATGTGTCAATTAGTAATGATAAAGTCAATACAGTAAGGTTCAAGTAGATGACATGTTTGAATCCTTTGCACTCTTATATTTCTAGATAAACAGTTGGATGCAATATACGATATAACAGTTGGCTATCCACGAACATTACCACAGAATGAGATGGATATATTGAGGGGAAACATACCCGAAGAAGTTCATTTCCACATCAAAAGGTAAATATACGTATATGTGTGCAATGTAAAGAAAGAGCAAGTGAGTGAGCGAGTGTGTGTGTGTGTATTGGATCAAATTATTTATTATGAACACAAAGATTTCCTCATATTTGCTTGTTTGTAATTTTTGAAAGTCTTGCAATGGAAACATTGCTGGATGTTATGATATTATTATCCAAGTAACCAGAACCATTGGGCCAACTAGGTTGGGTTTATGTTGGTTGTTAAATTGAAGTTGGTCTTATGTTCTGGCAACATTTTTTGCCAACTCTTGTCCAACCATGGAAAAGCGAGTCAAAATAAATTTTAACAACCTTCTTCTGTTAAGACCACATTCAAGAGTACGCTGTTAAGTTCTAGTAAGTAAAATAAATAACATGTGACACTGTTTCTTTCTGAACCTTTAAGTCACAGCATACATTGAAAATAAAATATATTTTGTTAATGAAAGTAGAAGTTATTCGTAACTTCGAGTCACTCGCCAGTCCATTTTTAGATGCCATGGATGAAATATATTTCTGTGTTGGGAATTGCTTGTGGTTTGTCCGTTTAGCTGTAGCAGAAAAAGGACATTCTTACAAGTATTGTTGTGGAAGTGATTTCCTATATATATAAAATAAACAATGCTACATGCAGACTAAATTTCCTGAAATGTGTGATAGTAAGTAAACTCTCTTGAAAGTTTTTGTGCCACTTGAACAAACCTTGAAAAGAGTGATGGCCATCCACTGTTTGGTTACTTGGGAAGTTATATTAAGTTTCTAATTGCATAAACCAATCTGTCCAAATGCAGCTACTACTAATAGCAGTTTTATTAAATACATTTACAGACATGCTGTTTCGACGCTGCCTGACACAGATGTCGAACTTCAGCATTGGCTGTCCGAACTTTGGAGTGACAAGGAAGAAATTCTCCACCAGTTCTATTCGGCTGGTCGATTCGTGCACGTGCTATCCTCAGACACCCTTGTGGACTTACCAACGCCACCAAATAATGCTTTGTACTTGGCGCTCATTTCATGGACAATACTTACAGTGGCAGGCTTGTACGGCCTGGCCACTTCGTTAACAATGCAAATATGGATTGCAATACATTCATTGATTTTTATTGTTCTTTCGTTTTGCTCAGAGGGAATACACCACGTTGAGATTCATCTGCGAGAAATGATTTCCATAAATGCCAAAAGGAAACAAATATGACAGGAGAAATGTCAAAGTTGGCACCATAAATCCACAATAAGAATAAATATTGACAAGCTAGGAAAAAACCAAAATTTATATATTTGCATGTTGAAGAAAATATTTTGGTTTTAAATGTTAAATAATTATAGATTATTTTAAAAACAGTACTTCCTTAGACTAGTAAGTACCTACATATATGTATATTTGAATATAAATATTTTTCAATTTTACTAATAGTGTGTCACCCATTAAGTATTGCTTTAATTACATTTTATATTGGTTTCAGGGCATTATTAGGAACATTACCTTTTGCAAGACATAATTAAAGGGGAATTAAGAGGTGACTGTTCAGTAATAAAAAAATCTTCTCAATACTAAACTAATTTAGAAATTGATTTTGTTTTATTTGAACATCAAAATTAATGTTCTAAAATAAAATAGAATACATGTTGAGTGTAATAATATTTTAATGTTTTATTCAAGCCAAAGAATTTAGTGTGCAAATTTATTCAACTAGCAATTATTTTCCTTGAAGAATGTTTCACCACAAACCAATTAAATATATACAAAAGGAGAGCAGTATCTTCTTAAAACATTAGTACTTAATGTGCCCACATAAATAATAATCACTTCTATTTGTATATCTTTGCTGCCTTGGACTGGTGTTAATGAGAAATCACTCTTGATGGATACCACTAATCACAATATTTGTTCTGCAGACATTACTGGGAAAGACACAAGGAGACAGAGCATTACTTCCTGGGTGATACTTAAATTTTATGTTTCTGTTACTTAATTATTGTTATAGTGGACATAATATTAACACTGTTAAAGAGTCCTGCATGTAAATTCTTAAATTCCAAACTGAAAAATCACGGGAAAATTCACAATATTAAAAATTTCTCTACATTCATTCCATTACTTTCTTTCTTTTTCAAAAATGGACAATTTATTAGGTTCTGTTTGATTTATGAGTTTCTAGTCATGTACAAAATTATGGATCAAAACATTATTTATTACCTAGAATAAATAATCTATGTATTATATAAACATAAATTTCTATTTTTTCATTCTTCAACTGATGTTCAACTCAATATTACAAAATTGAGAATTATACCAGATATTACAATATTCCATTGTATTGAATTTCTTGTTTCTGAAAGAAAAAAGAATGCCACACTATATACTGATATACTGTTTCATAAAATGATAATGATTTGAGGATTACATAGAGGGATTCTTAACATTCTACATTATAGTCAGGTTTTCTTTAAAACGTTCCACACAAAATCAAGTGTCTGTAATTGTTGCTAAATGTTCAAACATACTTGTATGACTTTTGTTTTGTATTAGAATTAATGTAAAAAGTACTTATAATACAGTGTTCTTCCACAAACAAATAATCTGTTGATGTTCACACCCTATATCTTAAACTTTGATGAATATCTATATACCTATTCAGTGTAATTTAAAATCTTTGTACCCAACTGAAAAAAAATATACTATAATGCATGAAATTTATTATTTTCTTACAATAATGACAAAAATGTGATATTCATGGCCTACCTGAAGAAAAAAAAGGGATTGGAGGTTATATATGCTAATAGGAAAATTTGAATTTGTAATTCTATACCTACTATATGTGCGGATGTGTGTGTTTTCTACATGCTTGTATACTACCGTATGATTGAACTTTCCATCAATGTTCTGCAAGTCTCAACTATATTCATGTACAAATGTCCTCATAACGTTAAATCAAAAATTTTGCAAACAATGAGTGAAAAAACTTGTATATTTGCTTATGTTAGCCTGCAAGAATGTTTTGTATGTTCTTCACATATGATTGCAGTTTCGGTGGATTCTTTCTAATAATTTTTACGTGTATTTTGAATTTTGTAATGTATTGCCACTTCATAGACATATTTTTGTATAGTTGGTACTAATTCAACTAATTTGGAAAACTTGTGGCATGTGTTTATCTATTTTGAGCAACACATTTTATGAATACCTATCACAGTAGAAAACCTATCATACGTGTTTCACCACAAGCACATTGCACAGTGGTTCAGATCCCACTTTAAACTGTAGGTCCAGTCCCGATTAGCCTATCTGTGCATAAAGTGGACTTAAAACAGCAATTCAAGAGTTTTTCACAGCAAAAACATTATCATCCTAGAGAGAAGATAATAAATATCCAACATTATATGAAGTAAGTGACTGTGAAACGCTTAGTAGATCAAAGTAGCAACTAAATATGCATAGAAACTAAAATCGCCCATAAAAGATAGTTTTCCGTCAATGTATCTTAAAACAATTGTTCAAGTGCTGTATTCTTTTATATTTATTTTTATTAGAGTTCTGTTTAGTTATATGAATGTACTCAATTTGATTCTTGAAGATACAAAGTTAACTTTATCATGTGGGTCACTGTAAAAACAACATAAATGCTACATATATTAATGATTGTAAGAGTAAGCTACAGCATGATTCCTTTTGTGGAAATGTTAATTGTATAAACCATTTTCAGCTCTGTGGTGGGGAACTTGATTCTCGAACGCTGGTGTCGAATTATTATTTGTTACACACAGTGCAGTAGAGAAACAAAAGCCACCAGATTCTCCAATACCATTGTGATTGTTTAAAAATGTAATAAATACAGGTGCAAAATGAGTCAAGCAAAATTAAGATATAAAATAATATTTGTATCGTGTCTTAGTACTTTTAAGGCAAGGGAGATATTTGATACCTTCCTTCCCACAGGATACAATGAGTTTGTAGCTTTATAAAACTGGCACCTAAAAAATAATTCCCACATATATTTGTTGTTAGTAATGCATTTACATGGGTTTCTTTAGCTGATAGAAAAACGAAGTTGTCATAAAAAAATAAAATTTCATGTCGTTTGTCATTAACACCATAAACATTTAAAATATCCAAACCTGTATAGGTTTTTCATCAAAGATGGACAGGATTAAATGTGCATGGGTTAAAACACAGTTAAAAGTTAAGGATACACGTACTAATGACAGAGATCATCATCATCTCCTTCCCATATGTTCGTGAAGAGACAGGATGAAGAAGCTTCCATGATCTCCGGTCATCAAGTATTTTTATCCGTAACTTTTAACCTTTAAGCTTTAACCTACACTCGTTTAAACCTCTCCCCTCCCTGAAGTACTTAGATGGGTTTGAAAATTTGAAAAAATCGAGGTACATGTCTAGACAATAGTATTAAACATTTTAAAACTGTGTTGTATTTACATAGTTTTGAATCTTAAAGTTTCTACAGTATAATGGAGTAATTATTCAACTAATTAGTTATAATTACAGGAGTTATATATTAGTTTTAGTAATAAGTTATTGTCCTCAGTAAATTTAAGTTCTTTCTCCTTGTTACAGTGGAAAACCCTGTGTTCTGTCTGGTACATTTTTTTAAATATAAACTATTTACGTTACCCATAACTCCATCCTCAAAGTAGAAAGTTCTTGTGCTGAGAGTTACATCTTTAAACTGTACTGGAAATTTAGCATTGTTAGGGAATCATTTGAAACACAACCCAAAATTCTTATGGCCTGTACCCTTTTCTGGAAGACAACACAAATAACGGTACTGTTTTTTAGTAAATGGTATAAATAGTAACAATTTTAGCGTATATTTCAATTTTTCTGTACCATTGCTAAATTTCTCCTCATTGTACCAAGCTCTTAACAAATTTATAAGAAGAAATAATGATGCAATAAAGATGGGCACATACGCAGGTAGAAATCTTTCAGTCTAACCTCCAATTTATTACGTTCCACTCGTTATATATCCAATATGCACCTTTTTCTTCTTGAAAGATGACTAGAAAATAGGTTTTCACTTCTCTTTCGCAGTATGTTCACCAATTTATTTATTCCTAGTTCAACCATAGCTTTCCATCCATGAGGCTAAATGTATCATAATTCTATTTGTCGTGTATATGCTTCATGAACACAATTTGTATTCTCTATTACTTTGAAAATTAAAAACTCGTCCTCTTTTTGACTATAATATTAAGCAATATAATATTTATAGAATATCAGAATATGTTGTTATATAATCAAGTCTAGCTCCAGCGAATTTGTTAACAATAGAAATATGGAGGATTATTTCATCAAAAACTCAATATGCTGACCAAGACAGAATTTATTTTATTATAAAACATAAAACTAAATGTTACGTTTCAACCTTCTAGCAAGGTCTTCTTCAGACTCTGTACCAAATATAATTAGTTATACTGTATACCTATCCCATAAATTGACATTAAAAATAGAAAGATTTTGCATATTTAGAAATAAAAATTCATCAATTCATATACATATAAAATTAGCTTATTAGCATTCCTTGTTGTACTAATTGTTAATTGTGGTTTAGTTATTTGTGATTCTAATATAAGCTTCACTTGTTTTGAATATATTAAGGAAAATTTGTTATTAGTTACTATTGTTATTAATTGAACATACTATGTCACAAAGTGAAAAAAAAGAAGTAATGCTGTACTATAACAGTGTCACAAATATTGAATTTGTGGTTCCCAAGCTAATCATAGCAATAAAATATGAAAAAATAGAGACCGTGTGGTCACTGCTTATCCACACTGTACATGATAATTGTATCATTGCTTCTAAGTTCATTTATCTGTAAGATACTGCTCATGGAATGTGTATATATATCTATATGAAACTAACTTTATAAAATGTCGACTGTGTTTGTTTAGAATGGTTGTATACGGTTAGACAATTTGAGGGTAGTTTTTGCAAAAAAAAATAATAATAATAATAATAATAATATTCAACAACAAATTACATATTCAAATTATCTTCACACAGTCTCTAGCTGATTGTAGAGCACAAATACAACTGCAAGAGGTCAGTGCTGGACGAGATGATGTCAGCAATTCACCATGAACCAAGTGAAGGAACTGAACGCTTAGGATGTTCACTTATTCTCTGGCTGCTAATGTAAAACAACCACAGATGTTATGAAAACAATCACACTTTACCAGAAAGGGTATCCACTCATTTTGGCGAAAATAATGCAAGGACTCAATTTCACTGTTTTGATAAAAACAATATTGGGATATTTCTTGCTTACATCAACGGCAGCTGGTGGCTCTGAATTTGGCGATGAGCTAGTAGGAAAAAATGGATAATAGTTCAAATTAGATCAATAGTTATTAGAAACCACATTTCGTAATAAGTATGTGTAACTATTGATCTAATTTCTCCATTATCCGATTTTAGTCCACTAGCCCTACATCTGATTCAGAGCCACTAGCTGCCGCTGGTTTACATTCATTTGACTTTGACAGCCACATAGAAACATTTGAAACAATCCATTATATGTATTAAGTCCCTAACATTACATAAAGGAAAATGATTAAAAAAACATTAGGGCACAGCTGATATCCATACTGACACTCGTACAGTTTCCCACCAATAACAATTTTTAAAATTTTAACAATTAAAAGTTGTTCAAATTATTGTGTAAGACTCAAACTCCAATTATAAGCATCAATACAACAGAGATTTGTTGCAAAATAAGAATAAAATAATTCAAGAATTACAACAGAATATTAAAATAGTTAGGTAATCGCAAAATCGATTCTTCTCTGTAATACTGGTGCAAAATATTGGCATCATCTCAGCCCTACAAATTATCAATTGCAACTGATATGTGCTCAATATACAGTGTGGGGTAGAAACAACTTGACAATTGAAATTTGGTGCCATACCGACATCTTTGTAGGTGGCATGGTGAAACACTTATCCTTAGGTATAGTGGAACCACAAGCAAAGAAACCTGTGCAGACCCGCGGCTTCCGTGCACCGTACTTCCATGTGGAGGGGAGGGGCAGAGTAAGGCATGCTTTCTTATGGCCCGAGCTGAACGGAAGAAGGGAAAGCTGCGCGGACACTTTTCGGAGAAGGTTTTCTTCCTTGTGGTCACTCTATAGATTGGTTTAAAGCCTTCAGTCATCATGCAGCGTTGGTCAGAAGAGCATCAAGCATTTGCTGTGGAATGTTCTTTAGAAACAATGACTTTATTACTGTCTTTTTCAAGTACATTTTGACCTGGAAGGAGTGGAGACCAGGAGGTCTCTCTTGCTGACAACGGATGCAGTAGTTCTGAATTGTGTAACACAATATTGTTTGGCATGTTGGAACCTTTCACTCCTTCTGATATCAAAATATTGTCGAAAAACATGCTGCGTTATAATAGCGGAGTAACTGTTTCTAAAGAACGTTCCACAGCACATACTTGACACTCTTCCGACCTGTGCTGCATGACAACTGAAGGCTTTAAACCACTCTACCTAGGGATGTGTGTTTCATCATGCCACCTACCAAGATGTCGGTATGGTTTTTGATTGATTTGGTGTTTTAAGTCCACTTTATGCACAGTAAGGCTACTCGCGACTGGACCTACAGTTTTAAAGTGGGATCCGAAGCACTTGTGCCTCCACCTGGTATTGAACCTGGGACCCTTTGATTACAAGGTGACGACTCTACCACTGCACCATCAGGGAGGTCTGATGTCGGTATGACACCAAATTTCAATCGTCTAATTGTTTCTGCCCCATCCTGTATAATAATTTGATTATAAATTATTTCCAAATGACATCCATTACTGTAACACGTAAAATCAACAATGTATTTAGTTTTACATCCTCCGACATCTTCTAATGTGATAACAGGATGAAAAGTACTATCCGAGATATACAAGTCTGCTTTTGCAAATTATCTATTTGCAAAAACAATCCTCAATTAGTAATTGTTTCATATTCGTCTATTCAGATTAAATTTTAGGAGCAGTAGTTTTAGCTCTCTAACTGGTCTATCGTGCCTCATATTTCAATGTGACATGTACTGTAACTTCCAGGCAATTGCCAAACTGAAGTTCATGTGAATTCATGTGCCAAATTATCTACGAGATCATATATGTACATAGCATATATATGTATAATAGAGATTTTGATATAGTGTATGATAGATCTGTGTGAAAGTTGTTTTACCTAAAACACAATTTTTCCAAGTGTAAAATATTATTGTGCAATTGTAAATATAAATGTGCAATTAAGAGTGTGTTAGAATTCAAACTGGAAAACTTCATGTGTGTGTAATGTGTGTTAATAATACCAGATTAATGGTTCAATATAAATTTAAAAGGCATGTATTTTAAAATGTTCTTATCTATTGTGCATTCAGCAAAAATAAAACACAACACAATGATAGTAAGGTTGGAGAACAAAAAAATATTTTTATTCTTTAAATTAAATTTCATATCAGGATACATATGGACAGAAACATGATGACAAAGAAATAATATTAACATTGAGCTAATATCAATGCAGGTAAATGCTCTTCCGTTGCAGTATGCTATGGGATGGAAAATCGGCTTTCATGATTACATGACAAGGAACCAGTTATTAGCCCCGACTTAGTTGCTTTTATGACATGTGGCACCAGTGCATTTTTGCTTTTACTTTCATGTACACAGGTATAGCAAGTTATAGCAGTTGGATGGTTCCAAATAAACATTACTTTCAAAGTTGCATTTCATTCACAGACAATAAAAAGAAAATAATATATACAGGTAAATGGATGGGTGTGTTTCACGTACTTGAAGCATATTAGTTAGTATCAGAACTTTTCTAACCTCACTACCATGGTGATGTTTAATTTTTATTCATTGGATGTATTTAAAAAATAAGAAATGTGTGTTCCAGTACTCGCCATTTCAGTTGTGTAAAATGTTGTACATAACACTTAAAAGGTTTACAATATAATTGTTATGTTTTAGTGCAATTACTGTAAAGTGTTGTAATTACATGTTCAAACGGGAGGACACAGAATCTCATAATTAATGTGAACTGTACCATACTTTTAGATATTTCCAGTCATTCCAATAATGTCATTTATATAATTTTTTCAGAGACAAATCTACAAAAAATGAAAAATTAACTGTAAGGCAAAAATGTTGACTTAATATGAAATATAACTAAAGATATGAGGGAGGAATGCATGATTTCCAAATAAAGAAAGAAAAGTATTTCAATACACGAGATTTTGCTCTCATGACCAATGTTTCTGTATAATATTCCAAATCATTTCTGTCCATGAATTTTGCTTACCCATGTAATTTTAGAAATCTGAATTAATGTATTTTTCTTGGTAAAATTAAATATCTTTCATGAAATCTGTGTAATGATATGTTATGATTGACACTACAATGTTAAATCCAGTGTATATTTTTCATACTATTATATCTTTTTTTAAAGTCTTAAAAATCAGACATGCACCTGAATTTTTTGGAGGCTTCCAGTTTTCAACAACAGTGTTGTTTACACAGCAGAAACATATTTAAACTCTTTTGTTACATTAAAAAGACAGGGTTAAAACAAATACTAAGAAAGAAAAGGAAGAACAAGTGCTTTGTCAGTCGATTGGCAGCCATGCGGCAGACAACCTGTTCCTTCATCCTTTCTGTTTAGAACATTTTAACAGTGATGTTTTAAGGTAGTCCCTTCTTAACACAACTGGTGTTATCAAAAATTTTAAGACTAAGTCCCATCAATCCCTCCCCCCTCCAATATCCCCCAGCCACATCACAAATCTGAGATTATTATTGTCTCCAACAAGCAGATAATTGTGTAATTGTTATCTCTGGTACTACTACAACACCATACAGCTAAAATTAATGATCAAGAAAACTAACCACCATTTTAAATTTTTGTAAAAATTTTATTTCCTTTCAGACATGTGTTTATTCCTTAAATTTACAAGCAAAATACACCTGCAGAGTCTACGTGATTTAGAAGCTTCTGATCTTGTCACGTCTGGTCACAGTCAACTTCTGGAGGCCAATCAAGCTTTATTTCCTATAAAAAATGAAACGTGAAATTAAAAAGTAAATAAAGTATTTGTCCTTATAAAAAAAATATAGTGGGGGGAGGGGTGGACCAATATAAAATTTACTGCTAATATATCGTACATTTGCTGAGAAAATTTAATAATGAATAATGTAAATGACCAGATGGCTCAAATGAGATTTATATATTTGTTTTTAAAAAAACAGGAATGTGAATTACTTTAGGATTGGTAAAATTATCAGCAATTTTAGGAATAAAGTGATATGTTACAATTGATCAACGTCCACTATCTACCAATAATAGGTCCCATCCCCTCCCAAAATAAAAAGTAGTAAATATGTCCATATGTGTGTATCTTTGTTTCTAGTGCTTGTAGTGGAAAACACACTAACTGGGGGATGCTTGGTTATGCCTTGCAGTAAGTTGAAAGAGGGGGGGGGACTCCTATAGTTTAACAAGGCGACAATGAGACAACTGGGGGGATGCCTTGCAAAAATCTTGCTGACTGGGAGATACCATTCCCCCCTCATTTTGAGCACTGTTTGTTGTGTATGTGTGAGCATTCAAAATAATAAATTTATATAAACACGTACTGTGTCTTGTTTATTACAAAAATTATGGCTCAGATTTTTAAGAACTAAAATCTGAAAAATTATATATAAACATTTCTAAAAATCACTAACTGTGCCTTTTATTAAGCATCTTACAAAACCATTACTACATATTATTATTACTATTTTGAAGGAAAGTGCTCTTTACAATATATTGCTGAAAACTATAAAGTGATAAATATAATGCAAATTCGTATTTTTGGAGTAAAAAAAGGACAAACAAAATTTCTTTGCAATACTGGTGCAGGCAGTACAATATCTGGTGTACTGTTAAAAACACCATAAATATGACCCAAAGCTAAACTAGAAAAAATATGCATATATATATATATATATATATATATATTAAAAAGTAAATAAAGTATTTGTCCTTATAAAAAAAATATAGTGGGGGGGAGGGGTGGATATATATAAATCAAAGAAGGTAAAAGGAAACACTCACCGGACAGTAGAAAAATTCAAAATTTTCGCTAATTTCATAGCATCATCGGTGTGAGGAGAAATAGACGGAACCGGAAGTTGGGGCCCTGCAGAGTTGCCAGGTCCCCATCGAAGAAGAAGCGGTGCGTAGAACGAAAAAAACACTGTTTCGTCACCAGGCTCGTCGTAAACTGTGAGTGTGTAGGATGACTTGGGAGGGGGGGTGGGAGGGTGGGTGAGGGTTGGGCATTAAGGCTCGTCGTAAACTGTGAGTGTGTAGGATGACTTGGGAGGGGGGGCGGAAGGGTGGGTGAGGGTTGGGCATTAAGGCTCGTCGTAAACTGTGTGTGTAGGATGAAGTGGGAGGGGGGGCGGGAGCTGGGTGAGGGTTGGGCATTACTAGGTGGCCTTGTTCAGGCCAGGTGGAGTGGTTGCACTCATGGCCGATATATAGGCCCTCTCCCATCTTTTGCGAACAGAGGTGTTGGCTGGTTGGGGTAGGAGATGGATGATCGCTACCCGGAAGCAGTCGTTGAAACTGATGTTGTGGTGGTTGGTGTGGACGGCGACAGTGAAGTCCAGGTTGTGGGTGGAGGAGCGGTGGTTATTGATGTGGAGGTTGAGGGCCGTTGATGTTTCCCCCAGGTAAAAATCACCACAGATGTTGCAGGTGAGGATGTAGATAAGGTTTGAGGCATGGCAGGTCCCTTTGGGATGGAGGGTAAATTTGCCAGTGGCCGTGTGCACCTGGAGGGTGTGAGAAGTGATGAGGATGGGGCAGGTCTTGCACCTGGGGCGGTTGCATTTATGGGCAGGGGGGTGTTGGATGTGTGGTGAAGGAGTGTTGTGGACCAGGATGTTTTGGAGGTTGGGGGGGCATTTGAAAACTACTCTGGGTTTGTCGGGAAATATGTTTTTGGTTTCGGGATCACTGTGGAGAATTGGGAGAAGAGAGTGCAGTGTGTGCCTGATTTTGTTGAGGTGGGGATGGTATTGGGTGATGAGTGCAGGTGGGTTGGTGGCAGCAGGTTTCTTGGTGGTGGTGGTATGTGAGGCAGCTCGCGATATTTGCTTGGTGACCAGGATGGAGGGATATCCACGGTTAACCAGGGCCTGGTGTAGGCGGAGGTTATAATTCTGGCAGGAGGTGGGTGAAGTGTTCAGGCGCTGTCCCCTGAGGGCCAGAGAGAATGGAATTGCTTTTTTGGTGTGGAACGGGTGGGAGCTGGAGAAGTGTAGGTATTGCATGTGGTTGGTGGGTTTTATGTGGATGGAGGTAGTCAGGTGTCCTCCCTCGATGTCCACGTCCACATCCAGGAAGGTGATCTGGTTGGGGGAGTGCCTCCAGGTGAATTTGAGGGAATGGAAGTGGTTAAGTTGGACCAGGAAAGCTGACAAGGATGGTTCTCCATGTGTCCAGAGCATGAAGATGTCGTCGATGAAGCGGAGCCAGAGGAGGGGTTGGAGGGGTTGGGTAGCCAAAAACTCTTGCTCAAGTTTGCCCATGAAGAGGTTTGCATAGGATGGGGCCATTCTGGTACCCATGGCTGTACCTCGGATCTGTAGGAAATTTTGGTTTTCAAAGGTGAAGTTGTTACAAGTGAGGACAAGGTGGGCTAGGTGGGTCAGGAAGTTGGTGCTGGGGTTGTGAGGTTTGGGTCTGCTATTGAGATAGAATTCTATGGAGCGGAGGCCATGGGAGTGAGGTATGTTTGTGTAGAGGGAAGTGACATCAATGGTGGCAAGGATGGTATTTGGGGGCAATGGTGGGAGGGTGCTGATTTTCTGGAGGAAGTGGTTGGTGTCACGGAGGTAGGAGGGCAGAGCTTTCACAAGAGGCTGGAGATGGGAGTCAACAAAGGCTGAGATTCGTTCTGTAGGTGAGTTGTAGCTGGACACAATGGGTCTACCAGGGTTGCCAGGTTTGTGGATTTTGGGCAATAGATAGAAGGTGGGGGTGCGGGGATTGTCGGGTATTAACATGGCGGTGGTACGAGCTGTTAGGCCCTCAGGGGGGCCGCGGGTGTGGATGAAGTCCCGGATTTTGGTGAGGTGTTCGGCGGATAGGTCAACTGTGGTGGGTTTGTAGGTGGAGGGGTCAGCCAGCTGGCGGTTGGCTTCCGCCAGGTAGTCTTGAGAGTTCAAGACCACCGTGGTGGACCCCTTGTCGGCTGGGAGGATTTTGATGTTGTGGTTGTTGCGGAGGTCTCTGAGAGCTTTCTGTTGGGGAGGGTTGAGGTTCGGTTGGTTGTGAAAGTTATTTAAGAATGAGCTGTCAGAGGTGGTGGAAATGACGGCAGTGATGTATCTTTCCAAGGGGTGGTTGGTGGGCAGGGGGGGTGGATCTTGGGAGGAGGGGGGGCTAAATTGAAGGAGGCTCGGATGGGTTTCACTGGTAGTAGTTTGGAGTGAGGGATTTTTGGCCCAGAAATGTTGCCATCGGAGGTTGCGAGCAAATGTGTGTATGTCAAAAAGTAGACGGAATTGGTTGGGGGGAGTTGTGGGGGAGAAGGTGAGGCCTTTGGATAAAACAGCTATTTCATCCGTGCTCAGTTTATGGCTGGATAAATTGAGTACAGTCTGGTTGTTTTTGAGTGGGTTAGGGTCATTGGTGGTCATGGATCTGGTAGGGGTGGGTTTGTCCGTGGACTGGTTGTTTTCCAAGGTGCGATGTGTGGGAGTGCAGTTTTGGTTTTCAGGGGGGGGTCTGTGGTGGTGTGGGAGGGGTGGGCAATGGTAGAGGGGGGTCGGGTAATAGCGGGCATGTTGGTGTGGGACTGAAATTGGGCAGCAGTGGAAGGGGAAGGGTGCAGCCAGTCTGAAAAGCTTGACGGCAGAGATTGAAGAGTTTTTGGAGGTGTTTAGTGTTAAGGTCACTGGCAATGGAATGGGCGGTGTAGCTTTTGGGCGTCCACACCAAAAAAGCCATTCCATTCTCTCTGGCCCTCAGGGGACAGTGCCTGAACACTTCACCCACCTCCCGCCAGAATTATAACCTCCGCCTACACCAGGCCCTGGTTAACCGTGGATATCCCTCCATCCTGGTCACCAAGCAAATATCGCGAGCTGCCTCACATACCACCACCACCAAGAAACCTGCTGCCACCAACCCACCTGCACTCATCACCCAATACCATCCCCACCTCAACAAAATCAGGCACACACTGCACTCTCTTCTCCCAATTCTCCACAGTGATCCCGAAACCAAAAACATATTTCCCGACAAACCCAGAGTAGTTTTCAAACGCCCCCCCAACCTCCAAAACATCCTGGTCCACAACACTCCTTCACCACACATCCAACACCCCCCTGCCCATCAATGCAACCGCCCCAGGTGCAAGACCTGCCCCATCCTCATCACTTCTCACACCCTCCAGGTGCACACGGTCACTGGCAAATTTACCCTCCATCCCAAAGGGACCTGCCATGCCTCAAACCTTATCTACATCCTCACCTGCAACATCTGTGGTGATTTTTACCTGGGGGAAACATCAACGGCCCTCAACCTCCGCATCAATAACCACCGCTCCTCCACCCACAACCTGGACTTCACTGTCGCCGTCCACACCAACCACCACAACATCAGTTTCAACGACTGCTTCCGGGTAGCGATCATCCATCTCCTACCCCAACCAGCCAACACCTCTGTTCGCAAAAGATGGGAGAGGGCCTATATATCGGCCATGAGTGCAACCACTCCACCTGGCCTGAACAAGGCCACCCAGTAATGCCCAACCCTCACCCAGCTCCCGCCCCCCCTCCCACTTCATCCTACACACACAGTTTACGACGAGCCTTAATGCCCAACCCTCACCCACCCTCCCGCCCCCCCCTCCCAAGTCATCCTACACACTCACAGTTTACGACGAGCCTGGTGACGAAACAGTATTTTTTTCGTTCTACGCACCGCTTCTTCTTCGATGGGGACCTGGCAACTCTGCAGGGCCCCAACTTCCGGTTCCACCAGAATATGTCCTAAATATGAGCCCTATAATAATATAATAATACTTATATTGGAACGTGATAACCTAAATGTAAACTAATTATTTGTCTAAAAAAGAAATCGACAGTTCACTGTGTATGGGTTTGAATGTATTTTAACCAGAAAAAGAATTACTTAAAATAGAAACCTGCATTATGTAAGTAAAACTATAATTGATTTGTAAACATCAACTTACTTCAACATCCAAGGCTACAATATCGACTTCTGCTTCAAGCAGCTCTCCTAAATTTGGTCTTGTGCGTCCAAAATCACCATGAACAAACTCCTTGACGTAAGTGCCAGCTTGAGTGTTCACGCGCAGCTTGAAATGCACAACATCCACTTTCTCCGCACACATATTGTGTATGACCCTTTCCCGGACAGCCAGGGGTCGCCTGTGGAGTACACGGATTGGTGTTTTCTGTTGGAGCACCAGGTCTTTCACTTGCTCAAGTTTGCTTAACTTTTCATGAGGCACGGGAGTCATGGATACACAGAGGGCTGTGTAGGTTTTGGTCTTCAGTGCTTCTCCGGCTTTCAAATTACAGAGATCTTCTCTGCAAGGGATTAATATACAAGCATGGGAATACAAACTAGAAATAAAGTGACATCAGTTCAATCATGGTGGGTTTGTTAATATTTACAAGTTAAGTGCTCTTGTTAACCTCCTGAAACCTGAGAAGCCAAGTATTTGTGATTTCACAAATGTAATAATTATTTACGAAATAATCCTTGAAGTTATTTTTATGGGATGGAAACTTTTTGACTGTGCTCCCCACCAAAGTTAGCACTTTTGCAAAGTTAAAATATTTTGGTTAATATTTAATACACACATTTCATTACTTTTATGCCAATATTATGTGGTAAAAGCGAATGTCATGATTATTAATTATTACTAGCCCTAGGTCCTTGGTCCCTTACATTGAAAGAGGATCATAAATTGAGAGTATTTGAAAATAAGATCCTTAGGAAAATATTTGGACCTAAAAGGGATGAGGAGACAGGTGAGTGGAGAAGGTTACATAATTTAGAACTACATAATTTGTATTCATGTCCAGATATTATTAGAATAATTAAATCAAGAAGACTTACGTGGGCAGGCCATGTGGCACGAATGGGAGAGGAAAGAGGAGTTCACAGGATTCTTGTTGGGAAACCTGATGGTAAGAGACCACTAGGAAGGCCAAGATGAAGATGGAGGGACAATGTTGAGATGGACCTAAATGAAATTGGTAGG
Source organism: Lepisma saccharinum (assembly GCF_977018435.1). Taxonomy (NCBI): domain Eukaryota; kingdom Metazoa; phylum Arthropoda; class Insecta; order Zygentoma; family Lepismatidae; genus Lepisma; species Lepisma saccharinum. The sequence goes on from NC_139232.1 coordinate 107,527,270, forward strand.
GATGGAAACGAGTATATAGATCTTGCTCAAGATAGGGACAGATGGAAGGCCTGTGTTGCTGCAGCCATGAACCTTCAGGTTTAAGAAGGCTAGAGAGTTAGTTAGTTAGTTACTAGCCCTAGGATTTTTATGGCCTAAAATCATCAAAATAACAAATTCACTTGTGACCTGAAATTTCCATAATTGTGCTCCAAAATATAAAAAAATCCATGATATAAATTTCTATTCATGTTTCAGGGAATGTAAAAAGGTGGTAGCAAATTAATATGCTGGAAAAAATAACATAGAAATTAAGAGGTTCCATGCACATTGTTAAGGAGCAAAGGAAGGAAATGCAGCTAAAAGGTTTAAAAGCAGCCGAGTCTTTCCCAAAATTTCAGGAAACAATCTACAGTTTCAGCCAAATAAACAAACCTACCTTGGCACTTTCTGAAGATGTCTTACTTCAATATCCTCTGTACTTTCATTAATAGTTTGTTGTAAATTTTGGATTTCTTCCTTACTCATTTTTGTCTTATGTGGATTGAGCAATTCAACAACGAATGGCCGGCCTTTACCAAGAGTTCTTACATCCACATCTTCTCTTCCGGAAGCAGAAAATTTCGCACCTGGGGAGAAAGATTATAAATAACTGTGCAAGTGGAATAAAATGTACATTTTATCGAAATATTTACACACTGTATTGTCAACACTAATCAAAAGATACTGGATTTTTTAATGCAAGTTACTGTCCTTTGTTACAAGACACACAAGGAAGGATGAATCTTAACGGTATTGCATCAACATTCTTAATCATTTTTAGGTGAACCAAAACACAAAACATATAAACATCATAATAAAGAACACATTAAAAATCTGTCCAAGCTTTTGACTCTAGTCGACCAGCCTGATGATGATTCAGAGATGGAGTCAAAAGCTTGGACAGATTTTTAATGTGTTTTGCATTGTGGTTCAATAAAATGTCTGCGGCATGTGGCGTAAGGAACTGTCACATTTCTAACTTAGTTGCAGGGAAGGGAAGGGAAATTACTTATTATTGTTACTTACGAAAAACAATACATCCTGCATACTTATTCAAATTACTCACCATCTGCTCTGCTAAAAGGAACAATCTTGTCGAATATAAGGTCTTGAACAGATGTTTCCATTCGTCGCTCTCCATCTATCACCCAAGGAGTTTGACTTAGGAAGCGGGAGTACTTATTGTATCGACCTGAAAAAGAGAATACGACTATCAGACAAAAATGGATTTTATTACAGGGAAAGGATAAGATATTTTGGAAATGTTATGTTGCTTTTGCAACTCTCTAGGGAGACTAGGATTGTGAGAATGATACTCATCTAAACGTAAGTACAACAAGTTAATAACACTCAGATACATGAAAGTTGTATCAATGGAAAGGGAAACTCAAAAAGTTTCAGTGGTTGGTACAACTGTCACATCGTTATTGATTTCGTCGTTAGGGGAGATAGGAGAGAAAATGGCTGCCAACGAAGACAGGTAGGCTTTTTTCGTGCTGGATTTTCACGTCTGCCAATCTGTTATCACTGTGCATGACTTAAAGCATCTGCAAGCGAAAGTCAACTCGCTGTCCACCAGTAAGCGAGGCACTGTGGAGCATGTGAGAGAGAGTTTAGTACGAAGTTCACAGAAATCCACCACCACAGCCAGCAGAGAATTAGACATCTCGCAACCACTCTGTGGAAGATTTTAGGCAAACGTTTGAGGTTCCATCCTTACCGTCTGCAATTGCTGCAGGCACTGAAACCGGTCAACAAAGCCAAGAGACTGTCTTTCTGAGAGGACATGCAAATCGAAATGGAAACTTATGGTTTCACGGAATCATTGGTGTTCAGTGATGAAGCCAAGCCACCTTCACTTGTCGGGCAAAGTACACAAAAATAATGTCAGGAACTGGGGTCTGGAAAATCCTAGAGGATATGTGGAGCATGTACGCGACTCTCCCAAGCTGAATGTTTTTTTCGCTATCAGCCATGAAAAGGTGTATGGCCCTTTCTTTTTCGACGAGAACACAATCACGGGGATTTCGTACGTACAAATGTTACGGACATAGCTTCTTACACAACTGGAACAGGATATCGAAGGTTTAATTTTTCAACAGGATGGGGCACCACCCCATTTCCACTTAGATGTCAGACGTGAACTGAATAGGCGACTACCAAAGAGATGGATGGGCTTGCTGGTCGTGATGATAGTGAACGTTTGGGTTGGCCTCCACGTTCTTCCGACCTTACACCCTGTGACTTTTTTCTCTGGGGTTTTGTCAAACAACACGTGCATCAGCCACCTTTACCACCTATCATCCAGGGTCTTCGTGTTCGCATCACAAGAGATCATCCCATGTTACAATGTGTATGGCAGGATGTGTCGCGTGACACAGGGAGCTTACATTGAGCACATGTGATGTGATGTTGTGAACCAAATGTAATACAAAACTTTTTGAGTTTCCCTTTCCATTGGTACCACTTTCATGTATCTGAGTGTTATTAAACGTGAGTTATTCAAGTTTGTAATCGGAAAGATCATTTGTAATAACCTTGTACATTAGCTTCCTACCTGCCACAAATATGGAGTTGTGATTGCAGGTGACCTTGTCATACACAATTCCCAAATTTGGAACCACGGGTGGAGATGCATAATGCTTCTTGAACTTATCGGCTTTGGTCGATTGAAGCACCGTCTCCACAGCCTTTCTGGTATACAATCCTCCACTGTACTTCCTTTTCTGTTGTTTCCGTATCTGGAATATTTCAGCATGCATTTCCAGTCTGCAAAACACATAAGAAGATTCTTGAAGTACACATATGATAGACTTGGAAAACATTTCATGAAAATGGAAGTGCGACTGTGCCTTGCACACTAGTTGGTAAAGGTATTAATAGGTAATTGTACACTACTATTTTCATTCTATTACTTTTTAACACTTTTCTTTCAATTGTATAAAACAAAGTCCATAAACATGATGGACAATTTGCCTTATATCATATTTGCCATAGGGTGGGATACATGAATATTACCGCCCGACCCTGTGGCCGAGTGGTTAGCACATCGCGCTGCGACGCCAAGGGTCCCGGGTTCGAATCCCGGTCGGGCTTGGTTGTTTGTGAATGTCCATTCATCAATTTCATCATTTCATCACTCATTCCCATCTTCGCAAAGTAGCCAAGAGGCACAAAACGCGAAGTAAAATAAACTTAATCAAATCAAATCAAAATCAAATGAATATTACCATGCAAATTGTCCATCACAATTTGTTCACTTTGTTTTACGCAATATGATATGCAATAATTGAAACACAATGCACATCAAGCAGCTAAACGCCTCTGCACCAGCTCCAATGTTGTTAGCACAGCTATGATGACAGGGGTCCTGGGTTCAAATCCCAACCTGGGCATGGATATTTTATGTGAGTGTCCCGCCAAAGTATTTGAAACGAAAAATATTCCTTTAACATTGTTTTAAAAATATATAAGAGAATGGGTAGCCTACATCTTGAAACAAAACAGGTGATTTATATTTATTTTCCTGTAGTTTACGGTTATTACAAGCATAAGAAAACAGTTTTCTTTGTGACGTTTCAGGAGAACACACGCTCCTTTCATCAGACATTTATTTTCATTTTGACTAAAGATACAGTTATAACAATGGTTACTAATTTTTTAAACAAAAAGAATCCCTTATATAATGGATGTTGTCAATGTTACATTGTTGTAATATAGCAACTTAACTGTGATAAAAGCAGTTTGTTTTATTTTTATTTCAGATTTTTTTAATTATGAATCCCAAATATCATCAGGTAATTCAAATTCGTCATTGTTTTCACAAAGTCTCTTGATGTTTTCTGTTACATTAAATTTTAAAGATGGTGGCTTACTCCATTTGTGAAAAAGAAAACTCCATACTGGATCTATGTTACCACTTTCATTATTTAATTTATTCCAGTGTTCTTCTGCAATGAACGAAGCTTCCCAGACATTCAACTCTGTGTTTCCCGTTAATCTTTTTAAAACCCTTCTCTTTTTAATCAAATGCTTCTCTTCGATGATATAAGTTGACAAACCTGTTCTTGGGTTTAGATTTATAATGTCCAAATCGTGTTCCTGCCATCTTATTGCCATTTTCCTTGCTGTTTGTCCCACATAATCCTTTGAACATGAACAACTTATATTATATATTCCTGTGGTTTCCACATCTGGTAGAGAGTTTCTCATTTTGAATTCATTAAATGTACATTCCAAACTTCTTGGTGATCTAAAAACAATTTTGAAATTAAAGCTTCTAAAAATTTTGGCAATTTTATGTGAGAATCCCTTGTGGAATGGAATGCACAAATTTCTTTTCAACAGATTTTTCATTTTTGTCTGTATTTCTCTTTTCCTTTAGTTTTCTTGCGACTTGTTTTTTTGATTTGGTTTATTCTGTTAGTGTGAAAGCCATTTTCTTTTGCTATATTAAAAAGCCTTTCTTCTTCATTTTTGATATTCTCATTATTAGAACATAGTCTTTATGCTCTCAGGAAAAAATTTATAACCGTAAACTACAGGAAAATAATTCTATAATGCAAGCAATGCGTACATACAAGAAAAGCTATAGGTGATTTATATATCCAAGATTTTTTAAAACTCATTACGGTTCTTGGGACAAGTATAACAGATTTTCCAAGGCAAGAACAAAAAAAATTTACACATTTCCAAAGAGCATAAAATATAATTGGAAATTAATTTTGCTCAAATTCCTGTGTAATACAGTGCTCTTACAAACAAATCACAAACTCTACAAAAAGCAAAGTCCAAGAAAGAATTCAGTATCGATCATACCAAAAGGCATGAAAAATACTCACACTTACAGGCAGGAACACTCCTTTTCATCGTCCTCATACAACACATTTATGTTAACAAATAAGTCACTTCCCACCCCGGAGTCAAATTCCTTCTTGAAAACTCGTGAAATTTTTGGTGCCACAACCCACTTCCACACTTCTTTTATGGAGACCACATGCTCCTCTGCCTTCAGTTCAGAATATTCATCTGGGAATGTATCGACAAGGTACAGCCAAACTGAGTGTTCTCGCAACTGGATGGCAATGGGCAAAGATACAGCACAGGTAAAGCTATCACAATCATATCCACATTCCAAAACATCTTCACCAATCTGTATTAAATGAATGAAAATATTCAATTATTATTACACAAACTACAAAAGTTCACACATTAAAGTTGTATACTAGGCTATTAGTACAACAGCTACTCAAAAAATTACATAAAATTGTATTAAAAATTCCAATCTCCGGGAAACGTCTCAAATTCGTTAATTTTGTTATTTTCACATTTCTACTTACATATTCTGCATTGCTAAGGATTCTTGAAGGTGGGATTTCGCTTTTCACGAAAAAAAATTCAATTTTCCACATATCGAGTAATTATTGTTCGTTCATTTTCGCTTGCGTTATACACAATATGGTGGGCAAATCTTGACTAGCGTTGTCTATCATTAGTGGGCATGCAGTGTTTCCAACCTTCTTCACAGAAAAATACCTACTTTCATGTTCCTGATTTCGTATTTTTGTCCGGGTTCGAAAACCCCACAAACCAAGCATGGGTAGCCCCACGAATCATGCACGGCAAGGTTAGGTTAGGTTACGCAAACATAGTTAAAATTGTCATGTTCTTGCAAAAGAACGGCATGGTTGGAAACACTGACCGGGGGATACATTATCACACACACGCAACATTTGGTTGACATAGTGGAAGGACATAGAGGTAACAGCTTTTGTGCATTGGAGAGACATTAATCTTGAAAAATACATGATTTACCGGCCAAATAAATTAAACGATGGGAAAAAACACTTCCACGACCTTTCAAAAGTCTACAGAAACTCAGTTCAGTAAGTACTTTCTCCTGTAAAATTGAAGAAATAAGTTTCCCGGAGATCAAAATTTTACCAAATATGTTACTTAAAATAACCTGCTAGTACCTTTTGTATGGCATCTTCTTGTGAATGATCTTGTAATAATCCTAAGCAAAGTATGCATGGATTGCTTTTCTGTAGCTTGGTTGGTGGAAACTCTTCGTCCCTCTCACATATCCAACCTCTCTGAAAGAAATGTAATGAATGAATATCACACATTAAAATTGTAAATTTGCATACAGTACAGAATGGTTTGGCAATGAAAATAAATAATATTATTGCTGAAAGGGATCGATTTTACAATACCGGGAATGTCTCCATTTTGTTTGAAATTCATCATACTCATTAATTTTGGCCCCCTAATCACGAATCTACAGTTAAAATTTGGTGCTCACATGTGGAAATAGTAAAATAATCTAAATTAAGTTCTTATTTCTACATCCTCGATTTCCAAATTTCCCACCGATTCCGGTCTCCACCCCTGGGGCAATTGACCTACCACCCCCAACTGCTAACGCGGCCCCGCCTCCACTCCGCTCCGGCTCCCTGGCTTTCTCAATACAGTCCCTATTAAAGGCATGTTAGAAATTGGCCAGATTCACCTGCCCCCAAATAAGCGCCAAATTTATACGTGAGCGCCAAATTTTAAGTATCCCAAATTTCAAACAAATTGGACAAATTCCCTGTATTGTTAAATTATACAGCTGAAAGTACAGTGGCCAATATTTTTATTTGTTTTGTGTTACAGGCAGTGGTGTATTCTGAAAATTTGACCTGGATTACCGAAAAACTCTTATTTATTGTGTATATTTGTTATACATCCCATCTAATTAGATATAATAAACACTAATGAAGGCACGTAATCTCCATAATATATATTCAGACCGTCCATATTTTAAATACAATTATATAAATCATGGAACTTTGCCTTGCTTCAAGTGCAAGGCTACATGTCAGCCTCCTGTATTTTGCTAGGCGATATTTGCAAGTTAATGGAACTTCTACCACGGCTTTACATGCACGAAAGGTATATTATTACATTCTAACACCTTAAAGTATTTACATATATATTTACAATAATATATTTTCCCACTAGTATCACGACTACCTAACCTATGGTTTGCATTACCTCATTTAAACATTGATTCAAATTCCTATATACATGTGAATCTCTTTCAGCCAAGTATCTCAAACAACATCTTGGACAGCACCCTTCTGCATTCAAAGTGTCAAATACAGAGTTATTCCTTGTTTTTAAAGCTGTCATATTCAGTTAAATAAATACATAGAACAGCAAATACATGGCTTAAATAATTGTCCAGTCCAGCGTCGAAAGCAAGCGAGTTCCTGTGAGAGGCAAAAAGTAACAACAAAATATATTTAAAGGTGATTAAAACCATTCACTAACGTGAGCATTATCGTATGTATGTAACCTGAATCAAATATAATCTAATAAAAAACCGAAAATTATTCCATGTGTAGTAATTACATTATAGGTGCACAAAATGACATATCGTCAAACCTCTAAGTTATAATCAATGCAAAAACGTTACGAATCGTCCCAATGGTAGTACCACATCATACATAGTAAATAATTCCTTCTTAATTTATGTTAAACGACTGTGTTTAGTCTTTCTTGAAAATAATATGTTTATTTCTTCTTCGGAGATTAACTTCCTCTTCATTGTTGTTACCGCCCGGTAAAGGACAATTAACATAGTCAGGTGAAGAATCTAAGTTCTGAGAAAATTGTCTCATTTATCGCACAATACCGGAGCAACCTTACGGTCCGAGGTCACCGGGAAAACGGACACTGTGACGTCACGGAAAAATAATCGATCAGGCAATTCGATTATAGATGGCGGGCAAAAACTTCCGGTTTGGGCAATTTTCCAATGTAAACAAGTGGAATACCGATCGTCACCGAGCTTCGGATACAAAACGGATCGCTTGAAATTTTTGAGTCATATGGGCGCTATTCACCTGATATTTACATTTCTGAGCTTGCTTGGCGCTGGCGGGGACTACACTTCCGGTTTTGAAAAGAATGACATTGATTTCAAAGGTGTAAAGGCAGTGTCTTCGGAAAAGGCGACAATATTTGTGTGACTTTTGGTTTCAACATGAGATTGGAAACAAACTATGTTCTCAGGTATCTATCTATGCATCGTTTTCAGACAGACCCGATACGGAAAAATCAGTGGATTTAGGAAGTAAAGCGAAAGGATTGGACACAAACACGAGGGAGTATGCTCTGCAGTCGGCACTTCATCAAATCAAATGAAAACATTTTACGTCTTTCGAAAATGGACATTTCCACTCAATTTTTTTAAATCAATTTTAAAAACTACACCCTGAGAAAATGACCCCTGCAATTTTTCGCGTTTCTCTGCGTTCAGTTTAAGGGGAAAACCAGACTTCCAAAAGTAGTGTAAGTGTATTGTTTCAAAGTAATACTTGGTACGAGTGCATTTGTAGCCTCTGTTTTTTACCAATCGAATATCAGTTTTTGACATATTTTGACAATTTTTTGTCGATGTTTTAGCGTTTAGCGATGTTTTAGTGAAATTTCCCTTTTTTCCCACCTCATACTTGGTACGAGTGCATTTGTAGCCTTTTTTTTTATCAATCGAATATCAGTTTTTAACATATTTTGACAATTTTTTGTCGATGTTTTAGCGTTTAGCTATGTTTTAGTAAAATTTCCCTTTTTTTCCCACTCACACTTGGTAGGTATATCACGATCTTACGTGATATAACTTAACCTATCCTTTTTTTTTATTATTACGTGCTAAACTACACGAGAGCCTCTACATGCTTTGACCTACTAGTAGTGTAATCAAGCCGGTTGACCAACATTAATTGGGGTTCAAAAAAAATAAAAAACTCACTTTCTCTCCACGTTCCACGCCTCATTTATTGCGCTGACGATGTTTCACAGCGTAGAAAACAGCACCAAATATCAAAAACTCACTTTACTCATTTGGGGTTCACCAAAACCTCAAAAAAAAAAAAAAACTCGCCTTCTCTCCACGTTCCGCGCCTCATTTATTGCGCTGACGATGTTTCACAGCGATGAAAACAGCATCAAAAAACTTAAAAAAAACTCATTTTCTTTCCACGTTCCGCGCCTCATTTATTGCGCTGACACAGCGTGATGAGTAAATGCACTCTCTCATCCTTGAAGGATGAATGCACCTTATCGTAATTTTTTTCCAAGTCCGGGGCCATGTTTATATATCGTGACCTTTTGTAAACCTCTCTCTGTCGCACACACACATATGCGCGCGTGCCTGTATTGTGTGATGCAAGCAAACAAACAAAAATAATAATTGTTTTTTTAGTAGACCCAAATGGAGAGAGAGTTCACCAACCGAAAGTGAGGCTCGGTGAGGCTCGCCTTAATGGTTTTTTTCTTGTAAGGCATAAGCCTCATTTTCTCGCAGTGTTGCCAACACCTCACTCGATCACGATCTTATGTGATATAACTTAACCTATCTTACGATTTTTTTTTACGATCTTCAGTGATATAACTTAACCTATCATGTATTCCTTTTATTTGCACACCGAACTGTAGTAGACCCAAATGGAGAGAGAGTTCACCAACCGAAAGTGGGGCTCGACTTAATGGTTTGCTCTTGTAAGACACAAGCCTTATTTTCTCGCAATGTTGCCAACATCTTACTCGATCACGATCTTACGTGATATAACTTAACCTATCTTACGATTTTTTTTTTTACGATCTTCAGTGACCTATCATTTTCTTTTATTTGCAGCATCGACGTCGGACGACGACCTAAACCAGGCGCGGCATTTTTGGCATACTCTGTAATTGTTCGTGATGGGTTGCAACGAGGAAGGTTCGGTGCCTACGAGTATAACTTTCAAATCCGAAGAAATGAGCGTCGGGGTTGTGTTGGTCAGCGTTTGCAGGAAACACATCGTGTGGCAAAATTCGCAGCACGAGTCCGGTACGTCGCAGCAGGAGAATTCGATGCGAATGTTGTTGCCCGGGATGAAATGGAGCAGGCACGCTTCGTTCTCCTGCGGGTCGATCTGGTCGAGGATCAAGCTGAATCCCAACTTCGGGGAAACGACCGCTTTCACGGTGTTGTTGTTCGCCTCGGTTCCAAATAATTGCCTGGCTCCGAAATTGCGATCTTTCATGTGAAAATAAGAAAAAAGCGTTCGCACGACTTCGACCCACGGTGCGGGGACCTTCACCCAGTTCACGCGCTCGATACGCTCCCGAACGAACGCGGAATCCTTTTTGGGAAAATAGCGTTCTTTGCTCGCGTCCAGGTTGAGAGAATCGATGTACGCGGCCCACGACCACACTTGGTGGTGCTGCTGCTGCTGCTCGCTGCCACCCTCCACGATCTGGTGGAAACGAAAATTATCGGGCAGGATCGTCCGTTCGAAGGTTTTGTACTGATTCGATATTCTCTTTTCCGTCCTCAGGAGGCGCAGAAATTGAGTTTTGAACGCGTCAGTTTCGGTGACGTCCTGGTACAAATCTTTCAGGACGTTCAACTTGTTTTCCAAAACAGTATAATGCAACACCAGGTAATTGATGTTGCAGTGTATGATGAAGAACGTCGGGATGATGCAGCAGAATCGATAGATCAGACCCCAGCCGAGAAAGTAATGCGTGTGGAAACGATGCTGGGTCGTCCACGTGAATTCGTTGAGAACGTGGCCGTCGCAGACGGTGTTCGGAAAAATCGTTCGCAGGTACTTGGCCGGATCCTTTCCGAAAACTTTCTCGAAAACGTGACGCCAAGCCAGAGCGTTGATGCAGTCGCTTTTGAAACTAGCCAGCTGGGAGCAGAGAGATCCAGCTTCCTCCCCAGATCGAATTGAGTCGCGTGCCTTTCCACGAACTCCAAGTAAGCCTTCGCCGTGGGCCACACGATGCTCGTGACGATCTGATTTTTGTATTCCCCCGAGAAATTCTATATAAAATAACATACCTGAAATTCTATTCACAGTATAGATTGAATTTTTTTTGAGTTTTGTAATCACCCCAAGAAATTCTATATAAAATAACATACCTGAAAATTGTATTCACAGTACATTGAATTTTTGAGTTTTGTAATCACCCCGAGAAATTCCATATAAAATAACATACCTGGAAATTATTTTTTTGGTTTGTGTGATCTGAGAAAGCATAATGGAATCCACCAGTTTGATCGAATGTGTTACTTGCGAAAAATTAATATCTAAAACTAATATTAGCAAGCACAGGGCAAGATGTAGCGAAACAGGTTCGAGAATTAATCGTTCCTTACCTTCTAAGCCTTGTGCTCGATGCGGAAAGATGATCAGCATTCCAAATTTAAGTAAACACCTAAAAATTTGCAAACCATCGACCGAACAAGGAACATTGAAAAGAAAAATCGATGATCCAGGAACCGAAGCTTCCACTTCCAAGCAAATTAAATTATCGGATGAACGCAAACCAATTAGATCTGCATTTAACCGTCATATTCAGGATTTCTCTTTTACTTCGGAACCAGGCTGCGACATTCTTAGTTTCTTGCGTGAAACGAAAACATCCGTGATAAATATTCTAAAAAATAAATTGGAAAATAATTCCATAAAAGTATACGTTGATCTATTTTCCGAATACGAAAAAGTCGATGGTACAACAAGAGTCTTTTATCATCGAACAAAAAACCAGGCTCTTCATTTGGCAGACGTCGATAATTTGGACGAATTTTATTCCGATCTTTCAAATGAACTGGTTAAGAAACACGACGATTTCGAGGCTAAAGGGTCGGGATGGTCTCTGTGTGGAAGTCCTCACACGTTAACCGTTTACGTGAACCGATTCTCGCCTCTTCGAGCTTCCAGCTACGTTCCTCTTCCACCGAACATTCAACACAAGAGGGCTGTGTTAAATATACAGAACAGCGATAACAAGTGTTTTCTCTGGTGTGTGTTGGCGGAACTTCACCCGATTCATTGGTCAAATAATCCAGAACAGGTTTATCATTACAAGCAGCATGAACCTGAACTGGAAAATGCAATGTCTGGCATCGAATACCCGGTGACCATTTCTGATATATCAAAATTCGAAACACGAGCACGAGATGCAGAAGGAAAACGCTTAATCATCAACGTGTATTCCTATACGTTGGATAAACATGTCGTGCATCCCGTCAGGATAAGCGATGTCGACGATGACGATGCTCGTGTGATTAATCTTCTTCTTATTTCAAACGACAGTGTTCATCACTACACACTAATTCGTTCACTATCACGCTTGGTCAGAAGTCAATCAACCAAGTATGCAAACAACATCGAAGTTTGCCCGAGATGTCTAACCACGTTCAACGATCGACAACAATCCGATTATCGAAAATACACCGGACGTCAGATTGCTATCGATAAACTTGCTCAACATAAAATTTATTGCGGCAACAACAGACCGGTTCGAATGTTGATGCCCGAAAAGAACGAAGTGGAAGAATTCAGGATGCACAAGGCGTTGTTGGAACATCCGGCCATCATCGTTGCTGATTTCGAGGCGTTCCTCAAACCACTCTCGTACTGCGATCCGGATCCCGAAGTTTCTTCCACCACACCTTACCAGCTTCGGTTACGTTGTCGTGCGACAGGATAAAATAGACGAACCGTACGTATACCGAGGACCCGATGCAATCGAACGCTTCTTCGAAAAGATGATCGAGGAGGTTGGGAAAATTGGATGCATGCTGCAAACATCGAAACCGATGCTTCCGTTATCTGCTATCGAACTTCAAAATTACTATGACACCGTCAAGTGTCCTGTGTGCGATAACCACTTCACGGACGACAATCGTAAAGTGTTTCACCATTCGCATACGGACGGTCGCTTCATAAGCGGAATCTGTAATGCATGCAACCTCAAAATCCAAAAACCAAAATTCGTCCCCATATTCTTTCACAATGGCTCTAATTACGACTTTCATCCCTTAATCAGGAAACTCGGATACGACGCTCAAAAAATAGATATTCTTGCTCAAAACGAAGAACGATACATCTCCATAAGTAAGAAAGTTATGATTCCCGAGACTAAAAATACCATCGAGATGAGGTTTCTGGATTCGTACAGATTTCTCTCTGCCAGCCTGGACGCTCTTGCCAGCAAACTTTTAGACGAACAATTCAAAATTACAAAAGCTAGTTTTCCCAACGTAGACATAGAACTCGTTAGACGTAAAGGGATTTATCCTTACGAATATGTTAGTGATAATTCTAAATTTAACGACGACGCTCTTCCACCTCCAAGAGAATTTTACAGCAGACGTTTCTCACAACGTTGCAACGTTTAGAAAGTCGTTGATTTTGTTTCTGTATTTTCCGTCGTTGGGTTTCCTCGTCATGTCGATCGTCGCGAATCCGAAATCGTCACTGTTCCAGCAAGAAGAGCAGCGTTCCGAAAATTGATTGATCAACAGGCCGTTGAGTTTAGATAACATGGAAGGTAGAAATTCATGATCTGCCGTGCGGTGTACAGTCTCCATTGTTTGCTTTCGGAAACCAAAGAGATTCATTGTCCTTGCTAGTTATTTATTGAGTATGTGATAATTTGAGACAGTTAAAGATTTTTTTATTTTATTTATAGTTATTTAAGTTTATTTTTTCATTTGCATTGCCTACAATTTTTACTAATTTCTAAACGATAGTGTCCCCAAGGCAACGTGTGGATTCCACAAGACAAAATGCATCTTTTATCGTCATGCGGATCTAATGCTACTTTCCTAACTTTGTTTGTTGTAATCACGTGGTCTACGCTTTGGATTCTTTGTTCTATACTTAGTATCGTCGATTGTGAGTAAAGGCAATCGATGTAATCGTTGAAGGTGAGTTTGTTCTCCACCGAATTTTTGCCCACACCTTTTGCTTTCTTTGTGACGCTACTCTCTGTTCTCATGGCATACATCTTCGAACGCAAACCCGCGAACTCGACAATAATATCACCGTTACATTCATCTTTCAGTTTACCTAGGACTTTTTTGTTACGAGATGGAATTCCAAATCTGTTGGGTTGAAGATACGCAGAAGTATCGAAATACTCAAGCATGGAAGGATTTTTTATGTCTTCGTATAGGTTAGGTGTTTGTATGCTGTAAATAAAGCTGTCGGTGTCCGTGTACAAAAGTGATATTTTATCATTGTAGAAGGGTTTCATCACGTCATAATGAAATTCGAACATGTAAAGTTTCGACAAGTCGAGAACCGTTGCGCCAACGTAAATTGGTTTTCTGAATTTCATCAATTTTATATCTAGATTGAAAAGTGCCAAATTCTCGTTGTAAATTTTTCTCGACTTGAATCTAGGATCGGCTATCCACTTCCGACATTTATTCTTATCGGAAATTAATTTCACGTCTACGTGCTTTCTAACATTCTCCATGGTCTTTCCGTACACCGCATTGTTCATTAATTTAAAAAAGTCCTTGTCTAAATCGGAAGTGGCAGCTGTTCTATGTTGTGTGTTAGTTTCTATGTAAGGTCTTAACCACGTGGAATGTTTAAACTTTAGTATTCTTCTAACATTTACTATCTGAACACCCTTCCCAATCAAAAACCGGAGATTCTTGTAGTGGACGACGTATCTCTGTTTAGGGTCCAATGTTAACAAAAGCTTGTCTTGAACCGAGTCGGGTGGACATTTGATTTCGGGAGTCGGAGGCAAATCCGAAAACGTGTCGTGCAGGTGGTCGGAGAATTGGAGATCTACCTCTGCGAAGAAACCACACTCGCTATCGTCGAAATGAATAATGTATATCGAAGTGGGATCTAACCATTCGAATCCCCCGTAAGGAAGTTTCTGAACCATGGCATGTCCGTAGAGATTATTAACGTCGGCGTAGAAGATGTAATTCGATGCTCGATTTGAATCGTAATCTTCTTTCATGTGAACGTTATTTGCTTTTGCATGTCTCTGTACGCATTGCACCATTCCACCTCGTATCCCTCTTTCGATAAATAGCAACATGTCAACGTCCGATATCAGTTCCAGCTTGACCTTTGTCTGGAATAACATTGCCGACCACGCTAATCCCGGTAGGCTGTAGAAATACGCTGGATCTAATTTGTAAATATTCGTTGCCGTTTTCCTGAACGCTTGAAAAACATCCGCGAGTATCGTCACGTCTAATTTTAAGTATGCATCGTGGTAGTCTCCGAGTGTCCTACATTCTAATTTCTCCCACATGAGTTGCGCGTGTTGGTATTCTTCGTCCGTGATTCCTTTCTCTCTGAGTCTGCTGTAAAATTCTCTTGGAGGTGGAAGAGCGTCGTCGTTAAATTTAGAATTATCACTAACATATTCGTAAGGATAAATCCCTTTACGTCTAACGAGTTCTATGTCTACGTTGGGAAAACTAGCTTTTGTAATTTTGAATTGTTCGTCTAAAAGTTTGCTGGCAAGAGCGTCCAGGCTGGCAGAGAGAAATCTGTACGAATCCAGAAACCTCATCTCGATGGTATTTTTAGTCTCGGGAATCATAACTTTCTTACTTATGGAGATGTATCGTTCTTCGTTTTGAGCAAGAATATCTATTTTTTGAGCGTCGTATCCGAGTTTCCTGATTAAGGGATGAAAGTCGTAATTAGAGCCATTGTGAAAGAATATGGGGACGAATTTTGGTTTTTGGATTTTGAGGTTGCACGTGTTGCAAATTCCACCTATTTAGTTTCCGCTGAAATGATCGTGGTGGAATATTTTTTTGTTCTCATCAGTGAAACTTTGATCACATACCGGACACACCTCAGTGGAATTGTAATTTTGAAGTTCATTTTCAGTTAAAGGTGCCATCGGTTTTGATGTAAGCAGTACGCTACCAATTACCTCAACCTCCTCCACCATTTTTTCCAGGAAGTGTTCGATTACATTTGGTCCGCGGTATATATATGCTTCATTTATTTTATCACGTCGCACAACAACATAGCCGAAACTATTAGGTTGATGAAGCTGGTACGGCGTTGTGGAGGAAATTTCAGGATCCGGTTCGCAGTAGGAGAGTGGTTTCAGGAAAGACTCGAAATCTGCGACGATGATTGCGGGATGTTCTAACAATGCCTTGTGCATTTTGAATTCTTCGACTTCGTTCGTTTCGGGCATCAACATTCTAGCCGGTCTGTTGTCACCGCAATAAATTTTATGTTCGGCAAGTTTATCGACAGCAGTTTGACGTCCGGTGTATTTTCGATAATTGAGTTGTTTTTGATCGTCGAACGTGGTTAGGCATCTCGGGCAAACTTCGATGCAATGTTCATGCTTGGTTGTTTGGCTTCCTAGTAATCGAGACATTGAACGAATTAGCGTGTAATGATAGACATCCTCGTTGGAAATGAGAAGGAGATTTATTACACAAGCATCGTCATCGTCGATATCGCTTATCCTGACGGGATGCACGAGATATTTATCTGACGTGAAGGAATATACATTAATAGCGATACGTTTTCCTGCACGATTTTCGAACTTTGTTATAACCGACAATGTCACCGGGTATTCAATGCCAGACATTACACTTTCAAACTCGGTCTCGTATTGCTTGTAATGATAAACCCGTTCTGGATGATTTGACCAATGAATCGGGTGAAGTTCTGCCAACACACACCAGAGAAAACACTTTTTATCGCTGTTCTGTATATTTAACACAGCCCTCTTGTGTTGAATGTTCGGTGGAAGAGGAACGTAGCTGGATGCACGAAGAGGCGAGAATTGGTTCACGTAAACAGTTAACGTGTGAGGACTTCCACATAGAGACCATCCCGACCCTTTAGCCTCGAAATCGTCATGTTTCTTAACCAGCTCATTGGTAACTTTATAATAGAAGTTGTCCAAATTTTCGACGTCAGCAAAATAAAGTGTCTGGTTTTTTGTACGATGATAAAAAATTCTCGTTGTGCCATCAACTTTCTCGTATTCAGAAAACAGAACAACGTATACTTTTATAGAGTTGTTTTCAAGTTTATCTTTTAAAATATTTAGTACAGATGTTTTCGTTTCATCCAAGAAACTAAGGATGTCACGGCCTGGTTCTGACTTAATTGAAAAATCCTGGAGTTGGTCGTTGAATGCAGATCTAATTGGTTTGGGTTCATTGGATAATTTAATTTGCTTGGAAGTGGAAGCTTCCGTTTCTGAATTATCGATTTTCCTTTTCGATGCTTGTCCGGTCGATGGTTTGCAAATTTTGAGGTGTTTACTTAAATGTGCAATGCTGATCATCTTTCCGCATCGAGCACAAGACTTAGAAGGTAACGAACGATTAATTCTCGAACCTGTTTCGCTACATCTTGCCCTGTGTACCGATAAATTGTTTCTTGAGATTAGCTTCCCACAAGTAACACATTCAGTTTTATCATTTTTACGATTGAAACTGGTGGTGGATGCCATTGCTTTCTCCAAAATCACAGAAATCAAAAAGTCTAGTATATAGCGATACAATTTTCAGGTATGTTATTTTATATAGAATTTCTTGGAGTGATTACAAAACTCAAAAATTCAATCTACTGTAAATAGAATTTCAGGTATGTTATTTATATAGAATTTCTTGTGTGCGAATACAAAAACTCAAGAATTCAATCTACTGTGAATACAATTTTCAGGTATGTTATTTTATATAGAATTTTCTCAGGGCGAATACAAAACTCAAAAATCCGAGACAGTTCAGTTTTAACGTGTTCATATTTGAAAAAAATAATGCAAAATACGCCTTGGAGATTTCAACCAATCCACTTTACTAGATTGGGGAAACTCTAACTATTGTTATTTGGAACCTTTAACCTTTTTTGGTGACGTAGAGTACGCGTAGAGAGGTTGGGTTTAGTGTGTCGGTCGAGTCTCGGTGTCCTCTGTCCTCCCATACCAAAATAAACATAGGTCGTCATGGAACAAAAAAAAAATGTTCCGAAAATTTTCTAAGTCCAGCGTTAAAAAAATCTTAAATTGCAAATATCTCGAAAATGGTAAGAGTTATCGAAAAAATATATCGAAAAACACCCCCATACAGCATCGTTAGATGCCCCCTGTCGATTTTGGAGGTGTAGAATACGTATACCAAGTTTTGGTGGTCCTGGGGTCAAGGGGTAAGAAGTTAGCCCACCCCCTCCCAAAAACTTTGATCACTCGTAACTTTTGAACGAATAGTAGAGAGGTCGGGTTTAGTGTGTCGGTCGAGTCTCGGTGTCCTCTGTCCACTAGGGTGTTTCATTTTTCCAAAGATGTGATATTCATATGACTTTGCTTACGCCCCGAGTCTGAGTGATGTAAAAGATATATATGCCAAATTTCAAGAAGATTGGATAATATTTAGGGGTTGCACACATTGATCACTTTTATCTCAAACTAGTGAAATTGCTAATATTGAAGTGCTTTGAACTAATGGGCTTCTCATGTATTTCTTTCATCTTGTGCAGGTAATTGAACTTTAAAATGGGAACTGAAAGAGGAATTTGACTGCTAGAAAAGGTGCCTAGTGGAGAGTTTTTAGTAGCTCGGCTCCCTTCAAAGGAACAAGTACTTTTAGTTTTTATTTACCATCACAAGGAAATGAAAGAAACACTTTCGGATTCTGCTAAATCTACCAGTACTAAACTACAGGAAGTGTGGAGGAAAGCTAATATCTCTGTTAAGACGGAGGAGAATATCCATGCTGGTATACAGAAGCTGTACAAAGAATACCAAAATCTGGGTAAAGAGAAATCGAGAAACACGGATAAGCAAATGTGAAACGGCAGATTTGGAAAGGTGACCTCGTCTAGTTATTTGACATTTCCCGGCAAAATGTGATGGACATGACTAGCGTATCACAAGAAGATAAAGAATTTCTTAGGTCACAAAGAGAAGATCGTATGAGTTCGTCAATGAGTGGAGTAGACAAGGTTTTCGCCTCGAAAATAAGAACTAAGTGTACAAAAGAAGACAAAAATGATTCATATAAGAAAAAACATTACAAAGCTATCGCTGACATCAATAAGACAGTTATACTGGAAGACTCATCTCCATCATCATCAGCACCTAGTGACGAGGCCGAGTTTTCGCCTCCAGCAACGAAAAAATTACGTTCAAGTCCTAGATTAAAACCTCTTGATCAGACACTCACGTATACTTGGGATCGAGAACAGCTCTCTATTCGACAAGCAAGTACTTCATTTATAGCAACTGCAAAGATCCTTGGCCACGATGTTTAAAAAATTTCCGTATCTCCAGCTACCGTTTACCGAGCTCGGGTGATCAATAGAAGTAAAATGGCAAAGAAAATCGAAGAGTCACTCTTTGAAAATCCTCCTCATTTGGTCTTGCATTGGGATAGTAGAATGGATGAAGAAAGTTCCGTTCAAGGCTTTCTAGAAGAACAAACAAGTGAAAATGGTTAACTACATCCAAAATGTCCTAAAAGACGAAAATCATCCAAGAGAAGACTACAAAGAGTTATTACAACTCTCACTCCTGTACCTAGGAAGTTGGTCTCAAAACGACTTCAGTTTCAGGATCCCAGGGGCTCTGCATCAAGCAAGGTGGATGGCAAAGGCAATATATGCACTTAAAATTGTCCTCCTCACTAAATAGTTGAATATTCCTCAACGAGAATTGAAAGGAATGAAACGGGTTACACATTTTGTCAGCCTCATATATGTTCGCTTTTGGCACGAAGCAATTGTAAGTCGATGGGCTCCAAAGAATGATTTGGATATGCTACAGCTTCTGAGCACTTACCCAGATGCAGACGTCAAAAAAGTGCTCTCACAGTTGCTAAGAGACACCTTTGGTATCCGTCAGAAACAAACGTAGGATTGGCTTTTTTGGACGAACGTATTACTCAGGCTGATAAGGAAAATATGACTAAAAATTTAGAAACCAAACCTGCAAAGAAAAAGGAAATGAAACGATTAGAGGGTAAAAACCTAATTTTTGAAGGAAAAGACCTGAGCCATTTCGTTACTAATAAAACAAAAGTTCTTTGAATTGTTTGGGATCCACGACGTGACAGAATACTGCAGTGATTCTCTAAGAAGCCATGGGAACGCTCTTAAGGTGGCCAATGATACCGCAGAAAGAGGAATTGCTCTGATTAAAAATGTTTAACGAATCGGTCAGGGACGAACAAGAAAAACAATTCTTGTTGAGGGCAGTCGAGCATCACAGAAAAGTCGTCACCAAGCGAACAAAAGAAGGGATTGCATCGTTCAAAGTTGATTAATATAACACATGTATTGCCTATCATACTACCTATTAATCTTAGTGTCTAGTTTTAATATTATTTTAAGTTTGTGATTTCTAGTTTCCCCAATAAAAGTAATTAACATTGAAAAATCGTATTTTTTGCCTACTTTTACAAAACTGATCAAAGTGTGCAACCTCTAAATATTATCCAATCTTCTTGAAATTTGGCATATATATCTTTTACATCACTGAGACTCGGGGCGTAATCAAAGTCTGCAAAAATTTTACATTTTATTTTTTGCCTTACAAAATGAAACACCCTACTGTCCACCTATACCAAAATAAACATAGGTCGTCATGGAACCATTTTTTTTTCATCAATCGAAAATTTTTTCCAAGTCCTGCGTTAAAAAAAAAACTTAGGACAAAAAAAACTACAAAGACAGAGACATGGACATAGACATTACATATAGACATAGACATTACACATAGACATAGACATTAGACAACTTAACCTAACTTAACCGGGAACACGAGCCCGGGGACAGGGGGGGACCCCCGGGGACAGGGGGTGGTCACTCCACCGCAGCAGTGGTTGAACGCAGCTAATGATCGAATATTGTTTCCAATGTGCTTTGGATACATACATGAACACCGTATATATATATATATATATCAAGAACAACATATACATTAAACAACCCCGTTCAGAATCCGTAGACTCAGCACAGAGAAGTAAATATACACACTGTTAAAGACTCATAGACACGCTGAAAAACTTTCGACCACGACCGGATTCGAACCTATAGGCCACACGTAGAACGAACAATGACAAGAACGAGTGAACGCCTTAACACGCACGGCTACGGAGGAGAACCGAGAGAGGTTGTGTAAAATTGTTCTTATATACCCAATAAAACTCAGAAACTGTCATACGCGAGAGCTATATTTTGCAACAACTATAATTACCCAACACTAGCAACAAGAACAAAAAAAAATATATCAATTACTTGTATAATATTAATTAGTAACTTTAGATAATATTAATTATTAGTTTTCAGTTGTAATTAATTTTAAAAACAATTAATAACATGTTAGGTGATGATAACCAAGTGCAAAAAGCATTGCATTTTTTTTTACACAGAAACAAAGCACCACTTAGTTCACAAAACCTCTAACAGATGGCAGATAGTTACATGGTTCTAGTTAGGATGATGATTTTTGGGTTGTTGGATTGGGGTTGAAGAAGACTATTTGTTGTAGTGACCACAGTATTGTTTTTTTTTTGTGTGTTTTTTCTGTTCTCTTACGAGAATTAATATTGGTTGTCATAGAATCCTCCAATTCATGACTTAGGAAAAATCTGTTTGCGGATTCATTATGTACACCTATATGTGAGTAAAATATGAATAGAACCTATGCTCGGAAATCGAAAATGGCGACCGGAAGTGGGGTTATCTTGGAAACGGTAAGACTTAGGAAAAATCTGTTTGCGGATTCATCACGTACACCTATACGTGAGTAAAATATGAATAGAACCTATGTTCGGAAATCCAAAATGGCGACCAGAAGTGGGGTTATCTTGGAAACGGTAAGACTTAGGAAAAATCTGTTTGCGGATTCATCACGTACACCTATACGTGAGTAAAATATGAATAGAACCTATGTTCGGAAATCCAAAATGGCGACCAGAAGTGGGGGTTATCTTGGAAACGGTAAGACTTAGGAAAAATCTGTTTGGTGATTCATCACGTACGCCTATATGTGAGTAAAATATGAATAGAACCTATGTTCGGAAATCCAAAATGGCGACCGGAAGTGGGGTTATCTTGGAAACGGTAAGACTTAGGAAACATCTGTTTGGTGATTCATCACGTACGCCTATACGTAAGTAAAAGTATGAATAGAACCTATGTTCGGAAATCCAAAATGGCGACCGGAAGTGGGGTTATCTTGGAAACGGTAAGACTTAGGAAAAATCTGTTTGGTGATTCATCATGTACACCTATATGTGAGTAAAATATGAATAGAACCTATGTTCGGAAATCCAAAATGGCGACCGGAAGTGGGGTTATCTTGGAAACGGTAAGACTTAGGAAAAATCTGTTTGCGGATTCATCACGTACACCTATACGTGAGTAAAATATGAATAGAACCTATGTTCGGAAATCCAAAATGGCGACCGGAAGTGGGGTTATCTTGGAAACGGTGACTTAGGAAAAATCTGTTTGCGGATTCATCACGTACACCTATACGTGAGTAAAATATGAATAGAACCTATGTTCGGAAATCCAAAATGGCGACCGGAAGTGGAGGTTATCTTGGAAACGGTAAGACTTAGGAAAAATCTGTTTGGTGATTCATCACGTACGCCTATATGTGAGTAAAATATGAATAGAACCTATGTTCGGAAATCCAAAATGGCGACCGGAAGTGGGGTTATCTTGGAAACGGTAAGACTTAGGAAACATCTGTTTGGTGATTTATCACGTACGCCTATACGTAAGTAAAAGTATGAATAGAACCTATGTTCGGAAATCCAAAATGGCGACCGGAAGTGGGGTTATCTTGGAAACGGTAAGACTTAGGAAAAATCTGTTTGGTGATTCATCATGTACACCTATATGTGAGTAAAATATGAATAGAACTTATGTTCGGAAATCCAAAATGGCGACCGGAAGTGGGGTTATCTTGGAAACGGTAAGACTTAGCAAGAATCTGTTTGCGGATTCATCACGTACGCCTATACGTGAGTAAAATATGAATAGAACCTATGTTCGGAAATCCAAAATGGCGACCGGAAGTGGGGTTATCTTGGAAACGGTAAGACTTAGGAAAAATCTGTTTGCAAATTCGACGACTGCAAGATCAAGAACGTTTATCTCAAGAATGGCAGGAACGAAGTGTTCCCGCGCGAGAATTACAACCTCGACATGACCAAAGATGATTACCTCAAACTTTACGAAGCGTACTCCGCTTACAAGAGAGTAACAGAGGGAAACGTGGACATGTACTACGCGCCCAGCGAATTCAAAGCACGCAGGCCGATGTTCGTCATCAACGCGACGAAGAGGAAGCAGGTGGTGGTCAACGATCGCACCAACATCAAGGTCGTGTGCGAGTTCCACGACGCGCTGCCCGATGATACCGTGTGCAGCGTCATCCTGATCGCAGAGAAGTCCTTCGTGTACGACGTGAAGAACGAGAGGGTGACGGAACAGTTTTAAAAAATTCGTAAAAAAAATTGCCACATACTAAAAAAAAATCAACACCCAACACATTTTAGGTTATATAAAATTTGTGAAAACCTTAAAATACTGAAATATTAAAACAAACAGAGTCCCTTGTAGGTTAGTTCGGTGCGTAAATAAAAAAATGATAGGTTAAGTTATATCACTTAGGATCGTAAAAAAATTAAAAAATCGTAAGAAAAAAAGATAGGTTAAGTTGTATCACGTAAGATCGTGATATACCTACCAAGTGTGAGTGGGGAAAAAAATAGTGCAGTGAAAATTTGTACTAAAACATCGCTGAACGCTAAAACATCGACAAAAAATTGTCAAAATATGTCAAAAACTGATATTCAATTGATAAAAAAAAGGGATACCTACAAAGTGTGGCGTAGAACCGGCTAATATACACTACTTCCAAAGTTGCGAGGCTAGCGTTGCGCTGAAAAACACGCCCCGCCATGTTAATACGTCACTACTCACAGAGAGCTCGTTTGTCGTCTGCTTCGAGCGTGCAGTCCAGATTACTTGGGGTAGCCCACGGAGAGCCAACGTGCAAATCTGTGTAGAGTTAAATAATGGAAGAAGGAACGATAATGGAAGGGAAAGCTATGCATTATAATGGTCATTCTTCTATTAAATATCCCTGCTGTTCACGTGAAAGATAAACGAAAGAGTTCTGCTGCGTGCGTGTTTTCATCAAGTCACGAGAAAACTATTGCTTGTAAAATTGGTTACTGACCAAGTTTTCAAAAATATATTTTAAACTTATATTTGCCGAAATTTACCATAAACCATGTAGTGCAAAATAAGAATTTTCACATTCTTCACTTTACTTATAGCGCCTATTTTTACTTTCTTTTAAAGCAATTTCAGTCTGTTTCTTTTCTGTTACGCAAATTATGATAAAATATTTTTGTGCATGTAAAACTTTCACAGTGATCATAAAGACAAAACAACTTTTCTTAATTAGTTTTTTTGTTTGTTTGTCTCCTCGTTTCAACGCTACGAGCCTTCTAAAACTCGATATTATCCTGCTTATATGCAAACCAAACTGCCAATTTAGAATTACCACGAATGAACTGGCATTGTAATTATTATACACAAAATTCATAATTTAACTGAGGAACTCATATGTTCCAGGTTTGACTCTTGAGCTGGGCATGACTGTTCCTCTGTGAATGTCCTTTCATTGAAGTGGAAGTTATTTGGTGGAGGAGGGGGTTTGCTCAAGCCTTTGGGGACAGTAGGCCTAAGGGGATACCTCTATTGTTAACGTTAGCGTTGCTCACGAGACGGGACATTTCCTGGTTAATCTCATAAAAGGAGACGGGAAAAGAGAATGCTTCGAAATGAGACGGGACAGACCAAAGTTTCGTCTCGTCTTGTGGGCAGGTTGGGTGATACCATGGTGATACTTAAATTGTGGTGGTTGGTGTTGGTGGCAGTGGGGGTGGGGAGTTTCTCCTGCACTCCGACTTCGAATACTGCTCGTAGTCATTCTCGCGATTACCCAAAAGAGGGAAGAAATGTGACTTTAGAGAATATACGTACTAACCATTAAACAATATGACGGAATAGCGACGTAAAAGTAGGATAAATACATAAATTTGCCATATATATATTAACTGAAGAAAACTGTCGTTTACTGCAGGAAATTTAAAAACTCCGCGTACTTATTTTTTTTCACCTCTTATATTGATGAAATTGGCGTGTAAACCCGAGTGTTCTAAACGCAGGGTGCGAAATCCAGGGGGGAATATCCACCACCAATGATCTTGTCCCGAAATTTCCCCAGCCCCCAATCTCTTCCGAGAGGAGAGTTTTTGTTTTAACAATAACCATAAACAATTGATTTGGGATTAGAATATATTTGACTGGAATAATATCGAAACGTACAAAAGGAACGGGCATCAAAGAGCCTCATCTCTAAGGACAATGAACACAGCTATCCCCAGAACACAGAAGACCGACTTCTTATTTCTTCTCCATTTCTCATCGGCTTTCGTTAGCAACCTCGAAGTATATAAATATATTAATAAAACACGTATTAGCATTTATATGTAGATTTTATACAGGAAACTATTATCTTATCTTAATGTCTCTTAGTTTTTGTCCCTCCCTCCTTAGGCAAATCATTGTTCATAGCATCAGTAGTAGCTACATTAAAATCTTCAATTTGCAATTACATTTTGAATGAAGGACTGTCGATATAATATATTGTATAATTTAATTTCATTATTTAATAATTGACACTTATTTAATGACATTATGTAGACGTGTATATATATATATATATATATATATATATAGTGTGTGTATATATATATATATATATACATATACCTAGGTATATAGTGTGTGTGAGTGTGTGACTGTCTGCTGCTTTCTTGCCAGTCAGAACCTATGAATTGGCAATGAACAAGGCTGTTCACGTGTGCTATACTGTTAGGGTATAATTCATATCCGACAAATGGAGCACACATTATTTTTGCACTTGAAGTTATAACAAGATACTTGTTTTACGCAGTAAGAAATGACTGTCGCTTGCACGGCCCATGCTAGTTTACGGGACGATCAGAAGCCCTGCCTGCACACATTTGTAAAGGATGCCGTCAAGCCTGTCTAGTCTGTGCAGAGGACGTTTTCAAATCTGTGACGTAGGAGGTGAATTTGAGCAGTGTTTGAAGGCGTGTATCTCGAGAACCAAAACAAATATCGCCGAGATATTTTGCACATTTCAGTTTGGTATCATTATCAGTAAAATGAATATATTTAAAACGTTTTTCATGTCATAGTGGAAATGTCCATTATAATTGTCTGATGCACATGGGTTGACTAAATTTAAAAGTTGGAACTATTTATAATCATATTATAACGCATTTGCCTTTTGATTGTTGATAAGCGCTCTCTCCATGGGAGTCGGTAGATCAGTCGACCCCCCCCCCGGAAACTGGCATACTTCATTTCAAGTTGCAAAAAAGCGGGAAGTTTGTTATTTTTATTGTTAATAACAGAAATAAAGTTCACTTGGTTATTATTCGAACAGAGTAATCAATGTAAAATATGCATTAGATCGAAAAAATGAGTGAAAAATACAGGAAGCAAGCTATATTTTCATATTCCACCATTTAATACAAAGAATTAATGATTCCACAGTTTTCAGAATTCGAAATATTATAATTTTAGATGACGTCATACAATATAAACTTTGTGAGTATTTTTTTCTAAGTTCTAAAGTTCTTTCTTGAACGACACTTGCAAAAGTTAATAACAAAATACAATAACTGCATTTCAATATAGTAACTATGAAATGTAAAATAATTAATGGAAAATACTTGTGCTGGATATTTACTCGGCTTGTGGATCGAATACCATGATGATAATAAACAACAACAACAATAATAAAATTGATTAAATTGATTAATATATTATTTATGTATAATAATAATTTTAACCGTAGTAATTATTATTATTTTTTTACTGTTGTAATCCAAGTATTTCAATGTTTATAATTAATGTAAGCTTCATCATGCTTCATTTTAACCTGGAGAAGTCTTTTCAGAAACGAAACTTTTGGTAGAAGATCAACATTGCCTTGGAAAATATTAGTATTGTCCCTTATATCTGCATCCAAGGGATCCAGGGAATTGTCAAACTTTTCTAGGTACCTTTGTTTCTCTATATCACTCAAAAATTTCAAGTGATCCATTTTGTTGTAAAATTGTTTGCTGGCCAAACTTTCAAAAATATATATATTTTAAACTTATATTTATCGAAATTTATCGTAACCCATGTAGTGCAAAATAAGAATTTTTTACATTCTTCACTTTATTTATAAAGCCTATTTTACTTTATTTTCCATAAAGCAATTTCAGTTTGTGTTTCATTTCTGTTGCGCAAGTTATGATCAAATATTTTTGGGCAATTAAGAGAAAATACACTGAGAAGATTACATCAGTTGCACAGTACATATTCATACTTAGTTTGTGTATAATTATTACAAGGAAATAATGTGTATAACGAATGGCGTATTTAAGGGGGGGTGGTTTCAACGGGTCCACCCACCTTTGGTTCAGTAAAATTACCAGAGTTACCTGTTCTATCCGCTTATTCATAAAAATTTCTTCTTTATTCTCTTAAATTAGAGACGTAGGACGGGATACGGATGGGAAGGAAATTACGTAATTCCACACACCAGATGGGACTGCAGACCAAATGTCTGCAATTTCCTGATAGTTTCGGAATTTCTGCGATAAGAAACTGCATTCAGACTGTCAAATCAGTTATTTTTCCCCCTCGAGTCATCTTAAAGATATTTGGTTTTAAAAAACGCAGTGACACAAAATTAACAGAAAAGTATCAATACTAGCGTGACTTCGTGACTACATACACACAACTTTGTCGGATCCAGCACCCCCCTGCTCCCCAACAAGCATCCGGCCAGCAGTGTCCTGGATTTTTCACTTACGAAATAAAGGAAAATCTTATCATACCAAAAGTTGATCCATCCCTCCCACGTGAACTATATATACGCCCATGTGTATAACAATATCCCATACTGAAATGGTACGATATATTTTGAATTTTGTACTGCGAAAAAAGCCGCCTCATCTCGTTATCCCGAACGTATTACGAGGGTCACTATTTATATTTTGAGCCTAACTATGAAAAAACAGGAATTTGGCATTGAAAACTGCTTTATTGTTTTTCGAAGTATTCTCCTTTATGGTCAATACACTTTTGCATTCGTTCGAACCATTTGTCAAAGCAGTTTTTCCAATCTTCTTGAGACACCTCCATAATATGGTTTTCGAACGCATCAACGGCGTCTTCCGCCGACGAAAATCGTTGTCCACGCAATTTATTCTTGACATTCGGGAACCAGAAGAAGTCATTGGGTGCCAAATTAGGACTGTACGGCGGATGACCCATCAATTCGATTTTTTGACTGTTCATAAAGTCGGTTGTTAGACGAGATGTGTGACAGCTGGCATTGTCTTGATGAAGAATGATCCGACGGCGTTTGTTTGTTTTCCGTATTTGACCGAAGACCTCTGGCAAACAAATTGTTGTGTACCATTCAGAGTTGACCGTTCTACGTTCCTCTAAAGGCACAGTTGCCACATGACCAGTTTTCCCGAAAAAACAGGCGACCATTTGTTTCGATGTGCTTCGAGCGCAAACAACTTTTGTTGGATTGGGTTCATCTTGAAACACCCATACAGTCGACTGCTGTTTACGTTCCGGCTCATATGCATATATCCATGATTCGTCACCTGTTACAATCTTATATACGTCTTTTGAAGCACCACGATTGTATTTATTGAGCATTTGTTTGCGCCAATTGACGCGAACGTCTTTTTGAGTTTTTGTCAAATTGTGTGGGATCCAACGAGAACATACCTTTCTCACAGCTAAATGATCATGTAATATTTTATATATGCTGGTGGAACTAATGCCTATGGTTGCCTCAATCTCACAGTATGTCACATGACGATCTTGCAGTATTAGGTTTTGCACAGCATCAATGTTTTCTTGAACAACAACTGATTTTGGACGACCTTCGCGAATCTCGTCGGTGAGCGAATGACGGCCACGATTAAATTCGTTATACCAGCGTTTCACAGTGGCAAAGGATGAGGCTTCATCGCCAAATGTGGAAGTAAGTTGATCGATGCACTCTTGTCTTGATAATCCACGTCGAAAATCGTAAGAAATCATCGCACGAAAATGTTCACGAGTTAATTCCATTTTATTGTTGTCGCGCAATCTCCAAAGCAACATAAACAACACAAATGAAGCTATTGACAAAACATTTGAAGTACGTTATGGTCAATAATGCCAGACGATTCCGTGCAAACGTCAAATCGCGCCTAACTTCAATCAGAGTTGCCAAGGCTCAAAATATAAATAGTGGCCCTCGTAATTGGTTGGTTCACAACTTCACCACTAAGGATTCTATCGGGACGAGACATGGCAGCCTTGGTATCGTTCTCGTTGAGAGTTGTAAATGTCTGTCTCGTGTTTATTTGTAAATGTCTCATTGACAGTCTCGTCTCGATTTATAAACATCCGTCTCGGTTTGGGAGGGCAATTCTCGTTCTCGTCTCAAGTCTCGAAAAATATAGAATGAACAACGTATGCAAAGGCTTATCATTATAAATACAAAAAACAACCTTTCTTAATATATATATATATTTTGACTCCTCGTTTCGACGGTACAGCCCTCGAAAACTGAATATTATCCTGCTTATATATTCAAACCAAACCGCAGATTCAGAATTACCAGGAATGAACTGGCGTTGTAATTATTATACACAAAATTCATGAATTATCTGAAGAAGTCGCATGTTCCAGGTTTGACTCTGTGCCTGGGTATGACTGTTTCCTTATGAGGGACATTTCATTGAACTGGAAATTGTTACATGGGAGGATGCTTGCTCGAGACTTTGGGGACAGCTAGGGGGATGCTTCTATTGTTAATGTTAGTGTTGCTCACGAGACGAGACATTTTCTGTCTCGTCTCATAAAAGGAGATGGGACAAGTGAATGTTTTCGAAATGAGATGGGACAGAAGAAAAAGTTCGTCTCGCATCGTGGCTTGTTGGGTGATACTTGGATTGTGCTTGTTGGTGGTGGTGGTAGTGTGTATGTGGGGGGGGGGGGGTCCTCCTGTACCCCGACTTCGAATACTGCTTGTAGTCATTTATCTTCATTGTAGCGATTAGCCAAAAGGAGGAAGAAATGTGATGTTAGAGAAGATACATACTAAATTAACCATGCGGTCTCATCGTTAAACAAAGTGACGGAAAAGCGAACTAAAAGTAGGCTTAATACAAAAATTTGCAACATATATATATTAAATGAAGAAAACTGACATTCACTGCAGGAAATTTAAAAACTCCCCGTACCTTTTTATACCGTATCACCTCTTATATTGCAGAAATTGGCGTGTAAACCAGAGTGTTCTAAACGTATTATCTTAAAATTTGCGAAGAAAATATTATGTCGAAAATATTTGTAATTCCAGAAAAGGCATTCCTATAACATTAAGTTCTTGCCAGTCAGAACCAACCTTTGTATTCTCAATGAGCGAGGCTGTTTACGTGTTCAGCCATTGACTGTTGCAAGTTTTGCTTGTCACCCTAATGGGAAAACCCTCTACCGAGTGGCTGAATTATAGTAAATACTGCTATACTGCTAGGGCATAATTTATCTCCAAGAAATGGAGCACAGATTTTTGCACTGGAAGTTACAAGATACTTGTTTTTCACAGTCACAAGTGACTTTGCTGTCGCTTCCGCGACCCCTGTGAAGTTGGCCCGACCCATTCGCGTTGCCCACTTCAAAACTAGTCAGGACGTTAGTTCTTCGTTAGTTCTCGATAGTTCTCATAAATTTTTCGTTAGTTCCGAAAATACATAAAAACTATTAAGGAAATAAATGGGTCGGGCCAACTTCACACTTTTTCGACCCATACTGAAATTCCAACCGAAAACCATCCAGATCGATTGATTTTCGTTAGTTCCCGTTAGTTCTCATAAAATTTTCGTTAGTTCTCAAAATTTATCCAATTTATTCGCCGAACAATAAATTGAGGTAATTTGCAGTTTTCCAATTTTGACACGGAAATTTTATCAAAAAATGGTCCGTATTGGTAGAATGTAGAGAGTATGAGTCAATTTTGTTGAAACTTTAGTCATTTTATCAAATTTATCCAATTTATTCACTGAATAAATGCTTAGACGAAATGTGTTGTCCTGAACGGCCAAATTTCGTTGCCCACCTCAAACCTAGTCAGGACGTTAGTTCTTCGTTAGTTTTCGACAGTTCTCTTAAAATTTTCGTTAGTTCCCAAAATTTATCCAATTTATTCGCCGATGAGAAAATGGAAGCAAATTGAAATTTCCCAATTTTGACAGGGAATTTTTCTCAAAAAATGGTCCGTATTGGTAGAATGTAGAGAGTATGGGTCAATTTTGTTGAAACTTTAGTCATTTTATCAAATTTATCCAATTTATTCACTGAATAAATGCTTAGAAGAAATGTGTTGGCCTGTACCGCTAAATTTCGTTGCCCACCTCAAACCTAGTCAGGACGTTAGTTCTTCGTTAGTTTTCGATAGTTCTCTTAAAATTTTCGTTAGTTCTTAAAATTTATCCAATTTATTCGCCGATTAGAAAATGGAAGCAATTTGAAATTTCCTAATTTTGACAGGGAATTTTTCTCAAAAAATGGTCCGTATTGGTAGAATGTAGAGAGTATGGGTCAATTTTGTTGAAACTTTAGTCATTTTATCAAATTTATCCAATTTATTCACTGAATAAATGCTTAGACGAAATGTGTTGACCTGAACGGCCAAATTTCGTTGCCCACCTCAAACCTAGTCAGGACGTTAGTTCTTCGTTAGTTTTCGATAGTTCTCGTAAAATTTTCGTTAGTTCCCAAAATTTATCCAATTTATTCGCCGATTAGAAAATGGAAGCAATTTGAAATTTCCAAATTTTGACAGGGAATTTTTCTCAAAAATGGTCCGTATTGGTAGAATGTAGAGAGTATGGGTCAATTTTGTTGAAACTTTAGTAATTTTATCAAATTTATCCAATTTATTCACTGAATAAATGCTTAGACGAAATGTGTTGGCCTGAACGGCCAAATTTCGTTGCCCACCTCAAACCTAGTCAGGACGTTAGTTCTTCGTTAGTTTTCGACAGTTCTCTTAAAATTTTCGTTAGTTCTCAAAATTTATCCCATTTATTCGCCGATGAGAAAATGGAAGCAAATTGAAATTTCCCAATTTTGACACGGAATGTTTCTCAAGAAATGGTCCGTATTGGTAGAATGTAGAGAGTATGGGTCAATTTTGTTGAAACCTTAGTAATTTTTTTCAAATTTATCCAATTTATTCACTGAATAAATGCTTAGAAGAAATGTGTTGGCCTGAACGGCCAAATTTCGTTGCCCACCTCAAACCTAGTCAGGACGTTAGTACTTCGTTAGTTTTCAATAGTTCTCGTAAAATTTTCGTTAGTTCCCAAAATTTATCCAATTTATTCGCCGATTAGAAAATGGAAGCAATTTGAAATTTCCCAATTTTAACAGGGAATTTTTCTCAAAAAATGGTCCGTATTGGTAGAATGTAGAGAGTATGGGTCAATTTTGTTGAAACTTTAGTAATCTTATCAAATTTATCCAATTTATTCACTGAATAAATGCTTAGACGAAATGTGTTGGCCTGAACGGCCAAATTTCGTTGCCCACCTGAAACCTAGTCAGGACGTTAGTTCTTCGTTAGTTCTCGATAGTTCTCGTAAAATTTTCGTTAGTTCTTAAAATTTATCCAATTTATTCGCCGATTAGAAAATGGAAGCAATTTGAAATTTCCCAATTTTGACACGGAATTTTTCTCAAAAAATAGTCCGTATTGGTAGAATGTAGAGAGTATGGGTCAATTTTGTTGAAACTTTAGTCATTTTATCAAATTTATCCAATTTATTCACTGAATAAATGCTTAGACGAAATGTGTTGTCCTGAACGGCCAAATTTCGTTGCCCACCTGAAACCTAGTCAGGACGTTAGTTCTTCGTTAGTTTTCGATAGTTCTCGTAAAATTTTCGTTAGTTCTCAAACTTTATCCTATTTATTCGCCGATCAAGAAATAGAAGCAATTTGAAGTTTCCCAATTTTGACACGGAATCTACCTCAAAAAATGGTCCGTGTTTGTAGAATGTAGGGGATGTGAATCAATTTTGTTGAAACTTTAGTCATTTTATCAAATGTATCTCATTTATTAACTGAATAAATGATTAGGCGAAATGTGTTGGCATTAGCGGCCAAATTTCGTTGCCCACCTCAAACCTAGTCAGGACGTTAGTTCTTCGTTAGTTTTCGATAGTTCTCGTAAAATTTTCGTTAGTTCCCAAAATTTATCCAATTTATTCGCCGATTAGAAAATGGAAGCAATTTGAAATTTCCAAATTTTGACAGGGAATTTTTCTCAAAAATGGTCCGTATTGGTAGAATGTAGAGAGTATGGGTCAATTTTGTTGAAACTTTAGTAATTTTATCAAATTTATCCAATTTATTCACTGAATAAATGCTTAGACGAAATGTGTTGGCCTGAACGGCCAAATTTCGTTGCCCACCTCAAACCTAGTCAGGACGTTAGTTCTTCGTTAGTTTTCGACAGTTCTCTTAAAATTTTCGTTAGTTCTCAAAATTTATCCCATTTATTCGCCGATGAGAAAATGGAAGCAAATTGAAATTTCCCAATTTTGACACGGAATGTTTCTCAAGAAATGGTCCGTATTGGTAGAATGTAGAGAGTATGGGTCAATTTTGTTGAAACCTTAGTAATTTTTTTCAAATTTATCCAATTTATTCACTGAATAAATGCTTAGAAGAAATGTGTTGGCCTGAACGGCCAAATTTCGTTGCCCACCTCAAACCTAGTCAGGACGTTAGTACTTCGTTAGTTTTCAATAGTTCTCGTAAAATTTTCGTTAGTTCCCAAAATTTATCCAATTTATTCGCCGATTAGAAAATGGAAGCAATTTGAAATTTCCCAATTTTAACAGGGAATTTTTCTCAAAAAATGGTCCGTATTGGTAGAATGTAGAGAGTATGGGTCAATTTTGTTGAAACTTTAGTAATCTTATCAAATTTATCCAATTTATTCACTGAATAAATGCTTAGACGAAATGTGTTGGCCTGAACGGCCAAATTTCGTTGCCCACCTGAAACCTAGTCAGGACGTTAGTTCTTCGTTAGTTCTCGATAGTTCTCGTAAAATTTTCGTTAGTTCTTAAAATTTATCCAATTTATTCGCCGATTAGAAAATGGAAGCAATTTGAAATTTCCCAATTTTGACACGGAATTTTTCTCAAAAAATAGTCCGTATTGGTAGAATGTAGAGAGTATGGGTCAATTTTGTTGAAACTTTAGTCATTTTATCAAATTTATCCAATTTATTCACTGAATAAATGCTTAGACGAAATGTGTTGTCCTGAACGGCCAAATTTCGTTGCCCACCTGAAACCTAGTCAGGACGTTAGTTCTTCGTTAGTTTTCGATAGTTCTCGTAAAATTTTCGTTAGTTCTCAAACTTTATCCTATTTATTCGCCGATCAAGAAATAGAAGCAATTTGAAGTTTCCCAATTTTGACACGGAATCTACCTCAAAAAATGGTCCGTGTTTGTAGAATGTAGGGGATGTGAATCAATTTTGTTGAAACTTTAGTCATTTTATCAAATGTATCTCATTTATTAACTGAATAAATGATTAGGCGAAATGTGTTGGCATTAGCGGCCAAATTTCGTTGCCCACCTGAAACCTAGTCAGGACGTTAGTTTTTCGTTAGTTCTCGTAAAATTATCGTTAGTTCTCAAACTTCATCCTATTTATTCGCCGAACAAATAATGAAAGCAATTTGCAGTCTACTCAATCAATGTAACACTTTCTGAGGACAGTAGAGTCTGTGCTGTAGTTGAGGCAACATTCTTATGAGTTCGCTTATTAAATGTATTTTTTAATAACCGTAAATAGGAGGCGGTCCAACACCATAAAGTTTGTTGAACTCTACCATGAACATAAATGTCTGTGGAATTTATGTAGTGTATACACAGGAACAAACAGAAACAAGGGACGTATGAGGCCATAGTGCAGGAGATGGAATTGTATGGATATGACGTTTGGATGAAAACTTGAAAATAAAAAAGAATACTCGCTACGTACAACCAACAACTAAAGAAAATAGAAAAATCAAAGAAGTCAGGTTTCTTCCTTTACATGTCCTTGTGCATTATTGTACTCATTTCTCATTAAAAAAGAACCTGTGTAACCCGTTGCAGGACCTTTTTATTCGCCAACGACGGTATCCATGGATTACGAATGGATTCAGTCTGTCAGACAGCACAAAATAGCTGAAGCCACTATCGAACTTTTCTAGACTCGGGTAGAAAGTGTGTAAGCAGCGGCTCCATTACTTTGTAACCCCATATTTTTGTACCATCAAAACCTCATTTGTCAAATTTTGTACTATTTTTGTACTAGTCAAAAATGTTAAAAATAATTTTTGTACCATTCAACTTACCGTCGAAAAACAAAAATCAATTGGGGTTACAGGGTAACGTCTCAACCTCATCATCGGTTTCGGTGAGTCATCCACATCATAATATTGTACTATTTATGTACCATTTTGTACCACTATTTAAGATTTTTGTACCCGTCAGGAACAGCCAGAAAAGAAGGCGGGAAAATTTGTACCTTGCAAACATATACTTTTGTACCGTCTCGAGTTGCTTCGTAGAATATTATGCTATTTTTGTACTAATTTTTAAAATTAAACCTTCTACACACCTACTTTGCAATAAGTGGATATCCGATTAAATACCGTTCTTAAAAATCCCCCCCAAATTTTCAAATTTGTATTTATTACTTAGAGGCAGCAATTCACAGAAAAAATTGGACAAAATTTTGTGGAAAGTGTGAGGCTTTTATCTGCTTAATGTTGAAATAAAATCTTCAGAATAAGTACTTTCTAATAAGCCCCTCTTTGATAACTGTACCGTTACTGAAAACCGAAAATAATTTTCAAATTTTGTTTTTTTCACATTGATGTACTAATTATTATGAATACATGAACAATATATTATGATATTTGTGAGGTTTAGAGGTCTTCAAATCATCAATACAATTTAAAGAAATGTACTTTGTATCAAGTCCCTTTCCGGTTTTTGTACCGTCATGGAAAACCCGGGAAATATTTTAAAATTTCTCCTTCCTCGCAAAGAAAGTAGTAGAAAGTACAAATATAGAAGATATAGAAGATTTTATTTAAAGAATACTTAGATACTCACCTCACTCATTCGATAACATCTTGTCCATAGTTTCTTGTGAACTTCGTGTCTTAGCAAAGAAGGAAGAATTATATAATATTTCCCAGGTTTTCGGTGACGGTACAAAAATCAAAAAGGGGAATAGTAGAAAGTACAAATATAGAAGATTTTATTTAAAGAATACTTTGATACTCACCTCACTCAATCGATAACATCCCGTCCATAGTTTCTTGTGAACTTCGTGTCTTAGCAAAGAAGGAAGAATTATATAATATTTCCCGGTTTTCCGTGATGGTACAAAAATCAAAAAGGGGAATAGTAGAAAGTACAAATATAGAAGATTTTATTTAAAGAATACTTAGATACTCACCTCACTCATTCGATAACATCTCGTCCATAGTTTCTTGTGAACTTCGTGTCTTAGCAAAGAAGCAAGAATTATATAATATTTCCCAAGTTTTCCGTGACGGTACAAAAATCAAAAAGGTCCTAAGTACGTAGAAAGTACAGATTTAGAAGATTCTATAAGAGAATACTTAAATACTAGCCTCACACATTCGATAATGTTTCGTCCATAGTTTCTTGTGAACTTCGTGTCTTAGCGAAGAAGGAAGAATTATATATTTCCCGGTTTTCCGTGACGGTACAAAAATCAAAAAGGGGCTTAGTAGAAAGTACAGATATAGAAGATTCTATTTAGAGAATACTTAGATACTGGCCTCACACATGCAATAATATTTCGTCCATAGTTTTTTGTGAACTTCGTGTCCTAGCAAAGAAGGAAGAATTGTAAAATATTTCCCGGGTTTTCCGTGACGGTACAAAATTCAAAATGGGCTTAATTTATAGTACTGATTCATAATATTATATTTAGATAATACTTAGATACCAACCTCACACATTCGATAATATTTCGTCCATAGTTTCTTGTGAACTGCGTGTCTTAGCGAAGAAGTAAGAATATAAAAAAATATTTCCCGGGTTTTACGTGAAGGTACAAAAATCAGAAACGGTCTTAATATATAGTACTGATTCAGAAGATTTTATTTAAACTTTAAGCAAATATAAACCTCACAAATTCGATAAAATTTTGTCCAATTTTTTTCCGTGAATTGCTGCCTCTAAGTAATAAATACAAATTTGAAAATTTGGGGGGGGATTTTTAAGAACGGTATTTAATCGGATATCCACTTATTGCAAAGTAGGTGTGTAGAAGGTTTAATTTTAAAAATTACTACAAAAATAGCATAATATTCTACGAAGCAACTCGAGACGGTACAAAAGTATATGTTTGCAAGGTACAAATTTTCCCGCCTTCTTTTCTGGCTGTTCCTGACGGGTACAAAAATCTTAAATAGTGGTACAAAATGGTACATAAATAGTACAATATTATGATGTGGATGACTCACCGAAACCGATGATGAGGTTGAGACGTTACCCTGTAACCCCAATTGATTTTTGTTTTTCGACGGTAAGTTGAATGGTACAAAAATTATTTTTAACATTTTTGACTAGTACAAAAATAGTACAAAATTTGACAAATGAGGTTTTGAAGAACGAAGAACTAACGTCCTGACTAGGTTTCAGGTGGGCAACGAAATTTGGCCGTTCAGGTCAACACATTTCGCTAATCATTTATTCAGTTAATAAATGGCATACATTTGATAAATTGACTAAAGTTTCCACAAAATTGAATCATATTCTTTACATTCTACCAATACGGACAATTTTATAATAAAAATTCCATGTCAAAATTGGGAAACTTCAAATTGCTTCCATTTCTTGATCGGCGAATAAATTGTATACATTTTTAGAACTAACGAAAATTTTACGAGAACTATAGAAAACTAACGAAGAACTAATGTCCTGACTAGGTTTGAGGTGGGCAACGAAATTTGGCCGTTCAGGCCAACACATTTCGTCTAAGCATTTATTCAGTGAATAAATTGGATAAATTTGATAAAATGACTAAAGTTTCAACAAAATTGACCCATACTCTCTACATTCTACCAATACGGACCATTTTTTGAGAAAAATTCCGTGTCAAAAATGGGAAATTTCAAATTGCTTCCATTCTCTAATCGGCGAATAAATTGGATAAATTTTGGGAACTAACGAAAATTTTACGAGAACTGTCGAAAACTAACGAAGAACTAACGTCCTGACTAGGTTTGAGGTGGGCAACGAAATTTGGCCGTTCAGGCCAACACATTTCGTCTAAGCATTTATTCAGTGAATAAATTGGATAAATTTGATAAAATTACTAAAGTTTCAACAAAATTGACCCATACTCTCTACATTCTACCAATACGGACCATTTTTTGAGAAAAATTCCCTGTCAAAATTGGGAAATTTCAAATTGCTTCCATTTTCTAATCGGCGAATAAATTGGATAAATTTTGGGAACTAACGAAAATTTTACGAGAACTATCGAAAACTAACGAAGAACTAACGTCCTGACTAGGTTTGAGGTGGGCAACGATGTTTGGCCGTTCAGGACAACACATTTCGTCTAAGCATTTATTCAGTGAATAAATTGGATAAATTTGATAAAATTACTAAAGTTTCAACAAAATTGACCCATACTCTCTACATTCTACCAATGCGGACCATTTTTGAGAAATATTCCCTGTCAAAATTTGGAAATTTCAAATTGCTTCCATTTTCTAATCGGCGAATAAATTGGATAAATTTTGGGAACTAACGAAAATTTTACGAGAACTATCGAAAACTAACGAAGAACTATCGAAAACTAACGAAGAACTAACGTCCTGACTAGGTTTGAGGTGGTCAACGAAATTTGGCCGTTCAGGCCAACACATTTCGTCTAAGCATTTATTCAGTGAATAAATTGGATAAATTTGATAAATTGACTAAAGTTTCCACAAAATTGAATCATATTCTTTACATTCTACCAATACGGACAATTTTATAATAAAAATTCCATGTCAAAATTGGGAAACTTCAAATTGCTTCCATTTCTTGATCGGCGAATAAATTGTATAAATTTTTAGAACTAACGAAAATTTTACGAGAACTATCGAAAACTAACGAAGAACTAACGTCCTGACTAGGTTTGAGGTGGGCAACGAAATTTGGCCGTTCAGGCCAACACATTTCGTCTAAGCATTTATTCAGTGAATAAATTGGATAAATTTGATAAAATTACTAAAGTTTCAACAAAATTGACCCATACTCTCTACATTCTACCAATACGGACCATTTTTTGAGAAAAATTCCCTGTCAAAATTGGGAAATTTCAAATTGCTTCCATTTTCTAATCGGCGAATAAATTGGATAAATTTTGGGAACTAACGTAAATTTTACGAGAACTGTCGAAAACTAACGAAGAACTAACGTCCTGACTAGGTTTCAGGTGGGCAACGAAATTTGGCCGTTCAGGCCAACACATTTCGTCTAAGCATTTATTCAGTGAATAAATTGGATAAATTTGATAAAATGATTAAAGTTTCAACAAAATTGACCCATACTCTCTACATTCTACCAATACGGACCATTTTTTGAGAAAAATTCCCTGTCAAAATTGGGAAATTTCAAATTGCTTCAATTTTCTAATCTGCGAATAAATTTGATAAATTTTAAGAACTAACGAAAATTTTACGAGAACTCTCGAAAACTAACGAAGATCTAACGTCCTGACTATGTTTGAGGTGGGCAACGAAATTTGGCCGTTCAGGCCAACACATTTCGTCTAAGCATTTATTCAGTGAATAAATTGGATAAATTTGATAAAATTACTAAAGTTTCAACAAAATTGACCCATACTCTCTACATTCTACCAATACGGACCATTTTTGAGAAAAATTCCCTGTCAAAATTTGGAAATTTCAAATTGCTTCCATTTTCTAATCGGCGAATAAATTGGATAAATTTTGGGAACTAACGAAAATTTTACGAGAACTATCGAAAACTAACGAAGAACTAACGTCCTGACTAGGTTTGAGGTGGGCAACGAAATTTGGCCGTTCAGGCCAACACATTTCGTCTAAGCATTTATTCAGTGAATAAATTGGATAAATTTGATAAAATGATTAAAGTTTCAACAAAATTGACCCATACTCTCTACATTCTACCAATACGGACCATTTTTTGAGAAAATTTCCGTGTCAAAATTGGGAAATTTCAATTTGCTTCCATTTTCTCATCGGCGAATAAATGGGATAAATTTTGAGAACTAACGAAAATTTTAAGAGAACTGTCGAAAACTAACGAAGAACTAACGTCCTGACTAGGTTTGAGGTGGGCAACGAAATTTAGCCGTTCAGGCAAACACATTTTGTCTAAGCATTTATTCAGTGAATAAATTGGATAAATTTGATAAAATTACTAAAGTTTCAACAAAATTGACCCATACTCTCTACATTCTACCAATACGGACCATTTTTTGAGAAAAATTCCCTGTCAAAATTGGGAAATTTCAAATTGCTTCCATTTTCTAATCGGCGAATAAATTTGATAAATTTTAAGAACTAACGAAAATTTTAAGAGAACTCTCGAAAACTAACGTCCTGACTAGGTTTGAGGTGGGCAACGAAATTTGGCCGTTCAGGCCAACACATTTCGTCTAAGCATTTATTCAGTGAATAAATTGGATAAATTTGATAAAATTACTAAAGTTTCAACAAAATTGACCCATACTCTCTACATTCTACCAATACGGACCATTTCTTGAGAAAAATTCCCTGTCAAAATTTGGAAATTTCAAATTGCTTCCATTTTCTAATCGGCGAATAAATTGGATAAATTTTGAGAACTAACGAAAATTTTACGAGAACTATCGAAAACTAACGAAGAACTAACGTCCTGACTAGGTTTGAGGTGGGCAACGAAAATTAGCCGTACAGGCCAACACATTTCTTCTAAGCATTTAT
Organism: Lepisma saccharinum; assembly: GCF_977018435.1. Taxonomy (NCBI): domain Eukaryota; kingdom Metazoa; phylum Arthropoda; class Insecta; order Zygentoma; family Lepismatidae; genus Lepisma; species Lepisma saccharinum. Next base: position 107,568,329 of record NC_139232.1, read on the forward strand.
TCAGTGAATAAATTGGATAAATTTGATAAAATGACTAAAGTTTCAACAAAATTGACCCATATTCTCTACTTTCTACCAATACGGACCATTTTTTGAGAAAAATTCCGTGTCAAAATTGGAAAACAGCAAATTACCTCAATTTATTGTTCGGCGAATAAATTGGATAAATTTTGAGAACTAACGAAAATTTTATGAGAACTAACGGGAACTAACGAAAATCAATCGATCTGGATGGTTTTCGGTTGGAATTTCAATATGGGTCGAAAAAGTGTGAAGTTGGCCCGACCCATTTATTTCCTTAATAGTTTTTATGTATTTTCGGAACTAACGAAAATTTTATGAGAACTAACGAAGAACTAACGTCCTGACTAGTTTTGAAGTGGGCAACGCGAATGGGTCGGGCCAACTTCACAGGGGTGCTTCCGCGGCTCATGCTAAGTTGACGGGACGAACAGAAGCCCTGCCTGCACGCATTTCTAAGTGATGACGTCAGAGGACCTCGTGTCTGTGGAGAGGACATTTTCGAATCCGTGACGTTGGAGGTGAATTTCAGCGGTGTTTGAAGGCGTGTTTCTCGAGAACCAAAACAAATATCGCCGAGATATTTTGCACATCTCATGTTTGTGTCATTATCTGTAAAATGAATGGATTTAAAACGTTTTTCATGTCAAAGTGGAAATGTCCATTTCCCTGATCCTTTGGATGAAGATTTACGGAAAATAGTAGTATTTTCCAAGACAATGTTGATCTTCTACCAACAGTTTCATGTTAAGACTTCTGCAGGTTGAAATAAAGCTTACATAAATTATAAACATTGAAATGGACCGTGTTAAAAATGTAAACATGAACATTCGTGAGGTCTTGCCCGGTCCCCCTTGAACTACCGGTTTAGGTCAGTTCCCGTTGTTTCCTTTACAGATTCACCGGCATACGAAGTAAGAAATGAGCGCTTGTTTTCATCAATTGTGCGACGATAGTCAAGAAAGGTATTTGTTAAAGTTCTACTATGAAGAAGTGGACGTCAAGAATCCGTCGGATGATCACCTGCGATGCAGATTATTAAAACATGACGTGTCTTTGTGGCCGTCAGTTGTATAGCATAAGCCACTACGTATCACATGTACACGCACGACGAACTGAAAACGTACGAAAGTTTAGATATATTCAATTATTTTGTAAATGGAAAAGTGAGAGAAAGAGAATTCTATAAAACTAGTGATACAGTCCCGTGCAAATTAATCGAAACAAGATATTTTTCTGCATGATAGAGTCTCAAACTTGACTATAGTTTCATGATGATGAATCTATGACAAATCATGTACTACAAATTATATAACAGAAAGAAGAACATATTAGCTATTAAGAAATATTACGAATATGTAATTTATTGTTTCTGAATACTGTAATTGAAGAATTAGGGTATAAGTACAAAAAAATACATAACGTGTGTAGTTATTGTCGTATTTCAATTAATTCGCACGGGACTGTACGTGTGTGTGAATTCGCCCACTAATAAATATATGAACGTTGAGAAAATATTTCAAATAAACTAGACCAATCAGAAATTAGGTCTACAGTCCCGTGCAAATGAATTGAAATACGACAATAACTACACACGTTATGTTTTTTTTTGTACTTATACCCTAATTCTTCAATTACAGTATTCAGAAACAATAAATTACATATTCGTAATATTTCTTAATAGCTAATATGTTCTTCTTTCTGTTATGTAATCTGTATTACACGATTTGTCATAGGTTCATCGTCATGAAACCATAGTCAAGTTTGAGACTCTATCATGCATAAAAATATATTGTTCCGGTTAATTTACACGGGACTGTATTATTATATTATAAAGTATGCTTAAGTGAATTTTTGCCAACAAATCTGCAGAAGTAATGACACATGCAAATGCTAGTAAATGTGTGTGCTTTCAACTTCGCCTTTCCACCTGAGGGATTTAGGGAGAACCTATGATGTGACATGCCACTTTAACTTGCACGAATTTACTTCAAACAACAAGGGAGTTTTCAGACTGAAGCGACAAGTGATATCGAGATTTCGTACAGAAGCATTCGATCTATAGCAAACCATTCACCACGCTTCCGCAAATAACAGGCCGGGGCAACACAATGCACAGTATTGATAAAACGGCCCAGTCCGAGCGACGTGAAAGCGAGAAGCGACACCTGCATTTTGTCGTGTCGCTTCAATTCGGAAGGTGTTGTTTATTTTTTAATCTTAGTTTTCAAGAGACACGTATTGCTTCAGTCTGAAAGCTTCCTTTCGAACCAATTCCCCACGAGAAAATGCACGTGTCGCTTGGACTGGTCTGTTTTCTCAGTACTATGCATCGTGTCGCCTCGGTCTGTTGTATTCGTATGCAAGGTGGATTGTTTCCTTTAGAATAAGGGGCCGTTGCTTGTCGCTTCGGTGTGTAATCTCCGTGCCACTTGAAAGTGAATCTTCAGTGATCAACGAAATGTATCGAACCGAAGGGACGTGACAAGCAGCACGTGTCGCTCAGATTCCCAATGGCGTCTATTGTGCCGCCTGAGACTTGATTTCCCATGCACGGTAAATGCTTATTTATAGACTAAATGTGTCTGTGTCGCTTGTCGCTTCGGTGTGAACCACTGCTGTCGCGTGTCGCTTCGGTTTGAAATCTTACTAAGAGCCGTTCTTTTCACCACAACACAATACGCAGATAACCGATCAACATGCTTGTCACAAAATGCAAGTTGTACAAATCCTATCCGGGTACCAATCCTTTCTTTGTTCTGCTTGTATCCACAGGTTTCGCCTCTCTACGTCCTTCGGAATCCTACGAAGTGATACTTGACTCAATAAATTTGTTCCCGATCGAACTGTGCAACCATATACTATGCAGCTGACACGCTATTTCCTTGTAAAAGAATCTCCACTTTGCCGTACCATATTATCGTCCATAGCACCGTAAGCGTAACCGGATGTTCCAGTGGAGCCAGACGAGTGCGCATGCTCCGCAGTAGCTCCGCCTTTAACACCGTCTATACTTTAATTTTATAACAGTAAAATGTATAATTTTCGACACTGTGTAATCAAACACAGCCTCTTTAATTTTAGATTAATTTTATCATATGGCTTAGAGAGAGCGTCGTCAGAAATTTTTGTAGGGGGTAAAGGCCAATAATAAAAGTAGAATAGTAGATATAACAATAATACTAATAATAGTAATTACAACTGTTATAAATGTTATACAATAAATAATTACTAAACTAATGAAATAAACAAATTTTATTCGAAATTTATTATTATTTTTTTTATTGATGCTATTCGAGTGCATATCCATCACATCAGTTACAATACTGAAATGCACAGTTATTGTATTTTATTATTAACTTTTGCAAGTGTCATTCAAGAAAAGGCTTTATTTTGCTAATCAAGTTTACATTGATTACATTAAATTATAAAATTATAATTTAATTATAATTTTTGAAATTCTGGATGATTATAAACAGTTTCAATTTTTAAATATAGTCAACACATGTACGTTAGACAATTATAATTTTCGAAACACGTAAAATATTTTCATTTGATTTTCTCTGGTGATGTAGTGTCGACTATAGAACCCATTCCCTCGTGTTTGTGTCCAGTCTTTTTGCTTTACTGCCTGAATTCACTGATTTTTCCGTATCGGACCTGTCTGGAAACTATGTATAGATACCCGAGAAAAAAAATATTTGTTCCCAACCTTGTGTTGTAACCATAAGCCATAAAATATAAATGATGGTCGCCTTTTCTTAAGACACTGCCTTTACACCTTTGAACTCCATGTGAGTCTATTGAAAACCGGAAGTAAAGTTCCCGCCCGCGCCAAGGAAGCACAGAAATGTAAACATCCGGTGAATAGCCCCCATATAAGTATCTCGGAGTCCCCAGTTGGCATTGGTGCGGCAAAATCGAATCAGGTGCAATAGGCATATTATGCAAATTTTCTAGTGCGAGCAAGATACTATCAGAAGCATGGACGTCTGCAGGATTCTTTTCAGGGAAGGGCAAGCAAGGTATTTTTCCAGGGGGGGCAAGCATGACATTTTCCCCCCCGTAATAGTTGACCCCCTTGCCCCCCCTTCCTTGGGACGTCTATGATCAGAAAGCCACAATGTTATAAGCCAATCTACAATTTTGGTATGTGGTAGAATATTTATATTGTCTGAAAATTACAGAATTCTTTATTATCATAATTTCCTGACAGAGTAGTCAGTGCAACGCGCTGTGGAGTCAGAGGTTCATGGTTCGAACCCTGAGCAAAAATAAGTGATGGGGAAGGCCACAGACTAGAGTGGTAAGGCATGGGTGTATCTTTTTCAATCATTATACAGTGGGATTAACGAGTATTACCGTCCAAATTGTCCATCACCATGTTCGCTCACTTTATTTGACCCAATAACAGCTTCAATAATTAAAAGAAAACTCAAAGCAAGCTTTTGACAACTTCTGCACCTGCATACATAAAAATCCATCGCTTAAAAAAACATATAGGACGAAAGAGAAAAATTAATGAAAATGCTCATGGACGGTAATACTCATGGATCCCACTGTACGAATATTAATTTAATCATTTATGCTGTTACGTGCCTGAACGGCCGAACCCAATGCTCAACATAGGGAGAATTAGTTGGCGGAAACAACAATAGATGGCAGTCCGACGAAAAGGCGGAAAGTAAATTGATTGACGAAATTACAGCAGACAGAAAGTGTAAATATAGTATCAGATATATGAAATCCGTATATTGTATCTCTGGCGAGGAGGAACGCCTCGTTAGGTGTTTAGTTGTTTCCTCTTGCTGGCACTATATTGATATTTGTCGCCCCAAAGCACTACGATTGCGCTAGCTGACTTTAGTCGCACTGGGCTCTTACACATTAGCGATCCTGGGTTGTCCCTTTGGTAGTTATTTAGGTGGCGCTATATCAATATTTGTCGCCCCAAAATACTTGTTTTTTGTTAGCTAAATTCAGGCCGAAGAAAAGGGGGAAACGCTCAGGGGAAGTAGCTATATGGAAGAAATAGATGATACTTCTATAGAAGAAAAGGAGGAATAGATGATCCTTCTACAGAAGAATGAAAGAAATAGATGATCCTTCTATAGAAGAAAAGAAGAAATAGATGATCTTTCTACACAAGAATAGTAGAAATATCTAACCATTGTACAGAAGAATATAAGAAATAGATGATCCTTCTATAGAAGCAGTGGCGTACGCAAGGGGGTTACGGGGTTTAAAACCCCTCCTTGAGCTTGTGAAATATTATGGAAAATGCTGTGGAAAAAATTCAAAATGGCCAATTTATCACAGTCAAAGATCTGCGACAATGCTGCTGCTACTACTACTACTACTACTACTACTACTACTACTACTACTACTACTACTATTATTATTATTATTATTATTAATAATAAATAATTTGAATTATTATCTCTATGCAGCACGGAGAAAAGTCCTGCATTTCAAACACACACGTCTTTAAGAGTGAATGCCTTGAAAATAAACACGATTTCTTGAAAATAAAATATAAGGGTAACTATGATTTAAAAGAGAAAAAAAATGTTTTGTATCTCAGTTGCAACAATGTTCAATACACTGGCGTACGCAGGATTTTATTTCGGGAGGGGCTGGAATAGTAAATGTGGATATAACATCACTTCATTTTGGAGGGGAGGATGCATAATAAAGTATTTCGTATTTTTGGAGCTTTTCAGTCTATTAAAATTGTATTCAAAAACAAAAATGGTAATCGGGACTCACTTTAAAAGAGGTTTCAAATTTACATATTTTGATTTTTTAAAGTTCTTAACGGATTTTTCTCTGAAAATTCTGATTTTCTCAAAATTTCGGTAGGGACTGTAACCCCATCAACCACCCCTCTACGTACGCCAGTGTTCAATGAACATGTATCTTTTTTGTGAACAATGAGAATTAACTAAAAGAAAGTTCTTGATTCGTTGTAAGCGGCTAATGTACAAACAGTGGCTAGGTGGACAATAATACAGTCACCAGTCCGCCTTCCCATTGTTTACCGATGCACGTTTGAATGTGTCTTTAAAATGTTTCACCTTGTTGACTAGACAATTATTCAAGCGACAATAAGCTTAACTATTGCAAAATGTTTTGTTGGTAAGAACAGCGAGACAATCCATATGTGAATTATCGGGGACATTTATGCGGGGAAGAAGCCGGAAAAATTCCAACCAATTTCGGGAATCGAATCAGGATCTCCCTCGTGATTGTCAGACGCTCTACCGACCAGACCACCGCAGCTCCTTGGATGAGTTTCATACATTGAGTATTTCAATTTATTTTAATATAATTTCTTGTTTTTTGTGGATTTTCTTCACACTTAAAATGTCTCACCTCGTTGACCAGACAATTATTTCGTAACACAGGCTCTGTCCGAAAGGTACAAAGTACGGACTTGAAGTACGGTCTTAGCGGAAGTACAGTTCGAAACGCCAAGAACAGAAGACAGAAGTCCGCAAGTGCCAAGCTTACAGTACAGACGAGAGCTGACTAAAGTAAGAATCACGAACCTTCCGACCTTCTGTAAACAACCGTCTCACTTCGAGTAACGTATCACTCCGCGCCAGCTGTTCGTGAATGGTGCGGCCATCATATGCTGCTCACTCGCAACCTTTAATTTTACGTAACATGGAAAAACGTATTCTTTTTTTAACTGATAATCTACACATTGAAGTATAATAAATTTTCTACAAGAAGTATAATAAATTTTCTACAAGTGATTAAATACGTGTTCTTGTTCAAGAATGAACCTATTTTTCTACGCCAAAAGTTCGATTTATCTGACACTGGGTTAACAGATCCCCCTTCCCCCTCCTCTCTCAGTATGACAACGCCAAAGTTATACAAGAGAGTGAGAGATTCGTTTCAGTAAATTCAAGCCTTTTGGTTTTATTGCTTCCTCTTCCACCAAATTATTGCCCAACATTGTTGACATGAAGAGCATTGTTTTCTCCTTTTTGCAACAAATATACCGCCAGTTTTAGCAGAAGCTAAACAAAGATAAGCCGGGGAATAAAAAGAGATTGTTTATCTTTCTCTCGGTTTCTCGTGCACTACAAGAAGACGATAATAAGCACATTATTTACGCACGTCTCATGCAAGTAATGTATTTTCTTACCTTGATTCAGTAGCCTACTTCCTTTTTGAACTTCAGGCATTTTCGGCGCTAGACATCATCCTGTCAGAGTACGGTCTGTGAAATTTGCTTCCCAAAAAGGAACTCAACGTGGCACAGACTGCTAAAATTGGGGAGATCGTCATCAATCATCACTATCAACATCTTCTCCACAGCGGACAGGACGGCTCTTTGATTGAAAGAATACGAAAGCACCTCGCATTGTATTGCGCTTATCTCAAAATCGGTTTACTTGTTTATACGAGCAACAACGTGTTTTTCTCGCGGGACTCACAACTTGACCGGTCGTTTTCCTTTCTTTCACCACACCGAAAACACAAAGACGCAGACACACAATTACACTTGGACACCAACTTCACTGCTTGCTGAGGATAGCACCGACACAACGTCACATAAACGTTAAGAACAACCTGCTTCTTGACACTTTTCAAACGGCTGTATTTCCGAAAGACTCTGAAAACACGGGAGACCATCCTGCACGCATGGAAGTCGCCATGTTCGAAACTGGCGCTATTTTCTTGCTGTTCACGTGATCAATTGTAATTTATACAATAATCACGTATTATTATTATAAACAGAAACCTCTAATGAAAATATATTTTAAAATGTATAATCCAATGTAATTTACACGTTTTTCTTCCATGAGCGTGCTTTCATAGAACGGACTACATTATGCGGAAGAAGTCCGTTATTAGGCTGTTGCCAACCACAATACTTCTCACTAAGCCAAGTACAGAAACGGAAGTGGTATGTCGATTGTCGGCATATGATAGTGTGATTTCACATTGTCAGTGACGATCCTCCGGGGATGGGGAAGGGGTTGGGACGCAGGAGTCGATCTATAATCCAGAGGTGTTCACCATCCGGATGGTGACATCCTCACACTCCGGAATACTTTTGCGGGTGAAGGAAGGCAGGCCGTAGGGTGAGGCAAGTTGATTTAAAATGAACACCTCACAACAAGAGAGAAGAAAAGAAAAATGTGACAATATTTAAAAATTCACCCCCAAATATGCATTTTATTTTATATGTAGCGTGCAATAAAATGTGACTGCCTCAAAATATTTCTGTATTCTACGGAATACACTTTTATGCTTCTCTAAGTTGCCGTTTTAGTTTCCCTTGGTGTCTTTGCTGCATAATTATTAATTTAGTCAATCAAATCATATGTATTAGCTTACTTTCATTATCTATAATAATAAATCATTACACTTTCCAACATCAAATAAATTTAATGAGGAAACCCCGGTTTCAAAACGTAATTTATTTCATGTGTCACATTCTTCTAGCAAGGTTTTTTTTTAGTAAAATATGAGAGAAAATTAATCCTTTGGTACGGAACCGTCTTACTTCTGCGGGATAAGATGTACATTTTGTATTTGATTTTTTTTTAATTTAGCGTTGCTTTTCTTCCACTTTTGGCTAATCCCGACGATGAGAATGAGTGATCTTCAGATGAAATTGATGAAGGGACACTCACAAATAACACCCATGCCGGGATTCGAGCCAAGGAACTTCGGTGATGAGTCTGAAAATCGGCCACCAGGCAAGATGTACATTTTTTAAACTTTTTTTTAACATACATTCAATAACTTTCAACAGGTCATCACTCAGTGATACACTGCTTATTCCGCATCTGTTGACAAATGGAATGTTTTTACACCTTGTAGGCTATGTGGATTATTTTTGTTTCCATAAGTTTGCAACACTGTTAGGGTACACGTGCTTTTGTTTACAGAAGGTCTTAAGTTCTATGATTCTCACTTTAGGTCACGTGATTTCCACACTCGTTGTTCATTTGTTTAAAATCACGGAGGTAGAAAGCCAGCAACACAGGTTAAATATACGTTATGGGCCAGCAAGTTGTTGGTTAAAGTTCTTATAATGTGTCGAAATGTAGGGTGTACGAACATTTGAAAATGCTATGTGATTTCTATGGTGAAAAACAAGTGTTTAAAACGTGGGGAAAACAACGAGTACTAAGTTTTATCTACTCATCGTATTTGGCGCTGCAGTCGAAGTGCAATTCGAAAGACGACTTTGACTTCTAGTCCACGACTTGAAGACCGCACTCCAAGACCATAAATCGGAGGATGCTCGCTTCAAGTACGGTCTTGCACCTTTCAGACACGGCCAAAGAAACAAAAAATTGCTCTCAGAATTTGATAAAAATAGAATGACTAGAAAGTAATTTCGTTCTATTGCTTTCATAAATACTATATACATGTAGATCTCTACTACTTAATAGTCATAGTGATATTAGTAGTAATTCAGATAATTAATTATAAGTATTATTATTTAATTAAAGTATAATAAGACAATGGTAGTGTGAATTTGGAGAAAGTTTTAGAAATAACCCCCCTTGATAAAATCCTGCGTACGCTACTGTATAGAAGAATAGAAGAAATAGATGATCCTTCTACAGATGAATAGAATAAATATTTAATCGATCTACAGATGAATAGAAGAAATATTTAATCGATCTACAGAAGAATAGAAGAAATAAATGATCCTTCTACACAAGAATAGTAGAAATTTTTAACTATTGTACAGAAGAATAGAAGAAATAGATGATCCTTCTATAGAAGAAAAGAAGAAATATATGATCCTTCTACAGAAGAATAGAAGCACTATTTAATCGATGTACAGAAGAATAAAAGAAATAAATGATCCTTCTATACAAGAAATAGTTAATCCTGTCATAGAAGAAAAGAAGAAGAAGATAATCTTTCCCAAAGAAGAAGAAGTTGACCACTCATAGAAGGAAGAAGAAGAAGCCATTTTTTTCTGAGATTTAAGTATATAATATTTGTAATTGTGAAGGTTTCAGAATATACCAGGTGGTTATAATTAAAGTGACGGTGTTCAGAGTGGTACAGCACGGGCTGTAATGAGAGTAGCAGTCTGAAACTTCGTAGATATGATAATGAAGCAATGCGCTCGCGAATTATGCAAAAAAAAAAAAAAAGTTCCAATTCTCGCCACCAGGGTAAAAAATGGCGCTGTAAGCAGTCAAAACGTGAAATTTTCCGTAACTCTGACGTCAAAGTCGGTGACATTGCCTAACCATTGTGTGAGCTCCCTGGTAGTGGTTGGTGACGCTTGTTGCTTTTTCCTTTAGTAATGTTCATCTAATTCGAATAGTGAAATTGTAGCGATATTTTATTACAAAGAGTATTGTTTTCTGCAATTTATAATGTTTTTCCTGTAACTATACCAAGTTTTGACTGCTTACAGCGCCATTTTTTACCCTGGTGGCGAGAATTGGAACTATTTTTTTTTTTTTTTTGCATAATTCGCGAGCGCATTGCTTCATTAGCATATCTACGAAGTTTCAGACTGCTACTCTCATTACAGCCCGTGCTGTACCACTCGGAACACCGTCACTTTAATTATAACCACCTTGTACATTCTCATTATTATATCCATTGGCATATATCTCTGCTTTCTGATTTACATTCCAAAGAAAAGAACCCATAACCCTCGAGATTAGCTGTGGTATACAGAAGCTGTGCTCCTAAAGTGTGACATACACGAATGCACGTAGTAATGCTCACCATGCTGATACAAATATGAGTCGGATAACATATATTTTTATATATTAAGTTACCTGGGGATAACATGAGCCGATAATGCATTAGTACATCTCTCATCTTCATCTCATCATCGCAATAATAATAATAATAATAATAATAATAAAAACAGATTGGCAAAAAATAACATTTTTTTCTCAACATGACAGTCTTAAAAAAATCAGATATAAAATATAGCCATTTTTCGCAAACGTGCACAAAGAAAATACTCAATTTGTTAAATATATATTTTATTTTCTCTTAGTTTTCTCATGGAAAATACATAAAATCACAGAAAAGCCAATGAATTGAATTGTTGGATATGCTAATTTGAACATCAAGTGCGATGTGGAATTAGGTATTACTCCATGTTAATCTGAAACAAAAGATATACATTATTAAAAATTATAATAACTTTCTTTACATTTATGCTGAACTTCTTATTTTTTTGGGGGGGTCAAGATTCCAGCTTAAGGTTCAAATGAAAATAAGTTTGTGCTGAAACTTTAACCTCTCTCAGGGTTTCACCAGTTTCTTTTATTTTTTTATATAAATGCCTGTCATTTCATATACTGACGTCCTCAGGATTTTTTCCAGGCAGGGACGGGTAAGTAAAGTACTATTCCAGGGGAGGGCCAAACGGAAGTTTTAATTTCCCCCCATAATACGATTGTCCCCTCAAAAAATATTGCTCTGTTTGAATTTATCATGTTCCTGCAACGCTGTGACTGAAATGAAATTAGGGTCTATATGTAAGAAATGTATTTTTTTTTTCGGGGAAATATGGTCGGGGTTAAAGGAGAGGCGGTGGCTTCACAATGCATAATTGAACTAATTTATAGGCTCTGAAGGCAGATTAGATTGTTTTCACGATATGAGAAACTTGGAAATGAAAAATTTCTGCAACATTTTCACGACCAAGAGTCTTGTTGTTCCCGGTAAACTTACTTTCTTGTTTACGAATTCATTACTGCACTGCTACGTCAGCACAGTTCCTGTAGGTTTCCTGGATTCCACAGCCCATTGCAGAAGATCCATCGTCACATTCTCCATATCTGTTACCTAGGATGAACAAGAGAAGGCACTTTAATGCAATGTCAAGCACAACTTATGGAAATTACGAAATTAATGTTTGTCTCAAACAAAATTCAGAATGCGAAGGTGATTTTCGGCAAAAAGGAATCCTATTCAACGCTTATAGACTTTTTGGGGAATGGAATTTGAAACATCTTATCACCAGAGTTGAAGCAGTCATCAGTGATTTTGTCTTGGAATTTAGAAAGAAATTTCCAGTAGGCCTCATGCACTACTCCGTAATTTTTTAGTGCTGCGAATTTTTGTCCTTATGTTTTAGATATTTTATAGAAAATACACTATTTCTTTTATTGTGATGCGGCGTAAAATGAATAAAGAAAGGAAAAGTATGTAATTTCGTGAATCACATCTTACCTGTTAAACGTGGGAAAAATTCAATCGCTAAAAGTGTTAGGCATGTTTAAAATTATGTCAGTTGGGACGGGCGATTTACCTCTATCGCTCTTTATGTCAGAGACGTTGTTAAGGAGGCTTTTTTTGTTGTTAACTCACATTCAGACATGACCTTCATGTTGAGAATCATTCAATTTATAAATTTATTATTTTCAAAACAGATTATCATTGCTGTTCAATGATGCTGATGTAAGAAAATGAAATGAAATTTGAAAACATTGGCAATTTGCGGAATACAGTACTATTCGAATACTTCGGAGAATTGAAAGTAAACAATAAGGACCAAGCTGTACCGGGATAGCTTGATTAAACGGCCTTGATTTGCCTTGCACCACGTTACTACTGTCCCATAGGGGAGGCTCAAATATATGTGTATGTGTATTTTCAAATTTGACCCTGCCCATTTCTGATAAAAAGGGAAATGGAATCGGTATTTACCACACTGCCAATTCCACTGCAGGACGCAGTTTGTGCAGGTGACTCCAGCCGGCAGCTTGAGCGCGATGTTCCTGATGCCTGGGCTGTAGTCCCCACCCAGCTCGTAGCGGGTGCCCGAACCGTCGACCAGTTCCAGGAGGTTCTCGTCGAAGCAGCCCTGGGTCTCCATCACGGTTGGGTCGTTCCTGGCGCAGAGGCGGAATTCGAACCAGCCGATGTGGGAGGCTGAGATGTTGACTCCAACCTCTATGATGTCTCCTGCTTTGTACTCCCTAGCGATGGTGCCCGTTCCGTAGGTGCCACCGGATTCGTTGGGTCGGGGTTGGGGAAGGGCTGCGTCGTCTCCGCAGAGACCGCACTCGCCTCCGTTTTGTTCCCATTGGACCTGGGGAAAAATAAACATCAAGTTTCTTCAGGTTGAACTTCATCATGGTACTATTGCTTTTGTTTCAATCATGGACGTTGCCAGGATGTTTTTAGGAGTAGGTAAGGCCGGTGCTATAAATTTGATTATGCATTTAATAATAAATCAATACTAGACAGTTAAATATCCATTGGTAGATAAGATTTAGCAAAGTGAAGTCCACTTCATGCACAGAAAGGCTAATCGGGACTGGACCTACAGTTTAAAGTGGGATCCGAACCACTGTGCCATGTGTCTCCACCAAGTATCGAACCCGTGACCTAATTTGCTTTCATACTTAGTCAGTACAAACATTTTTTAAAAACTTTCATTCACCTCAGTCAAAGCAGTCTTTTGAACATTAGAGGTAAATTTTACTGACGAAGTTTATGTCATGTGACCATTCTCATAAAAAAATATTTTTTCAAATTTGATATATTCCTTCACGAAAGCATTTATTTGCTATATTAAGTGGTAGAATATGAATACATCGTGCTGAAAAAGTAGCAAATTCATAATACAGTGCGTTCAATTTAAAATTGTACCCACCGGGAAAAAGCATCATGTCAGTTTCTCAAAATTTATATGAATGTGACTCCTAACGTACTTCAGTGATATAGTTTCATGAAAATGAGTATTTTCATTAACGACTTTAACTATAATTTACTGGGAAAGATTGTCTTTCTTGTTTAAAACGTTTTTTTTCTATGTGCGGAGTGCTGTACAATTTTAAATTGAACGTACTGTATATAATTATGAGTTTTTCGAATGTACATTTCCCAACTAGTTTTAATTAGAATTTTTTTGCTGTTCAAAATGCAACATGCCAATTGGAGTCATCACTTACTAAGCTAATTTAATGATGGGAAAATTGTTGAGAACTAATTGAAACCTAACCATCTGTCAGCAAATCGATTTATGATTGTGCCATAATTTATTTATTAACATCTTTAATTTCAAGGGTCAATATTAATTAAAAGTTTTTTTTAAAATTCGAAAGGTTATAACGAGTAAAAACGTTTGGCTCACTGCAACGAGTTAAAAAGAAAGGAAAGTAATTTAACGGTCGCGGTCTCACGAAACAATTTCCAGAACCATTTGGGTACTGAAAACATAGAGAATGGAAAGCCTTTATAGCTTTGGTTTATTATGACGATATTGAAAAGCAGATTAAAGAACGAAATAAAGTATTACTTACATCGAAGCCTCCGCAATTCAATGATCCATCAGTGTAGTTGGGTGGGACGTTGAACCCAGCACGCCACATGGACGAGCGCTGGGGCGGTTCGGACATGAACCCATGACCCGCCACCTGGTGGATCAGCAGCAGACTGCTCAATGCCAACGATACAGAGCGAAACATCTTAGCCAGTGTTGGATGTCGACGATGCTGGCTGGTGAATCTGGCCTATCTTTTATACCGACTTGAATCCCGATAACAGATAGTGTCACGCACCTTGGAACTTTAGCGTTATCAGGTCACAAAGGAATTGTATTTTTTTCGATGCATGAAATCAGATATGGATGGAGTGGAAGCACATGAAGATGGATATCAGTACACTCTCTCAATTCTTGTGAACATTTGGCATTGACACGTGAAGCCTAAGGACTTTTCGAAGTGCCTAGGTCGAAGATAATGTGTAGTAATGTGAGAGTTTATCGATGAGAAAATTATGAACTCATATCATGCTATTGTCACTCAGGTTGTATTTTTTTATACAAAGGAGTGTCTTCAACAATAAAGTTAACACAAACGTGCATACACACGAATTGCAACTGAAACCGATCATCAAAAGTGGTGGAGTATTTTGTAACATAATAGAGCGTTGCTTCAACAAGGAAATACGAAAACAGACTCAGGAAGTAAGGACATCCGTCACACACATGTCTCATCCTCGACACGAGCGATTCAGTCAAAGCCCCCCACCCCTATATTATCAAGGGCAAGGTTTCCGACAGGAAGTTCTGGTTGCTTAGTGTAAACAAGGCCAGGAACTTGGCCGTGAATGTTCTGGTATTATCCCTGGCGATAAGCATCTAGTCTACTGACCACAAGCATTCGCCATAGCCAGCAAGGACATCCCTCTCCCCAGAATGGAGAATTGAGAATTCTCACTAACACAGTATACTAAGATCAAGTCACTTATGGCCAGATAGATAGAGTTAGATATATGTTTATACTTGTTAAGACATTAGACCAATAAACATTTATTTATTTATTTCCTCCTTTTACAGAAGGTTGCCAATAAAAAAAAAAGAAACACATAATATAATACAGTGAGACAGAACACAGGTAGAACACATACACAAATATAATGTAACATAAATTACTAAACTATACTATAGAATAATATAACACCCAATTAGCAATTTAGAAGCGCTTCACCCAAAACAATACAAAACAAGACCAAAAATACAAACCAGATGCCATTTATATTCATATGCAGTGATATATTGCTAAGTATAACACTAAATCTGATAATTTATGTTGTAAACACTCTTAATATTATTTTGTACTCATTGATTGAGATACTAAAATCAAGATTAGATTACAATACAGATATTTTGTTGTACGCAAAGGACATTCTAAATAATGGCGAATTCTTGATATATTTTTTTAGGAATATCATAAGACATCAATTGCTGCAGCCTTAAGCCACAGTTTTTTGCTTTGAAACATGTCATACAATGAGCGAGTGTCTACCATCTATGTATACCATCTACATTTCAACTAAGGTAACAACCGAAGAGTAGCGCTAGCTCCCCCCTTAGCGTTACAATTTTATTTATTTGTATACTTGTGTACTGAGTGGATCCATTTTATAACAGAATGTCAACAAAGAAAGAATAACACAACATGTATGCAAAATAATAACAATAATACCACTACAGGAGCTCATGGGCGTAACTTGGGACTTTTTTTGTGGGGGGCAGAATCTAAACTTTAAGCTTCACTGTAGCACTTTATTCTGTTAGTCCCCTTAGATACGCCTCTCATCGTAAGCACGTACGTATATGCAATTTTCAACTCTCATGTAACAGAAAAAACAGCGCAAATGCCTCTGGAGCAGTTATTTTTAACCTGTGCTAATGTAATGTTACGATTTTCCTTTATCTTATCTTAAAAACGAATCACGCACAGATTTGTTTACTGTAGGTCAGTAATGCATGTTCATAGCATGCCACTTCATTTATCTGACGTTCAATGTTTTGTTTCTGGCTTATCACCGGGAGAGATAGTAAAATTACATTCACTACCGATTTTTTTATTGAACTTATTTACGTACAAAATATATAAAATAGTAAGCCATAGTCTACAAGAAAATTCATCGCTCAAACTGGCGATATATCGGGTCCAGATGTGCTTGAGTGGAATTTGATGAACGTATGAAGAAAATAAAGGATTGTTTTGCAAGTCAAAATGACCAAATTAAAATAATATTAATATTAAGTTGCAATTTGAAAATATGTTGCTTTGGTGTTCTCCTTGCGAGGTAGTGGCATATTTAGGACTTTGTCTCGGAAATAGTTTGTCTTAGTGATCGTGTTGTTTTGCGTACTCAGTTCACACATTATTTCAGTTCTTGATATAAGTCGAGTGAATCGAATGAGTAAATAGAAATGTCTAATATTTACAAAGTATTATTTTGTAACTTAACAAGCGATAACTCTTTTAATTAATTTTCAGGGTTTCAGAACAGTGCTTCTCAACCTCCGGGATCTGGTCTCAATTATACCGAGCCGCGAGAGGGTTCCCCTGAAGTTTGAGACTTGCAGCCCGAGCTGGCAACCACCTGGAAAGATGGCCTTTCATTCAGGGTTTGCCAACGATAAGAGGAAATTCTTTCTCACCAGTGCTGGGTAGAATCAAAGCCGCCGAGAGGAGACCGTCACTCGGGCAGTCTCCAAATTTGAATTACAACTGTGGGGCCGTAGATCAAACAATCTAAACGGGGGAGCGTTGTTTCCCCCCCTCCAAATTTGGAGGTTGGCGGATGGGAACAACGGTCAATATAGTTTGCGCAGCAAATCTCATGAACAAATATATTGGAATGGACATTTTCTGATTAATTGCAATTTTTTGGTGTCCGAAATGAAACATGCCAATGAAAATTAGCACTTACCATATTATTTTAATGATATTGGCCAGAGGAAACTAAAAGATTCCGTTAGATCCAGTCGTTGTCAACTGATTTAAAGCAAATTTTATGTTTGTGAACAAGCCTAGAGATAATCGAATTAATACTCTCTATGATTATGCCATAACTTATTTATTAATGTTAAATTTCAAGGGTACACATTACTACTACTACTACTACTACTACTACTACTACTAATAATAATAATAATAATAATAATAATAATAAGCCGTGGCTCTACAACCCGTAAGGGGCTTGGGCTCAGCGCCGGATTAAGACGAAATTGGTCTTGATGCTTGAAATCTTCGGTGAACAATAAACACGACGACAAAGAATAATAGTAACTGTATAATAAGTAACGCTGTGTCTAGGCGTCCGAAATTGGAGCTCCAAATTTCATTCTAAGATTTATTTTCAGTTTAATATAGCAAAGGAAAACTGTTCAGCATTCGGAAAATTCTTGTCTTTTTTCATCTGGGCCTATTTTAGGAATGGGCCTAATGCTGCAGCATCAATAGCACCCACTTTAATCCGGCCCTTCTTGGGTTATCTCTCGTCTGCCAGTCTCCCTCCCACAATCCTACCTAGAGGTGTGAAGATCTTCAACCGGTAATGAGGTGACGTGGGATCAGCACGTCGAATCCCCAACTGTTATAGGAGATATCCATGACGGGGTTACACTACTCACTCGTAGCTCCCCAATTGCCTCATACACGGTCCTATACACAGGCCGAAAACACAGAGAATGAACCCAGGCGGACTCGAATCCATGCCGTCCCGCAGTCGGAGCCCAAAGCACAGCGCCTTATACCGCACGGCCACGAAGGATTAATTAACATATAAAGTTAAAAATAATTAGAAAGCTATTTACGAGTAAAATTGTTGGGATTGGGGGATCGATTTTTAAATAACGAATTTACCGGGTCGCAGGCTCACGAAGGTTGAGAACCACTGATCTAGAGCTTGCTCCATTACTTAGGACGATGAGAATACTATTCACATTCAGTTCCACCTCTCTGTTTTAGGAAAAAGTATTATTTGTATTCTTGTATAAGTTACATGTTTCCCCAACAGATGGCACAAGTGTTTCCATTTCTTTGTGGCTAAATGTATGCGACCAGTATAATAATAATAATAATAATAATAATAATAATAAAAGAAAATCTATGTGTGATTTGAGGGGAAAACTTCATTTTTTCAGTAAATATGGGAGTTATTATATTTTCTCCATTTTGTTTATATTATTGTCACTTT
Source organism: Lepisma saccharinum (assembly GCF_977018435.1). Classification (NCBI taxonomy): domain Eukaryota; kingdom Metazoa; phylum Arthropoda; class Insecta; order Zygentoma; family Lepismatidae; genus Lepisma; species Lepisma saccharinum. The sequence continues at coordinate 107,586,821 of NC_139232.1, forward strand.
TATTAATATTATTTTCTCTAATTTTTAATTTTATCATTATTACTTTAACCATAAGAATATCACTAATAGTATTCATGTATTTGTGTTCATATTATTGTCACTTTTTATTAATTCTACACCTACTATATTTCTTAACGTATTATCATTCTGCATGTTTCTTTTTAATCTCTTTGGACTTTCCAATGGACCAGTGGCGCAACCACAGGGGGCATGGGACATTCCCCCCAACCTTGGAACGAAAATGAGTTCTAAGGGGGGGGGGCAATTACCACCCACAACTTCAAATACCGTGCGTTCATTTCGATCTGCAGCCGAGAGATCGGGAGAAGCGTGGCGGGCGGCGCTGACGGAGATGCCGACATTTGCGGCCTGTAATGCCCGCTTATTTTTATGGACATATGCAGACATTTATATAAATATTGCAAAACCAGCACTAACCTGTGTTATAACACGCAAAAGTTCTTCTGTAATTCATCCAAGTTCTGCCGTTATATACACAAATAAATACGCTTTAGAAATGATGTTAAGAGCCACAGATAAACATTCTAATCATAGTTTTGACCAGTAACGTCCTGCTTAAGTTTATATCCTTGAAAGAGTTTTGTGTCGATGGGGATCGTTTGGAGGTTTCGAATGTGCAACACTGTATCAAGATTACGCTGCAGACGAAACCGTTAAAAGTCAGTGGTGTTCGTGAGCTTCCTTGCAATCCGAAATCTCAGAGCTCGAGTTTTTTGTTCCTTCGCGACTATCGTGGCGAGCAGATGTAAACAAAGAGCATGTTAATTTCGTACTGTGCCCAAGAGTGTTATTCTTGGTTACTTGCCGTTACTTGTTTGTGTTATTGCAGTGTGTATGTGTGTTGTGTCAGTGAGACGATTGGAATGATAGCCGCAAGGTTCACGTTAGAACAAATAATTTTTATGTATGACACTTACGTGAAAACAGACTCGTGTCGAGACGTGTGTAGGCAATTTCTACAGAAATTCCCAGGTGTTTCACCTCCACATAGAGATACGGTTAGACATCTTGTCCTTAAATTACGAGAAACTTGATCGTTAAATTTTAAAATACCTAAGCAAAAACGACGTATTCTAACCGAAGGAAAACTCGATGAAATTGGTGCAGCGTTAGAACGTTCTCCAAACAAACCTCTACGCAGTGTTTCACAGGAGATGGGAGTGTCAAAATCATGAGCACATACAGCCACAAAGCTACTAAAATTAAAACTGTACCCTTATAACACAGGTTAGTGCCCGTTTTGCAATATTTATATAAATGTCTGCATATGTCCATAAAAATAAGCAGGCATTACAGGCCGCAAATGTCGGCATCTCCGCCAGCGCCGCCCGCCACGCTTCGCCCGATCTCTCGGCTGCAGATCGAAATGAACGCACGGTATTATGCAAATAAAAACACTATTCATAAAATTTTCTTGTTCGCTTCGCTCGCAATGCCTTCTTTTCTTGCTCTTATCAAGTTCAGAGCCGTAGTTAGGAGGCGGTGGGAGTCGGCCCTGGGCGCCGAACGATCTAAATGAAAATAAGTTTTAAAATTGATTGATTGATTTGTGGTTTTAAGTCGACTTTACACACAGAAAGGCTAATCGCGATTGAATCTACAGTTTAAAGTGGGATCCGAACCACTGTGCCATGTGCCTCCACCGGGTATCGAACTCGGGACCCCTTGATCACAAAGCGACGATGTTACTACTACACCATCGGGGAGGCACAAAAGTTGTAAAAGAGAGAATGCATTGGCGTCCTGTGAAATTATTTGCGCCATATTAAATCAATATTGGATCCATAAATTTTCTTGCTCGTTTCGCTCGCACTGTATCATTGTTCTCTGTAGTGCATTGCAAATACCCAGACACAGAAATAATACTTCTCTTAATTGATTTTTGTCTTAAATGCATGAACAATTGCTTTGAGGAAAGGGAGCGTACACATTTGAGAGACAATTTATGTCATTTATGCTGTTGGTTTATTGTGAGATGGATGAATTGGTTGTGTAATGTATTTAAAAAATATATGTTGTATATGATATGTATTAAAGAAACTTTGAATACGCACACAATTTAGTGTCCACGTTGCTCCATGTTGCATATGTGTGAAACATATATCGTGCTTGAAAGTTATACATGTTAATGTAAAGAAGAATTATATTTGGAATGCATTTATCAAGCATTTTCTGTCTTTCAAAAATAGTTTGTATGCTTGTTTTCCATTATTAATGTGAAATTGAAAGTGTTCAAAAAACAATTCAAATAGTTTGTTCAAACACAAATGCTTTAGCACCAACTTCTACCTCCTTTTTGCATAATTTACGAGGGTAATAAAGTCTTTGATACTTCTACTTCTACTACTACTACTACTACTTCTACTACTACTACTACTACTACTACTAATAATAATAATAATAATAATAATGATGATGATGATGATGATGTTAGTTCCGGGTTCGAATCAAGGCTTGGGCATGGATATTTGTGAGTGTCCATTCATCAGTTTCATCATATCATCACTCATCTCCATTTTCGCAAATGAGCCAAAAGTGCCACAAGAAATGAAGTAAAATAAAGCAAATCAATAACTATAATCATAATGTCATAATAATATTATTATTATTAACATTATTAATATTAGCATTATTATTATTAAAATTATTATTATTATTGGTACTTTTTCCTGGTACTTGCACCCCCAAACAGAAATTCGAGGGTTGCGCCTCTGCAATGGACAAGGGTTGGTTGTAAGAACGGCCCAAGAGGTCGAAACACGCCTGCTTTAGTAAAGACGATTATTATTATTATTTATTATTATATTGTTTTAGTTGTTTACCAAATACCACAAGTTTCCGAAAGGTAAAATTTCCCATGCATATAGCCAGGCCCGTACGCAGGGGAGGGGCCACTGCCTACCCCTGGAACTATGCAATATTTGAATGTAAATCTATAAAATCCTACGAAAATAACATCGACGATTTTTCAAATTTGTAAGAATTTCGATTTTGTCTTTGCATAAATGAACGGGTTTGTTGTGGAGAGGCAGTCTCCAGAAGTCTGCAGTCTGCAATATTGGGTCGTTTTAGTTTTATAACCATTGATGCAAGGCTACCAGACTTCACGATTTAGTCCGGACAGTCCATTCCTTCTAATTCCTGTCCCGACTTTTTTCGAAGCAGTCATGGTGCGAAAATGTCTCGTTTCTTTTGGTTAACTCATATTTAGACATGTTTTTTATTATTATAATAATAAGTGCTAATACGTATAATTTAATTTATAAATAAGCATATTATTTTCTAAACGTACAATTATAATGGTTGTTCAATGGTGCACCTGGTATAATAAAATTAAAGGAAATTTGAAAACACTGTTAATTTGCGGAAGACAGTACTATTCGAATTCTTCTGATAATTGAATGTAAACAATAAGCACTAAACTGTCTTGCTGATTGTTGGGTGGGTGAACTTTTTCCGTTACTTTGACCAGGGCCGGATTAAGGTGGGTGCTATTGATGCTGCAGCATTAGGCCCATTCCTGAAATAGGCCCAGATGAAAACAGACGAGAATTTTCCGAAATCTTAGAATTATATTTTCAGCCCCAATTTCGGACGCCTAGACACAGCGTTACTTATTATACAGCTGTGACGTAACTATAACGTCGTCGTGTTTATTGTTCACCGAAGATTTCAAGCATCAGGCCCAATTTCGTCTTTATCTGGCCCTGACTTTGACCATACTATTGTAACTCTACAATTGTACGTTTAGCTGTAGCTGTAATATTACCATAGCATTAATACTCACCTCTAATACTCCAATAGCATTTCGCCGACCACCGTAACGAAGCGTCTAGGCTGAGTGAGATACGACGCCAGGTCTCGGGTTCTAATCCCGGCTTGGGCATGGTTGTCTTTTGTTGAGAGTAGAAGTGTGGGGGACAGAACTTTTTGGGTCGGGACGGGATCGGGACGGGAAATTTTTTAAATCCCGACATTCGGGACGGGAATAAAAAAACAAAGTCGGGAAATTTTCGGGACGGTAAATGTTCGAGATTTTCCCGAAGCTCTTGAAATCTCGAGTTCTACACGCAGGGACGTCGTTAGGGGGGCATGCGGGGGCACTGGCCAAGGCAAATGTCCACGTGTCCCCGGAAAACTGTTCTGTATTTGCTGGAAATTTTACTTTGATGACAAATATTGCAAAATAATTCTTCAGTAAATTTTGCTTGCAGTTTGATTCACTTCTTCAATTTTCAGTAGCTCGAACCGAAGCAAGGCATTTCTTTCTTATTTCCCTGTTTCTTGCTTGTTGAACACAAACAGATGTATTGGGAGGGGATGCAGTTAATGGTTTTGTGGTCCGCCCCGATCAGGGAAGTCTGAGACCTATTGAAAATGCACTTTTCCTCCCTGCTGCACACCAGATCCAGGATCCCCTCAAAACCCGCACTTTCTCTTCATCTGGCCCTGCACTGGCTCCATGGGCGCCGAAAGGACGACACAAACAGGAAGATTTAGCTACGGGTGGTTAGAACTTTCTGCGTTAATTATTTTATTGTTCAGAAAAGATATCCCCATGCGTTTCAAATTCGAAGAACAGAATTCTATTGCTTGTCCCTTTTTCGGCGCGGGAATGAATGACATAGCGATTCTTCTCACATGCACTCAATCAACCCTCCTGCTAATGACCTGCCCTGCAAGGAGGAAAAGGAAAGGCCACTGTTCATCTGTTGATTTGGTGGACAGTTCATATCTGTCAGTTTGGAGTAGGATTTGTTGTCCGAGCGGTGGTAAACTTCTGTAAACGCGAGAAGTTACCATCACGAAGTGTTTGTGATCTCGTTTTCCTACATCGCGAATAAAATGTCGAATGAGAAGCTGCCAGATTGTCTTCCTCTGGAAACAATGGATCAGGATCGACTGATCGACCAAATATCCAACATATTGGCATTCTAAAAGAGAGTCTGACTACCACACAAGATCCTGGGTTCGAATCCCAGGGTGGTTGATCTCATGTATAATGAAGAATAAACCACGTTTCAATTAAGGAAGGAAACTAGGTATGTAGCAATTGTTTTTACAGCCGTCTGCATGCTCTATAAGTATTATGTTACAAAATTTGAATATATTTCTGACTTTCTGTGATTTTTCTTCATTTAGCCTCCACCTGCAAATACGGAAGCTGCTGCTGCGTAGGTGGCTAGGTTGGCTAGACATACAAATATAATTAATCCCTAGTCATACAGCGAATAATACTTATAATATAGTCATGAGTTATGGAGAAGCAAATAACTTATCAAGCATTTTCTGTTTCTATTTGTTGTGCAGTGGTTAATAAGGTGCATTACTCTGCCAGGGGTCCTGGGTTCGAATCCCGGACTGGGCGTGTGTGTTCTTTATGATGGCCCTCTCATCAATTTAACATCACTCATTTTCATCTTCATCTTCACGATTAGCCAAAAAGTGTCAGAAAAGCGAAGTAAAATAAACCAAATCAATCATTTATATATTTCTATATTACACCGCTTTTTTACCTCTTGGGTTAAAAACGACGTAGAGGATGAATGATGAGCCGAAGGAATGACGATAGGGCAGACATGATACAACCATACCTGTCCAATGTCCGAACCTTGGACCTCTGGTTTCGTAGCGTGTTATACTCAGTGGAATTCTTAGGAAGAAAAACTGTAAAAGTAGGGTGAAAAGAAGCAAAATTGTACGATGCATAAAAAGTCATGTTTAGTTCTTCTAAAACCTTCCAATTAGCGAGTTCGTGTTTTAAGTCCACTGAATGCACAGTAAGGCTAATCGGTGATCCAAACCACTATGTGCCTCCACCGGGTATCGAACCCGGGACCCCTTGATTGCAAGGCGGCGACGCTACCACTGCGTCATCGAAGAGACCGAGAAAAACTTACAATTAGTCAGTAAAATTAATATTGAGGGAGAAAGCCTGCGAAATGTTCTTTCATTCGGTTGCGCGTGGTCATCACATCGAGTCCCATAGTTTCGAGAGCAGAATTTGCATCCATATCGATTTCAAGTACTTCCCAAATTTCCCTCACGATGTTCGAACAGCACAGAAATTTTGGAACTAATACAAGCAGGCACATGCCCAGGGAAGGGGCTCGGGGGCTGCAGTCCTTTCCCGAAATTCTACAAATATCTGATTTTAATAATGTGTAGTAGTAATTAAATTTACTTCATTAACAGGATTAAACATCTTGTATATGGTAAGTTGCAATATACCAAGAAATTCATCTTCAGTGCATTTTCTCCTCCCTCCAACCTTTTCGTCCTTAGATGGAGGCTGCCGATAAGGGATAAGCCCCTTCCGAAATCAAATTCTGGTTACCGGCCTGACCACCAGGGATCGAACCTTGAACCTTTCGATTGATTGATTAATTGAACTGGTGTTTTGTCCAGTTTATGCACAGTAAGGCTAATCGGGACTGGACCTACAGTTTAAAGTGAGATCCGAACTATTATGTGCCTTCATCGGGAATCGAACTCGGGCAGGTTGTAGAACCTGCCGAACCAAAGACGAGAGCGTAATTATTTTAGCGTGTGGGAACTTTGTTTTGTACTTGATACAGAGTCTGATGAAGACCTTGCTAGAAGGTTGAAACGTTACGTTTAGTTTATGTTTTTAATAAAATAAATTACTGCCTTGGTCAGCATATTTATATTTTTTCATAATCATGGAAACAAGGCTTAATGGTGTTATAATTTGACTACGAAGAATAGCATTCGTATTTTTCAAGCTCTCTCCGCCTCCCGGCCCCACTTTTACTTTGAGAAAATGGAAGAGCACGGAAACGGAACGTTGTCGTAAGTTTGATATGATGATCTTCTATCCGTCAAGTTCCTTCTACAGTTCCTTTCAATGCGAGTTGCGAAAACATGCCACAAAAAGGGTTAAAGGTGAATTACTTGCCCATCCCTCCCTCATTGTTGAGCTTCTGCAGCATTACTGTAAACCGCCACTATCAACAATCAGCAACAAAAGACTGGACCTCGCGCTCTCTCTCTCTCTCTCGATGGTTCGTAGGAGTGAGTCATCGACTGGGAGCGTTGGCAACATACAAGCAAAGGTCACGACTTCTGAGGAACTACCACGGGTCATGGCAGTTCCTTTTCGGGAAGCACTTCACCGGAGCTCGCTCACTCCAGCAGCCATTCAAAGGAACGACCAACTCCTCCCGATGTTGGTTTCGTGCAGCTGAAGTGAAGGGGGTGAGGGAGGACTTGCTGGAGTTAGCTTGAGTGAAAAGGATTAGGGGAGAGGGAACTGCGCTTACTACTCGACTTCCCATAAGGAAACCAGAGAACATACACAGCAGTAACAATACACGCAAAAGCTCACAGAGGAACTGCTCGTTCACTCCGAAGGAGCGAGCACTTCACAGTTCCCAAGAGGGAGTAGTTCAAAAGGAACGGTTCGTTCACGAACGACCCATCACTACACTATATTGATATTTGTCGCCCCAAAACACTACGGTTTCGCTAGTTGACTTTAGTCGCGCCGTGCTCTTACATTAGCCTTAGCGATCCTGGGTGGTCCCTTTGGTAGTTATTTAGGTGGCGCTATATCAAGATTTGTCGCCCCAAAATACATCTGTTTTTGTTAGCCAAATTCAGGCCGAAGAAAAGAGCTCCATAGAAGAAATAGATGATCTTTCTACATAATAACAGTACAAATGTTTAACCATTGTACATAAGAATAGAAGAAATAGATGATCTTTCTATAGAAGGAAAGAAGAAATAGATGATCCTTCTACAGAAGAATAGAAGAAATAGATGATTCTTCTATAGAAGAAAAGAAGAAATAGATGATCTTTCTACATAAGAATAGTAGAAATATTTAACCATTGTACAGAAGAATATAAGAAATAGATGATCCTTCTATAGAAGCAGTGGCGTACACAAAGGGGGTTACGGGGTTTAACCCCCCCTTAAGCTTGTGAAATATTATGGAAAATGCTGTGGAAAAAGTTCAAAATGGCCAATTTATCACAGTCAAAGATCAGCGACAACACTATCACTATTACTACTGCTGCTGCTACTACTACTACTACTACAACTAATAATAATAATAATAATAATAATAATAATAATAAATAATTTGAATTATTATTTCTATGCAGCACGGAGAAAAGCACTGCATTCCAAACACACGCGTCTTTCAGAGTGAATGCCTTGAAAATAAACACGAATTCTTAAAAATAAAATATAAGGGTAACTATGATTTAAAAGAAATAAAGTTGTTTTGTATCTCAGTTGCAACAATGTTCAATACACTGGCGTACGCAGGATTTTTTTCGGGAGGGGCTGGAATAGTAAATGTGGAGGGCAGGATGCATAATAAAATATTTCGTATTTTTGGAGCTTTTCAGTCTATTAAAATTGTATTCAAAAACAAAAATGGTAATCGGGACTCACTTTAAAAGAGGTTTCAAATTTACATATTTTGATTTTTTAAAGTTCTTAACGGAATTTTATCAGAAGATTCTGATTTTCTCAAAATTTAGGTAGGGGCTGGAACACCATCAATCACCCCTCTACGTACGCCAGTGTTCAATGAACATGTATTTTTTTGTGTGAACAATGAGAATTAAGTAAAGAAAGTTCTTGGTTCATTGTAAGCGGCTAATAGACAAAGGCTAGGTGGACAAGAATACAGTCACCAGTTCGCCTTCCCATTGTTTACCGCTGCACGTTTGAATGTGTCTTTAAAATGTCTCATCTTCTTGACTAGACAATTATTCAAAGGACAATAAGCTTAACTATTGCAAAATGTTTTGTTGGTAAGAACAGCGAGACAATCCAGTTGTGAATTATCGGGGACATTTATGCGGGGAAGAAGCCGGAAAAATGCCAACGAATTTCGGGAATCGAATCGAATCCGGATCCCGCGTGATTGTCAGACGCTTTACCGACCAGACCACTGCAGCTCCTTGGATGACTTTCATACTTTGAGTATTTCAATTTATTTTAATATATTTTCTTGTTTCTTGTGGATTTTCTTCACACTTAAAATGTCTCGCCTCATTGACCAGACAATTATTTCGTAACAAAGAAACAAAAAAATGCTCCCAGAATTTGATAAAAATAGAATGACTGGAAAGTAATTTCGTTCTATTGCTTTCATAAATACTATATATATGTAGATCTCTACTACTTAATAGTCGTAGTGGTATTAGTAGTATTATTAGTAGTAATTCAGATAATTAATTATAAGTATTATTTAATTAAAGTATAATAAGACAATGGTAGTGTGAATTTGGAGAAAGTTTTAGAAATACCCCCCTCTTGATAAAACCCTGGGTACGCGACTGTATAAAAGAATAGAAGAATAGAAGAAATAGATGATCCTTCTACAGATGAATAGAAGAAATATTTATACCATCTACAGAAGAATGGAAGAAATAAATGATCCTTCTACATAAGAATAGTAGAAATATTTAACTATTGTACAGAAGAAAAGAAGAAAAAAATGATCCTTCTACATAAGAATAGTAGAAATATTTAACCATTGTACAGAAGAATAGAAGAAATAGATGATCCTTCTATAGAAGAAAAGAAGAAATAGATGATCCTTCTACAGAAGAACAGAAGCAATATTTAATCGATCTACAGAAGAATAGAAGACATAAATGATCCTTCTATAGAAGAAATAGTTAATCCTGTCATAGAAGAATGGAAGAAGAAGTTAACCTTTCCCAAAGAAGAAGAAGTTGAACACTCCATAGAAGGAAGAAGAAGAAGCCACTCTTTTTTATTGAGAATTTAAGTATATAAAAAGTTGTAATTGTGAAGGTTACAGAATATACATTCTCATTCTTATATCCATTGACATATATATATATATCTCTGCTTTCTGATTTATATTCCAAAGAAAAGAACCCATAACCCTCGAGATTAGCCGTGGTATACAGAAGCTGTGCTCCTAAAGTGTGACATACACGAAGGCACTTAGCAATGCTCACCATGCTGATATAAATATGGGTCGGATAACATATATTTTTATATATTAAGTTACCTGGGGATAACATGGGCCGATAATGTATTAGCACATCTCTCATCGTCATCTCATCATAGCAATAATAATAATAATAATAATAATAATAATAATAATAATAATAATAATAATAATAATAATAAAATAGATTGGCAAAAAAGAACAACATTTTTTCTCAACATGACAGACTTAAAAAAAATCAGATATATAATATAGCCATTTTTTGCAGACGTACATATATGCACAAAGAAAATACACAATTTGTTAAATATATATTTTATTTTCTCTTAGTATTCTCATGGAAAATACATAATATCACGCAAAAGCCAATGAATTGTATTGTTGCATATGCTAATTTGAACATGAAGTGCGATGTGGAATTAGGTATTACTCCATGTTAATCTGAAACAAAAGATATACATTATTAAAAATTATAACTTTCTTTACATTTATGTTGGACTTCTTAATTTTTGAATTTTTTTTTTTTTGGATCAAGATTCCAGCTTAAGGTTCAAATGAAAATAAGCTTGCGCTGAAACTTTAACCTCTGTCAGGGTTTCACCAGTTTCTGTATATATATATATATATATATATATATAAATGCCTGTCATTTCATATACTGACGTCCTCAGGATTTTTTCCAGGCAGGGACGGGTAAGTAAAGTTCTATTCCAGGGGAGGGCCAAACGTGCCCACCATAATACGATTGTCCCCTCAAAAAATATTGCTCTGTTTGAATTTATCATTTTCCTGCAACGCCGTGACTGAAATGAAATTAGGGTCTATATGTGTGAAACGTATTTTTTTCCGGGAAATATGGCCGGGTCAAAAGAGAGGCGGTGGCTTCACAATGCATAATTGAACTAATTTATAGGCTCTGAAGGCAGATTAGATTGTTTTCACGATATGAGAAACGTGGAAATGAAAAATTTCGGCAACATTTTCACGACCAAGAGTCTTGTTGTTGCCGGTAAACTTACTTTCTTGTTTACGAATTCATTACTGCACTGCTACGTCAGCACAGTTCCTGTAGGTTTCCTGGATTCCACAGCCCATTGCAGAAGATCCATCGTCACATTCTCCATATCTGTTACCTAGGATGAACAAGAGAAGGCACTTTAATGCAATGTCAAGCACAACTTATGGAAATTACAAAATTAATATTTATCTCCCACAAAATTCAGAATGTGAAGGTGATTTTCGGCAAAAAGGGACCCTATTCAACTCTTATAGACTTTTTGGGGAATGGAATTTGAAACATCTTATCACCAGAGTTGAAGCACTCATCAGTGATTTTGTCTTGGAATTTACAAAGAAATTTCCTGTAGGCCTAATGTACTCCGCAATTTTTTAGTGCTGCGACTTTTTGTCCTTATGTTTTAGATATTTTATAGAAAATAAACTATTTCTTTTATTGTCATGCGGCGTAAAATGAATAAAGAATGGAAAAGTATCTAATTTCGTGAATCACATCTTACCTGTTAAACGTGGGAAAAATTCAATCGCTAAAAGTGTTAGGCATGTTTAAAATTCTCTCAGTTGGGAGGGGCGCTCGCCTCTATCGCTCTTCCTGTCAGAGACGTCGTTAAGGAGGCTTTTGCTGTTGTTTTTCTTGTTAACTCACATTCAGACATGATCTTCATGTTGAGAATCATTCAATTTATAAATTTATTATTTTCTAAACAGATTATCATTGCTGTTCAATGATGCTGATGTAAGAAAATGAAATGAAATTTGAAAACATTGGCAATTTGCGGAATACAGTACTATTCGAATACTTCGGAGAATTGAAAGTAAACAATAAGGACCAAGCTGTACCGGGATAGCTTGATTAAACGGCCTTGATTTGCCTTGCACCACGTTACTACTGTCCCATAGGGGAGGCTCAAATATATGTGTATGTGTATTTTCAAATTTGACCCTGCCCATTTCTGATAAAAAGGGAAATGGAATCGGTATTTACCACACTGCCAATTCCACTGCAGGACGCAGTTTGTGCAGGTGACTCCAGCTGGCAGCTTGAGCGCGATGTTCCTGATGCCTGAGCTGTAGTCATCACCCAGCTCGTAGCGGGTGCCCGAACCGTCGACCAGTTCCAGGAGGTTCTCGTCGAAGCAGCCCTGGGTCTCCATCACGGTTGGGTCGTTCCTGGCGCAGAGGCGGAATTCGAACCAGCCGATGTGGGAGGCTGAGATGTTGACTCCAACCTCTATGATGTCTCCTGCTTTGTACTCCCTAGCGATGGTGCCCGTTCCGTAGGTGCCACCGGATTCGTTGGGTCGGGGTTGGGGAAGGGCTGCGTCGTCTCCGCAGAGACCGCACTCGCCTCCGTTTTGTTCCCATTGGACCTGGGGAAAAATAAACATCAAGTTTCTTCAGGTTGAACTTCATCATGGTACTATTGCTTTTGTTTCAATCATGGACGTTGCCAGGATGTTTTTAGGAGTAGGTAAGGTCGGTGCTATAAATTTGATTATGCATTTAATAATAAATCAATACTAGACAGTATTGATAGATAAGATTTAGCAAAGTGAAAGGCAAAACTGACAAAAAAGTGGGGGGCACCTGCCATCCCACGCCCCCCTAATCGCCACCACTGTAAAATAATAACAATAAACTTGGGAGGAGACTCTTAGTCAAAACAGCCGTGTATCTTTAATTTTGCTTTCATTGAATTGAATTGTTGTTTGAAGTCCACTTCATGCACAGAAAGGCAAATCGGGACTGGACCTACAGTTTAAAGTGGGATCCGAATCACTGTGCCATGTGTCTCCACCGGGTATCGAACCCGTGACCCAATTTGCTTTCATACTTAGTCAGTACATATATTTTTTTAAAACTTTCATTCACCTCAGTCAAAACAATCTTTTGAACATTAGAGGTAAATTTTAGTGACGATGTTTATGTCGTGTGACCATTCTCAGAAAAAACAACAACATTTTTTCAAATTTGGAATATTTCTTCACGAAAGCATTTATTTCCTGTATTAAGTGGTAGAATATGAAAACATCGTGCTGAAAAAGTAGCAAATTAATAATACACTGCGTTCAATTTTAAATTGTACCCACCGGGGAAAAGCATCATGTCAGTTTCTCAAAACTGACTCCTAACCTACTTCAGTAATATATAGTTTTATGAAAATGAGTAGTTTTTCATTAACGACTTTAACTATAATTTACTGGGAAAGATTGACTTTCTTGTTTAAAACGTTTTTTTTTCCATGTGCGGAGTGCTGTACAATTTTAAATTGAACGCACTCTATATAATTACCAGTTTTTCGAGTATACATTTCCCAACTAGTTTTATTTAGAATTTTTTTGCTATTCAAAATGCAACATGCCAATGGAAGTCATCACTTACTAAGCTAATTTTATGATGGGGAAATTGTTGAGACTTAATTGAAACCTAACCATCTGTCAGCAATCGATTTTTGATTGTGCCATAATTTATTTATTAATATCTTTAATTTCAAGGGTCAATATTAATTAAAAGTTCTTTTTAAAATTCGAAAGGTTATAACGAGTAAAAATGTTTGGATCACTGCATCGAGTTTAGAAAAAAGGAAAGTAATTTAACGGTCGCGGTCTCACGAAACAATTTCCAGAACCATTTGGGTACTGAAAACATAGAGAATGGAAAGCCTTTATAGCCTTGGCTGTATTATGACGATATTGAAAAGCAAATTAAAGAACGAAAGAAAGTATTACTTACATCGAAGCCTCCGCAATTCAATGATCCATCAGTGTAGTTGGGTGGGACGTTGAACCCAGCACGCCACATGGACGAGCGCTGGGGCGGTTCGGACATGAACCCATGACCCGCCACCTGGTGGATCAGAAGCAGACTGCTCAATGCCAACGATACAGAGCGAAACATCTTAGCCAGTGTTGGATGTCGACGATGCTGGCTGGTGAATCTGGCCTACCTTTTATACCAAGTTGAATCCTGATAACAGAGTGTCACGCGCCTTGGAGCTTTAGCGTTATCAGGTCACAAAGGAATTGTATTTTTTTCGATGCATGAAAACAGATATGGATGGAGTGGAAGCACATGAAGATGGATATCAGTACACTCTCTCAATTCTAGTGAACATTTGGCATTGACACGTGAAGCCTAAGGACTTTTCGAAGTGCCTAGGTCGAAGATAATGTGTAGTAATGTGAGAGTTTATCGATGAGAAAATTATGAACTCATATCATGATATTGTCACTCAGGTTGTATTTTTTTTATACAAAGGAGTGTTTTCAACAATAAAGTTAACACAAACGTGTATACACACAAATTGCAACTGAAACCGATCATCAAAAGTGGTGGAGTATTTTGTAACATAATAGAGCGTTGCTTCAACAAGGAAATACGAAAACAGACTCAGGAAGTAAGGACATGCGTCACACACATGTCTCATCCTCGACACGAGCGATTCAGTCAAAGCCTTTCTCTCCCCACATTATTATCAAGGGCAAGGTTTCCGACAGGAAGTTCTGGTTGCTTAGTGTAAACAAGGCCAAGAACTTGGCCGTGAATATTCTGGTATTATCCCTGGCGATAAGCATCTAGTCTACTGACCACAAGCCTTCGCCTAGGCCAGCAAGGCCATCCCTCTCCACAGAATGGAGAATTGGGAATTCTCACTAACACAGTATACTAAGATCAAGCCACTTATGGCCAGATAGATAGAGTTAGATACGGGGGTTGGACAAAATAATATGAACACCCACTTAACATGGTGTGGGACCACTTTTGGCTTTGAGAACAGCCTCAATCCTCCTGGGAATGGATGCATACAAATCCTGGATGGTAGTCAGTGGGGGTGCTATACCATTCCTCAATAAGAAACTGCTCCAATTCCTTGAGATTGGCTGGCGGAGGGAAACGGGCCCGTACTCTGGTTTCCAATACTGACCACAATGGCTCGATAATATTAAAATAAGGCGATTGTGCAGGCCAGGGAAGATTTGTAAGTGCGTCGTCGTGCTCATCAAATCAATTTTGGACAGTGCCAGCGGTATGAATGGGGGCATTATCATCGTGGAAGATGGTATCCGCTGCTGGGAACAATGCCTGCGCTATTGGATGGACATGGTAACCTAAAATGCCTTCATACACCCTTCCTTTCAGTGTGACAATAGGAACCAGTGAATGCCATGAAATGACTGCCCACACAATTACACTACCGCCACCATGGTTCACAGTTGGCACCCGATAGTCTGGATTGTATGCTTCGGCCTGTGTTCTCCATGCGTAAACACGTCCACTGGTGTTTAATAGTGTGAGGTTGATTCGTCGGACCTCATGACATGTTTCCATTGGTCGGTAGTCCAGGTTTTGTGCTCCTGACACCACTGACGTCTCCGTTTGGCATTGTCCTGTGTTACAAGAGGTTTGGCAATAGCGGCTCTGCCATGGATATTCTGTTTATGCAGTTCTCGCCGCACTGTTTTAGCTGACACTGCATTCTCGACAAGCATATTCAGTTCAGCAGTCATTTTGGTTGCTGCGGTCTTCCTCTGAGCGCAAACAATCCTCCTTGATGCCCTCCTGTCACCCTCTGTGAGTTTAGTCTTTCTGCCACTATTCTGTTTCGCAGACGTCGTTTTTCCCTGCACTTTGTATGCTGTCATGATGGTAGATACAGTTGCTCGCGATACCCCTACTAACTTTGCAACCGTTGTTACCGATGCACCAACTAATCGGGCAACAACAATTTGCCCTCGTTGGAAGTCTTTAAGGTCAGATATAATGGTAGCGCAACACAACACGAAGCTGTTCACAAGCTTACTGGTGGCTCATACCTCTAGTAGAGGGATCGTAGGACACAGAGAAAACAAAAGATGTGTTCCGTGCGTGCCAGTGCAGTCAGCACACAACTCCGAATATGGGGCTCATCTAATCGGGTGTTCATATTATTTTGTCCAACCCCTGTATAAGTGTATACTTGTTAAGACATTAGACCAATAAACATGTTACACAATGAGCGAGTGCGTTACTATGTCTACCATCTATATTTCAACTAAGGTAACAACCCAAGAGTAGCGCTAGCTGCTCCCCTAACGTTAATTTTTTTAATTTGTATATATTTACCTGTGTACTGATTGGATCCATTTTATAACATAATGTCAACAAAGAAAAATAACACATGTATGCAAAAAATAAGAACAATAATACCACTACAGGAGCTCATGGGCGTAACTTGGGACATTTTTTTTTGGTGGGGGGGGGGTGAACTTTAAACTTAACTGTAGCACTTTATTCTGTTAGTCCTCCTTAAATACGCGTCTCATCGTAAGCACGTACGTACGTATATGCAATATTTTAACTCTCATGTAACAGAAAAAACAGCAAATGCCTGTGGATAAGTTATTTTTAACCTGTGCTAATGTAATGTTACGATTTTCCATTATCTTATCTTAAAAACGAATCACGCACAGATTTGTTTACTGTAGGTCAGTAATGCATGTTCATAGCATGCCACTTCATTTATCTGACGTTCAATGTTTTGTTTCTGGCTTATCACCGGGAGAGATAGTAAAATTACATTCACTACCGATTTTTTTATTGAACTTATTTACGTACAATTTATATAAAATAGTAAGCCATAGTCTACAAGAAAATTCATCGCTCAAACTGGCGATATATCGGGTCCAGATGTGCTTGAGTGGAATTTGATGAACGTATGAAGAAAGTAAAGGATTGTTTTGCAAGTCAAAATGACCAAATTAAAATAATATTAATATTAAGTTGCAATTTGAAAATATGTTGCTTTGGTGTTCTCCTTGCGAGGTAGTGGCATATTTAGGACTTTGTCTCGGAAATAGTTTGTCTTAGTGATCGTGTTGTTTTGCGTACTCAGTTCACACATTATTTCAGTTCTTGATATAAGTCGAGTGAATCGAATGAGTAAATAGAAATGTCTAATATTTACAAAGTATTATTTTGTAACTTAACAAGCGATAACTCTTTTAATTAATTTTCAGGGTTTCAGAGCAGTGTTTCTCGACCTCCGGGATCAGGCCTCAATTATACCGAGCCGCGAGAGGTTCCCCTGAAGTTTGAGACTTGCAGCCCGAGCTGGCAACCACCTGGAAAGATGGCCTTTCATTCAGGGTTTGCCAACGATAAGAGGAAATTCTTTCTCACCAGTGCTGGGTAGAATCAAAGCCGCCGAGAGGAGACCGTCACTCGGGCAGTCTCCAAATTTGAATTACAACCGTGGGGCCGTAGATCAAACAATCTAAACGGGGGAGGGTTGCTTCACCCCCCTCCAAATTTGGAGGTTGGCGGATGGGAACAACGGTCAATATAGTTTGCGCAGCAAATCTCATGAACAAATATATTGGAATGGACATTTTCTGATTAATTGCAATTTTTCGGTGTCCGAAATGGAACATGCCAATGAAAATTAGCACTTACCATATTATTTTAATGATATTGGCCAGAGGAAACTAAAAGATTCCGTTAGATCCAGTCGTTGTCAACTGATTTAAAGCAAATTTTATGTTTGTGAACCAGCCTAGACATAATCGAATTAATACTCTCTATGATTATGCCATAACTTATTTATTAATGTTAAATTTCAAGGGTACACATTACTACTACTACTACTACTACTACTACTACTACTACTACTACTAATAATAATAATAATAATAATAATAACCCGTGGCTCTACAACCCGTAAGGGGCTTGGGCTCCGCGCCGGATTAAGACGAAATTGGGCTTGATGCTTGAAATCTTTGGTGAACAATAAACACGACGACAAAGAATAATAGTAACTGTATAATAAGTAACGCTGTGTCTAGGCGTCCGAAATTGGAGCTCCAAATTTCATTCTAAGATTTATTTTCAGTTTAATATAGCAAAGGAAAACTGTTCAGCATTCGGAAAATTCTCGTCTTTTTTCATCTGGGCCTATTTCAGGAATGGGCCTAATGCTGCAGCATCAATAGCACCCACTTTAATCCGGCCCTTCTTGGGTTATCTCTCGTCTGCCAGTCTCCCTCCCACAATCCTACCTAGAGGTGTGAAGATCTTCAACCGGTAATGAGTTGACGTGGGATCAGCACGTCGAATCCCCAACTGTTATAGGAGATATCCATGACGGGGTTACACTACTCACTCGTAGCTCCCCAATTGCCTCATACACGGTCCTATACACAGGCCGAAAACACAGAGAATGAACCCAGGCGGACTCGAATCCATGCCGTCCCGCAGTCGGAGCCCAAAGCACAGCGCCTTATACCGCACGGCCACGAAGGATTAATTAACATATAAAGTTAAAAATAATTAGAAAGCTATTTACGAGTAAAATTGTTGGGATTGGGGGATCGATTTTTAAATAACGAATTTACCGGGTCGCAGGCTCACGAAGGTTGAGAACCACTGATCTAGAACTTGCTCCATTACTTAGGACGATGGGAATACTATTCACATTCAGTTCCACCTCTCTGTTTTATATCTTTTGGCTAGAAAGGAAAAAGTATTATTTGTATTCTTGTATAAGTTACATGTTTCCCCAACAGATGGCACAAGTGTTTCCATTTCTTTGGTCTCTGTGGCTAAATGTATGCGACCAGTATAATAATAATAATAATAATAATAATAATAATAATAATAATAATAATAATAATAATAATAATTAAAAAAAAATCTATGTGTGATTTAAAGGGAAAACTTAATTTTTTCAGTAAATATGGGAGTTAATACATTTTCTCCATTTTGTTTATATTATTGTCACTTTTTATTAATATTATTTTCTCTAATTTTTAATTTTATCATTATTACTTTTACCATAAGAATATCACTAATAGTATTCATGTATTTGTGTTCATATTATTGTCACTTTCTATTAATTCTACACCTACTATATTTCTTAATGTATTATCATTCTGCATGTTTCTTTTTAATCTCTTTGGACTTTCCAATGGACCAGTGGCGCAACCACAGGGGGGGCATGGGGCATTCCCCCCAACCTTGGAACGAAAATGAGTTCTAGGGGGGGCAATTACCACCCACAACTTCAAATATTATGCAAATAAAAACACTATTCATAAAATTTTCTTGCTCGCTTCGCTCGCAATAGCTTTTTTTCTTGCTCTTATCAAGTTCAGAGCCGTAGTTAGGAGGCGGTGGGAGTCGGCCCTGGACGCCGAACGATCTAAATGAAAATAAGTTTTAAAATTGATTGATTGATTTGTGGTTTTAAGTCGACTTTACACACAGAAAGGCTAATCCCAACTGAACCTACACTTTAAAATGGGATCCGAACCACAGTGCCATGTGCCTCCACCGGGTATCGAACTCGGGACCCCTTGATCACAAAGCGACGATGTTACTACTACACCATCGGGGAGGCACAAAAGTTGTAAAAGAGAGAATGCATTGGCGTCCCGTGAAATTATTTGCGCCATATTAAATCAATATTGGATCCATAAATTTTCTTGCTCGCTTCGCTCGCACTTTATCATTGTTCTCTGTAGTGCATTGTAAATACCCAGACACAGAAATAACACTTCTCTTAATTGATTCTTGTCTTAAATGCATGAACAATTGCAGTGAGGAAAGGGAACGTGCACATTTGAGAGACAATTTATGTCATTTATGCTGTTGGTTTATTGTGAGATGGATGAATTGGTTGTGTAATGTATTTAAAAAATATATGTTGTATATAATATGTATTAAAGAAACTTTGAATACGCACGCAATTTAGTGTCTACGTTGCTCCATGTTGCATATGTGTGAAACATATCGTGCTTGAAAGTTATACATGTTAATGTAAAGGGCCTCCCCGATGGCGCAGTGGTAGCGTCGTCGCCTTGTAATGAAGGGGTCCCGGGTTCGATAACCGGTGGAGGCACTAGTGGTTCGGATCCCACTTTAAACTGTAGGTCCAGTCCCGATTAGCCTTACTGTGCATAAAATGGACTTAAAACAATAATTCAATCAATAATTCAATGTTAATGTAAAGAAGAATTATATTTGGAATGGATTTATCAAGCATTTTCTGTCTTTCAAAAATAGTTTGTATGCTTGTTTTCCGTTATTAATGTGAAATTGAAAGTGTTCAAAAAACAATTCAAATAGTTTGTTCAAACACAAATGCTTTAGCACCAACTTCTACCTCCTTTTTGCATAATTTACGAGGGTAATAGAGTCTTTGATACTTCTACTTCTACTACTACTACTACTACTTCTACTACTACTACTACTACTACTACTACTACTACTACTAATAATAATAATAATGATGATGATGATGATGATGATGATGATGATGATGTTAGTTCCGGGTTCGAATCAAGGCTTGGGCATGGATATTTGTGAGTGTCCATTCATCAGTTTCATCATATCATCACTCATCTCCATCTTCGCAAATGAGCCAAAAGTGCCACAAGAAATGAAGTAAAATAAAGCAAATCAATAACTATAATCATAATGTCATAATAATATTATTATTATTAACATTATTAATATTAGCATTATTATTATTAAAATTATTATTATTATTGGTACTTTTTCCTGGTACTTGCACCCCCAAACAGAAATTCGAGGGTTGCGCCTCTGCAATGGACAAGGGTTGGTTGTAAAAGCGGCCCAAGAGGTCGAAACACGCCTGCTTTAATAAAGACGATTATTATTATTATTTATTATTATATTGTTTTAGTTGTTTACCAAATACCACAAGTTTCCGAAAGGTAAAATTTCCCATGCATATATAGCCAGGCCCGTACGCAGGGGAGGGGCCATTGCCTGCCCCTGGAACTATGCAATATTTGAATGTAAATCTATAAAATCCTACGAAAATAACATCGACGATTTTTCAAATTTGTAAGAATTTCGATTTTGTGTTTGCATAAATGAACGGGTTTGTTGTGGAGAGGCAGTCTCCAGAAGTCTGCAGTCTGCAATATTGGGTCGTTTTAGTTTTATAACCATTGATGCAAGGCTACCAGACTTCACGAAAGTCCGGACAGTCCATTCCTTCTAATTCCTGTCCCGACTTTTTTCGAAGCAGTCATGGTGCGAAAATGTCTCGTTTCTTTTGGTTAACTCATATTTAGACATGTTTTTTATTATTATAATAATAAGTGCTAATACGTATAATTTAATTTATAAATAAGCATATTATTTTCTAAACGTACAATTATAATGGTTGTTCAATGGTGCACCTGGTATAATAAAATTAAAGGAAATTTGAAAACACTGTTAATTTGCGGAAGACAGTACTATTCGAATTCTTCTGATAATTGAATGTAAACAATAAGCACTAAACTGTCTTGCTGATTGTTGGGTGGGTGAACTTTTTCCGTTACTTTGACCAGGGCCGGATTAAGGTGGGTGCTATTGATGCTGCAGCATTAGGCCCATTCCTGAAATAGGCCCAGATGAAAACAGACGAGAATTTTCCGAAATCTTAGAATTATATTTTCAGCCCCAATTTCGGACGCCTAGACACAGCGTTACTTATTATACAGCTGTGACGTAACTATAACGTCGTCGTGTTTATTGTTCACCGAAGATTTCAAGCATCAGGCCCAATTTCGTCTTTATCTGGCCCTGACTTTGACCATACTATTGTAACTCTACAATTGTACGTTTAGCTGTAGCTGTAATATTACCATAGCATTAATACTCACCTCTAATACTCCAATAGCATTTCGCCGACCACCGTAGCGAAGTGTCTAGGCTGAGTGAGATACGACGCCAGGTCTCGGGTTCTAATCCCGGCTTGGGCATGGGTGTCTTTTGTTGAGAGTGGAAGTGTGCGGGACAGAACGTTTTGGGTCGGGACGGGATCGGGACGGGAAAAGTTTTTAAATTCCGACATTCGGGACGGAAAAAAAAAATTTTCGGGACGGTAAATGTTCGAGATTTTCCCGAATCTCTTGAAATCTCGAGTTCTACACGCAGGGACGTCGTTAGGGGGGCACGCGGGTTGCACTGGCACCGGCAAATGTCCATGTGGCCCCGGCAAATGTCCACGTGGCCCCGGGAAACTGTTCTGTATTTGCTGGAAATTTTACTTTGATGACAAATATTGCAAAATAATTCTTCAGTAAATTTTGCTTGCAGTTTGAATCACTTGTTCAATTTTCAGTAGCACGAACCAAAGCAAGGCATTTCTTTCTTATTTCCCTGTTCCTTCCTTGTTGAACACAAACAGATGTATTGGGAGGGGATGCAGTTAATGGTTTTGTGGTCCGCTCCGGTCAGGGAAGTCTGAGACCTATTGAAAATGCACTTTTCCTCCCAGCTGCACACCAGATCCAGGATCCCCCCAAAACCCGCACTTTCTCTTCATCTGGCCCTGCACTGGCTCCATGGGCGCCGAAAGGACGACACAAACAGGAAGATTTAGCTACGGGTGGCTAGAACTTTCTACGTTAATTATTTTATTGTTCAGAAAAGATATCCACATGCGTTTCAAATTCGAAGAACAGAATTCTAATGCTTGTCCCTTTTTCGGCGCGGGAATGAATGACATGGCGATTCTTCTCACATGCACTCAATCAACCCTCCTGCTAATGACCTGCCCTGCAAGGAGGAAAAGGAAAGGCCACTTTCTGAAAATTCGGTTCATCTGTTGATTTGGTGGACAGTTCGTATCTGTCAGTTTGAAGTAGGATTTGTTGTCCGAGCGGTGTCTGTAAACGCGAGAAGTTACCATCACGAAGTGTTTGTGATCTCGTTTTCCTACATCGCGAGTAAAATGTCGAATGAGAAGCTGCCAGATTGTCTTCCTCTGGAAACAATGGATCAGGATCGACTGATCGACCAAATATCCAACATATTGGCATTCTAAAAGAGAGTCTGACTACCACACAAGATCCTGGGTTCGAATCCCAGGGTGGTTGATCTCATGTATAATGAAGAATAAACCACGTTTCAATTAAGGAAGGAAACTAGGTATGTAGCAATTGTTTTTACAGCCGTCTGCATGCTCTATAAGTATTATGTTACAAAATTTGAATATATTTCTGACTTTCTGTGATTTTTCTTCATTTAGCCTCCACCTGCAAATACGGAAGTTGCTGCTGCGTAGGTGGCTCGGTTGGCTAGACATACAAATATAATTAATCCCTAGTCATACAGCGAATAATACTTATAATATAGTCATGAGTTATGGAGAAGCAAATAACCACGGAAAAAGGTTTTATCTACTTCTCAATTTTTCCCCAGCAAATTTACAAATGTAAAGACTAATAAGATTGTTCTTGGTGTATAAGCCATTGAGCTAATGAGTTCACTCTGCATTTAGTTTCCGAATAATGGCTGTGTATTTCGCGAGAGTATATCCGTAGACTGTTGGCTACAGAATAAAATGATGTTCCTTTCCAATTTATTGATTGATTGAGTTGGTGTTTTAAGACCACTTTATACACAGTAAGGCTAATCGGGACTGGTTCTACAGTGTAAAGTGGGATCCGAACCACTATGAGTATCCACCGGGTATCGAACCTGGAACCCCTTGATTACAAGGCGACGATTCTACCATGCGCCACCGAGGAGGCCCATGATTCTTTTCTTTCCAATAGTTTGATAGAAAAAATCTTACATTTGGGCCCACCCCAAACTAATTAACCTAGCTACGTCCCTGTCTACACGCCATTTTCACCTTAAGTGATTGTTTTTGCATTTCTGGTACAAAAACTAACAATTTCCGCGAAGTTCCAGACATTTACAATGTAGAAAACGTCGAGAATTAACGACTTTTTAAATGAACATTCGGTATTTCCAGACTCCTCGGGATCCCGAAAAGTCGAGATCGGGACGGTAAAATTTTTCCCGATCTCGGTCTCGACTTTTCGGGATCCCGCACACCCCTAGTTGAGAGTGTTCCTTCCTTCATCAATTATATCATAGCATCACTCATCCTCATGGTCGCGATTAAACCACCAGCATTTCCTATATTCTCTTTGTTCTTTGTTAGGGTAAAAGTAAAGTGTTCCCCTGTGCATAGCACCACGCCATGAAGGCGTATAGGGGGTGTGGGGGTAACGCCCCACACTTTCTTGATCCGGTCGTGAGTGGGGGTGATGTGATCAGCATCACGCCCCTGACCGCCTTTACCCCCCAGGGTTTCCCCCAGGTACCCATGTTATTCGACGCTGGGTAGGCGCCGGAGCCGCTTCCACCGTTAGAAAAGTTAGGGGCCCTCCATAAAAAAAATCCTGGGTACGTGCCTGCATATAGCACCGTGTGCCATTAATACACATTTAGGGGATTTGTAGCTAGGTCCCCGCACATTCTCGATCTCGGCCATTTTGGAGTGATGTGCCGTCTTTAACCCCTTGGGTTGCCCCAAGGTACCAATTTATTTGAGTCTGGGTGAACCCCAGAGCCGCTTTTGCGGAAACAATGTCGGAAAAATTCCGACCTTAGGTCATCCACCCCGGGAATCGAACCCGGGTATCCCGCGTGGCAGTCAGACACACTACCACGGTTTAAAACACATGAGAAATTGTGGGAAATGTGGGAATTTTTTTTACTCCATGGGATTTTCTGTGACTGAAATAGAACGGAAACGGAAGTGCAAAGTATACTGTTTGTGTCTGTCTGTTAATGTGATGGTACAGAATGATGGTGGGGTTGTGTTGACAGTTTGTAGGATGGATATTTTCAGTCTATAATTTGTAAATACCGTAAATTGTGTGTGATGTTGTGTTGGGCAACTAGTGCAGGAATTTTTATATAGCTAAAACAAGATAAAAGGGCATTGACCTTGCTCGATGCCGGATGACACACCCACTAGAAGTGATGAGAGTGACCAGTGACAGCCTGATCGTAATTATGCTGTATTGCCTTTTATAGTGTATCATGAGTTCTGCAGTTATAAAGTCGTTTGCCCAAGAATATTTTACTTCCCTAAATCCAATAGCAAGAAGAATAAGTCTAGATATTGCAGCTACCAGAGAAGCATACGAAGATATATGGCATGGTCTTAGTGGAGAGGAACAAAATCAAGTTGTGGATGAAACAATTATAGATCCAAAAGCTATTTTGAAGTATGCATTCTATCCTAAGGAAGATCCAGAAGTAGAATATTTTCCACGCCTACGATTTCAAACGGGCGAGAAATATGTTGTAGACGAGGAAAGGGTAAGTGTGAATTTGAATTTAATTATTTTTACAGTTATCCACTGTTCAAATAGGTTTGACAGTATTGGTAGCGTTGGTTTGGGAGGGGGAAAATCACAGTAATACATTCGTTTACCCTACTTTTTTTTACACTACTTTTTTTGTGAAAGAACTATCGTTTGGTAAATGTTCGATCTAGCACAAACAGGTTTCTTCATTTTTACACAAGAAACTACTTACGAAAATGACTTTCTATAGCATTGCTGGACATTGTGAAAGTGTATAACGGTTTTATGTAGTGTTTCTAGTTTTCAAGATAGCCACACTGACCATTCACGATATCCCCACAAACCATTCACGTAGTGTTAGGTTAAGTTAGGTAAACATAGGGTAACAGTATGGTATAAGGAAAACACATTTCTTCAAATTTACAGGAGAAACTACTTACGGAACTGAGATTCTGTAGACTTTTGAAAGCTCGTGGAAGTGTGTTCTCCCTTCGTTCAACTTATTTGGCCGGTAAATCATGTATTTTTCAACATTAATGTCTCTCTGATGCACAAAAGCTCTTGCCTCACATTACGTTCTACTACGTGAACCAAATGTTTCGTGCGTTCAATGACGTAACCTCCGGTCAGTGTTTCCATACTCGCCATTGTTTTGCCAGAACATGACAATTTTAACTATGTTTGCCTAACCTCACAGAACCTAACCTAACCTTGCATGCATGGTTCGTGGGGCTATTTATGAATGGTTTGTGTATTTATGAATGGTTTGTGGGGCTATCCATGCATGGTTTGTGGGGCTATCCATGCATGGTTTGTGGGGCTATCTGTGCATGGTTTGTGGGGCTATCCGTGAATGGTGTGTGGGGCTATTTATGATTGGTTTGTGCATTTATGAATGGTTTGTGGGGCTATCCGTGCATGGTTTGTGGGGCTATCCGTGAATGGTGTGTGGGGCTACGCGTGCATGGTTCGTGGAGCTATTTATGAATGGGTTGTGTATTTATGGTATTTATGATTGGTTTGTGGGGCTATCTATGCATGGTTCGTGGGGCTATTAGAATGGTTTGTGGGGCTATCCGTGAATGGTGTGTGGGGCTATACGTGCATGGTTCGTGTGGTTTTCGAACCCGGATTGCACGACTTTTGAAACATACTGTAGTATGCAAAATTGCTAGTGGTTTCCTGGCGCCTGATTTTTAGAGCTGGCGCCTAGCTTTGAAGACAATTTTTCGAGCACTGTTTATAGGTGTCACCCCTATAGGAAAGTAGTACCATGAAGAAATCTGTTTGTGTGAAAGTAAATATTTACCCTAATTTTTGATAAGAACAAATTTTAACATTCCTAATTTATGAATGAACAGTTCAAGGCATTGTTTTTGTTAAATATATAGGAGCTTGACATGACCCAAATGTTACAAGGGATGTTAGAGTCAACTTGCTGTTAATTAATTATGATGTACTACACATACTGTGATAACTTTTGTAAACTGTCTCTTCATTCTTTCAGGGATTGACATGGAGGGATGAACATTCTGCTCCATTTTCGTGGCGCACTCAAAGTCAATTAGATATTTCCATATTTGGTTCTGCATCTGAAGGCAAACCAAAATCCTGTGTTGAGGGTTTCCAGAGTCCGCAACCAGTTCACACGAAACCAAAGTCCACTCCAAAAAGAAAGTCCCACCAAAGTGCCGACACTTTCGATCCCCCAAGCGTCGTTCTTGGGGGATCAACAATGAAAGTCACTTCAAATCTAAGTGCCAAAGTACGTTTCCCCCCTAAGACGGAGATAGCAAAATTTGCTTCAGCAGAGGATAGCTTGCTGGCGAAGCTGAAGAACAAGACTGCTATATTGAAGATCCCACTGAAGACGTTCGCGAACAAGTCCTCAGGCAGCGAACCGAGCAAGACTGACGAAATGCACCAAGATACAGAGAGTCTGGTGCAGCCTACACAACCTCACAAGTTGAAACCAAAGCCTGTAATATCAAAACCAAAAACTCCCCCACCACCTCCACCAAAACCAGCACCAAAGCCCTCGCTGAAACCAGCCCTGAAGCCCTCACTAAAACCAGCCCCAAAGCCCCCACTGAAACAAGCACCGAAGCCTCCACCAAAACCAGTACCGAAACCCCCAGCTCTGGAGAGTAAAGAAAATGCTAAAGTTGTCGTTGCAACCCACTCGGACCGAGAGAGCGAAAGGAAGCATTCTTCATGTACTGGGAGAGACCCTGAGAAGGCAGCCTTGCTTGCAGATTGCACTGAGGATGAAGCAGTGACTGAGAAGCAAGAAGGGATTATACAGTCCCAGTCTTCAGATGTTCTGCGTGACTTCAAGATAGATTTGTCTAATCCTTCAGATGTAAGTATTGGCTTGTGGTATTTCTAACACTTTTTACATACTATACATTTATATTGATATTCCTTGCAGATTTTCAGTGGTGTATGATATGTTTGTTTCTTTGATTATCGTTTAGCATTGCTTTTCTTCCACTTGTGGCTAATTGCAAGGATGAGTGATGACTTGATGAAGGGACGCTCCCAAAGAACACCCACAGCCAGGCTGGAACCCAGGACCCCTTGCATTGTAGCATGCTGTGTTAAACACCACCACGGAGATCAGCTCGTGAGGAATGTATTCGGACTTTTGACCCCTACTGTACTTTTAATCCCAGCATCAAAGACTAGCCTTTTCTCAGTCTTCAACTTTGCTCTGTCTTGTCGGCATACTGTTGAGGATCAGTGTAGTGCATGCAATGTCGGAATTCTGTAAACCCAAGATCATTCAAGGGCCATCAGTTGCGGACTTCTTATTCGTAAAGTGTTTTTTTTCTTTCTTGTTGTTGTTGTCGTCGTAAGATCCACAATGGTCCAGTCAGTAGGGCATCTGACTGCCACGGGGCAGGTGATCTTGGGTAGAAATTTTCAGACTATATCCCTGCATAAAATGGCTCTGGAGTTCACCCAGCCTCCCATTAATGGTTACCTGCATAACACTTAATCACCAGGGAACGTATTTGTATATTTGTATGTAGGAGACATATGTAAATATATATTTAGTTATTTTCACCAAAATATGAAGTTAAATATGGACTTAAAATTGTAAAAATTTACCTTTTTAACAATACAAGATATTGCATAAACTACATAAACTACAGTATACTGACATTGACATTAATTGTAAAACAACAAATGTGCTGTTGCACTAAGAATCTTTGAGTAGCTGTCACTCAAGGCACACACATTGCAAAATAAAACTACTTCACCATCTCCGATACATAACTCTTGATGTTTAAAACAATTGATTGTGCTTCTCTCAGCATGGTAATTATTACCATGACTATCGAGAAGAGAAATAGAAGCGAATCCCGTACGTGTGCCACAAAATCTTTGCTTCTGGCGCTGCTGTAGAATGCACAACTATAGCGAGAGAGGGGTTAGCAATGGTCTGCTCGACTTGGGACTCTCTTCCAACGTTACCAAAATAATGTTTGTAACAACCAGAAGCCGATGCTTGAGCCCTCCTGTTTTGCTTAATGTTGCTCCAGACTTTAACAGTAATTCGCAAGATATTCACCCAACTCTTTCGGTCACACGGGGACATGTAGGTATTGCACGAATATGGAGTATATGTTGAGAAATGTTCTGAAATATGGAAATAATATGTGAGTTGGAGATTAATAGTGGCACCTATTTATTTACAAATTATACAAAAGAGTGAAACTGTGAAACTTTTACAGCCCTTCGATGTAGTCACCAGCATTGTGTACAACTGTTGCCAGCGATGTGGATATCATAGTATACCTGTAGCAGTAGCTGTTCCATTGATGGTTCGAATGGAACAGTCTATTGCATGAAGGATCTCTGGAACTGTTAGGAAGTGAATAACCTCCACCTTAGGGATCAAATAAAAGTCACGGTGTCTTAAGTCCATGGAGTATGGGAATGGTAGAGCACCTGCCAGCCCCTTCGAGCTAACAAATCAGCCACAGCTTGCACTACATGCACCCGATCATTGTCCTGCAAAGTGATGGGAGGATTCAGTAGAAAGTGTCACCTTTTTTTTTTTTTGCAGCACAGATCACAGGTTATGTTCCAAAAGTGAACAGTAATAGTAATACTGTGCATTGACGGTCTGTTCCTGAGGTATGGTATGCGTTAAGATAACACCATCAAAGTTGTACCTCGATTTAACCTGGGTGGTAACCCGAGAACACCTGATCGAACATTCACAGTCGTACATGAGAATCACAATAACTTTTACATTAGTGGGGTTCTGGCTACACAACTTTAGACCTCCAACTCCAACAATACTCTATTCCTTTTGTCACTGCGCATGCATCTAGTGTTGGAAAAGTCCATTTACTGGGAAGTAGGGTAGGTATCAAACTAACGTGTGGTATAAGCGAGAAGCATGGGTTCCGTTTCATGACACATATATACAGCAGTGTTGCCACTATTAAATCTCCAACCCACGTATGTAAAAATAACCGAAATATGAACCAAAACCTAATATTTGTACAAATATGGAAAATAAAAACTGAATTTTTCGAGTGTACATGCCATGATATGCAAAGATAATACAGTGTAACTGATTTCAGCTTCATACATAAATATGTATTTACATATAAATCTTTTTCCTTCTTATCACATGTCTTCCACAATGGCTCGCTCACCTCTACAGCTCCTTCACCCAAATTTGAATTTTCACGGCTTGTTTCAATGCTCAAGAGGCATAGAAAATAATTTTTGCTCCCATAGTTATTTCTTACTCAGAACTTCTAGTTCCTCCAACTGGTCTATCTGTGCACAAGAGTGAATTTGGATCCTGTGTGTGTCTGGATGAAAGGGATTTCATGTGCACAGACCACATTTTGGAACCAAATTTATCAGTTATTTACAGTTTCTCCATCATGAAACACATTAGACATTCAAAATAATCTAACACAGTTATTTTTATTGATTTTATCTGTGACGTTTTGTTCTGGTTTCCCAGAACTTACTCAAGCTACACTGAGATATACATACAATAACACAACTTCACATGGCTAGTCACTCTACACTTCTAAGGAAAGAATGTGTTCTTAATTCCTCCTAGGTAAACTGGTTTTGGTAACACTTTACTATACCGGAGACGGATTTCTTCAAACTTACAGGAGAAAGTACTTATGCAAATCATTTTCTGTAGCGTTGTTGATGTTCGGGAATGTAGTTGTGATCCATTTTAATGCGAATGCATGTGGTTTTCTACGAAAATCTATTTCTGATGCGCTATTGCTGCTGCCGCCATTTGCTTTCTGCACGAGAGCAGAATACGCTCTCGTATTGTCCTTATATGCTAAATTGAATGAAAGGAGTGCTAATGGAACCTAACCTAACAGGCCTAACCTAACCTAATAGGCATACCTCGTCTCGTGATGGTTCGTGCGGCTATCGTGAATTTTTGGGCTAACGTCAATGGTTTTTGGGGCTGCGCGTGGATGGTTTGTGGGAAATAAGGAACAACAGTAAGTACACGTTAATGTAAGAAATATACATTATTTTCGTTAGAAATTCATTATTTCACCCAAAAAAATGTTCCGTAATGCAGAATAGTACGTTAGCAATGTAAAAAATTGCGAAATAAATCATTGTTAGGTGTCTCCGGTATAGTAAAGTAGTACCCTGGTTTTTCCTTGCAGGTGTTCCTTACAGCTGGCTGTTTCTCCCCTCCCCTTCATCCTATAACCTACTCTTCCTGTCTTCCCTGGCCTCCTCCTGGTGGCACTGACCTTCTGTTTCTCCTTTAACTCATCTGGCAAGATAGAATCTTCTGTGTTAGATTATTTTGCATGCACAAAAAGTGATTATGTGAACCTTAAGAAGAACATTTGACATTACATGAAACATTGAAATTTATTGATTATAATATGCATTTTTTAAAACTTAGAGTAGAATTTGGGCAATCTGTGATGTTTTTAGGAGCATAATTGAAGGTGTGCATCATATAAATTGTCACGGTGAAATGTTTGTGTCATGAATCACAACATATCTGAAAATAGTTTATTTCTATTTAGGTCATTTCCTATATTCAGTAATGAAGAAGGTATATTTATATGCTTATTTTACTCGTTTTATCAGAAAATAACATGTAGGTTTTGAAAGTAGTTATTCCCACAGTGTAAGAATTGAAAATGTTCAGTTATGGAATTTGGGATTAAACTAAATAAACTTGTGTTACTTTTTAAAATTATTTTTAAGATGAGATTAGAATTTTTTTCCTTTTTTCTTTTCAGAATATTCCAAAGACTGGATTTGAGTTCTTGGATAATTGGTAATGAGAAAGGACAAGGTATGTTGATAATCCAAAGATTGTTGAATTTTCTATTTTTTTTTTTCCTTTTTGGACTCCCACCGTAATAGCACATGCATAGTACTGAAAATTATGTAGCATTTATACAATGTTTTTTTTCTCTTTTTCACAACATTTTATAAAGCATCGATTTGTGATAGGAAGCATTTCATTTATCTGATTTACACTGTTTTGATTAATCTCATTAGGATGACATCAAAATATTTACGATGATTAACATTATTATGTAGTACTTTGCACAAGGTATAATTAGAGCTTGTACCATTGAGTAGCATCTGTTATGTGAATCTTAGTTGCAATTGCCCATGGAAATTTGAGAGATATGTTAGTTATAATGACTGCTATACATAGGAATTCATGTTTCAGGTAATGGAAGATGTAGTAACAAATTAATACACTGAAATGAAATCCTTCTAAAAGGATGGTGGCAGTGGCCTCCAAAATAAATATGTGTAGGAAGGACAATATTAAAGCTAATATATTAATAAGTCGAGGTGTGCGAGATTCCAAAAAGTCTGTACCAGGATCGGGATAACATTTCCCATTTCCTTACTCTCCGGGATCCTGAATTGTTGGGAAATTCCAAATGTTCATGTTAGAAAGTGGTTAGTTTTTTATGTTTTCTGCATTTTAAGTGCATGAAACTTCTCTGAAATTGTTGTTTTTTATTTCCGAAATTGAAAAAAAAAAAAATCAATTAACGGAAAATGGCATGTAGAATATAAATTTTCGCAGTGTCAGGAAATTTTGAACATTTACTTCCCTGAAAATTTCCTGACTTGGTTGGGACATTGCAGTTTGTTCCCATCCTGAACACCGGGATTGAAAAATAAATTCCCATCCTGACCAAAAAGTCTCTGTCCGCACACCCCTCTTAATAAGAATTAATTTGTTTATATTATCTTTAAAATAGGAGTTTTTTTTCATAATTGCAATTCTTAGTAAATAATCGTGATATTATGTTGCCAAAAGTGCAAGTTACTTGGAAAGACTGGTCAAATGTTTTGTTTTAGGTGTTCATTTAGTGTGAGATTCTATATTAGTATAATTGAAGTTAAAACTGTATCTGGAATAGAATTACACTTGCTATTAAGCTGTGTTCAGACCTGTGCAACTTGCATCTAGTTACGGTGTGTGTGTCCTCTTGGCATCACACATTTAACACTTGTGCATGTAGATGCTTGCCCCTTGCAATCATCATTCTGTTTACACCTGGAGAGCAATAGAATAGAATAGAATAGAATAGAATGGTCTTTATTTAAGCAGGCGTGTTTCGGCCTCATGATCTACCCTATGTCATCATTGGAAACAGCATCTAGAAATTCAAGAACCCTGTCATTGTTTTGAAAGAATGAATTGAAAAAAAAGTCACATAAATTTCAGATTGAAATATTTTTTCTTAAACTTGTGACAAACTCCTTCTTTAAGTAAAAAGAAAATGGTGAGTAGCTTGGTTTTTCTTTTTTTGCAATATTAGTAAACATATTGATTTAAAATGCAATCTGCATTTTTTTGCAATGATGAACAAGTGATCAAAAAGATACCCATTAACTCTGATACACTTACTATTCATTTTTCCGCGAAAGTTTTTTTCAGCGATTGATTTCATCACTCGTCTGGTGGCTTCGTCAGTTCATGCCTGACGAAGCCACCAGACGAGTGGCAAAATCGATCTCTGAAAAAAACTTTCATGGAAAAATGAATAGTAAGTGTATCACAGTTAATTACCTATCTCCGCGTAACTGCCAAACTGATATCTTTAGATGCAAGATACCCATTTTAAAATTCCTGCAGTAGAGTACCCCTTTTCTGTTAATTCCTGTTATGAAATACATAATAGTGAACATATCACTTTTAGTTTTGTTGAAAAGGACTTTTTACTCAATGAAACTGCTAACCTTCCAACCACAAGGAAAAGAATGATAATCTGTGATGGATTCAGTTTATTTTTCATTCATCCACTTGGCCATATCAAAAACAAAAGCAAGCTACTGGAGTCACTGAACACCATGCCAAATGCTCATGCTATCCTGTGCTTGTAGATATCACATGCTCGTGTCGTGACCTTGCTCTCAGCATTCATCTGCGGGTATCTTCATGTGATATGCGTATGCCTACAGTATGCATGAAAAGTTGGGACAGCTGTGAATGCACCATTACAGAGATCTAAACTTCCTATGGAGATATCAGAGTAATGTCAGAAAAGCATGAGATTTCAGTGTTAGAACACTATGCTATGTTGTTGTCACCTTAAGGTGCACAGAATATTAGCATTTTATTTTTAAGAATGGCAAACTTTTCATTTGCATTTTGTTGTGTTGAGGAGTGTATCCTCTGTATTTTATTCTGCATTGTGTAGCATTTTTGTTTACTATGCATATGTGATAGTCTAGAATGTTAACAAGTATCTGATTTCTTGTACTGATTCACATTATATTAGGCATAAGTGAAAGTGAATTATGTGTTCTTGTATTGTTGAGACATCCCCCTCATGAGCTAGTGGTCAAGGCTATTGCCAGATCATCAGATTTCAACTTTTATCCCTGGCCTATTGGGGACTTGGGAAGGGTGTGAAATTCATTCAGTTTCAATCAGTTCCTCATGCATTAAATGGTGTTTAAATGCAAATTTTATTAGCTTATGAGGTCTACAGTATATCATTCTGCAGTCTTCCAGTGCTGATTGTTTGATGCACTTCTGAATTCTAACAACATATGCCTGTAGTTTCTTTATGCTAAATGAAAGGTTGTGCTAATAACCAATTTTGTAAACAATCTGTGTTACGAACCATTTAGGTACAGCTCATGTTTTGGGCAGCTTTTTTAAATATGATAACAAACTTGCTGCCAACATTTCTAAAAATATTGTGTTTGAAATTGTGAAATGTTTAGAAGCATTGTATTTGCTGTTGGAATAGGAGTATTTGCATAGCTTCAAATGTGCCATCAACAAATTAACAAGGGCCTCCTCTCCAATCCACTGTGTCAGATGTTCCCCTTTAACCTCTGCTGTAGTCATTCCTGTCTGTTAACATTTATTATTCACTACTGCAAATTATATTCATGCCTTATTATGTATCTTGTGCAGTTTTTGCAGTTACAGATTTAAATGAATTTTGTTTTTGTCCAGTTCTTAAACAATTTTGCCTGTGTCATTGATCTGTTGCTTGTTTTACATAACTCTTTGATTTTTGTACAACAATGGGAGTAAGGGCATAATACTATTTTCTCATCATTATTTTTATTATTTTATTTGATGTGCAGGGTGATCCATTTGAGATCTTACAGAAAGAAAAAAAGTGTTGCAGAAAAGAATCCACTTTATTACCAGTGATTGACATGTACATATGTAGAAAAGGCACAACTTGTGTGTCCAATATGAGCCCTTTGTCATTAATAATCAATGTCATCACCACAATGAATGCATACTGCTGGGACAAGTTGCGCTACTTGGTGTGCAGCATTTCCAGAGTGATGTGTGAGCAGTGTGACCACAATAGTGTTGCCATATAGCTATGACTATACTGTAAACACTCCATTCACCTATATGGGCATCCCTCCCACTCATATTCAGGCAAACTCCTCAGAGATACGTACATTACCTTACCTTCTTGAATTCAATGGTTTCCTTTTTTAATGTCTCAAACAGATCATCCTGTGTTGTTTCAATTAATTATCTCCACAGTGAGTTGTGTTTTATTGCAGTTTGTTAGGCAAGAAATTTACATCTATGTAGCTTAACAGTATAATATCAGTATTTACACAGTGATATTTACACTTTACAGATTTGATAAAAGAATTTGCACTTGCATGAAGAATGCTATCTCCATTCTTTAATTTACTAAACAAAATATATATTTACGTATGCAGATGTTTGGTAAAAATATGACTTCGTACTCCATTTTTGTATGTGTTACATAATCATCAGAATATCATATTTAACAATGCAATATCTTATTATAACTTATTATTTCTGTATAATGTTAATTGTTGAAATGCACATGTTCATTAGAAATCCCATGAACTGTAATAAGTGACTGGTGTCAGTTGAATAATTGAATCTCAATTTTCCAAAAAGGTTTTGAATCATTGTTCATAAAGTATTCATAATTTCTATCAACATGTTGTCTCAGGTCCCAAGTAAGAAATTGCACTTCATGTACAGTGTAGTCCAGCAATCTGGGATGTGAGAACATAGTATATTTACTCAGGTATAAAAGAAGTGACAACCCAAATTTTGCTTTAGAGAGTATTAACTATTTTCTGAGCTCAAATTACAGTCTGAACTTAATTATACCAATTTCTTGTTCATTGGTATATTCCCTATACTATTTTTCTTTTGCCTATTGTTGTGTATATTTGATTTATCCTTGCATGTCTTGTTATGCTAAGTAGGTTCTTACTGATGCAGGAAAGATAATAGTCATTTCGTATAGCATATCGTACACAAATTCTTTATTGTAATTATTTGAGAATTTATTTTGCATCAATTAAATAATTGAACTTGGTAGTAAACATCTTGTCTTACATTGTCTGTTTACCCACATGGACTGTTGTCTGCAATTTGCAAATTGTACACACTGTCTTGGGAATCTATGAACCAATGCTCTGTTAACAGTAGGGAAGGAAAGAAAGTGGGTGGTGCAAAGGACTGCTGCAAAGGGCTGGTAGCTGCAGCTACTTTTTTCCTCCGAGTACTCACTTCCCATCTCACTTGTTCATTGGCCAAACACTCTTGAGTCACTACTTGTGCAAGACTTCTTTTCATTTGCTTATTCCAGAGATTTCTAGGACAGAGTGTATAAATTACTTACGTGAAATTTAGAAGATTTCGTACTTCCGCGTTGCACAATTTAATGGTTCAATCATATTAATTTCGAAGATCCACTGTCTTCATTCACAAAAGGGTACAGCGTTTGAAGCAGAGATGGTACCGCGTCACTGCATTGTTTGTTCCCGACAGTGGATCTTCGAAATTAATAGGATTGAACCATTAAATTGTGCAATGCGGAAATACGAAATCTTCTAAATTTCACGTAAGTAATTTTAAACTGCGTTTACCGCAACCATCATGAAGAGTGTAGAAAGATTCACTTTTAAAGTAATGAGTTGTCAGCATATTCTTATGCAATAGTGCATTAATCTATGTGAGAACAGGTGTCTGCATATTTTTTCTTGGGGAGCAAAGGGAGGGGGAAGGATAAGGCATCCCCACCAAAGTGCTGATTTAACACTGTTACAGTTAGAAATCATTGCATTCCTGCGACAACTTATACCAGTTTTATAATTATCAGTTCCTTACAATAATTAATGCAAATTACCATAACTGAAATGAAATTATACATGAATGATATATAGAATTTTGGGTTGACATTCATTTTCCGAAGGAGCATAACCCTCTCCCCCTTGGGAATGCATCACGCCCCTGACCGCCTTTACCCCCCAGGGTTTCCCCCAGGTACCCATGTTATTCGACGCTGGGTAGGCGCCGGGGCCGCTTCCACCGTTAGAAAAGTTCCCGGATTTGAACCGGCCGGGGATCGAACCCGGGACCTTGAGCATGGTAGTCAGACGCGTTACCGACTGAGCCACCGCGGCCACTCACGACCGGATCAAGAAAGTGTGGGGCGTTACCCCCACACCCCCTATACGCCTTCATGGCGTGGTGCTATGCACAGGGGAACACTTTACCTTTTTTTACCTTTACCCTTGGGAATGCTCGTGTATATGAGTTATTTTACCATGTGGATGATATTGAGCATGAATATCTTATTATTTGTAAATGAATAAGAAAATGAAACAATCCGTGGAAAATTTGGAAATATGTGTCTGAAGGACACACACATTTTGGATATTGTAATAGGAGCAAATAGCCACTGTACTGATGTAACCACTATAAAATGGTTGAGTTTGAAATTATCTTTTTTCATTGCACCTTTTAAATATATTTTCCCACAAGCATTTTTTTTGTTTGTGTAAGTGTTAATTTGAAATGGCATGTTAACGCAAATTTTGTCTGTAACATGGAGCAATATAAAAGAATATCAGGATGCAGCTTATGTTATTTATAATCATAGATGTATACAAACAATGTGTATGAGCATTTTTGGAAAAAAGTAAAGTATGGAAAACTGAACTTATTGTGAATACTTTAGTTTGAGATTTGAGTTTCAGTTGGAGATGTTTAATGGAGTTACATCATGTACTCATAACTTTGAAATACCTTGCATGCATAACTTACACTTGGAAAAACCTCAGAAAAATATTGTTCTATTTCTGGAAAAATCTTGATAATGTCTCTTTAAATGCTTTTTTTAAATTTATTTTTTTATATGAATCAGATTTTTAAAAAAATCATCCCACGCAACACAATGTTAAAATCCTGCTGCCTTTTGTTGCAGTTATGTTTTTGAATACTACTGATGTAAGCTGATAGGAAGACATTTAGGCAATGGTATGATAATAGTATTGTGATTATCTTCCTTTTATCATGGTATCAAAAGAGTATTGAATGTGTAAGATGTTGAATTGATGTTAAATATACAATCCATGTGTGATCAGTGTTTTGTGCAGCTACAGGACATACAGACAACTATGTTGTTGGCATGGCTGTACAGAGTACCATGCTTCAATATGTGCCTAATGGATTAGAGTGAAAACATGTTACTTATTTGTAATGTGTACTGTGAATTCAAAATATGTGATAGTTGAATTTATATGACTGGTGTGAGATGAAAAATGTAGGAATTTGTTTACTGATTTGTGTAAAATTGTGAAGGAAAGATCATTTTATAAATTACTTTTGTGTATTCACATTAAGCTGGTTTCACTCATTGAAATATGTAAGTTTTTGTAGTATGTTCACTATTTGTGTATTGCCACCTTGGAAATGACTGATTTGAAGTGTTTTTTTTTTAAAAATAAGTTTAAAATTTCAAAATATTTTCTCTGTTTCAGAGTTCTTATCTCTTTACATAGTAATATTTTGTACAAGCTGGGAAGCAACAATAGGTAACTGTAATGGTTGTGACTGATATAGGGGAACCACAGGCAAAAGAGCCTGTGCTCCTGCATGAAGGAGAGGGGCGGAGTAAGGCATGCTTCCTTACAGCCCGAGTTGAACTGATGTAGGGGAAGGTGTATGGAGACTTTTGGCTGAAGGTTCTTTTCCTTGTGGTCGCTCTATAGTTTGTAACTGAGGCAGCCATATTTTTGATGTTCCTTTTTTTTAAGCCTGTGCTATGCCATTTGTAAGCTGTGAATTGAATACTTTTTACAAGTCATCTCTAGTGATTTTTTTAAAACTATAATTATATATGTACACATACACACAGAACTTTTTATATGCTTTGTATTTATTTTGAATATCTTTGTAGTTAACTTCTTTACATTTTAATAAATATAGTGATGAACACTACATGTTCTTTTTCCTTGTGCCTTGTGTGTGGATGACAATTGGTATGCAACCCTATATGTGCTTTAAAATTATGTCTATAAAAATACATGAGCAACCAGTGTGTTATAAACATATTAATGAATAATCCATTTTGAATGTGCAGAAAGACTATTAATTAATTTATATGAAGCTCTAAAATACTAGTAATGTATTTTAAAGGTTGATGGATTTCAATATCATTAACCTTGGCTATACAGAAGGACCTTTCATATCCATATTATCGCATATCTCTAGCTGTTATTTTTCATGAGATACTGAAAGAGTGTGAAATACTGTTTAATGAATGAAGGAGCTGAAACTATTTGAAATCTGTTATTTCTTTTCCAACGTTTGCAGACACACAGGAGAACAAACACGGAAGTATTTCTTACTTCACGAATCTCTAGAACACTTGAGTGTAATTTTTAAAGGAAGCATTTTTAATCTTTGACAAATTATTCTTTTTATTTCTTTCAAGTACTAATATTAAGCATATTTCAGAACTTTTATTTCCAAACGACTCAAATGCTCCATACTTGAAAATCATTTATCTGTATTTATACAGAAATATGGTCGTTAAGAATCTGATATAGTGTCATAAACATTCTATTAGTGTTTTCAGACCGAAAAAATGTTACGGGAAATTTTGATAAAGCTCAACGCAACACAATTCCTTTCTTTTTCGGACATAAAATATGTAAATTTGAATTCTGTCAACTTGCAATTGTTTATAACCATAGAAAATGGAGTATATGTTTTATATTTTACAAATGAAATATAAATTTTAAAATATTAATTAACACATTCAAACAGGTGTTCTCGGGTTACCAGCCAGGTAAAATTGGAGTTGGCTTCCAAAGTTTCAAGGGCATACATTGCTCTCATCTTCAGGGAATGTAAAATTGGAGACCAGTGTGGGTTTATATATATGACTATGATGTGGCGGAGTTTGGACTCTGTAACCGGAAGGTCACTGGGACCGACGGGTAAAGGAAGCCATAGTCATTTCATGGGAAAACACCAATCTCAACAAGGATGTGGGACTCCAGCTCAGTCACGCCTGGAACCCACTCCTCCGTAAAAACAAGACACGACCAGGATCCAAAGTGAACCAATAGGAATACAGAGTCCAAACTCTGCCACATCATAGTCATATAAATATATAAGCCCACACTGGTCTCCAATTTTACATTCCCTGAAGATGAGAGCAATGTATGCCCTCGAAACGTTGGAAGCCAACTCCAATTTAATCTGGCTGGTAACCTGAGGACACCTGTTCGAATCACGTCACAAGAAAAGCTACCATTCCTAATTAACACATGTCCCTAAATATAAATAAATTTTTGAAAATTAAATTAAAATAAATTTAAAATTTCAAAGTATTTTTTTTTAATTTGATATATCTTTTGCAATTATAATGCTTTTAAATTTATGCTGCAAGATGTTTTGTTAACATTTACATTTTCAGACGAATGAATAAATATAGTACATGAAATCCATTAGTACAGATCCTACCATGTTACTAAAATCTCAAAAATTCTAACTGTGTTGTACACTAAAGAAGTCCAATGAAAACTAATTAACACAAGTACAGTGGAAGTTTATGAAGACAGTATAGATATGGGGCTGTATTCCATGCTTTTGAAATCTTGACCTTAAATCAGGGGCGCCGACTTGTCAAAATTATTGGGCGGGCTCTGATCACTGAAATAAATTAATGAATGACTCACTCTCTCCCTTTTTTAAGTTTTGGCCTCAGTGTTCGGAATTTCATAAAAGCTAGGGGTGGGCGGGATCCCGAAAAGTCGAGACCGGGATCGGGAAAAAAATTCCTGTCCCGATCCCGACTTCGAGAAATGATTTCTCGACTTTTTGGGATCCCGAGCAGTCGGGAAAAACCGAATGCTCATTTAAAAACGTCGTTATTTCTCGACGTTTTCTGCATTGTCAATTTATGGAACTTATCGTAAATTGTTAGTTTTTAATCCAGAAATCACTTAAAGTGAAAATGACGTGTAGAATTCGAGATTTTCAAAGCTTCGGGAAATTTGGAACATTTCCCGTCCCGAAAATTTCCCGACATAATCGGGAAATTGAAAATTTTTCCCATCCCGATCCCGTCGCGCACACCCCTAATAAAAGCCCATGAATTCCTAAAAAATATCATTTTTTTTATTCACAGTTCGAATGCAGAATATAAATTGTCCACGGATGGATATGTCACAAGTTTCGTCAACCATAATAGCAAAATATTCCCGACTTTTAATATCTGCTACCACGGAGCGCAAAACAGATCTCCCTAATATATCAATGATGTCGTTCTGAATGTCATGTGAGAGCCATTTGTAGCCCGAACATCCTATCCACTACCCTAGTTCATGCACATCGTCTTTTGAAACTCTTTTTAGTAAAAATGTTAACAATACTCATAATTACATACTTAGTATATAGTAATAAGTCATGTGTTTTGCTGTCTCTGGTCATAGCCTCCCCAAAGTTGATGGTTTAGGGGTTTCAGCCCCCCCAAATTTGATGGTCTAGAAAATTTTAAATGTGTATTTAAAGTTAAGTTCATGTGGCACAATTCAGAGTAAACTATACAAGAGAAGCAAAATAATACATTAGATCCTCTTAAGCAAATTATTTGGGGGCTTTGCCCCCACATCGTTAATATTGGGGGGGCTCGAGCACCCCCAAGCCCCATGGAGTCGTCGCCTATGCCTTAAATACAAGATAAGATCTTTGTGGGACTTGACTTAAGCCAGACATTTTTTTTTTTTTTTTGTAATGAGTGTGATTTTGTTAAGGGGCTAATAATTTCGAAATCACACAAATTATTATCAACACTTCTGAGAAGTGCATAGAATTAGTTGGATGCTGATATCTTGAATTTATGTTGCACCCTACCAGCAGGGTTAATTCGAAATTCTTAAACCATAAAAGGACTTGCGTTATATTTTGACAGTATTTAAGTTACGAACAACTTTGGTAGGAATAATTTTTTGCAGCACCATATTTTTTTTTACACACATCAGTAGATAAATTTGATGGACAATGACAAAGAAACATCCAGGTCAGGACTTGAGCACCGAATCTTTGGTGGCGAGATGAGAGTTGATTGCTCAATGTGCCACCACCGGATGTTGGATGGTGAGGATGGTATTTGAATCGGGGAGGGGGTCAATGATGGGGAATTCCTGGATATTCCATTCCCGATCGCAGTTGCATATTTTTGCCCTGTGGCCTGTGCGGGAGGGGTCGTGTGTATATTATTTGTACAATATTCCAAAGAAAGTTGCAGTCACCAAATTGAATTTTTAACATAAAAAATACTCCATTGAGAGGGTATCTTTGGACGTTGTGTAGATGAAAGAGTTCAATTAATACTTTTCATAGCAATATTTCACTTTTAGAATTTCATAGAAATCAACCCTTTATATCTGAAATGTAGCAATCTACTTCCAATGTGTAAAATATGATGATTGCCTCTCCTCCCTGTTGTCTAATATACAGTGCCTTCATTTGGTTATTGTGCCACTTGAGCTTTACCATTGTAGCTGCTGGAAGCCAGATGCTTGCCAACAAAATCAGGTATATACACCTTCCCCCCACTCAAATCTTGGGAAGGTGATAAGTGTTGTTAGTGTTTTTATAATGCCGCGACATAAGTACACTATAGAACAAAAAGGATTTTTATGTATGATTCCTATGGGAAAACAAATTCTTGCAATGCATATGAATGTAAACTTTACCAAAAGGTGTGAAAAACATGTAGCAGTACAAGGACAACATTTTCAATATCATCTGTGATAAAGGATGCGATGACTGTACCTGTAATTATTGAGTTATTTTAATTAAGATAAATCTATGTGCTTGAGTTGAGGGGTTACGCATTTGTTAGCAAGCAGTGTGGTTCTAGCTGCTATGTGCATTTGAGCAGGACAATAACCAAATAAAGGAACTGCACTATAATGACTGCCATTGGGGGGGGGGGGGTTAGGAGAGAGAGAATCCAGATAAATGTATTATGTATGTGCATGTAAGACTGTGGCGCCCGGCAGCAACTATGAATGGTAGTGCCAACGTGATCAAGAAATCGAAAAAAAAACTACGCAATGCTCCCCCCTGCCCCCTCCTTGAGGTTGAGCCACTGGCCAAGATGTTCATCCTCGTTTTGTAACGTGGAAAACAACGTATGTTTAAGTAATAAGGTACTAATCCGATTCATCTTCACTCACTAACCTATTTTTATACACTACAGGACACTTCCCTAAAAATATAACAATTACAAGAGGAAAGGAAAAACAAATCCTATCACCTTCTCCTCCTCCATGCACACGTATCCTAACTGGATGTCAAAAATATCTTTGTTATGAAAAGAAATTGTCGAAATGCCAAAGGAAACTCGCATCATCATAGGATTTTTTTTCTTTTTTGTTAATATTTTTAAAAAAGTCTGGATGGCCCTCTTGGTGCATCTATCTATTATTAAAAATGTTCATTTAACTTTGGAAAAATACTAGGTTCGTTTCTCCAAAAGTAGGCAGAAATTACTTCCCCAACAGGTCTTACAAATCAGTCGTATTTAGCGACTTTTCTCTGAAGGTGGCAACTGTGTCAACACTGCGAAAGTTCCACCGCCGTGCCAGGCGAAGACGAGCACCGTGTCTTATGGGCTAATCCCACCCCCTGCCACTTTGTTTTCGGCTCATGGTGGAAATGTTCCTCGCGGAGACTTCTTCAACCC
This sequence comes from Lepisma saccharinum, assembly GCF_977018435.1. NCBI lineage: Eukaryota > Metazoa > Arthropoda > Insecta > Zygentoma > Lepismatidae > Lepisma > Lepisma saccharinum. Next base: position 107,630,461 of record NC_139232.1, read on the forward strand.
TCTGCACGTGTGTCAACTTGGTTAGGTCCATGGGTTAGGCCAAGGCCAGCTCTTGGGCGGCACGGACTGTTGCCTCGCGAGGGTAGGAACGAAACAGCTGGCGATGCAGTGAGGAGATTGGGGCGGTCGTCACGTCAGCTTGACCGATTGCAAGATTCGAATCTCCTTGTCTGTAAACTATCAATGTATTCATTTAACATTACTTGGCGAGGTATGCTTTTCTTCTGAGGGTAGTGCCATGGCACGGCGGCTCTACCCCTTGAACTCCTTGAGCCGCCGCTGATGTGAGATATTGGTGTATTACAGTATTTCCCTCGAATATTGAAAAGTAAGGACACTTATGGCAGTTGCTTTCTCTCAAAGGGCTAAAACAAGTGGTGTGCCAAAGATTTTTGTAAGGGGATAGGTTTTCTCTCTTTAGTGTTAGGCCTTTTTTTGCCACCTTTTCCTGCACTTAATTTACTGCTTTCAGAAATGTCAAACTAAAGTGGGGATTATGATTCCCCTGCACATGCCACAGTGTAAACAAGCAATAAACCGTCAATTAGTGATGTTTAATATATAGTGATCCCCTCCGAAGATATCTAAACTTAACAGGGAACAAATGAGACCAAAAATGTCAAGGTGATCCATGGTCGTTAATCCGTTACTGGTAAAGCTGAATGTTAATGTATTTTCCTTTCATCCCATAGGGAATGCAATGTATGTGGTTATTCTTCTGCCAGTCTGTTGTTTACATAGCACGCTTTGTTGCAAACAATATCATTTAGACAGTATGCAAAGCAATGCAAGAGATAAACATGTATATTCTTGTTTATCAGCCGTATACATTTCATGCACCGAGTCGTGGGAGGAGGAAATTATTATATTCTTAGTCAAGGTTGCAGGTACTTCGCTGGGAACATTGCAATAGTGACTCCCACTGTTTGCGTGACTAAAGGTATTATGTGATAACAATACAGAGGAAGGGAAAAAAAGAATGTCATTTTTTTTTATTACGGCATAGCTCTGCTTCGATTGCTGTCAGTGTGGTTTAGTCATGCAGGGAAGTAACTCGAATGGTGCGACATGTAACGCACGCGTCGAAATGGAGGAGTGTGCGAGGGCAGAAGAGATTGAATACAGCAATTTGAAAGTGAGACACGGCAGTAGATGTAGTTCAGGTATCATGATTGTTTCAAGTTTTTATGCCTTTTTAGTTGTGGCGTGGTCTTTCTTTTGTGATTATGTTGTAGATCTGTTATTTTACATCTATGCCTCTTCCAGAAACTAGACTCTCGTCCCAGCTGGGGAATCATGAGGCAGTTAGTTCCCGATCCTCTCTTATTTACAATGTTTTATAACACCACAGGATGCTTATTTATGCCTGCTAATTTGGAGTGGCAAAATTGACCCATCTTAATGTCGTCCGGACACTTTGCGTAGCTTATTTTAATTTCCCTTCCTGTTATTTTCGTGATTAATTTTAGTGGCGGAGGTTTTTGTTACGTTTACGTTTTGCCGGCTCGTCCGAAGCTTTACTACTAAACATGAGCCCCAACAAGGGATTAGAGGGGAGTTTTATGATCCAGAAAGATATTTTTAGTGTTGTCAAAACAGATTTTTCGCCTTGGAAAACTGAAAATCTGTTTTTGAAAAACGTCACGTTTCATAAAACCAGTTATTCGGTTAACAATTTTTTAGGTACAGATCGTGCTTACAGAATGAATTAGAATTATAATCAAAGCCGTGTGATTTCTTCCCCTTGCTTATATTTTGAGGCTCTAAAAATGTATTTTAGGAAGAATTCTGGTCTGCAATAAAGGCAGTCGCTCGTTTCAAACCATACGGAAACTTTAGGTTATCCTGCCTGGGATTTTCTGTGGTTTCCTTCAGTTTCTCCAGACAAATTACTACTACGGAACCTTTAACGAAGGCCAGGAAACCGTCTTTCACTTTGTCTCTTTCCTTCCACCCTATAAATTGTCTCGTCGCATCCGCGGTTAACCGAATGGTACAAATTAGCTACATTAGTTAAATCAACCATTGAACGTAGTATAGTAATTTTCATCCGTAAAATCCACAAAAACATTCATGAAAAATAGCATGGGTGGGTGTAATTTATACACTGGGTTGGGAAGGGGAGGGGCAACACTTTACATCCGACCCTATGATAATACACCATACTCTTTCCTTCGTTAATCAAGGGGTCCCGGGTGTGGAGGCACATAGTGGTTCGGATCGCACTTTAAACTGTAGGCCCAGTCCCGTTTAGCCTTACTGTGCCCAAATACCAACTCAATCAATCAATCAATCTTTCCTTCGTGCAGAATAATTGTAGCCATTTTTAGACTTCATTTTGTCAAAAGTTACTGAACAAAAACAATAGGTCCTTTTGTTCCATTTAAAGAGGAACATGCTCAAATTCAGTTATATTCAAGCGAATATTCATTAGATAAATAACAACCCGTGGTGCAACAACCTTTGAGGGCCCGGGTCTACCTGCCGACTGTCGGCCCCACTCCCATATGTCTCAGCGTAAGTGGGCGATCATCGAACCAGTTACGGGCAGTGGCGTGTCCAGTATTTTCGAAAGAAGGGGGTTACGTATACTTTTTTGTAGTAGCCAGTTCTCTTGCTATCATTTCCTGAGTTTGACGTTCTTTTTTTAGGAATACTGGGTCGAAGGGGGGAGGGTTATAATTCCCCACCAACCCATCCTTGGGCACGCCACTGGTTACGGGGTAACATGCGGTCAACACGACGAACCCCCAGTCGATGTAAGGAGAGAAGAATATGCCCGGAATGCTGATAGAAGTTCTCTCACAACCACCTTCCCTTATACGAAAGGATGATGCTGAAGTGAGAATAGTAAAGAGTTATAAAAATAACATGGTTCGTCATCTTCATTGTTCTGAATGAATGTAGTGACTTGATGAGGCAACAGCGCCGGATTAACCTATGGGCAACTGGGGCAATTGCCCCGGGGCCCCCACCAAAAGGAAGCTGTGAAGGGTCTCCACCAAAAAATATTTTAACCAGCTGACTATGCTTGTGAAAAATTACATAAGAAGTTGTATTTTAAAAATAAAAAAACTTCAATATTGTCGTATGTCTACTCTCTTCTGGATCCAATTGTAGCACAGCTCTCAGTCGATCTGTTTGTAGATATCTGAACCGCAGTATACTTTATACCATGGATTTATTTGGCTGTGGTGTGGAAATAAGGCACACTTATTCAAACAATCTATTCTCAGATACGATTAAGATGATAAATAATCGTACGAAGTACATAAATTTATTTCGTTAATAACATCGTATAAGAACTGTGAGTTTTTCTGGGGGAAAAAAATGTGGAGATACTAGCGTTCTCTCTACAGTGAACTACAGGACACCTAACTTTAAGCAGCGCTTTTGTGCGTTTTACTCTTAATTGTAAATAACATAATTTATAATAAATTATGTACGAAAGTACAGTCTACTGCTCAGTTCTCTGTTTCCGTCTGAACCCCATTAGTATTTACTGTTCACTCTTCATAATATACTGTAGACATTTAGACGCTGAATTTTACTGCTGCTATAGCTCTACAATTTTCGTCCTGTAACTTTATTCTACTGCGCTATTCTCCCTGCAAACCTATCTGCAATATGCTCGATTGTGAATGACTACTGATTCCAAAATCAGGTCTACCATTTCAACTGCTGAAAATTGGTGGTTAATATATTGAGCTAATAAAGCTCCTAGTAAAAAATAATAAAAAAATTGGGGCCCCACAAAACATTTTGCCCAGGGGCCTCCACAAACTTTGATACGGCCCTGTGAGGCAATCACGCAGCGCTGCTGGTAAATGCAGTAAGATAAAAGGGGGGAGGGAGTGGCGAGAGAGAGAGAGAGAGAGAGAGAGAGAGAGAGAGAGAGAGAGAGCCAGGCGCACACCGGATCCGACTCGACACGACTTCTTCTTGCAAATAGTCTGAAGGGAACGCGTTTCCAGAAACAAACTTACTGGCAGGTGGCCACGTCTTTTTAAAAAACGTATTTCGATGTTCAAATTGATATTATATGATCTAAACAAGAATTTATTATCTAATAATAAGTTTACATATTGGACCAAACGAAAATTGTACGAATGGGCAGAGGCGGCTGAAGATAAAATTTCTATTTGGGCGAGGTGGATTTTTGCCGCTAATCAAGAGGAGCTCCCGACCCCGAGGACGCCAAATTGCTCGTTAATATGATTTTAACCTGAAAAATTATGTCGGAACGCGATCGGACGAATAATCAGTGCTGTAAAACTAGAAAATAGCGCTAAGAAATATCCATTTGTCTAAAAACATCATATTTTATCTTGTATGTGTACACCCATATGACACAAATGAATGGCTCTTTTTGTTGGAAAACGTACCAAAAGCGCTAGTAAATTATGGACAATGGAGACATCGGCAGCCTGAAGTTGAAGGTTTCAACTCCTCACTCTTAAATCATGCTAGTGTCATCGTTAGTACGTAACTGGCATGTTTTTGCACTAACAGAGGAGCTTCGCAAATTGTGCACAAATATATACCCAATTCAGAAGACGACCTCCGAGCTGGCAACCACCTGGAAATATGTACTTTAGTTCGGATTCTATTGCTATAAAAGGAAATTCTTTCGCGACAGTGGTAGTGATGGATGCTTCCCGCCTCCAAATTTGGAGGTTGACGGACGGGTACCACGGTCAATTTAGTTTGCGCAGCAATTTTCATGAACAAACCAGGAGCGTATAATTCTAGGCTAGCTATTCTATTTGTGAAGCCTGAAGTCTGCAGAATGAAATACAGGGGAATAATCGATCAGAAATTGTAAATATTATTATTCATATCAGTGAGATGATGATGCTGATTCTGGAGTTGGCAACCTGATTTCTTATGAGTTGGTAAACTGATTTCCTATGTGTTGGCAACCTGATTTCCTATGAGTTGGCAACCTGATTTCCTATGAGTTGGCAACCTGATTTCCTATATGTTGGCAACCTGATTTCCTATATGTTGGCAACCTGATTTCCTATGTGTTGGCAACTTGATTTCCTATGAGTTGGCAACCTGATTTCCTATGAGTTGGCAACCTGATTTCCTATGTGTTGGCAACCTGATTTCCTATGAGTTGGCAACCTGATTTCCTATGTGCTGGCAACCTGATTTCCTATGAGTTGGCAACCTGATTTCGTATGAGTTGGCAACCTGATTTCGTATGAGTTGGCAACCTGATTTCGTATGAGTTGGCAACCTGATTTCCTATGTGTTGGCAACCTGATTTCCTATGAGTTGGCAACCTGATTTCCTATGATTTGGCAACCTGATTTCCTATGATTTGGCAACCTGATTTCCTATGAGTTGGCAACCTGATTTCATATGAGTTGGCAACCTGATTTCCTATGAGTTGGCAACCTGATTTCCTATGTGTTGGCAACCTGATTTCCTATGAGTTGGCAACCTGATTTCCTATGAGTTGGCAACCTGATTTCCTATGTGTTGGCAACCTGATTTCCTATGAGTTGGCAACCTGATTTCCTATGTGTTGGCAACCTGATTTCCTATGAGTTGGCAACCTGATTTCCTATGAGTTGGCAACCTGATTTCCTATGTGTTGGCAACCTGATTTCCTATGTGTTGGCAACCTGATTTCCTATGAGTTGGCAACCTGATTTTCTATGATTTGGCAACCTGATTTCCTATGAGTTGGCAACCTGATTTCCTATGAGTTGGCAACCTGATTTCCTATGTGTTGGCAACCTGATTGCCTATGAGTTGGCAACCTGATTTCGTATGAGTTGGCAACCTGATTTCGTATGAGTTGGCAACCTGATTTCCTATGAGTTGGCAACCTGATTTCCTATGAGTTGGCAACCTGATTTCCTATGTGTTGGCAACCTGGTTTCCTATGAGTTGGCAACCTGATTTCCTATGTGTTGGCAACCTGATTTCGTATGAGTTGGCAACCTGATTTCCTATGAGTTGGCAACCTGATTTCCTATGAGTTGGCAACCTGATTTCCTATGAGTTGGCAACCTGATTTCCTATGAGTTGGCAACCTGACTTCCTATGTGTTGGCAACCTGATTTCCTATGAGTTGGCATCCTGATTTCCTGAGTTGGTAAATTTATTTTAATTCATACCTAGGACCACGTGACATGGTGAGATAGCCCAGATCTTGGACTAAGTACACGCCACTGTAACAAACGTATTGAAGTGGAAATATATTCTGATTAATTTTAATTTTCCTGTGTCGGAAATGGAACATGTCAATGAAAATCAGCTCACCAAATTAATTTAATGATTGGCCAGGGGAAACTAAAGATTCCATTAGATCCAGTTGTTGTCAACTAATTTAAACCAAATTTTACACTTGACAAAGAGCCTAGACATAATCGAACTAGTACTCTCTATGATTATGCCATGATTGATTTAAATTTCAAGGGTACATATTAATTAACATACAAAGTTGAAAAAATTAGAAAGCTATTTACGACTAAAATTGTGATCGGGACATCGACTTTTAGAGACGAATTTACCGGACTGCGGCTTCACGAAGGTTGAGAACCACTGCTCTAGGCGATGTGAAAATTTGTGGCTGTCATCCTGCGACACCCTGTATATATAAGATGAGTCGGCTCGGACTATTCAACAAACATGGTTAAGTGAAGTCATGTGGTATATCAGGAAGCATAGTGGCGTTAATAATTTTAACATTTTTATGCAATAATTTTTCATATATGCATTAAATTAAGTTGCATTATTCTTGCGAAGCATCAATTTGTAGAAAATTCACTCGAGAACTGACGGTTGTTGAAAATTTGCGTGCCTCCACCAATCTACATCACACGAAAATTGCAGAACACAAAGAAGGCTCCTGTAAGTAACTTCACACAAGATTTCTTTAAACATTTTTCAAGTCCTTGCATTGCCCTTCAACTTGCAAGTAGATTTACTATGCTGAGTAATGAGAACACTGTATTTCTTCCGTATAATTGAAGTAATAAAGTATATGTTGCTTTGCAGGTGCTGTGTTTTTCTTCTTGACTGCTGTTTTTTGCTTACTCCTTGGGTTAGTTTTGGAACTTATAGGAGTACAGAAGTTAGCAGTACGAGAGGTAAGTGGGTAAGTTATTTGAGATTGGAATTATCATTAACGTCTGGGGCATTTCACCGCATAATCGTAGCAGATTTTATGCCAATTTTTTTTTCTAAACAAGTTGAGTGCGACCATTATGTGAAACGTTTTTTTTTTTTAAAAAAAATGTGTCGTTATTTCCGGCACCTAAAATCATTTATTACTAAACTGACTTTGACGTAAGATTGGGATGCATGGAATACTCCAATATAGTCTAAATCGACGCACATAATTTCTTCGTGATAGTTTAGCGTACATTATCCCAATCTGAAAAAACGTTAATACACTAGTTGTTAATTTGTGCATTATAGTCAAAATATCACACTCGAGAAATTTTACTACATTGCAATGTATTGTTGTGAAGTACAAACTTACAAAATGTAATCTTCTGTGAGTGTAGATTCTGCGCCGTGCTTTCGTTATTTGACGTACCAATGCAAGGTTTACACGACGAAAGGATATAAACCAATTTTTTGGCTGAAAAAAATAGGGTGCGACGATTATGCATTGAAATATGGTACTTTGGCTCCCCTAGTACAGTCAACGGCAAAGATAATGGTAGGTAAATTGTCCACCACTATTTTCATTACTTTCTAATTGTACAGCCTGTTGTGTTTTAAGGAATGAAACTATGTTGGTTCGAAGCAGCCATTGTTTTCTGCTTATTGACGCATTATTTCAATTCTTTGTCATCACATTGTGTAATACAGACAGAATGAAAATGGTGGCGGACAATTCACCTACTGTTTCTTTCGCCGTTGGGTGTACCAGATACTGAGCAAACAAATGAATCAATATGAAATTCATTGCAACACGTCCTTTCTAAGAAGTAATCTTTGGAAAAGCAAAACGAAGTCCAGTCAGGCTCCGATATCATTACAATTTTAGAAAAATAATACTTACTTAGAATATAATTAATTTCCTCTCTGGATCGGAATACATGACGTAACTGAACTTAACCTTGTAACTGTATAGAGGATGCCTTCGTATTATTGCCCTCTTAAATGTTTCTTATATTTTTGTTATTTTCTTGTACTGTTGCATTCTATTTCTTTCTGACACTTTTGCCTAATCGCGCGATGAGGATGAGTGATGAAGGAACAATCACAATGAACAACCATGCCCAGGCCGGGAGTCGAACCCGGGAAACTTGGTTGCGAGATCAACGCACTCTGTCACAAAGCCGGCTTAATTATTTCTGAACTGTAATATATAATGCATCTGTTCATGTAAATATGTAAGGCATAAATTGAAATATAACTTGAAATTTCAACTAAGATTTACACCATGCATTGAATGGACTGGGTACAGAACGTAAAATGTTACTTTGGAAATTAAAAATAAAGTATGAACTAATGACCCCTCAAAGAATAAATAAAACAAAAAAATATTATAAAAGTTAATATTAATAGTAGCAATAAAATAATTAATAAAAATATAAATCTGGAAAATAATTGAATAATCTACCTCCCCTCCCCAGCTATCTGCCGAGAGTTAGTTGTTTAAGTCCACCCTGTGTTCAGATTGGCTAAATGGGATTGGACCTGCACTGAAATTTTCGATGCAACCCTTTGATTACAGAGCGATATCGTTACCTCAAATATCTGGCATACCATACGGCTTCGGTTATATTGAAAATTATGTCTTTGCCAGTTACAAAGATGTTAAAATCAACATGCACCACTAACCAATGCTAGTAGGCGGGGAGGAATAATGCTGCGGAGCACACCATCAATTTTCTTCGAGGGGTTAGAATTATATAGAACTCAACATGTATATATTTTTCTAAAAAAATATAAGCATAAGTTATACCTTGGTACCACAATGCAATAGGTATGTGCGATGAGGCAGGGTGGGAGGGTCAGAATATATTTGCTTAGTAATTAATTTACTTTAGCTGGTTCCAAGTCACTTTTGCTACTAGGTGCAACATATTTAATCCCTTAGATGAAGAAATGCAAGAATTTAGTGGGTGGACAGATCAAGCAGAATGTTCAGTAAAGCTAAAGAATTGACCTTCAATAATATAATAGTGGTACGAGTAATTAACTCATTTACGAGGATTATGGCATGGGTTGGGGGGGGGGGGGCGGACTCCTGCTTGTAGGTAACTAGGATTTGTTAATTATGAGAATCTTAAATTGTGAAGAGGTGCAATTATTGGTTGCACAATAGTTAGAAATTTTATTTTATTATGGAGTTGATTACACTTTTTTTTCTAATTATTTTTCAGTTCCTGAAAGCTGAAAATGGTTCCAAATTTTACGAATATTGGAGCCAGGAGAAATCGGAGCGTATTCACAGGTTCTGGTTGTTCAATATTACGAATTATGAGAAGATAGTAGCAGGCGATGAAGGATTGAAGTTTCAACAGCTTGGGCCATACGTGTACAAGTATGTATTTACTCAATTGCACGTTTAGCATGTACAGTGAGATGTGTAACTATTGCAAAGCAAATTGTTCATCACCATGTTCATGATCTTTGTTTTATCTAATTAGAGTTTATGACAGCTTCTGCACCAACATATTTAAAAATCTATTCCTTGAGACATGTAGGATGCAAGATTAAAATTAATGACAACAGTCATCGACAATTTGGCGAGCAATACTTGTGCATCTCGCTATACCTCTGTCAGTTGTAGTTATGATTTACGTTTGGGGGAGTTTTGTGTCTTCCTGGTGCGTAAACCCACGATTGCATTCTGATGGCTGATCCAACATTTGTACTTGGTACTCTTAAGGGCAATTTTCATTCTTGTACAGTCGGAAGCAAACATAATAGTGTCTTAATTTTATTATCTTCTATATGTTTCATGTCTATAAGGCATGGGACTTCCAGAGGAATGATCAGGGTCGGTCAGTCATTTTCTTTGATGGGTTGGTAATTAATTTAGAATCATAGAAACTGAGGGGAGGGAAATCTCTGGCTTGCCCCTTCGATTAAAATGCCGCACTTTGAGTACTAAACTACTAGTACCAATACAATTTTTTTTCTAAATGTTACAGTTGTGTTTATCTTGACTTGAAGTGTTTAACTTAAGTTAAAATAAAATGGTCAGCTCAATGGCAGAATGGTTAGCGTAGTATGTTGAGAAGCAGGCAGTGGTCTCGGGTTTGAATCCCGAGTAAGACGTGAAAATTTTGTTTCACTCAAATTTCAACAGTTCGCCAACAGCGTCTTAGCATACTACTGTGATAACCACTTCGTCACGAAGGTCGGCGGAGGCGCTGGACTGTATTTTTTTTCTTCCTAATTCATTTCTGAAGTCAACTTTAAATAAAATTTGAATTAAGATTTTTGCACTGTTATCAGCACAATACATAAGAAAGGACACATTCACTTGTTCCGAAAATGCACTGAGAGCATGTATGATTCTTGTTATGTATGACGATTGTTAATATTTTCTTTTTGGTTTGTGATATTCAAGAGAATACACAAAACGCACAGATATTTCCTTTAATGACGATGGAACCATGTCATACGAGAACAACAGGGAGGTTGTATTTGACCCTTATTTATCATCGAATTGTTTGAGCGAGAACCTGATTTCTTTCAACATAGAAGCCATGGTAAGCAAATGTTCTATCATGTTTACAATTAAATATTGCAACATTTTAAATCATGTGCATTTGAAAGCATGACAATAATGCAGTGGCGGCGATTAGGGGGGCAGTTGCCCCCCCAATTTTCGCCACTTTTGCCCCCACACTATGCTAAATCTTATCTGCAACAAGCTGGAGGAAAAATAGGCATGTTTCAACTTTGGAAACAAAATTTGATACTTATGTAATTTCTGTTCTCAGCTAAATAGCTTAAGGATCAACTTTAAAAGAAATTAATGAGATTTCTCATATTACCCGTGAACGTATCTTTCCCCTTGTGATTGTGTGGCCGGGCATTGGTGTTCTTTGTGAGTGTCCCTTCATCAATATCATAATATCATTACTCATCCTCATTTTCGCGATTAGCCAAAGTGGCAGAAATGTAAAGTAAAATAAATCAAATCAACCAATAAATAAATATATGTAAATTTAGAAATATAGCCAAGATTGTTGCACAAAAAAGCTGACATGGTTCATTGAAGTTTCATGTCTTTTCATGTTTTAAGAACGAATACGAATAAAGAGTGAAATTTTAAAATTCAAAATGCTAGAAAAAAAATCCAAATTATGGTAGTATATTTTATTTCATTTCGTTTTATCTTGCAGCATCATGAGGTAACTCCTTCGCCGACCGACTCTTTGGTGTCTGATGGCCTTCTTGTGATCACACACCAGGCACTGTTGGCAACAACAGCAGGCAATCTTCTCGGAAGACAACTAAATGCCGTCGTCGATTCTGCAGACAGAACAGGTGGTTTACATGACCAGACATCAGGGTTTCTAAGTATGGTAAGTTTTTAAACTTATGTTCTATGGTTTAATACGTTCTTGGCTGTATTGTTCTTGACGTCTTGCTCTTCATCTAATGCATCTAATTATCCTCATTGCCACCTCTGTAGCAGGGTGATTATCGTATCGCACTGCGATACCAGAGGTTCTGGGTTCCAATCTTGAATTAAACATAGACGTGTGTTTGTCTTATAATTTATTTCAGGTGGTATTTTCTTCGTCGCGATTTACCTGGCTAAGTATGATGCCTTGGTCAAGGTAGTAGGATAACGTTATGAAAACTAATATTTTTTCGAAACTTAGGATTTACATGTAAATAACCATGAAAGTTATGATTTTTTACTTGTTAGGCCTATGTGGTTATTTTACGGCACTTTTCTGCCGCTTCTCTAGGTTAATGGCGACAATGTCAACATAAGACTCTAACATATGTTCTGTTTCCAACTTTTGCAGTTTTTCTGCGACACGAAGGAAAGGATCTCCATTCGAACAACAGACAATTTTATGCAAGTTGCTGGCTTCCAGAGTGAACGTCAAAGAAATTTCACGAATTGCAGGAACAATTTCCGGTTTGGTTCTTTCCTAGCTAAGGACGAGAGCTTGCATGTGTGTAGACATTTCTGCCACACACCGCTAGAGTTCACGTATGAGAGGGAAGTGTCGAAAGAAGGAACGAAAGGCTACATGTACTTGCTCTCCGATCAGAAGTATTGTTATGGCGGGGACTTTGTAGATGATACGAACGGATCTTTTAATCATCCAGGTACTACTATCTAATTTTCTCTTTTGTAACCATTGAAATCACGAATGAGTGAGGTATCAACTTAATTATTCATTTTTAGTCATTTTAAATAACTTGCTATAGCTCTCTAATTTAACGATGATAAGAACAGTAGTAATAGATGCATTTTGGTTAATGAGGCAGCAGAAATCTGACTCATCCGGTGTTACTGAACTTCCGTTGACCTTGATCACATCATGGGTTGAAGAGTTATAAGAAATTGTAGCGGAAGTGCTTATATTGTTGATACCAGTGGTGTAAAAACTGGGGGGAGGGGGGGGGGCTGATTCACTGTATCCCAAAATTGTTTATAGAGGGTACAGCACGCCATAAATCCTTTGATCCAAATATTATCTCTTCTCAATAATTTGACAGACGCAAGATTCTTCCATTCAAAGAATCTCTTTTTAGTAGCTAAACGCAAAATGTTTCTTTGGTTTACATTATCTTCCTATCCAAAAATAATCAAAACCATCATCTGTGCCTTTAGTAGTAAAAACTGTTTAAAACGAGTGCAAAATTATGGAGTGATATCTGAGCTTGTTCGATCCTGGATAGTCCAAGTGTTTGGCCTGTCGGAAATTATTTTCTTATTGACAAGCCGGACCCTGTGGCTGAGTGGTGGGCGGCCCCTGTGGCGGAGTGGTTAGCATATCGCGCTACGACGCCAGGGGTCCCGGGTTCGATTCCCGGCTCGGCCATGGATGTTTGTGATTGTCTGTCCTGAAAAGTCTTGAAATTGAAATATGAAATGATATGAGTGAATGAAGTGTGATGGGGGAAGCTTCCGCATAGGGGCTTTCCTTTTAAAAAAAATTAAAAAAAAAAAAAAAGTGGTTAGCACATCGCGCTGCGACGGTAAGGGTCCCGGGTTCGAATCCCGCTCGGGCATGGTTGTTTGTGAATGTCCATTCATCAATTTCATCACTCATCCCCATCTTCGCAAATTAGCCAAGAGGCACAAAAACGCGAAGTAAAATATAATAAATCAAATCAAAAATCTTATTGACAAGTCCATAAATTTTTTTTTAAAAAAATTGAAAGGAATGTGATCTGTTCCAAAACGGTTTTGATTGATTGATAAGATTTATTTTACTTCGCTTCTTTTCTGCCACTTTTGGCTAATCGCGAAGATGAGGAGGAGCGATGATATGATGAAATTGATGAAGGGGTACTTACAAAGAGCACCCATGCCAATGTCTTGATTCGAACCTGGGACATCTGGGACATAGCTCGCTATGCTAACGATTCCGCCACGAGGGTCTACTGTTCAAAAATCGAATGGCCCATATATATGGAGGTTGAAATCAAATTAAAAACGTTCCTGTGTCATTGGTTGATACGCACATCTGGTTTTCTTCTACTTCTATATTTTCTCTGTCCATCTGCAGGTCTTCATTTCTACTTATCACTACCAGGCATTAAGCATGACGATCAGACAGATGTAATTGAGGCAACGATTTCGAATTCAAGCTTGCAAGATTCCTATATAATTGTAGAACCGGTAAGTACCCTGTGCACAGGAGTCGTTACACTTGAGTTATTGGGTGGGACAAACACACACACACGCAAATTTCTTGAGTGTTTGGGATACATGTACACATCCTTTGTGATGCTTCTGGTCCTGCATTGTGAAGGATTACGGCCCGTTTCGCCTTATTGCGTTTTCACCCACCATACAATTTCGCGTGATTTATGTGACTAACTTTCCAAGGCGAAAGGGAACATCCCATTTCGCCTTATCCTGTTTCGCCTTACACACAAACCTAACCTAACCTAAAATTTGTTCTTACAAATGTCAGGATAAATAGTACCAAAATTACTAATACAGTTAATATAAACCCGTTTACATAATAAAAAAAGTATATATATCAATGTAGCATGGTGTTTTATTATTATTATTATTATTTGATTTAGTTTATTTTACTTCGCGTTTTGTGCCTCTTGGCTAATTTGCGAAGATGGGGATGAGTGATGAAATGATGAAATTGATGAATGGACATTCACAAACAACCAAGCCCGACCGGGATTCGAACCCGGGACCCTTGGCGTCGCAGCGCGATGTGCTAACCACTCGGCCACAGGGCCGGGCAGGTGTTTTATTACATTAATAATAATGACCCTTCATGTCGATAATATTCCCTGGTGGGAATTTTTTTGTGTGTAAGGCGAAACAGGATAAGGCTAAATGGAATGTCTCGTTTCGTCTTAGAAAGTTCGTGTCACATAAATCAATTGTAATTGTATTGATGGGAGGTGAAAACGCAATAAGACGAAATGCGATAAGGCGAAACGGGAGGACACGTTATGAAGAACCTCAATATTAAGAAACGTTGTAAGGAGGAAAGAAGCGACGTAAGAATGCAATAAATAAATAGATAATGACTGCTGTTATCACTATAATCAATATAATAATGGTAATAATAATGGATTTTGGTTGACTATAAAACTATTTTATCAATGTTTCGACACTATCCACCATTGATGGTCGCAGGTTCTATCGCGTCAGAACATTCCGAAAAATACGATTCACAGGGATTAAAAATATTTTAAATCTAATATTAAATAATTCGAAATCTTACAATAAAGTTCTTCATATAATAGGAATAATAATTTTGATTATGGAAAACGGCAGCAGTTTTTGAAAAAATATATTCCAAAATGTATCAATTTCACCATTCTTCCCTCAGAAACATTTCTTTTTTTGTAATTAAGACTAATATTTTTCCAGACGCTTGGATTCACATTGGAATCAAGACTAGGCCTGCAGTTGAACATGGTTCTGCAAGAATCCTTCTCTGGAAGTTCTAATAGCACAGACGACATAGTTATACCTATGTTTCGAGTAGAAACGGTAAGTGGGGTTTATTAGCTTGTAGCAATAACAAATTCTTTACTGCGTGTCGCCACAAGTTAGAACAAATGTTTGCTGGGAAGTTGACAAAGGCAAAGATGAAAAGGTTTTTTTTGTTTGTTTGTTTGCTTGTTTGATTTGTTGTTGTAAGTCCACTTTATGCAAAGATTGGCTAATCAGGACTGGACCTACAGTTTAAACTGGGATCCGAATCACTGTGCAATGTGGCGCCGTCGGATATCAAACCCGGGACCCTCGCCGAAAAGGGTTTTTATAATCCTTATACGAAATCTTAGCGGTGGATAGTAACTTAAAACTATTACTTTCTCTCTCATTTATTCCTCACATTTCTCTCTTTTTCTGTTTTCCATCTGTGCTGTTTTCTCGTCTTTTCTCCTTTATCCTTCTTACAGTCTCTCTCTCTCTCTCTCTCTCTCTCTCTCTATATATATATATATATGTATGTATATATATACATAATATATATATATATATACATACATACACACACATACATACATACATACATATATATATATATATATATATATATATATATATATATATATATATATATATATTATTCTTTTTCTCTTTGATTCTCCCTATCTTTCTCTCTCTCTCTCTCTCTCCCTATCTCTGTTTTCCGCCTTTCTTCTTTTCTCTTTATTTATGCTCCATGTTCCCTCTTTTTCTCGCTGTTTTCTCCCTTCTAACTTTCCACCCTCTTTTTTCTCTCTCCCTTTCCACCCTCTCTTTGATTCCCCTTGTATCCGTTCAAATAAAAGCAAAGGAACACCTATGCCTAGGCCGGGATTTGAACCCAAATCTTCAGCGTCGATGCTGCCAGTAGAAGAGAGTAAACAATCCAATCTGAAACCAAGCAATGTTGCAAAATACTCAAGATATTTAATCTCTGTAGTTGTCTTCATGCATTTACGAGCAAGGGTGTCTACCATTTCGAGATATAAAAAATGTTTTGTTTTTGTTTTTCAGGTCACAAATCTACCTGATTTCTACACAAAGGCCATCACCTATTACGTTCACACACTCCCAGGCATCGTTTTGGTAGTTCAATGTCTCTTGTATGCAGTCGCCACCATATCCATTCTCGTGACCTTCGCCAAACTGTTTCACAATCCAAACGACCATTTGGTGTTCACCACGGTGGAAAAGAAAAGCATTCTTACGTATACGTAACGAAAATATGTCTTTGCTGTACTGCCTTTCTCTCTTTTGTAAATAAAAAGTAACGTTCTACGTCCTGACGTAGTTGGCCAGTTGAACTGTGATTTACTGCATAATTTTAAAACCATGAACCAGTGACACAGACGTCAAATAATTTGTGGCTGAGTACCCACGCAAGATCTTACTGGTTTGGAAATGGTGTTCCTTTGTGATTCGCCCTTCATCAATTTCAATGTATCATCATTCATACCAAATGGTCCAGGACTGGCTATTGTTGTTGTAACCCCATATGCAAGGGAGTTCCAAACAGGTATTATATTCTTTTTCATTTCACTTACAAATGATGGACATTTTTGTTTAATTTCTTCCGGTATTTTTGGCTTTTGTATTGCAGACAGTTATAATAAATTTGATAACTCGGCTAACAAAAATTATGGAATGCTGGGGAGACAACATTGTTTTCAGTCCATGTTTAGATACATTTTATATCTAGTATTTTTTTTACCATCTGCAATGCAAAGGGCTGACATTTAGGACCAGAACTGATATTTGCTTTTGAACAAAAATCAAAGTTTAGGATTTTTTTAGCAGGAAAGTACGTAATATCAGAGGTCATAGAGGAAACATATACATCCAAAGTTTTAGCAGAAAATATTTGAGCTCTGTTACTGGTTTCCTATGTTAGTTATAGTTTGTTGAAAATGCTCATTTTAATTTATTGTCTAAAGTTGATTTTTGGTGCGGAGCCTAATAAAAATTTTATATACAGCATATAGAAAAAAAGAGAGTTTGGTATTCTATGGATAATAAAGTTACAAAAGGGGAGAAATTAGTCAAAAACAGGCAACTTGTGGTACCGTCGTTGTCTTGCAATCAAGGAGTTTCGGCAGTCCCGTAGCTAAAGGGGGGCAATTTCCCCCCCCCTGAGACCATGCCTTGCCCCTACCCTGTGAAAAATATAGAACACATTCCTATCTGGAATTCTCACTGTTCTTTACAATTATATACTATATTGCTCTAGGAACTTAACAAAGACACTTATGGATTTGGTAATTTATTAAGGAACGTGTGTTGGATTCCTTAATGTCGTACCAGAATTGGGGGAAAAAATTCTTTCCACATTCAGATTTCGGAAAATGATTTCACGATTTTCAGTATCTAGACATTCTGAGTGGCCTTATATTATTAAAGATGCGTAATGTGTTTGGATATGTTTTCTTGAATGTATTTCTATGGAGTTTGAACTGCTCAATTTTTTGTTTACCACGTCTACCTTTTGCTAATAGTGATGCATGTGGTACAGAGAGGGAGAGAGAGAGAGAGTGGATATTTGATTTTTCTTACTTAACGTCTCTTTTCTGCCACTTCTAGTTAATCGTGACGATGAGAACGAGTGATGATATGAAATTGATTTAGGGACACTCACAAACAACACCCATGCACAGGCTGGGGTTTGCACAGCGACCCCTGTCGTCGCAGTGCGTTGTGTAACCACTCCACCATGGAAGTCGGCCAGTGAAAGATGTAGGACAGATTACTGGGTCAGTTATCAAACATGACGAAAATGTGATAGTGTTTCACATTTATTATTTCTGTTAGAAAGCAATAAAAATTGTGGTGTGATGTCGGTTACACCAGGTATCTTTTGGAATGTAAATAGAAAAGTTTCTAGGAAGGTTTTGCAATACACCTCTCATTTTCAAAATCTTTGAAAATACTTTCCACCACATCTTCATCCTTCAAAAACCATTCGTCGAACCAACTCTTCCATATTTCCTCAGGGAAGTGGGTACACTCGTCATCCCACGCACTTAGAAGGTTCTCTTCATTGGAAAACCTATTCATTTGAGCCTGTTATTGACGTGAGGAAACAGTGCAGAGTCGCATGGAGCGAGGTCTTCACCGTAGGGAGGATGCCCCAGCACTTTCAGTCCCGTACGTGCCAAATACTCGATGCAAACTTTGGAGCGGTGCTCAGGAGCCTTGTCATGGTGGTAAAACTAAGCGTCTGCCCAAGAGCGTCTGCCTTTGAGCGTGGACGAGTGTTTTTGAGAGCTTGAACTACTTGGGCAGGCACTCCTCGGTGTAACACTTCGCGGTGACGGTCTTCTGTGTTAATAGCACCACGTGCTCCACAACTCCCCTTACAGCAAAGGCGACCACTATTCTCTTCGTTACTGATCGAGATTCTTGCCCAGACACGGGCATAGGCCTGAGCAGACCTTCTGATTAGGGGGGGGGGCAAAAGCCTTGATGAAAGTTCAGTCGGGAAAGAAAATCCTCATTTTTATCTCTCTGTTTAGTTTCATTGCATTGTTGGGTATATAATGCAGTAACATAGAGGCACCATAACGAATAAATAAATTATCTGTGAAATATGCTGCCTTCCTTTTCCTTCAAATAATTGTGTTCATACATTTAAGACAAAATAGTTTAGCAGCAAGAGTGTGAAGTAATTAGTTATAACTTCTTTCTCTGATAATTTACAATGCATTACAGAAAATAATAAAATTGCAAGCGAAGCGAGCAAGAATCTCTTACATCAAATTTTTGCAAACTGAAAACAATATTGATTTAATATGGCACAAAAAATTCCACGGGGCGCCATGGCATTCTCTTTTCTTTTTCATTTAGATCGTTCGGCACCCAGGGCCAACTCCCGCCGCCCACTAGCTATGGCTCTGAACTTGACAAACTTCAAGAAAAGCAGACATTGCGAGCGAAGCGATCAAGAAAATTTTACGAATTGTATTTTTATCTGTATAAAATTTGATATCTATGGGGGCAATTGCCCCTTTGTGTCCCCCTGCAGGTGCTCTTGGTGGCCTGGAAGAAATAATGCAAGAAAGAGTATCATTTTGTCCTGTTACTCTTAGATTCTACTAGTCTTGTTTCTTTGCCCCCTAGAATTGATTTCTGTCCAAGGTTGGGGAGGGGCAATGCCCATTTCCCCCCTGTGGTTGCGCCACTGCACCCTCTTCCCCCATAGTGCTTTGAACTTTAATCGCTTGAAAATACTTGATTTTCTTTAAGAGTCTAATGTCGTCTAATATCGGTGATAAGATTCCTCTACACTAAATTTCTAAGTGAAAGTATAATAATGTAGGGACATGGAAGGGGGGGCAAGGCCACCCCTCCCCCTTAGAAATCGAATGTCAACCTAAAATAATATATTTAACACGTGTAATTTGAATTTTCATAGTAATTTACATTAATGATTTCAAATGCAAATGGTGTGTTTGAGGGGGCAAAAATGACAAGCAACATGGGTGTGTGATGTGATAAATGTATTTTATAAAGGAAAGGGTAAGTGTTGACTTCCTGTCGGCATGCTATCATTTCCATAGTATTCTATTGCTTTTAGAATATTTAGCGGCAGTAAAAATAAATGCCATTTGCAACCGTGAAGCTAATTGGGATTGCATACATTAAGAATGGCAGATGATGCAATTTTTCGATGGCTTGTATTGTAGCATCGAAACAAGAACTGGACGAACAAATATAAGAAAAGTTGTTCGCCTTGCGTCCTCTACACACTGTGAAAATTGCTCTGCGTATATAGGTTCAAGAAAATGACACTGCGTTGTGAGAGGTCCTGGGTTCGAATCCCGGTTTGGACATGGATGTTTGTGTTTGTCCAAAAATGTAAAAAATGACAACCTGAGAAAAAGTGAATAACGGGGCATACTACAGCTTAGGGGTATTCCTTTAAAAAATAAAAAAAGTCGGTACGGCGTTTGTATGCCACGCGGGAGTCCCGGATTCAGTTCCTGGGGTGGGTGATCTAAGATAGGAATTTTTTCGGTCTTGTCCCGCATAAAACAGCTCCGGGGCTCATCCAGCCTCAAATTAATGGGTACCTGCTGGCAACCGGGGAGCAACGGCAGCCGGAGCATGGTGCTGATCACATCACCTTCAATTTGGCCGAGGTCGATAATGTGTGGGGATTTATCCCCACATCCCCTAAATGTGTCTTCATGGCACGGAAATTTTCCCTTTTTTATAACCTAATTTTTACCAAAACATTCTGTCAACTCTTCTGCTGTGGAGTGGATTTTCATAATTTTACTCATCTTAAGCCATTCTGTTTTTCACAGAAACCAGTATCAGTATAAAAAAAACCCTGATATTTGGGGTTTGTACTCTTTGGTGGTGACAGGCATCCGTGAGATCTCATACATCGAGAATGGAGTAAGGTGAAGGAGGCCCCTTATACACTGTATAGTTGATTTCATATTTTAGTCATTAAGGAACATACTTTTCATAATGTAAAGAGGATACAAAATTCCCCTGTATGTAACTTAGTATGAAATGACACCGTAATCCAAGAAGTCATTGATCAATCAAGGGGTTGCCATTTGTTTATCGGGTGTCAAAGAAATGTGTTTCCAACAATAAAATAATACAATTGACACAATATTTTGCAAATTGGTTAACGTGACCAGTAAGCCAACATCTTCTGTAGTGATGTAAGAGTCTCCCCTTTGAAGCAAAGGATCCGTGGTAGTCCTAAGAGACCCATGTTTTAATGTACAAAAAACGTAACAGACGTTGTACGTTACAAATTTTTACAGTATTCATCAAAGTGTAGATAATATGTTACCATTATTATTCACTTTATTAGATTTTTATTGCTTAACACAACACATTGGTGTTATTGAATTCTTGTTAGATTCGTTTATGCGTAAAAATCTTGCATACTGGAAACTAGAGGAAAACATATGAAGCACGATTTATAAAATTGGTCCGTGTTAATTGACTATTAACATTATCGACCTGCAATCTAGTTGCCTCAGATTCGATTTTCGGTGGCAGCACATTTAAATTTCAAGTAGATACAGTCCGGATTAGCCTATATATCTTAAATTTTATTCATATTTGATGTTCGACTTTTTTTTCTTTTGTTCGTTGGAGTTTCACAATATCATCCCTTTCCGGTTAGTAATTGCTTTGTGTGTGTGGGGGGGGGGGGAAACGCGTCCTCCTGTGACCCCACTATATCTGCCAGTGCGACATAATATATTAAAAATTTGCCCCCTCAAGAATTGACTTTGCCCCCCCCCCCTACTAAGAAATCCTGGCTACGGGCCTGAGTTTGGGGCTCGATACCGATGGAGGTACCGTACGTAGCGGATCGCGGCCCAGTTTAAACTGTAGATCAGTAGATCAAATCACGATTAGCCCATCTGTGCATAAAGTGGACTTAAAACGAAACTCAACGAATGTCTGAACCTGTGTGACAACGATGTTTTACGTATTATTAATAGACTGTATAAAATATTTCTTGCTCTCCCAGTCAGCGTAACGACAGCGGAACGATCTTTCTCAGCTCTCAGTCGCTGAAAATATTGCACAAAGTCGGCGATGAGCCAGGAAAGATTGAGAGAATTGGTTCTTGCTTACTCATTGTGACGTTGCTCTTGATCCCTAGGAAGTAATGACAAAATAAACCACGCCACTTTGACTTCTTAATACCTTTTAAGAAGTCACCTTTTATCCTTCGATAAGTTACGTTGTGAGTGTGGTGTAGCTACTGAAGACACTACACTTCTGATTTCAGTTTTTTTTTAGTTCGTGCGTGCATTTATAAATAACTAGCTGATTGGCCGGCGTTGCCCGGATGGCAACAGTGGCACAAGTGGCACAAAAGCGAAGTAAAATAAAGCTAATGAATCAATTAATCAATCAAATTAATTATCAGTCATCGATTCCCAAGTAATTGGAATATTTCGGTGTTCAAAATGCAACATGTCAATGAAAATCTGTGCTTACTGCATTAATTTAATGATGCTAGCCTGAGGTAACTACAATATTTATATAAATCTAATTTTATATTGTCAAAAACCTTAGACATAATGGAACTACGTATCTATCTTCACGATTATGTCATAATTTATTTACTAATGTTTAATTTTAACAGCGATAATTAATACACATAAAGTTAAAAAAAAAATAGAAAGGTTTTGAGGACTAAAATTGTTGGGATAAGGGCATGGACTTTAAAAAGAAGGATTTACCGGGCCGTGGTCTAATGTAGGTTGAGAACCACTGAGTTACAGACAACACAGCAAATCTTCGAGCTTATTATCTGCCCCTAATTCATCATCAGGTACAGTACCAACATTTGATTGTTGTTCAAATAATTTTAAATCTAAATATGTATGTTTTGATATCCGCAGCATGGAGGAAGTGTGCTTGATATGTACAGTCACCGGCAATAGAAATAGGACACCTAGATCCTGAAATACACGCATATGCAAGGCGTTATGTGTGTTGCCTAACTCTACGGCGCTAAGTGGATTTTAATATCATATTCTCATTTATTTTGATAGCAAATATTTATATCGGTAGGTGTGTCGCGAAGTTGGAATTAATTACGATAATTATGAAAAAAACAAACATGCCTCTGGGATTCGAAATCTGAAACCCTTTTTTCGTAAAGATATACGCTGCCATCTAGACCTCAGAAGTCAACTCGGTTTCTGTTTGAAGCAGTATTGTTAACAAGATGCTATTTCCCCACACAGAATTAACATCTAAACATTATTACATGCATGTCCAGATATTATTAGAATAATTAAATCAAGAAGACTTAGATGGGCAGGCCATGTGGCACGAATGGGGGAGGAAAGATGAGTTTACAGGATTCTTGTTGGGAAACCTGATGGTAAGAGACCTGTAGGAAGGCCAAGACGAAGATGGAGGGATAATGTTGAGATGGACCTAAAGGAAATCCGTAATAATGGAAAAGATTGAATTGATCATAAACCTTCGGGTTTAAGAAAGTTCGAGAGTTAGTTAGTTAGTTTACATTTTTACGTATTTTCTTTAAAAAATACACTTTTTCTTTCTACTGACAAGAAGCCATGTTGAAAGTGGATGAGAAACGGAAATAAATAGCAGGCTGAAGTCTATGGTTGATTGCACATAAACTTGTGCTTTTTAAATATTTTTTTCAATTTATTGACCTCGATGCAAAATGGCAAAGGGAAGGAATAAATATTGGAACATTGCAAGTACAAGAATTCAGTTAAGTTATTGGGCAGTAAGCAATACAGAAAGCACACGTCTACAGTTATATGTTATCCTGAAACGACACACCGAATAGTTATAGTGAATTCTTCCCATGACAAGCTGTGGATTCGTTTGACCTTCAGCGGGATATTTTCCTGGACGTCACCGATGATTTTGTACTGGAACATCAAATGAACATTCATTTTCCTTGCTGAATCTAAACTAGCTTACTGGGCATATTCAGTATTAAAGGGCCGTGCGTCAAATGCATTAGACATTTTCATCTGGGCCAATTATCTTATCTGTTTGCTTGTTATTTCTGACGAAATCTTGTAAAACTAATTTACATGCATGCTATTGCGTGCAGGGAAACACAAACAACCTACACAATTAAGAGATGTGTGTATATATATATATATATATATATATATATATATATATATAAATGACTTCCGCACACAATACAATGGAAGTACAATTTTACATGAACTCTTTGGTCCCAAATGACTACTTCACAACAGCTGCAAGTCTAAATGAATATCCAGTTAAGCATAAAATGTGAAGAAGTTTTAGGTACGAGAAATAATAAGGTAATAATATTTAGTAGGCTGATAACATCAGTCAAATCTTACCAATATCATTTATGAAGAAGATGATGATGAGAGTTAGTACATACGTAGTTAAGTAATAAGACAAATTTTATATTGTCCCACGTGTCAATTCTATCCGTGAAGTAACGTTTTCATAGTATAGTTCGGATCATAATCTACAACCTGTCAGTCGAAATGATTTCATTGTTAGGCTAAATGCCTTCGTTTGGTTAGGCTTGTTAGGTTTAGTTTTGTTCAAGCCCCGAAATATTTCACTGTATCTAAGAGACCTTGAGAACAAAAGTAAAGTAAAGTGTTCCCCTGTGGTTTGCACCACGCCATGAAGACGTATAGGGGGTGTGGAGTTAGGGCCCCACACTTTCTTCATCACGGCCGAAGGTAGGTTTGGTTTGGTTTGATTTTGTGTTTTAAGTCCACTTTGTGCACAGTAAGGCTAATCGGGACTGGACCTACAGTTTAAAGTGGAATCCGAAGCACTATGTGCCTCCACCGGGTATCGAAAAAAAATTATGATCTTATTTTAGGAACATTCCTATTCGGTGGTATCCCTCGCCATTCACACTTTTCTCAACATTCGAACATATCAGTTTTTCTCGGTTTTATCATTTTACGGACAACACAAACATCCAAGTCCTAGCCGGGATTCGAACTTGGGATCCCTGGCTTCGTAGCGCGCTTTGCTAACCACTCCGCCACGGAGGCCTACAAACTGAGCTACCGCAGCTTTAGATCCCTAGAGAACAATATTTAAAAAACACGCGTCTAGAGCAGGGGTTTCCAACTGGCGGCCCGCGGGCCGCATGCGGCCCCCGTTGCCTTTTTCTGCGGCCCGCGAAGCCAGTTTGCAAAATACGTTAATTTTATTTATTTTTATTAAAATACGTTATATTTTTACTGAAGGAACGGAAGCTCTGTGAAGAAAGACCATATCACAGGTAGAATTAATTTTGCAGTCGATAATGATCATCAGAAGAATCTAAAGTGACGTAACTTTCTCTTCACACCATGCATTCCACCCCTTCGCTATGTGGAATGAACTCGCCCGCTTCCGCGAAGGCTTCACTCTTTGTGTTTAGAAACAAACTGCGGCGCTATAGAGATCTGTTTCACTACGCACGAAGTACGAAGAGATTTCCAGTGTTCCAACTCGGATTGTACTGTGACTGATTGTTAAAGCAAATATCGAAATCAGCAATATCTCCAAAAAACGTAAGATTGAAAATTAAAATAGCTTCTCTCGAACCTGAATTGTGTGATTTGCAAGGCGATGTGTTCCTTCAAACTAGGCAAGAAAAGGGGCCAGAGTTTTTCAAATACCTTATAAAGGAACGCTTTCCAAACCTTCGTAGTTTTGGGCAAAGAATGACATCAATGTTCGGTAGCACATACACGTGTGAAAGTGTTTTTTCTTCAATGAAGTTTATCAAGAACCGCTACAGAAGCAGATTGGCAGATTCTTCACTCCTTCACCTTCTGAGACTTTCAAATACAGAAATAATAAATAAAAGAAGCAGATCGGGCTCAATTTTCACATTGAACACTTACTATGAAGTATTCTTATTTGTATGGTGTGTCTTTAATTTCTTTCAATTCATCAATAAGTATTGGGTTTTTGTGAAATAAATTGTAATTATACAATTTTGATTTGTAATTCCATTGTTTTATTGCCTCATTTTCGAAATTTAGGTCATGCGAAAGTACTACATTTTCAGTTCAGTACTTCCAATTTTTGTAATTTTTAATCCCCCCCAAAAAAAAATGCGGCCCGCCTATCAATTGCTGGGTATAATTTTGGCCCTCGGACCTTTTGAAGTTGGAAACCACTGGTCTAGAGCATACAAGTTTTTCTAATAGGACTAGCGAACCCTTCCCCGTGGAACTTATGAGTTGGAGGTATACACTCCAAATTCGAGCACTGCTTTTAGAGCAAATTCGCCAAGAAATGGTAGATACTCTGAACATAGCGCACCTGTCTTGTACAGTCACGGACAATTCTGGGTTGTATTGACTCACTTGAAAGTCATTGAGCTTGGCAGTCCAGAACTGCCCTTGACTGTATCACATGTAAAATCGTAAGGCAATTAGGCCCGCGGTAAGAATAGTCCGTTTGTTTATTCGGGATAACGCCTATATCTATTTCTTTGCTAATAATGATAATAATAATTGTATAGGATGTCAATACTTTCATAAGGAACCGCGACTTTTTTTGTCGAACCTTCTTGTCTTTGTGCTCGTCCGATGTTCTATTTGTCTCAGCATCTGACACGACCCCCCTGCCCCCCTTCCTTTCCGTAGCTACGACCATGTTCTTTTGATATAAGTTTAAAATCTAATCGCTGTCTACAGTGCTACGTTTGATGCCATGCTGTTACTAAAATTAAAGAGAGAGAGAGAGAGAGAGAGAGAGAGAGAAAGAGAGAGAGAGAGAGAGAGAGAAAGAGAGAGAGAGAGAGAGAGAGAGAGAGAGGCACCGGCCTCCGTTGAGGAGTGGTTAGCACATCGCGCTACGACGGCAGGGGTCACGGGTTCGATTCTCGGCCTGGGCATGGGTGTTAGTGCCGTTCATCAATTTCATCATATGATGACTCATCCCCATCTTCGCAATTAGCCAAAAGTGGCAGAAAAGCGAAGTTAAATAAACCAAATCAATCTTCGTTGTTATAACAAGAACTCCCCACCTCCCGCGAAAATGTTATGTGAGAGTTTTTTATGACATTATGACAAGATCAGTGGTGGGAGGGAATCCCCCTTGCCACCCTGTGTTTGTTCCAGAGGGTGAAACTGTAATTGACTGTTACTAATCATCCTATAATTATTTCCTGTTGCTGAAAGTGAAGCTGCTGCTCAAATTAGCTATTTACCTTGATGATACAGGAACATCCTGTGACGTCGAATCTTCAAGTTATACCACATGAAGACTTGCAGAAGTTATTTTAATCGTTGACCAACCGTGCCAATTGCTGTGTCGATGCAGGAGCGAAGTATTTTGATTAATAAGCAGGTAATGTTCAACTATTTTGCTTCCTTTCGTCTCATTACTTAATTGTCGGACTCATTTTGTCACATGTATGTGGTTAGACTGCTGATATTATTATTAAAATGTATATAATAATGGAGACAACATGTATAGTATATACAGTGAAATCATAATTGCAATAAAAGTACAAACAAATCGTAGAGAAGCAATACTATGCATT
Source organism: Lepisma saccharinum (assembly GCF_977018435.1). Lineage (NCBI taxonomy): Eukaryota > Metazoa > Arthropoda > Insecta > Zygentoma > Lepismatidae > Lepisma > Lepisma saccharinum. The sequence continues at coordinate 107,657,628 of NC_139232.1, forward strand.
ATATCTTCTCTCTGGAAGTATATGGAAATTACGAGAGAGGTGGCTGTTTATGTCTGCCTACATAGAACTACTACTTCTCCGAAGATTTTTTTTCTTTTCTTGCGACAGCTTCATGACTCTGAACCATTGGAACGCTGGATCTCTAAAACTCGACATAAAATCGGTTGAAAAATATCTAAATAGAAAATTGTTCTGTATATGTGTGCGTGTATATACGTTTTGGAAATTTTCGATACTTTCTTGTGTGGGTGATTCGTGGATACGTGGTCATTACCAGGCAGCTGTTGACCATTGCCTCTCGGATTTTGAACATCTTTGAAGAGCGGGTATGCATCCTATATTTCGTGAACTGAATTTCTTCGCCAATCGACATTACAAATTTGACAGATTAGCTACCTCTCGGATAAAGTTGCCAATTATAGAGATGCACATAATTGAGACATACATTATTGCTTCAAAACGTTAAAGAAGTGCACAATCAGAATGGAACTGCTTAGCGACATTAATTCGATATGAAAATGTGCAAACGCAACTATTGAACTAATAGTTTTAGAACCAATAACTCCAAATCTTTTGTTACCAGCAGATGAAGAATAATTTAACATTATCTGTTGAATCTAATCTAGGATAGGAATAATCGTTAACCGTCTGAACAAATTTGCATATTCCATGAAATTTGCCTGACTCCCACAATCAATTACACAGTTTGTTGTTATTTTACAAATTTGATCTGGCAACACAATAACCCCTCTGTTCGAAACAAGAATTGTTCACCAAAGAGCGCTCTTTGATTGCTTACAACCCATTCTGGTTCGGCTTCAAACCAATCGTGTACGAAGTTTTTGAGTGGCTCGAGTGTTCGAATCCCGGCAGAAAATCGAAGTAAAATAATTCAAATCAAAATTTAATCCTTGGAGCTGCTAATATTTTAGATTAAATCTTCTTATGAGAATTGTATCACAACAACACCTTGTTGTCATAACACTCATAAAGTGCAAGTCAACTAATAGTCCTATCTTCTGATATTCCCACTAGACTAATAAATATTGACATTAACAGATCAATATCGTCTCTGTGATTTTTTTTCTCTATATTCCCCGAACTGTGGGAAAAGATTCAAATCGTTCACTTTTATTATGCGTTGGAACGTTGCGTATCCTCATTAATGCCAGTATCTAAAATGTCTTGTGAATATTTAATGATGACATTAAGGTCTGAAGACACCGCGTCACTGGGTCAAGTGAGTGTAGTTACTTCAGTGTTATCCTAATTGTGCATTAACTGTATCTCTATTTACTGTCACATTATTAGTTCTCGCGTTAGGTACCTTATGTTCATAGGCGTAGCTACGGGGTGTGCCGGGTGTGCCTAGGCACACCCTAATGGGCTGCTTTATCGAAGAGAATTAAAGACAGATATTTCAATAAGAGAGAAAATAAGCGGCAGTTTGTAAAAAGTTGAAAATGTCATTACTTGGTACAAGCGTGTGCATTATCGCTGATGAAACGAGTGTCTATAGTTTTTCGATTTTTTTATGTCATTGGAGAAAGGAGATATTTACTGCATTCTACTCTGTACTGCAGCGCTTTTCTTCTATATATGTCACAAGCTGCACGTGTGAGAGAGCTTTCTCCAATCTTACCCAAGTTAAAACTAAATTAAGAGCAACTCAGGAGGAGGGTAGATTGGAAGCCCCGTTCTTGCTATTTGTGGAACAGGAAAAAGCTTGGTCTATTATATTGATGTAAATGAAGTTATTGATGAGTTTAAGAACATTGTACCTTTTGACAGACGTCTCTTGTTATAGATGACGTGTATTTTGATGTATTTGTTTGTAACATTTATGAACATTTTGAGTGTATGTAATTTCTATGCAATTTGATTTTTTTCTACTACATATATTCAGAAATTTTCAACACTGTCATTTAGTGAATTTATATTTCTTTACAAACATCAGTGCAGTTAAAGAGCCAAGTGATTGTGTTGCAAAATATGCTATTAAAAATGTACAAGACCTCATTTTTTTTCTTTGTGCACATCCAAATATAAAGTTCTAGCTACGCCTATGCTTATGTTATATGTATTCACCATATTATATACTTAACGCATTGCAACATACGCAACGGTATTCTGTACAACCATCTGTGTTGAATCTTCCTCCATATTTGAGTGACTATATACCACGTATTAAGTTTCCGTACTCGAACATAGAACTTTTGGAATTCTCCATCGTTCTTTTACCCCTAAAATATTTCATCCTGGTTCTTAAGGCATTTAGTTGAACAGGACAATCTTCGCTTACGCTATGACCTTCATATTTAACAAACTGACCTACATTTATTATCATATACTCGCTTCATATTGAGGAATGTTGTTTGGACATTGCACAGAATCCAAATGCACTTAGAAATGCTTACTTGGTCAAATTACAACACGCTTGTGTATTTACTTTTCTTGCAGCTATGAGTAAGGAATGCTGACTCTCTTAATCAGGAACTTTACAGTACGAAGATCTAATTCAAAGTGAGACGGTGATGTGCGTTCTGGGTTAAACAAAGGCCCATATCCATTTTTGGGACAAAAAGGACTGCAGACTCACCAAACCAGGTAAACATTTTTGGTTGCATTGAACTATATATGAAGGATATTATTAATATGTTAACTTTTCGTAGAATGGGATGAATAAGATTTACCAAGCAAATTATCCACCACCATGTTTAATATATTAGTTTTACGCCAAGGTTTTGTCCAGAATTTTTCATCTTATGGGTGGTATAAGACCATATTTAGGGGGTGCAAGCCAACAGTAACATAAATTGGACCTTTGCGAAAAAAATTAGGGGGTGTTAAAAATATTTTGTGTATGTGTTGGGGTGTGTGTTTTACGCAATGAGAGCATCAAGAATTAAAATAAAACGCCAAACTAGCGGCTGATAACCTCTGCACCATCATAGTCAACAATCTAATCATTGAAAACACGCAGGATACAAGATAAAATTTAATGAAAATTGTCATGGGCAATTTACCCATCAATACTTGTGCATCCCACAGTACCACGGGCCCTCTTTAAATATATTTTGTCGTTTCGGGCATTAAGGATCTTTGATTGCAATTATAGAATAAAATGTATTACAATATTCATATTTTCATAATAATAATAATGCTAAACAATGGCTTAATATTACGTATGAATGAATATTACTGCCTTTCATTTACCAATCTCACTTTGAGTGTTTTCCCCGTCACATACCATATCTAAAATCAACATGCGTCCAAGGATGATCTATTATGCGTGTCTGAAGACTAAAATCTCTTTACCCAGGTTAAAAGCTGAGGCCGTAACAGCCATCAGAAACATTAAAAAAATTGAGCGATAATAAATAACAGATGCACACAAGTGAAATAGCACGTCTGTGTGTGTCTATGTACTTCTCATTTCACGTTTGTATTCGTCACTCGAGCTAGGTATTTCTTCTGTGGTTGAACAGGGTCATGAAAACTGTTCGATGTCACAATAAGGATAATATACAAATTGTAATTACGTGTGTGCTGCGGGTTCGACGTGCTAACCCCACGTCACCCCATTACCGGTTGAAGAACTCCACACCTCTAGGTAGGATTGTGGGAGGGAGACTGGCAGCCGGGAGATAGGCCCAGGCCGTTTCGAGGGCTGTCGAGCCATGGGTCAGCAACTATTACGCACAGAGTTCTTTGTTTTCGTCAATTTCTTCGCATGTTCTTTTACGAACTGAAACATGCCAACAGTGGCGCATGATTTCCTTGTAATATTGTACATATCCACAGTACATGTTTTTTCTTTCTTTTTTGTTGTTAATAGCTGTACGCTTTCTACCGTCCCTCCTTTCCGACGCCCGTGTGTGTGTACTTTCTTCCCTATTTATTGGTAGCACGTGAAGATTAAAACAAGGTGACTTCCATCTAGACTTGAGCTACAGGCGCTGTACTTGAGCCAAGGTCGAGAACGAGAGCGGAAGTTGCAATTTCCTTCAAAATATCCAAATTTACATGCACGCACATACACTTACTGCGTCAATCTGAACCGATATCTGAAATGACGATCCATATGTATGGCATTGCATAATATTTTAAAATTTAGCTTCCATAATGAGTTTCATTTTCTATTATACAAGCCCTTCCATTGGCAATTTTTATTTTTTCTCATCTTCTGGCCGTAGCTTCTTTTAAAGTACTTCCTCCTTTTCATCATTTGTTACAATTTTTATTTGAAAATGTTTAAAATAAAATTGCTTATACCACTGTACATTCGGAAGTATCAAGGATGTGTTTGATGTCGATTTACAGATGCTTCTTTGAATGTACAAAAACTTACGTTTTTAGTTTGTTTTTGTTTTTTATATTTATTACATTTTTGCACACATTTTGTGTTTTTAAATCTTAATAAACTGCCTTAGTCAGCAACTTAGTGTTTTAAACAAGGCTTAATTAGATATATTATCATTTTGATATGAAATCAAGCCAATAACGAGGCATACTTCGTAATTTACTACTTTTAACTTAACAGTCAACATACAGTACTTAGCAGATATCCCTTTTAGGCAGCCAATCGAAAACGGATATCTAATGGGCAATTAACAGATATAATATATCCACGGATATATTATCCGTGGATATATAGTATCCACGGATCTGCACTGAAAATTGTGGCTATCCAATTGATATATCTTGGAGATTTTTGTAGTACGGATTGAAATCAAGGGTTCCCGTGTTAGATTCCTGGTGGTGGGTTAGTGGTTTAGATTTCACTTTAAATCGTAGGTCCAGTTCCGATTTGCCTCTCTGTTCATGAAGGGAGTTTAAAACAAATCTTTGCTATTTCAACCAGATCTATACTTTCGAGTACAACCCATTCAGAACTTGTGCATATTGGTTAATTAATCTCTCTTTTATATTAGACTCCCAGGTCATGCTCAGCAAAGGAGAGTCAAGCAACTGGAAATGTTTGGAGAAAGTTGAAATATTCTTCAGAGGCATCACAGTAGAACCTGTTGTATTTCTTTTCTCTTTTGGGAGAGGACTATTATCGATCGTTCAAGATGACTTCTACCTAACAAGTGCCTGCTATGCTAACTTCAACTACAACTCAAGCGTCTGCGAGGATCTTTCACAGCACCAGGATGCAGAGGTGCAGGTTCAGAGGCTGGTGCTTCCATACATCGCGGCTCGGAAATACATCGTGGCTGTGACGTCGATAGTTCTGTTTATGTTCTTAGGATTTTGGTGCGACTATTGCGGAAGAAAGTTACCCCTGCTTGTCCCTCTAGCTGCGAATATGATGACTGCACTCGTGTACTTGCTTCTGACATTTTGGGATGGCGTTCCGGTTCAGATAACATTAGTCGCGATCGTACCGATGGCCCTTGGAGGTGGAAGCATAGCGCTGCTGACGATTGCAAGCAGTTACGTTACGGACATCACCTCGGAGCAATCAAGAACTCTCAGGCTGGTTGTTGTGGAGGTAGTATGGGCCGGCGGACCCATATTGGGCGTATTCCTAAGCGGGTACCTTGAAGTGTGCGTGGGCCATCTGGGAGTGTTTGCTATGAGTACAGGTTCCTATTTCTTTGCTTTGGTGTATGGAGTGTTGTTCGTGAAGGACGTTAAATCAAAACGCGACGATGGAGAGCAACCTGTGCATAGTTCCCTTTGTGATCAAATTATGGACTTGAAGAACACGTTTAGAACTATGTTTAGCCAAACGAAGAAAAGTGCTTCTATATTTATTACACTTACTGTCGTATTCACCTACCACCTTGCAGTAAATGGTAAGTCCAGTTAGTTATTTTAACTTGCATATAAAGTAAAACAATATTATTTTGCTACAATTATTGTACACATGTGTACAGTATTTAGAAATGTACTTGGCGAAAGTGTGTATTAAATATGCAACTGATGTTGAGTGTAAGGAATTTCTTGCAACTTACCTATTCCGATGACATCTACTCGACCAATACCTATCCTAGTTTTCATGAAAATATCAGATGTTCATGGCGTAAAAAAAGTGTTCTTTGTTCATATTTTAAATTCTGTTAATTTAAGTAACCAAATCATTACGTTATTTTATGTTACAGTGGAACCTTGGTAACTCGAACCTCAACATCTCGAATTCCTTGATAAGTCGAATTTTTTTGTAATCCCCTTGACTTGTCCATAACATTCAATACTAATTTTACCTCAACAACTCGAATAAAACCTTGATAAGACGAATTTTTGTACAGTTTATGGGATGCCGTTCGAGCTCAATAACTCGAAGGTATAGTATGAAAAACCTCTATGAGTCGAAGTTAAATTCTAATCACCTCTATACTCGAAGGTTTAGTCGCACGGACCTCAATAAGTCGAAGTGTAGGGTGCGTACGTACAATGTCAGGTGATCAACAATCATGTCGGAACTTGAACTCCCCCACCCTGCCGTGTATGTAACCATCATTGTTAATGTGTTTAGACCTCTATAACTCGAAGTCGGCGATTTTGGCCATGAATAACTCGAACCTTGGTAAGTCGAAGTCCTTGATACCTCGAATTTTTTCTTGTTCCCCTCAAGTTCGAGTTATCAAGGTTCCACTGTATTATGTACTACATTTGGTTTGTGTGATTTCGTTCTGAAAATCATCGTACGTACAGTAGGAATAGAAACTGGACTCGGGTATTCTGATCAGTTTTCCTTTTGTGATAGCCTATACATGTAATACATTTACTTAAATTTACAGTATTTTGGGCATTTAAAATATTCAACAATGAAAGAATAATTGAGGCAAACGTACCTGATGTTCTTATGGAGGTTATGACAATTCCAACTTGTGTTTGCTCTCACTGGCGTACGCAGGATTTTTTTCGGAAGGGCTGAAATTGTAAAGTTGGATAGGCCTATTACATAGCTGCGTTCTGGAGGAGAGCATACAGCAGTGGTCCCCAAAGTGTGCGCCGCTGCGCCACGGGGCGCTGTAACTGACTTACAGGGGCGCCGCGAAATGTTCCAATATTTTTACTGAAATGACACAATACTTGCTAGTCTATACGTAGTTTTAGATATGATTTTTCCAAATATGTGCTTATTTAGTACTTTTTACATATAAAATATTTCTGAATTTGAAACATGTTTAGTTTTTAACTTAAGGCAAGCAACCTAACCACACTAACTGAGGGTTGCAAGTGTTAGATAGGCCTACATTCTGACTTGGGCGTCGCGGAAAAATCTTGAAACACTAAGGGCGCCGTGGAACAAAAGGTTTGGGAACCCCTGGCATACAGAATAAAATATTTCGTGATTACCATTTATAACTTTTGTTTTAAAAGTTATTGAAAGACAAAAATGGTAATCGGGTGTCGTTTTAAGGGGGAATTTGCATTTACCACTTTGATTTTTCCTCAGTTCTCTACTGGTTTCATTTGATTTTTTTTATTTTCGCAACATTTCGGGAGGGGCTGAAGCCTCATCAGACGCCCCTGCGTACGCCAGTGGTTACTCTCACAAATTTCCTATTAATTACAGTTAATATTCTTTATATTACTTGTTCTTTTTACAGGTATAAAGGACATCAACTTCCTATATATAAGAAAGCAGCTTCATTGGAACACAAGAGAGTACACGAATTATTTTACATATCATTCGGTAATAACTACATTAGGTGAGATGCATGATTTAATATACTATTTAGTTCACATATTTACTAAATGAATGTAAGGTGTTTAGACTTGTTAAAATCTCCCTTATGTACACCCATGATAATATTGTGTTACAGAATTTGCTCTGGATTGCACATAAATATATTAAAAATACAGTTTTTTTTGTTACTCCCAGTCACTAATGACAATTTTCTTATTCCAGGATCCATGTGGATAACGTATATAACGAAGGGAAAGCTACACGATGCCATTCTATCACTAATTGCCATTGTTGGTTTCATTGTTTACACCTGCATTGTTGTAGTGGCATGGTCATCTTGGATGATTTACTTAGGTACTAAGCTACTGTTTCTTTTAGCATTTCAAACCATTTTGTAAATAGCTTTTGTTAAGAAACGAAAGAAATATAATATGTGTAGGTAAATTGTGTTTCTGAAAACAACACAAATTTTGATTATATCCTTTCGGTAAATTTCCCGTATCCGGAAAACGGATTTCTTAAAATTTACAGGAGGAATTACTTACCGAATGCAGTTTCTTTAGACTTGTGAAAGTTTTATCTCGCATCGTTCATTGAATTTTGCCGGTAAATCATGTATTTTTCGATATAAAAGTGTGACCGATACACGAAAGCTGTTGCATCCATTTCCTTCCAGCCGGATGTTGCCTGTGTGTGATGACTAGAGCCCGGAAGTTTGGCAAAATGCCTCTTTTTATCTACTGCATATACTGATAATTTTTTTCCGGATATACGTTTCTTATGTTGTTTCGAATGTTTTAGAAGCCTTTTCATTTTGCCTATTTTGCCTATTTGGGACCCCACTGCCTATTTTTAATTATAATGCCTTTTTTTTGCCTTTTTCAATGAAATTTGACCATTTTTTTTTTAAAAAAATGTGTATATCAATTATTTTTCTCCGAAAAAACGTTGTTGGCATTTATTTTTCTTCCGTTTAGTATGTGAGTAATTTTCGTCTTATTTAAGTAATATTGAACTCATACATGTTTCAACATTGCTGAGGGAGAAAAGTGTGAGAAAAATGTATTTCATGCTCAATTAGGATATTGCCTCTCGGTTAACATTTCCTTGTGCATGATTGACTGCTGAAGTGGACAGGTTGATTTCGAACACAAATAAGACATTTCTGAAATCTCCCTCTCGAACCCGAAAATTTAAGGAAGTTGCATCTGAGCTTAGTTTACCTCCGCAACCAGTCTTGACCACATGGGGAACCTGGATATCAGCAGCTATATATTATGCTAACAACCTTGAAAAAATCAGTGAGGTGATAGATGCTCTTCCAGAAAATGAAGCGGCTTCAATTCGTGAAGTGAAAAAACTCCTGTGCTATTCAAGTTTATTTTTGCACATTATGGTGCATTCCCAGAGACAATTACAATTATAGCATCCATGAAAATCTTCGAGGAATCTATGCAGCATATGATGGAAGTGCCAGGAGAAAAGGGGTCAGCTGTTGCGGAAAAGTGCAAACGGGTAGTGAGTGCAAATGAGGACTTGAAACAATTGAAAACAATTTGTGATATTCTAAAAGGTGAAAATGCTGTTACCAAAATGAGTCCAGCTACATTAGCTTGTTTTATGTATGCTCCAATAACTTCTGTCGAAGTAGAAAGATCATTTTCTATTATGAAAAACATTCTCTCTGACAGACGACTATCAATGAATGTTGAGAACTTAAAAAAAACACATTGTAGTTATGTGCAATCAAGACGGAGAAAATTGAAATGATCTTCCCAATGTAGATTTTAACATTTTGCCAGAAATTATAGATAAAAGTAAGTGACTTCCAAATGTGTCTTTTTTCGGTTTATTTTGCCTTTTTTTCATTTTTAGTGCCTATTTTCCACATTATAAATGCCTTTTTGCCTGCCTATTTTAACGAAAATAAATTCCTGAACTTCCGGGCTCTAGTGATGACGTAATCCCGGTCAATCCCGGTCAGTGTTTCCAAACACGTGTTTTGTAACTGAAGAAGGTACGTTTCCGCAAGTTGTTTGTGGGGCTATGTGTCAATGGTTCGTAGGGCTATGGGAGAATGGTGTGTGGGGCTACGCATTTTTCTAAACCAATTTTTAACTATTGTAACCTAAACGTGACCCAACCTAACCTAACCTTAACGGAAATGGTTCGTGGAGCTATGTGTGAATGGTTCGTGGGGCTATGCGTCAATGGTTTGTGAGGCTACGTAGGTATTTTTGGGTGGAGTGGGGTGGAAACACTGCATGCCGACTACGGTAGTGAAACTGTGACCGCCATTTAGCGTGTTACAGAAGGGAAAAAGAAACGAACAAAACTTACTTCATACGTCGAAAATATAGATTATTTCCGTTAAAAAAGCGAAATGCCACCTTCAGCAATGTTTCTCAATGCAGAATACGTAAGTAGGAATATGGAAAGTGACATAAATAGCGAGTTTCAGGTGTTTTCGGATACGGGAAATTTACCTATCCTTTCGAAGCTATTTTTTTTATTTATGAAAGAGGATTGTAAACAGAAATCGTACTTGTTAGCGTAGATTACCATCTAATTCAAGATATTTCCCTGTCTCTTGATTTAATTGTTTTATTTTGGTTATGAGGAAACAATTACTTATTGAACAAATATAAATCTTGCACTCAATATAAATTAACCAAAACCAATATAAACCAAATATTTTGCCAGTATACTTTTCTCAACATGTGCAAGAGTTTAAATTACATTAACAAATGATTCTGTTATAAACATTTTCCCATGAAAAGTGTGATATTTTAATAATAGAACATTGCCTATTATTGTATTATTACCATTGACATTGATTCTGATAAATGCGAATTGCTAACTAATACTTTTTCTGTTGAATGATACAGATTGACTCCTCTTCAAGTTAAAACTTACAGTATGAAGTATGCCTCTGGTAAGTTTTGAAGATACCGAAGATACAGTGTATGTCGTTAGCAGGCCAGGGGTTAACAGTATCGTACATACAATTTCAATTGGAATTTTTAGACCAAGTTATGTCAGATGGCTACTTATATTTTTTGTATTTTTATCACGTTACAAATATATCATTTTTTTGTGGCCCTGTACGAAGAAAATTTTCATCGGTGGAGGTCCGTTTTGCAGAGGGAGGCCTGTGGTTGAAACCCCCTCCAAATTCGGGTGTGGTTGTTAAATTTAGACATCTTGGAGGAGACAATCGCCTCCTCTACCCCATCACTCCTCCCATTGTAGTATATTAATTTGGAACCAGAGATGATATAATGACACTTTGTGTGTGTGTCTTTTCGGTACTTTTCATTTGGAAAACATATATGCATTGATGGATATTTCAATGTTGAAATCGAGTCATAAATACACAATGAAAGTAATTAATTCTTTTTCTTTCCAGCCAGCGCTTTTAGCCTGGTGTTGCACGTTCCTTGGGCTTGTTGCAGGTCAATCCTCTCGACTCAAGTTTCTTCATGTCATGTTGGTGAGTGTATCTAAGACATTTCAACTCCACTCTGATAATTGTGAAGCCATGCATAACTGGCATTGTGAATAGTAGAGTAATACACATGTACAATATGGACCTGACTACTTTATACATTCATTTTTGTGTACATAGTTATTGACTTTTCCAAGAAAGTGTATGTGAATTCACAAAAAAACACCTATTGCTTAATTACTATTATTTATTGAGTTTCATAAGTAAATTGTAGTAGTTCTCTCTTTCTACACTTCCTAACAGTGAATAAAGATGTTTTGAGTATTGTGTGATATACCTAAGTATAATAGTATTGCATGTTTGATACTAAATTATACTTACAAGTTCTATTTGTATTTTAAAGGAAAAATTCTGTTCATGGGGGCATTCGTTCAAGGAGTTGCCAACATTGCAGAACCAATGTTATACTCTTCTCTGTATCGCGAAACGCTTACCAATGCACCTGGCTGTGTTTATTATGTGACGATAGGCCTTTGTTCCCTAGCCGGATTGGGTTTCATGTAAGTACAAACAAAAGAATATTAAAGATTGTGTGTAGATAATGACATTCTCTTATTTTGCGATAGAGTTGTTACTTCATACTTGGACTTCTCCGATGACGTAGGGAATGTCGACCACCACCGGCACCACGGCGGAGTGGTTAGCACAGCGCGTTACGACGCCAGGGGGTTGACTTCCAAGTAAGAAATTGACATTTCTGTTTGTCCTCAATGAGAAAGTAGAGAATTGAGTAAAACAGATACAAGAAAGAAGAGAATAACTGGAAAGACAACAGCTCAGGAATTTCCTTATTCAAATATAAGAAAATAATGCCATGTAATTAAAGGATCCGGACTTGTTGCATGTGGAAGCACATACCGGCTTAAACTGTCTGTAGGCCCAGTCCCGAATAACATATCTGTGCATAACAATGGACTTAAAAACAAACAAATGTGGTACTTCTTTAATGCGATTAATAACAGAAACATATGCACACTTCAAGTTAAGACAACAACATTGATTTTTTTAAAAGGTATAAAAGTTTAAATATGGTATTTACGGATAAGTGTCTTCTTGTTGTCTTCAGTTGATTCTTACTTCAACTCTTACACCATTTTGCTGTGATAATTATATTTTTATTTCATCTTATTTTACGTATATTTTTCATATAATTTAAATTTGGTTTCCTTATGAATTAGGTCACTATGAATATAATTGAGAAGCTTAGGATCTGTCAGGAGACTGAAAATTGGTGTTAGAAGAGTAACCGATAATTTGATTGATACTTGTAACAATGATTCTCTTTCTTTTGCATATTTCTCACATTGAAAGAAAATACAGCTTATTTTGTAATGTTTCTCGACAAAAACACTCTGCAAACATTTTTTAAAGAGTTAAATGTATGAAAATGTGTTATGTCTGTCCTGGCCTTATTTTTAAAATATTTACTGTTTGTTTTCTGGAAATATTTACATTTCTTGTGATATTTAACCATTATACAGGGTGTCGCAAAACTCTTTCAACAACGCTTGGGTGCTGGTAGATATCATAAAAACAAGTAACTTTTCCCTATAAACTTTACCTCGAAAGCGCTTAGTTTCTGCGCTATAAGCGCTTAAAACCTATCATGTACGTATGCAACCCAACACAGCAAACGCTTGCTCGGACATATCTACCAGGGGCGCGTGGCAGGGTTGCCACTATCGTTCCTCGTTAAGAGAGACGACTTCAAAGCAACAACTTGGGAGTCTTGCCTGAGCAAAATCCAAAACATTAATGATACTTACGAGGTTGTAAGAAGCAGTGACAGTATTTATAAACTGACCAAGACAAATAATGGGCAGACTGAAATTCAAGATTACTCATTCCAAAATATCTCCATAATTGATTGATTGATTGATTTGGTTTATTTTAATTCACTTTTCTGCCACCTTTGGCTAATCGCGAAGATGAGGATAATATGATGAAATAACAAATGACACGAATGTCTAGGCCAGGATTCAAACCCGAGATACTGTGAGAGAGCTGTGCTAACCACATCACCACGGAGTGTTTCTTCGTGTATCATGCGATATCAACAATTGCAAGGGACATGTGAGATAGGAGAAATCCACGAACGAACAAATGTAAACATGATGTGTTTGCTGCCTCGTTTCGAACACGCAGACTGTAATGTTATTACAATTTATTTGAAAATTATTCCTATCTGTGCCAGTGTTATTGCTAATCATGTTCGTCTCATAAGGAAGTAATTGCAAGGTTCTTTTAATTTAATGTTTGATTGATTGATTTGATTTATCTTATTTCTCTTTTTGTTTCACTTTTGGCTAATTTGCGAATATGGGGATGGGTGATGATATGATGAAATTGATGAATGGACACTCACAAACATCCATGTCCAAGCCGGGATTCAAACCCAAGACCACTGGCATCGTAGTGCGATGTTCTAACCACTCCGCCACGTGGGTCTGCTTTTAATTTAATGAAACACGTCGTTTAGAAATTAATAAATTCACACATTAAAATTAGTGCTTATTAAAAGCCAAAGTCAAGAAATGCATACTTATATCAAGCGCTGCTTTGCAAAGGTCACTCGTATTGCACAAAAACAAAAAACAATTTTGCGAACAACAAAAGTCTATTTAGTCGCCTTGGTGATAGAGTACGTTTAGTGATCGACACATGATCTCTATCGAAGGATCCTGATAAGAGCTCCGGCCTTGAGAAATATGTCATCATTCGTCTTCGTAGTTCCGATTTTTCTGAAAAGGGAGCAGGTACTGCACCACTACACCTATTGGTGCATTGAACTTAACGTGAAAAGAACACTGTAAGAAAACTGAATTTAAAACGTCTGTTAGTTTTCTGCTCTTAACGAATTATTTTGAATCTTGGAATAATAGTAGAGTTAGAAAAATCAAGTACGAATATACTGACAAGGAAAGCTCATTTCTGCTGTAAAGGCATGTTTTGCTGCGAGTGTGATTGCAACCACGATGGTAGAGTCGCCCAACCCTGTGGCCGAGTGGTTAGCACATCGCGTTGCGACGCCAAGGGTCCCGGGTTCGAATCCCGGTCGGGCTTGGTTGTTTGTGAATGTCCATTCATCAATTTCATCATTTCATCACTCATCCCCATCTTCGCAAATTAGCCAAGAGGCACAAAACGCGAAGTAAAATAAACTAAATCAAATCAAAATCAAAATCAAAACGATGGTAGAGTCATATTGTAATGCACTAGCAGCCAGCAGCTTTTGTTCGAATGTCAAATGTTCGAAACCAGGCAGAAAGCACATCATGTTTACATTTGCTCCTTCGTGGATTTCTCCTATCTCACGTGTCCCTTGCAATTGTTGATATCGCATGATACACGAAGAAACACTCCGTGGTGATGTGGTTAGCACAGCTCTCTCACAGTATCTCGGGTTTGAATCCTGGCCAAGACATTGGTGTAATTTGTTATTTCATCATATCATCCTCATCTTCGCGATTAGCCAAAGGTGGCAGAAAAGTGAATTAAAATAAACCAAATCAATCAATCAATCAATTATGGAGATATTTTGGAATGAGTAATCTTGAATTTCAGTCTGCCCATTATTTGTCTTGGTCAGTTTATAAATACTGTCACTGCTTCTTACAACCTCGTAAGTATCATTAATGTTTTGGATTTTGCTCAGGCAAGACTCCCAAGTTGTTGCTTTGAAGTCGTCTCTCTTAACGAGGAACGATAGTGACAACCCTGCCACGCGCCCCTGATAGATATGGCCGAGAAAGCGTTTGCTGTGTTGGGTTGCATACATACATGATAGGTTTTAAGCGCTTATAGCGCAGAAACTAAGCGCTTTCGAGGTAAAGTTTATAGGGAAAAGTTACTTGT
This sequence comes from Lepisma saccharinum, assembly GCF_977018435.1. Classification (NCBI taxonomy): domain Eukaryota; kingdom Metazoa; phylum Arthropoda; class Insecta; order Zygentoma; family Lepismatidae; genus Lepisma; species Lepisma saccharinum. The sequence continues at coordinate 107,672,636 of NC_139232.1, forward strand.
TTTTATGATATCTACCAGCACCCAAGCGTTGTTGAGAGAGTTTTGCGACACCCTGTGTACATTATTCATCTACTTATATATATTTTCTGCTTTTATCTTATTTTGGATTTTAGTTATTTCCATACCATATAATTGTAGGTTTTTAAACCATAATCTGATGGGAATAATTTACTATAATTTTCGGATAAGTTAACTTATTTTTTTTTCTAGTCAGGCTGAACAATCATTTTGTATATAAAGTAAAGGGTTCTCCCGGAGCATTCAATGAACACAAATGGTAAAAAACTGCAAAAGGCTGTATTTCGAATAAATAAAATCAACGAACATAAAGAAATGGCATCATGTGGATGCCCTTGACTTTCAGAAGAAACAGTATAATAATAATAATAATAATAATAATAATAATAATAATAATAATAATAATAATAATAATAATAATAATAATAACATCATCATCATCATCATCATGCAATTAATTTTGAAAATGTGCGTTAACCTAGTTGATTTATCATTGGAAAGTCTTTAGCGAAGAGACAATTTGTAAAATGTTTAGTTCCCCTCACGTAAGTTGGAAGAATATTCAGGAACACACAGAAAAATGTCGAACGCTCGCATCCGCGTGTATACACCTTGGCATTCTAATTTGCTGGCGACCAACAAAAACGATCATAATTTACGACTGAGGTTTAAGAAATCTTAGAAATATTCTTGTTAAAAAAATAAATCTCGAATATGCGTAGATGCGTATATTTCGAACCATATTCTACTTAAGAAACGTTCTTGTACATCCAGTACCACTGAAATAATTTCCAACAAGTATTTATATTAATCATAGTTTGACGTTCCGATATATTTCCAATTAAATTTCCATTTATCATATTACAGGGTCGTTTATCATCTGGACAAGAACTATCCTAAAGAACATGAGGAAACTTCAAAAGACCAAGGTCCTTATGTAGATGTCCAGACCAAACAACAACTGCAAGCACGGTGACGATATTCTATCAGTATGTTGAAATAAGCGTGCGTTAGTGTAGATAATGAATTTTTTTTACTTCCGTAAATCCAAAAGAAGCTTTAAATTGCATTATTATATGTCGTACCAACGAAACCAAGTGAAAATGGAACATGAATATAAATTTTTATAGCATAACTTATTTTCATTTTTATATTTTTCAAAAAAATATTAAGTATATAGTAAAGAGTATTAAGAGTTTGTGGAGGAAATGATAGAAAAATTCTCATAAGTAAATATTTTTAAAAAATTAGATACATTATCAATTTACTAACCGTTTTCGATAATAAGACATGCAAATAAAAATATCGACAATGGCCAGTGTAATCATAATCAAATTAGTTCTTTCGAAAAACAATATTGTCCAGAATCACTAATCAGTTTGTATTTGAAACGAAAATTTGGTACTTTTGTTATTGGGCTTGTTGAAAATTTTCGGTTGAAACTTGTCACAGAAATTATTTTGAAATTAATGCATTTTCAAAGCTTAAATTTTAATTTAAACACAACATTAGATGCTAAAATTATTTTCTGTTTCACCACAACAGAAACCTGCATTGCTCATAGTTCAGAAATAAGTGTACAGAATACAATTTTGCAATCAACTAAAATATATGCTATTTTTACTAATTATGCATCAATTTAACTTAGATGGCTTTAGTTGCTATTGACCATGTATCGTAATTAATACCTTAGAGGCGACACCTGCCAAATTTACAATTAGGCTACTGCTAATGCTGTAACCCTGCCGTCATATAAAATACTGTGACCATATTATTACTTACATACATATATTTAAAAAATCATACAAGAAGATCATGACTTCATGTTTTATTTACCTATTGGCACTTATCAATGAGTGAAGGAAACTCTTCGAAGTGACCTGTTGAGTTCCATTTCAGTTTCTTTGATTAGGTCTGACTTGGAGTGGGAGAGTTCATCAACATCAACATCAACATCAAAATCAACATCAACATCAACATCAACATCAACATTTCCATCATCATCGCCATCATCGTTTGTGTTGCTTCTCAAAGGGGAGATTTTTTCCAGATAGTAAACGACACTGAAACGTAAACATCACGTATTATTACAATGGTATTTATGCTTGTATACAGGATCATAAGTATTTAGAAAATCGTGTCCATATCAATGCATTTCAATGGTATACAAATCCGTAGAACATTGTGTTAATAGAGATATGTAGGTAAAATGAATCAAACGGTGATAAAACGAACTGAAATTTATAATTGAGACGTTAAATATTTTATAACAACGTCTATTATTATTATTATTTCGATACTGTTAATATTTTATTATATTAAAGAGTGTTATTAATTCAATTTTTATTTGAAAATATAAATTTAACAGAATTATTATTTTTAATTCTTTCTATTAATTTGGTACGGAAAAAATACATATTGGTCAATCCTCACCCAACCTATCCACCTACCTTGTATAACAAAGAAAATGGTTCTTTTCATGCGATTCAGCTTTCAGTGTTAATTAACCAAAATCAAACAAACTAACACTAAACCAAACTACTTCTACCCTTGCATTGATAAATTATATCCAATCCCTTTCATCGTCACATTGCCAACATCTGTAGCGGTGTGGTTAGAGTCTACTAAACCAAAGACTCTAGGTTCGAATCCTGGCTGAGGCAGGAGTTTGTTCCTTCACCTCTTCCATTAATCCAATATTCATCCTTATCGTCACTATTAAACTCGAATGCTATGAAAGTAACATAAAATAATTACTAACATAACTTCATCGTGAAATTGAAAAAAAAATACTCACCTGAAGAGTACCGCAGCAGACCCAAGCAATCCGATGGATACGAACAAGGGCGCTGAAGGAAGTACGTCCAGGGCCGCCCTGTACCCCAGCAGGTACATAGGAAATATCAAGTTGTTTGCGTTCTGCAACAAGCCTAGCGTGTAGATTATGGCGCCTGAAATGTGAGCGAACACGCTGGAAGTGAAATAGAGATGCATTTTGTGTGATTAGGACTGTTCTTGCATGTCACTCCTTAATACAAGTGCAGAAAAAAATACAGAGCATCAGTTTGTATTGTAAACCGGTATAGAATGTAGGCATGCTATGATAGTGTGATTGTAAGCCTAGACAAATAAAAATCACTAGCGTTTACTAGCATTTATTATAAATGAAGTAGAATTATTGTAACGTTACACACTTTTAGAAAAAGAAATATTTAAAAAAATTTAAAAAACCGTGTTTCTCGTTTATTTTCTGTTCGGTGGCATGATGAAAAATGGGGAGATTTTTACATATGTAGGGTACCCAAGACCGTCTGCATGATTTTTTCAACGAACGAGAAAACAAGTTTTTCCTTCCCCCAACAGTAGCTACCTGATTTTGAAAACCTAATGCAATTGGAAAGAACAGGTACCAGTCTTACTTTAAACCTAATTATTTGCAATTTTTCTGTAATATAATAATAATTAATTCAGAAATCTACACGAACTATCTCTCGCGTCACGTCATCTAGGACTCGTTTCATGTATGTAATACGTACAGTGGGATCCATGAGTATTACGCTGCAAATTGTCCATCACCATGTTCGTGCACTTTATTTGACCCAATAAGAGCTTCAAGAATTAAAAGAAAACTCAAAACAATCTGTTGACAACTTCTGCACAAGCATACATAAAATCCATGGCTTAAAAACACATAGGATGTAAGAGAAAGATTAATGAAAATAGTCATGGACAATTTGCCGAGCAATACTAGTGGATCCCAGTGTACAACATGAACATGGTATCGTGTAGCGTCAAGTTGATTTAATGTTCCATGTTGTGATTTTCAATGTGTTGTTTTGATGTGAGATTACATGCATAGAGTATGGACATTAGACAGACATTCAACTCAAAAGAACCATACCCCATTTCCGAATTCTTGTATTTGTAGTGCGCGGTAGGGATTTATTGAGAATTTTCAATCGGGGGTGTAAGTTCGTAATTAGAGGAATATAAGGATACATTTGGAGCCAAAGTGAGCATAAATTAGACCTTTGTAAAAAATTGCAGGTGTTGTTGAGGAAATCTGGGGAGGGGAATTAGGGATGGGGGGTGTGTGGATAAATCACTTGTGTGTGGCTTCCGAAAGTAATGGTATTGGTGCAACCAATCAATGAACATGAATACCTACTGGCCCTTTGATTGATTGATTTATTTGGGGTTTAAGTCCACTTATTGCACAGTAAGGCTAATCGGGACTGGACCTACAGTTTAAAGTGGAATCCGAACCACTATGTGGTATCGAACCCGGGACGCCTTGATTAGCTACAAGGTGACGACGCTGCTACTGCGCCATCGGGGAGGCCCTACTGGCTCTTTGATTCAAACCCAATGTTACCTCTACAGTCACAAGATAAGTTTTAGCACCATAGTATTTATTAGTTTTTCTTGTATGTACGCATTGCTTGCATTATAGAATTATTTTCCTGTAGTTATTACAAGCATAAGAAAACAGTTTTCTTTGTGACGTTTCAGGAGAACACAAGCTCCTTTCATCAGACATTATTTTCATTTTGACTAAAGATACAGTTATAACAATGGTTAGTAATTTTTAAACGAAAAGAATCTGTTATATAATGGATGTTGTCAATGTTACATTGTTGTAATATAGCAACTTAACTGTGAAAAAAGCAGTCTGTTTTATTTTTATTTCAGATTTTTTTAAAATTATGAATCCCAAATATCATCAGGTAATTCAAATTCATCATTGTTTTCACAAAGTCTCTTGATGTTTTCTGTTACATTAAATTTTAAAGATGGTGGCTTACTCCATTTGTGAAAAAGAAAACTCCATACTGGATCTATGTTACCATTTTCATTATTTAATTTATTCCAGTGTTCTTCTGCAATGAAATAGTATTTATTGACTTATTATTTCATTTCTACATAAAAATATGCAAAGAACATGATGCGATGCATGCCAATAATACCAGTTAAATCCAATACCGTAGGTCTGGTTGATCGGATGTCTTTTATGCTTTTAGTTACGTTACGTGAATGTGTTATAAAGGGGTATGACTTTGTAGGCACCCTGTACTTTAATGCATAAAAAAAGGGAACACATTAATGCGCTTACCTACTTCCTTCGGAGTAACGAGCTTCGAAAGAAGAGCTCGACCATTCACCCAAGGTACGTAGTAGAGAACAGCAAAGGTGACATCTAAAAAATGAACAAGAGTTACCTTAAAATTAATTTGGGTATACATGTATATTAATCATGAAGTCAATTCTTTTAACGTACTAAATTTTATCACGTTTTATCAAGTTTTACGGAGACCATGTAAACTACACTAAAAATTCATTTACAGCACTATTTCGAAAGAAAAGTGATATTGTAAAATCATGGCGGGTCATATCCAAATTAAAACAATCCCATTTGCAACACAACTTCCCGCGTTATTCTTCAAGGCATCGACAGCTGGGAAAAAGGAAAGGTAGACAAGAAAACACGTAGTAATCGTTAACCGAAAGTCTTACATTTTTCAATCACGAGAATCTTTCATATAGAGTCACTCGGGGGAATTCCCCCCAACTTTTTTTGGCGGTTTATAGCTTCGGGAAATGAAGGAGTGTCGCAATGAAAAGGATGTCAAATAAAAGCTGCATGTTTTGTTATTGTTACCAATAAGTTTTATTACTGTAAGTCTTATAGCAAAAGAACCATAGAAAAATAAACAGATGAACGTCAATTTGGGCAATGCCCACCCATTAGGGGTAAAATGCTCAATACAAGAAACAATTGTTGTAATACTTGACATGACATATTTAGAGGAAAATAATACACAGCATTAACTGGAAGATTATTAACGTTTGTTTCGTGAACAGAACATCATTTGTACAGACAAGCATAGCGTTTCTAACAACATTTATTTTGAATTTACCATAGCCTCTTTTACTGTTTACATTTGTGAGAAATTGCATTGCACTTTGGACACATGGACGTGAATTTGATACATATTTCATGCATCCACATACTACAACGAATACACTGGATCCAGTCACATTGTGGTCCTTTCTTATCATTATAATGCCCATGGGCATATTGTACTTAATTTCTGTGACATATCACCCCACAGCTACAAGCAGAAAATTGAATCATTGGGTTGGCAACTCTGAGCACCAAGGGGCAGTTCCAATCTGCAGATATGTTTCCTTGACTCTTGATCTTTACACCAAATATAATTCAGTTACTTTCTCTCTTGGAAATATTATTGCACACTGTCAATACAGCAACGTCCAAAAAATTATTACCTAAAAAATTGTCTTCTTACCTCATGAAATTAACCCTGTATGGCTTCAGATTCTTCTCACAATCTCCAAACCTGCTGCCTCGTCTCACCACGGACGGCGCTTTCACACAAGAGTCACAGAGTTGCCATAACATTAACGTTGCGCGAGATACGAGGGCACAAGCCACCTGTATTTGTTTACATTTCCCTTCGCTATTACAGTGGACAAAGAATAGTAGACAATTGTTTGAAATTGTGAATAAGAGTATACAAGGTACATCTCACACTTCTACAATTAAAACACAGGTTAATTCTAATTCATTCGTTGTTAAACCCACGCTTGTCGCCATGTTGTTTACATATGTATACATTGTTCACTATCACTAGTCTACACTGTCTCAGTGTCTAAACACACATCACGTGATGAAGTAATCCTGCTTGTTATTCTCGTTTTAGAACTACAGGAAGCTTTTTGTGTTCAGTAATCTAAATCGAAAAGCCCTCATTCGCCCCTGCTAATCTACTTACTTGCATACATCATCCATGTTTCCGTGACGAAGGATACCCAGAGGTAGTGGGCCATCATGAACAGAACGGCCACCACACACAACAGGCTGTCATGGACTCTCAAAACACTGTGAAAGATGTACGCAGCTATTGTGGAGCCTGGAACGAAATAAACTTGTATTAGTTTTAGACGCATTGGCGTCACCAAAGAAGGGGTGATGGGTGGGGTGGGAGGTGAAGTTTCAATTGTCATAGCATAGCCCATCCTTCTGCCATAAATATATGAGACTTTTTTCAAACATTAAGATTTTTTTAGTAGAGAGAGAGAGAGAGGGGGGGGGAGGGGGCACAGCTACAGAGAAAATGGGCGATAGGAATTGAAACAAAAAAGTATGAAGTGAGGGATACAAAGACAGAAGGGTAAAGGGAGAAATACAAAGAAAGCGAAGGAAGTGAGAGACAGGAAAAGAGAGGAATAGGAAGGGAAGAAAACTAGAAATAGAAAAAAAGAGAATGTAAAGAGAGAGAGAGAGAGAGAGAGAGAGAGAGAGAGAGAGAGAGAGAGAGAGAGAGAGAGAGAGAGAGAGAGTGTTAGAGATGCGTGTAGCGAAGGGAAAGAAATAGTGATAATGAGGCAGAGATAAATGTATAAGAGAGATAAAAAGAAAAAAGAAATAGTAAAAATAAGATTGAAATAAAAATGAAGAGAGAGAAAATGAGAGAGAGAGAGAGAGAGAGAGAGAGAGAGAGAGAGAGAGAGAGAGAGAGAGAGAGAGAGAGAGAGAGAGAGATGTGGCTACAGAAGCAGAGCCAATCTGAAAAGATTTCCTCTACCCGCGAACCCGCCAAAAGAAAATTCTCTGGACGAGCACTGGCTGGAAAAAGCCAGTTAATGAAAGGAGATTAATTAGTGAGCATTCCCCGAGACGTCTAAAATTAAATGACCACTCCTCGTCTTTGATGCCTGAAATAAGTGATCAACTTCTTGAAGCGTATAAAATTAAATGATCGTCTCCTGAAGTCCAAAATTAATCTATCTCCCACCCCGAAACATCTAAATAATAACAAGGGCTATACACCTCACCACCGAGATAGGTAGTAAATCCGTCATTGATTACTGCAGATATAACTTCTGAAATGACGCAATTAGTGGCATGTAGCACCAACCAATGCATTCTACTAAATATGAAAGTCATTGACTGGAACCTACTTGCCTGATGCTGCTACGAAGTTTTGCACCGTGCTGTAGATGGTGTTGTCGAACGTGTCCCAGTGGAGAACATTCCTTGTATAGAACAAGAGAACAGCATTGTAACCTTCGGTTTAGAAAAGAAAGAAAGAAAAAAACAATTAAAGACCAAAGAAGAACTTGACTAAACAATTTAACATTCCAACCTTGCGACCATGGTAGACAGTTTCGCGTATAACCAACCCAGTTAAGCTGTGGTAATAGTTTTAAACTGAGATTCAAGCTTCGGAAGCATATCGCTGTGTAACTATAAACCCTTAATTAGGTATATAACAAATAAAATGATTCGATTACTAATTCTATATAGCTGTAAATTATGCGATTTTTTTTCCTATGCTGTTTTTAAAGATCTCATCTACATAAAATAAAGACTAAATTAATTTATAATTTTAATATTTATTTTATATATAGCACACACACGAACATTAGGTTTTCAAGATCCACTCTATTGTAACTATTAGACAAGACACATGCAGAAACTTTACGTGTACAACTAAAATTATTAGTACGCCTTTTTCCGTTCTTGGCAATTCAAGGAAAGATGTTATTCAAGTGCATTCAAGTCACCTAAATGTGACAGTCAAGATTTTTGTGGTTTCTGATATATTGTAATATTCCGGTCTTTATCATTAGGGACACTTATTACAAAACCATTTAGTTTAGTTTATTTGCCTCCGAGGGCTCATATTTGCACACACACAATATTAATATTAATAGTTCTTCACTCTGTTTTAAAACAGATACAGCTTTGACGTCGTTGCCGAATTGGCTGCTCTAGTAATCGTCGCATTTTTTGACTGTCCACGCACGACCCGGATCGTCGATTAACGTATGATTATATGGCGAGTGTCCATCTTGATCTATATTTAAGCGTTCACTCTCTCTGCAATGTCTGAAGCTATAACAATCTCTCTTTAATAAACATAACAGTGCGCAATCTACAGTTTAAAAGGCATTCGCCCCCACAAAAAAAAGTCATTCATTGATTATGCACTCACCTCCTTCACCCAAGTCGCACAACGTAACCGCCATCAGAACAGTGACGATTTGTCCTCGCACGTAGCGTTCCCTCTGTCGAAAAGTTGTCCGGAACGTTGAGACTACGAGCCCACTGTTGAAGAAGCTCTTGCAGCACGTGGACGGCGAAAGGACACCGTCGCTGCTACTCTTCGTGTCTTTCACCACACACACCCCATACACGAGAGCCATGGAGTACGCCAGAGCAGAGACTGTGAACACTCCTGAATGACCGGTCGCTTTTAGGAGATAACCGCTACTGAACAACCCCAGAACTCTAGCAAGTATCCAGGCGAACTCGAGAACAGATAGACGAAACGTTCGGTTAGTTGTGGACGAAATGTCGCTGATGTAGCTGTGTGCTGCCGCCAAAGATATAGGCATCCCTCCTCCGACCGATGCCGGCAAACTAGCTATCAGGAGGTACTCGATGGGCACCTCCCAGAAGGTGAACATGATGTATATCGAAAAAGAGACGATCCCTGCAGCAATGGGGAACAACAGCGGCAACTTACGCCCGTGAATATCGCTCCACGGTCCGAAGAAGAGCGAGAAGAAGATGGCGATCATCGCCTGCATGTACTGCTTGGCTGTGACGATTGGTGTCACCACCGACTGCACCTCCATCTCTTGCTCATGATAATCGGGTAGATGCTGGCATATGGAGTCGTTGAAGTGAAGATTCACAAGGCATGCCCTGCTCAGGTACATGTCGCTCTCGATGAGGTAGAAGTTGCACAGCCCGAAGGAAGCCAGGAACAGTATAGGCTCGACTGTCGCGTTCTTTAAAACTTTTGTAATAAAGCCGAATGAACTGCCCCTAAGCTGTAAATGAACAAATATCGTGAGAGCGCTGACAGCATAGCTTGACAGGTTAATGTATGTATTATTATTTGGTTAGGAATAACCATGTTTGTACAATGCTGTGGTGAAGACTTCAAAATAGGTCATAATAATAATAATAATAATAATAATAATAATAATAATAATAATAATAATAATGTGTTTATAGCTGAGCTGATTTACATTAATTTATTTGGAACATAGTGTGCATTATTATAGTCTGTCCCGGGAATATCTTAAGCGAGCGACTTCAGAGGACTCGACTAATGAATGTGTGAGAGGAGACGGGATTGCTTGGAGGGGAAGAGCGACTGCAGTTACCAGCCTTTTCAGCAGCGTGTACTGCTTCGCTCATCCGACTCGCTTTCTCCTCTACTCTGCTTTTATGCTCCATAGATTGCCGGGATAGAGTATAAAATGATTGTCGATATAATTGGAATTGTGCAACTCTCCCTCAACCCCAAGGCTAAAAGACAATGAGAGAAATCACATACTAAAACAGATGTATACATCAGAAATGCAATATGTACTTCATTTTAAATCCTCCCCTTTTAAAGGAGTATTTCGTGTGCATGAATCCCACTCCCTGATAAAAGCTCTGTAATCCAATTACGGTCGTCAACCAATAAATATAAACACATTATCCTTCCTTAGGTTACACATACGAATTTTCAAGTTTCCACACTGTATTTATTTAAATGTTTTAAACCTTCAGAAAAGGAGGGAATAGCCCCTACAGACCTGTTTTGCCATATTGGGTTGCGGCAATTTAATATCACTTGCTGAGTTCAATAGTAGTTAATTGCTAACTTCCTTCTAAGTCACGCTCCACACCATTTTCATCGCAGGTAACATTTCTTTGTTCATTAAACTGTCCAGGCATCACAATTAAATTAGAATGTTGTTGACTCGCAAGAAACCGACCACACGTCTTTCCTACGAGGATGAAAGAAAACTATGGCGTCTTGTAAATTATCACAAGTTAAGGTATTTTCCAGGTTGATAACAAAGCTGGAATGTAGAGGCAATGGCGTGCAGTTCTAGACTTCTACCGAGAATAGGCAGATTCAATTACAATTTCTGAGGATTCTAACAATCACGAAACACTTTCTGGAGAAACCTAAATAGTGGTATTGTTGCTGCGACAACCGCTCTATGTGCAGAAATGTTGATTGGGTAAAAAAAAAAGTATTTGTTGCTGTTTGTTTGCAAGTAACCAATGTTACTGGTTTCAGATTCCTCGCTAACAACCTCGCATTAAAAAATATGAACCAGAAGCAAGCAAATTATATTTCAAAAAGTGTTTGAGAAGTATCGGAGAGTGCTGTACACTTTCCAAAGGAAGTGAACATAGAATTTAAGATAGTGAGAAGTGCACTCCCATCAAGGGGTCCCGGGTTCGATGCCCGGTGGGGTCACATAGTGGTTTGGATCCCACTTTAAACTCTAGGTCCAGCCCCAATTAGCCTTTCTGTGCATAAAATGGACTTGAAAGAAAACTCACAAACTGACATCACAAGTCGAATCCGAAAACTCCTTGCTTACAAGGCGACAGCGACTCAATAATACTAATAATTATGAAAACTTACAACGCACTAAACTTCTAAATATATCTTTCAAACGTAACTTCATGAACATGGATGTTTCGTTACGAGTGTCCCTTAATAAGTTTTCATCTATTCATCATTCATCCTCATCTTCGTGATTTGCCTAAAGAGGTAGATAAGCGAAGTATTTTTTTTTTTAAAAAAAATACAGAAATAAAAATTATTCCCGAAATCATCGCTTCGAAAACGATTCCATTTATAATTTACATTGGATTATTTATGCATTACTTGAGAAGAACATTTCTTAACAGAATCTGATATCACTGCTGTGTTTGGAGCGGCACGAAAAGAGAGGAAAATTTAATGTCCGCCAATCTTAAAATATTATTGACGTTTAATTATATTTTACGGTATGTAATTGCATCTATATATTTTCATGAAATGTGTATTACTATCCTAAGGTCAACGATAAAAAAATTAGTGACAAAGTGATGTGGAAATGTTATTGTTAAGAAGTAAAATGAATGCATGCACACATACGTAGAAACTCTGCCGTGAAAGAAACATTGCTTTACCAGCTAAACACAAAGATTTACAAATTGTGAGAATATTACAGTAGTAGTAATGTCAGTAATATACAGTATTGTTATTAGAAAGGCCAGTGTTTTCGAGGAATTAAAGTGGAATGAGTCCCAAAAATATGATTTGTGCATTCGCAATATATATGTGCTATATATATATATATTCAGCCTTTATAACGTTAGAACTTGTATGATTACTTGTATTCTGATAGATTTATAATTACAGGTAAGAACAAGGGTATGCATATATAATTTCTTAATCATGAATATGATGCACATTTACATATTTTATTTATCATTACTGGTATCCACGGAGTGTTGAGTCCCCTTAGCTACACGTCTTCGTTGCAGTTGACTCGGTTCGATTCGATTGTTTGTGTGTGTACTACAGTGTTCAAGAATTTGACACTAATGTACAATAGATATAAACACCACCTATGACAATATATCCACACACTAACCGTATACAACTGAAAAAGTCTACAAAAGTATTTTTTATTTTGGCAATAGAAGATTTTTATTGAAGTAATTTACATGTAGAAGGGTCATTACAAACAAAACAAAATATTGATATAATGTAAATGTTTATTAATGTATGCAGTTTAAAATGTAGTGCAATACGATTAAACTTTTTAGAAATACAAAAAACATATTTAGAAAGGGTATTTGCTATTAAAGAACTAACGTTGTGTTATCGAATATCTCTCCTTTGTACTTTTGTCTTCACATTGCATAGATTCAACTGTTTCATTTCCAATTGAACAGCGAGCATGGTAGAGTTGTCGTACGTACACCCACCTAATAATGATAAAAAAACAAATATTAGAAGGGATGCCGTTAAGTGAAATGGGAAGATATTAGCCTTTTATACGGTTATGTCCAGTGCATTGTAGGCTGCAATCTGGTTTACAGTTCAGAAAACCGATAATAGATGTCGTTTTACTGTACGTGCTCGCTAGAGTAGGCGTCAACATGTCCGTGCTTGTTCGTCGTTATTGCTGTACGGTGTCTATGTCTTGTTTTCTCTTCTTTTGCTCATTGTTATTTTCTGTATATGTGACATTATATATCGTAGTGCCAATGAAAATGAATGGATTTGAAATGATAAAAACGAGAAAGAATGAAGAAAATAATAAGGAATAAAGGTAAGATTCACGAAAAGGTGAAAAGAAGTCCAAATATTGAACCTACGTTACCGTCATATGCATGTGATGGCATAATTTGTAAAAATGCAACAAAACACAAACTTGAATTATTATTATTTTCATACCACACTTTTCGAAGTGAGATGTGTAGATATGCAAAAAAGCTAACCCCCGCATCTAGGAATATTCTTACAAATCATCCACTACCTGTTTCAATTAACATAAATCATACACTCACCCCTATCCACAGATATTCACCTAACAGTGTTCACTTCACACTGTATAGGACGTGGGAGATGTATTGTAGGCTATATTTAATGTTGTCTACAACTCATTAACTTAGATTAGAAATTTATTGGCATTGTCTTCCTCGTGTAACATGTTCATTGATAGTGTTCTTTTGCAGTCTGCCTTATGTCAGTTAACGGGGCAAGTTTGACTTTGCAAGATACTTTTATTACGAATGTAATTGATGAGACTCCGAGAATGCAGCGTAAATATCACATGGCAATAAAAATGTAAAATTAAGTACAATATTTACAGAACGAAACATTTAACTGTTCTTACTTGGGCTAGGGTGGAGGCATTGTGTGTAGCAAATGGTGTAATGAAACCTCCGAAATTTCACCTGCACTGTTACACTATACAGTTTAAAACAAATTATGAAGCTACAATGTTGTTGACAGTTTCAGATTTACTGAAAGCAACAACAGAGGCATTATACTTCACTATGTACAAAATTTACACACTTTTTATAATCTATCTAGGTAATCGAGTCGTCGACATTCATTGCCGAATTAATATTATGAATTTTGTAAAAACACATTTCTGTGTGCATGACCTGGAAAGTAAAAATTTGCAAGGAATGCACGAAATGTACGTACGTATGTACACCCGGCCGCAAATGTAATGGGGAAAAAAATTTGCACAGCCGAAAATAAGTTGGCAATGCTGCGCACACCGAGACATTCGTGATAAGACGCATGAGGAGCCTCAAGCAAAGTTTTCTCAACGCACAACTTCAGTACCGAAGGTCATGCCACACGTCGATTAACAACTTTCGGAAGCATGTTGTCTGTCTAACCAGTTCTCCCCAAATACCTGATTGAAAATGAATATTTTGTTCACGTTTTCTCTCTCCAAAGTAGATCTGACATTGCAGTAATCTTACAATATTGTTTTTGTTCTTATTTTGCTTTGCTTTTATCATGACACGTTTACAATTTATCCCAACTATGAGGATGGATGCTAATTAGATTAAATTGATAAAAAAACACTACAGAGATAGAACTCCATGCCGAGACCAGGACTCGAACTCGGAAGCTAACAGTAGCGTACACAGGATTTCATCAAGGGGGTTTGTTATTTCTAAAGCTTTCTCCAAATTCACGTTGTTTTATTAAACTGTAATTAAATAATAATAACTGTAATGAATTAATAATACTTATAATTAACTAATTAGTTGAATTATTTCAAATAATACTACTAATACCACTACTACTATTAAGTAGTAGAGGTCTATATATTAAATATAGTATTTATGAAAGCAATAGAACGAAATTACTTTCTAGTCATTCGATTTTTACAAATTCTAGGAGCACGTTTGTTTCTTTGATACGAAATAGTTGTCTAGTAAACGAGGTGTGACATTTTAAGTGTGAAGAAAATCCATAAAAACAAGAAAAAATATTAAAATAAATTGAAATAAACAAAGTATCATCCTAGGAGATGCGATGGTCTGGTTGCTAGGATATCTGACAACAACGCGGGCGATCAGGGTTCGATCCCCGGAATTGGTTTGAATTTTTCAGCTCTTGTCCGCGCATAATGTCTCCGATAATTGCTACCTTCATTTGGTACAAAGGTACATAAACCTTAATCTTGAAACTCAGCTATCTTATCTACAGGGTAGGGTTCTTTGTAGACAACGAAACCAGACAGGATGCCTTCCAATGGAGACGTTTAAACGAATATATTATTTAAACACAGGATACATGGAGTAAGAATTTTACATGATAAGCCTCATTCTTCTATAATTTTCTCGTTTACAGTCAATTTTCATCTCAATATTCTTTTATTTGTACTTCCTTCATAATGGGCAGATCTGGATTGTGACTTCCTTCTCAATGGACGGTCTGGATCGGAACTTCCTTCTCAATGGACGGTCTGTATCTGGACTTACTTCTCAATATGGAGGATCTGGACTTCCCTCTTAATGGACGTTCTGGATCTGGACTTCCTTCTTGTCTTCTTTGTGAACTTCCCTCTGTATTTCAATTTAGGTTTTGACTATTTAATGAATTCCTTTATCCTTTTCCAACTTTTTCCTTTAAGCTTTGGGAATAATACTAATATCCTCCCTCGGGGCTGCAATTGGAACGCGCCACCACTAACTAGGTACAACAGAGTGCATACTTGGTGCTAACGATTTACACGCGCATCCAAGTAGGTGCTACGGTTAAACCGCGCAACCAAAAAGTGCTGTGGGGCGTCGATCAGAACGCGCTCGCCACTGATGTAAACAAAATTTCCCCTATGGGAATGGTAAATCAATCAGACAGATGCAATATCTGTTCAAAGACACAAACTTGTATCAGTGCTTTGACTTCCTTAATTTTCATATTAACTTACATGTGATCACTGATTTGATTTATAAAATATATATATTAATTTACTTCTTTCATATTTATTTTTGTCTTCTTATAATATATTCTATTGTTTTTCATCTTTCCAATTTGCTTTGTTCTTATTTATAAAATTATTCACATATATTATGCCAATTCTTAACCTTGCACGCCTGGTGCTGCCATCTCTATTCGTCTTTGGCAAACTATTCACATTACTTGGTCCTATTGGGTACGTAACATAATTCACATCTGGATTGTCTCGCTGTTCTTACCAACAAAACATTTACAATAGTTAATGTTATTGTCGTTTGAAATCAGAAATTTAAACGTGCCAGTGTAAACAATGGGTAGGTGGACTGGTGGCTGTGTACTCTTGTTCGCCTAACTATACATTACCCACTTAAATGAACGAAGAACTTTTTTAGTTAATGCTCATTGTTCACACACAAACACACACACAAAAATACATGTGCATTGAACATTTGATGCAGTTGAGATACAAAACAACTTTTTTCTCATATAAATGAAAGGTGCCCTCCTCATATTCATTATCGGGAATTCGTGTTTTTTGTTTTTAAGGCATTCACTCTGAATAACGCGTGTGTTTGGAATGCTGTGCTTTTTCAATGCTGCATGGAAATAACAATTCAAATTATTTATTATTATTATTATTATTATTAGTAGTAGTAGTAGTAATAATATTGTCGCAGATCTTTGACTATGATAAATTGAATTGGAAAACCCGCATGCTCCAAGGAGCTTTGATAAGGCATGAATTGCCTCAAGTTGAACCAGGAAATGGGCGATCCTTAATCCTCAAGTCCAGTCTGCAATACGAATGCCGTAATAAGTTGGTGTGTAGATTTGGTCAGGTGAAATTGCTGGTTGATGATAGGTGAATGTTGTTGTTTTTCGTTATCTTCTGATGCTTTTCTACCTCTGGATATTGAATGCCGAATAGATTAATTTGGTGAACTGACAAGCATGAAATGGCCAACCCCGTGGCTAATTGGTTAGCGCACGCGCTTCGAAGTTGGGAGGTAGAACCTGGACCAGAAAATATGGATGTCATTGTCTTCATTCCACTTCCATCTATCACATCTTTAATCTTTATCATCGCAATTAACCGAGAGTGGTAGAACAGTGACTTGAAATGACAGACAAAGAACCTGCGGTGTCTGTTTCCGAGTTTAAAGCATTGTTGTTTCTTCAGTCAGTAGTGACAATGGATGTGACAGGGATATAAAGTGTTTCTTATTTTATAAGCAATAGCAACACGAAAAGGGCGACAGATATTCCTCGTATTTCCGATTTTCCCTGAAACTAATTTCCCGACTGTGGTGATAATTAATTCTATTTAATATGCGAAATATGTTTGAAATCAATTTGTGCTACGCGGGTCACTATTTATATTTTGAGCCTAACAATGAAAAAACAGGAATTTGGCATTGAAAACTGCTTTATTGTTTTTCGAAGTATTCTCCTTTATGGTCAATACACTTTTGCGTTGGTTCGAACCATTTGTCAAAGCAGTTTTTCCAATCTTCTTGAGACACCACCATAATATGATTTTTGAACACATCAACGGCGTCTTCCACCGATGAAAATCGTTGTCCACGCAATTTATTCTTGACATTCGGGAACAAGAAGTCATTGGGTGCCAAATCAGGACTGTACGGCGGATGACCCATCAATTCGATTTTTTGACTGTTCATAAAGTCGGTTGTTAGACGAGATGTGTGACAGCTGGCATTGTCTTGATGAAGAATGATCCGACGGCGTTTGTTTGTTTTCCGTATTTGACCGAAGACCTCTGGCAAACAAATTGTTGTGTACCATTTAGAGTTGACCGTTCTACGTTCCTCTAAAGGCACAGTTGCCACATGACCAGTTTTCCCGAAAAAACAGGCGACCATTTGTTTCGATGTGCTTCGAGCGCGAACAACTTTTGTTGGATTGGGTTCATCTTGAAACACCCATACAGTCGACTGCTGTTTACGTTCCGGCTCATATGCATATATCTATGATTCGTCACCTGTTACAATCTTATATACGTCTTTTGAAGCACCACGATTGTATTTATTGAGCATTTGTTTGCACCAATTGACGCGAGCGTCTTTTTGAGTTTTTGTCAAATTGTGTGGGATCCAACGAGAACATACCTTTCTCACAGCTAAATGATCATGTAATATTTTATATATGCTGGTGGAACTAATGCCTATGGTTGCCTCAATCTCACAGTATGTCACATGACGATCTTGCACAGCATCAATGTTTTCTTGAACAACAACTGATTTTGGACGACCTTCGCGAATCTCGTCGATGAGCGAATGGCGGCCACGATTAAATTCGTTATACCAGCGTTTCACAGTGGCAAAGGATGGGGCTTCATCGCCAAATGTGGAAGTAAGTTGATCGATGCACTCTTGTCTTGATAATCCCCGTCGAAAATCGTAAAAAATCATCGCACGAAAATGTTCACGAGTTAATTCCATTTTATTGTTGTCGCGCAATCTCCAAGGCAACATAAACAACACAAATCAAGCTATTGACAAAACATTTGAAGTACGTTAAGGTCAATAATGCCAGACGATTCAGTACAAACGTCAAATCGCGCCTAACTTCAATCAGTGTTGCCAAGGCTCAAAATATAAATAGTGACCCTCGTAATCTATGTAACTGATTAAAGAGAGCCTCCACGATGGCGCAGTCAGAACGTCGCCTCATTGCAATCAACGAGTTCTCGGTTCGATGCCCAGTGGAGGCACATAATGGTTCGGATTCCACTTTAAACTGTAGTTCTCGTCCCGATTTGCCTATGTATGCACAACATTTGTGGTAGTTAGTTACTGATCGTAAGTTGCATTACTGCAGGATCTCCGGATAATAGACGTGTTGAAAGGAGCTTCTAATTTTAAAATAGATTTTAATTTTTTGTATTTAGTGTAGTTTTTATCCCACTTTTGAGAAATCACGACGATGAAGATGAGTGATGATATGATAGATGGACAAACAAAAATCAATGCCCAGATCGGTATTCGAACCCGGAATATCTGTCGTCGGACTGCGCTGTGCTAAATATACCTCCACGGAGGTCGATAATTTTCACATACAGTAGAAACTTATACATTTTCCTTACATATTTGGTTTAACTACTGCACCTTCTACCACTCTCTCTTATCATGAATATGGATATTACCTCTTCATTTCAAGTTTAGCTTATTTACAACTACCGCTGGGTAGTGAATGAGTATTGTATGTATATTTTCGTTTCCTGTTGAGGCACAAAATCCATCACCCAGATTTAACATTTAAAAGATGTAGGTTTTGTTAGGTTTAATCATTACGAATTCGCGTAAACCAGGAAACATTTTGCGTTGTTTCGAGATTATCAATTAGGATACAATTTAGATATAATGAGAAAATGAAACTTGCATGTCACAATTGCCATATCCAACTGATCTCCGTACGTATAATAAAAATAGTGTTTTGCACGTCACACTTCAATTGTATGCTATGATTGTTTCTCTGTTATGAACGAGATGCGCCTCCCCCTAGCGCCCGTCAAACAGAAAGAGGATTGTCCCCGAAGAACTAATTTTCGATCTAATACCACCCATAAATCAAGTATCCAGAAACAGCTATTACGCATGAATATAAGATAAAATATTCCTTAGCAATTACATATAATTATAAGCTAACTCGTGTCCGAGAGTTAGAACAATGTGACTAAACTTCCCCGATCTTGCTTCCGAGTTCGAGTCCTGGTCTCGGCATGGACTTCTATCTCTGTAGTGTTTTTTATCAATTTAATCTAATTATCATCCAACCTCATAGTTGCGATAAATTATAATCGTGTCATGGTAAAAGCAAAGCAAAATAAGAACAAAAAATAATGTAAGATTACTGCAATGTCAGATCTACTTTGGAGAGAGAAAACGTGAACACAAAATCATTCTCAAACAGGCATTTGGGGAGAACTGTGTAGACAGAAAACATGCTCCCGAAAGTTGCCAAACGACATGTAGACCTTCGGTACTGAAGTTGAGCGTTGAGAAAACTTTGCTTGAGGCTCCTCATGCGTCTTATCACGAATGCCTCTGTGTGCGCAGCATTGCCAACTTATTTTCGGCTGTGCAAATTTTTTTTCTACCATTACAATTGCGGCCGGGATATGTGGAGTAGGATTTTTTGTGCTTGCAACATAATGCATTCTTTGCTTATCTAACATTTCTCATAACTGCGTTTTAAAACTAATTATGATTTTAATTCTACCATGGATACTTCAGCATAACCTCGTTTTCGATTATCTATTCAAGGTAAAATTTGTACATTCGAATTAATTCTTTATTCTTTCCTAAGATTTGTTAGCCGCCCTCCTGTTCACACGAAGAAACCGAGCGATATCGAGTATTATATTTAGAGGGGAAAGCTAGATTAGCACCACAAGAATACATGTCAGTAAACGAACAGAAGTGATCATGCCTAGGACTCGAACCCAGAACCAGGGGCAGAGCACGATCTGAAGTCCAAACTGCTTATGGGGAGCGCAGCTTACTGTGAGGGGTACGATGTGTATTTTATTTTAAAAACACCGTTGCTTATGTAAGTATTTTGTCTCGTTTCTCATAGCCAACTTATTATACTATTAACATTACCATTGTATGGTATATGGCTGTTCTACCATTATAAAATCATCATTAAATTATATGCTTTGCAGTAAGGTTACATGTAAGCTTACATATTTTTACATGTGTTATATAGAGTACAATTTCAAGATTTATCGAAAATTTCATGCAACATATTAAGAAGAAAAGGAAAATATTAGAAATTTACAATGCAGACTAGTTTATAAGAAATCGTTTTTGATTAGTTGTTATATAGACCTTAACAGGGAAGGGATTACTACTACACTCTGTCCCAGCTAACTGTGGAGCAGGCGAACGAAAACAAGTCTCTGGGCAAGTAGTGACGCGGGGCAGCTCCACCAATGAACACGTGAGAGGGAACGGGATTGCGTGGAGTTGGGGAAAGCGACTGCAGTTACCAGCCTTTGCAGCAGCGTGTACTGCTTCGCTCTGCCCATTCGATTCCCCCCTTCCCTGCCACTATGCGCGTCCTTGCTCCAGAGATAGCCGGGACAGAGTATATTACTATTGAGAAAAATCTGGGACAGGGGAGCAGGAACTAGCGCCACTTGGCCCTGACCTTCGGTAGCGACATTGAATATGTTACAGCTTGACTCGCAATTTCTGGCAAACCTGATAAGATTAGGTTGTGAGAGATAATACGATAAAATCAACTTTCAGGTCGACTCACAAACTCGTCCTTACAACGGAAGTGGGTGACATTTATTTCTTTCGCAGCAACGATGGCCGAGCGTGTTAAGTGCTCGATTCGCCACCGCAGGTTTCGGGTTCGACTCCCAGTGTGTGCATTGGTGCACCTTTGTGTTTGTCCCTTCATCAATGTCATCTGATTTTCGTCCATCATCATCTTCGCGTTAACCTAGAAGGGGCAAGAAAGTGAAGCAAAACGAAAGAAATACATATATATCTGCCATTTGTTGTTGAAAATTCCTACCAGAAGCTAATCCAGGAGATTTGTCTCGAGTTTTAATTGGAAACTTTCGGAATTAAATCATGGGAAAATATTTTCAAGTTGGGTTAATATTGCCATATTTTTTGTCAAACCGTACACATTTCTTGGAAATTTATTTTCGTGAATTTCTACACAATTTGAAAAAAAGCCTTTTATTAGCTACCACGAATAATACAAAAGTTTTACAGTAAATATTTTTTTTTCAAATATAAAAAGGAGGAATAATATTTGTTAATTAACATCTCGTGCGTATATAATACAAACGAATAAATTTTCCCAATTCTTTTCTCAGAAATCTTACTAAATAATATCGATTATATGAACCTACCCAAATCCTGCGCAAGTGACAACGAATATCCCAATCGCTATGTAGTAGGACGATGCGGGAACGGTGTCCAGGCTAGCTCGATAGATGAGTGTAAACACTGGCTCCAGCAGACTGTCCGCAGTTTGGCAGAAAGACAATAAGTACAAGATGGCACCTGAAAGACAATTGAGGGTTTTCAATCAGAATTCGTAATAAAATATTCACTCGGTGTGGTTCTGTATGCTCACATAACGTGGAAAATAATTTAAATTTAAAATCTGGTGCTTTCAAAACTAATAATTTCGTTGATCAATTATTTTATATAAAATAGGAATCCAGTCGTCAAGGTGCCCGACTACCCTGTCGGAGACACGAGTTTGATTGCCAGGATTGGTAATTTCAGGTCGCATTTTTCCCCCTTAATGTCTGCATAAGCGGCTCAGGGGCTCACCCAGCCTCTGAGTTACCTGGAACGGGGGGAAGTAAAGATGGGTGTGAGTGTTGATTACGTCAACTCAGGTTCGTACCCATGGGAGCTCACCCCCCCTAAATTCTACAAATGTTTCATTAGAAATAGTGTTAATTTTACTTCCTTAGCAGGATTAAACATCTTGTGTCATGAGTTGTAATATATTTAGAAATTCATCTTCAAGCCTTCTATCCCCCCTTTTTCGCCTTTAGTTGGCGGCTGAAGGGATGAAGCCCCCCTCAATGAAATTCTTGCTAGGGGCTTGCCTTTACTACCCGGGATCGAGAAAGTGTAGCGTCCTGCCACCAAACACCTTACGTGCCATTGTCTGCATCCTACGTTCTTACATTTAGAAAATACGAAAAGCTAGATATTTCAACAAAATTGCACTGACATTCGCTATTATTGTCATTTACAATGCTTCCTGAATTTTTTTTTAGCTATTTCCTACCTGATTTCCTTCGTAACAACACTTTACATCTATTTAATTATGTTAATTATGCATATACTGTTAATTCAGAAACTCTTGTCTTGAAGTATGAAAATACTTTGTTACCTTACCATAATATATTCACTTCAAGTATCGTGGAATTCCCAAAGTACTACAGCTTGTGTTCGCATGAAATTATGAACAGAAAATCAATAATGGTTATCTTGCACATAGTTACGCGTATATGTGTATATTCTTTAATAATAATTAAATTTTGTTATGGACAAGCAATGCTGTGTCCTGTATGTATAAATACTACTTATTGCATACACGATATTTCATTTACCAACAGATTTTAATAAAAATGTTAACAGTTGAAATTTGATTTTAAAGAAATCACTTTTCGAGTGTATAATGTTCTTGTTCAACGCAGGCGACCCGATATTGAGGAGAGCGTGCGAACTTGTGCGAACTTTATGAATATGCATATAGTTTTACTGACATACCGATTTCGTTCTGATCCACCATCTTTGACAGCATAGACCGACCATTTATCCACGGTATGTTGGTTAGAACCCCAAACGCACCACCTGCAAATAACACAATATAATGTTAAGTCTTGGTATAAAATTCAGCCGATGTACAATTTCGGCTTGAAACAATTTGGTGTTATCCCTTTCGCACTTAATCTTGCTGTAGATTTCCCGTTTTACGTAATTTACGAGATAGTTATATAACTCTATTGCCGAGAGTTACACTAACCTCAATTTCTGAATAAGAAAGAGACTACCCTCTCGACCAATGGCGACACTAAAGAGGGGGCCAGTACGGGCCACGCACCCCTGTCCCCACCCCAGTGAACAAACTGCTCTTCAAATCGTGGCCTGAACATGTGTGTTCTTTATAAGTGTCTCTTCATCAATTTCATCCTCCATCGCCATCTTCGCGATTAGACGAAAGTGGCAGAAAAGCAAAGTAAAATAATCCAAATCAATTAATCAATCGATGCTCGTTTGACCATATTTCAGTAAATTTTTGAAACGAGAAATTTGTTTACACCCCTCCCCAGTAACAAAATTTGAATTTGAATTTGAATTGGAATTTTTGGGTGCATCAGCACTTAAAGGTTATTTTGCACCCGTCATGTTATACGGGGTCCAGCCTCTTACCTTACCTAAATTACCTGTAATGTCGTTTAGAGTAAGATTATTTCCATAACATCCCTGACTGTTGTGCATTTGCAGCTTGGGAGCGAGTCACAACTTTCGAAGCAGCCAATCAACAAGCGAGCTACTGAAGTCATTCCAACACGGCACCAATCGCGGACCCTCTTCCTCACGCTCCTCGCTGTTGGTAGGCTCACTAGCTAGACTCGCGTAGTCAGCCAGAGCTGTTCCCAAAAAAAACCGGTATCTACTAAAATATTAAAACATTCTTACTTCGGTTAAAAGCCGAGGCTGTAAAGGGGCACTCAGCACACACACACAAGTACAACAAACAGGACAACACACACAAAATTATACTGCCCACAGTGCCAGTCGCCAGAGCGTCATTCGTCTGCAAAATGCAGTCCAGGGTGTAATACGTGGAAGAGAGGTTGACAATTGGGCATACTATGTGGAAGGATCGCCCCTTACAGCCCTCCCCCCTCCCCAGTAACAAAATATAAACATATTCATTAATATAGCTAAATCGGCGCTCGAATCACAGAATTTTCATGACATGCTTGAAATTGAAGTTATGGGGTTAAATTCTGCGCGAGTCAAGAATACAAACACATATTTATTCCAGCGCAGGGGTAGAAATGTACGAGGTAAAATAAAATACATAGAGACAGTCTATGTGATTCACGAAATTCCAGGAACTCAGAGGTTCTAGGTTCAAGTCGTGGTATGTGTGTGTGTGATTGTTTTTCAAGTTCGTTTTAGGCTCATTTTATACATACATATATAAGCTCAACAGAACTGTTCAAAGTGGATCCAAGCTAACGAACTGTTGTTGCTCCATCAGAAATTGAACCGTGACCCCTTAACCAACCAGTCTACTGTCATGTTGACCTAATCCCTCTACACAGCCAGAGCGTTTCTTTATCTGAAAGGAAGTTCGATGCCACTGGAATGTAAAAACTTTTGAACGTGCAATGCAGAAACAGGCTTCTTGTGGAGTTGAGTGAAGTGCGTCTGGGTGCTGCTTCGAATACTGCAAAGCTGCTGCATCACTGGTGAGTTACGAGAGGTAATTTTAACCACGACACTTTTCTTACTTCTGAGACATTCCACGCCATTTCAACGAGGTCATGACACCCATCAATTCCGATTTCGATGAAATTGGGTATACACCTTTCCTGTATGGTTGAAAGAAACCCCCTAAATTATTTTCACTCTATCTCAAACGGTTTTCATTTTACAGCACTTTGAAATGTCATCAAATCAGTGTTGTCTGTCACTCTTGAGACCCTCGACACAAAATACCCTTGCTTACATTTTATTTCTTTTCTCCTTAACCAATCATCAGATCTGTTTGAAATTTTACACAAAGTTCAATAAAATAAGGAGGATTTCAGAAAAAAATACATCAGCACAAAAATTTTTACAAATGCCTATAAAAACACTAATAATGGATTTGTAGCCTAATTTTTGTGCTGGGAAAACTAGGATACGAAAATCTAAATTTTCATCATGTGGGTATAATGGAACCAACAACTTTTGATGTTGAAAATCATTGCAAATACATGCTCTTTCTCTACAAAAAATAACATTTTTGGTTGTTTTATTTATTTTAACGAAAATTTTACGTTTTTTGGAAATTGCCTAAAATTTCAGGGTCAATCCGTACCTAATGGTTCAGCACCGGTCGCTCGACCATTTTTAAAATTTTTCATTTGTTTGTCGTTGTAACCCCTGTACAAGGGTAGTTCAAAACAGGCATTTTTTTCTAAAACTAGACCTCTTTTCAAAATGGCGGCCATTTTTGTTTCATGACTTGCAACATTTTTGGCCTATGCACATAGTTGCGATAATTATAATAACTCAGCTAAGAAAAAATATAGAAATCTGGGGTAAAAAACATTGTTTTCAGTACATTTCAGACTACATTTTATGTTCCGTATCTTTCTTCACCACATCTAATGCAAATGGCTGAAATTTAGAGTCAAAACTGACTGATATTCAATTTTGAAGGGAAATCAATGTATAGGATATTTTTTTTAGTAGGTAAGCAATGAAATATCAGAGCTATAATTTTTTTAGAGGAAATATGTACATCTAAAGTTTCAGAAGAAAATGTTTGATACGCATCCTTACACACCTTTTCTTTGATAATAGCTACTAACGGGCTTACTATGCCATTCGTATGTTGCAATTAATTAATACGTGCAATAATTGTAATTGCATGATAGTTCATTAAAAGTAAATAATAATAATTGTAACTAATAATATAAATTTGTCTGTTTCTGCCAAACTGCCCCCTGTTGTAACTTTGCTATCTAGTAATATCAATCTAGAAAATTTTTGCAGGTACCTCTTTATGCAGTAAATATCAAATTTTATTAGTTTCTCAACCAGATATTGGTTTGGTTTCAATTTTAAGTCAACTTTATGCACGGAAGGTTAATCGAGACTGAACCTACAGTTTATTAAAGTGGGATCCGAACCAGAATGTGCCTCCACTGGGGATCGAACACGGGACACCTTGATTACAAAACGTCGACGTAACCACTATGCCATTGCGAAGACCTTTCCAACCAGACATATACTTGGGACCTAATTTTGAGAAAAATGAGCATTTTCAAAGAGCTTTAACTTAATGCGGAAACCAGTAACAGAGCTCAAATATTTTCTGCTGAAACTTTAGATGTACATTTTTCCTCTAAAAAAAATTATAGCTCTGATATTTCATTGCTTGCCTACTTAAAAAAATATCCTATACATCGATTTCCCTTCAAAATTGAATATCAGTCAGTTTTGACTCTAAATTTCAGCCATTTGCATTAGATGTGGTGAAAAAAGATACGGAACATAAAATGTAGTCTGAAATGTACTGAAAACAATGTTTTTTACCCCAGATTTCTATAATTTTTCTTAGCTGAGTTATCATAATTATCACAACTATGTGCATAGGCCAAAAATGTTGCAAGTCATGAAACAAAAATGGCCGCCATTTTGAAAAGAGGTCTAGTTTTAGAAAAAAAATGCCTGTTTTGAACTACTCTTGTACAGGGATTACAACGCCAAACAAATGAAAAATTTTAAAAATGGTCGAGCGACCGGTGCTGAACCATAGGTACGGATTGACCTTGAAATTTTAGGCAATTTCCAAAAAACGTAAAATTTTCGTTAGAAGAAATAAAACAACCAAAAATGTTATTTTTTGTAGAGAAAGAGCATGTATTTGCAATGATTTTCAACATCAAAAGTTGTTGGTTCCATCATACCCACATGATGAAAATTTAGATTTTCGTATCCTAGTTTTCCCAGCACAAAAATTAGGCTACAAATCCATTATTAGTGTTTTTATAGACATTGTAAAATTTTTTGTGCTGATATATTTTTTTCTGAAATCCTCCTTATTTTATTGAACTTTGTGTAAAATTTCAAACAAAGTAAAGTAAAGTAAAGTGCTCCCCTGTGCATAGCACCACGCCATGAAGGCGTATAGGGGGGGTGGGGGTAACGCCCAACACTTTCTTGATCCGGTCGTGAGTGGGGGTGATGTGATCAGCATCACGCCCCTGACCGCCTTTACCCCCCAGGGTTTCCCCCAGGTACCCATGTTATTCGACGCTGGGTGGGCGCCGGGGCCGCTTCCATCGTTAGAAAAGTTCCCGGATTTGAACCGGCCGGGGATCGAACCCGGGACCTTTAGCATGGTAGTCAGACGCGTTACCGACTGAGCCACCGCGGCCAACTAAATTTCAAACAGATCTGATGATTGGTTAAGGAGAAAAGAAATAAAATGTAAGCAAGGATATCTTGTGTCGAGGATCTCAAGAGTGACAGACAACACTGATTTGATGACATTTCAAAGTGCTGTAAAATGAAAACCGTTTGAAATAGAGTGAAAATAATTTAGGGGGTTTCTTTCAACCATACAGGAAAGGTGTATACCGAATTTCATCGAAATTGGAGTTGGTGGGTGTCAAAATCTTAGTTTTTTGTGTTGATTAGATGTGGAATGACCCTTCTACTGATCCCTACCCCATGTGTCATTGTTATCTGTATGTAGCTTGAGCTTGTGTTTTGTGTCTTTCTTCCGTACGAAACTTTTGATTTGTGCTCTCTAAGAATTCATTTCGATATTTTCCCAACGCGCTTTCCCCCTTTTTAAAAAGCACTTTTTTCAGTTGCAGATGTTTCAGTGTTTTGTAATGGGTCCTCTTCGTAGCCCCGCCTGTCCGTCTGTCACCAACTACACTTCCCAAACGACGGGACACAAAAATTTTAGTTTATAACAGTGTTTTATATGATCTTAGTAACAGTGGCGTAGCCCCTTACAACATACTATTAGTAACCCGTATTAAGTTTTCCAAATTTTGACTACCCTCCCCCCTCCTTACTCAACGTTGTTTAGGTGTTGTTGTCGCTCTATAATCAAGGGTTCCCGGTATCGATCCTGATGGAGTCGTATTATATAGTGGTTCGTCTACGGTAGACAGTCTACCACTCCTTATAACTTGACACACATGGACGTACTGCTGATTTTGTCAGTAGAATTCTGTACGAAATTTCAAGAAAATCGAACAAATTTTTAACAACTTAACCTGTCTAATTCGTTGCTTTATGTAGAGTGCAATTCAGCTGGTTTTATTCGCTTACTCTTCGATATGCTATTATCTTTCGTGAAATGAATCTAATGTTTCTTCGTGATGGTGTAATATTTTTAAATGGAATTTATAAAAGAAAAAAGTCTTTTCATACATCCATTAGTATAATGACACTTAAAAAACATATCATAATATATACCAGCGGCCAATGGTCATGCACTACCCGTAATTGATTCACCTGTATATATCAATCTTGGTCGGTAGGATTTATAACCTTGGGATTTATGGGTAACGAACTGTAACCGGTGGCAAACTTTTGCAAATCTTGTTTCCGTTATAGTCATTCGCACGTCCAATGCAGATCAAAACCCTTGTGTCCAACTTGTGGACAGGAAAGTCATGGGGAAGGTTGTACCAACGATCCTTTGTGTATAAATTGTAAGGGCCCACATGGGGCACTTGACCGAACCTGTGCCATTTGGCAAAGAGAACTAAACATCCAAACTAGAATGGCGGAGGAGAATATTTCTTATCATGAGGCTAAAGATAAAATTGCTGGAACCTATACCCCCCCCCCTTCACGAGGGACGATATCCTCAATCCTCATTTCAACAAACGGGACTTCCCCACATTGCCTCACCGTAATTCTATACTGGCAAACCAGCTTGGTGTTTCTCATAGTGTTTGGGATAATCCCTTCCATCCATTAAGTTCCTGTAATCAGCCAGAAACTTTGCAATCCGCTCCAGGAAATCGTGCTAATCGAAGACCTGTGGAAACGGTCTGTATTCCAAACAACAATCCCCATAGGCCTGTTCCTCAAACGACCTCGGAACGCCGGGAACATATCTCTCATCGACGACAGAAAAGTAAAATTTCTCAACCACGGGGTGATCAATCTTGTGTATCATCATACAGTAGCCCCACTTCGGAGGATGAAATTTGTCCTTCTTTGCCCGTAGGAAAACGGGCAGTTCCCCCGATAGCCCCAAGGCCGCGGAACCCTCAGCTTCCGCTTAACAACCATATGCCAGAAACAAGTCTCCCGTCCCAAGACAACCATTGAACCCGTTACGACCATAAGACATTATCTAGCGATCACCAAATTCTTTATCATTCTCTCCTGGACCTTATCCCAAACCTCTGGAATTTGGCTATTAAAATTCACGACTTCAAAGAACAAGAACAATTACTTCGCAAAATTCAAGATCTCACGTCACATTTACTTTCTATTATATCGGGTCGCTAGCCTGCCCCGGTATAGACCGCCTTCATGAGTCTTTTCCTTTTTTTCTCTCCTTTTTTTGTTCTCTTTCTTTCCTCCTCCTCCATGTTATTTCCTGTCATTATTCAATGGAACGTCCGCAGTTTTTCGGCCAGAAAATGTGAATTACAGCGACTTGTGGCGGATTATAAACCCCATCTTCTTAGTTTACAAGAGGTGAAAGGCACACGATATGAGAACTACCGATTACCACATTTTATCTCTTATGGTCCTCCTTTCCCCGCAACACAACGAGGTGTTGCTATCTACGTACATGAAAATATTCCACATTCTCTCCTTTCTCTCCCCCCTTCTCTTCCTCTGCTTCAACATTATAACGTAGAAATTGTTGCTGTACGCATTCAATTTCATCACCACTTATTCACACTCCTATCTCTTTATATTCCTCCACACCACTTTTCGCAGACCATCCCTCTATCCACCCTCACTGAACTTCTAACCTTACTCCCAGGACCCTACCTAATAACCGGAGATTTCAACAGCCATCACCAGATGTGGGGCAACGTCCTGACCGATAGATTAGGTTACACCATTGAAAATTGGATCCTTGAGAACGATTTTATTATTATGAATGACGGTACCCCCACCCACTATCCACACAATGGTTCCCGTCCGACCAGTATCGATTTAACATTAGTGTCTCCTAACCTTTTCTCGCATATCAATTGGACCAATGATTTTGACTTACGAGGGAGTGATCACACTCCGATATTTATTTCTTTACCGAATAATTTCTCGAATACAGGCGTGAATGACATTCCTGTCCGTCGATGGACACGTGATTCCATTAACTGGAACACCTTCCGCTCTTATTTTCTTAAATTATATTATACGGATGATATACCCTCCCACCGGACTATGACATATACCAAATTCCTCCACATGATTACGTTAGCTCTTGATCGGAGCGGCACGCGCCAAAAATTCTTTTCCATCGACCGATTTCCCAAGATTCATTGGTGGAACACTCAGTGTGCCGCCATCAAAACCAAAAAAACAGCACTCACGAAACTTTATGCCAAACACCCCACGCCCGAAACCTGGGTGGTACTCCACAATATTCAGACTCTCGCAAAAAATACATATACCAAAGCAAAACGACAGGCATGGAAACTCTTCTGTCAGTCCCTTGATATGAATCTCCCAATCGGAGCAATTTGGCGCAAATTCAACTCTTTACGACACCCCCATGTTCCTCGCCCCCGACTGATTAATAATGCCTGGGAAGTTGAATTTATGGATCTCCTCACACCTCCTACAGTCACCTTACCTCCCCCCTTTATAGACCAGACAAACATCACATTTACAGCAGACTTCCCTCCTATTACAATACCGGAACTCCAACATATTTTAGAAAACAACCCATCTACTGCCCCAGGATATGATGGTATCACTTATGCCATCCTCAAACATTTACCAGAACAAGGACTCAATATTCTCACTGCGATTTTTAACTCTGTTTATCGTAGGGGCAAAATCCCGAGAGGTTGGACCCAACATGTTGTTATCCCGATATTAAAACCGAATAAACCAGCTATACATGCTACATCTTATCGCCTATCGTTCTCATACCGGTTATGGCTAAACTTTTTGAAAGAACTTTACAACACCGAATATCTTGGAATTTAGAAAAACGCAATTTTTTTCCTCCCTCCCAAATGGGTTTTCGCACCGGGCTTGGCAGTCAAGACGCTATATGTACCCTTACAGTGGCACTTCAGAATAGCCAAATATTGCGACAATATTGCTTTAGTTTATTCATAGATGTTGCTCACGCCTACGATTCGGTTCAAATTCCAATATTATACCAAATTCTTGATACTCTTCATATTCATCCGGTGGTAGCACAATTAATATGGCATTTATATCAAGAACGCATATTGGTTTTTTGGTTTCCCCATAATGCCACGGGACCACGATTAATCCGGAGTGGTGTCCCACAAGGCTCCCCACTCAGTCCAATCCTCTTTAATATATATACACAGTACTTACATCAAACACTAAATTCAAATCATCATATCCTTCAAAATGCTGACGATTTTTGTTTCTATAATAATACATCAGATGCCACTCGAGGCATCTTAGACTTACGCAACTTTATCATTCAATTACAAGATCAATTATCGCAACGCGGTTTATCATT
Source organism: Lepisma saccharinum (assembly GCF_977018435.1). Lineage (NCBI taxonomy): Eukaryota > Metazoa > Arthropoda > Insecta > Zygentoma > Lepismatidae > Lepisma > Lepisma saccharinum. The sequence goes on from NC_139232.1 coordinate 107,704,432, forward strand.
TTCCCCGGAGAAATCTCAGATCATTATTTTCAATCAGTATATGCTTACTCGTTATCCTAACAATTTAACTAATTTACATCAAATTCCGGTGGTCCAAACCTGTAAATACTTAGGGATTCATTTTGACCGTAAATTAACTTGGCAACCACATCTTACATACTTGCTCACAAGAGGGAAAAAATTGTTAAACATTTTGAAAGGGCTTGCCACTACCAAATGGGGGGGTCACCCCTCGATTATGTTATTGTTTTATAAGAATTGTTTTCGTTCACTTTTTGATTATTCGGCTCCCGTATTGGGCGGGATGTCTGATCGCTGGCTACAAAAAATGGATATTTTACAACGTCAGGCACTCCGCCTTTGCCTCGGTTTAATGGCATCTAGTCCCAATGTTAGCGTTTATGGAGAGAGTGCTGAACCGCCTCTCTCCTTCAGATACCAATACTCTACCATGAAATACATATTGAAAACATGGGAACGACACCCTCACCCCTTCAATACCGTATTCGCTATTCAACGACAACTGAACGAAACTTTAACCCTCGATCGCTTTCGCCCTCGGCTTTTCTTTTTGTCTTGTTATAATATTGATCGAGACGCCTATCATCTCAGCTTCACATTTACATCTCCTTTGATTTACACTTTACCGATACTCACCGCCCCTCTCCCTAATATTAATTATACCGATTTCGGTCGACACGAATACTACAAAGAATTATGGCCCGACTACACTTTTATTTACACAGACGGTTCCAAAGATGCCGACCGCGTTGGATGTGCCTTTTATGTCCCTCGATACAATGTTGTACGTCAATTTTCCTTATCGTCAGAAGCGTCTATTTACTCGGCAGAGTGCTATGCCATTTATCAGGCTTTGCTCCACGCTCGTGAAGCACACTACCCGCAAACTTTAATTCTCACAGATGCCCTCAGTGTATTATTTACGATCGCTCGTTGTGGTAAGGCAGCTTATCGTTTGCAACTCTTTCCCACCTTAATTTTACAGGAGTACTTTCACCTCCACCACAACGACCAACGCGTACAGTTCACTTATGTCAAAGCGCATAGCAACCTTAATCCTTATCAAGACCTAGTGGATCTTTATGCCAAAACAGCTGTGGACGTTCCTTCCCCCTCTCCTATCCGACTTGCCTATACTGATCTTTTACCTCGGGTCAAAAAAAAAAATCATTCCCAGTGGGAAAATTGGGTTTATGCCGCAGTGGCACAAACCACTACTTATAAATGGTTCATCGATAAATTTCCTATTCGACCCTGGTTTCATCACCTAAAAATGCCTCGTGAAGTGATCACTTGTATCCTGCGCCTTAGAACGGGACACGTGACCACAAACGATCATCTGGCAAGAATTCACCAAACTCCCTCTCCCAATTGTACCTGTGGAGAACATAAACAAACCCCCACCCATTTATTTTTTCAATGCCCGCTATGGAATACACAACGTCAGGCACTCTTTAACAGACTCCTTCGAAAAAAGGTTCCTTTTCCTCTCTCCTTGCCCTCTTTACTTTCATCACCTTCTCCCTCTACTATGTGGATTCTCTATGGATTTGCTCGACAGTGTGAATTCCGCTTTTGATATCATCCCTCATCATTGCAGTGAAGTGAAGTGTAACAGAATATTGTGCTGTTCATACTAGTGCGCGAATTTCCAGCCCTCAATGTTTTCAGATCGTTGCCCAAGACTGCTACCATGCAAGCGGTGAGGGGCATGAAGAAGAAGAAGAAGCAAGTCCAGACATGTTGTGGAGAAATTTTGACAGGAAAAAGATTTGCTCGGACCATTATGTAGGAAGAAATGCCATTATGTTGAAGACGAGTTGAAAAGCAAAGGATAATTAGAAAATAAAGTATGATGATGCGAAGTCTCTCTACGTGCAGTAGGTAGGAAAATGTTGCATTACCAATAACTTAAAAATGAAATTTTGCTATAGGCCTACCTAAATTTTTATTCTGTGTGCGAAGTTGGGAACATGTGATTTTAATATCAAACTAATCGTGAACAGTGACGCATCAATAAGATATTTGTGTCTCGTAACGTTTCTTCATTTAAAAAAATTAATGCAAGTGGCGGTTGTATGGAACCACGTTCAACAAAATTCAATGTTGGAAGCTTTCACTATTTGATAGTATAGTTAAACGTGTCTTTCTGTGGTGTCTTTGTTACATACTGTATTACCTAGTACACTGAAGAAAGGACAAACATCTGTCTGACAGAGAGTAAAAGTTATATTTCCGTTCTACGCAAGATTTGTAATGTTTTTTAGTTTTAAAAACCTCTTTAACAACTAGCCTATATATTAAAATTCACATAGTTTTAAAATAATAAAAGTATTTCTTGCTGGCAGTGATTTCGACCTCGTATATTCTCATGTTTTATGTTTTTCTCCCTCATGACTCCAGCCTGAACCTTCGCTAGTATTACGATCGTGAGTCGATCGCCGAACTCGTTCGATATACGTACCTCTCAGTATTTTACACTGTTTATACCTGTATATAATAAATTGAAGTTTCATTTTCAGTCATGTGTGTTCTTAGAAATATGATGGAGTAGTGGTAATGCTGTCGCTCTATAATCAAGGGTTCCCAGTATCGATCCTGATGGAGTCACATTATATACTAGTGGTTCGTCTATCACTGCATATTAAAAATAAGCAGCGTCTCCTATATTTATTCATTTAGCAGGATAAAGAATTTCACGTGACAAAACTGGCAAAATATGGGCAGAAGTTGTTGCTGTAGACCTACTTTGTTTCCTTGAAATATTTGCCTGTATGTATACAAGCATTAATAAGGGGAAATATTTTAAAATGGCACTGCCTTCCAGAAAATTATTAAAAGTATTCAAAATAACCTAAAAATGCCAAATAATGACCTATCCCAAAAAATAACGAAAAATGAAAAAATAAACAAATTGCCTTTATTTAACTAGTTATTTCCTTTTGTACATTTTATATATTCGAGCAATCTTTCAACCTGTTTTCAAAAAATGCAAAATCATGAAACGGCTTGCCCTAATGATCACCATTTATGTTAAACATTGTATTTTTCTCTTACACTTACCTACATAAGGCATCCAATTTCTCGTAGAAAGTGCATTCCATAGGCATTTGCCCATCACTCCTAAAACGGCCACAATTGCTATAGGTGCATCACGTAACTGGAGCCTGTGATTTAAAATATAATTCCCCAATGTTGAACCTGAAAAATATATAATGCGCGAAATTCAATTGTAATTGTAAAGAAATAAAACAAATTAAAGCACTGATAGTGCATTATCCGGTTTATTCCTCCATTTTATGGACCTATTTATAAATTATTTAACAGAGCAAACCCAGTTTCTTTAAAACAGATCCTAGATCCTACACTCACATAGATTTAAGGAAATGCAGCCCCCACATATGGCAGTTGGCTTGAGAGTTGAGGGTGAAATGTCCATTTTCAACTTTATCCTCTATTATGAGGAAGTATCGTCCGGGATTTACTCGGTTTTTACGAAATGTGAGTCTGCTTTTGATGCGTTTCCATATGAAACATGGCATTTTTCAAAAATAATTTAAATAATACTTTTTACAGTAGAACACTAGTTATCCCAAATGATCGTTTCTGAATATATTAAAACCAGGGCCAGCGCTAGTCATTTTGCCGCCCTGGGCGGTGGCGCCGCTCTCTTTCGACCCCCCCTCCCTTCGTCATTACGCAGCAACGGGAAATTGAAAATCAATATATTCCTAAGTAAAACATCAAACTATAAAATAAATAATGAGACTTTTTACGCCATTTCGATACTATTAAGCACAAAAGTTATCTCGCTCGACCACAGTTAAACTTTAAAAAATGCGACACTAATTTTATATTATTATTATATTTTATGAAAACTCTATCTCTCTCTCTCTCTCTCTCTCTCTCTCACACACACACACACACACACACACTCTCTCTCTCTCACTCTCTTTCTTAAACGTATCTTAAATGTAACAAGTATTAGGAAAGAAATGAAGGCTTGACTTCATATGTTTACCGTTGTAGGTCTGTGATATATGATTGGATTTTTTTTTAAAAATAGTACATGTAATATTCCCAGATCTCCGCGTGGGTGATCTGAGGTCTGAATTCTCTCCTACGTTGTCCCCACATAAAGCGGCTCTGGGGTTCACCCAGACTCAAATTAATGGGTACCTGGAGGCAACCCTCCGTGGTAAAGGCGGCTGGATTGCTGATCACATCACCTTCAAATTTGCCGAGATCGAGAATGTGTGTGGCCCCAACCCCCACATCCTCTAAATGTGCCTTGATGACATGGTGCTATATGCACAGGGAACTTTACCTTTGCATGTAATATTATTTTTCGTATAATGCTATCTTGCATAAAATGGAAACAAGCGTGTTTCAGACATGATTGACCGAAGATAGTATTTTTATCAGCTATAATTTCCAAAAAAAGAACTTTGTTCGCCACTTGCCACGGTTACCGACAAAGTTAATAAACGAAGCTCTACTCTCACATTAGGTGCAAAATCATTACCCTTTATCAGTTTAAGTTCTCCTTTGGTGTAATTGCTTTATTTTAGCAGAAAACACTTTTAGTTCATCTTTTAATTCAGTAGCCTTCATGTGTTAACATTCCGGGAGTTTTCTACACTTTACAAACAAAAGTTCAGGTGGCATGTCTTTATGCTTTCTAATATCATAAAAGAAATTGAAAATTCACTGTGATGTTTAAGCTGCTTAAATAATTCTCTTAGAGCTAAAATAATCGTCTAGAACCTGGTAATAAAAATCAACTTTGTACCATTTTTGTGGATCTTCAACAGTTTCATCATAATGAAACTGCTTCTTCTTTCGATTTCGGCCCTGTACAGTGTTGCCTTTCTCTGGATCATCTATATCTAAATTCGATGCCAATTCTTTCTCATCAACCGGGACTCACGGGTCGCCGCCCCCGTACGCCTCCACGAGTGGAGGTCAGGCCCTCCCAGGCTGCCAAGTGGCGTCTAAGAAACTAAAATTTTTCATCACTCCTGCTTTTTAAAAAGCGCTGATATGTTTGCAAAAAAATCATCTAACAGCATCTAACGCATCGTGGATTAATGTTTTGAAGACATTTGCTCATTACATTACGTGGAGTAAAAAGTCATACCAGATAACTAGTGAGCAAAGGAATGTAAAGCCACACAACTGGTTTGCAATACACTGAGCCTCATGTGCGACCATTTGGACAGTTTTATTGTCGCCACTTATTTGAAGGAGCGCATCATAGACCTCCGAGTTAAGGCATCGAATCTGCTTTCCCACCTTGACACACTCAGTGGTTTTAATGTGAGACTACTGATCTGTTCCTTCAAAACGGTGGGTTGGCTGGCCGTATTAACTTCCAAGTTATATAATTCAAGTTTTCAAAAGGGTTAATTTTCTCTTCTCTTCAAATTTTGCCGCCCTGAAAATTTGCCGCACTGGGCTGTGGCACGGTTCGACCCCTTTTTCGCCGGCCCTGATTAAAACTCACCATTGTGTGTTTTCTGCAGGCCTACATATTAAAATTTACAACTTTCCCTGCATATTTTAAACACCTTTCAAATGGGAAAATATGACTAACTCCCGTTAATACTTGAGAAGTGCACAATAATCACTATAAAATTGTTTATTATATTTTTGTTGTTATGTTTAATAAGTATAATAAGTAGAATCTATTTGTTAAATAATATAAAATATTTCAGTAAAAAGGTGAAAATAAATTTCAGTATTATATTTAATCTTATTTAATTTTGGAAGTATTTGTATCTAACTTAAAGTAATTGCCACTTTTTGAATGCAACTAAAATGTTATTAACTATTACTCCAGCTGGTTCATTCTAATGATCCTTGGGTTCATTCGATAGATGCATGAATTATTATTAGGTCTACTGAAACATGCATTGTCTTAAGGTATGCAACAACCATGCGAAGAACGTGTGACAAAGAGTTACTCCAAAATTGATTTTATCACTAATTATTAAGGTATTATTATCATAAAATTGAGAATATAATTTTAATTGTTTTCTATTATTTGAGCAAACCAACTTTTCCAGAAGTGAACTTTGTAGCTGATAGACCGAACCGAATTTATTTTTTATAACCCTTCTATTGCTTCTGGAGTCTTTGACTTACCTAATGCAGATATGAGAGCAAGATAGGCGAAGTACTGAGTGTAGTCTTCGGTACTCCATTGGAGTGTATTCCTCATGTAAAGCAGCTCAGTCTCATTGTACCCTAAAAGTGTAAACGATCATTTAAGACTAAACAGTTGATAAAATTCAATTATCTATCAGTAGAGAATTATATTTTTATTTTATTTAAGATGACATTAAAGCAAACTTACTGGAGTTGATGTTAAAGATTAGCTTTTTATAACAATTTTGTTTTCGTAACACACACTGAAATTAAATCATTATGCTTCTGAAGAGCAGTAAGAAAACTCCCCTTTCAAATTTAAATGTACACTCGCCTCACTTAGTACTCCGGTAGTTTGTTTCTCTATACAGCGTATTTGCAAAAGATACAATTCAACCTACATGATTGGATTTCGATAAAGTCATAATTTTTATACCTTATGTAATATAATTTACATAATATTCTTATTAATGAGAATGAAAAAGCTCCTAAACATGCGTACAGAGAGTGAAAAACAAGTGTATCAAGATGCACTGTATAGTTCACACCGTATTAGCCTATTACTAAATTCGTTGACACTGTACATACGTACGTTATTAACTTTGGGTCCGGTGTCCAATTCTACACCCTCGATTTTGGAAGTTTTTTATTTTTTTAATTTTTTATGAAGATTATGTGATGCTAATTATGAAGAACAAAAATTTGGAGCGCTGAAACAAGTATTTACCAATGTAAGTAGTACAATCAACCCGGTTCACGGACAGAAAGTGAGGCTCGGTGAGGCTCGCCTTTTTTTTATCAATTGAATATAAGTTTTTGACATATTTTGACAATTTTTTTGTCGATGTTTTAGCGTTCAGCGATGTTTTAGTATAAATTTTCACCGAACTCATTTTTTCCACTCATACTTGGTAGGTATATCAAGATCTTACGTGATACAACTTAACCTATCTTTTTTTTTACGATTTTGACAATTTTTTGTCGATGTTTTAGCGTTCCGCGATGTTTTAGTACAAATTTTCACCGTACTCATTTTTTCCACTCATACTTGGTAGGTATATCACGATCTTACGTGATACAACTTAACCTATTTTTTTTTTTTACGATTTTTTAAATTTTTTTTTACGATCCTAAGTGATATAACTTAACCTATTATTTTTTTTATTTATGTACTGAACTAACCTACAAGCGACTCTGTTTGTTTTAATATTTCAGTATTATATTTTCACAAATTTTATATAACCTAAAATGTGTTGGATGTTGATTTTTAGTATGTGGCAATTTTTTATGAACTTTAAAACTGTTCTGTGACCCTCTCGTTCTTCACGTCGTAGGCGAAGGACTTCTCTGCAATCAGGATGACACTGCATAGGGTATCCTCGGGCAAGGCATCGTGGAACTCGCAGACGACCTTGATGTTGGTTCGATCGTTGACCACAACCTTCTTTCTCTTAGATGTGTTGATGACGGTCATGGGTCTCCGTGCTTTGAACTCGCTGGGCGTGTAGTACATGTCCACGCTTCCCTCGGTCACGCGTTTGTAAGCCGAGAACGCTTCGTAAAGTTTGAGGTAATCGTTTTTGGTCACGTCGAGGTTGTAATTCTCGCGCGGGAACACTTCGTTGCGTCCGTTCTTCAGATAAACGTTCTTGATCTTGCAGTCGTCGAACTTGCTGGAATCTTTTTCCTGATTCTTGTCCCTCCCGGTCTGAAAAAGCACTACGACGAAATCTGGCATGTCGAACTGTATGTTGTTGAACTGCGTCGTCACGTCGAATTCCATGTGACTTCCCGACGCCACCTTCTGCACGCACTGGTAACCGTGAAAGTGAATCAGCACCTGCGGACTTTTCAAGATCTCTGCTTTGTACTTGAGGGCGTAGTTCGTTTCGTATTCCACCACCGGCATTCTCAATTCCATGCTTTGGATGACGCACTTGGCTGCTTCGGGTAAAGTGTTGGCTATCGGCGTGGTGCCGTCCGGACCCAAAGTAGCGTATCGCATCAGTGCGTCGTTGTTGTTGGCCGCTCTTCGAAACGTGACCCTCAGTCCCCCCTTCCACATGATCTCCTTGTAATCGGAGAAGAATCCTGGAAGCAGACGCATGGGAAAGAGCACCGTGTGACTTCTCGTCGATATTTTGGCCCCTGCTTCGAATCCCCCGGCCTGGTAGTACGCTGCGTCTGTTTTGGATAATTTCAAAGTTCCCACTGCCGTCGACGTGATGCCTGGATAATCTATTCTGTCGATGACGGTGTTGTGTTTCCTCACCTCCACCTGCGAGAACAGGTGAGGCACGAAGTTGTCCACGAGTATCAAGTTTGCTGCTGCGGGAAACGCGTCTCCGCTTTCTTTCTTCACCACGTCGAATTGAAGGTAGAGGTCCGCTCTGTGAGGATGAACGAACCCGTCGCCTACGTCCACGTCGTATTCGATCTCCCTGTTCGCCTCGTTCAGATTGGCGAACGTGCGACGGTTGGGAGGGAAAGATTGCAATTCGTAACTTTCGATTTGCTCCATTTCACTATGTGTGTTATTTATTATACGTTGATCTCCACGATGGCCGTCGTAGTGGCACCTGCGAAATCCACCACGTCTCCTTTCTCGTTCGTCACCACCAACTCTATGTCGTCTATGCGGTTGCGACATACTGAAAAATAGATCGGCGAAGAGGGCGTGTAGATGATCGGTTCCATGAACTCGGAACTTGGTTTGAAAGTGGCTATGATTCCCGTCTGCTTGTGACTTCCCAGCAATCCGTCCGAGGATTTCGTGATCATACCTTCCGCCACGTTGCAGTGTACGTTCAGAGTCTCTATGGCCAAGAATTTAGGAATGTTGGTTGCTATGTGCTTGATGCCAGCTTCGAGTTTGGTGTCGTTCTCGAAACCTAAAAGTTCTCCCATGGTGCCCAGGTCCACGGTCTCCGTAGCGGATAGGATTTCCACTCTGTGCGTGACCGAATTTTGAGAAAGGTACGTGCCTTTGGGTAACTGAGCTTGCAAAGTGGAAAGATTGTATTGGCCTGGCGTGACGACGATGTGTTCGCTTCCGACGCTAATTTTGTTGTTGTGCTGCGTGACGTTAGGTATGAGGTACATGCTGTAGAATGCACGCAGAGCCACGGATTTAGGATAGACGATGTCGTCGTGCAGCGTGAGTTTCAAGATTGAAGATTCGCTCGTGAGATGGAACACGCCCATCCTAGTGATGCTGTTTGAGGTTCCACAATGCTTTCTGGAAATCCTCGATCGTAGGGTTATTTATTTTAGAGAGAAACGCGAGCACGGAGAGGCAGAGATGACCGCAGTTCACGTCTCCGAAATTTTGAATGCGTTCGTCGTTGTAGTATATAGAGGTTTTGTTCGTTTTCAGATAATGAATTAAATTTGTAGGTGGAACACCTCCGAAAGAATCGAAAACGAATGCTTTATCATCATTTTTGTGGTAACATATCCAATGCGTGCCTGGATTTTCTTGACCGTCCAAGTTGACTACTCCGCATTCTCTTCTTTTAACGCTTGAAGGTAACGAGTCGGACATGAAAACTCCTCTGAAGTGTTTGATTCGTAACGGTCCGATCAGAGATTCAATGTCTCGGTTGGTGAGTGCTTCTGTTTTTTTTTTTTAAACTTTCTCATCACGCCTTTTCCTCCTTTCTTCTCCATGGCCAGGTTGTGACGTTTCTGTTCTTCCAATTCGGCCTTGTTCTTCTTCGAGTCGATGACGGTTTTCGCGATGGCGGCGCTACCGCCGGCCAAACTTCCCACGGCCCCCAATGCTGCCAGGATGGCCGGGATGCTGAATATGAAACCTCCGACCTTTTGCTGTTTCCGCGAACGCTGCAATCTTTTCAATTGAGGTGTGCTGAGCAGTAATTTCATTCCGTGTCCTTTCGACAAGCAAGAACGTTTCTTCTCGCGTTGTTTCTTGGTGAGTAACCCATCGAGGGCACCTAGATTTTTCAGATTGGAGTATGGTATCTGGTACACGACACCCTTGGGCTTCATGTTGACGCTCTATGTGTTATTTTCACGGTATGTTATTTATATATATATTCTGAGATTTTTTCTTGTGTAGTTTTTTTACGGTATGTTATTTATATACCCCACCCTAATTTTTGTTTCGTGTTCATGGCGATGGTGGTACCCAGTGCGGCGACCCGTTCACCCAACAATGCGTCTCTGCTCACGAACCTTTCGAAAGCTGCGTGTTCCAATTTTTTGTCTGCTTCGTGACGTGCGTCCAGATCCGTCTGCGTGGTGTTGTAGGCGATGTCGTGATCTTTGCATGCGGCATCCAACGGATTCACACCCTTGTCTCCTCTCTCCAATCTTTTCTCGAGTTTGGTACCCGGTCCGCAGTACTGGTAGCCAGGTAGATGCATCTCAAAAGGTAACTTGTTGATGATGTCGTTCACGAGTCCCTTTCCTTCGGCCACGTTCCAAAATTTAGGAGGCAGCGTGTTGATGATTTTGATCAGGTAACCTATGCCCTTGTCGTCGTTCACGATGAAGTTGGAAAGTTTCGTGCTGATCATGTCCACGATGCCAACCTTCTCGTTGTAGAAATTACGGTTGCCTGCATTCTCTTCGCCGGCTATCACCAACAATCGGTCCACGAGCTTCCTCACGTCGTCCACCCAAACGAATTCTTTGGGTAACGTGTTGTAGCGTTTGACGCCGCTGCCTGTTTTGACCTGGTTCCAAATCGGTTTGATGAGATTCCTGTACTTCTCGCCGCTGCTCGATTTCACCCTATTCTGCGAGGCGTCGTTGTTCATGATCAGAATTTCCTTGTAACTCTGGTAATCTTCGTCGGTGTAATCTTTCGGCTGCTTTTTGGCGACGAGTTCCCACAGTCCCACCGTACCCGGATACCTGTTCCAACTATCCTTGTCGCCTAAATTGACTTTAATGTCGTTGCCTTCGAAGGTCACCTTCGATTTCCCAATCTTCCACACCACACCGCCGCCTTCGTTGGTTTCCATGCTGGGATACAATCCGAACACTTCATCCTTGTCGAATTTCCCCGTACTCAGGTAGTCTCGTGCCAAAGGTCCCAACTCGATTTTATCCGAAGACGACGTGCTACCAATGGCTCGACGTCGTGCCGGTGCATCCTTCAGTTCGAACGGTGTCGAAGGAATGCTCGAAATGGGCGTGGGTACGGCGTAACTTTTAGCTGCGAGCGGCACGAGTTCGTTGATCAAATTTTTATTTTGTTCCGTGACATTTTTAATTTCTTTACCTAGACTGCTGATGGCATCGATCACAGGTTGATCCTGACGTTTCTTCTCTTCGTAGAATCCGCGATTCTCGGATTTCCAACCTTTGAAGCGTTTCGCGAGGTATTTTCGCAACTTGAGATTTTCGTCCTCGATTTTTCGTTTCGCCATGACGTTATTTATACACGTCGTTTCTCACAACGTTGCAACGTTTAGAAAGTCGTTGATTTTGTTTCTGTATTTTCCGTCGTTGGGTTTCCTCGTCATGTCGATCGTCGCGAATCCGAAATCGTCACCGTTCCAGCAAGTAGAGCAGCAGCGTTCCGAAAATTGATTGTAGTTCATGTCTCCGCCTACGTAGTCATCGTACGCGTGCTTGAGGTTGGTGTGATCTTGACGAAACAAACATATGAAATTAGCGTTGTCGCGCACTAACTGTTTTGGAATTTTGGAAAACGTTTGAGCTAGGTAAAAACAATCCATTCCTTTGTGACGACCTTGCGTGAAAAAGTTGCGAATTTCATTTTGATTTTCCAGGATGGCGTCGTCGAACACAACGACTGAATTTTCACGACAATCGTCGAGTGGTTTTATTTCCGAGGCAAACGTTGCAATATCCAGACCATCGTACAGTTTCATCAGTTGCTGGTATTTGGATTGCTCCAAACTTTTCGAGAACACGTACAGGTGCCTGTTCTTCCAATCTAACCAATTCGGTGCGAGGAGAAAATTGTCCACGAGCAGTGTCGTTTTCCCACACCCCGAAGGACCTACGATCAGACAGCGGATGCTGTCGGGAAGCAACTCACCGTTCTTTTTCTTCGTTTGACTTTCCGGATCCGGTAGACGCTTCACCACGTTCCACGTACTCACAAGATCACTTCGTTCGCGTCGATCCAACTCTTTTCCGGAAGTCCCAGCCATTTGACAAACAGTTTGTCACCTTTCCTACGCAATACTTTCTCGATGAGGTACGTGTCGGGGTGTTTTGTTTTAGAGAGTTCCTCTTCGTAAAATCTTCCTTTCAAAATCTCGCCGCTACTATCTTTTATTATATACGTGTGTCGGTTTCCGGGTAGAACTCGAACCACCGTAAATAGTTCCGTGCTCCAATTTTTTGTGAATCCCTTCTCGAAGGTACGTTTGAATTTGCTGATCCTCACCTGGTCTCCAATTTTGTATTTAGCTTTTTTTGTCGTGGGTGTGTACTTTGGACAGTAAACTGTAGAAATTAAACGCTGCTCGTCGGACTTGGTAACGTCGGCTGGCTTCATGCCTATCGTTCTGTGTACCGTATCATTATAGGTGTCGACGAGTTCCGGCAGGATGTCGACCCATTTGTAATTTCCCCGAAGCGTGAATCGTTTCCACATGTGTGTTTTCAAGGTTCGATTGAATCTTTCCACGATGCTGGCTTTGATGTGACTGAAAGTCGAATAATGTCGAATCTTGTGTTTTTGAATAAACTTTTGGAATACGGCGTTGTAAAATTCTTTACCCTTGTCTGTTTGCAGAAACCGTGGTCGTCTGCCGCCGCTTTCGCGAAAAATTGTCTTGAATGCTTCCGTGACGCACGTTCCCGTTTTGGCTTTTAAAGGCAGAGCCCATACGAATTTCGAAAACGTGTCTATGACGGTGAGAAGGTACTTGTTGCCCTTGTTCCATTTATGTATGTTTTTCAAATTGCCGCTACTCATCTCCACGAGGTCGCTTTGCCAGAGGTCGTCGATGCCCTTGGTTACCACAGCCAAACGTTCGTAGTTGCGGCGTGCAGGTTTATGCAATTCTTCGACGATGGCTTGCCTAGACATTTTTTTGTTTAGAGATTACGTTTCAAGAGAAGCACAAGCGTGATGGGATTCAAAGAGGGCGGCACTTCGCTCGTGTTTTGAATGATCAGCTTATCGCCGGCACTCAGGTCGAAAACGGTGAGATCTTCGTCTTCGTGTATTTCATATATGTTGCGCGTTTCGTTCCAACGTGCCAGAGGAATGTTCCCTGCTTTCTGGACACCACGATTCGATATCAAAGTCATGGTGGGAACGCTAGCTTTTCTGCCGTGAGACCAGTACGAAAATTCGTTTATCTGAATCGTGCCATCGAGGAGAAACTTGTAGTACGGATGATAAGGATGCAACATGTACAGTTTGTTACCTTCGACGAACGTGGAGATTCTCTGTTGATTGGGTACGCTGTTGATTTCGATGGCTTGCAGAGAATGCAGTTTAGCGAATTTAGTGTCGACGCCGAGCAGATTACTGTGAACTTGTCCGAGTTTATTTTCGATGGGCAGCAGATGCTCGACTATGGTATCCGTTACGGCAGAAAACGACGGTTTGATTTTCACTTCCACGTTCAACTGCTTGTAGTTTTCGTTGAGTTCTTGCAACTTGGCACCGAAAGAGGCCAGCGTCGATTCCTGCGTGGATTCCAGCACTCCAACTTGATCTCTGACGTTGACGACGATGTTCTGAAGGTTCTCGACTTGATTCAATTTCGAGCTCTTCTCGGTAAGATCGTTCACGATGCTTCGCATCTCTGTAAACTGCGTGTGAAGGTCGGCGACGCTCTGCGAAGTGGGCAGCGTCGACACCAGCGAACTAATTTCGTCTCGAATCTGTTCCACGTTCGCCGTTTCCGTTTCCAGTCGTTTCAGCATACGTGATATGTTTCTTTTCAAAGCGTGCAATTCTTTGGAGGTGGGGAGATTGGCCACTTTACTCTCGAGTTCGCTCAACGAACTTTTGATGTCGCTCGAATCGGATAGTGCCGTCACCGCCGTTTTCAATTTTTCCAAATCTTCGCTCGAAGGCACGCTTGTCCGTAACGATTCCAAGTCACCCTGTATGTTGTCGAGTACGTGATGAAAATGAGCGAGATTCGTTTCGACGTTCAAATTTTCTAAATATTCGATCTTCTGCTGAACCGTGCTCAACGTGTCTTGAATGCTCGTCAACGCGCTCGCTTCAGCGTGAATATTTTTAATTTCTTCGTTGATCAATTCCAGAGACGCCTGAAGCGTAGCGATGGTGGTTTGAATGTGTTCGAAATCTTGATAGGCCTCCAATTGAATTTTTATGTTCGCGACGCTTTTACCGATGACCTGCAGTTCGTCCGACGATGGTAGGTTCGTCATTGTATCTTCCAAAGTCTGTAACTTGGATTTAATTTCTTCCAACGTGCTGGTGAATTCTTCTTGTAATTTGGAAACGACGACATGCAAGCGTTCCGCATCAATATCGTTCACGACGGTTTGAAGTTCGGAGAAATTCTTTTCTATTGCGGAAGTTCGTTCTTCGATTTCGAGTTTCAATTTTTCCAAATCTTCATTTTTCGATTGAAATTGCTGTAATTTGGCCAAATCATTTTGAAGCGAATCCACGCTCAACTGTATATTTTGAACGTTGTCGTAAGAAGGTACGTCGACATAATTTTTTATCAGGGTTTTCAGTTCGGAATCGATTTTCAGAATGGGGTCGAGACATTGCGTTTGGAGCGTAGCGATTTCCGACTCTAAACTTTTGTTTAAGGTTTCCTGCAAAGCGATCAAATCGGTCCTCAACTTCTTAACTCGAATGTCCAACATGAGAATCTCTTCTGCATGGTCTACACGCTTGGTGTTGCCGAAAATGTCGTTAGGCATTTTTGGTTAACGGTTATTTATAATAGGATAAACGATTCGTAATTCTACAAAGAGAGGAATGAGTTTGTCGTAGTCTCCGAGGAGTTCCACGTACAGGTAATCTCCGGCAGACACATCGTACGTAATGTTAGAAAGCATCTTGTCGTGCTTGATTCGAAAAATGTTCTTGCCGGTAGAAATTTTGATTTCGCCTGCATTTTCCGGATTCACGGTGATCCGAAGTTTCCCGTCGATCGGAATTTCGTAGAAATGTAAATTGTTATTAAAAACATAAAACATCTTGCCCACATCGTCATTCAGTTTCGTCCAAATGCTGTTGAGGTGAATGATCAACAGACCGTTGAGTTTAGGTAACACGGAAGGTAAGACTTCATGATCTGGTATGGTTTCCATAATGATCTGTTTTTTTGAAACCGAACAAATTCATAGGCATGCTGGTTATTTAAGAATACGGTCAAAGTTTTTTGTAATGACAGTCAAAATGTTTTTTTTGTTGTTTTGTTTTGTTTTTATGAATCTTCTGTTGAAGATGGACATATGTTGCAGGTTTTGCTTTCTGCTAAGCGATACTGCCCCAACGACAATACGTGAATACCACACTCGAGGATGCACTTCTTATTGTCATCAGGATTTAGCGCAATTTTTCTAACTTTGTTTGTGGTCAACACATGGTCGACGCTCTGGATGCGCTGTTCTGCTCTTAGAACCGGCGACCTGGTCTTGAGGCAATCGACGAAGTCCTCGAATGTGAGATGCTCCCGAACCACCTGTTTGCTGACACCCTTGGCCTTCTTGGTAACGCTGCCCTCGGCTTTGATGGCATAGGTTTTGGAGCAAAGACCGGCATTCTCGAGACATAAATCACCTTTCTTCTCGTCTTTGAGTTTGCCGACCACCATCTTGTTGAGAGCCCGGATGCCGAATCGGTTCGGCTGGGGAAAGTTTGAGGTGTCGAAGAGGTCAACCAAAGATGGAACCGTGGCCATATCCTTGTACGCGTCGGCTGTGCGAACGTGGTATATTAAACTGTCCGTGTCTATGTAGAGTAGGCTAATATTGTTGTTATAGTGCTGGCGTAGTATCCCATAATATATATGAAACATGTGCAGCTTGCTCAGGTCTAATACTGAGGCGCCGACATAAATTGGCTTGTTAAGCTTCACCTCGCTCTTCCTCATATGCACCAGAGCAAGCTGTTCGTTATAAATGGTCCTCGATTTGAATAACGGGTTTGCTACGAGCCTGCGGCATTGTGCTTTGTTTGATATTAGCCTCACATCTACACGATTCCGTACATTCTCCATGGTTTTCCCGAACACCGCATTGTTCATAAGCTTGAAGAAATCCTTATCAAGCTCGGACGTGGCTGCGGTGCGGTGTTTCGTGTTGACTTCAATATATGGACGCAACCACGGAGAATGCTCGAACTTGAGGATGCGGTGAACTGCGTGGACCGTAACCCCTTGCTGCATCAACCACCGGAGATTCTGGTAGTGTAGGACGTAATTCTTCTTGGGCTCGAAATCCATGATGAGCTTCTTCTGGTTGGAATCGGGTGGACACTTGAACTCGGGTGCAGGGGAGAGATCGTTGAACAAATCCTGCAGCTTCTCGGAGAACTCAAGGTCCACCTCAGCGAAGAACCCATGTTCTGAATCGTCGAAGCTTTCGATGTTGAAGTTGGAGGGGTCGGCCCACTCGAACCCTCTAAAAGGGAGTGGCTGCATCATGGAGTGTCCGTACAAGTTATTCACGTCCGTGTGCATGATGTAGCTGGACGGTTGTGAGGGGTCGTAGCCAGTAGCCATGTAATGGTTGTTGGCGCGCGCGTACCGTTGCGACACCTGGACCATACCACCCCGGATGCTGCGTTCCACAAACAGCACCATGTCATAATCGGAAAGAAGCTCCAGCTCGATCTTCGTCACCAGAAACATGGCTGACCACGCCAGTCCGGGGAGACTATAGAAGTAGGCGGGGTCCAGCTGGTAGATCTTCATTGCGGTCGCACGGAACGTCTGGAACACGTCGGCGAGGAGCGTCACATCAAGTCTGAGGTAGGCGTCGTGGTAGTCCCCGAGAGTTCGACAGCCCAGCTCGCGCCACATGGACTGGGCATGGTGATATTCTTCGTCGGTGATGTTCGAGCCTCGTAGCTGACTGTAGAACTTCGCCTGGGGAGGTAGCGACGTCTCCGCGAACTTGGAAGGGTCTGTGATGTATTCGTAGGGATAGACCCCCTTACGCTTGAAGAGGCCGGCGTCCAAGTTCGGAAAGTTTGCAGAAGTGATGAGCATTTGCTCGTCGCTAAGCTTCCCCGCGAGAGCATCGAGGCTTGCCGAGAGGAACCTCAGGGAGTCGAGGAAGCGAAGCTCGACGGTAGAGTGTGATCCTGAAATTCGCACCCACTTGCTCAAGCTAATGTAACGCTCCTCGTTCTGCGCCAGGACGTTGATTCGCATGTCGTCGTACCCAAGATGCTTGACGAGGTGGTGGAAGTCGTATCCCGAGCCATTGTGAAAAAACACAGGGATAAATCGCGGGTCCCGGGCCATGAGGTTGCATCCGTTGCACCATGGACCAACATACCTACCGTTAAAGTGATCGTGGTGTTGGACTTTACGGTTGTTGGCGGTGTACTTCTTGACGCAGACAGGGCAAGCGATGGCCTCGTCGTGTCTACGTTGATCGTCGGGGGACAGTGGGAGCATAGACTTGGGTGCCAACAGTATCTTCCCTATCTCGTTGGCCTCGACAACCATCCTCTCGAGGAAGTGTTTGGCTGCGTCGGGACCGCGGTACACGTAGGGCTCGGGGGCGATGTGCTGGTCACGTCGCACCACAACGTATGCGAAACTGGATGCCTCGTGGAGTTGGTAAGGGGTGGTGGAGGAAACTTCGGGATCTGGATCGCAAGTGGACAGGGGTTTGAGGAAGGCCTCGAAATCCGCGATGATGATAGCGGGATTCTCCACCATGGCACCGTGCATGCGGAAACGCTCCACGGTGCCAGGTTTGGGCAAGACTGCCACACCCGGCTCGTTGTTACTACAGTAGAACTTGTGGTTAGCGAGCTTCTCGGCAGCGATGTTGGAGCCTCGAACATGTTGGTAATTGCGTTGATCCTGTCCGTCGAACATTGACAAGCACCTGCAACACACCTCGACGTGGTGACTATCACTGCTCCGTTGGCTCGAAACAAGTCTAGAGAGGGAGCGAATAAGGGTGTAGTGGTGATGAGTTTCGTCCTTGATGAGCAGAAGGTGAATTTCCTGCACACCATCGTCGTCTACGTCGCTCACCCGGATAGGGTACACCACATTTTTGTCAGTGAGGCCATAAACGTTGATAGCCAACCGCATACGAGCCTCGAACTTTTGAATGTCCCGGACCTCTACGGGATAGTCGATCCCAGCCATAGCAACTTCCAGCTCTGACTCGTAGGGTAGGTAGTGGTTAACGCGTTTTGGTTGGTTTTTCCAATGGACAGGGTGCAAAGCTGCAAGCACACACCATACGAAGCACTTGGCGTCACTGTTCTGAATGTTCAGAACGGCCTTCTTTGCCGCGATGGAAGGTGGTAAGGGGACGTAGCTGGAGGCGGAGAGAGGCACGAACTTACAAAGTTTGACGCACAGTTCGTGAGGCCCGCCACACAGCGAACCCCCCGAGCCCTCAGCTTCATGTTCTTCTTGCTTAACCACCAGCTCCTCGGCAAACTGGTTGTAGATGACCTCGAGGTTGTCGACATCCGCCAGATGCAGCGTCTTCGCCTTGGTGTTGTGGCAGAAGCTGTAAATTTCATCGGACGGCTTCTTGTACTGGCAACGTAGCGATGCGTAGAATTTGGTGGAGTGCGTTGCAAGCGCATCACCGAGGATGGAAATTATCTCTGCTCGCTTCTCCTCTAAAAAGCTACGCACGTCGCATAAGCCCTCCGAAGTGAGGACAAAGTCCTCTAACAACCGCTCGAAAGCAGTCCGGTTCGCTTTCGCCACAGGCTTGACACGTTTGGCGGATGGTGCATTGATGGAGGCTGCTTCTGCCTTTCTCTTGGTGGAGGTGGTCGACGGTTGTGGAACAGGTGTTCCGACGCCAATTTTGCATGATGTTATATGCCTTTTTAAATTATTAATGGTAATATGTATACCGCACCTGGGACATGGTTCTGTAGCGGTCACACGCTTACCAGGTATGCAGGTACGACAGTGCTTCTGTTTATTAGATAATTTAATTTGCTTGGAAGTGGAAGCTTCCGTTTCTGAATTATCGATTTTCCTTTTCGGTGCTTGTCCGGTCGATAGTTTGCAAATTTTGAGGTGTTTACTTAAATTTGCAATGCTGATCATTTTGCTGCATCGAGCACAAGGCTTAGAAGGTAACAAACGATTAATTCTCGAACCTGTTTCGTTACATCTTGCCCTGTGTACCGATAAATTGTTCCTTGAGATTAGCTT
Source organism: Lepisma saccharinum (assembly GCF_977018435.1). Classification (NCBI taxonomy): domain Eukaryota; kingdom Metazoa; phylum Arthropoda; class Insecta; order Zygentoma; family Lepismatidae; genus Lepisma; species Lepisma saccharinum. The sequence goes on from NC_139232.1 coordinate 107,723,931, forward strand.
CCCACAAGTGACACATTCAGTTTTATCATTTTTACGATTGAAACTCGTGGTGGATGCCATTGCTTTTTTTTTTTCGAAAATCGCAGAAATCAAAAAGTCTAGTATATAGCGATACAATTTTCAGCTATGTTATTTTATATAGAATTTCTTGGGGTGAAATAGAAAACGCACGATCACGTCAAAATTCAATCTGGTCGAAATTACTATGAAAAACCATGTGAAACACCTTTGAACTTAAAATAATAGATGGTATGTAGCTGCAAAGAAAATTAAATACCTATTTTTTTACAAAAACGAGGAGCGCTGCGACAGGACGTCCGTACTCTTCGACTGCTCTCACGAGACTGACTGATCTGCCGTGTATGCCGTTTTTTTATAATAAAAGCGCGGACCGTATTGAAAACACCTGTAATAATTAACCAATCAGAAGACGCCACGTTAGATATGACTCATCACATTACGTCATAACTTGTTGCAATATGTTGTGTAATAGTTTACTCTCTTATAGTTAATACAACGAAGAGCATTAGATATGAGTCATCACAATGTTACGTAATAACTTGTCGCGCAATCAGAAGATATGAGTCATCACATTACGTATTTTTTAACTAATCAGAAAACACACAAAAAAAATACTCGAAAACTAGCTAAATTCACTCGAGCTTTTATTTTTCATGATGTCAAGAGCATCTACCTCTAGCGCAGGTTGCTTGTTGCTGACTTACAGACTGATAAGAGCTTATGCAAGAGCACCCTGCTTGGCGAGCTGTAGAAGCCACAATTACCTAACCTATTTTTTTAAAAATATATTTGTAAAATCCATCTAATGTCTGAATATAAAAAAAATATATATAATATTTGTTAACTGTTTAAGAAAAATTTTTGCAAAATACCCCGACAACGTTTCAGCTACTAGGACCTCATTACCATGAGCCTAATCCTAGTAAGCCACATACACACCTGTTCTTCGTATCGCATATGCTAGTAAGTCAGATGACATCATGGAAGAATCACATTTCCCCCAATGATCCCACCACAACAAACGTCGCACATGCTAGAAGAAACAGGATCAGGATATTTTATGCTAAATTTACGGCTGCCTGTATGCAGTTATAGGCAAATCATTAAAAGAGCGCTCTAATATACAATGATTTCTCCTACCATGTACCCTAACATACAATTTAACATAACAAGTAAAATTTCGATTCGTCTATATATACCCAACAAAACTCAGAAACTGTCATACGCGAGAGCTATATTTTGCAACAACTATAATTACCCAACACTAGCAACAAAAACAAAAAAAATATATCAATTACTTGTATAATATTAATTAGTAACTTTAGATAATATTAATTATTAGTTTTCAGTTGTAATTAATTTTAAAAAAAAATTAATAACATGTTAGGTGATGATAACCAAGTGCAAAAAGCATTGCACACACAAACAAAGCACCACTTAGTTCATCGAGTCTCGGTGTCGTCTCCTCTCATACCAAGTCGTCATGGAACTATTTTTTTTTCATCAATCGAAAATTTTCCAAGTCCACAGCGTTAAAAAAATCTTAAATTGCAAATATCTCGAAAATGGTAAGAGTTATCGAAAAAATATATCTCTCGTAACTTTTGAACGCCTAACCTAACCTAACCTAATCTTAAATTGCAAATATCTCGAATTTTTGACAAACGGGGTCATAGAACCCTCCAATTCATGACTTGGGAAAAATCTGTTTGGGGATTCATCATGTACACTTATACGTGAGAAAAAATATGAATAGAACCTATGTTCGGAAATCCAAAATGGCGACCGGAAGTGGGGTTATCTTGGAAACGGTAAGACTTAGCAAAAATCTGTTTGCGGATTCATCACGTACGCCTATATGTGAGAAAAAATATGAATAGAACCTATGTTCGGAAATCCAAAATGGCGACCGGAAATGGGGTTATCTTGGAAACGGTAAGACTTGGGAAAAATCTGTTTGGGGATTCATCATGTACACTTATACGTGAGAAAAAATATGAATAGAACCTATGTTCGGAAATCCAAAATGGCGACCGGAAGTGGGGTTATCTTGGAAACAGTAAAACTTAGCAAAAATCTGTTTGCGGATTCATTACGTACGCCTATATGTGAGTAAAATATAAATAGAACCTATGTTCGGAAATCCAAAATGGCGACCAGAAGTGGGGTTATCTTGGAAACGGTAAGACTGTTTTCGGATTCGACGACTGCAAGATCAAGAACGTTTATCTGAAGAACGGACGCAACGAAGTGTTCCCGCGCGAGAATTACAACCTCGACGTGACCAAAAACGATTACCTCAAACTTTACGAAGCGTTCTCGGCTTACAAACGCGTGACCGAGGGAAGCGTGGACATGTACTACACGCCCAGCGAGTTCAAAGCACGGAGACCCATGACCGTCATCAACACATCTAAGAGAAAGAAGGTTGTGGTCAACGATCGAACCAACATCAAGGTCGTCTGCGAGTTCCACGATGCCTTGCCCGAGGATACCCTATGCAGTGTCATCCTGATTGCAGAGAAGTCCTTCGCCTACGACGTGAAGAACGAGAGGGTCACAGAACAGTTTTAAAGTTCATAAAAAATTGCCACATACTAAAAATCAACATCCAACACATTTTAGGTTATATAAAATTTGTGAAAATATAATACTGAAATATTAAAACAAACAGAGTCGCTTGTAGGTTAGTTCAGTACATAAATAAAAAAAATAATAGGTTAAGTTATATCACTTAGGATCGTAAAAAAAAATTTAAAAAATCGTAAAAAAAAAAAATAGGTTAAGTTGTATCACGTAAGATCGTGATATACCTACCAAGTATGAGTGGAAAAAATGAGTACGGTGAAAATTTGTACTAAAACATCGCGGAACGCTAAAACATCGACAAAAAATTGTCAAAATCGTAAAAAAAAAGATAGGTTAAGTTGTATCACGTAAGATCTTGATATACCTACCAAGTATGAGTGGAAAAAATGAGTTCGGTGAAAATTTATACTAAAACATCGCTGAACGCTAAAACATCGACAAAAAAATTGTCAAAATATGTCAAAAACTTATATTCAATTGATAAAAAAAAGGCGAGCCTCACCGAGCCTCACTTTCTGTCCGTGAACCGGGTTGATTGTACTACTAATGTACAGCCGTTTGAAGTTGAGATATTGTCGTTTGAAATTGTTAAGTCCAAATTTCCCACCGATTCCGGGCTCCGCCCCTGGGGTAATTGACCTGCCGCCCCCTACCGCTACCGCGGGCCCGCCTTTATCTATAGAGTCCCTTTTAAAGGCATGTTAGAAATTGGCAGGAGTCACCTGCCCCCAACACTATTTCTCACTGTTTTCTGCATTGATACATGAAGATACTAAAAATTAAGGCTAAAATTAAACCTAAGAAGGTAACTTACCTCTTTTTACCAAGGCCAGGCACTGAATTGAGGGTCGAAGTTAAATTTCAACGTATGTTGAAAGTTCTTGTTGTCCTTTTCCACAGAATACCACCCTCCACTCCCTTCCCATCATAGAAATAAGAAGTTGCAAATTATCCCATCCCACAAGTCATTTATAAAATACAACCCTCCCCTTTTCGGCCTGCAGTTGCCAAAAAGAAATAATTAATTCCAATTTCTGAAGTCGCATAAATGAAATCCAATGTCTGAAATGTCCAACCCGCCAATATATCACACAAATAACATATCGCAATCGCAAATGTTCCCATTACACAAGGCAATCATAAAAGAAAAAGAAAAAAATCAGACGTGCGCCTGTGACATGAATCCATCATCCGCCATCATAGAAGCCCTGAAAAACCTTTTTGACGTTACGCAAGGAATTTTATTTTTTTTAAAAAAAACCTTCCGCGCTATTTACAAACACTGTTTGTTATGAGGAACTAAATATTTTCACTAAAATATTTTAAATGTGCGGAAAATCGAGGGTGTAGAATGATACCCCGGAGCCATTTCTTAGATCTATGTGCTCCGAAACTTTTTTTAAAAATTAAAATTCCTTGCGTAACGTCAAAAAGGTTTTTCAGGGCTTCTATGATGGCGGATGATGGATTCATGTCACATGCGCAAGTCTGAAGATTTCGGATCATGGATTCATGTCACAGGCGCACGTCGGATGTTTTTCTTTTTCTTCTTATGATTGACTTGCGCAATGGGAACGATTGCGATATGTTATTTGTGTGATATATTGGCGGGTTGGACATTTCAGACATTGGATTTCATTTATGCGACTTCAGAAATTGGAATTAATTATTTCTTTTTGGCAACTGCAGGCCGAAAAGGGGAGGGTTGTATTTTCTAAATGACTTGTGGGATGGGATAATTTGCGACTTCTTATTTCTATGATGGGAAGGGAGTGGAGGGTGGTATTCTGTGGAAAAGAACAACAAGGAATTTCAACATAGGTTGAAATATAACTTCGACCCGCAATTCGCGATTAAAATTACCACCTGAGCGCTAGTGTCGCTTCCAATATGGCCGCTCTAAGTAGGATAGATCTTTGTTTACATTCAGCAGTAGTACAAAACAGCAGCGTGTTGTCATGACTGGTATGGTAGAAAACGTTTAAATTACACATTATTTTTAAATATTGCGAATGCGATGTGAATTCCAGGTACTCTAACAAACGTGAAGCTGTACTGAGAACGAAGCATTTAATTATGATAGGCAAAAATAACACGGAAAATGCAGACGAAACTATGTATATGCACTGGTTGTCCAAAGCAGTGCTGTATCATCTGCACGTCATGTAACTGGAGTTCTCGGAAATTATTTGAAAATAAAGGAATTGAAATTGACCTGTACTTGAAAAGCTGGGACAGGAGAAAATTGCGAACATATCGTTGCAGTTCTTTCTCGAAAGAGAAAGGCTGGTTTAATAATAATATTCACGATTTCATGACCAGGCTATACTCACTGAAAAAGGACATCGTACTGAATGAAACAGTAACATTAGCATATCCACTTTTTTTTCTGGTTACATTTGACATTAATTCATTCTCAAACTATTTTCATCTTCCCTCTTAACCGACTTGCACCTGTTCCAAATTTCACACATACGTAACACCGGTAATACATGGACGCATTGGTTAAGACGCTTCATGATTTTTCGGAAAAAAAAAGCTTTATTTATAAAGTACAATTTAAAACTTTACTTTCATGGAAATATATATTTATCTCGCGATAAATAAAGTAAGCAGACTCGTGCATTCTTCGTAATTTCCTTGCCGAATTACAGTGTTATATCCCCCATACCAATCTTCTGTCAATTACGTTTTCCCTGATTTATTAACAAATTTCATTTTGTTGATTCCACGGGGTGGAAACACATGAAAACTTTTAATTTGTTCTGACCCATAAAACTATTTAGAGCAACAAAAAAAAAAAAAAAAAAAAAAAAAAAAAAAAAAAAAACCTGAACAGTAGACCTTACTTTCTCGCATACTATTCACCATGCTTTAAACGACTTCAACACAACGTATCCTACTTAGAGTACTTCCTGAAAATCCCGGCAGATGGCATATCGGTTAATTTTAATCGCGAATTAGCATCACATAATCTTCATAAAAAATCGAGGATGTAGAATGGGACACCGGACCCTAAAAAAATTACCTTTCGCGCAATTTACAAACACAGTTTGTTATGAGGAACTAAATATTTCCACGAAAATATTTGAAATGTGCGGAAAATCGAGGGTGTAGAATGATACCCCGGAGCCTTAACTTTATTCATGTGATCTTGTTCGTGTCAAAAATCCATTATTCAGACAATATTATTATTCTTACCACTAAGGTCCAGCTTGGATGTGTAACATGATTCTGCCGCAAGTTATTTTTTATATTAGAAATAATTTGATTATTGTTCCCAAGCACTCCATCAAGCTCAAAAGTATGTATCAGAATATGCTTAATACTGTATAACTGGTATTAAACTCTAAATAATCTTACATAATCTTCTCAACCTTTCTTAATGTTTTAGCCGAATCAACAAGAAAACCAATTATGATCTTAGATCTGCGCCACCAGCATACATTTAATCGACCGAAGATATGCGACTATTTTATTAATTTTATTTACTGCTTGACCATGCTCACGGAAGGGATTTCATTGGTTTCCACATAGACGTAATGTATTTCGTATTTGCGTCGTGAATAACTCTTTCATTTGAATCTGAGGGTCGAACACTACTTCGGCATGACCATCGGTTAATTGAATTTCCAGAGTTTTATCATCTCTGGCGATGATGTACATTATTAATAGTTTCTTAGAGCTAAAATGTGTTCTATTGTGTTGCATCCTTTCGTAAATATCTGCAACTTAATGTAAAACGCGGTATGAGAGAGATTTTAAAATTGTTTGTCACTAGGTAAATCCATTTAATGTATGTCTCATGCACGCACAGGTTGAACCTGGAAAGGTTGCGTTCATTCCTTGTATAATTTGTGCAGTGAATGGATGGATCCCTTTTTGGTTTATACTGAACATCGCTATTCACATTAAATAATAGCATTCTCATTAAGTATCCTAATAACCAACGTAACAAGCAAGGAATAGTAATTTTCTTGATCATTTGTTCTTTAATAAAGAAATATGAGATTAAGATCGTGCAGAATATGAACAAGATGAAAAATGTGATGGTGGATGGTGGATTTGGTTTATTTTACTTAGCTTTTAGCTAATCACGAAGATCTGAAAAATCTGAAAGATCACCTTCCATATGCATAATTACAACTTTTGTCGTGGGTTATTAATGTGTGTGAAAACTTTCTACACTTATCGTGATAGGTTTATGTATAGTTAGGAGAAAATTGACATTGTTATGTAATCATTAAAACACATCCCAAAAAATATTTATATTCCTCTTGGCAGACAAGTCAAATAATGGTAAAATCAAGAGGCAATACAAGTTACAAGTTTATGTTTCAGGATAGGGTATACGTTTAGTAATTTCAGCATATTTTTCAGTAAACCAATATTTCAGTAAACTAATATTGTCCTGACTTTACCATACTGTTTACTTATCTTCTAAGTTTCCTCACCATGCTTCAGATAGGTATTTCAGCTACTTATCAAACATGCATAGAGCATCTCATCTAAAGTAAAATAAAGTTATAATTAATTTGAATAAACTGAAAGTATAATGTCAAATCATCAAAATAGGGGACAATTTACCAGTATCTCCTAGATCATACAACATGACTGTCATGACAATAACAATGATAATCTCTCTGCGCAAATCCTCGCGTTTTCTAAAAGCTGTTCTGAACATCGACTTTATAAGACTAAAATCGAAGAAACTTGGGATGCAACTCCTAGCGGTGATTTTTTCTTGAGGTGCAACAGTTTCTTGCACAAAAATAGTTCCATAGAGAAACGCCACGAAGAATGCAACGGACGATGTTATAAACACAACAACGTGTCCTTGCGATTGAAGTAATTTACCACTCCCGTAAGTACCAACCAGTTTGCCGATCAGCCAGAGGAATTGAACTAAACTAATCCGCAACGTTCTGCTGTTTTCTGTTGACACATCACTGACGTAACTGTGTCCTGCTACTAACGACACTTGCACACCTCCGCCAACCGCAGAGAAGAATGTGGCAACCAAGAGGACCTCTACTGGCAATTGCTCCAAGTAACTGAAAATAATAAGCAGTATACACGTTGTGAGGTAAGCCAATAACGGCATTACAAGAGGAACTTTCCTGCTAAATGTATCACTCCAAGAGCCAAAGAATAACGAAAACACCAGAGATGTCACTGTAAAGATGTATGACCTTGCAGCAAAGATGGGTGATGTTATCTTCTGCACCTCAACTTCTATGTCATGGTACTTGGAGAGTGAAGAACAAATGGTATCGTTGTAGCCAAGGTTTCTTCTGCAGGCTCTTTCCAGAAAGAAATCCGCATGGATAAGATGATAATTTGAATATCCGAATGCTAATAGAAATATCACTGGCTCTACGGTTATACTCTTCCGGAAGACCGTCAACGTTTGAGTAATCGTCATTGCAACAATCTTCCTCCTAAGGAATAAGAAAGGATAATTATAAGCAACAGTAAATTTAAAAACTCATGATTAAAGTAATATATTTGCGTTTCTCATACTATTCTATTTTGTACCTCCACGTACCTTATACAGGCATGGTATGATCTCCACTGATAAACATGCTTTACATTTATCCAGCCATTATTGCTATTTTACTACCAGCCGTCTCTGTGTCCTAGCGAATTGAGTGCTTGACTCACAATGTCGACACAGACGGCCCGAGGTTCGAGTCTTAACGTGATCGTAGATGTTCGTTTCTGAGTGTCCATTAATCATTTTTTCTTATCTAATCTTCATTCATCCTCATCGTCGTGATCAGCCTAAAAGCAAAGAAAAGAGATGTAAAGTAAGAAAACAAATAAGAGTTTATACCCAGGCGTCTTCAATTTAATTAGTACTACTTGTATTCTATAATTAATAATTTTGAGTTTTCTCTTTTAAGCTTATATTATCTTATTCACATTATTTCCACTACTTCGAAGGAAGTATTAATAATATAGATAAAAATGGCATAATACGTAAAATAATTTATTAGGTGTTTATTTTGGGGTCATCGCGATACTCTTAAAGACTTAATTAATTTGCGAAAATATGTAGATCCTCAAGATGATGAGGTTATTTCACGCCGCTTTTCTGTCACCTTAGGTTAAATACAGCGATGAGGATGAAATTGATGGACGAACAAGCACAAACATAATACGGGCACAACAGACACGCGCCTCACAAAGGATTATACTGGCCGTCGGTCCAGGAGCCAGAGCCTCGTTAGTCTGCAAGAAATCGGTCCAGGATGTACAAGTAGGCCTATTTTTCGGCAAATTGTCCATGAACATTTTCATAGATTTTCTCTTGCATCCTACGTGTTTTTAAGGAATGGATTTTTACGTATGCCGGTTCAGAGGCTGTCAGTAGGTTGTTTGGCGTTTAGCTTCAATTCTTCAATCTCTCATTGCCTAAAACACACAGAATAAATGGCGATGGACGATTTGATTCGTAATACGTATGCATCTCAGTCTACTACGTGGAAGTGAGGTTTTTTTTTTTTTTTTTTTTTTACATTTTACTTGGGATTACCGCTAAGCAGTTTTTCCCATATCTATATACATATGTACTGTACATAAACTTACATTTTTTAGTACATTATTATTAAAAGATACTATGAACATTTTTTTTCTATTAAATAGTTAAGCCACATTTTCTAAAAAAAGATAACAATATATATCCAACTGTAAGGTTAGGTTCACAAATCAAAGATTCCAAACACTGAGGAAAAGGAATTTCACAGTTTATAAGAGTTTTATAGAATGTCTCTCTTTCTTGTGTGTATCTATTACACTCAAATAGGATATGGTGTATATCTTCCTTGTTGCCACATGTACAGTTCGGGTTTTGTAGAATCCGGATCTTTTGTAAATGACTTTTAGTAGTTGTATGTCCTGACCTAATACGATTTAGTAATACTATCACATTCCGTGAACCTTGAACTTTTGTAAACCAAGGTCTCATTCTATTGAAATTAGCTATCCTCTGATAAAAGCTGCCTGCATTTTGAAATTCACCATTGCACCATTCCGTCCAGTTTTCCTTCAACTTTTTCTTCACCCTCGGTAGAAGGTCTGTGTACCAGGTTTTCAGCTCCAGTACAGGTTGAATTACCCTAGCTTGTTTTGCATACAAATCTGCCATATCATTTCCTAAATGTTGACAATGTGCTTTAACCCAGGTTAAATGAATTATCTTTCCCCTGCTCCTTAAATTTTGTAAAGTTTTTACACAGTTTATAATGTATGGGGAGCATTTAAATAATAAATCATAATTGGACTGAATTGAATATAATACACTTTTGGAATCCGTTAATATTAATATATTTTTTTCTTGCAATTTATATGTATAAATTAGTGCTTGGTAAATTGCATAAGCTTCAGCTGTAAAAATGGAAAAATCTTCCGGTAAATGTATCATAATTGATTCCTTCTTCTGTAGATCATAAACAGCACATCCTACATTTTGACTACTTTTTGAACCGTCTGTATATATAAAGTAATAATCTTTCCATCTTTCCATGTAATCATATTTTGTATATTGTTCAGGGAAATAAATATCTCTATACTCACAAACAGGAAAATCTAGAGTATATATGGGCTTACTCCTTACTTTCAATAATTTTTGATGATCCTCATAGTACTCATTATATAATTGCACCCATCCTATATCTTCGCAGTTATTAATTTTGCCTGTATCATATAATTCAACCAAGTCGAATAGAATGTCATTAAACGGATGATTAACTTCTGACATTGTTTTCAACAGATATTTAATAGACATTTCTCTTTTCCTATAACTTAAGTTCCATTCGCATGCTTCCATGTATACAGCAACATTGGGAGTACTCTTCATCAGTCCTAGACACTTTCGTAGAACTTTCCTCTGCATTACTTCCAAAGGTCGAAATACACGTTCCGAAATTGTATTAAAGACTATAATCCCGTATTCTATTGTTGGTTTGTAATAGTTTTTGTAAAAATTCATCATGGTACTAGGATGACTTCCCCATTTTGTTGTAGCCATAGAACGAAATACATTGTAAATTACTTCTGCCTTTTTCACTAACATTTTTACATGAGGTTTCCATGTTAATTTACTATCAAATATAACGCCTAAATATTTCACTGAATTTTCTATAGGAATGTGTAACTTTTTTGTATATTGAATCACATTTTTCGGAGCTCCTTTTTTACTAAATATAATCAACTTTGATTTTTCTGACGATATATTCATAGACCTATTCTCAAGAAATTTCTTTATCTCTATTATTTTCGCTTCCATGTTGGTGACTCCTTTATCTACTTGCTTGACACTCTCATATATACATAAATCATCTGCATATTGTATAAATCCAAATGGCTCAGGACATATTCTTTGAACATCCATTAAATATATATTAAAAAGTAAAGGACTTAAAGGGCTTCCCTGTGGAAGTCCTCTTGTTATCCATCTAGGACCCTCAACTTTATTGTGAAAGTAAAAATATAAACAACGATTTTTTAATAGATTCCAAATTATTTTTAGATGCATATAAGGTATTTTCAGATTTTGTAGAATGTTTAATAATTTATTTATATTTACATTATCATATGCCCCTTTAATATCTAAGAAAGCAGCAATAAGACTACTTTTCCTTTTCATTGTATCATAAATTTTTGATGATAACATTGCCAAGGCATCTGTACACCCCATTCCCTTCCTAAATCCAACTTGAAGCCTTGAAAATAATTCCTGTCCCTCTATATGCCAACTTATTCTCTTTAGAATTAATTTTTCAAAAATTTTCCCCAGTACTGAAGACAAAGCTATCGGTCTATAAGATTCTCCTTTATGTGGACTTTTGCCAGGTTTCAATATTGGTAAAATCATTTGAGTGTACCACGATTGCGGTACATTTCCTGAATTCATTATATAGTTGTAGATGTTACAAAGATATATTATACCACATTCCGGCAAGTTTTGAATCATCGAGTATGTTATTCCATCTTTTCCTGGAGTTGTGTCCTTGGCTCTTATTATTATGTCTCTTATTTCATCGATCATGATATTGGTATATAATCCTTGTGAATGTCTATCTTTAGGACTGAAAGAGAACATTTCATCAGGGGCATCTGCAGGTTCTTGTTTATTATTACATGTTACCTTCATAATAAATTCATCTTTCCAGGTGTCTTTGAGTGGTATTAATCGAGGGGTATGTGGTTTGCGGATTGATTTAAATTTAGCCCACACGGTACTGATACTCTCTTTGTTATTTATGTCTTCACAATACTTTGCCCACGATTGTCTCTTTGCGCTGATATAACATTTCTTGGCCTGCGCTATTGCTTTCTTATAATTAATCCAAGTTTCCTGATTTGGTATTGTTTTATAAACTTTAGTAGCTTCAATTCTCTGTATTTTAAAATTTTGGCAATCTTTATTCCACCAGTGTACTATTGGATACTTTTTTACAACTTCCTCTTTTGCCCTTGTACATGATCTGTCCATAACAATACTAACAGAATCTACAAAATAATCATATGTACTCATATCAATATTATTTAAATCTGTATTTTTAAATAAGATTGTAAGTAATTTAGAATATTTATTCCAATCAGCTTCGTTAACTTTCCATTTTCTGAGCGGAATAGTGAAAGATCTCACTGAATTAGTATCAGTATAAAAGAAACATGGATAATGGTCACTGGTTCTTTGATCACTGTCTGTTTCCCACTGAAATTGACCACATATATCATCTGACATTAACGTTAAATCTATAGCTGTTGGCCGAGTACCTAATCTTCCTATATACGTAGCAGACCCGTCATTAATTACAGTAAAGTTGTACAAATCCATACATTCTACTAACACTTTCCCCAACTTATCTTCATCCTGATCTCCCCATATTGTGTGATGGCAATTGAAATCCCCTGCTATAATAAAAGGCTTTTCTATGCATTGAAACATTTGCGATAATGTATTTGTCGTTAATTTCTGTGACTCTGCACCTGTAGGAATATATATAGATATAATACTAACTTTTTGATTCATAAAAGCGATTTTAATTCCTACGACTTCAATTTTGTATGTGTCGTATATAGACAATGTATAATCAAAAGATATAGGTTCAAATTAAATTCTTTCATGAATCATAATTGCAACTCCTTTACTATCATCTTTAATCTTTTCATAAATTATGTGATAATGATTTACTTTAAAATAATTTATGTTTGATGGGTTCACAGAGATTTCCGATAAACATAAAAGTTCAGGTCTATATTCATCTATTAATTTCACCAGATTTTGCTTTCTTGCTTTCAATGATCTTACATTCCAGTGTACCCCCACGAATGTTTTTCATTATTTTTCCTTCCACACCCTAAGATGTCTCTCCAAAAATTTCCAAATCCTCAATAATTTTCTGCACCTGGCCATTTATTTGTGAGCATTCTGTTAGTATTTCTTTTATGCTTAATAAGTCAGAATTTTTAGTTAATGTCGCCATAAGTTTCGCCATTAATTGTAACAAATTATACATAAGATCCTTCTGAGATGTAATGTGAGGAAAGTACACGATTTTTTTCTGTTCTTCATTGTTGTAGATTCCGGTGCTCACCTCCTGCATGCTTCTGTTTGTACTATCCACATCTTCCTCATTTTTCCTTGTCTTAATTACAGTTCCTGTAGACTTTCCATTTAATTGTTTTTGATTACTTTGTAATTTCTTTAGAGAACCTTTACTTGATTCTCCTTCAGAATTTCCATTATAATTCTTTGTTTGTGAATAGGAATTTAGTCTGAAATTTTTTCCATATTTATTTTCAAATTTGGAATAGTCTCTATGATGTTCTGGAGGAACTCTTTTCCATGAAACATTTTCCAAGTATGTATCTGCTTTTCTTTCACCCCAATCACTTAAGGCTTCAAATCTGTTTTGTATTGTTATGCTATTTCCTACATCACCAGTCTTTCTTGTGTTAATTTCACTTATTTGACTTTTATTTATATGGTTTTTTATTTGATCAGCATATGAGTTGCCTTGAACAACATAATTGCTTGGAACATTACCTGTTATTACTTTCTCTCTTGCATCTTGCCGGGATAAATTATCATATGCCATAACTCTCATGATTTCTCTTTCCATTTCCCATTTTACACATGACTTATCAGTAGCAACATGTTCTCCTCCGCAATTTAAACACTTCGGAGTTTCATTACAATTTTCATGTTCCTCTCTTCCACATCTAGCACACTTAGCTTTATCCTTGCATATGGCTGCTGAATGTGCGAACCTGTAACATTTCTTACATTGCATCACATTTCTAACTTTAGGAGTAACATCGAAAATGTGACTAACCACTATAATCTGTTTAGGCATTTCTTGAGATCTAAACGTGATTGATATTAGCTTAGTAGGAACAAAATAATATGAACCATCATCTTTTCGAATTCTCTTTTTCATTCTTTCCACTGATATTACTGTCGGATCTTCAATGCTTTCCTTAATTTCCTCCTCTTCAAATTCAGTGGGTACACCATATATCAATCCTTCCTTCACCAATAAGGATTCCGGGATGAACACATCAATATTATTTTCTTTATGAAAATGCATATTTTTCATGAAATTGTTAGCTTCATTCCTGGTGTAAAAATAAATCTTTGCTCTATATAAACCACTTGGTTGGATATATCTGACCCTTATATCTTTCTTTCGCAATTCATTGCCTATTTTCATAGAGTTAAATTTCTTTTCTGCACCTTTAGTACTAGTCATTATTACTAAATATGGCCCATTATGTGTATCATAATACATTTTACACTTGTCTACATTATTTTCTCTTCGACCTTCTCCAAACGTGTTTACTTTATCTCTATTATCTAACCTGTCTATCCTTACCGCTTTTGCTGGAACTTGATCATCTTCAGAAGATCTGACTCTTTTAGCTTGTTTTCTAGATGTTTCTTCTATAACGTTATCTTCTATAACAATTTCATTGTCTTCTACCAAGTTCGTTATAATTTCTACTTGATTATTAAGTTCCATATAACCTATGGCATCCGCCATGACGTTAACAAGAACTGCCTTACGAAAATCACATTAATGAGTATAATTCCTTTTACCGTAGTTTTAAACTTCAAATTAAATAAGTATATGGGTTTAACTCAATTCCAGTCACAAAATTCTCTCTTTATAAACAGTACTCACTTAATTAACAACTATTAATATTACCACAATATTACACAAACAGCTCAGTTTCCATCAACCACAGGCTATCCTCCGGAAGTGAGGTTGACACTTCGTGCCTTCTGATATTCTTCTTCTTCTTTATCATGACCCTGTTAACAAAATACTGTCGACTTTAGACATCGTTTCTGCTATTGAATTTGTTTTAATGTTTTTCTTCTGAAGTTAGTAGTAACTCTAGTTCACCAGTATCATAACGATTATATGAATAAATCACTTTTATCCTTTTGCGGTTTTTTTTCTTAATAAAAATCATAAATCAAGCCTACATTTTCGAGCATATGAATACAGAAGCCATATTAGTGGAGGAGATAATTCTGATAGAAGGGAAGAGAGTGATATTGGAAATGAAATTTTTAAAAGTTGTATACATTTATAGAGTGTGATTTGTTGATTTGAGAAAATAGGACATTCTAGAAATAAATGTTGCGCATCAGGATTTTCATTACCACATTTGCAATTTTCTTGAGTTTTGATGATATGTATTTTTGCTAGGTGTGCTCGTGTACGCACGTGTCCCGTCCTTAACCTATTTATACAAACTATGACCTCCCGTGGGAGTGTGTATGAAAAGAGCCATGGGTCCTTGGTTGTAAAGTCTGCTATCCATCTAGTATATGTTACGTACTATTACCCACAACCTTAAAATGTTCCTTGCACCATTTGTTCCATTGATCCATGAGTTTGATTTTCACTCGTGGTAATAAATCGATATACATTAGTCTATTGACACTTATGTGTTGTAAATCTCTGGTTTGTTTAGCATGTAAGTTCACTCGTTCATTTCTTACGTTAATATTATGTGCTTTTACATAACTGAATTTTATGTCAATGTTTCTTTTGCGAGCAAATTAAACTTGTTGAATAATTAAAATAATTAAATATTCTGAAAAGGTCACCCCTTATACCCCCAGATCCACAAGAAAGAAATAACTAATGATATTATGCTTCATATGTTATGGGCAAACACTGCCAGAGTGTCCAATTTGCGTTCAGTGTTCTAAATTTTGTCTTTTATTTCTAACTTTTTAAATATATATTTTTGAAGGCGTATAATATTGAAAAGTTTGTTAAATGAAATCTAAAGAACTATGTGTTTTGTGAATGAAGATTGTGTCTTTGATATATGTAATATATTTCGGTTAAATAACATTTGTTTAACCTACATGATTTTGACAATTTTGGAGGGAGAAAGTACATTGAGGTAGTCCAATCCACTTAATTCAAGTAGATGTCAGGAAGTGAGAATAAAATATGTAATAATAGTTAAATTGTTCATAGTCTTGTTGGTCTATGCCATACCATGCTATGATATCACTAGAGCTCAATGAAGAATTATGGGAAAAGATCTGAATGAAGGACATGAACAGCAAAGTGATCGTGATAAAAGCTTACTAAATTCTGTGACTGTGGAACCGGTAGTGATGTTTTCCTTGTTCGCCTTCAGTATCTACGAATCAGTGAGAGACGACCTGTATTTGTCACGTGGCTGCACCGTGAATCTAAAATATAATAGTACAGTATGCAACAACCTAACTTATCAACATGACATTGAGGTTGAGGTTCAGACATTCGTGGCACCATTCATTACTATCAGGCAGTACATACACGCTGCTCTTGCTGTAATATTTAGCCTTTTCGTCGGTCCGTGGAGTGACAAGTATGGCCGAAAGGTTCCACTATTGCTACCGGTAGCTACTTGCACGCTGACTGCTATTCTTTACCTAGTTTTCAGCTTGTGGATGGTACCTGTCGAACTGTTACTTTTCGCATGTATTCCCGCATCCCTTGGTGGTGGGATTGGGATAACCCTAGTCGCTGGCCACAGCTACGTGAGTGACATAACGAGCAAAGAAAGCAGGACTTTCAGGATAAGCTTGATAGAGGCAGCTGCTACTTTTGGAAGAACATTAGGTACTTTGTTAAGTGGTTTTCTGTTGCGCAGTGTAGGACACCCTGCAGTGTTTACAGTTTCGTCGGCTTCATTTGTTTTTGCATTGATATACGGACTCCTGTTCGTGGAAGAAACCATCACAAATACTCTTGACTCAGAAGACTGCTGTATTAGTTTCTTTGATTGCCAGCATGTGAAATGTATTATTCAGACTCCATTCAAGAAACGTGAAGGTTACAAACGAGCCCAGATTATCATAGTTATTTTGTCAGTCACCACGTGCGGTTTTGCCACAGCAGGTAAGCAAACGATTATGAAATAACAGAATTCACAATTTTAAAATAATAGTCACACAACTAGATACAAAATGAAAATCATATTTTTATGTATTCTTCCTCTTTGTCGTTACTGTAGTTATTATTGTATAATCAAAAGTTTTCTCGTTCACGGAAACCCATGACCTACAAGTCGACCTCCGTGACAGAGTGGTTAGCACAGAGCTCTACGACGACAGGGCCGAGGGTTCGAATCCCGGCCTGATTATGGGCGTTCTTTCTCCGTGTCCCTTGATCAATTCCATCATTTCGTCATCACTCATCCTCATGTTCGAGATTAGCCAAAAGTGGCAGAAAAGTTAAGTAAAATTAACCAAATCAATCAAACCAAGATCTAAAACCTTTTGGATATTGGGGTTTTTGAATGCAAGTAATATTGCTTTGGTTTTCACACACATACTTAATTGCCTACTGTTCAAGCAAATACATAAATAAATAAATAAATTTTCAAAACATTAGTATTGCATTATTATCCAACATGAATTTCGAAAAGTGGCATAGCTATAGCTATAACATGACTTATTGATATATTCCTTCTGTTTTTTTTCAAATATCGAAGGGCTGCACTGATTCAATCGGTAAGGCGTCTGACTTCCACATGTAAGACTCAGGTTCGATTCCGGAGTGGATTATCACAGGTGGGATTTCTCGACCATGACCCAAGAAAAAGACTCATCCAGCCTCTAACCAGTGAGTACCTGGGAAGGGTTCTTTCTACCTTCACACCTCATATGTGCCTTCATAGCACGCTCCAATTCATAGATGACACTCTATGGGTCATTCCAACGTTACGTGTGTGACATTTCACACATAAAATGTAAAAGTATGACATGAGATTCGTTTAAAACATTCATAATGAACTGATTTTACAGAACTATGAAATACTTTGTGGTGTCTGCTAATAAATGAAAAAACAACAACTTTAGTATGATGATACGGCCTGATGCATGAAATGCATTAACGAAAATGTGTTACCTACGCATGTGATGTTTTAAAAATATAGCAAAGTTTGACTTCATTGTT
The DNA here is from genome assembly GCF_977018435.1 of Lepisma saccharinum. Taxonomy (NCBI): domain Eukaryota; kingdom Metazoa; phylum Arthropoda; class Insecta; order Zygentoma; family Lepismatidae; genus Lepisma; species Lepisma saccharinum. Next base: position 107,742,029 of record NC_139232.1, read on the forward strand.
TGTAAAGCACATAGGCTATACATGCTAATGATTTTTGTTGGTGAAATATGTAAATTATATGATGCATTCCAAACATTTAAACCTTAATGCATTTAAAATATTGATACTTTTCATATTAATTTATTTTGTTATTTACATGAAGTTGAACCACTTTTTGCGGAATGCCTCCTTTATTTTTCTTCTAAATATCCAAATCATTCTGTTTTCTAATAGGTCATTGGGTGAAAAATAAATCTTAACCACCCTCCTCACTTGCGCCACTTAGGCGTTGCCACTAACCTTGGGAGGAAATATAGGGTGTCCCAATAAAAGCGACGGATTTAATATGCTTTAGAAAATACTGTATGTTTACAAATTGGCAAAACGTTTTACATCATTACAACGGGTAAACGTTCCGATTTAAGAATGAAAGATGACATCTGGCATATGTCCCCCGGCTAGATCCAGAGTGTGGTGTTTTAATATCTGCTGTCGAACCTGTTTCCTCAAACTTCTTGATCAACTTACGAACTGTACTCTCACTAGGTGCACTTTTACTTCCAAGGATTCCATGAAGCTTCCTAACAGTATCTGCATAACACTCGTCATTCTTGTAATGAGTTTTCACTATCAAAACTCGTAATTCCTTTGTGGAACGATCCATCTCACCTAATCATTGATAAAGGAACTTGTAAGAACAGTGTTACCAACTCAACCACAAGACATGTTGCGTAAATTAAAGTTGGCATTCTTAAATCGGAACATTTTCCCGTTGTAATTATGTAAACATATTTGTCATTCTTTTTTTTTTTAAAAAAAAAAGTATTCTATTAAGCATATTAAATCCGTGGATATTGTTGGGACAGGAATGGAGTCCCATCCATAACATGTGAAATGGTCTCTAAATACCTTGAGATACCTGCTTCAGATTCTACTTCAATGCACTCAACGCCGGTTCATAATTCAAATAATTGTACCCCGACCCTTTCTGCTCCTTTCCTGAGTGAAGTTAAACGGTATAAGGCGACTTCACTTATCATCAAATTTAGAACTGTATACGTAACAAAAGTATATTAAAATTCCGGGAGACGTAAGTGGTTACCACGGCATTAGTGGGCCCAGGTTGGGAGTTGTGAGGGATAGAACAAGTCCTTGGAAAGTTACTTTCTTTTTTAAAAAAGTAAGCAAGCATAACGTGCAGTTTTTCTGCAAGTTACATAATACGGCTTTGGCTCAGGGATGTGCCAACTGAGAAATTTTGACGAAGTTACTAATTCAGGAACTGATTTTTTCAGGTGGAATGTTACAAGTGGGATGTTTCCAACTCAGAAAGCGCTTCTAATTGCCTCGAGAAAAGGGGGGGGGGGGTAAGGACCGGTTTTTCAGAGGTTTACATCGTTACTGCCATTATTTTGAAACATTGCATGCATGCCACATCTTTTGATATGTATATGTGATTCATGAATGTGCTGTGCCTTACGAAGAGTCTCCTTGAGGCCATCTTTCCACTGTAACTGCACTAAATATGGACATATTAACCTAATATTGATATCTGGATGAATAGAAGAACAAAAATAATTTTTATCATTATTTCCGCTAATATATTTTGAGATTCTTCTAGCTCTTTTCTTTTTCTTGTAGAAAGACATGTACTCGGCGAAAACGGCTTTACATTGAGATCGGCGACAACAGTTTCTGAAGGGTGGGGTGCTACAATTGGTCAACATGGTAATTTCAACGACGTTCTCTCCGGTAAATTCCTTGGTCCAATGAATGAAGTGCTATGGGCAGTATGTTTCTATTGGTTTTGTTTAATATCAGAGCACTATAGGAAGGCTTTAATTATTGTTGGTGTGGGAAGAGAATACAAGTGATAGGAGTAGTTTTCAAGATAAGAGTAATACTCAAAAAGTGTCTCTTCATCCTCTCTCTCGTTAAAAATTACGTTCATGTGCGTATACTTTCACTTATCCGCATAACGATGCTGAGGAATTTTTTATTGCTTTTTTTATCAAGATAAGGGAGTGAAATGGGATTAGTTAGAACTGAGAGAAACATGTGTGGCTCAAAGGAGAAAAGAACACCCCCAATATTCTAGGCTTCTGTACCATAAAGACGAAAAAGTCTTATGCAAGAAATATGTCCGTGTGTCGTATTTTCCATGCTGTTGAAACGTACAGAAAAATAACAATTAATGTTCTTACTCGTTTTCTGAAAAAATAATAGTTACAATTATTTATCTGCTTCTTATTTCAAGAAATAACTAATTACAGTTATCGTTACTCAAAAATAGTAATTGTTGCTATATCAAGCAACGGTTAGTTGTATCATAGTACTTATGAACCTGTTTCTCTTCTAGGTTCATCTTCTATCGAACTGTTCTACACGAGGAACGTTCTGCATTGGACAACCTTCCAGACTATTATGTACCAGACTTACACTTCCTTTGTTGCTACAGCTGGTAAGTATCAATATCTCGAAACTTGATTTTACAGATTTAGAATTCTCTAGCTGTGGAACTCTGTGAGTAAAAATGGCACTAATCTAGAAGGGGATACAGAAAGTACACACGAAATTGTGCTTCAAGCACGGGTATAGTTACCGGAAGGACAGGGGTGACGCGTCTCCTCAACGATCCTGAAAAATGTAATGTGTATATGAAAGATATTGGTGTATTATACATGTTGCCTCCCCTTGTAATTCCAAGATAAAGATGCTTATGGCTTCAAGGTTAGTAACAGTGAATTTTACTTAATTGTTGTCTAAAAATATAAGACCAGTGAATTAGTTATTATAGAATTTATACCTTTTAAGTCACAATTCAGAAAGCAATAGACATTTCCACTCTGACATAAAAAACGTTTTGAATCCATTCATGTTACAGAAAATGACACAAACATGAGATGTGCAAAATATCTCGGCGATATTTGTTTTGGTTCTCGAGAAACACGCCTTCAAACACCGCTGAAATTCACCTCCTACGTCACGGATTTGAAAACGTCCTCTCCACAGACACGAGGTCCTCTGACGTCATCACTTAGAAATGCGTGCAGGCAGGGCTTTTGCTCGTCCCGTCAACTTAGCATGAGCCGCGGAAGCGACAGCAAAGTCACTTGTTACTGTGTAAAACAAGTATCTTGTAACTTCCGGTGCAAAAATCTGTGCTCCATTTCTTGGAGATAAATTATGCCCTAGCAGTATAGCAGTATTTACTATAATTCAGCCACTCGGTAGAGGGTTTTCCCATTAGGGTGACAAGCAAAACTTGCAACAGTTAATGGCTGAATACGTGAACAGCCTTGTTCATTGCGAATACATAGGTTGGTTCTGACTGGCAAGAACTTAATGTTATAGGAATGCCTTTTCTGGAATTACAATTATTTTCGTCATAATATTTTCTTCGCAAATTTTAAGATAATACGTTTAGAACACTCTGGTTTACACGCCAATTTCTGCAATATAAGAGGTGATACGGTATAAAAAGGTACGGTGAGTTTTTAAATTTTCTACAGTTAATGACAGTGGAGTTCCGACATTTCCGACACTAAGGCAAAAACTGGTTTTCTTCCGTCATAAGCGACACTGCTTGGATTTTTCCCCTACGATTTCTAATTTGTTTACCAGAATTAGCGATATTTGCGTACGTGCAGCAGCAATAGCGTCTCTGAAGAAAGTATTTCCCGAGGCTCAGATCAGTTTGTAGTGAAAGGTGCAAGAGTTGGGACTGACAAACTATTACAAAACAGATCCAGACGTCCGGCTGTATATAAGAATGTGTTCAGCTCTGACTTACCTCCCTGTTACTGACGTCGATGATGGATGGCTGTGTGTGATGGAAGATGCGCCAAACCACGACATATTGAGAAATGTTTTGGATTATTTCGTTGATCAGTGAATGAACAACTGTGTTTTCGACATTTCCATGTGGAACTGCTCCCAACAGCGGCACAGGACTAACAATGCAGTCGAGGGATGGAACCATACAGTTAGTGTATTGACGGAATAGTCAAGTCCTAACTTATACAAATTAGTGAAGACTTTAAGATTAGAAGCTGTGTACAACGACTACTTATGTGAGAGGAAGGCCTTGAATCTTAAAGGGAAACGTAGACGACGTCAGTACATTACATTAGATGAGAGAATACAAAGAGCGTTTGCAGACTATGAAATGCATAGAGATCTTAAGCGCTTTTTGAGGAGAATGGCGTACGTTCAGAAATTAGAATGAAAATAGTAAGATGTTGGTTCAATTACAAGAGAAACGACGCATTCTACGTTTCTACATTGACAAGGGATTGCAGTCTGCTCTTATACTGACAAGGGATCTAAACAATCAGTCATTGACAAAGGATAAATACATCCAGCTTTTAAACACTAGCTTCCATGATGGCAGTGTGAAGGAAAACTATTAAAGGTTTTAAAAAAACACACCAGCTTCCATGATGCTGCCAGTCCTAAGCCTGGATAAAGTGTGACGGGACGCTATTCATACTTTGTGTCGCAGATGACGGTGTCGCAACTGTCATGGAATATATTTTCCATACAGTGTCGCATATGACGGCAGAAATGCTAGTGTCGCATACGACGGTGTCGCAAAAGTCGTGGATTCAATGACAGTTTCTTCAGTTAATATATATATTTGCAAAGTTTTGTATTTAGCCTACTTTTACGTCGCTTTTCCGTCACTTTGTTTAACCGCAACGATGAGAACGCATGGTTAATTTAGTATGTATCTTCTCTAACATCACATTTCTTCCCACTTTTGACTAAACGCTACAATGAAGATGAATGACTACAAGCAGTATTCGAAGTCGGGGTGCAGGAGGACACCCCTCCCCCCACACACACTACCACCACCACCACCAATAAGCACAATCTAAATATCACCCAACCTGCCACGATACGAGACGAACTTTTTCTTCTGTCGCATCTCATTTCGAAAGCATTCACTTGTCCAGTTCTAATTTCCAGTTCAATGAAATGTCACTCACAAGGAAACAGTCATGCCCAGGTCGAGAGTCAAACCTGGAATATGCAACTTCCTCAGATAAATCATGAATTTTGTGTATAATAATTACAACGCCAGTTCATTCCTGGTAATTCTGAATCTGCGGTTTGGTTTGCATATATAAGCAGGATAATATTCAATTTTCGAGGATTCGTACCGTCGAAACGAGGAGTCAACAAAAAAATATTAAGAAAGAAAGTTTTTTTTTTATTTATAATGATAAGCCTTTGCATACGTTGTTAATTATATATTTTTCGAGACTTGAGACGAGAACGAGAATTGCCCTCCCAAACCGAGACAGATGTTTATAAATCGAGACGAGACTGTCAATGAGACATTTACAAATAAACACGACACAGACATTTACAACTCTCAACGAGAACAAGACCAAGGCTGCCATGTCTCGTCTCGATAGGATCCTTAGTGGTGAAGTTGTGAACCAACCAATTAATGCGTTCGGGGTAGAGCCCGGAAGTTCAGGCATTTATTTTCGTTAAAATAGGCAGGCAAAAAGGCATTTATAATGTGGAAAATAGGCACTAAAAATGAAAAAAGTCAAAATAAACAAAACAAGGCACATTTGGAAGTCGCTTACTTTTATCTATAATTTCTGGCAAAATGTTAAAATCTACATTGGGAAGAGCATTTCAATTTTCACCAAATTCACGCACGTAACCATGTAACTTACCACTTAATGGCACACTAAATTTCGGCATGATGACAAATACACGATCGTTTCCCTCCAAAGTGCAGAACTAAACTAAAGATAGAGAACTTGATATTGGAATCCATGCAAAGGCCCTTGGGCATTAGTGCTGTTTCTTGTCAATAACGTCCTGACACGGACGCTGGACATGATGACGTAATTGTGCAGATGTTCTGCAACAGGTTTTCAGCAGTCAATCATGACAAGGAAATGTTAACGGAAAGGCAATATCCTAACTCAGCATGAAATACTTTTTTCTCACTTTTCTCCTTCAGCAATGTTGCAACATGCGTGAGTTCAATATTACTTAAATAAAGCGAAAATTATTCACATAATAAACGGAAGGAAAATAAATGCCAACAACGTTTTTTGGGAGAAAAATAATTTATATACACACTTTTTTTTTAAAAAAAAATGGTCCAATTTCATTGAAAAAGGCAAAATAAGGCATTATAATTAAAAATAGGCAGTGGGGTCCCAAATAGGCAAAATAGGCAAAATGAAAAGGCTTCTAAAACATTCGAAACAACATAAAAAACGTATATCCGGAAATTTTTTATCAATATATCCAGTAGATAAAAAGAGGCATTTTGCCAAACTTCCGGGCTCTAGTTCGGGGTAACGAGATGAGGCGGCTAATTTCGCAGTACAAAATTCAAAATATATCCTATACACATGGGCGTATATATAGTTCACGTGGGGGGGATGGATGAACTTTTGGCATGATAAGATTTTCCTTTATTTCGTAAGTGAAAAATCCAGGACACTGCTGGCCGGATGCTTGTTGGGGAGCAGGGGGGTGCTGGACCCGACAAAGTTGTCTCTATGTAGTCACTGCGTTTTTTAAAAACCAAATATCTTTAAGATGACTCGAGGGGGAAAAATAACTGATTTGACAGTCTCAATGCAGTTTCTTATCGCAGAAATTCCGAAACTATCAGGAAATTGCAGCATTTGGTCTGCAGTTTCATCTGGTGTGTGGAATTACGTAATTTCCTTCCCATCCGTATCCCATCCTACGTCTCTAATTTAAGAGAATAAAGTAAGTCCGAAGAAATTTTTATGAACAAGCGGATAGAACAGGTAACTGGTAATTTTACTGAACCAAAGAGGGGTGGACCCGTTGAACCCCCCCTTAAATGCGCCCTTGGTTATACACATTATTTCCTTGTAATAATACATAAACTAAGTATTAATATGTACTGTGCAACTGATGTAATCTTCTCAGTGTATTTTCTCTTAATTGCCCAAAAATATTTGATCATTACTTGGTCAACAGAAATGAAACACAAACTGAAATTGCTTTATGGAAAATAAAGTAAAATAGGCTTTATAAATAAAGTGAAGAATGTGAAAATTTTTATTTTGCACTACATGGGTTACGGTAAATTTCGATAAATATAAGTTTTAAATATATATTTTTTTGAAAGTTTGGTCAGCAACCAATTTTACAAGCAATATTTTCGCATGGCCTGAGAACACGCACGCAACAGAACCCATTCATTTATCTTGCACGTGAGCAGCAGGGGTATTTCATGGAAGAATGATCATTACAAAGCATAGCTTTCCTTTCTCCTATCGCTCCTTCTTCCATTATTTAAATCTGTACAGATTTGTAAAACTGCTGCACATGTTCGCTCACCGTGGGCTACCCGCAGTAAACTGGACGCTCGAAGCAGACGACAAACGAGCTCTCTCTAAATCGTGACCAGGGTGTAGTTTTTAAAATTGTTGTAAAAAAATTGAGTGGAAATGTCCATTGATAAACTCATTTTTGGAGAAGAGAATAGTTGGCACACTGGCCATTCCTTGCGAAATGTCCAACAATTTTCATCTTTTTTTAGTATTCTCAGATAGATTTTGTAATTATTAACTACTCATTTGTTACATCCGAAACAATGAAATGTTTATAAGTATATATATATATATTAAATGATTAAGCCAGAAATAAATCGACAATGATTTACCTGCTTCTCTAAAACACTGGCTTCCCTGCGTGTGAAAATGTATCGACCTTCTTAGAACCGGAAGAAACAGATGTTCAGGCACAAAACGAAGTGATTTGAAAGAAGTGGTAAATAGCATCTGACATTGTCCGATATCTCGCTACCTTGAAGAAAACCGGTGCACGTTGCACTGGGAGAAAGCGTGATAATATGAGATTTTACGGACCCTGTGTTAACACGCTTACACCATTTTCTATCTGCTGCGACGTTTGTAACGTGTCCAAAAGCTAAAACTTGTTCATGTGGACACTAAGTGCTTGCACGGCATTGTAAGTAATTGTGTTTGAGGAACAATGAATTCAAGACGCTACTATTGTGTAAAATAATGTTTTGTTGTTATTGAAATATACATGAAATAATAATCTCTTCCTTACATCAATCGTGCAAGATGTGTTTTCCAAAGTTTGGTTATGATAGGTTTAAATAATATCTTACCGAAACGCGTCTATGGAAATGTAAATCTGAAGCAGGTAGCTACTCCAAATATATATATATATATATATATATATATATATATATATATATATATATATATATACTAAAAATTAGAGACTCTGTCTACAAATCTCCTCTTGGTTCAACACTCCACCCACACAACCCACTATATTGCAATGTTTTAATTACCAAATTATAGCCTAAATATTCCTCCGAATAGTTGCGATTTTAGTTCAACTCGCTGTGCTTTAACAGATTTCACTGACATGCACTGCTGGTATCTAGCTACTGTATTAAGAGTTTCATCTCAAATGCTTTAATCCCTGGCACCCTAAATAACATACACAACGTAAAATTAATATTTTTGTCTACCTCCGTGGTGGAGTGGTTAGCACAGAGCTTTAGGACAGGAGGAGTACTGGTTTCGAATTCCGACCTGAGCGTGGGTGTTCTTTGTGAGTGCCCCTTCATCAATTTCTATTAGCGCCTTTCCTCATCGTCGCGATGAGCCAAAAGTGGAAGGAAAGCGACGATAAAAAAATCAAATCGAATGAAAATTGTTTTATTTGTCATATTGATATTCTACTACTCCTGTGGGAGTCTCGTAATAAACTCCGAAAATGCAGTATAGACAGAAGTTTCAAAATGGTTCAAATGGACAAATGATACTAAAGTGAACTGGATTCCGGGACGCAACGTTTGAGGGCCAAGGCCTCGCAAGCGGTTTTTATCTTGGTGAGCGTGGTCACCGCATCAAGTCCCATCGTTACTTTTCCTGTTTCATAGACAGAAGTTCGCTAGGATTGCTTTCAAGTAGCTCCCCGATTGTCCTCACGATGCTGGGTCAGCACAGAAATTTCGGTGGGGATCGAACTCGGGACCGCTTGCACCAAACGTAAGAAGGGTAACTGGTTGGCTATGCACGAGTCACTTCTATCAAGCAGCGCGTTACGTTAATAATGTTCCGTACACTAAAATATTATTTTTAAGTTTGGAGCGGGATACCTTTAATGTGTGGCCGCAGTTTTCAGAAGAAACTGGAATGACTTACCTCTGGCCTCTGGGTCAAGAGGACAAGTTGAAGGATAGCGACAAAGAAGAGCAAAGCATCTGTAACTTCCACAGCTTGGTCGCGACTCGCAATAAAGTGTCAACACAACTTCAGCTGACAGATGTACGCTCTTATCTCACCACCTACGTGAGATTGCAAGTCCATGCACAATCCTTGAGGTTCCATGTGACCTTTATAAATTGAAAACTGATAACAAGATGCCTGACATTATCTAATGATGCTATTCTTTAGAGAAAAGAGAGTGCATCTTTTTATTTTGCTTCCGAAGGCTTTTAAAATGACACGTGGATGAGTTTTAGATGTGGTTCTCCCTGGCCACGACTGTTTTAGGAAGGTGTTACGAAGCCAGGATTCTTAGGGTTTTTTTTTCCGCAGTTGAGGGTTTAATATTCTTTCCGTTTGTTCTGTGACCTGTTTCATCATTCTACGAACCAGACAGAGGTTTTCAGTGGGATCCTTCGTGGGGAATGGTTAGCACGATGCCAGGGGTACCGGATTCGAATCTTGGCCTGGGCATGGGCGTCCTTTGTTTCCCTTCATTCATATCATCAATCATCCTCATATTCGCGATTAACCAAAAGTGCAGAAAAGTAAAGTGAAATAAACCAAATCAATCTAATTCTGTTTGATTGTCTTTCTACTGTTTGTTTACGATTGATGCTGATAATGTTCATAATATTTCATGAATATTTCACTTATCAATCTAACATGTGTAGACAGTTCGTCCTTGGTCTTTCCGCCCATTTAAACGAAGGCTGCGTATCCATATTCAAGATACAGGCTGAACAAAACATGTACAACACCTACACGAACTCATGTCGCAAAGAAAATTTAACTGACATCCACGCGCCTGCTTTGCAATACATTGTGCAATGCATATATGCAGGATCATGTAGCCTGTGTGTACGTAAATGCCCAACCTCACTTGGTAGAAAAAATGCTCTTGTTCTTCACACTGTAAAACAAAAATAAACTGCGACACGTGCACGTGATCCCTATTCACCCACTGCACTGAAATGTTAACTTGTGGTATTGTTTTTTTATTAGGTACCTTGATAATTTATATATTTAGAAAATTCTTTTTGAGGATTGAATAACTTAAATTATTATCATTGCTATATTTTCCTTTCAATATTGTGCAATACTAAGAATTTTAGTGGCCGCGGTGGCTCAGTCGGTAACGCGTCTGACTACCATGCTCAAGGTCCCGGGTTCGATCCCCGGCCGGTTCAAATCCGGGAACTTTTCTAACGGTGAAAGCGGCCCCGGCGCCCACCCAGCGTCGAATAACATGGGTACCTGGGGGAAACCCTGGGGGGGTAAAGGCGGTTAGGGGCGTGATGCTGATCACATCACCCCCACTCACGACCGGATCAAGAAAGTGTGGGGCGTTACCCCCACACCCCCTATACGCCTTCATGGCGTGGTGCTATGCACAGGGGAACACTTTACCTTTTTTTAAGAATTTTATTTTATAGCTTCATTTTAATTCTACTACATTTCTTGTACGATTTATCATACCTCCATATATAAAATTCTATTTTCATTATTTAACGTCGCATTTGTGTTAATCGCGACGATGAGGATGGATGAGGCAAAGATTATTTTCTCGTAACAAATATATATATATATATAAAATCTTTCCAGATGGCATAGTGGTAACGCCGTCGCCTTGTAATCAAGGAGACCCGGGTTCGATACCCGATCGGTGCCATCGATGGAAGCACTTTAATCTGTGGATTCAGTTCCAATTAGCCTATCTGTGCATAAAGGGGACTTGAAAAGAAAATTCGAAACAAACGAATCGCTCACACGGACAACGTTGTAACCAACAGTTTTGCCGACAGAGACATTAAATTGGAGAAAGATTGTTCTTTGCTTCTAGAATACAGCAGTGAAACGTTTTATGAACAGATGAAAGAGTATTGTGCATCGTTGAACTTCCTGTTTGAGGAAAAACGTATAAGAGAAAGCGACGTGACTTGTTGTTTTGCTGTTTTCTGTGGCATTTGTTTTTTTGTTGGATACAACGTTGTTCGTATGACAGATATTTGTATGAATGTACTTGAAAAACATAACTGAGTTACAGTTACTTATTAAAGAAAGTAACATAGTTGCAGCTGCTGTTACTTGAAAAATATCTGTTACTGTAACCACCTTACAAGCAACGCGTTTAAATTCACTTATGGTCTTCTTCCCCCCTTTCTTCTAGGAACAACCATCGCCAACTACACCTTAAATTTCCGCCTGGACGTGAACGATGCCGTCGTGTGCGTTCTGGGAACGATATCACTGTTCGTGTACTACCTGATGTTCGCTTCGTCCACGAAGACATGGATGCTGTATGCGGGTAAGCACACTGCATTTCAAAATTACATGCATCTGGTTATTCTTTACTTACTTTAAAAGGATCCTGTGTAGACATTCATACATTGTGACGTGGTTACGAACTAATTTTCATTTGAAGACCTCATTTTACAGGCATGAGAAGGATTGTAACTTTCACTTTCATGCATATCTTAACATATTATATCACATTTTTGGCGAGTAAACAATGCTTGCGCTAAGGAATATGGAAAAGTTCCATGTTATTTTGGATCTTTTCGATACGAGATCTAGGAATATGTATTAATATCAATTAATTGAATATTTAGCATTTACATTTATATGTCTTTGTCCAGGCAACTTGCATTACAATTCACTATTTTCGTAACTTTGTGTTGCCTGTCTAACGACTGACAATTAGTTTAAATACATGAAAAAACCACGAAGGATGCCTTATACTGGATTTCAACCCAGAACACTTCGCTTAAATCAGAACCAATCATTGTCAAAAATGTGAAACATTGAGAATGACGTACCAGTAGACTTTTTAATAATTGCACAGAGCAGAATGTTTCACCTTTCAGTGCAAGAACGAAAGATTATTATTCATAAATTGAGATTACTTTGCATTAGGCACATTCTCTTTGCTGTGTAGTTCTTAAAAACAGCAGAAATATGCTTTGGGGACTCTTGAGATCGAAGTCTAGTTTGTATCCTATACCTCAATTCTCCACAGTGAATGTATATGGCGCGCGCGTATGCAGAATGCGTAATTTGACACTGAAACACTAGTAATACGAAATATTCCTTCTGCAGCTGGAACCTGTGCCTTAATAGCTGCTGTTCCATGGGTGAATGGGCGATCCATGTTGTCCAAATACGTCAGCCCAAAAGAAGTTGGTGAGTAACTTGAGGACAGTGTACGAGCCAGATTATAAGTATTGGCTAATATTAGTATCTGCATCAGCTGTACTTTAACAGTTCATTGGTGGTATTTTCCATCCGCATAGAAAATGTAGATTGTTTCGTAGAGTTACATACATGTTGGTCTCTCCTATCTTTCTGTCCTCAGAGTTTCCAACTCCTCTTCCAAATCGTACACCCATCTTCCTGCCTATCTCATTCTTTCCCTTCTCATTCTTTAAATACCTGTTTTAGCTCTTCGTTTGCTGTGTATCCCATTTCCTTCATCGGCTTACAAATCCTGCTTATCATTTTCTACATATTTTTAATTTGTCCTTTCCTAGGTAGAAAACTTAGTTTTAGCAAGTTTATTATTGGCAAAGTATGCTCTGTTTAATGTCTTCGTCTGTACAAACCTGCGCAGTGCTATGTGACGTCATTATAGGCAGGCGAAACATGACACGAATAACTAGCGATATGCGGGATTCCGAAACCTATAGCGATCAGGATCAAGAAAATAATTTCCGACTCGACCCTAGCTTCAGGAAAAAAATAATGATTTTTGTTAACATCATTGCGGCAATAGGATGTAACAAATTATTGATTAAATGGTTCATTTGGACACGATTATGTTATAAAATGAATTTATTGCTATAGCCACGAAGATTGGTACGTGACAGTGAAAACGTTATAAATAATTCACCTGTATTGCCCTTGCACAAATTTAATCGTTAACGAAATGTAAGGTATTTTACCAGGTTAGGTTCAACCCTACCTAGAGCTACGAAAATGTTTATCCTCTGTCTTTTTTTCTAGTTTATTCACATAATTTAAGTTCAAGGCGCAACTTGTGGCTGTTTTCCTGTGCATTTTTTTCTTATAGTATGTGCAATACTACGAACTGTTAATTCTACATTGTATTCCAGTGCACTGTTAACATTCTGTAACTATAAATGCACATAAGATATAACTAATTAACTCTCTAGCCTTCTTAAACCCGAAGGTTCATGGTTGCAGCAACACAGGCCTTCCATCTGTCCCTATCTTGAGCAAGATCTATATACTCTTTTCCATCCCTACCGATTTCCTTTAGGTCCATCTCAACGTTGTCCCTCCATCTTCGTCTTGGCCTTCCTACAGGTCTCTTACCATCAGGTTTCCCAACAAGAATCCTGTAAACTCCTCTTTCCTCTCCCATTCGTGCCACATGGCCTGCCCACCTAAGTCTTCTTGATTTAATTATTCTAATAATATCTGGACATGAATACAAATTATGTAGTTCTAAATTATGTAACCTTCTCCACTCACCTGTCTCCTCATCCCTTTTAGGTCCAAAGATTTTCCTAAGGATCCTATTTTCAAATACTCTCAATTTATGTTCCTCTTTTAATGTAAGGGACCAAGTTGCACACCCATATAATACTACAGGCAAAATTACTGTTTTGTATATTTTAACTTTTAGTTTCTTAGATATTAAACGAGAAGACAAAAGTTTATGAAGAGAGAAGTAACATGCATTTCCTGAATTAAGCCTACTTTTTATTTCCTCTTTAATATAATTTTCATTTGTTAATATTACTCCTAAGTATTTGAATTTGGAAACTGGTTCAAACGAGTTGTTATCAATAATTAGATTTTGATTATTACCTAACACTTGGTTTCGGCCTGTAAGCATATATTTAGTTTTCTCTTTGTTAACTTCCAAACCTATCTCTTTAGCAGTTTTGAAAAATATTTTAGCATTATTCTTAATCGTATTTATAAGATATTTATGAGGTAATATTTTTGGAGCACATGGTAAGTACTGTTGACTAGCAAATAGTATTTTCATAAGAAAATTCAGCAGTGTTTACTTACTCGTCCTTTTTTCACGAATAAAACAAAATTCAGCCCGTTTATCCAAGTAAATTATACCTCATTTCAGCACAAACTTAACCGCTTATCAAATACTGTTCAAGCAAGCTTAGTGGTCGAGCGTGTTGAGGTCGACTTTCAATCTCGTCACCGAAGTTCCCGGGTTTGAGTCCCAGCCTGGGAATGGGTGTTCTTTGTTGGTGTCCTTTAAAAATTTCATCGTATTATCACTCAACCTCATTGTCGCGATTAGCCAAAAGTGGCAGAGAAGCGACGCTAAGTAACAGAAATACAAATATTTTTCCATGTGCTGTGCTGCACTCCATTGTCTATAGATCCGTTAATGTGACATGTTAGAAAGCTACTGCCTGCTCAGGAGTGTATAATCAGGTGAAGCTCGGCTGCTTACCATTTTCCTTTAATTTCGTTGTTGTCAGGCTTAAATGTATTTAAACATATTTCCGAAACTTCCAGCATCTGTGAAAGGTTCATTTTACTTTCAAATCCCCTTTTTTTTCGGTGGAGTTTTCACTTAACGTGTAGTTGTGCACAAACACAGCAGGTATTTAAAGGTCGAATTACCAAAAATATCTAGACAACACGTTCTTCTAAATACATACAGGAAGAATCAAACAAACTAATTTATAGGAAATTATTAGCAGGCCGGTTCCTCATAACGAAATATATTTTTCCAAAAGTCGTTCATGAGGTAGGTTGAAAGTTCAGCGAAACGCAATGGGATCGAGTCCAGGTTTTGATGTCCCATTTACGTTTGACCTTTCATTAATTTAATCTAATCAGCATACATCTTCGTCACGATTAAACCAAGCAGATCGAAAATGAGAAATAATAACAAGGCTAAAACGTGGTTGTTCTCTTACAAGAAAGCCTCTGTAATCTAGATGTGTTAGGTTGAATCCCAGTGTTCGTACGTCTCTATGCCCCTCTTTTCTTCAAATTGCCAGAACTTGATGTTACTTACTGTCTTCTACACCAGTCCTTACGTTTTGAGAATAGAGACTTCTTGTAGACGAAGCATTATTGAATTTTGTACTGTAGTTCTTTGTAGTACGTTTCTTGCTAAAGTAAACAGTAAAGACTGTAGATTCATAGAGAATCTCATTGTTGCAAGCTTCGTGTAAAAGCTGAAGTGAAGGCCAAGACTTACTTCACACTATTGTAGTAAAACATCGCCATATATTTTCGAATTCTCATTAAAAGTACAACCGGAAGTATGTGAACATGCTTAGATAGGCTATATTATCCTATCATTTTAGGCTCGATCCTGTACAGTCTGGCTTTCTGCCAATCGTTGAACCAGTTGCTGCAGCCCTTGTATGTGCTACTGTACAGAGACACCTTGGACTATCTCCCGGAGGCAGCCTATTACGTCGCCACGATATTCGTGTCCATAGCAGGATTGGGTTTTGGGTAAGTGTAGCGTAATTTATTTATTTATTTCGCTTTGTTTTATATGGAAAAGTTAAGGGTGTGGAGACTTTTCTTTCACTTTGAATATGGAATTTAGCAGATTCATTACATAGAAAAAAATATGTAAAAATTACTAGAATAAAAGTATAACCTATATGCACGGGCACACAGCAATAAAGAAAACACACACACACACATATTCCTGACAATAATTTGGATGTTGAAATAGTAAGTTGATTCATGGATTTCAGCACTTTTCTGTAATTAAAATAATTAAATTTTCGTCCAGCGTACGCTTGCGCCAATGAACTAAGTATTTGTGCCTAGTAAAACGGGTTTTGCTTGTGACTTTTAAAATAAATACTAAAGTTGCGTTCTGGATTTCGATGGAAAATGAGTTCCAAGGACGGGAATTGGAAATGGTGAGCAGAAATTCGAATTATGAAGAGGAATGAGTAGTTGTTTTAGTTCTCTTCTCTTGCGCGATCTGGTGTCGCAGTTGTGGGAGTCCGAAAGCACTGAGAAACTGTTCGAGAGATAAGCAGGTTCTTTTGAAGTGATTGCCTTGCAGAGAAGACTAAGGTTGTGTAAGTTTCGCCGATCAATTAATTTGAGCTAGTTTTGTTTTGTGCAGTACGCATAGTAGTACAGAGGCATCCAAGGAATCCAGATAAGATAATTAAATACTGAATTATCCATTCCATACGGATTTTCCCATCCTTCGTAAATGCTGTTCCAATCAACAATCGAAACTAATCGATACATATCGCCTTCTCGCAAACTAAAGATGAAATCATAAAATTTTGGTGGAAATAAACAACCGCTTAATACTAACATAACGAAATGTAAAGAATTTCAGTCCGAGTATTGGCAGTGGCAAGGACTCTCGAAAATCAACAATCATTACTTGTTTTAAGCTTCTATATCTCAGAAGTACGTAAGTCAAATTAGAAACGTAATTTGGCGTACTGAAAGATTGTATATAAAATATCAGCTTAACGAATATTTAACTTGACATCATCACGCAGTGCACTTTGGGAAGAAGCAGTTGAATACGCATGATGAAGTCCGGCAAACAGAAGAACAAAAACAGTTCTGCATAAGAAAGTACATAGTAAAACTACACAAGGAGTCACCCTTTACCTTTATACTAAATCGATAGGTATACTCGTATATTCGGGGCAACAATAATGCGTAATCATCAGAATAGGCAGAAATCACTTAACGTAATTTCAACATTAGCTGCTAACCATTGTTAACTGCTGCTGAATGTTAAAATATTATAACAGTAAAATGAAACATTACCTAAATCATTCACTTGAATACCAAATTGGTACAGTATCTGCATTTTCAGGTGTAGGTCCGTTGCCACTTACAAAATGCTTGCTGCACACACAATTATGTTTGGTAATTGTAGTATCTATATGCAAATCTCTCCTTCCACACGCATTTAACCACTATTCACGATTTCTGTAGGGCTTCGGAAAAGGTAAAAAGTACACATTCCTCATACGTTGTCATACCTTGAATCACTTCGGTAAAGAGCATACACGTAATGCTTACCCGGCAAATTTTCAACGCAGGATATGAACTGCTTGTCGGAAATAGGCGACGGGTGTAATTTCGCTTAATGAACTGTGGGGGAAGTTGTTTCGCTATTGGTTCATCTATTTGTTTGTTCCTGTTAACAATTGAACCGTTGAATATCAGTTGACTGCACAGTTCGTTGGCTGAAAGAAATATCGGGTGTTCAAATAATGGGATATTAAATATCTCATTCCAACAATGCCTGTCAATGTTAATTTAAAAAATTAAAACAGCTTCATAGCGACCTATCCTTAATAAATAAAAAACGAAGTAAAATTTGATAGTAAAATATAATTAAAACAATTAGGAAAATAGTCACCCAATTTTGACTATTGATCAAACTAGGAATGTTACACATATAAAATTTTGTGATTTGAAATTCGACTTGCGTGTTAATTAATTATGATCTAAATAATATGATGTAAATAAAATATAGAAATGGCGAAGCATGCTCAAATTCTAGTTCTTACCGATTCCTAGTAGACCATCAAATTAGTCCTTGATATCGTGTCATCGACAAATATGTTAAGAAGAGTAGAGTCTGATGTACGTTGCACGACTTCCATATCACAGAAAGCCACATTTTCCAGAAATTGCAGTATTCTTTATTTTCTAGGTTCGTTTATTTCTTGGATTTATTGCCCACAGACGAGAATCAGAGGATAAAACAAGATGAAGGAGTGAAAATAAAAAGGTACTCAGCAACACCAGCTAAAACGAACGATTCACGTTGATGTACTGTTGCACGACAGATAGAAATGAAATATTTGAAAGCACGCTTCTTGCCTTTCCTTCTAAAATAAGTTGTTTTTCTATAATGGTAGATGTTCCGATGGTTTCTCCCTTGACTATCCAGTTGTTGTGCGTTTCGATCATCGTTCATAGTTCGTCCGTGATTTGGACATGTTCAACCTGGTTCTCGTGCAGTTGTCGTCGCAGGGGTGGTGGTCTCTGCAGGGGCATCCAGCGTACGGGCAGCTGGTAACAAGTTTTGGACAGAACTGTTCCAGATGAAGTTCAGCATCGTCGAGGATTCGAGGATCGTTTCCTGCCTTTGCATTGGCTATTCGGGGCACTCTTCGGATTCGCGAAGAGCAGGTCGGCTCGGTTCCACGTTTGCAAGTGCTTGCACAACTTCGCATGATTTTGAAGCTCGTTGGCGTCACACTCGCACCAACAGTATTATCATGGGTCTTCACAAATACTCCCATGATCTTACCGCAACTTGGTTTTGTGACATACTGGAGGTCTCGAGATGACTGTTTAGCTTCTCGCCGAGCGCTTTTGCATTGCAATATCGGAAGGCTAGTCTGCCATTTTCATCATCTAGGAGTGTGCCAGGATCCATGTGCAAATGAATTACGCAAATAGTTACTTGGTTATAAACAAATCTCCGAATACAAATTTTCTGTATACAACAATCAGGAGGATCCAGAAAACAAAATGGATGTTTAAAATATCGTTGTTGTTGATTCTCACGGACAGATATGAGCTTGAGATATGATGCAAGTTGTTTCTAAGGCTTGCCCTTCTAGTAGTAATATTCGATTCGTGAATTTATTATTAAGTAAGGAACATTCCAGCTGGTTTGTGGGTGATATATTTTTAGTTCCACTTTATACACAAATGATCTATGAAACTATAATTTGAGGTACACCCGAAGCACTAAAAATGTTTAAACTTGCTTTAAATCCAAGTTTGTCTCTTAAATTCTCAATAAATAATTACAATTGCTTTAGAATTTTAACATTTGTTTTATTAATGTTAATTAAGCCAAAAATAATTTTAGAATAGCCCGTGGCTCTACAGCCCTGGAAGGACCTTCGCCTATCTCCCGACTGCCAGTCTCCCTCCCACAATCCTACCTAGAGGTGTGGAGATCGTCAACTGGTAATGGGGTGACGTGGGGCCAGCACGTCGAACCCCTAGCTGTTATAGGAGATATCCGTGCAGGGTTAAACTACTCACTCGTAGCTCCCCAATTTCCTCACGATGGTGGGTTGCCGCTGGTTCTATACACAGGCCGAAAATCCAGAGACTGGACCTAGGCGGACTCGAACCCATGACGTCCCACACTCGGAGTCCAAAGCACAGTGCCTTAGACCGCACGGCCACGGAGTAAACCTAAACTTAATATTTTTTGGTAGTGTTAACTATTTTTAGTAATTGATAAGGTACGTTTAATTAATTATTTTATCGCTAAATATAAAGACAATAATAACAACACAATTGATAGGCCTTACTATTAATACAATATAATAAGCTTAAGTAATTTTCAAACCTATTAGTTATTCGACTTCTACAGTTGGCTTTTATTATTGTTGTATTTCCAGGATAATAAAAGTGAAAGTGGTTATTAACTATACACCGGAAAATTCACTTTTGCCCTTTTTCACAAATTACCCATGTTTAATATGAGGACAAGCAAGTTCAACTTGTGTTCCATGAAAGAAGCTGATAAAGTCACCAGTGCTTTCTATTCCCTGCATTTGAGCTGTTAGAAATTTAAACTTCACTCAGATAACTGTAACCAAAATACTGAAAACGTAATATTTCAGTTTTCCTTTTATTGGGACACCCAGCATGTAAGTGCATAGTGAGGTTGTGCATGTGTGGGTATGTAGTTATGCCTATGTATGGTAATTTTTTTTCATTTTTGTTCCGTCTCTATTTTTATAAGAAAATGTACATTTTATGAAGAACAGGAGCTTTACTACTTCACGGAAATAGTAGTTTTAGCCTGATAACACATAAATAAATCTTTAAAAAGAATAATATGACAGCTGTAATCACTGTACCATTGCTTAAATATTAAGTCACTTGTTAATTTTCATGGCTTTGTTATACGCTCTAAGAAAAACTCAATATGCTGACCAAGGCAGAAATTTTATTATAAAACATAAACTAAATTTCTGCCTTGCTCAGCATATTGAGTTTTTCATATTATGGAAACAAAGCTTAATGGTGTTATAATACGCTCTAAGACACATTTCGAAAGAATTGAATTTATGAATATATTTTGACATTGAACGTCCACAGTTGCAATTGTGTCGCATATAAAGTTCACTTTCTAATGTTAAGCTTAATAGTTGTTTTGGTCAAGGACATTACGATTCAAGTTCGATAAGCCACCCTCCTAAATACATCTTTGAAGCTAATTATCACTATTTTGAAAATAATTGTGAAAATAATTTAATTTTAAAATAATTCCTAATGGCGCGTGTCGTTCACGCTAGGCTTGCCTCGAAGCAGGTAAAATAGAAGTGACAGCATAAAAAAATTAAAACATTGAAACCAAGTATTAAACCAGGGCCATTATTAGGGAAACCAACAGGTAAGATTTCTGCTCCGTCTTCTATTATACTTGTTTCATGGTAAGTCAAGCATGAAAATATATTTAGCAATTTACCAATAAAGGGTTAAGAAGTGTTGCAATGTCATAAGTTACTCTTTTGTGAATTCAAATCAGTTTTGACTCGAATATACTTCCAGGTGCTACATTTACTTTGAAAGTCAATATCACAAATAGCTTGTAAAGTTCCCTATTGTATAACTAATGTTTTCTTCAATAAAGAAATATAATTGCTGCTTGTTCATTGAGGCTGGGAATGCCCGAGGTTCTTAGATATATTATGAGGAAACAACAGGTAATGTATTACTTTGGTCTCTCTTGATTAGTTAATTCATTTGAAATTGAGAAGAATCGTCATGCTCGAAGTGGAAATTGATAGGTATTGGGATGTGTGCTAGAGGTTTGGCTTTGGGGTTAGCTGGAGGATGCTGGTATGCTTTAAAATCGGAGGGGGGGGGGTTGCAAGATTTCATGGTTGGTGGTCCCTCCACCTCGAGCAGTGCCGTATCAGGTAAGAACGATTAGATTATCGATTAAGGTTTTCGATAACAAATGGTGTTAACAGTTGCAGGTTGTGTGTGTTCAGTTTATTATTAACAGATAGCGATTGTAAAGAATGTTATTTAGGTCAACATTTCAAAATATGACGACAGATGATTACTAGCCAGTGGCGCAGGACGCTTTTCATTTGGGGTAACAAAGTTCAACCTCCATACATATATGTAAGTAGCATAATACTATGTCCACGCTGTCTTTTTAATAAGGTGATAATGTAGACAAAAGCAACCTTTTGTATTTAGTAATGTACTATAAACGAGATTCTTTGAACGGCAGCATCTTCGATCTGTCATGTTACTCGAGGGGGCTACAAGAGGTACATTTCTGATAAAAGAAATTAGGGAGTATAATATACCCATGTACCCTCCTTCACTACGCCACTGGTACCTGAGTCAACTTCGTTCAAGTACATTTAGTGGTAAGAGTTAGGCCGCTCCAGTGGCGAAGCGTCCTATGAGGCCAGGAGGCCGGGCCTACCCACGCCATTACTCTTTTAAAGTTGTATTTACTTATTTCGTCAAAACATATGTAATGCAATGGAAAAGTTTGGAATTTTCATTTATGATAATTACAAAAAAAAACAAAAAAACTAACCCTGTCCATTATACGAACTTTCCACGGAGTGAGGCACATTTGCTGAGGCCTCTTCTCTTCCCATTCCGTCGTATGGTCGTATATGCGGGAAGCCTAATCTTACGAGTACTGTACGTATGCTTATAACGTGCTCGTGAAGCCGGCCTCGCGGTATTACCCACTAGGACGAACAGAATATCAGCAACACTGCATTTCCGCCAGGGTTGGAAATTTATGGTGTACCCGCATTTTTTATAAACATTAGCCTGTGTTCGTGCAGAGAGATTTCCATTTCATTGTACATTCTCCATATTTTGTACGAAACTTAGGATTTCCTTTCTTTCATCGACAAGTGTAAGTGAAATTGAAAATTACGGAGTACTGTAGTACTTCGTTTTCTGGTCAGAGTGCTGATGGTCTTGTCGATTCACCCAACACCGTAGCGTAAACACAAAGTCTAAAGAACTTATATTTGTAAAGTAAGTCTTCATACCAAATTATGTAAATTAAAATGCTAGTTACGCCTTATATTTACAAACTAGTTTTACTTTCACTGGGAATAGAATAATTTATTTTTATCGTGAACGGGGATTCCCTCGCTTGTTCTCTCTCTGTGAAAACTTGTTTTCTGCTCAGGACGCTACAAGGGAGCGTGGCTCGGAGCGCGAGTTTCGTGACGGTAGAGCTTTGTTTGTGATTCGTGTTGTGACTCGTGTGCAGCGATCAGATTTATGCAAGAAGTGCTGGACTGAAATGCAAGAACAACAAGAACAATCGAGTTCTTAATTGAGTGAAGATGTAATCATCGGTAAGGTAGGACCCACTTTTGCTCTTTCATGTTTCCTTCTTATAACAATCATTTCTAACATGTTTTCAACTCTATTTTCCTTTGCAGCAAAATTTTTAAAAAATAAAAGTTGTTGAAACATTATTTAATGCGTTAACACTGTCGTCGAATCGTCGAATAGATATTACAAGCAGACATTTTTTTATGCAGCCGACACAAGCGAAGAGGTAGGCAGTTTCGTTTACCCTGAAGGGATAACAAGAGAAGAGGGAGGTCAATGAGAGTACAATGCAAGGGAAGACAAAGAGTGTTATGGGGTTATTGCGCGGGCCATGTCTGTTTCAGGTCTGGCGGAACAGGCCAGTGTTGTCACATTGGATTGGCAGAAAAAGGTCAAGGTCACTGTCCGCAGACTGGCGAATCATGTGGCCAATCATGAGTCGCCAAATTTTCTTGCTGCCTGCCTGGAAGGTAGATGCATTCAGTGCATGTAAGATTATTCATTGGTTGTTGGATGGTTAGACGGTAACGAGAAATATATATGCGTATAAAGCTAAATGTACGTAATTATTAGCCCATATAAAGCAAATAACTATTTTTAGGAATAGGTCTTACAGGTGTGAATGCATTTTTATAAGTAGGATGACGTTCAACTCTAAAGAACTGTCAAGTTTTATTTCTGTTTGTTAGTTCCTCATTCGGGTATCGACAATTAAATGATTCATTGATTTGGTTTATCGCTTTTCTGCCCCTTTTGGCTAATCGCGAAGATGAGGATGAGTGATGATGCGATAAAATTTGTTACGTACCCGCACATGTAAGGAATCATGGATGGCAGCACGCGGAAGAAATATTAGGATCGTAGATTATAGTAACAATGCGCACGCGAATTGAATGAAAGTGCTTGGAAGAACTGAAATTAATTGTGCTTACATAAATTTATGAACTGAGATAAACAATGGAGATGGATAAAGGCGAGATAAAGAAATGATCGACACGTGCAGCATATGTGTTTATACGTAAAGATTAATGAAGTTAAAAAGCGATTACAATTGTTTATATCGCCTTGGTAGGAACGAGCTTTTTTACTAGACATTTTTTTGTTGTTTTCCCCTGTGTGGCGCCAACTCAGTGGCGGCTCCCAAGCACTTCCGTTGCGGCGCATTTATTGCTGACCCGGATCGAGGTCGAGCGCGGGACAGGCGGCACCCTTCGATTAACCCCTTTTTTCTGTTTGTATGAAGCTATAGTGCATCAAAATATTGATTTGAATTATTGTTGAAGCCCAAAAAAGAAGGGAAATATAGCAGGGAAGATACGGGAATCAATCCAATGTTTAATAGATGAAGGAATTTGGATATTGGTGCCTTGGTAAATAAGATATATTTACTAGAAGAATAAATATATGAAAGGCATATGATTTCATCAATAGAAGAAGAAGTATATTAAATAATAGAAGAAGTATATTGATTAATAGAAGAAGTTTATAGAAGAATAAGTATATTGATTAGTAGAAGAAGAAGTCTACTAACGAATAGAAGAATAAGATATTGATTAGTAGAAAAAGAAGACTATCGACTAGTAGAAGAAGAAGCCTATTAATTAATTGATAGAAGAAGAAGTCTATTAACCAATTGATAGAAGAAGAAGCCTCTTAACTATAACTTGACATGTTTAAAAACAAGACGCTGCAATCCATTGTTTGCGCACCTCGCATCACATTTCCCCACCCCATTGTCTGCGGCGACGTTCGTTCGCAGTGTTGCAAACCTGGAGGGAGAGGAATCGTCTGAGAATTTTCAACGAAATTTGAATGTGAAAGACACGAATTAAGTTATATTAGGGATATTTCTTACCAGCATAAGAAATGTATGAAATAAAACGATAGAAAAATGAAAAATATATAAACGATAGAACTGAGCTCACCTTCTAAATGTTTTCCTGTTCTCCTTCTTCAGTTTCACTCTCCCACTCATCCGAGTCTGTGTCTACAGATGAATCTGTGTCCGTGTCTGAATCGGCTTCACCAAGTCTAATTATCAGTTCATCTACACGCTCGTCCATAAGTCCAGCTCTTTCAAAGTAAGAATCTTCAATTTTTTTCACGTGTTCACAACATTTAATCCATTTCTGTACAGAATATTCACTAATAATTTTCCCAGCAAATCTTTCTTTGCGTCCAGTGAATCCGAAATGAATTCCCTTGCCTTACCCTTGATTTCCCTCCCACACAAGTTCAATGGGATTTAAGTCTGCGTGGTAAAGCGGAAGTCGTATTATGGTGTGCCCCGCGTTTCTAAATTTCGTGTCAATCGCATACTGTTTCACATAAGGTACACTTTGAATTTTTAAGTACAATTTCCTTTTGTTTATTGTTCACAATGCTTTCACTCTATTCTCCGCATCGATTTTAGTTTCGTTTGCAGGTTTGTCTGTCGCTGAGAGCCACTGTACCATGAAAATCGTCATATTTGTTTTAGCTTAATTTTGCTGAGTTGGCACCACTGGTACTCTCAACGCCAGACCAGTGAGTAGAAGAGTGGTGGGGAGGATGACGTAATAGGAAGTGCTCCGCAGCGATCTGCGCATATCGGGACTTAACTTGTCAGGCTATAATAGATGAATCAGCCGATTAATTGATAGAAGAAGAGGAAGTCTTTCACATATCCATAAAGAAGCAGACGGAAGAAGAAGCTTGTTAGCCAAATAGAAGAAGAAGTCCATCACGTATCCAGAAAGAAGAAGTAGAAGAAGCAGCCTTCCAGTAGATGAAATATGTTTTATAAAGATACATGTGACCAACAAATGAAGAGACAGCTTTAAATATAATCCTGTATATAAATTTAATGTAATATGAAAATTAAGAATATACGGTGCATTGTACCTTCCGTAGTAGGTTATACAAGTTGTTTCCTTTGTTCCTTTTCTTATTCTAAAATAAGTTATCGATCAGTTTTAGTTTCCCTGAGAATCTCACGTTTTACCCTGGCCTAAGCCGGACTGGTGTCACCCTCTCCGGGACGTGGCAAATTGATGAAGGAATACTCACGAAGAACACACATGCCCAGTCCGGGATTCGAACTCGGGACAGTGGTATGACTGTTACTAATTTTCTCTCATTCGTTCCATTATATACATCCTTATCATCGGAATTATCCGAGAGGGAGATATACGACGGTAAGGAATCATGTAGACGAACTACCTACTTAAATGCTAAGAATTAGAAAGATTAAATTCCCTCCCCCCTCGGGAGTCTATACTATACTCTGTCCCAGCTAACTGTGGAGCAGGGCTGCGCATAGCAGCAGAGGAGGGGGGAAATCGAGTGGGCAAAGCCAGGTAACTCCAGTCGCCTCTCCCCCTCCATTACGCAATCCCATTCCTCTCACTGTTCATTGGTGGAGTCGTTTCGCGTTACTACTTGCAGAGAGACTTGTTCTTGTTCGCCTGCTCCACAGATAGGTGGAACAGGGTATAGCTGTAAGACTGCTGCCTTGAAACCAAGTTGTCCTGTGTTTCCGGTCCCCGGTGGAGGCACAGTTCATTAAGTTGCTCGGATTCCACTATAAGCTGTAGGTCTCACCTCAATTAGTTTCTGTGCATGTAGTGGACGTTAATACAAATCCAACCAACTAAACACTTCAATAGAGTGCAAAACCCAACATGCTTGGGCAATTTTATTGGTCGTAGACCTAGGCCTATGCATTAATTAATTATCATTTGTGAGGTTAGACAATCGTTTCTGCAGTACCGTCACAGTAGCTTATTTCGATTCCAGCATGTGAAAGCAAGAGAGCTACATGTGAAGAGGATATTATAGTTAGGATTTATTTTCCTGTTCCTGAACACCTAATTTCTAAATTAAAATAAAGGTTTACTAAGGACAGTGATGAGTTATTGGAAGTTAACTGTTGAAATTCAGAAATTGATGCTTTTCTGAAGTACGAAAAGCTGTTGGAAATTGATGCCAATACTTATGGCATACTATTGCGTTTACGAGCCAAACAGGAAACTTTTGCAATTGGTGAAACATTCAAAATCGCATTTTACGAACTTTATAAGTTTTGTGCTATTGCAATGTGCATATCCCTCAACAGCTGGATGTGAAGGAACATTTTCAAGATTGCGGTAAATCAAGTGTTACCTTCATAATAGGATTGGTAACAAGAGGCTGAGTATTCTATTCTGCGTGATATCATTCCACTACATAATGGCTTCAGAAAAGAAACGAATATAATTATGGTATTTTAAAGCAGATGGAACAGAATGCAACAATTTACATTCTTTCGGGCTGACTATAAAATATGTCATTGGTAAAATTATATTGTAGTAAAATGTTAAGTAAACACCTTTTAGCTGGTATTACTTATCATAGGCGTAACTTGAGGGGGCAAGGGGAGCATTTGATACCCAAAATTTTGAAATGTTAAAATTTACAAGGGCATTTTTGTTACGGTTAAACTCCTTTGAACCGAGGAACAAAGAAATAAGAAGTAATTTTTATGATTTCGGAATTGTAATAGTTATTTATCAAAATAGTTCCGGACACTTTCTTGGGGAGAGGATTTTTCTAATCTCCTCCCCTCCAAAAGTTAGGCCCTAAATTCCGCCCATGTTTGTTAGTCCCCCGAAATTTTGAAACAGAAAACTGTAGCTCCCCCCACTGATATCAGGCTGGCGCAGTCACTATGGAGCAGGTCTCTGCACAAGAATCAGTTCGCCCCTAACCAACACTCACAGCGACGGGCAAATGCCAGGAGCAGGAAGCAAAGCTTGAAGTAAATGCCAGAGTGGTGGAGTGGTTTGGGTGAATGATTGGTATTCCGATGATCCAATGATCGTCAACCTTCCACAACGGCATAAAATACGAGTACTACGCTTTCCAGACTGTTGTGAAGGTCAAGATTCCGTGGATGACAGGTCCCATTTAAATGGCCTCGTGGGGCGGAGGTTAGTGCAAGTGGTCAGTATTCTAGAGGTCCAAGGATCGATCTCAGCAGGGAGTGGAAGAAATTTTCAAGGGCTTGGTGGAATTCTTTTGTTTTCATTTCCATGCTGACGGTTGGGAGCGAAAAAATCGACATCGTGGTGCAGCAGTTGCGTACTTGCTCCATGTTCGAGAGGTCCAAAGATCGATCCCCGTCGCAACCGCAATAAATTTTTCCAACCCATTCTCAACTTCTTATTTCAATTTCTAGAATGCTGCAGTACTTGTTTCTTTATTTTTTCTTCTTTCATTGGCTTATCCGGGGACTTGAATCATCAGACTACTGTGATCGACAAGCAGTCGAATCTCGAGGATGATGGCAGGTTACTGAAAAAGTTCTCGCCGAGTGGTGGATTCGATTCTTGGACCTCTGGAATGTGGAGTACGTTCGTTAACCACTGCGACACGCTGCCTTTTACTTTCAATTTGCTTTTTCTTGTTCCTTGAGGAAGATAGTAGTCAGCATGTAGCAATAATAGAGTTCGGCGGCTTCATTTAGAGTACATGGAAGGACAAATCAATGGTAATCGCTGCAATAATTCTTGTATTACTGCGCGTGAAAGTAATAACGTAGGTTTCGTGTGCGTTGATGTTTTTTAACATCCACTTTTTCTCTGAACTCGTGCAATTTTGTTTTAGAAAATTTTAAATAGACAGAGCACACGTCCCTCAGTCACGAGAATATTTCGTATATTGTTTGGTATTCAACGAAAGATGCGTCGCCGCCTTGTAATCAAGGGGTCCCGGGTTCGATACCCGGTGGAGGCACAAGTGGTTCGGATCCCACTTTAAACTGTAGGTCCAGTCCCGATTAGCCTTACTGTGCATAAAGTGGACTTAAAACACCAACTCAACTCAACTCAACGAAAGATGTTCCTAATTCTCCATAAACTGAAGCAGTTAATTTGATTTCGCTTCTACAGAACCGGTTGTGAATCCCAGGCTCGTCACCATGTAGTACCCGTAGACTGCATCGTGCACGTGTAGTATTACATTGTGTACTAACATGTAATTATTCTTCAAGCATAGACAGGCACCGATCGCTATTCCCATGTTAATGTATAGAGACCAATTGCAGGGCAGAAGGAATAGCAGATTTTCTGTTCTGTTCTTTCGAAAGATTACAACATGGAGACAGACGCAGCATACAGTCATTCCGCCCAAGGTGTCTACTGTCGTCATAAGTAAAAATGTCCGATTCCTAGCCAAATGGCCACAGTCGTCAAACATTAAGGCATCGCTAGACATGTCTAAGATTTGACCAACTAAAAATATTGCACGTTTCTAAAAGATCTTTCCTCCCTCAAAGGCTGGAGCAGGTCACTGCACAAGAATAAGTTCGCCCCTAACCAACACTCACAACGACGGGCAAATGCCTCGAGCAGGAAGCAAAGCTTGAATTAAATGCCAGAGTGGTGGGATTGGTATTCCGACGGTCCAAGGATCGTCAAGCCTCCACAACTAGAGAATATTTTCCCAACAACTTGGAGCATTCTGTTATTACTCTTTCAAGACTGTTGTGAAGGTCAAGATTCCGTGGATGACAGGTCTCATGTAAACGGTCTTGTGGCGTGGTGGTCAGTATTCTAGAGGTCCAAGGATCGATCCCAGTAGCGGGGGCATGGTGGAATTCTTTTGTTTTCATTTCCATGCTGACGGTTGGAAGCGAAAAAATAGACATCGTGGTGCAGTGGTTGCGCACTTGCTCCATGTTCGAGAGGTCCAAAGATCGATCTCCGTCGCAACCACAATAAATTTTTCCAAACCATTCTCAACTTCTTATTTCAATTTCTAGAATGCTGCAGTACTTGTTTCTTTATTTTTTTTCTTCTTTCATTGGCTTCTCGGGGTACTCGACGATCACAGTAGTCTGATGATTCAAGCAGTCGAATCTCGAGGATGATGGCAGGTTACTGAAAAAAGTTCTCGCCGCTTGGTGGATTCGATCCTTGGACACCTGGAATATGGAGTACGTGGGCTAACCACAGTGGCGTGCCCAGGATTTTCGAAAGGGAGGGGTTACGTACACTTTTTCTGGTAGTCAGCTCTCATTTTGCCATCTTTTCCTACCTTTGATGTTCTTTTCTTTTAGGAATACTGGACCAAAAGGGGGGTTATAACCCCCACCAAACCCCCTTGGGCACGCCACTGGCTAACCACTGCCTTTTACTTTTAATTTACTTTTTCTTGTTCCTTGAGGAAGATAGTAGTCAGCATGAAGCAATAATATAGTTCGGCGCCTTCATGTAGGGTGATGGATAAACTAACCAAACAGTGTTGTCAAGTCATTTTCTTAACAAAATATGGCACCTTCCTCTGTACAAACATGCTATTCGAATACGCTAGTTACGCTCATGGGGGTGAAAAAGTCATTGTACACAGACGTCACCTACTGCCTGCATAATGAACTAATTCAAGGTTGCAACAGGAAGTGTCAACAAAAGGACTTGAAGGTCGTTTGAAGGGCATTGCAGCCAAGACGCCTGTAATTAGGTCATTCAGACCAAAAACAAGGATTTAGCGAATTTCACAGACTTTTTGCATTTGACCTTGACCTCAGTTTACTTCCTCCCCTCGACAGAATGGACTATTCTGGGCGAGTTCATTTTCGCAGAGGGGGAGAGATGATAAGACGGAAGAGTCGGTTGCAGTATTTTGCTTTTAAGGCGATAGGTTGCGCAGTGTGTTGTCATCTTCAGATAGGAACAGCATCTACTGCCTACAGAGCGAACTCCATGATGAAATAGATCCTTGGCACTTGCCACTAAACGCTATCTTGCTGTACCAACGCCAACACCCCTTCCCCTCGGTACCATGAACTCCCTCACTGAGAAAATGGACTCGCCAGGAAGAGTTCATTCTGACGAGGGGAGGAAGACCACAGAGCTCAAGGTCAAATCCAAAAAGTTGACAAAATTTGGTAACACTCCGGTTTTCGGCCGAATGATCCGATACAGAGCGTTTTGACCGTACTGCCCTTCAGAACCTTTGGTGTGACCTTAAATTACAAAAAGGATAGTTCGTTCTGCAGCCGATAGGTGGTTTCTTTGTCGAATGACATTTTCTTCTTTATGCGCATCGAGCCGAGCAGAATGATGATAGCAGCAGAAAAGAGAAGCTGCCATATTGGAAAATTGACTTCATTTTTTTTTTCTCGGAGTAACAACTTTATTTAGGCAGTATTTCAATCAGCAGGGAGAGAGCAGCCATGTTGGAAAGTGAAACTGTCTACATTCAACTGTTTCAATGGATCATTCTCTTTCTTCTTAACTTTTTGGCCAATGGTAGTTATGTAGGAAAATGGCCTCACCCAATTAAAGTGAAGCAGTAAGCAGTAGAGTTGTATTAGTTCTCCCTGCAGGCAAGAGATACAGTGACAGCACCAGAGAAGGAACAGAAGGGGTGCTCAACCCTCATCAAAGAACTAAGAAGTAGCTCTTTTAGAACACACACATACACTTGTGTGCTATTTTATGGTACTATCAGTGGTGGCGATTAGGAGGGTGGCAGTTGCTCCCCCCACTATGCAAAACCTTATCTACCAAGGGGAATTATTCCAAACTAATTTTTCAAGATGTTCTGTACAGTAGGCAGCAAAGATAATAGTAAGCAATCTTTTGTATAGTTTGCACCGTCACATTCACACAATTCTTCAAGAATTTAAAACAAAAGAATCAGAGAACCTGCTTTCCCAGCAGCTGTACAATTCCATGCCTCAAAAATCTGATATATAAAACAAAAAATAATGAAAACTTTGGTGTTTACCAAAGTCTTTTCTACAATCTATATACTTATGAATAGTAATTTTATGAACCATTTGTTTTATTCCATTCCGATTTAGAATGCTTATTTGTATCTACTCAGATGTAGTTGCTGCATTCTGGACCAACAAGAGTGAAGTTTTTGCCCAGATAGCACAGACAACTTGCTGCAAGCTTACCATGGCAAGCTAAGTAGCTAGCAGCAAGCTTGCCATGGCAAGCTATTAGCTGGATGCAAGCTTGCATTAAGCAATCTAGTTACCATAATTGGAAGTTGCAGCAAGCTTGCCAAGGCATGCTTGCATCAAGCTTTTCATAACTAGCTGTAAGCTTACAGAATGCAATGCTTGAAGTAAGCTAAAACGTGTATCTTTAAATATATATATATATATCTGTCTAAACAAGGCTGTAATGTACATTGTATACACACATATGCATAACAGCAAAACTAGAAACAATTGGGGCTAATTAACAACAAACACCCATGTTTGTAACATCACAGTTTCTCTTTGCAGCTTATAAAACTTTTTGTGCATCCCAAAATAGGTAATAGTTATGCTGAAGAGTTCCATGAACTAATCAATCTCAAACTATACACTGGTAATCCATTTTTCTTTGCAGTGCTTAGCTCCTGATTATATAGTCTGGGATAAATATATTTATCATGGAAGTTTCACTTTTGTTCACCACATTTTATTTTCTGATCTTCGTTGCAACTTCAATATTCACACATCTTTCGAAGGATAATAAAACACATTTCTTCACAAAATACAATCAAAGTTATCCTTACTTTTGTTATTAAAACTTAGGTTTGTTTTACATTTGAGTCGCACTGCCATCTAGTGTAAGCCGCACGAAATAAAAGCTTTGGTGCTTTATTCACACTGGAAATCATTCCACTGTATTTCGGTTTTATTTTATTTTGTCACTATTGTTCATGTTTAGTAAGTATCTCTATTGTTATATTAAATGGGTGTATGTATTGTTTTATTTTTAAAAAAATGCATCATATCATGCTAGTTATCACATGCATCAGGCTTACGTCCAGCTTGCCATGTCAAGCTTGCTTTGACAAGCTAAAAGGAAGCTATCGCAAGCTTGCCACATACTTATGTGCTATCTGGGTGTATTTAAAAAGGTCTTAACAGAATGATGCCAATAGTTATAGTTAATTACTATGAAAAATGTAATTTCCTCTTTCACAAAAATTACGTGTATTTTGCAGTTTTGACCTGAAAGGCAACTCCTGACTCTGAACATATCACAGACAACTAATATAAATTTCATAGTTGCTAAGAACATTGGTATACAATAAAACATACTTTTAAAAATAGTAGTAAATAGTAATAATAATAATAGTAAATAGTAGTCTAAACTACATTTTAGATATGCTAGTTGTGGTTGAACTTACACCCCCTCCCTCAGTACCAAGAACTACCCTCTGCAAAAATGGACTCATCTGGAAGAATCCATTCAAAAAGTTCGTAAAATGAGCTAATTTCATTGTTTGTGACTGACCCCATAAACTGGCATTTTGAGATTGGAAATTTTCATCATTCCCAAATTTTTGACACAATGCAGAAAAATCGAATAATTAAGCACTTCTAATACACACTCATTTGAGAGTTCCCAACTGTTCAAGATACTGAATTAATGGGATGGGAATATTTTTTTCCCCTTGAATACCACACACATTTGAATATCTTGCACACCTACTAACTAGTGCAGCATTACATAGTGCATGCAATGAAAATTAGGAATTAAGCAAGTATTTGATACCTAGTTCGGTAGTTCTACAATGACTTGCAAGCATAAATTTTAATAATCATTTATTTGTTTTCTTTGTGTTTGTGTGTTCTGTGCAGCATTCAAAATATCACCTTCTGAAAATAACTCCTTCCATGTTCTCAACTTGATTCACAAAAAAGTAATTTTGTATCCCATAGCTGATGCACTTTAGCCTATTCTGTAATTTGGACTGAAACTTATAATATTATGTCTGAAAAAATGTTTAAAGTTTGTCTTACCAAAAATATTCAAATTACAATTAAAGCAATTAAAATACAGGATAAAATTGAGAACATGAAAAAGCAGTTATCTGTAGAAGGTCCTACAGTTCAGACAATAGAGAACTTTTTTCAGACACTCAGTTTATTTTGCATCTTAAAAATTATGGGACAGGATTACAAAATGGACAAAAATATGAGTTACATTCACTTACCTTGACACAGCTGTGAACTAGCAACAAATATTTGTGACCTCTGGCGATAGCTTCAAGATTAGGACAGGAGAAAATAGGATTACAGCAATGAAAAGCAATCACTGCCATAAACAACAAAAGTTTTCATGTCTGGTTATGCCTTTGGGTACTAATGAAAGTACTCTGGCCACTGATAAATTCTCAAAGTTCTGTGTTAATGATAAATAACGTTACAAAAATTTTGGGGCCAAAATACCACGTGTGCCAGTTAATTCTTAATTGATCCGAAAGAAAACAAGTGTATCTGGGGAGAAAGGTAACAAATGCTTTATTCAAAGTATGGACCATCGCTAGCTATACATTGTGCCCATCTGTCCGTCAAATTTTGGATGCCCTTCCAGAAAAATCGTTCACATTTTGAGGTGATCCAGTCAGCAGGCCATTGTTCGACATCTTCGTAATCGTTGAAGTGTTGCTGGGAAAGTGAGTGAGACATCGATGAAAACAAGTGGTAGTCCGAAGGGGCTAAGTCTGGTGAGTATGGCAGGTGGGGCAAGAATTCCCAGCCAAGTGTAGAAATGGTGTGTCTGACGCCTTTCGCTGTGTGTGATGAGGCGTTGTGATGCAAAATCACTTTTCCGTGTCTTGTCGCCCAATCTGAGCACTTTTTGACCAATGCATGGTTCAAATTGATGAGTTGTTGACGGTAGCGCATGGCATTCACTGTTTCACCTGGTTTCAGAAGCTTACGGTACACCACACCCTTCTGATCCCACCAAATGCACAGCATTGTCTTCCTTCTGAAGCGATTCGGTTTTGCGGTCGATGTTGAAGGTTGTCCTGGGTCAACCCATGACTTTTTGCATTTTGGGTTCTCGAAGTAATCCATTTTTCGTCCCGAGTCACTATCCGGTGCAAGAAAGACTTTCTTTCATGCCGAGAAAGCAACACTTCACACACCATTTTTCGCTTTTCCATTTGTCTGTCGTTCAGATGATGTGGGACTCATTTTCCTGCCTTCTGGATCTTTCCCATGGCATGAAGATGATCAGATATGGTTTGGCGACCAACATTTAACTTCTCTGCCAGTTGTTGTTGCATTTGCGTATCGTCTTCGTCCAACAGTGCTTGCAATTCGGCATCTTGGACTTTTTTCAGCTGGCCCGGGCGATCTTTGTCTTTCAAGTTTAAATCACCACTTTTGAATTGTCAAAACCAACGAACACATGGGTCTTGAGTCAGGACATTGTCACCGTACGTTTACACAAGGATACGATGGCTTTCACTCGCGTTTTTCTTTTGATTGAACATGCTCCTTATTTGGTTTGAAGGTCAACATGTTTCCCACACAAACCCAATATCACGATCACTTGCACTCGGTTGCACATCCATGGCATTTTGACAGGTACTGTCCTGGCAACACACTAACGTAACAGTTGAGACTGTGCACCAACCCTTGCTTCCAGCGCCATCCAGCGACGAAATTAAGAATTATTAACCGGCACACCTGGTAGTACATTTTGTGAGAAACAAATTTATACACTGTTTCCAAGTACACAAACAATAGCAGTATATGACAGGAATTACTTTTTTTTTATTAAATCACAGCAAATATATTTCTTTATTATCTGTTCACATCAGAGTTAATAATAATGCACTTTTCAAAAATACACCATTTATATATATATATATTATTCTTTTATTATCATTATTTTGCTTATAATGCAAAGCTTTAATTTTGACTTAAATAAATAAAAACAAAATATACAATATTCCATGAACATTATGTACAATATGGCTTGGACGAGGAATACATAAAACTACAGCTGTACACACACATCTACCATCTCACATTATAGAACTCCATTGGCTAAAATAAAACAAACTTCATTTGCTCATCTCAAATCTCTGACTATATATATATATATATTCCTGTGTAAAAATTTGCAGAAAATCTTTTTGAAATATCAATCACCTTTACTCTCTTGTTTGTCAACACTATGAAGGGAGAAACCTACACAAGCCACCTGTTTGATCAATTAGAGAATTAGGTTTTAATTTTTAGTTACCTTTCAGCACCATTTTAGACCTATTCATGTCTCAATTTTAAAATAAAATGCTCTAAAGCTGATTATGTAACCTCTATTACAACATTTATGTTGAAGAGGATATGGAGTACTGTTGTCTTGAGCTGCCACGACTGCATTAGAGAAAAACGTAAAATATCTCTCAGTGGTAACCTATACTATATACAGGCTCATAACGGACTAGATAAGTTTTCTGACAGGAGATTAACTAAGGGCGTTTGGGACAAATTTCTTGCTCGCAGAAGAGAAAAATATCTGTTCAAGAGCATCCAATCACAGCAGTGGGTTTAGTCTGGCTAAGTTGAAAAAACAGTCTTGCATATTTTTTTTTTTTGACTAGACTGAGCAACAAAGAAACTACGAGATCCTTCCCTGTTGTCTTACTGTCACAACTCCTTTCCGGTTTCCATCGTGAAACGTGTATCTTCACAAAATACTTCCATCATGTGAACTTCTGAAAGTTTTCACACGATAACAAGAGAAATTGTTCATCAAAACTTTAGAAAAAGTTACACTAGAATCCATGTCAAGCCTTGATGAGTTAATATTTTTTTTTTGTGTTTTCAAAATAAAAATCACATTGGCAAAAACAAAAGCACCTCTTTCTTCAGCTTTTTTCTAGGTAAAGTAGATCAAGAAGTCAGCAGCAGAACTGTTCAATGATAAAGCACCTCAGATAAAAATAACTTCACAACCACAAAAAACAATGGTTTCCTAATAGAATATCCTGGTTTCATCATCATTGTCTGTGTAGTACTGGCTTTCTTGCTTCTCTTGCACAAGATACAGCGAAACCCTTATGTTTATCCTACTTGGTATGATCTTCAATGCTAATTGAAAGATGAGGCCTTGCAGGGAAAAACTGTTGTGACATCCAATGTGAAGCTTCATTCATGACTCGCGGGCAAGTTTTGCAGGTTCCTCATTTGGAATTGGATGAAATCTGCGACACCTGAAATTACAGAGAATGGTTAGCCTTGTTTAAGTGCGATTGCATTAGATAAAGACAAAGCATCCTAAAGATTATAGTTCTGCTACCATGAGCACCTCAACTATACTAGCGCAACAGCTATCTTAATGGGCTTGGCCAGAAATTTTCGCATGGTATAAAATCAAAATAATAATTATTATTACATACCAAATGCATTTTACATTGAATAAAACATTATAAATTTATTAATAATATTATTATATCCTTTTTGGAAACTCTTATACTTGATACACCAGATGAGTGAATATCACACACAACATACACTATGCGGCAAAAAAGAATCGCCCCCTAATAATAAAGTGTAAAAATTTTCTTGTACTGTTGGAACCATTTCACTAAGCATTTTCATCCTTTATGCCAATTTAGTTTCCTTCAAAATATCAACTTTCTATTGTTTCAAGTATGTTTACGGCAGTTTGGGGGCATCCATCTTTACTTATTCTAAAAACAATGAATTGTTGGCACCTTTTAACAATGGATTTTCACACTTTATCCAAATTTATTCTCCTTCCCAATCTCAACTTTCTGCTTTGATTGAAGTATGTTGAAACCAGTTTGGGAGCATCTGTCTTTACTTGTTGAAAATCCATTGTTAAAAGCTGCCAACAATGGTCGACCAAGCCTCATTGTTGGAGAATAAGTAAAGATGGATGCCCCCAAACTGCCATAAACGTGGATGAAACAGTGAAGAAAGTTGAGATTAGGAAGTTCAAATTTGGATAAAGTGTGAAAATCCATTGTTATAAGATGCCTACAATGGAGGAGCAAGATTCATTGTTTGAGAACAAGTAAAGATGGATGCTACCAAACTGGTTTCAACATACTTCAAACGATGCAGAAAGTGAGATTCGGAAGGAGAATAAATTTGGAATAAGTGTGAAAATCCATTGTTAAAAAGGTGCCAACAATGGAAGAGCTAGCTTTATTGTTTTAGAATAAGTAAAGATTGACGCCTCCAAACTGCCTTAAACGTACCTGAAACAATAGGACGAAAGTTGATATTTTGAATGAAACTGAACAAAGGTAACTAAACAATAGCAGAAGGCAATAAAGGCCACAGAGCTTAACAATTTAATCAACTGTTAAGCAGGAAATTTCAGTCGCGAAGTTTACACTGTCTGACCTCACATAAAAATCTCATTACTGAATTCTGGAAACTCATAGAACCAATCACTAATTGGTCAGGTGAAGTTGTGACCTGAAAAATTTTAAGCTCTCGGTTTTAACTTTTGTTATTATGCTGGGATACTAATTAACTAAAGTTTATTTCCATCATCAAATATCAAAATAATATAAATTTTCTTTTTTGTCTAACTTACACAATGAGAATTCCATGGGGAAGGTGTGACAAGTTCCACTTCCCACCTTTCAATGCCCATGGTTACATCTACATTCCCCAACTTTTTTCCAAATCAATTAACAAACTCAAGACTTCCCTATTTTTCATATGTTTGCACTGAAAAAATGCAACTGGACTGAAAATTAATAAATGAGTGACTGATCACATTACTGAAAAAACTCTTACACATCAATGTGTGATACTTGGGTAGCATGGACAAGCACTCTTGCAACAGACTTGCTGCAGACTACCTGCTGAACTGTACTTTTTTCAGTAAATGTGGTTTGCTGCTCTTACTTTCTTATACACCTTTCTAACTCCAGGTGTAGTAGTGGTAACAAATGACACACTGTCCGTAAGCAACGTTTTTAATCATTCTTGATACTTATCCTAATTACTGTACGTGTACACACATTTAACTTCAATTTTCAGTTTTTCCTGTGTTCACAATAGTAAAACAGCCGTTGTGATAAATTTTATGAATGAATGATTGGAAGTTTTACGGATATCAATTAACTACACTTTGTAAATAAAAAATAGCATCACATTATTTTTAGTTCAGCATTTTGCTCTGGCATTCTCACTTGTTCTTATGATTTCACTTGACTTGGCGATTTATTTTCCTAATAATTAAATAAAATACAATATATATTTATTATTTAAGCCACAGTTAAGTTTATATGGAACACTTCGCAGAATTCATAACAAAATCAAATATTGCATGTGGAACATATACGCACAAAAACAATTATTGTTTACGTGGGGAAATGTAACATTTTCTACCCGTGTTTTTCAAGAAAACTGTCAGAAAACGTCAAAATAAAGATATCGTAACCAAAATTTCTGTAAAAAACACCGTTTGCAACATAGAACATGCCAAAAGCCCCACTAGTATAAATCGTATTACTGACTCCCGCCAATAACGCAGAAATGATTGCAAAGCCCTCTATCAGAAGTTTCCAAAATTAAACAAAACAAAAGAATAACACTACACGAGACACTGATACCAGATGAATGCTTCAAACAATCGATTTCAAGTTGCGCAGGAAAGATAGAGAGATATGAATCCAAAACATTTTAAAATTTGTAATGATGCTATTTTTTCTTGACAGAGTGTACTATATAAAATTATCAAGTCTGAAAATGACATTGTACTAATCTGATGTAAAGTGGCAAACAATTCATAAAGGAAAGGAATGGTTAACCACTTGCCTGATTAACCTGAGTTAACTCGGAATTTGTTTTTGCTTTACATATTATTTACCAGAGTTATCTCGTTAAAATCGTACAACTGCAGTGCACTTTTCTGCCTACCCGGACAGTCTCGTTTGAACTTTAATAGGTATTAATTCCCGTTTTGGCCATTAGGTGGAAGGTGTAGATAGCTTGTCGAGGTACTGCTGCCATCTACCAGATTCCCGTGACACTACGTAGTTGTCGCCTTTCCAGTGATGCAAGAGGAAAGAAGATTCGTCGCGAGTCAAGATACTATTGGCCAGATTGCGATGTTGCACTCTGTGTTAGCCAATGCTTTCGGGTTTATCACACTGTGGGTAACATTTGATGTGAGACAGTATGTGTGACAGTCTGTAAACTTGGACAGCATTAAAATGTGAAGGCATTTTATTTTCGACAGTTTATATGCTATTTTCAAACATTTGTAGTACTTTCCATATATGTACAAGTTAACTCGGGTTAATAATTATGGAGGTTTTTGGAATAGTTTTGTGACCTTATTTGACCCCCAAAATAGAATTTCGTTACTGTTCGTTAATTGCCGATATCGGTACATTACGAACACACAATAAAAGAAATGTGTAAAATATGGACCATTTTTGGTAAAATAATGTGTCAGGCAAGTGGTTAATTCATCTCCTTAATTCATGTACAACTTTTTGCTTTAGAAACACAAGTTCTTGATTACAAAAATAGTATCATTTTCATAAGGGAGGGGATATAACAGTATGAGGAAGGATTGTGTTCTCATTATTTAGAAGTAAGTGCTATAATTTGGCATCTTTCGCTGCATTTGTCACTTTTTAAAGTAATGTTGGACCAAAGGTGGAGGAATATTAAGTAACAACCAGGAATGGTAATTTAAACTCTTGCCTTGTAATCAACAAGTGCCAGGTTCAATTCCTGGTGGAGATACATTGCACAGTGATTCGGATCACAATTTTAAACTTTAGGTCCTTTCTGGAATGTTGTATTTGAGCATAAATTGTATTACAAAAATATCCTTTGTTGTCCCATAAATCATGTAGCACAGAATATCATTAAGTATACAAGAGCCAATATATTATTTACCAGGTGTATAAGCTTAAATCTGCTGTTTGCTCATAGATGGCGTTAGTGAGCGTATGAAGCTACCATGGGCCCGCCATACCTGGTGTTTGTATGAGTTGGACATCTGCCAACACGAATCAGTGCACATCGTCAGCATGTGCAGACAACAACAGACAGTGTTCCTGTGGTAAGCATGTCTAGTTTTGTGGCAGAAAAAGAGCATATGCGGGA
The DNA here is from genome assembly GCF_977018435.1 of Lepisma saccharinum. Taxonomy (NCBI): domain Eukaryota; kingdom Metazoa; phylum Arthropoda; class Insecta; order Zygentoma; family Lepismatidae; genus Lepisma; species Lepisma saccharinum. Next base: position 107,782,487 of record NC_139232.1, read on the forward strand.
AGCTCTGCTTTTCTGCTTCCAATTGAAGAAATCGGCTGCCGAATCGCATCGAATGCTTGTGGAGGCCTATGGTGACAGCGATGTATTGGAAACAACGTGCAGGGATTGGTTTTGTCAGTTCAAAGACTGCAATTTTGACCTGAGCAACAAGAAGCGTGAAAATCGGCCCAGGAAGGTTGAGGACCATCAATTGCAGGCTCTTTTGGACGAGGACGATACCCAAATGCAAAAGATGTTTGCCGAGCAATTGGGTGTTACTCAAGCAGCCATTTCCATGCATCTATGTGCCATGGGAAAGGTTCAAAAGTTCGGAAAATGGGTGCCGCATGAATTGACCGATCGGCAGCTGGAGAGACGCCAAAACACATGCGAAATCTTGCTTGCTAGACAAAAAGAAAGTCTTTCCTGCATCGGATTGTGACTGTCGATGAAAAGTGGATATATTTCGAGAATCCTAAACACAAGAAATCGTGGGTTGATCCCGGCCAACCATCAACATCTTCCTCGAGACCAAATCGCTTCGGCCGGAAGATGATGCTGTGTGTTTGGTGGGATCAACAGGGTATCGCCTACTTTGAGCTGTTGAAACCTGGTGAAACTGTCACTGCCCACCGCTACCACCAACAACTGATCAAATTGCACCGTGTTCTGTGTCACAAAAGGCCCGATTATCAACAAAGGCATGACAAGCTGATTTTCCTCCATGATAACGCCCCATCGCAAACATCAAGACTGGTCCAAAACTACTTGGAGACACGCAACTGGGAGGTGCTACCCCATCCCGCCTATTCACCAGACCTGGCCCCTTCCGACTACCATATGTTTTCGTCGATGGGCCACACCCTCGCTGAGCAGCACTTCGATTCGTATGCAGACGTCTGAAAATGGCTTGATGAGTGGTTTGTCTCGAAAGAGAAGGACTTTTTTGGCGTGATATCCACAAATTGCCCGAGAGGTGGGCAAAATGTGTAGCTCGTGAGGGCAAGTACTTTGAATAAATTTCTTGTTGCTTTCTATGAACAAACCATGTGTTTTTCTGGCTACAAAACAGCAGATTTAAGCTTATACACCTGGTACTATGATCGTACTGCTTTACCTGTTTAAAAATCTTGCAAAATACCATTTAAAAATAAACCATTAAGTACAATTTATTCTAGTAAGAGCTGGCAGTACCTTGTCTTCTGTACTGTTCATGCTCGCACACGCAACATTTTTTTTCCTCGGCACAAATATTCAAGCAACAACATGCATGGAAAACTGGATGAAGGTGGTGAAAAATAATGCAGGAATGGTTAAGTTAGATGGAATTACATGAAGGCACAAAAACCAACACACACACACACTCCAGCATGGTCCATACAGGGATCACTCCACTCACTGTAAGCACCTGAACTTAGAAGCAATCTTCCGCAAAGAACCCTTCAAATACGATACATACGAGAAGTTTGGCTTACTAATCTCAAACATGGGTTGCCAGGTTAAGCTGTTTCATGGTGAATAAAAACATGTGTAAGTATTATAAACTAATCATTTGACTATAGTTAACAAGCTATTACAACAAAGGTAGGAATCAAGTTCTCTTACTAAAAGTCTGTGTAAGATCCATTGCATACAAAATGAATTTCTAACACACTTTTTGTAGTTTCCTGTTTTTTCCATTGTTGAAGAGTTTAGAGTTGATGTGTATTTTTTTATTACATCCAAGTGTGAGAATGTTCTAATGTTTCAGTAAAAATACACACCAACTCTACATGAACACAGCAAACCTTAGGACAGTGCTTCTGTCAGTAGTGTGGAAACATAGTTAACAAATATCAGAAAACTACAAGAGGTAAGTTGAAATTTCATTTCAAACGAGTTATCTTATTTTGAGTTTAAAAAATGGCAATTTTTTACACAACTCATTGTTGAACATTTCATGGTAGCCTAAATTTTGTAGGTAACCTCCCCCTTATTGTCTTTACATGGTTGCTTTAACACAATGCAACACGATGATGCATAATTTTATACAAACAGAGTTAGAAATTTATCCTTACCGACTTAAAGCAACTAGATATGAAATGAACAGATGAAGTAATGAAAGTTCAGAACTCTGAGTGGTTTCCTGGAGGCAAGATCCTTCAAAATTTGTGCTGTAAAATATGTACTTTAATGTTTAATATACCACCCTCAAACAACTTTCTACATTCCATGTTGCCAGTTTCTTCAAACAAAAATATGAACAAATCAGTTGTGTATTTAAAGGAGACCAATGGGTTTGGGGCTTCCCAACATGTTAGTTATCAATTTTGGACACCCAGCACTTTGTAAAATTTTAAAATTCTTTAGTAATGAATTGTGCTTACTCTTTGGGATAGCGACAAAGATTTTTTTTCCGTGGATAAAAATCAGAAACCCCAAACATTCCTCCTTACAAGATGGCAATGGGATAAAAATAGCTTGGGGCTATGTTTTCAGCCACATGTCTTGTGTTTCAGTGCCATAAATCACTGCTGTTGACAGTGACACTTGAAAAAATTTGTGTAGATCAAAGGAAATAGTAGGGAGAGTCCTACATACAGGAATTGGCAACATTGGTGTTGCAAGTGGTGGTCACATTATCACAGTTAGACAAGATTGGGAGGAAAATGAAGATCAAGTTTCTCTCTTAATGTCCAGAACCTTACGATTTAAATGTCTGTATTCCTGTGAGCCAGTCATGAAGTATTTGGGCTGCACAGTAACCTACTACGTAACATCACTAAAAATGAAGCATGGTTTGACAGTGGTCATCTCAGTTTCCTTTTAGCTCCCTCACCTTCATTAACCTTCGAACTTTTAATGTAAATAGTGTAGTGACAAAAATGTATTCAATGTATTGCTGTTCAATAGTGCTCATTACACCATCTTGTCCCCAATTATTTGGTAAGGATGAATTTTGAACTCCACATGTACGGAAGCTCTTTGTTTACGTGCAGAATCTGTAACCATCGACACCTTGATCGTAAAACATTAATTTTTTGTATAATTAAAAACAAATGGGTAAAAACTAAGACCCCCCACCATCATTCTACAAATACAGTCATCAATTTCATAGATTTTCACCACAATTATCCAATATCCGAAACACCCACGTGATCTATTCCTGTGACTTACAGTGAGTGGAATCATTTGTCAGTGATTATGCTGTTTCTTGATTGGGCACACACTGCTAATAGCTTTTACCAAATTACAAATAAAAGCGAGTAAGATTTCTGCTTTCACAAGGCAAAATAATAATATTTAAGGTTAGGGATTACTTTTAACCAATACCAATATTCTTGCCGATACTGATGTTTGAACAGTAACAATATAAAATATTAACATACAAGTATTTCATCGCAACTACAACTTATCAAACTACAAAAGAATTGTTTCAAATTGGAATATTCAAATTGCTGTCATTCATCTTAAAATCTACCTTTGCAACATTGTTTTTGTACAAGGTTTTGAATGAATTGTTCTTGAGGTCTGGAAAAGTATTGTGTGGTATCAATGATTAAATTTGAAACAATAGTTTCTGATACTTAGACCACTGGTATCAGCTCAACACTGACTACAAAAATAGTGTGCAAAAAATGTCCATTATGTTAGACCAGAACCGCAGGTTTAACATTTTTTAGTGGAAACATGAAAGCAATGACTCCAGCAGAATGAAAAAAACATTATTATTTTAGGTATATCTTTCTACATACGAACCCTTGCATCACATTAAGATCCAAAAAAAATAGTCCACGTTCACTTAAAAAACAACAATTTTTAATATTTCCCAACTTTTCCAGGTTTAGAATATTTTCAAGAAATTCCCTGACTTCTTTTTTATTATTAGCCCTGATTTTTTTTAGGATCTAACCCTATCTGATTTAAAAGAAAGCGTTGGCAAAGGGAGTGTGCAAACTTGTCAAAACATTACTTGTGCTTGTAGAACCCATCATTGTATACAATGCATAATTAGAACAATTACATACAAGGGCTATTGAAAGGTTTCAGTGCAAGCTCTATATTTACTGAACAGAAATCTCTCTCCTTTCATTTGTAATTCTTCTCGATGCATATGGAGTTGCTGAATGAATACACAGAATCAATGCGCTGTGTGCACGAACCGGACAGACGGACGAATTCATGAGGTACTACCAGCTCTGGACGTACGTATTAAAAAAAATAATTGCCAGAGCTCACCTTGCTCCGTTTTCGGCTCGAGGCGGCAGGTCCCCTAGAGGAGGGTGTGGATTCGGGGCTCGAACAGGGCCTGAGGAATCACTGTCAGCCTCACTGCTCTCCTCCCCACCACCTGCCCCTCGACCTGCAGAGAGCAAATGGCTTGGAATTCCACGGAGAGATGTATCACGTCCTGAGCTTGATACTACCACAGACGAGCGGGGCCTGCAGAGGAAAGAGGGTGTTCATGTCCTGTGTTCAGTAGCTGTGTATACGTTTTCTTAAACAAGAATATCACAGCACATTATAATGAAAAAAAAATTAAATAAAATACACCAAACAACTTCAATAACTGTTCTCATCCCCAATTCAACACAGCAGAGCTGTTTAAATATAATCACAAATAATTCTTCACCAGAAAAAAAAATAAAGATTTCATAAAAAATTTAAAAATCCATATAATAAAAACAAACTTTACCTTTGGAATAAAAACAATTGTCCATCACTACCCAAAAAACAACAAAATATTATATAAAAAATGTATTATTAAGTATCTTACACTTATATTCTGAATTAAAAATTCCTTTTAATTAATAGTTACTTAGTAGTGCAAAAAAATTCAAATCTGCTAATACAGCAAAACAATAATGCAATTAGCCACTAGCATTTCAGTTCTGAAGCATGAAAAGTATACAGAAGGGCAAAAAGCCGAAGGCTCCACAGTACATATGACATACTTGTGTACCAAATTCAAGTAAAAAAGTATTATATATAATTTATAAAACATGGCATTTAGTTCTTTAACTATGTGCATGTATTAAGTATTTGTAGTGAGATACAAATGAAACCTCATTGTTAATACCTGTAATTAGCTGTCAGTGATAGGTTTGCAAAATTGTAGCATTAGGTATTTTACTTAGATGTACAACTACTCTGAAATAAGGCATAACAACAAAGGAGGAATTGTGGGTACAGAAAAAATTCCACCATATTCCCAAAGATTAAATATAAATTGGTTAAAAAATCTTTAAAAAAATGAGCATTGGCATGTTAAATTTAGTCTCAGCAATGCTTTCTTCATTTCATGAATTCTTTGTAAACGATACAATTTCTGCCTGGTGGAAACACTTGTTATGGATATATTTACCTTATTTTTGTAGATACCGATAAAGCTACTAAAAGCAGAGCTACTGATTCGGAATATGTAAAATACCATAGAAACAAATTTCTTCATTCCATCAAGAAGAATATTTTCTATTCGAAATTTTCCCCCACATCTGCAAAAGTTAAGGAAATATTGGCCAAAAGCCAAAACTTTGCTGCCAAATTGCTTGCTTGGCCTAATTTTTCTTTTCTTTTGCTTTCCTTAAAATCTGACCTAGCTTTTACTATCAAACTGCAATTTTTGCACATCCTGCAAGATACATGGACCGAGAGACTTTCAACCGAAATCTATGATCTGAGAGACTTTCAACCGAAATCTATGATCTGAGAGACTTTCAACCGAAATCTATGATTAAATTTGAACCAACAGTTTCAGATTACAACACCTAATTAAAATTAAATCTGACCCATACAAAATTCTTTGAGTGTATACATGTCTCTTCACTTACAATCAATGAGGTTTCACTTTTGCACTGTCAATTAGTGTACTTGTAACATTACTGTCCTGAAGAAAATACAGTCCTCAAAAAAAGTTTAGAATATTGTTATATTAGGCACAAGTTTGGAATATTATTATGTTAGGCAATAGGTGATATGACACGGTGGAATACGTCTGCGAAAAGACCAGAACGTCCACCAGACAGATACCATGTGTTATTGCATTTCAAGACCTATCACCTATTGTCTAACGTAACAATATTCCAATTTTTTTGTGAGGAGTGTATTACCAGAATAAATCAGATTAAAATGCAAATGGGAACTAGTGTACAAAGTGTAACAATCGTCAAACTGTATTAATAAAGCAATGATTGTTAATCATTGATTTCATAAGCATTAAGCATTCATAAGCAGTTAGTTATAGGATAAGCTGAAATACTATTAACTGCTTTTAAATAAACAAAGAAGCCACACAGTTCTACCACACAATAAAATTGCATGTATACATATCACACCATGGAATCCCACATTAAATTAATGTTCCACAATGGCTCACATCAAATCATCCAAATGATACGATGTAGATTTGTCACTAGAACAAAAGGACATTATTATTAAAGGAACTGTTAGTTGCATTTTAATTTTCCAACAGATAAAAAAAAATAATAATAACAGAGCTCTAGCATGTTCAGGGTTGATTATAAAATTAGGCTAAGGTAACAGAGGTGCATTATTTCACCATAACAGATCTCCCAATATAAAAACAACAGAAAAAGTTCATAAACCATACACAATTTTTCATTTTCTGGAGGATTTATAGTGTCGTAGAAAATGTTGCTTCTTTGGTTACATTTATAAGTACACAGCATCTAGAAAAAATTTTGTTGCATATAGGACTTCTATAGGAAATGCCAACAAGACGAAGATCTATAATATAATAGACGATAACCTCATCTTCACCAACCTTTCCGATAATTATCATCATATTGTCAATGTACTTTAGTTATCAATCAGATATCTAGACTGTAAGTTTTACTTTGATATTTTTTCTAACATCTAGTATTATAAAAGTGAAAATTTATTACAGAAATTCAAAGGAACTATAATTTTGCACAAGACTGAGAATCATAAGAACGAAAGATGCAAATTTCTAAACTGAATCTTTTTTTTGGAGTGGAATCACAAGAACCAAATCCAGAAGTAGAAGTGAACTGCTCGTTCATTTTGCAACTTTTTCTCTTGCAGACTCCAAAATGCACGTAAATTCCAGACAATCTGCAAAATTCCCTGACATTTCACTGTTGTCCAGATGTGTAGCAAACCTGATGTTTCATATGCACTTATATTCCCAAAATCATATATTTAAGACAATGGCAAAGCTACCTTCTGTTATGGCAAACACTACTGAATAGTGTTCAAAAAATGAGTGACATCAAAATATTAACATTGATTTAAGGTGTTTCTATAGTATCTGTATTGCTTCCACATTTGGGATGGTTATGTACATGGAAAGGAAAATGTTATTTCAACAAAGTTCAGATATTTTGTACGTAAAGTCACAGAAAAAGTAACATGTCCGACACTGCTTCAACAGAATATCTTTGTTCTGGCAGGATCTATGCCCATAGCTGAACAAAAAAATTCCCTAGATTCTGTTTCTGGAGATTGTTGTGTGGTTGAGCACACAAACTGACACTAAAAGCTTCGCCAAAACAGTTACTGAGAATAGTGACAAATGGGTTATGGTTCTGAACATTTCATTAGATGTAGCTCAAAACAGAATAACACAGATTAGAGATAGGGGTGGTTGTGTTATAAGTTACTTTATATGGATAGTTCAGTTTAAATTGGCTAGTAGGGACGGGCTGATATGAAACCACTGCTGATACAGTACCTACATTCTATTGATGAACCTAAATTGTTCATTCACTTTATTAATCAATGTACGTAGCCATATGGGCTTTGACTCCCACAAAAAAAAAAAAATAATAACATATTGAGAAACTTATGTTACAAAACTAGAGTATATGAATTATACCTTGATATTCACCAAAATAAAAACAAATTGCCTAATACTGCACTAAAAATAGCCTAGTCACAGAAATATCACAGTAAAATTGACAATTTTATCATTAAAGCAATCCACCAATATGTATACTGTATATTAGATGATACTGATCAAGTTCTGATCTCCTGCATTCCTATTCCTAATTTTTAGTTAAGTATACAGGGTGTTTCTGTGACCATGTTATGACTTGCAGGGATGATGGAAGGGAACAAATGCAACAAAATGAGATAGGGAACCCTGGTCCTGAAATGCCCCAGTCAAAAGTTACAAGCCAAAACCACAGAGGGGAACCATAAAAGATCCCTGGGGTAGTGGAAAACAAACACAGAAGAATCACTGTAGTGGATTTAATGAGTAGTAACTGCAGCCATCATTACAGCAGTTGTTCAAAGTGATGTCCCCCTGCCTCGATACAGGCATGACAGCATCGCAATAAGCTCTGTCGCATCCTCTCTAATATCCCAGAGGTCGTTCGGACCAGATCACACGAAGCAAGGATTCTTGCCAAGAGTTCCTCTACATTACTCACAGGTGTTTCACAGACAACACTTTTGACATGACCTCACAAAAAAAAATCAAGTGGGGTCAGATCAGGTGAACATGATTATGATGATATAGTTTGGAAAAATGTGCCTTGCATAGGGTCATACATAAAATGTTTTCCACACACATGTGCTACACATGTACAGGTACATTAATTTCAATGTGGAATTCTCATGGATGTGACTCCAGAATATTTATGAAACAACTGTCACCACAAAATAACACAAAAATATTGAGATCTACCATATTTTATTTATAATTTTTATACGAAGTAAGAAATAATGTGTTAACATACCTTTGTCTCATTGCAACTTCATTTGTCTGAACCACTTCAGATACTGGCCTGTTGCGTCTTCGATGAAAACGAAGATTTAGCTGAGATTCATCTGTTATGTATTTTTCACTTTGCCGTCGCCTCCTCAGCGCCGGTGTACATCCACCCAGATCTTCTTCCGTGCTTAAACTACGCTGATACGCAAAATGTGGTTTATTTCCCATTCCTTCATCATCCGGCCCTTCACCATTCTCGAGTGTTTCACCAGGAACATGGGGTGCGGTAACACTACGCCGCAAAATGTGACCTGCAGGGATCCGGTCACTATCCTCACTGTCACTGCGACCGCTCTTATTCACACGGACAGTTTCTCGAGGTGACCGTTGCTTGAGGAACGAAGTTACCACACGTGCAGCCTGAGCTCGCTCCTCTTCCGAGTACCGCCGCGTTCTTGCATGGATTTCCTGAGTGGTCCCAGACTGTGGTGCCGATGGAGGATGCACCGATGGTGGATCCGTTGCGGAAGTGTCGTCTTTCTCTGATAATGGCCCGGACAAACTGCATCGTGGGCTACGAACAGGCACGGGAATTTTGCTCTTTGGAGGGTGTGGCAAGTTAGGGCTTCTTTCTCGTTGTTGCTGTTGAGACTCTTGGGTTTCACTATCTTCTGCTGCCTCACTATCTTGGTTCACAGACACCTCAGACTTTTTAGATTGTGATGAATCCCTTACTACTTCAGTTCCATTTTCAAAACCTTGTTTACTGGTTTTAGATTCAGTTCTGTTGTCCACGGTTTGCTTCGCAGTTTTCACTTCAGTCCTCATGTCATCACTTGCTTTGGTTGCTTGACTAGAATTTTTTACCACAGCATCACTATTGAGTTTCTTCAACGATTGGTCCACGGTTGATGAATCTTTCGACTGCTGCTGGGCCATCTCTTGACGACATTTCAACTCCACTTTCTCGACATCTAGATCTTCTAGAGAGGCAGTCCCTTCTAGAACGGGTGAAAGACAAGTTGTTACCTGGGGTGGCAGTCGCCTTTGTGGTGTCCGTCTTGGTTCCTCGTCATTGCGCCTTGAATCATCCTGCTCGAAGGAGTCGCCGTCTCCATTTCTAGATATAGCCTCCGTAGCATCCACATGCTCAGTTTCAGCCCTCGTTCTCCCATCTTCCGGCTGCATTACCGCATCGAAATAAATGGATGGATCCTCCTGATTACACCCTGGACTTGCTGGTGCATTACTTCTATCTGTGGGGGCATCTAAACGCACTTTGGCACTGTAAAACTCAAGGTAGCTAGAAAGAACACTGTCATATCTAGATACTGCACCGTCACCACTAGCCGACAAACTAGGCTGACCCTTCGCTTGAAGCTGCTGTGGTGAAACAATATAGTTAATGTCATTCTCCACTCCCAATGATAACCGAAGGGCCTTCTCTCCAAGGGCACTATCCGAGCGATTCTTGAGAATGCCTCGTGGCCTTGGATGGTCTGGATCTTCAACTATTCCGAGTCCCGTTCCCCTCTGCAGCATTGTATCGCATGTCTCCACAACTGCTGATCCTTCAGCACGATCCAGCACACGTATTTCTAGCCTACCAGACACAGGCTGTGCTTCACCAATGCCTAATTCTGCATCTGCATCTTCCAGGCAATTCAGAGCAATAGCCTGAAATAATCAAGGTACAATTAGTTAATGTTGAATAAAAATCAAAGTATAAAAAATATGTATATGTGTGAACTACAATACACAGGGTATTACTTTACAACAACAGCATGTAGAGGACATCTAGATCAAAAACTTTTCGTCACGTTTTGCTTCTTGAGGTCTCATTTCAATGCTATGCGTTCTCAAGAAATTGCACATGCCTGTTAATTACATGGCAGAGATTCATGGTTGCTACTGCCATATAAATTTTATCTGAAAACAAAATTTTAGAAAATTACCGACAGACTGTGTAAGCAATCAATGAAGAGTCACATCCTTCAGTGTAAATAGCCACGAAACAAAATTTGCAGTATTGCTTTTAGTATGGTACCTAACATTAAAAAAATGACAGTGGCAACTGTGAATCTATATGGCAGTCCCCTTGTCATCACTTACTTTGGTTGCTTGACTAGAATTTTTTACCACAGCATCACTATTAAGTTTCTTCAACGATTGGTCCACCATTGATGAATGTAATTTTTGAGGGCACGTAGCATTGAAACGAAGTCTTAACATGAAAATTTTTCCTTACTAAGGATGCTCAGCTTGATGTCTTCTATGTGTGGTAAAAGTTTGTTAGTGTTGTATGTGAACTGATACTTGTTTTTCACTATAGATTCTCAGAAATTATCAAGCTTTAATTCAGATACATATGTCTAATTTGTGCCATCTCTAGTCTCCAATCATAAGATTGCAACGAAAACCAACTTTTCTTTGTGACCAATGATATGTGAATTTTTTAAAAACGTAAATATTCAAAGCTAACTATATATCATATACAGTACCCAGTATTACCACAAATACTGTCACAAGGTTTTGAATGAATTAACAGAAGGTGCTTCAAGATATTGTAATATACCATGGATGTGTGTTACACAGTATATTGTGTACACAAAACACTAACCATTGTTCAAAATGACCACTTATGCTTGCACACATGCCCTAAGACTCTGTTGTCAGTCATCAATTGCATTATGCACTGTATCGAGAGGCAAATCTGCCACTGCCTTCACAAGAGAGCACTTCACACTGGCAGTACTGGGCATCTTCTTGCAAGCCATGTCTTAAATTGTATTCCAGAGAGTTGAGGCATGGCCTTCCAGATTTCCAATCTGATGGGGCACTGAAGTCAGGTGCATTCGTCTCAAGTCACAGCTGGGTTCATCGAGCCTTATGAGGTGGTGCAGAATCCTGCTGAAAGCTCCACTCCTGACCATCAAAGAGATAGTTGCTGAGATAATTGACTATTGTATCCAGGACAGTCTCCTGGTACACTCAGGCTTATGTTTTTACCCCTTTTCTCACATAAATGCAGGTCAGTGGTGCCATCATAACTCAACCCTACCATATCATGATTGAAGCAGAATGATGGGCCTTCAGGATGCTTGGAGCCTTTGCACTAGCCTCTCGTGAACTTGTGACATACACCCTGTCATTTTACAAGTTGAAAGCCTCCTCAACAGTAAATGTTTTTTTTCATCGACGAACAGAATTCTTCTGTGTCCATTTTCTGCATAACACTCCAGTAGGCACTTTGCTTTTATTGCCATATGGTACTTTCACTCAGCTGTGAGAAACTGACCTGAATTTGTAAGTTTTCAATCCTAGGTCACTTCGTAATACAGTATACATGAACATTTTGGAAATGTTCAGTTCATGGGCCATCATTGATTTTACAAGTTGCACAGTCCTTTCAGTGAGTGGCTGTCCCTACCTGGGCCTGTCATTCACTGTTCTAGCATCAATGAAACATTGGATAGTACAATACATGAACCTCTAGGAGATTCGAAGCTTCTGAAGGGTCTTGAAAATTTCGCCTACCGACTTCCCTACCTTCATTCATTCACTCATTCATTGTTTCCTGCCCAGGGGCAGGTCTTTCCTTGCAACCTCCAAAGTTCTTTGCTTTGTAGCAGCGTAGGACCCATTTATGTTGATGTCTTCAATCATTTGGAATCATTATCTTCCCCTCGACCATTCCTTCAATAGCATCCCTTAGAATACAGTTTCTTCTCATCCAGTGACCCTATGGAGTGTCATAAAGAGCCGCACAATTTTTGTAATTGTCCCATTCCATCATGGAAACTAAACACAAGCATTTTATCACTTCTGCAGGTCAATAGTAATGGCTGGCATGTTCATGCTCGCTGGGGAAGTTGTTGACTTCGAACTCCAGGTAAGAAGCAATTTTCCAAAGTTGTGATAGTATTTATGGTAAAACTAGGTGTATATACCAAAATATGCAATACACGGTTCACTTATAACACTGCCTATTTCTAAATGAATACTAGTTATTGCTTACAGGTAGACTAGGTCGCCTGTTATCTTCCTTGTGGTGGGATTCCAGTTCCTTTTCCTCCTGAGTTCTACGCATTGCCACATTTCTCATCACATCCACCTCGTACACTATCTCATCAAAAGCAGCCTGCTGCAACAGTGGTGGTTCTATGGTTTGCCTGAAAGCACAATGGTAAACTGTCAATCTATGGTCCATATCTTAACATGATGATAATAATAATAATAATAATAAATAACCCGTGGCTCTACAGCCCGTAAGGGCCTTGGCCTATCTCCCGACTGCCAGTCTCCCACCTAAAATCCTACCTAGAGCTGTGGAAATCTTCAACTGGTAATAGGCTGAGATGGGGTCAGCACGTCGAACCCCAAGCCATTATGCGAGATTTCCGAGACCGGGTTACGCTACTCACTCATAGCTCCCCAATTTCCTCATGATGGTGGGTTGCCACCGGTCCTGTACACAGGCCGAGAACCCAGAGACTGAACCCAGGCAGGCAGAAAATTTTCACAGTTGGGCTAATCAGTAAATTTGATCATTACATATCACATACAACTAAGAACGTTCAGTATAGAACTTTACTTTTGTCTAGGTCTGAACTGGCATCCAATGATGATTCTTCCCTATTGAGCTTGACCACTGAAACATTGCTCAGAATATTTATAAACAGATATACGAGGTGTGGCTAGAAAAAAACCAGACTGTTGCTACAAAATGTTTTATTGGTAATTTTGTACAATACGAACATTATCCCCTTCAAAGTACTCCCCTGAACTATTGATACACCGCTCCATACGAATCTTCTATTTCTGGAAGCAATGCTGGAAATCATTTTCTGAAACCATGCTCATGACTTCCGTCGCTTTTGTTTACACAGGTTCTATGGTCGTAAAAAAAAAAAGGTAAAAAAAGGTAAAGTGCTCCCCTGTGCTTAGCACTACGCCATGAAGGCGTATAGTCGTAAATCTGTTTTTTTTTCAGTGCTGATATGACCTTTGGGAATAAAAAAAAGTCGCATGGAGTGATACCCGGCGAATAGGGTGGATGTTGGCCAAAAGAGCCTTGACTGACAATGCCGTATGGACAGGAGCATTGTCCTGATGAAGAATCCATGACTTGCTTTTCCACAAATCAGGTCGACGTCTTCTTACTCGCTCACGAAGGGTCGTCAGCACCTTAATGTAATAACGTTGGTTGCTTTGCAATAGCTCGAATACTCAAGCAAAGATCCTCTTGAATCAATTCACCGACATTTGCAATGTTTGATTCCGTTTCTGATGTGCACGGCTGTCCAGGACGCGAGTCATCTGCAATCACTTCTCGTCCCTCTTTAAACCTTTGAAACCACTCAAACACTTGCATGCATGATAAACACTCATCTCTGTATACTTCCTTCAACAAACCATAAGTTTCTGTGGCGGATTTTCCGAGTTTCATAAGAAACTTCACATTGGTACGCTGTTCCACTTTCACACTTAACATTTTTCCGACGGAGCACAGTTGTACGGTTCACTTCATTGACAAGCTACAGCGGAACTGAGCCCTGCACACCCTGGGAAATCACACAGTCGATAGGCAGGACATCACGTTATACACTCATGCACCGTTTGACCTTGACGAGCTTGCTGTTTGTCAACAGCAACATCAGTCCAGTTTTTTTTCTAGCCACACCTCGTATCTTTACAATTATCTCAAATCAATCTCCCAGTTTTGCTTTAAAATATTCATAGGTTTACACATGAGATGATCAGAGCACTAAAATAGCACTCATGTAATCATAAAACCCATTTTTGCAACACAGTGCTGATGCAAAGTTAAATATAATTAAGCATTTTAATCATTTAAGAGAGTTTCATTTAGCTACCTCTTATGTAATCAAATAGTTTTTATGTATTAAGGGTGAAAAACAAACAAAAACTTCGAATTTTGCATAATTTGTTGTGTTGCATTTTTGCACACCCTACAAAATACCTAAATGCTGATATATCAGCTCGCCCCTATAAGAAATCACATGCACCCAGTGTACAAGAATGGCATTTTATATTTACTGATTTTTTCAAGTTTATGTCATTACTTATAAAATTCCATGTCTTAACCATGGTGTGCCAGCCCCATGGTGGAGTGGTTAGCACATCGTGCTAAGATGCCAGGGGTCCCAGGTTCGAATCCTGGCCTGAGCATGGATGTTTGCGAGTCTCCATTCATCAATATCATCATATCATCTCTCATCCCCATCTTCGCAAATTAGCCAAAAGTGGTACAAAAAGCGAAGTAAAATAAAGCAAATCAAAATCAAATTAACCATGGTGTGTTACGTGTTTTTTTTAGCAACTTCCCAAACTCTTCATCAAGTAGAGCTTTACCAAATGAGAACAGATATTATTAGACCAATTTCTTAACATTAATGATGTAAGTAGATGGCTTAAACCTATCAAGTGAGCCGACCTCCATGGTGGAGTGGTTATCATAGCATGCTACAAAGCCAGGGGTCCTGGGTTCGAATCCTGGCATGCCTGTTCTTTGTGTGTGTTTCTTCATTAATTTCATCCTATCATCACTCATCCATAACGTCGTGATTATCCAAAAGTGGCAGGAAAATGATGCTAAATAAACAAGAATAAAAAAATAAAAAACCTAATCAAGAGTAAAGCAATCGGAAGACATTGTAGACGCAATACTCTACCTGATATGAGGCGACAAATCCGGCAGACTCCAAGCATGGGGAAGGGCTCCTTTCAACTCTTCGAATTCTTCAATCCCAGCGATGTTGAGGCAGTGTACGCGTGGTTGGTGTTTCTTGGTGACCGGTGCAGGAGCAGGCGCCTGAACCTGTGTGGGAGGGGGAATGGAGGTTGTGATGTGTCCACTCGGCAGACCAGCTGCTGGTGTGACTTGAAGTCGGCCCTCCTGCACCACAATGTGACCATTGTAATGACCCAAACTGTCCCCCTGAAGCAGGGTCATGTCCGGTGCCTGAAGTAAAAGAAAAAAACACCACAATTAGTTATCATTAATTATACCAATACTTTAATATCTTATCTTCGCAGGTTGGTGGTATTACTGTTAGAAAATTTGGTCAACTATATGCAGCAAAATACATGGTGCATATACCTAGAAATTGTGATAAAATACATATCAGTTTGATGTCAACCTTATTTTCTCAATGTGTTGATACTATGCTCATTTTCAAGATCTGCGTTGGTAGTACACTTAAACAATATGTACAGGTTTCACGAGCAATTACCACATATATAACAAATACAGCATCAAGAGAATAGTAATGATGGAAACAAAACAAATGAAAAAAAAGTTAAATATATTTCTCCCCATCATCGCTAATATATACAAGCCATGTACAGAGTAACATAAAACAGGAAAATGAAGAGAAAAGTGGAGCAAAAATTTACAATGAAATTAAAATGCAACACTAAGTGCTTCCTACACAATTTTTGTGTTAATTGCTCTTGTTATTGCCATGATATTTGTTTATTAAGCCTACTTATACTGTTTAAATGCATTCAAATTGTATCTTTTGATAAAAATGCATGCAGGTCTGAAATTTTGCCAAGAATTTTTGTGTAAATGGTGTACAAAACACAAACTAAAAAAGAAATCAGTCAAGCCGATCTGTACTCATATTGAAACTCTTCATAATCAAACTGAGTACAAAAAAGTTCGTGAAGATATTCAAGGAAAATGCACAAATTCTTTAATACACTGTCAAGTCACAAACACCTCTATACAGATTTAAACTGGCAACAATCCTAATTACATGATTTAAATAAAAGTGCTGCAATGTTGGTCACTGTCAGTGGGTCAAGGTCACATAACTTTTCTGGGCAATTATAAAATGTCTTTGAAACAAACAGGGAGTGGTGGTGGGGGGGGGGGGCATTTGAATATTAGCCAAGACATTTCAGTTACAAAGTAGGTCATTATCAGTGGGTCAAGGTCACATGAAAATCCCCTTGTATTGTTCCCTAAAGTTTCTCAGGGATGCTTCCAAATATTCAATTTATTGGCATATTAATCTCCTCTACCCTCCCATCTCATTACAAGTACAAGGTAAATTCTTTCAACATAAAAATGTTGCATATTTCCACAAGTACAAGGTTTGGAATAAATTTTCCAACTGATAGTAATCGTGAAATTCTTCGTTCACACTGGAGACCTCAGGTTCATATAAATGGCATGATGATATAGGCAATTCTTGTATTTAGTGCCATTTTTAGCTTCCACTTACAGTAATGAGCAATTACTTTGTAAAATCAAATGATTTTTTTAGTTGATTGCTTGCCTCCAAAATATAAAGGTGCAGCTCATGTAAAAAAAAACATTACTTCTCTGATATTTGTGAAAAATACTTTATCAATTTCAGGAACAATGTGTCCTCATTCACCCTTGGTTCTTTGAGAATAAAAAGGAACAGCCAATTGATGATATTGCATAATAGAAATCTACAGGAGACTAAAGTATTTTTGAAAGCAACACAGTACTATTTGTTTTATTTGTGTGTGGTGTATTTCAGCCAACAATTCATATAGCTATTCAGGTTTAATAGCTTCTTAGAATATTAAGTATTTAAAAAATATTTAAAAATACCAAAATATAGCTTACTTACAATTTGTGAGTATGTACAGTATGCCAAACTACATTTCGGGAGTCAACTGCTCCCTTCCTCAGGATATCTCCTTGGCTAGCAAAATTGCTTCATAAAAAAAAGGTAAAGTGCTCCCCTGTGCTTAACACCACGCCATGAAGGCGTATGGGGGTAACGCCCAACACTTTCTTGATCCGGTCGTGAGTGGGGGTGATGTGATCAGCATCACGCCCCTGACCGCCTTTACCTCCCAGGGTTTCCCCCAGGGACCCATGTCAATCGACGCTGGATGGGCACCGGGGCCGCTTCAAACGTTAGAAAAGTTCCCGGATTTGAACCGGCTGGGGATCGAACCCGGGACCTTTAGCATGGTAGTCAGTCGCGTTACCGACTGAGCCACCACAGCTGCATCAAATAAAAGTGAAACAAGGAGTAAGGTAAAAGGTGTTACTGTGGTAAAAAAAAGGTATTCCTAACAACTTCTTGACACGGCTATGAAGCAATTTTGCTAGCCAAGGAGATAACCTGAGGAAGGGAGCAGTTCGACTCCCAAAACATAGTTTGGCATACTGTACATACTCACAAATTGTAAGTAAGCTATATTTTGGTATTTTTAAATATTTTTTAAATACTTACTATTCTACTAAGTGAGTAATTCGCACACACGCAAGATAAGAGTTAATAGCTTCTTACCATCCAATATTAACTGAAAGTGAAGATGGTAAGATAGACAGAAATAACAACAGAAATATACAAATTTATTGACTGGGATGACATATTGATTATTTGCAACCATCATATATCTTAAATCTCCAGAAATTTTGAATCTGGATCTTTGGCTGTAGCACAAAAAAACTGTCTTATGCAACTTGTGTTTTTAAGAACAGAAATAAAATTTGATAATTAAATTGTTTATTTGATGTTACGGGAGAACAACGCAATAAAAAATACTAAAAGCTGAAATGCAGTGTAATTATTATCATATGATTTTAAAGGAAGAAGTAAAAATGTAGGAAAGAATTCTAGCATTCTGCTGTGTTGGTGAAATCCAGAAACAATTGTAATTGTAAAACATATATAATAATGTAGCCATGTCTTCACAGCTGCATGCACCTTCTATGTAACTGAGGCCCTGCTATACAACTACATACACACAAGGAAAAAAATCGTATATGTCTATGTTCTCTTGGTCATCATTTAACATATCTACAATTGCACAGACAAGAAAATAACAATGTAATTGAACCCTCTTTTGGAGCATCGGAAATTAAATGCCCGAATAAAGGTAAATTTTTCCCTACTTGTTTTTCTTAATGTTAATAATGAAAATATACTTAATAACAGAAAATGTTATGAAGCAAATTATAGGAAGGGAAAATAAAACATTAAGTAAAATAATTATAAGCTTTAATAAAATCAACAGAAGTATACAAATTTGACAATTAAACTAAAAGGCTACCTAAATGAGTTAAAAGAACAAGGCATAAAAACTGGGAGTGTATACTACTACTTTGTCTTAATATGAGTACTTTCAGAAATGGTATATCAAGTGTAATGGATGTATACTTCTTTATCATATAAAACTCTCAAAACCACAAAAGAAAACACCACAAATAAACTTCAGCTAATTAATTATATTAATCCAGCAAACAACAAAAATAAGAGTTCATCTGAATTTAGAATGGTATAAACAAAGAGTTGCAACGTCATAAAGGAAAACTTTATTTGAAATTATCTTATGTAGATTGCAAAAAGCTAATATACAATTTTCCTTTACTACTAAGATAAAGTGATTGTAGGAAAAACTTGCAATGTCAATGTCTCTTTGATAACGCATTTGTAATTTTCAATTCGATAAAATCATCATGTAAAACATCTTCACATTATTCTTTGGTAAGCTTATCACAGTTAAAATTTCAAGTACATATTAACCGTTTTAGTTGCAGCTTTAAAATTTTCATAATAAAAAAATAAATAAATGATGTTTTTTTTTCAAATCACAATAAGAGAAATTAATTCATGTGAAAATCTAACAAAATTAATAAAAATAGTAAGCTTTGGTGATAACGTCATACTTCTTCAAATCCCATGACATCATTGTCTCTTT
The DNA here is from genome assembly GCF_977018435.1 of Lepisma saccharinum. NCBI lineage: Eukaryota > Metazoa > Arthropoda > Insecta > Zygentoma > Lepismatidae > Lepisma > Lepisma saccharinum. Next base: position 107,801,865 of record NC_139232.1, read on the forward strand.
TTCTATATGCTAAGCTTCCGTATTATGCTAATGTTAATATATATAAATATACATAAACACATTTGGCCAACTTCCAAGTGTAAAATTCAAATGGAGCACACACATCAGGGAGAACTGGCAAATAAAAAATTCAAAACAAGGAACCAGAGTTCTAACTGCAATGAATTATCATCACCACAATACCATTCTATGCTGACCTAATTAGTGAGAAGAGAAAAAGTACAAACTGTGACAAATTTCATTCGGATGAGAGGTAATTTTATAATGATATTGGCAATTTTGGTAATTTGCAAGTGAATAATAATCTTCTATAAGATAAGACCGAACTAACTTTACACAATATTAAATCATTACACTGAAAATGCACACGAAGACTGTATATATAAAAATAATCTTAGTTTCAAAGCAAGACGAAGAAAGAGAAACAAAATCAAAAGCTTAAGATGCTCAAAGTCTAAATGAGTACTTAGTTAAATGAGCTTCAGGTACAGCAAAACTTGCAGTTTCTATATTCTTAATGCTCTTTAAATCTAAAAATTAATATATTTCCACTGATTCCTCCATAAGCACTGACACTTTCTTCAACACTATCACTGGACTTCTTTTTGTGCATATCTTCTCTATAGATGTAACACACATGTTTCAATGGGAGTCAATTTTTTTAAAAAAAGAAAAGGTTCTTTTCCTGTGTGCATTTCCCATCTATTTGTCTATTTTAGTTTTACTTTGCACAAACACAAATGACAAAACTGTTCTTTACAGATGGGCATTTCTGACATCTTCTGCAGTTCTCTTTGGGTTGTTTTATGCACTGAGAACAAGGCATTAACAGAACCACATTAAAATGATATTTTTTCCTGCATGTAGCAATAAAAGAATAGAGAAAATGGAAACCTTTACAAAAATAATGAAGACAAACGAAAGGCATACTAAAATTGGTACAATTTTAAAATCATTCATCAAAGTAATTTTTTAGCCCAAATTAAAAAGTTGAAGTAGAAAAAATAAGATTGGAAGGTCAAAAAGATATTATGGAAGACAGACCGACATGCAAATGGCATAGTTTCAAAACTTTATTTTTTCTTCCAATTGGGAAATCTTCCTCCATATATAGTGGGAAAACATATTTTAAATCTCTAGCAAATACAAAGGCTGTCGCAGAGAAGGTGAGACTAATTCCTGTATAGGAAAATAACGACCTCCATCGGCTAGCAAATGTACTGGGCTGAAAATTTGGTTCATTAGCTGCCGATTGGGACCAAAATAAGCGCAATAGGTCAAAAAGTCGTGACTGTGTAGCAGTTAAAAGACCAGCATGTACAAACCACAAAATTTTTATTCAGAATCAGCCATATCGAGTAGACGTACATCTTTTTCAAAATAGGCACCATTGACAGCTAAGCAAGCATCCATACGCTCCTGCCACTTTGTGAATGTCTTTGAAAATTCGTCGTCAGGTAGCGAAATGAAGAAAACTTGCGCTGCGGTGATCACTTCTTTGTTCATCATGAAATGACGACCACGTAAAGCAGCCTTTAAAAGTGGAAATAGCCAAAGGTCACAGGGTGCAAGGTCCGGGCTGTATGCTGTATGCTATGTACACTTAGCCCTCTCACAGACATATGCCTATCATCACGAATAATTGCTGCAACAGTATTTGCTAGCGTCTCGTTAATCACCGACAGTCTTTGTCCAGGATGCGGAAGCAAAGCGCCTGATTCGCGCCCATCTTCGAACAACTTGTGCCATCAGTACACTGTGGCTCTACTCAGTCTGTCTTGATCGGCATATGCCTGTTGAAACATTGCATATGTTTCCGCAGCACTTTTCCCTAAATGCCAACAAAATTTTATGGCATGTTGCTGTTCATCTTGAATACTCATCGCGAAAAGCAATGTTAAACACAAAAACCTGGAGGGTTAACGAAACACGTTCCACGTAAATCAACACAGCTGCTCATTAATGTGGTTTTGCAACATGTGACAAATTGCTACGAAAACAGAATGAGTTATCCTACACGACGCGACTAATGCCGAAACCATAGGCAGTGTTGCCAAGCCAGGAAAAAATCTGTCTCACCTCTGTGACAGCCTTTGTAGCATTTCAACTTCTAAATGGTCTTGTAAATGTAAGTAATCTCTTGTCGGTATTTATCTCTAGTACCTACCACAAGTACTTTTTCCTCTTCAAAGTTTAGATATTCACTGTTACATTAAAAAAGAACTTCCCAAAAAAAAGGCTTTAGGAGTAACATAAAAGTAAGCTACATTTAAAAACTAATTTGGCCCTTTGAGCCAAAATAAAATCAGAACTTTTATAAGAGTGCCAAACATTGGTGAAAATTCCTTTCCTAATTGATTATAAACCTATGGAAACTGAAATCTGAGGTGGAAATGGAAGACAAAGGCTTCTGATAGATGATTATCCTGCCTTTGTCTACAGATAATAATACAGTAAACTACAGATTATGTTCAGACAAGCAAATCTGTACTTCACACAATGCGTTTGTCAGATCAAAATAAATAACTATATTACAAAAAATAATTTTATATCCACATGACTGATTTCTTCCTACAATATAATCAGGGGAATACTGTGGTATACCCTGTTCAATTAAATACCTTAACATAGGAAAGATCTGAGTGAAGTCCTCCCATGGTAAAGAAAGAAAGAAGTAGGTAGCAATTAATGGAAGAGACTTGAGCACACATGCATTCTAGAGATGGACAGATATGGAATGTAGGTGATAACTTATATTCTTTAACTTGATACAAAATTGCTAATGTTCCTTATGACTGAAACTGATCATTAAGCTCATTAATTAATGTACATAATCAGGTGACTGTAGTGGGTTTTGTCTTTATTATGATGGCATATGGTGTTAACTATGCATCCATCATCATAGTGTTTGCTGACCTGCAGTTAGGGACCTTGATTTTTTGCAAATGTGGTAACACTAAAAAAATATTTTTTGCAAGAACGTATTTATAATACATGCAATGATACATTCTGTTAATATTTTTCATACGTATGAAATTGAAAAATAACATAATTTTGGTGTATTATACAATTTCTGTAACCTTTTTCTTCAAATTTCAACAAATTTTACACTTTAAAAGCAAAAAATAGCTCACAAATCAAACATTCATGGTTGCTTTTGCAAATCAAATATTGAAGCATTTTTAAGATTTTTTCATCTGCTACCTTTGTAATGTTGATTTGGCTGAATATATTGTTATCATCTACTAAGTTTTTTCAATGAGGAAAAATAACTTACTTCATGGAGGGTTAATGGTCATTTTCCTGTTTTTCTTAGTTACTACCACCCTATGAATCTTGTTACTATTAAAAACACATTGAAGGAGTAATTTCTGTAGTATTTGCAAAAAAAAGTGTGATTAATTAAAAATGCAAATTTCAACAAAAAAAGACTGAAAAATGAAAAAATAACAATGGGAAATTCAGGTAATATAGGATGTAATCAAATTAGTCAAACTAATAATCACTGTGGGTAAATCAAAAGGAATAAAAAATGATTTTTATGTACTTGTGGGAAAAGCCAAGGGCGATATTAAACAGTAAACTTACCCACTACCTACGATGCAATGAATGCCGAGTGGATGGCTAGTTAAGTGCATAGAGAAAGACTATCATTGCCACAAAGAAAACCCTTGTGGCAAAACATAGCATTTCGTTTGCAAAGCTATTCACCTGTGGAGACTGTCCGTGGCTCTGAGGATCCGAAGAACGCTGCTTCTCCTGCCGAGAGTCCTCGCTGATTTTCGACAGCTCGGGCGGCCGTCTTCTGTCCTGGGTCTCTGCATGCGACTGCGTGAGTGAGTGGGGATGAGCAGAAGGAGGTAAACCTAACTGTTGAGATCGTTCTGTAGCAGCCAGCGCCACTGATCCATCAGGAGGTAGACCCGACTAAAACACACAAGGGAAAGTTACTTTGTAGTTTGTTCTAGGGTTGGCATACCCCTATTATATGTTAATTAGCAATATGACAAATCAGCATGTTTACAGATTATGATGTACTCACTGACAATTGTTTGAAGTTATTCTGATGCCAATATTCAAACAATTTTGGTGTGCATTAGACTTAATAGCTGAAGTTTGTTTGAAGTCCATTTTATGCTCAAGATAGGTTAATTGGAACTGGGTCTACAGTTTCAAGTGGGACCCAAACCACTATGCAACAATGTACCTCCACTTGGTATCGAATCTGGGACCCCATGATTACAAGGAGATTACCCCATTACCCCAACAAGGTGGCCAAGTTATTTCATAGAAACACAATGTAATTTCCAGAAACCAAAAGAAATAAAATATGTTCTAAAAAATAGGTTATGCTTGTGTTCATATTGTAGAGATATGGTGATTGAAAGTACGAGAAAACCTCGTCAAGAGATTATTTATGCTTGTTCATTAACTGGAATTGTCCAATTGCCGAGCAATCTCAAGAATGTGCATGCATCGTTATTTCCTCAGAGGTTTGACTGAGAGGTAAATACATGGATCTAACGTGATCCAGCATGTTCAAAAGGTGTAATAACCTTTCAAGGCAAGAGATTATAAAAACAAGCTCGCCCCAGGGCTCGCTCTCATTTCACTCATTCTACTCATTTACTTTACATCGAACTGAACTACAACAATGGTGTACGAAGTTTACAGCTGCATAAGCCTTGCAGCCACTTGTGCGAGATTGCTCGGAAGAGTGAGCTGAGGGTCACAGTATTGAACCTTGGCATCAGTCACAATAAGGTCAGCAAGAAGCATTTGGACAAGATACATCATTCGTCTACCAGGTATGAACAAGCGTGAATAACCTAAATTCAATCTCCTTTCTCTCAGTCGGAGCAGGTTCAATCACAAGTATATTTAAGCTCTACCTAAATGTCATTGTTGCATCCCTGTGACCTCAGAACCCTGGTAAAAGAGGGATTACAACAATATATATGGAAAGGGAGGAAGAGAGGGAGATACATATATGTACCATACTGTACTACATACAAATAAAATGCACTTTTTCGACACTAGGAAATTGAATATTGGATTCACATTAAATAGGTTTTCCCTAATTCTCTTTCGATTTGATTTGGTTCATTTTATTATGCTTTTTTTGCCACTATTGGCTAGTCATGAAGATGAGGATAAGTGATGATAGGATGAAACTGATGAGACACTCGCAAACAACACCCATGCCCAGGCTAGGGTGTTGGGGTGTAGCATGCCATTCGCATATGAATTTTGGCCAATAATCACATACTGAAAATCTGCTTTGGCACATCTTAAGCACATCCTAATCCTGAACCTACATGCCGTAGTAAGCAATACTTTATCCATATTCAACATGCTTTAGAAATATCAGTTACCATTTCAACATAAATTCAATACAGAAAAAAAGGAGCGGGTTGATATACTGTGCTCGTTTCTATTTGCCGAGATGCACCCCTTCTCACCAAAAATAGAGGTTAATACAGAATACCTTTCAAATACAATATATATGCACTAGTGTCCTTGCATCAGTTATTTATTATTACATCAACACAGGGTGACTATAGAAAAGCAAACTTATTACTGTGGCATATCTAAAATTTAAAGGTAGAAAGTTTTCAACCCTGCTCTACAAGGGCTGAAACGTGTATATAGTTTTTATGTATTATTTTAGATTAAAAAATAATTTTCTCCATCTAAAAATAATATTCAAAGGATGACGATGGTTATTAATATGCTGTATTCAATCTACACAACCACTTCTAAATATTTCTCTACTCTGAACATAATTTCAGAGCACATAAACACACTATGTAATCACCTGTCACATGTTCTGTTTGATCATTTGAATTTTGTTATTTAGCATTGCTGCCAGTTTGGACAATGAGGATGAGTGATGATATGATGAAGGAAAGAACACCTATGCCCAGGATCCCTGGTATTGTAGCATGCTATGCTAACCACTCTGCCATGGAGGTCTGCAGTTTTTCTCCTGTCTGTAACCCCCATGGAAAAAGAGTTTATTTCCCAAATTTTAATAATACAATATTTCCTACCAAGCTTGTGCATTAGCTAAGCTAATGGCATGGTACTACATCCAAAAGTTATTTTTTCCTGTGCTCCCTGATGTTGCAAGCTCTGTCCGAGGTACACACCCTAAGGATAAATATTTCGCAATGCAATAGCAGAATAAATAATACAGCTGAACGTACTTGTGTTTGATTAAGTCTGTGTTCTGGGCTTTGTAGATTCTCTCCCTTCCATTCATTGTCAGTCTCTTCAGAGTCGTCGAACTGAGATTTCCACTGCGATGCCAAAGTGAGGCCTGAAAATTGAAAAATAAAATTCTCATTAAGAATACAACTTTAAATCAATTTTTGTTCTAATATAGTTTTTCTTGTATGTACGCACTGCTTGCATTGTAGAATTATTTTCTCGTAGTTTACGGTTATTACAAGCATAAGAAAACAGTTTTTCATTGTGACATTTCAGGAGAACACACGCTTCCTTCATCAGACATGTATTTATATTTTGACTCTAATATAGCCAGCCAAAAAAAAGTAAGTTCGTGAATTTATTAAAGCTTAACCTAAAAAACAATTACATGTGGTGTTGATAAGATGTTACTGTTAGCGTTTCTCAGATGCCATAAATCCAATTAATTCTAGACATATCCATTTTTCTGATATTCAGTGTGCTTTTAACATTCTTTAATATTTTTTTGTTTTCGCTGGAAATTTTTGTGTATGGCATTTGTAAGTCACTTCTTAAATATTCACTAGGCTGAACTGATAATACTGACACTGATATTAATATTTGAACACAAATAATTTTAAATTCCACTATCAATCAATGCTAAAGGTCCCGGGTTCGATCCCCGGCCGGTTCAAATCCGGGAACTTTTCTAACGATGGAAGCGGCCCCGGCGCCCACCCAGCGTCGAATAACATGGGTACCTGGGGGAAACCCTGGGGGGTAAAGGCGGTCAGGGGCATGATGCTGATCACATCACCCCCACTCACGACCGGATCAAGAAAGTGTGGGGCGTTACCCCCACACCCCCTATACGCCTTCATGGCATGGTGCTATGCACAGGGGAGCACTTTACCTTTTTTTTTTACTTTACCAATCTGAAGAGTTTTGCTTTAAACTATTAGTACAATAATATGGAACACATTCTGTACCATGCCAGTGATAAGTATGAATATTTTCCAATAAAAAAATTAAAACCAATGAAAAGTGATATTGGTGTACTTATACAAACCACTTACCACCACCTCCTCTGGTCACTTGTTGCAATGCGGAGACGTTGTCGTCATCAATCATTGCAAACTGCGTGATAGACTGATCCTTGTGGTACTTTGTGCGACTGGCTGAATGGAAGCGCCTTACTCTGTGCTCCTTGCGTTCCTTCAAGGGTTCCCTCTCTACACGTTCCACAGGGGATGTTCCTACCGTCTGAGATCCTGCGTCACCACGACCTGGCAAACCAGTATATACCATTACTCTTTACAGCAACATTTTAATGGACTCATCAATATTAGTCAGTTCACCAACACTTATCTAATAGTCTTACAAAAAGTCTAATTTTACTCACTATTAAAAATCTTTAAACAGCATTTGCACCCGATTTCAATCGTAATGTATGTTACATGAAAAAAAGAGGGGGAACATATATTTTAATTACATGTAAAAATCTAGTTGTGTGCTCCTTGCAAAAGAGATTTAATTGTTTATCAATGTAGGTGATAGTCACTACTGGATTTATTTTAGCGCTAAAATGTAGATTGTAAATTGTTTCTGTGCATCTCCTGGTAAACTAATTGATTCAGGAATAACACTGAGCATCAACAACATTGAAAGAGAAATAAAATAATTTTTGAAAGCAATGTGAAACTAGTTTATGACAGTGTATTTGCCACCAGAGATACAGTATTTATTTTATGACCAGCCAAATTTGTTTCTGGTCCACCCTATGCACAATAAACAAACTGCGAGTGGACGTACAGCTTGCAGCCAGATCTCAAACACTTAAAGGGACTGCCTGATGACAAAACACCAGCGATAATTACTATGGCAATGGAGAGGTCTTCAGAATACATTCTACTGTGTGAAGTCAACATAGAAACACTTAAAGTGGAATACACAAACACCAAAACAAATGACATTATTAACATACATTCTAATTAAATATACATAAATGGGAACTATAGAGATCTTAAAACTCTGGTGAAAATATTTGTGTGCTAAAAGCATAATAATACTATGGAAAACAAAGTGTGGAGTATAGTGAATTGTTGCAAATACCAGGATTAGCTGAAACAGTGCAAACAAGAATAATGAATAAAAATGTCTTCACAAATTCCTATTTAATTAATATATATAATTTATGTATTACAAATTAATACTAAAATTTATAAATAACAGAATAAAAATAATATTACTGTGAAAATAAACAAAAGCACCAAGTAAAAATGTGTTCCTTTGTTAGGTTCTGGAACTTATTAAATAGTATTACGATTCATTCTTATTTAGTATCAAGGCAATACCTGTCAAAATACTAAAAAAAAAGCTTAAAAATACATTAAGACACACCAATATTACATCTTTTTGTAATAAATTAACACATCAACAGCCTAATACCCTATGTATTAGGTTAGGTGCATATTAAAAGACTGCATGTTCTTCCTGCTGTATTTAAAATCATTTACAATGCAGTTAGTACTAGATTTGTGATCAAAATTTAGATCACAATAAAATTGACTAAATAATTGTATTCTACTAGGAGCACCTGTATTTAACCAATTTTTTTTATTAATAATCTATGACAATATGCAATGCTACAATGTCTAAGAAAAATATTATTTGGACACCTACTTCTATGTTAACACAAAATTTAATTGTATAAAATAAAAGTTTTGAAAAGTTCAGTTATAAAAATTTTATGAATGTCACTCATAATCTACTGATGTAGATATTGGCGAGTCTATATTATTTAAAAGTGCTGCCACATAATATCAAAGCGACTGTGCCCTGCAAGCCATTGTTGAATATCAAACAATACTGACATGCTATGCATGAACTATAAATAATATACTTACTCCTGTTACTATCCATATACACTACTCGTCCTAAGTATGGACTACCTGAGAGGATGAAAAGATACACTCTGCCATAAACGTTTACAGGAATCTGCTGTTCATTTTTTTTGTTTAAATAAATTACAAATTACATCTTACCGAATACCATTACACACCCAATGTAAATATACAATATATACATTAACATCACAAGCTAATAACATTTAGAAATGCAAAGCTTCTAAAGTTATGTAAATTTATGCATGCACACTTGTAAAGAATACAAACATACATTATGTTTACAAGTAATATAGAGTGGAATTTTGATTTTACATTTATCGGGGGACTGAGGTGAAAAACTTAAAATGTATAAAAATCTGGGAAAATTGTGTAACATTTTCTCTACTGGCACAATGAATGATCGATTCGATTTATTTTACTTCATGTTTTTCCAATGTTGGTTAATTGCCAAGATGAGGATGAATGATGATAAAATGAAAAAGATGAAGGAACAACCACAAATGCACATGGATAGCACACAACACAAACCCCACAGAGGATTTATAGTCTGCAAAATGCAGTCCAGGGCTTACCACATGGAAGAGAAGTTCATATTTGGGTTATTAAGGAAAAGTTCCCCATAATGTAGGAAAATATAAAACCCAGGAACATAAAATCGGGGTTTCACTGTATTTCCTTTCAGTGTATTGCACTTGTGAACCAAAATTGACTTGAAAAAAAGTGTTAATATGCAAATACTAGAAGTAAGAAAACTTCAAAAACTGATACCTTAGGAATTGTCGTCAGTCTTATTCATGGTTCTCTCATACAATCACAAAACTTTGCAACTTCTGTAGATACTTTCTTTTTATAGGCTATTTACAGAAAACATTACACTGAAAATGAATGGTAAATTTGCATGCAATTTAAAGACACATCATGCACTGTCTATAAACACTATAGTGGCATTGAACCTATGGCGTTGAATTACTAATTCAGTCCAGTACTCTACTGGACTGCAGAGAAAAGGAACTCTCTCAAAATATATTAGACAATGAGTAATGTCCAATTAATGTTACATGCCAAAAAAATATTGTTACTAACATTCACACATATTAAGGTTCCAAAGGAAGTCAACCCTGTCTACATGCCCAGGGCATAAAGAACTTATAATAGGAAAAAATGTATATTCCAAGGAAAGTTTATTATTGGGATTATAAAGCAGGAAAATGCAAAATCTAAATTAACAATTCCTTGATTGTTAAAAAGTGTTCTGAATAGATCTAATTTCTCACAGTTTATAAAATCAGCAAACCTCTTCACAATTGGAGGGGCTATTGAAGAAGTTGCAGATTGGACAGGTTTATAATTCCAGTGGAACCATAATGCCATTTTGAGTGATAACCAATGTCAATATTGGCTATTAACCACTATTGACTGATAAGTTGGATCGTTAGTACTAGGATAGACTTCTCATCCCATGTAATAAACTGATTAATTGATCACTTCTCTACTAAAATGAAATACAATAATTTTAACGAGTACGACATGTAGCTACCTGCTTTGGTTGCTTCATACGAGTAGTAGGATCCATCAGGTTCAGTAGTAGCTTCCCTGAGTCTAGGACTTGGCAGTTCTGGGTTCGCTTCCCCGTCATCTTGGGTGTCCTCTTGTCCCACACGCAACCTGCTGAATGCTTTCCTGTTCTGATTCTCACCCTCCACTTTTGCCCCCACGTTAACTGCCATCACGGCATCACCCTCGTAGTCCACCTCCCCATCCTCCTCCTCCTGCTTTGTGCCTTCTCGCCTGTCCACCTTTTTGTCGTCAGTGCACTTCTCCTCGCGTTTGTCTGTGCGTCGTTTCTTTGGAGATTTGTCCACTTCGTTTTCCAACTTGTCCAAATTCACAACGTTAGCATTGCAGTTACGATCTATCACTAGTTTCTCACGTGTTTCAGTGCTGTAGCCCAATGTTGGATCTTGAATGTAAGTTTCCCTGCGCCGTCGTCTGCATACTTCATAATCTACTAACTGTGCCTGAAATAAATAAATAAATTTGTATGGCTGGAAAGAGTATAAAAGTTGTTACTCTTATTACTCCTTCAATACAACTATAAATATTATTGTAGACACCAAAATCTTTGAATTATTGGAGAGGGGTAATACGAAGCCTGAACTGTTGTTTGAAAATAACAAAAAAAATGCATACATATTGTCTCCTGCTTTGAACAAGTGTACTAGGGTTGTGTCAGGTTAATTCAGCATTAGTGTCTAATTATAACACCATTAAGCCTTGTTTCCATGATTATGGAAAACTAAATATGCTGACCAAGGCAGTAATTTATTTTATTGAAATCATAAACTAAACGTAATGTTTCAACCTTCTAACAAGGTCTTCATCAGACTCTGTATCAAGTACAAAAGTAACAAGATACACAAACATTACTCCCTCCAGACTATTAGAAAGTTGTTAGGAACTTTCTAACAGGTGGCTTTCACTTGCCAACTGTACTTTCACCTAAAAGGCTAAACATAATTACTTTCATATAGAATGTGGTTGGAGAGGAGAGAAAGGAGAAAAATGAAGGAAAAAGAGCGTAAGATAAAAAGTCCAACCACATTCTATATGAAAGTAATTATGTTTAGCCTTTTAGGTGAAAGTACAGTTGGCAAGTGAAAGCCACCTGCTAGAAAGTTCCTAACAACTTTCTAATAGTCTGGAGGGAGTAATGTTTGTGTGTATATATAATGCCCTCTTTGTGATTCTTGTTACTTTTGTACTTGATACAGAGTCTGATGAAGACCTTGCTAGAAGGTTGAAACGTTACGTTTAGTTTATGTTTTTAATAAAATAAATTACTGCCTTGGTCAGCATATTTAGTTTCTCATAATGTTTCGAGTGCCTACATTGCTCTCATCATCAGGGAATCATCAATGTTTCGTGTTAACCTGGGTGGTAACTCAAGAACACTTGTTTGAATCACATCACAGGAAAGCCATCTGCTCCCTGCTGGTGCAGTTATGTTGAGCTTCACTTTAAATAGTAACAGAAAACAGATTAGCTTGTTCACAGCACGCACATGTACCTGACCATGTATGGGCTTAATTAAGCTTGGGCTTCCGAAATGTTGCCAAATTATTTACAAATATTTACTAATCTATTGTGGATATTTTCAAAAGACTCTGTGGCACATTCAGTACTGTTCTGAAAACTCATTTCCACTATTAATGCAGAAATATCAGTGTGGAAGCAACGAACCAAGAGAAAAATTGTAATGGTGAGACCAACCATGAGATGCAAGAATTTATTCAGTGCAACAAACAATATTTGTCCAAATGTGTGCAGTCTGCTACAACTCTCCCTACCAACACTAAGAGATTCTCCACCCAACCATAAATTCCAATTGAAAATATGTTCAATTGTATTTACGAGGGTTGATCAGCATGCTCTGTCCCTGACACACTTCCAGTTCTTGGAGGGGAAAAGTCAGGAACACCCACCAAGTTTCTTTGATCTCATCCTTTTTGTTTTTGTTATACATGTGACTGAAGTGTGAGAGGTGTAAGAATTCGAACGAAGATGAAGAAAATGGTTAATCGTGCAGTCATCAAATATTTGCTGAAAAAAAAATCTGTCGCCAACGGACATTTATAATGACGTAAGGAAAATATGTCTGTCCCCTCATATGACATGGTTAAAAAATCTCAAAAAATACCTAAGTGCGAAGAGTTTCAGCAGCAATTCTGAAGTGATGGATGCTGTAAACATTATGGTTTCCAGGAGCAGTTGGAAGATTTTTTCATGCCGGAATTGAACCCCAAGAGCACCGATTGATAAAGTGCATTGAAGTTGCAGGGGACTATGTTGAAAAATAAGAGTAGTGAAATGCCCCTCTAGCAAAGCCTTCTAGGCATGCTGATCAAGCCTTGTAAGTTCAAAAGTAGTTATTTACAAATACAGTAGCCACAATTGACATACAGAAAGACAGATACATTCCAGGTGTTTTTTTTTTTTAGTACATGCAATTTTCTCTAATTTATAAACCAGGTTTTTTGTTTTTATTTAAGTTGAGTCCTACATGCAAAATAATCCTGAGGCAAAGTTAAAGCTTGGTGAAATTTTAATTTGGTCCTGCCATTTCTGTGTTGCCTTTTGAGAAGAGCTGCATGCAGCCAAGGTAAAATTTTACATGGAAATGTTAAGGATATGCATATTTTTTACATATAAAGTTGTTGGTATGCTCAATTTATAAACAACAAAATTAAACTGAGTATGTAATGAACAAAGGAAGTCTTTGAAGTGGATATTAAACCTGAGCACTTAATTTAATTTTATTATAGGATCTACGAATCTAGAAGCAAAAATATTATTTAATTTAATATCAAATTCAAACAAACTCACCTCTAGTTCTCTTCTATTGTCTGGTTCAATATTCTCTTGATTGTTGTCTAGACTAGTCATGATGTTATCCTCAAGCACATTGTCGGTGATGTGAGTTGCGCCCATCAACCTGCTTTGGAAAAGAAATACAAAACCATCTTGATTTCATTACAAAAGTACACATAATTCATACTATATTCCCATCAAATACACTTCACTTAAAAATTATATCATAGTTTGAAAAATTAGTACAGAGATACAATGTTAAGAATATTGTTCCTTATTTTTCTCATGCACCTTGTATGTTCGAGTCTCTTATTGTATACTTTATTATTATTATTTCTAATTAGTGTTTGTTCACCTAAATCATATCAAATCATTTACTGCAGTTTCTATTTTAATTAATTGTCCATAGTTACATGGTAGAGCAGCCTAAGACTGCACTTCACTCTATGGTACATAAAAAGCTAGTCTATTCTATCAGAATTTGTCCGTAGGATAGTAAAAAAATTATGCTGTGAATGGCAGTGAATTTTGACACTGTACATTTATAGTGATTGTTTTCATGATCTAGAACTGCATAATTGAAAGTATTTTTAAAAAGTGGAAAAACTGACTCACCCAGTGGCAGGTCTACTAATAATAGCAGGTGAAGTAGTGGTTGTGGTTGCTACCGAGTTGTCGGTTGGAATCTTCTCCCAATCGTACGGATCCGTATCCTTCACACCTCGCCTCTTCATGCATCTCTCAAACAAGCCAATGAGCATCTCAAGAAAAAAAGTGCCATTAATTGGCATGTGTATAAAGATAAGGGATGGACATGTATGAAAATTTTGCAGATGCTGATAATGTACTGTCGTAAAATTGCAATTATTTAATGAAAAATTTAAACAATTCATTCCTCTTTTTCATTGATGTATGACACTAATGGGTATTGCTCTATAAAATGGTGAATACTCAATAAATTTATTGTTCAAAGTTAGTGGGCACAAATAAAATCTTTATAATCAGGAACACAATAACTTGCAGGATGATTAATATCACTATACGCCATAGCTAGTCGTGGCAATTGAAACAAATTAACAGTCTATTACATGTATGTAACATTTAAGATCTTTAAACTTTCAACAACTTTCAATACCCACTAATTAAAGCAAATCAATTTATAAAAGGGGAATGCTAAATATTTATACTCTACCATGGGCTATTACAACTTGTTTTATCGTCATGTGGGGCATACAACATAAGGCAATCAGTTCGTAACAAGTATATTACGAAATAACAGGCCAACAATTTAAAGCTCTTCACATTAGCTAAAATCTGATAGCAATATTTGAAAGATAACATTAATGTATGCATAGATTTACCTTTTATAGAGCAGGTAAAGATGTATGTATTGCTATGTGTGGGTTTCTGCTAATATGTAATACATACAACCCACAATAAAATAAAATAAATAGTATGAAAGCCCATTATTTGCCTTTCCATGTACATAAAGGTTTGCATAATGTACCACTTATAGGTCCTGTTATTAGCATTTGAAAATGTTAACACTTTCTGTGTCATACTTTCATTCCAACATGTGATGAGGCTCTATACAGAGTTCAAGATATTCGAAACATGCAATTCTGCATATACTTACTGCATAGTCAGGTTTGTCTGACCAAAGACTGAATATGATCAAGAAATTGTCTTAAGATCTGACGGCAGGTGTTTAAGAAGTAATCTGTGATCATACTTCTCCTTCATTCCAACATACCTC
Source organism: Lepisma saccharinum (assembly GCF_977018435.1). Classification (NCBI taxonomy): domain Eukaryota; kingdom Metazoa; phylum Arthropoda; class Insecta; order Zygentoma; family Lepismatidae; genus Lepisma; species Lepisma saccharinum. Next base: position 107,817,087 of record NC_139232.1, read on the forward strand.
GCAAATAGATACTTCAAATGCCAAAGATGATAAATTATTGCAGAACATAAAAATAAGGTCCTGCGAGACGGGAAGACTTGCATGTTAAGAATTTCTAAACCCAACACTACACTACAGTGGGACCACAGGCAAAAAAAAACCTGCACATGCACATCATAATCACACGTAGGAGGGAAAGATGCATGAAGGCTTTTGACCAAAGGTTTATTTTGCGTGTGGTCGCTCTATACACAGTTCAAGATATTCGAAACATGCTATTCTGCATATACTTACTGCATAGTCAGGTTTGTCTGCATATTCCAAAGACTGAATATGATCAAGAAATTGTCTAAGATCTGACGGCAGGTGTTTAAGAAGTAATCTGTGATCATACTTCTCCTTCATTAGGCCAACCTGCAAAACACAATGGCACTTATCATCTGAAACATTCCACACAGTGAACAATAGAACTACATTCATAGCAATGCCATATTTCCAGCAATAAAAATGTTAAGCTCGCAATTACAGAAGTCTGGACATGAGCAGCAAATAATGTTCTCAACAATTGAAACCCTTTACTAAAAGAGCACAATGGCGATGGATTACACCCAAAATTCACCAGTGCATAAGAGTTTATTTATTTATTCAAAAATGTGTAAATCTCTGCTGACAATGCAGTGACGGGTTGGGAGATGTATTTTTATTGCACTCTGTTCCTATGACTGCCACTGCAAAAGTATTTATGTACTGCTGTACAATCTTAGTGTATTTTAAATTGCAGGGGTTTTACAGGCAATTAATACTGTTGAAGAAAGAAATTATGCATAGTGGATTCTGAGATGATCTTAAACACAATGACATTGAAGAAATAATTGAATTACAATCAGCATTTCAAATGGCAAAAAATAAAGTTCTAAACTTCAACTTTTGACTTAGTTCATGAGTATGAAATTAGACTACTGGAAATATGTATAACTTTAACAATTCCCCTTTAAAAAAAACAACAAAAAAAAAAAAAACGGACAACTTTAACACAGCAGTTGCAGCGTTATGTAGTTGCCCTCTCCTGCAGAGCTAGATTCCTACTATGAAGGAGGCTTTCTGGTCACTGGAGTAGGCACCAAATTTTTACCAGCTTCTAGTTTTTATTTCACACAGCACTTGTCGCAGCACTGATTATGACTGCCTGATTATGTTAAATTACGAACTATATTAATGGCTTCTGAAGTAAATCACAGGATAAGTATTTTATGATCAAGAGTAAATGACTTTCATGTACACATTTACACATTTCACGTACATTTTATTGGAGGCGTCGCCTGAAGGGGGTTCACAAAGCACACAAACCCCCAACTGAAAAATGAAAACTTTCAATTTGTTTTCTTTTCTGCAGAATAAAACACAGCATTTCAATACACTTATTTTACAAAGCAGCTTTCTTCGTTTAAATAAAGTCTTCACAATGCTTCCAATTTGCCAATTTCCCCCAACTGTTGACAAGAAAAACTCACCAGATTAGGCAGCGAGAGCCCGGTGCACATCTGGCACTGTGAACTACTGCTGTATTCTTCCCGTGCCCTAGCTCTACCGAAGAAGCCGAAAGAACCAAAAGGGGGGGGGGGGGGGGGCTGGAAATTCAGAGCATGTGGACCTTTTTAAAAAAACACTGTCAACAGATGGCAGCAACTGTTCGGAGAATGCCGATAGAGGCGGAGGTATGAGGTATTTTTATTTTTCCTTTCTTCTTCTGTATTGGGGAAAAGTAAGTGGTAGTTAAGATATAATGCAAGCACTGTTTGCATTCTTATAGTAATTCCTAAGATCTTCGATGTTTTAGCCTAATATCTATCTTTTCCAATACATTTCACCAAAAATTAAGGCTGCAAACCTCTTCAACAACTCCATTGCAAATAGTTGTCGTGCACCCAAAACCTTACATGGTGAAGGTTTTAGGTTCTAAAACACTGTTATCACCAAAATGAGCAGATTTACACTTACATCGATAGTTAAAATGTGTTGCTTAAACCTTTAGATAACGTAGATGAGTCAAAACGAAAGAAGACGAAGACACTGTTAGCAGAAAATAATATTTATTTTGTTACACATGTAAAACGAGTATGGATAATTACAAATTACATTTTTATGGAAAAGTATTTTATTATAATAGTCATAACTCCTACAGATAAGGTTTAAAACAATAAGTTTTAAGTTTCACGAGTTGCAATTCTCATCCTAAAATTTGAGAATTGCCAGAGACTTACAAATGAAATATAGGAAAGCTGATGTGAAAATAACTATTTAAAAAAAAAAAATCACATATTCCACGGTATAATGATTAGCCAAAATGAGGGTGGGGGTTATTCTTAGGAGCAAAAGGAATTTCCAAAACTAAAATAAATAGAAAAAAGTAAGTGTTTATTGGTTTGGTTTATTATTAGGCGCTTCGTCTGATAATGTTCGCATGAGCACATGAACACTCGTGTATATACTAAATGCATACACACATATGTATATTTATTCGAAAAAATACTATGTTTGATGTATGAATATATACACTCATTTACTCTGACACAACTTCTTTCACGTCTGATAAGTTCTCTAGATAGTTGGTAACACTGACTCCCACGGTGTTCCACGGAGGGCGTTGAACACAATTGCTGTGCGTGTTGCATAGAGCTGACAGCTAAGGGGCTGTTGGCCATTATACCCCGAAGATGTTCACTTCACTGTGCGAACACTAATGCAAGTGGAAATGCTTCTTACGTTTGGCACCAGAGTGCAGCATATACAAGGCATGTCTAGGGGGACTCAAAAATGTCTGTGCTACATAGTTGAAAACTTTAGCGAGAATTCGCTAAACATGGTGGATTTTAAGGGGGAGAGAGACAATTTCCCCATGGTCCTTCTTGTATTACTTCAAATATAGCGTGAATTTGGGGGAAAATTGTGAAAATAAATTGAACTGTTATTCTTACTTTTTCAATTGAATATGAAGTTACAAGGGAGAGGAGTAAATCTGCATTCAGTACAAACACATTATTGTGAACACTCGTATGCGAACCACACGCGACACCACTGTTTATTATACTTCGCTTTTCTGCCACTTTTGGCTAATCGCAAAGATGGGGTTGAGCAGTGGCAGCGATTAGGGGGTGCAGTTGCCCCCACCCCCACTTTTGCCACTCCTGCTCCCACACTATGCTAAACATTATTTACCAAGGGAAAGTAAACTGTCCTTGCCCCCCCCCCCCCTCAGTTCTTGAACCTTGCCTGCCCTCCCAGTTTTGGAACTCAATCACCGCCACTGGTGATGAGTGATGATATGATGAAACTGATGAAGGGACATTGACAAAGAACATGACCTGGCTGGGATTCGAACCCTGGACCCCTAGCATTGTACGATGCTGCGATAACCACTCTGCCACGAAGTTCGGCGAGGAGAAAAGTAAGGAATTTCAATAATTCAAACTTGCAAAATAAATTTTGCATTGTTTAATTTTTTAATTTTTCCTTATTTTTGAGGGAGTCTTCACGGGTGACAGGGGCAGACATGATAATTTGCAATAAATTAAAATTGGCCTGTATTTTGTAAATGCCTTTTCACTAAGCAATCTGGCATGCACTGTTATATTCAAACTTTTATGTTGCTTTTCTTTGACATTTGCCAAAGGCACTCAAAGGAAAAAAAAGGAATCTTAGCTTTAATTCTTGGCTAAAATTTCGCCTTTTGTATCTCGATTAACCAATGTCACTTAGGTTCACTGTTCTCTTCTCTGAAAAGATGGTGATCAATAATTGATATCTATGTGTGTTTGAAGACCCCTCAGTCTGGGGGAGGGGGTGTAAATTTTCTCCGATTTTAGGCTGGCTGTGAACACCCAAAGATTTACACCAAGCGACACCATTGCATTTTATGTTTTGATTCTACCAAGTCTTTTATTGCCATAATACCCATAATATTTCTCAGATGTTTTAAATGATGCATGCCAGATTGTCCATGGTAATTAATCTACAAGACTAAATTTGTTCTACATATACTGCTTTGGATTCTCAAGAGTGCCAATGGTATTTTTCTCTTTATTTGTTCCAAGCTTCCTCCCTCTCCTCTCCCTCTTCAAAAGTTATAAGCAGAAGTTGTCAAGTGATATGAGAGCCAAGAAGCCCGTTGACTCCCTCCCAGCAAGTCACAAGACAAGAATTTCTAGTCCAAAAGTCACAAAGGATTTCTTGCTCCATGTGATATGGGCTTCAGTCAAAGTATTGGTGTAAAAGTCTTCATTCAAAATTATCTTACTAAAATATGAACCCTTCTATGTTACGTTTCACAAAATACACCCACAACTCACCTGCTCCTTGTCTTTTATTTTTCTCCAGGGTAATTGTCCGTTTACAAATTCTACTAACATGTAGAACAGGGACCAAAGGTCATCATGACGACCCATTTCCTGCAATGAACCATTCACAATTAATTTATGAAAATTAGTACAGACCTCATTTAAATACATTAATTAAAACTTAATTACCCATACAACTAATTATCCATTACAATGAAGTTTTATTTTTTAAAAAAATTACATTCTTAAAACAATGGTCATAATTTTCAAATACTATTCAATCTTGAACATATATATTTTTAAATGTGTCTTTAAAAGTTGCTAAAAAATAACAGCAGTTAATCTCTTGAAGAGGTGATCTATATTTAAAAAAACAACAGTGTATCTGGTTCAAGTTTAAAAATAGGCACCTAAAAGTTTATAATTATCTATTTACATACAAATATTATATTAATTGTTACTTATACTTTGTGGACAGTGTTCCAAAGTTGTTCCCAAGATACAGTGCGACCAATCATGTTCTTTTTCCGGTGCAACTGATGAAAGATTAATATATTTTGCTGACAATGTTACTACATGTCAAACTTCAATATTGTTTTAGCAGTAAACAATTTTCATGAAACGTGTTTTCCTTATCCATTCCAACCCATTTGCCACTGGACTCATCCAGCCAGTGCATGCACACTTGCACCAATGGTCACGACTACTGCAGACTGACTACATTGTAGCAAATAATGGCACAATTTAACACCTTGTAATGAAATTAATAGAACAGTAAACAACTTATTGCATCACAGTGAAAATAACTAACCTTATTTTTATGTGCATTTATAGATGCATAACGCACTGTTCCACGGAAGCCTGCTGCAGCACGAGGTGCTCTAACTTCTCCTGTCGCTGTGGTGTATTGCCTTGCTAAACCAAAATCCAACATGTATACTCTCCTGCAATTGTGTGGCAAGCGACCTATAGAGAAATTCGACTGGAAAAGGAAAAAAGGTGGTTATGAGTATCTGAAGAGAATACAAACAGATACAACAACTATATCTGCTTCATGTCCACAACAGTAATATGTATTATTAATTTCAACATTATGTTATACAGTGATTCACAAAAAATTATGATATAAGAACTAGAGGAGTGTGTTTCAAATAAAAATAGAAAAGTACAGAAGAAAATCATTTCAGTCACTTAAGAACTTGCAGAAATTTTATAGTCAATTAACAACAATATACGAGGGCAAATCAAAAAGTCATTGCACCAATTTGTATTCAGCTGAAATAATAAATAAGCAGGGAAATCAAAATATAGGAATTGTTCTATGTACCTTGCACTATTTTTCCACATGGTCACCACAGCGGTTCAGGCATTTGTCCCATAGCACCACTAGTTTGGAGATGCCGCTGTTGTAGAATTCGGCCGGTTGATCGTGGAACCATCGCCGGACAGCGGTCTTTGCTTCATCGTCGCAAATACCTGTCCTGCCAGGAACTTCTTCAGTGGACCGAACAAGTGGAAATCACTGGGGGCGAGGTCTGGACTATACAGTGCATGCTCCCAGAATCTCCCATTCGAATGGCTTAAGTCTATCGATGGTCCTGTTTGAAACATGAGGCCTGGCATTATCGTGGAGGATAACCACATTGTCCACATCAAGAATCCCTTAATGCTTTTTCCTGATGGCAGCTTGCAGACGTGCGTGTGTGCCACAACAGCTGTCAGTGATGATGGTGTCACCTCATGGCATGAAATCCAGCAGTATTGGTCCTCGAAGATCCCAGAAGACAGTGAGGAATGTTTTCCATTGTCAGTGAGGAGCAAGGACCCCCCTCATTGCCATGAAGATCTTCTCGGCCATTTTTGAACTCACAACACCACCATCAAAGCAAGACACTTGTCCCCACATGTTGGCTGCATTTCCCTATGGATCTTCATGGGTGTTCGTCCCTTGCTCCATAGAAAACTAATAACACTTCGCTGCTCATACGATGTGGACGTGTTGAGTACTACAGCCATCTTTGCAAGCTGACAGCAGCGCCATGCCATGGAGCAGCAGAGGGTTAACGCTGGACCGCTCCAAAAAAACTTATTGTATTGAATGTATATGTATATCTCGGTTTCTCAATATCACTAATATTTCGGATGGAAAAAAAAATAGGGGCAAAGACTTTCCGATTTGTCCTCGTACAACAAATAACAAATATAACAATTGCAGAAGGTAGAAAAAAATATATGGGTAAATGACTTTAGGGCAGTGACTGAGGTTGAACATTTGTTATTAGAGATTCTTTTTTTATTGAGTTGGTTTATTTTGCTTTGCTTTTCTGTCACTTTTGACTAATTGCGAGATGAGGATGGGTGATGATATGGTGAAATTGATGAAGGGACGCTTGCAAAGAACATCCATGCCCATGCAAAGTCAGTACTCATCTACAGAGGAAATTTTTGAGTCTCCATCAAGAAAGTATATTATTAAGTTTTGTGGAGTACTAAAAAGTTTCAAAGTTTCTAAGTTTCCCACAGATGATGGAATAAGTTAGGAAGTTGTTCCTTTCATGAATGAGTGTGTGTGTTAAAGTGCCAAAGAGGAAGAAAGAGCTGGTGTGTGTAAAAGGGTCAATTTGCCCCAAGGGCCTTGCTAACATACACTTTTCATGATTCTATTATGGGTAAGACTAGCAACTCAAGTATGCATTTAACAACAGTTGCACATTCATGGTAAACATATCATTAGTGAGAACTCCTTTTGGACTTAAAAATTAACACATCCAGCACATACACATTTGATTTTCAAATTTAATGTTTAAAATATTTTACAACAAAAACATTGTTATGGGATTTTATGTTGACACATAAAATAATGCACATAAAAGGAGTAAGAAATTGTGTTAAAATAACCTTTTGTCTAACCTAATGTTATTGAAAGTAGTTGAATTTAATTACACAAGTTTGCTGCAAATGCAAAAATTTACAATATATAATGTTAGAAGTAAACATCATTGTAATTTTACAGAATTTTCAAATTGAATAAGTGTTTCAGGGCTCATGCCAAGATAAATTTTTGTCTAAAGTATTCATAAAACGGATGTTCTAAAATTTGCAAGAAAGGGTGTTCAAGTACTGAGATGAGTGGGTGAATCACTAAATCTAGTACACACACAAGAAATGGAGCTTTATTAATGATTATGGACTGTTGTTAAATACTTATTTTTATAATTTTTATTTAATGAAATAAGAAATAAAACAAGCATATTTCTTTTCACTGTGCATGTCTATGCTCTCACATGAACAGGATGTTTACCAAAATAACAAATCCAGAATTATTGATTCCTTTTTATCTTTTTTTTCATGTGTGTTTCTTAACCTTTATTTATATGACTCCTACTTAGGTAAAGTAGGAAATTAACAATTAAGAAAATAAATATTTATTTAATGAGAAACCCCTACAAAAAAGCCAGTTAAGATGAAAACTGAAGCTGTATTTAACAAGAGAATTAGACTTGCTTTATCTACAGGACTGCATTTGGCAGACTAGCAAGCCTCTGATGTCTGGACTCTCACCCAGGATAATCTTATATGGGACTTGTGTTGTTGTCCCTTATATTTATGATTGTCCCTTCAGCCATATTATCTTATCACCATTCACATTATCATACCACCGAAGGGGCAGAAAAATGAAGTAAAATAAACTAAATCAATCGATCAGTCATTGTGATAGCAAAAATTGTTAGCCGTAAGTATAATTTCTTGACTTTTTATTGACTCTTACTTTCTTTACTTTTTCTCGACTTCCATGAGTGGTAGACACCCTGATGAACTTCAATTAAGCAGTTCTTCAACACTTGGTTCTAACAATATTTTTACAATTACTTCAACAGGGATTTACACTGAAATGAATATGATTGTTGTATTACTTGCAATTTCATGAAACAAAAATGCGCACGGTTGAGAAACACTAAAAAATTACCTATTATCTCATAAAAATACAAGATAAATTCTTACTGGTTTGATGTCTCGATGGAGAAATCCAACTTCGTGTATGCTCTCGATTGCACGCAGAATTTGAAGACCTAACCGGAGGGTGGTAGACAGGGAGAAAGCACCTCGGGGTTGAGCACGGCGAAGCTCAGCCAGGTTCTTGCCCTGCAACTGCATCACCACATAGTTGAAACGGTCATTGCGGCCACAGCCAATGAAGCGACACACATGCTCTTTTCCTGAAAAGAGACAATCTAATCACGATCCACATCCGGCAACACTGCAAGTGATATGGTAATTCATTGTAAATATTTCCATGCTTAATCGGTTGAATATGCTACAAGAATGTATTTTAGATATAATGAACAACGAATACACACACTGGACATAGAAATGCATCATTACTGTGTTAAGAGCAGTAAGAATGCACAACCAGATATCCACTTTTCTCCAAACATGCCTACATCTGGTATGAAAAAAAAGAAAAATCATAAAAGTTCTACATTTTGAGCATCACATAATTTGCATTGGGGAAATGTCTTTCAGTTGGAGAATTATTTATCTATTCAGGGAATTTATTGTTCTACATCCTGGTACATGGAAGACATTGCAAGTGCTTGGATTTCAAATCAGAAAATTGATGATTGAAAGTGCTGTGATCAATTATGTAATTATTATACTCACTAAAAATATAAAATTGAAAATATGCCAATTTCAAATTCTTTCCTAACATTTCCTAGTAATATATATATTTTTTACTGTGAATGACTGTGTCTTACAATTTGGAACAGTGTGTCCCCTTTCTGCTTAATGAGATCTGGTCACCCTATAATACAGAAAAAAAGTCCAACAGCAATGACAGCACAAGATTATGAAACAAGAGAATTTGGGAGATGTTGTGTACAGCAAAGGTTATGGTTTCTCTGATTTGAAATAACATTTCACTTTATCCCCTTATCTTGCGAAATGTATTTTCCCCAAGCAGTTAAGTATGATTCCCAACCATTGTATGTTAAATTATGAATATTTTATACAATCTTGTTTTATGAAAGGAAAGTGGCTGAGATAGAAAATGCTGGATAGATCAGAGAATCCCCCTTACATTTTCTCTCCCAAGGGTTCAACATAAATTAATTTTCAATGGGGAAAGAAAACTCCCTCTTTTTTGGGAATACATGCACTATAAATAAGCTTTAAAGTATATCTAAATCCCCCCCACACATTATTTTGTTAATATGGAACCATGGATGTACATAAATGGAGGGTTTAATGGGTCTCAATCCCCCCCACTGCTTTAGTAAACATTTTTCATTAAGTATATAATGGAATTAACATTACATAGAAAACGATACTGTGGTGAAATGCTTTTCAAAAAGTTTATTTTTGGATTAGTACCTTGTCCAAGTATTTTGATTACATGGACCAACATATTTTCTTCATTATCTCATTACAACCATTTCCGAAATGATTACAGGGGAACTTATCTGCAATATAAATACAATAACTAACCAAACATTAAAGATAATCTGTATTTAAAAAAAAACTAAATTATAATATTAAAAGAATATTGTTATGAATAAAAAAATTAATACATATCAAATCAATAGTTAGGCTATATTCAAGTTGTTCAGAAATTTTACTTAGGTACTTGCAATATGCGTAATAATAATAACGTACATAAAGTCAATGAATAAGAAGTACTTTACTGATGAATTGTAATGTTCCTAATATTAACGGCAACTACTATATACCCCTCCCACTATATCTACATACAGTGCATTCGTTTTGGCTCTGAGCCCGAGATAGCATATAAACAACTTTGAACAATTCTTACAACACATGTTAGTACTCGTTATGCAATATAAATATAATTGTCTATATGCTAAAGATACGTGCGTAAATAAGCGAGACGTTACGTGACGAAAATGCCGGCATCTGCGCCATGTCACGCGCTATCTCGGTCCAGAGCCAAAACGAAAGCACTGTATTTATATACGTTCATGAATGGAATGCTGATTGTAAAGACAATTCTGGCTCCGAGGGCAGATTTGACATCAGTAATACTACCTACTCCTACACGTCCCATATGTATTTCTTTTATAAACACAAAAACAGGAATTATTTCTCAGCAACATGCAGGACAGAGTACGGAAGGAAAATATGATAAAAGAACCGTATTTTGCGCATTGACGTGCAGTGCTTACTTCAATATCGATTCCGGAGGCGAAGGGCGTCAACGAGTCTGCTGCGACTAACCAAGGTCGATCTCCCCTCGGCCTCACGAACGCCCGTGCTCGGGCTGGACGTGCATAGAGAGAATTTCGCTTTTTAAAGGAAGGTTTTAATACGCGAAGAGTTACTGACGATGATCGTTTACTGGGTACGGCCAGGAGCAGAAGTGAGTTGAAAGCAACGAGCAGCCTGGCAGTCTGGCCACCCACAACACACAGCGAACCGACGTATTGCATACAATGATAACAGTGGAGAAGTACCCTGGAGAACATGCATGTAAGGATCAGAATTCGAAATCAAAACTTCGATGTTTATTTGGCGATCAAATGCACAGCATACACACAGGAAACTAAACACATCAGAACTATTTGATGCACCAGAAATGCATCCATTGATGCGCTCAACTTTACTGAATGATGCAATTTTTGTACATTAATGTAAAAGTAACGTCAAAGTTCATAATATGATGCAAGTGAACATTTCTTTCTATGTCGAGCTGTACTTTAATGCATCAACTGATGAGTTTCTGATTCACGATGATACACTAACATTCGGTCTGAGCTACAGACTTCATGCATTTTGTTTCAGCTGATGCATTTATTTTCTGTGCATATAGTTACCGAATGCGATTGATAGCAAATCGTTGTTAGAACTACTCTAAACGAGCTTTTGGTTTAGACCACGCGTTAAGGAGTCCTAGATTCCAATCAACAGGAGGTAGGTTCTCTTGAATTTTATTAAGTATTCTACACTCATGGTGAAGATTAAGTCCGGAAAGTAACAGTTGGGCTGAAAAGTTCGTAGGCTTACTCATAGATGGCATTACTAGAATTAAATCCATGTGATTTTTACTTAGTACTAACCTTCAAAAGATACGTGTATAAATTTCACAGCTGCCGGATAATTAGTTCGTGAGATATAGCATTGTGAGTGAAGCAGCTTTTGTTATTGTGAAAAAATGGATAAAAAAAGAATTTCGTGTGTTAATAAAGCACTGCTTTTTGGCGAAAAAAAATACTGTTGAAGCCAAGGCTTGGCTTGATAAACATTATTCGGACTCTGCACCAGGAAAATCAACCGTTGAGAAGTGGTTTGCTAAATTTAAACGAGGCGAAATGAGCATCGAAGACGATGCACGCAGTGGACGCCCCAAAGAGGCTGTTACCGACGAAAACATCAAAAAAGTCTACAAAATAATTTTAAATGATCGTAAAGTGAAGTTGATCGAGATAGCTGAGACTTTAAAAATATCAAAGGAACGTGTTGGACATATTGTGCATGAATATTTGAACATGCGAAAGCTGTGTGCAAAATGGGTGCCGCGCGTGCTCACAATCGACAATGCACCGTGTCACAAATCAATGAAAACGATGGCAAAATTATATGAATTAGACTACGAATTGCTTCCCCATCCACCATATTCTCCAGATCTGGCCCCCAGTGACTTTTTCCTGTTTGCAGACCTTAAAAGAATGCTCGCTGGAAAGAAATTTAGCACTGATGAAGAGGTAATCGCCGAAACTGAGGCCTATTTTGAGGCTAAAGAGAAATCGTACTATAAAAATGGCATCGAAAAATTGTATGACCGCTATAATCGTTGTATCGCCCTCGAAGGCAACTATAGTGAATAATAAAATCGAATTTTGTCAAAAAAATATTTTTTACTATGTTAGCCTACGAACTTTTCAGCCCAACTGTTATACTATTCATTTGGCAATGAAATGTAAAGAAAAAAATTCCCATGGTTCCACGTTAAATTCATGCTTCCGCATGCGAATAGCGAAATTGTAGATTTAGTTTGGCGCCGAAGTAAAAATTACAGTTACATTTTGTAACCGCTATTTTAGAACATCGATAAGCATGGTAATGAGATCGAGACACGCTGCCCAATAGTTCATCTCACTCAACACTGTAGCAAATTATTTTTTTGAGTGAGTTCTTGTTTTAGACCCATTCTGTACAGATACGAGGGTCACTATTTATATTTTGAGCCTTGGCAACACTGATTGAAGTTAGGCGCGATTTGACGTTTGCACGGAATCGTTTGGCATTATTGACTATAACGTACTTCAAATGTTTTGTCAATAGCTTCATTTGTGTTGTTTATGTTGCCTTGGAGATTGCGCGACAACAATAAAATGGAATTAACTCGTGAACATTTTCGTGCGATAATTTTTTACGATTTTCGACGTGGATTATCAAGACAAGAGTGCATCGATCAACTTACTTCCACATTTGGCGATGAAGCCCCATCCTTTGCCACTGTGAAACGCTAGTATAACGAATTTAATCGTGGCCGCTTTTCGCTCACCGACGAGATTCGCGAAGGTCGTCCAAAATCAGTTGTTGTTCAAGAAAACACTGATGCTGTGCAAAACCTAATACTGCAAGATCGTCATGTGACATACTGTGACATTGAGGCAACCATAGGCATTAGTTCCACCAGCATATATAAAATATTACATGATCATTTAGCTGTGAGAAAGGTATGTTCTCGTTGTATCCCACACAATTTGACAAAAACTAAAAAAGACGCTCGCGTCAATTGGTGCAAACAAATGCTCAATAAATACAATCGTGGTGCTTCAAAAGACGTATATAAGATTGTAACAGGTGACGAATCATGGATATATGCATATGAGCCGGAACGTAAACAGCAGTCGACTGTATGGGTGTTTCAAGATGAACCCAATCCAACAAAAGTTGTTCGCGCTCGAAGCACATCGAAACAAATGGTCGCCTGTTTTTTCTGGAAAACTGGTCATGTGGCAACTGTGCCTTTAGAGGAACGTAGAACGGTCAACTCTGAATGGTACACAACAATTTGTTTGCCAGAGGTCTTCGGTCAAATACGGAAAACAAACAAACGCCGTCGGATCATTCTTCATCAAGACAATGCCAGCTGTCACACATCTCGTCTAACAACCGACTTTATGAACAGTCAAAAAATCGAATTGATGGGTCATCCGCCGTACAGTCCTGATTTGGCACCCAATGACTTCTTCTTGTTCCCGAATGTCAAGAATAAATTGCGTGGACAACGATTTTCGTCGGCGGAAGACGTCGTTGATGCGTTCAAAAACCATATTATGGAGGTGTCTCAAGGAGATTGGAAAAACTGCTTTGACAAATGGTTCGAACGAATGCAAAAGTGTATTGACCATAAAGGAGAATACTTCGAAAAACAATAAAGCAGTTTTCAATGCCAAATTCCTGTTTTTTCGTTGTTAGGCTCAAAATATAAATAGTGACCCTCGTAGGGTCGTCCCGTCCGTATTATTAAAAAGCCACTATTTGTCCCGTTTTATAAAAGTGTTGGAGTTATCTTGAAAATCAAGCCTCAATTTGACACACATTTCATGCTAAAAAATATGCATTGTTTTGCACGTGTTCCATTATTTGCAGAGCAGTGAATAAGCATGCAGTTTCTTTACGGAATTGCAAAAAGAATTTCAAGTTCCTGCGTCTTGACACAAACTCAAAAGAAAAATTTAGAGTTGCGTGTTTGATATGTGGGGTAAGGTTTTCGGGGAGATTTATAAACGATTGTTGAAGAATAAAGCTGCTCTCAAGAAGATTGGTTCATCCGCTAAATACTTCTGGCATTATTCAACTTCAGCATTGGACTAACATCAAAGGTTGATCAGAAAGGATGAGAAATGCTATGTAAATCATACCGAGATTATAATAATTAATACCTTTTGACAACAAGAGATCATATTTCATTTATTGTTTATGATTAGAGCCCGGAAGTTTGGCAAAATGCCTCTTTTTATCTACTGCATATATTGATAAAAATTTTCCGGATATAAGTTTTTTTATGTTGTTTCGAATGTTTTAGAAGCCTTATCATTTTCCCTATTTAGGACCCCACTACCTATTTTTAATTATAATGCCTTTTTTTGCATTTTTCAATGAAATTGGACCATTTTTTTTTTTTAAAAAAAAGTGTGTATATGAATTATTTTTCTCCAAAAAAACGTTGCATTTATTTTTCTTCCGTTTATTATGTGAATAATTTTCGCCTTATTTAAGTAATATTGAACTCACGCATGTTTCAACATTGCTGAAGGAGAAAAGTGTGAGAAAAAAGTATTTCATGCTGAGTTAGGATATTGCCTTTCGGTTAACATTTTCTTGTGCACGATTGACTGCTGAAAACCTGTTGCAGAACATCTGCACAATTACGTCATCATGTCCAGCGTCCGTGTCAGGACGTTATTGACAAGAAACAGAACTAATGCCCAAGGGCCTTTGCATGGATTCCAAAATCAAGTTATCTATCTTTAGTTTAGTTCTTCACTTTGGAGGGAAAGGATCGTGTAGTTGTCATTATGCCGAAATTTAGTGTGCCATTAAGTGGTAAGTTACATGGTTACGTGCGTGAATTTGGTGAAAATTGAAATGCTCTTCCCAATGTAGATTTTAACATTTTGCCAGAAATTATAGATAAAAGTAAGCGACTTCCAAATGTGTCTTTTTTGGTTTATTTTGCCTTTTTTTCATTTTTAGTGCCTATTTTCCACATTATAAATGCATTTTTGCCTGCCTATTTTAACGAAAATAAATGCCTCAACTTCCGGGCTCTATTTATGATGTATCATGTATCATGTATGTGACCTATCCTTTTAAATAATAATACGCTAATAATAACAATAATTTTATCATTAGGCCTAACAGATTTTTCAGGATTGGGGGTGGGGTAAACTGATCTCCTTGGGATGTCCCTTTTTGGGTCAAAATGTTATGGTCACCCTAGTTAATAGGGACTGGACGTACAGTTTAATGTATCGAACCCGGGACGACCATATCGATCTCGTCATCGAAGGTTCAGAGTTCGAATATGTCATGAAGCTTGAGCAGGCTGCGAGAACGTTAACAGTCCTTACAAAAAATATAAGAAATTGTTCCGAGAATCATTTCCAGATGCACGGCTCTGTAGAAACAAAGCATAAATTCCAGCCACGTTCTCCATTTGTCTCCCCAACACCAGCGATCTTTATGGGAACCGCTGCTCCACTCCTTCCCCAGGGAATGTAGCAGACAGAACGGACGCCAGAAAATAATGGGTTTGGAAGCAGCTAGAGATATATTTTTAACAGGTAGAAGGTAAAGCTATGCTCTGTGCAATGAATGCACACGGTGGGGGGGGATGGAAGTGGTGATCAGCACCATGCTCCGGCCTTTACCCCCTCCAAGCAATCTACTGGTGAGAAACTGGGCGAGCTCCATGTTAAGCCCCAATCACACGGAACTGGATTTCTAGTTGGAATGCCCTAGTTGGCGCTGAACTAACTGTCTAGGTAGCAATCATGGCCGCCTGGCAGACTGCTTGAGAGGAATAGGACATGTTCTAATTGCTACTTGCTTTCCTTGACTAGATTCTGTGGAACAGCCAATCAAAGCAAAGTTTCGCCATGTGAAGATAATCTGCGAGTGTGCAAAGAAGCGTTCTTGTCTGTGCTTTTCGAGTGTTACTCCAGCAATGTATAACGTATACAGCATGAAAGGCGCGTTGAGTTACACCATCTATGATGAGTGCACGGTGTTTATATTTGAAACAACTAAAATATTCTTCCATACGTGTACAGTAAACGTTGTGAAGTATGTATTTAAGCAGCGCCATTGTTTTGTACCTAATAACGTTTTATACGAAACGTTATTCCTTTCGGTTGAATAGTTATCGGCTTTTAAAAATGTGAAGTGATACATTGTTTACATCTCACGCGGCCGCCATTACAACTTCCCTCGTATGGGAACAGAAGTCCATCGACAAGTACGCTGATAAGTATCGTGTGAGGCGAAAACTAGCAAATTGATAGCAAGTCCAGCGCCAACTAGGGCATACCTAATGGATATCTAGTTCCGTGTGATGCGGGCTTTAGACAGCAGCCGTGGCGTGATGGTTAGCTAAGGAACTAGCTAGTTCCCTGAAATTGGAAGAACGCCACTGTTGCGTGCGTATTATATTTGCCATACTCGAAACCATTTTATAATTGTTGTCTGCGTTTAAAGACACTGTTTATACAGTGCATATTAACTTGCATGAAACTTGCTATCTGGGGTGTCAGGTTACAGCCTTTTGAGACTAAAACAAATTTAAAACAGTAGGGAACCTTGAGTACAACACGTACCGTACAAGAAAAAACAATAGAGAGAGAGGAAAAAGTTTGTTTGAAATAACCGAAAAAATAGTTTCTCGTAACCAACATTTGTTTCAGCAGGCAACGAATGATTTTTCACCAGAACCTGATTCCATTAGTAATCGTCCATATTTGTTTCGAGTTACCAAATAATTTGGGTAAAATTAACAATTTTTTGTTGCCAATTACAGATAAGTTTAACAAAACGTATTTTGTTAATGCAGTCAAATCTGTTCTTACCATTACTAAAAAAATGGCCACGACAAGGCAAAATTTTATTGAATAAAAAATATACACTAA
Organism: Lepisma saccharinum; assembly: GCF_977018435.1. Taxonomy (NCBI): domain Eukaryota; kingdom Metazoa; phylum Arthropoda; class Insecta; order Zygentoma; family Lepismatidae; genus Lepisma; species Lepisma saccharinum. The sequence continues at coordinate 107,834,053 of NC_139232.1, forward strand.
AAACGTAACGCTTCCACCCTCTAACAGGGTCTTCTTCAGACGAAGATTCACAATAAGTTGATGAAAGATCCAAACATTATCTTATATCCTCCTAGACTTCTGGGCCTGGGCGTTCTTTGTAAACGTCCTCTCATCATCAATTTCATCATATCATCACTCATCATAATCTTCGCGATTAGCCAAAAGTGAGAGAAAAGCGAAGTAAAATAAACCGAATCAATTATTTTGGCTTCCATAGGGGGTATTATTAGACAATATAGCTATATAAAATATTTCTTTCTTCAAGAGCAGTTAGTGGAATTCCCTCCAACCCCAGAGGAATTTGTTAAAATAACACACTGGTTATAAGCTGCAAACAGTGGCGGCTATTAGGGAAGAAAGTTGCTCCCACCTTTTGCCTCTTAATGCCACCCCACTCCCCTCAGTTTTGGCACACAATCGCCGTTACTGGCTGCATGTGGATCGTCCGGTGTATTCCAAATCCTGCCCTGGGTGAAATTACGATTCGTTACACCAATAAAAATATGAAACAACGCCAGCCGATAAAATAAATGGCTCTTTTGCTGGAGACAAAGGCATGGAGTTTCGGAGACATATAAAAGAGGGTGAACCATGCCTTCAGTGAAAGCAGTGAAGCAACCGTTCCACCCACGCAGTGACCAGACCAGCCAAGGCAGAAAGACTCACTGGGGGTGAGAGAGAGAGAGAGGAAAAAATAGCGGCTCCTGTTAACGACGTGGGCTTCGCATACATCGTAATTGCTCCAGTGTCAAGGTTGGTGACGCGAAACGCCATTTATTTGCTGCTATCTGCATCCTGATGGAATTAGCACGCATGGGTAGCGCTGGGTGAGAGAGTTCCTCTTAAAGAGAATCACTCGGAAACCTTCGTGCTATGCGGACGAGTATACACAGACTCACATTACACCATCGGATAAGCGTCGCCAGAAAATTTTGTAAGGGGAGGGGGGGGTCAGGCCACATAAAATCTTGAACAGTAATAATAATAATTATCTCCATGCTTATGATTATTACACAATCATTATTAATGCATACATATTATAATGAATAAAAAAATTATCCTTAGGGAAACTTTTCGACTAAATTCATCAATGACTGAATATCAAGCAGAACTAGTTTTCATCGTCTTTTAACAATTCATTAAGATAATGTTAAAAGATTAAAAGTATAGTTATTCTGTTTTGTTATAAATTCTTGCACACTTCATTCAAGAAAAAGCTTAAAAGGGAATATTTTAGTCAAAGTGACATCTAACATGAAACTCTAATTTGTGGAATTTTCAAAACTGTGGAACCATTTATTTTTTGCTAGACTATGAAAATACATAACCTGATTCTGTTATTTTGCACTCAATATTTTTGAACTAAGGCAGTTTTTATTTCGATTATTCTATTCGTCTACTAATTTACCGTATTTCCGTTATTAACCGGACAGAGAGAGGATATAAAGTTAGATATCCTCATCTTCGTGATTAGCCAAAAGTGGCAGAAAGGGAAAGTAAAATAAAATCAATCAATCTCCTTATTTTCAATGGTGTATATCACCAAACATAGGTCTGTCGAATCCTTCATGTTCAATACGTCGTCGTTTCGTAATCAAGGTGTTCTGTATTCGATACCCGGTGGAGGCATATTGAAGTGGCCTACATTCCACTTTAAACTGTAGATGCAATAGACTTAAAACAACAAAAACTCATTGAAGTTTAATTTTACTGTCATTTTAATCGATTTTCTAAATGCTCTCGACAAGAAAAACGAGACAACACAGTCTAGTTCTCGAGTATAATTTACCCTCACCAGGAATCGAACCCGGGGCTCATTAATTATAAGGCAACATCGACACTTTTTGTTTACAGCTCCTACAGCTACGGTTTGTCACCTGTGCTTCGCCCTGCTTCCCAACAGTATTTTTCCGCCCCATTACTTTAGCGAAGATGCATGCACAACGCTCTAGTTGAAATTTTGGTTGAACAATCATGGAACACCCTGTATTTATGAGTAAATAGCGTGCGCTAAATGGAAACGCATCATGCTTCGTTGAAAAATTGAACCTTTGTTCCGTGCATCAAAGGTCAGTCTGACATCACTACCTTTGTGTGCGGGGCAAATACAGAAATCCTTGCTTCTATAATGCCAGTATCTAGCACGGGAGAGCACAAAAGGCGAACCTCCGACAGCCGGGTCTTGCAATTGCCCCTCCGTGCCGCACGGGAAGGGACGAGGTCACGCAAGGTCACATGTTCAGGATCTGCTGACCTTGAATTCGTTACACGATCGTCGATGCAATTTCCTTCCAGGACTATATTTGTTTGATTAAATAAATTCGGCGCAGTACACTGCAGGAATCTATTTCGAATAATTTCCTACATGAAAAAAATATCATACTGTACTTCCTTCCTGGACCTTAACCCGTATCTCAGTGCGCATTTTTAGGATGGAATTCTAATTTACTCGTGATTCGAAATTTGTCGGCCTCGGTGGCTGAGTGGTCACAGTAACGTGTTGCGAAGCCAGAAGTTCTAGGTTCGAACTCTGGTTAAGTCATCGTGTTTGCAAGGGTTTGTTGTAGGTGCGGCCCGTGAGGCCGAAACACGTCCGCTCAATAAAGGCGATTCTATTTTATTATATTATTATACCATCATATCAACCCAAGAGGTAGAAAAGCGACGTAAAATAAGATAGATCCGAAATTTAAACCGAAAACTATTGAGATGGCAAACACGACGGGATCTGCATTTTACAAACTGAAAATACTTTCATGTTTCACTTTCTTTTAAAGAAGGGGTACTCAAAACGATTTGCAAGGAGGGCCAACTTACAACTTCAACCACTCAAACCATATTTCATTTTACTTGCACTAAAGACAATGTTCCAGAAAAAATTGTAGACGGGATACATAAAAAAAAAAAGTCTTGACAGCTCGGGCGGGGCGTAATTGGGCAGCAAAGGTACTTTTATTTTCTCTACTATAGTTTCGAATTTTTTTTCTTCTATCTTGTATTATTTTTCTTATTCTGTGCACTTTTTCTGCCTACTTAGACTAATTTTGACAATGAGGATGAATGCTACTTAGATAAAATTGATGAAAGGACATTAAAAAATGAACGTCCAATGCTCGTACCAGGACTCTAATGTGGGACTGTCAAATAGAGTGTGTAGCACAGTTACCAACTCTACTAATTTTTATCCTAATCTTTCCTAGATAAGCTCACGCTTATGGTGAAACATCAAAGTAAAATTACGGCAAATTACCGAATCAATTCTGGTATACAAGTGGTATTTCACAACAAAATGCACCCGCACGCATAGTCACTTTCCTCTCCTCTAGAGTAAAACAAAAAAAACAATCACCTTGCATGCGTAACAAAGAGACCTCTAGGTTAAGATGAACGATGGCGGCTTGTTCCTTTACGTATTGGATAAAAGAAACATCCGCGCATTATCCGGAGTTCGAACCTTGGAACAATATCCAAGTATGATTTAAGTCCACTTTATGCTTATATCAGCAAGTCGGGACTAGACATAGAGTTTAGAATGGGAACCCATCTGTGCCTACACTAGGTATCGAATCCGGGATCCCTTAATTCAAGGCGACAGTGTTACCACTATGCCATCGAGGAGGACTCTAGGTCAATCAATGGTTTCGAAACAAGTTAATTTACGACATGCCGTTCAAATGACAACAGATTTTCTTATTGCGATATTTGATTCATTTTGTTTATTTTACTTCGCTTTTCTGCCACTTTTGGCTAATTGCGAAGATGGGAATGAGTGATGATATGATGAAACTGATGAAGGGATACTCACAAAGGTACAACCATGCCGAGGCCGGGACCCGAACCCGTAACCTTCAGTAGAGACACCGCGAGTTGACCACTCAACACGCTTTTTATGTTTGCAAAACAGAGTCTGCAGCACTAGGTGTTGTGCGATTGAACTCTGATAAACGGCAATTCCTAATTTCTTTGGTGGCACATTGCCCGATGGCATGCAGCCCTTGAGGGAAGGTGCCTGGATCTTCTCACCTGTTGGTTTGTCCGAAAGCCAGGGCCTCTCTCAATTTCCTCTTAGGTGAGAAGTATAGGGTGACCCAAAATAAGAGGTTAGCGAAAGTATCAAGTATTCAGTATTTCTGTTACATTTTTTGGGTGCCTCTCTGTAGAAACAGAAGAGTAGGTGATCGGATTAGGATTCTTATTGACGTCGCTCGGCTGCCAAATTTTCTTCTTTTTTTCTTTTCTCTCTCTCTCCGAAGCAACAGCAAAATTCATGCGTTAATTCCTTGTCTTCTAGCCCTCCGAATATTCCGAAGCTGCATTGGTTAAATATGTTAGAAAGAAAAGTGTAGTAGGGTTGATACCGAGAACAAGAGAACCTTGTAAATCAATACGAGACTTTGTCCCCGAGAACTTGGTAAACTATGATGTATGATATTTGAAAATTTGCTTGAACCAAAATTGCATTATAACGTGACATTTTCAGAAGTAGCAAGCGATATCTACCTGATTATATATACGGTATATACCAGGTGTCCACAATTTATCTTTACAACTTCAAATCTAAATAACTAAATAATCGAATGAGGCATCTCAGTTCTGTTGCCTTAATTTAAAAGAGAAACTCTCAAAGTATTCTTTACTGTTTTTTCAGGTACTTTGAGTAAGTGGTGAAGAGGTGAGGTGACATTTCCACCAAAGGACTATCTCCACAGGAGAAGGCACAGTGTGTTTCATGGTTCATAGAGACAAGATCTGATGCACAGGTCCAACGAAATTTCAGGACTAAGTATTGCAGAGAACCACCACCAAGACCAACAATCCGTGAATACCACAGAAAGTTCATGGAAACTGATAGTGTCCTTCATCAAAAGGGAGCTGGACGACCAAGCACAAGTGAAGAGGATGTTGAACGTGTTCGTGAAGCTTGTGCAACAAAATCTGTTCGTACCGCAGCCAGGCAGTTGAACATTCCACATTCAACCATACACAAAGTGCTGCGTAAGCATTTGCGATTGTACGCTTACAAAGTGTAGCTACTGCAGGCCAACAAGCTACAATATACGCCCGAACGAGAAGAGTTTGCTCTTCAAATGCTACGTCGGATTGATGAAGAAGATGGATTTCTTAATCGTGTTGTGTTTAGGGATGAGTCTACATTTCATGTTTCAGGCTTATTGAATAGGCATAACTGTCGAATTTAGGGGTCCGAAAAGCCTTACGAGCTTCGAGAAATCGACCGCCATAGACAAAAGGTTAATGTGTGGCGTGGTCTTATGCACAATCAAATCATTGGCCCCTTTTCCTTCGCTGAACAAACTGTTAACTTCAACTGTTACCTGGATATGCTGGACCAATTTCGTATCACGCCGCAGACGTGAATCGAACCTAGGACCCGGTCATCATAAATAAATAAGCTAATCACGTTATAAAAAGGGTCCCGCTGAAGCATTGAAAAAGAGCTTCTTAAAAGCTCACCGCGACAGCGTCCTTCAGCGGAGTTTGAAAAACTCCGCTGACATGGCATTAGAGAAATGAAATCAGGAATCAGCGTTCTTCCTCAGAATCGCGTGAGAAAATATCAGTCTTAGTTGTCTTCAGTTTTCCGTCAGATGAAGTAGTTACAAAAGAACTCCGTTTCTAGTTGTTTTCAGTTTACGTTGAATCCGGTTATCGCGAGAGAGCTCCACAGGCATCATAAGTTTAGAAAAAGGAGCGAACGAACGATCGGAAGTTAAAGTTATCGTTTAGAATATTGGTCTACGAAAGTACAGAGTTTGGAGCCCGGAGTTGCTCCCTCGTCCGTTTTCTTACAGAGTAGGACCACGTCGATCCAAGGACCAGCGGAGAAGAGATCGCTGTAGAACTCCAGGTAACGAACATTCCTTGTCTTTCCTTCCCCTGCCTGTTCAGTCAAAGGTAGTGTTTTTAAATATATGTCCGTGTATTCTTCTTTACGGGGCTAGTCCCCTTGAGTTACAACGTTCCTCTCGCCTAGCAAGCGAGTGGCTAAAGGCTGTCATAGCCCATCAACGATCCCCCTCTTAGACTTTATACGGTTTGTTTTCCCCACAACTGGAGCATCTCCAGCCAGATATCTTTTTCCAACAAAATGGTGCACCACCTCACTGGGCTCTGGAGGTAACAGTTGGGCTGAAAAGTTCGTAGGCTAACATAGTAAAAAATATTTTTTTGACAAAATTCGATTTTATTATTCAATATAGTTGCCTTCGAGGGCGATACAACGATTATAGCGGTCATACAATTTTTCGATGCCATTTTTATAGTACGATTTCTCTTTAGCCTCAAAATAGGCCTCAGTTTCGGCGATTACCTCTTCATCAGTGCTAAATTTCTTTCCAGCGAGAATTCTTTTAAGGTTTGCAAACAGGAAAAAGTCACTGGGGGCCAGATCTGGAGAATATGGTGGATGGGGAAGCAATTTTATTAGGGTTGAATATCGCTAAACATTGCTCCGAATCATCAAAACGTTGTTGCTTTTGATCGATTGTGAGCACGCGCGGCACCCATTTTGCACACAGCTTTCGCATGTTCAAATATTCATGCACAATATGTCCAACACGTTCCTTTGATATTTTTAAAGTCTCAGCTACCTCGATCAACTTCACTTTACGATAATTTAAAATTATTTTGTGGACTTTTTTGATGTTTTCGTCGGTAACAGCCTCTTTGGGGCGTCCACTGCGTGCATCGTCTTCGATGCTCATTTCGCCTCGTTTAAATTTAGCAAACCACTTCTCAACGGTTGATTTTCCTGGTTCAGAGTCCGAATAATATTTATCAAGCCAAGCCTTGGCTTCAACAGTATTTTTTTTCGCCAAAAAGCAATGCTTTATTAACACACGAAATTATTTTTTATCCATTTTTTCACAATAACAAAAGCTGCTTCACTCACAATGCTATATCTCACGAACTAATTATCCGGCAGCTGTGAAATTTATACACGTATCTTTGGAAGGTTAGTACTAAGTAAAAATCACATGGATTTAATTCTAGTAACGCCATCTATGAGTCAGCCTACGAACTTTTCAGCCCAACTGTTATGCAGGTCCTTAGATGAACATTTTCCTGGGCGATGGATTGAGAGGAATGGCCCAATTACTTGGCCACCAAGATCACCCGATATAACCCCTTTGGATTTCTTTTTATGGGGATATGTTAAGGATATTGTGTACCGAACGCCAGTTCCCAATATTCAAGTCCTACGACAAAGGATTACTGCAGCCATCGCAACAGTTACTGAGGAGATACTAGAGCGGACATGGCAGGAAATGAGTATTATCGCCTTCATATCCTACGGGCAACAAGGGGGGCACACATAGAGATGTATTGAGGTGGTAAAAAAAAACTTGGAGAGTTTCTCTTTTAAATGAAGGAAACAGAACTGAGATACCTCGTTCCATTATTTAGTTATTTAGATTTGAAGTTGTAAAGATAATATATATTTTGCAAAGAAACAGAGACAGATGAAGAATTGACAAGGGTCTACCACTATTCATTGGATTTTCGTGGTAACTGTCTCATGAGTGGTAGCTCTTTCTAGGAGCGTTTGTGGCTAAATCACCGAGCTGATTGCAAAACAAGAACGAAATGAACAAATATCTAGCTCGAAGACATGTTTTCTTTACCGGGTGGAGGGGGGGGGGTGATAACGTCTAGCAGGCATAATTGTCGTACTGATAGCCGGTAACACTTTTGAAAAAGTCACGCCACGCCACTGACAAGAGATGTGAGAACAACAATTTACATTCTTGCCAAATACACACGAGTATGTGTCGAAACGTTCAGAGTCGCCTCGATGGCAGAGCGCGTGGATTGCTCGAATTACGACGGTCCCATGGGTGTTCCTTCAATTTCATCCAATCCTTCACCTTCATGGTCCCGATCCTTCAAGAAGGCAGTTAAGCGACGCGAAATAACAAAGAACATGCAAGAACAATCTGGAAAAAAAATCTAGTTTCGCACCAATTTGCTCAATCCCTTTTGCAATGTTTTGTTCACTTTCTTGCAACCTTATTAAAAAGTAACCAGTTAACTTGAGTTCCACCTAATCTGGTCATGAAATAAAGGTCACGGCCACAGCCCGTCTCCCCACGCAAAGAATTTTCCAAAAGAGCTTTTAAGCTGGCGAAAGCTCCGGCCGGCCTTTCGGTTCTTGCAGGATGATCCAATATTGCAAAAACTTCGGCCGGGAGTGGAGTTTTAAGTAAGTGTCACTTGATGAACGTCAAAACAGAGCATGGGTCACCGTTCTCTTTACGTTCACCGTAGACCGTCGAACGCAGGCAGGAATAGAACCGGAAGCACGCACGGCAACATAAATTATGTCACTGGATCTCTGAGTCAGCGCCGCCCGTGCGATGACCTCAAAAAAAGGATTACACGAGCAGGCGCTTCTCCCCCATTCGACGCCTTTTTTGCCTACAATAAAAATTGAATCGCGATTTTTCGGAATCCGAACCTCCGACCCAGCTATTGATCGGATAGCCGTGTGAGCCGGCCAATGTTGCAAACCGTTGCAGCGTGGAGTACGCCATAATTCCACATAAAATAAACTAAAAAACATTAAATTCGAACTGTGCATGTAGAAAATTAAAAGCACATCAGTTTTACTACATATTCAACTTAATTGTTGTTCCACAAGTTTCCCTGTCGATTTTTTTTAAAAAAATTTAAAGGTCAAAAATCCTACAGTGATGTAATATCCTTTGATATTTTATTTAAACAACTTGTAACAATGTTATCAATTGGTGTAACAATTAAACTTCAGTGTATATGTATATATTTCAAAAATGTTCATACTTAATAATATTCTAATTAAGATAACCTTTTCCCTAGTTCAATTCAACTTCCTAACTTCCGAAAATGTTAAATAAGGCGAGTATGCATTTACGGCTTTATGAAACTTTATAATCGTATGACTGGAAACGATCAGCAACGTACACAATATGAAAAACCAATCGATTAATATTAGTGGATGTGTTCTCTGGACACCTTTCCACAGTAACTTTTTCTTTTATTTACCGTGAATCTTCTTTAATTCTTCAAGACTTCGCGGATCCCTTAGGACAGTGGTTCTCAACCTCCGTGAGACTGGAGCACAGTAAATGTTTTTCTTAAAAAGTCGATACCCCGATCCCATTAATTTTACTCGTAAATAACTTTCTACTTTTTTTAACGTCATACAGTAATTAACACGTGCCCTTTAAATTAAATATCAATAAATAAATTATGGTATAATCATAAAGAGTAACAATGGCGGAGTGGTTAGCACAGCGCACTACGTCGTCAGGTGTCCCGGGCTCGAATCCCGGCTTGGCCATGGGTGTCCCTTTATCATCATATCATCATCATATCATCACTCATTCTTATCTTCGGGATTTGCTAAAGATGGCAAAAAAGCATAGTAAAATAAATCCAATTCAATCAATAAAGAGTAATAGTCCGATTACATCTAGGCCTGTTGACATTGATGTAAAGTAGCGCGCAAACTAAAATAAGTTTCAGATGAAACTCTCACGGCTCGGTGTAATTTATGCCCGAGTCCGGGAGTCAGTGACGTGACCAGGATTTTCGAAAGTGAGGGGTTATGTACACTTTTTCTGGTAGTTAGCCTTCATTTTGCCATCTTTTCCTACCTTTCACGTTCTTCTTTTTTTTTTTTTAGGAAAACTGGGCCAAAACTACCAACTCCCCCTTGGGCACGCTATTGCCGGGGGTTGATTTAGTTTATCTTAATTCGCTTTTCTGCCACTTTTAGCTAATCGCGAAGACTAGGATGAGTGATATGATGAAAGCCCAGGCTGGGATTCGAACCCGGAACCCATGGATTTGTAGCGCGCTAGGGACCCGTAGGTTGAGAAACTTTGTCTTGGAAGAATACGGGTGTTCCGCAGACCACCGCTGCTCCAGATTAGTCGCTGGAGAATACACAGAGCAACCAGAAAATACGTCTTCGCATTTTCACGAATTTCGTCCCCAACGGGCAGAAATCCGCCAGGTTTAGCAGCCTCCCGCTGTAGTTGGCAACCACGGCGCCGACAGACTGGGCTTCCTACGACACGACCGCCGGCGGAAACGGGCGAAGCTTCTTCGGCACTGCGGCTGAAGACGGTCGCGTTGCTAGGCGACTTCAAAGAACGCTGCCGTCCACCTACGCCCACCGGGCTGAATCTGGGGTTGGTGGGCATTCCCATTACTAACAGCCAGAAGGTTGTAACTCGTGACGCGATTCCAGGAAAGAGGGGCGTTCCCCTTCGGTTCATGAATGTAACTTTATGTCCACGTATGCGGGGGAAAACGAGACGATCGACCCAGACAGGCGAGCGCTTACCCTTTCCCCCAGCCGGGAAATGCAGACAGGTGCAGTGCGGTCTATATATCTCACTCATTATCTGTATTGTTCCTTCGAACATGTTATATTGCACACAACAATTTTGCATTGTCAAATCACTCGACTCTTCCAGGTACTATTAAGTAACTTTCCACACTGTAATGATTAACATACTAGTAATAAGTAATTGTAATATAATTAAGCCTTGTTTCCATATTAAAAACACTAAGTTGCTGACCATGGCAGTTTATTAAGATAAAAAACACTTAACAGGTAACGTTTCAACCCTGTATCAGGGTCTTCCTCAGACGAAGAACTAAACTAAAATGATGATTGATGAAATATACTACACACAGAAAGATTACATACACATAGCAGTGTCACTAACCACACAACAACATATCAAGTTCACAGTCCTTATCTAGGAAGATTTCTCCAAAGGAATTAAACGTATCACCTCTTGACAGTTGACTAATGGGTCTACTACACTGACAGGTGATTGACAGGTCAAGATTAGCAAGAGTCTAGAACCACCTGTTTACCACTCACCCACCCCCTCCTGTCTTTTTGGATATGGATGAATACCTCCTCCTCTGGTCTCATTTTCTCTTTTCTTCCTTGTTCATACTTTTTTTCCCTAAATAAACGTAATTTTATAAGGAACATGGAAGACCGAATAAAGAAGATATGCACAGAGAAAAGGGAAGAAGAAACCAAGATTAATAGCCTGTGGGAACAACTAGAAGAGAATGGCTATGAAAAGCAAGACAGACACAACATCAACAGAAGAAGGAAAGAGATAAAAGAGAGTGGACTGGAAGAGAAGGAAGAAAAATAAAAATAGAGATGGTTTGGTATAAGAAGTATGGGCGATGCCACAGAGAAGATATGGAAAGTGCTGAGGAAAGTGGGTATAAGAACTTACAGGAAGGGAGGAAGCACTGTTTTAAGTATAGCCAGCAAGAAGAAGGAAGAATAGAGAGAGGAAGAAGAGGAAGGGGTTATCTACGAGGTGAAGTGCAGAGGATGCGAAAGTGTATATACAGGGGAAACGAAGAAGAGGCTGAAAGACAGGTTGAAGCAACACATGGATGATGTGAGATTGAAGAGAGACAGGAATGCCATATTCAAACACACAAGAGAAACAGGACATAAAGTTGAATGGGATTCGGCTAGGCGAATATGAAAAGAGAAAGAAGAAGATATCATGAATTGGAATGGAGGACTCAAGATAAACAGGGAATGGAAGAGTGTGTTAGAGAAAGTTGAAAGGATGACGAAAAGGAATGACGGAAAAAGAAGTATGAACAAGGAAGAAAAAGAGAAAAGGAGACCAGAGGATGAGGTATTCATCCATATCCAAAAAGGCAGGAGGGGGTGGGTGAGTGGTAAACAGGTGGTTCTAGAGTCTTGCTAATCTTGACCTGTCAATCACCTGTCAGTGTAGTAGACCCATTAGTCAACTGTCAAGAGGTGATATGTTTAATTCCTTTGGAGAAATCTTCCTAGATAAGGACTGTCAACTTGATTTGTTGTTGTGTGGCTAGTGACCCTGCTGTGTGTATGTAATATTTCTGTGTGAAGTATATTTCATCATTTTAGTTTAGTTCTTCATCTGAGGAAGACCCTTATACAGGGTTGAAACGTTACCTGTTAAGTGTTTTTTATCTTAATAAACTGCCTTGGTCAGCAACTTAGTGTTTGTAATAAGTAAGTATTCAGTGTTCGGCTAGCCATTTAGCACAGTGCGCTACAACTCCAGGGGTTCCGAGTTCGGAATCAAGGACAATTGCGATGGCGGACCATTTTGTTGAAGCCTAAATCACAGACAATTGCGATGATTTTGAAGGTCATTTTACAAATTAATTGTTAAGACAATTGGGACGATCAGGACCTAACCTAACCAAAGGCGCCACAGAACTAATAATGCTGCAGAAGGTTGGAACAACAAAATAAATAAGTGGCTTGGAAAACCGCATCCAAAAATTCATGATGTTCTGGCTTGCCCCAAGAGCCAAGCAGAAGACACCAACATCAAGTACATGCGGATGGAACTTAATCTAGGTCAGATAAGGAAGAAGCGTGACGAGAGATATGGAAAGTGTATTCGCACGTATGAGAAAATTTGTGACTTCAAAAGGTGTCTCTTGGCTCCGGCCCATGTTCAAAAACTTGATTGAACCAAATTCCCATCCGGAAATATCAATATTTTTCATAATTCTCTTGTAAGAGGTATTGTGCGGGATGTTAAGTCACCCTTCAATTTGATAGAAGATTTAAAATGTCATCGGAATTGCCCATCCGCCCTTTTATTCCTAATTATATTCATCGCAATTGTCAGTCATCGCAATCGTCCGGCTGCCCGGGTTCGAATCCCGGCCTGGGCATTATTTGCGAGTGTCCCTTAATCAAATTCATCATATCCTAATCATCTGCCAAAAGTGGCAGAAAAGCGAAGTAAAATAAACCTAAACTCGGAAAGTTACTTTTTAAAAGTAACTGAGTTAACCAGTTACAATTACTCATTTTAATCGGGTTACCGTTATAGTAACTAAGTTACTTTTACAGTTACTTTTCCTCTGAAAATTTTCTTGCAAACAAATTACATACAATCAATGATAATCAATTGTAATAAAATAAATATATGAAGACCTACATCGATTCCATTTGCGCCTTTTTCTATCTCTTCCATTCCAAGCCCAACAAGATTCACTTCCTCGACAATTTCTTTCTAGCTACCACGCTGCACGGATCACTATCACAATGCACAGGTATCAAACAAGAGACCACTTAATCTACTGTCCTTCATGGTATCTCTGATCCATGTTTTTACTTGCCCGACCCTGTGGCCGAGTGGTTAGCACATCGCGCTGCAACGCCAAGGGTCCCGGGTTCGAATCCCGGTCGGGCTTGGTTGTTTGTGAATGTCCATTCATCAATTTCATCATTTCATCACTCATCCCCATCTTCGCAAATTAGCCAAGAGGCACAAAACGCGAAGTAAAATAAACTAAATCAAATCAAAAATCAAACCATGTTTTTACTTGCCGAAAGATACTGAAAAGAAAGGTAATAATTCAAAATGACGGGGGTGTGGGAAATGATTTCCATGACTTCTCGTAATCCCGACCAGCCGAGAAATTCTAAAGGATCTTTTTAAAATAAGTTAATTCTCGATATATTCTGCATTATAAGTTTCTGAATTTTCTTGAAATTAAGAGTTTTTATTCTAGAATTGCAAAAACAATCACTTGAAGGGGGAAATGGTGTGTACAATGCGAGATTTTCACAGAATCGGGAAATTTCTAAAATTTCCCGTCCAGAAACTTTCCAGAACTGGTCGGGAAATGGAGAATTTTTTCAGTCCCGAAAGTCAGAATTATTAATATTTACTTCCCAAACCCGTCCCGCACACTCCTTGTTACGGCAGTCAACATGATTCTAATGTCTCTTGTGAAAATGTTGTCTCGTTATTTTGTTGGACATGGCAGTTAATTGATGTAACTGACAGCCTGTAAATCAATATCACCATTGGAATTACATGAACTTTTCCAGATATCTCAGGAAGGGGGAGAGGGGGACGCTTGACACAATACGTACCAGACAAATACCTGGGTGTCTAATGTTCCAAAAATTATTCGGAAGCCCAATCGTCTTGGGATCCACTGTTGGCTTGATACCGTCCACATGGGAGTCGGCGGGCCATAAACTGGCCACGATGGTCGACCGAAGCGACAGCGGGGGAAGATTTAAGAATCTCTTCTGCGGAGAGGACCGCCGTTTGAGTCAAGTGCACGCGAAACCACGCGTGGGAATAACGAAACTGGTCGGATTTATTTCAACCGCGCGAAAAATTGCACATCCCAGTCTCTCGTAGTTCGATATCCCTCAGGACCGCTTCCACCCCGTCTCCTGCAGCTAAAACTGGCAGCGGGCCACAGAGTTTTTGACTCGCGCACGATGTATCGCTTCCCGCAACGTCGGGAGAAACTTTTTAGACACGCGTTCGGCATTTTCCATCTGCTAATGTGATAAATGTTCCGTCGCCTGATGCATTCTCCGAAGCTATGATGCATGGGCGCCGTTCGGGTATGCACGTCGTTTCATGCACGGGGCGAGAGAAACGAAATACTTGCATGCCGGGGAGAAGCAGTTTTCTTGCAGTGACAGTGTAGGTTGTGACATGGAACTCGGGACTTAATCTCTTGTTTCTGGCACATGCATGTTCGACAACCACCTAATTCCTTTACTGATGAATGTAATTTCTGACCAATTAAATTAGCGGCTACTGATACATTAGTACTTTGAAAGGGGAACTGGCATTTAATTTATACTGTCACAGGATACCCCTGTGCTCCAAGTGAACTTGTCCAGTATGATATCAACGCAAGTGACTAACGCTACAGAAGTGAAGACACAAACGTAAGAACACTGTAGACGCCTCTGCTGTCACAATGAGAAAACTAGCAGTCTGAGCTAAGCAGTACGCGCTGCTGGAAACTGCTGGTAGCTGCAGCCGCGTTTCTTCCTCCATGCCATCACGTCACTACTTGTGCAGTCACAAACACAAACCATACTGTCTTTACTGACCACATTCCGCCCCTGTGCGGGCGACATTGTTGGAAAAATTACCACCTGGGATCACACTCTCCAGGTACGGGACCCGGGTCTCTCGCGTGACAATCAAGACCAACTGGACTACCAATAAAACAAAAATTACGAGACTTACTAACAAACACTTGCAATTAAGAATACTTTTCACTTACCTTGAAGCTTCTTGAGAACTGCAACCTCCATCTTAAGTACCTGCTTGGGTTGTCGCGCAGATTCCACTTTGAGCGCTACCTGCTCCTTGGTAACCAGATCGAGACCTTCGTATATCTCACCAAAACCACCGCCTCCGATCTTGCGAACCTGGAAGATAAATATTTCGTGTCAAAGCAGCAGAGACAGGCATTTTTTTTAATGTGTAAATCGTAATTGTACATTTTCATAATCTGTTTAGATTAATTGCCAATGAATTGATCTTGGGGAACAAGCGTAAAGAGGCATCAAAGCCTTAACCACGGGCGTAATATTCCCTAAGGACACACCCGCCATATTTTAACAATAATCAACTTTGCAAAATATGGAGCGCAAAAAACATTCGCACAACATCAATACAGCCTTCCATTACCTGCAAAATTATGTACCTACATAGCAACACTGGCAGAGAATAGTGTCGAGCCGTTTTTAAGGTTATCCATCGCTACAGATTCAAAGTATCGTCCACAAGGTCTAGCACTTAAGGCAACAGAACTTTGCACACCCATCCTAACCAGGTTCGAATCGAATCCTGGTCAAGGCATGGACATGTGCTTGTACAATCACGGACAATTCTGGGTTGTAACAAACCAATTTACTTTGAATGTGTTCGCCGCAACCCACAATTGTCCGTGACTGTACAATCATTTATTTCATCAGTTGGTCATTGTAATTAGCCTAGAGAGGCGGAAACGCGATGTAAAATCGAAATCTGCATTTCGTGGAGGGGAACCTCGTTAAATGTGCCGATTGTGTGCAATTGCTTGTATACCTTTCTGTGTACAATATTAAAGAAAAATCTATCAACTTCCAAACAGTTAAAAGGAAGACCAGTACTTACTTTTTTTAATTAATGATTTTGAAGGTTCCAGTACTGTCCTCATTAGTTACGAAAGTTATGATTTTGAGTAATGAGGAAAAACTGCTTAAACAGCAACGCGAGCATGAACCGATCACGGATTTCCAATTCATATTAACAGCAGCTTTTGATATCGCGGGGAAATTGGCCAAGACTCGTGTTGGACCGATTACAATTCGGCCTTGCACTGCATCATGGAAGGATCACGTTTGGCAAAGATAACTATTTTTTTAAGGATGGTGACGTTGAAGCATACAGATGGTGGCACTGTGCTGGTGCAGGTAAACAAAACGACATTCCGATTCTTGGCTCTTTGGTGGTTAATTGTTAACCACCTTGGACTTAAACCAGTTAATAAAAAAAAAATCTCTGACTCTCATGTGGATAATAATAGACTATATACTCTAGAACATGAAATCATTCGTCCTTGGCTAGATTCAGTTAAAAATAGAATACTTAGTAATCGAATTAAGGTACCGAATTATATGCGACGATTTGTCGGGGTCTGCTCCATTCTATAAATGGCATGTACTTGTATAACAAAGGCAATAAGATACAAGATATTAATTTCTGTTTAAAGTGTGCTTCATTAGACAGAATCGAACCTAACCCTTTCGTAAGCAAAGGGACGCCTTTCCTTAATTTGCCAATGCTACATTTTCCAATGGCCCACGTACAATTGAAATTAAAAATATGGGTGCATCAGCAGTTAGGTTATTGGCCACCGTCACATCATACGAGATAAGTCCCTTAACACTAATTGGGGCAAGTTAACGCGGGCAGATGGTAGTATTATGTCAACTTAGCAAGTTAGCCAAATAAATTAAGTTTATTCAACAATGTCGAAAAAAATTACGAAAAATAACATTTTTACACGAATTTCTTTCAAAAAGAAGCCAGCTGGGATGTAAAAGTGAAATGTGATTTTAGTTTTCAATCCTGACAAACATAACAACAATACTCATAATAATAGTAATAAACATGAACTTTCCTGACCTTCCAGGTTTTACATATAGTAGGAACTCTGAAGTAGCGTTCAGTTCGATTTTTAAAAAGTTAAGAGTGAGATTTTGTACTGTTAAAGAATCGTACCGTCCGCTTTAAACCCTTTTTACAAAAAAAAGAAAAAGTCTCATTGCGAATGATTCATAATCTCCGGAACGCCTCACAAAAACACATTTCACGGACAGTGTACTTTGTTATTTTACCTGTTATCTGAAATTGCCTCCTTCTTTGATCAGTTAATGCAACAATTCATTTGGCTGACTTTCAGAGCTTTTTAAGCCCTATCTGTTGCCATTGTTTTATTTCTTAAGCCGCTAACGAAGCGCCGTCGAGTTTCCATGACAACGGCGCTGCTCCAATTACATCCCCGAAGACCACGCCATGGCTCAGGCGCCCCCTTCCCTTTCTGCGGTGGAGACACCGAGACAGTGGAGAGGACCCCGATGTCTAGAGATATTCTTAACCATTTATCTGCACGAAGGTATTCAGAACGAATCATTTGCTCTCAGGTTTACCGTGTTCTTGCTCCTCCTTAGATAGTGACACTAGTTCAACACTGAAAATTTATCACTTCAAATAACGCTTTAGGAAATGCAAGGAACAAGCTATTGGAGGCTGTATCAGAGATTTATCCAGAATTTTCCGTCTGGTGAGGTGTAAGTTCGCAAAATGGCCATAAACTGGGTCTTTGTGGAAAATTTTAGGGCTGTTGAAATTTGGGTGTGTGTGCATAAATCACTGGGCTGTATAATAAAAACTCTTAAATCTACTTGAAGGGTTGAACAGAAAAACGATCACAATCTTTCAAATCAAATTGAAAATCTGGGTCTTTCATTCTGAAAGCGATGCAATGCGCAAAGTGTACAGTACGCATTGAACTGGAATACTGTACAATCACGATTGATTGATTTTTTTTATTTTTTTTATGGGCATATCGGTACATAGGATATTTTTGCCCGCCACAAAATACGATCACAAGCCTAAAATAAAATTGAGAACAGACCCATAACAAGAAAATACAAGATGCCCATTAACATTTCCCCACTCGATTTCTAAAACTTAATACCACAGACAAGCAAGAACTGCAACTATACCGTCTCCGAGGATATACTCCATACACTAGTTCAAAATTTAGGCTGTAAAGGGGCACTCGGCACACACAAGAACAAACACACGACAACACGACTCAACAGAAGATTATCCTGGCCGTGGGTCCAGGCGCCAGAGCCTCGTTGGCCTGCAAAAAGCAGGGGAAGTGAGGTTGACTCCCCCCATCCCAAGAAGTCTCTACGAATGTATATTTTCCCCTGGCTGTGCATTGGAATAAATGTTGTGATCTTTGCAAAGCAGAACTTCTGGACGAAACCCAGGCATTCTGCGCGAGGCATGTTCAATTTCAAAACATGGAAAGTGAATTTTGATCTTTCTTTCTCCGGACCTTTCATTTGTTCTTGGTGATAACTTTACAAATGCGATAGTTGGTGTAGCATTTAGTCTTGTTCCCGTACTCGGTAACATCCTTATTTGCCATATGTATGACAACGTCTGACAAAATAATGCACATTTTTTTTTTTTTTCGAGCAGACTACTTCTTGCGCTTTGTTTTTATTATTCTTTCCCCCCTCATTCTTACTCCACACGACGAACTTCCTATTATATCCCGGCGGATTTTAAAAAAAAATAATAAATATATGGAAATATACACGCTAACTATATCTGCAAAATCACGAGCGTCTAAATTAAGCGACATTTTGCTACGAAACAGTATAACTTTATTTAGTGACAATTATTATAATCGGCACTAGAGTACTTAGGATTTTTTTCCGAAAGAGGCTGAAATTGTATAAATGTCTATCACGCAGCTGCGTTATAGATAGATAGCGGTAAACACTATAAAGTACATTTCATAATTCCCATTTTAAACCTTCGTGTTAAAAGTTCTTGATCGACAAAAGTGCTAATCGAGGGTGGGGGGAGGGATTTTTAGGGGAGTTTGGCTTTTCCCCAAAATTCTTTACTGTTTTCATTTAAACATTTTCTTTTTCACAAAAAATCGGGGGCCGGGGCGGGGCTGTAGCCCATCAGTTCCCCCCTGCGTAAGTTAGTGATACTAGGTACTTGTGGATAAAAATTTCGAAGCACTAAATTATATTACAGTAGTTATTCTTCAGAATGAAAGCTTCGGTTTGGCAAATGGACGTTAAGAAATATACAGTGTGGCCAGAAAGTCCCTTTACACCCGAACTAAATGCGTGTAACAATGTAAGATTTAAGATTTTTACCTTGGCCGCCTCGAAGTCCGGATCTTACGACACCAGACAATGCCCTGTGGGGTATCATCAAATCACACGTCAGGAAGAAGCGGTACGTGGACAATGATGCTCTGCGGGCAAGTGTGCTTGAAGCCTTCCAGCTTGTGACGCTGCAGCTGCTAAAGCGGATGAGTAGGAGGACATGGAGGCGTATCAAGCTGTGCAGGGATCATGGAGGTGCACATACGGATGTTTTGGACAACTAACTGTCAATATTATTAATGTAGGGATGAAATAAGTGGAGGTGTAAAGGGACTTTCTGGCCACCTTGTACGCCTATTCGATCCAACTATTGGGTACATGGACATCCGCATATTTCTCTCCCGGGGTGGAAGCATGCAAGATGATTCCTAAAAAAGGGAGCTGACCACTAAAAAATTGACTGCTTCAATTTCAAGTTTTAGCGTTCTTGCAAAAACCTGTACCAGTCTTGAACATATCACGCCTTTATAATAATAATTACCGTGACAAACAAAGTTATTATGCGAAACTTATAATTTTAGGGTGACATTCATTTGAGAGGCTATGGTGTCCCTTCCCCTTTCCGATCAACTCTGTTGGTGAGAGTTCTCAAAATAGAGGTCGTTCGAGATCAAATTTTATTTACTTGTCAGAGGTAGGCAATGTGCCTGATCAAGGTCATTTATTCCTGCAGAGTTTGAAATTGGAGACGTTTTATCAATGAGCTTCCCAGGGAGTTGTGGATGAAAATGTATTGATCTAGGTTCGAATCCGGTAATTCATTGCTTACTTTGTAAGGAATTTCTAATTTTGCCATTTTCATACCAAAGGATTAGAGTGGTAACGTCAAGAAACACCTTACTTGCTTTCACTGTGCGTCATTTCTATTCGCAATCAATCAAACCTAATTTCTTACCACCCACAGGCTAGCTGAATGCCATTACAGTCTTCTGAACACGCGACTCCTTTAAAGCTATATGGCCTTGAGAATTTCCTTACAATTCTTGTTTTCTGATCATTTTACATCATATTCCTCCTGTAGACAGACTGAGGACGATGATGAAGGATGTTAGGGGAAAAAAAAACACTCATGGATTAGAAAAGATTGGAACTCAGGACTCCCTAGCTCGTTCCAGCTACGTCAGGGCTTTTATCACACGATTAAAAGATTTTCATGTTAACTGATTTTATAACTTGGTTCCATTGGAAAAACTGTGTTAGGCAGGCGAAATTAGTTGAGATGCCGTATCGTACAGCAGCATCAATGTGGCACAACTCCATATTTCACAACACACACTCGATACAGATTACAATTACACTGAAGATTTCTATCAAGTGTGAGCCTCCCCGATGGCGCAGTGGTAGCATCATTGCCTTGTAATCAATACCCGGTGAATGCACATAATGGTTCGGATCCCACTTTAAACTGTAGGTCCAGTCCCGATTAGCCTTATAGCCTAGTACATAAAGTGGACATAAAACACCAAATCAATCAATCAATTTTTTCAAGTGTGGACAGGTGAGGATTCCATTTTTACTGTTCATTCCAGCAGGCACTTTTGAATTGTTAGACTTCCGTCAGTGGTTCTGAATGACTGCTAAAAATCCTGGATGCTGTCAGACTTCAATTGGAAGCATTACCGATGAACATATCGGAAGATCAAGGATATTTCCATGTGCACATCGCACCCAAGAAAACAGTAATTGCTTCGTTGTAACAATTATTCCGACATTAAAACCTGATTGATTATTTTATTTCACTTTCCTCTTCTTCCATTTTTAGCCACTCTAGAAGATGAGAGGATAAAAGGCGATAAGATGACATAGATTAAAAGACAATACCAAACACACATGGACAGGACACAACGCATCCCCACAGAGGCTGCGAGTCCAGATGCCAGAGCCTAGCGAATCTGTAAATGCAGCCTAGAGAGTATTACGTCGAAAAGCGGCTGAACTTTCGATATCTTCTGAAAGGGTCACCCTTACAACTTGACATAAAACCAGAAATATATCAGTGGGGTTCCCACGAGTTTCTTAGGGAAGGGTTAGGCCTTTTTTCATTTTAGCATTCAGTCCTAAATTGAGCAATCCTTTCCCGCATTCATGTGCTCTTCTAAAATGCTAGGTCAAAGAGGAGGAGGGTACAACACTACTTACATTACTATAATTGGGAGTGATATTCTTGGATCAAAAATATTAGCTGGCACGCCAGCGACCACTTTAATTTTTGAAAAAAATATGGAGCAGACTCCGGGTCTCCTAATAAGAGCAAAATCTGGCACCTTCCGCCCTCCATGAACCAGATCGGAGTGCTGCTGCATCGGGGAAAGTACCGCATGGTGCAAGGCGCAAGGTCATGTTCAAGTGGGTCAGGTTCTTTCCTGCAACTGCTCGCTCCACTTGGGGAGGATTTATATGGTTACTTCGGCTTGAAATATGACCCATCTGCGTTCAACTGAGCTCCGTTTTCGTGACGTAATTCTCGCCGCCCGCCGAGAGTTATTCCGCTTCCGCCGCGAATGAATGCGAAACCGAATGAGTTCCACGAAGATCTCGACAATCGAAATGGAATTGCTGGAATGCGACCTCCTCCCCGCTACAGAAACAATGAATGTTCAAGCGGGTTAAATATGGATCTCCTTCGCGACGCTCAGTCAGAATAAAAGCTTCTGCTCCGTATGTCTTCATTTGCCTTGTTCTGACGGTTTCAGAATTTCTTAGGGACAACAAAAAATACACAGTTTATATCTTAATAAACCTTTAATGTGTCGTACTTTTTGTAATATATTTGGAATGCTTTATACTTGATTTGATTCTTGTTACTTGTTATTAGCAACTTCTGGCGAATCACGACGATGAGAATGTGTGATTATATGATGAGAGTGATGAAGAAAAACTCACAAAAGAACACCCATGACCAGATCGGGATTCGAACCCGAGACCACTGGAGTCGTAGCGATCTGTGATAATCACTCCGCCCCGGAGGTTGGCGGTAGGCTTTATTGATAGATGACGGTTAACAATGGCATTAACACTGCAATGACTTACAAATCCACACTTTCATGGGCATTTTTTTTTTCAGTCTTACTGAAAAATAAAGTATCTGAGGAAGCTATCACACCGATCCGATAGGCGACATGGGAGTTTCTATCCGAAGTGACAAGTGACACTGGTCCCTAGAGCCTCCCCGATGGCGTAGTAGTAACGTAGTTTTCCTGGAATTAACGGGTCCCGGGTTCGATTCCTGGTTGAGGCTCATAGTGGTTCGGATCCCACTTTAAACTGTAGGTCCAGTGCCAATTAGCCTATCTTAGCCTATCTGTGCATAGAGTGGACTTCAAACCAAAATTCAAAATCCTTCGGTCTATAACAAAGCATTCACCCCGCATGCGCGACCACAGACCGACGCGACACTGTGCACACTGTGGAGAAAAGCGACCCAGCCCGAGCGACAAGTGTAGCTTGTGGTGTTGCTTTGGACTTCGGAACGAAAACATGCATTTATTCCTGAAGGATCGCTTCCAAGTGACGCGTCTAGTTTGTCGCTTAGGTCTGAAAGCTCTCTAAGAGTTTGAATCATTAGAAGAAAATAAGCAAGGTCACTCCTTTGTTTACATAACTGCCCTGCGACGTTATTTTCGCGTGATACTGACTACAAAACGGGAAGAGTTGCCCTGAGACCATTGCCAAGTGTGTTTTATAAGTACCAAGGATGTTCCATGCTTACTCCGATGCTCTACTAAAAATAACTATAGCTAGAATGGCAACGGAGCCAAAAGTTCAGTTCAGTGAGAAATAATTCCCGAGAGTTGTCTCTGATAGCAACGGAAAATATTTTGATCCTTTGTTCAAGCTGATTGTTCCTTGAACTTGAATTTAAAACTCCCTCTGGTGTTACAGTAGCAAAGGACTTCGTCCTTCTTTAGAGGCTTGGCAGTTGAAGCTAGTTAAAAAGAATAAAATCTCTTAAGCAAATCCTGCCACGCTTCGCAAAGAAGTGGTTAGCATAGTGCGCTACAAAGCCAGGTTTGAATCCTGGATAAAGCAATGCCGTTAGTTCAGTTAGTTTCTTCATCAATTCGCCATTAGTACAGGCTCTGCTCAGTTGTAATCAAGGTGTCCCGTTTCCCGAAGGCACATTAAATAGAGGCCCAGTCCTGATCAGCCTACCCGAGCATAAAGTGGATAAAAATCTTGTCATCATTCACCCTCATCGTCGTGATTAACCTAAGTGGTAGAAGAGCGACGTAAAGTAGCGAGATAAATTTTTTACACAAATCCAAAAAGGAATGTCACTAACTAACTAACTAACTAACTCTCTAGCCTTCTTAAAACCGAAAGTTCATGGCTGCAGCAACACAGGCCTTCCATGTTTCCCTATCTTGAGCAAGATCTATGTACTCTTTTCCATCCCTACCGATTTCCCTTAGGTCCATCTCAACGTCGTCCCTCCATCTTCGTCTTGGCCTTCCTACAGGTCTCTTACCATCAGGTTTCCCAACAAGAATCCTGTAAACTCCTCTTTCCTCTCCCATTCGTGCCACATGCCCTGCCCACCTAAGTCTTCTTGATTTAATTATTCTAATAACATCTGGACATGAATACAAATTATGTAGTTCTAAATTATGTAACCTTCTCCACTCACCTGTCTCCTCATCCCTTTTAGGTCCAAAGATTTTCCTAAGGATCTTATTTTCAAATACTCTCAATTTATGTTCCTCTATCAATGTAAGGTACCAAGTTTCACATCCATATAATACTACAGGCAAAATTACTGTTTTGTATATTTTAACTTTTAGTTTCTTAGATATTAAACGAGAAGACAAAAGTTTATGAAGAGAGAAGTAACATGCATTTCCTGAATTAAGCCTACTTTTTATTTCCTCTTTAATATCATTTTCATTTGTTAATATTACTCCTAAGTATTTGAATTTGGAAACTGGTTCAAACGAGTTGTTATCAATAATTAGATTTTGATTATTACCTAACACTTGGTTTCGGCCTGTAAGCATATATTTAGTTTTCTCTTTGTTAACGTCCAAACCTATCTCTTTAGCAGTTTTGAAAAATATTTTAGCATTATTCTTAATTGTATTCACGTCATCCCCCAGTAAGTCTACATCATCTGCATATGCTAACAACTGAGTCACACCATTTAATTTTAGTCCTTCTTTAGTTTCTTTTACCTTCCTTACAGCATATTCTAAGGCAAAATTAAAGAGCAATGGAGATAATGCATCTCCTTGTTTTAACCCATCGTGAATTATAAATTTGTCAGACATATTAATACCCACATGAATTTTACTTTCTGTTTCACTGGTGCATACTTTTATCATACTAACAAGCTTCTTAGGTATTCCAAACTCTACTAATATATTATATAATTTATCTCTTTTGACCGAATCATATGCTTTTTTGAAATCAATGAATAGCTGATGGACATTTTGATTATATTCCCACTTTTTTTCAGGTGTCTGTCTGATGTGAAAAATTTGATCTATAGTTGATCCGTTACGTTTAAATCCACATTGATAATCACCTATAATTTCATTAGCATATGGGGTTAGTCTTGTTAAAAGAATGTTAGATAATATTTTATATGTTGTTGAGAGTAGAGAAATTCCACGGTAATTATTGCAGTTCATTTTATCACCTTTTTTAAACACAGGAACAATTATGGATTCTTTCCACTGTTGAGGGATTTCTTCTTTATTCCATATTAAAGAAATTAATTTATGAATTTGACATATTAATGAATTTCCACCATATTTAATTAACTCAGCTGGTATTAAATCAATGCCAGGTGCTCTGTTATTCTTTAGCCTTTTAATAGCATCTTTAACTTCAGTCAAGTTAGGTTCTGGAACTAAAGGTTCTGCTGTGTGTACTTCATTCACTTCTGATTTATCTCCTACATGGACATTTAAAAGGTCATTAAAGTAGTTCTTCCATCTATTTAGAATATCACTTGGGTCAGCTAGAAAATCACCGTCTTTATCTTTTATCAAGTTTACTTTAGGTTGCCACCCCTTTCTAAACTCATTTACACCTTTATATAAATCTCTGATATTTTTATTTTTGCTGTTTGTTTCAATTTCGTTAATTTTGGTTTTCAAGTAATCTCTTTTTTTACTTCTAAACGTGCGGTTAACTTCTCGCTTTATTCTATTATAATTGTTTAGATTTGTATCATCAGAGTTATTTAACCACCTAAGTCTAGCCTGATTTCTTATTTCTATTAGATTATGACATTCATTATCAAACCATGGCTTACTTTTTCTCGGTTTATGGTATCCTATACTTTCTTTAGCTGCTGATTCTATTGCATTACGTATGTGCTCCCAATTCTTATTTACGTCTGTTTCATTTATATTTTCATCATCATTTAAATCCTGCAAAACATCAAATCTATTTGACAGTTTAATTTGGTAATCTTTCTTAATTCTTTCATCAGTAAACTTTCCTGTATCAAATTTTAGAACTTTTAGATTTTGTTGCTTATGATTTATCACTGAGAGTCTTTCTCTTAATTTAGCAATTACTAAATAATGGTCACTGGCACAGTCAGCACCTCTATGTGTACGAACGTCAATTATACTAGTATGCCTTCTCTTATCAATGAGAATATGATCTATCTGATTATGAGTTTTACCATCTGGAGAAGACCAGGTATATTTATGGATATCTTTATGTTTAAAAGTGGTACTTTTCACAATTAAATTCTTTGAGGTTGCAAAAGTAATTAATCTTATACCATTATCATTACTTAATTCATGAAGACTTTCTTTACCAATCGTGGGTTTAAATGTCTCTTCTTTGCCAATTTGTGCATTACAGTCACCTAACAGAATTTTCATATCATACTGAGAAAATTTATCAAAGACCTGTTCTAACTCTGTATAAAAATCATCTTTAGTATTATCATCTTTATCTTCCGTTGGTGCATGTATGTTTATTAAAATAATTTTACACCACCTACCCTGTAAAACTGCATATGATATCCTATCATTAATAAATTCTACTGTTTTAAGAGCAGAGATAATTCTATTATTTATAAAAAAGCCTGTTCCAAAATTATGATTTTCAGTACCACCATAGAAAAAAGTATAATTTTTAGTTTTACAATTCCCTTCTCCTGGCCACCTACATCTAATATATACTTAACTATCTCATTAACTGTACACTGAAATGCCCCAGGCCGGTAAAGGCTCAGAACATTCCAGGTGCCTAATTTAATATCCTTATTCCTAATATAGATCTTATCCTTAGTCCAGAGACCTCCCAAAGTAGTCCCCACCCGGAGATCAGAACGGGGGACTATTTTACCTCCGGAATATTTTACCTTGGGAACATCCATGGCCTTATATTGTTGTTTCTTGACATGTGTTTTTACAGTGCAGAGTTGTCAGCTCTACGCCTAACCCCCAATATGAATGGAGGCATTTATTACTTAACATATTAAAATAGTAATCAAAGACACAACTGTTTAATACCGTAGTGCCAACGGTCTGTGCAAGGGTGCTACTGACGTGGAAACAATATAGAGAAACCAGGAAAAGACAGCGATCAGAATCGAAGGAAATGTCGCCTGAAAAGCCAGATTACTGCAAAGCGCATTGATCTGTAACCTTACAGGTTCGAAAAATCAGTATGATTGGATCCTTAAAGTATTGACAAGGCAAAGAGTATTATATTATTTTGCCACGTATAGGTGAAAAAAAAAAAGTAAGAGAATTGCAATTAAGACAGAAGAAGCAGAAAGTGACGCATGTATCTCAAAATGTCGAGGAATGTCAGCTATTTCAAAATAACTTCTTGGTATCCTTCCTCTTTTGGTTGCATCAGGGGGCTTTTCTACCTCCTAGGATAATCACGATGATGAGGGTGAATGATGAAACAAATGATGGGACTAACACAATAATATTTCCGTTCCGTGCCCTTTCCTTACCAAGGTTCGAACCTGGGACCTCAGTCTTTGTAACGCGTTACACTACGAAGTCCTAAGAAGCTTTAAAAACTAGTAATTTTCGAACTACGTAATTTCTCGAAACAATTCAGTATAAATTAAGGTGTAAAACCAAATCTTTCGACGAATTGCAAATTCCGTAAATCTCAGACCGTTTCTCAAGAAGTCAGAAGACAAGAAAATGGAGAAAGCAGCGACATTTTGCGATGCGCTTAAATCCTCAAACTACAAGGCGAAGGTGTGGCTGAAACGTCTCTGCCAAATCCGTGCCAGGGAAGAAGTTAAGTCTGCAAACTTACGGGGAACAAGCCACTGTGTGCTCATTAGCAAGAAAAACGCCAAGACAGACTGAGATTGCCCTGGAGAAAGAGCCTCACTAATCTCTTCTCCAAACAAAGTGCTGGAGATGGAGTTGAAAGTTTCCCGAACCATATACAAGGAGTCCGCACTGGAACTAGAGGTGTACCGAAACTACGGTTTAGAAATCGGGACGCAACTTGCTTCAAGAACAAGAGCGCCTTTGTGTACAGGGAGATGCACAAGTATTACCAAGCAAACTGTCCATTACCATGTTTATTCGGTTTGTTTTACGCAATGAGAGCTTCAAGAATTTAACAAAATTCCAAACGAGTTGCCGACAACTTATGCACCAGCAGAAGTAAAAATCTAATCCTTAAAAACAAGATGCAAGACAAAAACTAATGAAAATATTCATGGACAATTTGCCAAGCAATACTTGTGCATCCCACTGCACTGTATTTTTCACAAATTTTGAACACTAGGTACGAAACTGTAGTCGTAAGCGATACGAAGTCAGAGGTTCCAGTTTAGAACCTTGGCCAAGCTAAGGATATATCACTTGCGTTTATTCCATCATCCATTTCATCACTGATCCTCAACATCGCGATTAACTCAAGAGACAGAAAAGAGACTTAAAACAACCATAACAGAAAGAAAACACTATAATAAACATGAATGATCGAAAGGTGCAAGGGATAAGGGAGGGCAAGCGAATGCCTGGTGAAATCACATGTAGTGTAATTCCAATCCCATGGCATGCATTGGGACTACAACACCGGTACAGATTTGACATAAGAACAAGGGGGGAAGGTTAGAGAAAATATGCCTTCCTTGCCCCACATTGTAAAACAAAAAATATAGATGGTTTTGATTATTGCCAAAGTTTATTTTAAGTCCAGTTATGCACAGATCGGCTAATCGGAACTGGACCTACAATATAAATTGGGATCAGAACCACAGCGTGCCTCCAACGAGTATTGAAGCCGGAACCCCTTGATTACAAGGCGACAGCGTTACCACTATACCTTATCGGAAAACCAATGTTGAGTAACGTACAATAAAATGCTTAGGAATGATAAAGGTATGGCTATTTAAAATGAAGTCTCAATACTTTACTTTCAAGCTTGATTCTTGGTGGTGCCGGTCACCGTGGTGGAGTGGTTAGCACATCGCGTCACAACGCCAGGGGTCCCGGGTTCGAATCCTGGCCTGGGCATGGATGTTTGTGAGTGTCCATTCATCAATTTCATCATCTCATCACTCATACCAATCTTCGCAAATTAGCCAAAAGTGGCACAAAAAGCGAAGTAAAATAAAGCTAATAAATTTTTTTAGAAAACATCTTTGTGGTGCCAAGATTTCGAGGAATGGCCACTATCTCGAGAGGCACAATGCATTTAACATTATTGTTCAACAGCAATACCTCTTGCTGATAGTTAAGAAACAAGGATCCTGATATTGTTCTCATAATGAAAAGTTGCGCTTAGTCTGTTGTGGAGAGGAAAACTAATTGTAGGACATAAAGAACAACCAGCCAACAGTCCCGGTCAGTTCAATGCTGGGGTCGGTTCGCCCCGCAGACGCCAGGCAATGTGGGTCAATGTCAAATACTCAGCAGATACCCAATTCAATTAAGTCCTTGCTTGTCCTTTACACCAGTTCTTGGTTTTCGTTTTAATCGCTCCAAATTAGGTCGGTAATGGTGCATTTATCGGTACATGGGTGCATAATGAAGGTTGATCGGGACAGGACCTAGTTTAAAATGGGGTCCAAAACGAACCATTTTGTAATGTGTTCTCCACAGAAATTCGAACCTCATGATTACAACAATGCATGATTTGTGTGTGTGTATACATATTGCTAAACATATTTTTTAGGTGTTTTCTCGTTCATAAGAGATGAAAGTTGAAAAATTATATTGATATATTTTAGTTGAATAAGCCTTAATTCAAAAGAAGGAGTATTGCAGTGTCGACGTAGTGAATATTAAGAAACGAAGTTACAATTTAAGATAACATTACTATGGAACTTCAGTGAATTGCGATTAATTACATACGTGAAGGTTATAACAACACCTTCAGAGATTCTGACAAGTTCAAGTCACTTGCGAAAAGGACCCACATGAAATATTTTTTTTCTTGTATGTACACATTGCTTGCATTGTAGAATTATTTCTGTTGTAGTCTACGGTTGTTACAAGCTTAAAAACACATTTTTTGTTGCGACGTTTCAGGAGAACACACGCTCCATTCATCAGACCTTTATTTTTGGTTTGATTAAAGATACAGTTATAACAATGGTTACAAATCTTTAAAAAAGAATCAGTTATACAATGGATCTTGTCAATGTTACATTGTTGGAATGTAGCAACTTAAATGTGAAACAAGCAGCCTGTTTGAACATTTTTTGTCACATTTTTCTAAAAATTATAAATCCCAAATATCATCAGGCAATTCAAAATTATGATTCCTTTTATAGAGATTCTTGATGTGTTCAGTTACATTGAATTTTAAAGATGGTGGCCTACTCCAACCGTAAACTACAAGATAAATAGTGAAATATAAAGAAGATGGCAAGGACGTAAAAAAGTATAATGAAGATGAGAGGGACAACATGAAAAGTTTACAGAAGATGACATGGACAACATTAAAATAAAAGAGGAAATGAATGAATGAATGTTTTGATTTATTTTACTTCCAGTTTCTGCCACTTTTGGCTAATTGCGAAGATGAAGATGAATGGTGTTAAGATGAAATACACGAAGGGAAAATCTCAAACACATATGGACAGCACACCAAAACAGATTATACTGTCCGTGTGTCCAGACGACAGAGCCTCGTTAATCTTCAAAATGCAGTCTAGGGAAGTGACGTTGACATTTAGGTGTCTTGAGAAAGGGTCACACCATACACCCTGAAAGTAAAAGAGGACTTCCCGATAGCGCAGTGTAATTACGTCGCATTATAATCAAGTAGCTCCGGGTTCGATATTCGGGAGTGCACGGTTGTTCTAATCCCATTTTAAATTGTAGGTCCAGTCTCGATTATCCTATGTGAATAAAGTTGGCTTAAAACGACTAATTCAAAGTAAAGCACAATACATATCATAAAGTTTCAATGGGAACAACCAATTCTAACCACTCGGCAAATACCTTCCCAATCAACTCTTTTGCTTAGCATAAAACGCGCACCTGGAGAGCTGAGGGGCACTTCGACATGCAACTGGCAACCATACTTCCAGCCGCATACAACCCTTCTCCCCCTTTCCAGACGTCGCCCCACCCGCATTGCCCTTTCATTTATACAACGCTAATTAGGATTTCACGAGAAAATCCACTTACTTCCGTGGAGAGTTCTCCCCGTCCTCAATGTTTAATTCATCCGGTTCTTCGGGCGCTGTTCTTACCCCTTCCGCTGCATAAATCATGTCGATCGACAGGCGTCTTTCCGTAGGAAACTATTTCTCCTACTCCAGCGTCTTTCGAGCACTTCTGCGTCCATTCATCGTTCGTAGCTTGCCAAATCCAAGAGCCTTCGAAATCGAAGTCTTATAATCAAACCGTTGCGCAAGTAGATTAACGTCGCCGGTGAAAAATATGCACGAGTAAGTAAAGTCAGAATCACGACTACTTTCCCTGCGCATATTTAAGTTGGAAATCTCATTCCCAAGTAGACATGAAGGAGCGTTTTCAAGTCGGTAAAGGGTCCAGTAACAAGAATGCGTTAATTTTTGGCCGGGACTAGAACACGGACCATTTGAGACCAGACCGAATCTACTTCCCATTCTCCTATTCTTCCAAGTCAATTCGCTGGTCGAGTGCGTGGAGTGACTGACTAACAATCTTGCCGCCGAAATCCGAATTCGAGTCTCAACCTAGGAATAGGCCTTCCTTTGTGTTGTCCTTCAATTTCAGCTTATCATTCAGACAAGCGACGCAAAATACGGGAAAAAAGACGTATTATAAAAAATTATGACAAATGGAAAATTTCGGTGCAAGGATATTACAAAGACATTTGTTACCACTGACAGCGCTAACAATGCGGTCTAAAACCGTCAATTTCAGCTGTCAACCACCTATCGTAAAAATACGGCCATAGCGTTCTAAAAGTTTTAAAGACTATTACATAAAGTATATGCAATTATAGTTTATGATCATTATGTATCTGTAGGTAGAATTTAAACGGTAGAATGTTGTAAATTTTTATGGTAACTTAACAGTATAGGACGCAATATTAGTAAACGAAAAATAATTTAATGAGAACATTACTGGTTTGAAAAATATACACATAAAACAGTTAGTTACAGCCCTTCTCCCCCTTTTCCCGCGTCGCCCCACCCGCATTGCCCTTCATTTATGCAACACAACACAATATACATAACAATAATAAACCTTACTCGAAGAATATTTTCTCTGGAAGAATGCTCGCTTTGTTATTCATTCTTTGAAATGAAATTGTCTCTCTCCTGTAGTGTTCAATTTCGATCAACAACTTATCACTCGAAACGGTTAAAAGGGTGGATATTTGAAGAACAAAAAGGACCCCCTGCTGAGGGGCAGAGGAGACCTTGCCTACCCTTGTCCCAAGGAACCACTTATGATTGTTACCAATGTATCTACAACACCGCCAAATGGATTCGAATTCCGCCAACATTGATAGACAGGAACTGTGGTGAATAAGAACATGAAAATAAAAGAGGGGAGGAGGTACTCACCACTTTCCAGCGCTCTTTGACGACATGGCCAGGCTGCAGCAAGTCCTCACTCGTCATGGTGATGTGGTTGGTGCAGTTGTTGTTCTGGTCTGTATCCGACTCGTCTGCAGCTACATTGTTCTGGTTCCTGGAACAACAAAAACACAGTACAGTATTTTCCAATTTTAAAAAAGCAGCTGCCAATATTTTAATGCAGTACAATTTTATGCAAAACATATTGAAAAGTATAAATGAAGTGCAAATTAGGAACCACAACTATTACAAATCTCGTATGCAAAAAATTAAGATTCTTATTTCACCATTTTGGATACGTAGAAATGATACCGGTTAAAATTTCGGCAAGTACCTCATACACCATGTAATTACTAAAAGTAGAGTGTAACATAAGTGATGCTCCACAGTTCAAGAATAGCTAAAATACGTATAATCAATGCAGTGTAGCATCAGATACCTCAAAATATACAGATACGTTCATGATTGGTGTTTCTTAAGTCCGCAATTGCAGTAATCCCTTTGAAGACACATTTCCATTCTGACAATGCATAATGAAAATGCATTTTATGCGCTAACTAGTCTATGGCGACTGAACTCTCTATTAAAATAGACTTGTCTTGCTTATTTCCTTCCACAATCTGTTTCTCTGTATTTAAGTGAGTTGAGTGGTCCTACAACTTTGATCACGGGCATGGAAAATAATGTGAACATAAAATGATTAACCCCCTCTGGCCCAGTTATTCTTTCCTAAGGGAACAAATCTAAACGTGATCAGCATATTAATTTTAAACAAGGATCTAATTCACACACAGAAACTTGGTTTCAAGTAACATTAAAGCCGTATAGAACTGTTAAGTCAACATGTTTTTCTAATGTTATTCTGTTAACCCCATTCCGTACAATACTTCCGGTTCTCTCGCATGTATCTCCACTAGGTATATCAAACAACCAAGCATAAATATTTGAAACATCCGAACAGTCCTTTCTTCAGAACAGTGAACTGAAACAGACTCGGTGGTATTCATGATGCACCCACCATTAAAAACGTTTCACAAGGGTCAATTATTCCAGCAGCATACACAAAGTTTAGACCCTACGTTCCCTGCGAACGCGAAGCCCATTTTCTGGAAGATTCAGCCCTCTTTAGCTCCCCGGTCACGATGTTTGAGGAAAGATTGCAATAGCCCCCGGTAAATCTTTTCTGTGCGGCTTCACTGTGGACTCTGGTTCAAAGAACTAACTCCTGGACATTTCTTGGAGATTGGATGAAGACGATCGAGCAACAAACGGATGAGATTACGTTTAATCCTTTTGTAACAATGAAAATTGATTGAACTGGGAAACACAGCAGAAGTACGCTGAAATTTGTAAGACCAGTAGCGAGATAATCAAAGTAGATCACAAGGGAACGATATTAAGCCAAGTATGTGCATATGCAAACATCGCAATAAAAAACAAGAAAATGGTTGAAAAAATGAATGAACGAATTAGGTTATTTTACACCCCAATTTTCTTCCACTTTTCTGGCCAATCACGACGATGAGGATAGTTTAAAGGACAAACACGTATGGACAGCACACAGCACCAACCCACTCAGATTATTATACTGGCCATAGGTCCAAACGCCAGAGCTTCGCTAGCCTGCAAAATGCAGTCCCTGGTGTAGTAAGTAGAAGAGAGTTTGACATTTGAGCGTCTTCACATCCCCAACAGAAAAAAACAACAATAGTACGACGAAATGAATAGTACACTAGTACACGAAAATGAAAAGTATCGGCGGGTAATACTTTCTAAGGCCTACCGTGGATATTAGCTAACCCTGGTAGGTAGTTTTTCGTTTACATACTCGTACATGATAAAGTTCAATTGATAAATTGATTAATATATCGTTTTTGTTTTATGAACTTTGAGTATATCATTTAACATATCACTCGGGATGAAACAGCCGCCACAGCAAAATTACCGATTTCTCTCGTTTTCACTGTACCTAAAAAAAATACGGCGATGAACTGTAAAAGATAAAGGGCTTTGCACCACGCCATGAAGGAGTATAGGGGGTGTGGAGTTAGGGCCCCACACTTTCTTGATCTCGGCCGAAGATAGGAGTGATGTGATCAGCACAACGCCCCTGGCCGCCTTTACCCCCCAGAGTTTCCTCTAGGTACCCACTTTATACGACGCTGGGTGGCCGCCGGAGCCGCTAGAACAGGTGGAAAAAATCCCGGTTCTCCCCCCGCCGGGGAGAGTCGGAAGAAGTCTAATTCTCGGATGCGGGGGATCATCGTAGTTAATCGTATCGTATCTACTTCGGAAAAGAGAACATACTCGGTATTTGATAATTTTGCATTTCTTACTTTCGGTTGCTTTTATGCCTCTAACCAATCGTGGAGATTAGAGAAAATTGAAGGAGCACTCACTGCCAAGGTCGGTACTAACTCGGAACCTTCTACGGCGAGGACGTGAGTCGACCACTCGATGCGTTCGGTGACAGACAGTTAACGAGTATTTGATGAAGTAGTGGTGCTTAGATTAGCCGTACAACGGTTGAAAGCAAGAGAGGACCTGTCTCATCGTCACCATCACTGTTTACAAGGGAGAAGAGAGAGAACATCATTAAATTAGTCAGTGGTAGAAAGCCTCCCCAACACCTTTTACAGAATTTGCGCCTAAATCAAATTACACGCGCCACCTGCAACTGGCAATTTTCACGGAGAACAACCAATTCATTCATTGTGGGCAAAATGTTTGACGATTAACTTTGAAAACAAGAAAATAATTACGTCAACAGATTCGAAGTTTGCACCCGGCACTTCTAATTAGTCGAAGTATGCAGTTCTGTTAATTTGCTTTTAAAGAACGAACAGAAGTTTAATGTCAAAACAATAACATTTTAACGGCACCCAAAAGGAAGAGCTGCAATCAATAAAAATCAAGACTTCCATTTCAATCTGCTCTTGTTCTGCGAGCTGGGTAATAAAAAGTCAAGCGAATAATTTCTCACGAGATGCTTTACAAGCAATTTGTCTCTATACAACAGGAGCACTTTGGAAAATTAAAATAGACGACGGATAACTGCGCGTTGCGATCAAAAGCGACAGAGAGAGCGTGACTGTTGATGCCGAGAGAGGAAAAGATCTCTTTAGCACGGCAAATCTGATGTTGTTACAGACACTGCACGTTATGCAACCTGTACAACTTTACAATCTTGGTGGTTGCATATTTTACAGGCTAAAAGTATAATCCAGATATGACTTGATTTGGTTGTATAGAGCGACCACAAACAAAAACAACCACCTTGGGCCAAAAGCATTTGCTCATCTTCCCCTCCATCCGTTCAACTCGGGCCATAAGGGAGCGTGTTCCACCCTACTCCTCCCGTTCACAACGCATGCGGTTCTGCGCAGGTTCTTTTACCTGTGGTCCCACTATAAAACTACGAACGGATAATAATTGAATGGTTGATTTCATTTCATTTTATGATTGACTTGGTGTTTTAAGTCCACTTTATGCACAGTAAGGCTAATCGGGACTGGAACTACAGTTTAAAGTGGGATCCAAACTAGGGATGGCCAAACGGATCCGGATCCGAAAAATCCGGATCCATTCGGATCCGGATCCGGATCCAAAAGTTACGGATCTCGATCCGGATCCGAAAATTTCGGATCTGGATCCGGATCCGAGAGTTCCGGATCCAAAAATTTCGGATCCGGATCCGGGTCTGAAAGTTTCGGATCTGGATCCGGATCCGAAAGTTCCGGATCCGAGAGTTTCGTATCTCAATCCCATTATAATATTACCACACCTTAAAAGGTATTATGATCTTTGATTACAAAGAAATTTTTCATTAGTTAGTCCTACAAGAATTTTTTTCAAGTGTTGTTCCTAAAATACTTTGCTACGCATCGGCTAACACACTCGTGCACAAAAAAATCTTACTTGTTTAACATAAAATGTCAGAGGTGATTTTGTAAACGCCATTGAAACGAATATGTATTAATTCCAATGTATTGGAAATGAAAACACACATAAATGTGAGACATTCCATTCCAGGATGAAACCTTTAACACATATAACAAGATAGAAATGTTATACAAAAATTATACAATTGTTCTACAGTTACAGTTTTACAAATTAAAATAGAACATTATAATATATGCAGTGTTATATAATTACAAAGTGTAAGACTAACAAGCGAGGTTATCTAAGTGTCCCCCTCCAATTTCCATGAAACTTGGCAGGCGTATAGTGGGGCCCAAATGAAGAAATACGTGTTTTTTCGTTTCAGCTAAAAACGGTTTTAGGGGGGCAAAACCCCCTCAAATGTCAAGATGAGGACTAATTGAAGTGAGGATCTGACCACTGTGCCCCTCCGATTTCCATGATACTTGGCAGGTGTGTGTATAAACGGGCCCAAAGAAAGAAATACGTGTTTTTTTTTTGTTTCACCTAAAAAACGGTTTTAGGGGCAAAACCACCTCAAATGTCAAGATGAGGACAAATTGAAGTGAGGATCTGACCCCTGTGTCCCTCCGATTTCCATGAAACTTGGCAGGTGTATAGTGGGGTCCAATGGAAGAAATACGTTTTTTGTTTGTTTCAGCTAAAAAACGGGTTTACAGGGCAAAACCCCCTCAAATGTCAAGATGAGGATAGATTGAAGTGAGGATCTGACCCCTGTGCCCCCCTCCAATTTCCATTATACTTGGCAGGTGTGTGTATAAACGGGCCCAAATGAAGAAATACGTGTTTGTTTTGTTTCGGCTAAAAAACTGTTTTAGGGGGCAACCCCCCTCAAATGTCAATATGAGGACAAATTTAAGTGGGCATTTGACCTATGTGTCCCCCTCCGATTTCCATGAAACTTGGCAGGTGTATAGTGGGGCCCAAAGGAAGAAATACGTGTTTTTTTGTTTCAGCTAAAAAAAAACGGTTTTACAGGGCAAAACCCACTCAATTGTCAAGATGAGGACAAATTGAAGTGGGGATCTGACCCCTGTGTCCCCCTCCGATTTTCATGAAACTTCGCAGGTGTATAGAGGGGCCCAAAGGAAGAAATACGTGTTTTTTTTGTTTCGTCTAAAAAACTTTTTTAGGGGGCAAAACCCGTCTCAAATTTCAAGATGAGGACAAATTGACGTGGGGATCATCTGACCCCTGTGTCCCCATCCGATTTCCATGAAATTCGACAGGTGTATAGAGAGGCCCTATGCCCCCTGTTTCTTCCTATGCCATATTTAGGGTGGTTTCGGGGTCAGATCCCCACTTCAATTTCTCCTCATCTTGACATTTGAGGGGGGACCTCTATACACCTGCCAAGTTTCATGCAAATCGGAGGGGGAGACTTAGGCGGGTAACAATATGTTATAAGCACATTCTTACTTTCCCAAGAAGCGCATGTGGGATGGCAAAACGGATCCGGATCCGAAAGTTCTGGATCCGGAACCAACCGGATCCGGATTTCGGATCCGCCAGGATCCGGATCTGGCCATCCCTAATCCAAACCACTATGTGCCTCCACCGGGTATAGAACCCGGGATACCTTGATTACAAGGTGATGACGCTACCACTGCGCCATCGGGAGGCCACATTCATTTAATTTTACTTCGCTTTTCTGGAACTTTTGGCTAATCCCGACGATGAGGATGAATGGTGATAAGATGAGACGGGTGAAAGTATCATCACAAACACGTATGAACAGCACACAGTACGAGCTCCAGATTGTTATCTGGCCGTAGGTTTAGACGCCAGAGCCTCGCTAGGTTGCAACATGCAGTCCGGGTGTAGTACGTGGAATGGACGAAAGAGACTGATTGATTGATTGATTTGTTTTTTACTTAGCTTTACTGCCACTTTTGGCTAATCGCGAAGATGAGGATGCGTGATGAAATCGATGAAGAACACCCATGTCCAGGCCGGAATTCGAACCCGAGACCTCTGGCGTCGGAGCGCGCTGTCCTAACCACTCCGCCACGGAGGTAGGCGAGTCAGGAGCAAGATTGCTGTCCAGCAGTCTGGTCTCGTTCAAGACACTAATAAATTTACTGTAAGATTTATTCTACACCGTGGCGTGTGGATACTTGATTATTATTCCTAGACATACACGAGTAATTAATGTAGTCTGAAAAAAATTACAGTTGTTATGGGAACATTCAAATATGCCCTAATATTCCTATCTTTATATTCCTTTCTGGTAGACAAACCTGACAATGATAAAAACCAAGCGAGAATGCGCGATACAGGGATGGTGTATGAACAGCAAATTTCTTCCTGAGTATGGAACACACATTGACATCTCTGTTGTAACTTGTAACGAACTGTTCAACCAATTCAAAGGTAAAACATCTGTGTAAACGCACCACAAGAATTATCTTCGCTGCGTTTTATCTGATTAGCACGAGGAAATAATCCTTTTTCCCTCTGCGTCTCCCGACTCGTATTGGAGTCTTAAAATAACTCCACGCCTTGCTAAGTTTAACACCGACTGAAATGGCATTCGTGCCACAGACCCACTGACAATGTGAAGCGCGATTGGGAAAAAAGTTTAAGTTTGTGAAGGGAGTGAAACGAGTAAACAGGAAACAAGTGAAAATATTTTTTTTGCCATCTATTCACATTAATTGAAATATTCAAGAGAGGTATAACTGTGTTAGTACTGAAGCTCAAACCGTCGAAAAAATCATTGGCCTCTAGAATGATTTACAATTGGTCACATTCCGAAAAAAAAACTTGTTTGTAAAAGAAAAAAGAAAGATGATGCTCTACGCCAGGACGTAGAAGAATGTTCACATGTTTTATCTCTTTATTTTATGAACTTGACGAAAATCTGGCGACGATAGTAAATCACAAAAACCAGAGAAAGTTCAAACCACTTTAAACCATTAGTGTGTCCAAGTTGATTTTACTTTGTTTCTACTGTTTATTTCTTCAGCCAGTCAGCTCCTACCTTCACGATATCCGGTGCTAGGACTGGTCCATTTACACGCTGTCATAAGTATGATAGTGAAATTCGGAAGCTTTCGCGACTAAGTTTCCACTCCGAGCAAACGTTTACTGCGAGCCTCTTCAACGAAGTGCGTAAAAGTTAATAACAAAATAAAATAACTATGAAATTAAGTACACTAACTGTACAAAATGTTAAAAAGGAAAACATTTGTGCTGGATATCCACTCATCTTGTGGATCGAGTGGCAAAGTTTCTACATGTATGTAATAATAAATTTGGAAAGACATTGGTTTATTTTTATTTGTTTATATTCATCATTACTGTAAAGTCCTCCTCCGTGGTCGTGCGGTCGAAGGCGCTGTGCTTTGGATTCCGGCTGCGGGACGGCAAGGGTTCGAGTCCGCCTGGGTTCAGTCTCTGGGTTTTCGGCCTGTGTATAGGACCGGTGTGGACCTACGAGTGAGTAGGGCAACCCGGTCTGGAAAATCTATTAACAGCTGAGGGTTCGACGTGCTGACCCCACGTCACTCCATTACCGGTTGAAGATCTTCACACCTCTAGGTAGGATTGTGGGAGACAAGCCAAGGCCCTTCCAGGGCTGTAGAGCCACGAGTTATGTTATGTTAATTACTGTAAAACAATAATTGTAACCGTGGTAATAATAATTATTGTTATTATTTATAGTAATCAAGCTTTATCAACGGGCTGATCCCCCCCCACAAAAATTTCTGGCGATGCTTATGCCGAGAACAGTAAATAGTCTACGTCCTTCCATAAAAAATATCCATCACAATTGTTCATGTTCATGGATACAAGGATACAATGTAGTGGAAAAAATGCCGCTATCAAAAAGGAAAAAAACAAACTAGTCCCTTATTTCGAATATGAAACAATGTCATTACTCGATGCGTGCTTCTATTTTTGGACAATGAGCGCAGGAAGTGGCCACGCTAGTGCAGAATCGGTCATACTGGCTGCAATAGACCAGGCGAATTAGGTCGCACACTACTAGCCCCTGCTTCGTCTACAGCGGGGGGCACGAAGAAGCAAAACTCAACTCACTTGAAACGAGTTTCTCGCACCTCGTGGATTGGAAGGCGTCCAAAGAGGCGGAATGCAACGTGTGTATTGTCTTGGTTCTGGCCGCACGCTGGGGCAACGCTCCTTGATAGCGAGCGTTGAAGAGGGGCCAGTACTTCTGGCTTGGACACTCTTTTGGCCGTTCCCGTTCTCAACTACGCAACAGCTGTCTCCGCTAAAATTATCTCGAGGAAGCGGAATCGCCGTTCGGTACTCGCATATGTGCTCCTTGCGATAAATCGTCCTCATTACGTTTCGGATGATTGATTGCTTAGGCTTGAGATGCGTCTCCTTGAATGTGCGGTTCAGAAAATTAAGACGCTTGCCTACCACCTGTTCGACTTCTCTCATCATTCAACCTCGCGTCCTAGATGAATAGTTTAACGCCCGCTTGGAAGACCAAGTGATTCGTGAAGCTCACACTACACTTGTGGATGAGGTAATTTGTACAAGAATGTATTCATTGGATAACTTGTAATTGGTAACATGATACTGGTGCACCTTAGGAAGGAAAATGTGGCTCATCCTTGAAGTATCTCGCTACCAAATTGAAAATAACTCCGTAAAGATTACAAAATCAGGCACGAGCGCCCGGTTCCCTCACTAAGTTACAAAGTGCATTACACCGATCATGATACAGAGAATGTCGGTCCTGATCAGCACCACGCTCCGGTTGCCTTTACTCCTCTGGGTTGCTGCAGGTACTTACTTATGAGAGCAGGTGAGCATTACCAAAAAATTCACCACCTGCGTTCATCTAGTCCGGCAAATGAACACGTGCCTTCCGCGTGGCAGTGAGGTGCCCTGTCGAATGGATCACCTACACACCTTATCCGAGTTCCTTGAGACATACGTCCACACAGAACGATATTTTATTACAATTACGGTATAAGGCACCGTTTACTGTACACGAAGTTTGGTTTTGAGTCCACTTTATGCACAGAACGGCTACAATCGGGCCTGGACCTACAGTTTAAAGTAGGACCTGAACCATTATGTGAATCCACGGGGTATCCATCCAACCCTGGACCCCTCGATTACAAGGTGACGAAGTTACCACTACACCGTCGGGGACGCCAATGTATAGAAATTATTCTAATAATACCTGACTTGAATATGTCTTAGCACCCTGTAAGCAATGAAATAAAACGGATAGATCTAGTACAGGTACGGATATTTCGTTTTTTCGCGCACTGTTTGATGTAAGTAGGGACGCGAAAATAAAACATCCAGTATTCGAAATATCAGACATGGCGTTGTAGGCATCTGCAAAGTTCAATACCAGCACCAATGCGTTTAATCAAGTAGTCGAATTACCAAGCAAATAGAATTAACAAGAATACGAGAAACAAATAGTTCGTACTCGAATGGATACGTGATTACAGCAATATGAAGTTGACATACCTGCTATAGTCGTGCGATATGTTCACTGTCCAACAGAATATACAACTTTTCATGAACTCTTGTTTTCGATCAATCTTGGGGGAGGGGTCATATTGAAAAACCATAATTAGCCAAGTTGTCTCCAATATATCTGTTGCAGCCCATTGCGACCTGACGTTTTGCTATAATTCGAATCTCCTCTCTACCCACCTCTTCTGAAATAGCTATACTTTTTCTTCTCGAAAGCGGTCGCTTGCAAATATTCTGCATAAAAAATAATATTGATTCTGAGTAAATGCATTATTGCAATTTTCCTCTCTCCTCCACTGCCTCATTTCCCTTAACACTGAACTCTTTCATCCGATCTTGAAGTCCTTTCTTCTACACGACACACTCACAAGGGAATATGTGTCATAAAATACAGCCTATCCCCATTAAGTTTTCAATTCAATATTTAGATGGCAGATGAACGATATAACACCGTTCTTCGTGGCGTAGTAGTCAGTCAGAGGTCTCACGTTTGAACCCTGAGCCACTCCATAAAGTCCACGAACTACAACGTTAACACTTGTTGGAAGAAATTCATTTCGCAAAACAAACTATGAAAAGGTAAAAAAAAGCGACGTAAAATAACCAAAATACAAAAAGCGTTAAGCGACGCTGAAGTTTTTGTATCAAAACTCGAACACATTGGCCGTCATTTTAAATTCTTCATACACTTCAAATTTCTCCCGAGATCGCTTTCCCTCACCCCTCATATACGTATACCTGGCTATTAGAAGATACCTGCATACTGCATTGCGTTTAATAACCCCACCAAAAAGGGTGTTCTTACCTTAAAAAGCCAGTTTGATCTGCGTGTCTT
This sequence comes from Lepisma saccharinum, assembly GCF_977018435.1. Lineage (NCBI taxonomy): Eukaryota > Metazoa > Arthropoda > Insecta > Zygentoma > Lepismatidae > Lepisma > Lepisma saccharinum. Next base: position 107,876,608 of record NC_139232.1, read on the forward strand.
CATGCAATTTATTGGCGACGCCTAGGCTGTTTCGTGATCGGCTCCGTTCCAGGAATGTTCCTAGAAATCCTTTCATCCAGATAGGCACGTTATTCCGAAATTACTCGAAAGCAGTTGTGTATTGTTTGACAAACAAAGAACTTAGACCTTCAGAGTTTATTTAAATATTTTTGACAGTTTGGTACTCCCAAATTGATAGTTTCGACGAGAAATGTCAAGGTGAAGGATCAACTTTCAAAAGTATATAAACGTTTACCCCTAGACAACCAGACCTATTACGACAGTTTTCTATTGTTCCCCTTGGACCCACCCCACCCCCAACCCGATAGTGTAGTAGCTAGGGATGGTACTGCGAAGCGCGACAGGAGATCGAGAGAGTTCTGTAAAATCGTCAGCTGCTATGTTTTTGCTGTACTCTAAACATTGCATTCGAGCAGCTGTCTGTGGCTCAGTCGGTAACGCGTCTGACTACCATGCTCAAGGTCCCGGGTTCGATCCCCGGCCGGTTCAAATCCGGGAACTTTTCTAACGGTGGAAGCGGCCCCGGCGCCCACCCAGCGTCGAATAACATGGGTACCTGGGGGAAACCCTGGGGGGTAAAGGCGGTCAGGGGCGTGATGCTGATCACATCACCCCCACTCACGACCGGATCAAGAAAGTGTGGGGCGTTACCCCCACACCCCCTATACGCCTTCATGGCGTGGTGCTTTGCACAGGGAAACACTTTACCTTTTACCTTTACGTCTGTAATATCTTGGTTGTTTGAGATTTCAAGTCCACTTTATGCACAGAAAGGCTAATCGGGTCTGAACCTAAAGTTTAATGTGGGATCCGAACCACCAAGTATTTCCACCGGGTAAAGAACTCGACACCCCTAGATTACAAGGCGAGGACATTACCAATACTCCGTCGGAGGGGTCCTCAGTCATATCTTCCAGTCTTCAACTAAAAATAATAAATTATTTAATGATCCGCTGCCTTAGTCTTCGAGTAGCTGCAGACTCACACAATTTGAATTTTCCTGAAAATGTACAATATTTTACCTTTAAATTTTCAGTTTGCCTGTTAATTTACAAAAACAGAGCGCAACCGTTTTATATTTCAATTTCAATATTTAATCATGTATAAAGATAATGATTATAAATTCTAGTTGGGTGCACGATAAATATATTTTTAAATGAATCATTAAAATTACATTAATATGGGTAGCAACGTAATACTTGGGGAAAAAAAGGTCAATTTTTTACGATAGTTGGACGTCAGCGAAAATCGACGGTTTTAGACCGTCATCCTTCAGCCTACTTTTTACATTGCACGATCTAGTCTGACCTGAGCGTTTCTTCTTCCTATTTTCATCATTCATCCTCATCGTCGCGACCTGCCAAAGGTGGCAGAAAAGCAACGTAAAACAAGACGCAAACAAAATATATTTCTAGGCACGTGCTTGTTGGCAACATTATATTATGGTTTCCAATCATTGCGACAAGTACGAAGACAGAGAAACGTCCGTGCGGCACAAATAAAAAGGAATAAAACTTTCTTGCTGACAACTGGGACGGCTGCTACAGAGGGAACGTGATCCTCTGAGACAAGACCTCGCGAAAGGCTGTAAAAGTCTCCTGCAGACCTGAAAGTTGCGAGCCGGCAAAACGTGGAATGAAAAATCAACACACAGCCAAGAAGCAGTTCCGATTCCGCTACATAGTGACAGCCATGATAAGGAGCGTGGTCCAGCATAACATCGAAGGTGTTTTGTCAGAGATCCTACAAGGAAGTAACTGTATTATAGGGATGGCGCCTCTTCTTTCTCGTACAGAGCTTGTACTAATAGAGACTGGATTTAGAGTTTATCGGCATCCGAATAGCTCTGAAATGTGCCACCACTAGGAATCGAACTCTGGACCCGCTGATTACAATGCGACAACAATACTGCTATGTCATCGGAGAGGTGCTGCAGTAAAACGTCCGCATTCATTCATTGACATGAGTATGGGAGCAAATTTGGAGTTACACAATAAAAGCTGTTAAATTAGCCATACAACTTTTCCGGAATGTCTGGAGTAGCGACGCGCAGAGGGGAAAGCTGTGGGCGGGGCCAGACTGGGTGGGGAAGGGTGCGGAATGAAAGCAACGAAGTGCTGCGCGGTATAACGGCCGTATAGCAAAACGCTTTCTGCTGCCAATTTCTTCTTTTATTCTCAACAATGGCCAGTGTATTGTTTTACACAAATAACAAATAATATCGCGCGTTTATTGTCTATTAAGAAGACAATGCAATGCAAGAACGCCAGTAGTTGGCCTGTAAATGGTACATAACTTATTTGTTTACACATGTATTTTCTTTGCACAACTGCCACCCTAAAAATCCAAAATTTTCTGTGAATGAGCATTCGTAATGCCTCTAGCGCAAACTCATCGAAGTCTGCAAATCGTTGAGCTCGTTTCGGATGCTTCTTGCCCCGCGTTTCCAACAGGGATGTAAAAAGTAAAGTAAAGTAAAGTCTTCCCCTGTGCTTAGCACCACGCCATGAAGGCGTATAGGGGGTAACGCCGCACACTTTCTTGAACAGGGATGTTCCATCCTTTTCTCGCGATTGTTTCGCTTCCTTCCGGATATTATAAACGGTGGATTTCCCAATTCCCGTTAGGGCAGCTGTCTCCAAAACACATTCATTTACTGTTTTACCTCGTGCAAATAGGTTCTCGAACACAGTCAACACTATGCGGCGCTCTCCTGATGCGAGCTGACATGTTTACTACAGAACTACTGGACCGCGAATGAGCAGTCGAGTCGCCCCCTCCGCGGGTTCATTGGGCGAGGCACACGCCCTTCAACGTGCGCCAAGAACACGTTCGCGTTCTCTTACTCCAGACATCCGGAAAAGGAATATAGAGCCTTCCCTCGTTGAAATGGATGGAGACTTTTGGGACACCCTGCACTTAAAACTACATCCGGAGCGCTTTTAACGATGTAATATTAGGATTATATACATCAGACAGCCATTTCATATGAGTAATGGAGTTGGATCACACAATTCATCGCAGCCCCCGGTTATTTCTGAAATCCATTTTTCCGACATGGAGTAATAACACTTTTCCTGCGTCTTTCTATGAACAATTCAGAACCTTTATTCCTCGTTTGCTTCCGACATTAGGCGTAATTTATTTGAGCTTTAAAACAAAAGAATGAGGCTGGGATTTTCGTTGCTAAGATGGGAAATGGGGTCACCCTTAATAGCAGAACTTCAGCATCCACAAAATTCCCCGCTGTGCGATTTGGGAAACCACCCTCCTTTTTCCGTTGAGTTTTCATATCTAGTAGACAAAGGATGGCGCCAAGCAATATTGATTTATCTAACCTGGCCTCCTGTGTTCCTAGGCTTGCTTGCTTGTACTTTCGTGGATATAAAGCAAATTAACTTTAAAAAAAAAATACACCAGGAACATAAATAGGAATGAAGTGCAGTGCCTATGATTCAGCACATGATCGCAATGGCTGACGAAATGACAAGAAAAACCGTCTCCCAATTCAATGAATTACCTCAGAAAATCTACGTGAACATGTTATCTATTAAGATGAGATTTTTCCTGATTTCCTTCTTTTTATTGCAATTAAAAAGTTTAGACTAATGCCAATAGTTCGGTTAGGAGTTCCCAAGTTCGTGGACCCAATCTGAAAGTACACGCCTTTACACTTTATCGTATTGCCTTCGGTTTTCCTGTAAGTCCGGTTTGCTATTACGAGTATGTACTTTGTCAAACAGTATGATACGCAAAACACATTCACCGATATACATACTAAATACGAAACAGTTTGTTTGTTGTTTTTAATTTGTTCCCTGTCGCATAATATTTTGTCAAATGTATTTGAAGGATATTACTTCTCTTTTAAGTACGAGGGTAAGTCATTAAATAACAGGAACTTTATTCTAAACTTCATGGAGAATATTTGTATTTCGGGACTCAAAATGGTTCCGTAGCAACACACCATAAAGATATCGTGACGATCGAGCAGTATGCGTGCGCAGTAGCTCGTACAACATGGCCGCTCCACTGCTGATTTGCACCGTAGAAGAGCACCGAAGTGTAATTAGTTTTTGTGGTCAGAGGAAGTGAAACCTTCTGAAATCTACAGCAGAATGAAGATTCAGTACGGAGACAATTGTTTAAGTCAGGGGAGAGTGTATGAATGGGTGGAAAGATTTAAAGACGGAAGATGAAATGTCAGTGATGAACACGGGACTGGGAGGCCAATTTGCGTGGCAAATGAGGCAGTGAAACAACAGATCGACCAGCGAATCCGTTAATTCAGTACACTCTCCCCTGACTTAAAACAATTGTCTCCGCACTGAACCTTCATTCTGCTGTAGCTTTCAGAAGGTGTCACTCTCTCTCTCTGACCACAAAAAAAGTAATTACACTTCGTTGCTCATCTACGGTGCAAGTCAACAGTGAAGCGGCCATATTGTACGAGCTACTGCGCAGGCGCATACTGCTCGATCGTCACGATACCTTTATGGTGTATTGCTACGGAACCATTTTGAGTCCCAAAATACAAATTTTCGTTGTGCATAAATCTTCATGAAGTTTAGAATAAAATTCCTATTATTTAATGACTTACCCTCGTATTTCCTTATCGGTGCCATCATTTCGAATGTAAGGATGCGTACGAAGTAAGAGGCTTCCAATGAGGGGTGCGACTTTTGTATTTTTATTTATCTATATACAGAAATGTACTGTTTTTTCATCTTTATTAATAATGCATTGTACTAATAGTGTGCAACCAAGATATAGATAATGAAACCAAGCAGTTGTAAATCTCCATTCCGGTACTGTAGTCTTACTGAATCAAACGCCTAAAGTAAAAATAGTCCATACTTGCCCAGAGAAAATAGGAAGTAGAGGAATGGAATATATAAAATTGACCCCATTATGCAAACAGCAATAGTGATTACTCCCTTTCTGTTTGAGTTATTTTACATCGCTTTCGTAGCTTAATTACGACTGACTTATGAGAATGATAATGCTACCATCCAATCACGTGGTCAAGAGTGCGTTTTTTTTTTTCAATACGATTCCACACCAACCCAGTGGTTACGTTATACATGGTTAGTTTTCACAGTTACGTTGTCACAAACGTGTCTGCTCAGAGATAACCTCGATCAGTACCGCATTGTTGACACGGACGTCGCTTGTAATATCGAGCGCTATCCATGACATGTCAATCGGAGCGGACAGCTACGAGCTCATGGTTTTCCATTCCATCACGCTACGTTCAGCACAGCTTGCACCTCCAAAACCAACAGACTGGCAAACCCACAAGAAATGGTTTCCAGCGCATGGCACCACGAACTGTCCAGAACATTTCTTCAGAGAAAACTCTGAGGTGAGGTGGAAAAAATACGCCATCACTACGTATTGCACCATGCCACGAAGGCTCTTTGAGTAGTATTTGAATTCTATCTGTCGAATACATGCATCTCTTCGTTCTTACTATTCGCGATTAAAATTAACGGATATGCCATCTGGTGGGATTTTCAGGAAGTACTCTAAGTATGATACGTTGTGTTGAAGTCGTTTAAAGCATGGAGAATATGCGAGAGAGTAAGGTCTACTGTTCAGGTTTTTTTTTGCTCTAAATCGTTTTATGGGTCAGAACAAATTAAAAGTTTTCATGTGTTTCCACCCCCTGGAATCAACAAAATGAAATTTGTTAATAAATGAGGGAAATCGTAATTGACAGAAGATTGGTATGGGGGATATAACACTGTAATTCGGCAAGGAAATTACGAAGAATGCACGAGTCTGCTTACTTTATTTTTCTAGAGATAAATATATATTACCATGAAAGTAATGTTTCAAATTGTACTTTATAAATATTTTTTTTTCCCCTTCGAAAAATCATGAAGCGTCTTACCCAATGCGTCCATGTATTACAGGTATTACGTATGTGTGAAATTTGGAACAGGTGCAAGTCGATTAAGAGAGATGATGAAAATAGTTTAAGAATGAATTAATGTCAAATGTAACCAGAAAAAAATGTGGGCATGCTAACTAATGTTACTGTTTCATTCAGTACGATGTCCTTTTTCAGTGAGTATAGCCTGGTCCTGAAATCGTGAATATTATTATTAAACCAGCATTTCTCTTTCGAGAAAGAACTGCAACGATATGTTTCTCCTGTCCCAGCTTTTCAAGTACAAGCCAATTTCAATTCCTTTATTTTCAAATAATATCCGAGAACCCCAGTTATAACATGACGTGCAGATGATACAGCACTGGTTTGGACAATCAGTGCGTATACATAGTTTCGTCTGCATTTTCCGTGTTATTTTTGCCTATCATAATTAAATGCTTCGTTCTCAGTACAGCTTCACGTTTGTTAGAGTACCTGGAATTCACATCGCATTCGCAATATTTAAAAATAATGCGTAATTTAAACGTTTTCTACCATACCAGTCATGACAACACGCTGCTATTTTGTACTACTACTGAATGTAAACAAAGAATTATCCTACTTTGAGCGGCCTTGTTGGAAGCGACACTAGCGCTCAAGTGGTATTTTTAATCGCGAATTAAGCTCTTTCAACTTTAACCGGTGAACGAGCTGTAGAGTGGTCGATTCGCTACCGAAGGATCCGTGTTCGTGTCATCATCGCTGCAATCAGCCTGAAGAGGCGGAAAAGCGACATAAAATATCAATTTACACTTAAGCTTTCTAGCATGTATTTTTACTGTGCGACATATTATATGAAATACCTAAATGAACGGATTGGCACCACCAACTATTTACGGCTGCGCACGTCTATGGTTTCCTACACAATACCCACGCGCTGCATTGTGCTACGGGGGTGGCGGCGCCTACACACAGCCTCGGAAAGAGCGTTGCTATTGGTTGCACTGCGCTGTCTTTTCCTTGTTTCGCTACGGAATGCAAGAAAGTAGTCGCAATAAACTCAACTTTCACAGCTCTTATGCAATAAAAATCAAGGATAACTCCATCGTACCACCAATTGATTGGTATGAATGGTGATACAATGAGAAAGATGGGGGGGATTACAAACACATACGCAAGACAAAACAATTCCTACAGAGGATTATCCTGGCTGCAGAGCTTGTTAGTCTGCATAATGCAGTCCAGGGTGTACTACGTGAAGAAGAATTTGACATTTTGGTGTCTTTGCAAAGGGTCACCCGTCACACCCGTGATTTAGGTATTTTTTCACAATTTTACAATATTATTTCAACATTACGGCGAAAGACAAGATTGAGACCGAAAAGCATACAAGTTATTCATAAGACGCTACAGTTCCAATTCTCGTCTCCCAAAGATATACAGTGTGATTTATGCAAGTAACAATAGATAGTTCTTCCTTTCTCTTTCGGTTATTTTACGTCGCTTTTCTACCCCTTCGATTAACTGTGACAAGGTGATGAAATTAGGGGGACAAATATAATGACATACGTATGCCTGACCAGGGTTCGAACGTAGGACCTGTGGATTCGTGACGCGTTACGCCTACCACTCTACCAGGAAGGTAGATACATACATATGACGAGGTTTACATAAATAGTGTAGAGAAGTATTGCTGCAAAAACAGAAGTTTGTCTAAGCCCAAATTAGAAAAATTGAGACAGTTTAAGTGCGTTCCTAACCACTGTGAAATGCGCCTTCACTGGAATTCGAACTCACGACCCCATCATTTCAAGGCAACAGCGTTTCTCTATTCAGGACCTGCACAGCCATTAACTACTTCAGCAATTTTTCAGATACCATATCGCATCGTATTTACACTAAAATTAAAGCCTCAAAATGAAAACTAGAGCTTTGACAGGTACTAAGGTGTGCCACATAAGAGGTGACGTACAAGCAAATGTGTGAAAAAAATCCTTTTGATCTACCGGCGTTATTTCTGATTAACATTTTTATACACTAACAAAAATAATTGTCTTTGGAAGTACTGAGCAAGTTGACACTTTCAGATACCTAAGATTTGGCCTATAATTAACAATGAAATTAGCTGCAGTCAGAAAGTCAAAGTGACAATAGCAATGGTGAAGGAAGCCTTCAATATAGAAGAATGTGTTTTGTGGACTTTCTGACCAACAACTAATAGTCTTTTGTGAACAGTGTGGTGTTTGTATGGTGCAGAAACGTGGACACTGTGAAGAAAAGCAAACAGAAGCTTTAAAAATGTGGCGAAGAATGGGGCGTTTGAAATGAACATAGTGAGAAATAAAACTGTGTTGGAAAGAGTTGGTGAAAGAATAGCAATGCTGGAAGTCATCAAGAAACAGAAATTGGCTGGTTCAGCTGGCTAAGAATGAACTGCCTGCTAAAAGACTCTCTGGAAGGAATGAATAACGGGGAAAGGCATCCGGGAAAGAAGAAGGTATGAGATTATTAAGTTAAGTTAATGCTACACTGGCATGAAGCGTGAGGTACAAGATCGGAAAGACTGGAGGTTCCAGTGAAAACTCCGCCTATTGAGGGAAAGAACGTTGAATGAATCAATTTTCTTTACCTAGCAAGTATGTGCTTAATGCATACGGAATCAAAATGGTTATATTTTTAACTAAGCTTAACTTAACAACTATATTTACTTTAGTGATAATTCAGTGCTTTTTATTTATTTTTAGTGCTCTCGTCATCCTGAATGCTGATGTTTGATAATCAACAATTACAGAAGCTAACAATATTTTTTTTCTTCCATTTTTCGATTTTCTTGCACTGTTGGCTAATCGCAATACGAATACTGGTTAGATAAAACTGGTAACCGGTGAACGAATTTATATGTAAATATGATGCTAAAATCAGCCTTTTGTATTATCTTCGAGAATTGTGGTACGTTAGCTCAAAAAATGCTCTATTTATTTTCCATATTTTTACATACATTAGCTTTTAGCACATATTTTAGTTACTTTTACACATAATTTCCACATTTTCAAACATCTTCCGACATATGCATGTTTATGTATTTACATATGTAACACCTTATTTTAGTACATATAAATCCATTCCCATGTAGCCAGTTGGGAATCGAACCCGGAACCTTCGGTGCAGAGATCGTGAGTAGATCACTTAACGAATTCGTTAGTAATATCGTTGCCATAAAGTATTGGTGACGCGTGTAAAAGATTTGGTTGAGTAATTAATATCAGTATCTGGCCTGACGAAGAGGCAGAAGTGATGTAATGTTGCGACACAACAACTACCGTGCATAATTCAGAACTGTTCCAACTGTACCTGGGAACCTAAGACACGGCGAAGTAATAGGATACGATCCTTTATCCAAGCGAGGTAGATCCCCCTGCTGAAGTCGCACTCCGCCCCGATCACAACCGCACACGTTATATACACACGCGCACACCGGGTGTCCACCACGATCAGTCACGGCACACATAGCACGGCACTTGTTCGTTGTCATAATGCGCCACTCCCGGGCCCGGAGTCGAACCGCGAACTCTGGACCCCATGTTTCGGTGATGCGAGGGAGGCACCTTTATAGCCAAGCCAAGCCAGCCGGCTCACTCAGACTGAGTCCGTCTTGCGGGCTTGTATTGATTTTCCTCCGCCTGCCGTTCGGAATTCTCGCCATGTTTTTCGGACCGCCGCGCGCACACGCCGCGAAGTCCCTCAAAGGCCTTCCATCAACTCTTGTCACCGGCGATTCCCTTCCCCCCGGCAGATTCCCATCCCACGTGGTTGGAATTGTTCTCCGTGACGTTCGGTGCCAAGTCCGGCCGAAACTAAGAATGGATTTCCCAGAATACAACACGGGAAACGGGAAATACCCATCATTTGGAAAATTTCAATCAGGTATTGTTTAATTTTTTAAAAAAAATATATAAAAAAGGTAACAACTTTATTATTTTCTTTTAAGGCTAGTCCTCATGGTTGATTATTTTGAATGTCAACCGCAAGATGGCATTACTTCTGCGAAGCGTGCCGCACGGTCTTAAGGGCGTCGGTAGGCTAGGCAGCTTACACGTGTCTGGTGCTAGTGTCCAGTTTGCTAATTCATTATTAATCTACTGTTAAGCACAAATCACTTGCGTGGTGTCCACTCATTACATGATAAATACGTAAATATATACTGCACAAAATTACCTCTGAGTATATAAGTACTCTTCAGCATTATTCACTTTTACAGTATGTTCTCTTAAATGTGTAAATATGTAATATATACAAATGTGTTTCCGTGTGTTATATTGTACTATTCACGCACTTTTAATCACTCGCTGACGTATTTCACTCATACGAACTTAAGTACTACCTGAATTCGAAATTTGAGATTGAAAACAGATTGGACAATAAGATCGACGAATTTTACATATTATAACTGCAATAAACTTGATACTACTCCAAAAACTACACAAACGAATCTAAAAATATAAGTATTCTACATTTTTGTAGTAGGTGCTATGTTCTAACATACGTATATAATATATCAATCTTAATTTAAATTGAGGGGAATGTCCCAGTAAGCTCCAAACCAGTGCATTCCGAGTTCTTATCTCAGTAAGCAATTTCGAACATTTATATTTACCCCATGTATGTGTCCTTTATAAGTATTACAGCATCATGTCAACAGTGTTAATTTAGGAAAGAAAAACGTACGCTTACACCCAGGCGTGTAATCTTTTTAGAAAACACACCACAGGTGACTTCGTGAAGGCTCGAGCATTCCCTTGGGCCCATACACATTGTTTGCAACAATCCCGAAACACATTTTCCGAAAGCTTGCGCAACATACATTTCCTGGCTTGCGAGTACAAAGTGCACCAATTCCCGTTAAGTGTTATAATTTAAGGATAAGCACTCCTCCTTAATACGTAACAAGTGTTTATCGCGCCATTAACTTATCTAAACTAGGGGCGGAGCGTGTGTTATTAACCCGTGAAATTGCTCCTCGGGATACAAGGATGCTGCGAGGAGATAACCGCGCGGGGTGGAATGGAAGCAGTAAACATCGATAATGCAAAGGAGACAACAGAATCACTCAGCCATTCTATTTACATGGTGACACCCCCTTCCCCCTATGGCGTAGAAATAACGTTATAGCCTTGTAATAAAGTGGTCCGGGTTAGACACCCGAAGGAGCCACTTGAAACTGTAGGTCCAGCACCGATTAGATTATGAGCATAACGAAAACTTAAGAAAATCAAACTTACTCTATTAATTTGGATCTCTTTACAATAGGATACGCAAGAGGTGAATAGAATCGGTTACGCAATGACGTAATAAGGAAACCTCGGGGCAACCTCGCAGCCCTTCAGGAAGCGCATTTCGGATTCTGACCCAGTGAGAGGAAGTTGTTTTCCTCAAGGTAGACACTTTGTGAAGGTGTCCGAGGAACCACGATATGAAGGAGAAAGATAAGTACTTTCCGTACGTAATGTTATAAGTTCCGATCTTGCACTCACTCAATTATATTTTCTTCATCATCTGTCTCGTCTATACTACGTGAAGAAGTGACTTGACAGTCAAAATACAGATTTAGTTCATCATTATTAATTAGTTAAAGGGTCATTCCATGCCAAACCATCCAATGGTGGTTGCATGACCATTTTAGAAAAAAATCATTTTTAGTACATACGTTTGTACATGTTTCTGTATATCAAAACCAATGTTCAAAAAAATATTGTCTTTAGTTCTCCTGGGGAAGCCATTTTTCCAACATGGCGCATGGCTTTTTTTGCTCATGTAGCAGTCTGCAGAAACCTTAATATCTCAAAAACCATTAAAGCTAGAGACCTGAAACAAAATTCATTTTGTAGCTAATGAAGTATACTTCCTATGATATTCAGGTATGTTTTGCTTGAAATTGCATCGTAAGTACGAAAGTTATGGTGGAAAATGGGGTAACAATAGTTAAGAAATTTAAGCCCGATTTTTTTTAATTAAGGGGTTTAGTCTAAGGCTTGATTTTTTTTCATATGTAGACCTACCTGCAGGGTGTCTGTAAATAAAATATCAGTGCTTAGAAATGCACCCCTTTTTTACATCATGGGCTCAAACATGACCGTTCATTGAATTTTGACAGTTTTCGGGGTTAAATATCTTAGGTGGGTCCCCTTTAAAAATTCTGAAATTTGGCACATAGGAAGCCCTTCATGAACCTAACTCACAGTAAAAATCTCAACTTTTAGATTCAACTCGTTTTGGTCAATATGAGGTAACGTATGTCACCTAATTTCTGACGTTGCAAAGTAAGGTTAAACTACATTCCATACTTAGAATAATGAAATCTTTTCTTTTTCTTTTTTAAATTTGGGTTAAATAAAGCCTCAGAAAATATAGTAACATAAGGTTTTAACACTTGACTTACCAGAAATTGAAATTATGACAATTGAAAATCTGCGAAATTTCATTGAAAAATGTTTGATTTATTAGGTACCCACCTAGCAGTTGGTATTGTCAGCTCCAAAACTGAGCTTCCGCCATATTTTTATCAATGTAGCAGTACATGCAGCTTAAGATAGGCAGTGGCATGCCCAGGAATTTCGAAAGGGAGGGGAGGGGGTTACATATACTTTTTTTAGTATACAGCCCTGTTTTTGCCACATTATCCTGCCTTTCACTTAATTGTTTATGGAATACTAGGCCAAAGGTATTAGGTTATGACCCCACAAACCCCTCCTTGCGCACTCCACTGAAAGTAGGCTATTTATTTTGGAGTGTCAAAGCTGGTAGAATATATTATCTTTTGTTTCCTTTATTTTCCACTTTTTTTTTCTTCCAAGAAAAGACATTCGTTACATTGATGTGAGTCATGCACAGCAGAAGCTTCAGAGACATGTTTTGATAGGATGTGAGGCAAGCCTGGAATTGATCTGTGCATGTACAATCTCTGCTGTCATTCTTCCTTTGCCTAATGTGCCAAGAGTACATTGAGACTTGTGAATGTTCGTTATCTGTGACAGGAAATGTAGCGTTCTGTAGATTTTTTAACTGGAGAGGACTGTTATAAATACACTTTGGTAAGGTTCCCAAAGATCTAATTAATCTTAACGAATTCAGTGAAAATGATAAAACACTTCTTAGGTCAAGACTATAGGTGGATGGTTACAAATACCATCAAATACCATTGACAATAGTTTTTTTATATGGTAAAATATATTGTGATCTTCAGAAGTACCACTTAACTTTTTCTTTAAGTAAGGCAATTTTTAAAATCAATTTGCATCAAATGGTAAGGCAAAAAAGTATCAAGTAAGCCTTATACCAGTTAAATCAATATGCCTGACATGTTGGGAGTAAAATTTTCATATCTGGAGAAAGTGACTCACTTAAATGCCAAGATGGAAATGATGTCTTTGTGCCAACACAAGAAAAACTAAAGGAAATGCATGAAGTCTGTTCTGTTTTTGATGTATCTTCTGTTTCAAAACTGAGGAGGCTGATTGCAGAAAAACAATAAAGTGCCCTTCCTCGAAAAACTATTCACATCATACAAGGAATGCAAAGGAAACTGGAAAGTTACTTTCCACAAAGTATTAGAACTGAAGAAATGGAAGGCAAATGTGACAATCCTTTACATGGCCAGTACAATAATATCATGGAAATTATACAAAGAAAATGTAAATTAGCGAAAACTAATGTTGAAAAGGTCAGAATCATCAGTTTGACTGCTACCACTTGGTCAGGAAAAAATATATGTGATGAACTGAAGGTTTCTGATAATTTACTTAGGAACTTAGTGAAAGAACAAAGAGAATGAATAGGAAACTAGAGCTAAAAACACCAACTGGCCATGGGTACCTAATAAATCAAAACCTTTTGCAATGAAATTTCGCAGATTTTCAATTGTCATACCTTGTAATTTCAATTTCTGGTAAGTCAAGTTTTAAAACCTTATGTTACTATATTTTCTGAGGCTTTATTTAACCCAAATTTAAAAAAGAAAAAGAAAAGATTTCATTATTCTAAGTATGGAATGTAGTTTAACCTTACTTTGCAACGTCAGAAATTAGGTGACATACGTTACCTCATATTGACCAAAACGAGTTGAATCTAAAAGTTGAGATTTTTACTGTGAGTTAGGTTCATGAAGGGCTTCCTATGTGCCAAATTTCAGAATTTTTAAAGGGGACCCACCTAAGATATTTAACCCCGAAAACTGTCAAAATTCAATGAACGGTCATGTTTGAGCCCATGATGTAAAAAAGGGGTGCATTTCTAAGCACTGATATTTTATTTACAGACGCCCTGCAGGTAGGTCTACATATGAAAAAAAATCAAGCCTTAGACTAAACCCCTTAATTAAAAAAAATCGGGCTTAAATTTCTTAACTATTGTTACCCCATTTTCCACCATAACTTTCGTACTTACGATGCAATTTCAAGCAAAACATACCTGAATATGATAGGAAGTATACTTCATTAGCTACAAAATGAATTTTGTTTCAGGTCTCTAGCTTTAATGGTTTTTGAGATATTAAGGTTTCTGCAGACTGCTACATGAGCACAAAAAGCCATGCGCCATGTTGGAAAAATGGATGCCCCAGGAGAACTAAAGACAATATTTTTTTTTTGAACATTGGTTTTGATATACAGAAACATATACAAACGTATGTACTAAAAATGATTTTTTTCTAAAATGGTCATGAAACCATTATTTTAAAAATTGGCTGATTTGACATGGAATGACCCTAAACTAATATCCATCAAACTGGTCTAAGTGATAAGACAATGTCTATTTCAGCGAGTTTATCATCGAACAATCTTTCTTTATGTAGTCTAATTGTCCTTGCACATTGTGTTAATAAACTCGCATAAATTGGAACAGTGTTGTATCTGTACATTCGAATAGCATAGCTGCCCCATAGCAAATAAGTAGACCTTTAAGGCGGAAATCTTCCACTGCGCGCTTACTTCAAGTGCATAACTCCTGTTCAGATAAAATGGCTCATTCTTCAACTGTTCAGCCCTATAAAGTGTGCCACTTTATGTGAACAGGAGTGTACCATCCAAAAAAAACGAAAAGAAAAACTAGTGTGCTGTGCTAACCATTGCGCCACGGAGGTTGGCGAAAGTTTGTTTTAAGTCCACACTAAACAGATAAGCTGATCGGGAATGAACCTACAGTTTAAAATGGGATCCGAACCACAGGGTATAAAACCCGTGACCCCTTGATAACAAGGGTTACGACGTTACCACTACTTCATTAGAGTAATTAATTCAATGTTTCTTTCAATAATTAAGGCATAGTTACTGTTCTGTCAGTATGTGTGCTACTTACTCTTAGCTTTGGAATATAACATAATATTACAACCCCCTCACAAAAAAAAATCATAGTTGGAAGAAAGTACAAATGGGATCGAAACCGGGACCCTTTGTTTAAAAGGCTAGAGCGTTACCTCTACGCCATTGGGGAAGCCGTCTAATTTCATCCTTCGATTACATATTACCACGGGATAGTGAAAACCAGTGGCGTCTCGTCCCTTGGGGCTTCCAGGGCTTAGCCCCTAAAGAAAAACGGACGTATTCACGTAATTATCAATCACCATAACGCATAACTATCACACAGTCTTTTAAAAGGCGATTTTTACCCACGTAAATTCATCGTCTGTTGCAATGGATACGACAGCGCTCCTAGCGGCATTGATGTCAATTATCGTTTTCCGGGGCACGTCGCAAAGGAAGGCGTGGCCTACACCCACCTACGCTACAGTGAAGGTCACATGCTAGCAGAGAGAGGAGGGAAGAGTGCAATGGATTTGAGTGCTGATTCGGGGCTAGCTCCGTTGCGTCGCGTTCGATCTCGCGTGTTGTTCTGTAGTGTTTTGGTGGCTTTCATTCGCTATGTTTGAGTGAGTTTGGCAGGGTTGATGTTCGAACACAAATTGATGAAGGACATAGGCTGTCAATTATAAGACACAATGAATTTGTCCGGAAAAATAGGCATATATTAAATAGAATTATCGATTGCTTAAAATTCTGTGGTCGACATGAACTTGCTCTACGAGGACATAATGAAAGAGAACAATCTTTAAACAGAGGCATCTTCCCAGATTTATTATCCCTTCATAGAAGAGGGAAAACTAAAGAGGGAACTTCGTGTTCTTTATTGTAGTGAAGAGTTGAAAAACATAAACTCTATCAGTAGATTAGAGGGTACCTTTACAGAAACAGTAAAAATGACAAACATAGTTTAAATAACTCCAGTGGCAACAGCTGAATCTGAACGATGTTTCAGCACACTGAAGCGTATTAAAACCTGCTTAAGAAATGCAATGGGACAAGACAGACCAAATGCCTTGGCACTTGCTTACAATAGAGATAGAATAGATACATCTCAAACAAAGAGGGCTTCAACGAAAAAGTAATAACAACATTTGCTGAGCAGAAGAACAGGAGTCAACGTTCGTAGAAAGGTATGTTTCACAACAATACCGGTTTCTTTTGTAATCATGTGAATTGTCATTATATTTTAAATTCTTTAAAAAAATAAGTCCAGTTTTGTAGTTTAGACGAAGATAAATACCCGTTTATTTGTAATTCATGTAATTTGTCATTACATTTTAAATTCTTTCAAAAAAGTAAGTCCAGTTCTGTAGTCTAGAAGAAAAAAATACTTTTTTTTTGTAATTCATGTGAATTGTCATTATATTTTAAATTATTTAAAAAATAAGCCCCGGCCAAATTTGAGGCCACGAGACGCCACTGGTGAAAACTATTCTTCAACCAGAGATCGAACCCGTGTCTTTGGAATTGTATACAAGTTGTATCGAAAATCCTGTACCGGACTTCCAATTGGCTTAACGAGTTACTGGTTTCAAATGTGCCTATTTTAAAGATGTTATAAGCGTTTACAATGACAATATTAATTTCCCTGCTATGTTAACAGCAACAATAAGAAAATACCTGAACAGGGTTGATATATAGCTCACTTATGTTGCTTGTAGCCATAAATATTCTGAGTATCATGTATAAATATAAAGAACAATGAACAAAGAGCAAAGTGTAGTTGAGAAAGTATGTGGGCAAACAAATCCAGCCATAATCTTCCAGGACTTAGATGGAACTTCTACCCGTGCCCACGATCCACCGCCATTTGGCCATTCCTTGTATCATTGTCCCAAATAGCTTGCAAATTTGAGTCAGATTTGCACGAAATATCGCCTGTCCTATCAACATAAAGCCGGAGGCACCAGCGGTCGTGATTTGAACTTTAGGAACGAAAGAAATAATGACCGTATCCGAAATGAATTCAGAGACAGGGGGAAGAGGTAATACTGTAGTACAGTGTTTCTCAACTTTAGTGGTTAAATTATGAACATCGGCATTTTCCACCTCAGAGTAGTACCTCGGAAAGAGTTACCCCTTACTGACGTTACTATGCACTAACGTCCTAAATATGTATTTATATGCACTATAAGACTTTGCCAGAGTATTCCCAATGAAGTGAAATGAACGAATCCGTTGAAAGCATGTGAATTTTCCACAAAGAAAAGAAGCATGCAAATATGCAAAAATCCGCCCCCCCCCCCTTACTTATCAGTGAAGAAACATTCCCGTGGTTCCCTAGACTTGATCAAGGACATGTGCCTGTATACCATGCGGATTCCCCGAGACTAGCAATTGTCCTCGAGACAAGAGATGCGACAAAAACAGTGCGAACTGAAGTCTTGTATTTCCCTCAGGTGAAGGTCTATTTTTGGACGGACGAGTAGATCGGTAAAAAACGGAAGTCCCTGTGACTCACGGATGTGGAGTGTGGGAGAGAGGAAAAGCGATGCAAAGCATCCTGTCTGTCCGTCTGGTGCAAAACCAATTACGAAAAGGTTACATGAGTCACTTTTTTTCGGTACTTACCACTTTGGTTCAAAAATTCCACAAATTATATTTCTACGTCCAAGTTCAAATGTAGTTGCCAGTGATATAATCGTAAACGAATAGCAGACGTCAATTAAAATAACGGATTTACGAATGAACATGTTGCACCACTTTTTAACCCGAAATTTGAATTTTTATTGCTTTATGCACAGATGGGCTAATCGGGACTGGACGTACAGTTTAAAGTGGGATGCGAACCACCATCTGCATCCACCGGGTATCCAACCCGGGATCCCTTGATTACAAGGCGAGTACGTTACCACTCCGCGATCAGAGAGGCGCTTAACCCAAAATTGGAAGAAAAAAAATAGGTGCGACTTACAATTGGATAAAGGAATACTTAATTTAAGAACATTGTATTCTCGACACTATATGCTAGTAGTTTCAACAAGTATCTTCATTTGTGTACTACAACGCTTACTATTAATAATTTTATTGAGCATAGCGTACCACTTCCAACTTATTTTCGAGGAGTAACTCGCATTTGACCATGTTTCACTGACCAGTCAACGCAAGTAATGATCGAAAGGACTTCCAACCATCGCTTGGTTTCGCCGTGTATATTTTTTCTTGGTGGGGTTTGACCTTAGGAATTTCAAAAATTGTCATAGTCTCAACACTTTTTTCTGTTTTTGTCTTTTAGAGGATTCTGAGAAAACTACTTTTCCGAATGGAAAAGGTGAGGATTATGCACGCATGTGACCTATACACACAAAAATACGGCAATCATTTCACTGTAATCATAGAGGCTGGACTGAGTTATAGCACAGCTACTTGAATTTTTCCGTCGTTTTCATTAACGCGTTATATGAGTTACAGCATTTGGCAGTTCCTTAAGTCCTCGCGTGAAGCTTGTGAAGTTCGGTCTTGAACAAAACTCATCGACCAGCAGGCTGGTTTGTTCCATGAAAACCGTCTGTTATGGCTTCAAAGTGTATTAATTCGGAAAAACCAACATAGTTTTAACAGAGAGTGATATGAAGCAACCTGCACAATACTTTTTTCTTCTATTTTTTTTAAGTTTGTACGTTCACCTTATGCACAATATGTGGCTCCATCGAGTATCAGAAACAGGGACCCTCGACTACAATAGGACGACGTTACCACTACGCCACCGGGGAGTGCCTTAACTGTTTTTAAGATGTGATTAAAACGAGCAAGAGCGTCTGCAATAGTGTTTATTTCTGCCAGGATTAGTCTTCCATTGGACGCCACGTGGAAACTTCACACAAACAAAACACTGAGACTGAGGATCTCGCCTAGTGAGTTCTTCAAAATTGTTAAAAAAAATTGTTTTAACCAGGTTCACGGGGCCAGTCCTATTCGTACGATTAGTTTTGACAACTTAGAACGCACCTCAATTCACGGTCCCTCAATAACATGGAAAAATTTGATCACTCCCACACAGGAACCAGAGATTCTTGGCCCTCTGTCCCTTCACCCTTTTCTACAGGAGGCACCAGCGTACTTCTGCCCAGAGGCCATTAATCAACGTTTGCGCTATGAAAACCCCGGCTAATTGCTAAGAGAATCGATGCCTAGATCCCGATCCTTAATGCTTCTGCGTCATACTCGCAAAACTTAGCTTCCCGGTCCCTTTCTCTGCTCGGGGATACGTAATTGTAAGTAATGGACCCCGAGGGAAACAGCGTGTCCCGAGCTTTTACCGGATGTTTATGAAGCTTCTTTGCACGTTGGGAAAAATACAGGAAAAAATATTTTTGTCTAGCAGAAAGAAATTTGCAGGAAACAATCCTTACTTGAAAAGCAAAACCATATTCTCCGACTTCCTGCATGGAACCGATTAGAAGTTACAAATTCGAAATGACACCAAAGCAAATGTTTTGTTCTTACTTTTCGCCGCTGCTCTGCCTCTGTACGGTAATCGTGACGATGAGAAGGAATAAGATTCAAGTGGAACTGGTGACACTTTAGAAAGGAATGCCCACTATAGCACTGGATGGGCCATACAGTGATTTATGCACATACCCAATCCCCCCCCCCCAAATCCTCAATACGCCCATTAATTTTTTCACAAAGGCTCAACTTATGGTCATTTTGGCTCTCAATTTACACTTACACCTCCCTGATGAAAAATTCTGGATAAACCCCTGGGGCCACCTTCAAAGAACACTGTACTTTGATATTTGCACTTATTAGGTGATCCAAACTACAGCTTATCATAAAATATTGGGAAGTTTAAACACTGTAGTGAAAATAATCTACACGAACTCAGGTTGCATTGAAAATGTGTTAAATTTTAGGTTCAGATCTCCATAATGCAGTGATTAGTAGAGCATGCTCTGAAACCAGAGATCACAGATTCAGATCTTCAAACATTTTCCCACCACTACCTACCTCTACACTATATTTTAATATTTATCATAAATTTGCCTAATTCATTTTGACAGGGTGGGCCAGCATGATATTGGGTCCACTATGTTCAGTAAAGATATGGTGAGTCCACCAATGAAAAAATGCCGAGTTGCTAACTCCATCGAGACACTGAAAATGCTGTCCTCACTATCAGTGAACAATGTGATCAGTACCTCCAATTTTTATGAGGAAATTTACCATTATTATATCCGCATGGTTAAAAAAGGTGAACAAAGCATGTTCTAATCTCTACTACACAACAGTTAGTAAATCATGTTAAGTGACAGGAACATTTTTTTTTTTAGTAGAAAGTGACATCTATTTTACTATGACTTCGTGTCATTTTCTGCTTCATCTACTTTTTAATAGGAAAGATTAGCCAATGTTCGAATACAACGCTAAAACCCTGAACGTGGAGGTACGTTTCAATTCCAAAGCCAGTCTCACATGTCTATCCTCGCTTCTGGACAAACCTCGATTGATTTGGTTTATATTACTTCGCTCTTCTGCCACTTTTGACTAATCGTGAAGATGAGTAATGAAATGATGGAATTGATAAAGTGACACTTACAAAGCACACCCATGTCCAGGCTGGGATTCGAACCTGAGACAAACCTCGAGCTTCCACACTTCAGGTTCATGTTAGTGCTCTCTTGTCCTAAGTTACCAACAGAATTAGAAACAGTCTAAAAACATCAAGTTCACTAAACTATCAGATTTGAGGAGCGCACTGGCTAACTGAAGACAGGAGGAAGAAGCGCAATATATTTCTTTCATTACATACGACTATATAAATGATTCAGGGGGAACATTTTATTTATTGAATGAAGAATCTGTTAATCGTGATTGTTTTACATAAATTGTTCATGTGTCTAAAATCCATACAGTCATATTGATGTTTCATTTTCAGAGTAACATACGAATGAAGTGGTATCTCAACTTGGAGTAAATTGACCATATATTCACATTCACTGCTTCAGTCTACATATGCTGCATTTCTCAACATTGCAAACACTATTTTTTTCATTCTTTGTTGGAGAAAACTTGAATTTCCCTTTTCTTCAAAAGTTATCAGCATTTCAACTGATGAAGTGTTTGTTATATCTTGTTGTGCAGTCGCCATTTTTAAGGTAAGACACCTCTTGTTGCCTTCCCCCGTGTGTAAAAAAAATCTTATGGGAGTTTCAAGCATGAGGTCGATCCAGAAGTGAGGACGTACATAAGTAACACGTCAGAAGGGCTTAATGGTGATTTTGCATTAAAAACATTCAAGGACACAACGTTTGAAAACAAAATACTAGCATGAAGTATTTTCTTGTCATTGTGACGTGGCATAACTGTTTTGCATTTCCATATTCAAAACAGCTTGAGTGTAAATGATTCAGATAACGAAGTTGGATAACCTCCAAATTACTATTTAGCAAAGAAGAGGTACAAGTTGCTAAATTTTCACACGTGAAAAAAAGATTAATTGTTTTGATACATCAAAACATGGGCGTAGCTTGGGACCTAACTCTGGCAGGGTAGGATCGAAATTTTTCCATCCCATTAAAATAGCATTCAGGATAATTTTACTAAATAACTGCTATATTTGTAAAATTATAAAGTTATATTAATATACGATCAATTTTTAATTAAACTTTTAAAAACATTTATTGTTTATTGCAAAATTAACAAGCTGAATAGAAATTTAAACACACAGCAAACTTTTGTTGTGTTACGTACCCAATAGGACCAAGTAATGTAAATAGTTTGCCAAAGAGGAATAGAGATGGCAGCTCCAGGCGTGCAAGGTTAAGAATTGGCATAATATATGTGAATAACTTTATAAATAAGAACAAAGCAAATTGGAAAGATGAAAAACAATAGAATATATTATAAGAAGACAAAGAAAAAATATGAAATAAATAAATTAATATATACATTTTATAAATCAAATCAGTGATCATATGTAAGTTAATATGAAAATTAAGGAAGTCAAAGCACGGATACAAGTTTGTGTCTTTGAACAGATATTGCATCTGTTTGATTTATCATTCCCATAGCGGCGTGCGCGTTCCAATCGACGCCCCACAACACTTTTTGGTTGCGCGTTTTAACCGTAGAACCTACTTGGATGCTCATGTCAATCGTTTGCACCAAATATACACTCTGTTGTACTCAGTTGGTGTTGGCGCGTTCCAATCGCAGCCGCAAGGGAGGATATTAGTATTATTCCCAAAGCTTAAAGGAAAAAGTTGGAAAAGGATAAAGGAATTCGTTAAATAGTCAAAACATAAACAAATTGAAATCCAGAGGGAAGTTTACAAAGAAGACAAGAAGGAAGTCCAGATCCAGAACGTCCATTACGAAGGAAGTCCAGATAGAAGAATATTCAAATAGAGAAAATAAATAATAAAAAGACCATTGTATGAGCTATTAAAGAAAACTAACAAGTGGAATTGGGGAGAAGAAGAAGATAAAGCTTTCGGTGTACTGAAAATCGATCTCATATCATCGCCTGCCATAAGAACTACATGTTATAGCTCGAAGGCCATTGGATTTAATATCCATAGACTTAATTGGACCACTGCCGAGATCAAAAGGATTCCAATACATCCTTACATGCGTGGACATAAGTAGTAAAATTGTAATGTGTTACAACATAAGAAAAGCAACATCAAAAGAGATAGTTAAATGTTTCGAAGACGGTTTCACTAAACACTATGGAATTCCTAGAAAGGTGTTAACAGATAATGGTACACAGTTTGTATCGGAGTATTTCATGGACTATATGCAATTCAAAGGAGTCAAAGTAATAAATGTAACGCGATACCACCCCAGTCGAATCCCATAGAACGATACAATGGAGAAATAGTCAGACTGTTAAGAACATACTGCCACGATAACCATACACGATGGTCAACTGTTGTTAATAAAATAACTAAATTGTTAAATAACGCATTCTCAAAAGAAACAGGAAGAAGCCCTGCTGAATTATTTCTGGGATACACGGAGGAACCATATGTGTTTGAAGAATTGGAGTGGCCAGATATGATGGAGCAAAAGAGAGAAATGAAGAAAGTGATATCAGAGCTGTATAAAAAGAGAAATAGCAGAAAGACAAAGGACGAGAAGAAGGTCAAGAAAATAGATATCAAGAAAGGAGATTTGGTGTTTTGTAAAACACATCCGGTGAGCAAAGCTTCAGAGAAAGCTATCAAAAAGATATTTTTCATATATGAAGGCCCATATGAAGTGATAAGTACTTTTAGAAATACAGTTCTTCTAAAGCACATAAACACAGATGTAGAAAGGAGAGAGAAAATAGACAACATTAGAAGATATAATTGTACAGAAGAGAAGAAAGAAAGCATCAAGAAGAAATAATAGACTTGTACATATATAATTTGAAAAAAAATGTATCTGCATATATATATATATATATATTAGGGATGTGCCGAAGCCGATTACAGATGTATGAAAATCGGTCGAAAATGACACATCGGCATCGGTATCGGAATCGGCAAAAATCCGATATTTAAACCGGTACAGATTATACTAGTTTTTACCTTCTAATAAGTTTTATATTCTAGTTTTGAAAGATTTATTGAAAATTCGGTTATGATTCGTCATTATTGTAGAGTTTTTGTAATAAAATTATTGCAAACTCATTCAGAGGATCAACCTAACTATAAATCGGAAATAAAACAGTACATTGCTGAACCAGGATCTGCTGTTGTATTGGAAATTCAAAAATTAGTATTCAAACCTGAAGCAAGTGCTGAGAGAATACTTGGGCATAACCGCTGCATCAGTATTCATTGATTGAGTGTTCAGTGTTGCTGAACAGATTTGAGATAAGAGAAGTAGGTTACTTCCTGAAGTGCTTCCAAATCTCGTGTTTCTGAAGTTGAATCTGGCAGAACAGGAATTCATTTTGCATTTCAAAGAACTGCTTGTGTACTAATGTTTAATCTCTTGAGAATCCATGTTATTCTTAAAGGTTCACATAACATTTTCTAGATGCAAATGTACATTCGCATCTCTTGAGAATATATATGTATATACATATTATATGCAATAGAAATGTACATAGAAATTTTATTTTTGTCATGCTGAAAATAACATCCCATTTCTGTTTAATAATCTTATGTATCGGAATCGGTATCGGTTCCAAAAATTATCGGTGAGTACATCGGCATCGGTACATTTTCAGCTTCGTCACATCCCTAATATATATATATATATATATATATATATATATATATATATAGATAGATAGATAGATAGATTACAACAATTTTTTTTATGGCCAACGGGGGGAATATTGTGTTACGTACCCAATAGGACCAAGTAATGTAAATAGTTTGCCAAAGAGGAATAGAGATGGCAGCTCCAGGCGTGCAAGGTTAAGAATTGGCATAATATATGTGAATAACTTTATAAATAAGAACAAAGCAAATTGGAAAGATGAAAAACAATAGAATATATTATAAGAAGACAAAGAAAAAATATGAAATAAATAAATTAATATATACATTTTATAAATCAAATCAGTGATCATATGTAAGTTAATATGAAAATTAAGGAAGTCAAAGCACGGATACAAGTTTGTGTCTTTGAACAGATATTGCATCTGTTTGATTTATCATTCCCATAGCGGCGTGCGCGTTCCAATCGACGCCCCACAACACTTTTTGGTTGCGCGTTTTAACCGTAGAACCTACTTGGATGCTCATGTCAATCGTTTGCACCAAATATACACTCTGTTGTACTCAGTTGGTGTTGGCGCGTTCCAATCGCAGCCGCAAGGGAGGATATTAGTATTATTCCCAAAGCTTAAAGGAAAAAGTTGGAAAAGGATAAAGGAATTCGTTAAATAGGCAAAACATAAACAAATTGAAATCCAGAGGGAAGTTTACAAAGAAGACAAGAAGGAAGTCCAGATCCAGATCTGTCCATTACGAAGGAAGTCCAGATAGAAGAATATTCAAATAGAGAAAATAAATAATAAAAAGCATATTGAGATGAAAATTGACTGTAAACAAGAAAATTATAGAAGAAAGTAGCTTATCATGTAAATATTCTTACTCCATGTATCCTGTGTTTAAATAATATATTTGTTTAAACGTCTCCATTGGAAGGCATCCTGTCTGGTTTCGTTGCCTACAAAGAACTCTACCCTGAAGATAAGCTAGCTGAGTTTTAAGATTAAGGTTTATGTACCTTTGGACCAAATGAAGGTAGCAGTTGTTTAAACTTTGTTTGAACTTAGGAGATAAAAAGAGCATTCTCCTATCTGGTTGCAAATATAAGTCCTTGGGGACTTGTTTTAAGGAGGCCTTTCCAGCCTGGAAATGCTTGTTTCAAATGGCACACGTTAGAAATTTTAATATTGAAGGAAAAGGTCAAACCGCTTCAACAGTGAATAGATGATAATGCACATTCGCTGATGCCAGAATTATTTAATATAAAGCAAACTAGCTGCATTCAAGTATTCAATTTAATATTTTAGGTATTTAAAGCAATATCTGATTAATTTACGTGGAAATTTACACATACTATTCTCAAAACTGTAATCAAGGGATCCCAGGTGCGATACCCGGTGGAGGCCCACAGTGATTTGGATCCCACTTTAAACTGTAGGTCCAGTCTCGATTAGCCTATCTGTACATAAAGTGAGCTTAAAACAACAACTCAAAAAGATAATTTAGACGTCACACAGCATGAAACTTTTTAGATACATTGACTTTTCGCCATCCACTGTGCACATCGCAGCACTTGGAGCTGGATAGAACTATGGATTTTTATGGAGATTTCCACATGCATATATCGTCCACGGTTTGATGTCATTACAGGTAGCCGTGAACAAAAGAGCCCCTCCATACCGTAAGGGTCACACAATATTTCCAAAGCCGTGAAAACCTGGACAATACCTACTTTATAAATTGGACATTTAACTTCTACATTTTGGAGTCTTCTCTGACAGAGGGGGCGGTAGTTCGCCCTTTATATTTCCGACATTTTTATAAATAAAAGGAATCAGAGCTTAATCATTTATCCACGACGACATCCAAAGTTGACCTGGGGAGGGGGGTGTATTCTAAAATATTTAATTATCATAATTTTTGTTCCTATGTCCTCATTAAATAATAATATTTCTCAAGAAAACTGGTCTTGTGGCTTGGCCATAATTTCAGGTCTTTGAAAACTCTGTGCCATGGTGTGCAAAGTATGCAGTACTGTGTGAGGTTGTTGGCATGAATTTGTTTTATCTTGCACGTGTAAAACATGTCGTCGTGGCAGCCTGTAAAATTTCAATTAATTTATTTTACAATTTGTTTGCAGCAAGTTTTGCCACATGTTGAGCAATTAATAGTTCTAGTGCATAATGGTTCTGTTATTTGAGAAGAAAATTTTAAATAAGCCCAGCAACTGCTTATCAATTTCTCCTCTGTAAACTATCTCTATTCTTAAAATACAAGTGATAGAAATGCAGGAGTTTTACACTATCTATGTTGAGAAATTATGGTTACCCAGCCAAGCAAGAAATGTGGGCCTTTAGACAGGAATTTCTTCAATATTTGGAATCATGTGAGATGTGGCATGCCCTAAGAGTATCCGTGAGGCCATACTACAATTTCTAAGGTGTTTATTTCTATTTTAATGCATATTTCGATCTTTATGGCAGATATAAATCCATCTTGCCATATACTACACAAGTATGAGTGAAGTTTCTGGTTCTAATGAAGTTTCAGTCTCCTTTCTGGAAGAGTTGCGTCGGATTAAAATTAATGTTTAATTTTGGACCTATTAATATCATATGTTTGTTAAATATACAAAACAGCAAGAAGGTGAAGTATTTAATCTCCAGTAGTGTTGAGTACACAGTGCATTTATCCTGAGCCTTCGAGGGAAAAAAAGAATGCTCACAGCATCCTGAACCCACGGAGGTTGTCAAGAATGTTTTGAACAAATCATTCCAAATTTGGAAAATATTATTTTAAATTACATTCCTCACATACATACACAAAAAAGTTCTCTGTTGGAACTCACCAGTGTTCTTATATTCACACATTCCTGACAACTCATTGAGTTCTGAACTTTCTGGGGGGGGGGCAGCTGCCCCCCTTGCCCCGCCAAGTTACGCCTATGCATCAAAATATACTGAAGTACTGCATCCAAGGTGCATTTTAAATACATTATCATTCAAAAATAGTTTATAATGTGTACAATTCATTGATTTATAGAAAGAAACAATGGAATGAAAATGCAGGTTCGTAAATTCCCTACACTGCTATAACTTACTAATAAATAGGGCTAAGAAGTTGATGACATAGTTGTTGTTTTTTTTTTTGCTCTGAAGACAATGCTAAACCTGATAGTAGTCAGATTTACTTCAATTAGAACCAGAAAACATTGTTTTAATGTTGCATTTTCCAGCCTTTTTGGCTCTTAGATCATTTATCAGTGTCTTTTGCTGCTTTCATTGCATGTTTAATCATTTTTTAAGTTTCTTTTTCTCTTTCCCAGTTTCAGTTTCATGGATTCTTAAATGCATTTGCTAGCATAACAAACACGATTCAGCAAGTACGCCATTAATTAATCATAAATATGGTCAATGTAAAAGCACAATATTATTTTAACTGAAATCTTTGGTAATGGATTTTGTGGAATCTAATGTGGTAAATCTTACTTTCTTTAAGCAAACTTAAAGTACTTTGAGTTTCCCTTATTGGTGAAATCCTGTAAAACCTTTAAAAATATATAAAAACCTAAAAAAAAACTTGATTTACGTGCATAAACCTAAAATAGGTTCTACCAAGCAAAATAGGTTTTTAGGCACTATAAAATTTCATCAGTTGAGTTTTATAACGAAACGCCGACATAACTTAATATTTCTTACATACCTGTAAACGAAAAAATAGGTTAAAAACCTAAAATCAGAGGTCTACTGATAATAGTAAATGAATGACTAAGATAGGAGCCTACAATGCTTATTCCTGGCGCAAATAGCAAAAATGAACAAGATCATGCATTTAAATTCAATGATGAATAAATTGTGCTTTATCCAACAAATTCAATAAGATGTCTCTCACATGACAGCAAACCCATTAGAGTATAATATCTCCTGTCTTGTTAATGTCAATGGCATACATATAGGATATTTGCCAGACAGTTTCAACATGATCCAGGTTAAGTAAAGTTGATGACACATTTTAAAGAACTTGCCCTATTAAATAATTTTCTTCACTATACAAATATTTTCGGTAACAGTTACATACATCGGAGACACATTTCTTCAATTTTACACACGAAACTACTTACGGAAATGAGTTTCTCCAAGGTTTACAACGTTCGTCGAGGTATTTTCTTTCATCGTGAAATATATTTGACCGGGAAATCTTGTATTTTTCAAGAGAAATATCTCACCGACGCACAATTGCCATTGCTTTCATTTGCTTGCCCTACGACAACCGGATGCTGCGTAAGCCCCTGTCAGTGTTTCAAACCCCCCCTTTTTTTTACTATACTTGCCTAATGTAACCAAACAACCTTATCGGAAATGGTTCGTGGGGCTATCAGTCAGCTACCCGAGCTATAAGTCAGCTACCCATAATGTATAATTTCCACCAGTGACTAACACGATAGTAGGTATTTTTCGGTGAAGAAGGTTGAAACACTGCATACCCACAACTTGAGTCAAGATGTACCCGCCATATTGTGTGTTTCGGAAGCGAAGAAAGGAATTAAAAAAAGCACTCAGAATGTGAAAAATTAAGTTTGTTTTCATCTAAAAAGCATAATGGCACCTTGAACTACGTTCCGCAATACACAATTGGTAAGTACGAACCATGCTAAACACAAAATAGCCGATTTTAATGTGTCTCCGATCTATGAAACTGGAACCTTACTTTCCCAGTAAAATAATACTGTCTAGATATTACATCTAAAATTTACACTGTGACTCTGTAGCAGTTTCCATACTTCAAACTGCTTCAGACATGAGAAATAATATAAATTGACCTAGGTGCAGCATGTGTATTGTTAATTACAGAAGCAATGACACAAGACAATCTACATTATTTGCATGAAATGTCTATGGTTCCAATTAAATATTCCACTAACAAACATATCTACATAAAACCAGTGATGCTCTCTTGTAAGTAAACTACGAAAAACTTATAGGTGTCCGGGGAATATCAGATTTTTACCGTAAACTATTTTTTCATTCACAGCGAAGTTAACTGAATGCTGCATAACTGAATCTCCAAATTTGCAATGACAATGCCATATCAGAACACAATGAGTTCTGTGTTCGAGGTCCAATCGAGGGTTTAAAAAAACTTACAGCATGATTACAAATAACAGTTCTGTATAGATGGGAACTTATAAGTGAAAAATATAATTTTTCATGTAAAATCAATCGTTCGATGAAAGGCTGTTCTAATGCGTGAAAACTTTATACATATATCCCTGCAAATGCGAAATGAAAAACACTCTGGAGTAAATATCTTATAAAAGGGCCTGGAGGGTCACGATATCTGATATCAATAGTGTACACAGAGAATGAGACTGCAAATTCGATAAAATTCTGCTTACTCGACACTGTTCATTCTCAGTACAAACATAATTATTACGAGAATATTCACCGAGCATACTTTCTTCTTCATTGATTCACAATTTCTAAGGTATAGCAAAAAGCTGCAAATGAAAATTTTAACCCAACCCTATCGTGGGATGTATTGATGTTCAACTGCTGGCATCGTACCAAAACTGCTGTAGCAAGCACGAGTTCGTTTTAACGATTTTCATCACATCTACGGTAATGCATGAAACAAGCATACTGAATTCACTTTGTGTTGATTTTTTCATAGTTTACGTTATTTTAACATCTCAAGAAGACAAACAGTAGAGCACCCAAACAAATTACTTGGCTGCGCAAGACCTAACTAAAAATAGAGCTTACTATGCCTACGCGTGTACCTGAACATAAAAATAATTTATCAACAGCTAAATACTGTCTAAAGTTCAGAAATCATTAACGTAACGACTCTACACACTTAACAAAACAGCGAAACAAAAGCTGACGCCGGTAAATAAGAGATAACAACCTGATTTGTCGTCTGCTGGGATACCACATCGAAAAGCATAAACAAATACTGTATATTCACCTTCAGTAAAATAAATATCACACACAATCACATATTCAAGATTTATATTTCCTGTAAAATATTTTAAACCACCAACACCATTACGCAATAAGATATCAGGAACAGTAACGAGACACTTACCTTGCTCACAAACAGTGGTCAATACAGACGCCGCCATTTAGGGAGCGACTGTGGGGTTCCAAGATGAACAAGAATCTAGACTTTCCTGCCATCTATTGCAGGATGCGGTAAACTAAATGATGGCCACCATGGAGGAAAGATTCAAGAAGGAACACATAGAGAGCAGCACCAACATCGCAAAATTCAACAGCATTTTCTTCTGCGATGTATGGATCTGTATTGCTGTATTAATTCAATCAATATTAAAATTTTCACATCCTCTCCTGTTCAGGAAGTTCTTTGCTTAGTTTCTCCAAGCTGATTGATAACATTTAATGGAGATATCATCCTTATACCCAATGCCTCCCTAATCAGTGACGTGCCCAAAGGAAGGGTTGGTGAAATTCATAAACGCCCCCCTCACACTCTTTGGCCCGGTATCCCTAAAAAAAAATAACGTTAAATGTTGAAGAAGATGGCAAAATATAGGACTCCACTGATAGCTAAAAAAATATATACAACCTTCAATTTCGAGCACGCTGCTGTTCTCCCAC
Source organism: Lepisma saccharinum (assembly GCF_977018435.1). Lineage (NCBI taxonomy): Eukaryota > Metazoa > Arthropoda > Insecta > Zygentoma > Lepismatidae > Lepisma > Lepisma saccharinum. The sequence continues at coordinate 107,907,635 of NC_139232.1, forward strand.
ACTTCCCCGTTGAGATCTCCACAACCGCACTTAATAACCAACCAAATTTTAAAATCTAAAGTCTAGAAATGGAATATTTCATCGATAGAAATTATGCCTGACTTATACAATATAGAGCTCCCAATATTATGAGTACAAAGCGAAACTTACACTAAAATATTACTGATTGGATTGCTTTTTGATTGATTTGGTGTTTTAAGTCCACTTTATGCACTGTAAGGCTAATCGAGACTGGACCTACAGTTTAAAGTGGGATCCGAACCACTATTTGCCTCCACCGGGTATCAAACCCGGGACCGCTTGATTACAAGGCGACGACGCTACCACTGCGCCATCGGGGAGACCATGATTCACTGGAGATGAGTTTTGCATTAACAGTGAGTGTGAAAATTAATGGGTAATAATAATAATAATAATAATCGGGAAATTGGGTTTTTCATCAGCTTGAAAACAACATTTTTGTTACAAATCTTGCATTTCCTATTTATTTTATAACTAGAAATATGATAAATAATGAATGTACACCGTTATAACTATAACTCACTGGCGTATGGGGGGGAGCTGATGGGACTACAGCCCCTCCAGAAATTCTGAGAAAATCCAAATTTTCAAATGAAAGTAGTAAAGAACTCGTGGAAAATGGAACCGCCCGATACTCTGTCTTTGAGCAAATGGAAATGGAAATTGCGAAATATTTTATTGTGTATCCAGCACGCACATGGAGCACAGCGGTGTAATTATCCATCTTTACAATTCCAGTTCCTCCGAAAAAAATCATGAGTACGCTGGTATCTTTAATTTATCTGTAATTATTATTATCATTAATAATGAAAATCGAATCGTGGGAAGGGTGGTATTCGTACATTGGCTAGGGGTGGCGATTTTTTAAACTGGCCATGGTCATACGTGCAATTACTCACATACAACATCATTCACTACAGAGAGCGATTGTCCACGACATCCTCATGCATACATCAATTCTGGTATGCGGACAAATCCACAAAACAGTATTTATTCATTATTTTGTATGGATATCAGTATGGGAGTGCAACTAAATATGAAAAACAAGAGAAGATGATATACATTTATTCATATTGGCGATTTTTCGTTTGTCTCGAACATCAACTCTGCAAAACACGGCATAACAGACGCTTCTAAAGAATTCCAACACACCAGCCGCCATATGCGTTCACGTGATCAAACACTTGGAGCAGTGCAATCAAAACATTTACCCACGAGAATGTTTCTTGTGCAAAGTTCGCATGTAGTGCATGGAATCTAACAAACCGTGTGGGTTCTGGTATGTCTGGATCGAGTCACTTTGTGTGTCGACAAGGCAGCAGTATCCACTTGCTTGTTTAGTAGGTGATGTCTCTCAATTTCAGATTTCCCCCCTCTTTTTCGGAATTGGCCTTAATCCCAACGCAAATTTAACCACGACCATCTGGGTGGCACTTTTGTAAGTTGCCAGGAATCGTAGGCGGCAGCACTGTACCGTTCATGTCTAGCTGTATTCAACATTTTAGTCACAGTCCGTTTTTGAATTAACAAATTATTTAAGCCCTCCATAGCTAGAACATTATGTTGCAAACAACAATTTTATGTTTTTTATGTTAATATAGTTTCAGAGTTGAGATGTAAATTAACGCACTTTTTCAGTACTTGCGTTAATCGAAACGACGCGAATAATTGTAACGGTATTTCGTTCCTTTGCCTTAAGTTTTTTTATTAGTAAGCTACCCAGATCTGTTTTGAACTCCATTTTGCTTTCGGTTCGATGTCTTGGATATCCATGGGCGTCTTAAGGGTCGGACAATAGGGGCATCTCCGTTGATTAGCGCCAAAACCTTATTTCTGATTACATAAGCGTGCCTATTTCTTTGTTCTTTTTAGTTCATTTCTAAGTTCACAGAAAGGGGCAAGAATTTGCTGAAGTTCTGCTGCATAATTACAATATCATGTAGCAATTTAAGCTAAGACACTGACGTCATTAGGTATTAAATAAACACCTAAAAAAAAAAAAAAAAAGTAAAGTGCTCCCCTGTGCATAGCACCACGCCATGAAGGCGTATAGGGGTTGTGGAGGTAACGCCCCACACTTTCTTGATCCGGTCGTGAGTGGGGGTGATGTGATCAGCATCACGCCCCTGACCGCCTTTACCCCCCAGGGTTTCCCCCAGGTACCCATGTTATTCGACGCTGGGTGGGCGCCGGGGCCGCTTCCAACCTTAGAAAAGTTCCCGGATTAAATAAACACCTACCTACAATAAACGTGTAACACACAAAGTATTTTAAAAATAAGGCTGTAATTTTTCGCCATTAAAACCATAAATACATATGATCATGTTTTTTTTTATTGGAGAAATATGGAAAATAGGTGGACCAGGGTAGAAAGGTGGGGGTAAGTGGTGGGGTAGTGAGTAGGGGGCGCCAAAAATCCACCTCGTCAGCGTGATTTTTTTTTTTGAGCTGCTCCTGTCGATACAGTGTCCGAATCCTGAGTGTCATACCTGGATGTGTGTCTTAATCTTGAATGTCATGTACGAATCCTGGATTCGATGTCCGAATCTTGGTCGTGATATCGTGATGTCATTATGCCATTCTCTGGGGATTCGATATCCGACGATTCGCTACTCATCTGGACGTGACTTATTTATGACTCATTCTATTAAGATTAGCTCTCACTACAGGAGGAAAGAGTTGCATAAGGTATCTCCATGGGCGAGGGGATTCGGTTGAAAGGGAGTTCAGGATGTAATGTTACGAAAGATGGCTTGTCATCATTTTCTTTTTTTAGGTTTCAGATTTTCGGAGCAGATATCTGCCGTGGCCTTTCCATTGATTTCGTATAAGGTTGGATGACCCCGGAAGAACCATAAAAGCGACACTGACAAGTCTCAGACCACAACCGGTTATTTACCTAGTCTAATATAGTCACGTGAAAAATCGGTGAGTTTTGCAAACAATTCGATGTCGAAATTTGTAAAACGATCACAAAACCGGTGGGGAGGTTTTAGATTCTATTTCTGGATCGACCGATTCCTCTCTTGTCACTCCTCGCATTGCGATTTCAAGTTGAGAACGCTTAGCTGCTGATTGTTGACGCATTGCATATGCTTCAGTGAGGCAAAACAGAGGCTATTTGAAGCTAGCCTAGTAATTTGATAACTTTTTCTTTGCATTATGAAATATCAGTCGAGCTGTCTTCATACTCAAAATATTTGAGAGAACGTGGGCGCAGAACCATGCGTGTCGTTGCTCTGAACTGTTGACTTCTAACTCAAACAGATGGGATTTTTCGGACCAGAAAAAATGAGTGTGAAGGCAGAGAAGGCTGGAATATTTTCAGGAGTGCAGTAACGTTTAATATTTTACATACAAATTCAGTTTAGCTAAAATAACTTTTATGTATTGTTTGAGGTGAGTCCAGTATGGTGTTGGGGGTCTTCACCCTCCCTGCTCCCCTTGGGTGACATCACTGGGTGGACATAGTGTATAATGCGCACACATATATGGGGCGTAAGGGGTGATCTCTGAAGGCACTCAAATGTCAACTCTTCCACTTGGTAAGTCCTTGGCTTATGGATGCCCGCTGAGGGCCTCCCCGATGGCGCAGTGGTAGCATTGCCGCCTTGTAATCAAGGGGTGCCGAGTTCGATTCCCGATGAAGGCACATAGTGGTTCGGATCCCAATTTAAACTGTAGGTCCAGTTCCGATTAGCCTTACTGTGCATAAAGTGGACTTAAAACACCAAATCAATCAATCAATCAATTATGGGTGTCCGGGAAAGGAGGATGGGAACGGATCTTGGTCGCCATGGAAAGTGAATGTCAACCTCAAATTATATATTTCACGCATACAGTATAATTTCTTGTCAGTCACAGTAATTGATGTGAAGGCGTTGTAGGAACATGTTAACTTCAAGCTGAAGGTGTGTTTCTTGAGGTGGGGGGGAATGCCTCGTATGTCCCCTGACAAAATAATACAAGTATCTTGTTTGCTCCTCCCTGCAAAAATTCCTCTTTTGCATATTTTGGAGGCTGACAAGACTCTAGCGCCTGAACCCAAAGCCAGGATAATCATCTGTTGGATTGTATTGTGTGTCCACATGCGTTTGTGATTCTTCCTTCATCAATCTCATCACCATTCATCCCCAGCATCGCGATTAGTGAAGTATGGCACAAAAGAAAGGAAATAGTAAATCAACAACAAAAAGTATGCGTGTGTGGGAGAAAGAGAGAGACTACAGGGTAAGTCTGTAGTAAAGCGATTTCACGAAAACACCTGCGACGAGCCGAGAGGTTATATTTTGAACATACAGGGTGGCGCACGAACAGTTGGCACATTTGAAATCTAAAAAAATAAACTGTGGTCGGAGCTAAACAATACAAAGCGCATTCGGTAGTTCTTGGAAATACCGGTAGGTGGCTTATCGCTGGGCACATCCATTTCCCGCCAGTCAGTGAGTAGCCATGGCTGAGCATGGACGTTTGTCTTCAGTGCAGCGCACCAACAGTCCTGTTGTATGCAGAAACGAAGAGCGTTACAAGTACGCAGCGGAAATTTCGAGCTCATTTCAAAACACGATGGGCTTCGTTTGTACCGTACGTTCGATTACGTGCACATCCGCACAATCCGATTTTCGTGCTCATCCGCACAGTATTTTCATCTTGCAGTGTTATCCTGCTCATCCGCACGCACCCAGTGGTCACCTGGTGCACACCTGGCGTCATGACCTTGGGGGGAAAGTCAGAAGGGCAGCGTAGTTTTGGAGAGAGATCACACATGCATGCCAGACGTCGCTGCTTGCGAGATACGAAAGCGACTCGCAAATTGCAATAGAAGAGCAGAGGAAGAAATATTTACACCGGTATGCCAGATTTTTAAAGACGAAATGACAGTACCTGTAAACCAAGGTTTAGATTCCGTGACAACGATTCCGCTGTACAGCGATAAGAAAGGATATTTGAACAAAACAAGAAGGAAAGCTCTCTGCCTTAAACAGGACACACCAACGCCTAGCAACATCTCTTTCCCTGACGATATTCTCCGCTTTAAAGATGGATCCTCATTATTACAATATGACAGATTGGAAGAAGAGACACGAATTATGTGTTTCGGTTACGAGGGTTTGAGGCCAGCACTGACTAACAGCGGAGTGTGGTTCATGGATGGAACTTTCAAGAGCTGCTCTAAACATTTTGAACAGCTCTGTACGCTGCATGCAGACATAGGAAGTGTACAAGGCAGTACATCGGGCGTACCTGTTCTCTATGCATTGCTGCTCGACAAACGAGAGGTCACGTATAGGCACCTGTTTTCATTCGTAAAAACGTGGTGTGGTGAAGCTAACCCGAAAATGCTGAAAGTCAATTTCGAAACCGTGGCTGTGAATGCTCTGAAGGTTGTATTCCCCGATGCTGAGGTCTCAGGGTGCAACATGCAAGCTCTGGGCATGGTGGAGGGATACACTAACAACGAAGATGTACGCAAACATGTGCGGATGTTTGCTTCACTGGCAACGATAGATGGTTGGTCATCATGGAGGACTGCCCACCAGTAGAAAAGATTGAGGCGTTCAATGAATATTATATTGAACAACGGCTCAAAAATCCAAACGTGCCTAGGAAAATTTGGATCTGCAATGGCCAGCGGCACTGGACGAACAACGTCGTTGAAGGTTGGCACCATCGATTGAACAGCACCATATCAAGGAAAACACCGCACAGTTTCTCTCTGGTAAAGGTGCTAAAAGATGATACCACATTAAGTTTCCATGCCCTTAGAAGACAGTAAGTATACGGCAACCGGCAGAAGAGGAGAAAGTTAGCATATATTAAACTTGATAGGATAAATGACATACTTGAAAATTTGAGAAAATATGGTGACTTGAAGAGATGTCTGAGGAGTTTAGTGTATGTGCTTAAACTGGAGTAGATAATGTTTTGTAAATACTTTAGGGTACCCCATTGGCATGTAATCTTTTCAAGGAAGTACATGCAGTTAGTACGGAATAAACTCGACAAGGCTTCTCTCGAAGCCGCCTAGAGGTATGGATCGAATGCGATATGAATATACAGGGTGGGAAATAACCTTTTGCTAGGGGTCTGCAGGAAAAAGTAACAACAATTAAGAAATTATGGTAATGCCAAATGTTTACTACGACAATTGTGGTTACAAAAACAAAATTAAAAGTTAGTTCACGACAAAGCACCTTGCTTCAAGGCAAATGCTAAAACCAAGACCTTCTTCGGCGAAGTGGCATTGACTTCTTCAGCAGTTCTGAATGGCCGGGTGCATCACCGGACCTGAATGCAGCGGAGCACTTTGGGGCTATTCTGAAGGACGCAGTTGAGTCCTTGATAATAGTGGAACGCGGACCGGACCGCTATTCCTGGCCAACACTCCTTGCACATCTGGAACAAGTCCTCCGTGACATGGAATGGAATACGGACTGTTTGCGAATCTTCTGAGCTCCTACCCTGATCGTCTTCGTGCTGTGAGAGAAGCAAACGGCGGACATACTAACTTTTAATTTTGTTTTTGTAACCACAATTGGCGTAGTAAACATTTGGTATTACCATAATTTCTTAATTGTTGTTACTTTTTACTGTGGACCCCTAGCAAAAGTTTATTTCCCACCCTGTATAATCATTGCTTTTTTTTTCATGCTCTTGAGCGGCATGTATTAAGTCGTCTAAATGTTGCATGGATATGTTTTCTTAGGCTGTGTAAACAAGCCTCCATGCCCCCAAGGTCATGAGGCTAGGTATACACCAGGTGGCTGCTGGGTGCGTTCGGATGAGCACGATAACACTTCAAGATAAAAATACTGTGCGGATGAGCATGAAAATCGGATTGTGCAGATGTGCACGTCACCGTACGTTCGAGGAAGAAGCCACCGTGAAAGAAGAAAGACGACCTCTTCCGATGGGAACTCAGTGGTTCATGCAAGATGGGCTACCCCTCACACCGCTAATGTTGTGTTAGACTTCTTGAACACAGTTTTTGGTGATTTCCAATCTATATCCTGATCGAACAATGGAGGTTTCTTCTGGCCGCCTTCAAGCCCAGATTTAAATCCCTGCGACGTTTTTCTGTGTGGGTTTTTAAAGGAAAAACTCTTCCCGTTAAAGCCAGCAAACATTATGGAAATGCGAGGTCGGATAGTTCAGTTGTGTGGTGATATTCACGACGACATGTGCCGTAGAGTGGTAAGAAATATGCGCACCCGCCTTGAAGAGGTTGTTCGCCAAAACGGGGCCCATACTGAACATGTGATACAGTGAGAAAACTTTCCACGGACAGACTATTCTTTATGTCATAATATGCACATGTAATATTTAAAAATAAATTTGCAATCAAAATTTCAAATGTGTCAACTATTCGTGCGCCACCCTGTATGTGGTGCCTCCCTGGAGGGTCACCCGTGTGATCAATGAAAAAATTAAAGACCGTCGAGTGACACCTTACTTAACAGTTCCATTTGTTTCAAGCACTTTTGTAAGAAACACTTTTTGTGTAGGCCACCATATTCGAACTGCCGGCCACCGTGGCAGAGTGGTTAGCACATCGTGTTACGACGCCAGGGGACCCGGGTTCGAATCCCGGCCTGGGCATGGATGTTGGTGAGTGTCCATTCATCAACTTAATCATATCATCACTCATCCCCATCTTCGCAAATTAGCCAAAAGTGGCACAAAAAGCGAAGTAAAATAAAGCAAATCAATCAAACCATATTCGAACTGAGCTATCGAGTTTGATTTTCGTTTCCACTGCTTTACCTGTGTACTTGTTGTGCCAACAATTGATGCTGCAACAAAGTCTGGCACCTTTGAACTTCTGGTGACATTGAAGTTGCCAACATCTCCGAGCCAAGAGAGGTACGGTACCAAAATTTGGGGGGGGAGGATTCTTTCCATTAAATTCATATGAAATTCAACATGTATATATATTTCTAAAATTTATGTAAAAAAAGTTTACACCATGGCACCATGCTGCAATTTGTGTAATGAGGCATGGAGGAGGAGGAATATACTTCCTTAGCAGTTCATTTACTCCAGCTGGTTCCAAGTCTCTTTTGCAACTAGGTGCATCTTATTTAATCCGTTAGATGAAGAAAAGGAAGAATTAAGAGTGCGATCAAGTAAAGTGTTCAGCAAAGGTTTAAAAAGGTTGCTTTCAGTAATAGGACAGCAGTAGACACGTTTTCATAATGTAATATGTTATGGGGATTATGACATGATCTGTGGGGATTCTCCATTGGCCTTTGGGGAGATGGGCTGCCATTGATATTACCATTGGAAACACACAAGAGGCGTGCAACTTGAACTGCATCGAGTAGGATTTGAACCCGTGTCTCATTGACTCCCTCCCCCTCATAGGCGGAGTTCTGGAGGGGCCAGGGGGTCTGGCCCCCCAACTTAAAAAAATACTAAAAAAATAACACATGATTAAATTCAGTTACTACATATTTGTTATGAAGCCATACCGCAAATCTTGACGTTTGGCATGATGGCATGTGCGGTAATTGCGTCGCAACAGCGGGTCTTAGACGATTTGATTGATGTGTACAGTTTGAAGACAGAAAAACGTAAAATAATTTTGTATTGAGTCAACAGTTACTGCTGAGGCATCAAAAGATCTTTTCAATTTAATTTTTCTAAAATTTCTGAAGCTTACTATTGTACCGAAACTTATTTGTATCAATAAAAAATTAATGAAATGCAAAATGCATTAATCATACTGTTTTGCTTCTTTTAAAACTGACAACCAATATACTAATTAATATTTGTTTATTTAAGCGAGGAAATATAATATTTTCAAATCTAAGAGGCCTAGAACTCAGTGTTTTTATGTTATTGTTCTTTAATTTCCGGAGGAAGGTCTCCGGACCTCTTATAAGCTAGGGGATATTCAACAACCCTCAGGTACATCATATGCTTCTCCCAGAGTCTGCCCCCCCAAAGCAAAAGCTGAACCTCCGCCCATGCTCCCCCTGTTGATGTTCACGGTCGGCCACAATTTTTTTTTACTTATTTCCACGGATTTTAACCGAAGAAAAATCACATTAGCACTTCTAATTCTGTGTTGGCAACTCTCCATGCAAAGGCCGTCAGTCTTCCCCGAATCCCCACCAATTTCTTAAAACTGGAACGTTTCGTGTTATCAGTTGCTGTCCACTCACTCCATCTTTACGACGCAATAAACCTCTTTTACTGCTTTCTTGCGATCTGTGGAAATAAAACCGTTCAATTTTCCTGGATCTTTATACGCCACGTTGTGATTGGCATCGGTTCCTGAACTTACTTGGATTAAAGCCCCTTTTCCTAGTTTTTGTCTCGCCATCGTTATGTAATATATCGGTAACTTCTTCAAGGGTGTCCGGAAAGTGAAGGGCAAGGGGGGATAATGCACTCCATCGAAATGTCAACCTAAAAGTATATATTTCGTACACATAATTTCACTTTAGGCACAGTAATTTATGTCAGTTATTATAAGGGCAATGCAGGAATATTATAACTTCAAACAAAAGTAGTTTTTGAGAGGGCAATGCTAAATGGCTGCAAAATGCCTCGTTTGCCCCCTCTGAAAAAATACCTTATTTGCCCTTCCCTGTAAAAAAATCGGACATGCATGAAACTCTTGTATTCTCATTCGGCACTAGAGGTAAAGGCGGAGGGAGTAAGGTCATTTATTTACCTAGGTTTTCTTGTTTTCGGACAGGACATCCAAAATTTGTACATGACCTCCAAGTTTGATACATTACATCCACGATTCGGACACGCATCTAATATTCGAATCCCACTGGATTAGGATAATTCGGATTCACATACGACCTCTTAAACTTTTAAACTCATACTTTGAGACATGAACGAGATGCACACCTACGTAACTCTTTCCCTATCTTCAGGTCATATTTGCGTTTCGTCTCGTTAACTCGTTAGCTCTTTAGTCGTGTCCTTCAAGGAACCAATCCCCTTCGCTCTCTCGGGGGGGCTAAGCGGTCCAGGGGCAAATGTACGCTTAAAACCGTCCTGGCACTCGCACAACACAAACAGAAGAACATTATCGCTTCTTTCCTAAGCCGCAAATACCGCTGCGCCCTCTTCGGAACGAAATCGAAACGGTGCACGGCTGATTTTACTGCACAATGCAAGGGCACCTACATCTCGGTCTGTACCGACATGTGTCCCATTTTACAAGCTAATACCACGGCACGAATGAATGTTCCGGGTAAAAAATAACAATTCACTATTAATAAGAAGGAAAATAAAGTAAAGCTACCCCCTTGTGCATTGAATCGTACCATGCAGGCATATGGAGGGTGCGAGGGTAGGGCCTAACAACGTTCTCCATCTCTGACATGGTGGAGGTGGTGTGATCAACATCACGCTCAAACCACCTTAACCCTCACCAGGGTTGCCCCAAGGTATCCATTGATTCGGGGCTGGGCGAGTCCCAAACCGCTCCATGTAGGAACATTGTCCGGAGATTGCTGGTTAAATACATGTTGGAAAAACCTTCGTCACTTCATTTCTCGTGAAATTCTAGCCTGATTTGATATATCATATCACCCCCTTTCCTTTGAAAGTTTTGCGTTGAATTCAATATGGCGGTCAACAACATGCCGGATCTGCGTTTGAAACACACGGCTAAGGATCTCCCTGTGCCTAACCTATTTCTTTCATGAAAAATTATACCCAGGATAACTCCTATACATTTTGTAGGGGGTGTTAAGGGACATTTGACTCGTCATAGTTCATATAATGGGGTTTTTATCAGTCACATAGTTACACCCCACATAGCACGTAAGTTAACTGCAAGTTAAATAGAATGTCGATTTAACTTGCAGTTAACTTACATGCTATCTGGGACATATTATTTTGTATCTTCTGATCTCATTGCAGTCCCAGAATGATTTTTGATATGTTTAAGAGTATGGTATGAGGGACCAAATATATTTTTTTCACCTTTTTGGTGATGACATGTTTTGAGATATTCAAGGTCATGTGACAAAATTATATTTTTATCCAAAGGTAGGCTTGTTATATATCACTGGAAAGCTTGTTCAATTCCCTGTACAATAAGATTTATTTGAACTTCCTAGGCGAAATAGGGGCGGAGTTACAGCAGATTTAGTGTAGATAAGCGGGCTCAAAAAGGGCAATTTATGCTAACTTTGACCTTGAATAATTTAACAATTACAAGACGCACGAAACTAAAACTTTTCATAGTTAATAAGTTCCATTCATAGTTTCAACTCCCCAAATTTTATGAAAATCGGGGATGGTCAGGTTGTGGGCTGTGTTGGTTTCATATGGAATGACTCATAAGCATCGTTATCATTGACTTATTCCGGGGGCGTACTGTAAAATACGCCAAGATATGACATTATGCACTATACATTAGTTCAGATTATTATTACAGTACGCGTCTCCCTAATAAAATATACAAATATCTAAATAAGAACTCAGTATTACATTTTGGCGTAAATACGTAGATTTCCCACCCAGTTGGCAACATTGCGACACTTGCTAGTTTCCGAGATATTGACAGGTCACATTGGATTGATTGCTTTTTACTATTTGGTAGGTGTAATCAGACCACCAAATTTTATCGTTATAGGTCTGATAGCTTCTGTCACTGATTGTTAGCATGAAAGGCACGGCCTGCGTATAAAAGTACTTTTTTCAGCTTTGCTGGTAAGTACTCGTGAAATGATTCATTCAAATCTTCTTACTTCTTTTTGTTTGTTGACAAATATCATCCTTCATTTTATCTTCTGGGGCGGCCATATTTGTTTTCTGTATCTCAAAACGGAAAGGAAACAACTCAGTCAATATTAGCCACCAGCTGGTTGGAAACGTAAAGCTCTTGACGGGATACTTTGATCCTCTGCCGTATCGTTAAACACGCAGTAAAAAGAGTCAAGGTTGAAGCGTGGATGACTTCTGAAAGCGGAAAAGTTCCCCTAAACAAAGTGAAATATGTCAATTATCAGGAAACTTGGCGAGTGGATAAGCTAAACTTCATAACTTGTAGGGTGTGAATGACGTAGTTCAGTTATGCAGCTGGCACTTGAGGATTTTTGCAAGGTTAAGGTTAGCAGTGGTGCCATCTTACAGTTAGAAATTAGGACACTAGCCAGTACAGATAAATACATTATACTTATTGATAGTTATGCCCTCTTCCCGCCTTAATAAAGCTCTTTTTTTTCCTAAAGAATTACAAAAAAAAAAAAAACGTGGCGCAACAGCCCGGTAGGGCCAAGGCCTGCATACCGACTGCCGGCATCGCTGACTCTCTCCCACCTGCCGAGGTGGAAGATCATCCAACCAATTATGGGGTGGCGTGTGGTCAGCACGACGAAACCAAAGTCGTTGGTGTTGTAGGTTTCCGTGACCCGGTTACGCTACTCATTCGCATAGCTTACCAATTTCCCCACGAAGGTGGGTGGCCATCGGTCCCATACACTGGCCGAAATCTAAGGAGAAAAGTTGTTACGCTTCACCCAGGAGTCTCGAACCTGCGTGCTTCCTGTAGCCGGAGCCCAAAGCCCCACTGAGACGCGGAGAACAGAAAGCAACAGAACTTCTGTTGTCTGCTTCTATTGAAAGGGTTGTCGCCCACCGAAACACTGGAAACTAGTCTGTTGCTTTTTGCTGCTGCGTCTCAGTGGGCGTCAAGCTTTAGACTGCACGGCCACGGTGCGGGACAATTACAAAAACTACCATGTTTAAAATCGGTCTAATATCGAGACGAGATCCAGCCTTTTCGGTGGAGGCAAAGACGAGAACGCAACTGAATTTAGATCTTGAGCCTAGAAGGAAACAAGCACTTGAAACTCAACGAGAACGAGGCAAACTTCGTCTTTTGCGAGATGAAATCAGACTACGCCAAATCTTGTCTCATATAGGTAAAGTGGGATGCCTAAGTATTACGAAACAAACTGTCCCATCACCATGTTTATGCTCTTTGTTTTACGCAATGAGAGCTTCAAGAATGGAAATAAAACGCCAGACAAGTTGCCGGCAAACCTCTGCACCAGCATACGCAAAATCTATTCCTTAAAACATGTAGGATGCAAGAGAAAAAATAATTAAATGAGTAATTCTAGCCCACTGAGACAGTATTCTTCTATTTATAAATAGCAAATAATGCCCATTTTTTGTGTTATTGAGTAAATTAACATGTGATACATATGTCTGACTTCTGACTACAACCACATCACAAACCTAACCTTCGCCCGTAAAAATTTCAGCCGCTATGGGAAGATTTATTAACTACATGATATTTCAAGGTTGAGCTGTTTCCATGTTCTGTTCCAAAGGTGCTATTTTTAGCGAAAGCTGCTGCAGGCGAGAGAAAAGAAAACTCACTCAGGCAGGGAAGTAAGTCTAAGTATGCTGAAGTGGATAAGGTTGTTGGAGAGTCGAGGAAATATAAAAGGAGGAAGAAGACAGCCCTTGAAGTTTTCGCGCGTGCTGGGCGCGAATATAAATCTCTCCAGAAAAGTGATCTTGGCGAGCGAACCCTTTCTTATAAAGCCTCCGACACAAGAATGTACACAAACGTACATTTGGTTCCCTGACAAGCGCCCGGTGGCATTTCGGTACGGGGCTAAGACTGCACAGGGGGGAATTCCTTCTTTCTTTGCGTCACAGTTAATAGTTACCATGGCCAGTGTCTTCAATAAGTTGGTGTGTACAAATTTCACATCTCAATGAATCTTGACTCTTTATGAGTATACAGTTGATAGTCCAAGTATGCATCTTTAGTACTAAACTATACAATATACTAGATATTCTAAAATATAGACTATAGACTATAGATTTGATGTTTTGCAGGATTTAAATGATGATGAAAATATAAATGAAACAGATGTAAATAAGAAATGGGAACACATACGTAATGCAGTAGAATCAGCAGCTAAGGAAAGTATAGGATACCATAAACCAAGAAAAAGTAAGCCATGGTTTGATAATGAATGTAATAATCTAATAGAAATAAGAAATTAGGCTAGACTTAGGTGGTTAAATAACTCTGATGATACAAATCTAAGCAATTATAATAGAATTAACCGAGAAGTTAACCGCACGTTTAGATGTAAAAAAAGAGATTACTTGAAAAGCAAAATTAACGAAATTGAAACAAACAGCAAAACCAAAAATATCAGAGAGTTATATAAAGGTGTAAATGAATTTAGAAAGGGGTGGCAACCTAAAGTAAACTTGATAAAAGATAAAGACGGTGATTTTCTAGCTGACCCAAGCGATATTCTAAATAGATGGAAGAACTACTTTAATGGCCTTTTAAATGTTCATGTAGGAGATAAATCAGATGTAAATGAAGTGCGCACAGCAGAACCTTTAGTTCCAGAACCTAACTTGACTGAAGTTAAAGATGCTATTAAAAGGCTAAAGAATAACAAAGCACCTGGCATAGATTTAATACCAGCTCAGTTAATTAAATATGGTGGAAATTCGTTAATATGTCAAATTCATAAATTAATTTGTTTAATATGGAATAAAGAAGAAATCCCTCAACAGTGGAAATAATCCATAATTGTTCGTGTGTTTAAAAAAGGTGATAAAATGAACTGCAATAATTACCGTGGAATTTCTCTACTCTCAACAACATATAAAATATTATCTAACATTCTTTTAACAAGACTAACACCATATGCTAATGAAATTATAGGTGATTATCAATGTGGATTTAAACGTAACAGATCAACTACAGATCAAATTTTTCACATCAGACAGACACTTGAAAAAAAGTGGGAATATAATCAAAATGTCCATCAGCTATTCATTCATTTCAAAAAAGCATATGATTCGGTCAAAAGAGATAAATTATATAATATATTAGTAGAGTTTGAAATACCTAAGAAGCTTGTTAGTATGATAAAAATATGCACCAGTGAAACAGAAAGTAACATTCGTGTGGGTATTAATATGTCTGACAAATTTACAATTCATGTTGGGTTAAAACAAGGAGATGCATTATCTCCATTGCTCTTTAATTTTGCCTTAGAATATGCTGTTAGGAAGGTAAAACAAAACTAACGAAGGACTAAAATTAAACGGTGTGACTCAGTTGTTAGCATATGCAGATGATGTAGACTTATTAGGGGATGATATAAATACAATCAAAAATAATGCTAAAATATTTTTCAAAAATGCTAAAGAGATAGGTTTGGAAGTTAACAAAGAGAAAACTAAATGTATGCTTACAGGCCGAAACCAAGTGTTAGGTAATAATCAAAATCTAATTATTGATAACAACTCGTTTGAACCAGTTTCCAAATTCAAATACTTAACGTGTGAAAATTATATTGAAGAGGAAATAAAAAGTAGGCTTAATTCAGGAAATGCATGTTACTTCTCTCTTCATAAATTTTTGTCTTCTCGTTTAATATCTAAGAAACTAAATGTTAAAATATACAAAACAGTAATTTTGCCTGTAGTATTATACGGGTGCGAAACTTGGTCCCTTACATTGAAAGAGGAACATAAATTGAGAGTATTTGAAAATAAGATCCTTGGGAAAATATTTGGACTTAAAAGGGATGAGGAGACAGGTGAGTGGATGAGGTTACATAATTTAGAACTACATAATTTGTATTCATGTCCAGATATTATTAGAATAATTAAATCAAGAAGACTTAGGTGGGGAGGCCATGTGGCACGAATGGGAGAGGAAAAAGGAGTTTACAGGATTCTTGTTGGGAAACCTGATGGTAAGAGACCTATAGGAAGGCCAAGACGAAGATGGAGGGACAACGTTGAGATGGACCTAAAGGAAATCGGTAGGGATGGAAAAGAGTATATAGATCTTGCTCAAGATAGGGACAGATGGAAGGCCTGTGTTGCTGCAGCCATGAACCTTCGGGTTTAAGAAGGCTAGAGAGTTAGTTAGTTAGACTATTTTCTTTATAAATGAGTATTCGGACAGTAATATAGTGGATCAGGCACTGTGCGTTTTACTTTGCCAACTCTTGCCGATATTCCTAAAAATCTTGAATTCAATACACAAGAAGACAGTTTTGAATGTATTTTACGTACAAGCAAAGATTATATATTATTATAAATGAACAGCTCGATAAGTCATATCTTTATTTTATTAATATCACATTAACATTATTAATATTTATTGTTCTATTAAAAAAACCGGCCTCCGTGGCGGACTGGTTAGCACAGGGGTCCCGGATTCGAATCCCGGCCTGGGCATGGATGTTTGTGAGTGTCCATTCATCAATTTCATCATATCATCACTCATTCCAATCTTCGCAAATTAGCCAAAAATGGCACAAAAAGCGAAGTAAAAGAAAGCAAATCAATCAATCAAAAAATCAATATATTACAAATACGTAATTGTACTCGCAATATGTAAATGACGATATTCTCTCTTTTCTTTTGAATAATTTTCGAGTTTTCGAAATGTATACCCGCTCTCATCTTATCAAATTCAGCATTTTCTTATATCGGTCTGTTATTTACACATCCACATGCTAGTCACGTGTTAATAATTTACATAACTACGTTTTGGGAGGAAAACGGGTTTTTGGAAGTCATGGAACAATTCCAAAAATGTTGGAATTCAATACTGTAGTAAAAAAAAAAGTCCAGCACAGATATTTCTGCCGTGCGATGCGCGACAGAACTAAAGAAGCAGTGTTGCTAATGGAGCAGATAGAAAAAACGCTGCAGTGCGCCGATGCACAGCTGTTACGTACAACAAGGAAATTAGAGACTTCAAATCTATCTAACGTTGAGTTTTAAACGTCATGCATTATACCAGGACTAGATTAATATGTACTAACAAGTGGCTTTGTATGTAGCTACATACATATGGACTAAAAATTCGCAAAATATGAACTAACACATACGTAAAATTACCAAAAATGCTGCAAAGAAGACTTCTTCATACGATTCCTTATTTGAGTGATTTCAAACAAAATAAAAAATATATTATTTTTCATTGCATTAATGCACTGGTGGCGTTCTAACGGTTCACTCCCAAAACCCGTATACACTGGTACGGAACTGCAACGTCAGATAATACGATGCCAACGTGTTAAACCGCGACAATTAGACCACAACACTCCTGCTCAAGCAGTATTATTATTTCCTCTCTGTGATCGGCGAAAGTCAGTTGCCTTTGTTCTACATTTACAAACGATGCCGGCTTCCACAACAATAACAAGTACATATACTGCCACTAGACGATAAGCTGCGCAGTTTTTCTTTTGCTATGAACCAGGGCTGGCGCTAGTCATTTTGCCTCCCTGGGCGGTGGCGGTAGATGCCGCTCCATTTCGAACCCTCCCCCCCTGTTACGCAGCAACGGGAAATTGAAAATCAATATATTCCTAAGTAAAACATCAAAATATAAAATAAATAATGAGACTTCTTATGCTATTCCAATACTATTAAGCGCAAAAGAATATCTCGCTCGACCACAGTTTTCAATAGGCTTATTTTATCTTCTCTTCAAATTTTGCCACCCTGGCTGGTGGCACGGTTCGCCCTCCCCTTTCGCCGGCCCTGCTTTGAACTTGATCACCCATCAAAGCATGGCAATTTTAACACAGAAAACAATATGCATCGCATTAAACATCAAAATTGAGAGCCTCCTCTTCCTCCACCTAAATCCCATCTTTCGCAGCAAACGTCGCAAACTCTCTTGACTTCCCGCAAAATGTATGTCCGCCTGTAATTTGACATGCAATTTTTTCAATGTCGGCACTTCATTTTCACGCAGAGCGTAGTCGTATATGCGCCTACGGATAACGTTTTCATCGAAAGCGTCCACTGACGATTTGGTCGCTGGTCTTTGTCGTTCTTTCCCGGGAGTGTGGAATGATGTGGAGGGGCCTTCTGACATCTCAAGAGATTGTCTTTCGTTCATGATAGCCCTGATTGTTCGTAGCCGCTGTTCTCTTGCCAAAATGCTGTATTGGGATGCTAACACCTTCACTGGCTTCCTCCTTCATGAACTCGCGCACGTTGCTTAGAATTTCCCGAGCTTGGCTATGCAAGGTTTTTGATTTCAACTTTGACAGAACTGGAGGCATTATGGAATTTAACGTTAACTAACAAACGCACACGCAATACACGTACACAACGTCAAATCGGTAAAATACTTAGTATAAAATAAAAATATGGTGCTTCCAATCCAACAAAACTCACCGTCATTTTATCTGCCTTTCCCCTTCCGTGACAGAAATAGTGCTTCATTATTACAGTTGGCAACACTAGTTACTAGCTAGCCAATGAACATGCACTGCATAAAAGAAGCAACCACTACACCGTGCTATATTGCCACATTACCGTCCCTGCCGAACGGTGTGAACCGCGAGCTGAAGCGCTATTCAATTGTTTTCAATGATGTTTGCGCGAGTGTGTCCACGAATGGAATGACAATATGGCAACAATAGCGAAGGTTTTCGAGCAGGGTAGAACACGTGATACTAAGAGAGAGGGAGACGAAACGAAAATTGGTATCTACGCAACGGCAAATTTATGTGTGATGCACTCTAAGAAAATTATTTTAAAACATGGAATTAACCAGATAACATTGAAACAAACAAGATTTTAATAATGCCACAAATCTCGTAGATGATGCACTCACTGATTAAAATATGAAGTTCGCTGAATGTGACACAATTTTAATTATGTTATTATTAATTCTAATGACTATCATAATATAAGATGATTTTTGTTAGCATTAGCTTCAATAATAGAGCAATTTTAGGACAGTCACGAACTATTTCTTCTGTTTAGTTACCCTGTGGGTGTTGTTCAACCAACAATGAGACACTGTGTGTAAGGTTAAATAAATATAAATTATGGTATATTATCTATGTTATACGTATCATACCACCCATGGTGGGCTCTGTGTCCTTATATTCATTCTAGTTCTGTCAGTGACAAATTTTTCACAAACATCCTTAAATTTCCTGCCCTCGGATATTCTTGAAGATTCTATTTTTTTGGTTTGGACTTCAGCAAGAAAGAACCGTTTGTTCTTAGACAGCTTCAGGCCTTCACAGTCTCAGAGCGTGTACAAGATTTTTAAAATATAATTTTATACACGTCTATAGCATCGACAAAGCTACAAATGACAAACGTTAAAATGCAGAATCCAATTATGGTACAAAACATGAGAATTTCTTCGACATTGTTATGCTGACCTTGCATCCATTCCGTTTTATTATCACCGACTGTAGCGCCAAGGGTTCCTGGCAAGCATGTCTCTGTATAAGCTAGCCAATTCAGCAGAATGCAGAATGTCCAATAGCCTAGCCATGAATGTGACGAAATGGTAGCATTGGGGGAACCAGATGTGCGCTGGCACAGGTTTCTATTTTCTTTTTAACTTGTTTAAGCTGTATCAACAGATCCAAGCAACTCCAAAATGTTTGCTCGCTCCCAGACGAGATTTAGTGCAAGGGTTTATGTCTGGCAGGTGGAGGTTGATCTTGATTCATGACCTTGTGCAAGGGCGCTTTATAGCGACATCTTTGCGCAATACTTCCACGAGCAGAGGACGGAAGGTTACACATTTTCTGAGAGGAAAATATGTTTCAATGAGAATGTTTCTGTAATTGAAATTAGTTTTCATAACAATTACAGTAGGTAATTGATAGAGCCCGGAAGTTTGGCAAAATGTCTCTTTTTATCTAATGCATATATTGATAAAAATTTTCCGGATATACGTGTTTTATGTTGTTTCTAATGTTTTAGAAGCCTTTTCATTTTGCCTATTTTGTCTATTTGGGACACCCTTTTTTGCCTTTTCCAATGAAATTTGACCATTTTTTAAAAGAAAATGTATATAAATTATTTTTCTACAAAAAAACGTTGTTGGCACTTTTCTTCCGTTTATTATGTGAATAATTTTCGCCTTATTTAAGTAATATTGAACTCGCGCATGTTTCAACATTGCTGAAGGAGAAAAGTGTGAGAAAAAAGTATTTCATGCTGAGTTAATACTGTATATTGCCTTTCGGTTAACATTTCCTTGTGCATCATTGACTGCTGAAAACCTGTTGCAGAACACCTGCACAATTACGTCATCACGTCCAGCATCCGTGTCAGGAGCACAAGAAACAGCACTAATGCCCAAGGGCCTTTGCATGGGTTCCAAAATCAAGTTCTCTATCTTTAGTTTAGTTCTTCACTTTGGGGGGAAAGGATTGTGTAGTTGTCATCATGCCAAAATTTAGTGTGCCATTAAGTGGTAAGTTACATGGTTACGTGCATGAATTTGGTGAAAGCACATTTTCGACAGACGGTACTATTCTTCTCTGCAAGATATGTGAAAAAACAATCAACCATGAGAAAAAATACTTTATATCTCAGCATGTGTCAACAGCAAAGCATAAATCTGCAGCTGCTAAAATGATCGGACAGAAGAAGATATCCCTAATTTCAACAGTGGGCACTTCATCCAACAGGTAATCTCAGTTTTCTCTTGAACTGTGCAAAGCTTTCATGGAAGCAGGAATATGTTTCTGGAAAGTGGAAAACAAGTAACTGAGGAAATTCCTGGAGAAATACACTAAAGAAACGGTGCCGTCGAAATCTATGCTGCGGAAAACATATTTAAGCGTCTGCTACGAAGAAGTTCTGCAAAGAATTCGTGCTGAAGTTGGTGGAAAGAAGATCTGGATTTCAATAGATGAAAGTACTGACGGTATGGGACGTTACATAGCCAACGTCATCATAGGAACTATGGAACCAACATTCGGAGAATCCTCGTCATTTCTTCTCACGTCAGAACAACTAGAGAGAGCCAATGGTTCGTCAATAGCTCAGTTTTTCTCAAATTCCCTACTTCTGCTCTGGCCAGATGGTGTACATCATGATGACGTGTTACTTTTTATTAGTGATGCAGCTCCCTATATGAAGAAGGCTGCCATAGCATTGAAAATTCTCTTCCCGAGCATGCTTCATATCACATGTGTAGCCCACGCAGTGCACAGAATCGCCGAAGAAGTTAAGAGTGTTGCACCCAGAAGTGGACAGGTTGATTTCGAACACAAAGAAGATATTTCTGAAATCTCCCTCTCGAACTCGAAAATATCAGGAAGTTGCGCCTGAGCTTAGTTTACCTCCACAACCAGTCTTGACTAGATGGGGAACCTGGATATCAGCAGCTATATATTATGCTAACAACCTTGAAAAAATCAGTGAGGTGATCGATGCTCTTCCAGAAAATGAAGCGGCTTCAATTCGTGAAGTGAAATTCGTGAAAAAACTCCTGTGCTATGCAGAACTGAAGAATGAACTGTCGTTTATTTTTGCACATTATGGTGCATTGCCAGAGACAATTACAAAGCTAGAGAAAAGAGGTGAGACTCTTATAGCATCCATGAAAATCTTCGAGGAATCTATGCAGCAGATGATGGAAGTGCCAAGAGAAGAGGGGTCAGCTGTTGCGGAAAAGTGCAAACGGGTAGCGAGTGCAAATGGGGACTTGAAACAATTGAAAACAATTTGTGATATTCTAAATGGTGAAAATGCAGTTACTGAAATGAGTCCAGCTACATTAGCTTGTTTTATGTATGCTCCAATAACTTCTGTCGAAGTAGAAAGATCATTTTCTATTATGAAAAACATTCTCTCTGACAGACGACTATCAATGAATGTTGAGAACTTAAAAAACACATTGTAGTTATGTGCAATCAAGACGGAGAAAATTGAAATGCTCTTCCCAATGTACATTTTAACATTTTGCCAGAAATTATAGATAAAATTAAGTGACTTCCAAATGTACCTTTTTAGGTTTATTTTGCCTTTTTTCATTTTTAGTGCCTATTTTCCACATTATAAATGCCTTTTTGCCTGCCTATTTTAAAGAAAATAAATGCCTGAACTTCCGGGCTCTAGTAATCGATAAGAATAATGTATGTCCAAGAAATTGTTTTGTAACCCAGGAATATAACAGCGAAAAGTAATTTGATACACAAGTTTCAATTATTCTTCGTACCAATACCAGAAGAATACAGATATAACCAAATTTATTATTATTTGTTAGGAAAGGATCGTAACTGTAAAATATCATAGTGCAAAACGCAGTAATAGCAATCCCAAATTAAGACTAACATCAATTTGAAAACAGATCAAGAATTTAGCATGTAATATGCAAATTTCTATTGATAACTCGAAAGCGTACAACTGTGTAATAAGTTTTTCAGCTCTTTTGGTCAATTTCTGATACGTAGAACTCATCATTATCTATTTAGATTCTATTTGAAATAAATTATCGTTTGTATTTGTATTTATGATTTTGTTATTTAGCGCCACTTTCTTCCCACTTGCGGCTAATCACAACGATGAGGATGAATGATGAAATTAATGAAGGGACACTCGTAAAGAACGCCCATGTTCACTCCGAAAGCTGATTTGATATTATCGAAGGATCAATACTGTGTGAATATAAGTATAGAATGTATCATGTCATATGAACCCTAATATAATATACGAAACTGCAGATTCACAAACGAATACAAATAAAGAGCTAAATCAATGTCGGATACAGAATAAATTGTCCCCCGTGCATGATATAGACTTACATAAAGTGACATGGAGGCACAAGTTGGTACAGATGAAAGATAAACGAATTTTAGTTTAATTCGTATGTGTTTGGAAAGCGCTGTATAATCTGGATAAAATTTGCCTGTGTTTATTGTGTTATTATCACCATCCTCCATCTGCCTTAATATTACTATCTACGTGATAGGGAGGTTTCGCACCGAAGTGACGAGCGAGAGAAGCACAAAGGAGGAAGGGAGGGGGAGACTGAGAGATGGGGAGGGAAGGAGAGGAAGAGATAAAGACAAAGAAAATAGAAGAGAGGAACAATGAAGGAAAAGATAAAGAAAAGAGAGGGGGAATGGAGAAAAGTAAAGAGGATACAGAAAAAGAGGGATCAGGAGAGAAAGAAATAAAGAAAAAGAAAGAAGTTGAAAGCAAGAAAAACAGAATTTGTACCTTGTTTTTATAGCTTTAAGCATGAACTACATTTCCAAGATAAGCTCAAACTCACCACCTGAGTGTTTACAAACTTCGAAAAAGGAGTCAGTTGGCTAGCTTCCGCCCTCTTTCTCGTCTAGGCCGGGGATCGCAAACAAAGCGAGGTTAATTTGCAATTTTGGAGAGGTCGTTAGCCCTTCTTACCCCTCTCTCCTCGCCCCCCTCCTAGGTGGTTGTAATCTGTTCCCCCGAGGTTTCTATTTCTGGATGGAGGTCTGCAATTCGTCTCTCGTTAACTTCCGCATTACGACTCGCTATTCACCAATCAGTGACTGCTCAAAAGTGGCAGCTCTCTCTTAAAATGTGACAGGCAAGCGAATTTATTTTCGTTAAGTCTGATTGAAGGTCGAGGACAAAATAAACATATTAGCTAATACTGTATATAGAACTGGATATTTGTCTTAAAATACTTTGAATCCCTTGCAATGTAAGAGATTAAAATTATCCAGAATAATGTGAAAATTTAATTATCCTAAAATATTTTAAATATTAGTGTATTTTTTTAAAAAATAAAAACGAGAGCAAGGGTTCTAGTTTCTTAATTTGCCCATTACTACTAAAGTAAGTGTATCATAAGATGACGTGTTCACACACCGACAATTTCTTGCAACTTCAGTTCACCCAGTTGCCAAAAATAAAAAAAAAGTCGCTATTTCCGTGCTCTTGATTAATAAAATGACCTTGCTTAGATTGGCCGGGTAATCTTTCTTCTTGATGAATACTTGCTGCGGGGGGAAACCAGGAAAAGAACATCAAAGGCTTGCGACACTTTGAAATTCGGCCAGGTGAGTCTGCTCAGGATATTCACTGAATGCGACTACATGAAGTCACGTGAAGGACTTTTATATTCTGAAAAAGACCTACAATTTAAAATGGGTACCCGAACTACTATGTGCCTCGACCGGGTATCGAACGCGGAACACCTTGATTACAAGGCGAAGTCGTTACCACTACGCCATCGGTGAGGCTTGAAGAAGACAGGTAGATAATAAGAACCATCACCAGAGCCTCGTTAGCATGCAATGGAGATGCAAAGCAATTAAGATAAACGGATAAAGTTGAATATACCGCTGATCATTGTACCGAAATAGCCGGGGACGGAAGAAGTTGGACGACTTTCAAATTCATGTCACTGCAATAATGACATTCCCTGTCCTCGCTTATCTCGCTGGGAAAACGTAAACAGAAAAGCCACACCCTCTGTATGGCTGCATGGAGACTAGTACACTGTTCGTGCCACGCCTTCAAGGTTATGAATAAACCTCCGTGCATAATTAACAATATTCAACCTTACAAAGTTACTCCAAAGTTAAGATTCAGTATTGTTCAAATTGTTTCTGATAAGGTGACCCGAATAAAACGATGCATGGCAGTATAAAGTGTCGTGATGGGAATGCAAGACTTGCACAAAAGAGGAGTGCAGCCGGGAATAACAAAACTGGAGATTATCTTCAATTTATTTTTCGAATAGGAAACTTACAGTATGCAAGGTTTTTGAAATGACCCTTGTACAGTGGTGGAAAAAAGTTCTTCCCCATAAGACTTTAATGGCAGTAAATAATGCCGGAAGGGTAGGCAACACACATTGCACCATTAGGTGATCGGGTGATTCTGTCTGTCTCAAGAGCAACTCGTCTTTCGTGCAAAAGCCAACAGGCACAGGAAATGTAGGAAAGTCACGTGACTTGTCAGGTGGAATGTTGTTCGTCAGAAAATCGCCTTTTCTCAAGCCAGGTCGCAGAACCGACAAGAGCTACACGTTATATCTCCGAAAATGATTCGCCTAAAAACGTTGAACGAAACGCTAAAACAATTCTTGCTTTAATTACTGTATGTGCCGCAGTAGCACAGTGGTTAGGGCGTTTTATTACCATGCGAGAGATCTGGGTTCGATCCCCGACGGGGGATAATCGGGATTTTGTCCACCTGTTCAAGCTGCTTTGGTGCCCACCCAGCGTCGTATAAAGTGGGTACCTGGAGGAAACTCTGGGGAAGGGGGGGTAAGGCGGCCAGGGGCATGGTGCTGATCACATCATTCCCACCTTCGGCCTGATGAAGAAAGCGTGGGGCCCTAACTCTACTAACTCCACACCCCCTATACACCTTCAAGGCTTGGTGCAAAGCTAGGACTTTGCTTTTTAATTTACTATACATCCCAATTTTGTCGTAACAAAACTTCCCAATCTCTACGTGGGCTTTCTTCCAAGTTGCGTAGGGATGTGAATAGGCTCCAATATTTCTTGACACAATTCATACATGTTATATTTCCTTATAAGAACAACAGCCGATATATTTTGTGTGCGTGTGTGTAGGGGAAGGGGGTATAATCCAAACATGTGAAGTGATCCTTTTCCCACTACCCACTCCATTCTCAGAAATAAATCGCAATTCCACACACTGAAAATGAAGCACTTTCTACGTCTTAGCATGCAAATATCTACATAGTAGCAAAGTAATGTGTGGAAAGAGAAAAATTAACGATTTGTAACGGCACTCTGGAAATTTTTTAGTTTATTTTTTTTTTAATTTGAACTGACATTCATAACATTCATTAACAATCCCAATATTGACAAAAGAATGTCTTAGTCGTTCTGCTACTTTCAATTCTTCATTATCGTAGTCACCGTAATTCTCTCTCTCTCTCTCTCTCTCTCTCTCTTACTCTCTCTCTCTCTCTCTCTCATCCTTCCCGATGGCGCTGTAGTAGAGGAGTCGCCTTGTAATCAAGGAGTCCCCGGTTCGATACCCGGTGGAGACACAGTGGTTAGGATCCCAATTTAAACTATAGACGCAGTTTCGATTAGCCTTTGTGTGCATAAAGTGGACTTAAAATACCAAATGAAAATAAAAATTAAAATCACCGTAACTCTCTACAAAGCCAGAGGATCCATTTTTGAAACCTGTTGAGGTTTAGATGTAGCATTGCATTTGTATCATTACTAGGGACACTGAAATTTCGCGAACGCTTTAAACGCGAAATTATTTTCAAGTTTGTATAATTTTGTTTCGAGAGAAGTGGATAGGAGTTATGACAATGTTCGGCTCCAATTTATTCACGAAGTTCTGTGAAATACAAATCAAAATGCGAAATGAAACGAAAAGTGTCGAAGTTCACGAAATAACACCGAAATTCAGTTGTCAAAACAAAAAAAAAACACATTAATTTATCTTCTTTCATAACATTGGACTGTTATTTTGCTCGTGAAAGTTCAACATTTCATTACAGGTGACAATGACTGCGTAAAGTAGTTTTACATCATCAGAAGCGCAATGCCGCACAGTGCAAACGGTGTCAGTGATAAGTATTTAGCCGCTTTCTTCTCCGTTCGTTCATTTCTCCATTCCTGCAACTCAGGCTATCTCGCTCCAACGTAATGCGTAAATACGTTGATGTCATGCAGAAAATATGGAAATTAGTTTTCTGCTGTTAATGTTATGGTTTTGTAGCTAAAACGCAAATGTTTTAGTAGGACTATTTTTTTTCAGCCAAAGTTTGCGGTCCAAAAAGTTCCAATCAGAGGCCTACAGAAGATCGTGTGTAGTCTGTGTCTCCATTACGTGCCACACAAAAATACGAGTTTCAAGGATTTTCGTGTCCGTGCTTCTTGCGGGCTTGCTCATAGTTTCTTTGGCGAATTACAATGCCCAAAGTTATTTCAGTATTTGAACGTGCTCGAGAGTTCAAGGCAACAAGGCTTGTACAAAATTAAATGACTGGCTCCGCGAAGATCCAGTAAAGAATTTTGAAAATGTTAGTTTTATTCAGTATTCAAGAAATATTGTCAATGAAGACTTGTACGACATTTGCAAGAATGTGCCTATTCTAAAAACATGTTCACAATTAAATTTTTTGAGAGGGTACAAAGCTTTTCAGGATATGGTAAAGAGGGATGTGAAGGAGTCATGTGTAACTTTGAATTTAATTAATATGCTGCTAGCACTTAAAGAAGGTAGGTGCAGACTACTTAACTTTGAATTTTATTTTCCGCTTTTCCAACGAAATGATCTTTTTTCACCGCTTTTATATACCGAAATTGTAACTTTTTAAATGCGAAATTCATTAATATTATTTACCATAAATCATTGTCCCTAATCATTACCCAACATCTTCATCGTCGCGATTATCGCAAGAGGTAAAAATGCGACACAAAATAACCCAAACAGAAGCTGGGAATCAATCTGAATATTGGTTACATTGGATACGTGGTAGAATTGTTTTAAATATCACATCCTGTGATATAATAGGGTTTTTGATAAGAGACCATTTGTATAATACATACCATTGTGGCGAACAATAAGTAGTTTCACGTTCACTACGCTCTTCGGTTGTTTAGAAATCGTAAGGAAGAAGTTCAGTGTAGATCACAAAAGAGATTTACATATTGTTATGATATCTTTTAAACACCACGAAATCTAATTCCAATAGAATACGATACTACTCCTTACGTTCCTGTAAATGTTCACCATTAGTCTGGCGAAAAAAGGTAACGAAGATTTCCGTGTTTCCTTGAGGAAAGATAAGGCGCCTGCTTGTAGCAAGCAAGCAAGCACTAACTACTTCGATCAGTGACCTTCACTGCCAGAGTGACTCACAGCAGGCCTGCGCTCGTTCCAGTGTGCGTATAAAACAGGTATTTAATTTCGTTCCTTACAATCCACAGTTATATCAAGCTAACATTCTAATATTTTCGTAAAATATGTAGTAAACAAGTTGTATACATTATGGTCTTCCAGAGTGTTGTTGCCTGCTATTTACATGCGGGAGATGGGGGTGTTGTAAACATTTCTGAACCCAAAGGTCGAGCACGAAGGAAAAGTCGTGTAAGCATTGGAGGTAATTACAAGGTAATAGAAGTTGAAGGAAATGTTGGAATAAATTATATCAGAAATTGAGTAAAAACAGTTTCCATCACACATAGGGCTATCAGATCACTCTTCAGCGGAAAGTAGGACAAATTGTCTCAAAATGTTGGACACGATCGTATTTGCAGTAACTATAATAGGTTACTAGGACATCTTAGCATATAACGAGAATATGACACATCTTCAGCTGAAAAATTAATGTTGAAGTGAACGGTTGAGTTCAAAATTCCTCAACTGCTAACTAATAGCACGGCTGTATGTGATTTCAACTTGTGTATGTAAGACAGAACGTTTTTCGTCGTCATGGGGCCAGGAAGTGAAAACAATCCATGAATTCGGGAAGGAGAAAATTCACAATTTCGTAAAAAAAGTCTGGAAGTTCTTGTTTATTAATATGTAAAAAACTACTATACACTGGGAAAAAACAGAATTGTGTGCCTTATTTCTCCAATAAGGAGAATAATTACTTGTTACTTCGAACAAATTACCGACAGTTATATCGATAAAACTTCACAAAGTAAGCACTTTTATACATATATCCGGACTTTTCCGGATCTAGAAAATCGTGAAGTAATTTGTGAGCTGGGATTGTAATTGCTTTTCCGAATATCCAGTAGCAACCATGCACACTCTTTGATTTAAGCATACTTCTCCAAGGAACCACGTTATCTCAGACTCCCCTCAGATTTTCTGTTTCTCCATCTAATTTGACGTTACGTGATGCCCAAAATACGTATAAGATTTCTTTCAAATTCCTTCCGGAGGCCAGACATAACTATGAAATGTAGGACACGTCCGGAAATAAGAATGATTCTTATAAGTCTTTTTATTTTCTTATTTAGCGTCGTTTTTCTTTCACCTCTTGCTAATCGCGACAACGAGGATGAGTACTATGATGAAATTGATGAAGGGGCACTCACAAAGAACACCCATACGCAGGACGGGATTCGAACCCAGGACATCAGACATCGTAGCGCACTGTGCTAACCACTCTGTCACGGACGGAATTCTTATAGCCCTAATCGTTCCTCAAGCATTTGTCCTATCTTTAACTATACACGAAACATAAAGAACAATCTAAATAAACAGGTGCCAGTTCACACTCTAACCGTAAAAAACATATGCATGTGAAAATGCAAAATAATATTTATTTTTAGGTAGTTGTGATTTATTATTGTATATTAATGAAATATATTAGTGATAAAATGACGGAAGTAGAGGAACATCTCCAATGAAACACTCATGCCTTATGGATATTTGTATTTCTTGCCAAACAAGGTTCCGAGTTCGAGTTCCGACCAAAATGGGTTCATTGTGTATGTTCATTCATGTCTTTAATGTAATCATAAATCGTCGTCATGAATAATTTAACTTCAGAGGAAGAAAACTGAGGTAATTACTAATAAAACAATAACAAAACAAATTTGATCTTAAAGCCCTGGCTTTGAGCTACATATTCCATCACGGGGATCATAGGCGTGCGCCCAGGGGGCCGGGGGTGGGCAGATGCCCCCCTAATCATGGACGTCTGCAGATTTTTTCCACGAAGAGACAAGGTATTTTTCCATGGGGCATATTACCCCGATAATAGTGTTGCATTATCGCATTCCTGCATCCTCAATATAATAATTAATGTAAATTATTATGACTGAAATCAAATTATACTTGGGAAAACGTACTTTTTGGTTGACATTCGTTTTCTAAGGGGAAGATGTGGCAATCCTTGCCCCCCTTCCAGACATCTATGCCCCTATATTATTATATTTTCACCTAGAAATTTAGGATAGATGAATCCTATCGCCGTTATTAAACTATATTATACTATTAAAGAAAATTAAGTATTTTCAAGCCGATGAAAGTTCAAAGCAACTACGGGGGAAGGGGTGCAGTGGCGAAACCCCCCCCCCCCACCCTCACAACCTTGAACGGAAATCAATTTTAGGGGGGCAAACATGGAAGTAAAGGAAAGGAAGAGTAGCAGAATGTAAGAGTAGCAGGACAAAAGGATACTCAAGATGGATTTTGTTTTCACGTCTTTCTTGCATTATTTCTTCCAGACTGCCAAGAGCACTTGCGCGGGGGGGGGGGGGGGAGAGGGGGAGAGACAGAGCTGCAATTGCCCCCTTGATTTCAAATTTTATACAAATATAAATACCTTTTGTAAAATGTTCTTGCACGCTTCGCTCGCAATGTCTGCTTTTCTTGCAGTCTAGTCAAGTTAAGAGCCGTAGCTAGGGATCGACGGGAGTTAACCCTGGACGCCGAACGATCTAAATCAAAAAAAATTGTAAAAGAGAATAATATGGCGCTCCATGAATTTTTTTCCCCATATTAAATCGACATTGTTTTCATTTTGCAAAAAAATGGATCTGAAAATTTATTGGTCGCTTCGCTCGCAATTTGTTTTCTGTAATGCATTTTAAATTACCGAGGAGAGAAGTACTGCTTCTAAAAGGTTTTCTCTTAAGTGCATGAACAATTGTTTGGAGGAAAAGGAACGCGCAGATTTGAGAGACAATGTATATGATTTTTACTGTTGGTATATATATATGTGTGTGTGTGTGTGTGTGTGTGTGTGTGTTGTATATATATATGTATGTATGTATTTAATATTTATATGTGTGTGTGGGGCGGGGGGAGGCGTGTATATATAAACACACCCATCAATGCAATAAAATTTAAACAAGTGAGATGAAATTACGTTATTCTTTTCCGGCCTGAAATATCATCAAGGATATCCCCCCCTAATCAGAGGGTCTGAGCACGCCTATGACGGGGACTGACACTTTACGTAGGTGTAGACACGCTTCGTACAATTTGATGATATCGCGATTACGTAATGGATGTGCAGCCACTTAACTGAAGCCCCCAAAATTCACATTTTATTACACTTTGTGGATTGTGCATTAATCAACATCAGGTTAATCGCGGCAGGCAAAGTGGAGGGAAAATGACAATGAAGCACAACGAGGGGACCCTTGGTTCCCGATTAATGAAACTTTGTCTACATGCAACTGAGTCGCTGCGTGAAATCGCTGAAAATGTAATTTATTAATTTCTTAATTTTGCTTATTTTATATTGCTTTTCTAGCACTTGGCGTCAACAAAGGCGATGAGGATGATTAATGAAGTTATGAAATGGATGATAGGACATGATGATCCATGTCTTACACAAAATTCTAAGTTGGGACTAATGAATATCGATTCGTCTTATCATTTGTCAAGTAGTTGTTTTTAACTCCAATCTTTTTCAAGGACTTCTGGGTTGACAGCATGTGTGTTGCGCGATGATGATTCGACAAAAACCACCATTTCAGTTAACTTTCTTGAAAATGACTCTAATATCAGTAAAGAGAACATTTTATTACGAATAGCTGTTGTTAAGAAACCAATTCCTGAAACTCACGGCACCCAGCTGTTGTTTGTTATGGCTGGGCTTGGGGGTATGACTCGCGCTGCTGTCAATACTCAATCATTCCCGAGAATCCAGGTCCGCCAGGCAAACCCAAGCGACAATTTTGTTATTTGGGTTGCATAGACAACAGGCTTTAAGATGTTACGATATCGTAGGTCTCGTGGCCCAAGAACTATTTTCCATGACTGTACATAACAGGGGAATGGTATACAGAACAGGTTTTCTGAAATTGAGAACTTTGTTTAGTTATTATTTTATAATATTTTAAGGCGTTTCGCTTATTAGTAGTTATATGTTGGTTAATGTTAATATTGAATACTGAATCTAATTATTTTATTACGATGATTATATCTATTTATGATTATGACTTTCTTATCCTAAAAAGTTTGCGTGTGTAGAAATAGTGTTTTGTCTAAAGATAGTTATGATGAGTGTATCTGTATATAATTCTAAATTATTATTGAACTGGTCCTTTTAAATTATGATATTGTTGTATTTTAATGTTATGTGTTTTTTGATACTTACAGTTAGTGTATTCTCTACCAATACCCTCGTACATAGTAGGGCATTGCTTTACTCAGAATTCTGGAAGTAAGTGGGCCATGCCCCTTTCGTCAGCTACAGCCCTGAATAGGTATCGTCGATAGCTTAGTGGTAGTAGTTATTCTGTCCCCGTTCGGGCACATTTCTGCCGTGGACCTAAAGGATACCTTTTCGAGTGAGGTTATAGTATCGAATTCTCATTTCGCTTGTTTCGAATATTGCTTTGTAACCACGGTGGGGGTCTAATCATCTCTGACGCATATAGTTTATACGTTGGGATATTTTCAGCAAATTCTGCAGTGAACTAACTGGAAGGTACTTAAAAATATGCACAGAAAACTGTTCTGCAATACTATCTTCCCTTTTCTCTTGGAAAATTAAATCTTTTAGAATAATTCAACGACATTTACTCAATATACAGTAACCGTTTACAATTTTAGTGCTATGATTATTGTTCAGAATCTCTGATGTATTCACACCGCGTCCTCTAACGGTATTTGATTAATGAGAAAACTTCGGCGAGGAGCTGTTCGACAGCATAGAAGCTGGAAGTTATATGCTAAAAATACTAAACCTGACCTGCCTAACCTACTCAAGTATGCATCTAATAGCAGAAATAAACTAGTGAATAGGTTAGGCAAATTAAGTTTTGATCATTTAAGTTATTAGAGGGATACGTGAGTATGTTTGGCAGGTCAGCTTTGGTGTTGTTAGTATATATCCACAAGTTGCTATAGTTGTCGCTAGTCATTCGTCCAAGACAGTTGACAGCCCAAATATTAATACAATCGTGGCTTTTCTTTGCGTCAAATATCGCACCAGAATGGCGAGGTTGCGGGTTCCAAAAATACCACTTGTCTTTTTTCTGGGAGGCAGACTCAGGCGAGAACGTGTTTATGAAGCAAAACACAACAGCCCCCTTCTTTGCCACCCCGACTGGCCCACTCTGAACGAAACTGGCAGATTTCCGCCAGGCATAATCGAGCCTTCATTCCGCGAGTTCCTGATGGACTGGAACAAACGCTGCGTTGGGGGATGTCAAAGGGAAACTCGAAATAGACCTGTCCGAGCGGTGAAAGGCGGGGCTTTCTTCTGCCTCGCAAACAGTTAAATCTCCCTTCCGCCTCGCGATTTGCGTTGGCCCAAGTTAACGAACCACGATGTCAGTCCCCTTGGATGGACAAGCGCCAGTGACTAATGCAGCGGGTGGATAATTGCATTATATTAAAATTAGATTGGGCAGTTCTTTAGTTATTCCAACTAGGAATGGGCGTCCGTATTCAAAAATGTCCGAGTCCCGTGTATCTGAACCCCGAATTCTGGTTTCCGTATATCCACAAATTCCAAATCCCATGTAACCAATTCTCGAATTCTGGATCCCATGACTCCGAATCCTGCATATTGCGTATCTAATCATGGATTCTGGATTTTGAGTGCTCGAATCGTGGATTCTGGATCTTGTACGTATGTGCGAATCGTGGATTCTGGATCTTGTACGTATGTGCGAATCCTGGATTTTGGATCTTCTGTGTCCGAAACCTGGATTCCGGATCCCGCGCTCTGAATCCTGGATCCTGGATCTTGTGTCCGAAAGCTGAATTCTGGATCGCGTGTGTCCGAATTCTGCATCTTTTATCCGAATCCTGAATTCTAGATCAGATCCACTGGACCACAGTGTGCCTCTCTCTACCTCTTTCTCCCAATTTCTCATCCAAGAGAATTTTATGTACAGTCACAGACACTTCTGGGTTGTAATAATTCCATTGAAAGTCAATGGTTTTGTTACAACCCAGCAGTGTCCGTGACGTACACCCTATCCGCCAGAAAACAAAAAATAGTTTCCTTGAACCAAATATTTCATTAAATGGGCGAAAAACATATGACTGTTCACCAGTAACAAATCATTTTAGTAATCGTACACATTCGCCTAAAGTTGGCCAAAAAATTCAGTAAAAAATTAACAAATTTAGTTTTATTTCGGTTACCAATAGCTTAACGTGGCCGCGGTCGCTCAGTCGGTAGCGCGACTGACTACCATGCTAAAGGTCCCGGGTTTGATCCCCGGCCGGTTCAAATCCGGGAACTTTTCTAACGTTGGAAGCGGCCCCGGCGCCCACCCAGCGTCGAATAACATGGGTACCTGGGGGAAACCCTGGGGGGTAAAGGCGGTCAGGGGCGTGGTGCTGATCACATCACCTCCACTCACGACCGGCTCAAGAAAGTGTGGGGCGTTACCCCCACACCCCCTATACGCCTTCATGGCGTGGTGCTAAGCACAGGGGAGCACTTTACCTTTTTTTTTAACCAAACGCGTTTCGGTTATTCAAACATATCAGTTCTTTCTGTGTAACGAAATATTTTGTCGTCGCTACTTTTATGACAGAAAACAATGTTACTCTTTACAAAGTAATTTACCCATGTCTACGAAAGAAAAGGTACTTTTTCATCTCCTGTTCTTGGCAATCGATATCACAAAGTCCCGCCAGGTGCGGAAGAATTGGCAGGCGAGATCAAACTCATTTCTTTGTGTGCCTCCCTCCCTGGATTCCTGGCAAGGCAACGTAACAATAGACCGGTTTCCCATTGCGTTTAAGAGCAGAAATAGACACTTTTTCTATCCATTGTGCTCTCGTTTTAGCACAGTGAATTACAAATGACGTCATCAGGAATAAAACTCCTCCTTCTCCACCTGCGTAAAGAAATTGAATCAGGATAGTACAAGCACTGGTGCAGAGTACGAATATTCTGGGGAAAGGTGTGATTGACAAATTTTATACACACAAGCAGTGGCGTGCCCAAGGGGGGGGTCGTGGGGGTTATGACCCCCCCTTTGGCCCAGAATTCCTAAAAAAAAAGAACGTCAAAGGTAGGAAAATATGACAAAATGACTACCAACAAAAAGTATACATAACCCCCCCCCCTTTTCGAAAATCCTGGGCACGCCACTGCACACAAGATAAAACAACAAGAAAATAATTTAGTGAAAAATATTCTTTCAGATTTTAAAATATTTTCATGTTCACAGCACAACAGTACAACTGCTTTAAACTTTTTGTAAATTAGTTTTATTTATTCATTTCTTGAGATATTCGGTTCGGGTTAATCTCTTAAAATTCTGATATAACCTCTTTGGGATTAAAGCTAGACAGCTTTGGTTCGGGTTAAGCTCACCTTATGCACAGAAAGCTCAATCGGCACTGGACCTACAGTTGAGTGTTGGATCCCAACTACTATGTGCCTCCACCGGATATCAAACCCGAGACCCCTTGAATACAATGCGAAGGAGCCCACAGGTTTATAACCACTGGGCTAGAATAGATCTCTTACCACAGAGTGATAAAGACGAAACATTTTCTGCATGGAAGCACTTATCTCTCTCGCTAGAAAGTGCTTTCACGAAAAAAGGGATAAAATTATTCATCCATTATAAGAGGCAACATTCAAATATTAAATAATAAATTCATATAAAACACTGAAGTGCAAAATTATGGGAAAAAGTTATTAATATACTTTTGTAATGCGCGATGGCAGTGCCAAGGGATATTCTAATTTGATTCTTTATAATAGTTTTCTTTGTAATGGCTTATTAAAGCAAGGACGGACTAATCCTGGATGAAGTGTGGCTCTTTCATAGTCCATAATCAATGACATAGTTTCATCATTCATTATCATTGTTACAATTAACCTAGAGGTGTCGAGAAGTCGTAAAAATAAAAAGGTAAAGTGTTTTCCTGTGGTTAGCACCACGCCATGAAGGCGTATAGGGGGTGTGGGGGTGATGTGATCAGCATCACGCTCCTGACCGCCTTATCCCGCAGGGTTTCCCCCAGGTAGCCATGTCATTCGACGCTGAGTGGGCGCCGGGGCCGCTTCCAACGTTAGAAAAGTTCCCGGATTTGAACCGGCCGGGGATCGAACCCGGGACCTTGAGCATGGTAGTCAGACGCGTTACCGACTGAGCCACAACCAAAATAGAAATAGAAACAAGCATGTGCATCATTTTGCAAGCATACATTAACAAACAATTTAAATTTTTAAAAGAATTATAGTTTTAGAAAGAATCATAGAAAATGAGATGTTTATCTGAAAATAGGATGCCTTAAGAAGCAAGGTTTAGGAGAAAAGATGTGTTCATTTACTCACTCCTACTTTTTGTTTAGGATTTTCAAGTTTACCTCGACATAAATTACAAGAAATGTTTTCGCAAATAGGAGAAAAGTTGAAAGTGATTCTTCCATATTATTCAAAATTAGTGAGAGAGCTTACGAGTATTTCGGCGGCCACATAGAAAAACTTTTTTGCCTCTCTCGGACATTTATTATTTTTATTATTATTATTATTATTGAGTCTACACGCTGGCAAGGTACAGATATTAAAATGTAGTTAAGTAACCTTCCAAGAGAAATTCCCGTGCAGTTTTCAACACTGCTCGTAGTAGAACGTTGGCAACCATGACTTCCGTGCGGCAACTGTCATGGCAGACTATTCCTGGATGGCACAGAGCACGAAATTATAATTTATTCGCCGGAAGATTCGACGCACGCGAAATTGCCCTCAAATGTAGTT
Source organism: Lepisma saccharinum (assembly GCF_977018435.1). NCBI lineage: Eukaryota > Metazoa > Arthropoda > Insecta > Zygentoma > Lepismatidae > Lepisma > Lepisma saccharinum. The sequence goes on from NC_139232.1 coordinate 107,944,071, forward strand.
TTGAAATAACCCAGAGCCAACCAGTTACGGCGGTCTCCGTGCGAAAGAAATATATTTGTCCACGCAAGAAAGAAAGAAACAAATCGATCTAGGAACGTCAAAGTTTCCGCCGCTCCTAAACACGCTCTGGCAACTCTGCGTTCTACGTAATCGCTTTAAATCAGTTTCCGAACGTGATTTCTTGCAAAAGTTTCTTTCGGGACTATTATAACGTGATAGATTCTAGGGAAAATATGTCTGTGGGTTAGCGTTTATTGCCACTTTAATTTAAATATATATATTTCATTAAATTTGATATTGAGTGAAATCTTCAGAGCGGCGGTGGGCCTCCCCGTTGGTGTAGTGGCAACCTGGGTCCGAGTGGCGGTGGAGGCAAATAGCCCAGTGGTTCGGGCCCCACTTTAAACTGTGGGTTCTTACATGATTCGCCTATCTGAGCGTAAAATGAACTTAAGCTCAGACCCCCAAGGACGTATTTAGTATAAAGTACTAACATTAAATAATGAAAATATACTCTTAATAGCGTTTGTTCTACAATCAAGAGTTATTTATTTCAGCTGAACTTACTGGAAGGGAAACATTATTTTTGGATCATATGGCTTTGAATGACAGTAATGACACTACTACTTATAATAATATACATAAAATATTGATCAGGAACTTTACTTGTCGTGAACAGTCTAACGTCCCTTATTATTCCATAAATATTCAATTCTTTGTCAATCTTAACTACACGTATGCTATATAATGAATACATGCTGTTAAAGCTCTATTCTTAGGCCGTCTTTTTAATAGTCATGTAAAAACAATGTAATCGTAAATTTACATGTTATGAATAGATTGATTTATTTATTTTACTTCGCGTTTTTGTGCCTCTTGGCTAATTTGCGAAGATGAGGATGAGTGATGAAATTGATGAATGGACATTCACAAACAACCATGCCCGAGCTGGATTCGAACCCCAGACCCCTGGTGTTGCAGCGCGATGTGCTAACCACTCAGCCACAGGGTCCGGCAGTTATGAATAGACATAAAAATTGTGTTAACGTATTAATTTAAATATTTATATAACATTATTATTACTATTTCTAAGACACTTGGTTCTGACCCCCCAAATACATTTCAAGATACGTGTCTGCAACCCCTAAAAATATACAATTTTGACCCGTTCACTTTTTCTCCTCTCTCTCTTTGATATATTGTAAATAAAGACTATATTAAGATGGTGCTAATTTTTCAGATCAATGGAATGCTGAAAAAAACGAAAGAATTGACAATTTATCACCAAAACTAATCTACATAAACGAACAATTGAACATACAAGTGTAAAACATGTTATGTTTAAGAGCCGATTGGGAGCAGTAGAAAGTTCCTGAGGTTACTAATAGTTTTCTCTCAATAATCCCAAACGAATCTTGAGACAATATCGCTAAATGTGCAAAAATAACAGGATAAAAAAAAAAAGGTAAAGTGTTCCCCTGTGCATAGCACCACGCCATGAAGGCGTATAGGGGGTGTGGGGGTAACGCCCCACACTTTCTTGATCCGGTCGTGAGTGGGGGTGATGTGATCAGCATCACGCCCCTGACCGCCTTTACCCCCCAGGGTTTCCCCCAGGTACCCATGTTATTCGACGCTGGCTAGGCGCCGGGGCCGCTTCCACCGTTAGAAAAGTTCCCGGATTTGAACCGGCCGGGGATCGAACCCGGGACCTTGAGCATGGTAGTCTAATTTGATTCTTTATAATAGTTTTCTTTGTAATGGCTTATGAAAGCAAGGACGGACTAATCCTGGATGAAGTGTGGCTCTTTCATAGTCCATAATCAATGACATAGTTTCATCATTCATTATCATTGTTACAATTAACCTAGAGGTGTCGAGAAGTCGTAAAAATAAAAAGGTAAAGTGTTTTCCTGTGCTTAGCACCACGCCATGAAGGCGTATAGGGGGTGTGGGGGTGATGTGATCAGCATCACGCTCCTGACCGCCTTATCCCGCAGGGTTTCCCCCAGGTAGCCATGTCATTCGACGCTGAGTGGGCGCCGGGGCCGCTTCCAACGTTAGAAAAGTTCCCGGATTTGAACCGGCCGGGGATCGAACCCGTGACCTTGAGCATGGTAGTCAGACGCGTTACCGACTGAGCCACAACCAAAATAGAAATAAAAACAAGCATGTGAATCATTTTGCAAGCATACATTAACAAACAATTTAAATAAAATAAATAAATAAATAAAATAACAGGAATAAACAGGAATAAATAGTAATTCTTTAAAGAAGTATATATTACGTGTATATTATTCACGTACATACATGAACAGTGGTGACGGATACACGACTCGCTTCATTTATCTTTCCTCAACATCAATAGCTCCTATCCAACACTATCGCACTACCCTCGTGAAAGAAGCATTTATTCAAGTTAAAACTACTAGATAATGACTTATTGTGACGTTGTAGTTACCATGCTGGTTTTCCAGTTTTATCAGACAAAAAGGATACGCCATATACCTCTTAGATTTGGAGCATGCATTCGATATGTATAAAAAAACATCATATTAAGAGTTCCTGAGCATTAAACGTTCTAATCGACAAAATGAGGTGACAACGCATTTTTAGGACGTATTTCCTCACGCTGACACTTTCTCTGCAGATATATTATCAGTGAAAGTCATTTGTTTCTTGACAATGACGTGATGTAACTTCAGCTTCCACCTGTAACTAACACTAATGTGCTGGGCAAAGATGACTTCTTGCCCACTGTAAAATGTTCTTAGTCCGCCCAAATGGCTTACATGAAAAATTTTCGAAGCTATTATTAAACTTGAACGCACACGCACGCACAGAGAGACAGAGAGAGAGAGAGAGAGAGAGAGAGAGAGAGAGAGAGAGAGAGAGAGAGAGAGAGAGCGCAAAAGAAGGAGAATAAGGGGTTGAAAGGGAGAAAGAACGTGAGGAAAAAGAATTGGAGAAACAATGAGAAGGGGGAATAAAATAAGAAGGGAAGAAAGAAATATAAAGACGAGAAACGAGAGATAAAGTAGGAAAGAAAGCGAGAAAACAAAGAAAAATGATAAAGCAAATAAAGTGAATAAGAAAAATGGTAGTAAAAAGGAGAAAAGGAACACAGAGCAAGAGAAAAAATGATAAAGAAAGAGAGAGAAAGAAAAAGAGAGTTACACCGAAGCAGAGCTTGCTTGAAAATATTTGCTCCTCTCGAGCACACCAAAACTAATTCTCCGACTTTGATTGATTGAGTTTGTGTTTTAAGTTCACTTTATGCACAGCAAGGCTAATCGGGACTGGACCTACAATTTAAAGTGAGATTCGAACCACTATGCGCATCCACAGGGTATCGAACCCGGAACCCCTTGATTACAAGGCGACGACACTACCACTACGCCATCGGCAACTCCATTAATTGTGTATTACAAACATGCACATTATGCGTAGAAAGAGTAATAAATCTCCAAGAGTTGTATTTGCACGTTGTTTAAGTGGAAAAATCACTTAAGTCACAAACTGCTATTTTATGTTGCTTTCATTTAAGTCCCTCTGAATCAATTTTTTAAAATAAAAATTATAAGTGTAAATTTATATGGGACATGTGTAAAGATTCTAAACGGTACTTTAGTAATATAGGGACTACATGTTTTAATACTAAGAGAACCAAACCAGGCCGGCCTAACCTAACTACGAAAGCATATATTGAAACATATATACTGTATATTTTTTGTTAGGTTAGGCAGGTCAGGTTTTAGTCTGTTAGCATTAAAATAAGATCCCTAAATGCCAGAAAACAGGCGGTCTGAAATGAGGTAGTCCGTATAATACTAAAGTACCTTCTAAACAGTGATGATCTAACGTGTACATCCTGTCTATAATGTTCGCTTAACATAAATAACTTCCTACTGTAAAAGTGCTTCTCCCCGAACGGTTTATATACACTAAGCATGAAACGAAATATAATAAAATATGTGATAACAATTGCTTTTCATAAATGAGAACATTTCGGAAGAGGGGACAAGCCACATTGCCCTCCTACATACGCCAGTGTCGGTATCCTAAATTAATCTGCAATAAAAAAGTTAAGTATCTTTGTAGCACTCTTGACGAAGTTTTAAAAATCCACTTTGTACACTTTTACTGAACTTATAGCTTAAAGAGGAACCTCTTGATTACCAGGCGACATAAATGCCAAGCTTTCATGGGTGTATAACTTGTATTGTTATATGCTACAAAGTAGTGGTACTTACCACTTCATGTTACGAAGCTAGTCCTGTTGAAAACTGAATGTCCTTTTAATGCAGAAGAAATGCACGATTAACTTTCAGTTGCTGTCTTGTGGAATGTTGGCGAAAGATAAGTGTTAAAATAAAAGCCTTTTTGTGAAATAAATGCTATACGATTTTCCCCGTTTATGTGTGCGGGAGAGTCACTTCTCAGTCTTGAACGCACTTGCCACTTAGCATGTCTGTCTCCTCCTACGTGCAGGCACCGGTCAATTTGGCCATCTCAGCGTCACCTTTTGACACCGTCGATTCTTCAGGGAAGAATTAACGGGTAAAACATGTGACTTTGCCAACTGAGGCCAATGCACCTTTCGCAGTCACCAAAGATAGCCACTGTTCCCTTCGAGGCACTTGCGAGAGTGTAGCGTGCGTGTTGTTTTGGGCGGAGAGATAGCGTCGAGACTCAAACCACAGACGAAAACGTTTAGGAGTTGAATGTTCCAAAGCTCTCTGTGAAGCCGGTTTATCTCCCCGCCCTGCTCTGACGTAAACAAAAAAAAACGTCATGCGGGCGTCCAGCTCGACCTGCCATCTGGCGAAGTTCAACCGAAACAGCGCCGCTGGCGAAAGACAAGGAGAGTAGATGAAAAAAACTAGTGTGTGTTTTGCGTGAGGGCCGGCTGGATAAAATTGGACCAACTACAATCTGATATTTGACGTCATGCGATTTGCTTTAACTAAGAGAGCCGCACGAGATGGTTGCTTTGATATAGGCTATTCCCCCTTTAGTGTGTTATCGTTTAACACATTTACATTTACTTTAACCATTGAAGAAATATTTATAACTTATCCCATAAAGATTAAAGATATTCAATAAAATATGCTTTTTTCTGTAGACAGCACATTTAAATGCTGCGAAGGTACGGATCTTGAACAGATCGATCAAACTTTAAGTGTGGTTCGAAGCAGTGTAATGCACCCGACAGGACTCAAAGCCGGAAAGCCTTGATTACAAACTAACATGGGCGTCCGAAAGGAGGTTTTTCTGTCTTGATTTCGCTAGATTTTTACCTTCCTTCCTACATTTTGGAATCTGTTTCTACTTGCATAGTCTATTTTACAGTCTCCTATATTCCTATTCTGTCTCTCTCTTGCCGGTTCTATGGAAGAGCGCGTTCAATGGTCGACTTTCCATTTCGCCACCAAAGATCCTCCGTTCGAGTCCAAGTCTGGCTATGGACATTCTTTGTGAATGTTCCTGCATAAATTTCGACTAAGTATCACTCATAGCCTGACGAAACAAATAACGTACAATAACGAAAAATAGAAATAAAAATATTCTTGTCTCCTTTTCCTTTCTATTGCCTTTCTAATTCATTGAACCTCTTTAATTTTTCTTCTTGTTTCGTTCTCTCTCGTTTTTTCCCTTCTCTTTATATCAATGTCTCTCTGGTTCTCTCATTATATTTCTGTTCCTCTCTCTCTCTCTCTCCATACATATACCTCCCCTGTAATCTATTTCTTCTACTCATCGTCATCGTTGCTATCAGTGTAAGGAGAAAACAAAGTAACCAAAATAGAAACAGAAAGAGAAATTAGTGGAAACTCTTATTTTTTATATTCACATAAATCAGATATCCCCATATCCGACAGCATGCTAAACTGCCAGTTCTGTGAAGGTGAAAAATAAAGCAGGTTGCTAATTTGGTAACGTTAACTTCGCCCCCAACACGAAATGACCATCCGCAATCGAAGCCAGGTTAACGTCCGTCACCGGAGCTCCATTTCCTTCACCCTGGATGACTTGCTTGTTGACGTTAACACGGAAAATATGACCGCCAGCGCCATCTCCCGCGGTTTCTCGGAAACACTTTATTTGTTCTTCCGCCGGATACTTGGAGGAAGCTCTTATATCACGGTCCATTTAGCAGACGCCGCTTCTGGGCCACGGGGTCAAGTTACTAGTTACTAACGTGGAGTTGGTTTGTGTATCTTCTGATTTCGCTTTATAAACTACTGCATAAAGATGTTCACGGCTCGTCCATTTATCCCGAGAGAACAGTTTCCAAAAACAACAGTGGACATTTGGACATTCGTTCGGCAACAAAAGAGAAAAGCTTGTCGCCATGCCGTCTTGTAGCCTTGATTGCTATAATAGGCACGCCAAATTAGTTTGCAGTTTTGGTCCTAATATTTTAAAGTCTAACTTCATAGATATTTATTTATATATTTATTTATTCAAATTTCAGATACAGCGCTTGTAAGGCCATTTTACACTGAAAATTCTAATAAATCAACAAGAACAAGTCAAGATGGTTTTAGGCAAAAACAAGAAGGGATATATATAAACAGATAAGACATAAACAAGGAAACAAACAAAAGATTTACATATTCGTTCTTAGAGAAGATCGGAAAATTTGTCCGTTTTCCTATGTAATTGCAACAATAAGTGCAGCAGAGTGGTATCGTTTTAAATATGCTTCATTTGTTTATTTTGTTTCTTTGAGTTTGTTTGTAAGTTCACTTTATGCACAGAAAGGCTATCCGGGACTGGACGTACAATTTAAAGTGAGATCCGAACCATTATGTGTCGAGACACCTTGATTACTACTCCAGCGGTAGAGTGCCCTATAGAGGCAGAAAACGATATACAATAATAATATAGTTCATATCTCCTAACGTATGCTAATATGTGTGTACTGCACCTACGTCGAGAGGACAAGTCCAAATACGTACCATAGGGGAAGCAGGTAGGAACATGAATGAAACTACTCTGTAGGTTTCAAATCTGCATTTCGCTTGCATGACTTTGGTTTTTTATTTATTTCTTGCTTTTTGAATTTGTGATAGCTATTACAACTCTTAACAACCATTATAAGGGTAACAAAAGACGATTTCTCGCGGAACCTGCTTCCCGTCTGCGTTCCACTTCCATGCGTCTCCCCTATTTAAGTACTGGACTCGCCCTAGTTTGCGCACGCGCACTGCGCTAAAAGTAGGACTGTAATATATCGTATAAAAATGGAACGCGTTTTACTGAGAACAATTTATGAGTTCGCCGTACAATCTACAATTTATTTGTTACAATTAATGTATTAATGCTTTTCTACTACACTTCCTTACCTAGTTATTGACTTACTGATTGATTTACTTTATTTTACTTCGCCTTTCTGTTACTTTTGGCTAATCGAGATGAAAGGTGATAAGATGAAATTGGAGAAAAGACAATCACATACGAACATGGACAGGACACAAGATAAGCCCTACAGAGAATTATTCTAGCTGTGAGTCCAAACGCCAGACCCTCGTTAGTCTGCAAAATGCAGTCAAGGGTGTACTACGTGCCTTCAAAAAGGTTCGCCCCTTATCCAGTGATTGTAACTTATACAAGAAGTAAAATAGAATTATTATTATTATTATTAGTGGTTATATCAGTATTAAAAGTAATAATAATAATAATTTAGTTCACTTTACTTCGCTTTTCTGCCACTCTTGGTTAATCGTGAAGATGAGGATGAATGGTGATAAGATGAGATGGATGAAGGGACAATCACAACACATATGCAGACGACATATTTTCTTGTCAACATGGATTTATACCGAGAAGATCTACTGTAACTAATTTCGTTACCTTTTTTTGTGTTGCATAATGTGAGTTTTGGGTTTGTGATATCCCATTGTAATTGGAGCATTGCTCTGTTATGGGATTGCTTATAAATGAATAAATAAATAAATAGACACAACACGAGCCCAACAGTTGATATCCTGGCTGAGAGGTCCAAGCGACAGAGCTTCGTTAGTAGTTTGCAGAATGCAGCCCAAGGTATGCTACGTGGAAGAGAGGTTGATATTTTGGTGTCCATAATTTACCTTGAACGCCATGGATTAGGTATACTTGAAATTTCAGTGCACTAGAAACGCCTCTCAACCAATCTGTCGTGACATAGCCTTTTGGTTTTGCGTTTTCCCACAAATTAATTGAATCTTGCATAAGAGTTGTTTCTTTTTAATAATTTAAATTTCTATTCTTTTACTCTTGTTTAACTGTTCTCAAAATCAACCAATTCATTCTCGAGTGCTAATAGGTTTAGTAACGTGAGGCATTGCTGCAAGCCCCCCCCCCCTCCTCCTCTACACGCACACTCCCGTGATAGTTGATCGGCGGTTACCTTTTTACGTGTTGACACTATTAGAATGCCTCCTCCTCTCGCGCCCAAACTCACCTGACCAGCTTCCTCGTAACGGGGGCAGGAGGATCAGAATAGAAAAAGGTCACGTGACCCTCTGCTGGCGTGAATTACTACTTCTCCACTTTTCAGATCCACATCAGTCACTCGCGCATGCACGCGCCTTTCAGAACGGCCTTTTTTCTCGATTGTTGACAGAGATTTATCGCCTTTCAGCAACACTAAGGAAGCGTTCTACTCTACTTCTTACTGGCAATAAGGAAGTGTTCACGGCAACTGTTTATTCGTTCGATTAATTAACTGTGTATTTTGAGAGGTTCTTTCACCAGATGAATTTGCCACGAATGCAGGTTCTGTCAATAAAGGTGGGTCGATAACTTTAGAGGAATAGGGACACAGCCGTAGGATCAAATTCGTCTGGTGAAGAAGGCCGGTATGAATAAAAGCAGAAAGAATTAACATTGGTAGAAATTTCAGCAAAAATTCTACGTGCATTTCTAGGTAGTAAATCTCCTGTGTGTGCTAAACAGTAATATAATTAACATCGATTGATTGGTTGAATGAATAAAATTAATTTTCGTCACTTTTCTGCCATGTTTGACTAATGGCGACGATGAAGATGAGTGATAATATGATGAAATTGATGAAGTACCACTCAAAAAGAACACCGATTTCCAGGGCTGTGATTCGAACCCGGGACCCCTGGGGGTCGTAGCGCGCTGTGTTAACCACTCTGCCGCGAAGGCCGGCAACATTAGGTTGAAATAGAACCTTTAAAGTCGCGAAGTATACGCAACCCAAGCACGAAGGACACATTTCAGTACACTATCATGTTCATAATGACAATTAACAAGGTCTTCATTGACCTGTGGCTATAAAGCAGGCTGGTTTAAATTAATTTGAAATCATGCTTCAGCCGTCTGAAGTTAGAACCATTAGAACCATGTAGCACTATTACAACGCCTGAATTGTATGCAACACGCACAACTCTTAAGTTTAGTGTGTTGCATAACAAGCAGGGGAGAAATTCCTTTTGACTAGACCCATTGAGCCTGTCAATGGAGTGCACTCTTTATTGCTGATTGGATTACGTATTCTCAATCATGTATACTCTGTCCCGGTAATCTCTGGAGCAGACGACGAAAACAACTGTCTGTGCAAGTAGTGACTCGTGAGGGCTCGAGCAATCAACACGTGAGAGAAGAAGTGAGTGCATGAAGTGGAAAAACGCGGTTGCAGCTACCAGCTGTTTGCAACTACTTCGATCCCCCACTCGCCTTCTACTAGCGTTATATGCGGCCTTGCTCCACAGATTGCCGGGATAGAGTATAAGTAATAAATATCGATGATTTAAAGTTGCTCGTTCGTCTACCTTTAACATTGCCAGAAAATATTGACATTAAAGCGCAAGCCACGTCTGAAACAAACAGATTAGCATCATAAAAGCTAACAGCCTGCATCTCTCTGGCGAACCATCTCTTCTGAAACCGAAACCGACGTTTAGCTTGTTTGTGTACCCGTCACCCACGTGCCAGTCCTCCAAGTCACCCACAGCCCTCTGCCAAGACGTCCCGCTGCAATGTAGTTGCCAAACGATCTCTTTACAAAGGGGAGGCCCCGCCAACTGGGAAAACAGTGGCCGTCTGTTCGCCGCAAGGGAGCGTGTCGGATGTGACGTCAGAGCGTGACACCTTGGCAGCGCGTGGAACTCTGGGTGTTTGTTGATGCTGCTGCCAGTTCTTGGAAGAGGAGGAAGCTTGGCATCTCTCAGGTGTTGTGCGGAATTATTTTTCCCCAGAAACATTGCGTCGTGCTTACCGTGCATTTATCGTTTATGTATTATCAAGGTCACGGTTCTCCAGAGAGCTACAGTGTTCTAGGAGTGGCTATGGTAGAGTTCGCGCGTAAGCACTTGCGGAAATGTACGAACCTATAATAGGTTTATCTGTGAATCTATTTTTAAAAAATGACACCGACACTGAAGACAATGACAAGTATAATTAATATTAGTATTCAAAATATTGCACTCGCAGTGGCTAGCAATGTATTATCTTAATGTTTCAACATATTCACTTGTGCATTTTTAATATCTACTCATTTATTAATTACAAAAAGATTTGTTGCTATTCATGTCCATACATACACATATATAGACATACGTATATACTACGATTCCATTGAAAGTCAATGTGAATATTACAACCCAGAAGTGTCCGAGACTGTACAAATACAAATATATATATATAGCCGGCCTCCGTGGTGGAGTGCGGTAGCCTGGCGTCCTTTGTCAGTATCCCTTCAATTTCATCGCATCATCACTCGTCTTCATTGTCGCGATTAGCCATAAGTGACAGAAAAGCGACGCTAACTAATAAATTAATTCCCAATTAAATTAAACAAATATATATTGATTCTTTATTATAACATTTATGTATATTTCTGTCCTACACCATTTTTATCACATATGTAACAATAAGAATAGGAATAAGACAAAAATCTAATATTCTACCACCCATCACTGTATGCTACAATTTCTTCAATACAACAAGCTATATCCCACATCTAGTGTGTGTGTGTGTGTTTTACATCAATTTTTAAAGTAGAATTGGATTTTCTTACCTCTATATTTTCATATTTAAATGTATGAAGTTGATTATAACAACTATTGAACAGTGTTCATTTTCAATTGCCACCAGTAAAGAAGCGACAGGCGGTTTGCAGTACAAACACGGTTCACGTGCTACGAGTTAAAGGTAACTCTCACAGTAACTTAAATAGTAACTGTTACTGTAACTTACTTTTTAAGCAAAGTAACTCTGACTGTAACTCAGTTATTTTTGAAAAGAAGAAATCTTTCCAAACACTCGTTGTTGATTTGATTGTTTCAATTCGTAAAAAAAAATTGTTCTTTCACTTTGAATTTTGAGATGCTTTAAGTGTGAGGTCTACCTCAACCCCCTTCGCCATATGTCTACCTGCAGAAGTGACAATTTAGGTCTCGTCGTCGAGAGAGATTCCTCGTCGCCTATGTTAATATTAACTTGGTCTCACCTACGTCGTATGTCTAACCTACTTTTTTTTCCACCGAGGACTGTCGCACCTGTGATTATGTGTGCCAGAAAATGTGTCGACGGGAAATTGAGCGAACCAGTCGCTCCATCCATGTGCCTAATGAGAAAAAGAAGATAGAAAAAGTTCCCGCTTCTCCATTTTCTCTTCTTACAATAATTGATTGTGTCTCTTTGCCAACTTTGTGGGACTTTTAGAATTAATTTTTAAGTTCAGGAACAAATCAAATTATGTTCAAGAAGGTAACTCAAGGAATAGTAAAAATCACTTGTAGATAGGCTAATTAGAACTGGAATTACTACTAAAATCGTGCTCCTTACCACCGGAATTTCTCATACCGGGAATCGAACCCGAGATTTATTTTATTTCAGATCAATAAATTAACTTGTACAGTAGGATGTACATGTATTAACAAGGAAATTGTCCATCACTATGTTTATGCTCTCTGTTATATGCAATGAGAGCTTCAAGAATTGAAACAAAAAGCCAAACAAGCTTCTTACAACCTCTGCCGCAGCATACGTAAAATTCCAGTCCTTGGAAACACGTGGGCTACAACAGAAGAATGAATTATAATAGTCATGGACAATTTGTCAAAGAATGCTTGTGCACCCACTGTACATTATATTTATTCCCTTACGTGTTGTTTATATACGAATGCTGAATTGATGAATCTACCTATGAATATATACTGTGAAGAATGAATTAAAATAGTCATGGACAATTTGTCAAAGAATGCTTGTGCACCCACTGTACATTATATTTATCCCCTTACGTGTTGTTTATGTACGAATGCTGAATTGATTAATCTACTTATGAATATATACTGTGTACTAGCCCCCGTTAAATTATATTTGCATAATAAATTTCTCTGCCTCATTAATCAAGAACAATCTTCAAATTCAGGCTACCTTGTCAAGATAAAATGAATAAGTAGCACATTATCATGAGGCATTAGTTTAGTACAGTATCAGAAATAAGCATTCACATCAAAAATTACTAAGCATTAGGTTAGTATTAGAAACTGGCACTCGTAAAAATAAGAGGCATGCTCATTAGCCTGCTTGTAGAGATCTCAAAATACAACCATATCGAGATGTACGTATAATACACACAGCGCTATATCCTGAGAACTTTTATATAGAGCACAATATAAGTATTTTTATGTTTCTCGGTGAAAGGGTTTGGGCTGTAAATGCATTAAAATAAAAACGTTTAATGCTGCTTTTCAACCCTTAGGGAGTTTCAGAAAATTCTCCTAAACTGTGCGTTGATGAGTTAGTGAGTGAGGACAATCTCCTTCATAGAATTAAGATATAAGTATGTCAGAAAAGTCAAAACAGAAAGTTTGTATAACTGCTGTTTTCCAAACCACACTCACTACGTTTCACACACCATTTCGACAATTTTGCTGGAGAAAACTGTTACTTGTCTGCTATCGGTGTCTAGGGAAGAGGTGGAAAGTATCTACTTGCAATCGTAGCAGAGCCGTACAATATACGTACATTTTTAACGTATTGTAGCGGTTCGGTTTTATCTTATTGGACACATTCCGATCCCAATAAATAGTCGATTATACACCACCGCTCTCTAAAAACTTTCGATATCTCTTTACAAATACCTAATTCACGTGAGATGAACATTTTCTCGGAAATTCGAGGAGTAGGGTTGCTATACTGGACCTATTTTCTTTAGCTCTCTTATGTTCAGATAGGTTAATCGGTTAAAAGCCAGATTCGAACCTCTGAGGAATGTGACTCCATCGGGAATCGAACCAGGGACCCTCTATAAATAAGCATGTGTTAATTATAGCATGTCTCTTCATAAGTTCACCGCCATACTAAAGGATATGTTTTTGTGTGGGGGAGGTTATGTAACCCAAGTCCCTTTATTATATCCAAAAAACAGCAGAAAGCTTTACATTCCAGGCCACCCCACTGAAAAACACTTATAAATAGACTTTCTGCATTACAATTACTGAATTCTCCTGTAACTTATGATTTATTGGTTCGATACGCGGCTTCTTCATTCAGTATCACCCCTCTAAACCACCTGATTTGCAAGAAAGAACTTCAATCTTGCACGTTCTCAAGAAAAACTTATACAGAGCTGTCGAGGTACGAACCCGGTATCTCGGTTCACACGTTGTCACATCGTACATCAAAGACGAAACTTCCCAGGTGTGCTCGTAAACCTAATTCCCTTAGCTAAGAATAGGTTAAGTAGGTTAAAAAGTAACTTGCAGCCTGCAAGCGTACCAAGGGCGAGAGTAATTTGCACCATCGCCGATGCGGACACGGTAAATCGCACCGTCTGGTACCTCCCGAGAGGACTTGGCCACGTCGATGACTGTTGCCCCATTTCCTTTACCAGAAGACGTGGCACACTTTGCGAAAATTCCCACGGAGACGTTCTTACAAGCAGAGGAACGTAACCCAAATTCCCTCTCTTTTCCCACACAACAGCACTTTCCGGTACAATTACATCCAGTTCCCGCCCGTCCTTGTCGCAGACAAATACACTTTTGCCAACTCGGATATTTTAGACCTAGATCTGGCTCTTTTTACACTTTCGTCCGCACCTAGAAACCACAAATTACCCTAAGGAGCTTTTCTGAGTTTCTTTTAAAGTTTTAAGTCCCTCTATGTATATATATTCTAATCAGGACTGGACCTACAGTTTAAAGTGCGATTCGAACCACCATGTGCCTCCATCGACCATTACAAGGCGACAACATTACCAACCAAGGAGCATTTCAGTTCATAAATCTAGCTTTTTAAAAAGTTGAAACAGTTTCTATCAAGTTACCAAAAGTGCACATCACACTTTCATCTGCATTTGACAATGCTGCATATATTTTCACCTTGTAGTAGATAATATAAATGCATTGTTTCTATTCTAGTACACTTCGATGACTTAAACCTCTCCCTTCCTTTCTATACGCCAGCGATAGAAATCCAGGGTGTCCTATCTAGGCATCATTTATCCTCATCGTCGCGATTAACCTAAAGAGGCAGCAAAGGGAGATAAAATAAGAAAGCTGCAAATACAGACTCACGTTAAAAGTGATATTTTATGTCCGATTTAGCTTTTTTATCTCAATTGGAGCTGGCAACACTGGAGCCAGACAAAGAGCGCCAAGATTAAATGGCTTAATTTACGGCGTCGCATCTTCCAAATTCTCGTCACGGATGCTTCAAATTGGGCGGAACTTTTAGGCCTAGGCTGTTGAGTTAATTTATGCAGCAACGGCTTATTTTCAACTGCAGCGGACAATATCGTTTGCTCCAAAAAGCCGTTGGTGCATGCACTCTTATGTGGCGAAGATTCTTGCACGTCGAAAAGGGATCAAGGTTGGGCTCGAATATTATATTCAGCGATCTCGAGATAGAACTGTGTTCATATGTCTAAAGTTTACCCGAGAGAAAAAATCTCTCCTCTGAGTATATGTATTCTAGTATTTGGAAATAATAGTTACTCTTTTCGAGTAACTGGAACTAGTTAATTTTCAATATGAGTAATCGTAACTCGGTTACCTTTTCAGATAACGAAATTAATAGTTACTTTTCAGTACGTTTATACAATAATCAGGGTTTGGAAGTAACTCGTTACTTGTAAAGCGGTGACAAATATCACTTACTTTTTGTGTTGTTTGACTTGACTTGGTGTTTTAAGTCCACTTTATGCACAGTAAGGCTAATCGGGACTGGACCTACAGTTTAAAGTGGAATCCGAACCACTTGTGCCTCCACCGGGTATCGAACCCGGGACCCCTTGATTACAAGGCGAGGACGCTACCACTGCGCCATCGGGGAGGCCCGATTTTTTGTGTTGTTATTCTTGCGAATCGTGATATGTGAGCTTGAAAAATTCTATTTTTATTTTCCATGTTTTAGCATATATTTTTAGTAGACTTTTATTTTCACATACAATTTCCATGTTTTCAGATATTTTAGGACATGTATTCTATAGTCATGTTACCGGGGCCGCATTTATGTGCAGGCTTTCTAGGCTGCAGCCTATGGACCCACACCACAAAGGGGCCCGCATCACAAAAAAAAATTTAAAAATTTAAATTTTGAATAGACTAAAATAAAAAAAATGTCTTTGTTTTAATACTGTGGTGCGGGCCCTCTTATAATCACAAAAGACGTCGACGCAGTTATTTTGTGTTGTGTGGGGTAATTCGGCTGAACTCTGAGCGGACAATTGAGTGGAGTGCTGTAAGCTTTTTTGACTTTTTAGAAGCACTTTATGTATATTTTACAGCTTCAACTAATAGATATAAAGTTCTAACCGATAGCTTGGAAAAAGCAGAAACTGACAAACCCATTCTCGTGCCAAGAAGGACAACAACAACACATTGGTCATGCAGAGCAGATGCTACAAAAGCCCTCTTGCGAGGCTATAAAGAAATAGAAAAGGCACTGTTTGAAATTTCAGAGGACAAAGAAGATTCAGGACAATCACGTGTTACTGCTGTAAGTTTGCATAACAAAATGTCAAAGAAGGAAACTGAGCTCTACACAGCATTTTGGGATGATATCTTGGGACATAAACAAAACTAGTGAACTCTGCAGAACCCTAGATTGGACGTGAACACAGCCACCTCAGCACTGACAAGCTTCATAGCAACAAAACGGGATAGCTTTTTGAAGAATATGAGGTGAAAGCTGCTGAGTTAGCTGATTGCACTGAGTATGAGAGTGAAACACAGCCCAAGCTCAAGACAAACGTGCGTTTGGCATCTCTTGACTGTGTCCAAGCACCAGAAGTTGAGCTGATCCCATCAGAAAAAATTCAAACCCAGAGTTTCCTTCCTGTCATAGATCAATTTTGAATCTTCATTGCGGCAGAGGCTTGAGGCATACAAACTAGTTGATACCCGTTTTGGGTTTCTCAACAAGTTGGATACACTTACTAATGAAGATATAATTGCAGCAGCTCAAAACTTAGTAGAAACATATAACAACGAATTAGACGATCAATTGGGAAATGAACTGATTCAGTTCAAGGCTTTTTACCAAGAGTTTCAAAAAAATTATGAGGAAAAGGAAAAAGTAATTAGTCAGGAAAGGTGGATGTATAAACTCCTCCTAGAAAAATACGTGGAAGATTGTTTTTCTAATATCGAGGTCGCTCTAAGAATGTACCTGTCACTTACTATCACAAACAGCAGTGGAGGAAGGTCATTTTCAAAATTGAAGTTTATCAAAAATAAAAATATTATCTTCAATTAAAATATTATTTTCAAAAAAATTCCCCCGGTAGGCCCCGCACCACAGGTTCAGCCTAGGGGTCTACAGATCCTAAATAAGACCCTGCATGTTACTGTATTTTCCCTTCTTGTGTTAAGTACCAAACACTTTTCGTTCATCTCTATTATTTCCCTTTTTTAAACTGTTTATTGTAAATCTTCACAACAGACAATGCGTCTGTTATTCAACATTATTATCAACAATAGAGAATGCAAGCTCAAGCTTTTACGGTGAAATTCTTCGCATATTCTAAATATATGTACTTACTTCATTCGATATTGATTGCAGTTTCAGTCAATATAAGTATTTCTTTAGGGAACAACAAGAGATTCACGTTTCACCACAGAAAGTTTGGTAATCATTGTTTTGGTAACAGAAATAAGGCCCATTTTGTATTTGGATTTTGCATTGCAATTAATGTCGTGTAAGCCCAATACATTTTAGCTAGGTGAGCCGCTTGCTTAATGAAAATTGCCATTTTCACAATTATAACTAAATATATAACTACATATCTAACACTTTTTAGTACATATAAATCCGTTCTCTAACTGTTACGAAGAAGGCACACACACACACACGCAAACTGCCAAATAATGTTGTTGTCGATGGGAACAAACACGCGCAAATTCTACTTGCGAGCATCGAATTCCTTGGCACTGTATTTTTAACGTGTTGGCGCTTGCTTACGGCTAAAATATATTGGACTGAATGGTCTTTGGCCTGGCGAAAATGTACAGGACTGAAGAGTTCGAGAAATGTACTGAATGATTGATTGTACCACTGATTGAAGTGTTCGCGTACAATGGGATCTATGCACATTACCAGTGAAATTGTCCATCCCATTACTATTTCTCATTTGCATCCTATGGTGTAGATGCTGTGAACTGTTTTGTTGGCATTTTCTTTCAAATATTAAACATAACATTCCTTAAAGAAAATGAATGAGGTTGATGCACTCTTTAAGTTCCCATCTCTACGCCTTACTGACTGTGCACAGCGAAATAGAACATAATGAAGAATACATTTCAACATTAGCAAATTAACTAAATTTTCTACTAAGAAATTGCTAAATGCATAATTCTAACTTATTATTCGTGTGTCAGTGAAGAAGTATTTCTTACCTTTTTAAAAATTGTTTGCCAATTTGTTGTTACTTTGATAAGTAGCCTATCTGTTTAGTATTTTGTCATTTTAGGCGCTTTTTTTGGAGTTATGAAACGGTTAACTGGACATTAACCTCCTGGCACGGTGCGAATGTATGGAGGTGCCACGCCCCCTCCAAATAGACTTAAGTATCCCTAACGCGACAGGTTACGTTTGCAGCAGGTTTTATGTATCAATCCACTCTAAAACGGCACTCAGCACCCCTGCCAGTCTCGCCTTAACCGCCGAGCTGTTCATATCACAGACAGTGAGAAAATCAGCAGTATTGAAGCGGAACTATTTTCTGCGCGGACGTTTGCGTCTATATATGCGAAAAGTTGCTGCAAGGTTAACCTGTCGCGAGGTTAGTAAAGAATTAAATATTCGACTGGCAACGAATTGCAAGCGAGAGCTCGCAACACTCAGAATATGTCTAACCCTAACATAAAGAGTAGGTGCTAGATGTCGCTGGTGGAAGCGTGCTAGGAAATTTCCACTTGAAAGTGCACGGTCAATTTATTCTGCACAAAACTTTAACCAGCAAGTGGCAGTTTTTAATCCATATTAATTTGTCTATTCGTTTGTTTTCATTATGCTTTCATATCACATATTTGGATATACATAACAAAGAATAAGGAAGGAATTAACAAAGTTCTTGTCAAAGAAAATTTTGTACAAATCAATGAGAAAAATCCGTGGTTTTCTGGGTCACGTACCTTGAAATTGTATAATCGTGCCCCCTCGCATGTGGAATTGATCATCCAAAATTTACCCATTCAAATTGTAACGACCCTGTTTGGTCGCCATTTAATTATTATTAGACCTTGCGTGGTCACTATATTCTTTTTAATCTGATGAAAGAGTTAAGCGGAATGTCCCTGCGAGGCGTACGCTTTTAGTTTAAATGTATTCAGTAAACGTTAACGGTTCCACCTCTACGTTTACGAGCTTCACTCATTATTAGACCCTGCGTGGTCGCTATATTCTTTTTAATGTTATCAATTATTGTCATTTACATTGTTCAACGTGTTGTTTAGAATAGCAGAGTCCTGCGAGGCTCATTATTAATTGTATTATCTGAATGCACACAGTTTTAGTTTATATTGTCACGTGCATCTAGTGATTTTCCCACTAGTGATTTCTCAATGTCAAAACCTTGATATTTCTCAGTACGAAGGTTGCAATATGTAAAAAAATGAGTTAGCAACGCGTACTTGTAGTAAAAATTTTCACCACCCATGCGCCACCGCGAGTATAAAACCCAGCACAGCGAGACCGGAGCTCAGTTAGCTCCCGGATGTCAACTGGCAAACATCTTGGGAAAAACCGGCCATCCAGCCAGAAGCCTAGCAGCCATCCCAGAAGGAAGGAAGGAGGAAGGAGGAAGAAAGAAGAAGAAGAGCCTAGCAGCAACCTAACTACCCGGTCTAGGTGCCAGGTTCTACCTGCCTGGCTTGTCTAGGAGCACCTAGACCTCCTTCCTAACCTGCCGCCCTTTTTCAGGAGACACCGGTCGGCTTGCCGATTCCTAGCTAACGCCGGGGGTGTCGCGGCATCCTTAAATCCTTTACCCTGCGCCCGCTTGTCGGAGGTGCCGGCTGGCTACGGCCAGTTCCTAGCTTTGGTTGGGGGCACCGCGCACATACTACTTTCTCTTACAGGGGAGCCCGTGACGTCAGCAGAGAACAGCGCCCTAAATAAAATTAGGTCCCTATACTCCCCCTGGCGCCTCACTGCGAGGAATAAATTGAATGGTCCCTTTCCCCCTTTTGAATCCAGAAGTGGTGAATGCACGTGTATGGTAAATGTAAATGCACTTGAGTGATAAGGGTTAAAGACTAGTGTGCTAACAGACTTTCTTACGATAAGTTTATAATAAACATATATATATATATAAAGCTGTTGTTCACGTTTTACCCAGCAAGCCCTGAGATATCTAGAATCTGTGTTCAACGACTGGTAAGAAGTTAGCATTTATGGGTAGACTTTTGCCGTCCTCCTAATTGAAGTGTTTAGAGTGTGGTGGGACGTTGCAAAAGAATTTGGCGCCCAACGTGGGGCCCGACAGAACAGTGCAATTAAGTGAAGCCAACCGAACCGTGCATTAAAAGGACTGTCCAGTGAAAGTGAAAGTGTGGACTGTTTAAACATGGACCAAGAATTTACTGGTATGAACCTGAGAAGTAGAGGGAGGAAGACCATGGATTCAGAGACTGGATATGGTTGCTGTGAAGAACTGGGAGAAGAGGCAGCACATTTCCAGTGTTGCCAGTGCCAACGCCAAATTCACTGGAGCTGTGATGGAAAAGATGTGGCTACCTTCCCTGCTGTAGGAGTTAAATGCCAGACGTGTGAATCTGCTCCGCAGACCCAGGTAGCAGAGACCGCAATACAAGAACCAAGTGCGCTGACCAAGCCTCCATCAGACCATTGGTTATTGGAATGGCTGACGAAAGATAGGGAAGACAGAAAGAAGGAGAGACTTGAAGAAGAAATACGGCGAGAGAAAGAGAGACTTGAAGAAGAAATACGCCGAGAGAAAGAGAGACTTGAAGACGAAGAGCGCAGAAAGAAAGAGAAACAGGAGGAAGAGAAAGTACGCAAGAGAGAGGCAGTTCAGGCTGAAAAGCTGAGAAAAAAGGAACTGATAGAACTTAGATCCCTAATAGAGTTTCATGAAGAGAAAAGAGAGCTAGAGAAACGAGAGATTGAAGAGAAGAGAGAGCTAGAAAGAAGAGAAATTGAGGAGAAGAGGGAAAAAGACTTTGAAACTCTCCGAGCTTTAATTGAGAGCCTAGAGGAAATAAGAAAGAAAGAAAAAGAGGAAGAAGAAGCCAAAAGACGGAGAGAAAAAGAGGAAGAAGAAGCCAAAAGACGGAGAGAAAAAGAGGAAGAAGAAGAGAAGCGTAGGAATGAACTGCAAGCCCTCTTTGCCCAGCAGAGGACTGACATAGAAGGTCTTAAGGCCGGAGTAGAAAATATTCAAATTACTTCTCAGCAAGATATAGCAAAGGTTGAGGAGAGAGTAAAAGAGGTACTTCAGGAAAGACTGGAACCATTATCTCAGTGGCGTGGACAAGTAGAGATTACAGTGGAGTCCATTGAGAAAGCTGTCCAAAACTTGGGTGACAAGACCGAATCCATCGAGAAAGTCGTGCAGGAACAGAAGGAAGTGATGGAGTCAATGACCTCAACTCTGCGGAAGGACGTAGAGCAGGCAGCTGAAGAGAAGGTGAATTCTCTTAGGGTTGAGACAAGGAAGCTTGAAGTGTCTCTGCGAAGAGAAATACAAGATCAGACAGGAACATTTGTTCAGAGGGTAAGCGAACTTCAAGATCAGTTCCAAAGATTGAATGTTCAGCCAGAACACACTCCAGATGTTCATTCTAGCCCTTTTACTCCGGATAGAGATCTGAATCCGGATGCTACTCCTTATGAGCCGCCCAGGGTAGCTGAGAAACCTCTATTCGCTGCCAACAGAATGAAGGCTGATGGAAGAAAGAGGCCTCGGTACGATGATACTTCAGATGGATCGCCACCTAGAAGAAGGCCAGATTTTAAGATGCCTAGAATGGCGGATATCGCCCACATTCCTAAATTTAAAGGCGACATTGAAGCTCAGTCAGCTGAAAAATATCTTCGGGAGCTCAACGTCAGCTTTGATCTTATGCAGGTACCCGAACATTATAGGCTAGAGTTGCTTCCTAGAGTCTTCACTGATAAAGCTGAACACTGGCTGGCAGGAAATATTGATAGTTTCGTGAATTATGCTGACTTTTGCGCCAGGTTCAAAGAAGAATTCGCTTCTGAGAAGGCTAGACAACGGCAGCTAACAGCTGTGAGAAACAGGAGATATTCCAGACTTGTCCACGAAAGTATGGAGAGCTTTGCCTGGAGCGTTTACGCGGCCTATAGAAACCTGAGTGATAACTTTAATGAGGGAGAAGTACTTAATTTGATCATCGGGCAACTTCCTTATAGAATGCGAAACCTTTGTTTAGCACATGCGCCCAGAACGGTAGATGACCTAACTAATTTCCTCAAGGATTTTGAAATCTATGATGAGCCAGATGCATGGAGGAACAAAGATGAACCGAAGGGAAAAGAACAGAATCCCTCAAGGAACTATAAAGTCCGGAACATAGAAACGAGGTCAGAAGGTAATTATCAGCGCCCTCAACGTTTCACTAATGAAAGAGGAGACAGGCGTGATTTTAGAAGAAACTCTTTCCGACCTTACCAAAACCAAAGACGTAGATCTCCTGACCCAAGAAGGATCCGTGAGGGTAGAAGTAGCCCTAGTCCTCCGAGACGACGATTTACGGGTGAGCAGAATGAGATTCGCGGACCTCCCTCTCCTAGACAAAACATTACATCGGAGCAGGAGGAGGCCGTAGAAACAGCGCGGGAGTTTAATCAAAATCAAAGGTCCCAGTCTAGCCAGACAAACTAGGACCTTGTCTAAATGCTTCGTTCCTGTTTAGGCAAGGGACTTCGATGGAGCGGCCCAAATTAATAGATAAAGGTGTCCAAGAGTTACTAGTAAATTTCCAGCTAACAGAAACTGAAGAGACCAATTTACAAAAGGAATTGAAGTCTGCAAGGGAATCTAAAATTAGATACAGATCTCCAGTGGTGCAAGCTAAATTAATGGACTTTACAGTAACCTGTGTGATTGGTACTGGAAGTGAATGCTCGATCCTTAATTATTCAATCTGGACTAAGTTAGTTGATAAGATACCTGGCATACAGATCCAGAAAGTTCCAGAGGTGCGATTGGTAGATTTCTCTGGAAGTCATAAGAAGCGTGTCATCGGAAGTAGACGTGTGGGACTGGAGATCGGAATTGTGAAATATATTGTTACAGATCTTCTTTTAGTCATGAAATTCATCGAGCAGCACGATGTAGAGATGCGATTCAGAAGAAGCTCAGTGAAGTTATTTTTCTGGAGAACTCCTGATCATGAGGAAGGGAATCCTCTGAATATTGAAGCAGTGCGGTACATCCACATGGCCCAGGAAGAGGATGTTGAGATGTATAAATCCGCGGACCTACGACGGAAAGTAGAGTCAGTAGATATTTTGACTGGTTCCCAAACACAGGAGTCGAGAAGTGTGCTGGACTGTACTCTGAAGAGAATCCCTGAGAAGCTCGTGCCAGTGAAGGAAGATAAGTGTGAGATGTTGCAGTGTACCGAAACTGTTCTTTACACGCCGTATTCTGTGCCACTTTTCCTGATGGAAGTTCTGGAGAATGAACTATATCTGTGGAAGACTTGGAACATTATCCGACCATCACGGTATCTATTTGTGAGTGTATTGGTTATCAGCTGGCTAGTTACTTTGTTCTACATTCTGTGTCAGATATTACAATGTATTATTCTTGGGTCATTAATCCATGTATTCATGCCTAACGAAGTCCTTCATCATTACAACTGGCCTATCAACGAAGTAGACCCGCAAATCTCCAACTGGAACCAAAAGCTATTTCTAGCCAAGTCCAAAGAGCGCACTAGAAATATCAAACGAAAATTTAAGACTAAAGACCATGCGCTCGAGCTGCACGAAGACGACTTGGTTCTTGTTCGAAATCATAAGCTTAGTTCGAGGAAGAATAGAACAATAGCTAAGCTCTTCGAAGTGTATATTGGACCTTATTTAGCCACTGATCTTCGGAACAACACAGCAATGTTAGTTCACCCCAGGACCAGGCAACCCGTCGACCGAGTCAACTTCGACAACCTTCGCCTCTACAGGTGTTCATCGGAGCGAAGAAGAGAAGTGATAGGGGAAGAAGATGACCTAGCGACTAATGTGTAGGAGAAACAGACTCTTTTACTGTCATTTTTTCTATTGAATTTGAAATCAATGTTTCATGAAAATTTTTCATAAATTGTAAGATTTAAATTTCTTCAAAATTTTCGCCCAAGGAAGGGGCATATGTAACGACCCTGTTTGGTCGCCATTTAATTATTATTAGACCTTGCGTGGTCACTATATTCTTTTTAATCTGATGAAAGAGTTAAGCGGAATGTCCCTGCGAGGCGTACGCTTTTAGTTTAAATGTATTCAGTAAACGTTAACGGTTCCACCTCTACGTTTACGAGCTTCACTCATTATTAGACCCTGCGTGGTCGCTATATTCTTTTTAATGTTATCAATTATTGTCATTTACATTGTTCAACGTGTTGTTTAGAATAGCAGAGTCCTGCGAGGCTCATTATTAATTGTATTATCTGAATGCACACAGTTTTAGTTTATATTGTCACGTGCATCTAGTGATTTTCCCACTAGTGATTTCTCAATGTCAAAACCTTGATATTTCTCAGTACGAAGGTTGCAATATGTAAAAAAATGAGTTAGCAACGCGTACTTGTAGTAAAAATTTTCACCACCCATGCGCCACCGCGAGTATAAAACCCAGCACAGCGAGACCGGAGCTCAGTTGGCTCCCGGATGTCAACTGGCAAACATCTTGGGAAAAACCGGCCATCCAGCCAGAAGCCTAGCAGCCATCCCAGAAGGAAGGAAGGAGGAAGGAGGAAGAAAGAAGAAGAAGAGCCTAGCAGCAACCTAACTACCCGGTCTAGGTGCCAGGTTCTACCTGCCTGGCTTGTCTAGGAGCACCTAGACCTCCTTCCTAACCTGCCGCCCTTTTTCAGGAGACACCGGTCGGCTTGCCGATTCCTAGCTAACGCCGGGGGTGTCGCGGCATCCTTAAATCCTTTACCCTGCGCCCGCTTGTCGGAGGTGCCGGCTGGCTACGGCCAGTTCCTAGCTTTGGTTGGGGGCACCGCGCACATAAAGTCCGCGCGTTCATTATATCCCCATCGGCAACCCTTTGATAAAACTTAACACTGGAAACAATAGCCAACAATAGCCAGACCGCTTCCGATAAGCGCGTGCACTCAGACGTTGTTGCCACATTTTCTTTACATTTCTTGTAGTTGCAAAGCGGAGCAGGCGGGTGCGTGAGCCTCTCGTTATTTTTGCGCCATAACCACGTGCGGGGTTGATTTTCTTAACTAGTTGTGTTGTGTTGTGTTATTCTTTGTTGTGTTATGGTGCTGTGTTGTTGCTTTGTTATAGTGTTGTGCTTTTAGTTTTTTTATTAGATTTTGGTTTTGTTATTAGCATGTGGAGACCGTGGGTTGCAAACCAGGTTCCTTTAGCAAACGTTGTTGCGCAGGAGAATTTAACTGACGAAAGTGACCCCCAGCCAAGTACTAGCAGCGGCAGTTCCACAGTTCTAAGGAAAAGAAAGAGAATTCTGAACAAACAAGCTCAAGAATTTGTATGCAGTGTGCACGAATATGTCTCCAGGAATAATTCAGGAAGAGGACCAATATCGGAGACAGCAAATATTTTGAAATTAGACAGGAAAACAGTGCGAAAGATCACAGAAAGAGGCCCAGTTACACCAAAGAAGCCTGGTAATAAAAAGAAAAAAAATCATTAAGTGGACGAGTTTGCTTGCGGTTTTGTTAGGAGAGATATTTACAATTTTTTTCTCTAAAGGACACGCACCAAGTGTCTGTGAATTATTAACACAACTGAAACTAATATCAGACTTTCCTTACAAACAAACGACGCTTCGAGAGCTTCTGAAGAAACTTGGTTTTTCTTTTCGTCAGCTGAAGAAAAGAAATGCAATAATGGAGTCGACAAGAATTGTTGCTTGGCGGTATCGTTACCTTCACAAACTCAACAAGTTGAGATCAGAAGGCTGTCAGATTGTTTATTTAGATGAAACTTGGTTCGACACTCACGACGTCGTCAAAAAAGGGTGGGACGATGGTACTTGCAACTGTATTTTGAAGTCGCCGTCAGCACGAGGAAAACGCATCATGGTGCTCCATGCTGGGAGCAGTGAGGGGTGGGTCCCAAATTGTTTGTATCTTTCAGCTAAGAACATTGGAGATTGTAAAGCTGATAGTCACGACGAAATGACCGGACAAGTGTTTGAAAATTGGTTTACCAATAATCTGCTGCCAAATTTGCAAAGTGATAAGAAGTGTATCATAATTTGCGATAATGCAAGTTATCACTCGAGGCTGCTAGTGAAAATCCCAACTATGAAGACAAAACTGCAGTATATTATTTCCTTCATGGAGAGGCACGACATTCCAGTACCGAAACCTGTTCCTATAAAAGCCCTTTTATTAGAAATAATTAAATCGGCAAACATTACTAAAAAGTACGTAGTGGATGAGCTTGCAGCCTCACGTGGACATGAAGTGTTGCGACTCCCTCCCTACCATTGCATGTTTAATTCCATAGAACTGGTGTGGGCCAAGTTAAAATCATATGTGAGGAGAAACAATGTATCGCCTACTCTTAAGTGTATGCCAGCTGTTGCGTGATGGGACAGAGACAATTGATGCTCAGCTTTGGTTGTCCTGCATTCAACACACCATCAAAATTGAGAGAAAATACATTAACCACGACACGGATAGTAACCAGGAGAGATTCGTGATTCACATGGTAGACAGCGATGACGATGACGATGACGATGAGTGAAGGTAAGTTAACTATATATGTATATTCTGAATAATATATTTTTCGAGTAGAAAAGATAGGGGTATCAGGGGAAATATGAGGTTATGCCTCTTTCTTATCTTTATTAATATTGTCCTTTTTAATATTTATCTGTTTTTCTTTTCTCTTTACATATTCTTTAATTTGTTTGTTTCCCTTTCTTTTTCTTTACCCTTTCCTTCAATTTGGCAACATCGCTTTCCTACTCCAGTTTCTTCAAGAGAAAACCGCCCGCTTGGGTGTTTCTTTTAACAAAGAGCACCGCTCCCTTTGTTAACCGCTGGGGATATAATGAACGCGCGGACTTTACTACTTTCTCTTACAGGGGAGCCCGTGACGTCAGCAGAGAACAGCGCCCTAAATAAAATTAGGTCCCTATACTCCCCCTGGCGCCTCACTGCGAGGAATAAATTGAATGGTCCCTTTCCCCCTTTTGAATCCAGAAGTGGTGAATGCACGTGTATGGTAAATGTAAATGCACTTGAGTGATAAGGGTTAAAGACTAGTGTGCTAACAGACTTTCTTACGATAAGTTTATAATAAACATATATATATATATAAAGCTGTTGTTCACGTTTTACCCAGCAAGCCCTGAGATATCTAGAATCTGTGTTCAACGACTGGTAAGAAGTTAGCATTTATGGGTAGACTTTTGCCGTCCTCCTAATTGAAGTGTTTAGAGTGTGGTGGGACGTTGCAAAAGGTATAATTGTTTGTTGCTTCTAAAATGATGAGGGGTGATTTTGATATTGATATCCAGTATTTCCTAACTGATGCGGGAGTAAATAAAAAGGATACTGAAGATCTCTGCAACATATTTCTTTTCGCGCGTGTGCTGCCACCTATGAGTCACACGTAATAACACAATTGAAGTAAGTTGAAGGGTGTACGAAATATTTTCGCGTTGCTTCCATCTCTTTTTCTTTGCTCCTACTTTTCTTTCTTACTGGTAATCTTTTTCTTTCTTCCTTGGTTCCCCCCTGTCTTTCTCTCTTTTCTCTTTGTTTCTTTATCTTGTTCCATCACTTTGCCTTATGTGATGTGTCTCTTTTTCTCATGTCTCTGTATGAAGCTCTTGTTCTAAATGATTCCTGATTCCCAGAAGTCATCATCATTTCAAGGTGGGTTAGAGCTCACCCAGGTCAGCGTGGTGATGGGTCTCCTGGTATATATTTTTGTATCTGTTTGTTTATCCAGTCCATTTTATGCGCAGAAAGGCTAATCGGGACTGGGTCTACAGTTTAAAGTGGAATCCGAACCAATATGTGCCTCCACCGAGTATTGAACCCGGGACCCCTTGATTGCAAGGCAAGGACGTTACCACCACGACAAATTTTCTGAGTAAGCAAGATATCGACTCGTCGTTCAAGTATTGATTCGAACACGAAAATGGACACACCAATTAAGAACATTTATAATCCAAAAGTTGATATTTATAGGGTCGACCTCCGTGATACGGTTAGCATACCGCGGCAGAGGTCACGGGTTAGAATCTCGGCCTAGGTGTTCTTCATCAATTTCATCGCATCCTCACTCATTTTGAATAACTTTCTATATCTTTCCATTTGAACACTACAAATACTGTATAGATAAAAATTTACGTGGAACAAGTGATTGACAAAATAAATAAGTGCAAGGAAATTAGGTTTCTTATAGTACGATCCTTTGTAGAATCGTATCTGGACTATTTTTTGTTCTAGAAATAAAAATAAAAATTGAAAGTGTGCGTGGGAGTGTGTAGAAACATCGCCTTTTCGTTCCCATTTCGGATAATTAGCCTCATCTTAATTGATGCTGAGCAGAAGCCAGAAAGGTAGAGGAAGACATTTGTGACGTCAGAGGAAGGAAAGAAAGAGGCCAATAGAGGTGGGGGAATAAGAAATCCGTCCCCGTTTTGCTCCATTTCACCTAACACCCTTTCTCCACGTGAGGTGATTTTGCGGCAAGAACGGGAGGGAGTGGGGGAGGGTAACAGACGTTTTCGGAAGCAGGCCACCTGATGCCCAAGACCTTGGGACCGCAGTTAACACTCTTGTACGCCTACCTGAGACGAAATGATGTCTTTCGCGTTTAAGTGGGTCAAGGGAGTGGAAAACCTCCTGACACCACGACAATCGGAAGAGTGGTACACAAGATGTGCCGACGCAGACTATGCTCCATGAGAAACTTGATCTAGTGTTAGTTTGGCACAGTCTAGAGTACCGCCACGATAACAGCCGGCGCGGAGAACGCCTTAATGGCAGTGACCCGCTGTTATCGCGTTTGCCTACGAAGGCACTTGCAGTCAAACAGCCAATTAGGTCTACCGCTGCACGCTGTTTGTGCTACAAACGGCAACCTTAGAATCCTTCCTTCCCGAAGCAGCCAGCACGGAAACAGGATTTTGAAAAATTACCGTTCTGCGCTGTGTATGGGGGCCGGTTGTTGTGGCGGCCATAGTATAATCGAGATGGTTTGAAATGCAATCAAACCCGAGAACCAGTGAGTACCTAGTAGTGGCGTCAACACCAGATCGGGGGCACTTAATCCGGCCCACCCCAAATAGCCAACATGAGAAATTTACAGAATACTTTGTAGTAGTGTTGGCATAATCTAAGCTCGAAATAATTTCCCTTTCTCGTCAATTTGTCATGAATTCCGTAAGTGTTTATAGCCAGCCTTCTCGCAACAGGGCCAGATACCTATTTCATCACCCATTTCATAAGTTCGCCACTCATATTGATTTAATTTTTGTTATTTAGCGTCGCTTTTCTGCTACTTCTGGCTATTCGCGACGATGAGGATGAGTGACGATATGATGAAATTGATGAAGGAGACACTCACAAAGAACATCCATGCCCAGGCTGGGATTCGATCCCGGGACCACTGGCGTTGTAGCGGTATGCTAACCACTCCCCAGCAACCTCTGAAGGTTCAATATTTATACACAACTCAGTTCTCTCTCTCTGAACATTCTGGGAATCTTGCGTTTGCTGTTGGTTTTACGGTTTCGATTTACGCACGTGCTTCCACGAACGCAGCACAGACAGCATGGGGCCGGATTGGCTGTTTATTTACACGAGGCACTTCCACGCTCCCGCACCGACCACACGAAATGTTCCAGAGTGGAATTCGCCTTGAACTTCTGCAATTTGAGAGCCGGATTCCAGGGATTCTGGAACATATGAAACTTCTGCTCTACTTGGTACTGTTTTTGTTTTGTTTTCTACTAGCATCTGCAATGTTTGTGTCTGTGTGACCTTCACAACTTCAAGCAGAGAAACACTTTTCTTTATTTCACAACTTACTTTTGTTTTTATGATTGCTCTTCACTTTATGCATTTCTTTTGACTTTTGTTAACTTGTTTTAACATCGGTTTTCTAAATTTGTTAATCGTGCCGACGATATCAAATTTGATTAGAAAAATCGATGAAGAGCGGTGACAGAAATAACACTCCTGCAACCTCCAAGCTGCGGGAGGAAGAGGATGCAGAGGTCGGTACTCAGTTTTATTGACACTTTTAAAAATACTTTTTCCTGCTGTCAGACTCAATAGTTTTTCACAAATGTTTTTAAGAGAAACTATATAACTTTTATCACCGCAAAATGGGCCATGTTAGTGAGACGTCATGAGCAGGTAAATGAGCAAGATAACAAACCCGTCACGTGGTGTTTCCCTTGAATTTTCCATCGCAAACTGTGACAGCAGTAATGAAACAAACTTGTAATCATAAAAATGATATGTCTATATATTACACATACCTTACAGGATAAGGTAAAGGTAAATAACAACTGGAGTAAGAAATCAAATAAAGCAAATTCTCCTAGCCGGCATCGGAGCCAGGAACCATAGCTAGGTAGCGCCGCTGCGGTTACATACCGCTGCTGGATTTCCAACTGCCATAATGTCATCAGTTAAGCTTCAGAACCGGGATAGGTCTATTTTCTTTAAAAATTATTTATTTCCTTACTCCATTTTCTTTTTCTATTCTATCACAATACAGATACTTGCTTGTATAGTACACAATGATCCAATTTGAAGTGCGTCCAGTTTTACATTCTACAGCTTCCCTTGATTGAATCTAGAAACGCTGATTTACTACATTTCAGGAAATTACAAACTTCCTCATCAGACCTTTTGTGTTTTTTGAAGAGCATGTGATTACCTGCAAAATTGCCAAGTTGGTGTCTACAAAGTGGAAGTTAAAGAAATCAATATCACAAAAAATATGGAAATCCTCAAGAGGGCATATATATTGCATCATTCCTATTTTGGAAAAATACAAGACATGTTCAATAACAGGTTATTCAAAAAGATTGTTGGGATTTAATATTTTTTTTAATTTTTTTTTTGTGGGTAGGTAATGAAACATATAATAATTAGATGCACCAGTTGATGTCCAGTAGTCATGGTCGCTAGGAGCCAGGTTTCGCAAGATGGTGGCAAATGGCAAGGAGAAGACATTTTGTGTGCTCCAATTTCATGTAAGTCAGTTAGTCATCATTGTCCTTGAACAAGATTCAACAAGTATCCACCATCCGACAATTCCATTTGCAGGTGGTTTGCACAGTTTGAGGAGAGGGTGTCTGTGTAAAGGAAAAAGTTCAAGTGGACCCGATTAGAGAGGTTTTCCAACGGAGTCCCAGAAAATTAACACTAAGACACAGCAATGAACTTGGGCCACAACCAGTGTGGTATTTGTAGGGGGGATGGGGGAATTCCACCCTCTGGATACTTGTGTTCCCCTCTCTGCTTGATAAATTATATCCCTGGGGGGAAACCAGAAATTATTGGCAATTTAGTTACTTTTTCCTACTTTGCCATTCAATTGCAACATTTTCTGTCAGACAACTGGAAGCTCCATTTGGCGAACACACATGTGGCCTCAAGCGCTGCTCTATTCCTGGAACTGTCAAACAAGTGGCCAGGGTTGAAGATCGCCTCCCCTCTTCTCTTTTCTTTGTCCATGGAATTTGGTAGCAAAATACATGTGAAAGTTACAATTTGGTTGTCACGTGACTCAAACTTGACACCTCAGTACGTCTCTATTTGTATGAGTGGAACAATACGAGGGTCACTATTTATATTTTGAGCCTTGGCAACACTGATTGAAAACTGTCGAAAACTGTGAGTGGTGTAGGTGGGGGGGGGGGGGGTTGGGAAAAGGTGGTGGTGAGGATGAGGATAGGGGATGAGGCGCGTTACTGGGTGGCCTTGTTCAGGCCTGGAGGTGTGGTTGCATTCATGGTTGATATCTAGGCCCTCTCCCATCTTCAACGTATTGAGGTGTTGGTGGATTGGGGCAAGGAGTGGACAATCGCTACCTGGAAGCAGTCATTAAAAGGAATATTGTGGTGATTGGTGTGAATGGCAACAGCAAAGTCCAGGTTTTGCGTAGAGGAGTGGTGGTTGTTGATGCGAAGGTTCAGGGCTGTGGATGTTTCCCCCAGGTAGAAGGTCCCACAGATGTTGCACGTGAGGATATAAATTAGGTTAGAGCTGTTGCAGGTTCCTTTGGGGTAGAGGGTGAATTTGCCGGTGGCAGTGTGGATCTGGAGGATGCGGGAAGTGACAAATATGGGGCAGGTTTTGCACCTTGGGCGGTTGCATTTGTGGGTAGGTGTGAGTTGATTGTGAGTAGGTGGATTGTGGTGGACCAGGAAGTTTTGGAGATTGGGAGGGCGTTTGAAGACAACTCTGGGCTTGTCGGGGAAGATATTTCTGGTGTCAGGATCACTGTGCAGGATGGGAAGGAGGGAATGTAGAGTGTGTCTGATTTTGTTGAGGTGGGGGTGATATTGGGTGACAAGTGCAGGGGGATTGGTGGCAGGTTTCTTGGTGGGAGTGTATGAAGCAGCTCGGAATATTTGTTTGGTGACGAGGGTGGAAGGATATCCACGGTTGGTCAAGGCTTGGTGTAAGCGGAGGTTATAGTTCTGTCGGGAGGTGGCTTATGTGTTGAGGCGTTGACCTCTGAGGGCCAGGGAGAATGGGATGGCTTTCTTGGTGTGGAACGGATGGGAGCTGGAGAAGTATAGGTATTGCATATGGTTGGCAGGTTTGATGTGGATGGAGGTTTCCAAATGTCCTTCCTTCATGTGCACATCCACATCCAGGAAGGTGATTTGGTTGGTGGAGTGAGTCCAGGTGAAATTGAAGGAGCTGAAGTGGTTAAGTTTGTCTAGGAAGGTGGTCAGGGAAGGTTCTCCATGCGTCCAAAGCATGAAGATGTCATCGATGAAACG
The DNA here is from genome assembly GCF_977018435.1 of Lepisma saccharinum. Classification (NCBI taxonomy): domain Eukaryota; kingdom Metazoa; phylum Arthropoda; class Insecta; order Zygentoma; family Lepismatidae; genus Lepisma; species Lepisma saccharinum. Next base: position 107,976,721 of record NC_139232.1, read on the forward strand.
GAGAGGAGAGGTTTGAGAGATTGGGTCTCCAGGAACTCTTTTTCAACTTTGCCCATGAACAGGTTGGCATAGGATGGGGCCATTCTGGTACCCATGGCTGTGCCCCGGATTTGGAGATAGTGCTTGTCCTCGAAGGTGAAGTTGTTGCACGTGAGGACAAGGTTTTCATTGTTTCCCATGCCAAGGCCATGTCCCATGCATTTTTTCTTTGTCCGGTGAGGGTTTCCTCTCTCCTCTTTCACTTTTTATTTAGCCCTTGTGGCCCTCCTTCATTTTATCCTATATATATATATATATATATATATATACATAAATACATACATGTGTAATATATATATTATATCGGGTCACGCAACAATATATAAGCATTATATATGAAAATTTCTTAAATACCACACTGGCCACAACCGACAGTTTGACATATTTTACAGAAGTGATTAAGAATACAGTCCTATCACCAGACTGAAAGAACGGCCATTGAAACCATCACCAGTGATGTTACAAGATTGGGAAAGGGACTATCTTGCAGATGTCTGCAGTGACGAATGTCATGTATAGAGCTTCCACAAAGTTATCCCTAAAAAAAGATATGGAGAATTTTTCCATAAAATAAAAAAAATGAAATATTACTCATATTTGAAGTGCATTACACTTACATTTTTTAAAAACAGCAACAATCATTTTGAATAGCCCTCTATAACCAGAATTTTGCAGTAGCATTTCTCACTGATGTTATATTCAATGGAGTCTCCTTCTCTATCGATGAATTCCTGCCAACATACCAACAGTGAATCGATGTCCTTGGAAAAAAAATCTTTCTATCTGTCAGGGAGAGTTGCCTGCTGTAATTCTTCACGAGATGTGAAATGTTTCCTACAAAGTGCTGCCTGAAGAGATGAAAAGAGCCAATAATTGCTAGGGGCTAAGTCCGGAGAGTAAGGAAGATGTGAAATAATTCCATTCATAAGTCAGTAATGGTCAGCTGGTTTAATGCCCAAGCATTATCTTATCTTATCTCATCTCATGCAGTCTCTTACACTCCGTGAGGGGTGCCCTGTTGCTATACTACAGGGTGTTTGCCTTTATCAGGTTGCTTCTTGTGCTATGGGGCTCCTGCTGTTCAGGAGTCTTAAGTAGAATAAGAATGAAAAGTTCTTTCCTTTATCGGCATATGATCAGAGATTTTATTCCAAAGTTTTGGTTATATTTTGAACGTGCCTTGTATGCAGAAGACCATGATGCCTTGTGAATGAAATCCAGCTATCAACACATTGGTAGAATGTAGTTGCAATTTCTGAACTACATTGCTTTATTTGACACTAAACGCACAGCCATGAAAATAGGCGGGTGGCAGAAGTTTGCGCTGTTGCCACATCGGAGTACAACCCCATGTGTTCGGAGGTTTAAGAGACTGAAAGACTCTCGATGTAGAGTTGGTCTTTGTAATGCATGTGATACAAACTGACAATATTTGCTCGAAAGGTCAGGGATAACACAGAGAGAGATCGGTCTTTTGCTCAAATTAGGAAAAACAGCCCGATTGACGTTGCCACACAGTGCATGGGAACCAGCAACTTCTGTCCCGCTCTCACTTTGCTTTCCCATGTGTGGCCCCAGAACAATTCTGCCCAGCCACCTATTTTCATCGCCATGCGTTTAATGTTTCTTCTCTTGGTTAAACACAAAAGATGCAAATTAGTGTTATTTCTTTTAGGCATTCATCATATTTTGTGTTCCACAATCACGATCATAGCTAGTCAGCAGTGCCCACACCTAAGTTTACAAATTGATGCACACCAGTGTATATACGTATATCTGACAAAATTGCCCACCTTGATAAAAAGTCACCCAGCCAGCTTTAGAATTCTGACTATAGCACTGTCCTCCATGGATTCACTGGTCCTGAAAATCCAAAAATGAAATCCTCATCACCCATCAAACACCACGCTACTTATATACCGGGTGTCCCAGAAGTCTTTCCCTGATTACAAACTTTATTCATATCCACTATATGCAATGTAGAGATGTGAAAGTGGTGCCAAAATGTTCGAAAACTAAGCAAGTTAATTTGTTGCAGATTTCAGTAATGTGGCTGTAGTGTAGCAGTGTCAGCGCCAAGGAATCCAGAATTAAAGCTCTTGACATCCGGTGGCATCATACAACATTTCTTGGACTTGACAGGATTTGGGAATGAAGATAAATTCCATTTTTTAAATGCCAACTTATTGATGGCAGATATTCTAGACGAAAGAATTCTGTACATTTGAAAGTTCCTCTGCACTGTCATTGGTGACCGGATCTTGTGATACCAGAGGACATGCTGATCTCTTTCCTGATTTGTGAATATTTCCAGTTTTCTGGGCACTGACACTGCTACACTACAGCCACGTTACTCAAACCTGCAACAAAATAAAAATTCGGTTAGTTTTCCAACATTTTGGCACCACTTTCACATCTCTACCTTGCATATAGCGGATATGAATAAAGTTTGTAATCAGGGAAAGACTTCTGAGACACCCTGTATATTATTATTGTTTGCAGAACTACTAAATATTTTTATCACAAGCTACCACTGCTCACTACTGTTCTTGATAAATGGAAATGTGCATTGTTCAGAATTAGGATGACAGCAAAAGACATGAATATTGCCGACACAAAGAAATAAAAAAGTAGGTGAGTGGTTAGTACAGTATGGTACGACGAGAAGGGTCTCTCGTTCGAATCCCATCCTGAGCAAGGGTGTTCTTTGTGAGTGTCGGCTCATTAATTTCATCATATCATCGCAATTAGCCAAAAGTGGCAGAAAATCGATGCTAAATAACAAAACTCAAATCAAAATAACAAAGTAGGTAATATAGTAAGTCCTATAAACTAAATTTTGGTCGGTGGGCCCTGAAGGACTCAACTTGAGGTTTTAAGGGTAAATCTAATCTATCCCTGTACAATCTGCTGTTGTGTTTATAATTCACAAGATAACGACAGCTATTAGAAATGAGAACATCATTCATTTTATAAAAATCATTTTATTTTCAAGTAGCTTTGTAACATACACTAAGATTCATTAAATAGCTTAATAACACTTTCTCTTACTTGCAGAAACATATCATGACACGTCTCCTTGAGCACACTTGATACATCATCTTCGGTCAGTGCTGCAAATGCTTCTTTACCTGCAAGAAGTATTCACATATCAGTCAAACTGTATTGCTATTGCAACATATGTAGTCATAAACATTCGTAAAGTTACTTTTTAAAAGTAACTGAGTTACAATTACAGTTACTTGTTACTTGAGATACAGGAGAGTTTTCAAAACAAATGAACCCATGGAGACTTGCATGCATTGTTGACAGTGCTATAGTCAGGATTCAAGAGGTAGGTGGATGACTATTTTTACAGGGTATGCAATTATGTCACAGTTACGTTATGTTGCTTTATTCAAATGCATGTTTTGCAAACGTTAATTGAGTCATCTGTAGAAATCATCTATGGTCAACAACAATGTCGCTCTAGTCGACTACAAGTTTTGGAATCGCGCTTTGCATCATCTATCTGTAAGACTGATCTGTGTTCAACCACATTTCTCAAAAATGTTTTAAAAATAGAATTTATTTTATTATTATCATAAAATATGTAAGTTTTTTTCTGCTGATAAACTACTAAAAAGTAATGTAAAGGATTTTGGTACTTTGCAAAAATACATGAAAATTGTAAATCAATGTAAAAGTTCTGTAACTATGTGAATGTATAACCAACTATGGTGTCTTTTTGGATAAATGTAAATAAATTCACTGTATAAAAGGAGAAAGTTCTGTAAACTCGTGGGACATTATCCTGGTTGCCGAAAGGCTGATGATTCAGGGGATCTCTGGGAAGTATCTTAGCCACATTCTTTTGGCAGCTTTTGGTGAAAACCAAAAGGGTATTTCAAAAGCAGATTCCAAAAGGTGTGGTTCTCTGCATCACCAAAGGACTAGGGTTTTAAACTGCAGTATAACTAATAGGTTTCGGAAGAAACTCAGAAGAGGAACTCATACATGTTAGTGAAAATTAACTAAAAACATGTGTGGATGCAGGGGGACATAATTTCCAACACTTCTTGAACCAAGCTACGTGCTCATTTTAATTGTAACTGTCAATGTAATTGTACGAGCTTACTTCATTACATAGCCAGCGATTCCAGTTATGCAGATGTTGCACCAAGTTTGCTGGCAGACGAGGTCTCACTGTCCGCCGTGCTGGCTACCGATCCACAGATGATTCAACCATAAAAGCACTGTAGCATGTTTGCCAACACAGGAGCTGAGGTTGTCTAGTCAGTAAGATGTCTAAATGCCATGAGGGAGACCCATGTTCGATCCCTGAGATGGGTGATGTAAGGTAGGAATTTTTCCAACCTTGCCCCTGCATAAAGCTGTTCACCTATCCTCTAATAAATGGGTACCTGGCAACAACTCTGGAGGGTAAAGGAGCTAGAGCATGGTGCTGATCACATCACATAAAAAATCAGGATCATGTACATGGATGAAAATTAGGATATGTCTATTAGGTATATATTGTATATTATAACTGCAAAATTTCTAAATCATATTTGGAATTTTAAACATCACAAAAACACCAAAACATAATTTTATATAACAAACCATAACAAACTTGAATGTATCTGTATGCATTATCAATGCAAGGCTTCCAATTTTACCCTCATAGATGTTCATATCATTTATGTACCAATGATGGAAATTACTTTTTAACAGTAATTGAGTTACATTTAAACATTTCAACTTCATGGCATTCCCCACCCTGCCCCACCCATGTAGTAATTCACCAGTCTGTCAGGTTCACTCCTTACCACCAGCAAACAAGAGAAGAGGTGTGCTCTCAAAATGTGGAGTTACTATAACCAAAGGTAAAAAGCACCAATGACCAATTAACATTGCATGCTAGTATGGGACCTTTGTCACAAAATTCATTACTACTTACTTGAAAAAGTAAGTAGCAGTTACCAATACTTCAAAAACTAGCAGTTCCTTGAAACTGTGTTGCAAGTAAGTTGTTATCAATACTTCCAAACATTGATATGTACATAGGTTTGTTTCAAAGTATTTTGTGTTGCTTCAGTTTGAAAGCTCTTTAAAAAGTGTATATTGATGAAGGAATTAGGAGCATGAAAGTAGAAATATCAATTTCACTAAAACATCGTCCTGAAGCTTGCCAGTTGAATGCTCATTCACCTCAAATTCAACTGGATGCAGAGCCGAGCAACAAGAATTTTCCACTCGGCTCTGCACAGTCAGCAAGGCAACGGACCTCGCCAGCGGTGAGTGCACCTCCACTGCACCAAGGAATACCCCAGGTGAACAGTTGGAGGTGCAAAATCCACCACGTCATGGTGAAATTTCCATGTATAAAAACCCCTGGAGATAATCAATCAATCTTCATTTTATCAGCAACTAGATCGACGAGACCACGACATCTGCCAGTTTAGAGATCGCGACATTACGAGGCGGCAACGAGCGAGCAGTTCAAGAAGCAATTTGGACTGCAGAAAACCGTAAGCCTAAAGTCAGCCAGAGTCCGGAGAATCAGTGCTTTGTCAATTAAGCCACCGAATCGCCAGCCGCCTCTTATCGCCGCCAACAATCTCTCCAGCGGACACCCGTCTCCATCCGACCGTCGCTGATGCCAGAAACCAAGGGCCAGAACACCGAGCAAGGAGGTGAGTAGCATTCAACGCCTTAGGCTCCCAACAATCCTTCATCCGCACCACTCAGGGTAGAGGTGGTCCAGTGAGACCCAAACTAAAACCTAACTTATTTAACTGAGCTATGCCCCAGGGTGATTTCCATGCCATACTCGACGTTACGCAACAATATACCAAAGGTCAATCCACGTATATGTGTCCAATTTTGTACTAGCACTTACCTTACCATATGAAAATCCACGGGACCACCATAGGTTGGCCTCAATGTGATCACCGTGTGTCTTGGCAATAACCCTGCACCGTAACTTCCATTGTAGGAGGCTACGACGAAGTACAGGAAGTGAAATCTTCTGCCATTCCTCCTGACAGGCTTTTCACAGGCTTCGGAGAGTGGTGACACGACGAGAGGAAAGTGTCCATTTTAGTAGACCAAACCCAAGGAAATCCATGGGACTCGCATCCGGTGACTTCACTGGAATATCGTGAAATGGAATAGCCCGAATGCCGGTGTCTGTCGCCATCTGTTGCAGAAAGTTCTGGGTAGAACGAGATGTATGTGATGGGGTCTTATCCATATGCACAGAGACTTGATTTACGGCATTTCTATACAAACGCAGCAGATCGTCTGTATAAATTGGGGTCAGGATATGATGCTGAAAGAATGCAGAGTTGATTTTACAGTTTTTTGGGACCTGACGAATAGTTAACTTGCCTTGATAAGTTTATCCCCGTGACAACCAGAAATCCCTTAGAGAAAGTTGCTTTGAAATGACGGACGAAATCTGGACGGCATTTTGCATTGCGTGGAGTGTACGTTATGGCTCGAATTTTGCCACAATCTGATAGATAAATCCATGCCTCATCTAGTGTGGCTACAAACTTCCACTTGTCCCCGAATAAATGGTGTTCGTAGAGGCGTCTGCTGTTGGTCGTTCTCTCACACCGATGGGTCTCACTGAGGTAATGCCCGTGGCTTTTAAAGACCTTCCGGAGATTTAATTTCTCACGCAGGGTGCGGTTCACAGTTGACTGGGCCACGTGGAGTCGTGTGGCCATCACATGTTGAGTAGGTTTTTTTTTTCCTAAAGCGCCATTCGACGCAACTTCCGAGACACGGGTGGCATCACTGCAGTGCACGCTCACTTCCTCGTCCCCCTGCTGGGTGACTGAATAGCTGGAACCTCGTGGTTTTTATGCCGCTTGATTATGTTCTTGATAGTCGTCGAACCCAAGGTGCATCCATGTTCATTGCACTGTTTCTGAATTTCCGACACCGAATATTTGGCGCAGAAAAGTGCAACTACGTAGCCCTCCCAAAAACGGTTCACTTTAAGAGCCATGATGCACATAACACACACTAGCAATAGCGACACGATACTACAGGCTCTAACCATCCTCCCGTGCTTTTAACCACTTGGATCCGTCGATTCTTTACGCAGTGTTGACGGTTCAAAATTGGACACACATACGCAGATCGACCTTCTGTATAAGTCTATGTTGAAAGTAGAACTGTTTGAAATAATATCCTTCCTGATTCCCACCGACACCGATACTGATGCTTGAAATTTGAAACAATTAAAAGTTATAAAAAATAATGATTAAAATTAGAGGGTGAGTATTCCACTCCAATTATAAGCATCAATTTAACAGAGTTTTGCTTTAAAATATTCAAAAATTACATCAGAATATAAAAAAATACCCAAACAAAAAACAGCTTTTCATGTAATGTTGACCCCAAATCAATACAAACTTCGAATTTTGCAACACTTCCGGGATAATTAGACTCTGCAAAAGTGTTGCATAGCATACTTGTGGACCCTGTGAATGATCAAAATGCTAGAAAAATATCAGCCAGTATCGATAAACAAAATCCAACCAATACTTTATGATACCGATATGACATTGGCTCATACCGATACATTGGTATAGGCTCAGCTTTAGTTGAAAGGATAAAAACATTAGCTATAAAAGTGAGCTGTCAAACATTCTTAAGGCTTGAAGTCTTCGGGTTATATATCACATGTGTATAAAAGAGTATTTTTTTCTACCAGTGATTTAACCATTCAACTTATAACAAGAACTGAAAAGCAAGTAACTAAATGAAGATGAAGGGAAAACTAACATAAGATATAAAAAAGAGCTATACAGCTCCCTAAGTATTGTAAATCGTAAAATGAACTCTCTTCAGCAAAATTCTAATAACACTTTAAAAAATATATTAAATGGATGTGCAAGGAAAACATACTAATACTAAATCCAACAAAAACCAGCCTTCCACACAACACAACAGAAAAATAAAGATTGCCCAACACTCGAAATAGACTCAAAAATCATACAAAAAACCACAATAAAATTTCTAGGCATACATTTTGATGGAAACATGTATTTTGGTCATCATATTGAAAATCTATTTAAATAACTAGCCACTTTACATTATGTAATTCGAAAAATGAGCAGTATCTCTAATTTAAAAATTGTAAAAGTACTCTTATTACGCAAGCGTAGAATCTAGACTAAGGTACCGCATATTGCTATGGGGGAACTCAACAAAACTGTTGAAGGCTTTTATTCTATATAAAAAAAAATCATCAGAACTATGGTCCTTGAGCCTCCACATACATCTCGTAAAAATCTATTCACCAAATTTTCAATACTAACAGGTCCCTCCCTATATATATTAGAATGCCTCCTATTTGTAAAGCACACCAAAAACTTCAATAAAAATAGTAATATACATAATCATAACACAAGAACAAAGGCAAATATACACATAGACAACCACAGACTAAACCTATACAAAAGGAGTGCCAAAAACACAGGAATACTACTATACAATAAACTTCCATGTGAAATAAAGGAGGAAAGAAATCTTAAGCTATTCAAAAACAAATTAAAAAACTATCTCTTAGAAACATCACCCTACAGCATAGAAGAATTTCTACAGCATATCGAAAACTACCTTCTCTGTACCATCCATATACATAATCAACTTGATACAATATATATATCAACATGTATGAAACTTTAATTATGCTGATCTGCATGCCACATACTACAGCGTGTCCTGCTTATACGTATAATAAAAGAAAAATTCATAACTTCGAAACAAACTGTCAGAATGATGTGATTCTTGTTTCATTTTAAAGAATGACTCAGAATTTTTTTAGCAACACATTCAGTGGTAGTTGCGCATGCGTAGTAGCCAGAATGTCTTGAAAACTGATATCATCAGTTTCTCAGTAGCCATTCGTCATGTGGTCACCACAAGAAAAGGTGTTTTGTGTTTTAACGTTGTCTGAAGTGAAGTCTGTGACACTTGTGCAGAGATGTTATGGTTTAGGTGATAAAGAAGTAGTTCCATCGTACATTTCAATAAAGAAATGGGAAAAACAGTTACGCGAAACCGGTTCATTTCTCAAATCTCGTTAGAGACTTCCTGGACGAGCATTTCAAAGGAAAATGGATAGGAAGAGGTTTGGATTTTATTGAATGGCCCTCACGGTCATCAGACCTCACTGTGTGTGATATTTTGTTGTAGGGGTGTGTTAAAGACAAAGTTTACTGTACACCAGTTAGAGATTTGAAACACTTGCGTGAAAGAATTGTGGTTGCAGTAAGCAACATTACCCCACACATGCTTCAAAACGTGTGGCTTGAGGCTGACAACCGGTTTGACATTTGCCGTACTACTAACGGTTCACATGTGGAAGTGCGCTAGTTTTCTTGATTTGTAAAAAAAAATTCTGAGTTGTTACATGTTTGTACAAAGTTTGGACAAAAAAAATTGGTACATAAAAAAGTTGTGATTTTTTCTTTTATTATACGTATAAGCGGGACACGCTGTATGTGTAACCTAGTGGATGTAATATATATTTCTAACTCAATTATGCTGGTCTACATCCCAAATATGTTATCAAGCGTATCCCATGTATGTAATCAAACTGATGTAATAATATATACTCATAACTTTAATTATGCTGCATCCCATATATGTAATCAAGTGGATGTATTTGTACTGTAATCATACTATAATATGTCATTTGTAACAAGATGACGTGTTCTATATACTACTGCAGATAGAAATATTAACAATGTAGTCAACCGACTTCAGCCACCAACTCGTCAGCTAGCTACCGTAACGAGTTTCAATAATAAGCTCCCTGGTTTCTTTTTGTTTCCCCTTTTTTGTTATATGTTATATATATAGGTCAAGATGGCGCCAATGAGTGAAGACGTACTTTTATCAGCTCCTCTCAAATTGAAGACAAAATATGATGATAAATGTGCAAAGTGTAAAAGATCTGTAAAAAATGGAATTCTTTGCGACATGTGTGATGAATGGTTACACTTTAAGTGCGGCAACTTGAATGCCGATGAAGAAATCGACCAAAACAGTGAATGGTTCTGTCCGCAATGTGAAAACGGAGAAAAAAGTGTTGAAAATGAGGAACTCGCGAATCTTTTACAGGTAGTGAATCTACTGCAAAGTGATATAAAGGAGTTAAAAAATGAAAATGAAGCCCTGAAAAACAGACTAGAAACTATTGAAAAGGCAAAGGAAATAACAAATTCTACATCCTCATGGACTCAAGTGGTTAGGAAATCAACAAAGAAAAAACATCACATCGATAGCATAAATTTCGAGAGTAAAAACAGATTTTCTACACTACAAGATTTCCAGACTGAAGAAATACACCCAGAAACTAATTTAAGAACGTACAGAAGAAATGTGAAGTCAAAAAACACAACCACAAACATCTCGAAAATTAAAAAATCTAGTGTTAGTCAACCAGAAGTGATCATCTATGCTGAGTCATGGCAGAGGAATGGCAGAAAAAGTGAAGAGTCAGCTAGGCGATGTTTCAGTGTTAGGTTTTGTCAAGCCAGGTGCAAAAATTGGGCAGATTGTAAGTAGCCTAAAACCTCAAAACAAAGAAATCAGCAGCTGTGTAGTGCTAATGGCAGGTTCAAACAATGTAGCATGCAATGAGGGTCACAATGTGATATATACATTGGAAAAGAAATTATCTGAAATAAGAAACTCTAAAGTGATCATAGTTAATATACCAACGAGATACGATCTCATACCGGAATCTTGTGTTAATGTGGCCATAAAAGAGACAAACAAGAATATCAGACACCTGTGCAAAAACTTTAGTAATGTCGATATTGTTGATGTAAGCAGGCTAGAGAGAAACAATTTCACAAATCATGGCATGCATCTGAACCGATCTGGAAAAGAAAAGGTGTCAAAAGCAATAGGTACGGTGATAACTGAATACATTATAAACCAAAGAAGAAAGTGCAATCCTATTGAACTGAAATGGCACCCCATAAATAATCAGGGAAGTGAAGTGGTAAATGGAAAGAAATATAGTGATGTGGTAAATAGCGGAAAAGTCTGTCTTGTGATGAATGGTGAAAAATGCAGTCAAATGGTAAGTGATAAAAATGGTAGTGAAGAAAATGAAGATTACAGTGAAGTGAGAAAAAATGAAAAAGACAAGGAAGTGGAAAATGATAAAAGAGTTAATGTAAAACAAAAAGAACCATCTGCACGAACATCCGATAGAATAAGGAGTGTTCCGGGCAAATTTAAAGATGATTTTTTATTGTAAAATGTAAAAATGCAACAAATATTGTAAATGGTCTTACACCCAATAGTTTCTCTCAAATGAAAAAGAGAGTTATACAATGCAATATTGTGCATCTAAACATTCAAGGTATTACAGGCAAAGTGTTAGATTTAGAAATGCTCCTAACCGATGAATGTTTAGATGCACATGTACTGTGTGTTACTGAGCACTGGCTGTCCAAAGATGAAATTACTTACCTTCAAATTCCAAATTTCCACCTAGCTAGTTTCTCATCAAGGTCTCTAATAAAACGAGGGGGAACAGGCATATTTACAAAAAATGATATAATTGCCAAACAAATTGTCCCCAAAACTGTGAGACCTATAGAAAAACATTTTGAAGTTAGTGTTGTACGTCTTGCACAATATAATTTAATAATAGTATGTTGCTACAGAACGCCTGATGCAGACTATACAATATTCATAAAAAATCTGTCAGTATTGTTAGATGAATTAAAAAGTTATACATGTGAAATTTTGGTATGTGGGGACCTAAACATTGATTTTCTAAAAAATACAGGATGGAAACTGCACTTTGAAGCCACAATAAACACTTTTGGCCTAAAGCAAATTGTAACTACACCCACGCGCATAACGAAAGAGACACTCTCCCTCATAGACCACATGTTATTAAGTGTACACTCAAAAGAGTTTCAATGTGAAAACATATCAGTCCACTTCTCCGACCATGAAGCACAATTTTTATGTCTCACTTGTAAAAGAGAAGCTACTGAATATCATAGAAAGCCACTAAAAATGCAGAAACGTAAATATGATGAAGGTTCTATACTCATGTTTATTGGAAAACTAAACAGCGAAAATTGGGAAGATATTTATAACTTACCTTCCACAAACGAAAAATTTAATCTCTTTCTGAACAAAATTATCTTGTTACACAATGAATGTTTTCCACCTAAACAAGTAAACATATCCACCGAGTGTAAACCATGGGTCACAAATGGAATCAGAATCTCAAGTAGAAAACTAAAAATGCTCCATTCTGAAAGTAAGGTGAATCCCAATCCATCTTTTCTGAAATATTACAAGAGGTATAAGCAAATATATAAAAATGTACTCCACCAATCAAAAATTAATCATAATGACAGTAAAATCAATAATTCAAACAATAAATGTAAAACAATGTGGGAAATTATAAGAAATGCATCAACAAAACACCAATCTTTAGGTAATAATATGGTGATATGCATTAATGGAAAAGAAGTCCAACATCCCCCTAATGTTGCGAATGCTTTCAATGAGTATTTTGTAAATGCAGTTCCAAATAGAAGGAATGGGTTTATGGCTGCTCCAGAAGAATGTTCTACACACATAACAGTGAATGACAAATCCTTGTTCATTTCCCCCATTACTGAACAGGAATTAAAGATAATCTTCAGACGTATAAAAAACAAACGATCTTCCGGCATTGATGAAATACCAGACTTCCTAATTAAGAAATGTTATAGTTCCCTATGTCAACCATTACTACATATAATAAACAATTCCATTGAACAAGGTATTTTCCCAGACAGGCTAAAGATAGCTGTTGTTAAACCATTACTGAAGAAAAATGACCCAAAGGATTTATCAAATTACAGGCCCATTTCGCAACTCTCAGTCTTCTCAAAAATTATTGAGATGCAATAATGATGAGAGTAGAAAATTTCTGTAGTAAACACTCAATCTTAAGTTTGTCGCAGCATGGTTTTAGGTCCGAACGAAGCACGAAAACAGCGTTAGAAGACTTAGTAGAATGTGTCTCACAATCTCTGAATAATTGTAATCACACGGTAGGAGTCTCTTGTGACCTATCGAAAGCTTTCGATTCTGTAAATTACGAGATATTGCTGTGGAAACTTCAAAAACTTGGTATTCGTGGACTACCACAAAAGTGGTTTCAATCTTATCTTACCAATAGAAAGCAAATTATAGAAATCGCTCACACCACAGCAAAAGGATACGTAACACATCAACACTCCACCATGAAAAGTGTAACATGTGGGGTGCCTCAGGGAAGTATTCTTGGCCCTCTTTTGTTTCTTATGTACATAAATGATTTACCAAATGTTATACCCGAGGCAAATGCAATATTATATGCTGATGATACAAATATTATAGTAACAGACACTTCCAAAGATGCTCTACAATCTAAGGCTAATAACGTATTAAACAAATTAGATGACTGGTTTTTAAATAATAATCTACTCCTCAACAGCAAAAAAACAAATTATATTACATTTTCTACAATCCAAACCAGAAACCAAATAAGCCTCAATCTAATATCTGGGAATACACAACTAGAGCCTAAAAAAAATTCAAAATTTCTGGGTATCATTCTGGATGAACACCTTAACTATACAGAACATATAAACACGCTACAATCAAAATTAAGTAGTGTGTGCTATGCCCTTCGAGAAATGGTAGACATCTCAAGCACCCAAACTGTAAAGTGCCTTTATATGGCAAACTTTGATGCTTTACTAAGATACAGTATTATGGTTTGGGGTAACAAGGGCCACTCCAATGTCCTTTTTATGCTTCAAAAAAGAGCTATAAGAATCATAGCTCGAGTAAAGAAAACTTATTCATGTAGAACTCTTTTCCGTAAACTTAATGTGTTAACTCTCCCCTGCATATATATTTATGAATGCTTAATTTATGTTAAGCAAAATATTTCCAACTTTGCCACAAATGAGGAAATACATGGCCTAAACACAAGAAATAAAGACAAACTTCACATAAAACACTGCCGCCTTAACTTATGTAAGAAAGGCCCCTTAAATTCTTCCATAGATCTCTACAATAAACTACCACAAGATGTGAGGAAAGAACCAAAATTGATGATATTCAAGCAGAAGATAAAATCAATGCTTCTGAAGCATGTTTTTTATTCTATAGCTGAATACATGGAAGCAACTTTTACATAAGACAAATGTACATAATGTAGTATAATCACATATTATTCTTGTAAAATTAAATGTCAAATGAAAGTGGGTAATTAGTATATCTTCTCATGTTATATTTTTTTGTGATTTTGATATAATAGCAGAGTAAGACCCAATTTTTTACAATTTTTGGCTATATATTTTGTATTTGTAAAATCTATTAATGTACCTGTATTGTAATGTAAGTATTGACATGTCCTATATTACCATGTACTGTAATTTGTACACACCGGTAGTCCTTGGACGCAAATAAACTAAACTAAACTAAACAGAACTAGAATAAATTACAATTACACAACCTGTATATACAAATGCATTATGCAAGGATGGTGCATGGTAAGGAAATATACATAACATTATAATAGGGCAGCATGCAATCAACTACAAGTTATGCTACATTTACCAGGAGTATGGCAACTTACTTTTTACTATCAAATGGCCAAATAATTCACATACAGCTGCATTAAATGCAGACACATCTTTGGCTCCTAAAAGAAAGAAAAAAGAATAAGAATCAGATTAAACAGTGTGCAAATGTGTCTTCATGCTGAGATACCGAAAAAGGCTCCTTGCTTTTCAGATGAATTTTTATTCTTGAAATTTTAGAGAAGCAAATTAAAATAAATTCAGTCAAGAAACATCAAAAATGGTAAAAATGCAATAAAAAGTTGCAAAAATTATTTTTTTAAAACTATCAATAACCTTCCAAAAATACATAATAAAAACAGATCTCTGATTCCAACTAAAGGGAAATGAACTACTATTACATTTAACATCACCTTCAAGTGATATTTATGGAGGCTTTCACACACATACATTGGCCATTGTTCCATGCCATTAACAGGACAGGTACCTCCATGCTGTAAAGACCATGCAATGTTTTCAAAACCCAACCATTTATCCACAATGACATGATCTTTTGGGTTGTAGCCAGGATTTCAGGGCTTTGTAAAGCCTGTGACATTATGTGCAAAATACACCGTGCTGTGCGAGGTTGTTCACATGAATTTAGTTTTACTTTACATAGTATAGTTCAACCATCTTTTGAGAGTGTAAAATTGTTATCGTGGGGGTATCTGATTGATTTTTATTCATTTATTTTACAATTTTTGTGGCAATTTGTTTTATTAATACTGAGCAGGTTAATAACTCTAATGCATGACGGTTCTGTTATTTGAGACGAAAATCTCAAATAAGTCCCAGCAGATACTCATCCATTTTTTCTTTGTAAACTGTCTTCATTCCTAAAATACAAGTAATTCAAATGCAAAAATTGTTCACTATGTTCAGAAATTATATTAACCAAGCACACAAGAAATATGGGTCTAGATGGGGATTCATTCAACTCTTGGAATTGTGTGGTGAGTGGCATGTGCTGGGTGCACTGGCAGGGTCATAACACACATAATGTACAATTTTTAGGATATGTTTTTGAAATTTTTAGTGCATATTTTAGCTTTTCTTAGTACATAAAATCCCGTCGCTCAATAATAATACAAATCTGGATACAAAAAGCACAAACATACTAAATTGTATACATAAAATACACAACCCTATAAGCATTACTCAGATATTTGTTTACAATTTGGATTATATGAGTAAGCTTCTAGCACATTACACAAATATCAGATGAGAATGAATAACATGAGAACATGTAAGATACTGCAACATACTACTAGATGGCACTTAATTCTGAAATTAATTAAATATTTTAGAATTTACAGAAAAAAATATATAAATATGCTACACTAGATTGAATCTAGATAGCTCAGTGGTATATTTTTTTATGTTATCTGGTTTACCGTCAGTAAACCAACTTTTTCATATACATAGAAATTGCTGGAAAATTTGAAGTTGTTCGACTTGTGCCTGCATTAGTGTTTCATTTCTATTATATCTAATTAATATGTAATAAATACATATGTACAATAAATAAGAATTGTTGCAGTAAACCAGGTCAAATTTTCAGAATATGCTACTGGTATAGCTCATTAACTCTTTCGCTGTTAAAACTGTAATAATACATTCTATGAAATGTGTGTCAATCATGCTGAACCCGTAGATTTGTGGATTTTGCATAGCGTATAATCAATCATTTCTTTCTTTTAATATGACAGGATATTCTAAGTCTGCGGGCATGTAGGAACTGAATCATGGGTATCTGTTTAATTGTACCCTAGATTCCTATCCTTAAGTGGTATCAGTAGAAAACAATCTGAAATGGCACGACTTGTCACTGCTGTTGCACCTCAATAACCATATGACACAGGAAACCAATAATTAAGTATGTCAAACATGGCATATCTATCTGTAAAGTTGTTTCTTTATTCACACTACCTTGCAGAAGAAGAAATAAAAGAATTGCTTACTACAGCGAACTTTGTGAGGAACAACCTGATTTTGAGTAATTATTTAGTTCTGACAAGAAATACTCAGATGATGCTGATGTACGATGCAAAATAATAATAAGAGTTATTTTTAGCGGTTTTTATTTTTCCTGCTTCGTTTCATCCTGGTTTCCCAGAACTTTTTTTCAAATTTACACCAAGATAAACACACACACAATCTTACATGGCTTATCACTCTACACTTCTAAGGAATGTAAGGTTCTGTGTATGTTTATCTTGGTGTAAATTTGAAAAAAAGTTCTGGGAAACCAGGATGAAACAAAGCAGGAAAAATAAAAACCACGAAAAATAACTGTATTATATTATTTTGCATCTACAAAAAGTGGTTATGCGAACCTTTAAGAACTTATTTAATGTTTGCTTTAATTAATTCTGTGTCAGAAAAGAAGATTTCCAAGACATCTGGATATTGTTTGACCTTCCCACAATGTCTAAGGTAATATATTAAATTAAACTTAATTAATTGTTGCAAAATTTATTCAGCACAGAGCATCTTGCCACAAGATTGTGTCTTAAATAGTGAAAGATTTAAAGTTTACTACATGATGAAATTTTATGCAAAGTTTAGTTAGTACCTATAAGTCCTAAATTCAACAAGTATGCTTACCATAACAAGACTTTCTAGCCCATAGATATATTCGTATTGTATCAAGGTTATCTCTCATCTGCGAATGAAATCCACAACCACGGGTGATGTATATATTATGTGCTACGTCATTTGTTTGCAGGAAGTTAGCCAGCTTAAGTACATCCCTGTAAATGGATATATACAGTTAGTTACTACAATCATACGACATAAATATTTCTTGGTTGCTGCACTTGCTCTTTAATTATGCAGATGTAAAATATGCTAAGCAGATGGTAATAAATTATTTTTTCAATTATCTTACACAAAGAATACAATAAATAACTACAATTACAACCTTTAAAAATAATGTAGTTAACGTAGCTTGTTAAACTATTAAAACAATGTGAGGAAACACACATGTAAATTTCAAGTATGACTAATACCAACAAAAATATGTTATTAAAAGTGTACTATTATCATTACCATAATTTTACTATGCTTGTGGCTACATATGAAATATGGAACGATTTTTAAAAACTTGTTTTTAAATTATAGAAATTATTTTATACCATTTGTATCTTCTAATAAATATAAATTCTCAACCACTAAGAGTCCTCCCCGATGGAGCAGTGGTAGCGTCGTCGCCTTGTAATCAAGGGGTCCCGGGTTCGATTCCTGGAGGAGGCACATAGTGGTTCGGATCCCACTATAACTGTAGGTCCAGTCCCGATCAGCCTTACTGTGCATAAAACAACAAATAAATCCACTCAACCACTAAGAATAAATAATATTGCAGGTTTGTTTTGTTTTAAGTAAACTTTATGCTCAGAAAGGCTGCCCAGGACTGGACCTACAGTTTAAAGTGGGTTCCGGACCACTGTACAATGTGAATCAATCAAGGATCAAACCCTGGACCTTTCATTGCAACAGCTTTTACACCAGACCATAGGAAGGGCTCTATTATTACTATCAGTCTATTATCCAAGTTGTTACATGAACAAGATGCACAAATTTATTAATTCCTGGAGGAAAAGTACTTGCATTTATATCTGTATGAGAATGCGTCGCAAAGTATTTTGCCAACTTTCTCGATCCTCAGCTGGACCTTTGACCAACGCCGGGAATCTGTTTTTTGAATTTTACCCTCCTCTCGAAAAATTGCTATGGTATTCAAAAATCTGAAAACATTGATCTACAATTCTATATTATTTGACAAAGTTTTGGGAGGGACCAGGGCCTGCCGAAACCATGCCTTGCAATGCAATGCTAACAGGTCTTTGTCATCAAACTGCCATTGCACCACAGAGTTTAGGTACATGAACAACACTGCCATTGTTTCATAAAGTAAGAAGTGATAATGAAAGATCTTTGTGCAGTAATCTTGATTCAAATACAATGAAGTTACCATTTAGATTCATCCAATTTCAATGTTGAAAGAGTGTTTTGTTCTCTACCATGCAAAGCAAACATGCTATCTATTTAGTGTCCCTACTGTACACTGTCAATATCTAAGTTTATTTTTTGGTGAACTTTGAGCGGTATATGTAAACAATGTTTCATCTTGATGAAACTTATCTATATTCTCAACTTCTTGTTATAGTATATTGTATAAGCCCTATACCATGTCAGCCTGGAAAAATACTGATTTTAGTTTCAAAATTATTAATAAAAAAAAGTGCTCAATGGGCTATGTACCATGCCATGAAGGGGTATAGGAGGTGTGGATTTAGAGCCCCACACTTTCTTGATTACGGCCGAAGTTGGGGGTGATGTGATCAGCACCATGCCCCTGGCTGCCTTTACCACCCAGAGTTTCCTATTACCCTATTACATTTTCAGTAATAGTGCACACACATGGGTATACAGGTCCAACATCTCCATTCAAGACGTATGAAAACTGAGAAAGCTTTCTCTTGGCGACATAGGAAAAGTGTAACACTAATATCATTTTACAATAGAAGACTGTTTCTTTTTCAAGAACATGACTGTAAGAAAGACTGTACCTGCATACCTAACCAACTTTGAAATATCTTTATCTTCTAGTTGAAATGCAAATCCTTCAGCAGGATAATCAACCAGCTCATAGCAAGGTCCAACTAGGTGCTTTACTGGCTGCAAGAGATAAAAATGAATGATAAACATTTTATGAATACAAATACATAAAACCTTTTACAATAATATGCATCACCCACATATTTCATTAATTTACTTGAGTAAGAAATATTTCACCAGACAAAAACATTCACATTAAATTATTGAAAAATAAGTGAAAACTTGAGGCTCCACAAGGGATCGAACCTGGGTCTTTGACATTATGTGCCAATGCTCTATCATTGAGCTACCTCTGGCTTCATCCCGAATTCCACTATTTAGATATATGTGTATGTTCTATTCATTCATGTCTACCATGTGTCCCAGTAGGTTGAAATTTAGTTTGAAATAACATTCATTCATTTGATTGATTTTGTTTATTTTACTCGCTTTTCTGCCACTTTTGGCGAATCGTGACGATGAGAATGAGTGATGATATGATGAAATTGATGAAGGGACACTCACAAAGAACACCCAAGTTCAGGCCATAATTGAAACCTGGGACTTCTGGCATAGTAGCACTCTGTGCTAACCACTCTGCCACAGAGGTTGGCGAAATAACATTCACATTTGTAGTAAAATACACTCTAGTACAACCCATCCTAAAGCTTATCAGATTTCCTTATCTGCATACTTTATAAAAATTATTGTGTTATTAATATGGATCAGAGTGCTGCAGGAAAAGGATTTCGCTCAAGCACCACATAGTTAGCACTGATGACCCCAGAGAGTGCACAGAACTGAGAGTTTCTTCACTCAAGTGAATAACGTTTACAGGCAAAGTAAGCAGTATACACTCAAAGTCCAGTAGTACACGTATAACTGTCATTTGTCTGTGGTAGTAGGCCCTTAAATATGGATCATGCAGTGAAATTGAAACTAAAGTGAACATAGTCATGACCTCCATGTTAAAATGCAGTATATCTATCTTACCAATACATAGTGATATATGAAACTGAAATAGATGATTGTGGGCTGAAACTACCAAGGTGGATATCTGACATTCGCTACGAGAGACGGAGGCAAGCGGCCCGGCGTCAGCGCTTGTCTTTCCCGGTGAATGGGGTCCACGATAGTTGCTCGAGTCGGCTATTAAAATTACAGTTTTCATATTGTGACTAACTTTGACTACAGAAGGTATTGAAAATGATGTCCCTCTGCTGCAACACATTCCTGGCATCTCCGAAGGAAATTGGCATTTACACGTGCAAGTTCGTCTACTGTAATTCTTCCAATTTCTCATACAATACTCTCTTTTAACTTACGGATGGTGTGCGGATTGTCTTTGTATACTCTACTTTTTAGATTTAAGAATTTTAGCGGCTCTAAATGCTGTGGTTTTTGAAACACCCGTTTCTTGTGAGAGGCGGCAGATAGATTTCCGAGGACACTGTTCTAACCTTTGTCCTATCTCATCGAGTTTTTCCTCAGTAAGTACACGTGGGTTTTTCTTTCCACTTTTATTCAGAACTGACCCTGTTACTCTAAACTTTTTTATGAGGTTTAATATAGTGGTCCTATGTGGAACGGGAACACCAGGAAACTTCGTTGCAAAACGTCGTCGCACTTCTCCACAATTCCTCTTTCCGAAGTAACACTCGACAAGATAAATCCTTTGTTGTAATGTAAACTTTTGTGGTGCCATATTAAGCCACAATCTTCAACACACGGACACGACACAACACAACTTCCGAGGGAGGATTATACTGGCATCAGTCTGCAACGTCAACAGAAAAGGAAAGAGAGCAAAAAAAACCGACTGTAGCGTGCGACTGTCGCGGACCCCGTTCACCGGGAAAGACAAATGCTGACGCCGGGCCGCTTACCACCAAGTCTCGTAGCAAATGTCAGGGAATGCTCTGTATATGTATCTACGATGACTGTCACATTAAAATAATATTCCATTGCATACGCTTGAGGGTAGGAGACTCTAACAAGAACAAGCGAGCGAAAGTGGCCCCATGCAGTACTCTAATATGGATATGCTTAAACATTTAACAGAAATATGTAACTCCATATGACAGGTTTGAACTTTCAAAAAAAATTAGTGAAATTAAACTCACGAATGATTCCAAAAGCATTTGATGATGCAAATAATATGCATGATAATGCAAGTGGTTGACTGATGCAAATGCACAGAGACTGTTGAATGCAACTCGAAATGCCCTGAAAAAAAAAGGTTGAGGTAAAACTAAGAAGCTTTCTACATATGTTAATTTGATTAATGCATCATACCTGCATATATTGCAAAACAAAATACAACATAAACTTTAGTGGGAGTACAAAGTTCAACCTGCCTACCTACACAGACACAGAATGTGGGCCATTCCATTTTTAAAATTAAATTTTGATAACCTTGCACTGTCAATAAAAAAAATAATATTCACAAAATAATTTTGACATTTCTTCATATTTTATTATTATTTTCAAGATAATTTTTAACAGGTCTTAAAAACATGAACAATTGAAGAAGAGATAGGCTCTAGGCTTCAATTGTTTAGCACTAATTATAAAATATTCCATGAGAACAAATAAAGTGCAGTAATTTGTCCATACTACAATGTAGTATGATAGTTTATGGTGTTGATTTTTTGGATAAGTACAGGCCATTCGGTTTAGCTTGAGCTCTGACCTTCAGCTGCGCAGAAGCCTGCCGTCAGAGCGACGATGCGAGAGTTCCACGAGGAGCAAAGTTGCTAACTGCCTTAACAATTACCTATATACATAATCTGACTTCAGAGCTTATTGGTAGGTATGTTCGATACTTACTGCATTTTTATATACATATATATATTTAAAAAGAGACAATTTGAGAAGGTGATAGTTCAAGGAAAAGAATGACATAGAATTATTTTTGTCGGTGAAACCCCCATTGATTAAGCCCCTTGGCTAAAGAGGCATCCTCCCTCTCCTCCTCTTCCTCTCGAGGGGGGGGGGGGAGATCGTGTTACCACGAGTAAGGTGATTGTTGTGTTGCTTAGGGTGTTTTATTCAACAGAAGTTGAGGTGAAAACTGGAATGAATATTGGAGAAAGCAAAGTGATTCATAGTCAAGAGTTGAGAAATTATCTTAACGTGCATAAAGTTTTGAAGAAAGAAGGAAGTATGCACCCTTGAACCCACCCTTCTTATTCCTGTGCAACTGATGGTGGATATTGAATATGTTCTGAACAAAAATGAAAGATTACAATAAATCAGATGGCAGCATATAATGATTAAAAATATTGTAGAATTGTATAAAATACTTACGGTGTACCACTAAGTAGAATCACATGTAATGCAAGGGTCAAGCCATCTTCTGTTACAATTTGAGATTGGCAATCTTCCATGGATGGCAGGAGAAGACAGTGACCAAATTCCAAAGGACTGACATTAATCATAAAATAGTGTTTCGAAGAACTTATTTGCTCAGTGTGACCCTCAGATTTGTCATGAACAATTTCAAACAAAACCTCTTTCTTGCTAACTTTTGTAAAGTTGAAAAGTGTTGCATCAAACGGTTGACTGAGATTTGACATTGTTTGTGGTTGCCTACGGTTTTCTGTCCTGTCCGTATTAAGCTGTAAAGAATAGCAAGGAAACTATTATTTTTTATGCATGAGGTACAAAGCAGCTTCTTAATTTTATTGACAAGGCATGGTAAACGACTATTGTCCCATTCACTTTCTGACTTAGGTTTCTGCACACATACGCAGGACTTGTTCTGTAGAAAATTCAGCAAAAAACGTAGGTTCGACAGAATTGAAATCTTGTGTCTGGCAGAACAATGGAACAGTATGCCAAAGACAGGTTTGAGTCATTGTTAAGTCTGCATTTTTTGCTTACCTTTATGTACATTGAAAGGTAAAAAGGTAACGTTCCCCGTGCAATGAAGGCACATTTAGGGGATGTGGGAGTTGACCGCCACACATTCTTGATCTAGGCCAGTTTGGAGGTGATGTGATCAGCACCAAGCTCCAGCCACCTTTACCCCTTAGGGTTGCTCCCAGGTAGCCATTGATTTGAGGCTCTGTGAGCCACAGAGCTGCTTTATGTGGGGATAAGGCTGAAAAAATTACGACCTTAAATTTCCCACCCCAGGAATCGAACCTGGGTCTCCTGCATGGTAGTCAGACACCCTACCGACTTGACCATCGCAGCTCTTTGTACATTGTAAGGTCTTCCAAATTTCTGAACATGTCACCTCAACATATAAGGTGGGTACTAGTTTACTATCCTTCGGATAGATTTCTACAGAAGAAACTACTTACCGTAATAAGTTCCTGTAGTATTGTCTAACATAGGGAAGGTGTTTTGTGTGAAATTCAGGTAAGTTTTCCGTATCCTGGGAACGGATTTCTTCAAATTTAAAAGTTTGGGGCTCATTTGGGTGCAGGTGACTCCGGCCAATTTCTAACATGCCTTTAACAGGGAGTCTATAGAAAAAGCCGGGGAGCCGGAGCAGAGCGTAGCGGAGGTGGGGCCACGTTAGCAGTTGGGGGTGGTAGGTCAATTACCCCAGTGGCGGAGCCTGGAATCGGTGGGAAATTTGAGTCAAAAATTTCAAACGAAAATAATGGTTTGGTTTAAATTTCTCACCAATTCCGGGATGGATAGCCCCAAAAACCATTCACGGGATGTTCCGCGAAGCAGATAGGTAAATACGAATGTCAAAAATTGACGAAACTCAGAAGTTATAGGTGTCCGAAGGATAGTAAACATTTAGCATAAGGTGAAATGTAGGTCAAAATTTAAAAATCCTGGGAGGTAAGGTAAGTGTATAAGACAATATTATTTAACAATTTACAATGCTAACAACACATGTCATGAAGATAAAGCCTATCTTTCATTTAGAACCACATAAAAACATGGTCAATGTATAAGCAAATAATACAGAATTAAAAATTAAAAAGCATACAACAAATATGAACAGCTTATATGAGATGCTCTTAATGAAAATAAGAGAAACTATAACTTAAAATATAATTTTAAAAAATGTTTCAGATCATGTTCTAGTTACATACACAAATAATTATACCATAAGTATGTATAAGCTCAATTGCACATTATCCACTGTCTACTTATTCCCTATTATAACATAAACATAATCAATGCATAATGGTATGTGTAATTTCCTACAAAATACCTGGAGTTTCTTTTAGTAACTATATGAATAATTGAATTATATTTACATTTTCTCGGCTTGAATTCATGTTAGCTGTGTGGGGATACACTATCAAATTTATTCATGATTGCAAAATAATTACGTGAATCTTAATTCAAAACACACACACATATTAAATATTTGATTTATAATATAAATCTGGGAGCTATTCGGAAAAGTACATTTTATTAATATTTAGGTACTATTATCGTATGAGGGAAACACCTACGAATCATATATTTCGGACTTCTTTACATTGCTAACGTGTTATTTTCGAATGTGGAACATTTATATCTGAAGATTCCGTTTTACGTTGTGTGTGCGTTTTCATTTGCCCTGTGTTTGTTTTGAAAATTTGGCCACTCAAATTGAGATGCTGGAACTCAACTTTGCCAGCAACTCTCCGCCACTGAGCATGATCTGTGATTCCACTTTGCACTTGAATACTGAAGCACAGTAAACATTTCATATGCATACATAAAAACAAACCTGTGCTAGGAAGCTGTATTTTCCAGGCAATATTTTCTGATCTCTAATGCGTAAATGGTAGCGAAAATGCCCATGTTCTTGCGCTAAATTCCATCGCGAAGTTAAAAGACCGTCTAATTCTGACTGAAATTGGCATTTATCAGTTTCCCAGCTGGTTTTGTACACGAACTGGCTCGCGTTGTATTTAAATATCACATCCATTTATCTGACGACGTGGATTTACATAAGACTCCAACTGAATGTTGTCAAACGTCTTTTGAGTTAGGGTGGAACAAACAAGCGCAAGAATGCACTTCGTATGAATTTGCAAGAGCTGCCGCCCGTCTCGTATAATGACCGGCGTCGACGGCAATGAACCCTAGTACGTGCAGAAGAAAAACAGACGTGCTGAAACGAAAGCGCAAAAATTTCGATGCAAACGTAGAAATAGAAGAAGCTGCAAGTGCCTTTATCTTATCATTCCGTTTTTTTCGAGAGGGTACAGATAACAAAAATCTTCAACCATTCTGCGATACTTGCTAGATACGTTTTTCCTTCAGCAAGAAGAAATGGATTCAGATGTGGAACTAGTTGAAGACGGTTTCGGCTGTATCAAAAATGATAGTGGTGTGCCTGAAATTATACGACGTTTCACTCTAACCAACAAAAATGGGATGAGTGTGCAAGTGATAACATACGGAGCGACAATAACATCTATTAAAGTGCCAGACAAGGAAGGCAAAATTGATGATGTTGTTCTAGGTTTCGACGATATATATGGTAAGAATGAAGAGTTCCTAGTGGATACATGAAAACTTAAAAATGTAAGGTGTACGCCAGAATAATTGGATTAGAAAATCATTGTTTTGGAAACGTTAGAGCTTGGTGTTGACAACTTTTAACCCTTCTTAGGGTACGGTACACAAGAGTGCTCCTCGATGATTTCTGTTTCTTTTGAACATTTAATATTTTAAAGACAATAATAAAAGATTTAATGTGTTTATGGATTCACGAACGTTAGAATGTTCCATTTTGGGTGTCGTATACCAAAGTTTCTACAAGCTACACACTATTTGAATATTTGGTATAGAGAAGTTGTTTTTTGGTTGCCTTTCTTGATAGTTTTCAAAATTAGTGCACTGCAAGCAAATGTTATGATATCATTAGCTTACTCTGTTTAAAGATATTTGGCGAAGGTTGTTGGTTAGGAAAATCTCTAGCAATGAACTTCACATTTCCGTTGTGCAATGTGCAGGACATAATTTTGTATTAAAGTTTCCACACACTAAAACCTATATTGCTTTACAGCTAACAGGATTTTTGAAAATTGAAGTGTGCTATGTTTACCAGACCCGAAAAAATACCTCTTCAATTTGAAGTTATCTGTTCCTGCAAGGGCCTTATAATAATTAATGTAAATTCTTCTGACAAATGAAATTCTATGACTGAAATATATAATTTTAGGTTCACATCCATGGGACTATGTGCATAGATGCTCCTAAACATCCATTTCCAGGTGCATGGAAATTGAAACATTGAAAACAACTTTATTGCATTGTTACGGACACTTCTCAAACTTTCATTTTATTCAATACTGCTAATTCTTTACAGGATATCAAGGCTTAAATGGTCCCAACCCATACCTTGGGGCCTCTATCGGAAGAGTTGCTAACAGGATTGCTGGAGCAAAGTTTGTTATTGGCGACCAAGAATATCACCTGTCACAAAATGAAGGAAATAATCAGTTACATGGTGGCTTCAAAGGATTTGATAAGGTGTGTATAGGAATATATCATGCATTGAAAAGCATTTCAGGATATAAAGTATACTGTTACCAATTACACTGTCCAATTGTATCTTGACTATAGAGTATTATTATTTTATCACTTTGAGTTCAAACATTTTCCATTCACACATTTTTGTTTTTCAGAGTAAACTGTAACAACTCATATTATTTTTACATTACTTTACCCCATTATGATAGTTAACATATAATGAATACCATAAAAATAAAGTCACCCCTGCACATTTCACAGTAACAGTATGGTATAGGGATAACACATTTCTTCAAATTTGCAGGAGAAACTACTTACGGAACTGAGTTTCTGTTGACTTTTGAAAGCTCGTGGAAGTGTTTTCTCCCTTCGTTCAACTTATTCTGCCAGTAAATCATGTATTTTTCGACATTAATGTCTCTCCGATGCACAAATAGCTCTTGCCTCCATTATGTTCGACTACGTGAACCAAATGTTCTGTACGTTCAAAGACGTAACCCCCGGTCAGTGTTTCCAAACTCGCAATTGTTTTGCCTGAACATGACAATTTTAACTATGTTTGCCTAACCTCGCAGAACCTAACCTAACCTTATGTGCATGGTTCGTGGGGCTATCCGTGCATGGTTCATGGTGCTATTAGAATGGTTTGTGGGGCTATTTATGAATGGTTTGTGTATTTATGATTGGTTTGTGGGGCTATCCATGCATGGTTTGTGGGGCTACACATGCATGGTTCGTGGGGCTATCCTTGCATGGTTCGAGGGGTTTTCGAACCCGGAAAGAAATGCAAAATGAGTAACACGAAAGTAGGTATATTTCTGTGAATAAGTTTGCAACACTGCAAACCCACTGATCATCGACAACGCTAGTCAAGATTTCTCCGCCATATTGTGTGTGAGAGTAACGAACAATAATTACTCGATATGTGGAAAATTGAAGCTATTTTCGTGAAAAAAGCGAAATCCCACCTTAAACAATGTTTCGCAATGCGTAATAGGTAAATACGAATGTAAAAAAAATGACAAAATGAACGAGTGAAATGTGTTTTCCCTATACCATTGATTTGAACCTCACGGCTCATATCCATGTGCCGTTAATTGTTCTGGATTGTTTTATATTGGTTGGTTCTTATTATTTGATTATTAATATTTCGTATTTGTAAACTTAATATATTTCATAATTTTTGATAAATAGAAAGATTATTACTAGGCTTATAATCCACTAATATTTCCTTTATTGTAACAATAAGTGTAAACGTGGCCTAATGTAATAATCTATATGTTAATTTTCTGACGGAATCTTTAAAATTGGATATGTAAATCTGTGTTCTTTCACGGCAGAAAATGTTTATGATTTAGATTGACATAGATTTCGTTTAGCAACAATGGGAAGATCGAATCTGTTCTTTTAAGTTTAATGTATTTAATAAGGTTCAAGTTGCAAAGGGAAATGATTCGAGTTTAGTCTTTATTAACAGAGATGAATCGTTCCCCTTATACAATTTTATTTGGTTTTTGCTGCAACGTGGAAATTAGTTAAACTTTGATATTGAGATTGTGAATATAGACATTGATGAGTATTTAGTTTTTGGAAATGTCGCAAGTCGCGCTGTGCAAATTACGTAATGCTTAACAAGTGAGCATCGATTGAAAAAGGTATATAAGTAAGTGCGGAGCTTAGTTTGCACGCATTCCATCAGCGTCGACTCTACGATATAAACATCTAATGACACTTGGGAATAAAGATACCTGTATTTCGCCAAGCACATTTATACTTCGAAATTTATAATGTTATGGGACGACAGGTTAGGATCGACCGAAATCCTTTGAGGTTAATGACGCCTGCCCATTGGACATGTATTTGTCACTGTCGACCCATATGCTCTCATTCTTTCGGATAAATGATAGAATTTCAGATCTTCGAACTTTATTTTGGCCAAAATTTATTCAACGCAGACTTATTTGGGCAAGAAAGCAAGACTAGACATGTAATGCAATGTCACTCGTTTTTCAATGGAAAATGTCATCATTGGCGTGTATCTTGATGCAAGCTCTGCCTACTAACGTTTCTCGATCCCAAGTACTCAGTGAGTGGAGCCCGTAGATTCTATTCTGCTTAAATCCTGCCCGTATTAACATCGATACTCGTGACACATTTTGGTCGCAATACTGTAGGAAGGGGCACGTACGAAAGTTTTTGTCTGCTACTGAATGGTAGGCCATAAGCTTCGTCTATGGTTGCAAAAACGACAGGGTTCTCTTCCCTGGTACGGCTTCCTCCTAGCGACACACATACCCACGTAACTATTCCCTGCACATATACATATTTGGATTTTTTCCCCCCGTGGAGACATGCAGCAAATTAGAATTCCGGATTCATCGAATCGAATATTAACGAACAGGGGATTCTGTATTTCTTTAAAATTAAGGATATTCATGGATTGTAAATTGTAACTTGAGTGTAATGTAAACTTTCATATGTATTGGAAATAAACCATCTCCTGGATAAAAATAAATGAAAAGAAAGGTCAAAGTAACCTCCCAGAAGATGCAGTTGCCAATTTTAAAATTTGAGAAGAGTCGTTCATTTATTTCATGATTCACCAACAACACCTCCCTTAAGTTCTCAATGCTTTATTCACCAAGCCCGTACCTGAGAGGGGTCAGAGTATCCCATTTAGCCGCCTGAGTTTTAGCCGAGATGAAATTGGAACATAAGGTATTGGAAGACAGAGGCAGGCTAGGATTACCATAATTTGCAGCTCTGTGTGTGTGTGTGTGTTACTGAAAGACTTTCTATAGTGGAGAGTGAAATAATACACAGTTACATTTATATAAACATACGTATATATATATATAAAAGCAAGGAGGGCCAAAAGGGCTAAGTAAATAATATAATATATATATATACGCAGATGAATTGCGTCTTACATAAAGCTAAGGTCGACCCTCATGTGTGAATAAGCACGCGTAACGGCCATAGTAAGTCTCGCAGGTAGGTAAGACGAGTAATACTAGTGGATCGCACTGTAATAATACAGACCCTGAACAAAAAACCAGTGGTACAGGCACCAAGGGTAAAATTAATCGTTTACAAGAATGCCAGAGCCGTGCTCGCTGTGAAAGAGGTTGAGTTGACAGTTGCATCGAGACGTTCATCGCGTCCACTTAAGCAGCTGCCGTGCGACCGATCAGCGGTTGTGCATTTTCCTTCGCCTGTGCCTCATTGTTTACACGTTGGTAAACGCACTGCCATTGCGGGGTTCCTGCGTTGTTGTCGTCGTTGCATTGTCAGTAGTTCGTTCGTGACACCATACTGTTACCCATTTCACATAAGAATTTATCTTCTGTAATTTAACTCCAGTAAAATAGTAACAGGTGTTAGCTAAAAAAAAAACACAATCTCAATAAGTAGGTCCTGGGTTCAGTTTCCAGTCAAGGCATGGAATGTTCCCATTTTGTTTGTTCTTTCATCCAATTGTCATTTATCCTCATCACAGGATGGAAAGGTAATGTTAAACTATCTAAAATCATAATCATAAGTTTGAGTTAATATTGTAGTTTCGACATGATCATCTAAATTTACAAAGAATTAGCACATATTTTAAAGGTATTTAAATCATCCTGCTACTTGAAATATGTGTAGTAATTTTAAAGAAATATTATGTATTTAGATACCCGGTGGAGGCACATAGTGGTTTCGGATCCCACTTTAAACTGTAGGTCCAGTCCCGATTAGCCTTACTGTGCATAAACTGGACTTGAAACACCAAATCAATCAATCAATTATAATGTATTTAGCATTTAGCAAATAGGTAACTTTTACTCTATTTTACAAAGTCTTTTAACTTCTATGTTCATGGCACAAACACAGTTGGAAATTGTAAAATAATAATAAAATATGATATTTTTGACAGCTTCTGATCTGTAACATAGATTTGAGTTTTTGTTTTAAGTTCACTAACACAGTAAGGCTAATTGGGACTGGACCTACAGTTTAAAGTGGGATTCTAAACCACTATGTACCTCCACCAGGTTTCAAACCCAGGACCCCTTGAGTAAAAGGAAACTACTATGCCTTCGGGAGGCACAGTAACATAGGCTCTAAGTAAGCTGACAGTTGGGGAATGATGACATCGAGTTGCCAAAATTAATAGGCAATTAATTTTTAACAATTTGAAGCTTAATTTTATGCAAGGAAATTAATCTTCCAGCATCCTCCAATTAAATTATGAGATATCTAATCTGATTTACATGTTGCAGATGATATGGGAATCCCATGTTGAAGGAACAAAGGTTACGATGAGTTATCTGAGTAAAGATGGAGAGGAAGGATACCCAGGAGAAGTTCTTGCACATGCAACATACCAGCTGACAGCAAACAACGAACTCATTTTGGAATACAAAGCCACTTCATCCAAACCTACTCCTGTCAACCTCACCAACCACTCGTACTTCAATCTAGGTGGACATGTAAGTGATTACATTAACAATGAAGTACATTTTCTTGTATGGGTAAAGCTAAAAAATTTTGTAATGGGGCCCCAGGCTGTTCCCATTAAAAAAAGAAGCTTTAACGTAATCATTAAATGTTATGTCTCATGCCATATTTGTCAATTGAATTGGAAAATTTCACACACAAAATATTGCCCCCTCCCCCTGCTCGCTTCTCGTGCATTGCACCCTCTCATGAAGGCTCGTAGTGAGTGTGGAGGTAAGACCAAATGGATTCTATATCTCGTCTACAGTTGGGGTAATCTGATAGTCACCATGCTACAACTACCTTTACACCCCAAACATTGTCTCATCTCACATTCCGTCAACTATTTCCAGCACTACATAATCATTATCGAAGAAATAACACATATATGATATTGGTTCAAGTCCGGTAACTTTTCTAACGTTGGAAGCGGCCCCGGCGCTCACCCAGCATCGAATGACATGGGTACCTGGGGGAAACCCTGGAGGGTAAAGGCAGTCAGGGGCATGATGCTGATCACATCACCCCCACTCACGACCGGATCAAGAAAGTGTGGGGCTTAACCCCCACACCTCCTATATGCCTTCATGGCATGGTGCTAAGCACAGGGGAGCACTTTACCTTTTTTTATGAATATTTCATTGTGTTGTTAATACATTGTTTACTAGAGAAAGATAATTTGCTGTGAATATAGTGACATTGTTATTGATTACCTGATAGAAATTGTGAATTTTAAGTCATACTTTTACCGATTATGCAAGGTAGTTCTTAATGTAAACTTGCACTTTGATGTCGTGGGGAGCATCAACTTTTTAGGTTGATTTATTTATCTTTCTTGCTTTGTTACAAATTTTTTAATTTAATTTTTGAGTTTGTTGATATTCATATTTTCACTGATTACATTTATAAATATATGTCAGATTTTATTTTTGATCTTTAACTGAATATTAATGATCTGGAATGCCTTTTGCATTTATTATTGGCATAGCCCTTTTTTGTTGATTTCAGAGTGCTTGTTTGTACAGGAAGTATTTATCTTGTTCTTGTATCTGTTTCCTATGCTTGTTTTTATTTACAGGTTTTTTGACAGGAAGTTTTGGTGTGATAATTTCCTGTGTTTATATTTTCTTGTAACCATTATTGGTAATACTATATGCTTATATTCTCCTAATTCCCAATTTGTCTTGAACTTTTCTTTGTTACTGGTGACAAACACTCAACAATATAAATACATATTGCTTACACACAAACACACACATATTGTCTTTGTGCTGTCTTGAAACGTAATGTTCGAATAGGGAAGAAAATAGGCAAGCCTTAATTAATACGAATTAAGATTGGTAAAGAAAAACCAATGTTTTCTAATATGCAGACAACTAAATTGTTTATAACTAATGGCTAACAGCATGAATGCATAAATATCATATTTCAAAACTTGTGAGCAAAAAGAAAAAAACACTTGTTCATAGAACTACAGATATATATAGTACAAGCAGTAGTTGTGTAACTCTTGATGTGTGGTCAGCACATCTAATCCCATTGCCACTTTCTTCTCTTGTCTGACTTTCTTCACCAGAGCCTAGACCCAGAATTAGTCCGCAAAGGGGCCTTCACTTGGGAAAATGTGCTCTGAAAAGAGCCATAAAATAAAGGGAAATGGGGAATTTTAAGTGTTAAAAAAATATAAAAGATGTAACTGAAATTGTAAATATGAACGAGGTAGGAAATATCTCCAGCTGTAGTTTACATGCATAGAAAATGTATTAATTGGAAAAGTAATTGTAAAACTTGCAAACAGTTTATGTAACTTAATGTTTTCTATAGCCTCTCAGCAAAGGTCTCAAGAAGTATATTAAATAAATAAGTATATTAAGGACTCACAATGTTCTTAGTCCAGGGCATCCGTATATATAAATCTGGGCCTGTGGGAACCAACTATGTAGTTCCACATTTTCCCTCATGGTCATATCCAAAATCTTGGAGCACGCACCAGCTCATGACACATCAGCAGCGTGTTTGGTATAAGCAAGCAGTGTTACCAACAAAAGGAAAATTTAATTTCCACAGTGTAGCTGGCTGGCTTGGTGACCAAGTATATGAAGTGGTTGACTTCCAATCTCACTACCAAAGTACCCAGTTATGAGTGTGGTGTGTTCTTTGTGAGTATCCCTTCATCTGGTCATTATTCATCCTTATCATTGCAATAAGCTGAAAGTGGTAGAAAAGTGACATAAAATAACAAAAATACAAATACACTGCAGACAATATTTATCTCTCCCTTGTATGCTGATCTACAACCATATTTAAAGCTGTTACATGGAAGTAGTGGGGCTATTGTCGAATGTGTGTATCACAGCAGTGTCAAGGCCATTGCCCTGGGCAAACAACAGAGGAGAAGGAAAGAGGAGCGGAAGCCAGTAGTTTGTATTTTCTGAAATACAGATATGTTCGTCTGAATTGGCAAACTTACAATTATTTTCGGACTTTGTTCCTCTTATTTCTAGGCAGCTGGCGCACAAGGGTTATATAACCATGCTGTTTCTATTAATGCTGACAAGTACACACCAGTCAATTCAGAGTTGATTCCTACAGGTGAGCCACTCTATAAGTTGTTTTTTTCTGTTATTATTACATCATGTTTTATGTTTCACTTTGTTAATTTAATTAGTAACTTATATTTGTGTAGACTGACTATAGTGTAAACAAGTTGGTGCTATTTTGTGCAATCACCGTATGTTCCACAAATGGTAATCGCAAATTGAAAATTGACATTTCAATGGATGAATATAAACTCTCTAATTAAGGTAAACTAGCATGTGATAGATCTGTCTGTATACTGAATTTTGTCTTGGCATGATTAACAGTTATTGAAAAATCAGTCACAAATTGCTGTTGTTCTACATGTCGGATTAGATTGATAAGATTTCTTTCATTGCACCTAGTTTTACATTCATGCCTTGCATTATTTCAAAGAGGTTGCAACATTATGAAATACTTGTTGACTTTATTTACTGCCACAGAAGATGGGCTGACCTTTCAAAAATACTTTGTCACATTCGTTTCTGTTTCTTTAACTTCAGAAAATTTAGACCTTTGCATTTATTAGTTTCTGAAATGCCAACAAGCTAATATAGATCAATTGGTACTTGTCTCTTGTGGGCAGTTAACGGAGTTAACTTACGTTGTACTGAGCTATTATTGGCTAGTCCACCAAACTTCATCTTTGTAGCCTTGGTAGTTCTGAGATACCAATAGTTGGCCATTGCATGAGGGTGGACACCTTTTCGGTCTTTGCTGAGTAGTATCATAACAAATGAATAGACAAAACAAATTTAAAGATGTTAGAAGTATCATTTTAGACTACCATATAGCCAATGATCAGCTCTCAAAAGCTGTTTTGCGCAGGTTTAGTTTGGTTTTCCTTAGATGCCTTTCGAAAAAATCCTCACATACTGATTTCAATAACATTGCCATCTTTCATGTTATGTTCTTAGTTGTACACTGTATTTGTCCTGTACTTATTGTTGCAAACTACATGGCACTTTGGACCAGATCATCTACAACACTAGCAATTGAAAGAATACTGACGTATAGATTTACTAAAGCATCTAATCACACTGTTCTGCACCAAACGTTGATGATCCAGCTCTAACAAATGCTGTGTGTGTGACAAGTGGCATTAATTCAGTCAACCGACAGTGTATTATACAGTGGGGCGTGTGTGTATGTATGTGTTGTTACATTAAGTATGTCATTTGATGTAAATAGTTTTATTTTGATTAATTCTGTTTCGTGTGCTTTTGCAGGTGAACTGAAGTCTGTAGGAGATACAGTTTACGATTTAAGAATCCCTCGAACTCTCTGTGATATTTTCCCTCAGACTCCAGACAATGGGTTTGACACTAACTTCTGCGTTAACTCAGGATGCGAAGGTGGAAATAACTTTGTAGCAAGGTAAGGTTGTTATAAACTTTTGATGATTCGGCATTGTTTTACGTGTGTTCCATCCTCCGTAACATGGTTTGATAACTGTGCTCTCTCCTATGCAAGAGGGAACCAATGCCATATATCTTGGGGTTTAGGAACCACAGGCCAAAAGAAGACTGTTTCTGGGTTGCCAAGCCTTTCCTGCTTTGCTGACTGGACAGTAGGGGGCATTGCAGATGGTAGTCTTCCTCTTGTTTCCACAAGTGTAGTCAAGGAAGAGTTCAAAATGTGTCATCTTAACTGAGACATTAGAGAGGAGAGGAGGACAAATATGTGGGAATGCTTTCAGATGCCAGCAGTGGTACCTGCTGTGTTTTTTGCAGGAAGAAATATGGGGAATATAAAGTTTGCAAGAACCAAACAGTAATAACACAAAGAAAAGAACAAAAGCACAAGTTTGATGCAGATGGTCAGTAGGTGGAGACAAGAGAAAATGGTTGTTGTTGTTGTTAGGAACTTTCTGAAAACTTGCTGAAATTCCTAACATTCTATCCTGAAAAACAACTTTGCACTGTGTATTGCCTCTTTAATGTTACCATTACCTGGCTTACTGCCAAAAAGAAATATCAGTTTTAAGAGGTGTTGTTGCTGACCTGAGTTATAATGATTCTATAACAATGGCAACTTTCTCTGATTGTACATCTGAAGTTTGGGATGGTGTAGGGAGTAGGGGAGGTTGGTTTAGACAATAATTTGTAATATTATAACATAGTTTGTGGGTGTTTTTTTATTGTTTTTGCAGTTGTACAAGAAAACTAGAAAGTTATACATTTTAAATGATGGCTGGTCTCTTTTTGTAACAAATAACATATACAAGGGTCGTTCAAGGTTGACCGGGACTTTTATTTCTGCAGAGGAAATAGGTAGCAGAAGAAACACCAAACTATGTCAGTTTTTCAAAGTATTCTCCGTGCGCGCCGAGGCACCGTTGCCATCGTTCTGGCAGCTCCCGAATTCCTTTCGAGTAGAAAGAACTTGGTTGTTGTCGTAGCCACTGGAGGACATCGCTCCGCAGTGCTTCGTCTGTCGTGAATTTCTTCCCTCCCAGATGGTCTTTAAGGGGTGCAAACAAATGATAATCACTGGGGGCTAAATCCGGACTGTAGGGGGGATGGGGCAGAACTTACCAGCGCATGTCGGCCAGAGTTGTTGTTGTCACATTGGCCGTGTGAGGGCAGGCATTGTCATGGAGAAGGATGACATTTCCAGACAACATCCCAGGTCTTTTCTTGCGAATGGACTTTCGTACAGAACCACTCAACAATGTGGAGTAATACTGGGCATTAATCGTGCTCCATTTGTCCAGAAAATCCACATGGATAACGCCCTTCATGTCCCAGAAGACACTTGCCATGATCTTTCCAGCGGACGGCTGTGTTTTGCTTTTCTTGGGGGGCGGGGAACCTTTATGCCGCCACTCCATGCTGCGTCTTTTGGTCTCTGGGGTTGAATTGTGCAACCATGTTTCATCACATGTGATAATGGATTGCAACAATTCATCACCTTCTGCTCGAAACTGATTCAGAAGCTGTTCACAGACAGTCCTGCACGTCCACCACTTCTGATCGAATGTCAGCTGGCGGGGAACCCACCTTGCACAGATTTTGCGGAAGCGTAAGTGGTCGTGAATGATAGTCTCAACACTCCCGACACTGATCTTGGCAGCAATATCCCGCACTGTTACTCGCCGATTCTCAAGAATCATTTGCTCAACACGTGCGATATTCACTGGTGACTGCAGTCGGGCGAATGTGTCCATGCACTTCATTTGTCACCAGCTCCCGTCCTTCGCGAAACTGCTCACACCATTCGTACACTCTTGTCCGCAACATCGTTTGTTCACCATACTGTGCTTGCAATCATCTGAAAATCTCAGCTGGTTTCACTTTCTCCTTCACGAGAAATTTGATTACACACTGCTGCTCCACAGCCACAGACGACACACTGTTTGCTGCCATGTTCGCTGCAACTGCTGCGCATGCGCGAAATACATCATGCCGGGTGCTAGTTACTCGCGAAGGAATACATTACGTCACCCGCACGTTTCATCATGATCCGGCTATTCATCGATTTTTTACGTACGAAAATCCCGGTCAACCTTGAACGACCCTTGTATGTTTTTTTTTAAGAGCAATTATATTTGTGTGGAAATGTCTAAAATATAATTAAAGGTTACAAAATTATGTTTCTCTTTTGTATTCTACTAGGGTTTACAAACTGAAGAACACTCATTTGGGAGTGCACAGTGCAATGCAAATTATTACAGGATTTTTTCAGGGGTGGGAGCTGAGCAAGTTCTTTCTTCCCAAAAATACCCCTTCAGTTTTAAGTTTTTACATTTCTGTGATTATCAGCATCAGTCTTACTTGTAATTATTAGTCCTTTATAATAGTATAACTCCTAGAATGTATTGTATGTATGAAGTGCAAGCAGGCTGCTTTATAAATTAACACTAATTTACATTAAATTATAATAAACCTCACATATAGAGGGAAGATAAATTGAAAATAAATCCTCATACTTGACAAAATTATGCAACTCAAAACATTTGCTTGTCATGAATGTACAGGGGTCATCCAGAAAATAAGTTTGGTTTGCCAATAACTTTATTGCACACTGAAGTACATGCCTTGGACTAATTTTCAACATAGTTACCACCACTGTTCAGACACTTATCATAATGGGATGCCATGTTTTGTATCCCCACATCATAGAACGATACCACCTGTGATGATAACCAAGAGGTAACAGTGTATTGGGCCCGATTGTCATCGTTGAAGCTCTGGCCACCAAGAATTTCAGGTGAATCGTCTATTCTCTGTAATCTTCTCTTCCACTGAACGGACGAAGTTTTCAGCCATCACAGATGGTCGGTCGCCCACTGCGTTCCTCATCATGCACATTGTTTTGCCCTTCGTTATACTGCCACACCAAATTCTGTACAATTGAGGCACACGTGATCTGTTCCACATACACCTCACCAATCTGACAGTGGGTTTCAGCTGCTGACAAATTCAAATATCGGATCACAGACCTCACTTCACACACGGTGAGCATCTAGATTTTCTTGAACATTATCACAACCCACTGCGAAGTGTCTGCACTACTATCTTTCCTCTAATGACGTCCGTGCTTTGCCAATGAGTAAAGCAAAACAACATGCTTGCGCACTCTCGCGATCGTAGTGCTGCTGCAGCACAAATTGCAAATGGATTTTACTTTCTGGATGTAATACGAGGCGTATTTTTTAAGTAAGTACCGTTTTGATATGTACAAAAAACAAGTAAACATTTTGTAACAATTTTATTGTTACATGATAGACCACAATTTTATCTACTTTTCCACATAATTACCACCAATATTAAGGCACTTATCATATCGAACAACAAGCTTTTGTATTCCGTCGTCATAGAAGTTTGCCGCCTGAGTTGACAGCCACTGCAACACGGCTGTTTTGAGGCTATCGTCTGCTTAAACTTCACTTTCTTGGGCGATGTTGAATGCTGCCATTCCATGGATTGTTTTGTTTCGGGTGTAATGTAGGCCACCCATGTTTCATCGCCTGTGACAATTTGGCTTAAGTACGCGTCACCTTCAGCTTCATAACGCACAAGAAAAGTCAAGGCGCTACCTAAACGTTTGCTTTTGTGCACCTCAGTTAACATTTTTGGTACCTATCGTGAGCACAATTTTCGATAGTTTAAGCGTTCGGTAACAATTTCGTAGATAACACTTCTTGAAACTTCAGGGAACTCCTCTGATAACGAAGAAATCGTGAAGCGTCTGTTCTCTTTCACTTTTTCTTCGACTTTCTGCACCAAATCGCCAGTGATCACTGAGGGTCGCCCACTCCGTTCCTCATCATGAACATCCTTTTAAATACGCAAAAGCAAATGTATACACGATCGACAGTTGCCGCAATGGCATCTGTGGCTTGCCAACAGATGTAGGTACACAGTGCGCATGCACGGGACACCGACCTCAGCGCTGCAGTGCCGGAATTTCAAAACTGTACTTACTTTAAAAATACGCCTCGTATATACATGTAGGAAGATTATTAACAGTCCAAGCATAAGTAACATTGGGAATAAGCAAGAGTGTTGTCATTGATACCATACAGTCAAACCTCAATTTTACATTTACCATGGAACCAAGATGAAAAATTTAACATTATGCTCTATTGGGACAATAAGGATTGAATGGGAGAATTAAAAATCCAGGAAATAAAATTATGTGGATTTTGGAGTTCCACCATATCAGTTTGAAGTGATATTGGCTCAGCGCTAACTATCTGTCTATGAACTTCCATCATTTTCAGGCTAATGGCTAAATTTCCATTTGTTACTAGGGTTGTACATCCAGGGACTGCAAGAGTTCTGGAATTGTACTCAAATCAACCGGGAGTTCAATTCTACACCAGTAATAACTTGCCAGAGGACAATTCATTGAAGGGAAAGGATGGTGTTTTCTACAAAAAGCATGGGGCATTTTGCCTGGAAACACAGGACTACCCAAATGCTGTTAATCAGGTAAGGGGGAAAGTCTCTACCTTTCTTGTTCTGTAAAACCTGAAATTTTAGTTGTTTGTGTAATAATTTTTCTGTTATTTATGTCACTTTGTGCTGCTTTTGGTTAATTGTCATACTGAGGATGAAAGATGTTCAGGTGAAAGGATCCCATTACAATTTCAGAAATATTTCATCCTTGTCATCAGGAAGAGTTTTTAGACTTTTTTTAAAAAAAATTTGTTGCAATGCTAATTTTACTTTTTTTATTTTGTTTTCAGCCAAATTTTCCAGACAGTATTCTGAACCCTGGAAGTGTGTACAAGCATACAGTAATGTATCGTTTTGGAGTACAAAATTAATATTATCACAGGGCAAAAGCTAGCTCTGCGAAAGGTATTGATAGCTTGGGTTCAAAATAGCTTACAGCAGCGTAGCATAAAATAGTGCCTTGATTGTATAAGTGTTTTGAAAATTGGGTACCTTATGGAAATAATGTATTATCTGTAGAAGTTACATTCTTTATAGTAATTTATTGATATGCCTGGTTTTGAAATTGTTATGGCTGAATGATATTTGAGTTTGTAATTGTCTTGCTGGAACAAGCCAATGCTACATGTTGTATAAGTTTTTATAAATAATGCTTCGGT
Source organism: Lepisma saccharinum (assembly GCF_977018435.1). Taxonomy (NCBI): domain Eukaryota; kingdom Metazoa; phylum Arthropoda; class Insecta; order Zygentoma; family Lepismatidae; genus Lepisma; species Lepisma saccharinum. The sequence continues at coordinate 108,017,074 of NC_139232.1, forward strand.
GTACCATGTCCAGGATTGGAACCTGGATCATATTTTGTTTTCTGACGTTGATTTTGAGCTTCATCAATATTACAGATGATTGTATGAAATTCTTTATTTGTACCTGGTTATCGCCATAGATGAAATTAACCCAAAAGTAATTTATTTTTAAGTTTTTTCTACTCACAATCACTACTGTTGCTGAAAAAGTTAAAGGACCAAGATTTTTTAATTAAGCCTGCTGTTTCTACCACAAGATATACATCTTGTACACTTAGTGAACTCATCATGAAATAGTATTTTGTTATCAAACTCTAGCATTATACAGTCTTAAGATACACAAAGTTATAGAAACTTTGTTTTTTGTCAAGTATTCATTATATCAACTGCCAGATGCTCAAAACAAAGCTTGCCTTTAAGAACATTTACACTGGAAGAAATATGCTCTGCTCAAATAATATATTTCTTGTCATGTTTTAATTGAAGTATTGTTATAAAATTAGGCACACCTTGTACATTTTGGATGTGCTAACAGTATTTTGGAACTGGCAAGTGTAACCTCCCTTGGGTATCTTTCATGATATTTATATAATACCAAAGTAATTGTTTATTTCAGTTGATGCAACAGTAACAATACTTGTTAATATCAGTCCATTGCTCACATCATTTCTGTTGTGAGGGGGTTCCTGCAGTTCATTGTGGTACTTTGTGGTGTACTCTTGATAATTACTACACAACAGATTGCAGGTCTGTTGTACTCTCAGGTGGAGGAAACAACGAAAACATCAACTCCACTAAAGAGTTGAAGCATTGATGCTAAACAATGTGAGTGCAACATTAGATCATGCTTTCTGCAACACACTAGAGAGAGAACTTACATAGAAACATCATACCCATTAGAGACAGTGTTAACTTCAAAGTAATGTTGTTTTCTGTTCATTTTGTATACAGAGTTTAGGTTTTCATATTTTTTTTCAGAACTACATACATGTAATAACAGTATCAGGGAAATAGTAAAAAAAAAGTGACTGTTGTGTTTATGATGCTTCTTGTGTATAAAGATGAATATGCTGGAATGTGATGAAGTGAAAATACATAATATTTGATTTATTGAAGAATTATGCATGTCTTGGTATGTAGATGATTTCTAGCAAATAATTCTATATTCCAATAGGATTATGCATCATGTTCCGTTCAAACCTCCCACATTTCAATTCATCATTGCTGAAAGGTTAGGAAACACAATGGAATGCAAGTGCTACTAGACGAAAGAGAAACCCAAAAAAATTTTAATTGCATGACCTCGAAGTTCACCGATCTCTCACTATGCAGTGCCAGAATCACATAAAGCACAATGGCGACTCTGTAGCAGCATGCACAATCTGTATTCTGGTATGCAGAGACCAAATCAATCAATACAGTGTAAATAAATTACCGGAGAGAATATGGAGGTGAAGCACCTGATGGGAAAACCATTAAGGCATGTTGTGCGAAGTTTGAACTGCTTGGAAGTGATGTACGTGGGGTTCTCTGAAATCCCGCTCGAATTTCTTGCATCTTCTCCTACAAAACACGTCGACGAGAACCTCCGGATTGTTTATTAACACTTCCAGTCGCCAAAAAATTTACACTTTTTGACTCTACACCATACAATTCTAATAGACTCATCTTTATGCATAAGGCATGTAATATGTTCGTTGCTAATAAATTTATTCTGCATAAAGTTTTCTATGTATGTAGCATAGTGATTCCATGAATGAGCTACATGTAACTTGTCACCTTTCTTTATATGCACATACTACTGCATCAAGCTCATTAAATATTTAAAAGTGAGTGTACATTGTATCTTGGTTATTACTAATTAGCAATTGTATTCAGGCTTTTTTTACATTATCCTAACATGGCAGTTAACATATAACAATTGTGTACACATCAATTAATATCGTAAATGAATTCCACCATGGGTTTTAAGATTTGAGTAAGAAGTTTCTAATGTTTGAGATGAGAGATTTTTCTGTGATAAGTCTCCATGACAGGGTGTTATGAAATAAAAGGCATAGTTGAAAGATTAGTGTGTTGAAAGTGAATGAATGAATTGTATTCTAGCTTAAAACAATAATATTTTACAGGTATGAGAGAAATGAGTTTGAGTTCATAAGGCATTTCAGTTTTCCACCAAACCAAACCAAAACCAAATTTTAAAAATCTGGAAAACTCAAGAAATAAGATTGTCACATATATTTCATGAGTATATTTTCTTTTAAGTATTTGTTTTGCTGCAGCAGTTGTTCCATTGTTAGAAAATAAATGTTTAAAATATGTTTTCTCTAATAACTGGGATGTATGCTGTATTTTTACTCGAAAAATTAGGGATGGGTCGATATGACATTTACTTTTTTTAGAAAGTAGGGCATGGATATTAACCATAAAAATTACAACAAAATGGCAGAATTTTGCACTAAATTATCAGATAATTATCGATATATCGGATCAGTAATTTTACCGATACACCGATATGCCTATATTGGCCGATACCGATAGAGTACCGATTAATTGGTCCCATACCTATGAAAAATACACTGCAGAATAGTCTGTAAATATCAGAGAATTTGTTTTAGCAAAATTAATGGAAATCTTGAATTGGCATACTACATTCAGTGCAAGCATATATGTTTGATAGATATTGATATTCACAAAGGAATCTGAAAAACTCAGATTTTTTGCATTCCTTTCTTCTGCATATATTCCACAATAGTACATCATAAAAGTTAGAAATATAAAACTAGCATTGCCATTTTGTATTCATACTCATAATGAAATAGGCCAATTGTGTGCGTGTTTTGCATTTCTTGGCCCTAAATATAAGTTTTTAAATTGATTTCACATCACTCTCTTGTTTTACATCTCATCTGCAATCCACTTTTGCTCATGGGTGTACTGAGAGGAAAGCCTACATGAGATGAAAGCATTTCCTTTAGCATTTTTGGCTTTCAAAAATCGTATATAAGAATTTTTAGCAGATACTATTTTAAACAGAAGTATTTCATGTAGTATTTGGCATGGTATTTATGATTGCAAAAAGATACGCATGTTATACAACAATACACAGCTTTGATTTAAAAACAGATCCAAGGGAATTATTATTATCATGAAGAGATTATTCAGTGCTTAAGAATGTATTGACAGAGACTAAGATATTAGTGCAGCAAGTAAATATTGTAAACAAAATAATGTATAAGTTTAATTGAGTTTTCAGTGTTTGGTAAACTACACATTAGGGAAACTGTAATTAGTATTGTTAAAATTTAAGTGGAAAGAAATTAGACGGACTAATGATAACATTAAGGACTGCATCTTGTTGCAAAAAGAAGATACGTAATTATTCATATATTCTTTTCATACAATTTTGTACATGACCTAGTATTAAGCCATTTGTAATGTGATTGTTATAGATACCTTATTCTTTGCTACGCAATGAATTATATGTAACAAGTCTAGATTGAACTGAACATTTGTTATTCATCAGAGATATTTCTTCCTCTCAGTTCAATAATAATTATTAACTCTTTAAAATGGGAGATGATACATATTGTTGACATCACACTTGCTGTCTTTTCATCTACACTTGTGATGTAGAGATTACTTCTAATTGGTAAAGTCTTCCCCTGTGCTTGGCACCACACCATGAAGGCATATAGGGTGTGTGGGGGTAACGCCCCAGACTGCCTTTACACCCCAAGGTATCCCCCAGGTACCCATGTTATTTGACACTGGGTGGGTGCCGAAGCCATTTTCAAGGTTAGAAAAATTCCCAGATTTGAACCGACCGGGAGTTGAACCCGGGACCTTTAGCATGGTAGTCAGACGTGTTACCGACTGAGCCACCATGTCCACCACTTCTGATTGGTTATGTTACCAAATCTATCTGTGAAATATTCTGTAATATTTATTTTTACATTACAATATAACATTTTTGTTTAGCATAAACATTAAGAAAAACAACAAAGAAAATTCTTTCATATTAAGCAAGTATGAAATTGGCCTGAAAATAAGCTTGCATGTTTTATCCAGATTTCAACTGTGAAAAATTAAATTGTTGCTTATATTCACAACATTCCGTCATATTGTATGCTGTTTAAAAATGGTGCTTATTTCTCATTTTTAAATAGTAGGACAATGAAAATGTGTTAGGTAGCAACAGCACTGTACTGGTATACTCTACGTTAGGAAAAATGTTTAACTATTTTTCTTTTTCCTCTCGAACTTTAGGGTTGCAGCTTATATATGGGTATTGTCTTTTTTGTCTTTTTCCCTTCAAATTTTTAGGGTGCGGCTTATTTTTGGGCAATATGGTATAACTCATGGGGAGGAGAAAGTAACGTCAAAATAGTTGCATTTCATCTACCAGATATTGGAAGTGGAAACCAAGTGTAATAAACCGCTTGTGTGTTAGAGAAGGATGAAAATAAATCCTGTATTCATATTTTTTTAAATGATACTTGAAATATCCATGGCAGCCATTATTTCAGTTGCCCTACAATGACATTGGATAAAACCATCCATTGTAAGCATGAATAACATAAATTGTAATAGATATTAATAAATATGTGCATTACAATTGCTTTTTGGTACTGTGCAGTTACATGCACTTGCATGACAATACTAGTGTTTTCTTATGTGAGTTCTTCCTATAGTATTGGATACAACTTAGTATTTTAGATAACAGTCACTTACATAACATCACTGTCTTTATCAATTCTAATATCTTCTACCTTTCACGGAAGAACAGAGTATTGCCATTATTTGTGACTATAATTCAGGGATATGTGTTGTTTTTTCTGTACATGTAGGAATAAGATATGGCATTGTCCTAATGAAAAGTGTAATGAATAAGTGTGCATTTTTTTGCATAGAATTTGAATTTGTTTTAGAACCAAGGATATATAATAGAATTAGATATTATTCTGACAGTTGTACAGGTAAAAGATATTGGTATTAACTTTACTATTCTTATTTTGGAAGTCTTTACAAATAATAATGAAATATATTTGCATATAAATAGGTTAAAGATATAGTGTATTCATCTCAGTTGCAATTTCATATATATATTTCTGATTGGTGCAATACAGTCATCTTGAAATCAAAATTTATGTGAACATTTTGCATTCATTTGTTCATTAATGTGATATATTTATTGTGTGTATATTTGGCGCTTTATAGTAATTTGCTACTTGGCTTTTTTTTTTGGTTGAGTAATTATAATGAGCTTTTGGTAATGCATCTGTTACAGAATTTCAAATGATGGGTAAATATTTTGTTAAAGTATATACATGAAAATAAACTATTATTATGAAGCATATTTCTTTTTCTGTGAAATTTATTAAATCTAGTTGTGTAATACTAATGTTCCGGCTTTGTTGGTAGGTAATTGCAAGAATAACTTTGAAAACAGTTATCGAAGTCATCAATTTATGAATTTTATGCCTTCTGATAAGGCACTAAAAGGACAACCCACTTACCCATAGTACAACACCCTGGTAAATGCTTCTTGCAGGCCAACGAGGCTCTGCACCAGGATAATCCTCTGTGGAGTCATGTTGTCCTGTGTTTTATCTTTATGTGTGCTGAGTCTATTTACAGCCTCGGCTTTTAATACGTAAGGAGATTTTATCCTCGGAAACAGCGTAGTTTTATACGACGCACGGTTTTAGAAGCGATATCGGGCGGAGCCACGCAGAGGGTGTGCGTGGCGACCAGCCAATGGCAGGAGTGCAACGTTGTACAGTTAGGATACTGCGGCTCGCAAGTTAAATGCCGTGTTCTGTATTTTTCTTGCGCACAAAAAGTTTTCATAAAACTCGCCACATTAAGGTTCATCATAAGATGGGACACGACATTTTGAACCTGACTGTCCAAGTCCCATGAATTTCCGTCTCTTACAACCGGAGTTATTGTTTCTCGAAGAAACACGGGAAACAACATGTCTCTATACACACACAATGACCCTTTCCTTTTCCTTCAGTGTTCAGTTTGTTTGTTTTTTTTGTTTTTTCGTTGCCACCGTGTTGACCCCGCTTAGTTGTTGTGTCTTGGTAAAGCTATGGGTGTTAAATTCGGCTGAATATGCACAATGACCCTTCATTGTCGTGGGCGTTCACGAACATTGCGAGTCAGTTTGAGTTCAGTGTTTTTGTAACAAGGGCGGTGTAAGATAATTTTATTCGTACGCCACGAAGAACAGTTGTGAGAGGATTCAATACAGCCCTTATTGATTGATTTATTTTACTTCCGTTTTTCTGCCACTTTTGGATAAACGCAAAGATGAGGATGGGTGATCATATGATGAAATTGATGAAGGGACACTTACAAACACCTATGCCCGGGCAGGGATTCGAACCCGGGGCTCTGGCATTGTAGCACGTTGTGAAATACAGCCCTTATGTTCGATAATTGTGCAATAGAGTGTGTGTTGCGTGAATGTTATTTAATAATGTCGCGCCGGCACCATTGTGGAGTGGTTAGTATATCGCGCTACGACGCTTGGAGTCCCGGGTTGGAATCCTGGCCTGGACATGGATGTTTATGAATGTCTTCATCAGTTTCATTTTATCACTCATTCCCATCTTCACAATTAGCCAAAAGTGACAGAAAAGCGAAGTAAAATAAAGCAAATCAAATCAAATTAATAATGTCATTCTAGAAACCTAGTATGTACCTGTAGTACAGGCACCAAGGGTAAAATACTCGTATTACGTTCACAAGACAGAAATCTTAGTTTTAAAGCTTATTCTTACTTCAAGGAATTGGCGTTCAAAAGACATGCGTGCTTAAACAGTGTTTTCTCAGAGTCGAGAACTTACGGCTAAAGCGTTTGGTGTAGGCCTATGTGTGCACACCGTGTTGCGCATTATAAAACAGGGTAAAATATCTACCACAGAAATCGTTGAACCTCTGTTCAAATCTCCTGGGAAACATGCCAGAAAATAGAAACGAAAGCGATGATGATGACCTTGCAGTTCCTCTATAATAAATACCTTCAAACTTCTTTCAGGTATGAGTTTTTCTTATATGCTGCAGTGATATGATATAATCCTGTGTAGATATATTCACTGTATATTTCATTGTAATCAAATATCATGTGCATGCATTAATATATATAAAAAGTTGAATATTGGACACAACGAATTCTCTGTGTTTCCCTTCCGCTAGCAGTTGGTTTGACAACAGCGCGACAGCACTGGCTGCATATTGGCTGAACTCATGTTCCTTCTAAAAGCATACGCCGTACAGTGGCGGCTGGCCAAGTGCAACAAGTGCAGATGTTTTCACCTAATTTTCAAATTAATATTGACATTTTTCATTTGCTTGTTAAATGAAACTATTTCCCAGCAGAACGCACACGATAATACTCAATAATACGCCGCTCGGCGCTACGCACGTGAAGAGTTCGTCGTAGCATAAAACAATCCAAGAGCAAATGCCGCCAGGTTGCGAAAAACTTAGCCGGTTGTCATGGCAACGGTGACGTCACCTAGCGTTGGCCTTGAACGGGTGTCGCCTTCTACGTGAAGCAGTTCTCTCGTCGGAGAAAACATTGCATCCAGTGATTGTGGCAAAATCTTTGCGTTCTCGCGAGATCTTGTTCCGCGTGTGTGTTTCGCGTTTCCTATCGTGTGTTGTGTTCATGTGTTGAGCTGTGGTTTCTACAATGAACCCAGTAAATGACTTAGTGTGTAATTTGTTGCAGACACCATTTTCCAGATGGACGGACGAAGACAAAAAAGACGTTTTAAATTGTGGGGGGCCCACTGACATTCTTCAAATATCAGTTAAGCGAGAGAACAAAAAGGCAGGGAAATCGTACAACATTAAATTTAAAAGTTCCTGGTTTGTCGACTTTCCTTGGTTGTGTAGTAGTCGTTATTTGCAATCGTTGTTCTGCTGGCTTTGTTTACTGTTAGTAACAAATACAAATACAATGTGTGGAATAAAGAAGGGTATAACGATTTTGTCAATATAACGCGTTCTCTGCATAAGCGCAATGATTCGATGGAACATTTAAAGTGTAAATTACAATTCAAAGTTTTTGAAAAAAACAGGAATACCATAGCAGATGCCCTTCAAGAAAATAGTAGGCTTTTAAATGTACGGTTCAATGAAAATGTAAGATTAAATAGGCTTTTCCTACAATTAATAGTTGACGCAACGCTGTATTTATGTAAACAAGAACTTGCGTTCAGGGGTCACGACGAAAGCGTGTCTTCGCTTAATCGTGGGAATTTCAAGGAACTTGTTGCATTATTAATATCGAGAAGTTCGTTAGAAATACAGAACCATTACAAAACGAACTTCTTCACCTGTTATTTTAGGCACGAGCCGCTACTGTCGCCGTATAGTTCTTGTTAAGTAGTGAATGAATGAGTTTTGAAAATTGTGTGATGAAATTTTAATGGACATCTTTTATTTTCTCGTTAGGGACTCCAGATATGTCCTCAATTTTGTTTTAGTTATCCCTGTGATGGGCAAAAATAGTGTATGTGCTCTTATGCCCACAATATAAAAATCAATCAATTTATGAATGTGAATGAAAGCAACATCTCTAGCAGTTTTTCTATTTTGTTAAGTCTCTGAGCAGTGCTAGTTATGTTCAAATGCATAAAGATATGATCATGAAACCTGAACGTCTGAAACTATGATTGGATTCAAACAGTTCTTTCTCCACCTTCCATGGCAAAGTGGACAGGATATTATGCTATGAAACTAAAATTCTTAGTTTAGAAACTGTATAAGCCATAAGTATGAATGCATTATTGTGTATTGTGTTTGTCCCATCACACATTAAAGTAGGGATGGGACCGATTAATCGGTACTCTATCGGCATCGGTCGATATAGGCATATCATCGTATCGGTTTATCGGTAAAATTACCGATTATTTTACCGATCCGATATATCGATAAATATCTTATAATTTAGTGCAAAATTCTGCCATTTTGTTGTAATTTTTATGGATAATCTCCATGCCCTACTTTCTGAAAAAGTAAATGTCTAAATATTCAACTACTTTTGCATTGCAATCAGCTCGAAACACACATTTATTACGGACATCAATGAAAATGTCAGGGTCTTCAAGGACCATTTCTAATTTTATATCGGATCGGTAGAATATCGGTTATCGGTATCGGTAAATTTTATATCGGTACTGTTTCGGTATCGGCCAAAATTTCATATCGGCCCATCCCTACATTAAAGTAAGTTAAAAGAGAAAATAGAAATATTGACAGGACACGTATGGAAGTCTCCCATCCAATATGCTTGATTCCACGAAGCACAGGAAAAGGAACCTTGACAGTTTGGATAGAAATATTGTGGTATTTCTGGATAAGAATGGAAAATTCCAAGATATCCTCCATTTACACACCTGAAACGAGTAGTTTGAGTAGTATATGGATTACCATGGTAATTTAAATATCAGATGTAAAAATTTGATTATTCAAATGGTCTTTGTTTGTGCTTACTTCCACTCTTCTCAATCTTTTCATTCTCTTCATTTTTCCTTCCTTTTTCTGTTCCATTTCCTTCTTTACCCCCACTCTCTTATCTGTCTCACTTCCTTTCTTTTTTCCTCTTTCTCCAGTATTTATGCCACCCCCTCTCTCTTTATCTTGCTTCTATATTTCTATTCTTCCTTTAGGTCTCTCTCACTCCTTTGTTTCTCTTTATTTCCTTTCCCCCACTACATCCCGCTTCTTTTATATTTCATCCTTTCTCTTTTTGCCATATTCTTATTTCATGTGTTCTATCCTCTCCCCTATATAACGTCTCTTTCTTCTAATGACTCATAAATATGACTTCGCAACTTTTCGATTTGATCCTTTTTTGGAAATGTTTTGCGGCCGTTCGTATGTAGGTAGGTTAGAATAATGATTTCATGTTGGTATTCATTGTTAGTGTACTTTGTCTTGTGACTCCTGGCCATTGTTACCAATAGACAGGAGCAACACAAGAAAAATAATTCACCCAGAGGAGGTGGATATTTGGCATCCCCCCCCTACTTTTCACCCTGCCCCCACCTCCAGCTTCCCAGTACCCTGGTGGTCCTACATTCCACCTTTCTTCAATTAAAAAACCTGACCATGCGATCTATGTGCAGTTTTAATGATTAAAGGCAATAGCCTTATTTTTAAAATACTTTACTAGAAAACTGTTACTGTTAAAGAACATGTTTATTGTAGGTATGTGTTTATTCAATACCTAAATAATGACATCAAAATAATCTCTTAGCTTAAATTGCTAAATGATTTTGCAATTACTTATTATTACGAGGGCCACTATTTATATTTTGAGCCTTGGCAACACTGATTGAAGTTAGGCGCGATTTGACGTTTGCACGGAATCGTCTGGCATTATTGACCATAACGTACTTCAAATGTTTTGTCAATAGCTTGATTTGTGTTGTTTATGTTGCCTTGGAGATTGCGCGACAACAATAAAATGGAATTAACTCGTGAACATTTTCGTGCGATGATTTTTTACGATTTTCGACGTGGATTATCAAGACAAGAGTGCATCGATCAACTTACTTCCACATTTGGCGATGAAGCCCCATCCTTTGCTACTGTGAAACGCTGGTATAACGAATTTAATCGTGGCCGCCATTCGCTCACCGAAGAGATTCGCGAAGGTCGTCCAAAATCAGTTGTTGTTCAAGAAAACATTGATGCTGTGCAAAACTTAATACTACAAGATCGTCATGTGACATACTGTGAGATTGAGGCAACCATAGGCATTAGTTCCACCAGCATATATAAAATATTACATGATCATTTAGCTGTGAGAAAGGTATGTTCTCGTTGTATCCCACACAATTTGACAAAAACTAAAAAAGACGCTCGCGTCAATTGGTGCAAACAAATGCTCAATCAATACAATCTTGGTGCTTCAAAAGACGTATATAAGATTGTAACAGGTGACGAATCATGGATATATGCATATGAGGCGGAACGTAAACAGCAGTCGACTGTATGGGTGTTTCAAGATGAACCCAATCAAACAAAAGTTGTTCGCGCTCGAACAAATGGTCGCCTGTTTTTTCAGGAAAACTGGTCATGTGGCAACTGTGCCTTTAGAGGAACGTAGAACGGTCAACTCTGAATGGTACACTACAATTTGTTTGCCAGAGGTCTTCGGTCAAATACGGAAAACAAACAAACACCGTCGGATCATTCTTCATCAAGACAACGCCAGCTGTCACACATCTCGTCTAACAACCGACTTTATGAACAGTCAAAAAATCGAATTGATGGGTCATCCACCGTACAGTCCTGATTTGGCACCCAATGACTTCTTCTTGTTCCCGAATGTGAAGAATAAATTGCGTGGACAACGATTTTCGTCGGCGGAAGACGCCGTTGATGCGTTCAAAAACCATATTATGGAGGTGTCTCAAGAAGATTGGGAAAACTGCTTTGACAAATGGTTCGAACGAATGCAAAAGTGTATTGACCATAAAGGAGAATACTTCGAAAAACAATAAAGCAGTTTTCAATGCCAAATTCCTGTTTTTTCATTGTTAGGCTCAAAATATAAATAGTGACACTCGTAGGGATCGTATTTAAAGGTCCAAAATTATGGTCTGGAAAGGGAAAAAAGGGTTCTGAACATGTTTTCCAAAAGGTGGGGAAATAGGTGCTGATAAAATGCCTTCATTCAGTGCTCTCTTTTTCTGTGCCTTCTGTATATAATGCACGCGGACCGCGTAGAGGACTGTGGTTCTGCCGAATAGGTTTTGTTGAAGTTTGTGTTTTCTCTCGCGGGTTTTGCTGCATTATCTTGGGAACTATTGGGGCTGCAATGCCATTTTATAGCTTTCGTTCTGCTCTTCAAAATTTGACTCAGGATTTCATGTAGCTGCTCAAGAAGAGTGAAAATCATTTATTTTTGTGTCCACTTTTTTTTTAACAAAACGCAAAAGAAAAGAAAAAAAGAAGGTGCTGAAGGTAATAAATGTGCTAACCTCATGAAATGGTGCAACAAAGTGTGTTCATTTTACTTGATTTCATGTCCTAAAATACGTATCTCAAACGATCGGTTTGAAAACAGGTGCTGAACCTTAAAATCCCTTCCCTAGTTATTTATTATGTTATGCAGCACTAACTTCAATTAATTCTTGTCAACAAAAAATCCAACTTTTTTAAAACAATAGCCACACACCCTGTTAAGGAACATGGTTCCGATTGGCTTTTCTATGCATAAAATGGACTTAGAAATAAGCTCAAATAAAAAGAAAACAAATAGCCATACTTATGTAATCAGAAATAAGGTTTTGGCGCTAATGTAGGGTGACACACTGAGGTGTCACCCGACCCTTAAGGAACCCCTGCCGATAGTCCAACAATATTGAGAGAATGTATACCAATGGGTGCATAAATAATACTATATCCACATAAATATGTTCAATTATTATGACTAACGTGCTCAGATAGACCCTTGTCTGTTTTGAAACATTTTGTGGGCAAATTGCTTGCTGTCATCAAGATGTGGATTTCCTATGTCCAACGATACACTGTCAGAAAGAGTGGAGCTCCCTGATAGTGTAGTGGTTAACGCTGTCGCCTTGTAAATAAAGGATCCCAGAGGCACGTTGCTGCGTGATTTGGATACCACTTTAGCCTGAAGATCCACACCCAAATTAGCCCATACGTGCCAAAATAATTTACAAAAAAACTATTTAGAGGACATTTTTGACAAACATTCTTGGATTATTGAGTTAGGTGCATGTGTTTTATGAGGTAAAAGCTAAAAAAGAAAGTGCATTTCACTAGTGCCCCCTGAAGGTTCAGATGCGTGGGCGATGTCTGCTACACCAGAGACCATTCTTCGGCTGCCTTCTTCCAATAGGTTTCCTGAACCTGTGTCCACTCGAGCCGTTTATGCATGGGCAAAGATGCAATTTGCATTTTTTTTTTTTAAAAAAAAACGTAATTTTTGAATCTAGTTATGCACATATACGACTCCACCCGTTGAATTTCTGAGTGTGTCCGATGTTAATAAACAGAGAGATAACCTTGCTGGGTCCACCTACATTGCGGGGTTGGTTGCATGGACGTCCGAAGGAGGGGGGGTGGCACAGGAAGATGAATGTCAACCTAAAATCAAAAGTTTCACAGCCGTAATTTCATTTTTGTTATTTATTATTGTATGGTCGATGCAGAAACATAATAACTTCAAACTGAAAGGGTGTTTTTGAGGAGGAAATGTGCTCTTGACTGGAAAACAAATCCTCCGGACGTCCATGGCGAGCTACTACGCCACTGAGCCTGAAATCTACATGAAAAGAAAATAATCTGTCGGGGAAAACAAGTGGCATTTTATTTTAAACGTAGGAGTTGGCTACGGTGCAGCCAAGAGTTTCGTTGCCATGACAACGTGCGGGTGTTCATTTTTATCGGAACCGAAACGGGCGCGAGTCAAAGTCGCTGTGTGCGCTGTCAGTGAAGCGAGTGTCGCGCCCTCTCGCGAGGAAACGTGTCTCTCCCAGCCATGGCGGGAAAGGACGCCGAGAACGGGCAAGAAGATAAGCCTGAGGAGAAGAAGAAATCTTCGAATCTTCTTGCTTCCGCAGGCGTCGGCATCGAGAAGAGGAGAAGGTCGTACCAGTCCGCGGCGCAGTACCATGTGGGTCAGAACGAGGTAAGGCTCCCACCTTCGGTGTCGATGGTTTCGAGTTCGTTCGCAAGGATTGAACCTGACGTTTCTTTCTTTTTTATTCCCCGATCCCAAAGTCGAAAGTTCGTTTTGAGGCCACTAATCGGGACTGGACCTAAAGTTCAAAGTCGGATCCGAACCACTGTGCCTGCGCCGAGGATCAAACGCGGGACCCTGTTATTGCAACCACTGCGTTATCGAGGAGGCCGCGGATTCGAGAACTGAATGGCAACTTCACACGGCGCTAACGAGGTTGTGGCGCCTGACACCGCAATTCTAGTCTCTACTACAACGGTTTTTTCGCGATGAATAATGATGATAATACTAATACAGTTTAACCTTGATAACTCGAATCTCAACATCTCGAATTCCTTGATAAGTCGAATTTTTTGTAATCCCCTTGAATTGTCCATAACACTCAATACTAATTTTACCTCAACTCGAATAAAACCTTGATAAGACGAATTTTTGTACAGTTTATGAGATGCCGTTAGAGCTCGATAAGTCGAAGGTAGAGTATGAAAAACCTCCATGAGTCGAAGTTAAATTCTAATCTCCTCTATAACTCGAAGTTTTAATCGCACGGACCTCAATCAGTCGAAGTGTAGGGTGCGTACGTACTGTCACGGACACTGCCGGCTTGTAATGAATACATTGACTTTCAATGGAATCGTTACAAGCCGGCAGTGTCCGTGAGTGTACAATGTCAGGTGATCAACAATCGTGTCGAGGCTTGAACTCCCCCACCCTGCCGTGTATGTAACCATCATTGTTAATGAGCTTAGACCTCTATAACTCGAAGTCGGCGATTTTGGCCCTCAATAACTCGATACCTTGATACCTCGATTTTTTTTCCCCTTAAGTTCGAGTTATCAAGATTCCACTGTAACGATAAATCGTCTTCATTGCACCTGGCAAGTAATACAGCAAAACATTGTGTATGATGAAATACGTAGTAAGGTAAAAGTGAAGTTTAAAATAAATGTTATGCTTATGACAGCGTAAGTTTTATTAAATGCTAAGCACACCATAACCGATGCAAGTTCAAAAGAATTTCAGTGAGTTTCTTTGCTCGCTGCTGAGAATCAAGGCCGCCCGCGGGAATTTTCAGGGGGGAGGGGGTAGTAGTGTTTAAAGTGGGGGGAACGGGTGATGCTTTCCCCCAGGTAAGAGAATTCTCAAAAATCTGCTGTCTTTCACGGCACCCCTCGCCCAAGTTTTCACGCTAGAATTTCACATTTGAATTACATTAAGTCTTTCCAGATATCTCGGGATGTAAGTGCCCTCCCCCCCCCCTTGCGGGCGCCCTTGCTGAGAATTGTTTGAGCAAACTATATTAAATTAGAAATTCGAATCTAGTAAAGTTGAAGATAGTTTTATTTGTTAAAGGTCGTGTCCATTCAACCGTTTAAGCTAAACTAAATGCTTATAAAAGATCACGTAGGCCTCATCTAGCAAAAGAGTTAGCAGTGACACAGGAGACCATGTTGTTTGTGGAATGATGATGCGTCTTTCTGCCAACAGATGTGCAAAAAAGTTGGTAAAGAGCGAGCAAGGGAGAGAGTGGAGATTGTGGAAAAAGAAGAGAGAAATTGATATCACAAGATAGTAAGAAAGAAGAGATAATAGGAATGATAAGAAGAAAGAAGGGAACAAATAATCAAGATTAAAACAAAAAGATGAAAGAAATAAAGAGCATAATATGTAAAGGAGAAAATAAACGAAGAAAGTAGACTGTGCAAAGGGAAGAAACTGAAGTAGGAAACATAAGTAAATCAGACAGGTGCAATGGCGTAGCTGCAACTAAAATATTGGGGGCCCTTTGGTAAAAGAAAAATATCGAAAATACTACAACGTATATATATCATCCATGACGTCAGAGGGTAACAGACGTACAACGCAGTTAGCTACCCCCTTTTGAAGTGTTTAATAATTAAAACAAAATTGAACTACCTTGCCACACTGCACTACAGCTAAAAATCGAAAATAATCTGTAACATTTAATAGGTGTGGACTGTGGACTATGTTGGAAATATGTGTGTTCTTATTTGAATATGAAAAGGCTTGGGGCCCCCTGTGAAAATATTTGGTGGGAAGAATTTCATTTTAAATACCACACACAAAAATAATATTAGTGGTAAAAGTTCATGAATTACCAAGTTTTCTTGTTTGTGTGGCAATAAAGAACAGATTGTCCGAGCAACTTAATCTTCCTACTGGATTCATAACTGCAGACAATTTATACTCTAAAGGATGTGAGATGAGGGATTTTTTTTCCTATTTTAGGCGATCTGCGAGCAAGTAAATTAATACGGCATTTCTGGGGGCCCACAGGTTAAGTTGCCAGGCCCCCCTTGATCGAGCCAGTACGCCGCTGCTTATTATCACAGACATTGTCTTATGAAATGTTCCTGGGAGCCTACTCGACCACCTTCCACATGAAAATAAATAAATAAAACAATCGTGAAGTTATGTGAGGTGTCCACTGACTCGTAAATTACAGTAACTCTGTCGATACGTATTCTAAGTTCTCCGGTCGGACGTTTCTATTTTGTGCTCACCTCAGCGAATTTCGAGTTCAAATTTTGTCATTGTTGGCCTACATTTTGTCTATTTCGCATTTTAAAAAAATAACCGACGGTGTTGAATTTCTGAAATTATATAAAATTTCAGGAACGCAGAGAAAACATTGCGGGGCCCCTACACTTCGGGGCCCTCCCGCATTGCGGGACCTGCCCTGCCGCTACGCCACTGGACATGTGACAAGAGTAAGTGCGAAATTTAAGCAAATGGGTGGAAAAAGTATACACAAACCTAGAATTTAGAAAGTCGCGGTCAAAATTCTATTTTAAAACTCCGTTAAAACCACAATGTTGAGGGGGTAGGAGGAAAATAGATCTGCATCTGCTATTTCATTTCGTGGACGTAGTTTCATTTTTCGGTGCTACTATGTTGTAGTTGCTGCCAATCCTCACATTTCACGGATGCAACATCTTAGGACAAAATAAGAATTTGTAACAAGTGATGATGATGATAGGCATAATAACTCTTGTTTCGCACTTCTACCCAACTATAAGTTTCCCAGTTCCGGGTTCGAGCCCCGGCGTTGGCGTGAGTGTTTCTAACATTGTTATTTTTACGTCTTTTTTACTTCGTGAGTTAATCGCGACGACAATGATGGAAAATGAGCTGATGGGCTTTTCATGTGGTCGCATCAATTTCACTTGCACTTGTCTCTTTCTCTTCCATTCCAAGCTCAACAAGATCCTCTTCCTTGAAAATGACTTCTTTTCAACTCTACTACCATATTCCGAATGAACACAGAAAGCCACTCAAAATACTGTAGTCTTCACGTGCAATTAGAAAAGGCAAATTGCATTAAAGCATGTATGTTATAAATTTATCATGCAGCGAAGCCTAGGCTCCTTGTCTGAGATGATTCCAAGAAAATCGTTTCACCTTAGCATCCATAGAAGACACATAGTTCGAAACAGAGTTGCCAAATTTATCTCTTACCCAAGTCGCAAGTTAAAACTTTAAGTGCCATAAAGTAACTGTTGGTCGCAAAAAGTGAGTCTTGCAGTTACAGATACTTACTTTAAAAAGTAGCTAGATACATTGATTGATTGATTTACTTCACTTTACTTCGCTTTTCTGCTACTTTAGGCTAATCGCAAAGAGATAGTTACATTTAGAATTCCTGAATAATAGTAAATGTCACTCGTAACAGTAACTGCATTACAGTAACTAGTTACTTCCCAATTCAGGATAACATTCCTGTTTTCGGAGGCTCGTAACCCCCCCCCCCCATTTGCCTTCAGTTGACATTGTACATGTAACTACGTGCCTCCTTCACCATTTGCCTTGAGTTGCGATTGTGCATGTCGGTCCGTGTCCTCCTGGTAACAATCTCAGGGGGCGCGATGATATGAGGTTTTGTGTACGGGCGCTTGCCATCTCTTGGGAGGGGAGTGGGCTACGTATCATGCTACAGTGTAGGGACATTTTTCCAGCTCCCACTGTTGTCTAGGATTACTACTGTAGGAGTTGGAGTCCTGTTCAATGCTGGTCATGTTCCACATTTGATTTCACGCCATTGTCAATTGGAGCTACGTAGAGACCCCGGATTTTCTGTATTATTGTATTATAGAAGACCTTTCAAACGACATATTCTTCGACCCCTCTTGCTATTTGAAAAAATTGAGTCGACCCTAGCCTCCCCCCTTGTGGTGGGTCCGGGTAGGGAATGGTTGGCCTCAAAACGTTTCCCCCTGAACATCATGGAATACGTGTTTCGCCATTTCTTTCTATTTACAGCCTTTCTCACAATACCCAGGGCGTGGTGAGACTTTATGGACACCCTGTATATTGTTTACATTACATATTTCGAGATGTTCATAAATCGAAACGAGACGGAGATAATACAAAGTTCCGTTTCGTTTTGTTTAGATAACATCCCTACAAAACATAAAAAATATATTATTCACAGCAGCAACACATTACCAAAGATCAAAAGATATGAGGAAGCCACACCTCATATTGATCTGTGTGTTCAAATAAAGCACCGAAGGACATTAATTAGTCTCTGCAGGAAATATGGGTGCCCGTCCTTGGTGACAACGCTCTGAAAAATGTAATTATCTCAGTCGCCACTCCACCAATTAGCAAGTGGCAGAGAGAGAAATTTTTGCCGGTCTAGGTATTGTGTTTGGCGTACAGAGCGCTATTTCGGAAACACTCCGCAAACTGTTTGGAACGTAAAACGTTTATAGCCCGGTTTGCGTATGTTTGTTCACCTCCTCGAACGGCGCTGCACGAAAGCAATAAATCGTAATGAAGGTGTCCAAGGTGTGCTTGCTGCCACTTCGACTGGTCTGAACGTTGATGAGAGAAGAGAGGAATTAGAAAAGAGAGAGAAAGGAACGAGGGAAAGAAGACAGAAACAGAAGAGAGAGGAATTAGGAAAAATAAAAGAGAGAGAAATAAAAACAAGGGAGAGAGAGAGACAGGAGAGAAAGTTAGGAAAAAGGGAGGCGAGAATATAGGAAGATAAAACAGAGAAAAAGGAATTAGAGAAAGAGATAAAAGAGAGAGAGAAAGCAAAGAAAGAGCAGTGAAAGAGAGAGAAGATAGAGAAAACAGGAGAAAGAGAGAGAATAGAAAGAAATACAGGAATTAAAGAAAAAGTAAACAGATAATACGGCGAGAAGTCAGGA
This sequence comes from Lepisma saccharinum, assembly GCF_977018435.1. Classification (NCBI taxonomy): domain Eukaryota; kingdom Metazoa; phylum Arthropoda; class Insecta; order Zygentoma; family Lepismatidae; genus Lepisma; species Lepisma saccharinum. The sequence goes on from NC_139232.1 coordinate 108,035,974, forward strand.
AGACAAGGTCAGGTATCGTACTAGATCTGCACTTTATTCGATTTTGCTTCAAACAACTCGGCAATGCACTGCAGCGTGGTGGCGATTAGGGGGGCGAGGGGGGCAGTTGCCCCCACTTTTTGCCACTTTTGCCTCGCACTATGCTAAACCCTATCTACAAATAGAAATATACTGTCCTTGCCCCCCCCTCAGTTTTGCTACCTTGCCCCCCCCCCCCGGTTTTGGAACCCAATCGCCGCCACTGTATGTTTCTCTATTTAGCTGCATTGCTGTATTTACCTAGATCCACCTTAGAGGAAAATTAATCTAAATACCAGCCCCCAGTGATCCAATAATACAAATCCTTGCTCAAAAGATGGAGGTGATCAAATATTTTCTTAAGTTAATGCATACATCTTACAAATTATATTCTATTTTAATAGTGGTTCTTATGAAAAAACACTTAAATTTTTAGGAGCCGAAAAATTACTAAAATATGTTGTAAAATGCAACAACAATTTTCGAAAAAAATGATAATTTAGAACCATCCGTAGAACAGTTTGTGCTTGGGGAAGATAACATTTTGTGCGAAGAAATGAATTGATATGTTTTATAATCTTGTATTCTTGTTACTATTGTACGAAACGATATGTGTTACAGACTTGGTGTTCGTAATTAGCGGTCGAAATTACAAAATGCGACTAGAATTTTTTGGTCTCGTGCCTATGTAAGTTTTTCAAGTCGCCCGCCACTTTTGGCGACGAGACAACGGACGCTTAATAGACGCGTTTGCTGGACTTATTGTATTTTTACTTTTCGAAATATGTACACAAATATGTAGGAAAACATTGTAAAATATATGTATAAAATGGCTCAAATATGTACCTTCTTCCTTTTCTTATCGTTTCGGTTATCTTACGTCGCTTTTCTACCTCTTGGATGAATCCTGACGACGAGAATGAGTGATGAGGTGATGAAATGAATGTTCCATGATGCATCCATGCCCGATCAGAGTTCGAACCTGGAACCTTTGGCTTCGCAACGCGGTTTGTAGTCACTCCGTCTTCGATCCCGGCATCTAAAGAAGGTAATATTCGTTTCCAATGCCCATCCACTTTATATTTTGATTTTGAATTTGAATTTAAAATTTTTTGGCTATTTTGAACCCGTCACATTATACGGGGCCCAGCCCCTTACCATAACTAAAATAGCATAATTGCAATGTCGTGTTAATAAAATATCAAAATTTTCTGACTTTCGTTAAAAGCCGAGGCTGTAACGGGGCACTCAGCCCACACGAGGACAAAAAACAAGACTACACAAACACACAAAATTATACTGGCCATAGTGCCAGTCGCCAGAGCCTCGTTCGTCTGCAAAATCAGTTCAGGGTGTACTACGTGGAAGTGAGGTCATCCATATATATATATATATATATATATATATATATATATATATATATATATATATATACGTATATCAAAAGGTACAATATTTGCCAAACGCTGATTGAATACATTAAGTAGGGATTTAAATATTTTATATTTAACAATTATTCACATTTTTTTTACAATGAAATTTTCATGGACACTAAAAAGGAGGACAGTCTTTGTCACAAAGTGGTTTACTAACTTCAAATGCTATTAATATTATCTTTCAGATTTTTGTCACTATATTGGCTTTTTCTTTATTATTAAGTTATAATATAGGTGACCAGGTTTTGAGTTTTCAGTTCCTCTCTTTTGCGAATAGGTTTGATGCATTTGGAGCCAGGTGGCGCCAGTTTCGAGCACTGGCAAACATCTATATTCAGCCAAGCATGTCCTCCAAAAACAGCAAATTCTCATTTGCATACAGCGTTCTTGTGCCTGATACTTTACACGGACCAGTGGCGTACGCAAGGGGGGGGTTACCGGGTTTAAACCCCCCCTTGAGCTTTTGAAATATTATGGAAAATGTTGTAGAAAAAAATTAAAAATGGCTAATTTATTACAGTCAAAGATCTGCGACAGTAATAATAATAATAATTTGAATTATTATTCCCATGCAGCATGAAGAAAAACACAACATTCAAAACACAATCTAAGCGGACGCAAAGCTCAATTTTGCAATTTTTTTTGCAAAGTCGCGCAGTGACTCTCGCGAGAATTGTAAAAATTCCTTGCTTCGCCGCAGTGTGCCGGCCTTATTAGGAAAACGTTCTTCCCGGTACTGATTTCACATCCCCTTGTGAACCGCAGTGGCTCAGTCGGTAACGCGTCTGACTACCATGCTCAAGGTCCCGGGTTCGATCCCCGGCCGGTTCAAATCCGGGAACTTTTCTAACGGTGGAAGCGGCCCCGGCGCCTACCCAGCGTCGAATAACATGGGTACCTGGGGGAAACCCTGGGGGGTAAAGGCGGTCAGGGGCGTGATGCTGATCACATCACCCCCACTCACGACCGGATCAAGAAAGTGTGGGGCGTTACCCCCACACCCCCTATACGCCTTCATGGCGTGGTGCTATGCACAGGGGAACACTTTACCTTTTTTTTTTTGTGAACTCTCAAGTGATGCTGAGTCTACATCCACATCATTAAATAATGTTGAAGAAGTGCTTTGTGAATCACCTAGAAGTGATAAATGTGTTGGAATGTCTATAAACTTACTTTTCAACGAAAACATAGACTCAGTGGAATTTAGCAACACGAATTCTCGCGCTTCATCATCATCCTGGGCGAGTTCCATAAATGTAAATTCCCCCGTGCATATAGCACCGTGCCATGAAGGCACACGTAGTGGTGTGGTGGGCCCCAAAGATTCTCGATCTCAAACTACTTTGCAGGTGATGTGATCAGCACCATGCTCCGGCAGCCTTCATCCCCCAGGGTTGCTCTCAGGTACCCATTGCTATGAAGCTGGGTGCGGAGACAAGGCTGGATAAATTCCAACCAATTCCGGGAATCGAACCCGGATATCCCACGAAGTTGTCAGACTAGACCAGCGCGGCTCCTTGAATGAGTTTCATATTTCGATTATTTCAATAAATCCAATATATTTGCTTCTTTTTATGGACAAATAACCGTTGACTAGACAATTATTTTGTAACAAAGAAACAAAAGAAATGTAATTTTGTTCTATTTCTTTCATAAATAGCAGCTGCATTAGTAGTAATTATTAGTAGTAATTAAACTAATTAATTAATTAATTATAAGAATTATTAATTATTATTATTATTTATTAATTAATTAATTAAAGTATAATAAACAATGGTAATGTGAATTTGTAGAAAGTTTTCGAAATAACACCCCCCTTGATGAAATCCTGCGTACGCTACTGACACGGACAATCTTTTGACGACAAGTTCCATGCTTACAAAACTGGACGTAACCAACCCAGTATTTAAGGAGCAATCGAAAGTGATTGTGAAAAGCATCGAGAGTAGATTCCTTCGAAATGTCGAACAGACACAAGTGCTTTGTTTAGTTATTTCCGTCATCCCCCCCCCTCCAATTTCTTTTATTTGAGGTTAACAGTCTCGGTTTCAACGTGGCAATTGTTGGGCGCATTAAACGCCGCAACCACGTGCAACCTCTGACCTGAATCCAGGGCACAACGGGCTCTATTTTTGTTTATGTTTTCCTTCGGGGAGCCCAGTGAAAGCCGCGAGCCCGCTCTTCTCGCTATATTTGTTTCCGAAAGAATTCCCAGCCGCCGTGTTTTCCTGCTACAATCTTTGCGGGAAGAACAAGTATTCCGTCTTAACTCCTGGCCGGTTGCCTTGAAAAGGTGGAGGCGGAGGTTGTACGGAAGTACTCTTGTAGGGCAATGTCGTTTGTATTTATATATTCATCATTTCTATGTTATGAGAATGAATGATAATTGGATTGGCATAATGATGTTTCGAGCAGGATTCGAACGTAGGGTACCTGGTTTCGTAAGCTAGCAGTTTTGACATTGTCAGTTTTTTCCATCCAGCGGTAAAATTCATTTTAATCACATTCAGTATTACGACCATTAGACAAATGTCTAGGATAGTAAAGTTATTTTTAATTTTATTTTAGCGTGATGATGGACGTCATCAGATAAAACTTGAATAGAAGAACTAAGAATAATTACCTAACTATTGTAAACAAATAAAAATAAACCGACCTTATTCCAAATATATTACTATTACTGTGCTGTTGCCGTCGATGGTTAATTATTCGTGTACTGTTATTAAATGCAAAATATCTTTCACAATTCGCGAAGACTAAGAAAAACGTCTGTGGGCTTGATTACCCATCTAAATTATCTGAATATTAGCATAAATGGAAATGCAGCAAATCACTTTTTGATATAAACTTTTATCACGAAACTTCACAACTGTTACATCGAATTCTTTACTGTTATCTCTGTTACCATAGCAACGGCAATGTTGCCAAACACACTAACGTTGTAGAATTTAACATAAATAGAAAACAAACGTTATTAAACAGAAACTTGAACATTAACATTTGAAGTTAAAAATAGATAATAATTATAATTGTACATTTACAAATGAACATAAGAAGTAAAATAAATTTGTGCCGTAGAGAACAGTCACAATCCTTACAAATACTATTTCATTTTCTTTTCGATTCATCAGATGAGTGAATGTCGAACACAAATGTTCCATTATTTTTTTTAAAATTTTAACTTTTAGTATTGAATTCATTCTTCCGCTATTTTCCTCCCCACCCCCACATAGCGGAATAACCTATTGTTCTTATTGTTACGGAAATGGTTAATGCACTAATTTTGCATTCGGTTCCATGGTGGAGTTGACTTTTGATCTCGGCGTCCAAGTTCCTGGGTTCAAGCCTTCGCCTGAGCATGAGTGTTGTTTGTGATTGCCCCTTCATCAATTTCCGCCGTCCCCGTGGGCGTAATGGTAACGTTGTCGCCTTGTAATCAAGTGTTCCCGGGTTCGATACCTTGTGGAGGCACATTACACAGTGGTTTGGTTCCCACTTTAAACTGTAGGTCCAGTACCGCCTATCTGAGCGTGAAGTGGACTTAAAACATCAATTCAAACTCATTCACTGACTTATACAATTGCTAAAATTGAAAAACTGATTTGTAAGAAAAGTCTCATTCACTACTTTACATTGCAGTTATTGCATAAAAGTTACTCGAGGAAAATTAACTGTCGCTTCCAAAGACTGCAGAACATACACGAAGTCTCTGCGAGCTTCTTCAGCCCAAAATCAATGTCGTCTTCTGTAACTCACACCAACCTCATTTGTTGTGTTTAACCACCTCTTGCTCTGTTAGGGTCTGGTTTCGGCCGTTAAATAAGGCCGTAAGGTTGTTACGTGCTACTTTATAGCCTGCCTGTTGGGATTAAGTGATCTTTCCTATCCTCCTTGCCTTGTCCTTGAGATTGTATTCGTATTTCCACTTCCGTCTTATAAATCTGTTAATGTTCTGGAATTGTGTTCCTGCACTTTGAAATGATTATTCGGGACGGATAAATATCTCTGTCTGCAGGAAAAGGGGGAAATATATACAATGAAAAAGCTTGCTAAAGTTTTTAAAGTCCATTTTATGCTCAGATAGGTTAATAAAGGCTGGACCTACAGTTTACGTGCAATTTGCCCCACCGGGAATTTCTTACAAACGAGGCAACAGCCACGCTATCGCGGAAGAACGAGAAACATGCTTGGTTTAATTACTAACAATGTTCGAAAAGTTAATTTTTAAAAAATAACAGTTAAACGTATAGTTAGTTGCTTCAAAAAGTAACTAAGTCACAATTATAATTACTACTCATTTTAGAAAGTAACTCAGTTACAGTTACTGGTAGTCTTCGAAGGCATAATTATATAATAATTATAATAATATGGTAACAAAAAGTGTTTTAAAGTTGTCAACCATTGTGACCGTCTAGAAAATTGGGCAAAACTAAGTTTCCATTGTTGGCAACCCTGCTGGTTCAAGAGGAAGAAACAGATGAAGAAGATGTTGTATCGAGTATCTGTGTCTTGTTTCGAAATGAAGACAATTACGCGTCCAATTATTCACAAGCTGTTAAGCAGACTTTTCCGTGACGTATTTTCCGCTCTGTCGGTAGACGCATTTCACAACTTGGCGGATCGCGGAAACAGATACAGAGGTTAAGAAGGGGAAAAAAAGGAAAATGGGGAAGCAAAGATACACAACCTGACACGTAAGGCAAAAATCCAAGGGCTGAACGGAATTGTGAGAGTGCCAACTCTCGAATTACGCCCGGTCTTTTCTTTTGCCAAAATCTGCCACATGGTTCCCAAATTCTGAACATTGCCTGGCAACGCTGCTATTTGATTTCCGATTCCACGTGATTTAATCGAGCTGTAGCCTTTTGTAGCGTTTCTCGGATCCAGTAGGAGTGGTCCAGCTTGCATATCGCACAAAATTCGGTAAGAACAAAAAACGTTAGTAACTTTCACGTTATTGTCAAAATCAGTTGGGCAGGAATGTTTGTGATTTGCCTAGGTGACAAAGTTTAACTTGCAAATGCCACTCAAAACACAAATGAATATTTACGTCTTTTGCATCTCCCTTGTAATAATTAATAATTATAATTTATTATTATAATCATTCAACAATATTGTTATAACAGGGGGGTGTCCTCTTTGGTGTATTAGTAACGTCGTCGCCTTGTAATGAAAGGGTCCGGGTTCGATATCCAGTGTAGGCACACAGTGCTACGGATCCCACTTTAAATTGTACGTCCAATCCTAATTAACGTATCTGTGCTTAAAAGTGGACCTAAAAACTCAGGGGATTGGTCAAGAGTATTTCAAGGGAGCTCAATCCTGATAAGCCCATCCTTATATACACCACTGTGCTATGCCATTAGTGAGAATCGCCCCCTTTTCCGTGAAGTTTTGTATGAAATTTTCCCCCCGTTCTGGTCACAGCTGCAGACGAATTCATCTCGCTATAAAGTAAGCAATATCGGTAGAAGAGAGACGAGGTCCATCTCTCCGTATATATCGTCATTTCCGCTTCACGTTGCTACATCCACGTATATTTATTTAAAACGGAACGTTACCAGATATCAATGGCTCATGTACACGGACATCAGTGTCCAGCGCGGTTCAGACTGAGATGAAACTGGGTTTCCATGAACGAAAAGCTATCGTTAAAGTTTTACGTTGCCTTTTAACGCTGCAGGAGAAATCCATTTCCCCTTGTACCCTTCGGCATTGTTTATTTTACCCTTCTTGCCTTTCTTTAAGCGATAGATTCTCTCTGTTCATGCTCAGATCCTGCAATTTTGTATTTTGTTACAGCGTCTTAAACAGCTCGTAAAGCAAATCCTTCCGTTCTTGTTAAACCAAGGGCGTGGCTAAGATGAACAAACTTGAGTCAGCTGCAAGGAATGTAGATCCTTTATGAACAGCAAACTCACACATAGAGGAACTCGCATTACGTTCTATTTTCTGATAGTTCACACATTGCACCATGCTATGAAAACTCACGGGGGAAGGGGATCAGGTGAAGTAGGGTTCACATGTTCACAATCCCGGTCATTTGTGAAGGGGATGTGGCGTACACACTCTAATTGGAGGCTGGATCAATCCTAGAACCGTTCCATGATAGGACAAAGGGAATATTCCCACCAGAATTCACCCACAATGGAAATCGAACCCAGATCTCTCACGCAGCAGTCAGACGTCCTACCATTCTTATTTTCATTTTTCTTACTTCATATTACTCAACAAGGCGGACAAACATCCAAGTCTTACCCCGCATTCGAACCCGGGACCACTGACACTGTTATAACCACTCTGCCACGAAGGTCGACATGTCGACTGTATACCACCGCGACCCCCATTTTCTAACTTCGTGCTTTATCTATTAATAAAGTAGGCCTAATTATGATTATATTAAAAAAATCTTCAAAGCGGCAATAATTGCATTGCGAAACTTACTACATGTAACATTTTGGTACGAATGCGAGCCAGTAGAATTCGGTGCCACCTAAAACGGCCAATAGAATCCCTCTCCAATTTGGTGCCACCAAAGCAACAAAATTTCCGTAACTCTTCAGAGAAAACACGTGCGCGCGCGCATATACCCACGCATTGCGAAGGCAAAATCATTCCACAATGTTCTTACTGATCGGAAGAGAGAGTCATGAATACATCAAAAAGTTTTCCCCAATTGATTGATTGATTTATTGACTGAAGTAGGTTATTTTACGTCGCTTTCCTGCCACTTTTGGTTAATCGCGACGAATTGTGATATGATGAGATGGATGAAGGTATATACGGACGACACAACACAATCTTACAGAAGATAATCCTGGTTGCAGGTTCACCCGCCAGAGCCTCATTAGCCTGCAAAATGTAGCCTATGGTGTACTGGGTGGAAGATAGGTAGGCATTTGGGTGTAGGCTTGCCAACCAAGGTTGTTAAAGGTTCAGGAATTTTAAATATATTCAATTCCGGTCCAGGAGAGAAAATCAGCAAGAGTAAATAGGTTCTGGACCGTAAAGAACCTTTTTATCTGTAATCTATTTCAATTCGGTCCAGGAACCTTCATTCCGGGTGAATTTAAATTCGGTCCAGGAACCTTTGTTATCTCCAGGAATAACGAAATTTAGTAATATTATATTACATATTTTTATCTTTTTATGGTATTTCATTTTGAACAAATCCGGGAACTTTTCTAACGGTGGAAGCGGCCCCGGCGCCTACCCAGCGTCGAATAACATGGGTACCTGGGGGAAACCCTGGGGGGTAAAGGCGGTCAGGGGCGTGATGCTGATCACATCACCCCCACTCACGACCGGATCAAGAAAGTGTGGGGCGTTACCCCCACACCCCCTATACGCCTTCATGGCGTGGTGCTATGCACAGGGGAACACTTTACCTTTACCTTTTTTATAGTATTACGGCTTCAGAAGAATCTTATCTGTATACTGATTTTGAACTATTAAATTGTGGTTGGTATGTTGTTTTGATAAAGTTGATTCAATTATTTTGTATTCATAGTAGCAAGAACACAAAGAGATAACAGCTAATATTTAGAACATTAGTCTTCCAGAATATTTTAATGTAAAGGGTTTGAAGCAGAGGTGGCAACTTTAAAAAAAATCGCGGGGGTCAAGGTTGGCATAAACAATATTGTATATATGTAAATACGAGGGTTACATCAAAAGTCAAGGCAATTATTTTTTCCACGATAACGCGGGTCAGGCAAGAAATTGTAAAATATACAATTGAAAGGTCACGATATATGCTAACGTTAAATGTATGAACTTTGAACAACATAAAGATCTGTATCAGGATAGAGAAAAAGACAAAATAAGAAACATGAATCGTTCGTTACAAATGTCGTCCTGATACAGTTGCTTCTCTTCCACGCCCGAATGCTGCTGCCCACCTCTCAACAGCTCGGTATGGTAGAGCATCATTTCCTAAAGCTTCCACAAGCTCAGTGTGTCGTTCTCTCGCATTCCTTCCACGGAGAACTGCTATTTTGACATAAGAACGCTGTTCACGCCGGGTCGCATTCATCCTGCACGACTGTTAAACACGCACTGACTTCCCACTTCCCTCAGTTCAATGTCTTGGAAGCCACTGCCATCTAGTGGCGTCACAATACATTGCATGTGACGGGTCCTCACTGTATATTTTAAAATTTCTTGCCTGACCCGTATTATCGTGGAAAATATGGTTGCCATGACTTTTGGTGCAACCCTCGTATACATATAATATCTGTCCTTCTACGTGAATTTGTGGGGGAGAACAGAAAGTGCCTTGCCATTACACCCCCTTTTTTGTGAAAACCAAATAATAAAAATAAACTCAAAACTTTTCACTGTGTCTCTATATAATAGCACAGAGAGGCTAATTATGACAGGGTAATATACGCAGAGTAGCTGTTGCAAGAAACCATGCCGTTTGGAAACGAAGCACGGAAGAGATTTCCCCCTTCTTCAGTGGAAACAAGAGATCCTCTTCACTGCATTAGTCAACGAAGTAATTAAAGGGCGTTTTCTGCCTTGGGAACTCCTCCGAAGAATTTGTTCCAGGTGAGGGTAATTGAAACGCTCAGCACGTTTTGAAGGAAAACTGCCATTAGCAAATTACGTCATTGTTTGAGGATAGTAATTAGTTTGAAGTAAGAAAACTTAACCTTTGGAGCCTTTGGTGTACATAAGTTAATTAATTTAGTAGTGTTCTTACCTGAAGGAGTGGTTATAGTGAGAAAATTCTATGCGGGAAAAAAAATTAAAACGTCTCCGTAAATTATAACGGAGAATGAATAAAAAAAAGCAAAACTTAACCATCATTGATATAGCCCCAACAGAATATAAAATAACATACAATAGAAGAAAACTTCTCATCCTATTTATTGTTCCTTCCTCGTTTTTACTCTTTCCATTTGTAAATCGCTTGTATTTTCTTTCTAGTTTCAGTTTTAGCATCTGGGTCTTTGTTCTGCGTACTCCTTCTCTACTTGATCATTTCTCTTTCTGCGTTTTCTTCCAACTTCTGCTTTATTTTCTCTCTCTATCTCTCTGTACGTGTGTCTTGCAACTAAATTCTTCTTACCTTCTTTCTGTATGTCTTGTATCTTGAGTTATATCTCTCCCTCTTTTTTTCTTTGTCTTCCTTTTCATTTTTGTGCGTATCCTGGATTCTTTGTATCTCTTCCTTTCCCTCATTCATTTGTACTGCTTCTTTCGTACCTATTTTTTCTCTCTCCTTCAAACAGGATGCGAAATTATTGGACATACACACGCAGTGTGCGAATTAACGGCAAAATATTATTTTTTTTGTCCCTGCCAGGAATGTTTTTATCCTCCTTAAAGAAAATGGAATTGAAAATATGCCATTTCTTAACTATGTAACAATCACAATTGAAAATTATTCGTGTTCATTAATGAATGGTCCAGCCATCAATCATTTCCCTGCCGAAAAGGCTTCTGGATTAAGAAAGAACACTATTCTGCAACTGACCAACCTCACCGAGCGAAGACAGTAGCAGCACAGATAAACGTATTATAAGCAGATATGGAACGCAGGCAGCAAACCTTCTGCGTTTTAAATTACTGTCTGCAAGAAGTTCTAGTTTCGACCGCTGAGAGGCGCCAATCGCACTTTTTGGCTCAGGCTGGACATTCAGGACAGATCAACGAATTAATCACCCTCCTCAAACCAGGAAGCAAGGAATAGCTACATCGGAAAATAGCTTTCTCCTCGAAGATCCTCGCAAACTGTTGTAAATAGTTTGGTCCCGATGTGAAAGTAAAATGTGCGAGTAGCGCCTCTCACCGGTCAATACTAGAACTTCTTGCAGGCAGCAATTTAAAGCGCAGAAGTTTTGCTGCATGAGTTCCATATCTGCTTATAATACGTTTATCTGTGGTAGCAGGCTGTTTTCCACTGAAGTTTTCATGGCATAGTGCTTATATTTTACTTATTAAAGTGTTCACACGGAACGTTTGAGTAGCTTAGACGAACGTTAAGTTTGAACTTACCAATGGAATTTGGTCAAGTTTTCGGTGTTATTAGTTTGATAGCTCTTTTTATGTATGAGTGCATTTTTATAGCATGCAAATGTAGTAATTGTTTCTAAACTACGTGTAAATGTTGTCACAAGATTTAATGACCAAGGTTAGAACCAATGTTCTAAGGTACTTAGAATCGCAAGGCAGGGAATAGTTTAGTTTTTGGATTGATAACGTACGAGTATATAAAGGGTGGCCCAAAGTCATCATCCTATTTGAACTGACCTTTATTTTGACATCTTGTTGTATAAATCAGTAGTGTTTTGTCAGTTAAATAGAAGATACTCGCGAAATTTATTGTGTGCGAAAATGAATAAGTATGCACCACAAGAACGTGGAAAAATTGTGACAATTTTGCGTGATACTTTTCCGGGCAGAGTAATATCCCGTTTTGGTGATTTGTCATGGCCGGCCAGGTCCCCCGATTTGCCCACGCCAGATTTTTTTCTTTGGGGATATTTGAAGTCATTGATTTATGTAAATAAGCCAGAGACTTTACAGCAACTAAACGACAATATTCAGCATGAAATTGAAAACATTTCCCCGAAGATTTCCAACACCATGGAAAACGCAATAAAAAGAGCCCAAATTTGTCGAATGGTGGTCATTTATTGGATGTTATCTTTAAAAACTGAGGACCTAAAACTTACAAGTATCAATAAAAGTTTAACACAAAAAAAATACTTTGTTTAATTTAAAACCCAAGCTATAGGCTAAGAAAATCAGGTGATGACTTTTGCGCCACAAGTTTGCGTACCAAAAAAACCTATCCCCCAAAATAAAATCACAAATGCACCATCCACCCCACCCCCCTCCTCAAAGCAAAAAGCTTAATTCGCACAGTGAACACACGTACGTATACTATATGTGTTTGTGTGTGCGTAAAGACGTTTTACGTATATGGATGAATCTCCCCGTGGCGCAGTGGTTTCGTCTTCGCCTTGTAATCAAGGGGTCCTGGGTTCGTTACCCGGTGGAGGCACATAGTGGTTCAGCGGATCCCACTTTAAAACTGTAGGTCCAGTCCCGATTAGCCTTCCCGTGCATAAAGTGGACTTAAATCAATAATTCAATGTATATGGATGTATTTATATGTTGTACTCTCTATCATTTAATCTACAAACTTGCAATGAAACGTGTGAATTATAACGTATTTATTGCATTTCTCATATTTTACGTCACTTTTCTTCTTATTTAGGCTAATCGTGACAGTACATTGAATGATGATTGAATGCAATTGATGAAGATGCACCAACAAAGGACCTCAACGTGCTGGGTCACTGTGACGTCATGCGTAGCATTTATATTGTACCGTACACACACATATACGTAATTTCATTTTCCTTTGGTTTGCAACATCATCACCTCCAAAGACGCCTACAATCCGGCTCCGTTGCTTAGGAACGGGAGAAATTTCTTTCTCCCAGGTTTCAATTCTTTCTCCAGAATTCCCTTTCATCGCTATGGCTCGCCACCCACGTCTGACCTGTAATACCTGTAGGGCCTTATTGGTTCGCCTACCGGGAAGAATGTTCAATATATAGTAGGCGGCAGCCTGTACCAAGTCGTGTTCTTATATCTATTGTCGTATCTGTAGTGTGGAGCGATAGATGTTCCATACATGACGAATACAATAACACACATATTAATCATTCACAGAGTATAATCAACATGCACTGATAAATCAGGAGAAAAGGATATACACACGTGATTACATTGGAGGGCTCTGTGAATTGCTAGGACAGATTAATTATTCCCATTTAATTTACACTCACTGCATACACAGCTTATATCAGCCGGGTGGTTAGTGCTCTTGCTTTTGGTGTGAACGGTTCTAGGTTTGATTTTCGATACTTTTACATAAAATATTTTACATTTCAGTATCAATTTGCAACCCTCACGATAGCAATAAATGTTTCGCAACAGTTCTACAATACATGTTATATTGCTTGCCATGCACAATCACCGACGATAATAATGGGACACCTAAATCCCGAAATGGTCACTTCCTTGCTAGGCGTTATGCGTGTTGCCTAACTCTACGGCGAAAAGTGGATTTTAATAGCAGATTTTCAATGGCAACTTCTACCTCCGGCGTAGATTTAGGCAACACACATGCCTGTCCTGTAAGGAAGCGAATATTTCACGATCTAGGTGTCCCATTTTCATTGCCGGTGACTGTACGATAATGATAATTTAGAAGCTGGATTCAGTATTTTTAACTTTCTTTAATATACGGTGAAAATACTGAAGAATGAATTTACGGTGAACCATCTGTAGATTTTACTGTCATCTCCGTAATATTTACGTAATTTTTTAAAGCGTGTGTGTACTGTTCTTTCTAGACAAGTATTAACTGAATCTCAAGCAACAATAAAGCCAAATTAAATTCTAGGCGCAACCCTGGAGGGGTCTAAGATGTCTTCTACCCAGCTTTTAGAAATAAATATTTTGATTTGACATCATTATCATTATCCGATAATCCATGGCCCCCGTTCTAATGTTCACTACCGTCCCTACTGTCAAATTAAAAAAAAAAAGCCATGGAAAATTCCGGTTGGTTGTGATTTGAAACCACGACTTTCGGTACTGATATCCTAATAATATCTTACAGTACTGGCACTGGGGCGTGCTTTCCCCGAAGACGAGATTCCCAATGATAAAGGAGACTCCAGAGATTGTTCTTGGATGATGAAGACAATTCTTTCAAGAAAGATCATTAGAGGCGTTTTCCGTCGTAAATTTCAAAATTATTCGCACTGAGAGGTCGTGCTGTTTCCTAGAACTTCGTTTCCCATTAGGCAGCCGACAAGAGAGAGTATTCATATTGCAAATTCTCTTCTCTATTATGATTCTAGTCCCTCCCCACCTCTTTCTCTCTGTCTCTCTCTCTTTCCACATCTACGTCCTACGAACACGAATTTCCTTTGACATCTAGAGAGACATTCATCTATTGCATTTAATCAATTATCCCATATCCCGTAGTTCCCTGCTGAGAATATCGATGACTTCAGAAAGAACTCCCACGCTTTGCAAATACAAAAGACAGCCATCGTGATTGCGATATCCTTAAAAGCGGGATGAGACCGAGACAAGACCGTCACTAGCGTTGTTACAAGCCCACTTTATGCACAAATAGGCTAATCGGGACTAGATCTACAGTTTAAAGTGGGATCCGAACCATTGTGCAATGTGCATCCACCGGCTATCGAGCGGTCTCATTCGAGACTTTGGTATGATATTGAATTTTTTTCAATTATCAGCAAAAAATACTTTATTTTGTAACTTCGTCAGACATACCAAAGCCATTTCCGCCTCATAATTTATAGCAACTGCAAATATTTGTGCAACGGGGTTCGAACTTGCGATCTCTTGATAACAAGGAAATGTGATTCTAGTTTTTTGCAAAATATGTTAAATAATAATAAAGTGTGTTTGGTTCAAAATCAATAATAAATACTACTATACTCGTATAAACATTATTTTCAATTTTTGTTCAAAATTTCAATAACGAAAGGAAGACTAAAATTGGTAAACGCTGTAAGTGCCACAATAATTCAAACACCGTTTTCCACGTTAAACTGTGAAATGTGCCATGCTTTATAATGTACTAAACGTGAAATGTGACTGGTAGCCCACTAAGTAGTTCAAAGGGCGTGTAAAGAGGTCACTAGTGTGCACGTTCTTACGGGCTCATGTGCGGAAGGATGCGATTTCCCAACACTTCCGCTTTTGGCACTTACAACGTTTACCAATTTTAGTCCCTTGCAAGTTGCAATATGCCTTTATGGATGTGTGGAGGTAGGACCCACACATTCACAATCTCGGTCATTTGTGGAGGTGATGTGGTCAGCACCACGTTCTGCCGCCTTTACGTTCAAATTCCAATACCCTCCAGAAAGAAACTGAGTACTACCACGCCGGGACCATAGACCCCCACAGTCCTGAATAAAGTTTTTCAGAAAAAAGTTAAGGTAGCTTTGTGGTGTACTTCAAAAGTATCATCTCTGAAGTATTCCACTTGCAGATACATGTGATGCATCTTTGAATCCTTGAGAGATGAGAAGTGGAAAGCCCCCTTACTCCTGTGGAAACATCCATCATCCATCACCGAGATCCAATCGAGCTGAGAGCTACTTATACTTGTCCTAATTTTGGATTTGCTTCCAGGCGTGTGAAAGAGAGAGAGAGAGAGAGAGAGGCAAGGAAGTAGAAAGCAAGCACGATTTGCCAACAGTGGTTCAGCGCATCCATACGTTCTGACTCTGAGAGATGGCGATAAAGAGTTAAACGTCCACAGATTTTCGGCAAAGCCCAAATTGAAAGATAGAGAGCATCATGGTGAGAAACAAGATTGGGTATCCCAGAATAGTTTGCATCATGACGTCACCGTTGCTGCTTCTGGTGATGCATAATGTGTCTGTCCCCTCCTCCCTTTACTGTCTTTATATAGGACGGTTGGTTGGAGCTAGGGATACAGGCAGTGAACTAGTGACACTGGCATCTACTGATGCCTAGTTCAAGAGGCTCTAAGGTTTTTATAACTAGGGATACCTAGGGATCGAAGATCGGTGCTGATCACACCTCTACCTACGACCGAAGTTGAAAATTTGAGGGTCGTGGCTGCTTATTCCGTGTGCTTTTGTTTGTTTGAAATGTTGTTGTAAGTCCACTTTATTCACAGAGAGGCTAATCGGGACTGGGGCTACAGTTTAGAGTGGGATCCGAACCACTGTGCATGGATGCCCTATTGCCTTTCTTTCCGTTTCTTTACATAACCGCGGTGCAGTAATACAGATACCATATAACTGAATGTCAGTGAAAAGAATGGATTTGATTTTTGTTACTTAGCGTTGCTTTCTTTCCTCTTTTGGCTAGTCGCGACGATGAGTGATGATAACACGATGAAGTTGATGAAGGGACACTCACAAAAACACCCATTCCGGGATTCGAACCCGAAACCCCTGGCATAGTGGACCTCCCCGATGGTAACATCGTCATCAAGTGGTCCCAGGTTCGATACCCGGTGGAGGCACATAGTGGCTCGGATTCCTCTTTAAACAATAGGTCCAGTCCCGATTAGATCTGTATATAAGCGGACTTAAAAACTAGGGGTAGAATTTTCATGAGTTAGCTTATTTTTTTGGGTAAGGGTGATGTGTTCCCTAAACATGTAGAAATTCATATTATGAAGAAACTAATTAAATTAAGGTGCTTTTTAAGCATATTTTAGCATATTTGGCCATTTCTATGTGATAGAACATATTTTGATGTATATTCGGTCATATTCAGCATATTTTTGCATTTTCAAGAAATATACAGTCATTTTCGAAGTGGATTCGTTCTTACTCCCATTTTTGCCCGACCCTTTGGCCGAGTGGTTAGCACATCGCGCTGCGACGCCAAGGGTCCCGGGTTCGAATCCTGGTCTGGCTTGGTTGTTTGTGAATGTCCATTCATCAATTTCATCATTTCATCACTCATCCCCATCTTCGCAAATTAGCCAAGAGGCACAAAACGCGAAGTAAAATAAACTAAATCAATCAAATTACTCCCATTTTTACTCTAGAGCTGTTTTTTTTTTGTTTTTTTGCACTGTAGCAAAATCTTTTTTCTTTTAATTTGAAAATTTAGAGAAAGTATTCATTGTGTATTGCAACTCAGGGCTCATGAAGTCAACTAAAAATAGTACATATGTGAAAATATCTCAGCAGTTAAATATTGATGTTTGAAACAGTCCAGTTATAAGGGCATATTTTTCAAATTATAGTGCATATTTTGTAAGATTTTAGGTCATAAGAGCATATTTTATTTTGCATATTTTTGTGATTTTTAGGTCATAAAAATTCTAGCCCTATTAAAAGCAAATTCAGTCAATCAATCCATGCCCTAGTAAAAGCAGAGGCTGCAAAGGAGCACTCAGCACACACACAGACAAACACAGGACAACACAACAGCACAGAAGATTATACAGACCGAAGGTCCAGGCCCCAGAGCCTCGTTGGCCAGCAACAAGCAGTTCCCGCATTGTACAGTCACCGGTTATAAGAATGGGACACCTTCTGAAATACTCGCTTCCCTGTATGGCGTTATGTGTGTTGCCTACCCCTACGGCGTTGGCAGAAGTTCCCATTGAAAAGTTGCTATTAAAATTCACAACGCCGTGCAGGGCTCTAGGTGTCCAATTTTTATTGTCGACTGTACAGGGTGGCTCAAAAAGTCACTTAACACCCTCTGTACGAGGCCACTGCAGCGCGCAACATGGAAATGGTGATGACCAATCGTTATCAGGCCAAGGGGGAACCACATTGACGCCACCCGCACGGTCGGCGGCCATCTTGAATTCAACTTCAGAATTTTAAATGGGAAGGGGGTGATATGATATATCAAATCAGGCTAGAATTTCACGAGAAATGCAAGGGTGAAGGTTTTTTCGACGTAGCTTTAACCAGTAAAATGTTTTGACTGAATTCTTGTACCAATTTGTTCCTTTTCGAGGTGTTAGAAAAATGCCTTAAAATTTCATTACCACATCGGTAATGCATCGAGATCAAAGTGATGTCTCGGGAGAGAAGTTCGCATGCCATTGCACACGATTTTAATCGGATACATCCACGAAGAGCTGCGCATTATGAATGGTTGTCGCGAACAATTTACAGTGTGACACTTGCATCAATGACATCAATGTGGTTCCCCCTTGGCCTGGCAACGATTGGTCATCACCATTTACATGTTGCGCGCTGCAGTGGCCTTGTACAGAGGGTGTTAAGTGACTTTTTGAGCCACCCTGTACAACGCGGAAGTAAGATTAACTTTTCGGTGCCTTCTCACAAGGTTATCCCATCAATGCTTCAGTATCTACGTACAAAGCAATTCTACCTTACTATCTTTGCCGTATTCATCACAGTATTTGTGAGATGTAACCACATTATTTTGATAGCGTCGATTTGATCGTTCAATCTTCGTTTGCATTTTTACGTTTAAAAACCTAAGATAACATAAACTACAGATGAGATTGATTAATACATAAGGATCTACATAT
This sequence comes from Lepisma saccharinum, assembly GCF_977018435.1. NCBI lineage: Eukaryota > Metazoa > Arthropoda > Insecta > Zygentoma > Lepismatidae > Lepisma > Lepisma saccharinum. Next base: position 108,054,505 of record NC_139232.1, read on the forward strand.
TCAGTTCTGCAGAGATTAGGACAAAATTAGTATCGCTGTCACTGAAGGATGTAATTAAGGGGGGGTGCAGAGGGTTCGGACCCTCCGAAAGACTTACCTAATACTAAAATTAAGCAATGAAAATATACTTGTTTGGAATTTGTCAAAAATCGAGGATTAGTTATTTGTTTCCGCCGAACATACTGAAAGGTAAAGATTATAGAGTGGTATATTGCTTCTTTGAAGGACAGTACTAAAGTAGAGTTATTCACCCTGCTACTTACAATAATATGCGTAAAATATTAATCAGGAACTTTACTTTTCGTCAACTGGATCTAACGTCCTTTCTTGTTATTCAATAAATATTTTTTTTGACATTGCTTTCCTTCCCAGGGCAGTTGTTTTATTATGCAAATTTTGGCGATGTTAACTCCACCTAAGCTAGATTATGAAACGTCATGTTATATCTCTATTCTTATGCCGTCTTTTTACCTATTCATGGAACAATAATACAATACAATATAGTAGAGTCTCGTTTATCCTACCTTCGCTTATCTGACAGTCCGTATTATCCGACATACAACCGGGGAAAAAAATCATCAATCGGCAACAAGAACTGCAAGTTGCGAGCGTGAGCGTAGCCTATTTTGAGTTTCTCCCGACTCTACTTCAGGCAATTCTGTAACTGTAAGTTCATTTCTCCAGTTAATGTTTTCTGTATTGTTGTAAAACATGATGACAATACTATATTAGGTTCGTAATGTGTAAAATTATAACATTAGTTTGACGTTTAATAGGCTTTTTCTTAACACCTCCGTATTATCCGACATTTTCGCTTATCCGACGTTCTGCTTCATATTATTACATAGTTGCATAATACATAATCACATAATATTAATTTACATATTATTAATAATAATAATCCTTGGCGTAACAGCCCGTGAGGGCCAGGGCCTACCTACCGACCACTCCCACTAGAGGTGTGAGATAATCCAACCAGTTACGGGGTGACGTGGGGTCAGCACGACGAACCTCCAGTCATTTTTGTAGGTTTCCATGACTGGGTTACTCACCCTTAGATCCACAATTTCCTCACGATGATGGGAGGCCCCCGGTTCCATACCCAGGCCGAAATCTCAGGAGAGAAGTAGTTGCGCTTCCTCCAGTAGACTCGAACCGGCGCACGTCCCGTAGCCGGAGCCCAAAACATGACTCTTTAAGCTTGACGCCCACTGAGACGCGGCAACAAAACGCAACAGACGCCTTTCCGGCGTCTCGGTGGGCGATAACCTTGCAGACTTCTGGCACGGAAATTCCCGCTTCGGTTCCGCGCGTTTCCCTGTAGTTACACCATTTGATTTCAATAGAAGCAGACAACAGAAGTTCTGTTGCGTTTTGTTGCCGCATTTCTCCACGTCTCAGTGGACGTTAAGCTTTAAACCGGAATACAAATTAATTTGTATATTATTACGTATTGAAATTCGTCCGGAAAAAGGTTCCTGGACCGAATTAAAATGCTTTAAATATGAAAAGGTTATATACACTGTCTAGAACTCATTTACGTTTGCTGATTTTCTCTCCTGGACCGGAATTGAATTTACTTAATATTCCTGGACCTTTAATAACCCTGGTTTAAACATTTATATTATTATAATTTCTGAGACACTTGGATCGCGCCCACCCTCCCGAAATATGTTTCTAGATATGTGTCTGCAACTGCTGCATAAATACTCTTCCCGAAACATAAAGGAGGAATGCCATTTTCTTCACTCACTCTTCCACACTGACCTCGCCCACGTGTCTCTAGCGATATGCGTAAACCAAACGGTTACTTTAGGACATGAATATCCCCGCATGAGTGCTGGAGAGAGATTTGTTTTGATGCCGACGCGCCGAAAAAGCTACCACTGTTTGTTTGTTCTCTCTCTGGCAGACAGTGGGATCTCAGATCTGGCAAACGCATCTTTCCCTTGCACAGGGAACAGCCACTTCGACGGCAGCTGGGAAGCGAGGCTAAGCGTGAATTCTGGATCCTAGCGTCGTCGCCATAACCTAGCAAGAAACATAAACAGTTTGAATATCAAAGGTTCGATAAATGAAACGATGGCGGAGTTTAGTGTTTTGAGGAAGGAAAGCCCGTTCTCTTCCAAAATATCTTCCGGTGTGACATCCTTCATGTTTAATAGCGCGACGTTTTGTTGACAAGAGAAGGACACGAACATTTCCGTTGGGTTCTGAGCCAATTAAAGACCATCTGACCCTGAAAATCTAGGTCTTTACAGTTTTTTTTTCTTTATCTGTCGTATTTTATTCTTGAGCAGGGTTTGATTTAAAGTAAAAATGCAGCCCCATCACATACCCCTAACACCAGCCCAAAATTTTCTCAACACCCTCCTAGAACCTTTCACAAAGGCCCAATTTATGCTCATTTTGGATCTAAATGTAGCCTTGCATCCCCCTTAAATACGAATTCTCAATAAACTTGTGCGCTTCACCCACCCTGTAAAGGTACTAAGAGTTGGGGAGGAGAATATGATACATTATTAATACAACCTCTCCCTCCAATCCGGCCATATATAAATTGCTGTTATTATTATTTCAATAAAATATAAGTATTGCGATAAATTATAACGTACATTTTAATGAAATATCCTTGATGCGCGACTTTTAAATAAATATGCACTTTGGAACTTCTAATATAGCGTTAAGTCCTGTAGGTCGCAAAAACAAAAGGGGTCCATGGAAAATGAAAGGTTGAGAATGATTTGAGAAAGAGACAGAAATGGGAAGTTAGAAAGCGAGAGAAAATTTAAACGAAGCGGGAGAGAGAAGAAAGTTTGTTTTGAGTCCACCTTAGGCTCAAGTAAACTAATAGGGACTGGACTTGCAGATTAAATTGGGAGAAGTTGTGCCTCCACCGGGTATCGAATCCGGGATTCCTTGCTTACGAGGCGACAGCGTTACCGCTACACTATCAGGGAGGTACTGGGAGAAGGAGAGACAAAAAAGTGACCGAACAGAAGCTTGAGTAAAGAAGAAGGGAAAATACACTAAGAGAGAGAGAGAGAGAGAGAGAGAGAGAGGGAGAGAGGATGGAAAATTAAAATTTTAAGCTGTAGAAAGGAACAAAAGCATTGAACCCTTGGGAACAAACGAAAGAAAAATACAAGAAAAATGGAATAAATGTAAATAGTACAATAGAGACTGTGAAAGGGAAGGAAAGAATTTTAATATTATAGCCCAAAGGGTGGAGGGGGAGCGGGTCGAGCTGAAGACCTGAATCAGTACAAGTTGAAAGGTTCTTTACGTCGTACTGTTTCATAGGTCAGACTTTCGTCAAGAAACTTCGTGAAAGCGCCGTTGCCGAGCTGAAAACTTGAATAAAACTTCGCCGAAAATTCTTTACGTTGCGTGTTTAGTTCGCCGGGACGTAGGCGTGGCGCTGTCATGGACTCTTATCTCCTGCTGCGTTTTGGGCTGAAATTGCAAGGTGAGAAATAAGCCTAGGAAGTTTTTCAATATTCTTTCCTATTCCAGAGCATTTCCTCGCGTATATGAATTCTCACGTACGACGTACTTCTGGGAAAGTTTATTCAGTGTAATTTTATTTCCGTAAACTGAAGAAACTTCAGGCATTTTCCAACTATGGACGCAAGAGTGCTCGGAAACACAAGTCAATACAGCTGAAAAACTATATATCACCATATTGCGCGTACAAAACACGTACTGTAATATAATCTACTTATATTCTTTCCATATTTGCTTTCCTTTTAGCGTCACGGTTCTCCAATAGTTTACTATTCGTCTCTGGATCAATATCGTAGTTTGAGAGATAAGGGGTTCACATGATCCTGAGAATTTATTATGGTCCCATCTCGTCATTTTAAAGAAATCTTAATCAGGTGAAATAATCTAATAAGAATACATTATAAGACGTAAGAAATTACAAATTAAATAAAGTTTTATATATGTATATAAATATATATATACATATATATATATATATATGTGTGTGTGTGTGTGTGTGTGTGTGTGTGTGTGTGTGTGTGTGTGTGAGTGTATATATATACACACTGTTGCTTCTGAAATGGATTCCGGGTAATTCTCAGCCATCTCTAGTAATATCGGTTCAATTAGGTTATTTTACGTCGCATGTCATCCAATTTTGGCTAATCGCGACGACGAGGATAAGTAATGGTATGATGAAGTTGGTGACGAGACGACATCCATAAAGAACACTCATGGCCAGGACGGAATTCGAACCGCTGGAACCCTGTGCTAACCACTCCGCCACAGAGGTCGGTCCATATCTAGTGAAAAATGGAAACGACGAGGAGGAAATTCAAACACACACACACACTACGGTAAATTATAAGAATTGTTTAATATAGTAGAACTTTTTCCAAATATACCCAGAACTTGCATGTACAGTCACGGACACTATCGGCTTGTAACGATTCCATTGAAAGTCAATGTATTCCTTACAAGCCGGCCAGGGGCGCCGACTTGTCAAAACTATTGGGGGGGCTCTGATCACTGAAATAAATGAATGAATGACTCACTCCCTCCCTTTTTTAAAAATAAAAATTACGTCTTCGTATACCAGTTTTTAAGCAGCTATTACATTCCTCGTGCAAATGAAATGTAACATGAAAAACGTGTGTCTGCTCATTTGTTTTTTTAGATAACAATTAACATTTTTATTTAAAAGTAGGCTATGTATTTACATTAAGAGACCAACATAACAGTTTTACGCCTCCTCGGTAGCCGAGCGTGTTGGGTGGTCGGCTCAACTCGCTTTGATCCGGAGGTCTCGGGTTCGAGTCCCGGCGAGGGCATGGGTGTGTTTTAATGTCCGCAACAGACTTGTAAAGAAAGGACATGTGACTGGTGCACAGAACCTTAGTGTTGACGTACCCATAAAAATAGCGAATATTTACAATATTTAACTGTTTTATTTAATTATTTACATAAATGCTAACACAAATCGCAAGCAAATAGTTTTACTTTTTTTGTTCTTGCTACAATATTTTACTTTTTAAATTTAATTTTGCAATAATAAATAAACACATAGCACGCCGTGCTTTAGCAATAATGCCTTTGATCATAGCCGTTCCCACTTTTGCAATACAGACTTTTCATAAGCTTTCCTTGCGTACTTTACTGCAAGCCAGTCTTGAATAAACTCAAAGACTTTAGAATTATTTTCCCCTTATTCTTTGGACTAGAGGAAGAGATTTCGAGGATAACTAAATATCGTACATATCAATATTACCTGAAAGTCGTGTTTACGACCTCAAATTGTTCAGAATTCACTAATCAACATACTGGTTTAATTGTCATTATCACCTCGTTATTTTGAAACTCTTTTTAGTAAAAATGTTAACAATACTCATAATTATATACTTAGTATATAGTAATAAGTCATGTGTTTTGCTGTCTCCGTTCATAGCCCCCCCAAAGTTGATGGTTTAGCGGTCTCAGCCACCCAAATTTGATGGTCTAGAACATTTCAAATGCGTATTTATAGTTAAGTTCATGTTGCACAATTCAGAGTAAACTTTACAAGAGAAGCAAAATAATACATTAAATCCTCTTAAGCAAATTTATTTGAAGGGCTCTGCCCCCACATCATTAACATTGGGGGGCTCGAGCCCCCCCAAGCCCCATGGAGTCGGCGCCTATGAAGCCGGCAGTGTCCGTTACTGTACATGTACTGCAAGATACAGGAAACCAGGTTTGAGCGTCTCAACCAAACGGGAGAATTGGCAGGGTCGGGTAACGACTTCTAAGAAAAACTCGTCCACATGCTGTAACGAAAACATATCAATTCTCCACAGCGGAGACCCTTAAGGAGATCGGAGGGAAACCTCGCAGAATGCCAAGAATGCGTACTCGGTCCCCGATCTACATGTTTGTTCTCTCCTCCCGAATAATGAGTCCTGTTGAATGTCGTTGACCCATCCCACTGGCAAGGCACCAACGGGATCGGGAGACTAAAGCTAAGGCATTAATCATTGCGTTATTTCCATGGCAACGCATACACCGACTTGCACGTGTGGCCGAAGTGAACAGCAGTTCGAGATGTATAGACAAGGGAGAAATTGTACGTGACGTAATCTTGGAAATGTGCTACAATCTAGGGCAGTAGTTCCGTTCCAACAGGACGCCTCCTCAAGAAAAAGTTTGTTTTATGTCCAAACTGACTTTAAGATTACAGTTTGAAAAATGAAGAGTCCACGGGAAAAAACTGATGAGTCACATTTTCCTGTTTTTGCAAGAAAACAAATTCAAACTTTCAAGACTCGCTACGTTTCCTTTGTACACCATTTTTAAACTTTCCCATTTCTCAGGACTTAACGAGTTTTTCCTCTGCACATTTCGTATCACGCCGCAGACGTGAATCGAACCTAGGACCCGGGTATCATAAATAAATAAGCTAATCACGTTATAAAAAGGGTCCCGCTGAAGCGTTGAAAAAAGAGCTTCTTAAAAGCTCATCGCGACAGCGTCCTTCAGCGGAGTTGGAGTTGGTTTTTCCAACTCCGCTGACATTGCATTAGAAAATTAAATCAGGAATCAGCGTTCTTCCTCAGAATTTCATGATACGATTTACGCCATACAAAACTACACTGACAGAGGTATTTAACGCCATCGAAAACAGCAAATCGATAAAATTGGACTTATCAGGTCCAATGTACCCTTCAAATGTTCATCATCTAATTACAACGTATAATGCTCTTAAGCCCCCATGCTCATAAAAGCTAAATAACTTAAGTTTGTAACCGTGTAACTATACCACCCTTCATAGCTGACATATAGAGAGATAACGGATATCTGGTTTTATAAATATTTAGTTATTAAACAAATAATTAACATTCAAACGAAACAAAGTAAAAAAGAAAAACTGGACATTTAAAAACAGATAGAAAAAGGCGTAGAAGAAATTGGCAAGAAGAAACAACGATTTAGAAAGAGACCTTAATTTCCACAACTAATATTCTTTTCAACATTAGAATGCAATTGTTTAGTAAGTAATGAAGCAAACTCGCCAAAGAGAACATAAGCGTGACAGAATGTGGATGATAATATAAGGGTCATAATTAACGACCGAAATATTCGATTCAAATTTCAGTACACGATTTACAAAGTGTGAAAGAAAACTGACAAATGTGGTCAGCCATACAAGTTTCGATTGTTTAGCTTCTCTTTCTCGTTTCAGGATTACAAAAATTGTTATTTTACTTTAAAAAATACTTCTGTTCCATTGGCTGTGGTCGTTGTATTAACTAAATTCCTTGCTCCTTCTTTAACAGGTTGTGTTCGACGATGCAGAGGGGAAAACTCAGAGATTGGAGATAGTGAAAATTGACGAGAAACAGGGGAAATTCAGGAGGGCTGTGCCTAAACTCTCAATTCCTGCCTCTATATTTTTCTGTGTTATGAATTTCGTCCTTCCTGGTTCTGGTAAGTCAACTGCTTAGTGGAATTTCAATTATTGATTGATTGATTTGCTTTGTTTTACTTCGCTTTTGTGCCACTTTTGAATAATTTTTGGAAATGGGGATGAGTGATGACAAGAAGAAGTTGATGAATAGACACTCACAAACATCCATGCCCAGGCCGAGATTCAAACCCCGGACACCTGGCATCGTAGCGGATGTGCTAACCACTCCGCCAAGGGGGGCGGCAAATTTTAATTATTAAGTATGCGTTTATTTTATATATATATATATATATATATATATATATATACACGAGGGTTAAGTCATAAGTCATGGCAACTATTTTTTTCCTCGCAAACAGGGTACAACACGAAAAATCTAAGATGTGCGTTTGAAAGTGTACCTTCAAATGAAGTCTGGATGCAGGAGACTGTCGTAGGGGAGAGGCAGAACACAGGATATTGGACAACAGTGTTTTGTTATGAGGCTGATCGGCAGTTGACACTCTGCCCGTTTAAAGGCCTCCACCCACCTCGCCACTGTTCGATAGGGCATAGTATGCACACCCAGAGCTTCTCGTAACTCTGTATGGCATTCCCGTGCATTTCTGCCGCGGAGAGCTGCTATTTTAACGTACGAACGTTGCTCCTGCTTCACGACCACCATTTTCGAACGCTGTCACTCACCGACTGAACTTGGGTGTGTGCTTACCACCCCACCGTTGTTCACATACACCATCTGGTGGCTTCTTTCGAAAGTACATTCCATACACTTTCAAACGTATATCTTAGATTTTTCGTATTGTTCCCTATTCGCGAGAAATGACTTATGACTTAACCCACATGCGTATATATATATATAATATCTCTCTCTCTTACAAGTTACTCTAAAATTTACAATATTCTACCATTAATATTTAGCAGTTAGCTTGTTTATTTACAAAAACAGGACGCAGCTGTTTTTATTTAAATTTGAATATTGTTTCATGCACGAAAATTTATAATTATTATAAATTACTTCTGTGCGCACTATAAATATATCCTTAGAAGTTACATTATTATAATTATCACAAAAGTGCAGAAAGTAATGTCTGTGTCCCTGAGAATTTCGATGTAAAGATGGTAAATGTAGATGTGAGCAGAATCTATAAATTATACCTTATTGCAGAACAAGGTGATATAATCATTCACCTTATTCACCCTTAATCATTAGAATTACATTAATTAAGGTAACAATGTAATGGCCGTTAATAGTTTCAAAGCGGTCATATTTTTACGGTCGTTTTAGATGACAGCGAAAATTGACGGACTTAGACCGTCATTTCGCCATTCATTTTTTATAGTGTGTGTGTGTGTGTGTGTGTGTGTGTGTATATATATACATAACTATAACTTTGGTAGGCGACGAATACTGTAATTGTAATCTATTATATTAGGAAATATGTTATGCCAAGGCTTCTTTCCCTTCCAGGAACTTTCCTCGGTGTGTTGGCTGTGATGTGCGGCGCCCCCACGGGTCACGCCGAGAAGAAGCAAGGCATTTGTTACGGTCTCCTGGCCTCCATACTTCAGCTCATCTTTGCTCCCGTACTCGTCGGGTGGGTGTGGAGCATCATGTATGGCGTCCAAATGGTGCAGGAAGCATGTAAGCCCCCTTTTCTCACGCTGTTGACATGAAACGAATGCTGTCATGTTCATCTCGTTTCACGGGGTACCAATACCAGCCAAACCCACCAGTCATGTATTTATAGTGAACACTCCATTACGTATAATGCGTATAATGCGTGTAATGACGAGGGTTCATTTTAAAGGCAGTCAAGCCCCATATACAGACGGTATAAAATTTGGTTTCAAATTCAGAACGAAATTCGATTGACAAACAAAGTTAGGAGATAGAACTTCGATATTAGAGCTCTCATTTCTTAATCTCATCTTTCTGAATTCCAAAATGTAGTATAGGTCTATTATAGTGGGGGCTTAATTAATTGGTTGGATTGTTGCAATGTTATTTTTAAAGGTGGTTGAAATATCGTCCATTGAGAATGTAAATGTTCTATCTCCAAATTGTAAACAAGTGGAGATATTTTGGCTCTAATCTATTTAGGATGCAATTGTCTCATCTCTGCTTTCGTCTGATGCCTACATACAACCAATTGATATATTGAGAGTCTTTTTTGGTCGATGTACAGAATTTGGAAGCAGCCACGAGAATGCAAACTCCAACAGCCAATGAGACCTTACGGCAATTTCCTCAACCAACCACACTATTTTGAATAATAGTGAAGTCAAAGTAATTTATTTATTTCCCAAAATATGAATTATTTATTTTACTTCGCTACTGAATGACAAATTTGTAATGAAATTCTTTCATCTCCATCTCTTTCCCAGAATGCAGTGTTATATCTGGGAGACAGAACACTGGCATTCTCAAATCAAAGCTAGTGTTGCGTGCAATTGTTCTATCTGAAATTTAAATTATGGTTGGTTGATTTGGTTGATTTGTTGTTTTAAGTCCACTTTATGCACAGTAAGGCTAATTGGGACTGGACCTACAGTTTAAAGTGGGATCCGAACCACTTGTGCCTCCACCGGGTATCGAACCCGGGACCTCTTGGTTACAAGGCGACGACGCTACCACTGCGCCATCGGGGAGGCCCGAAATTTAAATTATGAATTACAGAATAAATATCTAACCAAACAACTATTTCCTTTTAGAGAGGCTTCAATATATGAGCCTTTGCAATGATACAAACTTTCAGCGCAATGGTGACAAAGATGCAAGAAATATATCATGTCAAACTTTAAAGTCCTCTCCTGAGAAAATGAAAAGTTGGGCATAGAACATTTACATTCTCAGTGGACGATATGTGTTTCTGTTAGCTTTTTTCCAAATTCTTATTCCTATAGTGTTTTAGATGATGCCATAAAGTATTAGCTATGCTCATGCAGTTATAATTATGTGTAATTATATATACAGTGTGTCTCAAAAGTAATAGTGCAAACTGACACGTGATTTTTTTTATTTGATTTAGTTTATTTTACTTCGCGTTTTGTGCCTCTTGGCTAATTTCCGAAGATGGGGATGAGTGATGAAATTATGAAATTGATGAATGGACATTCACAAACAACCAAGCCCCACCGGGATTCGAACCCGGGACCCTTGGCGTCGCCTGACACATGTGAAAGTACACGATAATAGAAGCAAAAAAGTCTCAGTAAACATGGGTCTGCAAACGAGCCGTTTTCGAGATAATCGCAAATGTGTGATTACAAGCCGCCACTGACCTCATTGTTTTTAAACGTCCTAGTTGGTAAAATGTTAATAATGTGTGCAAATGTTTGGGTACAAGCCGTAACACCTCTCGGAAATGTTCTGTTTGATTACAACGCCACCTCTCGGAAATATTATGTTTTGTAAACAAAGAACAAACCTCGGACCGCGCAAGGAGTAAAGCACTCGGTGTTTACAAAATGCAATCAACGACGGCTTGTAACCACACATTCGCACACATTATTAGCATTTTACCAACTAGGACGACGTTAACAAACAATGAAGTCAGTGGCGGCTTGTAATCACACATTCGCGATTATCTCGAAAATGGCTCGTTTGCAGACCCATGTTTACTGAGACTTTTTTGCTTCTATTATCGTGTACTTTCACATGTGTCAGTTTGCACTATTACTTATGAGACTCCCTGTACACGCACACACACACACACACACACTCTCTCTCTCTCTCTCTCTCTCTCACACACACACACACACACACACACACAGAGGGTATTTCTGTGACCGTGTTAGAGACTTGCAGGGATGATGGAAAGGGAACAAACTCAACAAAATGAGATAGGGAACCCTGGTCCGGAATGCCCCAGTCAAAAGTTACAAGCCAAAACCTTCGAATATTTTTTTTAATAACGACATTCTAGTCTTCTATTGCAGAAATCATAATCAAATAATAATAATGCATGTTTTTATGTAAATTCAGCGCACTAAAGTTCGAAATAATATTAATAAAAATACTTCCTGGAACGGGAACCGATTCCTTATATTTTTAGAAAAAATCTGATTTGTAATATACTGACAGAAAATACTTCCATTACATAGTAAATATTTTAAGAATCAAGCTTGAGTCACTGTTGGCCAAGGTAAAATTTGGTAACATAAATTACGCAGGAACTGGAAGTTAGTGATTTTTTTGTCTTGCATGTTTCTAGAAGAAAGGTAAAATAAATCTGTGCGTAATGTAAGATGGTTACGCCAAGTTTATCTTTTCACAGGTTCATCACAAATTGCACGAAAACGTTGCAAAATATGCTGAAAGTATATTGTACATAAGAATAGTACTACATAGTAAAAATGTGGACAGGATCCTTAGAAGAAGCAAGGTGCTGTTGCATTACATCTTGCAAGTAACTGAAGTTCTGAAACAAAAGTAGTGTAGGCCGTGATATAGTTTACAAACCCTTGATATTAACTCACAACTTATGCATGAGAGTGAATAGTTTTTTCAGTGCTTTACAGAATCTGAATGAAGTTGATCAGCTGTTCTTAACCATTTCATGAATACGACCCACCCTTAAATACCCACTGTTGTTACGGCTCCAAGGGTTAAACTCACTTTTTGGCCTGAAGTGCATATAATATTTATTTAAAGTTGATCATCAGTATTGCAATTATGAAATAAAATTTATGTAATAATACTGAAGAGTGAGTGATAGCTAACGAAGGAGAATGCTGGGCGCTGCATTTAATTTACGTCTCTTTATATCGGGCTTAATAGAATAATTCTGCATCTACGTTAACCAGACGATTCCTATGCTTTCTTTTTTAACATACAAGATATAATAATACAAAACTACTTTTCACACAAATATCTCGTTACGAAAGGCGTAAACATCTTGAGCCCTCTGGTAGTTCTTGTGAGACCAGAAATTCAGAAGGTTTTTTGACAAATATGGAAATGTGGATTTTATATGGAGACATTTTACATTATAAACAATCGCAAATAATTTTTAAATAACGTCACGTCTTTGTCTCTGGCAAGTCGTTAAACATATTTAATTTCTAAATTGGTTTATTTAATAACTTATTTAATTATCTTCGAGCGTTCGCGACAAATACAAGATGTGGTAACAGCTCCTGCTGATCAAGTATATGATCAAGTTTTGGTGTTCCACTTGGAGGTCCCCCAGCGATCCGCGGACCTCTGGTTAAGAACAGCTGAAGTAGACATTTTAATTTTTAATATAAATACAAGAATGTACATGTAAATTAAATTTTTGACAAGTTAACAATCTATCGTTTGATAAGATGCACTAACATAATCATGACATTTGAGATATACATAAATGCTTCTCATTTCAGTGGTCTTGAAGACTCAGCCATCACCAGTTCCTACATTTCAATTAACCCAGCCTTAGAGAACGTGAAGGTCAACAATGATCGTGATGTTTCTGACAGTTTCGCCGGAAGAGTGTTTTTGAGGTGCTAAGTAAAGATTTCTGGAGGAGACAGAAGCAATCGATGTGAACAAAAGGAGGGGCCTACAGAGGATAGTCAACAATGGACAAGGTTCCAACGATGTGCTAAGGAAGCCGAGGGAAGTTACATCAAAGGAACTTTAATTCTTTTAAATGTCGTCCACATTTTTCATGTCTGGTGTGAATCAAGTGTCGCGTTCAGTTATTTATTTATGACATTATGTGTTCGGTGTACATGATCTTTGAACGTTTAATTCCTTCCTTTCTTCACTCAGTGGCGTTTTAACGAATTAAAGTTACAAATGCATTGAGGTGTTCGAAATAAATTATTAAGTTTGTATAACTGATTTGAATGTATGCAACAAAACAACAGAAGCTGGCTAAAAATTAAATTAATTTTGGTTTACTATTTAAAAGGTGCTCATACATGACATACCATTACTTAATGGTGCTGTTATTTTTAGCAACTAATTTATTCCCAGAAGAATCATCTTGTGCGTACCTGACTGTAATTTTGTCATCTATCAGAATGTAGATATTTATTATATAACGGATGTATTTTTCTCTTGTAATATCTCAAAATAAATACAACCGTATCGTTATGAATCTTGGAGACTTTAAAATCTTCAACATTCAAGAGTATAATTATATTAGAACGAAGGCATATTTTTTCCTACTGAGTTATGATTAGTGTCAATTTCACACATCGAATGGATTCATGTGAAAGTGAAATTGTTTAATTCTAAACTTATTCTCCCCATCAGCATTTTAAAGTATTTTGTTAATTATTTGTTTTGGAAGAGCTCGTAGATAATAATACAGCCAAGGTGCAATATTTTTCTCAAACTTTTACTAAATCATACACTTTGCATTTTGGATTGATATCAATTATCAATAATAACAACAAAAACTTACTAGACTTCAGCTTGATTCCATAATACAATGCACTAAATAAAGTGGACTCTTTCTAATTCGAACTCTAATGGGACACGAGGAAAATTCGAATTGTCCAAAATTCAAATTAACAAAAACATCGCTTCAGGGTTTCAAGGAGAAGAAACTTTTGATCGAATTACGTACTACTTCGAAATCCAAGTTCGAATTAAAGAGAGACCGCTGTACTAAGAAAATATATATTTGTATTGCTACCAATACGATGAACAGACCTTACCACTTCTTACTGTAATCACGAATATTCTAATTATTCGTGTAATTGGTAAAATATCTTTGCAGCATATGAGTTCCTACAGAATTGCAGATAGTTTGTTTTCTCAACAGAAATAATTCGCTACTAGAAAGTGCAACACATTTAAAACCTACCTAGCAATCTGATGTTACAGGTAATAAAGTATATAAATCTTTACATTAACATGACATTTATTTAACAGTTCAAACATTAATCTCTTCAGGAGTTTGATATTTTTTTTCAGTCTACCTTTGGCCTCGCTGCACCCATTACTATGGATCTAAATTAAATTGTTTTTAAGCTGAGTTATATCAGCATTGTTCTTAGGTATTTTTTTAAATCTTGACATGATTTTATGTACAAAATGCAATTTTCTTCTTTTACCTCTTTATGAATGGATGTGGAACACACATGCACGATTTTTTTTCTAAATGTTTAAAAGAAGATAATCCGTCGCCGTGTTTTATTCAGGGTTATTAAAAATCCAGGAACCCTTAAATTCTAATGAGTTCTATTGAGGTCCTCTGGAGGACCGGAACCATTTTTCTCACACAATTTAAATTCGGTCCAAGTTGCTTATTGTTTCATTGAGAAAAGGTTCCTGGACCGTATTTAAATTCATTCGGAAAAAAGGTTCCTGGACCGAATTGAAATACTTTACAGATAAAAAGGTTCTTTATGGTCCAAAACCTATTTACGCTTTCTGATTTTCTCTCCTGGACCGGAATTGAATTTATTTAAAATTCCTGGACCTTTAACAACCCTGGTTTTATTTAAGACATGTGTCATTCGTCCAAACTGCATATATCGATAAAAGTCTTGTGTGACCCTTTCATGCAACGTAGAGTGATAAGGGCATCTCATGTTCTTCACTTCTAATTATATATATATATATATATATATATATATATATATATATATATATATATATTATATGTATGTATGTATGTATGTGTGTGTTGGTGTGGGTGTGTATGTGGGTGTGTGAGTGTGTGTGTGGGTGTGTACATACATGCATACACACACACACACACACACATATATATATACATATACATATACATATGTATTATACGTATATATATACATATATACATAAATGCACACACACACACATATACACACACATACATACATAAATACATATATATACACATACATAAACGAATTACAGATGTGAAAGTCGAACTCAGTTAATATTATTTATGTAAAAACCATAGAAGTGTTCTTTTGTATGTAAAGTCCCTGGCAATAAAAATGTGACACGTACATCCTGAAGTGGTCGCTTGCCTCATGGCGTTATGTGTGTTGCCTAACTCTATAGCGATGATGATTTGCAAATTTTCAATGCCAACTTCTCCCACCGTCGTCGTAAAGTTAGGCAACACACATAGCGCCATGCAGGGAAGCGTGTATTTCAGGATCTAAGTGCCCTATTTATATTGCCGGTGACTGTACATACCAAGATAGCATAAGTAGAAGCTGTATTGACAATAGTATAAGTTGTACGAGTACATTGCTTAAATTTGGCATCATTTCTAATATTTACACGTGTCCACATATCTGAGTTGTTTGTTGGTTATTCTAATTAATGTAGATTTGAATATGATAACTCCAAAATATGAATCATTTTAACCAGTCGCACAACTCTATCGTATTATTTGAAATGTTACATACTGCTAATTTTACCTTGTTAATCAATAACATTGCTCTCTCGTATTAAAAAATGAGTTATGAAAAGCAAATTGACCTTATGTAGATTTTGCATCTCTGAGTAGTACTTTATTGGTACCGCTTATAAAAGAAACTAGGGACTATTCTAATCTTTTGCCACTGCTGAAAATCTTGCCTCTCTTTATTATAGTAGAACAGCATTAATTTTTTTCATGATTTACGCTATAGGGGTCATGCACGGCATTTACCGATATCTCCTTTTTATATTTTTTTCAAAAAATACTAGGTGATAATGTAAGGATAGTTACAAAACTATGTGGTATTTACAACTAACTCTATAACTTAGGTATTGTACTTGTTGAACATATCATATACAGACTGGTATTTATGTTAAACTGTACAACGATCTTTTTGAATTGTGAAGTATAATTTTGTGTGCATATTTTATAAAAATAAAGTTATTTTGTTCTTTCTTAGAATGAACGTTTTTTTTAAAAAAGAACTCAATACTATGTTACCATTGAAAAGTTTCGTACTAAGAGTCAACCAATATTTGAAATTATTATACTTGTGTGTAGTAAAGGAAATAATTGTAAAGTCTGTTTCTGTGTATGGCGTTTCAAACAGTATTTTTCGTCGAAATTCTGTACTGAGTATTGTGCTCTTTCCCAGTTTATTTTGCCCTCACAGTTTCTTCATTTCTTCAAAATTCAATATTAGAAATTACATATTTAACTTAGATAATGATGTGGCCTATTTCTTTTGTTAACTCATGCAAGGTATTTGTATTTAGAAAAATATATACTAAAAAGTACTACATAAAGTATTTATAAAAAACATCATTGGTGGAATGGTCAGGAAATGCATTACGAAACCAGATGTGCCAGGTTCAAACCCTTGTTAAGGCATGGATATGTGATAGGCTACATTGTTTAATTACGTTTGTCTCACCATATATTTCACTAGATCAACATGCATCCTCATCGTCTCGATTAACTCAACAGGTAGAAACGCAACGAAAAGTAATCGAAATAAAAGAAGAATATAAAACGTAAAGCAATTAGCCTGATTATTAATGCTATTCTACTAATTTATTCAGTATAAGTGCTATTTTAATTTTTTTGAGCGGTGGTTGTGTCATTTATTATTTTGCTTACTTCTCAAATCGCACACGAATCCAAAATTAGCAAATACAGATGCGTGCAAGAGAGCAATATTGTTTTACACGATTATGAAAATCTGAGATTTTATTTTTAAAAAATGCTTCTACATCTCTTGGAACATTGTACGATTTTAATTTCTTGTCATTTTCCATCGCTATTCTTCTTCTAGGATTAATCGCGACGATGTGAATGTATATGAACACATGAAATGGATGATCAAACACAATGATACATGCGTGTCGGTGGTGGAGGAAATTAAATATGGGTCCAGTGAAGTGTTCAGAGGGCAGTGTTTCGGTTACACAAAAAAAAAAATGCAGAGAAAAATTATGAAAATTTAGAACTGGTCGCCAAGAAAGAAGTCACTCCTTACACTTACGAAATTCCTGAGCACTCTGTAGGCCCATCTTTAATTTTTAAATTTCAAAGGAATCTTTCACTGATGAGGTTGGCCCGAGAGCGGGTGACAAACGATTTGGCTGAGAATGCACTAAGAGTGTTACGTGCTCAGAGTGACAAGAACTTCCCCTTCACTTCCTCTCCTTTCTCATAATTCCTGCCTTCCACGTTCCTTTTCCACGGCATAATTGATTCAAGTTCACGAAATTGACATGACTAAGGTCTTAATTTCCTTGACGGCGAGCAAGCGGAGGTCATCATCATCATCAAACCAGCAAGTCGTGAACTTTCTTTCAAAGAGAGTGCTAATGTAGCACAAAATGTGTATTTTCCCCCATGCCTTAAAGGGTTATTACAAGTAAACGTTTCCCCATCTGCTTCTCTATACGGAGTTCCCCATGCGTAATAGGTCTATGCCCAAGTAGGAAACTCCATGCCAAGCTCCATACAGATAGTTAATACAACCTCTGACAATAAAGTTCGGTGAATGATCCTGAATATCGAAAGTAGACGAATTCTTAATGAAACCTACGTTCCTGTCCTTCGAAGTAGTCCGACGGGCTATGCACCCCGTCGGAAGAAGGCCAAGGCGGAAAAATTGTTGTTCCCTCCGGCAGGAATTCCTTGTGGATCATGCCATCACTGTCAAAGAAAGTGATAAGCATCGTCTTGATGCGTGATTTTTACGCCTTGACCTTCTTCCGACGGGGTGATGCAGGAGAACGCCATTCCATGCTTTGGCGTTTCGTTTCAGGGTCGTACCTCACACACCAGCTCTCATCCTCTGTAGCAATGCATTGCAAGTAATTTGGATCTGAATCCTCCAGATTTCTTTCTCTTCCCACGCCTCAAAATCGCTTTGAAAGGTCAGAGATTTGAGGATATTCCGGACATCCAACGGAACGTGACGAGGATCTTGAACACCATCCCGAAAGAAGACTTTTCTAAAAGTTTCCAGGACATGTACAGCCGTTCTCAACGGTGCATAGCCATGGGAGGCGACTACTTCGAAGGTCAGTAAGGTAGGTTTCATTAAGAATTCGTCTACTTTCGATATTCAGGATCATTCACCGAACTTTATTGTCAGAGGTTGTATGTTTGATATTTTGGGTAAATTGGCGATTTTCCTTTATCAAAGGTAACAACGCTTATCGCATTACTATGATAGACTATTTTTTGAGAGAGTAATATTGAGTGATTTCTACTTCGTATGAAGCCATTTATCCTTTGCACATTCGTTGAATACTAGTTGAGTGCTGGTCATTTCTGAAACAGTTAAAAAAAAGTAGATAATTTGAGACCTTTATATGCCAAGCGTTAGAGATTGCCAATTTGCAGAGCACGAGCACGTACAATTAAATCTTTAATGCACATGATTAGTAGCTGTAACTGGTATGAAATAATAATCAACTCGGAGTGGAATTAATTTATGTCTTAATCGTTCTGAACGTCGAAAAAGGTACTTTCTCCTCTTTTCTTTTCGAAGTTCGGAATGTAAAAATCTTGTGTATGTACTACACAGACGATTGTTGCCGATCTCAGAGATTAGTATATGATGTAGTTTTGTTTAAGGTTTTAAAGAAAAAAATATCGCCGGGCTGTTCGTTCCCACTTTGTATTTTAACATTAATTTATCTTAGGAAATTGCCTAACTTATGATTTGGATATTAAAGAGGAAATAAAAAGTAAGCTTAATTCAGGAAATGCATGTTACTTCTCTCTTCATAAACTTTTGTCTTCTCGTTTAATATCTAAGAAACTAAAAGTTAAAATATACAAAACAGTAATTTTGCCTGTATTATTATATGGATGCGAAACTTGGTCCTTTACATTGAAAGAGAAACATAAATTGAGATTATTTGAAAATAAGATCCTTAGGAAAATATTTGGACCTGAAAGGGATGAGGAGACAGGTGAGTGGAGAAGGTTACATAATTTAGAACTACATAATTTGTATTCATGTCCAGATATTATTAGAATAATTAAATCAAGAAGACTTGGGTGGGCAGGCCATGCGGCACGAATGGGAGAGGAAAGAAGGGTTTACACGATTCTTGTTGGGAAACCTGATGGTAAGAGACCTGTAGGAAGGCCTAGACGAAGATGGAGGGACAACGTTGAGATGGACCTAAAGGAAATCGGTAGGTATGGAAAAGAGTATATAGATCTTGTTCAAGATAGGGACAGATGGAAGGCCTGTGTTGCTGCAGCCATGAACCTTCAGGTTTAAGAAGGCTAGAGAGATAGTTAGTTAGTTATGGTTTGAATGACTGCAGTCCTGATTAATACTTAATCCCAGAATGGACTCGTACATTGGGATGCATAAGTATTGCTCGGCAAATTGTCCACGACTATTTTAATTGATTTTTCTCTTGAATCCTATGTGCTTTTAAGCAATAAATTTGTACGTCAGCAGCTTGTTTAAGTGTTTTGTTTCAACTCTTGAAGCTCTCGTTGCGTAAAACAAAGCAAGTAAACATGGGATGGACAATTTGCTCGGTATTACTTATGAACAAGAAAACTCAGGAGGATATGTGTAGAGGTTAGGCTACTTCTGTCCATTCTGCGACGCCAGGGACCACGGGTTCGAATCCTGGCCTGGGCATGGGCATTCTTTGTGAGTGTTCCTTCATCAATTTCATCGTATCATCATTCATCCTCATCTTCGCGATTAGCCAAATGTGAAGAAAAGCGAAGTAAAATAAACCAAATCAAACTTCTGTCCATGGTTCTTGTGAGTTTAAATTTGAGTTGCTTTTTTGTTTTTGTTTAAAGTCCACTTTACGTACTTTATGTTAATCGGGGCTGGACCTACAGTTTAAAGTACGATTAGAAACACTGCGATTTATGCCCACAATAGGTCATGCCTCTTGTGCTGTACGTACATAAAAGTAGATATTTTACATATATTTAAGTTCACCACTAAAAATAAATCATAAAATGGTTTATTTGTTGGAAAAAGTACAATAAGTATGAAAATATTAACCTTTCAGTATTGTTTAACACTGCATTTCAAAACTGCATTGAGCCCAGCTCTACAATACTGCATAATGATTTATTCCTACTACATGGTTGGGATAGTTAATTGGAATTGAATATTGTACACATTCTACTTCGAAGTACACATTGCGGGATTAATTTAACATCAGTGATGAGAATTTACAAATGAAAAATATGGCATGGTATTTCTATCCTATTTTCAAGGAGCTTCCTGGTGCTTACGACCGATTATCACAATTCTCAGCTACAATCCATATTTCGTTCTGTCTTCCATAAAATCGTACTATATAGTCATAGATGACAACGAAGTATTCGTTAGATTTGAAGCATGCACCGAACTGATTTAGTCGGCGTGTGAAGTCTGCCACCTGTAATAAAAGCAGAGAGGTTTTATTGTAGAATCAAGGATTATATATATGGTAGAATGTTCAAATAGTCACGGTGCTGAGAATGAGATCAATGTTGATAAATTGAGATGAGCGAGACTCTGCAAGGCGAGGAGGGACAATTTCCCCTAGGTCTTTCTCGCTGGGGCAGCTGCTGATCACTGTTCCCAACTTCGCTCTCTTGGAGCCAGATCTGGCTCTTTCGTACACTCGTTTGACTGTGAACTGCGGCACCCGCCCTCTGCCCCACTATGATGCCACCACTGGCTCCGGCCCATAAATACCAACTTCTGCCATGAGTGTACATTTTACACGTGACGTGATATTCGTATAGCTATAGGCTGCGTCACCCACCTCTTCTTTCCTCCCCATGTATTTTTATATAAAGCGCCGTGGCTAAGATGAAGATGGCAATTTTGTTATCCGGGAACCCTTTATTTTCGATTTTATATTAACATCATTGGATTATTGAGATGGGTGATGCCGCCAAATCTAGGCGGTGAAAACTAAGAATAAATTGCCATCACTTTAAAGCTAACGGTAATAGCAGCACCCCCACCCCTCTGACAACTAAAATTACCCTAATAGGCACTTTTTATGCAGCCTTCGTTAATCTAGCTCCTTGAAAGTCCTCTTTAGCTATATTAATGGTGAAATTTAGCTCTATTATGCACATCAGGTTTGGCAACACTGTCAGGATGGCCGTAGGAGGCAAGGAGAAATGCACTAGGCTTTGGGACCATTATTTTATTCGTTCTGTCGGGAATATCAAACATCCGATGACGTAGAAAAGTACATGGACAGAAAAAGGACACGTTGAACTATGTCATAGTAGTAGAAAAAGTCGAAACTCCCATTTGATGAGCCGTAACTTGAAGTTGAAGTTGATGTCCCATAAGGAATACATGGGATTCGGTAAATGCTAATTCATCATATTTTTCAAAAATTGTATAAGGCTTAATAATCAAATTAGGAAACCGCTTCCACTTGCCACATGGGTAGAAATTCATAATCTTCATTTCTGGCGGAGATCTTTTTAGTAGCATTGCTCATTCCGAGGATATTGGAATAAATGCAAGCCTGGTGCGTAATTGTCGCTCTTCGCCTTACGAGTGAGTATTTGTGGCATCGAGGCAACACAAAGATATACACTCAAGAATTTAATAAATTTTGCAGGTAGAATATTAATTTATTTTCTCTTCTTCGATTCATTGCAAAGCTGACCAACCATTTCATACTACCCTATGGGGAGGAGTGGTTGGCGTAGCGATGCTAGAGGTCTGAAGTTCGAATTCTGAACTGGGCACGGATATTCCACTATTGTTTGACCTATCATCTATTTCAGCATTCATCCTCATCCTTGCAATTGTCTTACACAGAAAAATTGATTCGTTACAATTAACAAAACACGCCTGGTTAAGATTTTTAGTAATTATAAATAAAAAATTAGTAACATTTACTAAATTTGACCAAATTTATTGGTAACTCTAAACAAATATACATGATTACTCAAAGAATTTGGTTCTGGTGAACATTCATTTGTTTGTCAGCTATTGAAACAAATATTTTGTTACCAGAAACTATTTTGTGGGAGGTAGAAAAGTGACGTAAAATATTTCGTCCAGTGTATGCAAAAAGATAATTGGGTCTGGAGTTATTCATTATAATTTTTCAGCCAAACATTTAATATAATTATTTCATTGCCTGAGAATCCACGATACGTTATGTACAAGGTCCTGGCCTTAACCGGTATCCTTTACCACTATTAGAGACATACCGTTAGCAACATATTTCTCATGAATAACTTAGAGGAAACATAATTTTATTTGTGTAAGCGACAATAGTGTATAGCTGGAAGTTACAGTCAAGGACATTTCTGGCTTGTAACGAATACAATGACTTTCAATGGAATCATTGCAACCCAGAAGTGCCCGAGACTATACAAGTCTCCTACTACTTATATAGTGCTTTTCACATAAATATGTTGCACATGCAGTGTAAGTGGCTTAATTCTTACCTCTTTTTCTACCCGGGCAGGTTCCATGAGATACCCTCCTAAAGTGTGAACATAAACAATCAGGTCGTTGATTGAGACTATCTGAATTGCTGGCTGTAAATGTAAATAATGTTATCATTTAGTATTTTCACATGCAACAGCTTAAATTATTTTCAGTATAAATGATTATCAAGTAAGACAAGTATGATATATGGTTATGAGTTATTTCGGACTTCTTGTTTTACATTCACTAGTTTTCATACGTAACTGAAATTAAGAGGTTTAAGTGATATACGAAAAATTAGTATATAATGAAGTAAAATCTGTAATTGTAATTAAATAATAATTTCTTGAAAAGATCCGATGAACAGGGCTAAACATGTAATTATTTTTCTGGACATAAGTAGCCCTATCATAGTATGATAAGATTACTTAAAATACATAGAGTAAGTTTTATGTTCATATCATTGCACTGATGCTAAATGTGATAATACCGGTATCTCTTTTCGTTGTTTGGTTCTTAATCCCTGTAGTGAATTTCATGAAAATTGAGTGCTTCTTATGTTTCTAAAAGAACTCGCATACGTCCACTTCATATCATTTGTCGTCAACCAATAGCCATTTACTAGCAGTGGTTGATCCACCTTAAATTATGCGCCTTGGATTATGTAGCACCATCTATCGTGGAAAGTTCGAAACACTGCGTGACTTGTGTTCCAGGCTACGTTCGTGACCCAATTCAGTGGGCAATATGAGGCATTTATTTGTTTAATGACACATTTCAAAAGAACAGCTCCAAAACTCTGTATCCTAAAGGTATGTAAATCAAAATCTTACACTTACTTTTCGCAATTATCGTTTGTTTTGAATAGGTGAATTGATCAATAATCAAGTGTCAACATGTCGCGTTCAGCATTTGACGATATAGCTAAGCAACTTTGTCTGATCTTTTTCGGTAATTCTGCTGCATTGTGTTCTTGTTCTAATACTAATGATACACTTTATATACGAGGTACGTATATATGAATACAGTATTACATTACTTTCCGAGAAACGGACGGAACGTTCTGGCATGTCCTGGATGTGACGTGAAGTTATTATCGGGTGTAGAAGATTCCTTGGATTTTACAATCTAACACGGCATAGTGAAGGAAGAAGTAGATTGTGTCATGGAATAAAGATCCAAAAGATGCTATGATGGTAAGTTAATCACTTAATTTTTCCTATGTTAACCTAACCTAACCTAACGTAATGGCAAGTTAATCTCTCAATTTTTACTATGTTAACCTAACCTGACCTAACCTAACCTAAACTGCCGAACTGTTTTTTTACTATGTTAACCTAACCTAACGTAACATAATCTAACCTAACCTGCCGAACTGTGCATGTTTCGTGACTTGAAAGTATGGTACTACTTTACTATACCGGAGACACCTATCAATGATTTATTTCGCAATTTTTTACATTGCTAACGTACTATTCTGCATGGCGGAACATTTCTTTAGGTGAAATAATGAATTTCTAACGAAAATGTATATTTCTTACATTAACGAGTACTTACTGTTGTTCCTTATTTCCCACAAACCATCCACGGGTAGCCCCAAAAACCACTGACGTTAACCCAAAAATTCACGATAGCCCCACGAACCATCACGGGGATGAGGTATGCCTACTAGGTTAGGTTAGACCTGTTAGGTTAGGTTCCATTAGCACTCCTTTCGTTCAATTTAGCATATACGGACAACATCGGCTTGTAGCAGCAGCAATAGCGCGTTGGATATAGATTTTCGTAGAAAACCACATGCATTCACATTAAAATGGATCAAAACTACATTCCCGAACATCAACAACGCTACAGAAAATGATTTGCGTAAGTACTTTCTCCCGTAAATTTGAAGAAATCTGTCTCTGGTATAGTAAAGTGTTACCGAAAGTATAATTTCATAAACACAATAATTCGTGGAACATAGCAATTTTCTTGCATAATGTAGTTGGAAACACTGATATTCTAAAACAAAAGCCGCAATATCATTCGCAAAGCAAGCGATATCGCACCGTTACGTGCGTTCGGTAGCACTTAGAAAACACTTAGAAAAATGCGTTATTTTAGTAGAAAAAGTGTTTGTTTTCGTGTAAAAAGCATAATGGCACCTTGAACTATGTTCCGCAATACACAATTTCTAAGTACGAACCAAGCGAAACACAAAATATCCGATTTTAATGTGTCTCCGATATACGGAGGTGGTAATGAACACCCTCCCCTAGAAAGCCAATAAGCTCATTTTGAATGTTTTCTGCCGGGGAATTGCGTACGGCTTCTAAATAGGTCAGCAGTTTTGAACAATCGATTTCTCATGGTTTTGACTTTTCTCTTTTACCGCAGCATTATATTTATTTTTACACATGTTGTTAAATAGGGAACGGTCGTCCGTGAAACCAGTATACCTAGATATATATACATACGTACATTACTCGTCCGTGAAACTAGTATACCTAGATATATATACATACGTACATTAACTACATAATGTAGTCTACATTTATCATCGCTTCATGTTTATATTTAGTGCACAATTTAGTATGGAGATTAGTTTTTCATAGTTTGAATAATTTTTAAACCAAGAGGTACAGCCTTCCCGATGACGTAGTGTTAACGCTGTCAATTTGTAATGAAGGGGTTCCACCTTCGATCAACGGTAGAGGCACATGCACTTTAAACTCTTTTGCAATTAGTTTATCTGGGACTAACATTTGATAAGCCAATAGTTACAATAGAATATACTTGTAAGAAATTATTTTAAGCAGTGCATTTTAATTATATAGGCCCTATTATTATTATATATATGTATATAATGTAAAAAGTTAAACATAAAATGTCACTGTGTGTATATATAGTGATTTCGGGGCCTACAGCTCTATATTAAGGCACTAGAATTTGCTATCATGCTATTTAGCTTGTATACACTCGAAACTATATCGAAAACTAATAGCCTATATTAGTTTGCCATTTGTTGTACAATTGTAGGTAGACACACACACGCAAACACACAGCCAAAAGTGGAAGATAAGCGACGTTAAACCAGGCCCGTAGCTAGAATTGATCTCCAGGGGTGCTCACGGGTTATCAGGGGGGGTTGTAAACCAATTAAATTTCTCAAAAGTATAGCAGTGTTAAATGAAGGTAAATTATGTGTGTCTGTGTCGTGAGGTGTCATTAAGTTAATATAAAATATAACATTTAGAAATATCATACAAATACTACAGTTTTCTTTTGTATATCTCCTAAAACATTTCTTGAAGTGTTAATTGACTGCTGCTGACATCACCCCTTATTACACATTCCATACTTCTTTTGATGATACAGATATTTATCTCATACAAAATGCACAATAATCAATCATAGTTCCTACAGTACATTCCACCACCCGTCGAAGCAATAAAAACTCCCCTTTGTTTCCAAAACTTGATGATGACGTCAAAGTCACAGGGGCAGCGAAGGTTTTAATTTGAATTTGAATTTTTATTTTCTTCCGTAGACCCTTGATTAAAAGGAGATGGATACATATACAAGAAGCCCCCCGTATGAAAGAACTTTCTAAATTCTAGAGAATCTTCTAAATACTTGCCTCTACTTAGACTTCGGCTCATAAACAAGATGAGCAAATGTTCAAGTTCTGTGAATTTATCCTTCACAAGTTGTGATCAAAATAAAATCTCCTGTCTACATTTTAACTCTCCACTGCAAACAAATTATACAAAATAGTTTTACCTAACATCAAGCAGGCTGAAAACAGTGCCGGGGGGGGGGGGGCTCAGACCACCCTGGCCCCTGCCTGGTTACGCGCCTGCGCTAAACAAGAAAAATTCGACAAATGCGACCAAGTAAGAAATGAGAATTTATATGAGGCGATCTGTTGCGATTATAGTCCGCAACACCGAAATTAGTTTCGAGACCAGGCTTTTTGTGACCATTTACTTGCCTGTCAATGCCGCCACGCAGCCGACTCACCACTGAGCCAACGTTGATGGAAAAAGTTTTTAGCTGAATTACATTACCAAAGTACTT
This sequence comes from Lepisma saccharinum, assembly GCF_977018435.1. NCBI lineage: Eukaryota > Metazoa > Arthropoda > Insecta > Zygentoma > Lepismatidae > Lepisma > Lepisma saccharinum. The sequence continues at coordinate 108,081,281 of NC_139232.1, forward strand.
GCAGGCAGGAGGAATGCCTGGAGGGGAATACATGATGGATCTAAATTAGCCAATATGGAAATGAATCAATTAGTTTGCTTGTCAGCCTTGGGGACCATTTCCAAGTTTCGAAACGATTTCCATATCTTAACTATTTCAACCAGCCACTTCCGGGTAAATAGGTTTTTGGAATTTCAAATAAATTTCCAAAAGTTTACCAGTGTTAATCACGTTAAACGAGGAAGAGTGATATAAAAACCTTCAAAGTCCGATAGAAAACTATGAGGTATCAACTGTTATTTACAAAATGACCTCGAGGCTTGCAACCCTGATCAAGTGAGCTTGAAAACTTTATTCTATCATTTTCAAGATGTTGCCTCCTCCATACACTTGCATCAGTCGTCTCATACCCTTAGGTATGGGGGATCTTTTGGGAATGTACCTCACTAATCATCATTCATCTTTGATGGTAAAGCACTCTCTGCTCGTGGTGAGCTTGGTGGTAAGGCGCTAGAGGTACTAAATTTACACACTTGAATGGCAACACATGACACTTGAGTTTCACACCCCTAATGACTGGACCAGCATGGATAATGTAAGGATATACCTGTCTCTGTACTGCAAGAAGATCTGTCGTGAGAGGTTATGCTTGTGACTGTACGTAGATTCTGACTTGCGACTAGCGTTAACACGTTTTCCCTAGAGCACCCTCTGGAAGAAAACCGTATAGAAATCCTCCGGAAAACAAAACTCAATATATTCATCTATCATGAAATAGTTAAGTAAGACTATCGGATTCTGTTTACTTCAGCGGGAAACCACAACATTTGCTCCAGTGCATTTTAATCTCAGTGAGTAACAATTTGGTTCAGTAGAAAGTAGTTCAATGTCAGTATTACATTGGCAAAACTGTTTCTCCACACACACTCTACATATACTTTACTACCTTCAAACTAAGTACACTTTCCCCCTATTTAACACACACTTCCAAATGTAATGCTGATGATATGCTGTGAATTTTGACGTACCACTGATGCCGTTGCTTGCAAAAAGTGCATTGCTCAGGCCTTGCATATGTGTTGGCGTAAACCGTCTAGCTAGGGGCATTCCAGATTTACGTGTCTGACATTTCGCACACAAAATGTGGCTCTACACATGAGATTGGATTAAGATATTCATAATGAACGTATTTTATAGAATTATGAAGTACTTTGTCGTGCCTGCTAACAAATTTTTAAAAAAAAAACTTTAGTATGAAGGCATAGCATGAATGCATAAAAAGCATTAATGAAAATGTGTTACGTGCTTGAGGCTTTAAAAATGTATCAAAATTTGACTTCATTTGTCTGTGACGCATGTAGGCTGCAGATGCTGATAATTTTTTTGAGTGAAATATTCAAATTATATGCATTCACAAACATTCAAACATTGACGCAATTAAGAACACTAATAACTTTCAGATTAATTCACTTTGTTATTTACATGGAGTAGGACCACTTTTCGTGGAATGCCCCTCTAGCGTTTGTGACTGACCCAAAGATGTTAATTTATTTCATTTACTATTTATCGTTTAATTTTTTTTAATACGCATGGTGTACAATACATTGTATCATTATCAATTGCCAATTTGTTATATTATGCTCAATTAGTATGATATATAATTGTGATTCACATAATTGCTAATATAAAATTACGTTGTATAAATTTACATAAAATTTCAGCATGACAAAAGAAAATAAACAAATTAATGCAGATAAATAAGTGATTAATATATGGAGTTTTATAATTGTGATGTCCGAGTATCCATTAATTTTATCAAATTGTAAGCAGCTTTTTGATAAAAAGAATGCTAGGATGACTCGTTGAAGTTTTTGCAAATGGGATTGCTTCACGTTTATATAGTCTTATGGTAAACACGAAAGAGTAGCGAGTACTTACGGCCAGTGGTCCCGTCGTCGGGGGGTTGGAGTGCAGTCTCTCCGGGAGGTATAAGAGGACGGTCATGTTTTGGCGACAGGTCCCATTCCTATTGTCCGCCTTTGCTTCGTTCACGTGGATGATTCCGATCGGCCTGGTTGCTTCCAGAACTTCCAAATGGGAATTTACACCTTCGGTAAGAACGAAGGAGAAATTAAGTAACGAGGGATTTTCACACACAGAACTTGACACACTGGAAAAAACGGAAGTGGTATAAAAGAATAGAGTGGCTTTGGATGCTTCTCTCTTTCTCTCTCTTCGTTTCTATGTCTTTCTCCTTTTCCCTGCTCGGTCATTATCATTTCTCTCCCTGCCTCTGTCTTTCATTCTTTTTCTCCAGTCTTTTAACTTATTTTTCACTCTATTTCTACCGTCGCCTTGTAATCAAAGGGTCCCGGGTACGATACCCGGTGGAGGCACATAGTGGTTCGGATTCCACTTTAAACTGTAGGTCCAGTCCTGATTAGCCTTACTGTGCATAAAGTGGACTTAAAACAACAATTCAATCAATCAATTCAACTCTATTTCTATCTCTAAATTTTTCCTTTCTTGGACTTTTTATCTGTATTCATTCTGTTCATCTCTCTCTCCTTTTTTACAAACTCGATGGGAGAGTAACTATTGAGCTACACGCAGTTTGTAGAGATGTTGCTCGTTACTTTGTGTGGCATGTCACTTGTTGCTTGTCATTTTTCGCTTCGGTCTGAAACCTAGAGTATAGAAGGGAATAGAGAGAGGGCAAGCTTGTTTCCTGGGCGAGGGGAATGAAGCCGTGAGGGGAAGGGGATGAGGTAAAACCGCCATCTTGGGATGTGCCACAGTTACAGATGATACAGCGGTGGAAGTAGGGATTTAAGCGTGGAATGTTCGTTTATAGTGCATGCTATCTGCACATTTCAGTGACACTGCGAGTAGATAATAAATAAGAAGCTATGCCTCTGTGCGCAGCTTTCGGATGCAACAATAAAAGTGGCAAGAAATGCTTTTAAAAAAGAAGGAATTGAGAGATCCCCAAATAAACATACTTACAACATGTTTACGTTTATTATACACGCATTTCTGTTGTGATTTTATTAGTGGTATTATTATTAACGGTATGTATAAAATTTTAAATTCAAAATTGTGGCATGATCGCATTAGCGAAAATCGTTCGCACGTTTCATAAAGGTAACTATTGCAAATGTTTATAGGTGTTGAGAACTTTGTGGAATGTAAACGAACAAAGAGAACTTCAGACATGGAAGAAGAGAGATGTGTCTCTTGGAAACCAACCATCAGAAATAAATGAGACCTTCCGAACCGAAGCGAGACGCCAAGCTGCACGTGTCGCTCGGACTGGATAGACCGTTTTCTTAATACCGCCTCGGCGTTGGTGGGGCATGCACGTTTATTTTTTTTGCTTCAGACTGAAGTAGCCCGTGTCGCTTGTGGCCTCAAATAATGGAGTTTTCAGATCTAATGTACACGTGACTCATGTCGCGTCGAAACGAGCAAGCCAACGTTTACAAGCGGCACGTATCGCTTGTTGTTTCGGTATGAAATCTCTCTATTCAGACCGAAGCGACAAGCAACATGTGCCGCTTGGAAGTGAACCCTCAGAAATCAATGCAACTTTTCGAACCGAAACGACACGGCAAACTGCATGTGTCACTCAGACTGGTTTGTTTTCCCAATAGCGTTTATCGTGTCGTCTCGGTCTCTTTGTAGCGCATGCGCGGTGAATACTTGCTTTTAGGGAGATTTTACACCGAAATGTGGCACGCGGCATGTGTAGCTTAAGGAGTTCACCAATGGAAGGTAGGCTAGTGTGACCTATCACGCCTCTATAGTGTGAAACGTTGCTGTTGATAAGCTCGTTCCCAAATGGCAATTAGTGTTGCCCACGGGACGAGACGGGACAGGCTTTTAAAAATTCGAGACGAGACGAGATTGATCATGTGTCCCTTTGACAAACGAATATTTTCGAGACGAGACAGCATTTCACAGCATTTCCACGAGACGAGACAGGCCAAAGTCTCGTCTCGTGGGCAACACTAAATGGCATGTGTCGCGCGAGCACCTGAGAATTCACACCGGAGTGGCAAGCGACAAGCGACACGACATGTCACTTGAGAATTTCACCAATGCAGCCTTGTGCGGTCTGTCTTGCTTGTTGGCTTGCTCGTTCCGACGCGACACGAGTCGTGTGTACATTAGATCTGAAATCTCCATTATTTGAGGCCACAAGCGACACGAGCCCCTTCAGTCTGATGCAAAAAAATTAACTGTGCATGCGTCACCAACAAACCGAGGCGACACGATGGACTGTATTAAGACTGTTGATTGGCTCGTTCCAAAGCGACACGCGTCGCCTGTCGTTTAGGTGTGAATTCTCAGCAAAGCAAAATATTCACCGCAGATGCGCGAGCAACACGCCGAAACGACACTATGTATGTGTGGTATTGGTAAAATGACCCAGTCCGAGTGACATGCGAGCGACACGTGCAATTGTCGTGTTGCTTCGGTTTAAAAAATTGCATTCATTTCTGAGTGCCAAGAGACACTAATCGCTTGTCGCCTGTCGCTTCGGTCTGAATGCTTCCATTGAATGAACGAGCTCCTGTCTTTTGTCGCCTATCGAGTGTCGTGTATCGCCTGATATTTCTACCTATAATCTAAACTTAGGCTTACTTATCGAGGTGACGTAAATTTTGTTATTTCGTGTTAAACCTTTGTACAAAGCTCATATTTTTATTTAATAATGTTTTGTGATGCATTTACGAGTGTAGGAGTTAAAATGCAATTCCTATTTTGATTATATTGTTATTTCATTAAACTCTTTCTGATATACTAACGTAACATTACATATGGTAAACGAACACGCCCCAGCACATAACAAGGTCTAGATCTCTGTCTTTTCGTCAAAACTACGTGGGCCGTTCAAGTCAATCGGGGACTTTTTTTTTTCCAGGTTTAAATAGACGCCTAGCCTGGAGGTTTTGTATGCAGTAGGAACTGGCAACTGTGTGCTGTTACTGGTAGGCGGCGCTCATTTCCCGCGTTTCTGCATAGATCGTTATTCAAGATGGCGGACAACAGTGTGAATGTCTACATGGAACAGCGTGTTGTGATGAAGTTTTTAGTGAACGAGGACAGAAAACCTGCAGAAATTTACAGAAGACTTCAGGCTCAGTACGGTGATGAGACACTCTGTCGCAGTAAGACATTTGAATGGTGTAAGCGCTTCAAAGATGGCCGTATCTCTATTACTGACGATCCCGGTCGTGGTGGATCACAACCCACGGCAATCATTCCTGGAAACATTCAGCGCGTGGAGCAGCTGATCCTGGACAATCGTCGCATAACCTGTCGTGAAATTGCAAGGGTGTGTAATCTGTCGTTAGGAACAGTGAACACAATAATTCATGATCATTTGTTGTTCCGAAAAGTGAGTGCACGGTGTGTCCCAAAGCAGCTGTCCGCTTTTGACCGACACAGAAGAGTTGAAGTCTGCAGAGAACTCAAGGACCGCTATGACATGGAAGGCCAGGATTTTCTGAATCGCATCATGACATGTGATGAAACATGGGTTCACCATTTCACTCCAGAATCCAAAAGAGCATCGATGCAGTGGAAGCATACGGAATCACCACCTCCCAAGAAATTTCGAACAGTTGCGTCTGCTGGTAAAGTGATGGCAAGTGTCTTTTGGGATAAACAAGGGATTATTCACGTTGATTTTTTACCCCATGGTGTCACTATCAACAGTGAGTATTACTGCCGTGTTCTGCGTGATGTGCATAAGAGTTTACGGAAGAAACGTCCGGGTTTCATCACAAAGGGTGTTCTCTTTTTGCAAGACAATGCACGACCGCATACCGCTCAACACACATTCCAAACATTCCAGGAAATCGGCTGGGAGACATTACCACACCCCTCCTATAGTCCTGACTTAGCGCCAAGTGATTTTCACCTGTTTGGACCCCTGAAGGAATTCCTTGGAGGAAAACATTTCAACACTGATGATGAATTGAAGAATGCTGTCCTACAATGGTTCCGCCGTAATGATAAATCCCTCTATGCGGAAGCATTCCAGGCGTTAGTTAAACGCTGGGATAAGTGTATAACTGTAGCAGGCGGTTATGTGGAAAAATAAATCCAGTTACCACACTTTGAAATTTGTTCTTCTATTTTTTTTAAAAAAAAGTCCCCGATTGACTTGAACGACCTAGTAGTTACTAAGAGCTTCGTTTTATTGTTTCTGACGATTTAAACATAAAGAAACATAACAAGCTGCACCTTCATTTTCCCGACGAAATTCCCTCTCGCTGAATGTTAACAAATAGACAGCTGTGTGGCACATCCCAACATGGCGGCCGCCGCAAGCTATTTTGGCTTCAGCTGACGTCGCACACGCTCTCTCTATACCTTCTATACTCTAAGGTCTGAAAGCTCCCTTTCTCTCCCTTCCTTTCTCTCCCTCCCCCCCCCCCTCTGTCTCTCACTTCTTCTTTCATCCTTTCTCTATTTGCTATTTTCTCTCTTTCGCTCTTCCCTATGTTGTCTATACTTCCCCCTCTTCCGCTTTTCATTCTTTCTCCCTAGTTTGCTATTTTCCCTCCTTCGCTCTTCTCTTTATCTCTCCGTCTTTTTATATTTCCGTCTTTCACTCTTTCTATTTTGGTATTTTATCTCTTTCGTTCTTTTCTGTGTTCCTCTTTCCCTCTATTTTCCTACTTTTTTAATGTTTGTTTATCTACTGTCCCCTCTTTCTCTCTATTTTGTTATTTACTCTCATTTTCTCTTCTCTCTATTTTTCTCTTCCTCTCTTTCACTATTCTCTCTATTTGTCTGTGTCTCTCTTTACCTCTATGTTGCTATTTTCTCTCGTTTTGTATGTTACTCTCAATTTACATGTGAAAGTAGGGCTAAGTGATTCTTTCCAAAGAGGAACCTACCGTGTTTGTAGAGGTGGAGGGGCATGAACCCCTTCCACACGGCTGCATTGGAGAAGCTGCAGTCGTCCACCGCCGTGGAAGCAAACACTCCATCGTAGTACAAGCGCTTTTGGATCCCGTTGCGGTAGATGCGGAGAACATCAAAGGGAGGGCACTCGACTCCTGAAATGATTTCACGTACTCAGTACAAGACAATATCATAGTTGGTATTGATTGATTGCTTTGGTTTATTTTACTTCGCATTTCTGTCACTTTGGGTAATCGATAAGATGAGGATGAGTGATGATTTGATGAAATTGATGGGCTATCTTACCATGCAAAATTACATTTGTGACTGTTATTCTTTATAGCATTCGCAATTTTATTGTCACGATAAAAATCTTTGATAAGAAGACGGATAATTCATTATCACTGTTACTGTTTTAATTATGTATCACGGGATATATAGTGAAATACACGAACTCGTAAGTCGGTTTCTGTATTTTATTTCTTAAAACAAATAATATATTGTGTGCATGTTGCTAATTTAAAATCTAACAGCAACAATTATGGCGACCCTGCCAGGATTCGTGAATATATAGTGTGGAAGTTATCTTCTGATTACTTTAAATAATGGATCGGAAGCAACATTCTTACAACTTAAGAACGGGAGTTTTCTTAAGATCCGATGTCGTCGATAGTGTCACATTACACTTCCGACACTCCCTTGTTTCAGACTTTCTTCGCAATTTCTGAACTTTGATGTCATGGCTCCTAGCAGATGAAACACGAGTTCTTACAGCAGCGACCATGGTGGAAGTAGTATCAAGAATTTCACATTCCTCCGCTTCAAGGAGCACGAAGGACAATATGGTAATGCACTATGAGAGGGAGAAGACAGGACTGTAAAAAAACATATGCGCGGCCACTGGCCATAGCAACACAATGCCAGATGCTTGCGGATGTCTTCCTTCGGTGTTGGAGCCGCCTGTGTACAGCAGGTTGCAGAAATGTAGGGGCCGTTCTGAATGAACTCTGAACTTGTCGAAATGAAAAGATGTATGCGCATTTCCCACTATATATGTATGCATGTTATGAATCTTTCCATACGTCTGACACAGAAACTTTCTTTATTTATCCACAGTTTGGGGAACCCGAATCCGAGCCCTATGAGGAATGGATTATACGAAAAGTGGTAATGCCGTAAACAAAACTCCAACTAACCGCATTAGTTATCGCTCCGTAGAAAATTAAAGCACAAGTTTTAGACGCGAACTTTAGACGATTAACTTTCCTTCGTTTGAAATCGTTAATCAGGTAGAGGTTGGCAACACTTGTTGGCATCGTTTCAAAAGTGTGGGCGGCTGGGTTTTTTGCCCCAGAGCTCAATCTCCAACTTAGACCGACGGGTAGTGGGGGGAAGGGGGCATATTCAGATGCTCCTAGGACCTTTACAGGTTCAAGTACCAAATCCAATCCTTCCGATACGATCAGTGTGTGTCTGGGGGAAATGACCTGCAATTCTCGGGGAATAATTCATCTGTAGTAGAGGTTAAATTGAGCGAAATTCACGTTCGTTCTAGATCACAGGGCAGAATTCCCATGACCTACTTTGTGTCTTTTGGTCACGTGAGGAAAAGCAAATCACTTCCATTAACGAGAGATAAGCTGATGTCTCCTTTTTACGGCTGAAATTTAACGTTTGCGTCAACAATACAATAGTCGCGCTAGTAAAATATTAAAATGGAGGTAAGGGGTTAGTGGTAGAAAGACATTTGGGGCGTTTTCCAGGGTTGTTAAAGTTTCGGGAGTTTTAAATAAATTCAATTCCGGTCCAGGAGAGAAAATCAGTTAGCGTAAACGGATTCTGAACCGTAAATAACCTTTTTATCTGTAAAGTGTTTAAATTTCGCCCAGGAATATTTTTACCGGACCAATTAAAATACGATCCAGGATCAGTTTTCTTCTGGATCAGTTTAAATACGGTCCAAATTCTGTATTGAAATGAAACAATACGCAAGTTGGACCGAATTTAAGTTGTGCGAGGAAAATGGTTCCGGTCCTGTTACGGACCAATAAAACTCATTAGAATTTATGAATTTCTGGACCTTTAAAAACCGTGGCTGGCATTCATTAATGTTTTATGTAACAATAATTATGTACATTTTTAAAAAGAAGGAAGAAAGTGAGTTTTAGGTTGTGGTAGATTCAATTCTGGCGAAAGTGAATGGTGAATTATTTTTTTTCCCCGTGGGATGGTATCTTTAACTAAGGCCACGGACAACTTTCGGCACCTGGTACTGTTAGTTGCTGGGTCTTCCATCGAACTGTAGCTTCCGCCACGTGTATTTGTTAATTGTTTACATGAATTGTGTTCTAACAGCGGACACAAAGTAAGGCATAAGGCATAAGGAAAAATTCTGAGTTTTCACTGAACACGAAAAAAATATCTGATAATGAGAATTTGTACTCCGAAGTCCTGAAAGTAAATGAATGGCGTGTACTCACCCCTGCATAACCTTTTCCTAGTCCTGGACGTCATCTTCGTCATTGGAGGATGACGCACTTGTGGGCGTGGCTTTATCTTCTCCGGGTCTCTGAAGCGCGTTCCAAATAGCCATACTTCGTACCTAATGGGTTTATGAGCCTCCGGCCTGGAAAACACGTGAAATCCATAAAGAAACAGAGAAAATTACTTTAATGGAACCCGTAATTCTCTTTCGTTCTTTATGACGTTTCTATGCTTTGAAAGCTGCATGAGATATTTTTTTTTCTGCTAAAGAGGAGGAAATTAACTTCGACTTTCGCAAGCTTTATCCACGTGAATGTTCGTGAAGAAGAGACAAAAGTCGAAGAAAGGTAGAAGGAGACAACTATAAAGAATTGAAAGAAAAACCGTAAGATTTGCAAGATTTAGTTCGTGATGAAAACATTGTGATATGCGGCATTTGAGCTTTTTCACAGCTATATACCGTAGCAATCAATATAAGTGATTTCATGGAGGCCGACTTCAAAAAATATACCTTGGGATTACTTTGAGCTGTGTACCTTGAGATTTTAGTAAAGGTAAAGTTAACCGTGGCATGAAGGCAAACTTAAGGGTTCTAGTACCCAATACAATTTTAGTTCTTGTTAAGCAAGTAATAAATGAATGAATTACTTTTAAAAATTGAGTAAGAAAGTTTTTAACAGGCATGTTTTATTTTCTTGTTAAGGGCCTGTATCAATTTTATTTTAGTTAAAAGGTTTATCCTCGTATTGTGTGACTGGTAAAAATAGCCTGTGCGCTAATTTTTACTTGTGCTTGTCATAATATTAATTATTATTAATTGACCTATTTGAATAAAATATTATTATTAATAATAGGCATGCTAATCTTATTAACCTATTAATTCACGTTATTACTATTATAATTGAGTCACTTTGTTCGGAACCCTTCCGAAATATAGTTCTAGATACGTGCCTGAATTTCATCTAATTCTATCGTTCATCCTCATCGTCGCAGTTAGGCTATGAAAGAGTCAGAACTGCGACGCGAAATAATGTTAATACAAAAAGTATAGATTTGCGCCGTCAAAACTGAACACCTTCCTTGTGAGATCTCGCGAGTGGCAAATGAACAGACTTCGGACGCCCATAATCAAATCTCAGGCTGTAGTTCGATACCAGAATACTTCACGACGAGGCAAGTGACTGTAAAAATCCAACGAGGACCAAACGCAAGGTCTTTTGGGGCTGGCCAATCTCGTAACCATGGCGACCTGATTTAGCCACTCCCGCGCAGCCACAGCTTCAAATGACAATTTAACCTTCATGACGCTCTGCTTTGTATGTTCTTAGGAAATGTAATCCAATCTCGCAACGAATGGCTACTTGCTGCGACCAATTTTTGCTGAACGTTTTAAGATGAGGTGTGTGAGTAGTGCGCTTTCATGCCAGAGGTCACGGATATTTTTACCCCTTGTCATTCCAGACAAATACTGCTGACGAATTGGACTATAGAGACGATCCTCAGGCAGTGGCTTGCCTAGGATATTAGAAAGGTGGATATTACCGTAAGAGGTAATGTGTCTTCTCTTTTTTAATTGTTAGTCGTTCTTTCATTTCAAGGAATGACAGGCCAAAGACGGGGGTGACGTATATATATATACGCTGAAAAACCTAGGCTGAATCCTGTTTCGCGACAGCCCTTTGAGGGGAAATGGACTACCAAGTGTTTGATTGTTTGACACGTGGTCAGAGCATCGAGGTCCATTGCCTACTTTCCACATATTGTGCTATATCCTCCACGTGTTCAGGGGCGAAAGTGTGCCACTTTATGTGAACCGGAGTGTACAGATCAGTGGTGTATGCTGAATCCAAGATCTGTACTATATCTCCATGACACGTTGGAGAAGGGAGAAGACTATGTTTCGTTAAACGCCGTGTAAAAGGAGTTAGACACACCCACGTTTCTCGTTGTCGGCGTCTTCAAGGAGCGGCACCCAGGATGCAAACTAGAAATAAGGTTGCTAACTACAGAATTACCATCATTATCTTATTGAAACGAACAATGGCATTCACAATTTTGAATAGGTTTTTCTTCATATTTCAATACCTCGTAGATAGCCCGGCTGGTCTAGAATATACGCCCCTGATGCAAGCACACCCAAGCAATACCCAGTAAGGACACAAAATTCAAGAACCTGTTGTAAGCAGCCAAATAGTAATAGCGGTCCATGAAGGCCTCTCCGTTGGCGCGAAGTGTCTCTGCCAACTTGTCGACGCGTCCTCTCAGGAACCTATCGCCGACCTCCCAGAGCCAAGCCTCGAAGGCGTCGACGAACACCACGCTCTGGTCCACGGTGTCCAGCAGCATCTGCAATTAGTGCGTTCCTACTGTTAGCCTCGAGCCACGCCATTCCTCCTGGAAGTTAACAGAGACAGGTCTTGTAGGCATGCATCTCACATACAGCACACGTATCTTTATTACAAAGGCTGAGATTGAAACCATAGCCTCTTAGGATGTACTCGTATCTAGACTTGTTTCATACTACAACATGCATCAATCAGTGCAACATGTTACACATATAGGATGCTAAATACAAGTAGTACTCGAAATGGATATTCCCTGCTGATGGACTGCTTAGTCGACTTTCAGTACAGATGGAGGGATGCTTTTGTTTTCTTTCAGTTACCGCAAAAACCTTACATGTAAACAGATATTTTTTCCAGCTCATACCATTTAACATGTAATAAATGTAAAAGTTGCAGTTCCGAATTCTTCCACACGCTCTTCTTTACTTTACACTGCTGTTTTATAAACGAAAGAAAAATTACATTACTTACAGATCATGTTTGCACTTGATTGCAACATATCTTAAATTTTCAACCTTGAACCTCTTTCTGTTTTAGGCAAGAATATTTTTATACCCATATACGTAAAACTCGCTCTACTTCACAAGATACAATTGGACAATATTTTAAGGTAACAGAATCTCACACATGTTCAAGATCATCTACAGACCATCCCTTGCACGGTTGTCCTTTCTCTCTCAAAAGGAGAAGTTGTGGAGTGTTCCCACGAGGACAACAAAAGAAGTCCTATCTCCTTGTTTTGTAAAAAAAGTGAATAAGTAGCAGTGGCGGAAGGAAATAGAAAGTTCTTAAGATTTAAGAAGACCCCAATTTTAGTAGTGGCTGTTGGCTCTAACATATACAAGTTTATATACATGATATACATGATATATATATATATATATATATATATATATATATATATATATATATATATGCATTTTCATATGCAATATGGAAAATCAAGGCCTCCCGCAGGATTTTTTCTCGGGGGGGGTTTGCTTAAAGTGCTTAAAGTGGAGGAAACGTGGGCTGATGTTTTCCTCCAGTCAAGAGAATTCTCATAGGACAATTTACATAGTCAGTTAATCTGCTGTCCTTCAAGGCATGTTTTCATGCTATAATTTCAAAATTAGAATTATATGAAGTCTTTCCAAATACGTATCTCTTCCAGTGCATTTATGAAAATTATCCAAGCTGGGAGGATGATTCATGATTTTTTTAGCGTGGATACGGTACTAATGCTAATATAACTCTTGAAGAGTTTAAAGTTTCTCTACTAAATACATATACAGGTGAGATACCCGACTGAAATTCGTCCCTCCAGTTGTAACTTCTAGAGTTATTCTAATGAGGATGCACTTTTATTCTTACCTCGTTACTGAGAGGCGACGGAGGATCCGCTCCAAAGGATTCTGGCAGATACAAAGACACCGTGAAGTCATTCATCTCCTTCAGGACTCCTGGGTGCTTCCCCAGCCTCATCTGCGTTAGTAACGGCGTTGTGAGATTTATAAGCGTCCCTGCAAGAACACAAAAAAGAGTCTCCCTGAGTTATCTTTAGACGAGGGAAACAAAGTGCATGGGAAGATTCATTGAGGGGATTAACTTAAAACGCTAATGTATTGTAGAGACATTATTGTCGACAAGAAAGTCTTAAACAGAACCACTGGGGGTGCTCAGGAATGAATTTTGGAAAGAGTTTTGATGTATATATGTGTGTGGGTCGGAGGGGGTTGTACGTATTATTATTACCGTATTAACGATTACATATACATGAAAATGAAATTCTACACAAAACTTCTTCCTGAAGCAATTGTTTCCAAATTTCCAGAATGAAAATTGCGCACTTCGGAATCCTGAAAATTGGTAAATGAGTTCCAGAAATAGGAATTGGATCCCGGTATCGAAATGTTGGAATTCGCACAAAACTCGAAATGTGTGTTGAGGCTGAGAATTTACCTTTGAATGTCTTACTTTTTGTTCTTTGGTCATGAAATGTAGGCTATTTTAAAGTTTAAAAACCGTATCAGGCCATTCCTGAGAGGAATACATAGTTTTAAATGCTTGTTTTTGCCTATTTTAGTCATAAGTAGATAACGGATTTTAAGTGGAAGTCCTTTTTTTGTTTTTCAAGACGGATCATGGAAACACAACAATGTTGATAATTATCTTCCACCAACAAGATTACATGGTTTTGACTTCCATTTATATCCCCTTTTCAGCCCACATTCCCGTTTTTAAAACATTCTTCCTTTCTGGTCTCTTTATTGACTAGTTTTTCAGCATACATTCCTTTTTCCTCATTTTAAAAAAAAATACCTTCCCTTGCCTCTTTATTGACAAGATATCAACTATTTTGTACGACTGTTTTTCCCTGAACAAAACATTCAACAGTTGTCTATTTGGTGCAGTTTAGAGGAAAGAGAGAACAACCTTCCCTCCAAGAGTGTTGGAAGGACGTTTCAGCGATTGTTGCAATAATGCGATCTGGGCATTACACAGTAACAAAGGCACTGTAAGTGGCACGCCTGTTGAGTTGAAAGTGTACTTATCTGTTAGATTTAGGATTTTATTGTGAAGTTCTTTAGAATAGTTTTAACTCTGGTGTGTGACAGTGACGACAGTATTCAGTGTAAGTGAAATGGCGAAGCCAGGTACAAGTGGCTGCAAGTTATGGAATGTGGTAAGCTGTTGCGAGGAAGATTTAATCGAAACGGATGGTAAGATTATTCACTGTACTTTACCTGCAATAAAAAGAAATGAAAAAGGACTATAGTTTATTTTTGCACTCCACTAAAAATATTATTTTAAATGAAAGCACAATGTATACCATTCATATATAAAAAAGAGATACATTAATACGAAATTTAATGTATTCCTTTTTATATATGAATGGTATATATTGCGCTTTCATTTAAAATAGTATTTTTAGTGGAGTGCAAAAAAACCTACAGTCCTTTCCCCCCTTTTTTACCTTTTCAGTTTGATATCTCTATATTCTAGTTGGATGTCGACTTCCAATTCCTTCATTTTGACAGTTTCATGGTATCTAATTACCTGTTAATTATACAACATGCGTAATTTCATTTCATTTCTTACCAAAATAGTACACCGGTATCGGTGATTAAATTCGAACCGATACTTTCCTATATTGAGATATCAGTTTCGCTCTAGTCTTATAAGTAAATATTTGCGTGTGTCGTTAGCAAATTTTGTTAGCTGGGAGATGTAAACCCCCCCCCCCTCCCTTCCCGCCTATATCTACATGCTCTGCTTCGAGCATTGCGTGGCTTCCTCCAGTTTTTTTTTACGGGTATCGCTTATCGGACACCGTCACACCGCATTGTACACCGTCGTCTACTGACGTCACGATAAATGTTCTCGTTGTTAGGTTAGGTATGTTAGGTTTGGAGCTTTTAGGATAAATAATACCTTCTTGGCCAAGCCCCGAAAAACTGCAGTGTATTAATACTAAGAGAACTAAACAGACCTAACCTAACAACGAAGGTATTCCGCGCTGACGCCAGTAGACGACCGTGTTCAATACGGTGTCCGATAAGTGAGACCCACTAGTTAATCGCCTTCAGATGAAAACACATGTCACCGCACGCAAGATTGTGTGCAGATCATGTAATATTGATTAGGAATCCTTAAGAAAACCACCCAACAATCAATATCTGAGGCTGATTGGAACGTCGGTTATTGACGAGGCATATCCAATGATCCACGGTTGAGGAAAACGGCCTTCCCAAGGATATAAGGTACAAAGACGACCTGTAGAGGACGGTGTAGAAAGAAATATCCGATTACGGAATACAGTAATGTGTATAAAACGTATTCAATGAGGAAGACTTCAGAGAATCCTTCAGTTTGCAGGATCCTTGTTGGTTTGATTATATGAGTTTATTTTACGTTGATTTTCTGCCACATTTGGCTAATCGCCACGATGAGGTTGACTGATGATATGATGAAATTGATGAAAGACCACTCAAAAAGAATACTCATGCTCACGCCGGGATTCGAACCCGGTACCTCCTGGCTTCGTAGCGCGCTGTGCTAACCACTCCGCCACGGAGGTCAGCATCATCAGTGGCCTGCCAATCAATTTCGTAAAAGGGGCCTAACCTTAACTGTATTTGACCTTGTTTCCTTTTTAGTAATATGGATTGAAGAAAAGACGTTGATGACTCCACCAACACCACCTGAGCACGTGACCAACCACCCTTCTTTATTTACAAAACAAGCTATGGCATAACCGGATACTAAAGTAAGATGGTGCATGACCTACTTCCTGTTGATGAATGTCACAACTAATAGAGAAGGGTTGATCGGAAAGTAAGAAAACTATGAAACATGAACTAACCTTTGTCGTTGATCCCTTTGAAGTAGTCCCTCAATCTGAAGTATCCCTCCATCTCCGCGAGGAGTCGGCTGTCGGTCATCAGAACCGTTGAAATCCATGTTGCTTGCTTGTACTGTCGAACTTCATAGTGACGCCTCTCTTCGATGACGTCGTACTTTGGGCAGTTATCGCCGCAGACTGGGAAAGAGCCAGGTGATGGCGTCGTTCTTCCCAGTAGATCAAGAGAAAGAGAAAGTGTATTTTACTTTGCATTTCACTGTATGAGGCAGACAACATGAGATTGTGTACTTGACATGCCGTTAGGGACATTGTCTCGTAATATTTACAATATTTCTATTTTCCTCTATTTTGCCATTTGGAGAAATATTATCTCACTGGTCTACCACATTATTTACTGCTTACATGTTTCTATACTAGAATCTATATATACTGACAACTTTCGATCTCGCTGCCGAAGTTTCCGGGTTCGAAGTCCGCCTTGGGTATTCTTTGTGAATGCCCCTTCAATTTTATCTAATCGTTACTTATTCTCATCGTTGCGATTATTTAGAAAGTAGCAGAAAAGTGACGTTAAATAACATAAAAATTACAGATACAAATATACGCCGTCACGGCGGCAGAACTCTTCGCGGCGCGGCCAGGGTATGGGTGTTATTTATGACTGACACTTCATATTTTTCATCTAATTATCACTTCTCATGATCGTGGTTAGCCAAAAGTGGCAGGAAAGCGACGCTAAATGAAAATACGAATACAGATGTAGTGGCGGGTGACCTTGATGCTATTTCTATGGGCCAATCGTCATCTTCCACTCTGTGTGTTTGTGATTGTCTCTTCGTTCATTTCATCCTCATTGTCAGGATCAACCAAAAGTGCAACCAAAAATGTTTAGCAATACAAATACCAAAAAAGTGCTACTTACGTAGGAGGAATAGTAGTTGGAGGAGTGGTAGGCTGGTACTCCTCCTCCCACTGGAACACTTCTGGAAACCTCTCCCTGAGGTCGGTCGTGTCCTCGTCCTTCAACTTTCCCCGAGCGGGCTTCTTCTGCACATCCTTCAGGGCCGGTGACGACGGCTTCACCAGACTGGCCGGCGGAGGGTCCTGTCCCGAACCCTCCCAGACCGGAGCCTCCGCACTGGCAGGCTCCGAAGGTTTGTCTCCGTGGTACACCTTGCGAGGCCCGACCAGCAGGGCCGTGACGTTGGGCCGGGTGCTCGCGGACAACCGCCTCGGCACCAGGATGGCTTTCTTCTTCGGTTTGGCGACCGGTTGCTGGACCTTGGCGTCCTCCATGAACCCGTCGGACGAGTCTACCGCGTCGAACGAATCGTCCACCACGGGAACGGGTGGATCCGGAGGCTGGGACGGCAAATGTACATCATGATCCCTGTCCGCGCTGTGGTTTACTTCGGCTGTACGCTCACTGATTGCAGCACTCTTGACTTCCGGTTCACTGTCCACGTTGGTGCCTGTTTGGTTACCGGTTGGAATCGACACCTTTCCTTGAACGCCCACCAGTTTTGCAAAGATGACTCCGAAGAACAGAAACACCAAATGTAAATTCATGGTTACCACCAGATGACTCTGCCAAGAAAACAAATCATGACGATGCACAATTAAAAGTACAGCAGCAAAGTATAGTCGGAGAATGGTAAGAAAAGCATTGTATCGTAAAGAACAATGCACAATATAGGCTCTCATTGGCATTTCATAAAAGTACAAAATTTAAATGTATTATGTTAGCCCAGGTCAGAGATTGTGAAACCCAGTCTCTACAATAACTACTGATCTAATTTTCAATCACGATGGATATTCTCAGTTGCTCCTGAACTGCAGACGTTCAATGGAAGCAATAATCCTGCAATACACTAAAAATAATTTAAACCTCGCGCAACAAAAAAATAACGATTTTTAAGGTCCCAATCAGCAAAACTGTAAATGTCCATGCCTCACATATCGAAGTGACATGACTTATTCAATAAATCTGCGGAGTTGCTCTTATTTGCTGATTCATTTTCAACTCCATATGTAGTACTTTTCCAATAGTGACGAAATTTGGGAGTTTTAAGCGGAATATCCTGTACAACTTACAGAAATAGAAAAAAGTCTTCAAACTTTATGTTAGTTACATAAAAAACAGCCAATGTTTTAATTTCTTGCCTAACAAAATATAACTTGACGTGATATTTTATTACACTCACGATTTAACCCAGTTGGTAGGCATACTTTTACCATTATGTTAACTGACACAAGAAAGAATGAAGGACGGAAAGGAGAAGGGAATGGGGAGAAACGGCCATAGTCATTGTTAAAGATACCATCCCAGCGTTCGTTGGAGTGTCCGAGGGAAGCCAGGAAAAAAAACTCAGCCAAGATAAAAGTAACCTCCAGAATACGAGTCCGTCACCTTAGCCACTAAGCTAACTCGAGGCTATATGTATCATACAAGTTCACACATGCATTATACTTTTATATGTTAATTCAGAATATTGCAGCAATGGTGTAAATATGTAGAATATAGAAAAGACAAAATACAGTAACCAAGAGAATGGCTGAAAGGGAAGAAGGTATCAGAAATAATGCAAGGCTTCGATCTGCCGTGATGGTGCATTTCCCAAGGGACTCTCGTAGAGTGGAATCTGAATTACGGACCATGTTTTATGCATTGGCCTCGAATTGCAGGACGTGAATATATATATGCCCAACATATCCCCAGTAGCAATATATAGAAGCACATTTCTTTTTGTCCACTTATGGCATTTTTGGTGTAGACTACGAACAGTATATACTTGGTCAGGATGAAATCGATACAATATTTGATTCGTTCTCATTCTCCTCTCTGGTTGTAAATGCTTGTCTTGCGTCTCGAAATATATATATATGTAGTAACTACAAACAACACAACCTTTCACAGAGTACAGAACTTCTCTCAATAAAGTTTTTCCTTTTTTAACGCTACGAATCGTCGAAAAACGGAATTCTATCCAGAATATATACTATCCCGCTGAACATCTTACTACACAGATACCGTTCACGATTTACTGTGCAATTATGATAAGTAAAATATAAATGATCACTTTAACAGGCTCATTGGTATATCCAAATAAGTTACGTAACGAAGGAATTTTGGTTTATATGATATGTTGAAATAATAATTAATAATAATTTATTATTACTATAGTACTTTTCCCGCAACGTGGCCGTGGGGTCTAAGGCGTCATCTTTTGGGCTCCTGCTACGGGACGCGCGCAGGAGGAAGGGTAACAAATTTTCTCCTGAGATTTCTGCCCGTGTAAAGAACCTGTGGTCACCTACCACCGTGAGGAAATTTGGGAGCAACGAATGAGTAGCATAACCTGTTTCATGGCAACCTACAACAACGACTGGAGGTTCGTCGTGCTGACCACACGTCACCTCCCACTGGGAGCGAGTCAGGCAGTAGGTAGGTGGGCCCTGGCCATCACTGGTTGTTGCCCAACGGGTTATTATTATGTTATTACTATAGTAGTTGAAATAATATTAAAATGTATTAATTTAAATAATAGTTGTTAATGCTACTACGTGTAATCTATTTTATAACATTGTCCTGACACAGCAGCCAAAATTCTTGTCGATACCCGTTTTCAACCAGATCATACTTGTACTTCCAAAAGATCTGTTGACAGTGTTGTAGAAGGTGCATAGCAATAAAGTGAGAGAAACTTACCGCTGTCCCTCCACGTGCAGATTGCAAAGGCTGTCTCGTGCAACTCCGGAGGACGTGTGTCTTTCAGCGACCACAGCATGCAACTGTCCGCCCCCACTTCTCTCGTCCTTCACATGCGAAACATACGCGCATTCACTGGCGTACGCAGGATTCTTCTCAGGAGGGTCTGCAATTGTAAAGGTGCATCGTTAATAGCTGCATTCTAGGGAGGCGGCGTACACTATAAGACATTTTACATAATTAGAACTCTCCACTCTAAACAATGTCAATCCGAGGTCGTTTTAAAAGGTGTTTGCAGTTACATCTCTGGCTTTTCCCGCGTTTTTCACTGCTCTTATTTTAAAATGTTGATTTTTCTCAACATTTCGGAGGAGACTGTAGTCCCATCGGCCCCTCTCTGCGTACGCCAGTGCGTGCATTGCACGGTTAGGCAAAATGGAGAGGGAAGAGCAGCAGCAACAGGCTGAACTTCGCCCATGAATAAAGAATTTCTAATTCTAATTTTAATTTCTAAAAATACAAAATTGAACGAGGTTGACATTATTGAATTGAATACGTAGGAGAGTTAATATCAAAGGCTGGCCAGTCAATAGTACGCGTGGTTGCATTTAAATAGCATTTCGTTATGGAGTTGGTTGTTTCTGATCCTACTTATGAAACTTCGATAAATCCTCTCAATGGGGCGTGGCTGTCCTTGAAATGCCAGTTTCTAAGGACCTCCCTTACACCTTTCATTCCTCATCATTTAACTAATTAACTCTCTAGCATTTCTAAACCAGAAGGTTCATGATTCAGCAATATAAAGTTTCCCTTCTTTCCCCATCTTGGGTAAGATCCGACTTGAACACAATTGACGGACTTCCATGCCTTTGATACTAGATATAAATCTCTCTCTCTCTCTCTCTCTCTCTCTCTCTCTCTCTCTCTGTCTCTCTCTCTCTCTCTCTCTCTCTCTTTCTCTCTCTCTCTAAGCAAGAATATGCTGCCAATTTTCCAATGGATCAAGTTTTTCCACCCTCGTTTCAATTTTATGTGATACTTTTTTCAGAAATAAAACATAAAAATGTCTCCCACGTGCCAAATTTTCCGTCGCTTGGGACACCATTACTTTATCACTATTCTATTGAGTTAATTTATTTTCTTTTTCTCGAGAGTCGAGGTGGTCCCGGGTTCGAATGCCGGTTGAGACGTTCGTGTTTGTTTAATTCATATGAGAAAGAGATTGGTAGGGGAAAATGCCCCAGAGAGGCTTTCCTTTCTTTTATGCATAAAAAGACGTCGGTAAGACGTCTGCCTGCCACGATTCCCGGAATTGGTGATCTCAGGTGTGAACGTCCCTGCATTGAGTGGCCTCGCCGTTCACAAAGCCTCTAGTAAACCTACGTGTTTACCGGAGCGTGGTGCTGATTACGTCACCTCCACAATGGCCGAGATTGGAAATGTGTGAGGTCCTATATTCACATTCTCCTATGTGCCTTAATGATACACAGCCATGAACAAGGGGTAACTTGGCCTTTACCGTTTAATGTTTTGACAAGCGACTTTTATTCTAAATTAAACAATTCTGAGAAGTGCGTGTAAATCCTGAAGTCTAAATTTCTCCATGTGAATAAGAGTCACAAATACTTTTTTTTACCAAAAATGTTCAGAATAAAAGCTCCATATTTTTTGCATATATTTTGGTTCTGCAATAAGAAGGGGGGGGGCATTTAAAAAAAATGTTTCACAAACAATAACAACATTACGACATAACCGATGGCGCAATCTTACGGTCTCTTTCCAGCATTATATTTTTCATGTACAACATTTTTTGTACGATGCGTATTTTTCAAGATACATGAACCACCCAATGTATGTCTGGGGGGGGGTGCGTGTGTGTGTGTGTGTGTGTGGTAAGTTGACGAAAAAGAGATCTTCCGTTAATATAGCTTCTACGCTTGTTCTTGGTTCGAGAAAAACACTTAACCAAAGACATACGAACCCTTCCTGTCATAAGGAAATGCCATTAGCGAAGACTGAAGGTCAGGAAGCTGCTCTGGGTGAGTGCATGATTCATTATGCCAAACGCGTGTCAAATAAAAATTAGATAACACATTATCTATCCTCCTTGTCGCCCATCCACCCTGTTTTTTGTACACTGATTCCATATTGAGGTCAAGGTTTAACGTTGCAAAGATGTGGTGTAATTTGAAACACAGATGCCCGTTTTCTGCAATGTGTGAAGCCTACAACAGCGCTCGCTGCCTGGAATAGCCGTCGACAGAAATTTTTGTGTGGGAACACATGCTGTTATAATAACGTTAAAGGATTTAATAATAATAATTATTATTATAAGGTACAGTTTTTATTAAATAACAGTTTTATTATCTTCTTGAGGAGATTTTTTATTTGATACACCAATCAGATGAGCGAATATCCGAAACAACTTTATTCTTTCAGCATTTTTTAATGATAATTTACTATGCATAATTATTCTATTTTGTTATTAACTTGTACACATCTCACTGAAGATTAATTTGAAATTGATTGATTTCCTTTATTTCACTTTGCATTGCTGCCACTTTTGGCTAATCGCGAAGATGAGGCTGAGTGATGATTCGATGAAATTGATGAACAATCACAAAGCACACGTATGCCCAGGCCCGGATTCAATCCAGGAACCCCTGGCGTCGTAGAGCGCTGTGCTAACCACTAAGCCACGGAGGCCGGCGTGTATTTTTGAAAGTTAAAGGGCTATGGAAAACGTGAATTGCGTTACTTAAAATTCTCTATTTTTTTTACTCAGTTCTTAAGGCCACTTTATGCACAGATAGGCTAATCGGGACCGAACCTACAGTTTGAAGTGAGTGCGAACCACTATATGCCTCCGCCATATAAAAATGCTCACATTTGGAATTTTGAAAAATCATGTAACTATTTACTCTTGTGAAATAAGTTGTAGAATGTGAATACATAAGCTTCTGACATGGTTCCTGCATTTTACACTCAATTGTTTAAGCTACTTCATTATATCTCTTTTGGAATTCTGTAAGAGAAGCAAACTTTAAAAGTATGAAAAGATGTGGCAGAACCAGACCTTCAGGAACTTCGAGGTGGAGAAATTGAACACAAATTTGGCAAAAGCTATTAAAATAGATACAGTTAGTGCAACATATTATCACAGATAAACGTATTAATACGTTTATCTGTGATATACTATGGTACATACGAACATAGGATGCAATATAAATGGAAAGCAAGGGACTTATAAATAATTAAAAGTAAGAGTACACATATGGAAGCAAGAACTGGGCCTTTTTCCAATAATGGAAGCATATTTCGAACAGAACAATGCCATTTGAAGTTACAGTAAATTTAGGTTGCGCATGGGAAGCGCGACACAATGAATGGGAAGGAAATAAGAAAATTTACTGGAACGGTGGAAGACGCTCGATTAGTAAGTTGTTTGAAATTTATAATTTCTCAGACGAAAATGTCTTTTACCAATATTTCTGTGTGTATATATAAAAATCAATATGTTTCCTCCTTAGTCTACTTGATATATTTGGAACTATTTTTATTTATTCTCTGTCTAAAAACGAACAAAATGTTTAAAATGTTTTGTAAACAAGAAACATTATTTGTCTCTTTTCAGGAAAACATTGCAGATAGCTTGGACTCAAAGAGAACACTTTAAAAAACAAATCCACCATTCCATTAATAGTCAGTACACCACTGGCAAAATCACAAACCTTAGGGAGTTGCATTGCAGGCGTTCCCATCACTTTCTTGCCACGCTCGCTGGTCGATAGCATCAGAATTCCCACGAGAGCGACAGATTGTTTTCCGTATTGGAGAAATCTCCTTTCCCCATCTCCACTTGCCTCTCGCCTACATGATGTGACAGCCAAGAGATTCCTGGATGGCCACAAGAGGGCGGAGAATGCAGAAACATCCCGGGGGGTTTACAAGGCTGGATGTGTTTTACGTTACCATGATATGGCGTCAATCTTACATTCCTTTACTAAAATGCACTCACTCACTGTAATTGGGTAATAGATAATGCACATCATCATAACAATATTTTTTTCAGTAGCGTATATTCCAGGCTAGCTAGGCTACCTGCAAAGCCTGAAGTCTAGAGAATAAAATACAGGAGAAAAATCGATCAGAAAATGTAAATAAAATTATTCATATCAGTGAGATGATGGTGATTCTGGAGTTGGCAACCTCATTTCTTGTGAGTTGCCAACCTGATTTCCTATGAGTTGGCAATGTAATTTCCTATGAGTTGGCAACGTGATTTCTTATGAGTTGGCAACCTGATTTCTTATGAATTGGTAAACTTATTTCTATTCATAGCCTACGCCACTGATTTTTTTGTAAAGGGGTGGTAAGGCTGTTGACATAAAATTTGAATAAACAAAACACAATTATTATTATTATTTTTATGATTACTATTATTATATCCTAAAGGAAAAAATCTACTCGATACACCAGTTGTTTCGTAATTTGAAGTGTTTCTTTATAATTAATAAATACTACATTCATTTTATATACTTATATGTACTGTAATAAAGTAGTGCATTGGGAAGATTCACTACTATTGCTTGGTAAATTGAACATGACTGTTTTCATTGATTTTTCTCTTGCTTCCTACAGTAGCGTACGCAGGATTTCATCAAGGGGGTTGTTATTTCTAAAACCTTTTTCCAAATTCACATTACCATTGTTTTATTATACTTTAATTAAATAATAATAATCACAATTAATTAATAATACTTATAATTAATTAATTAGCTGAATTAATTCTGATAATACTACTAATACCACTACTACTATTAAGTAGTAGAGATCTACATAAATATAGTATTTATGAAAACAATAGAACGAAATTACTTTCTAGTCATTCGATTTTTATCAAATCCTGGGAGCATTTTTTTTGTTTCTTTGTTACGAAATAATTGTCTGGTCAACGAGGGGAGACATTTCAAGGGTGAAGAAGATCCATAAATACAAGAAAATATATTAAAATAAATTGAAATAATCAAAGTATGGAACTCATCCAAGGAGCTGCGGTGATCTTGACGGTAGAGCGTCTGACAAGTGACAATCACGGGGGAGATCCGGATTCGATTCCCGAAATTTGTTGGAATTTTTCCGGCTTTTTCCCCACATAAATGTCCCCGATAATTCACATCTGGATTATCTCGCTGTTCTTACCAACAAAACATTTTACAATAGTTGATCTTATTGTCGTTTGAATAATTGTCTAGTCAACAAGGTGAGACATTTTAAAGAGAGACATTCAAACGTGCTGCGGTAAACAATGGGAAGGCGGACTGGCGACTGTATTCTTGTCCGCCTAGCCTTTGTCTATACATTAAACTCTTACAACATACCAATAACTTTATTTAGTTAATTCTCATTGTTCACATAAAAAAAATACGTTCGTTGAACACTGGCGTACGTAGAGGGATGGCCGATGGTGTTCCAGCCCAAGCCGAAATTTTGAGAAAATCAGAATTTTCAAATAAAAATCCGTTAAGAACTTTTATCAAAATATGTAAATGCGAAACCTCTTTTAAAGTGAATCCCGATTACCATTTTTGTCTTTGAATACAATTTTAATAGACTGAAAAGTTCCAAAAATACGAAATAGTTTATTATGCATCCTGCCCTCCAATATGAAGCCATGTGCTATCCACATTTACTATTCCAGCCCATCCCGAAAAAAAAATGCTGCGTACGACAGTGTATTGAACGTCGTTGCAACTGAAATACAAAACAACTGTTTTCTGTTTTAAATCATAGTTATCCTATCCTATTCGCATAAACTCGTGTTTATTTTCAAGGCGGCATCACTCTGAAAGACGCGTGTGTTTCGAGTTCTGGGCTTTTCTCCATGCTGCATGGAAATAATAATTCAAATATTATTATTATTATTAGTAGTAGTTGTTGTTGTAGTAGAAGAAGTAGTAATAGTAATATTATTGTCCCAGATCTGACTGTGAAAAACTGGCCATTTAATTTTTTCCCACAGCATTTTCCATAATATTTCACAAGCTCAAGGGGGAGGGGGGGTTTAAACCCTGTAAGCCCCCCTTGCGTACGCCACTGGCTTACTACGTGTCTTTAATTTTATGGTTTTGATTATCGTCATTGGCTAATCGCGACGATGAAAATGAGTGATCACATGGTGAAATTGATGAAGGCAGGGAATATTAAGGAATAGGTTTTTAAGTAAGCTGGTGCAGAGATTGTCAGCAACTTGTTTAGCGTTTTATTTCAATTCTTCAAGCTCTCATTCCATAAAACAAAGAGAACAAACCTGGTGATGGACTTATGCATCCCACTGTACAGTTTGAAAACATGAACTTCTGACCTGATTTCTGCATTTTGCACTCCAGCTTTCGAGATCTTTTTTCCCCTCGACCTTTATCGACTATGAAAATAATAAATTAGTACTTTTGAAAAAATGAAACTAACGATGCTAATTTTCAGGGGGGCGACAGACTGGTTCGACACCCCCGCTCACGACGCCCATAACTCAGTGGCGTGCTAGGATTTTTCGTAAGTGGAGATATGCTCGTAAGGGACGAGATATGTATTCGATCTTTACTTTTTGTTTGAATTGGACTGTTGTTTAAAGTAGACTCTATGCACAGATAGGTTAATCGTGACTTGACCAACAGTTTTGTGGGATCGTAAAACTGCGCAATGTACCTCCACCGGAGTTAATCCCATATTTTGACATATTTTCCTACATTTAATGTTCTTTTTCTTTTCGGAATACTGGGCCAAAGGTGAAGGGGATATGACCCACACCAACCTCCCCTTGGGCACGCCACTGCCCATGATAATGAAATCCTTTGATTTTTCTTGTATCTGATATAAAAGACAGAAATTGAACTTGAAATTCCTTTGATGCTCATCTAGTTACAGTTATCGTCAACAGATGGCACTCTCTTCTCAATTCTTCCATGTCTGCCCTCTCTCGAGGATACAACAAACTATTTGAACATTGGTGAATACATATATTTTCGTGGAATAAGCATTTGCAATTGACTGGAAGTCTGCACTGCAAGTTATTTTTTAAAAATAATCGCGATATTTGGCTCAGATTTCTTTCGAGTGTAATATTAGCAAATAAATTTATCAGACAGCTGTATGTTGGAAATGCACAGAAAAGCGTTACGATATTCCTCGATATGAATTACGATGAGGAATTGCAAAATTTATTAAATAGATGTAGATGGACAAATATAATGACCGATGATTTATCCAGGACCTCTAGTTGCGTGTCACAATCCCGCGAAAGAAGAATTTTTGCAGTGACAAAAATGTTTAACCTATATAAATTAAGATTTTTTCTGCGAAAGTTTCGAGAGTAATCTGTAGTAGAAATGGCCGGAAAATTACAACTGGCGCGCCCAAGGTGGGTTGGTGGGATTCATAACCCTCCTTTGATCAAGCACTCCTAAAAACAGAACGTCAAATGCTGCAAAAGTTGGCCAAATATAGGACTGACAGCTAAAAGAAATATCACAACTTCTATTGTGCTCATCACACCCTCTTCGAAAATCCTAGGCACCCCACCGAGTCTGTCTGTAGAGTTGTAAGCGTTGACACTATCCTTTTGCATGCTAACCAGACTCTGGCGTCTAGACATGCAGCCAGGATATTGGTCTGTAGGCCGGTTGTGTTGTGTCGTCTAGGTGTGCTTGTGATTGTTCCTTCATAGATCTCATATCACCATTCATCACCAGCATAGCGATTAGCCACGATTAGCCAAAAGGACAGAAAGCGACTTAAAATAGAGAGGCTAATCAAAACTGAATTACACTTTGGACATGTCTTTCGCCACCGCAAATGCTTTTGCACTTATACTACAATAAACCTGTTCTGTATTTTAAAAATTATTATTTTGCTTTTGTTATTACTAGGGCTCGGATAGTTATGCACTAAAACAACGCAAAATATGCACTAAAAAGTGTAAAATATGCACTTTAAAAAACCGTTAAATTTATAAATGCGGTATATTAGAAACTATGACATTCCAGGCAATGAATATTCATTATTCGGAATGCTCATTCGCTACACAGATTTTTTTTCAATGAATATGGTTCTGCGTTAAATGAAACACAATACATTTCATACAATCCAGGAAAAAGGAAAGAAGAAAGAAAGAGAAAAGATAAAGAAAAGGGAAGAGAAGCGAGGAGAAGAAAAGTAAATATCTACAGTATATGCTCGGTGTTGGGTGTGGGTACAAAAATATGCATAACATCAACTAATTTTCATACAAATATGCATTTTTAGTAAAAAATCCTAAAATATGCATATGCATATGCATATGCGATATACAAAATACATAATTATCCGAGCACTAGTTACCACTATTGACATTGAAATAAGGGGTGGATGAACGGGCTGACCCATATCCTAAGGGTGTGCAAGCACCCCTTCCTCTGGACACCCAAATGTGAGCCTCTATTCCACGTTGTACACCCTCGACTAACGAGGGTCTGGCGTCTGCACTAACAGTCAGTATAATCCTCTGTGGGTAACTTCGTCGACATGCGTTAGTAGCGCGTTACTTTTCGGTATTTGCGTTGGTAACGCGTTACTATTTCAATACGTGCGTTCGTAACGAGTTACCGAAATTTCAAGATTGTAACGGTACTTTCTTACTTTACTTGCGGTACCTTCATAAATTAAGAACTGGAGGATTTACTTACCAGGAGAAACATGCTTTGCGATGTTGTTTTAAACATATGCACGTAAAGTTGCACTGTTAAAACATGTATTAAAGAGAACAGACGTCATACGTGTGTAAACAGTTAATGTCGTTATTGTATGACAAAGTAATGGTAACTCGTTATTCTCGGATTCACAGTAACTGTAGCGCGTTACTTTTGGGTGCACAGTAACTGTAGCGCGTTACTTTTGGATGCACAGTAAATGTAGCGCCTTACTTTTGGATGCACAGTAACTGTAGAGCGTTACTTTTTGGGGTGAACAGTAACTGTAGCTCGTTACTTTTGGATGCACAGTAACTGTAGCGCCTTACTTGTGGATGCACAGTAGCTGTACAGCGTTACTCTCTTTTGAAAAATTTACCCAACTATGGTGATTTTATATTACTTTAATGTTTTATTCTCAGTAATTATATTAATAATAATTGGTATTTATCGCCGCTAAAAAGGATGGAAATTTTGCTTGCAAACATATGCATTTTCCATTACAGTTGATTTCAGCTATGGGTGGTATCCCGCACAAAGCAAAAGGTTTGTGTCACACTGCGTTTGACAGGCAATTTCCGATACAAAGCAACCGGTATATTTGCAGTCGGACTCAAAGAAAAACACTCAATTGATAAAGGGGTCCGTCCCTCTGAAAGTTTCCCTCCGTTAACCCCCCCCCCCCCCGAGGAACAAACAAAAAAGAGAAAAATATAACTTTTTCTGCGATCCCCTTTGGAATTTTATATAATATGTTATTGTTTAGTTGTTCAACTAGAAGTCAACCAGAAAGGTACGACGGATTGCCAGGGGAGAATGGGTGGGGATAACAACCATTCAGAGGTTTCACAGCAGGTAGCTAATTGTGTACGTGCGTCATAACGGGGCCCAAACACGTGACTTATTAGCCTCAACTGACCTCCCTGGGTTGAGAGGGAGGCGTTTATAATTGACAATACTCATGCCTAAATAGATTTATACAATCGATCAACTTGTGCCACCGGAAATACACCCCACTTACGCACACACACTTCTCCTTACACCCACACGTGAATCGTCTTTTTAAAAAAGGATATACTATATAAAAACGCAAAACAAAGCTTTACCAACCCGAAAGTAGATAGAATAAAAGTATTTTGGTGTTTCTGTCTCATGTACAGTCACGGACACTTGTAGGTTGTAACTGTGACGATACCATTGAAAAATCAATGATGTGGTTACAAGCCAGAAGTGTCTATTACTGTACCATCTATAAACGCATATTTTACCACAAACATATTCAATACGAAGCCCATATTTAATTTTGTTATTGCATTACATGCAAAGGATATATGTGATATTTTTGTTGTGTTTGGGCATGGATGTAGAGTGGAATGCATAAATATTGACAAGTAATATTCTCTTTGGTTTGCACAGTGAGAGCTGCAAGACTCAAAACAAAACGCAATACAAGCTGCTGACAACCTCTGCATCACCTTACATGAAAATTCATTCATTAAGAGAAACATTAATAGCCATGGACAATTTGCCGAACAATACTTGGCCATCCCACTGTACATCGAAGGTTTGTTCAAAGAAAACTTCAAGAAAAAAAATTGAATAGAAGAAGTGTTATATTTATAAATTGTCGATTATAAATGTTGTTGGAAATTTATCGAAGATGGTTACCCTATGTGTTTGCTGTTCGGCTGCGACGTATTACATAACATACCTCCTGAGGCAAACTTCGACGAATGTCAACTTAAAGTGTCCTACTTGGAACCTGTCGCAACCAGATTCGTAAATTAAGAAAAGGTGTCACGTTTCCAGCTTTGAAGGTACGTAGTACTCCCCAACCGGAGTAAGAAATTTTAACTTGACATGAAACAGATGTCTATTCTCATAGCAACGGACTTGCATTCACCCTCAGCTGCCTAGGATATAGACTGGGCTGGGAGTTCATAAGCGCCCAGTTGCACAGCTAAATTGACTCGTTTCGTCTGTCCTCTGCAGTATTCTTTTATATTCATCTTCTTATAACGTTGAAAGTGAAATTGAGATTATCTGCTATTATAGATCTATCTATAGATGCTTCAGGAAGATAAAATTCACTTACGTTTTTGTTGCATATTTCTCTCGATAGATTTAAACTAAAAGTTGTTATCTGGGAGTGAATATAAGAGGAAGGACAAAATTATACCCTGCTCTTCTTGAGGAATTTTGAAGGAGTCAGAAATTGCATTGCACTCCGAAAATCGTTGCGTCTGGGTCTGTCAAAGATGTTTAATCCCACCTTGTACTCAGCTAGGCTAATCGGGACTGGCTTTGAAGTTCAAAGTGGGATCCGAACCAATGCGTAATGTAGCTCCACCGGCGAACGAAATCGGAAGCCCTTGATTAAAAGGTTATTGGTTTGACTTCATGTTGAATTTCATGTTTCTTATTTAGCGTCCCTTTTCTGCCACTTTATACTAATCAGGACGGTGAGAATGAGTGATGATATGATGAAACTGATGAAGGGGCACTCACAAAGTACATCCATGTCTATTCCAGGATTCGAACCCGAGGTATTAGATTCTTGCCTCTCCGATGTCGTAGTCCTCGCCTTGTAATCAAGATATCCCAAGTTCGATTCCCGGTGAAGGCACGTAGTGCTTCGGATCCCACTTCAAACTGTAGGTACAGTCCCGATTGGCTTTTCTATGCATAAAGTGCACAAACTCAAAAAAAAAAAAAATATATATATTAAAACAATATCTGTACCAGATATTCGATATTCGGATATTCTGTTCCAGGATTCAAGATTCGGATATCATATCCAGGATTCGACATTTGCTGGATTTGTATGTTTCAGCATAGATAAGACACGTGGAAAGATGAAAAGAAACTAATGGAAATCTTTCAAGTCCTTAACGAAATTCGAGTAGATATACGCTACTGTTTCAAGAGAACGCTGAAGATTACGTAACCGGGTATCATTCAGAATTTTCAATCAAAGGTGATGTAACCTTATCTTTAGAGGGTGTGAAGGCATATTTAGCACCAAAATGTGACCACAAATTAGACCTTGTTCACAATTTTAGGAGGATATCGAACGGTATGTGGTGTTGGTGTTGAGTAAATCACTCTTAGGTAGTTCTTTTCGAATCCTTGACCTGTATGCAGTTAGAACTAGCGACTGAGATAAGCGATAAAGAAAAGTCGTAATTGAAAAGTAATCAGCGTTAATCAGTACAGTGCGCGTAAGATTTCAAAACAAGTATAGAACTAAATCGGTTGCAGAGTGGTTAATAGGAAGGGGGAGAGTAACAGTTGAAAGATATGTCGCCGTCCTTGGCCAGTATATTATTTGCAAGCTGAGTAGGCACTGGGCTACTGGCCAAGTTCGGGAAGTCTGCGCTTTGACCTTGACAATAAGACGATCTTCATCAAGGGCACGAACGTAGGATCGCCATGTCCCAGGCACAGGTCCAAATTCGCTGGTGGACAACAATTTTCACTGTTTACGCTCAAGTAAACCAAACGTCTCGCCTCAAAATTAAACCCTGTTTCGTCATCGACGCCCTCAAACAAGGGACGGCGCAAAAAACATGAGTAGACAGGTATACAACAATTTCATATTTGGGCTAAAACAGCATTTGCTTATTCAGGTTTTTTCTTATTTGCTGAGGGCGGTAGGGGGCAGAAGGGACGACCAGAAGGGGGGGGGGTCATTTCCCCTGCCTCCTGGTGTCGTCACTGTCTCAAACAGACCCGAAAAGCTTGATAATTTGATGCACTTTTATCAGAAACAATCACTTCTAGCTCTGCTTATCGAGTCGAGAACATTTCGGGGAGGGGGGATAAAGACAACAATCTCCCATAGGCTATATACTTCACTATGTTGAGAAATATGGTAGTATAATGAAAATTAACTCTTTTGAAACGTATCTACGAATGGGGAGGTATCGTCCTTTTCATAACCTTGTACTTTCAAGGCTTGTTAAAGCAAATCCAGGGATTTAACACCAATTCCTGTTTTCATGACATAGTTTCCTGCTGACGATCCCAAAATACAAATTCCTGCGCAAGTGTCTTCAGTCACATTACATATGTCATTCCTTGACGTCACGATGCGTACATCATGATGTTATCTACATGTGATTGTCTTGTCACGTGTAGACAATTGTCCTTCAAAACGCATTTCCCTTTCCGGTAAGTGATGTGTAAAATGAATTGAAGATTGAGTAACAGCTTATTGCTCAATCATTGATAACATAAGGCCTACTGTTTCTTTGCAATCCTAGTCTTTCATTATCATAATGATATATTAATCTACTACGCCATGAGCGATATACATAGCTGGATTTATATCTAGAAGTGAAGAGAGGGCAGGTCCGAAAACTTTTCTACTTCATATGTCGGAGGTCCGGGGCTGACGCCATCGCAGCTTCTCCATAAATCCTGGTCTGACGGGGGAGTGAAAATAGAAGAGAGAGAGAGAGAGAGAGAGAGAAGATGCCGCTCAAAGTCATCAGTCATCAGGTGTTATTTACTTATGCTTCGCAAAAACAAAATTGTTGTGGCATTCTCGCAATTTAATAAATCGGATTAATAATTTTCTTCTGATTTTCATATGGCAAGGCAAAGCACCTAAACTGTTTCAAACATGTACTATGTAAAGGCAAAGAAAGTAAACTGTTGTAAACTTTTAAGCTACAAGTTTTCTTGCAACCAACGATTAAATAAATGGGGAATCTTTTCTGACTGAGCAACAGTATGATAGTCATGAAAGCGGAAGGATACAGGCAATGCTCTTGAAAGAACTATATGACTAAATGCTGGTTGTTACTTTTGATTATTCATTTTAATCAAGAGTGATTTATTTTTATTCATTTTTGACGACATATTTTTAACACTCTATTTATATTTCAGTTACCTTACGTTTGAGTTTGTGTTTTAAGTACACTTTATCCACAGAAAGGCTAATCAGTCGCCTTCTGCGTTGAGTGGTCGACTCATGGTCTCTCGAACGAGGTTTCCGGGTTCGAGTGCCGGCCATGGAATTTCCCGGTGGGAGCCCCCAAAATTTCGGCGATGACCCAGCGTCGCGAGGACAAGTGGACAGATACTTGAAAAGAAGCCCGGTCTCGAAAGCCAGAAGAACAGCGGCGATGGGACTACTAGATGCGCTGACGACGCGTCACCCAATGAAAAAGCCATTCTTACGACATAGAGTTTAATTTAGTTTTAAGATGTTTCTTTGTAAGACTTCTAGTCATAACCATCCTGATCGTCGCGATCAGACATAGTTAGAAAGCGACGTAAAATAAGAAATTAAAGAAAAAACTTTAACCTTGAATTAACCGAAAATACTTCCCAGACAGCAACACAAGCGCTCGTGCACACAAACGACGTCTACGCAGTTCTTGCATGTGTCTGTGAACATGTCCGGTCTATTCTTCAACATACGAAGAAAGTGTCCTTGTATCTCCGCTTTTTATTGTACCTCAGAGGACATCCTTCCTCATTAATCTATTCAAGGCACCCTACGTTTCCTTTCTTTCATGCAATAAACATTGATCGTGAAGGGTAGCAAGTGTGAGTTTCAAGAAAACTCTGAAGACGGTTACACTGAATGTTATTTAATTTATTTCATCATTCCATCGTTCATCATCGTTTTCGATTAAGATGAAGATCCGGGACTAAAGAGGCCCTTAGCCCTCCCCAAGATCTGTAGTGGTTCAGACGTACCAAGAGTGTAACTCTCTGATTTCTTAGAGATGGATGGATTGCTTAAAACATGCAAAAACTTGTTTTGAGCTTCTTTTAGTTAGCACTATTTTTACATCTTCGTATCTGTTATTTATTTCCAGATTCGAGACGACACCGAGACTCCGTTCGAGAACAAAATAGATTTTCTCATTCACGAGACGGCACTGGCTTGAAGGTACTGTGCAATGCCAAACAAATGTTTCCTGTTTTTCTCTTACTAAGTCTGTATTCGGTCTAATGTTGCTAAACGGTTTAATGTGCATACATTTAGTAAGAACTTCCACGAGTTGGCAACTTGAAATACAAGCTGGAAAAACTCGAGAGGCCTTCAGACACTTGGAAGAAAGCCAAGCAGGCCGAACGGGGTCTGTTCGCATGTTCTCCTCTTGCGAAACAAAGGGGCAATGAAAGTATGCAGACACACCTCCAGTTCAGGACCAATCCTCCAGCAAGCGTAAGGGAGCGTGTCTTACCTGCTGAGTTCCAACGAAAGCTTACAGCATCCACGGCGTTGTTACCTTTCGTTGATCGATTTACATTATTTGACGTAGCTTTTCTGCTAGTTTTGGCTAATCGTGACGATGGAGATGAATGGTGATAAGATGAACAATCACAAACACATATGGACGATACAATACAATTCCTATGGAGGATTATCTTAGCTGCAGGTCCTGGTGCGAGAGCTTCGTTCCAGGGTGTAGCTACTATGTGGAAGAGAGGTTGATATTTGGGAGTTTTCTAAAAGGGTCACCCCTTAAATCCCTGTCACCTTTCAGATGATTGTGGTTGTCATGCCGCATAATACGCCAATATATCACATATACATAATTTACTTTTCCAGATTGTTGAGGGGTTGAGTACACTCAGTGGCCTTAATTAATTAAAAATTCAGGAAGGGGCTATTTGGCTTTCGAAAAGTTTTCAATTTTCGATTACAAAATGCACTCCCAGAAGATAAACTTACACACACAAGGCAACTATGTTCGAACATCCGCCCGGCATGTGATAAAATGTTCGTTTCTCAACAGCCGGGCCGCGGGAGGTTCTCCTGAAGTTTGCGACTTGAAGTCCGAGCTGGCAACCACCTGAAAAGATGTTCTTTCGCTCGGAGATTGTCAGTTTTCGCGACAGCGCTGGTGAGAAATCAAAGTCGTTAAGAGGGCTTTGATGTTACGTGCAACTTACAAACTTGAATTTCAATCGTGGGGCTGTGTCGGAAGGGTGAAGCGACTTGCAGCCCGAGCTGGCAACCGCCTGGAAAGATGGCCGTTCGTTCGGGTTTCATCAGCGATAAGAGGAAATGCTTTTCTGGAACTGTCGAGTGTTTTCCCCTTCTATCTTACTTCAATTACAGTTTTCATTATTCCTTCTTGTCCTAGAATATGCCCTACCCTTCTGAATCTTCTCTGGAGGATCAATTTCCATGTAAAAAGAATAGCTATATGTAATAAGAGTGGAATTATAGTTAAGAACAAAAAATTTCATATTCACTGTCTCAGAGTGTGCCTCATGTTTACCACTTACAAATGACAGAATATGAAAACCAAAAAATGACGTTTTTGTCTTCTGGCCCATCTCCAGCTACAAGAACTGACCACCGACAACATGCCAAGACTTGATTGTCCTCTGCCAGCCCGCGAGCTCTATTGCGCCTAAAAATAGCGCCAATCAAAGCATTATTTAATGATGAGTAGCTTGTTGCTATCGGGGGAACTGCAATTCTCTATCAGAGTCTCTCTTGCGCATGCGCTCCGTGCCCCACTCCCTTCGCTTGGCACTATTATTCCCTTTTTCGTATCCATTACGTAATTCTGTGAGCCAGGAGGGGAAGTGGAAAGTTGTTGGGGAAGGGGAGGGAGATCACGTCGGGGCGCTTGTAAGTCTTCAACGCTAGTGGGAAACAGAAGAAGCGGATTTTTCGAAGACAAGGACGCATCGAGAACTGCGCGGTCACTGTTGAATGTTGTGTTCGCTGCAATAAGAGAAGGAAGGAATTTTGGCGACAGAAATAGCAAGTAAGTTTCCTAGTGATATTTACTGTTAACTAGGACAGACTTGGGGAAGTAACGTAACGGAATTAACGCGTTATTTTCTCGGTAAAACATTACCGAAGTTTCAAGTGTAATCGTAACGATACTTCACTCGCGTGACCTTCATAAATTCAGAACTGAAGGATTTATTTGCCGCAACGATACATGCCTTGTTGTGTTGTTTTAAACTTGATTCGTTGAGTTGGTTATTCTATGTCGCTTTTTTTCCACTTTTGAATAGTCGCGACGATGAGTGTGAATGATGATGCGATAAGATGGATGAAGGGACAACCACAAATACATAAACACGTCGACCTCCGTGGCAGAGTAGCTACCTCAGCGCGCTACGACATCAGGGGTCCCGGGTTCGAAACCCGGCCTGGGCATGGTTGTTCTTTGTGCGTGCCACTTCATCAATTTCATCATATCAATCATCACTCATCCTAATCGTCGCGATTAGCGAAAAGTGCCAGAAAATCGGCGGTAAATAACAAAAATTAAATAAAAACAAACACAATTCCTACAGGCTGCGGTTTCAGTTCCCAGAGTCTCGTTAGTCCGCAAGAATGCAGTCCAGGGTGTACTGCGTGGAAGAGAGGTTGACATTTGGGTGCCTGCCCAAAAGGTCATCCCTACACCCCCTGTTTTAAACTGGTAGATTCATTTAAATATCTTCATTGCGTGACAATGTAACTGTAACACGGTAATTTTGTTGTAACTTACATTCACATCTCTGAACTAGAATAGCTCAACTATTATGAATTATTATAGTGTTTGGGAGTAACAAGTTACTTTTCTCGAATAACGATGAGGGCCTCCCCGATGGTGCAGTGGTAGAGTCGTCGCCTTGTAATCAAGGGGTACCCGGTTTGATACCCGGTGGAGGCACATATGGTGGTTCGGATCCCACTTTAAGCTGTAGGTCCAGTCCCAATTAGCCTTACTGTGCATAAAGTGGGACTTCAAACACCAACTCAATCAATCGAATAACTGTTTCAAGTCTCTTTTTGAAAAGAGTAGTTGTATCTCAATTCAGGTGAATAGTAAGGAAATTAACATTTACTTTTCTATACGTTTCATAGATAATGAACAAAAGTAACTTGATAAAAAGTAGAAATAAAATTTTAATTTTGATGTGTTAAGATGATTCGATATGTCAGTGGAGTAGTTTCAAGTAAAGGGTTTATTTTGAAATTTCCAGTTTCACATTTAAACATATGAGACTTTAATTTCATGAAAATGATTGTTCGTTGTAGATGGTCACATCCATAGATAAACGAACAGTCCGAAAATACCATTTCCAGCATTCCCTTGAGTAACCCAATAAGCGGGTTCTACGGGTATTAAACGAGTTTTTTTTCCTTTTTAGTACGTATATGTGTGTTCATGACAAGTGAACGTTGTTTGTAACACGAAACATACGTAGAATGTGTCTTCAATTTTTGTTCCCGAAATATCAAACAATAAAACTGCAAGAACTCCTGATAAAATTCACATCTTTTGCGAAAAGTTGCAAATTGGAAGAACATTTTACTATTTTTTCTTGTACTAACACTCGCCGTCACCTTAGAATCATTGTGGTGGGGGAGTGTAAAATACACTAATATCACACAATTCCTCGAACTCTTGGAACACCCCTTGAATGTCACTATGTTATTTTTCTGAGATCTTGTATTTGTAATTGGCTGATTTTAATGTCACTTTTCTGTCAGTATATTTTAAAATATATTTTGTTTATTTACAATTTTTTAATTCGTTTTAAAAAGTGTGTTTTTCTTATTGAAGAATGCGCTTCCGATGATGATTTTTTAATGAAATATTGATCGAGATTGAATTTTGTTTCCATTATTCTTTCCCGTCTCAAGTTCAACAGGAACACGATCACGTGACGTTTTTGATGGAAGCGAAATCATATGATGCAATGTGATGGTTGCATACTTGTCACGAACCGAGCGTTGGTAGCTTCAATATCCAGCGCGTGGGACTTTCCGTTCGTCTGGCTTCACTGTCACTCTTTGCGTTCGTGTACTGTCACTGGTAGATCTCCATGACCTAGAACAGAACAGCCCCACCGGGACACAGGGCGAAATTCTCTCGGCACTTTTCAGATAACGGACATATTCGGCGCCTTTTTTTTTAATCCCATTGCTCACAATTGGTAACAGTTGTAGTGGTAACGAAAGAAACCTCAATTCTTTTATGCTCCATGCAGAGTCCTTATTTATTGAAGGGAGTCGCCCTGGGCGCTGAGGAAAGGGGGCGTCGAGGTCCCCATGGTAAACATGGAGTCTCTAAAATTAATATTCTTCTCGGGTTTGAAGAAAATATATTTAGTACAATTGACTTGCTCGCTTCGCTCCTAACGTAACAGTCTCTGTACTTAAAGTTTTAAGTACAGTGGACTCTTTTGAATTGGAATTACTCGGTAATTCGAACAGAAGTTTATTCCCCTTGAAATCATCTTTAATGATACATGTTTTTGTTAATTTGAACTTCTTCCGTGTACCCTTGGAGTTCGAATTAATAAATGTCCATTGTACTTTCATAATAATTTTATGCAATGGGAACTGAACTACAAAATCTATTCGTATGGTGTCTCATTGGGGTACTTGGGATGGGGCCACCCCAAAGGCGTGATTCTGATCACGTCTCCGTCATGACCTAGGTCGAGAATGTGTAGAGCCCGAATGCGCTTTCATGGCATGGTATCCGCCCGCCATCATGACGGTCTATTGATATAACAACAGCGGTTGGAGTTATAAAGATAAAACTTTTGTGAACTGAAAAGTTAGTAAATACTAGCCTAGTGCAGGAGATAAATTTAATCATCTGTTTGCACTTGCATTTGTGGGGGAGGGAGAGTACGTTCTCATAATACAGCTAAGAAGGTTTCCATTGCAGTTCTGAATCCATTAAAAGCAACATCAATTGTTTCAAGAGCCTTCAGCCAAGTCATTACGCAAGAAATTGGAAATTTTCTAATGACGCATTGTGTAGGAACTCACTTAAGTGCTTCGTCACTGATCAAAGGTAGCGGTTGAAGGTACAAGAAGGGCTTCTTTAGAATGTGCCCTAGATAGCTGGAGCGTAAGCAAGTGTTGCTTCAAACGAGAATCCTCTCAGAGATAAGAGTTGAGTAGCGTCATCCCGTAGAACCGCTATCCATTGGCACGGAAGGAATAGTTCTATTATGTCATTTCACACAGCATGTGGAAATTTAACGTCATTCTCTGTGCAAACTGCGGCACAAAGCGTTTGCGTCAGCACGTACTCTGCTTACGTATATGGCAGAACTCGCACGAAGTTCGTCCTGAGCAGCGAAACAAACAGTAGTTGTTATCGAACAGAATCCACACTTTTTGTGCACGTGAGACATATACCCTGTCCCATCTAACTGTGGAGCAAGGCTGCGCATAACGTCAGAGAAGCGAGGGAAATCGAGTGGCCAGAGCGAAGCAGTACACGCTGCTGGGAAGGCAGTCGCTTTCTTCCACTCCACGTAGCCCCGTTCCCTCTCACGTGTTCATTGGTGGAGCCGTCTCCCGTCACTACTTGATTTCGTTTGCCTGCTCTACAGTTAGCTGGGACAGAGTATAGCAGTGTGAGGGACGGGGGTGGGTTCGCTCCCCTGAAAAATGAACGATGGATGATTTATTATATAATAGTTTAGTGAGAAGGAAAAGTTCGGCCTGACTCTGCTCCGCCACCTAACCCTTACTACTGTTTGGTGTCAGTTGGTGTTTTAAGTCCACTTTATGCACAGTAAGGCTAATCGGGACTGGGCCTACGGTTTAAAGTGGGATCCGAACCACTGTGCCATGTGCCTCCACCGGGTATCGAACCCGGGACCCCTTCATTACATGGCGACAACAGGGAGCCCCTTGCTACTGTTATTATGATATTAATGCATACATAGAACGATAGGTTACAGGCATATATAGAATATTTAAGTACAAAATTAAATTGAAAATATAAGTACAAGAGGAAAATGTTCAAATCCAAACACCTGGTCGAACGCGCGCACACACACACACACACACACACATACACATACTGAAACTTGAAACTTTTGAGGAAAAAAAATTGAAATGTACTCAACAAATTAAGTAATAAATGTAATCAGTATATTGTAAAACTAATAGTCGTCCATTTCGTGAACACATTTTTACATTTTCATCTTGTTCTATTTTTAGAACGTGTGTACCCGTATTTTGTTAATTTCCTTAAAATATACATTGTGAGGTATATTTAATAGGGATTTAGGGAAATTTTCAAAATTGGAACTGGCTACATTTAAGTACACGTTTGCCATTGTAGAGAATATGGATCCACAGAAGCGAGATTGGTTACCAGGGTGAGACGTGTCCAGTTTCCTAATCCTAGTAGAAGTTTCATTATTAATTTTTCAGCAGTTGATTCGCTCTTAAGAAGCTCTAGGTATGAGTATATTTTTTTAGTCGAGGACATTGAATATGAACTTGTGACTAGCTCCACAGTTAATCACGCTAACTGCTAGACCACTGAGTTAGGCAGCTTCCGTATCCAATGTCTCGCCGTAAAGGAAATATCGCACGTCTCGTTTAACCTTCAAACGGCTGGATGTAGGTCAAGATAAGCGGGAGACCAAAAACAGCACTTCCGTCGGAATAAAGAAATACCGGAACACTTCCTGAAGAACTGTGTAAAGATAAAATTCGCCGCAGACATATTCCAAGCTCTGTCGTGGTTTAGATGGGAATGCAAATGTTTTGCCGTGGCGTTGATGGAGAGTTAAAGAGGGCTTGGAAATCCACGCTCCGTCTGACCTTGAGAACATCGCGTAGGCAGACATCGCCATTACAGAACCATTACGTTTATCTCATATGATTGTGGCTGCAAGAGCTGTCGAGGCTTTTGTATTCCTGTCCCTGCTTTTCACTAATGCTTGTATACTATTTTTC
This sequence comes from Lepisma saccharinum, assembly GCF_977018435.1. Taxonomy (NCBI): domain Eukaryota; kingdom Metazoa; phylum Arthropoda; class Insecta; order Zygentoma; family Lepismatidae; genus Lepisma; species Lepisma saccharinum. Next base: position 108,122,490 of record NC_139232.1, read on the forward strand.
TTGTGTTCATTTCACTTAATTTGTCTTCTCTCCACTTCTTTTTCTTCCGCTTTCTTCCCCCAGAGGATTATGCAGAATTTTCCATCTGGATGTCGGTGGATCTATGGCATTTTTTTTTTATGGGGGTTAATTTACTGATTGGTTTGCTTTATTTTACTCCGCTTTCCTTCCACTCCTGTCTAATAGTGAAGATAAGACTGTATGGTGAAGACAAAGGCGCCCGCAGGATTTTTTCAGAAAGAGGAAGGGGCAACAGTGCTCAAAGAAAATTCTCATAAATAGGGAGCGGAAGTTGGTGACCTAAAAAATATAGGTATATGACCTAGAGAATGTCCTAAAAAATGGGAAAAAATTACGTATAAAATGCAAAAAAATGACCATTAAATTTGTTAGTTTCAGGTTAAAAATTGAAATGAAAAGTAAATTAAACAAAATACAATATTGCTTTAAACAAAAAGGGCTCCAAATGATACCACATGCACATTCAATTAAAATATGCAACGAGGAATTCCAATGGAAACAACCGAATATTTTTTTTCACCGTCTGGGCAGGTTATTTCCAGCGTCTCCTCATCTGACCTTAAATCTGAGTTTGCCCCAGACGGACACTTGGTGGTTTCCCCCGACACAACAAAGACTGTCACCAGTTCAGCATTTCTTTTGCTCGTAAATTGCAATCCTGCGAGTAAGCCTATGTTCCCCTTTGTGAAAAGACTCAAGAATATTACCAAAATGAAAGAAGTGACAAAATATGACAAAACAATACACCGAATATTGCGAAAAATGACGGGAAAATGCCGAAAATCGGGAAAATGACCTAAAACCTGAAAATTGGCAAAAAATGCAAAAAAAATGTACTTTAAAATTACCTTTTTTTTTGGGTTCTAGACGAAGTGTAATATTGTGTAGCTATATTTAATGGGCATCGTGTCCGAGATGTCAGAAAAAATATGATATTTCATCAACTTCCGCTCCCTACTCATAAAACAACCCCACCCACTGTATTTTGTATCCATGCTGATCCGTACGAGCAACTCACCATCTTTCCTTAAACTGGGCAAAGCATCTCCCTCCCCCTTCCCAGCTAGGAATTTCTGCTTCGAGCAGTGGAGGTCACAGTAAGATTTCATATCTTGCCCTTCAGTCATAAAAACTAGTATTTTACGTTTTATTATTATTATTATTATTATTATTATTATATAAATCATAAAATTAAAAACACAATTGAAAGTACTTTGGTATTGTTCTCAAGTTCAGACTTGAGTCCACTATTTAGATAGAAACTGGATAAGACTTGCTTCTTTTCCATAAACATCACTATCACTTTGTTGTTGAACAGTTCTTTGTGTTTTTTGTTCTTTTTCACAGGGGGCACCTATGATCCATCTTTTCACGCTACAATTTAGCCATGAAGTTGTTTTTTTTTGTCTGATATCTGGCCCCCTTCAGCGGGCGTCTTTGGATGTTAAATAAATACAATAAAATGGATGATGGATCAATCACAAACATACATGGACAGCACACAACACAAATCCCACAAAGGATTATTCTGGCTCTTGGTCCAGCGCCAGAGCATCGTTTTTAAAAGAATAAAGCTAAAAGGTAAAGTTAAGCCGTGCTCATTGCGCCGTGCTGTGATGGGACATACGGAGAATGTGCTGGTAGGGCCACACACATTCTCAATCTCGACCATACTGTGGAGGTTACGTGATCGGCATCACGCTCCTACTGCATTTACCTACCCAGGGTTGTTTCCAGGTACCCATTTATTAAGGCTGGGTGAACCCCAGATTCGCTGTATCCAGAGAGAGGTGAAGAGTCAAATTCAACCTTTATGGGGAATTTTAGGGGAAGTTGGCATGGGCATTCATTGTGATTTTTTACGTGGAAAGTAAAATAAATGTTATTCCCTTTACAAATAATTTAAAATAAAGCATTGCCCTGACTGGGAAAGAATTGTTTTTTCCTCCCCCTTTAGAAAAAAAATGGTACGCCCATTGGTGTTGAGCGTGTGTGGTTTTCTCCTGGCTCCATTTTCTTTCCTTGTTAGCTCTTCTGTTTCTCTTCTCCCTTTTCTTTCCTCCAGTGCTTTTATATCTTCTCATTCACCTTTTTTCTTCTTTTCTTTATCTTCTTCCTTTTCTATCCTCTTTCATTTTCTTTTTCTCCCTTCTCTTTTCTTACTTCCTCGTACCCTTTTGTCTCCATTTTTCTGTACATTTTCTTCTTCTTGTTTTCTTTCTTAAACACTTTATATTTCTTCTTTTGTCTCTCTATCTTTTCTTACCTTCCAGTGCCTTTTCCCCTGTTCCCTATTCTTCACTTTTTTCCATTCTGTTCTCCTCTATCTCTTTTGTATCCTCTCTACTGTCTTCTCTTACTTCCTCTCTTTTATCTTAATTCCCCATGCTCTTCTCTCACTTCTCCTTGCGCTTCTCTTCCTTCTCTCTCTCTTCTGCTCATATCTTCCCTTCTAGATGCGTGACCTTCGAATATATTCATTGCAGAGGGGTCACGGGTTCGAATCCTGGCCTGGGCCTGGATGTTTGTGAGTGTCCATTCATCAATTTCATCATATCATCACTCGTTCCCATCTTCGCAAATAGCCAAAAGTGGCACAAAAAGCGAAGTAAAATAAAACAAGTCAATCAATCAATATTCATTGCAGAAACGGCCTTCACTTGCGAAGATAGAGAAATCAATTAGCAACAAGATGCTAAAGTTATGTCAATTTCTATCTTCTTCAATCGGTAGTTGAACTTATGTAGGTCAGTGTGTTTCAGCTCAAAGTCAAGGTCGTTCCAAGGCCGTTCTCTGAAGGCAGATGGTAATCAGACGATACAGAAATGTCGTTAGGTTGTGCGTAAAATATAGTGCTGCGTACGTCATAGCAGATGATCCATCGGATATTGCATGCATGTCTTATTGTGTGAGCTGTTATGTAATCAGAATCTGTGTATTACATATTTAACTTTAGTACATTTTTGTTATTTTTGTTTCATATTGACTTTTGAAACCTTTGAATTAGTTTTAGTGTCTGTGTTTAATTCCACTTAGTGTATCTATAGATTAATTGCGACCATGAAGACTAATGATTAGAGGAAATGAAAGGATAAACCTTAAATCACCGATGATTCGCACAGTTCGTATGGAGGCAGAATTCTGAGGGTCACACCTTCGCATTATTTTTTTTATTGTTATTATTTGCGTATACAATAACTTACAAATTAAGGTTGGTTTTTGAAGGGGGATGAGGGAGAATTGCTTTCTCTGGTAAATGCATCCTCTCTCTGTTGTGTATTTCTTAATACGAGGGTTGGGAGACAAGTCGTGGCAACGATTTTCTTTTCGCGAGAATGCAGGACCGGCACACAAAATCGAAATATACAAATGGAAGAGGACACTTTATGTATGAATAAGATAGGTCATGTGTACCAGTGTTTAGTAGGGAAGTGCAAGATTATTTTTTTAAAATTAATAAATGTTATACATGCGTGTATTATTCACAAGGTTACATTGTCAGTACAAGAGAAAAGAGGCCCAAACAAAGCGCCCTATGAACCCTCAAAGTAGTCCCCAAGAGCGTCCAAAACAAGCTGCCAACTATGTGGGAGACGGCTTCGGACCAGTGTTGCCACAATCTGAGGACACAATTTCCCTTTCCAAGGGACAAAATTTCCCATTTTGGACCAATTTTTCCCTTCACCTAAACAAATATAATAATAATAATTATTACTACTACTAGCAGTGCCCTAGTAGTAGTAGCAGCAGCAGCAGTAGTAGTAGTGATATTTCCGTTGGTCCATGCTCGTATGAATAAAAAATGAAACAAAATGTTCACATACATGTCAGTTTCATCGTTCCCTGGTCAGATGCCCCAGGTTTGAATCCTGATCAGGAATCCAGTAAATCGTTAATTCTCATCGTTACAATTATCCGAAGATAAAGAAAAGCGACATACAATAAACTTAAAAGAAACAGAAGTAGATACAGGCTTGTATTCAAGAGAGCAGAAATAAGAAGGAACAGAAAAAAATAAAAATGTGGATATGAAACTGGAACGTATAATGTAGAGTCAGATGTCATAAAATTTCCCTGAAATTGTGGTATTTTTCATCGAAATTCCCTTTTCCCTTTTGGATAAAATTTCGGCCCAAATTTTCCAGCAAAAGGGAAATTTCCCTTCATGTGGCAACACTGTTTCGGACTGAGAGGAAATTGCCATCGCCGCGAAATGTGAGATGTCCCGACTCACACCTAATGAGGCGGATGGCATTCGACGGCTCCCACATGTTAGTCTGCAAAATACGGTGCAGGGTGCACTACGTGGGAGAGAAGCTGACATTTGTGTTTCTGCCGAAAAGTTCATCTCAACAGAAAGGATGAAAGCCCATCACAAGAAAGGTTGGCGACGGCCGCGATTTGGACATGGTGGGATTCGAACCTAGAGCCTCATCTAGCGGGACGAACATTCAAGGAGATAAAGGCTCCTCCGTCGTGCTAGGAAACTAGCGCAGTTCTATTTACAGCTCTTACGCACGCGGTTCTCTTTATCGCTTTCAAGTCGCTAACGGGTTGACTTACAAGAGAGTAATCTGGGAATGGCCTTGGACTTGGGGCAGTATCAGAGTACGTTGGCGATTGATGCGACCGCAACAGCAAATAGCAAGTGGTGATTTAAACCAGTTTAATGCATGGTCGAGCCTTTCTTTGTATAAAGATGATGCCCTCTACCAGATGACGTTGAGTCGTTTCGAAAGTGGAGTGTGAAAGAAACGCGGCATCCCAGTAAGTACTTGAAGTTCATGATTTAGCTCTCGGGCATCAGGCATCTTGTATAGTGTATTTGACAGGACAAGCAAGACACTGTGTCGCCAACGGAAGTGATCGAATCCAAACCGAAAGGGTAAGCATACAGAAGCATGCGCAGTATTCCACATGTACCCATTCGTTTGCTTATATGTGTGTGTGGAGTGGGGATATATTTTGTTACAGTAATTCCAAAGTTAATTCCTTAGTGTCAGCTGTGAACCTGTGCACCGTGGTTGCATACATTCATGCCATCTGCATAAAATTTTCCCTTTTCGAGGGTTTGGTAGCGTTGAAATCGTTATTAAACTGAGATTTGAGGAGAAATCATGGCGTCGGAAACAGCTTGGAAATATATTATATGTAAATGTTATCATAAATATTATTAAATATTAAAAACACTTTGAAATTTAAATTTGAAAATCCTATCTTAGATAATGAGTATATATTACAGTGCAACAAAAAATATTTTCAAAACTGAATCATTTAAATTACTTATATTACGGTTAAATAGGTAAAAGCCGTTTATACTTTAAGAAAGGTACTTGGATAGCAGCTAAAAATGATGACTTTAGACCTCATTTCTCCAAGCTTTGTACAGTGTGTAACTTGATTTGTAATTGAAGACCAGGAGTACAGTGGGCCTTTCTTTGATGTGAAATATTTGTATTCATACAATAAGGAGTTTAGAGCTTCTATAATCGTAACAAATTAGCTAGTGATAATTAATGGAAGACGGCCAGTAGACTAAATCATTAATATTCTTATTAGCCATCTCACAATCTCCACGTGCTTCTCACTCCCAGGTGAGGGGGACTGCACGGCACGGCAGTGTGTTTGACCCGTTTCACATATTCCATGCTGATATATCGTGGCATGTAGAAATAATCCACATGATTAAAAGGGAGAGAGAGAATTTGCAACTTCCGTTGGACTTTGCCTCGAAGCGGTCTGCGACCTTCCTCTCACTGCTAATTGAATCAGCGGGCATTCTAGTAAAGCAGAGATATGCTGTAAGCAATATTACATTACAGTGAACAATTCCTGAACTCTCATATTTTCGTTAGTGCATAAAATAAACATGCAAAGAAATTATTATTTACTCGGTACCACTCTTAATAGATTTGAATAGTATCTTTCCGCAGTGGCGGCTCGTGGTCTGGGTCTATGGGTGTGCACCTTGGCCTCGCGTCCAGAACAAGTGTTATTCCCACTCAATTATTCCTGCCCGTTTCTGCTAATCGCATTTGCAATCCAAGTTATGACGCACCTTTCCATGATGATGAGACGATAGCAAAGTTGTATTTCATGATTTTTTTTTTAAAAAAAAAATAAGGTTTATTACAAAATTGAAATACCCTAGTGATCTTTTTAATCGATCACAAGAGAAGATGTGTTGTTTGGTCTCTTTCGTGACCTGTAGAAAATTTAGCATTCGACGACCTGACAAAATCACTCGCAACGCTATACCGATAAACTTCTATTTTGTAAAGGATAATAATATTGCCAGAATTTTGTGTAATTGCGGTGTTTTAATAATGTATATTATCTTTCTTCAATGTAAATATGTCCCATCAGAAACCCAAGTTTAATGCTACATAAACATTTCATCGTACACTTAAGTTAATTACCATTTTTAATGTACTTATACACTTTAGTCATTGTAATGAGGGTCCTCGAAACCCTAATCAAATGCAACTAGTTCTTGCCAGCACCTCTACAAAAATTATCTCAAATCAGTGACATAATAGTACAATTTACAGATTCTCGTATGCACTGAATAAAGAATTGGATTGACTGTTCTGTGACAAAAATACAAGATTAAACTTGATTATTTGAAATTTTCGTTGAACTTCCAAATACAATTCAGAGCGTCTAAATGCACCAATTCCTACGGTATTGTAAATGATTTTAATTCAAACCGCTGACATTTTATAAAACTATTTTTCCAGCACCTGTATCAAAGTATTCCACTCATTGCATCTGGCCTTGTATGGTTGAATAGTACGCTCCTCACTACACGCCACACCCTTTCCCCTTTCTTCCCCCCCCCCCCCTCATTCGGATTTCAATGCTTTCCTCAGAACCGCGTGAGGCGAAGAGATCAAAATTTCCCTTGCTGAGAAAAAATCCCTCAATTTGCAATGATGCATGGGTTGTTCTAGAGTCTCTACTCCGTCACACGGCAAGGAGTGGAAAGATTTCAACACTACATGACGAAGAGGGAACAGCGCATGTCCGTTTCTACTATGTCACAATTCTTTGTGCCATAGAATAAACCATTTACATCCATTTCGCTCCCAAGTGACAATTATAACATAATCCTGATACTTCGTCGAGATTTTATTAAATAAATTTCATGTGAAATCATTTTACATTAATCTGTCTCATTTGTGATAAACAGAATGAACTCAGTACAATTTTTAGTAAGTTCATTACAATTGAGATATTTATTTTGTCTTTCAAGTCAATAATTATTTTAAATCACTTTTTATTTTGTTTCTTTGCTTCGTCACTTTGTATTTAACGTTATAAGTTTAATAAAATATTTATTATTTGAAAATATATACTTAAATCCTTTGAAATTTCACACCAACCCAATTAAAATCAAAATATGCAAGCATTGACCACTGTGTAATATCACCTATTTAGGTCAGTAGATAGTGAACTACATATTTGAATTAATCATGTCAGTTGTTCATAAAACAATTGAGATACGAATCAAATTAAAAGACATATTGATTTCCAAAATATAAAAGAAGGCTTCATTTCTTGACGTGTTTAATATTCAGTATTGGAAATAGAACACTATCAGTATTTGTTATTGCTGAGAATATGAAACCCACTCGAAATGCTAGGTTCAATGGGAATTTCCGTACATTAACTCGATTTTTGTCCAGTCTCGTTGAGGACAATGCTCAAAGTCTAAAGGAAAAAGTTCACAATGTTTATAATCATGCCGACGACGTATAATTACATGTTGCAGAGTTCTAAAACAACACGAAAGCTAGTGACCCTTGGCTAAGGTTTTGCCACGCGAAGCAAAAATACGTTCTAACAATCTGAGCTAAGGCGTGATTGTCAGATTATGACCCGAGTCTGTAGTCCTTTTCCACATATCCCCTTCCCTTTCTCTTTCCTTAGCCGGGAACAAATATAGCTATGAGCTGAGAGTCTAGCAATATTTTCTCTCATGATCATGAAATGCGTATCGTTCTGCGAAAGTGATAAGACGTGCATGGTCTTTTGGAGTTGTTGAACTTTTTCCTTCGTTGACTCTTCCGAGATATGAAGCTCAACGTATGTATTGACCACAGAAAGCCGAGTAAGATTTCATGAACACTACATTGATTTGTCATTTACCGTCGCTTTCCTACCACTCTTGGCTAATCGCGACGATAAAGATGAGTGATGATATGATGAAATTATTTAAGAGAAACTCACATGGAACACCCGGAAATCACCTGGTTATCCAGAGAAAACTTCGTAGTCATTCGCCGCCAGGAAAGCTTCAAGAATAATTTCACAGGCATTTGATTGTCAGCATCCTTATCGTCATTCTGCACACCATCTTGCCACATCCCAATAGATGTGGTGCCGTTGGTGAACTCTTATTTTCAGTGCTAGTGCAGTCCTAGTGCAATTATATTTTCAGTGCTAGTGGGCGATTTTTATACTAGATATACCAGATGAGTGAATATCTAGCACAACATTTTCCATTATTTCTTTTACATTTCATACAGTTAGTGTTGAAATGTATACATGGACATCCGGAAGGGGGGTGGGGCTGGAAAATGAAAGTCAACCACTCTCGCTTAACCATGTTTCGCCATCCCATTCCTCCCCTCGGCGCTGACGACCTGACGGCCCCGGCTGTGGAGATGTGTTGCTGGGATTCGGCCCTTTGAACCCTCGGCGGGCTGCGCCTTGTGTGCCCGTTGTCAGAACGCGGGCTCTCCGGTCTACTGTCGGGGTGACGTTGATAATAACCATTGTTCACTCGACCGTTGTAGAAGTTGTTGTTGTCGCTGTTGCCATGGTGACCCGGCGACCTACGGCTCGGTCCACCTCGACGTCTCTGTCCCCGATACTGGCGGACGTCCATGAATGTATAGTTATTCTATTTTGATTATAACTTTTACACACAGAAGTTAGGGTTAAATGTTATTCATAAGGTTTATGTTGTATGGCCACTCACATAAAATATTATTTCGGGGGGGGGGGTTTGTAAGCTGTGAAACTATTTATACTTTGGATTTTATGGCAGAATATGGAAACATAATCTGGTTCCTGCAGTTTACGCTCATTTTTTGGAGATGCAGTTTTTACTTTGGCTATTCTTTTCGAATACTAACCAACTATTTCTGTTATTAACAATAAATATAAAAAGCTTTCAACTTTGAAATGAGCGATGACAATTTCCAGTGGAGGCCAGTTCCTCCCTCCTCTCTGTTGCTGGAGTATGAATCAGTATCGATGGTGCATATCTGACAAAATTAGCCCTAAAGGCAGTGAATATTCTGGGGCGTTCTTTTTAAATAACCACAAGCCATTGCAGTTTATCTGGCTGATAACACCCTCAAAGGCTATCACACTTTATCACCCCCTACAGGCATAACGGGAAGGGCGATTGAATCAGAAAAAATTCCCACTCCAATGGCAACTCACCAATGGAACTTTCCGTGGATGTTCACTCTCCCTAAAAGATTAAGAAACAGCTGTTGAAAAGTCCAGGCCCCGCAGCGAGCGTTGAAGTTTCATCCAAGCCACCAGGTGGGGTGCGAGGTGTACTCAGTGACCCTGCTCTTCAACCAGACCAGTTTGCTCTTTTGTTTTTGCGAGTGTGGGATGCGACTATTGTAGGCGGTTACTCTCGTTTCTTTGTGTGATTTTCGTTCTTGTGGAGTTTACTGTGCTAATTACAACTTAGGTGAGCCATTTTATATTTTTATATTACTTAAATCGGTTTATCGCATATATGAATGATAATTTTGAATCTTTGCCACAAATATGACCCACGAATTTCAATCACTTGTTCCTATATTACAGTAGTCTCGTCAGACAATTTAGTTTTGGATGGCAGTGGCCAGTGGCGCAGGAAAATTTTTGATTTGCAGGGTTGCAATGTTCAAACTCCACAATTATATACGCAGCACATAGGCTACACAACTTTTATTTTTTAAAAAAAATGCACAACCTTGTATACTGCAAAAAAAAAAAAAGCAATATTCACAAAAATATAATATTTAGGGGTTTCCCACTCATTTTTTGATGGTGACCTTTCAATATCTTCGTCACGTTATTGTTTGTTTTAGAGCAACCAATTTGGGTATTTTTTCCGTCCTTTATTGTGTGCAATAATAGATCCTTAATTTATTTCGTATTAACTACATTCCTACCATTCATAAGCAGCGCTAGGATCTGAAATCTAGACGCGCTTATGGGGTGGGGAGCTTACTACGAGGGTTGGCTCAACTTGTTATTGCTATTATTATTATTTCTTGATTTGCAGTAACGTTGCACTCTTGATACCAGGGTCGGTCTAATGTGGGTGCGGGGTCTGGAACATGCAATATATGCGGGGCCTATAACCAAAATTTTTCAGAGGTCTGTAAAGATCAGATTTTAGTTCCTTAGTATGAAGTACAGGTGTTTTATATAATCACAGTATAAAACATTATTACAATTAATTTATATATTTCGTATCATTATCTAAGGAATGCGCAGAATATGTTGAAGGTTAAAACCAGGAATTATGGAAGGCTACAAAAAGTTTATATATTCACTTTCTGATTTCATTCTGTAATTAAACGAATAGTGTATATTAACTATGTTCTATTGCAATATTTGAACACAATTTTTATGTAGATAGTACCACACATAAAGTATTATAATACGTTTATGTGTGGTAGCATTTTGTTTAGAATGTGGTTTCAATAATTATATTTATTTTTAAATATGCTAAGTCAAAACAATCAATGAAGTCAAGAAAAACCAGATTAGTTGCTCAATTAGAAGCACCAACGTCCCATGAACTCCAAATAAACTGTACACAAATAAATATTTTTATCTCGGGCGAGTATCCGATTTGCCCCTTTCTAGGGCCTGATTAATACTATATACTAATCCTGCATAAGTAAAGTATATAATGAAAAGGTAGGAATGAACATCGTAAGAAATTTATATAAGCTAGTGGAGACTGGATTACACATTGAACTTATTTATCATAGCTGGCAAAATTACTGGAGTAGGTAGCTTTATTGCAATATATAATGTAGTAAACTTGCCTCGTTATTCATTTATTAATTTTGTTATTATTACTATTGCAATGAGAACTGAGGGTGCGGAAGGGCTGCTGACCTGAATACAAACACCCCTTCGCACCAACCACTACTCCATGCAGTCACATGAGAGCCGATGCCTCCAGCAAACAAAAAAAAAAGTATAAATAAATGTTTGCCTAGCCCAAATGTGCATTTTTAATGTTGCTTACGCCTGCCCCCTAACAAAAAAATGCCCCTCTGCCTCTATACTGATTTTTAATCTGGTACCGTCACTGAGACATACGTATGGTTATCACGAGGTGTGTGTGTTGGGGGGGGGGGGGGGCCTCGGTCGACAGCATCCGAAAATTGCAATCGTTTATGAGCTTTTAATGCAGCAAGCTGGTCAGAGCTAAATGGTTCCATATTCTGCAATTGAGCCCAAGAAATATAGTTCCATGAATTTTCCCAATTTCGAAAATAAGATTTTTGTATACACTTGCTGGATTTGTAAAAGTAGATATTACATAACTATGTTCTAGGGTGTATACTATAAAATATTTTGTAATGACCTTTGTTTTAAAAGTTGCTCAGAGACAAAAAAGGTTAATTTCAAGGGGAGTTCGCATTTACCACTGTGGTGTTTTCCAAATTCTTTACTACTTTTAATTGAAAATTTTGATTTTATCACTTAAGCTACTGTTTGTATGAGAAGTCACACGATGTAATCTCCATGACTAAAATCCCCCCTCTAATTTTCTAAGCCGTTCCTTGAACGAGGTGTATAAAAGTTAACAAACAAGATATCATACCGGTAGTAGCCATAATTTTCAGTGTATTGATGGTATCAAATGTGAAATAATAAGATAAACTGTTATTATGTATATTCACTCGTATCGGGTGGGAGTCTGTCACTTAATATATGATTATATTAGTTTGTATTCGCACATAATTCAAACATTCCCTGGAGCTTATCTTAGTTTTGTTTGTTTCCTCAGGTTAGTGCTGCTACCTGCTGAGATTCGAAGGTTTCCTGACAGCGAAAAGATGACGTACAACAAACTGAGCCGCCAGCGACGTATCTCCGAGGGTCCAGAGGAGGATTTGGTCGCTGTGGAAGGTCAAGCCCATCTCTGCTTCACCGAGGACGGGGCGTGGTTCCAAGGTGTCCTGGAGACGCCGGACCAGACGTCGTTCGGGCTCTACGGACAGCGGATCAGCAAGGATACGGACGCAGACCCAGACAATCCGGAGGGAATCCCAGTGGAATATGACGTCACGTTGTCGGATCTCGAAACCGGATCGGCGTACTCGTTGACGAAGGTCACCGGAAGGAACGGTCATCTGTGCACCTTCCACTGCCAAAAGGTGAACTTCACCACTAAACACGTTTACAAGGGCATCAAAGCCGACATGGTGATACAGAAGTACCTGGGATCGAAGTTGGTCGGCGGCAATTTCCATGTTTTTGCAGGACCCATGAAAGTTTCGTTCAGTAGCATGCCAGCCTCCGGTCAGGCTTGGTGTCTGTGATAATGGTGACCTTTGACGTGAAAGTGGATTCAGAAGCCCTTTTCCTTGTGAGTGTACAATGTTCAAAACTTAACTGTGATGTGCAACGAAGTGTTGATAAACATGAAGTTATTTCTACGGTACTGTTCTCTTCATTAAAGGCACTTTCTGAAATAACACTGTCTCCACTTTGTGGTACCCCCTTAAGTGCATGAGCATTTTGTAACCCAACTCCAGAACTTTGTCCATGCATACTTTAATAAAACTTTCTCACAAATGTGTTAACTTCTCTACGTGTAAAATAATATGTTAAGTATTTATGTTTCATACTTATTTTTCTACACAAAATAAATTATTTTAATTAAGTTCTATTGTTGATATTTTTCATATATTGTTCAAGAGTGGCAAAACCAAATCCTTAGAAAAATATTTGGACCTAAAAGGGATGAGAAGACAGGTGAGTGGAGAGGGTTACATAATTTAGAACTGCATTATTTGTATTCATGTGCAGATATTGTTAGAATAATTCAATCAAGAAGACTTAGATGGGAAGACCTTGTGGGACGAATGGGAGAGGAAATAAGAGTTTTCAGGATTCTTGTTGGAAAACCTGATGGTAAGAGACCTGTACGAAGGCCAAAAGGAAGATGGGGGGGATAACGTTGAGATGGACCTAAAAGGAAATCGGTAAGGATGGAAAAGATTGGATTGAATAAAATACAGCAGAAAAATCCATCACAAATTATTAATAATATTATTCATATCAGTGAGATGATGATGCCGATTCTGGAGTTGGTAACCTGATTTCCTATGAGTTGGTAACCCTAATTTTCTATGAGTTGGCAAACCTGATTTCTTATGAGTTGGCAACCTGATTTCTTAGAAGTTTGTATTTTTTTTTTCTATTCATAGCCTAGGATCACGTAAGATAGCCAAGATCTTGGACTCAGTATACGCCACTGATTGTTAGACTCCTTTTGGCACACTCTGCCTCCACTGCTTTGAAAAAGCCCACAAGGTGGGGAAAAATCTATATTTGAACTGTGGTAAAAATGTAAGTAAATATAACTAACCATCTGACATAACTTGGCCTGAAAACTTATAACAGAAATTATTTTTGGGGACACTTTCTAGCCCCCCAAAATTCCTCAAGGGGAGCGAGCAGTTATCATGCTCTGGGTGTGGTCAACGCATAAACGTAGTTCCATCGTCACCGTTTTCAGGCTTTCGAGACCGGAGTTTGCAACATGCGCTGGGAAATTTCTTCTTTGTGGGATGCGTAAAAGTTTGCTATTGCTGGCATTTGGACGTTCGCCCCGCTCGAGCATGTGATATTACGTAGCTGCCCCATTTCTCATTTAATCGTCAATCCTTTTTCACCAACAAGACGGGAACCAGCGGCGAAACGTGGTCGAAGACCTTTCAATCTCATACAGAAGTATTTTAGCCCGACTCCAACACGAAGAATGCTGTACTTCAGGTAAGGGGATTTAACACACATTTTTCCACATTTCATTCTTTATCAGATTTACCCACTGTGTTAACACTTCACCAAGGAAGGATTATGAATATGGCCCATGAGAGAACGACAGCGTTGTCATTGCTTCTCTCCATTACGTCTTTCTAAATCCGCAGAGTGTCATTCTAACATGAAACGCACTCGTGGTTTATTCACAACGCAAATCATATCGCAAAAGACAGAGAAGAGAATCAATTCGGAGCCCATATGTAAACCCAGAAATATCGTGGACCCATTTTGAAATCATTTTTTCGGTACCGGAAAGAGATAATACCGAACTTTGACCAACTTTAATTGTGCAAGGGGGAAGATTCTCGTCCCAGTTACAGAACTCGACAACTTTGTATTCACGGGAGTGTTTTGAAAATAGGAAACTGTCAGAATCAGTGCATATTTGTTTGATGGACTGATTTGGTTTATTTTACATCGCATTCCTGCCACTTTTGGTTAATTGCGAAGATGAGGACGAATTATGAAATCAAAGAATACCTATGCCCAGTACGGGATTCGATCCTGGGACTCGCCGGCCCCCGTGGCGAAGTGGTTAGCACATCGCGCTATGACGCCAGGGGTCCAGGGTTCGAATCCTAGCCTGACCATGGATGTTTGATGATATGGAATTGATGAATAGACACTCACAAACATCCCAATCTTCGCAAATTAGCCAAAAGTGGCGCAAAAGGCGAAGTAAAACAAAAGCAAACAATCAATCAATCAAACGATTCTGGGACTCCTGGTGTCGTAGTGCGCAGTGATATCCACTTCGCCACGAAGGCCGGTTGATGTCTGATGAAGTGGTTGTGAAGGTACATACACAACTGCATTATGATACATAAAAATATTACCAGTGTTGATGAATATCAGTTATAAAATAATATTATCGTAGGACATTATTTTTATATTCTTCTATTGATTATTAATGTATTAACGGTTCTCTGTATGCTGTAATAATTGTGCTTAATATTTGGACATTGTACATTCCTCAATAGAACAAGAATAAAAAGAAATCATGTCAAATGGGCATTTTGAACCTTCTGTCGAAGTTAAATTTTGTCCCGTGAGCTTGATACATCCAAAATTTACAAGATTTTCTTTTTTGTAGAACAGTGTTTTTCACCCGCCGGGCCCTGGCATTAATTATACCAGACTTTGAGATGTTCTGAAATTTGTTATTTCAGTTTTTGCAGCAATCTTCTTCAACAAATATTTTGCAGTGGATATATTCTGATTAATATGAATTTTTCATTGTTCAAAGGCAACATGCCAATGAATATCGACACATACCAAATTAATTTAATGATGTTCACTTTAGGAAACTACAAGATTTCATTATATAGGTTGACAAATAATTTAATCCTAATTTTATATTTGTTAACAAGCCTAGACATAATCGAACTATTGCGATTATGGTATAATTTATTTATTTATATTTAATATATTAATTAATGTATAAAGTTTAAAAATTTGAAAGGTATTTACGAGTAAAATTGTTGGGATCGGAGCTACGACTTTTAAACCAAAAAAGAGAAAAGATACCGGGCCGTAGTCTCAAGAAGGTTGAGAGCTGGCAACCCTGAGACAATCAAAAATAATAAACATTTTTGCTACACATCCTTTGCTCGAGTAGTATATTCAAGTGTGTGTTAGAAAAATTATATTTGTCCCAAGCAGGAAGGATAATTCGGTGCAGAGGTAGTCAGAGCATATTTATGGAGCATATAATTAATTGGATGAACGAATGAATATCAATACTTTTATTTGCTCTTTCAATTTTCATTTGTTGAATAAATATAGTATTTCCCCCATAATCGATCCTTCTATCAATTTTTCGGCAAATGCGATCCCGTGTACAGAAGCCTTTTAAACGAAAAACGTTCCGGAACCATTTTGCTTCTCTTGGCCACGATTCAAACACAGTCGACGAGACATGTAAACAACCCATAGAAAAAGTAAAAGAAGGATAAACTGTTTTCACGCATGTTGACTTTAATGGCCACGAGTTCCTAATTTGAGCGTCCTGACCTCTTATTGGCTGATGCGAAGGGTGCGTACAACTACGCAGCGAGCTGGAGCGACCTTGGAATTTTGCACGTAACTAAGTAGGTTACGAGATTGTGCCTACGGAATGGGTGCTCAGAAAGGGGGTGGGCAAAGTGTAAGTGACAATGCATTATATGAATAGTTAGAGGACACTTCCAAAGCCAGAAAAATCAATGTCTGCTTTTATAGGCAAATCAGGGTTACAGTTTAAGTGAGTGCCTCCTCTGGATATCGAACCCACGGTAATTGTGTTATCATTACACCACCGGGAATGGTATCCTCCGCAGCTATAGTAAAATTTTTGCAAAGCATCCCTCGCTCAGCTGTCTTATTGTCTCTATATTAAACCATACGAACATTACCGAGCTAACCTCAAACATGGACCCCTCTCTTCCCCGATAACATTTTACACTTCGGGTGTTGCTTCTAATAATTTAAAACAGACTCAATTAAAAACATAACGTGCCAACCCACCACATACAGTGGATTTTGTAGGGGGAATGTGACCATAAAAGTGGGGTGGGGGTTGTTTTTTAAACGTATGGGCCAAGGAGAGGCCCTGATCTCTCTCTCTCTCTTACAAGATCCTTGTTGGGAATCCTGATGGTAAGGCACACGTTTTCAACAAATCATTACACCCTCCTCCTTCCCGGCCCCATCTCAGCTAAAGATAAAAGTTAAAAAAATAACTTGGTAGCAGAAGATGGGTGGAAATATTTTCTAAGGGCAAGCAGGCACATATAAGTGGGTTCAAGACAGTTTTGATAAAGAGGCACATTTAAATAATTTAATACTATGTTTAGCTGTTGGAGCACAAACATAATGGTGCCTCTAGGAGAAAGAATTTGAAAGTTAGGAAATACTCCTTGAACTACAGATTATTTACTTCTCTTGGGGAAAGATTGGATACCAACGTGTGATTGTAAAGCATTTTATTCTAGCGCCGTCATTTGAAATTGGTTGAACTACATATTTACCTCCCATGGGAAAAGATTGGATACCTCCACGTTAAAAGCATAATTTTGATATATTTGGTTCTAGCCTAGTCTGTGGTTCTAGCCGCATCACCGGGAATTTGTTGAACTACATATTATTTAGCTCCCTTTGGAAAAGATTGGATACATCCATGTTAAAAGCGTAATTTTAATATATTTGATTCCAGCGCCATCATCGAGAAATGGCTGAATTATAGAGTATTTACGTCCCTTTGGAAAAGAATGGATAGCTCCATATTAAAAATGCAATTTTAATATATTGGATTCCAGCGCCATCATCGGGAAATTGTTGAACTACATATAACCTCCCTAGAAAATATTGGATACATCCATGTTAAAAGCGTAATTTTAATATATTTGATTCCAGCGCCGCGCCATCATCAAGAAATGGCTGAACTATAGATTATTTACCTCGCTCTGGGAAAGGATAGATACCTCCAAAGGAAGGTGCATGATTTGTAGTTCGGCTACTTCCCGATGATGGCGCTGAAATCAAATATACTAAAAATCTAGCTTTTATGATGAAGTATCCATCTTTCCCAGAGGGAGGTATATAATCTGTAGTTCAGCTATTTCCCGGTGATGGCGCTGGAATCAAATATATTAAAATCACGCTTTTCAAATGGAGGTATCCAATCTTTTCTTAAGGAGATAAATAATCTGCAGTTCAGCAATTTCACGATGAGGCGCTGAAATCAACTATATTAAAATCACGCTTTTAACCAGAGGTATCAAATCCTTTTCGAAGGGAGGTAAATAATCTCTAGTTCAGAAATATTCCGATGATGGCGCTGGAATCAAATATATGAAAATTACGCTTTTAACACGAAGGTATCCAATATTTTCCAAAGGGAGACAAATAATATGTAGTTCAGGCATTTTACGATGATGGCACTGAAGTCAAATATATTAAAATCACGCGTATATCCAAACTTTTCCCAAGGAAGGTAATTTTTTTTTGATATGATATGATATTTATTGATATTGGTACGAGCCCTTCGGCTGTGCGTATCTTACAATATTGTTACATAAACACCCCGACCTTAAACATGCACCTCATTTATCATACATTCAGAAACATTTATAAACAGAAACATTTGGAAAATAATTACATACTGTGTACATATATAAATAGCAATGTGGTCCTCTTCTTACATTTGAGATTGTTCATTTTCCCAACACTACATTACACTCTCCACTTATGCTTGAGCCCCTGCTGTTCCGTACCCTTCACTTTCACTGACTCCTTGCAGCATTTTCCTGCGCTCCCTCCAAACTGCATGCAAATAGGAGCCCAGGGCTTTGATATTTACATTCGTTATACCACTCCTCTCCTCCCTACATATAGCCTGGATGGTCTGCTCAATGATGTCCCTTGCACTGTCCCCCCATTTGCGTTGTCTCAGGGGTGCCGACCAAACACACTCGTGTAGGATGTGAGCCCTCGTCTCCTCTTCGCCGCATAACGTGCAGATGGCACGACCGTCCGGCCCCTTTAGTTTGTGTTGCTTCCACCCCCCTAGCAGGAACCAGGCGAATCCACGTCTTTGCTGGTACGTACACGTATCAATGTATCGTTTTCTCCCCCATTCCACCCACATCCCTGGCGGTTGTGCAGCGACGAGCGTTACCTTCTCCCTACATTCTGCCATGATGTCTTGCCTGCTACTGTCCACCAACCTTTCCCTTATGATTTGCAACATCCCAGTTTCGCACCTCCCGCCCCTCACCTCTTCCCACAGTTCCCCCAGACCCATTCTGTACAAGTCGTCCTTAATCCCACTTGCCCAGTGGCGTGCGAACCCTTCCTCAATCTGAACTCGCAGACACTGTTGTTTCAGGGAGTCTCCGACCCCTTGTTCCAGCTTCATCCAGTACTTGAAGCATCTCATCCTCGCTTCGACATCCTCCCTATGTTTTCCCATATCCCTCAGGGCGCCACACGTGCTTGCACTCGTGCTGGTTCCCAGTATTTGTTGTAAAAACCGCGCTTGTATCTGATTCGCTACTCGCCCCCCTACCCTCCCCCATTGTTCCGCGCCGTAAAGTAGGGTTGCTTTCACCGTTGCTTCATAAATTTGGTCCAGCAATCTCACACTGACTGTAGGGACTTTCCGTTGCAGTCGCTCTACCTTGCCCAGCCCATAACAAGCTTTTCCCTTTCCGCCTTCGATGTGCTTTGTCCACTCCCCTGCCATACTCAGCGTGATGCCAAGATAGGTGAAACGTTTGACCCTTTCAAGCTCGGAATCCCCATAGGTCCACCGCTCCTTTGCTGCGAAAACATAACCTTTCTTGAACGCCATTATTTTAGTTTTTCGTGTACTTACCTTCAACTTCCATGTTGTAAAATAATCTGTAGTTCTGCCATTTCCCGATGATGGAAATGATGTCCCAAAAATATATTTTCAAAAAACTGCTGTGCTGGATTCATGTGGTGGAAAAGTCTCTCCTAGCATATAATAATAATAATAGTGATGATAATAAATTCGGTTATTAGTTTATAATAATAATTATAACCATACTTATGCTACAAGTACTAATTATTATCATTATTACTTTTGTAATTATTATTTAAGTTTTATCATTGGGCTGGCCTGAAATAAAAATTTCTGGCAACTCCAATGGGTCTAACTTTATACTTAGCCCCCAGGCAAAAATTTGTGGCTGCGCCTCTGACTCCTTGTACCCCCCTACATATACAGCCATAGGCGTGAGCACAGGAGGTTACGGTTGCCCCCACCCCCAATTTTGTTAGAAATATGGTGTAGAAGAATCTTATCGCCATTACTAAACAATATATTCTAAAGAAAAATAAAGTATTATCAAGACGATGAAAGTTCCAAGCAACTCTGGAGGTTGATGACGGTGCATTTTTCCCCTATGTAATTGGACTATCAAACTTCATTCTCCAGCAAATGTCTTGTTGTTAACACTCCCACGTACTTTATTCGTTACTTGTGCTACCTCGATGTGGCTGCAGAATAAAGTGCTCACATAAATTGATATGAATAAATGGTGTAGTTGTTTTGAATTTACAGTAAAAAATCAGTTGTAGTTATTTATCGGCACGCTCTAAACCTCTCCCCCTTATTCTAAAGTTTCCTCAACACTCCCCTAATTTTTTACACAGTCCAGATTTGTGGTCGGTTTTGGCTCTAAGTTTACAATTACGCCCCCTTAATATGAACTTACACTCCTATGAGGTAACATTCAAACTTAGAGCTTAAAGCTGAAAATGTTAGGGGACTAAGTACACCTCTCAGGCTGGGGCGCCGAAACCGGGGGGGGGGGGTGGCAGCTCCCCTCTACAAGGGGCCCAATGTATAACTTTCAACAAGATTGCATGTTGTAACAAAATATTATTTGTGTAATAGAAATTTCATAATTATTTGAGGACTCTCTTTGTGAGAACATTTACATCATTTCTTCACATTTCTGGTTTGAATTATTTATTTTATTTAAGGTCAAAAAGTACTGCATACAGGAACTTTGCATACAACAGGCGTGAAATTACACAGGATTCTGCTCTGATATGGGCACATCAACAATGTGGGACTCACTGGGTTGAGTGTCCGTGCGTTTACTCTATTTCAGTACTTATTTTTCCAAATGCACAGTTAATTACGGAAAACACATCACATATTATGATTATGTCCAAGAATAGAGAAAGAAGTATGGGAATACTGTAGTCCACATTTCCCAGTGAGATGATTCATTTTTTTTTAATTCATCTAAAGGTAAGACATTTTTCCTATCAGTGATGAAAGCATTTCTTGAGTATTTGCTTTCTTCAACACATGAGTCATTGCTAGTTGAGCTAAAGAAGTGATAGTAAGGTACAGTAAATGGGTACAGAACAATTCTTTTCACCAATGAAAAAATGTTTTGCTGTTGAGGCTTTCAAATCACAAAATGGTGGTGTATGCCACAAGTTCATGACAAGGTAGTGGGAGGGAAAGGTCCAGAGGTGTCACCATCCTGCTTCAATCAACAAGTTATGATGACCATAGGCGTGCGCATGGGAGGGCACTGACGTTCGCAGATTTTTTCTACGAAGAGAGAAGCAAGATATTTTTCCATGGGGCATATTACCCCGATAATAGTCCTGCCTCTCGGAAAACACCTCTTGAATTTGAAATTATAGCATTCCTGCATCCCCCCATTACAAAATAATTAATGTAAATTGCTATGACTGAAATCAAATTATACGTGTGAAATATATACTTTTAGGTTGACATTAGTTTTCGAAGGGCTAGGTGTGTCCATCCTTGCCCCCCCCTTTCAGACGCCCCTACATTATTTTACTTTCACCTAGAAAATTAGTGTAGAGGAATCTTATCGCTGTTATTAAACAATATTACAGGAGAAAATGAAGGATTTTCAAGCCGATAAAACTTCAAAGCAACTACGGGGGAAGGGGGTGAAGTGGCGCAACTACAAGGGGACAGAGGGGCATTGCCTTTTCTCAATCTTGGACGGCAATCAATTCTAGGGGGACGAACATTGAAGTAAAAGAAAGCAAGACTACCAGGACAAAAGGTTACTCAAGATGGAATTCGTTTTCACATCTTTCTTGCATTATTTCTTCCAGACGGCCAGGAATTGTATTGCATTGTAATTTACCAGAGAAAAGTAAAAACAACTAAGTACTTCAGACAGTTGCTGCTGCTATAACAGTTTGGTTTGGAGGAAAAGGAGCGCGCACATTTCAGAGGCAATTTATATCATTTTTGCTGTTGGTTTGTTATTGGGCGGATGAATTGATTATGTAATGTACTTAAATAATATGATATATATATATACACACACACACACATATACCCATCAATGTAATAAAACTAAAACAGTGAGATAAAATGAGGTTTTTCTTTCCAGACTGAACTCTCAAGGCTTTTGCCCCTCCTAATCAGAGAATCTAGGCATGCCTATGATGATGACATTACCGAGCTCTATTTATGCGAGAAAGGGTTAAAAACATCAGCCTGATTGTACCAGGAGAGAGTCAGTGACATAATGGTCAAGGATCTCAGTAAAACTCTTGGAGTGGAGCTTTCAGCAGGATTCTGCACCATCTCATAAGCCACAAACAGCCCAGCAGTGGCTCGAGACTAATGTGCCTGATTTCAATTTCCCATCTGGCAGTCTAGACCTCAACCCTCTAGATTACAAATTGTGGTCTGTGCTTTAAGACATGCTTGCAAGAAGACACGCCCCTGTGTTACAAGTCTGAAGTGCTCTCTTATGAAGGCAGTGGCAGATTTCCATCTCAAAACAGTTTAATTATATTTTTTTTATCAGTAATGACAACGTATGTATTCTTTTCAAGATCTGCTATAAACTATTGTCTAAAGAATTGTTTTATTGCCTTACATAATTTTGTACAATTATGAAAACTATCAGCAATAAAAGAATGTGTGATGGCTAAGCTATCAGAATGGTTTAAACCAGATAATTTTTAAAAAGATTAAATACCAGTATTACTTTTAGGATGGCAATTTATTGATGTGCTGTAAATAAATGTCAGTTTTTTTTGGGGGGGGGTCTTCTTTTATTCAGTTAAATCAGTAATTTTGACCACTTTATTAGTTTCCACTCCTGTGTATGGGTCTCCTTGTGTTATGAACTTCTGAGGCGTCAGCATTTGGAATGTTTTGGCTTTCCCTTGCATTCACAAGAGACAAAATGGGTGAGAAAATGACTTGAACATATTTGTTCAGTACAGAGCAGTGAATTGTAGTGGGTGGATGTTGTTGAGCTTAGGGTTGAGGAAGGAGGACAGAAAAGAAAAACTGAAACACTCTTTGATTATTTGAAGAAGAAATCCAAAATGTAAGTAGTAACTTGCTTTACAATGATATGCTATAGATCAAGGTTATTAGAAGTATCGTAACCCCTCCCTTTCTAAAATCCTGGGCACGCCACTGCAGTCTCAGGTTAACATGCAAGGGCACATTCTTTCCACCTTACAATGTATAGTCTTTAATTTCTGCATTAGAAACCAAGTGTGGCTACTTACCGATGTGTAAAATGATTAATACGACAACTTTCGTGTCGGTATTTTATAAGCACAAAATATACACGAAGTTTTGTTCAAAGCTAAGTTGCGTTACTGCGAAGCCGTAATTAGAATTTGATCAGCTGTAGGAGTTTAGCTTAATGGTTTAATTTTTGCTTTGTAACTTGGCCATAAGGTAGAATTCAGTTGCAGAAGTATTGTATTTTTTAATATCGCTTATATGTTCTATGAAATAAATATTATTGTGTCTGTAATGGTCTTACAAAGTAGTATACATTTTTAAGAATACTTCAGTGAATTTTGAAACATTAATTTAAAACAAAATTAAAGGTGTACAGCCAACTACAAAGATTAATTCATTGATTTCCATTCACTTGATCATACAAGTATAAATTTCACTACGATATGGGATATGTCAATAATACTAATGTCTAATTTTGAATACAAGTAAATTAACCTAATGTCTAGTTATATCTATTAAATTAGTAAAAACAATAATACTTTAAGAAAGTTAAGAAGTAATGTAGTGTATTTTGTAATAATATGAAATAAAGTTAATGTCCATTAACGGAAAATGTGACCCAAATAATCTTCTATAAAACAAATGTTACATTAGCAAGCTCTTTACTATGGTTCTAAATTTAGATGTATTTTTATTCTTGAATCGATAGATAATAGTAGGCAAATTGTCAGTCGCTATTTTCATTTTTTTTTGTTCTACATCCTGTGGTGTTTTAAATAATAAAAGAGCAGATGTTGTCCTCTGCTTATTTCAATTTGTGATCACCAGATTGGGGAAAACAGACTGGAGGAAAATGGTGATGGGCAATTCGCCTAACATTTCTTTTGCCAGTGGTGTACAATTCTCTTTCGCTTTTCCCTGCATATTTACATAAAGCAATAAAAATTCAAACTGCTAATTTTTCATTCTATTTTGGTTATTTATTGAACGGTACGTGTTTGTATTTATATTTGATAAATTTGACTTTGCTCTTCCGGCCATTTAAGAGATGATGAAGTGATAAAATAGATGAATGACCAATCACAGTTCCCCTTAGTTATAGAAGTGACCACAAGAAAAAGAACCTTCGTCGAAAAGTCCCCGCTCACCTTCCTCCTCTTCCGTTCAACTCGGGCTATGAGAGCATGCTCCACTCCCCCTCCCCTCCACACTGCAGTATGGTGCACAGGGTCAAGGAAAACAAAGAAATGAGCATAATTTTCTCTTCAGAGATGATGTTGAACCTAAACCAAAAAGAACACAAATAATGAACTCGACAATGTAAATAGATGAGATTTAGTAAATCATTTGATGAAGTGAACTAATTCTGAGTGGACTAATCGCAAAGGACATAATCAGCTCAGATCCTATTACTTCTTCATGGTATGTTACGTAAAGTTCCCGCCAAACCGTTTGATGGCGTTAGTGGCTATCGCATCTCCTTTTCTCAGCCTGTAGTACACATCCTCATCTAGACATTGTTCTTGTTCTGGTGTTTAATATCTGCATAGTGCAATACTGTCGTTCTGTCACTTCACGTGAATTCACATTGAAGTGATGCATTCACTTGGCCGGTTGCACGTCATCGCACGCTCAACCGTTACCATGGATATGGGCCAGGGCTGCTATAGATATTCCATGTTCTACATAATTAGCAGCCACAGTGCATAGGTACGACAACTTTAGAATTACATGGGGTTAAGAGACTTACATACTTTTAGCTAACTTTCATCTAAAACGGTCCAGATTTTCAAAAATGTCTATTTGGCTTCCTAGATTATTATATTCACTGGGCAGTCTATGGAACAGAGAGCGCTGGATGAGGCACAATCTCAGCTTTTGAGAAGCAAAAAGTTGATTGCTTCTTGTTGAGCAGGCAGGCACACGAAAGTGAATTTCCTGAAGAAGGCGGTCACTTCTGATGTTGCCATTCACTATTTTATGTAGAAATATATGGTCAGCCTGTCCATGTCTCTCTTGAGGAGTTTGGAAATTTAACATTTGCAAGTGTTTTGAGGACGGAATTCGGTGTCGAACAATGGCCAAGAAGAAATTTAGGACGGAATTTAGTCTATCTGAATTTGAGGGGCATGCCATAGACCAGATCAGAGAACAGTATTCAATTTTAGGTGACACAAAAGATTTGTAAAAGGTGCCAAGGGCAGTCAAGTTGTTTATTTCCGTGAAACGATAGAGAAGACCCAGCATACGCATTGAACCCCTTGTGACTGTAGAGATGTGCTCAGAAAATGAAAGTTTCTCGTCAAATATGACACCCAGGTCCTTTTGTGCAGCAACTCTTTGAACACAATTATTTTTTATGAAATATTTAGTATTAAATGTGTTTCTCTTTAAGGACAAGGTCATGATGGTACATTTTTGAGGCTTGAGTTTTAAGTTCCATAATTCACACCACTTTATTAGAGAATCTAAATTCTTTTGCAGAAGTGTCATGTACCTGAAATTGGAGATTTTACTATATATTTTGCAATCGTCAGCGAACAAGAGAAGGTTTTTGCATGAATCGGAAAGATATTCTGGAAGATCATCAAGGTACAGGATGAAGAGAAGAGGTCCAAGAACAATGCCTTGAGGTACACCAGAAGATACAGCTTGATAAGAAGAAGACATTCCGGAAAGAACAACTTTTTGTTGTCTGTTTTGGAGGTAGTGCTTGAGCAGAGAGAGAAAGTTTCCATGAATATTGAAACGGTGGGATAATTTATGAAGCAGGAAATTGTGGTTTATAGAGTCAAGAGCTTTCGAAAAATCCAGATATATATATTACATCCAGTTGAGAGTTTTCAGATATAGAGTTGATAGCGTCAGATAATAAAATGCTTAAGTTGGTTAAGCAGGAGCTGCCTGGTAAGAAGCCGTGCTGTGCTGTATTTATATATGGAGAGGTAAATTTGTAGAGTCGGTCCTTTATTATCTTTTCACAGGCGATAGAAAGTGGTGAAAGAAGAGAAATAGGCCTATAAGAAGAAACAGCACACTTGTCTCCGATTTATATAATGGTACCACATTAGCATTTTTCCATGAATCTGGAAATGTGCCCTCATTGAAGCATCTGTTTAATAAAATAGAGAAGGGAATAGCGAGAGAAGAAGCAGAGTTTTTTAGGAAAATAGAAGGGATTTCATCAGGACAATTGGCGCGATTTTGAGGCATTGAAAATAGAATGTATTGCACTTCTTCTGGAGACGTGGAGGGAGACGTGGAGGGAGACGTTAGAGAGTGACAGCAAACTGGATGGAGGTTGGGAAGGGATGAAGCCGGTGTATTCGAGGTTGTATTTATGGAGAAAAAAAAGAGTTAAAAAGATTAGCTTTGTCAGGGCCCTCTGCACATACTTGAGTCATGTTGTATTTTCAAAGGTATTCGGGAATTTTGCCTCCTTGAGTTGATTAGTGACCAAAAACGTTTGGGATTTGATTTGATATTGTGATAGCACCGATGTATTCCCTGTATTTGGTCTTCTGCAATTGTTTAGAGTGATGTCTTAAGTCGATGAAAATTTTCCGTGTGTATTCATTAGGAAAATGTTTTCAGAGCTCCCAGGCCTTTTTCGGTTTCCAAGGGCAAGCAAGAGCTCAGAGTCGAACCAGGAAGGGTATTTGCTTGATTTAGTTTTTTGAGTGGCACATAATCCTTCATCACTGCATGAATCACATCAGTAAGCACGTCACACGCTTCATCGACACTTCCACTCTCCAGGATTGTCCAGGGAATGGAATCCAGTGCCGAACGGATGTCACCCCAGGGTGCTTTGCGCCAAACAAGGTATTGGCATCGAGGGGTGGAAGGTCGTTTACTTTTCAGGTGGTCCGGGAGCCAGAATAGAGCGTCCAGCGATTCGTGGTCCGAAGGGATGAGGTTTCTCGAAGGGGTGATGTGCACCGAAGTGAGTGATGAGAGAACGTAGTCCAGGTTATTGTCTTTTCATGTATTGAACATATTGTGCTGTTGAAGTCTGAGTCCATGTATGATGATGATCCATGAAGTACGTGTCGTTATTGTCGTTTGTAAAGCCATGCGTGGAGTCTGTCCATGTAATTGACACATTGAAGTCTCCAAAAAGAATTAAGTCGCCCATAGAGGATGCCGACAGTACAGAATCATAGCAAGCCTCCAGAACTGCTACGGGGCACGTTTTGTGTGGCCTGTAAAAACAACCGATGAAAAGTTTGTTTTTCTTGCCAAGAAGCACCTCAACCCACACAATTTCACAGTCACGATCCAGGTCACTTCGCGCCACACTATTCCATTTGTTATTTACGCAAAGCATCACTCCCTCGCCCCTCGAGCATCGGTCTTTCCTGTACATAGTGAAATATTTTGAAAAAGGCAATTCGGAATCCAGTACATTGTCATTGAGCCACGTTTCGGTTATTGCAATACAGTCCTGCTCCATAAATTCTCCCAGTTCCAAAGTGCAGTCAGAAAGTTTATTTTTTATGCTCTGTGCATTATGATAGTATGCACTGAATTTGTTTTCCATTGGCCTGGGGCCTGGGTTTAACTTAATGTCTCCACACAGCAGCACAAGAAAAACAAAGTTCAAGAGCTGGTGGGGCGGGGGCTTACCTTGGCCGCTGTCCATTGCACGTGTCTCCCTCGGCGAAGCAGAGAAAAGCGTCGGGAGGATGCCTGCCGCTGGAACAATAAAAACAATAAAACACCTCTCACTGCATTTCCACTCACTCGGGTTAATGTTTTTACCGTCGGCACTGTTCAATAGCAATAGCTTAACACCCATGCAAAGTACCACAATAAAGAAATAAACTGAAAACACAGAAAATCCAATCTTATGCAGAGCGCGATCCGACAGCTTTCTACAGCTGGCGGCCATCTTGATCGTTTCATTTAATCAGGATCATAGGCGCCGACTCCATGGGGCTTGGGGGGGGGGCCTCGAGCCCCCCCCCCCCCCCCAATGTTATCAATGTGGGGCCAGAGCCCCTCAAATAATTTTGCTTAAGAGAATCTAATGTATTATTTTGCTTCTCTTGTAAAGTTTACTCTGAATTGTGCCACATGAACTTAACTTGAAATAAATTTGAAATGTTCTAGATCATCAACTTTGGGGCTGAGACCGCTAAACCATCAACTTTGGGGGGCTATGACCAGAGACAGCAAAACACATGACTTATTACTATATACTAAGTATATAATTATGAGTATTGTTAACATTTTTACTAAAAAGAGTTTCAAAAGAAGATGTGCATGAACTAGGAGAGTGGATGGGACGTTTGGGCTACAAATGGCTCTCACATGACATTCAGAACGAGATCATTCATATATTAGGGAGATCTGTTTTGCGCTCCGTGGTAGCAGATATTAAAAGTCGGGAATAGCCTATTTTGCTATTATGGTTGACGAAACTTGTGACATATAAATCCGTGAACAATTGACATTTTGCATTCGAACTGTAAATGAAAATTTGATATTTTTGAGGAATTCATGGGCTTTTACGAGATTCCGAACACTGGGACCAAAACTTAAAAAAGGGAGGGAGTAATTCATTAATTTGTTTCAGTGATCAGACCCCCCCCCCAATAATTTTGACAAGTCGGCGCCCCTGATCAGGATTAGTATTTTTTTTTAGTTTGTATTTGAGTCCACTTAATGCACAGTAAAGCTAGTTCGGACTGGACCTACAGTTTAAAGTGGAATCCAAACCACTATGTGCCTCCACCAGGTATCGAACCTGGGACCCCTTGATTACAAGGCCAGGACCCTACCACTGAACCATCGGGGAGGGCCCGTAGTATTTTGTTCTTCTATTTATACCTGTAAACATGTGTGTGATAGTTCATAGTGCATTGCTACACATTTATATAATACACAACCAATGCTACATATTAAGTATATGCTCCATAATCATATTTAATCACAATAGTGATTCTTTTTTCAGCTAATCAAAATCGCTGTACCTTGATATGTATATAATTATGTTTTCAGAGTTAGTAATTGTAATTACAGTTTTTCATAGGTTAACTCAAGTGTTTATTCTTAGGACCCAACTATTGACAATTTGACATTATAAAACTTGCTCGCCCCCCCCCCCCCCAAACAGTGGTGTTGCAAAACTTTTTACAGGATGTAAAAAAAAAACTTTGGTACAATGCACTCAAAGTCAGGGTTGACAAAATTGATGTTTTTTTCCACGATTGCCATGTGGTTCTGAAACAACATATCTTATTGTGAATTCAACAAAATTCATTGAAGACTAACAACAATGAATGTAAAGTGTTGAACAAAAATGTTTCATCCATTGTAAAAACATCTTAAAACACTTGTAAAAAAAATCAGCCATGTGTTTTAAACGTGGCTTACAGATACTCATTACAATATGTCTCTTTGTTAACTGAATCAGGGTGTGAAATCACTGCAGATTGGTGGGTGGGAAGCAGTTAGACACCCCCCTCCCCCCCACACACATATAATGTCATTAAATATGTCAATTGTTAAATCAAATTATATTCTAAAATATATTAGATCGACAGTCCTTCATTAAAAATTCGATTGCAAATTGAAGATTTTAATATACTACTAATGAACATGAAAAACTAAATATGCTGACCAAGGCAGTAATTTATTTTATTATAAAACATAAACTAACGTAACGTTTCAACCTTCTAGCAAGGTCTTCTTCAGACTCTGTATCAAGTACAAAAGTAACCAGATACAACGAGAAGGGTAATATATATACACAAACATTACTCCCTCCAGACTATTTAGAAAGTTGTTAGGAACTTTCTAGCAGATGACTTTCACTTTCCAACTTTACTTTCACCTAAAAGGCTAAACACAATTACTTCCATATAGAATGTGGTTGGACTTTTTAATCTCACGCTCTTTTCCCTTAATTTTTCTTCCTTTTCCTCTCCTCTTTTTCTCTTGTCCTTTCCACTCTTTCCAACATCTTCTTCCATTCTTTGTTTAACTTCAGTCCCCCATTCCAGTTCATTGTGTCTTCTTCGCCTTTCTTCTCTATTTCCTTGGCTTCCTTCCATTTTCTCACTAGCATTCTCTTCTCCCTTCCTATCTGCTTAGCCTCATCCCACTCTATGTCATGTCCTGTTTCTCTCGTGTGTTTAAATATTGCATTTCTCTCTCTTTTAAGTCGTACATCATCCCTATGTTGTTTCAACCTGTCTTTCAGCCTTTTTTTCCTATGTACACACTCTGACATTCTTTACATTTTACTTCGTAGATAATCCCTTCTTCTTCCTCTTCTCTGTTTTCCTTTTTCTTGTTAGCATTCCTCGCTATTCCTAAGATGCTTCTCCCTCCCTTCCTGTAAGTTTTAATTCCTGCTTTTCTAAGCACTTTGCATATCTTTTCTGTGGTCTTCCCCATACTCCTTATTCCAAACCTTCTCTCCTCTTTTTCTTTCTCTTCTAATTCTCCCCTGCCCGTTTTCTTACTTCTTCTGTTTATGTCCAGTCTATCCTGCTTCTCATAGCCATTCTTTTCCAGCTGTTTCCATAGGCTATTTATTTTGCCTTCTTTTTCACATTCTTTCATGCATATTTTCTTGATTCTGTCCTCCATATTCTTTATAAAATTTCTTTTTGTCACCTCACTTACATCACTTCTTTTGTGGCAGATAAAGTTAAGACCAGTAATGAACTGCAGAAACAATATTTTGGAACCCTTAGAAAAGAAATTAAAGAAAGTTATTGAAGTGTTAGTAACACAGCAAGAAAGCAGAGCAGTTAAGAACAGTGAACAAGTAGTAGACCTCATAAAAGGACTTAAGTTAAATGAGATGAAGACGACAATGTTTAGCTTAGACGTGAAAAGTATGTTCCCGAGCATCAAGAGGGGACACGTTTTGGACATTATTAAAAAGAGAATGGGACAAGAAATTATAGGAGAATGGGATAGTGAAAGGGTAGTGAAGGCGCTGGAAACCATTTGGAATAACGGTTACAGTATAATGGGAGATAAAATAATGTTAATGAGTGAAGGACTAAATATAGGTTCCAGTCTAAGCCCAGCATTGGCTGAATTGGTTATGAATGAATGGGAAAAGAAAGTGATAGAAAAGGGAGGTGACAAAATGGTTCTGTTTTGCAGATATGTGGACGACTGTTTTGGCATTTGGAAGGGAACGAAGAGGCAGCTTGACATTTTTGCCAAAGAAATTCAAGATGAAGAAAGAGGGATATTATTGGAACTTGAAATAGAAGAAGAAGACAAGTTAAGCTATCTAGATATATTGATGAAAAGGGAAAGAGGACAAGAAATTGAAACCGCTTGGCATCAGAAGAAGTGTGCAGCAGGGGTATTCTGCCACAAAAGAAGTGATGTAAGTGAGGTGACAAAAAGAAATTTTATAAAGAATATGGAGGACAGAATCAAGAAAATATGCATGAAAGAATGTGAAAAAGAAGGCAAAATAAATAGCCTATGGAAACAGCTGGAAAAGAATGGCTATGAGAAGCAGGATAGACTGGACATAAACAGAAGAAGTAAGAAAACGGGCAGGGGAGAATTAGAAGAGAAAGAAAAAGAGGAGAGAAGGTTTGGAATAAGGAGTATGGGGAAGACCACAGAAAAGATATGCAAAGTGCTTAGAAAAGCAGGAATTAAAACTTACAGGAAGGGAGGGAGAAGCATCTTAGGAATAGCGAGGAATGCTAACAAGAAAAAGGAAAACAGAGAAGAGGAAGAAGAAGGGATTATCTACGAAGTAAAATGTAAAGAATGTCAGAGTGTGTACATAGGAAAAAAAGGCTGAAAGACAGGTTGAAACAACATAGGGATGATGTACGACTTAAAAGAGAGAGAAATGCAATATTTAAACACACGAGAGAAACAGGACATGACATAGAGTGGGATGAGGCTAAGCAGATAGGAAGGGAGAAGAGAATGCTAGTGAGAAAATGGAAGGAAGCCAAGGAAATAGAGAAGAAAGGCGAAGAAGACACAATGAACTGGAATGGGGGACTGAAGTTAAACAAAGAATGGAAGAAGATGTTGGAAAGAGTGGAAAGGACAAGAGAAAAAGAGGAGAGGAAAAGGAAGAAAAATGAAGGGAAAAGAGCGTGAGATTAAAAAGTCCAACCACATTCTATATGGAAGTAATTGTGTTTAGCCTTTTAGGTGAAAGTAAAGTTGGAAAGTGAAAGTCATCTGCTAGAAAGTTCCTAACAACTTTCTAAATAGTCTGGAGGGAGTAATGTTTGTGTATATATATTACCCTTCTCGTTGTATCTGGTTACTTTTGTACCTGATACAGAGTCTGAAGAAGACCTTGCTAGAAGGTTGAAACGTTACGTTAGTTTATGTTTTATAATAAAATAAATTACTGCCTTGGTCAGCATATTTAGTTTTTCATAATCATGGAAACAAGGCTTAATGGAGTTATACTAATGAACATTAACAATTTACCTCACCAATGGTTAGGGGCAAAAATTAAGACACATTAAGAAGATAATAGTTTCATGTATAACATTCACATCTAAATGATATTACGGGTTTTATTTATAAATTTACATGCTTTGTGGTAGCTGACGAAAGGCACTGAGTAATGGAGAAGAAATAACAAGTCGGACTAATTTCTGTGTTGTTGGGATTGCTGCGTTCAGTGTCCTTAGAGATGAGGCTCTTGTATGTTCTTTGTGTGTGTTTACTATATTATTCCAGTAAAGTATATTCGACCCCCAAACTAATTGTTTATGTTTGTTGTTAGATCAAAAACTCTCCCCCCTTGGAAAAGTTTGGTGGGGGAAAATTTCAGGACAAGATCATTGGTGGGAGGATTTCCCCCGTCCCCACAGGATTTTGCACTCTGAACTGAATACACATTTTCGGCCACTGAACAGATTTCTGTGTACAGTAAACTAAATGACATAGATTTAATGAAAAGACAGAGTTACCAAATACACAAATAATCACAGACTATCAAATATCAAGTGTCAAAATGTGTTTCGAACAAGTGCAAAAAACTAATCTTTTAAACAAGCCAACCCTGCTCAAAAGTTGACAAATGTCACCCCCCCC
This sequence comes from Lepisma saccharinum, assembly GCF_977018435.1. NCBI lineage: Eukaryota > Metazoa > Arthropoda > Insecta > Zygentoma > Lepismatidae > Lepisma > Lepisma saccharinum. The sequence goes on from NC_139232.1 coordinate 108,155,668, forward strand.
CCCCCACACACACACACACATATACATACATATATACAGGGAGGTTATTTCAGTCGTTGACCGTCACAGCATCGGCCACCGAGCGGCCCCTTCATGCAACAGGTCTCGGCAAATTGACTTACAGGAAGTCCGTAACAGAAACCGCTTCTTTTGTAATGTTAAACTTTACACAATTACAGTTACAATTACAATTGAAATAAGCACAAACCTTGTCGCAAGGACGCTGGAAAAGGTGTCCTCCCAAATACAAATTATTTCTGGCACCTTATTTCTGACATCTAATCTTAGATTAGACATTGCTACTTTATCCTCAGTTGTCGCGAGAGCGCCGGCAGCTTATCGGGGGTCGGGGGAGTTGTCAGAAGCGAGAGGGCGGTTCATACTGAACGAATGCGACACCTGTCAGCAGTGATGCCAACCGTAGGGACATGTCCCTATGCATAGGGACTTTTCACTATATTTCGCGCCCGCGTAGGGACAGATTTTACCAAATAAGGGAAAAAGTAGGGACTTTTTTCAATCTTGGAAAATAACATTATATTGTGCAAAGGTGCAAAGCTTAATCGCCAGTCAGTTGCACTTTCTTCGTGCTCGGTTTGGAATGAATGGATTAGTTTATCTGAATACTTTAGCGAGGAGGAGAAAAAAGAACTAACTAACAAATCTCCATCAGAATTTTGGAACATGCTATCGGTTACCAAGAACTTTCAAGGCAAGTTCTTTTCCACTCTCGCGAAAATTGTGCTAACACTGCCACATTCTAACGTGGAAATGGAAAGAATATTTTCAATGTTAAGTGATACAAAAACAAAAAAGAGAAATAAAATGGGACCAGAATTGTTCAAGACTGCAGGAAATATAGCATCACCAACCAACATCTATCTCTTCACAGCAGCAGCATGTATGACTTCAAATAACATAATCAACAGTAAACGACTCAACGTTATTCATTAGGGATGTGCGGGATCCCGAAAAGTCGGGACCGGGATCTGGAAAAAAAATTCCCGTCCCGACTTCGGGAAATGACTTCCCGACTTTTCAGGATCCCAAGCAGTCGGTAAATACCAAATGGTCACTTTAAAAAGTCGTTAATTCTCGACGTTTTCTGCATTGTAAGTTTCTGGAACTTATTGGAAATTGTAAGTTTTTATTCTAGAATTGCAAAAACAATCACTTAAAGTGAAAATGACATGCAGAATTCGAGATTCCCAGAGCTTCGGGAAATTTCGAACATTTCCCGTCCGAAAGTTTTCCGACTTGGTCGGGAAATTGCAAATTTTTTCGTCCTGAATGTCGGGATTTAAAAAAAATCCCAACCCGACCCAAAAAAGTTTGTCCCGCACACCCCTATTATTCATTAAGGCAAGAATTTACAATACCGGACCCTTCTGTAATTTCTATGCTACGTCTTATACTCACGAAATAATTAGTCGTGATGATTTATCTCAAGTTAACATGTTGGATGAGGTGAAAATATTGTTCATTAACATGTAAAAGTTGTAAAATAAGCTTTTCAATTCTCACAATGATTCTCAGTATACAAGTATGGTAGCCATATTTGTTGATATGAACAATTGACGACGTTCACAATTAGTTACGCTGTCTACAGCGTTGACACACTGTTGATTTCATACTTGGAGAGCATGGATCGTGTAAGCATCGTGGAAAAGAACAGTAAAAAAGTTGTTAATGTTGTACAGATTGTTAGGTGGAGTGTGCAGGAGGATGGCCGTGGGCTAATTAATAAACTTATGGATTTCGGTATATATTGCCCAAAGAAGGTGCTTACATGTGACAGCAACAATCACGATGTAGAAGAACATGTGGAGTGTGGACTGATTTGATTACAGGTAAGTCTGGCAACAGTGCATCGATCGTAAAATTGCAGGATACGAAAATGGCATCTTCGATGATGAACTTTTGCCATTAAAGTGCTACGAAAATAAGATTTTTTTTATCGGTTCGTAATTACAATTAGCGCAAAATCATTCACGGATAGCCCCACTGACCATTCTCGGTAAGGTTAGGTTAAGTTAGGTTAGGCAAGGCAAACATAGTTAAAATTTGGGGTCAAGAAATCATGCACGGGTAGCACCACAAACCATTGACGGATAGTCCCACGAACCATTCACGGTAAGGTTAGGTTAGGATAGGCAAACATAGTTAAAATTTGGGGTCGTAGTAATATCAGGAATGTATATTTCGTTTTTTAAGTATTGGAAACACAAAATCTTCCAGTAAATAATGAGCAATCGTGCCGATCGCGGACCACTCAATTTAACTTATTTTGCAATTTCTACACGTGACCCCCAAATTTTAACTTCAAATTCGTGATTAGGTGGCCTCAATTAGTGAGTATGCAAAATATTAGAAAAAACGGGGAGGGGTCCTTTATTGTAAATTCGCTCCTTCATTAATTGTGGAAGCACCGAGCAGAAAGATTTGGTAAGTAAATGTGTATATTTTATCTTCTGTTTTGCATGCTCATAAGGTGTTGTTTCTTTGTAGTCGCTTTACTTGGCGTAGGGACATTTGGTCAGTTGTAGGGACATTGCCGAAAAATGGTTAGCAACACTGTCGGCTACCGAACATAGTGAGTGTACCGTACCCTCATGCTCACTTCTGTTTGCGTTTATCAGTACGCGTGTTTTTTATACTGTGTTATTGATTAGGTGTGCTATTCAGTGCTTCATTGTGTGTTAATTGTTATTCATTCATTAGTTATGCCGCTAAACAAATATAGTCTTGAACAAAGAGTTTTTATGTACGATAATTACGTGAAAACGAATTCTTGCAGAAAAGTGGTCAGACAATTACGAGAGACAGGATCTCTTGAACCTAAGAAACGTGTTGTATTGCTGTTGAAGGAGGTCATTTTCAACATCTCTTATAACACAGGGGGTTAGTGATCATCATTATTATTACTTTTAAATATCATTTTACGCTTTCGGTTTGCTTTATGCGCCGGGATGCTGTCTTCCCTTTCTGTCAACTGAGGATAAAGTTACGATGTCTAATCTAAGATTAGATGTCAGAAATAAGGTGCCAGAAATATTTGTATTTGGGAGGACACCTTTTCCAGCATCCTTGCGACATACGTGCTTATTTCAATTGTAACTGTAACTGTAGCTAATTATGAAAAGTAGAAACATTACAAAACAAGCGGTTTCTGTTACGGACTTCCTGTAAATCAATTTGCCGGGACCTGTTGCATGAAGGGGCCGCTCGGCGGACGACGCTGTGACGGTAAATGACTGAAATAACCTCCCTGTGTATATATATATATATATATATACACACACAGGTATTGGACAAAATAATGGAAACACCTGTGGATGTCGGAACATCATGTATTAATACGGTGTTGGGCCACCTTTAGCATGCAATACAACTTGGATTCGGGACGGAATAGACCGATACAAGTCCTGATTGGTGGTGAATGGAATTTGAAGCCATTCTTCATGCAGCACAGCCTCCAGCTCAGGGAGAGACGAAGGAGGTGGAAATCGACGCCGAACCATGGATTCCAAAACAGCCCACAGAGGCTCGATGATATGCACGTCTGGGGACTGCGTGAGCCAGGGAAGATGTTGAACCTCATCAGCATGCTCTGGAAACCACTGTTGAACAGTGCCAGCAGTATGAATGGGAGCATTATCATCCTGGAAGATGGCATTCCGGTTTGGAAATAAGGTTTGCACCATTAGGTGGATCTGGTTAGCCAAGAGTTCTCTATACACTGCCTATGAGACCCGACTGTGTAATGTGACAAGGGGGCTGCCGAATACCATGATATAATGCCCCAGACCATAATAGAGCCGCCACCATGTTTGACAGTCTGGCAGTGACAATCCACATCATATGCTGCCGAGGGTGTTCACCATACAAACATGCGTCCAGTAGTGGGCAAGAGGGTAAAGGTTGACTTGTCTGACCAAATGACATGTTTCCAGTCCTACAACGTCCAAGTTTTGTGGTCATTGCATCATACACGTCACCTTCGAGCACTCGTCTCAGTTATTAGGGACTTGGCAATAGGAACATGCCCATGGATACCCATTTGATGCAGTTCCCGCCTCACTGTTTTGCATGACACGGGTGTATAGGTGCTGATTAAGTTCTGTAGTCACATTGGAGGCCATTGTTATCTTCTGCAACGTCACAATACGCTTCAAGGCCCGGCGGTCCCTTTCCTGCAGCTTCGTCTTTCAACCACTATTGTGCTTAGCAGACCCTGTTTCACCGTGCACTGTGTATGCGGTCATGACTTTCGAGACAGTGCCTCGTGTTACACCGCATAACTTCGCTGTTTTGCTCACAGATACTCCAGTGAAACGGGCACCAACAATTCGACCTCTTTCAAACTCCGTCAGATGGGCTATACTGGTCACTCACTACACCTGAACAACGTGCACTACCACACTGCCTCACTCTACTGTCAGTGCACAGTCCATACTACCTGCAACAAACAAGATAAGGTTGATTTCCGCCGTGCTCAGTGTTACCAGGCACATTGAAAATATGTCCCACTTCTGACTCGTGTTTCCATTATTTTGTCCAATACCTGTATATATAGGTTCTTATGGAGCAAGATCTATTGCTTGTGAGTAGCACTCCTTAATGGCTTGTACAAGCCAGATGGAAATGCAGGTTCACAATGAATTCAAAAAGTCAAAATCACACTTGTGTGAACCAATGCTTTCACATAAATACAAAAATTAATTTAACTAAGGAAATATGACATCCCTAATGTTCAGACCTCCATGTCAGAGTTGTTAGCACAGTGCACTCCAATGCCAGGGGTCCTGGGTTTGAATCCTGGCTTAGGCATTAGTGTATTATTATGTGAGTGTGTCCCTTCATCAATTTCATCATATCATCTTTCATCCCCATTGTTGCAATTAGCCAAAAATGGCAGAAAGGCGATGCTAAATAACAGAAATTAAATTGAAATCAAACAAGCCTAATGCATTAGTAAAAGTATTTATAGACATGCAGAGAAGGGAAGCACACATTTCATTCTCTCTCTCTCCTTCACCTCACACACGCACAAAAAAATCTTGCAATACTTTCCCACATTTGCTGCATGCTCTTGAGGAAAAATATAAACAAATAAACAAGCAAAAACTCAATATGCTGACCAAGGCAGAAGACCTTGCTAGAAGGTTGAAACACAACGTTAAGTTTATGTTTTAAAATAAAATAAATTCTGCCTTGGTCAGCATATTGAGTTTTTGGTTATCATGGAAACAAGGCTTAATAGTGTTATAAATAAACAAGTTTTGAAAATATGTTACTCATGTCACGTGCCAGTTCCGACGAAATAATGAGAAATGCAAGGAAGAAATGTTTCCCGAGAGTGACAATAGATGGCAGCATGCCATATAAAGAGGAGCAGAGTTAATTGTAGAAACTAGGAGCGGAGAAGAGTGATTATATATAATATAGTAAATGCAAAATACAGAAAGGAAGAGTATAAATATTATAGGAGTGAATAAAATGTTGTAAATAGCCAATTAAGATCATTAAGAATATGCTCATATATAAAACAATTAGGAAAGTTAATAAGTGAGCAAATGAATTCAGAAATGTATCCCTTTTGATCCTAGTGATCAAAATTTGATTCAATACCTCTGATGAGGAGAAAGTCGTCAGCTTTTGTGGTTGTCCGTCCCTCGGTGAGAAGCCCCGAAGCACTTACGGTTGTGCTCATTTATTTGACGCACTGGGCCATAGGCAGCGCTTGCTGTTAGCGATCCTGGGCTATTCCCCTTTGGTCGTTACATAGGAGGTGGCGCTACTGTCAGTTTAGATGCCCCTAATCTTTCTATAAGTATAGCTTGTGTTGCTGTATAATGCCAAAGAAGCAGGGAAAGCGAGCACATATGTAATAAATAAGATTATGCTTTAAAGGAAAGAAAATAAATCAGAAGAAAGAAAAAGAAGAAGCCTTCTCTTAAATCAAAGAAAGAAAATAAATTAGAAGAAGGAAAAGAAGAAGCCTTTTTCCAAACTAGGAGAAGAAAAGAAGAAGAAGCCTTCTCTCAAATCAAAGAAGGAAAAGAAGAAGACTTTTCCCAAAATAAAAGGAAGAAAAGAAGAAGAATATATATATATATATATATATATATATATATATATATATATATATATATATATCTACAAGCTTCGCTATATATATATTTTTTTTCTCTGTATTGTGTATAGTTTTCAGAATATAGATCCGCATTTAACTATATCCTCTTGGCTATAAAACACTTTCTTATTTGGAATTCTCGAATAAAGAACCTATCTTCTGAGATTAAGATATTCCTATAGCCGTGGTAAATAACATTTAAGTAGTATGTACCCTAAGGGAGGCATAGCACGTGGTGCCCATAACGTGGAGCCTTACCTTATCATACATGAAGGGGTATAGCACTCAGCAATTAATAGCCATGTCTACAGTAATTTATTTACAATTTATCATTTGTTGAAAGGACATTGCAATTATTTCAAATATGTACATATTATTAGGCATTCAAAAAAATGAATGTAATTTATCATTGCAAATAGGGGAACCAATCCTTACAGTGTACAAGGGGATAACTGTACATCATAAGTACTACATTCTCCACTCATGCAAAATATGAATTTTTAAAATTGCATACAGCAAGCACTTACATTTGTCTAAGAAAACAAACCAACTATGAACAGAATATGCAGCTCATGCATGTAACTTATGACTTGTCTACTAACGATGGAGACACGTTCTTTTCAAACACAGTCTGGGGCACAAATTTCTTTTCTTTGAGGGTTTCAACTTTCGTAGCATCTTTCTCCAAGTTCTCATCAACCAAACGTTCAACTCTTCTATCTTTGATGCTACCTTTCTGATAAGGTGTATATTTATCTGACAATATATTTTCCATGTGGTAACCAACGAATCCAATCACAGCTGCCACTGGGAGGGTCACATACGGAGCATAGCTACGCAGAAAAGTTAATATCACAGGCAACATCTTTTGCTGACTGAAAGGTGTCACAACATTACCTGAAAGAAAAGAGGTTAGACATTAAATCTGTAATAAAACTTACATTCTACACTTTATATTAAGCACTGAGCAAGCTTTGATGACATCTTCTCTTCGTTGTTCCAAATTTCCTAAAAAAAAAAAATAAGAAATAAAGAAAGCAAAGCTATATAATGTGCAGGTTATGAATAAAATACCACAAAATGTAAGTAGTGAGAACTCACACCTGGTTCTGCAAACATAAATTAATTAATTGAAGGGCTTGGATGTAAAACATGATGACAATGTGGTCATTTCTGAGTTCATTAAGAAAAAAGGTTATTAGAAGCTACATTGTAGATAAATTGTTTTTGTGTAGTGTTTAAAAATTTCAGAAGGCTTTACTGAATCCAATGCAAATTGTATGACATGGCAATTTCACTCGAAAATTGAAGGATGGCACATTTTACTTTGTGACTCAAAAAAGATCAAACTGTCACTTATCATGTTTTACACCCGAGCCTTTCAATTATAAATATACTGGTGTGTTCAGTATTCTTATTTATTATTTGGGCTCGGAAGTTGATGACCTAAAAAATCTAAAAAAACAACCTTAAATTATTTTTAGGTATTTTTTTAATAATTACACGCTCTAAAAATTAAAGCTTGATTTTTCATAAATTGCAACAGAGTAGTTGAATAATTCGAGAAAACCTGTTGTTTGGTTTGCTACTGAAGCAAAAAAAGGGGGGGGGGGGCGAGCAATTAAGTGGTGATGTAGTTTCCTTTATTTTTACTTACGGTTTTTCTGTGCAAGTCATTGACCTACTTTCAAAGTGGGCCTTGACCAATACAGTAGTCGGTCAGCTTCTGAAAATACAGATGTTTCGCATACAACAGATTACAATTGTTTTATACTTGACTAAAACCCAATAAGCAAGATTAAAGTGACTGTAGTGGTCAGGAAGGGAACTTCAAAGCATTTTGAGTGCTGGAGGAAAAATAAAGATACCACAATTATTATTTAATCCATTGCCAAACTTCCAGTTAAAAATGATATTGTGCATTTCCATTGACCGTGTTTTCGTTAATGGTGAATGGTAAAAAAATAAAAAGGTCAGGTTTAAATACATAAATTATATTAGAAAATGCATTTAAATTTCACGAAACAGAAGAGGAGAAGAAAAATAAACCTCAAAAATGAAGAAAAAGCAACAAAGATGACAAAAATACTGAAAAATGGTTGAAAAACGAAATAAAACAAAAAAAAAGTTTTCTGGTTCTAACTTATGGGAAAGGGACTCATATTAGGTTAGAAAAACAAAAAGGATTTTCCATGAACTTCCGAGCCCTATTTATTATAATCCCCCCCCCCTTTCTAGATTAATTAGATACTGTATAATAGAAATAAAACACCAATGCAGTCATCCAAGTGAAACAAAAACATGAGGCAGACAACTACAAATTTTGATATTTTTAAAACATTTTTCTTCCCTTTTCACCAAGAATTGGATCTGGAAATTCCCTTTGTGTAGCCATACATGAATGGCACATAAAGCAGAAATGAACAAGCAGCCCCCCCCCCCCCCCCCACCAACATTGTCTGCAGCATTGAAACAGCACGTAGCCCATGTGTTTTCAAATAGCAACTCATCCACTTTCTCTTCAAGTCCCTTGTCCTCCCAATGCAAAACAGGGGAGGATACCTGATTGTCAGCAGCTCGATTTACGGACATTATTTTAATGTCAAGAGCCCTAAACCTGACCTGCTTAACATAATGGCGAAATCATTTAGGGACATAATACTCCTTCGCACCTCACGTCAGTAGCTGCTGCAGCATCCGGTATCCAAGATGACAGCAAACAAAAAGCTGCCTTTAAACAAATACACACATAGGAATGTACCAGAAAATATGCAATAAGTAATCAATAAACCTCTGTTTCAACAGGCATAAACATGTAAAAATATGTACGATTGGTTTGGAATTAACAATGCACAGCACATATACACAACTCCAACTGAATATCTAAGGTTGGCAATGCTGTTCTGAACTGCATGTAATGCAACTCCCAGTGGCGGCTGGCAGCTAGTATGATGGGTAGTGCCAACGTGATCAAGAAATCGAAACATTTTCGCTAGCATATGTCATAGAAATCTAATGAAAGAGGTAATTTTAATGGAACTTTGTTTACTAAAATTGCAGACAAAAATTCAGAGTTCCTAAGATTGGTTTATTTTACTTCGCATTTGTACTAGGCTACTTTTGGCTAATCGCGAAGATAAGGATAAGTGAACACTCAAAAAGAACACCGATGCACAGGCCGAGATTCGAACCCGCAATCCCTGGCGTCGTAGCATGCTGTGCGGAGGTCGGCCAGAGTTTCTAGGAAATAAATGTGACTATTAAAATTTCGATGCCTGTCACCTTTACAATTCTTTTGATATTTTCAAATAGAATTGATGTTTAAATCTGGCATGGGACAGCCAAGTTGTTTAACTTTTAATTTAATATCGTATAGTATCTTGGAAAATGGTGTATGTAATAATGCTCTAATCTAATCTAACTACCCTTCCTTTCACACACCATTGGACACTTTCACTTCACTAAAAAGAAAAACACTGAACAATTAGAGACACCGAGTCGATCACGGTATTCTCGCCTGGCTTTGTTTATAATTTGCAACCCCAGCATGGCAGACGGTACATCAACGATCAGTGATACTAACAACTGAAATATGATTATCTGCTAAATGAACTGTAGATCTACAATTTTTAGAACTCAATGCAAGAAATTGAATTATATCTCCAAGTGAAATTCTTATGCTGATAGATTTTCCGTGTGAGTTTTTACAAATATTAAAGTAAAAAATCGCCTGGTGATGAGAATTCCCTTTGATATTTAGGCAATTATTTTGTACAGTAAATATCTTCAATGTTGTCAATGTCAGTTGCAAGACATGAGTGTCTGTGTGCGTGAGAGCAAGGGATATATCTTTTCTTAAGAAATAAATCGATAACAAAAATGTCTGGATGGCTATTTAGAAACATCTATCTAAATGGTTATATAAATTTGGGGAAGATATTAAGTTCGTTCTTGCCAAGTATGCAGGAAAGCATCTTTCTTGTGAATTACTTCTCCAACGAGTATTACAAATCGGTCAGGATTAGTCACTTCTCTGTGAAGTTTGCAACTATGACAACACAATGCGAAAGCTCTCGCGTTGTGCCACGACGTGAGCTGGCACGGGTGGTTGTCTTACGACTGCCACTGGGCTACCACCCCACCTCCTCATTAACTGCGGAGACTTTTTCATGCCTCCGCGCAGGCCTCTGCGCTCAGGCCAGATTATGATGGCCCAGAGCAAGTGAGAGAACAGCTTGGGATGCGGCCGTAAGCTCGAACGCTTATGAGATTCGAATCTCCTCGTTCGTAGATGTATTAATTTAACTATATTTTGGCAAAGCAAGTGCATTTTCTTTTTCTGAGGGAAGAGCCATGGCATGGCTCTCCCCTTAGAGCCGCCGCTGGCAACACCTATAGAGCTTTATCAGTGAAGGTGGTAGATAAAAGCACAGAATAACATTTTCTGTATAGGGGATGGGAAGTCAAGTGGTTTGCATAAAAAATCATAAAGGTTAAAAATGGTGGTAACAGTTCCAAATATTTAATTACTTTTCGCAAGTTGGTAAATGTTTACTATCCTTCGGACACCTATAACTTCTGAGTTTCGTCAATTTTTGACATTTGTACTTACCTATCTGCTTCGCGGATCATTTTTTAACGTGTATTCACGTTTTTTTGATCAATTTTTTTTTAAAAAAAAAATTGTTTTTTAACTGAAGAACGTACGTTTCCGCAAATGGTTTGTGGGGCTATGCGTCAATGGTTCGTGGGGCTATGCATATTTTTTTCGAACCAATTTTTAACTATTGTGACCCTACCTAACCTAACCTTACCGGAAATGGTTCGTGGGGTTATGTATGAATGGTTCATGGGGCTATGCGTCAATGTTTGAATTTCCGCTATGAAACATTCCCACATCACACCAAACACCTTCCAGATGTTAGAGAATACTACAGGAACTTATTACGGTAAGTAGTTTTTTCTGTAGAAATGAAGAAATCTGTCCGAAGGATAGTAAACTAGTACCGAATGTTTCACAGTGAGCAGCCAATCTTGGTCTCTCATCGTATCAGACACAGAGTTATGCCATGCTTGAAGGGAGTTTTGTGCTTGAGACCAAACATTACATGATTAGGTGTTTGAAGCATTTAGGGACGTTATTTTAATGCTAAGTCCTCAATTTTCCAAACAACTGCATTTAAGGATATAATGCCCCTTCGCTCCCCATGCACATTAAGTAAATGGCAAAATAACAGTAAATGAATGGCTGCTCACAAAGAATCACATAGGGTTATATGGAAGGGAGAAATTGTTCTCCAAAAAATTCAGTAATCATCACTAACCCTCTGAAATATGTGCCAACAGACATAAATAGAAAAAATGCCTGTGTACCATGATTAGTTCAGAATTAAACAGTCAGAACTTGGGCCAAAATGGCACTGGGGAGACACCTACAGTTCCACAGAATTAACTTGAGAGAAATGGTCGCTCTGTGAGTGATGCAACTGCGCTCCAATTGGCTAGAGCGGGGCAGTGCATAGAGCTTTCTTTCCGATTTTTTATTTCGTGTATTAGTGAGTTTTCGTGTGTAATTGTTTCAACAGCGCGATAAATAAGATAGAATACTTATAATGCTTATAAATTTCTTAGCATGTCCTCTTAATACAGTGATATTTCCGTTACACAATGAAATTATTTTTCAAATCTCCCATCTCCCGTTGTCAGCTGATTGCCCGTGATTTCCGTGAGAGTCAAGTGTTCGCTGTAGGTTGGTACTCATGCAGCAGAGCTGGCAGCCATTTGTCTCAAGTTAATTCTGCGAGACTGTAGGTAGCCTGATTCATGCTAGCAACATATAATATGTCTAGGAAAACCTATTGATAAATAATAATGGTTTGTATGATTGTGATGCAAAGTACATTCAAAATTTTTATGGTAGTTTTGCAGCTCTGTAGATTTGTTTATTTAGCGTCGCTTTTCTTCTACTTTTGGCTAATCGCGACGATGAGGACGAGTGACGATTAGATGAAACGTTAAGGAACACTAACAAAGAACAACCATGCGGGGCTTCGAACCTGGGACCACGGGCTTTGTAGCACGCTGTGTTAACCACTCCATCACGAAGGTCGGCTGTAGAGTATCACACATGGAATGACAATGAAAGGATTTACTATAGAGAAGTGCAACAAAATACTAAAACGTAGCAGTCCTGAATGAAAAAGCATGACCAGCTGTTGTTTCCTTGCTTATCTAGTTACGGTTGGTTGATTTGGTGTTTTAAGTCCACTTTATGCACAGTAAGGCTAATCGGGACTGGACCTACAGTTTAAAGTGGGATCCGAACCACTTGTACCTCCACCGGGTATCGAACCCGGGACCCCTTGATTACAAGGCGACGACGCAACCACTGCGCCATCGGGGAGGCCGCTTATCTAGTTACGGTGTTACTTGGTATATATATTACATTTCCTGTAACTTATAATAAAAAGATGCCAAAGAATGACGTAGACTGTCACCATTATGATATACTAGCGTTATTATACATTGTTTCAAATATTAAATTGGTAAACACAGTTGATCTTGTGGGTTCTATTTATCATACTGAATATTGCTAGACGGAACCACGAAAAGTAACCAATCTGCATGTATCATATAATTATTTTACCCCATACCGTAGTGAATACTTGTTTGAAAAGTTACCCTTTCAGCAATGTAGGAATTTTAATAAAAATACAAGCACGCACCTAACAGTTTGACCTGTGGTTTGACGATACTCTTCCACAGATTCGTCGCCGGAAAGAAAAACAAATGAAAAACATGTGTGGTGTGGGATCTATAAAAGTATCCACTGGTAGAGCGCACTCAAGGAAAAAGTGAAGACACAGAGTACGGTTGGAGAGCTGAGGTTAATAACATTTACACTGTTTTGTTTTGTAGATATAGAAGCTAGACATTTCATTTTAAGTGAGGTACAAATCACAAAATCTATTGTTGAAAGTTCTACGTGCAAATCACGTAGTGATGCCTACGTTGTTAGGCACTCCTCGTCTGACGTCAGAACACAAGGTAGCAAAGCTGTTGTGCGGAGAGGAAGACCCCTGCTTCAAATAGATCTGGATCTGGAAGCCGGAGGGTAACTGGGTGGGTGTGTTCTCCTCGTTCACGTGGTGTTTCTTGTCATGTCAAGGTAACGACCAGGCACGTATCCAGGAATTTCTTTCGGGGGGGCTGAACTCCATCTTTTTTAAGGGGTATAGACAGACCCGTAGCCAGGAATTGTTTGTAGGGGGGGCGAAGTCAATCCTAGAGGGGGCAAATTTTTAATATACGGTGTCGCATTGGCAGATATAGCAGGGTACACAGAGGCACTTACCCGCTCCCCCAAAAGAGATAAGTAACAGAAAAGAGATGATATCTTGAAACTCCAATGAAGAAAAAAAAACTTCGAGCAACATCAAATAGCAATATTTCGATAATGACCTTTCTAGATTCACAAAGATTATAAAGTTTAACATAAATAGGCTAATAGGGACTGTATATACTTGATATTTAAAAAAGTAAAGTAAAGTTCTCCCCTGTGCTTAGCACCACGCCATGAAGGCGTATAGGGGGTGTGGGGGTAACGCCCCACACTTTCTTGATCCGGTCGTGAGTGGGGGTGATGTGATCAGCATCACGCCCCTGACCGCCTTTACCCCCCAGGGTTTCCCCCAGGTACCCATGTTATTCGACGCTGGATGTGCGCCGGGGCCGCTTCCACCGTTAGAAAAGTTCCCGGATTTGAACCGGCCGGGGATCGAACCCGGGACCTACTTGATATTTACAGGTCGATAATGTTAATAGACGATTAATATGTACCAACAGCTTTGGATCTCTCTGCAGAACTGATTAAGGGAGCCCTTTATAAATCATGCTTCATAATGATTCCCTCTAGTTTCCACTCTGCAAGATTTTTACGCACAAAGGAATCTAACGAGAATCAACAACACCATTGTGTTGTGTTATGCAAGAAATATCGAATTAATTAAATAATAATGGTTGCATATCGTCTACACTTTGATGAATTGTGTAAAAATTTGTAACGCATTTTTTTGTACTTGCTAAAATATTAAAACATGGGTCACTTAGTCCACCACGGACTCTATTTCCTTCAAAGGGGGGACTCTTGAATCACTACAGACAATGTTTGCCTACTGGTTATGTTAACCATTTTGCAAAATATTGTGTGAATTATAGTTGAAATACATGTGTTTGACACCTGACAGACAAATAGGAATCCCTTGATTGATCAACGACTTCTTGGATTACAGTCATCATTAATATTTCATATTAAGTTTCATAGAAAGAAATTGTTTAAATAGGGTGCAAATAAGTTTACGGGGTGCCATGGCATTCTCTTTAACATTTTTCTTCGATATATATATATATCGTTTAGCTCCCATGGCCAACTCCCGCCGCCCCATAGCTATGGCTCTGAACTTGGACTATAAGAATAGCAGACACTGCGAGCGGAGCGAGCAAGAAATTTTACGAAATGTACTTTTACTTGTATAAAATTTGTAATCGAGGAGGAATGGCAATTGCCCCTCTGTGCCCCTTGCAAGTGCCCTTGGCCGTCTGGAAGAAAAATGCAAGGAACACATGAAAACTAATTCCATCATGAGTATCCAATTGTCCTGCTATTCTTAGATTCTCCTAGTCTTGGTTTTTTACTTCAATGTTTGCTTCCCCTAGAATGGACCCAAGGCCGGGGGGCAGGACAATGTTCCCTGCCGCCCCCCCCTGTGGTTGCAGGACTGTTTATGAGTGTCTCTTCATCAATTTCAAGTCATCACTCATTGTTGCCATTAGCTAGAACTGGCAGAAAAGTAACGCTAAGTAACAAAAATCAAATATCCATTCCCTCTCTCTACCACATGAATCACTATTACCAAAATGTAGACTTGGGAAACAAAAATTTAAGCAGTTCCAAGTTCTTAGGAACACATCCCAGAAAAATATCCGAACACATTAGGCACCTTTAATACAAGACTACTCAAAATGTCACTACTGTTCTAGATACTGAAAATTGCGAAATCATTTCCCGAAGTCTGAATCTGGAAGGGAATTCCACCCCCCAATCCTGATACGACATTATACGGAATCCCATACACCCTAATAAATCACAAAATCAATAAGTGTCTTTGTTATGATGCTAGAGTAACACATGATATAATTGTAAAGATTATTGAGAATTCCAGGTAGGAATGTGTTCAGTATTTTTCACAGGGGGGAGCAGGCTCTCAGGGGGGCAGTTTGATATGATCCTCCCGAACCATATCAAAGATTCGGTCATATTTAATATTATTCTTAATTATTTTACTTTTTATATTCACTATAAAAACGTTATGAAAGAAGAGATATTTAATAGTTGAACTAATAACCTAATTCTGTCATTCGAGAAGTTTAGAATTTGTTATTTGCAAGGTTCTTGAAAACAAAATCTTTCATTGTTGACAATTAGTCAAAAATATGTGTTCTCAGTTTTAGAATCAAACTAATATGAAAGCCATAAGAGCTATATTTCAGTTGGAGTTATTAGTAATATAAGCCTTATGGACATTGGGAAGAAGTTTTTAAGAATGTGACAACTTTATGGTAGAGAATATTATAGAAACTTTAAGGATCGCAACTGTTGTTTTAGACATAGAAAAATGAACCTTATGGAACATACTGTTTAATCTTTAGAATATTGCCATTATACACAAATTAGTTCTGCATATGTAGCTATGTTTATCTTTTGTGTCACGGGAGGCGCTCTGCTTGACATGCGGGGGTATAAATACAGCTACGGAACCTAATTCGGGGGCATTTTCATCACCGACTCCGATGGATTAACATCTTAAATACTCAGCTCCCTTTATGGGAGGGTTCAAGAACTCAGTCTTCGTTCCCAAATTAGCTTAGAGACATAGTTATTCTGTCGTATGGGTAGGTTCGCCCTGTGGACATGCTAACATGTCACCATACGAAAGAATAAGTTAATTTAAACTTTATTTTGAAGTTTTCTGAAATTTTAAATAAAATCTTAGCAAAATAATGTTCAATTTCGACTCAGAACTTACTGTTATTCTGACGCATGGTTAGGTTCGCCCTGTGGACATGCTAACATGTCACCATGCGTGAGAATAAGTTAATTTACGATTTCTTTCAACCTTTGTGATACTTCAGTTTGATTTCTTCGAAACTTATACGTAATATATTTTCAATTTTTGCATAATGCAACAGGACTTAATGTTATTCTGCCGTATGAGTAGGTTCGCCCTGTGGGCATGCTAACATGCCATCATACGGAAGAATAAGTTCAGATTATTTCGTCTCCATGATTATTATCTATTGATCAAGTTATTCATTATTGATATCTGGCATGGTTAGGTTTCGCCCTGTGAACATGCTAACATGTTGCCATACCCGATATCAAGCCGATGTCTCTAATATTTTACGAATTATAGCAGTTTGTATTTCTGCATATATCTTGAAGCCAGCCCATAATGTCCAATTTATATTAAAATCGGAGTCAATACTTAAACCTTCGCCAGTCACGTCAAAGTTATGCTTCATTATGTCAAGGAGCGTTCATAAAGTTCCAAGCAAGCGCCTGGTCGTCTTTATATAACTGATATGACAGCTTGATCCATATTATGTAAATAAACTGCAAACGTCGTGTAGATTTAATTAACTAACTAAAAAAAAACTAACTCTCTAGCCTTCTTAAACCCGAAGGTTCATGGCTGCAGCAACACAGGCCTTCCATCTGTCCCTATCTTGAGCAAGATCTATATACTCTTTTCCATCCCTACCGATTTCCCTTAGGTCCATCTCGACGTTGTCCCTCCATCTTCGTCTTGGCCTTCCTACAGGTCTCTTACCATCAGGTTTCCCAACAAGAATCCTGTAAACTCCTCTTTCCTCTCCCATTCGTGCCACATGGCCTGCCCACCTAAGTCTTCTTGATTTAATTATTCTAATAATGTCTGGACATGAATACAAATTATGTAGTTCTAAATTATGTAACCTTCTCCACTCACCTGTCTCCTCATCCCTTTTAGGTCCAAATATTTTCCTAAGGATCCTATTTTCAAATACTCTCAATTTATGTTCCTCTTTCAATGTAAGGGACCAAGTTTCACACCCATATAATACTACAGGCAAAATTACGGTTTTGTATATTTTAACTTTTAGTTTCTTAGATATTAAACGAGAAGACAAAAGTTTATGAAGAGAGAAGTAACATGCATTTCCTGAATTAAGCCTACTTTTTATTTCCTCTTTAATATAATTTTCATTTGTTAATATTACTCCTAAGTATTTGAATTTGGAAACTGGTTCAAACGAGTTGTTATCAATAATTAAATTTTGATTATTACCTAACACTTGTTTTCGGCCTGTAAGCATATATTTAGTTTTCTCTTTGTTAACTTCCAAACCTATCTCTTTAGCAGTTTTGAAAAATATTTCAGCATTATTCTTAATTGTATTCACATCATCCCCCAGTAAGTCTACATCATCTGCATATGCTAACAACTGAGTCACACCATTTAATTTTAGTCCTTCTTTAGTTTCGTTTACCTTCCTAACAGCATATTCTAAGGCAAAATTAAAGCGCAATGGAAATAATGCATCTCCTTGTTTTAACCCATCATGAATTGTAAATTTGTCAGACATATTAATACCCACACGAATTTTACTTTCTGTTTCACTGGTGCATATTTTTATCATACTAACAAGCTTCTTAGGTATTCCAAACTCTACTAATATATTATATAATTTATCTCTTTTGACCGAATCATATGCTTTTTTGAAATCAATGAATAGCTGATGGACATTTTGATTATATTCCCACTTTTTTTCAAGTGTCTGTCTGATGTGAAAAATTTGATCTGTAGTTGATCTGTTGCGTTTAAATCCACATTGATAATCACCTATAATTTAATTAGCATATGGGGTTAGTCTTGTTAAAAGAATGTTAGATAATATTTTATATGTTGTTGAGAGTAGAGAAATTCCACGGTAATTATTGCAGTTCATTTTATCACCTTTTTTAAACACAGGAACAATTATGGATTCTTTCCACTGTTGAGGGATTTCTTCTTTATTCCATATTAAACAAATTAATTTATGAATTTGACATATTAATGAATTTCCACCATATTTAATTAACTCAGCTGGTATTAAATCAATGCCAGGTGCTTTGTTATTCTTTAGCCTTTTAATAGCATCTTTAACTTCAGTCAAGTTAGGTTCTGGAACTAAAGGTTCTGCTGTGTGCACTTCATTTACTTCTGATTTATCTCCTACATGAACATTTAAAAGGTCATTAAAGTAGTTCTTCCATCTATTTAGAATATCGCTTGGGTCAGCTAGAAAATCACCATCTTTATCTTTTATCAATTTTACTTTAGGTTGCCACCCCTTTCTAAACTCATTTACACCTTTATATAAATCTCGGATATTTTTATTTTTGCTGTTTGTTTCAATTTCGTTAATTTTGCTTTTCAAGTAATCTCTTTTTTTACTTCTAAACGTGCGGTTAACTTCTCGCTTTATTCTATTATAATTGTTTAGATTTGTATAATCAGAGTTATTTAACCACCTAAGTCTAGCCTGATTTCTTATTTCTATTAGATTATGACATTCATTATCAAACCATGGCTTACTTTTTCTCGGTTTATGGTATCCTATACTTTCTTTAGCTGCTGATTCTATTGCATTACGTATGTGCTCCCAATTCTTATTTACGTCTGTTTCATTTATATTTTCATCATCATCATTTAAATCCTGCAAAATATCAAATCTATTTGACAGTTTAATTTGGTAATCTTTCTTAATTCTTTCATCAGTAAGCTTTCCTGTATCAAATTTTAGAACTTTTAGATTTTGTTGCTTATGATTTATCACTGAGAGTCTTTCTCTTAATTTAGCAATTACTAAATAATGGTCACTGGCACAGTCAGCACCTCTATGTGTACGAATGTCAATTATACTAGTATGCCTTCTCTTATCAATGAGAATATGATCTATCTGATTATGAGTTTTACCATCTGGAGAAGACCAGGTATATTTATGGATATCTTTATGTTTAAAAGTGGTACTTTTCACAATTAAATTCTTTGAGGTTGCAAAAGTAATCAATCTTATACCATTATCATTACTTAATTCATGAAGACTTTCTTTACCAATGGTGGGTCTAAATGTCTCTTCTTTGCCAATCTGTGCATTACAATCACCTAACAGAATTTTCATATCATACTGGGAAAATTTATCAAAGACCTGTTCTAACTCTGTATAAAAATCATCTTTAGTATTATCATCTTTATCTTCCGTTGGTGCATGTATGTTTATTAAAATAATTTTACACCACCTACCCTGTAAAACTGCATATGATATCCTATCATTAATAAATTCTACTGTTTTAAGAGCTGAGATAATTCTATTATTTATGAAAAAGCCTGTTCCAAAATTATGATTTTCAGTACCACCATAGAAAAAAGTATAATTTTTAGTTTTACAATTCCCTTCTCCTGGCCACCTAACTTCCTGGACAGCTACTACATCTAATTTATACTTGACTATCTCATTAACTGTACACTGAAATGCCCCAGGCCGGTAAAGGCTCAGAACATTCCAGGTGCCTAATTTAATATCCTTATTCCTAACGTAGATCTTATCCTTAGTCCAGGAACCTCCCAAAGTAGTCCCCACCCGGAAATCCGAACGGGGGACTATTTTACCTCCGGAATATTTTACCTTGGGAACATCCATGGCCTTATATTGCTGATTCTTGACATGGCTTTTTACAGTGCAGAGTTGTCAGCTCTACGCCTAACCCCCAATATGAATGGAGGAACTACTACAGAAGACAAACACAAACACATTAGACAGGTAGATTTAATTATAAGAAGGAAATATGTTCTGTAACTAAGATGTAAATTTATAAAAGTATCTTGAAAATAAACCATCTTCAGGAAAATAATTGCCCATAAAGAAGCCTACTGAAGACGCAGACCTTTCTTCAGAAACAGATGTTATTCATTTATAAAATCTCCCTTTTCCATAGCCTGTAAAATGATTTAGTACATAACAGTCGAAGCTTCATATCCCACGTATTTGTACTACTATACCCGTACCTGAGAGGGGTCAGAGTATCCCATTAGCCCACCGAGTTTTAGCCGAGGTGAAGAAACAGATGACATAGGATATTGAAAGGTGATTGAAGGAAATAGGAAGGTAAAGATGAGGATGGACGCTTTGTCTTCGTGATTTTTTTTAATGTAATAGCTGCGATTGTATAGTTTTTCGAAGGCGATTTATGCTCGAGGACGCTGACGACAGAGGGTGGCCTAAAGGTTCGAGAGAGGAACCGCCACGAAGCCTAGTTCAGTATGAGAGCAGCCTAAAGTGTCGCGATGGATGTTTTCCGCTCACTTTCTTCGTCTCCTTCGAAGTTTTAGAGCTGGCGATCGAGCGCAGGTCTCTCCCCAGCCATGCAGCTAAGCAAGGATGATTTCAAAAGGATGGTATTTGTTTTATTTTGATTTTGAGCGTTTTCCCTCATCAGTTATGTTTGTCTTTCCTTCCCAATTTTGCGTAACGCTAGGCGTCGCTCTTCATAGTCATTCACCTGATGATGATGATGATGTTGATGATGATCATGATGATGATGATGACGGTGATCACTCACTCTCTCACTCTCATCTCACTCGACGACGGGAACGTAACAAATGGCGCCCAACGTGGGGCTCGATATCAAAAGTGGTATCCTAAACGTGTTGGCTCGATTGTGTAGTGTACAAGGGCAAGAAAATTGTTTAAAGTTGAGATTCATTGTGCAACACCATTGAACTTTCATAGTAGTAGAAAAGCACAGAACTATTTCGTTTCGAAATGGAAATGAAGCATTTGAGTAGCACAAGTAGAAATCTTACTTCAAGTTCAGGATTAAACGTTCCCGATTGTTGTCGTTACATTGATATAGAAAGAACTTCATTTGTGTACAAGATCACGAAATTCCAGAGCTTCTACTTTATTTATAAAGATGCTAAACAACAATGTATTAAAACTCAGCGCAAGGCATGGGAGAAGGATCATTTGGAAAAATATGTACAAGGGCAAATTTGGTTTATTTAGTAAGCATATGGAACGAAAAAGAGGAAGATCGGATTCAAAGTATATTTGATAAAAATAAATCTATTGAGCTTCTACTGTATTAAGTCGCGACGCATCCCATTGTTGTCATTCTTTCTCAGAAAGTTGGACAAGTTGGTCACGATCCTCTTTAACTCTTATTAGGTGCTCGTCTAAACGATATGGATCTAGGCAGTTCCCGTGTTTATCATGCTGCACAAGTGTATAACACCGACCCTTTGAATTTAAAGTCGGCTATTATTGACCAGAGGTATAAAGAACATAACGAGAGACAGGCATTGAGAATGAAGCGAGAATTAGATAACATCAACTCCCAGAAGTATAGAGACTGGCAACAACAATTCGAGCAAGCTGAAAGGGAGCTATATCGAGAGATTAAATTGGAAACATCCATGTCAACTGTGGTTGAAGAGCAAATTCACAAGATGGAAGATAGACTAAAAGGTCACTTCAGCCACGAAATTTCTCGTGCCACCGAGACTTTGTCACAACAGCTAACTTCCCAGTTTGACAACCTTAAATCCTGGATGCAAGATCAGCTGAGCGCAGCCAAGGATATGCAAAGATCCAGAGAGTGCGTGGAAAAGTCAACCCAGACTAGAAACCCGGAAATGAAGGAGGCTGGAATCGATCCATTGGAACTGGAAGGACATCCTGAACCTCAATTTCCAGACGTTGCTGTAGCTACAGAGAATCCAAGTGCTTGGACTAATGCCCCAAGAATAACATCCGAGGAAATAACCATCTTTGACGTTGCAACTGCAGGAAATGTGTACCCTGTGGATAGTGACGATATGGTCAATTTGTGTTTATCGCCTAATCTGGACATAGAATTTGACCAAATATTAAGTACTTTGACGAATGATACTATAGAGGACAAGTTTCTAGAAGAAGAAGATGGAGTGCCGCTCGAATGCGACAATGGTGCAAGTGAGACGATTCAGATTAGTGGTCGTACCGTAAACCAGATGGAACCCAATAAAGACTTTAAGTGTGTTATTGAAAGCATATTGGGGGAAAGGCAGTTAAAATTCGATGACTTAGTGCACGAAGTCATGCAGAAATTTTGCACCGTTTATAGTAAGTCCGCTGCTAAGAGGCGAATTCTACGCTATGTCAATGTAAGAAATGGATTCGCAAGCCTCAGACGCAAAAACATTTGAAAGCACTAACTGTGGGGCATAAACAGCAGGCACTTATGTAAATAGGTATATACGTTTGTGAATAGATGTAAATAAATAGATGTAAGTAAATGGGTGTGCGTGTATGAGTGAATACAGATCTGTATCTTTGTCTACGTTTAGTCTATGTGTATCTTAATGTAAGTGTATATTAATCTATGCGCGTACTGGTCTATATGTGTGTTAGTCTATGTGTAGGTTAAGTTGAGCGTATTGTAAATATCTGACGTCTATACAAGTGCATCTCTCATTATATATGTATATAAGTACTTATAGTTTCAAAATTGAAAAAGTCATTATCTAAATGTTATGTGAAAACTGTTCATATATAGATTTGTGAGCTGAAATAATTTCTCCTTCTTCGTTAACTACGCCGAAGAAATTATTTTTTGACCAGGGGGGATATTGATATGATCCTCCCGAACCATATCAAAGATTCGGTCATATTTAATATTATTCTTAATTATTTTACTTTTTATATTCACTATAAAAACGTTATGAAAGAAGAGATATTTAATAGTTGAACTAATAACCTAATTCTGTCATTCGAGAAGTTTAGAATTTGTTATTTGCAAGGTTCTTGAAAGCAAAATCTTTCATTGTTGACAATTAGTCAAAAATATGTGTTCTCAGTTTTAGAATCAAACTAATATGAAAGCCATAAGAGCTATATTTCAGTTGGAGTTATTAGTAATATAAGCCTTATGGACATTGGGAAGAAGTTTTTAAGAATGTGACAACTTTATGGTAGAGAATATTATAGAAACTTTAAGGATCGCAACTGTTGTTTTAGACATAGAAAAATGAACCTTATGGAACATACTGTTTAATCTTTAGAATATTGCCATTATACACAAATTAGTTCTGCATATGTAGCTATGTTTATCTTTTGTGTCACGGGAGGCGCTCTGCTTGACATGCGGGGGTATAAATACAGCTACGGAACCTAATTCGGGGGCATTTTCATCACCGACTCCGATGGATTAACATCTTAAATACTCAGCTCCCTTTATGGGAGGGTTCAAGAACTCAGTCTTCGTTCCCAAATTAGCTTAGAGACATAGTTATTCTGTCGTATGGGTAGGTTCGCCCTGTGGACATGCTAACATGTCACCATACGAAAGAATAAGTTAATTTAAACTTTATTTTGAAGTTTTCTGAAATTTTAAATAAAATCTTAGCAAAATAATGTTCAATTTCGACTCAGAACTTACTGTTATTCTGACGCATGGTTAGGTTCGCCCTGTGGACATGCTAACATGTCACCATGCGTGAGAATAAGTTAATTTACGATTTCTTTCAACCTTTGTGATACTTCAGTTTGATTTCTTCGAAACTTATACGTAATATATTTTCAATTTTTGCATAATGCAACAGGACTTAATGTTATTCTGCCGTATGAGTAGGTTCGCCCTGTGGGCATGCTAACATGCCATCATACGGAAGAATAAGTTCAGATTATTTCGTCTCCATGATTATTATCTATTGATCAAGTTATTCATTATTGATATCTGGCATGGTTAGGTTTCGCCCTGTGAACATGCTAACATGTTGCCATACCCGATATCAAGCCGATGTCTCTAATATTTTACGAATTATAGCAGTTTGTATTTCTGCATATATCTTGAAGCCAGCCCATAATGTCCAATTTATATTAAAATCGGAGTCAATACTTAAACCTTCGCCAGTCACGTCAAAGTTATGCTTCATTATGTCAAGGAGCGTTCATAAAGTTCCAAGCAAGCGCCTGGTCGTCTTTATATAACTGATATGACAGCTTGATCCATATTATGTAAATAAACTGCAAACGTCGTGTAGATTTAATTATAAGAAGGAAATATGTTCTGTAACTAAGATGTAAATTTATAAAAGTATCTTGAAAATAAACCATCTTCAGGAAAATAATTGCCCATAAAGAAGCCTACTGAAGACGCAGACCTTTCTTCAGAAACAGATGTTATTCATTTATAAAATCTCCCTTTTCCATAGCCTGTAAAATGATTTAGTACATAACAGTCGAAGCTTCATATCCCACGTATTTGTACTACTATACCCGTACCTGAGAGGGGTCAGAGTATCCCATTAGCCCACCGAGTTTTAGCCGAGGTGAAGAAACAGATGACATAGGATATTGAAAGGTGATTGAAGGAAATAGGAAGGTAAAGATGAGGATGGACGCTTTGTCTTCGTGATTTTTTTTAATGTAATAGCTGCGATTGTATAGTTTTTCGAAGGCGATTTATGCTCGAGGACGCTGACGACAGAGGGTGGCCTAAAGGTTCGAGAGAGGAACCGCCACGAAGCCTAGTTCAGTATGAGAGCAGCCTAAAGTGTCGCGATGGATGTTTTCCGCTCACTTTCTTCGTCTCCTTCGAAGTTTTAGAGCTGGCGATCGAGCGCAGGTCTCTCCCCAGCCATGCAGCTAAGCAAGGATGATTTCAAAAGGATGGTATTTGTTTTATTTTGATTTTGAGCGTTTTCCCTCATCAGTTATGTTTGTCTTTCCTTCCCAATTTTGCGTAACGCTAGGCGTCGCTCTTCATAGTCATTCACCTGATGATGATGATGATGTTGATGATGATCATGATGATGATGATGACGGTGATCACTCACTCTCTCACTCTCATCTCACTCGACGACGGGAACGTAACAAGTTGCCCCCCTCTAGCTACGGGCCTAGGTATAGATAGAACCTCACAATTGTATATTTAAGGCAGTAGCAGTAATTGAGTTCAAAAACGGGGGGGTGGGGGGTGCAAGGAAAGTTTACTTTATCTTGGCAGACAAGGCTTAGCATTAAAAGGCCATAGTGGAGGCAAAAAAATGGGGAGCAACTATCCCATAAATCGTTGCCACTGTTTAAGGTTGTCATTTTAATCAGAACGTGAAATCGGAACATTTCTTACCAATTGACCCTCTGTTTCCATGCACTAACATTGTGTGTCGGAACCATCTCAATATGTGTGTATGTCCATTTCTTCTCATCAGGCATCAAAACATTATACTACCAGAAGTAAGTGTTTTTATAAAGCTGTTACACATGCACGGGATAGACAATCCACTCGACAACGCGAGATTCAAACTGTTGGCTGCGAACTGGACGCAGACAATTCTCGAATATTTCTCTCTGATTCGATCCTGAACACCATAATTGTGTCTTGTCCTCCGATGTTTGCAGCTGTTATAAAAGCCGAAACCACCAAATTGATCATATTCAGGCCTAAGCACTCGCAAGTGTTCAAAATTGTATGTCATATAGCTTCCGCAGTCTTGTCATACGTATATCGGCCCGGCACGAAACAAAGGAAGTCTTCTAGAATACAGCTGGATCGCGAAACTAATGCACAGTGAAAACCCTTCCGTTCCCAACACATGTAATGTTTTCAAAACATTGTTTTGTCTCCCGATATGATCAAATGCTTACTCATTTATATCCAGTTATGTGCCCAAGGAGGGTTGGTTCGGTCCTAACCCCATTTTACCCAGTATTCTTTAAAGTAAAAGACAGGAAAAGATGGCAAAATGAGGACTGATCACCAAAAATAGTATGCGAGACCCCTCTCCCTTCCGAAAATCTTAGGCACGGCTCTCTTTATTCCGGATACATTTTTTAAAATCAACTCGCCAGAAGTTTCTGTCATTTCGAATTTGAGACTGAAGTAAGATGCGTTCTTTCTGTAGGTTTGGATATTTTCCTTAGGCCTAAGGGTGCTGTCGCCTTCCTTCGCACCTAACTTTAACAAAGTCGTAATTTTCCATCCTTGTGACTAATCTTCAAGACTTAGGCTAGGAAGATTTCAGACTGGAGGGACACGCGATACATGTCGTTTGGAATGAGCCAATCAACAGCAACGTTTCACACCGTAGCGACACAAAAAGCCGCACAAACCTACTTTCGACTTGTGAAATCCTCAGGCTACACGGTGTGAAATCTCGCCACTGTCATAGTCACCTAGAAATGGTAGCTCTTGTTGACCACAGAAGAAAAAAATCGTCTCAACCGGTGTCAATGCCTCAGTTTTCTTCTTTCTCCTTTATTATCTGTGCTTGTTCACTATACAGGCAACATCTTACGATTTGACATACACAGGAAATGTACTATGTAGACATTTTAACTAAAAATCAGTCGAAGTCAAGGGTGGCTCATGGACACTGACTGATCACTAATCGACTGTATGAACTGAAGTCTCATCTCATTAACAGATTCTGTTGTACAGATCAATCGGGGAAATTGAAGCCGCGTATTTATATCCTCATTATATTCTACAGGGTGGGCCAAAAGTCCCTTACCACCCCTTGTAAAAATCGTTTTAGTGGAAATTGATGAATAACAACCATGTGTGACCACATTAGGCCTAGAGGGAAGTCATAAGGTGGGGGTGCCCTTGACGGCGGCCATCTTGAAAGCCGCCATCTTGGATACAAGTCCAGTTTTGTAAATGGGAAGGTAGGCATGCGATACATGATTTTAGGCTAGAATTTGATAAGGAAAACAATGGTGAAGTCGTAATATTGAAATCTTCATTTGTTAAAAAGTTACAAGCATTCAAATGTTGGAATCACACTTTTACATATGGTGCTCTACGTGCTCTACGTGAGCGCCCTCCAGCGCCACGCACGTGTGTAGTCGTTCACCCCAATTGTCCATGACCCTGCTAAGTGTGTCAGGTAAAATATCAGCACAGGCTGCAAAGATCCTTTCTTCCAGGTGAGCAACATTCCTGATCTTCTCGGCGTATACCTTGGCCTTTAAATGACCCCACAAATAAAAATCCAATAGAGTCAGATCGGGTGAACGTGCCGGCCACTCAATGGGACCACGACGCCCGATCCACCGTCCAGGAAATTTTTCATGCAGATAATCACGGACGTTTAATCCATAATGGGGAGGTGCACCATCCTGTTGGAAAAATAAGGGAAATGTGCCATCCTCGGACAACACAGACGGCAGGATGAGATCACGCAACATTGCCAGATAATGATCAGCATTAAGGTTACCAGGAATGACGAATGGACCAATTAGTTTGGTACCCCATAGGCCGCACCACACCATAACTTTACCAGCTCCTACCAATTTACAGGGGTCAACCCAGTGAGGATTGGTAGCGGACCAATAGCGACAGTTTTGTTTGATGACCTCTCCTTGCACATAAAAATTCGTTTCGTCGGAAAACAGGATTTTTGAGGAGAATGTGGGATCTGCTTCAAGTTGGGCAACTGCCCAGTCACAGAATTCCAGGCGTCGATCTGGGTCGTCTTCTGATAAATAATGTTGAAGTTGCAATTTGTACGGATGCCAATTGTTTTTCTTTAGGATGCGTCTGATGGATGTACGGCTGACACCACATGCCGCTGAGAGGCGACGAGTACTGCGGTGTGGTGATGTTGCAACAGATGCCAACACTGCTATGGTTGTGCCTTCGTCTGTTGCAGTAATGGGTCTTCCAGACCTGGGTTTGTCCGCTACTGAACCAGTATCCATGAATTTCTGGAAGAGGTTGGCAACACTCACATGAGACACAGGATGTCGATCTGGGTGCCGTTCATTAAATTCAGCTGCTACAACCCTTGCACTCCTTCCACCCCATGCCCTTATTAACTCTTTCCTCTCCTCTGTGGTTAGTGGCATGATTTAGGCACCTGCAACAAATAAAAAATGAAGGTGTGATTCCAACATTTGAATGCCTGTAACTTTTTAACAAATGAAGATTTCAACATTACGACTTCCCCATTGTTTTCCTTATCAAATTCTAGCCTAAAATCATGTATCGCATGCCTACCTTCCCATTTACAAAACTGGACTTGTATCCAAGATGGCCGCCGTCAAGGGCACCCCACCTTATGACTTCCCCCTAGGCCTAATGTGGTCACACATGGTTGTTATTCATCAATTTCCACTAAAACGATTTTTACAAGGGGTGGTAAGGGACTTTTGGCCCACCCTGTAGAACGTTCAGCAGATAAAACGATTTATAAATATTGCCAGTAGTTCGACTCCTCTTATTCAAGAACATTCCCTCTCGCGGCTTCCAGAGATTAAAAATTACAATGAATCGCCCTACGTGTGGCGCTACCTTTGTTGTGCAGCTTTCAAATGCTGACAAGTCTCTACATAGGGCTCAAGTTCGCTGCGACAACGCCGAAAGCGCAAGAAAAGTTTACGTGCAATATTATCAATAACAGCGATATACATAGAACAATCTCCGTCTTGCCTCGATAATTATTTATCTCCTCAAATTATCGTCACATAAAACAAAAACATAATATTATCTAGCTTAAACAGACATATTACCTGAAGGGGGCTCGAGCCCCCTGCACACTACCTTGGATACGCGCTATTAACAATAACAGGGCTATAGAACATTATCCGTCTTTCCCCCATAATTATTTATCTTCTTAAATTATCGTCACATTATTCAAAAAGCCAAAAACGTAATTATAACTAGTGTAATGTGAAAAGTTGCCCGGGGGGTTCAAACTCCCTGATCTCCACCTTGGATACGTACTATTAACAATAACAGGGTTATAGAACATTATCAGTCTTGCCTTGATAATTATTTCTCTCAAATTATCATCACATTATTCAAGAGGGCAAAAACCTAATTTTATCTAGCGTAAAAAAAAATCCTGAAGGGGGCTCGAGCCCCTTATACTCCACCTTGGATTTGTGCTATTAACAATAACAGAGTTATAGAACATTCTCCGTCTTGCCTCGATAATTAATTCTCTGAAATTATCATCACATTATTCAAGAAGCCCAAAAAAACGTAAAGAGAAAAAATCCTGAAGGGAAGCTTGATCCCCCTGTACTCCACTTTGCATGCGTGCTATTAACAATAACAGGGTTATATAACATTCTCCGTCTTGCCTCGATAATTATTTCTCACAAATTATCATCACATTATTGAAGAAGCCAAAAACCTAATTTTAACTAGCGTAAACAGAAACATTTCCTGAAGGAGGCTCCAGCCCCGTGTACCCCACCTTGGATGCGTGCTGTTAATAATAACAAGGTTATTGAACATTCTTCGTCTTGGCTCGATAAATTATTTATCTTCTTAAATTATCGTAACATTATTCAAGAGGCCAGAAACCTAATTTTATCTAGTGTAATGGAAAAAGTTTCCGGGAGGGAGGGGGGCTTTAGCCCCTGAACCCCACCTTGGATGCGTGCTATTAAAAATAACGGGGTTATAGAACATTCTCCGTCTTTCCTCGAAAATTTGTTTATCTCCTTAATTTATCGTCACATTATTTTATTTTACACCACAAGAAGCCAAAAACTAACAAACTATTTATACACCATATAGGCCTATACTGTGTGTGTGTGTGTGTGTGTGTGTGTGTGTGTGTGTGTGTGTGTGTGTGTGTGTGTGTGTGTGTGTGTGTGTGTGTGTGGGTGGGTGGGTGGGTGTGTGTGTGTGTATAATGTATATTGTGGAACGATTCAAGGGAGACTCTGTAAAAAAGGTAAAATCTCTCGCCAGACATCAGTGCTCGGTCAAGCAACAATTTACAACACAAGGTAACATTCCACAAATAGCGGAAACACATGACGTCAGGAGACACGGCATTCTTCGATAGTACCGGGTTCAAGCCCGCCATCGGCTGGCAAATACGGAAGTGCTGTCCAAGCAGCTCGGAAGTATTTGCCAGCAGCTTAAAAGACCTAAGCACCAGAATTCGAGGCTCAGCCAAGTCTCAGAATTCAAGGACCTCCAGAAGAATACCAGGCGAAGACCTCGACACCTTTCAGGTCTCAGCCCGGCGCGGAAAACCTAGACGAAGCTTTCGCCTAAGGCAACCGCAGTACATTCGCGAGTTGACTATCTTCAGCACCACGGGCTACAACTTGTAGCCGTCGGACAAACCATCGTCCCGGCACCTTTACTAGGGCCGATACTCCAAGACCAACGTGTGCTTCGTCGCCAGCCACGGGCAAGAAGACCGTGGGCCGTCGAACTCAGGGCTCCGTGCTCTGTCGCCTGACGTCCACACTCAACCGCTTGGCCGAGAGGTAAGATGTACGTCGTCTACATCCCTTGAAATCATTCCACTCCCTGCCAGAAGCCTGTCAGCGAGATTGTATGGGGACCATAAACGTAACCTAGCTCTACCATCTGACCCCTAAAGCGTTCACAGTAACGATCCCCGTGGTATTAGTAATTGAAACCAGTGAACGCATCAATATATATATATATATATATATATATATATATATATATATATATATACTATATATATATATATATATATATATATATACTATATATATATATATATAGTCTTGGAAAGGAAAGGAGCAAGGGCCTCCTCGGTGGCGCATGGTAGCATCGTCGCCTTGTAATCAAGGGGTTCCGGGTTCGATACCCGGTGGATAGTCGTAGTTCGGATCCCACTTTACACTGTAGAACCAGTCCCGATTAGCCTTACTGTGTATAAAGTGGACTTAAAACACCAACTCAATCAATCAATAAATTGGAAAGGAACATCATTTTCTTTTGTAGCCCCCAATAGTCTACGTATATATAGACTCGCGAAATCCACAGCCATTATTCGGGAAACTAAATGCAGAATGAACTCATTAACTTAATGGCTCATACACCAAGAACAATGTTATTTAGTCTTTAGATTTGTAAATTTGCTCGAAGAAAATTGAGAAGTAGATAAAACCCTTTGCCGTGGTTTTAGATATAAAGTGCTGGAACCAGGTTTACAAGTATGTGCAAATATGAGTAGGGTGCGTAATGAGTTCAAGCTAGGTATCTCATGTATACAGTTCATACCGGAATCGGATGCGGTATCTCTTAGTTCAAGGCGACCGCGTTAAGCACAATTCTATAGGGCAAGCCCGAGTCTTCTATGGCATCTGATTGTTCACTTGGGAACTGATGACAATAATAAATTATATGCACACGTCTAATTTCTAAAAATTAATCTTATTTGTGTGTGAAAAACTGAATATATGATGGCACTGGATAAAACAAAGTTCCCACATGCTCAAATGATTACGCTCTCGTCTTTGGTTCGGCAAGTTCAACAAGGGGTCCCGGGTTCGATTCCCGATGGAGGCACACAGTGGTTCGGATCTCACTTTAAACTGTAGGTCCAGTCCCGATTAGCCTTACTGTGCATAAAGTGGACTTAAAACACCAGTTCAATTAATCTATCAATTGAAAGGTTCAAGGTTCGATCCCTGGTGGTCAAGCCGGTAGCCAGAATTTGATTTCGGAAGGGGCTTATCCCTTATCGGCAGCCACCATCTAAAGGCGAAAAGGTTGGGGGGAGGGTTAAATGCGCTGAAGATGAATTTCTTGGTATATTGGAACTAACCATATACAAGATGTTTAATCCTGTTAATGAAGTAAATTTAAATACTACTGCACATTATTAAAATCAGACATTTGTAGGATTTCGAGAAAGGACTGCAGCCCCCGAGCCCCTTCCCTGGGTACGCGTATGCTTGTATTAGTTCCAAATTTTCTGTGCTGTTCCAACATCGTGAGGACAATTTGGGAAATACTTGAAAGCGATATGGAAGCAAATTCTGCTCTCCAAACTATGGGAGTGGATGTGATGACCACGCTCAACCAAATGAAAGAACTCTTCGCAGGCCTTGTCCCTCAATATTAATTTTACTGACTAATTGTAAGTTTTTCTGGGCCTCCTCAATGACGCAGTGGTAGCGTCGCCGCCTTGTAATCAAAGGGTCCCGGGTTCGATACCCGGTGGAGGCACATAGTGGTTCGGATCCCCGATTAGCCTTACTGTACATAAAGTGGACTTAAAACACGAACTCGATAATTGGAAGGTTTTAGAAGAACTAAACATGGCTTTTTATGCATCGTACAATTTTGCTTCTTTTCACCCTACTTTTAGTTTTTCTTCCTAAGAATTCCACTGAGTATAACACGCTACGAAACCAGAGGTCCAGGGTTCGGACCTTGGACAAGTAAGGTTGTATCATGTCTTTCCCATCGCCATTCCTTCGGCTCATCATTCATCATCATCGTCGCATTTAACCCAAGAGGTAGAAAAGCGGCGTAATGTAGAAAAATATAAATGATTGATTTGGTTTATTTTACTTCGCTTTTCTGACACTTTTTGGCTAATCGTAAAGATGAAAATGAGTGATGTGAAATTGATTCGGGATTCGAACCCAGGACCCCTGGCATCTTAATGCACCTTGTTAACCACTGCACAACAAATAGAAACAGAAAATGCTTGATAAGTTACTTGCTTCTCTATAACTCATTATTATAAGTATTATTCGCTATATGACTAGAGATTAATTATATTTGTATGTCTAGCCAACCTATCCACCTAAGCAGCAGCAGCTTCCGCATTTGCAGGTGGAGGCTAAATGAAGAACAATCGCAGAAAATCAGAAAGATATACAAATTTTGTAACATAATACTTATAGAGCATGCAGACTGCTGTAAATAAAATTGCTAAATACCTAGTCTTCTTCCTTAATTGAAACATGGTTTATTCTTCATTATACATGAGATCAACCACCCTGGAAGTCGAACCCAGGATCTTGTGTGGTAGTCAGACTCTTTTAGAACATCAATATGTTGGACATTTGGTCGATCAGTTGATCCTGATCCATTGTTTCCAGAGGAAGACAATCTGGCAGCTTATCATTCGACATTTCGCTCGCGATGTAGGAAAACGAGATCACAAACACTTCGTGATTCTATCCTCTCGCGTTTACAGAAGTTAACTAACGATCAGACCACAAACCCTACTTCAAACTATCTGACAGATATCAATTGTCCACCAAATCAACAAATGAACCGACTGCTTCGATGTTTCTCCGAATTTTCAGAAAGTGGCCTTTTCCTCCTTAGCAGGGCAGGTCATTAGCAGGAGGGTTGAGTGCATGTGAGAAGAACAGCTATGTCATTCATTCCCGTGCCGAAAAAGGGACAAGCAATAGAATTCTGTTCTTGGAATTTGAAACGCATGGGGATACCTTTTCTGAACCATAAAATAATAAACCCAGAAAGTTCTAGCCACCCGCAGCTAAATTTTCCTGTTTGTGTCGTTCTTTCGGCACCCATTGTGCCAGTGCAGGGAAGAGAAAATGCGGGTTTTGGGCGGATCCTGGATCTGATGTGCAGCGGGGAGGAAAAGTGCATTTTCAATAGCTGTCAGACTTCCCTGACTGGGCGGACCACAAAACCATTAACTGCATCCTCCGCTATCTGCTAATACGTCTGTTTGTGTTCAACAAGCAAGAAACAGGGAAATAAAAAAGAAATGCCTTGCTTGGGTTCGTGCTACTGAAAATTGAAGAAGTGTTTCAAACTGCAAGCAAAATTTACTGAAGAATTATTTTGCAATATTTGTCATCAAAGTAAAATTTTCAGCAATTACATAAGTTTCCCGGGGCCACGTGGACATTTGCCGGGGCCAGTGCCCCCGCGTGCCCCCCCTAATGACGTCCCTGCTCCTCCTCTCCAATTTTCTTACTTTATATATGTGCATTACCCCTCTCATTCTTCAAATGTACTTCATTGATTTTTCGATTAGCATTCTCTCTACTTCTCTGTTCTGTCCTCTAAATCATTCTATAATTCTTGCCTATATGTATCTCTTGCCTTCACCTAATCTTCCGTCTTGTCAAGCATTTAGTGTGCACCCCTATCTCTACTTACTCTGCACTCTGAGAAAATGAAACTTTGATAAATTTGTATTATCCCATGTATGTAAGCTAAGCATCTTGTGTATTTTATTTCTTGAATAAAACAGATTTATGAATACACATGAGATTTCTTTGAAAAATTTCAATTATGAAATTATTATTGAAAAATAGTTCAAAGGTTACTAGCTTGCAAGGAAGTATTTATATATTGATATTGCAACCATGGTCTACATGCATAGGGTATCACAAAATAAACTTAAATTTTGCTGAAGTTTATATATGTAGTTTGAGAATTTTTATCACATTTTTTGTTTGAGAGCAAGAATTGAACTCTGTAGTTGCACTAGTTTCTTTAATAATCCTATTAATTTGTTAGTCAACATAAAAAGGAAATACTTTCTGTCCGTCCTTGTCTTTTTTTTATTTATAAACCAAATGCATGTGACGAAATACATAGTTTTTAACCGGAAGAAGGTGACGACCCTTTCTTGAGGTTTTCCCACAGGCCTTCTTATAATTGCCAATTGTTTGTATGCATTTTATATTAAGATTATAAAGGGATTGAAGCAGCCAATGCTCCTGCCAATATCAGAAGGCAATGTTCTCGTTCACCTTCCGCCAGCTGGGGACCTGGAGAATGTTTTTCGCTGCTCCCTTCTTGACATGTGTCAGGAAGAGTAGGATGAGGTACGGGGAAACAAGCTATGCACTGTCAAGTCCACGATTGGTGCATGGCATTCCTCATCCAGTCCCTCCTGCCGAGAAGAAGTCATCTGAACACAACTTCGAAGCAGTCACAGTCATCTCACATATAATTTGCTGCAAGGGCTGTACCCTCCACTGTCTCATGTCTGTAATGTCGTTTTAACGTTGCACATCCTTCTCGAATGTGCTGATATAATTTTCTCAAAGTTTTAATCTTACCAGCACTTTTGTCATCCATGTTACGATAGTGTTTTAACTAATATTTTTAGTTTTGTCAGAAGAGTGGGCCTTTTCCACTCTCTCTAAGGAAGTTTTTTTTAGTGTTTCCTTACCTTTACAATTTGCACTTTTAACATTTCCCAAGGGGCTTTTTTTTAACACCCCTTTTTTATCACTCAGGTAGAGATTTTAAATAAGGACATTTTCCGTGTATACACTGAAGATTGTATGTTCCAACGCTCCCAATTATACTTCATCATCATCATAGTAAATTGTAGAAAAGTCTTTGTGCTACACATCATGCTGCGACGCCAAGGGTCTCTGGTTCGAATCCTGCTCGGGCTTGGTTGTTTGTGAATGTCCATTCACGAATTTCATCACTCATCCCCATCTTTGCAAATTAGCCAAGAGGCACAAAATGCTAAGTAAAATAAACTAAATCAATCAATCTTGGTGCTACATTAGAAAGTTTTTCTGTAATTAAGAAAAGATTCACAAGTGGACAAATTGACGGTGAAATTAATAAAGTGGTTGACTGAGTGCATTTGATATCCAAGGCTCTTTCATTGCATGGAACATGAAATTAAGAAGAAATTGTGTTATGTTGCCAAACACGTGAAGGCCATTTTGCATAAAAGCTTGTATGCTCATACCAAACCCAACAAGCCTAAACTAACCACCACAGATTATTTACTACCCCAAAAAGCTACCAGAAAATGGGAATGCTTGAAAAGGTTGTAGCATAGGGTTATCAGACGCCTGTTTTTTGCCGGACATGTCCTACATTTCAACCTTATATCCGGCATCAGGAAGAATTTGAAAAATGTCATAAATATCCTACATTTTGAGCGTCACATATTATTAATTAGGAAAATACGTGTTTCAGTTGAACAAAGAAAAATCATGCAAGTTACAAGTCTATGGACTGCACTCCCAAACTCAATAGCGAAATTTATTTTGATTCAGTCATTGCCCAAAAGAAAAAAAAATATGCTAGAACTACTGAAGCAATTAATGAACAAAGTTTTGGGGCCACATTCTGAAGATGTCACTGTTCAGTTTCTTAGTGAATTTCATCCCTAAGGGTTTATACTAATGGAACAAAGTGTTTCCCATTCTTATTCAATATTCTGATTGTAAATCAGGGGGTATAGAGAATGAAGTTATTGAACTAAAAACTATCGGAGATGAAAATTCTGGAACCATTTCAAATTACAGTAATTGCTGAATATCTGTTTACCATTACAGGTCATAATGCAAATGTTGAGAGACTGCTTTCATTACCATCAGCACAATGGACTCACGAGATTAATTTCTTTTTTCATAAATTCTGTAAAAAGTTTTGTACTGGTCCCTATAATTTCAAAGAATTTGACTGTCCAGTTTCTCATAAATATATTTTGACAAACTGAAATTTTGAAAAAAATTGGCTCATCTGAGAAGTACCAGTAAAACTTGTAGTAAGAGGTGCATTGTTTAGTATTACAGAGGCTGATTCATTTATATTGAGCCGAATTCAATGTGCCACTGTACAGTTCATGCACAACGCATCGCCGTGAGATATGGAAATATACGGCACAGAGTCCTGGGCCCACCACACCTACGCGAGCAGCTAGAAACCGGCCTCCCGTGAAGAGGACCCTGCCGCTATTGCATGTTGTACGGCGTATGGCGACTTCCAAAAATCCCCCCACACAGAGTGCAATGGTCAGCAAATGCCACACATCGCAGGCGACAATCAACCGAGTCATTCACAAGAGCAGTGTGCACGCCCTGAAACCGTGTCATGTGGCTGAGCGAAAAAGGAACTGCACGAGGCTGTATGAACGTCATCTAGCGGGTGATCGGTGGAAGTGGAACAGGAAACTGGAATTTCTGCAATTCCCTTCTCTGACATCCCTGTCAAGAGTC
Organism: Lepisma saccharinum; assembly: GCF_977018435.1. Lineage (NCBI taxonomy): Eukaryota > Metazoa > Arthropoda > Insecta > Zygentoma > Lepismatidae > Lepisma > Lepisma saccharinum. The sequence continues at coordinate 108,192,635 of NC_139232.1, forward strand.
CAGATGTCAGTCCAATGGACTATTGTGCTTTCGGACTCCTCAAGCGGTGCCTGTCCCATCGTCGAGTCCGCACCATCTCCGGCCTGTGGAAAGCCTGTAACGAGGAGTGGGATACAATACCCATGGTCCAGCTGCTTCGCAGTCTCCTGCAATGGAAACTCCGATACCAGGCAATAGTCAATAGTGGTGGCCTGCAGATCGAACACAACCGGTGGTGGAAACACTGCATTTCCTAGGTAGGTGGCACATTCGAATTCGGCTCAATATAAATGAATCAACCTCTGTACAAGTCTGGAATTATTTTTTTCAGCTGAAAAGTGTCAATTTAAATTACTTTCTAACATGTTCTAGAACTACGTATTATTTATTGCAAATGTTTTGTGTCCTACATTTTGGGACATTATGTCCTACTTTTCCCTCATAGCAATCTGGTAACCCTATTGTAGCAGAAATCACTACCTTTTTACTCAGGTCTAACACAGCTCATGTGACGGGCAGGGAGCAGCAATGTTGGAAAATAACTTTGTCCACAGAAGGAAGAAAGCTGATGAAATAGCCATTTATGCACGAAAAATGGGTAGCCATATTGGAAAATGGACTCACCTACTGTACAGTGAGATCCATGAATATTACCATGCAAATTGTCCATGACTATTTTCATTATTTTTTCTTACATCCTGTTTTTTTTAGATGGATTTTTATGTATGCTAGCGCAGTTGTTGTCAACAGCTTGTTTTGAGTTTTCTTTTAATTCTTGAAGCTCTTATTGGGTCAAATAAAGTGCACGAACATGGTGATGGACAATTTGCATGGTAATACTCATGGATCCCAGGTTGTATGACTAGTACTACATCCTGCAGCATTATTAGGCATAAGCGTGAACATCCACAAGATTTTTTCCAGGGAGGGGCAAGGAAGGTATTTTTTTCCAGGGAGGCAAACTAAGGCAAATTTTCCCCAAAAATAGTGTTGTTCCCTAAAAAACATTGCTTAAATTTGAATTTATGGTGTTCATGCAATAATTAACACATTATTGTGGCTAAATTGAAATTGTATATGTGAAATACATATTTTGTGGTTGACTTTCATTGGCCGGGGGGGGGGGATGGAAACCCCCCCCCCTTTCTGGACGAGCATGGGCATAAGTCCGAACTGAAATTAATTTTATAGGACAATAATTTTTATTACACTTTTAAAAAGTAGCATTGGAATTTAAAATGGCCATAAACTAATGATGAAATGCAGTTCTAGCCTTCTGGCCTAATAAATTTTATAAAAAGTAGCCTTGTGTATTTGCAAAGCCCCATAACAGAAATGGGTTTGCTACAGAAAGAAGTGATTATTTACCATTCACATCAGAATGAAGCGAACAGATTAGCTTTAGATTCGAAAGCTGCACCAATTAACATCCAGCTATTTGTAATATTTGAAAATGTTAGTACTTCTAGAGCACATTTGTTTTGCATCTTTGACCTTATCAAGAATCCCAAAAAAAAAACAAAAAAAACATGGTGTCTTGTGGAAGCGATGATCTGAAGAATAGTAAAACATTTTAGCAATTTTGTGCAATTAATTGTGTACATGTTAACTTACTGCAACTTATCTTTGGAAATCCTTGACTGTAAAAAACTCCTGAACAGTAGTCTTGTGCAAATCTATTAGTGCCATTAACTTGCACATGGAAATTGCAAAATGCACACACCTGTATAAATTTCACCTTGTATTTATCTAAAGAGCAACTCCTTCAATTGGTGAAGGTTAACAGTTAAGTTCTTAGCCTTAAAGCAAGGCCAGCAATTTTCAAAATTTCCTCTTTTGAAAAACAGCTAATTCCAGATGCTGAAAAACTAAAATGCTTAGTATTCCTTCTAGTGCATTCACATGAATCTTTGAATGGTTTCTGTTTGGATATTCACAATAGTTTAATAGGCTTAGGCAGCCATGAAACTATTGTGAATGTCTAAACAGGAAGAACAAACTAAGAGTTTTACATGAATGCTCTACACGGGATTTCGGGATTATAAAAATAAGTAATTTTTGATTTGGGAATATCATAGCAGCTTATTGAAAGTAGAGGAAATTTAAAAAATGGCTTCGCTGGCATCAGCTGAGACAACACAGCTTTACACCTAGCCAACTTTAGATCTAAAAAGGTTTTGGGCAATAATACGACTCCCAATTTTGTCTTGGATAAAAACATTTAATTTATAGTTGCAATGACTGCAATAACAATTTTCATATATATACAAATATTTTTTTCTGCAGATAGCATAGTTGTGGTTGGGCTTACCTAAGGAAGCAATGAGCAACGTGGTCTGGGCATCTGAGAGATTGTTAACTGTGGTTGTGAAGTTCTATGGAATGGCATGTCCTTACTTTAAAAACAAAATTCACTGTACACATTACAAATGTTGCTACTCTGGAATGCTGATTTGAATAACAGCAGCATCAAACTAACACAAATTGCCCTCTATTATCAAAATAAATAATTTATCTAGCAAAGCTCAAAAAATCTAGGTTTTGTTACTTTTCTTTGACATGTATGTACTTTATCTCATTTTTTTAAAACAAAAAACCTTTGCTTTACTGCTTACATAACATTTAGTATATTCCATCGATTTCAGTAGATACTGCAAATTATAGTTTCACTCCTTTCCATACACATTACGAACTTCTCTGTAAATAAAAGGACCCAGTTACTGTGCTAAATATAACAATCTAAACAAAACAAATTTAATCAATTTTAAATACATCATTTTCTTTTTATATCTGTACTATTGCTATGACAGTTCAGAATCTAGCATTCACGTTTTTAAGGACTACAAAAAACAATAATAATAAAAAAAATATATATTTCAAGATTTTTTGAAGGGGTATCTTGATAGTTCTACTTTGAAGCCAATTAAATGCTTCTGTGCATTTAATTTCTGAAATAACCAATTGACTATCATAAGGTAGTCTAGAAGTAAAAATAAAATTTGCATGATATTCACTTACACAGAAAAGTTATAGCAGCAGTTTGTTGAAATAATTTAACTTTAAACAAACAGAATTAAATTACATTTTATTCACTATTTAATATTAATATTAAAAACACCAGATTCCCTGTTTTTACCACAAGCGACATTTCACAAATTTCTCATCCGACCTTGAGAGATTGGAGGACGTAACCAAAACTAAAGATTACATAGGTTACCGAATCTTTCCAAAAATAGTTAACTGTTTGTAACAAAACATGTGTAATAAAATGAACAAGTGGGTTCATTAGAAATAAACAATCATCAAGTTTTGTTGGGCCTTTTGATATGAAAGAGAAATTTGCAAAACATCACCTGTTGTAAAACAAATAATTTGCTGTTTATGATATTACTTGAGAAAACCGTTTCAATTTACATTAGGAGACATTGTGGCAAGGCAACCCAACTTAAAATGTATATACAAGTTTAAAAATAAGAACAGTACATCTGCATTTCTACATACATACACATGGAAACCTACATATGTACATTATATTACAGTTTCAAAATTCTCGTCATTACAATACCATTTCAGTATATTACAAGGATAAAAAATACATGGCAACTTAAGCGCATCAAATTAATTCTCAATGAATTACCTCGGAGAATGACTATCAGGAAATCCTTGTACTTTTATTTTTAGCTATACTAAAATATTGCCTACGCACAGAACTTGACCACCACAGTGTTTGTTTGAATTAAACCATTCCTGGCACACTATAAACTGTAAGATATGAACTGGCCACTGGTTCATGGAACTGGAACATAATTTAGTGCAACTGTATGAACAGAGTAATTTCAGAAAGGACACTACACCATGTTACAACAGTTTTAATACAGCACAAAGTTTCAGGTAATCAGACACAGGTGACCAACATTGATATGGATGGCTCCTTTCAGTCAACTCACAATGACTACGAAACAGCTAAATATTTCTCTAAAACTACCATATATTTTTTTTTCTCATTATCCAACTCAGTCCATATAAACAAGTAAACAATGCATTATCCAGTATTAAAAACCTATAGCAAAAACTATATTTTCTGGCATACTTTATCACAGTTTCTTGCCTATTTATTTTTTTACTGTCCTTCACCTATTACTTGGCAAGTAAGCAGCTAAAATAGTCCCCCTATGATATGGACTAGAGACATTTTTATCACTTTGCTAACTGACAACGCGGAACAATATGGGAAGTCAAAATGGTCGCATTCTCTCAAATGAGTAGACAATACTGAGAATTCCTTGAATGTAGAATAGAAGTAGATTGATAGAATAAAGGGTTGTTTACCCTTTGCAAATAGATTTTGGTTTTACCTCATGAAAGATAATTTCTGCTTGCAATTCCGATCATGCAAGATGTATTGTTTTTGTTCTTTTATGAACATGACTGCCCACTAACCACCTTGGCCCAATAATATATTTCCCATGTTTTTTTTTCTTTAAAAAGTTTGCATCAACTTACATTTTCGCTCCAAAAAAAATCCTGAAGCTATCACCCCCATTTTATCACACCCTCAAACTATACACAATGAAATACAGAATACTTACAAAAAGGTAATGTTCCTTCATTATATGGTACTGACTATCATTCAATCTTAATTCTTTTTATTTACAATAATAGCAATCACATAAACACACACACACACACGCACACCCACACACACACACAAACACTGGATCCACTTTTGAGATACAAATACCTCAATCAAATTACACCCTAGCTGTCTGTCAGTTTAGTCAAACTAATATTGGTCAACTCTGCAGAATCACACTAACATGGGAAAATATGAACAGCTACGCAAGCCATGGCTAGGTAGACAAGTAAAATACAACATATGTACAGCACAGTGACTATGTCAATACAAGTATTTTATTCAGGTCCCAGAACTTTCCTTTTAATCTGAGTGACCAACTATCTGGCTGTGTTTCCATTGTTGTGATTAAAATGGAACGTTTGTTTGTAGGTCTTTGGGGGCAACTGAGGGCCAGGCCTCTCCAACAAGTCCCTGGCTACCCTGACAGATGGCGACGCCGCCGTCCCAGTCGGACAGTACGGCGGAACCATTTCCAACCGCGGTGCAGACCCTGGCATGTCCCTCGTGGCCCCGATACTCGAAGGTGCATTTGAATTGGGAGGGGCAACCATGATCTCAGATCGAGGGAAAAGTCCTGGTCCTGGCAACACTGAATTGAATGCCATTTCAAGTCTGTCTTGAATTCTGGATAAGGCTAGCTCTTTGGATTCACGGCTCAATCCGCAAGTGTGACCATGACCTGGCACATTGCTCCAACTGGGACTAGTAGGTGGATAGATGTTAGTCTCTCGATGGTTAGGTGTTTCATTGTATTTGAAGTGTAGAGAGTGAGATTTCCCTGGCGGAGAAAGAACAATATATGTGAATACTTAATCCTAATCTTTATTAACATAAACAAGGCTATGTAATAGGGCTGAGTCGATACCAATGCATCAATAATTGGTACCTGCAGACAATTTCTAAGAATATTCATCTTTCTCTGGGTCTGCATAAATCCCGCACAACATTTTTGTGGAGTCGAATTATGCTGGTGGCCTGTGATGGTCTAGTCGGTAGGTGCCATGCAGGAGACCCGGGTTCAAGTCCTGGAGTGGGTGATCAACAGGTCATCCCCCTGCATGAAAGAGCTCTGGGGCTCACCCAGCCTCAACTAAATGGGTACCTGGGGTCCTACCCCACATCTCCCTATATATGCTCCATGGGATGGGAAACTTTATCTTTTTTTTAAAAAAAAAAATATCCTGGAAATTATGCACAATTTGAAATCTTAATATATTTTGCACCAGCATTGGGGAAGGAGGAGGAGGGGGGGTGTAGTTTACATTACTAGCTATTTTGGTGCAATTCTCAAATATTTTAAAAGCAATTTAAACATAATTGGAGTGGAATACTTACACAATGTTAATTAATATATTGAACAGCTTTTAACTGTTACAATTTTTAAGCATCAGTATCGGTTGGAATGAATCTAGGAGTATCAGTTCAAAGTGGTATTGGCTCAGCCCTATTTATATATTTAACACAGATCTTTCTTCTGAATGTGTGCTTCAAAATAACAACATTAATAAGAACTTATGTTTCCTTAGTGGCTAAATTAAATTCCCTACATGCAAATGTTGAACGAAATAAAAATGTTACCCAGGCATTTTCCCTCACATGAAATATCTAATGACCAAGGTTCATGTGAGAAAAAGTGATGTCCAGAAAACCTATCTAAAACATATCAGTTCAGCAGGTTCAGTGGAAGATCGTCTATTCAAAATAACTTACTCGTTGTTCCACGTAAAAGTTTGAGAGGAGTAACGACTGAGGAAGCTGCCAGAAAGACAGTGAAACCAATCACGCTTCACACTTCCATGCGGAACAAGTGTTCGTTGTAGATCATGTCCAAAAGTGTAATCTAATATAAAATGCTCAAATGAAAAAAATATGGTCCATAATATTCAAGGTAAAGTTCCATATTTTTGAACTGCAGTTTTAATTCATGTCTCCTTTGTTCAATTTATTTCTACGTATACACTTTCTTATTTCAATACATTTTTCACATACATTTCTGACTGTAGTGACTACCTTGTTCTGAGCAGTGTATATGTACACATAATACTCTTATTTATTTATTAAGATTGATAATTTTTCTCCACTTCTATTTGGCCCTCTTAACTGCAAATTTATAAAGATGAGAAGAACCATATTTTTTCTACCAGAGATAACTAAAACTACAAATAAGTTATCACCTAACATATGAGTAAATAAGGATTTCACTCAGTTTAATGTAAAACCATGCTTACAACAAAAAATTGACGTCCTGGTTTTTGTCCGATCCTTCATATCTAAAAGCAGGACATTTATAACCAACCAACCCTGAATGAAAACTAGACAATGAAACTGAACAGAAAAGATCGGGTAAGGTAAAATATAAGCTTAAAACAATTATTTTGCAATTCTAACTTCCTTCAATTAATAATATTTGTTAACTTACTGAAAAATTAATGATAATTTGGAGCTGAAACAGGGATCAAACTTGGGTTTATAGATACCCAGTCACACCTAAATTCCTATTCGATCACTCTAAGCCCCGCGACAGGTTAAGTTTGCAGCAGATTTTATGTATCAATCCACTCGAGAACGACACTCAGCATACCCGTGCCAGTCTCGCCCTAACTGCTGAGCTGTTCATTTCACAGACAATGAGAAAATCCGCAGTATTACAGCGGAACTATATTCTGCGCGCACGTTTTGGTCTATGTATGCGAAAAGTTGCTGCAAAGTTAACCTGTCGCGGGGCTTAGCTATGTACATGCGCTGATCAACAAAGAGTGAGACTGTTTTTTTTTTTTTTTTTTGCACAGCATTCTGTATTGTTACATGTTTGCAATGTGCATATTGGACAAGAGTGGGGTTTCATACATAATACCCAGAGATAGCAGCACCATCGGATCCTTTCTTTGGCAGCAACCAGGCCCGTTCCCAGGATTTCTTTGAGGGAAAGTTATATATACAGCGTGTTTGAAAAAGAACTCCCTAGTTTTAATGTGTCCTAGAATCTGTACAAAGTGACATACAGTATTCTAGTTTGTGGTGTTTGATTCATCAACTCTCCAAGTTTGGCACCCATGCAGTTGGTAGGTCTGCTTGACCTTGAGACGGCACCAGTGCTGTGTTTTTACCTTTGTTCCCTCAGTTCAGTTCCGGCGTTCGTGTAGTGCAGAGCAACTCAGCAACAATGTGTACTCCGCAACAGAAAGCGCAGTGTGTTATTTGGTTTGTGAAAACTGAGTCAGTTATAACAGTGCAACGTAATTTTAGACGTCAGTATGGTGGTGAACCACCTACAGCAAAAACTATCCGTCATTGGCTAAAGTCTTTCAAGGAAACCGGTAGTGTTTTAAAAGGTAAATCACCAGGTAGACCGAGAACTTCCGAAGATGTTGTTCAACAGATCCGTGTTTCGTGTGTTCGGAGCCCGAAGAAGTCATTGGCCAGACGTAGTCTACAATTAGGAGTGCCTAAAGGTATAGTGTATGATGTTGTTATTGAGGCGGAAAAGGGGCTTGTGTTTTTCCAACAAGATGGCGCCCCACCTCATTACAGTAAACAGGTGCGTGTGGTTCTTAACACTCGCTTTCCAGGAAGGTGGATAGGCAGGGCTGGCCCAATACCTTGGCCACCACGAAGCCCAGACTTAACCCCACTGGACTTTTTCTTTTGGGGCCACATAAAAAATGTTGTGTACAGTGCTAGGATCAGAGACATCAATCATTTACGGGAAAGAATCGTCGCTGCAGTTGGGACAGTTACACCTGAAATGTTGGTGAATACGTGGCGAGAAGTGGAATATCGTCTCGACGTGTGCAGGGCAACAAATGGATCCCACGTTGAGGTGTACTAACATTGAACAAAACTTGAAGGAATCCTCTTTCATGATATGTACTCATTGATGTAAGTTTTCATTACTTTCCCTATTAAATTTATACTTAAAACTAGGGAGTTCTTTTTCAAGCACCCTGTATACGTATATATATAGATAAAAGAAAGGAGGGCCAAAAGGGCTAAATAGAAAGTAAAGACAGAGAAAGGAAACATTCTCCAGACAGTGGAAGAAATTCGAATTTTCGCAGACTCAGTGTTGCATCTTCAGTGGAAGGAGAAAAGACGGAACCGGAAGTTAGAAACCTGTAGAGTTGCCAGGTCTTGATTGAAGTAGTAGTACGGAAAAAACACTTCTGTCACCAGGCTCCTCGAAAACTGTAAGTGATGGGGCAAGGTGAGGTGGGGTGGGGAAGTTACTGGGCAACCTTGTTCAGGCCACGTGGAATGGTTGCACTCATGGCTGATATGTAGGCCCTCTCCCATCTTTGCGAACTGAGGTGTTGGCTGGTTGGGGTAAGAGATGCATGATCACTCCCCGGAAGCAGTGATTGAAAGGATGAAATCAGAGAGAGAGAGAGAGAGAGAGAGAGAGAGAGAGAGAGAGAGAGAGAGAGAGAGAGAGAGAGAGAGAGAGAGAGAGCACACACACACCCACACACACACACACACACACACACACACACACACAAATTGAAATTTTTACAAATTTGCAAAATCGTTGATGTTATTTTTGTAACTTTTTACAAGTTCCCATTTAAATAGTTCATGGTTCGAAGATGGGGGGGGGCATGGCCCCTCCTCTGGGTACGGGTCTGGCAGCAATGCTCTTTGTTTTAAGCACTGAGTACATTTCACACAACATACATTGAAGGTGAGGAACAGTATGCAGCAATTGAATGGAGACATGCCGTGAGGTGCTACGATTCTTTGATAGTGCTTTTCTAAAATCAGTTATCACTGGTGATGAGTCATGGGTGCACTAGGACCCAGGAGGAATACAAGTCAGCACAGTATGGAAATCGCCAGGGTGAAAAGGTGAAAGTTGTACCATTTGCAAGTAAGGTGATTGTAATCACTTTCTTTGACTGTAAGGGAATGGTGTACCAGCATGCAGTTCCCCTGCACACTACTGTTACAGCAGAATACTACATGTCAGTGTTGGCGACACTGAGGAGACACATTGCAAAGAAACGACCACAACTTCATCAGAATGGGTGGCAACTACATCATGACAATGCACAACCTCATGTGGCAAATCACGTCATGGCATACGTATTTGGCGAGATTCAACACCCCCTGTGTTCACCTTATATCCCAGACGTATGCCCGTGACATTTTTCTGTTCCCTGCACTCAAGTCAAAGCTATGGGGCCATCGTTTTGTGGAGTCTTGTGCAGTGCTGAAGAAATGTGAGGCGATTCTAAATGATCTCGTAAAGAATAGCTTACATCATGCGATGAAAAGACTAGCAAAAATGTTGTCATAAGTGCATTTAAGACGAGGGAGGACTACTTTGAAAAAGATCATGTAACCCTTCCACCAGAGTAATAAGTATCTGTACAAAAAAATCAGTCTCACTCTTTGTTGATCAGCCCTTGTATATTTAAATTATTTTGAAACTTCAAATTGCCTATGGCTAACTTTAGACACAGGACTCAGGGTGATTCCACATTAAATCTTAGAATTTTGACAATTGTTTTTTTATTGAGCGAGTGTGGATCCTATTGATGCTTTTACAAGTCTGAGATACAAATCAAATTTGTCTGATTTTTAGGGATTTTAAAAACTGGCTAATGTACAAAGGTGGTATTTTCAAGAGCATATACTTTGGAAATGAATCAAGGTAGGAAGATGAAGTTGGTTTGTCTTATTGTGAAGATAAATAATTGACCAGTGTTCAATCTTCAAACTTGAATAGCAAAAATTCCCCCACCAAACAATGTTACTTATTTTTAGGATATTCTGCATGTGTTTGAAATACCCCTGAGATATATGCATTTGAAAATCCCATGTTTTTCAAGCAAGCCATTAAAAAGTATCACAAAATATCAGCACAAATCTGAATTTTATCTAGAACCCTTGTAATGGCTTTCCCAATAATAGGATCCAAAACTGCATGATTGAACATGAAGTCACCTGATAACTGCTGAAACTGACTTACCTTGATGACTACTGTTGTGGAAGGTAGGACTTGGGCCATTTGGAATATGGCGTCGAGGTGCGGTTGCTGGGGGCACAGTTGGCAGACTGGAAGGCATCTCAAGAACTGAGTTTCTCCGGTGCAAACTTGAATCAGAAGGATGTGATCGAGTTGGCAGTGTCGAAGTGGAATGCATGCGTGGTAATGTACCTGTACCTTGGTCACGACGGGGTGGCAAAGGAGGGGGAGGTGAGGCTTCTCTTGGAGGTAGCATTGGAGCGTCTGGTGCCTGCTTCACCTGAAATGACAAAGTTTATGTGGGATTTATGAACATTTTGACTGATGGAGTACCACATACAATTCAATGCTTATTATTTATTATCTCAATTGGGTTACAATTAAGCCATGCAACATTTCATATAGAACAATATTAATACAAATAATGACTTGATGCCTTATGTAGTAAATAAATATACAAAAGTTACATCTAAGGAAAATAAGATGAATTTACATGAGTATGTAGTGTGTTACATAGTAGAAATGAAATAAAAAACGTTTGAGTGTTATACATATTTAAAAGAAACGAAGGTGTACGGGAGTGGATGGAATTACTGTTCAAAGGATAGGGATGAAAATTTTAAAGCATATGTGCATGGGGGGGGGGGAGGGGAGGAGGAAAGCACTGAAAATAATATTACTGAGAGTTGAATTTATAGGCATGTGAATGTAGAAGACTGCAGAACTGGCCTTTGGTGGTACTGAGTTTGACCTTCGTCGGGAGTGAATTCCAGGTTACCGCTGCAAGGTACAAGAAGGATTTCTGACCAAATCTGCTTTTGTTAGGTTTTGGGATGACTAGGTCTCTATGCAAGGACGATCTGGTGTTTCAGGCGCTGAACTTTGAGCGGAGCTTAAGTCTATGATGCAATGGAGATGATTTGTTATGAATACTATGTAATACCTTATTCAGGTAGATGTAATGTATTCTTGAAGTGACTGTGGGTATGTTGTAAATCTTGCGCAATTGTTGGGAATTATTTTCTTGGGAGTGCATGTGAATGGTTCTTAAGCAATTGTTTTGGATTGTTTCAAGTTTCTTCAGATGAGTTAAGTTACCACCATAAATAAGACTAGCCCCATACTCGAATACAGGATGAATAAAGGGAAGGTAGAAATGTCTACTAAGATTTCTATTGAGATATTTATGAATTTTTCGAAATATGTAAATATGGTGATAAATTTTACGGATATAGTTATTTATTTGGAGGTTAAAATTTAGCTGGGGGTCTATAATGATTCAGAGATATTTTAACATTTTCACTGCCGGTCCATTTTGCATTGCGCATGCAATAAGCCATTATCTGGAGGTTTCTCACTGGCAATTTTATCAAGAAAAACTTCCCTTGCGTAAAGGTTAGTTTGATCAATGATCAAATCTAAAATTTCATCAGGCAGAAGTAACGAAAAGAAATTGTAAGGATTGTTCCCAGGATGTTGCACTTGTAAGCCAGGATTTCCCGTAAACACAAATTTCTTGAGACGTGGATTATCATTCCAATCTTCATCTTGCATATCCATATTATGGTCATCACCACCATCACTAGAAACACTTCCAGAATAACAGACACCATCATTTACTTCACCGTCTGAATCCACTGACATATCCAATTCATCGTCCGTTCCATGCCAAGAGTCTTCCGAATCAACACATTCATCACTGGAGATGTCGAATGCTGCCTCTGCAATTTTATATATTTCTGCTTCCTTCAATTTCCTCGTTTGCCCGGTCAGTACATTGTTTTGCTCTCGGCGACCCTGCACCATTCGGCTCCATAGTAACGACACAAATGCGAAATCGCGAAACCAGTGGTGTAAACCAATGCAGTGATATGTTCCTCAGAGGCCAGAACAAATACAGGGTGATTTTTTTAAAACTCATGGTTTTCTTTGTGTAAAATATGTAAATGAAGCATTATTTCCATGCAGTTTGTGGCAAATGAATAAGGAAGGATGGGAGATTTATTGGAGTATGTATACCGGTTTATATGCATCCGGGTAATATCGCCCACGCCTCAACAAAAGCAGCAAATATTCACCAGTGTACCTTTCGCGTCTATATGGCCTGGGGGTTTGGATGCAGTGCGGAGGTTTAAGTTTCCTCCTGTAGATAGCACCGTTGTCATTGTCAACAATAACCAGGAAACTGAGCTCTTATATTGTTGTGCTGGAAAGTTGTGTGCTTTTGCGTAATTGTTGTGCTGAAAAGTTGCGTTATTGTGATCAGGACACATAGTAAGGATGGTGCACTTGCAGGAACGTGTGTTTATCGTGAAAAGTTTTTGGAAAACTGATTCTGTTGAAGCTACGCAAAGGGCATTTAGAAACAAATTTGCCTCACGTTCTGCCCCAGACAGGAACACAATATTGTCGCTAGTGAAGAAATTGGAAGAAACAGGATCGCTTCTGAGTGAGACAGGGAAGCATCGAACCCCACGGGCAGGTGTTGTGGAAGATGTCAGTGCTCTACTCTTGAGGTCACCCAAGAAATCTCTCCGTCGTTTGTCACAAGAAATCGGCTATAGCTATTCAACATGTCAAAAAGGCAGCAAAAACTGCGAAACTAAGGGCGTACAAAATTACAGCTGTTCAAGAATTGAAGGATTCAGATTAAGTTAAACGTGTAGATTACTGTAATTGGTTTTTAATGTTTATTGTGCGTAATCCTGATATCCTGAAAATAACGTGGTTTACTGATGAAGCCTGGTTTCATCTCTCTGGGTATGTTTATTCTCAGAATACACGGAAAATGAGTTGAAAATCCACATAGTGTAATCGAAATTCCGTTCCACTCACAGAAAGTTGGGGTATGGTGTGCTGACTCAGCATCACGTATAGTGGGTCCAATCTCCTTCAATGAAACAGTGAACACAGAGCGGTACAGAGCAATATTCATGGAATTTGTTGAAAGTTTGGATGACATTGAACTCACAAAGGGTTATTTTCAACAGGTTGGTGCTACATGCCATACATCGCATGACAGTATGGCACTGATTGAAAGTTTCTTTGCGAATAGGGTTATTTCAAAGGGATTGTGGCCTCCGAGGTCTCCAGACTTAACTTCACTTGACTTCTTTCTGTGGGGCTTCCTAAAGGGACATGTGTACACAAACAACCCTACATTCCTGGAAATGTTGAAGCAGAACATTATCATGGAAATTGCGAACATTAGCGCAGAAACACTATGTCAGACAGCCCTTAACATGGAACGGCGTGTTAGACTTTGTTTACAGGAAGGAGGTCGACACTTTCAGCACCTTCTTTAAAGGTGAGATGTTATGTTATATGTCTGTGCCATAATTTTTATGTTTTATTTATGTTTGAGTGAATACAAAAAAAAAGAACTCATTTTCATTAATTCAGTTTAGCAAAAATCCAATACTTCAATGTTATTGTAGGGTACACTGGTGAATATTTGCTGTTTTTGTTGAGGCGTGGGCGATATTACCCGTGATGCATATAAACCGGTAAACATACTCCAATAAATCTCCCATCCTTCCTTATTCATTTTACACAAACCGCATGGAAATAATACTTCATTTACAAATTTTACACAACAAAGAAAACCATGAGTTTTAAAAAAATCACCCTGTACAATCGCCAGCGACAATAACCAACTCAAAACTGGCGATTGCTAACTAACAATGCCAGCATCACACACCATGTGACGTCTGCTTTGCACAGTAAAAGCCGACGACACACTGTGTGTGTCATGGGCACTGAACATGTTAAATGGTTACTCAAAGGTACCTTCGTCTCATTAAGGGTAATATCTATTGTGTTGGGCAGGATTCTCTTACCAGTGTGAAGCACCATGGCCTTTGTCTGATAGTAAGCCTACATAATTTTGGAAATGTTCCAAAAGTAATATTTTTACATGGCCTTGAAGATTATGACAGACAATACTTCATTACTCTTCAGTTAGAACCAGACTAAATTGTATTTTGTATTTATTGTATACTTTGGTGTGTCTGGTTGTTTTTCAGTATTTTTCAGTTTTATATGGCATCTCGATCAATTTTGAGTTTTCTTAGTTTTGTCTTGTTCCTTCACACTTGTTTCATGCATTGTTATCAAAATTGCAAATTTCACTTTAGAGATTCAAGTGCAACCCATAGCTTAAAATTGCTGGGAAATTGTTAAGCACTAAGTATAATTTTTTTAAAACAAAATATACATGCAAATATTCCAAAGCTAATGAAACCACTCCTTTAAGCATCTCTAAAATTTATCTTCAATAAAGGATTTTCTAACAGTAATATTTCAATAAAACATGAACATCAAACTACCACCACAAAGTGTGACCACATCACCAGAACACCCGTCAGTCAGACTCAGTAGAACAGTAGTAAAATTTCAGCCCAAGCCATTGGTGTGGCAATAAGCTAAAACATTTCCAGTTAAATTCTATGGAATGTTTACAGAATCTGGAGTTTCCCATCAGGTTCTGTTGAATTACTGTTTTAAGTCCACTTTATGGGCTAATCAGAAGTGGACCTACTGTTTAAAATGGGATCCGAACCACTGTGCAATGTGCCTCCACCGGGTTCAGGTTCTGATGAATTTTATAGATAATCCTATTGAAGAAAGAGTTAGAGTAAACTTAGGTATCTCGCTTAAACTTAAGTGCAGATGTTAAGGAGACAAGATTATTCTGTTCAAGAAACTACAATTTTCATCACATCTCAGGTGTATAGATCTAACTTTAAAACTATACAAGCTTAAGGTAAGACTGGTCTAGAATTTGGATGAGTCATTTGTAACTGAACTTCAACTAAGGGGAATTGAGAGTGTGTTCAACAATCTATAGTGAGATGTATTTACTTTCATGTTAAACAGTATAGTATTTTCACGATTATGGCAATATACCAGATATGATTTATTTCAACCATTGTAGGGAAGTGTTGATGTGGAGAAAATGACACTTATCTAGCATACGTTAATCCAAGTTTACCTGCAATCAGCAGCATTGATGAAAACCTGTTACAATCTCTATTAACACTAACAATTTTTCGTGTTACACCAAAGCCTACATATAAAATTTTGGCCAAATAGCTGGTGTGAAGAACGAACTAATTAATTACTGACTATAATTACAGTCCCTTGATAAATTAGCATTTTAAAGTGAAACTTCGATTTTTTTAAAAATATTATGTGGCATTCAATATCCTCATAGAAATGGCATGATCAGAGAATCACAAGATTGTACAAAAATGGGGGAAAAAAGCTGATATGACGAACATGGAGATTAACACCTTAGAAGGTGTCAAAGAAAACTTTACTCTCAAACCATAATATTTAATTTTTTTAGCATTTATGGATAGCAAATCCTCTAGAAAGATGTCCACGATAAAAGTAGTCTCATCCTTAATTGACCTTAAAAATCTATCGTGAGGAATATTTGCCAGAATGAAACAAAGAAAAATTACTAACCAAGTCACAAACACAAAAATAATGATCTTACCAACCACGGTCCATCCCTGTGAACAATGTATTATCTATTGTATACAACAAATACACACATTTTTAGGTAATGCAAAATTTCTGATCAACAAGACAAACTGGTTCCATACCTTTGGCGAAGTATCACCAAGAGAGCTCTCCCTCTTTCTCCGTGGAGGTAGTGGTGGTGGGGGGTTGGTTGCAGGTAAAGATGGTGAAGGTGACGTAGACAATCCAGGGGCCGTCGATGTAGGTCCTGGCGATTGATTCCCACCTAAGAAAACAAAGCAAATATCCTTCAAACATTACATCAAATTCACTAAAATGACTTATACCAGGGTATCTACCAAAATTCTTGACCTTTTCATGACTTTTCTTGGCCTTTCTTTCTTTTATCTTGACTTCCCTCCAGTTTTCTTAACATTTATTTAATCGCCCGCTACTTAATTAAGAAAATATATATTTTTATTCAATGAAAAACCCCTACCACAAGGCTGGGACATACTGTGGCTGGGTGTGTATTACTCACTATATAATATAAACAATACTAAAAATACTATAAAATTATTAAAAAAACTACTTACGTAAGTGAGTATGCAATTGTTGAAGAACGACGTTTCAGGGTACAACTGCCCCCTTCATCAGGTTCAATTCTTTCTAAGCACTAAAACATAATGCTGTGTTGTAAAGTGTAATATGAGGATTAGGTACTTAAAAACTCTCCATGGCATATTTCAGTTTAAAAAACCTCACTATTTAAAATACCCATTAAAGCCAAAAACACTTGTATCCTTAAATAGTGAGGTTTTTTAAATTGAAATATGTCAGGGAAAGTTTTTAAGTGTTTTTCACCCAACCCTCTACCTAATCCTCATATTACACTTTACAACGCAGCATTATGTTTTAGTGCTTACAAAGAATTGTGAACCTGATGAAGGGGCAGTTGCACCCTGAAACGTCGTTCTTCAACAATTGCATACTCACTTACGTAAGTAGTTTTTCAAAATAATGTTATACTATTTTTAGTATTGTTTATAACACAAGGCTGGTAAGATGAAAACGGAAGCTGTACTTAACAAGAGATTTCGAGTTGCTTCTATTTTTAATGCATGTAAAAAATAATGCTTCAGACTTAATCCTGGATGGGGAATGGGCACATTACTTTATTTAATATTTTTTTCAAAACTTTATGCATAAAAGAATCAATTCTTAAGAAAGAGTAAACAAATCTTAACCACAACTCAATACAATTTGATTGATTGATTGCAACAATACTCTAGTATTCAATTTTTTTAAAAAAATCTTACCTGGACCTCCTATGAGGACAGGAGCGAAAACACTGAAGTCTGAATTTGGACCATGTGGAGGAGTAATGGGCGCAGATGTTGTCTGAGGAGTTAAGACGCGTGGAGTGTCTTCACCATCATCCACTAGCCGCTGTGTGGAGGAGAACAGGCTCATGGCTGGAAGAGGTGTGGGGTGGCTCTTGCCAGGAAGATTCCGAGGCTTGATTCCAGGCGATTTCAGCTGCAGATCAGGCCATCTTCTCGGCTATTGAGAGATTAATTTAATATTTTGCATCAGTTAATTTGGCCGAAAATGTATTCAGAAATTAGTCCTATAAATATAAACACTTTTGGACATTTCAATTTCAATCACATATCTATCACACAGGATAAAGGTAAATTTCACATGCAAATAATGCAGAAACTTGAACTGAACAATTTCTACAAAACTTCACATCATTAGTGAAAATTAACTTTATCACAGTTTTCTTGGGTGTTACAAACAAAGTATGTTACAAACTTTCAGTTTGATTTTCAGCATCAACAAGAGGAAGAGGCAGTACTTCAGGGCAATTAAATATCAAAATATGATTTTCATTAAAATTCCATACGGAATACATTATAAACACAATGATGATATTATCGTTCTCAAAGCAGACTTTCTTGTTCTGTTGATATTCAGGTTGAATTATATTTTATTTCTCCCAAAGTAATTACATTTACACTTTACATTCAATTATAGCTTAAGACAGGCACAGGTTTGGTTTCCCCTAAAAAAAAAAGTATATTCTTATTTCTTTACAAATAAAATAGGCAAATTAAACATGTAAAAAAAACCTTTTATCTCACTCTGGGAAATGCAAAGCACATTGAACCCATGGAAAATATGACTTTTGACATTCTAAAAAATTTAATTAAACATCTTTGACACTAATTCTTCCTGAAGAAAACAAAAAATATTCAAACATATCACAGGTGGAAACACATTAACATTTAAATATTACTTTTGAAGGCAAAACAAACAAAGAAACACACACACACACAAACACACACACACACACACACACTATATATGAAATTTTCCATTCAAAAGTCTCAGAAGATACGAGGGTCACTATTTATGTTTTGAGCCTTGGCAACACTGATTGAAGTTAGGCGCGATTTGACGTTTGCACGGAATCGTCTGGCATTATTGACCATAACGTACTTCAAATGTTTTGTCAATAGCTTCATTTGTGTTGTTTATGTTGCCTTGGAGATTGCGCGACAACAATAAAATGGAATTAACTCGTGAACATTTTCGTGCGATGATTTTTTACGATTTTCGACGTGGATTATCAAGACAAGAGTGCATCGATTAACTTACTTCCACATTTGGCGATGAAGCCCCATCCTTTGCCACTGTGAAACGCTGGTATAACGAATTTAATCGTGGCCGCCATTCGCTCACCGACGAGATTCGCGAAGGTCGTCCAAAATCAGTTGTTGTTAAAGAAAACATGGATGCTGTGCAAAACCTAATACTGCAAGATCGTCATGTGACACACTGTGAGATTGAGACAACCATAGGCATTAGTTCCACCAGCATATATAAAATATTACATGATCATTTAGCTGTGAGAAAGGTATGTTCTCGTTGGATCCCACACAATTTGACAAAAACTCAAAAAGACGCTCGCGTCAATTGCTGCAAACAAATACTCAATAAATACAATCGTGGTGCTTCAAAAGACGTATATAAGATTGTAACAGGTGACGAATCATGGATATATGCATATGAGCACGAACGTAAACAGCAGTCGACTGTATGGGTGTTTCAAGATGAACCCAATCCAACAAAAGTTGTTCGCGCTCGAAGCACATCGAAACAAATGGTCGCCTGTTTTTTCAGGAAAACTGGTCATGTGGCAACTGTGCCTTTAGAGGAACGTAGAACGGTCAACTCTGAATGGTACACAACAATTTGTTTGCCTGAGGTCTTAGGTCAAATACGGAAAACAAACAAACGGCGTCGGATCATTCTTCATCAAGACAATGCCAGCTGTCACACATTTCGTCTAACAACCGATTTTATGAACAGTCAAAAAATCGAATTGATGGGTCATCCACCGTACAGTTCTGATTTGGCACCCAATGACTTCTTCTTGTTCCCGAATGTCAAGAATAAATTGCGTGGACAACGATTTTCGTTGGCGGAAGACGCCGTTGATGCGTTCAAAAACCATATTATGGAGGTGTCTCAAGAAGATTGGAAAAACTGCTTTGACAAATGGTTCGAACGAATGCAAAAGTGTATTGACCATAAAGGAGAATACTTCGAAAAACAATAAAGCAGTTTTCAATGCCAAATTCCTGTTTTTTCATTGTTAGGCTCAAAATATAAATAGTGATCCTCGTAAACCAATCTGGCATGAAACAACAACACTTTCTGCAGAATCTATTTTTGTTCAGTTCTGGAGGGTTTTATGAGAAGAAATTGCATATGGAGAAATTAATTTATGAAAATAGCATGTGTGTTTTTATGAGGTAAATACAAACTGAATTGAGCAAGTAAGCTACTATTAGCAGATGTATCAGATCGGTAAAATCAGTAGCAATTATACATACCAGTTACGTCTATTCATTCCATTGTAATTTGTTTTACGAGAATCCTGTCGAGTATGCAACCAAACAAACATTTTGTATAGTGGGTTGCATATGTATATGGATGAGCAATGGTAAACACTGGCTAATTTCTTAACGTTAATTTTTCTCTCTGCCGTGTCTGACAGTGGGACAAGTATCCATGTAGGATTGAAACCTATGATATCGGGGAAAAAATTGGATAATGTCCATGCAATATGAAATAGTAAAACTACTTTTGCCAATTTATTTATTCGAAGCCCTCATGGATATGAACACTTTGACAGCCGAAGAGCATAGATATTACTAATATTGAATTTGCCAACTACTCGGAGGTCATAGAAATCACCTGGCAAGAACTTATTCAACATGACAAGACCATCAAAGGAACATACTTTATAATGACTTACTTCCGCAAAATCTGCGTAGTTCAAATTTCGGCCACCGGAGCGCTGCTTGCGTGTACTTCCACAACATGGATCGTGCATGTTACACACGTAAAATCATCTTTCTTTTGAGGTTTTATGGCCAAATCATGCACTCCAAAACGTCCAGTTGTTATTTCACTCACGGTTTGTGAATGACCAGGCTGAAAATGCTTCAGTAGTGGACCATAATGCAGATAAAACGGCCATTACGTTCGAAGATACACAATCAAGTGGATCACGTTCAAAATCCCCAACCAAAAGTTCGAAGGAAAGTTGAGATTATTACTGTCGCCCCCTTCTGCATTGAGTCTATTATTAAGGAGTTACATTTCAATTTTGAAGCAGGCAGAAAAGCGACATAAAGTAACGAAATTAGAACAGTAGGTTTTTGGCACAACGACAGAGCACAGTTCAATTTCTTCACCATATTAGGCACAACGTGCT
This sequence comes from Lepisma saccharinum, assembly GCF_977018435.1. NCBI lineage: Eukaryota > Metazoa > Arthropoda > Insecta > Zygentoma > Lepismatidae > Lepisma > Lepisma saccharinum. Next base: position 108,213,479 of record NC_139232.1, read on the forward strand.
ACCGTAACAATTAGATAACCAAGAGCTATGAAAAAAATTAAGAAGTGTCCGCGCCATCTTGGTTTTCGGTAGCAGAGAAGTACAGTACTTTCAACTGTAGGCCAAGTCTCAATTGGTCTATCGGAGCGTAAAGAGGACGTATAATAAACTTTTGCCTGCATCAGCAGAAGGAATCTTAAATCACCCCACATTTTTTACTCGCAGAAAGGCACAAAGCAATGGACCATAATGCAGTTCTAACACAAATTAAGGCGAAGAGTGAGAGTTTCGCACCAGGTGTGCATTATTTCAATATTGTCGGAATGGGCACTACTATTAGAAGAAAAATATTGTACAAGAGTATGATTTCTCCCCATGTTGCAAGTGGAAGCCGATTTTTAAAGTAAGTTATTAAGCTAGAAACGATGTTTGCAAATATGATAAGAATTTTCAGAATCCCATGTATCTCTTATGTATAAACAAAAAAAAAACCTTCAGGTTACGGCTAATCAAGTAGGAGTTCTCGACTTCTCAGACTACAAATAAAACTTCAACGTGTTATCTTTCAGTTCATGTTTTTTTCCTTCGGCATAGAAGTTTGATATTCCCAAGAGAACAAATGAAATAATACTATCATAAGGGTAGTATTAAGTCTTTTTTCCCCTCCTACAGTCATCCAGCGCGCACAGATCTTTCTTTCTCCAGCTGGCCGCGGGAAAAGGTTGGTGGGGGAGGGGTGATTTAGGGTATTTCCAGAACCTAATGACTGGCTGGACACAAACTGTTCTCGTGGCCTTAATACAAAACGCTACAACTCCTAAAGTATAAATTTGGCCAGCTATATGGAATGACACGCTTTGAGTGCTACACGTAGTGGCCAAATGTACTACTTCCTGTTCTCGAAAATACACGGGGAGCAGCGGAAGTGGGAAGGCGTTTTGTAATGCTGAAAGCAATGATATGACGACTGACGTGTAGCAATACAATAGGTTTATATATTTGTTACATTGAAGCTATTACCTATTAGTCACGTACGTTAACCACCCAATAAATAACAATACATGCCAAACACATAAGTTTACATTAGGAGTTGTACACGCCTGATAAGTAAAATTTTGCCAGGCACGACCACCTACTTGTAAAAAGTTAAGCGACTTCTTGTTTGCATTCCACCCACTTGACGGCGCTGGTGATTTCTGCATATGCATCTCACAACAGCTGACGCATCTTTACTGAACTTTCAAAATCAGAAACGCACGACTGGTGGGTAATTAACCCAATATAAGTTTCCGTTGTATAGCAATAATCAAGACGTCAGCAATTAGGAAAAGAGGAAATTTACAGTTTCCTTGTTTGCCGACACAGAATGTGAAATTTAACAACTTGGAGACTTTTTGTTTGTGATCGCCTTCGCCACGTGTCTGCAAGGCCAAAGTAGGGTAGGAAGGAAATGCGTGGGCGGACTTGCGGGGGCGGTTTCGATCAATACTCCACCACGTTGTGACGTCACGGGGTTGCAGTGAGCAAAAGACCGGGCGAACATGACCTTGACCTCAGCATTCAGTCAGAATTTACTTTGGTTCCCAAGAGCAAAATGTGCTCCTCTCCTGCACGGAGGTCAAGCTTCCCTTTTCCTGAATAAAGGAAAAAAAATCTGAAATAACCATTTTCCCCCCCCATTACCTGGAACGTCAAGGGCAAGTAAGGAATGAAGACATGCTTTAAGATTTAACCTTCGTCTGAAGCTATCTTCGTCGGTTTGATTCGAAGAAATTTATTTAATCATTCCCGGAAAAACAAAGCTGATACACGATTTTTCTCTTTGGGATTCCGAATTTCCCTTTTCTCAGATTTCGAAATGAATTATGCATTTCTCAGCAATATCGTCCAGAGCCAGCGTAATTCTCTGTGGAGTTTGTGGTTATCCCCTAGGTTCATGGAATCACAATTCATCCTCATAGTCGCGATTAGCCCAAACTGGCAGAATAGCAACGTAATGCTAAATTTATTTATTCAAATTTCCAGTACATCAGAAGTCATTTTAAACTGGAAAGATACAATAGTAAAACAGTAAGCTAAGTGTTAAAAAAATAATAAACAGATCAAAACAGCACCAAGGTAAACAAGAGATCAGTTTCATGTAAGTTTCATAAGCCTAAGGTCTTACTGCACTTTCACGTTCCAAATTGTTGATAGACACTACGAACTGACTTGAAAAACAAGAACTAGAAGAAACTAACACACACTCCATCCCGATACAAGTATAAAGTAGTCCCTACCGATTGGTGCCTTCTTGTTTTTAGTTTCAAGTCACCACAGTAAAAGCAAAGCAAGGTACTCCAGCACTGAAGAAGTGACATCCTATGCCCCCCTCACCCAGCGTGTTTACCTGAGAGGTTCTTCCATCGATTTGCAGCACGCATCCCACCCCCTCCCAACCAGCATGGCACCAACCTCCACACGCAGCGGTAACATATTTACGTGCCAGCGGTTTAGTTTCAGTGACAGAAAAATAGTTCTTCCCGACTAGCAGGTGGTGACATGGGCCTCGCCCGCTCTCACCCGGGACCCTGCCAACTCTTGCCCATTTGGCTTATGACCAATTTTGGAAATATCGACAGTCGGATTCACTCACATCGGGCAAACGACGTTTTTCCGAGCGTGCGTCTGTGCGAGAAAGAGGCTCAAAATGATACAAACCGAGAGAATGAGGGGAAGGGGGGAAGATATAGAGACGAGACGAGACCGAGGGTCAGTGCACGAGACTTCTTCAAACAAGGAGTGCCGCCTTGTCACCTGATTATTTACAGGCAAGTCTTATAGGTTGTTTACGCTGATTGCGAAGCCAATCCATTCGTGGCAATTGTTTAAGTTTGTTTTTAAGTCAACTTTATGTACAGAGAGGCTAATCAGAACTGGACCTAAAGTTTAAGTGGGATCCGACTATATACTGCATTTATACTACTTAAATAATGGGATACACGCATCCAATTTCCAGTCACCTCCATGCGATGCGGGACTTTTCGGACACCCTGTAAAAAATCAGAAAGGAGGAAAAGGTTGTTACATCGTTAAATATAAAACTAAATACCATATATTTACAAATTTTTAAATCGAGATTTCAGAAAATTAGCGTGTATTATAGGGAAAAATACAACCAGACGAAACTATTCAAGTGACAGTATATGCGAACATAATGTGAAAAGTACAAAGTACAAGACACCCACCTTCAAACTAAACAATTGCCAATGCAATGTTCGATACTGTACACTTTAAAATCAACAAGCGAGTTTCGTAAATTCAGGGTAAATTATTGGTATTTGTCTCGTGGAATAGCTTGCTACTGAACAACACACACACTGAGCAACGCCACTTGAACATTAACAAAACACAAAACGTTCCGGCTTCACTAAAGGAGGAAGTGGTATATAAAAAATATATCTCACGTAAAGCAACGATTACAGACAGCATCTCAGTCTAGCAGTAAAACCGCAGTTCGAAGCTGCAACAGAGAACAACTTGGCAACGTCGCGCCGCATCGACCGGCAACATGTCACCATTGACTACCACTCTCCCATTCATACTCCGCAGCGCCAGAGATTTCATTCACAAAAGCCCGTCGCATTCACAAAAGCTGGGAGTGCCCAGGAGTTGGCACACAGTCGCACACAAGCCTTGCCATTGGGCAGAAAGGCTTTGTTTGCCTTCCACACCTCTCGCCCATATTACACTTCATATCACGTGCAGCCGCCAGCTCCGATTGTAAGAAAGAAAGCAAACAAATACGCTGCAGGCAGACCCATGGCTGGGCGGGGGCCAGAGGGGTTGAGCATTGTATCTGTCATTCCATACCTCTACAATATTCCTTCCTTTTATTATCCGATTCCATGAAGTAAGATTTTCTACCTGCTCATACACAACACAACATTGCATCACGGGTTTTCTGGGTAGAACCACGGCGGGTCAGTCAACAGGGCGTCTAGACAAGTCGCGGGAGACCAGAGTTCGATTCCAGGGGGTGCGTAATTGCAGATAAATCTCTCAAGAATGACCCTCCATAAGTGACTTTGGGGCTGACTCAGCCTATCTTTTCAAAGTGCAAATGGAAGGAACTCTGGGGGAGTAAAGACAGCCAGTGTGGTGCTGGTAATACCCACTAATGCAGACAGAAAATACGTGGAGCTCCACCTCCACAATCGCCATGTGCCATCATAGCAAAGAGCACAGGGTATAGCTTTATCTTTGTACCGTAAGTAGTATTTCAATCGAAGACAGATAACGGAGGGGTGTTCCTTCCCCATATAACGTCCTGGTTTCCCCACGATATTTGTAAAATAAATTTGCAGGATCATTAATACTGCAGTAATTCCTAACTGAGTACTGAGTAAATGTAAGTAAAATAATATTGCCGGGTGATGATTGCAATTATTAAAAAAGGAAAGTAATATTTCAGTGAATAATTTACTACTGATGTAATCCGCACACACTTGTTTTTACACAGCGGTCATCATTTCAATTTCTAACCTGAAACTTCGGTGTAATTGTCGTTCTCGAGACCCGGGTCGCAGCTTCTCTCTCGATCTCGAGACCCGAGCCTCAGTCCCCTTCTCGCTCTCGACACCTGAACTCTAGGCCCCCCTTCTCGCTCTCGACACCTGAACTCTAGGCTCCCTTCTCGCTCTCGACACCTGAACTCCGGGCCCCTTCTCGCTCTCGACCCCAGTACCATTCGATTAGTTTGTGTCTCGAAGAAATTCCCGTCTCCAAATACACAAAAAGTATCTGCGAAAACAGACTAGAGCTGCACACTAATGCAACACATGTAAGTCAGCACTGAAGTCCGAAATGTTTAAACAAGTTACGATCTAAATTACTGACGGCTCGAATACGAGACTCTGGAACTGTCTATCTCGCCCCATTTTCCATTTTCCTTCAACATGCTGGTGTTATACTCGGTCTCGTAGAGATTCTCGAAACGAGGCAAAAACCTGCCTCGTCCCGGCGCCAAACCTAGGAATGCGTGCGAACTGAAAATATTAATCCGGCAGTTGGGTCGACAAAATTCCGCGGAAAGCGCCTCCCGTCCTATTTCTGGAAAGTTATTTCCAGTTACAACTCGCTGTCGTCACTCTGGGGGTTCCTTAATTAAATGAGGGGGAGGAAGGGTACGTATGCGGCACCGCTGACGCATATTTAAGGTCGCACATTCTGTAAAAATAATAAAAATCTCTTATTTTATTTGATCTAAAATGTTTTCTTCGTGCCACATTAACTGCCAGTACGTGCGAACACATTTAGGTGTACTGTTGCCAATTTCCTTCTATGTATGTTATTTTACGTCCCTTTTCTACCTATCAGGTTAATCGTGACGATAAACAGATGAAATGGATGATGGGACAAACACATGGCCTATGGCCGAGACAATATTTGTGGCTCGTAACACCACTATATTACACCACATTAGGTTTTTGCAGCGAAGGGTGGATATAAAATTCGTGGATACAAAAAAAGAACATCTATGTCCAGTCCGGGACTCGAACCCGGATCCTTTCGGGGCAGTGATTGGGAGTCTACCGCTCAAAGCGCGCGTCCACCGAGGCAGTCAGTGCATTTTTCTGCACATCACCAATATTGAGAGTACCTTTCCATAGAGCAGGGAGTTACAGAGACTGTACCAAATTCACTTACTATACGACTTCTTCACACACACACACCAAGCCGATATCTGCATGATTGTTTATAAATCATTTTGTTTAGAGCACTTATAAAAAAGTAGTGGCAATTGTGTGTGCTGCGTAATTGGATATATATGCAGGATAAAAATCCAGCTTTCGAGGGTTTGTGGCGTCGAAATATAAGGCGTCACATAGAAATAACTTAGGATTTTTTGCCTCAACGACCTTTACGTTGAAAAACTGACACGGCTGTATTTATTTCGAGACTCTAGAACGAGACCGAGACACCAAGTTTCGTCTCGTCACTATCTATACTATACCTACAATAAAGAGAGAACAATTTTCTCAAGCATGTGTTTACACGTGAACGGACGTTCAAGAGGACACGGGTCTTCTGCTACCATCTTTATCCAGCTCCCATATATCCACGGGAGAACCGCTAAAAAAACTATATTTCCAGCTATTTCTGAAGCACCAGCGTTGACGCTATATTTACAACATAGCGGCCCACCTACACCTGACACGTTTGCCTCCCCTACATAGATCTAAAAGTGTTTCATTTACAGCTGCCTCTTCCATCGAAGAGAATTTTAAAAACTCCAACTGCCTTTTTTCCGCCTCACTTCCTTCTCGACAGCAAACCTACAAGCGCGTTCGGTATCTTTCATCGGAAACCAAAAGAATTCACCGAGACCAAAAGATCTGTTAGTACATTCCAAGACGTTTAACGTATCCTCGGAGAACAGCAGGATAGAATGGGTCCAACCGAATTGGACATTGCAATGTTCAACAGAGTAAAATACAGCTGGTAACTCGCAAATTTCTGACCTTTCGAGGTTTAACCAATTTGAAATAATGAGCAAAACCAGACAGATTTGAACAAAGAAAATTTATCCCGAAGTTCTGGAAGTTTGAGCATTTGAAGTACAAAGACAGTTTAGGAGAGTTTTCAAGAGATCGACCTACGCGACATATCACTGGAATTGAAGCAGATAAACTACTCAGATTGTCAACAAAAAAACGTTCCGGTAGACCGCGGACATCGACAAGTCGAGTTGGTGGAGACGTGTCTCGCCAGAGTTCCAAGAAAATCTGTGGGGCAAGCGGGTCTTAAGACAGGAATTTCAAAACGAAGTGTCATCGCATTTTGAAACGCCGGCATCAAAAATGTTACTTTCCAAGAACAGTAGTCCATGCTCTCAACCAACCGGTGAGAGAAGAGTTGATCTAGGCGTTCAGAAACATGGATCGAGCCGGAAAATGTAGTTTTCAAATACTAGATAACTGACGTGAAGAGAAATTCGGAACAGAAAAACTTCTCCACATGTTCGACTTCATATATTTGGGGCAAATTTGATATTTATTTGAAGTTGTCTTGCTGCTACTTTTGGCTAATCGCGGCGACGGGGATGGATGGTAACAAGATGAAATGCATGAAGGCACAATCACACACACATATGAACAACACGAAACCCCACAGAGGATTATGTTACCCGTGGGTCCAAGCGTCAGACCTTCGCTGACCTGCAACATTGTGTGCCTTCTCAAAATATCGCCCTTCACGCCCCGAGAGTAAACTTGGATTTGTGGTTTCACTCATGCGAGTCAAATGAGTGAATGACGAGGTAAATCTGGTTAAGAGCCAAATAACAAGAGCGAAACATTCGTTCGTCGGTGCATAATAATGAGTGAAGTTTCCTGCCGCATGCCAGGCAGGGAATAAAGTACATGATTTACGAGTAACACGTTTCCATTCACGTACGGACACCTGCAGCGATCATGAAGAGTAAAAATAACAGCGAGATAGCAGCGCGCACATGTTCGAACATGTATCAACGGTTTCCTTGAGTCATTTTCTAATGTAGCACTGTGTGTTCCCACGCCGCGACACGAAAATAAGTGACCTTAGTTGACAAAGAAGCTGCTTTATCACCCATCCCCCCCAATAAAATCTCTGGAAATATGCACCCACAAGAAAACTAACGTTACTCTAGGCGACACAATGTTTGAGTTTGTATTTTTGATGCGTAGAGTGGCTTTTTGATGCTTTTGGCTAATCACAACTATGAATCTTGAGATGAAGTTGGTGAACAGACACGAATAATTTCCTGGAACTTCGGTGGAGAGTTCGAAAGTCGCGCATTGCCACAGATTCTGTCGACAATGTTGGAATCAGAATTACAGCACAATAGATATATAAAAAATGGCAGAAAATCACCAGAATAACATGAAACCCCACCAATATCTTACCCTTCTTTAGATAACACGCTGATTTCCAGGTTGGGCGTCCCGAAGTAAGGTGACCAGATTTTAAACAAAACGGGACATTTTTCATATTTTCTGAAGACAAAACGGGACGGCAAAATGTACACATTTTAATATAAAAACTGTTTCGTCATAAATACCTGCGAAAATTAATTAAATAAATACTGTGTAAATGACTGACATAATTCTGTATGATGATATGCGATGCAGTCCTTCAGAATTAGAAGTCATTCATTCACATTTTGCTTTTCATTTGCATTCACAATGTTACTATAGTTCATACAGGGAAGATGTATCGGTGCAGTAATTCTATGCCGATTAGTCATCGTCAGAAAAAGAGACATTTTGGCGTCTGGACAGATTCAAAAAAGGGATTGTCCCAGCTAATACGGGACGTCTGGCCACCTTATCCCAGAGCCACTTTTATGCAAGAACGCTGTTGGATGGATGATTGATTTGGTGTTTTAAGTCCACTTTATGCACAGTAAGGCTAATCGGGACTGGACCTACAGTTCAAAGTGGGATCCGAACCACCGGGTATCAAACCCGGGATCTCTTAATTACGAGGCGACGACGCTACCATTGCGCCATCGGGGAGGCCCTGCTGTCGGATGAATTCCTGCCTGAGATCACCACCTAGGGAATTGAATCCGGGTCTCTAGAGTGACAGTACGGCGTTTACCGACTGGGCCAAAATTCGATTGTTTCATAATATACATATGCTTATGTGAAATTTTCAAATGTAGTGAAACTGCTTACAATATTTAGAAAAAAAAACAACTTTCGGCTGACATAAAACGAACTAATTCAACGTTTCTATAATTCCCGGAAATCTTAGTTTGGTGTTTTACGTCGCCTTTTTACCGATGTATTAATCGCGACGATGATGAATGGTGAAACTTTTAAATTGATGGTGTAAACATTTCCAGGTTTCAAAATCTCAAATCTAAGCCTCCTGGTTATAAAGTTAAGGTCATTGGTTATGTAGTTAATGTCATGACTGGACCCAAGGTTACACGAAACGCATTCTCTTCAAGAAGGATTGGGGCGCTCTACATGTGACTCGATTGTAACTGAGGAGGAAACTCTCACTTGAAACACTTGCCAAAGCAATTAAAGGATAAGCGCAGCTTCACTTAAGAACACTGGATGCAGTCTACAGTATGCTCAGTGTTTTGAAGTGACGAAAACGGCAGATTCAGTAACTTTCTATTCATATTTCGATCGAGCGTTACATACCTATTCGAATTGTTCCATTCCAATGACAATATATTGTTAAATACTAGTCAGAATCTACTAAATTAGTATTAACCTTATTTATGTTTATATTTTTTTCCATGAGATTGTATGTTCAGTGCTTGGGCACACGTTGCTGATTATGCTGACAAAATTCTGGACTGCTAGTGTTGCCAACCACGATTATATCCCACTGCAATATCGCCCCCGCCCCACCTACATTCGACCAAAAGCCATTAGATGGTGCACGCGACTCCTATCTGTTGCAAGCATATATTACATGACTTCAGTCCAAAAAACTTAAGTTATTAGTGATAAATCTTTATACCTTCTAGTATACCCAAATTGACAACTCTGAAAAAGTTATCTAACGATAACAACCCATTTCTAGAATTTCCTGTGTGGATAACACACTCGAAAGCATTAAAAATATCTCAATGGAAGAGGAAATGCAGAAAACGCAGTGCGATCACAATTCCCACATTATAGTCAATCGAAGTTAGGTTCCGCGACTTTTGAAACACACTATATTCGTGTTATTTGCAGGGATAGTTAAATCATGCAACCGAGTACGGAATCCCCTCTTGGAGAGCAGCAACACCACGACAATACAGCGGAAATAGGACGACACAAAAAATGCTTGTAAAAGAACAATGACAAACTGACGTAGTCATTTTTGACGAAAGAGTTTAATTATAGCAATAAACATGTAATAGTGTACGCATTTTCATACAAAAATGACGTACTTTTTCCCGGTTGGGGGTGATTTTGAACTTTGTGGAAAGAAAAATTTTAATTACTACCAACAAATATAGATAAGACTGGGTGTGTGCTCTGTAGAGAAAAAATTGCAAAGCAGGGGAGAGGGGCTGGAAACGCCAAGTCAAAACGAAGGGTCTGGGAACTTCATATGAGACTTTCGACTCTTCCCGTTCACGTCTGGCAAGGGTTCAAATATAAATTAGAAATCCTGTGTGCGGCTGTGATATAGTTATAGTTTTTCCTATAATTTTCCTCCCACAAGGCAAAAATCTCCTCTACTCAACGTACAATATTTTTATACAGATACAATACATATTACTAAACTACGACTGCATCTGGAGCCGAACCCGGGACCCGTAAATTTCACGGCGACAGCGTTATCAGTTAGGGTCTGTTGCGGGAACACAACCAGCTTCCACAACGCCAAAACTAAATGCTAGGAGCTCTATACATAGTCCTCCTAACCTAACCACATATGCATTATTAGACCTAAGTGGAATTGTAGGGGGGCAGGTTTAAAGCTCTCAGCATTTGTTCTGGCATTTGTTGGAAGATATGTGTGCGTGCCCGCATCAGACCCTATCACTTATACGGTTTCCACTCATATTGCAAAACCATATTTTCTTTTTAAAGATCTAGTACACGCATATATAAATGTTAATTTTTTTGAACCGCGTTCAAAATAAATTAACAAAAAACAAATAGAAAAATATTAATGGGAACCCTGTGTGTATATTTAGGCGCATATCAAAATGGGAGCACATGTCCCCAAAAAAGTTGAATAATGGGTAGGCTCAGTTTTCTTAAGACCCACCGGAAAAATTACTTCCGGTGTCCTGACATTAATATGACAAAATACATTTAAGAACTTCCGGGTAATGCAAGTCACAGCACGTGACTGCTTTGACGCAGGTCTTCCCTGTAGTGTCGGGGCAGGACGATCCTCGCCTACGTCGGCATTTCCACCCACGCAACAATCGATATCGACAACAGTGCGAGACTAACCCGCATAATTGCCTGCACGTCCCAACCTAGCCCAACAACGGGCGACGATTTACCCGCCCTCGGACGTGAATAAATCACGAAAGAAGCCACAACGCAAGGAGAATACATATTCCCTCCTCTGCCTAGGGGCTGCAATTACCTCCACGCAGTTTATTTTTAGCTGAGAGTGAATGGCGGTGAAAAGGGGAGGGGGGTGTTTATCTTGAGACGCGAATTCTGGGTGTCTGACGAAAGGAACAATGTTTTCAAAAGTCAAAGCCCAGGCACAAAAAAGAACTGGTACACAAAGAAAATCTGACACAAAAAGGCCCGCTTTAGACGAAAAGCATTTTTCTTAACATTTATTCCATGACCAAAATGCTACCGTGCAAAGCGAAACATCTTAAGATTTCATGGCATTTCTCAAGGATAGAATCCGTTCCAATATTCATAGCATAATCAGAATATATAATCAATCAGAAGCTACCTCTAGGTTAAGAATGCCACAAATCAATTGCTGCTTAAATACATACTTTATAGTGCATACAGTACATGAATGGAAGAATAAATTAATTGTTTCAATTGTAAACACCGAGCACTGGCTCATCTCGCGCTGTATATATATTATCTAACGTTCCTGCATGCTTCACATAGCGATTGCAAATGCTAACCGGAATGTTGTAGAAAATGCTTTTGTCTACAGCGGGCCTAAAATCGATACACGAGAAAAATCGTACGCCCAAATAAATAAAAAAGTTTTAAGCGTTAAATTGTTCCACAGAATAGTTTATTCAATGCTGTGTCTAAGTGAACAAAAACTATATAAATAAAAATTTTGTAGAATATCTGGCACCTCGAAGCTGGTTCAAATAAAAAGTAGAATATATTTCCAATGCCAATCCCGGCAAGCACAAACATAAACTTCCAATTTTTCCTTCTTTTCTTTCACTAGTAGTTGGATCGTTTCGTGATTGTATGAGCTAAGTGAAAGTGCAAAAGCGCTAGATCAAAGTTTAAATGGACAGATTTTGTATCAGTGGCTACCGCTGAGGAGATCAAATCGCGGAAAATGGGCGGACTGCAGGTCTTGGTCTCGTCTCGAAATGGCAAATCTTTCTGAAAGAAAGAATACTTAAACAAAGGCTAATCGAGATAGGACCTACAGTTTAAATTGGGATCCGAACCACTGTGGAACGTGCGTCACCCAGCAAAGGACCACCAGTGCACCACACCATCTCATGAGGGCACACACGGGGTGTGGATGCAGCGCTCACACAAATGATCTGTCATTGCGAGGGTGGTGTGATCACCGCCACTGATCAAGGTTCTTCCAGCTTTGAAGCACCCACCTGCTGCCGTAAGACTTTGTCCTCCAGACAGAATCCACACAGTTCTCGATCACTTTGACAAACAACAGGGCTTGGCCCGAGGTGTACTGCCGCTAGATCCCTTCAGAAAGACAACACGAGCAAGAAGATAAACTTATCAGGTACTTACGAACTTTGGTGGCTGTTTGCAACCTCGAGGTTCCACCTCCAAGGACTTGCTGTACAGGTAGTTGCTTATCTCGGCATCGTTCTGGTCCTCAAAAGGAGACAGGTTCTCCAAGAATTGCTGCAACGAGAAAACACACACACAATTATGATAATGTGCCAGGCTAGAACAAACTTTACCTATAAAATCAATTAGAATAAAGGAATACATGATTGCACGTTAGTGAGAAACCCAAACCACAATTACAAATCGACTGGCGTGTTACAATTGTAAGAGCAGCTGCGAGACAACTAATTCAAAACTGAATGCAAAAATCTGGAGAAATTTCCTCTGCCTGATTATAGTTATCAGAAGGGCAACCTACATCACAGTGGTACTCTCCAGGCAACAGATATGTACAGTATTTGTATTCTTGTTATTTACATCGCTTTTCTGCCACTTTAGGCTAATCGTGACGATGAGATGATATGATTAGATATTGATGAATGGACTCTCGCAAAGAACACCCCTATCATCGTCGGGACTCGAACACGGGAAACTTCAGTGACGAGATTGGCACCAGAAGCCAAACTACACAATTCGCACTTTAGACTGTCGCGACGATGCTGATGAATGATGATAACTCTCAAAGAAACACTCATGCCCAGGCCGGGACAGGAACTTGCGGTAGTGAGATCCTAAGTCGAGATCAGCCACCGAGGAGCCTGATCTTTGTAAAGACAAAGAAGTACGCTGTTGGTGCCAGCAAACGTTTTCTCCAGGAATCCATGTATGCAAGAATTGGGCCGATAGCTCTTACAGAGTTGCTAAGAGAAATATTAATTAGAAATCCACGTCTTCACGGTGAAGTTTCTAAGAATTGCAAAGGTCAAATGTGCAATGAAGTACAGAGAGGTTTCTCCTATTTTGATACTATTTGGAACACAAATATCAACACCATAAACAGCACATTAAAAACCTAATACAAATTTTGACCTGATAGCAATGCCGATACTCTTACAGATTCCCACGATACCGACGTCGATACCCGGAAATTGAAAGGGTTTAAAGTGATTCGACTTTCTATCTCGTCTTCGAAGTTACTTGTCGCCGCGATTAGCCAAGAGGGGCAGAAAGGCGACGATAAACAATAAAAGTACAAGTTTAAAGTGGTTCGAAATGTTTATAAATTTTAAAATATACTTTAATTCGAACAATACCATATCATTCTGTGAAAAGTTCATTTCTAAAAATAATAATAATAATAATAATAATCAATAAATTTCTCCCCACAATGTTGTTGCAAAAATAATAAAAATTACGCATTTTGCATAATTTCGAGGATATGTATACACCCGCGAAAATGTAGAGCAATTTTCCTGATCCTGTCAGATTCCGGACTTCGGGAAATTACCGACCAGTATCGGTGATTCAATTCAACGGATACTTTACAATATCGATATCACTGGTATAGGAATTGGGTCAGTCCTACAAAATAAATGTTTTAAGAAGAGAATTCCAAATTCAGAATTATTCCTCTTTTGTAGCGTAATTTGAAGCTACTGGATTTCTTGTTAAACAGCAACCGTTGTGTGATACAGAAAAAGGGTACATTTAAGGACAAAAAAGGATAAGTTTGAAACTTTTGTTGCATTAATTTTTAGGGGAAGTTGACAAAACTGTTGTGGAAGTTCATTTCCGCATGATTTCCGGCGCCAATACTTCTCGCATAATTCAAGAAATTTCCGTTAATTGCACCCTATCCTAAAGAACCATGCTTCTTGGGATTCCTGCATACAACATTTTAACCTATATCGACATTCAGTCTATCTGATATATTTAATGAATTAAGGGTGGGGCCAGTGCTGTAGTCTCAAAATTTTCAGAGGGTATACGCTAAGTTTCGCGAAACGTTAAGTGTAGACCATGTTTTCATTAACTCTGGCTTCTGCTTTCATATATAAGGGCGAAATCAAGTTTTCACTGACTAAGCTTCGCGTCAAGTTCTTTTTTTTTTTCTTAAAATGATAATGATGATATAAAAGAGGCATATTACAATAGAGAAGACATTTTTAAAATAAAAAGGAATGTGAAAGCGAGGCTAGGGTACTTGAAAACACGCTAAGTGCCTCTTTTGACGTCATCATACTTCTTACTAGAACGTTTCACACAAAGTCTTGAACTAGTGTCATTTGTAGCATGATAGCTATCCAGCCATATCTTCACATATTTCTGAGGCTGAAACTGATCAACTGGTGGTCCTATTTGACCACTGGAGTAAATTAATAAACGAAAGGAAGTAGAAGGAATACGAATGTACCAGAAGGTAAGGTTAACCAGAGGGTATACGGCGTATACCGCTACGTTCGAGCTGAAATAGTATGTGGTAATTCGATCTAAAATACTTTCATTCTAAATTCTGTTCCACGGCTGACATGACCAAGTCCGGGAGAAAACGAAAGGTGATATTTCAGTGGCGGCTTGGGAATGTCCTATTTCCTGATCGCACCCGTATCGAAAGTGAAGATACTCGGAAGAGCCACAAACTGTTTGCAGCGTTCAACATTTACTTTCAGGGATATTTCTCTACTTAAGACGTTTCAACATGGACGTCGCCAGGAAATTTGGTCATTGATACAAAATTTATGACGTAATGATAAAAATAATGTCACAATAAAGTAACTATTATTATATCCTTGAGGAAAGTGACTAGAAACACCAGCTGGGCGAATATTTGGCACAACTGTATTTTTTTGAGACTTCAAACCATAGTAATCTCATGTCCAACTTTTATCCACGTCGATCGAGAAAAATCTTTGCAAGAGCAAATTCTAGTCTCGAAGTTTACGTGCATACAAATCAATTATAATCTGGAATTTTAACGGAAACATTCATTTTTCAGATCGTGTAAAAATCAAGGTCTGGCCTGGTTTACACATCTTACCTTCCAGTTTTGAAACTGGGTTAACTCATTTCTAATTCAATTACCTTGCAAAAATAGTAACTGAAATTATATCTTCTCAATCATTATAAACAATGTTTTGCTTTTTAATCAAGTGAACGACACCAATTTAGAGAGGAAGGGGTTGATTAATCGTCTCGAATAGTGTGCCGGATGAAGATGATTTCGCTCGAGCGCCAAATAGTTCACACGTACGACGCTAGACAGCGTACGGAATTCCAAGCTGCTTCTGTCGAGCGAATAACGTTCCAACAGGAAAAACTAGCGGTATGCACTCGAACCCCAGTAGTACACGTATAACCGTAATTTGTCTGTGGTAGCGGGCCCTCGAATGTGGATCGTGACATGAAAGACGCAGTGAAATTGAAACTTAAGGGAGAATTCACACCGAAGAAACTCAACACGCGACATGCAACACGAAACACGTGTCGCTTGGAAGCCAACACTCAGTAATCAATGCATTCCTTTCGAACCGAAGAGCCACGGCAAGATGCACGTGTCGCGTGTCGCTTACGTGCCTCTCGGACTGTGCCGTTTTCTCAATACCGTGCACCGTGTTGCTTCAGTTTGTTGTTCGCGCATGCGCAGCGAATGCTTCATTCTAACGAGCTGTATTTAGACTCTAGAAGAGAACACAACCGACATTATGTTTGAACCTCTTAATTTGTTGATATAATAAAGTATCGATATGTACAATGTTTTAAGATTTAAACAGAACGTTCATTTCGCTTTATCAAGTTTTTTGATGCAGTTATCTATCGGCTGTAATTTTCCTTCAACATCGTGAAAAGAGGGCATGTTTTGGCCATTTACCTGACTGCTTTTATTTGAAAAAGTCAGCTTATGGAGGCACTTTAGTCCAAACTATATTAGTCAACATGGTAAAGTACTCTAGTGCATTGTTTTTCAACCACCGGGCCGCGGCCCGATACCGTGCCCTCGTATCAACTATACTGAGCTGTGAAATGTTCTGCTGAAACTGGTTCACAACTATCATAATCCCAATATAATATTTCAGTTGTGAGTTTTCGTTTTTAAAGTCCATTTTATGCACAAATAGACCAATCAGAACTGGATCTGCCCGATGCCTCCCTGGATATCGAACCCGGGATCGCTTAATTACAAGGAGACGACGTTACCACTTTGTCTTCCATATTTTTATATTTGTCAACAATCCTACACACGTAAATCAAACTAGGGGTGTAGGGGGTGCTCCTTCCACGTAGTACACCCAATAGTCAACCTCACTTCCACGTAGTACACCCTGGACTTCAAACTAACGAGGCTCTGGCGACTGGTCCCATGACCAGTAAATTCTGTGTCGTCCTGTGTTTTGTCCTTATGTGTGCTGAGTGCCTCTTAACAGCCTCAGCTTTTAACCATTCAGAAAACTTTATTATTTTAATACTTTAGTTACGACACGACATGACAGTTATGTTCGTTTAGTTATGGTAAGAGGCTGGACCCCGTATAAAGTGACGGGTGCAAATTAGCCTAAGTGCTGACGCACCCAAAATTTTAAATTCAAATTCATATATTCAAATTCAAAACGTAATCAAACTATTATTACTCTTATGATTATGCTAGAATTTATTTATCAATATTTAATTTCATGGGTACATGTTAATTCATGCACAAAATCTTCAATACTGTAAAGATTTACGAGGAAAATTCTTCGGCTAAGGGCATTGACTTAAAAAGAATACCGTGACATGGTTTCAAGAAGGTTGAGAACTATTTCTCTAGTGTTTAGGTATTCGCTTTATTCAGGCTGAAAAGTCTAGCGTGACGCGTGTTGCATGTCGCATGTTGCGTGTTTCTTCGGTGTGAATTCTCCCTAAGTGAATATAGTCATTAGCTCATTACCTCCACGTTAAAATGTACACAGTATACATGAAAATTAAATGGCTTATAACACCATTAAGCCTTGTTTCCATGATATGAAAAACTCAATATACTGACCAAGGCAAAACATTTATTTTATTTTAAAACAAACTAAACGCAACGTTTCAACCTTCTAGCAAGGTCTTCTTCAGACTCTGTACTAGAAGGTTGAAACGTTACGGTTAGTTTAAGTTTTAAAATAAAATAAATTTTCTGCCTTGGTCAGCATATTGAGTTTTTCATGATTATGGGCTGAAACTACCAAGGCGGATATTTTTGAGTCTACGAATACTGTCACAATAAAATGGTATTGCATTGTATAAGCTCGAGGATGGGAGAGAGAAAAAGAGTATGAGCGAGTGAAAGTGGTTCACATGCAGGACTAGTCTCGACACACACTGTCCATGTCTGGAAATGATGATGATAGGAATAGCAACAAAAACAAATGCATAAAAGCAATACAACCTTTTCGCTATAAATGTGGACAGTTCGTTCCAATTGAATATAAAATTAGGTAAGTAGACTTTACAATTGAAAACGTGTAATTTTAAACTTATCAAAAAACGTAGCATCGTGATATTCACGCATCATTTGGTGTTCGTGAAACGGTGGTAATGGCACTATCCATCTCTATTTCAATGAGCAACGCTTTAGAACTCAGTTTTTCAAGAGATTAAATTACCCCATTCCGGCCAAGCTGTAGAATTTCAGATGTAGATTCGCCATCCTGGCCCAGTTTTCTTCCATGGCTTTCCTACTACGCAAAATACTTTAACAAAGGTAGCCTCATTCAACGTCCTTGTCTTCCTTTTCATAGTTTTTTTTTAACCTTGTCGATGCGGTAATCTAACAGTATAACCCATCGGACGTAGAATCAGGAGAGAAACCTTGCTTCATTCTATCTTGGACGTTGTTCTTATTACAAGATCTGTGGTTATTTGATTTTTATATGTGTGGACATCGTGCGCTCAATTTCATTACGATCTTTCGATATCACTATGGCTAATGCTGTCGCCTTGTGATAAAGAAACCCTTGACGGCACATCGAACAGTGACTTTAATTCCATTTAAAGGGTCTAGTTCTAATTGGCATATCTGAGCGCGACGCGGACTTTGAAATAAACTTAAAAGTGCAGTGCAAAATGTAATGTAATTTTCTGTAAAATAGAATAGAAAATGGGAGAATATGTATAAGCTGTAATTCAGACTACGCTATGTAGTAAATATTGTTAACGAAATATCACAAACTTTGGCTGCCAGTGCATTTTGTTGCGAACAAGTAATTTTCACGAGACTAAATTTGAGTGGAATTGTTTTACCTCTTAAAAGTGAACGGTAAAAGCATTGTCTATTGAAAGTTTTTAAAAAATCGTTGAATGGAACAGAATTTGCGTAACATAATTACTGAATTTTGTTTTAAGTTGGTGGACTACTACAGAATTCTCTCGTGTCTTACCTGATTTGAGACAACCATCCTTCGACAAAAGTTCGAAATACGTATGTGGCATTATTTCTTCTGTTGTATTGGGAAATTTACGCATTGCTACTATTATTACGTTACTTAGTACATTGATAATAATTACAGCATACAGAAAAGCGTCAATAACATTTTAACAATGATGCATAAGCTATAAACAACAGAATACCACGACGAATTTTATAATTGAGAGCCATAAACACAGACCTATGTTTCAGATTTTGAAATTGTTTTTGTACACATCAGTCACTACTTTATAAATTATATATCATAAATATAACAACTGTTTTTAAATAGTAAGTACTCAAACTTGATGCGACAAACTAAGCAAGCAAAAAAAAAAAAAATCTAATTTTCCCAAACTGACAATATTAATTTAATAGGGCGCCAATAATTTCAAGAGGCTATGCAAACTTTCTTCTCTTGCTTGTTTGGCGCCCCGTTTGACAACGCCCAGAGCGACCTACTCTTCGCCCCATGGTTATAGTTTTGCATTGGACAGAAAAAGAAAGGGGGTTTCTTCATCAGCGTGTTGATGATATATGATCCACACAATGTCACATCTACCCACTCAACTTCTAACACTATCTCCGTCAAATAGACGTTCTGAAACACACTACATACCTAAGAAAACGGCCACAAAACAAGTATCGTATTAACAAACTTTGTAAACCGGGTCTGGACTACCGAACAACCCCGGTACCAAATCCTGCGAATTACATTGTAACTTGCAGGGATAAGAATGAAGAATACACAGAGAATGTCTCCAATTTCTTTCCTACTTCTTATACTCACTAAATATGCAGTCCTGGTAACGTATCTGGAGTCAAGATTTGGGGGTGACGTATAGAAATTGTACCCTTACGTCTATATGTTGCAAAATTACGTTCTTCATTATCGAGATCATTCTCCATACAGAAACATAGGAACCATGTTTGATGATATGAACAAGTGACGTTCGGCATTCGTTGCGCTGTCTACAGCGTTGGCACACTGATGCTTCGTTACTTGCAGATCATTAATTGTTGCTTCGTTACTTGATCATTAATCGTTGAAGCATGGCGGAACAGAGGAGTGATAAAATTGTTAATGTGCAGCAGTTATTTAAGTGGAGTGTGGACGAAGATGGACATGGCCGGTAAGTTTGACAACGGTGTTCGAGCGTTCTTCTAGAAAAAATGGCGTCTTGCGCAGTGAGGAAGCTGTAGCCCCACGAACCATTCACGGATAGCCTCACGAACCATTTCCGGTTAGGTTAGGCAAGCTTAGTTAAAGTTTGTTCCTAAAACAATGCGATACAGCTGTAAAAAAAAAAAAAAAAAAGATCCACTTATATCGGCTTTTTCCCCTGTTTCCACACGTGACCCCGCATTTTAACAACAGATTCGTGATTAGAAGGCCAAATTTAGTTAGTATACCAAAAATTAACGAAATTGGAGACATTCTCTATATTCTTCATTCGCTCCTTTGCAGGAATATATATATATATATATATATATATATATATATATATATATATATATATATATATGTATGTATTCTTTGCACCAAATAAAGTCACGAGAAAATGAAAACTAACATTCCGTGGAGAAGACGTTCTGGTCTTTTTAGGTACCAGAATTTAGGCACATACCCTCGAATGTATGCGGGTGGAGGCGCCCCCTTTTTTTTCTTTCATCATCAGCGATACATCAGACCCTGTGAACAGTAGGGATAATAATGCGCCGAATGCGTATTTTAAAAAAGGTGCAGAGAGAGTGTGCACCGGAGGTGGGCCAGTACAAGAAACTGCACAACAGACAACCAAACAATGACCATACGCTATTTACCTGACAACACCATTGCAGAAACCGATGACAGTGGCACATTATGACCTTCCGCCGACGAGTCCGGGAGACCTGAAACAACTTTCAATCTTCAATCTCACAATCCAACATTCACACCGCGCACGAAAAACTTCACACTGGCGTTCAGGAAAAGGAATGAAAAAGATCCAAGATGTAATTCCACCCGCATCCTGTCGCTACGGCAACCATCATTCACTTGACACGACGGAGGGGGTAAAAAAAAAAAAAAAAGTTTACAAAATGTGATCCGCAAGTTGGACGCTTTCCCTACTCCTACGCCGCGATCTAATAAATTATAACCGATTTAGCTGCGTAGGGGAACCGACAAAGCAGCTGTTTCGTAACATTCAGTTACTCTATATTTGAAGTTCCTTCAGAGTTGGACGTTAAATGTACTGCGCGTAAGCTGTCAAAACGACCACAGTAAAATGACCGCTGCTTTGCCAGGATTTCGTCAAAATCTACAGGTTGATGTAATCAGCTATCGTTACTTACATGCTTTTGATCTAGTTTCGCAACGCGTTATGTTATTGGTACTAGATGTGGACACGTTATGCACATTCCTGACGAGAAAACAACTTTACCACATCCGGAAAAATGCTAACAAAGGAGGGGGTGGGGGATGGATAACGAACACGGAATCGTAATCCACGCGCACATCAAAATACGCGGTACATGACATTATTTCCACGGCCGAACCACTCATCCTCCACAACCACACAAGACACCCACTCACATAGAAGCATCCATCCGACACCTGCCCCCTCTATCAACTGAACGGGGAAGCAACGACCGGGGCAGATTCGCGCGGCGCGTGGGCGGGCGTCCGCCCACAACGCCCCCATCCGCCCCCGCGCGCCGGGAGCATTTTGGCCGCGTACCACGACGAATTAAGGGCGAAGAGGAGCGCGCGGGACAGGTGATTCCGGGATAAATTTGTAGGCGGAAGCTGAAACAGACACTTACTGGAATATTTTAAAACCTTCAATGCCGGAGACTAGAAGGGTTTTCGTCGTCCTTTGATCCTCACACCATCCTCCCCCCACCTGGTATTTTTTTCCTTTCGAGTACACGGCAAAAATGTCATCTTCCAAATTGTTTTTTTTTCCGACCTCCGTGGTGGAGTGGTTATCACAGAACATTACGATGCCAGGGCTCCCGGGTTCGAATCCCGGCCTGAGCATGAACCCAGGCGTCGTCAAAGTGTTATCAGTGGCGTATTTGGGAGAGGGCTGTTGCGGGAAAATGAGCCCCTCAGAAAGGTTTGCGCCTTGTCATCATCCCATTTAGTTTTTCACTTTTATCATATGAAAAATTCATACATTTGTCTGAATGGATTCAACTAAATAAGTTTTATGATATAATTGAAAAATTACGTCACAAACGTAACGCGCACATGTACTTATCTTAAAACTTGCTGTAAGCGGACCCTTTATTAAACGGAAATGTGGCTTAAACTGAAAAAAATTCCGGTCCCTTGACTTTAGAGCCGAAAAACATGTTAAATTCCCTGGATTAAGGGAAACTAATGGGGTGAAAGACCAAATAAGTCTCTGTAGGGACAATTTCCATTTGTCATCTCTTCTCTTCCTAGTTTCTACTCGAATGACCTTTCAATCACCTTTATAATTCAGGTCAGGTGTGTCTCACCTGCGTTGAAATACAATTGTTTTCCCCTTCCGGAAATTTTACTCAACACGGGTATAGGCCTACATTTTGTGTATACTTTAGTCTGGCAATTGTCATCTTGGCTACAAAGACAAAGATGTGTTAATCAGATATCAGACCATTAAGATGTTCAAACGTCGGTAAAACTTCAGTGTACGATAAACTAAAGAAGAAACAAACTTTGAAGGTGTGAGAAAACTATCCTAATGGAAAAATGAACAGAGAACTTTAGAATCCGCAAACGAAGACGTTAATGAAATATTGTGAGTGTAGTTCGTGTGTCAGGGCGAAAAATAAATGCGTGCCGGGCCGCATGTTACAGGAATAATAAAAAAAAAATAATAAAAAAAACGCTCAAAAACTGTGGAAGACTGAATTTAAAGCATCTAGCGAATGCTACATTTTACACGAAAGCCTGGTTTTAGGAGGCAAATATACTGGTTCCTTGCGATTCCGTTTAAAGCAGGTTTCACTGTATTTATGTTGTGGATACATTAAAAAGAAATCGGGCTCCAATAATTAATTAGTCACGAGCCATTTTACTTGCACTAAAGATAATCCCTCACAATAAAATTATAGGTTTTGTAAATACACTAAGGTGGGCCACATAAAAACTATACCTTGGTCGGCCCTGGACTGGGACGAATTCTACACATTAAATCCGACGAAATTCCGGTTTGTGCAAACGGAAGGAATTCATATAGAAAAGTGAAAAACAAAACGGGTCCAGTCAAATTGGTACTTTAAACTATTACAACAACAACCGTGAACAACCTATGAAAAGTATATTTCACTCAATTTCAACAAGGGCTGTAGGACACCCAAATGTCAACCTCACTTTCACGTAGAGCACCCTGAACTGCATTGTTGAAGACTAACAAGAGTTTGGCGTCTGGACCTGCAGCCAGGATAATCCTTTGTGGGAATTGTGTCGTCCATGTGTGTTTTTTGATTGTCTCTTCACCCCATCACCATTCATACACATCTTCGCAATTAGCCAAAAAGTGAAAGAAAAGTGAAGTAAAATGCAAGGTTCGCCCATAAAAAAACGAACTTTCTTTTTAGGAAAAAAAACCAACAATTACCTTCAAAATAATCACCAGAGGAGGCAATACACATTGACCAGCGTTTGTACAGGCCTTGGAAACACTGTTGATAGTCAGTGTTCCCAAGATACGCGTAACATTGAATTTAATGTCCGCGACGTCGTCAAATCTTCGCCCTTTCATAGCCATCTTAAGCTTAGGAAAAAATCAGCACGCGATAAGTCCGGAGAATATGAAGGGTGATTGATAACTGTCACTGAATGCTTAGTAAGGTATTGCTGTACAGACAATGCGGTATGAAGGTGAGCATTATCGTGGAACAGAAACCATAGGCCAAAATTACATAGGTCCTTCCTAACCCGCTTCATCCTGTTTCTGAGTCGACCAAGCATTTCCTTGTAATACCACTGATCGATTGTTTCGTTTTTAGGGACAAATTCATGGTGGATCAGTCCTTGGGACCTTTCTACACATTATCGTCATTCTATGACGTTGAAGAGTGTCCTGATCTTCGTTCATCCTCGACACTTTCACGTCCACATTTGAAACAATTGTACCAGTCATACACCTGGGTTCTTGATAATGCTGCATCACCATACACTGCCCGTAACACCTGTAACGTTTCGGTAAACGATTTACCCAATTTGTAACAGAACTTTATGCTGTAACATTGTTCCATCTTGGTGCGCGTATTTTGTACGCCGCCTGCACACGACCTGCATCTGACGCACGCTTGCCCCGATACCGACTGTCTGTAACAGGTTGAAACATGCAATGACGAGAAGTTTAGATATAGCACTTTGCAGTGTTGCCAGAATACGGTACATTTTTATTTGGTTTGGTTCTTTTTTTGACAGTTCGGTTTTTTTATGGGCGGACCTTGTATATCAATATCAACAAAATGAAAACGAATTTACTTAGGATACAAGAAAGGCTAGACATTTTCAACATTAACTCAACATCTGCCACAATACAGTTATTTCCCTATCTCCGTGGCGGAGTGCTTAGCACAGCACGAACGTCCTGGGTTCGAATCGCGGCCTGGATATCGGTGATCTTTGCGAGTGTCCCTTACTCATACCATTAGCACAATCATCGATTTCATCATATCATCACACATTCTCATCTTCGCGATTAGCCAAATGTGGCAGAAATGCGAACTAAAATAAACCAAATCAATAAATAGTTATTCCAATATTTGACCTGAAGCATGTTTAAAAATATAGTAATTGTAACAAGTTTGAAATATTCACTGTTTCAGTTTACCCTAAAGTTGATTCGAATGAGTCAAACAATTTTCGAGAAATCTCCGAAGGAACACCATTTTTCCGCTCTTCGCGCTAGCCGTGAAAAACAAAATTATACTAATAGTTCTTCCTGTTGCAAGTCTGTGTAATCAGAGCCTGTTCTGCGACTACAAAAATTGATCATTCCATCGGCGATATGGGCTTCCTAAATACTTTTTTAATTTCTTCCACCATTGATTCGACCTTCCATTTATTTCGGATTTCTTCACTTATAATTTTCTCTCGTAATGTTACTCCACTTTGCAAAAATTGCATTTGTGAACAGTATAGTCTACTTTGATCATGTTGACGAAGAGTCCAATATTCGCTAATTTTCGTATTTTTGAAGTGTCATTTTGCTAGTCTTCGCCATTTTGTTTTATCATCATCTTCTATTTTTCAAAGCAGCAGTTTCTACTGGAAATGCTTTTTCAAATTCAAATGTCTTGGAGTCGACGTGCAACTTCGAGCGCTTACGCAATCTGTTCTTACTCCATCTTGAAACGAAATAGTTTACGAAACTTCTGCTGCTTATGAAATCAAACGGAGGGGGGGGGGACACGAACGAAGAGCAAACAATAGCCAGATCTAATACCGACAACAATGCGAACTCTCAGAAACGCCCTTCATGGTTATTGGCTCGTCCCTCTGCGTGATGTCATCAGTGACTGACATGCCCAGCCAATGGCGAATGCCGTGACAGAGTTGCCAACCATTTTCGAGCGATATTCCCTACAACAAACAAACATTACGAAAAAAAACCCTAGTCACAGAAATCGATATTAGTAGCCGCGAGCCGCATACTTTAGCGACTACCTGGATTCATGAATCGCTATTTTTGATCATATTTTTAATTTCAATACGAGAAAAAGAAAGACTGTGTGTAGGATGTCGGTGGTCATTTAGAGATTAAGAAAAGAAATCGTCTTGTTAACGTTGTGTGTTCTTTGTTAACATTCATTCGCCACTAAAATTTATTACGAATTAATAATGTCTAACCCGTGGCGCAACAACCCCTTGAGGGCCGCCCAAGCTGTTTTTCTTTGGATGGCGTGTGGTCAAGTCAACGCATGGAGTTCCATCGCCGTTGTTTTTGGCTTTCGACATCGGAGTCCGCAAGTACCGCTTCCAAGCTCTAAAACTGTCCTCACGATACTGATTCGACACCGAAATTTTGAAGCCAACACAGAGAATAGAACCCGGAACCGATCGCACCACGGGCGACAACGCTAACCACTTGGCTACGCGAGAGCAAACAGAAAAATAGCATTATCAATATGCTTTTTTCCTACATACTGAAAAATGCTCCTACACTCTCTTTCAGCAAACATATCTCTATACGCTAACACAATATGGTCACAATATCATGCATTTGGCAACACTGTGTCGTGGGTGTAGTTATTCAGTGTGTGAATCAATACCCACCCTACTTTACTCGTTACTATGGGATACACGCCACATAACACTAATTAACGTTCTCTACCCCCAACCCCAAAAATCACAGTCTTATTATTTTTCTTTAATGGCAAGACAATGAAACAAACACGTCAATGAAAACACAGCTGCGCTACAAAATTGTAACTCGGTCGTCAAAGAGGGCGCTGGCGTATGGTTTCTGGCGCAGCATATACTTGGCATTGAATAATAAAGGCTGGCGGGGGTGTATTTGTCTGGTTTCCACGAAGCAGATTCCATACAAATAAGTCGCAAGTATGGTGTAAGTCCTATGTCGTCATCGTGTCGTCGGGCACATGGATGGTATCCAGACAAGACTTGTCCCATTCTCTCAATCAAGTCCAGTTTGTAAAGTCCACTATATGCACAGAAAGGCTAATCGGGACTAGAGATACAGTTTAAAGCGGGATCCGATCCACCCGATATCGACCCTGGGACCCCATGATTACAAGGCGACGACCTTACCATTCTCTGCCTGGTTTCGAGTTGAAGATGCCTCTCATCTCTCGCGCTTTCTTACGTCGCTTTTCTATCTCTTGTTTTGACGACGAGGACGAATGATGAAGATAAAATGATGAAGAGACAAACATAATGACTTAAGGCCCGGGACTTTAATATATAAATATCTTTTATTTGGCATCAGACCGGATACTGGGGTGAGTGAGATCTTTACATATCTGATGAAAATCAGTCGAAATAGACAAACTTGATAAGGTATATTTTGACATATTTTACCAATTTCGTGTTTTTACAACATATTTCTTCAATTTTCTCGTAATAAGACATATTTGTGTATAATTTCGTAATTGTCTTGCATATAATCGGTTATTTTAAAATTTATTAATTTTTATTTTATAATTCATACCTTTAGCGCAACGGAGAGTTCATATTATAGATGGCAGGATAAGGAAATTACGAACGAAGAAATTAAAGCAGATGTCGTCTTCTTACCAACTAGTACAGAACAAAAATACCCCCTTTTTTTATAGCGAGCTGCCAATTATACTTTACATTTCACAAAGGTGTAAATCTGACATAATAGCAAATAACATTTTGGATAATTGCAGTGAACCTTACAATATATTGTCAGTATTTTCCCACTACATTATATGGTTAAAGGGATTCTGACTTCATTTAATCCCCCACCCCCATCGTAGTCGATCCTCCCTGGAAGATACTGACATCCCGTATAATGAGACATTCGAAAGTACTGTTGTGCATATTTTTGGCTTTACTGGGGATACTTCTGATTTTTCTGACATTTTTAATTTTTCGTGAGGTATTTTTCCATTTTTATAACATAATTACATACATATTTTAAAGTTTTATAGGCCATAAAGTCCCGGGCCCTAAATGACAGACACGACAGACTTGAGCCTTAGCAAGTTCGAACGCGAGACCTCTGACTTCGTAGCGCATTGCGTCAGCCTTTTTCTCGACTTGATTTAGGAACGCTCGTCTCGTCTCTAAGCATTGTTCGGAAGCAAGTTATTTGTAATGCAATTACAAACAATAATTACTTTTACGGATAAATGTAACATCTTTGAAATGTATATTGTAGCTGTTAAGAAAAACTCTATAGCCCAACAGGCAAACCTTTTGGGGACAGGGCCTGACAGAGCGCGTTTTCATTGGGTGACGCATGGTCAGCGCACAGTCCCATCGCCGCTGTTTTCTGGCTTTCGAGACTGGAGCCTGCTACTTCTTTTCAAGTCGGTCCCGAACTGCGCTCATGACGCTGGGTCAACGTCGAAACTTTGGGGACTCCCATCGCGAATCGAACCCGGGACTGCACACACGAAAGGCAAGAGCGTTAACCATTTGGCTATGCATATATCAGCAGTAATGGGCAATATTATAATTTGCTAACAAAAAATCGAAATAAAATGTTAAACCTTCTTGTGAAAAATATGTCAGGTTTGCGACGCAACTTTCTATAAATAGGCTATAAGGATTTACCTTGAATATACAAATCAGGTTTGTTATAATTTAATGACAATTAAAATTAATTTGAAATAGTCATCTGTAAAAGGAGCCACAGTGATCCACTCGGTAGGACCTCTGACTACCATGTTGGAAACCCAGGTTCGATTCCTCCAGTGTCCCCGAGTCCCCGAGGGATGAAGGCCGCCAGGGCATGGTGCTGGTCCATAATGGTATAATGTATTACTTCCAGGCATGTTGCAATGTTCAGGGAGTAGCTTTACATTTAACCCTGTAGAAAATGACTGTCTGCTTGCAGTTCATGCATACATCAAGTCTTACCAGTTAAATTACCTATAATATCTGTAAAAGTAACATGCAGTTACTTTTCAAAATGAGTAAATGTAACTAACTGTACAGCTACATTTACAAAGTAACTTTCCAAGCACCGGGTATTTACGTAACGGTATCCTACTACACTGTGTTGGAGAGTAAAATTCATAAATAACATTTTTGAGTTTGATGCATTATTTACAAGTGACAAACACTCTGAAAGAGGAATTTTAACTTGAATGTATACAACCATGCCATACAAGTTTAAGAGTTGCTGTAAACTTTATTAGATTTGAAATTACAATAAACAAGATATGGATGACTTATCACTCAGTAAAAAAGCTGGTAAATATCCGGATAGCAAGTCTGATATGTTGCACTGAAAATAAATTTTGGTTTTCAAACACCCTACACACAAATGCCTCCAACAATTTTTAAAAGGCTGCTTCGGTCTCGGTGCCATGCCTAGTAAAAATGTAATTGAACATTCTCAAGGAGCTTTGAAACAGCCTTTACGAACCAATGGCATTTGTCGCTGTCACTAGCTGAACCTGAGTCCCTGCATGCGTCAATTGTTGCCATATGAGAAAATGTAATAATTTGGAACACCCCAAGAGTAGCAGGAATAATGTTGGTATATGTGGTCCATCAATACTCATTTTACCCACATCGTTTCAAACATAAGAATGTGACTAATAAATTATGTTCCTCAGAACAAAAGAAAGAATCAAAATCCATAATTTAAAAGTTTGTAGTGTTCATGCTTCCTGTATCTCCAGCATGCTCTTACAATTAGCCTGACCATACAGCAAACAAGGATGATTTAGGGTAGACCAGGGCTTCACAAATCAATGTAAGGTTTTTCAGGACCTACTTCAAAAGCTGTTGCAGTTAAGAATGTGCACACACAATTACCTGTACACTTGCCAACACACTGCCTTTGTCTGTGTGCACTTTTGAGAAGTGAGTGTTGCTAAGCATGTTGATCAAAACAGTGCCAAGAAATTAAGACAATGTAAATATTCTGGCACATTTGATAGCATTTCATTTTAGCATATATAGTGCCCTAAGAATCACATTGTCCCCAGAGACATGTATATCTTCAGTGATGCCACACAATCCTCGTTAGTGGTTGTGATGGAAGATGGAACAATACTTTTCACCCTGCCAATTTTTCAATGTGATTTTTTGGCAGCCCTAGGGGCTCTGTTATGTGTTAAGAATTATAATGTACACCTGTTTTGTGATAATATGGTGGTCCTAGCATGTCTGCACCGTCAGATTTGTCATGTGCCTGGGGTTTGTATATTGGCCATGTGGTTTATTCTGTAATCAATTTTCATGTCTCTTATGTACCTAGTGAACTTAATAAATCCGATGCTCCAGGCCTCTGATCTGGTGAGCACAGCCAATCTGCTGCACTGCTGCTGTCACGTTAGTTCCCAGCAGCACCAGTGTCTAAGTTTGGTGGTTGCTTCAGCTGGAGAAGGATGCTCGCTCAGGAGCTAAGCAGCTCAGGCAGGAGCTGGTAGTGTTACTGAATAGTCTGAAATACTCTCTCTTCCAATGTGATGCATTCTAACTTCCAAATGATTTGCAATTATCAGATGTCTACTAAAGAGGTCCACTGAGACTTGATGCCCATGTATGTATGTGAAGAGAATAACATTGATTTGTTGTTGCTTCCCTTTGCACCACCGCCCTCATAATGCAATCTCCTGATGTCATTATTTTCAAACCAGTGGCAGCACCAACGTCACACTTGTACTATTACTAAGTTTGCTCACCTTGCACCTGCACCTTGTTTCTGCCACTTTTGGCTAATCGTGAAGATGAGCATGAGTGATAATATGATGGAAGAAATACTCACAAAGAACATCCAGGCCCTGACCAGGATTCGAACCCAGGAATCCTGGCATTGTAGCGTGCTATGCTACTAAGTTTGTGTTTGGACATATCGTACAGCACCCATATATTTTATTAAAACAGAAAGACAATTTCTCTCGATTCTTTGTTATCAGAATCTTAGTCTGGACACAGACACTGGAATCTAAGGAATGCTGAGTAAAGAACTTACATCTGCCTTCACGGGTCACTCGATGCAATAAACAAATTCAAGGATGTAAACAGGTATATTGACCCAGAATTTACAGCAGCAATCCTTGGAGGATAAATAGTGTTAAATCTGATAGTCAGAGGTCATTCGTCTTTCATTCTGTTATTGGAGGAGAAACAGGTTATTGTTTAGACCTGCAGAGAGAGCAGTGTTTGTAACCTCCGCAAACTGACATCACGTCGATACGCCCTTGGGGAAGGCTATTCCTACGAACCAACTTCTACTGAGAACTTTAGCGCCTAGTTAAAACAGGTAATTTTCCAATCACCGTGCCGAGACAATCTTAGGGAGACTAAAATCCAATTTGTGTGTATTGTGTGTACATATGCTATGCCAAGCTATTCACTCTTTGCCTCTCGGAATAGATAAGTTAATGCCAGGCGAGTATGAATGATGAAATGAGCTATTGCCATGCGAGGGACATCGAACCCGGTGCTCCTAAGGGAACGATATGTGGCGATAGGTGCCAGAATTTTCATGCACTTCATTCCGAAATATTTGAATATTGAAAGGTTATAAGGCTGTGATACATGAGTTTTACCATGCCAATTTTTTTTTCTCCTCCTTTCCTTTTCAATAATTAAGTAGCTGTTAACATGGATAAACAGTTACCCAACCCTCCCAACCATTTCAACATTTAATTTTGCAGAATTTAAGTCGTTTCTTCAATACTAGGTATTAATGTTTGCTCAATTCGAAATCCATAGAGCGGACACGCGAAATTCTGTTCATAATAACAGGCTAATGGTAAATTTTGCCATTATAAATGTCGAGACTTTATTTTGATGAATTGGATGAAACTTTCGATCAAATTATAAATCTACGTAGCTTAAAGGACTGTGCATTTTAATGACATTGAACCCATCGACATTAAGGGCATGCGATATAATTTCCAAGGGAGTCTTCCCAAGCCCTTCCGTCCATGGCAGTGTGCCAACTTAGCTCTCTTGGAGCCAGATCTGGCTCTTTCGTGCACTCTAGTCAGACCCTGTGGCCGAGTGGTTAGCACATCGCACTGCGATGCCAAGGGTCCCGGGTTCGAATCCTGCTCGGGCTTGGTTGTTTGCGAATGTCCATTCATCAATTTCATCACTCATCCCCATCTTCGCAAATTAGCCAAGAGGCACAAAACGCGAAGTAAAATAAACTAAATCAATCAATCAATCTTTCGTGTACTCGTTTGGCTGTGAACTGGGATGCCCACCCCCCGTGCCCCACTATGATGCCATCTCTGGTTCCGACCCATATAGACCACCTTTCGTTATAATTATACATTTTGCACGTGATGTGATATTGTTATATTGGCTGCATCGCCCCACTCTCTGTTATCTCCCCAGCTACTTCTTTATAGCGCAATGCTAGACGTGAAATTGACATAATATTGTTATCAGGGAATTCTTTATTTTCGATTTCATACGACCATCTGTGGATGATTGAGATGGGCGATGCCGCCGGATCTAGATGTTGAAAACTAAGAATAAATTGTCATCAATTTAGAGTTAACGATAATAGCAGTGCCCAACCCCTTTGACAACTAACATTACCCTAGAAGGCACTTTATCCAGCCATCGTAAATCTAGCTCCATGAGAGTCAGTTTTAACTCCATTTAAGGTGAAATTTAGTTATTTTATGCCCATCAGGTTTGGCAACACTGCCAGGAGGCAAGGAAAAAAGCATTGATCATATGGGAGTATGATTTGATTCATTATCTTGTGAATATAAAACTTCTGATGGAATACAAAGAGATGTCAACAGGAAGAGGGCAGTTTGAAGATGAATTTCACCAGCGGAAAAGTCAAAACTTCCATACGATTAGCCGTAACTTGATCTTGAAGTTGATTCCCCATAAGGAATACATGGGATTCCGAAAATTATTATTCATCATATTTTTCAAACATCATGTCCAGCTTAATAATCAACATAACAAAATGTTAGCACTTGCAACATGGAGAGAAGTTCATACTCTTGGATACACCCAGGGTTTGTTTCAGTAGCAGTGCCCATTTGGGCGATACTGAAATAAATGCACAATTGGTGCGTAATTGTATCTCCTCGCGTTAAGAAAATGGCTAACAGAGGACTTCACAGGCTCTTTGGACAAACTTCAATTCGAAGAAGAGATTCGTTTCCGATTCCACCGTGACAACGAACCAGTTTCCACTTATGTACAAGACAAACAAAGATTGTTACTCAAATTAGATCCCAACATGGCTGTTCCAAAACAAATCAAACATATTTCTCAAGGTTTAATCCCAGAGTATATTAAAGAAACTTATTGCCAAGAGTATGGGTCCGTGCATGAGCTTTTGCAAGATCTTTAGGATTTTGAAAAGGTTCAGATCATAATGACGATATTATCAAGCGTTAGTCTGTGAAGCTCAGAAGGAGGCATTTTTCTCGCTTCTGAGCAACAGAAACTTGCAAGCTCAGCAGCCGGTCCTGTTACAAAACAAGGCTGCTGGGAACAGCGAGTCATTGCGAGCACAAACAAACTTAGATCTCCAGTCGAGGTTCAGAGTTATGCAAGATCGACTCGAGCAGCTTACTGCTAAGAAAACTGAGGATTCGAACCCGAAACCACAGCCCGAAGAGACAGGGCTGGAACAAAGTTCTCAGACTTAGCACTTTAAGTTAATGAGGTGCTAGAAAACCAAAATAAAGTTTCTCACACCGACCCACCACTCTCTGCGCAAAGAAATATTAATTATAATGGGAATTTTTATAGGGAGTCACAAAGAAACTTTAGAGGAAATTCTTATAGAGGAAATAACTTCAGACAAAACTTTTAATATAACAATAGGCAATTTAACAACTCCCAAAGAGGTCAATGGCATGGCGGAAATTGCAGGGACCAATCTTATCGTTTTACTCCCTCCTCTCACAAGGTAAGCCTGAACAGGGAGACAGACGTCCTAGAGTAAACTGTGTAATTTGTCACTTTCCCAACCACAATTCACGTAACTGCCATGAGAATAGATGTGATCTAAACGAGCATTAGCTATACGTAAGTCCTCCTCCGTGGCCGTGCGGTCTAAGGCACCATGCTTTAGATGGCAGCTGCGGGACGGCATGGGTTAGATCCCGGGTTCAGTCTCCGGGAATTTTCGGTTTGTGTATAGGGCCGGTGGCAACCCATCATCGTGAGGAAATTGGGAAGCTATGAGTGAGTAGCTTAACCCGGTCTCGGAAATCTCCTACAACAGCTGGGGGCTCGATGTGCTAACCACACGTCACCCCATTACCGGTTGAAGAACTCCACAGCTCTAGGTAAGACTGTGGTAGGGAGACTGGCAGCCGGGAGATAGGCCCAGGCCCTTTAGAGGGCTGTCGAGCCTTGGGTTATTATTATTATTAGCTATACATAAAGGAGACATATATGTAGACATGCCTAGCAGACACTTTTCCAAACGAAGAACTTATTTATATTAATGTGAGAATAGAAGGGAAACATCAAAAGTTCCTTGTGGACTCAAGGTTCGCAAGTGTCCATAAAGGGACACCAGAGAATACCACCTAGTGCCAAGAGATTTAAAAGCAACACAGTAATCAGGGGCGTGTCTGACAATCAACTTGTCATATGTCATAATATAATATCATATTGAATGAAGGTGCAGGGAAAGATAATTAAATGTTCACGTATAAGGTTATATCTACTCCTAGTGGAGAGAATTCACGATGGATGGCATACCAATGCTGAAGGTAGACATTACTGCTTACCAGTAGTATCGGATTACACTGCTAGATGGCAATGGTCATTTTTCATTATTATTAAAATGTACTTCCTCCAGTTAAGACTAATCTGTCGGTCAATTAAAGTCAATATCAATTGTAATATTGTTCAAGCTTCTTTGTCTCTCGATATGGCCGGAGGCTATCGAAGTATACATTTCTTAAAGTTTGAGCTCCAAAGGGTTTGCTGTCGCCTTATGCACAGGGGTGTTTTGATCTAAGGGTGATTTTACAGGATGCCGTAACTTGCCCACGAAAAATTATAGTATAACATATACAGCTCGTTACGCCCCAGGCAGTTATAAAAGTGTATATTCAGCTTTATGCATTAAATAAGCATCAAGGGGTCCTTGATACACACACTTAGATATACAGTGCTCAATTAATGAGGAAAATAACAGTCGAGTTTCTTGTGTCGAACGTGGTGTACAAGGAAGAAGTAGTGAGACGCGTTGTGTTTCCCGCAAAAAGATGGATGTCGCGGTACTTGGATGAAAATATCAAGTGGTGTACATGTCGGCGATATTTGCTTCCGTATGTTATGCAAGTGGTTATGATATTATGATCTTCAATTATTGGACGCTCAAATCACAACTTGCTGAAATCGTAAGTCACGAAGAATCGGCTGATCATGATATTGAACGATAAAAAGAGGTAGGCCTAACGTTTGCATGATGTCTCCCACCCTTGCCATGGAGGTAAGCAATTGTGAATTCATAAATGTTGCATGAGCTCATGTCCCAGTACTTAAAAAGGTAGATCTACCAAGTTTAACGTCGACCACCTAACATGCTCGCGTGTGTATTGTGAGAAGAAAAATAATCGCGGTCGCTGCTTTCTGAACCGCATGGTACAAGAACAATGGCTAGAAACGCCATTACATCGAAAGTTGTGTTGAACTGAAATTACGAATAGAAAACACGTTACATTTGCTGAGAATAGATAAAGCTTGGTGCATATGTGATCGTATGTAAAATGTTTCTCCAATTTATGCCTTGAGAAAGCATATTTTCAATTACTATTTTTGTATCAAGGTCTCACATGACCATATATGGGCATACATATGGTTAACACAGTAATCGTATACTAATCTATTTCTATTTCTATTTAGTTTTATTTTACTTCGCGTTTTGTGCCTCTTGGCTAATTTGCGAAGATGGGGATGAGTGATGAAATGATGAATGGACATTCACAAACAACCAAGCCCGACCGGGATTAGAACCCGGGACCTTGGACGCAGCGCGATGTGCTAGCCACTCGGTCGTATACTAATAGTTTTCAAAGGTCGCAAATAGGTAGGTGACCATCATTGAACTGGTTGTTCAAATAAAAAGTAAAATCATTATTAGTTTTGATTTAATGTCATGAGTATTAAGGGCAATATTGCCAAATTATCAGTTTAATGTAAACAGATGAACAAAATTCTCGCTGGAGGTAGGAAACAGCTGTTCTGTTTGTTCAATAATATCCCATGTATTCTTTAACATGGATGAGATTCTTAAAGTAAGTCATTGCTTGCGAGCAACCGTTGTGAATAATGACTTAGTAATAAATAAGTACAACTATCTTTGAATTCTATTTCATCCCGAATATGTGTTCAAACATCAGTACGTGTAATTTGCTTGCTTGTGTGTATGTATAATAGTGTTTTCCCTTACAGGAGGGGAAACTTTGGAAAAGCTGGTCATGAAAGTTGTATTAACTTAGGGGAGTACACACACTCAACCGACAGGGGGTAATGAAAAGTAATGTTACCTGTGCCTATGTTCAAAGCTGAGTCATGTCTGCATTTAGATGCACCATGGCATTAACTGTTGTTCAGCCACACACTAATCAAGGGGCATATCTAAAGCAAAGTCGTAGGCGCAGATCTAATATCAAGGGATATTATTATTGATATTGGCTCAGTGAGAAGTGTGTTACAGTGCTGCAATTAAATGACATGTTAAGTCCTGTTGGGGTAACTCTGCATGTAGTATTTGGTTAAATAGAAACAGGAAAGAAGTTAAATACACATTCAGTTTGAACACTTTCTTTATTTGCATATATATATTTGAATAGTGAATACCAAACAGTATTTGTTAAGATCAGTCAATTTCACAGTGGTAATTCTCCAACCTGCATTTTAACGCTACGAGGGAGACCCACGAAAGCCAGTCAGAAAGCAAATGTTGAAAGTTTTTTGTAGGTAGGGAATATATGGAACTGGAGCTGGGTTTTTCATGACATTATTGTGTAAGGGTCATCGTCACCTCCGACGTACAGTCTCAATAAAATAAATTGTTTTATTGATATTTTCCATTAATGGACATACGTTTAAACATTCCTCTTGCATTATTCAAAATTTTTCTCACAAAACGATCCTTGGCAATGACTTCCTTGAAAGTCAGAAGGTTAAATTAGATTTCGAGGCTAATCATCTCACTTTACATAGATTTGGTACCCCTCCGCAGAACTATATTAAAACTCAACACAAGAAAACATTTGATGTTTCCATCAAAGTAGCTAATTTAATTAAGAACATGTTAGAACCAGAATTTATTGCTCCCAAGAAAATAAGAGTTAAAAGTAGATGCCACTTATGCATACCGGTAAAATTAGTCAACACTTCAGATAAGGCTATGAATCTTTTGGAACTAGACTTGCAGTTTCAGGACAAAACTAGATCAATGGTTTCCAGAGCTATTTTAAACCCTGAATCTAATCTCATTTGGATTACCAACCCTTTAAATCACAGTATTATCATAAAACAGGAACTCGTATTGGAAAGGCTGAATCATGGAAAAGGCTAAATGAGGATGAAAATAACAGAGGATGTAATGGTGAAAATAACCAAAATGCAAATGTTCTTACCACTCAAGTATCCGAGAATGCAAGTAACGCAATCCTGGACACAAATAAATTTGACATAAATTCTCAATTAGAGGCTCACAGAAAGGAACGATTATTATTAGCAGTTTTGACTAAATATTCTCACGTTTTTGCATGGTCTAAAGAGGACATAGGCAGAGCCATGAACTACGAGCATAAAATTAGGCTAAAAGACGACTCGAAGTTCCATTTACCGGTTCACTTATGCACAGAAATTAGGGATCAACTTGACACTTTATTATGTCAAGGAGTAATTAGCCATGCCAACTCTCCATTTAACTCTCCAATTATTCTTGTAAAGAAGAAAAGTGGTGTAGTGGAAACGCGAGCAAAACAACCTGTGCAGACCTGCGACTCCTGTACACCGTACCCCCGCGAGTAGGAGAGGGGAGAGTGAACCACAGAAATCGATTAGAAAAGCTTCGCGGAAGCTTCAAGTGCCAAGGAGTACAGTACATAAAGTGGTTCGCAAACGTCTTCAATTGTATGCGTACAAGGTCCAAATTGTTCAGGCATTAAAACCAGATGATCACCCAAAACGTGAACAATTTGCTAACGACATGCTGAACCATTTGGATGAGGACAATGATTTCTTGAAGCGTGTGTTTTTCCAATGAGGCTACATTTCATGTCTCTGGATCAGTTAACCGCAATAATGTCCGGATCTGGGGATCCGAAAATCCTCATGTCGTACGAGAACACATTCAGGACAGGCCAAAGGTTAACATGTGGTGTGGGATAATGTGTGATCGTGTGATTGGCCCATTTTTCTTCCTTGAAAGCAATGTAACTGGATATGTTTACCTAGACATGTTGGTGAATTATGCCGTTCCCCAGCTACAGGATCTCAAGACACTGTCATCTTTCAGCAAGATGGAGCTCCCCCACATTGGGCTCTTGAAGTCCGCGATTTTCTACATGTAACCTTCTCCAACCGGTGGACTGGCAGAGATCGCCCAATTCCATGGTACCCGAGATCACCTGACATTACCCACTTAGATTTCTTTCTTTGGGGGTATGTGAAAGATATTGTGTACAAAACAGCAGTTCCTGATATTGTGACCTTGCAACAACGCATCAGAAATGCCATCGACACAATCACACCAGACACGTTGCAGAATGTGTGGCAAGAGATTGAATTCTGGCTTGATATTTTACGTGTTACCAGGGGTGCACATGCTGAAGTGGTTTAAATGTTGAAGTCCATTAAATGTATTAAATGTTTATGTATGGTTCAAAACTTAATGAGTAGAAGCATATGTGGTATAATGAATGTTCCATTTACTGTATCCAATTACGAGTTACATTGTTTTGTTATCAGGGTAAACATTTATGGACACCCAGTATATTAATATAAATAATTAGGTTGTGATAGTATATAAGTAGTGTTAGAATTGATTAAATACGTGAAGTAGTAAATTTTATTATAGGAGATATCAATAATCATACACCTTGTACGATTGTTAACCTCCATCATGATAGTCTGTTCAACAAAGCAATCATACTAATGTTTATCATTATGTTTAGTAATGCTCATCCTTAGATATATCTTCCGATGTACATAGCACACTGTGGAAACACAAGTAAGTGTTCGAACTGAAAGGTCGAGAGGAAATATAGTGATGGCACAAAAAGCAATGTAGATCTCACATGTCAAAATGTGAGTGGCAAGTGAGTGGTGTGTGTAGAGAGGAGGAAGTGATGTGAAGGGCAGGTGGGAGAGGTGGCAATGCAAATGAGGTGTGGAAATGGAAGTTGGTTTAGGGTTGGGATTTGGTTTGAAAAGTTATTGAGTGTCTATATTCAGCCCAGGCTATGATTGCACTCATGGCTGATATGAGAGTCCTCTTCCAGCATGTTCGTACTGTGGTGTTGCTAGATTGGGGTAGAGGGTTGATGATGGCTACCGAGAAGCAGTCCTTGAAGGGAGTATTATGATTGCTGTGTGAATGACAACAGTGAAATGCAGTTTTTGAGTAGAGGAGCAGTGACTGTTGAAGTTCAGGATAGATAGGTTATGAGAATAACACTCAGAAAAATTATCAAGCCTAATATATTATCAAAATTTCTCTTGAACCTGACGAGCATCCTAAAAACGAATTGCTTTTCACTTCTCAAAATGTCTTTAACATCGTATAACACCGCAGGCGTGAGTTGAACCTAGGACCCGGGCATCATAAATAAATAAGCTAATCATGTTATAAAACGGGTCTCACTGAAGCACTGGAAAAGAGCTTCTTAAAAACTAATCACGCCAGCGACCTTAAGCAGAGTTAGAAAAACTCCGCTGACACTGCATTAGGCCGGCACAATATGAAAATCAGGAAATCAGAGTTTTTCATCAGAATCGCCATTGCCAAAGGACGCGCTCAGGTAACGGATTTACCGATCACATGTTCAAATTCCGAATAAATAGTATGCGTGAGAAAATCTCGTCCTTAGTTGCCTATTAGTTGCTTTTAGATCTACATCGAAGTTAAGTTGTAGTAACTGAGCTCCTGAATAATCAAAGTCTAAGGAAAAGGAGAGAATTATGTTTAATAAGTGATCGTTTAGAAATCGGGATTAAGTTAGGGCAGTTTTGCGAGAAACTGAGTACGCTCCCTAGTTGCATTTTGTTACAGGTTAGAACACCGTTGAAGCCAGGTCTCCAAGGACAAGAACTTCTAACGGTGCTACAAGTAAAGGAACACTCCTAAGTCTTTCCTCACCCTGCCTGTTCATTCAAGTGAAGTGTTAAATTTGAAAATGTTTGTGTTCTAATTTCACGGGGCTAGCCCCCTAGCTGTTTGAGTGTTGACGTTGCTCTTCAGAGCTATACCCCCTCTTACGATACAGCTCTCGCAGCCAATGAACTTCGAATATCAGGCTTTCACATAGCCTATCACGATCCCCTAAAGCTTAGACCTTAGACGACATACACCACTGCCATGCAAGGTGGTTATCACATACTGCCAAAGAATTTTGGTGAGCAAGTAGTTTTCTGTCCTCTAGATGGCAGTAAAGCTGAAGTACTACCAACTGATTCCAACAATTTGGCTATATCGTCAATAGAGAGCATGTAAGAGCAGTTTTCATCCCGTAACGTTGCCATGCTGCATAAGGCACAAGCTTTGGGCTATGATTATAGGATGGCCACAGGTGGGGGAAGCGTCTCCTTGATTGTCTCCCGAGATTTCAGCCTGTGTAGGGGACTGGTGGCCACTCACCATCGTGTGAAAATTGGGGAGCTAAGGATGAGTAGCAAGAAATGAACCAAGAATAAAGATGGACACGGAGAGTTGAGGGTAGTGGAGAGGTTCAAATATCTAGGAAGCATAATTGAGAAGTGGAAGAACAGAAGAGGAGGTAAACACAGAAGAGGAGAAATGGGTGGTGGACTCTATCAAGAAATGCCATACGGTAACGTGGGTGTCACCAGACCATAGAACAGAAAATCAGGTAGACCACGTGGCAATTGGATGCAGGTGGCGACGTTCACTACAGGATGTAAGAAACACGAGAGGTGCAGACATTGGGAGTGATCATCATTTGGTAGTGGCTAACTTTAAAATGAAAATTCAAGCTCAGAAGAAGAGAACGGAACAGACAAGAAAGCGGAATGATGTTAGTAAGTTGAAGGATAAGAATCTCCATGAAACCTTCAGGATTGAACTGAGAAATCGGTTCCTAGTATTGACTGATGAAAGTGAGGAGAATGAAACCATTGAAAGAAAATAGGCAAAAATCCGATCTGCTTTCACAGAAGTAAGTGAAAAGGTTCTGGGCTTTAAGAATAGGAGGAAAAAAGATTGGATGTCTCTGCAGAGCTGGGAAAAAATTAACGAGTGAAAAATAATTAAGGAGGCAATGAACTCAAGCAGGACAAGGGCAAGGAAGGGAGAATTGCAAACAAAGTATACAGAGATGGGTCGAGAAGTAAAGAGTAGTGTTCGTAGGGATCAAAGAAATTGGGTAGACAATCTGTCCCAGCAGGCGAAGGAACCAGCAAAAAAAAAAGAGGAATCTTAAAGAACTATACAACATCACAAAAGTTCTGTCAAGGAAACAGATGCAGAGAAATCGACCAGTGAGAAGTAAAGATGGTACCCTCCTTACGAATATTGAGGACAAACTGAAAAGTTGGAAGGAGCACTTCTCTGCAATCCTTAATCGCTCTGTGGATGCTCAGATAGACCAGGGGGAAGAGGAAAATGAAAATGATGGTGATGTTGACCACAGTGTACGAATTAGGACTGATGTTCCAACAGTAGGAGAAATTAAATAGGTTCTGAAAGAGATACGTAATGGTAAAGCAGCAAGTGTTGACAACATATCACCGGAAGTGATGAAACGTGACGAACACCACAGCAACTATGTTGCAGCTCTTATTTGAGAAGATATGGATAGAGGGAGAGATGCCTAAGGACTGAAGGAGTGGCCTGTTGGTGAAGCTACCGAAAAAGGGGGACACATCCAAGTGTGACAACTGGAGAAGTATAGCACTTCTCTCCATTCCGAGTAAGATCTTCACTAGAGTTATGTGGAGCAACGTATAGAATGGTAATGTCTTCTGTACACAGTTTTCGTTGACTTCGAGAAAGAATTTGACTCGATCAACAGAAAGGCAATGTGGAAGGAAGTGAAACAATATGGAGTGCTCACAAAAATTCTTGATCTTATCCGAGAAACTTATTGTGATTATACATGTAGAGTTATACATGAAGGCCTTTTATCTGAGCCAATAGATGTGCAGTCTGGAGTGAATCAAGGTTGTATATTATCACCCACAATGTTCCTGATTGTGATTGCAGTGATGCAAAATGTAATAGGAGGGAAAAGACAAGGTATCCAATGGGGATTGAATAGCAGACTAGAAGACCTTGATTTTGCAGATGATTTGTGATCATGGTGATATGCAAACAAAACTAGCAAATTTGATAGGAAATGCAAAGAAAGTAGGACTTTTGATTAACTCCAAGAAGACCAAGGCACTGAGGATTAACTCCACAAAAACAGACCCGTTTAGTATTGCTGAAGAGATTATTAAAGATGTGGATAGCTTTACTTACCTGGGTAGTGTGGTGGCAAAAGACAGAGAGGCTGCACAGGAAGTTTCTCAACGTATCCAAAAAGCAAATGGCACCTTTGTGAGGCTCTATCCAGTATGGAAAAACAAGTTCTTTCTTTCCTTCAAGATATCTATGAAAACCAAACTTCGTATTTTTTGAAGTAATGTCAAGTCTGTACTGTTATATGGGTCTGACACATGGAAGGTAACAAAAACGATCACCTCCAAACTACAAACCTTCATCAATCGCTGCCTGAGAGAAAAATTGAATATATTTTGGCCAGAAGTGATTCAAAACTTTGGAGAAACAGAGGTGTGCATACAAATAAAGAGGCAAAAATGGAATTGGATAGGGCATACGTTGAGGAAGGAAAATAAGGCTGTCGAGAGGGACTAGACTGGAACCCGCAGGGAAGAAAGAAAAGAGGGAGGCCTAGACAGATGTAGGAAAGATCTGTTCACGCTGAGGCATTGGAGGAAGGAAAGAGCTGGAATACAGTGAAGAGAATTGCCGTCAATAGAAACAGGTGGAGATGCTTTGTTTATGCCCTACGTTCCACAGGGAACAACAGGAATTAAGTCATAATTGAGAGAAGTGGAAGAATAGATGAGGAGGTAAACACAGAAGAGGACAAATAGGTGGTGGACTCTATCAGTGTTTGAAAATTAGTATGGAACAGGAATGTACCTATAAAATGCAAGAAGGTAATATATAACACATAATTACTATGAACCAATAATTATGTATGGAGCAGAGACTTGGAAAATGACAGACAAAAGAAAGATGTAGGCAGTGGAGATGAAATTTTTAAGGAGTGTATTGGGAAAGACTAGACGGAATAGCATAAGGAATGAGGAGATCCAAATGACAGTGGGGGTGGTGAAGGATAGATCAGGCACAGATGAGATGCTTCAGACACATGAAGAGGATGGGAGCAGAAAGACTGCCAGTAAGAGCTTCCAATGCACAAGGAGTGGGAGTAAGGGGAGACCAAACGGTCGGTGGAAAGAGCAGATAGTGGAGAGTGTGAGGAGAAGAGGAGAAGATTGGAACACTATGGAAAGAGAGAAATGGTGGAAGACCAGAAGAAAATGGAGAGGTTGACTTCTATGTAGACTCGGCCAGAGGCAGGAAATGGAGAAGGATGATGATGACTGATATATTATCAGCAAATCATTTTAATCTATTTAAAAAATGTGTATGTATAGAGAGCATTCTTGGAAGGACCCTGCAGGAGGAGGCAACAAACCCATCCAAACAGGATAGTTTTGTCTAGTGGAGACAGTCTGAATTGTCTTTGAACTGCCAGAAACTATGTGGCAGGCATAAACGTATTTAGAGGGGGTTTCCGAAAGACTTGTTTAGAATTTGTTTAATCGAGTGTTACTTATTTCTGCCGAACTTAATATTAGTAAAGATTATATTGTGATCATACGGCTTCGAATGACAATACCACTACCTATAATAGTATGCATAAAATATTAACCTTTAGCAAGCCGACAGTTGATATTCTGACCATGAAAGAATTTTGTTGACGACAGACAGTAGATACTATGACCTGCACCATTCAGCAGCAATTAATATGCAATTTCTTGAAAACTACACACAATACTTCAGTTCTGTCTTTCTTGTTTGTTAGTACACATATGCAGGTATGGTATACTCGAATTACAAAGCAATATATATCCATTGTTACTATTATTAGCAAGTGCCATTTGAAAAAGTTGTTTCCCTTTTGTTACTATGGAATAAATTGAAAGTAAAGAGCTATAACTCCTCAACCACTGTATTTCTTTGAAAAATGTAAATTTTACATGTAATAATGTGTAAAGAGCAACACTTTAAGCAACATGCAACAATTAAGGGGTCTAGGGGCAGGGGAATACGAGGGTAAAGGCCCAAAGTTCATTTGGGCATTACATATTCTCAAACAGTAGTATCTTGCCATGCTTCCCTCCAAATTTGGTTCATCCAGAATCCATAGGGCCGACACTACAAGCAAAATTCAGGATAATTGTTCTGTATGCTAGCAACACTGTTGCTCTTATACATTAT
Organism: Lepisma saccharinum; assembly: GCF_977018435.1. Classification (NCBI taxonomy): domain Eukaryota; kingdom Metazoa; phylum Arthropoda; class Insecta; order Zygentoma; family Lepismatidae; genus Lepisma; species Lepisma saccharinum. Next base: position 108,257,557 of record NC_139232.1, read on the forward strand.
ATTTTTTTAGCGAAGAAGTATCAGTCTGTTTTCAATTAAACTTTGCAGTGTTGTAGGAACATACGACGACTATATACTGCATTTTCGTTTACTTCGGTCTATTAGGGGAGGCCACAGGGGCATGCCAAATTTTCTGGAAAATTTCAAATTTTCTTTTTCTTCCTCTTCTTCCTTTAACACTAATTATTGGGAGGTACAATGTATAAATTTTACCTCGGCTAAGAGCCCTGTCCTTAAGAAAGAAAACAAAACCAATTTCATCTCTCTATGGCATTTACCTGTAGTTCTCGAGCTACGATTTTTTTGTACTTTGTGGCAAGTTTGAAAAGCATGCACTTAAAAAATTCCCATCATCAGAGGCTCCATCCGCTAAAGGTTAATTAGGAGCTACTTATGGTGGTAGTAGTATTTGTAGTAATTATTTTATTCGTTAATTTGTATGCCTTGTTTGTCAGCATAAGCACTTACTGCTAACTTTGTTAAGTCTTGAATTTATTGTATCATGTTAATATTTATATATAGCATACTGTTTTGTTAATTACCAGGAGAAATTTATTCAATAAATATTTATCTATTATTTTCATTAATTTCCTTTCTAGGGCAGTTGTTTTCATACAAACTTTTACGATCTTAACTACACCTAAGCTAGATAATGGATACTCGCTGTTATATTTCTATTCTTAAGCAATCTTATTACCTATTCATGTAATAATAATAGCAACATAATTTTAATTTTAATAAATTTACACATTTAATTAATATTATTTTAATTGATTTAATAGTTATAAGATAAATATTTAAATTTAAACATTTCTATTACATTATTATTATTATTTATATATCCACTATATGCACAGACAGGCTAATCAGGATGGAAACTACAGTTTAAAGTGGGATCCAAACCACTGTGTCTCAGATGCGGGATTCCCTGATTACAAGGTGACAGCTTTATCACTACACCATCAGGGAGGACCACCCACCATCGTGAGGAAATTGGGGAACTACGAATGAGTAACTGCTTGGATGATCTCCTACCTCGAGAGTGGTCCTCACAGGCAGTTGCACCAAGGGTTATTATCAGGGAGGCTCCAGATTACAAGATAAAATGCATTACTGCTCCACAATTCCCAATGTAATCCACACTAATCACCATGCATCACACAACACACCCCAGCATTTCACATGTCAGGCACTAGATATTAGAACTCTCACAAGCAGAGTGTAAGCAATGCAGTGACTTGGTACGCCTTCTATCCCAGATGCAACTGAAAGCAGTGGATCTTTGACATGAATCAGTCACAGGAATAAATGTCTCTATTGATGCTTTGTTACACCTTTATATATAGCTGTATCCATCCTTACTTCTACAAACACTTTGGTACATCTGTAATTGTGCAGTACAAGAATATTTCTGGTACTCTACAAACATATGACTTAAAATGTGAAAACACACCTTAATCTGAAAAGTAGACAGTCTTGCCTGCACTCAAATCATGAAATCGGAACTGAACATTCAACAGTACGAAAAATTAAAGGCTGCCGATGGAACTCAAAAAACTAGACAGGAATTAAACTGACGTCAGCTATCAAATAAGAGTTGAAGCCCTAACCTCCGAAGCAGTGTTGCAGACGAAGTGTCTCTTCTTCTTTTTAACCAAGATCCATTCATGACAATCAAAACAACAGAAATAATACAAAGAACTACACAACCTGATTTTGAATAAGCCTGTACATTTCACTACAGAACAGAAATAATATAATACAAAAGTTCTGCACTTACCCTAATCCTTGTTTCCACACTCAAACAGTAAGGCTGGTTTTGGTACTGCTGTATTTCCCCTGTGATCTCTGCTACTTTCCGCCTCTTGCTAAAATTAATTAATTCAGGAGCATTGGGAAGATAGTCTGGATTTCCTTCTTCTATATGTAAAATATTTGTTAGATACATACCTAGAATAGAAAGAAATAATTGCATAATTAATATATTTAAAAGTATTCCAATTTTATAAAATATCAATATAACTTGAAGTAAAGTATATGTTAATACCTATTTCTTTTCTTCCAATACTTTAGAATTAATTTTGCATGCAGCTGATTTTTCTCAATGTATACTACATATTTCCTGAGTATTTGCTACTGAATAAGTATAATTTTGAGCATGTCGCTTATCAAAACCCACAGTTAGGTTCACATTAATAAATCTACTTCTTCTGCTACCACTGATCATTCTCCAAAAATATTACTTAAAAAGTTCAAAAATGGTATATCTTAATTTTTTGTTTTACAAAACGTGCATAAAATACAGTGAAATCTCGATTTTACGTTTTTCAGGGGACCAAGCTGAAGAAACTTAAAATACGGGAAAATGTAAAATCGAGGAAAATTTCTTAACATTTTACTAAGTTGGAACCATCAAAATTGAATGTATATTGCAGGAAAATGTAAAATCCGGGAATGTAAAATTGGGGTTCCACTGTATAGAAATTTAATTAAAATTCTTGCCAATTCAAATATAAATTTCAGTTCAATTCAATGTTCTAGTTAATTCCTTCAATTATCTACCAATTTTAAGCTCTTCAAGAATTTCAGATGTTCACAGTTATCAGAAAATAAATATGAATATCAAAATTACTTCAATTCAATCCATATCACCAAGTTTTTCAAGTAAAAAGATTAGCTTAAAATCAAAATATGAGATACTTAACACCACTTACCAAAAAAAGGAACACAGGGTGGATTTATCGACCTAAGTTTCTCCTGATATTTCCTAAAGTGGTCATTATTTAACTCTCTAGCTTCTTCCAGTGCTTTCTCCAGACGAGCAGATATTGCCTAGAAAAAAGAAGGGAAAGCATTCTTGAAAACAATCTAATATAGGATAATGTGTGATGCAAGAATCAGTAAGAGATTAACTTAACAAAACAAAGGTGCAAGGATTATATATTTATGTTCACTGCAATTATAAATTAGCAGAATTCCTTACTAAGCTACAGGTTAATTGCAGAAATAAGAGATAAACAAAAATTTTACTAATCTGTGGATATTTCTTTATCAGCCGACACTTATAGAGAATCAATTATTAATTTGTTCCATACCTACAAGAAGTCCAAATAAACAAGAATAATTAATGCCCAATTCAAAATATCAGTTCATTATAACAAAGCTTGAAATTTACTAATTTCAAGGAGCTCAACAAATTCTTTGAATGGATTTCGATGCAGAAACTTAATATATAAATGTGACTTATTTAGTAAAACACTGGTGCATTTCACATATGAATATCAATATCTGAAAATGGAATGTACTGTGATCTAAAAGTAAAAAGTAAAGTGCTCCCCTGTGCATAGCACCATGCCATGAAGGCCGCACACTTTCTTGATATATTCAAAGGTTTTGATTGATTGATTGATTGATTTAGTTTATTTTACTTCACGTTTTGTGCCTCTTGGCTAATTTGCGAAGATGGGGATGAGTGATGAAATGATGAAATTGATGAATGGACATTCACAAACAACCAAGCCCGACCGGGATTCGAACCCGGGACCCTTGGTGTCGCAGCACGATGTGCTAACCACTCAGCCACAGGGTCGAGCCGATATATTCAAAGGCAATTACAAGGAAACCTATACATCTTAGGTCCTCCCTTACATGAGATCAATACAACACTGAATATTAATAAATATAAACAATGCCATATTTTATAAAAATTTCAAAGATAAGAAACTGAATATTGCAATCACTTCCAATATGCCAATTTCAGTTTCATTTTCTTCTTCTTTTGCCTTTTACTCTATCCAGAAGCATGCAAAAAATTACCAAACACCTCTCACAAGTGAAAGCACACAATATGCACAAACCAGACTCCTACTCTGCCAAATCAAAACAGAGTGCCACCAAGAAAACCTTCTTCTTTTATATTTATGCTTACCACTTAACTTTTTGTGTGTATTACCAGCAGAATTTTATAATTTATGGAGCACAATTGCTTTTGGCATATAACTTACAGAAAATTTCTATTTGATGGGTATCCAAACAGTGTTATGGAATAATACTCATGTACAATGCACACACTTTTCAAAAATTTTTGACCCCAAAACTGTGGTGCGTAATATGCATGGAATAATTCGGATAGCCAAGATGAAACCACATATTATGTTTTTACTATGTCACTGCATATAACATGTATATACGAGGGCTGCTGGAAAAGTTTCTCCAATCAATATGAAAAAAACATGAAATTCCGGGAATGGCTTTATTGTTTTTCAAAGTATTTACCCTTAAGATCGATACACTTTTGCATATGCTCAAACCAATTTTGAAAGCATTTTTTCCACTCTGAAGCTGATACCTCAGAAACTGCTGTTCGGAATGCATCAACAGCTGCTTCAGGCGACACAAATCGCTCACCACGCATCTTATTTTTCATGTGTGGGAACAAAAATAAGTCATTGGGTGATACATAAGGTCAGTACAGACAATGAGTCATTAATTTAACATTTATACTGGACAAAAACAATTTGGTGTGCTGAGTGGGAACTGGCATTGTCGTGGTGAAGAATAATGTGACACAATTCATTGATGACTTCTGGCAAACAAATTGTTGTATACCACTCAGTATTTACAGTCCTTCGATCTTCTCAAGCTATTGTTGCCACATGTCCGGTATAACCGAAGAAACAAGCAATCATTTGATTGGCAGCACACCTCGAACGAACAACTTTTGTTGGTTTCGGCTCACTTTGAAACACCCAAACAGTGAATTGCTGTTTAGTTTTGGGTTCGTATGAATAGATCCAAGTTTCATCCCCTGTAACGATGTAGTACACCAAATTTGACTTGCCTCGGTTGAATTTTTTGAGCATTTCTTTACACAAATTTACACTAGCCTGTTTTTGAGCTTCGGCCAAGTTGTGTGGGATCCAACGGCTTGAAAGTTTCCGTGCGTTCAGATGACTATGCAAAATCGTATGTATTGCTTTCACGTCAATGTTCAAGGATGCTTGAATCTCATGGTATGTCACATGCCAATCTCTCAATCTTTTCACTCACAGCATACTGGCAACAACAGACGTGGATGGATGACCTTCACGAAATTCATCACTGACAAAATTTGCAACCACGCTGGAATTCGAAAAACCAATTGTACACAGTCCTATTGGATGGTGCTTCATCCCCAAAAGCCAAATAAAGTCGCTCAATGCATTGTTTCGGTGTTAAACTACATTTCAAATCATAAAAAATCATTACCCGAAAGTCTTCATGAGAAATTTCCATTTCTCACACGAAACTACAACCTTAGTGACAATGAAGTTCGACCAGTCACAAATATAGGAGTGTGTTGTGAAAGAAGGAGAACACATGCATATGCTGAACATATTTTATTCAGCAGGCTACATGGAACAAAGGAAAACATAAATTTCCGCTGCAACGCAGCAATGTATGGTGTCCACACAAAATAAAACATTTTCGTCCATCTACACGTGACATTGAAGTTCGACCACTGTTATAGGGGATCCTGTTTACCATGGTGTGACGCCGCCCCGTCGGCGAATAACTGTGGCAATGCATCGGGGCATGCTGCGGACGAGTCGTTCAAGGTATTCCACATCGATGCGGTGCCATTCCTCCTGTAGGCAGGCGATAAGAGCAGCCACTGTCGTGGGTCCCCTATGTTGCACACGTCGCTTAAGAACACGCCACACATTCTCAATGGGCGAGAGGTCGGGACTCGATGGTGGCCATGGCAGAGTTCGCAAGTGATGGCGAGTCAACCATTCTCTTGTCAGCCGCGCTGTATGAGGCCTGGCATTGTCGTGTTGAAAGATGAGACGCCGCCTGTGGAACAGGTGCCTTCGCACTGTGGGAAGATGCCGCTCCAGTATGCGTGTATAGGCGTGTGCATTCACAATGCCCTCACAGACGTATAGTGGGAAAACCCCAGATGCCGTCATGCATCCCCATACCATCACTGACGCAGGTTTCTGTACTCGACGTGCATAACATTTTGCTTCATTCTGTTCCTCCTTCCGACAAATGACTGTTTTCCGTATTTTCCCGTACACAACATTGAAAATGGATTCGTCCGTCCACAAAACCCTGTTCCACTGCCGAAATGCCCATCCCCGGTACATTCGTGCCCACCGTAGTCAATTGCCTTTGTTCAACATGGAAAGGAAGGGTTTACGTTTCGCCTTGTACACTCTGTAACCGCATCCCTGTAGGTAACGACGAATGATTCTGGTTGACACTTCAATGTGAAAGCGTTCGAGTCCACAGTCGTAATTCAGCCACAGAAACATGATTGTTGGTCTGGATATAGCGCCTAAATATCCGTAGGTCACGCACGCTCAGCTGGCGTTTTCGACCGGGGGCCTTACCTGGCTCTGTAGTACCCGTATTTTGGTGATGTTTGATGATGCAGTGGACGGTTGACTTGGGTAAGTTCAGTTGGCCCCCTATTTCCCGTTCACTGAGTCCATCCCGTTGCAACTCCACCACTCTTCTCCTCAATGGGTGTGCCCCTGGCCCTGGTGACGATGCACTGCGGTTCCTCGGTGCACAGCACACGCTTATATACGGCGAACTCCCTTATCGTGTCCGTGACGTCATGCTTCCATCGAATGCGCCACTATCTGGAATTTCCCATATGGGTCTGGTGCCTGGTCGAAGTTCAATGTCACGCGTATAGTTCCCCGTTTTCGTTCTTTACGTGACCTTGGGTGCAATATGCTGGGATCACGATTCTTGCCTGCTCACACGCCTCCTCTTACACACATGCGTCACTTCTGCGGGTCACCCATTCCACCGCCTATGCCTCTGTGCATTTAATCACGTATTCCTTTCTGGTCGAACTTCATTGTCACCAAGGTTGTACTTCTTGAAACTGCTGTGAAAAATAAACGAATAGGTTTAAACAAACAATCAAAGATAATTTAAACATAAAAAATGGCTATTCTTCCGATTTTTATAATAGTGGAACACTAGCGCCACTGTTTGTGGTAGTTTGCAGAAACTTTTCCAGCAGCTCTCGTATCAACAAACACAAATGCAAATTGCCAGGTTGAATTTCTTTAGTAACAATAATTTTTTTTAAAAAAAAAACACTATGAAAGTGAAATGGTCATTTCCCACGATTTTTCACTTTGTAACAGAACATTTCGCGACACCGAGAAAAGTAGTGCCATTCTGGCAGAATTCGAACATGCACCTCCCGTCACACTTCCTGAATGCTGCAAATCCATAACAATTTTCATCTCGCTTTCTTATACTACAGAATAAACAAGGTGGTTACAGAAGTGAAAGCTTTGGGATGGATGCTAAGAAGTTGGTTACTCATTGAAGAGGTATGATAGCATTCACTCCTGATCAGCATAGCAACAGCTTTACGACCTACACCTAAGAAAGCCATTTCTTGAACCTGATTGTATTGTGCATTATATACGAGATGTAATTCTTTATCGCTTTTCCCAATCAAAAAACCAGGGTGCGCATTACACATGCAGTGCATTATACACTCATAAATACAGTATGTAGTGGGTAACACAAGACTAAATGATCTTGGAAATTCTTTAAGACAGAAGTTCCTATTGTAGAAGAATTATAACAATGAAAAATTACTAACACAACCAATTTTATGTCAATGAAAATAAGCTTTGCTACTTTATTAAACTGATGTGAAGTTATACAAGGTATTGTTATTGCATGTATACGTTTTGGAATCCAAAATCAGTCTGCCACTGAAGAATAACATAGGTCCAAATTATCCTACAATATAAAACACTCAATGCTAATTTCAGATATGCTTAAATCTTCATTAATGACTTAAGTGAAATAGAAATATTTCCTACGAAATTTTAACAGCAGCATTGCAGTACTTTTCAGTTTATAATGTCGACAATCTTACACTTTGAATCTACATATTCCAAAACAGGGTTGTCAAAAGAAATATATACATAGAATCTGCAATATCTTACCTGAAATGTAAGCTTTAACCTGAAGACAGAAGCAGAGCCCATGGCACTTACAACAGCTAGAACGCCATTAAAATTATTTAAATCCTGAAGTACCATCATGATTTCAATCATTCTAGACACTACAGCAACCCTTTCTTCAAAGTTTTCTGCTTCGACGATGTTCTTTTCAAGCCATCGAGTGAACTGGAAACAGAAGCATACATGTACAAAGCAGAAAAGACACAGAACTAAAATAGAAGCTAATCAAATTTAATACGTTTTTTCTGGTTGTCATTGGATATTGTAAAATATCCAGTGGCTACCAAAATCAATACAACACCAAAAACAAAATTGTATGGATAAGCGAATACTTCCTTTCAGTACATTAAACATGTTCTTATCAATCAGAAAATAGCTGGGACTATTTCAAAGATAAATAGGAAGTCAGAACAGCTCTAGTAATGTTGATACAAAACAGGTGAAAAGTTGGTCTTTTATTGCCTATGTGAAGTTTCGTGTTTCTGTGTTGCACAATTGTATAGTTTTTTTTTTTTTTTTCAGATTAATTTTGAAGGCTCACTGCTTCATTCACTAAGGGTACGGCATCTGGAATGGAGAAGTAATCAGAGAAAAAACTATGCAATTGTGCAACGCAGAAACACGAAACTTCACGTATGCAATACTTAAACCGGGTTTACCACACCCATCATGAATTGGTCTTTAAAATTTTCAATTAAACCTTAGATGCCAAGCTATTTTCTCGGGTGTTTGCGCAAACACCCGTGGGTTTTCAGTACGAAATTTAACATTGTACATAACATTCTAAATAAAATTTAATATCTCAGAACAGTAGAGTTACAAATCATACCTTATTGTATTCAGCACAGATTTGGCTATGAAAAAAAGGTAAAATTTTAAATTTGGCTGATCCTCACGACCCCCCCCCCCTTTTATCCATCATCGACCATCTGTGAAACAGAAAGACAAAGGAACCATTTACCATTCCGGAGCTTGTGTTTTAGGGTTCAGTATTGAAGAACAAAATGCTTCTTTGAAAATGTATGAAGAATCAGAAAAAAACAACTATTTTTTCTGTCCCCCCACAACATAGCTATAACACAATTTCACTTCACTAATTACGGCATACCTCAAGGCTCATGTAACAATCAAAACATGTTTCTCTTCTCTGAACATTACCTGAGACGCAGTACGTTTCAAAAGTCACATGCAACATGAAAACACTGCTTGGTCATTTAAGGGTTAATGTGATGTTTGTTTCATGTTGGTCTAGATCTTTTATGACTGATAAGAACGCTTCTTTGTAATTTCAAACATTTCACTTCAACTTTCCTTATTCACCACTGAGTGCTACGTCACTGCTCAGAGGGCATTGACCTGCCTGCCAGTTTTGGCAATGGCAATGGCAGTTTTCATGTGGGGTTCATATTTTTGCACACATATGCCTATACTGCCCTCTACAACTGTGGAGGAAAGGCAAAAGAATTAAGCCTCCTACATCATAGTACAGTGGAACCGTAATTTTACATTCCATAAATTTTACATTTTCCCGCATTTTACATTCAAGCTTGATGGTCCCAACATAGCAAAATGTCGAGAAATATTCCTAGATTTTAAATTTTTTCAGCTTGGTTCCCTGAAAAACATAAAATCGAGGTTCCACTGTATAGGCATCAGTACAAAGTGCTTATTTCTCATGACACAGCTCATGCTTCAAAGTGACCTGACGTAAAAAAGATAGAAGGAAGGAATGTACTTTATTTACTACTAGCTGATTGCCCGGATATGTATTTATCCCAATTTTCTATTAAACAGGAAAATAATGAATTCTAACTATAGTGTAAAATGAACTTGGCCCTCAAAACTTTGGATTCCACACTAATATCGGTTGTTTTACATGTCACCGCCTTCCACCCCTAGTGGTACCAGAGGTGTCTTAAGAGTTGAATGGCATTGGGAGTGTCACTATTCATCTTAGCGACCCCGAAAACTATGGATTCCACACTAATATTGGTCGATTTCGATTATTTTTACATGTCACCCCTTCCCACCCCCACCCCTAGGGGTGCCAGTGGTATCTTACCCCCACAGTATTTCTCTCCAGATTGCAAGTGATATGTGTACCAAGTTTGGTTGAAATTGCTCCAGGCATTCGAGTTATGCTGGAACATACACACACACATACATCCATTTTTATATATATAATAAAATAAAAATAATAGAGTCAACTCTCGATTCTACAACCTTTCACAGTTCCCGGGAAAAGGGTCGTTATTTCGAAGGGGTCGTTATTGGAATTTGAACCAATTTTCAGCTTAAAGGGAGCTGAAACGGTCACAAAGATGCCTAGGAGATGGCAACACCATTTATCCTGGTAGTTATACAACCTGTTATGCACAGGATGTGTGTTGTGAGAAGGAAAATAGAACATGAAAAAGTTTTCACAAACGAGAATTTAAAATAATGTTACTTTCTTTCAATTGCGCACAGTCGTTGCTTTCCAGGAAATTCTTACAATTCTAGTTCATGAGAAACCCGTTTGCAACGAGACCTATGGAAAGGAAAACAATCTCTCGCTTATTGCAAGCAAAACTCAAAGAATCTTGACACCAGTCACGCTGGCGCCAGCAAAAGTCGGGAGATAATCGGGCAGAATGAATGTTGGATTTTATAGGGGTCTACTGGAGCATTGTCTGTTACAAAATTAACTTGTAAGATTAAATTTCTCGGGAGAAACAACACAATCTTTCTAGGCACCAGACTAAAAAATAAAAGGCGGGGCTGTAATTTTAATTTTGGTTCGGCTGTGTAAAATACATCGCAAAAAAAAAGTCACGTTTTCTTTGCTTCAACCAACTTTATTTACCCTCCCCCTATCACATTCAAGGGAGCAGTCCAAACTCCTTCCTTGACTTGTATTGTAATCCAGTGTGAAAAATTAAACGTGCAACTTGCGATCTGTCGACCCAAAGCATATTCTAGGACAGGTCGTCCCAGTCGAAAGTCATTCGGGTTTGGAATTGAATTTCACTGAACTGTATATTTAGTCCCGATTAGCCCATCAGCATAAAATGAACTGAAACTGCGCATTTTCACATATCAAAATGGTAGATCCTTATTTCCTCTCACGTTAATCGATGATTTAATGTTGGATTTAGGAGTATTCTCGATGTCAAACACCCACTCCTCCAAAAGTGTTCCCCTTGAATAATGTGTTTTTCATCGGTCTCAGAGACCATTCCTACATTGAGCACTTTTTCTTTCACATGAATGGTTCTGAAGAAAAGCGGATGCGAATTAAATTTACAGTTTTGCTTAAAGGTGCAGAACATGAAGTTATTTTAACTCTTGTTTTCCTTATCGAATTTCGTTATCAAATCAAAACAGCTTTGCGATTCAAAACAATAACATTTTCCTTCACTCTGGATGAGTCATTGCTGTTATCGGCAAGCAAGAGCTTTGCAGACGCTAGGCATCCTGAAAACAAGGAGACGGGCTGGAAGTTCGAGCAACAGGTGGGGAAGAGAAAACTCCCAGCATTTTAAAGATAAGGCAACTGTCAAAGACCGAACTTTTAACAGCAGTGTAAAGAAGAAAGAAATGACCCTTGCTTTACGTTTTAGCATACAACAGACAATAATACGGGTAACATTTCCTATGGAGACAACAGCATAAAAAAAAAAGAACTGAATTCTGCAATTATCAACATTGCCTTATCAACATTGCCGTGCACACCAGTGGCGGAGAATGAGCTGGGAAAAGGAGGGGGGGAACATTTTTTTTTTTTTTACTTGTTCTATGGTTTTTGTTCGTTTTCAAGAATATATCCAGAACTGGTTGCCCCATTTTAGACGTCAAAAGAAAGGAAGAGGGGTTGGTGCCTGTAATCAGCCCGTGTGCACACACGAGCAAGAAAATCGTGGCTGAAACAATCGGCATCGCTCCCCCCCACCCCCCCACACACACACACTTTTGCTGACAGGAAAAAGGGAGAAGTCAGTCAGCCAACGGAACACTTTTATGGCAGATATTACGACATCAACACAATTAGAAAAACGTATGAAGTGGGTAACGGGAGTTATGATGCACGTAAGATCGAAGTAAACTTTTGTGGAAACCTGGATGACAACTCATTAAGCAGGTCAACGATCTTTAGTTTGCCTAACTGGTTTTGATTATCTCTAACAGTTTGAAGGGAACAAAGAACATGTTTTGAATGAAAGCGGTTAACTCACGGGAACCTACTGAACTCTAGGTCAGAGCGGGACAGATTTCCAGGCACCACGCATCTGTATTTTGGAACATTCCTGCGATCTTATCTCTCAAGGTGGTGTATTTATCGATGAAAGAGCTTGATCTGCCATACACATTGGCAAAGACTGCAAGTCCAGCAGTCATTTCGGGCTGTCCCCCCCCCCCCTTTCCTACCCGCGAGTTTTCAGCAGCTCTTAGGACAAGGAAACAAGTCAAGGTCAATTTAAAATAACATCCAAGCACATTCGCTCTTCTCTTCTCGCATATCCAAGAGCAAGCGTGGCAAAACAAGCCTGGCACCCTGGGTAGCAGCCGTCGGGTGCAGGGTAACATTGGTGCGCTTGAGGGAGGGGAGGGAAGAGGTCAAGTGCTATTGGATATCATTCAAGCATGGTGCGGTGGTGTCTATTTTTAGTTCAGACCCAATTGTGAGCGGTAGAGCACTCGTGAAGGGAATGAGTGGGGGAAAAAAATGCATTTTTCAGCCGATTTCCTTCAATTTTTCAACTTTTTTTTCCAAATTTTTCAACTTTTTCTAAATTTTTCACGGTTCCCGGGAAAAAGGTCGTTACTTCGAGGGGGTCGTAGAATCGAGAGTTGACTGTATATAAGATAGAAGATTTATAAACATGAACAGCATTCTGTGCAAAATAAATGAAAAATGTGAGTTGTTCATAATTTCAACGATAATTAGACTCCGTGAAAATGTTGCACAGCATTTTTACAGACCTGTCAAAAGACCAAAATGCAGACAAGTAAAAGCTGTTATCGGTAAATAAATTCCAACTGATATCAGCTGGTACCAATACACTGACATTGGTATCAACTATGTTCTAGTTTTAACAATCACTTTCATAAAGCACTCTTGCAAAATTTCTTGTAAGCAAATAAATGTACTGTTTAAGTTTAAAAACAATAACTTATTTCCCAGCAGAATGCATAAGGAATGATTTTGTATCAGCTACTGTGTACATGTTAACTGTCAGTACACTTTAGATATTAACAAGAACAATATAATTAAGGTACTCACGTTTTCCGCGAAGCTGTTTTACATTATTTTCTATTAATTTCGGTAGCCACTGCCACCATCCTCGTTGGAATTTGTTGCGCCAAGCAACAACACAACAAATTCCAACGAAGATGGTGGCAGTGGCTACCAAAATTAATAGAAAATATAATGAAAAACAGCTTCGCAGAAAACATGAGTACCTTAATTATCTATTACCACGTCTCTCATTCCAATAGTATGAAAAACAATATGTAAAGTACACCCAAGACAACTTACATTTGTTGTGTGCTTGATCATACGAAGAAGATTCGGAGACGTCTGCTCTTTATTCCTCTTCGTCCAAACACTGCCCACAAGCTCAGAAGGTTTCACAGCACGGTACAGATCGAATTCCAACAATGTGAGCTGGCGAGCTATCTCAATTGGATGAAGCTACAAATGAGAAACATGGCATTAGCTTCCTCCTGTTCTTTAGACAAATAAAAACTGGCAATGAGAAACAAAGTTTAACAGAACAAAATGTTAATGCATTAAGTTAATCTCCTTTTGCATTTTGTTTATGTTGCTTTTCTACATCTCTTAGTTAATGGTGATGAAGAGGATGAATAGACAAAAATAGATGAGAAGAAACAATAAAATATGCATATTTTAACCCAGGATCAGATGGGTGAAGAAAAGTAATATAGTTGGATGGGTTGGGTGTATCAAACCCAAAGTGAAATATTCAGTTCAGAACTAAAAACTTAATTTTACTGAAACATATCTTCTAAAAAATATAATAGTATATACTGTACTCATGTAGTATTACAATTGAAACTTTACTTTAAATATCGTATTCTATGTGACCATAAATATCTTTTGAACCACCAATGTTAAAAATGATTTAAGCAATAAAGGTCTCAACAATACAACTCAAGACATCTACAGGATGTAGCCTGAAGGTACTGAGAGAGACAGTATAGTATCTTGAGAACTGTATTAGAGGTTTAGAGAAATATTATCACCTAGATCCCACAGACCCAGCCCATCTGTTCTAGGGTTAACCTAAATTTGAACATAGGACTTCCAACTTTATAGTGTGTTATGCTGTTCCACCAAAGAGAGCAGCCAACGTTGTTCTCTACAAATTACATGTTAAAGTGTGAATACAGGGTCATTCAAAAACAAATCCCTGGTTTCAAAAAGTAATTCTGTACACGTCAGTGTGAATATAGGTTCATTCAAAGATAACTTCCCAGTTTCAAAAGGTTACATATGTGCAGGACCAGTCCTGATTGGTCTTGTACTTCTACATTATCTTTATATTTTGACATACAAAAAGAAAAAAAAGAGAAGTGCTCCCCTGTGCTTTGCACCATGTATAGGGGTGTGGAGTTAGGCCACACTCTTTCTTGATCACAGCTGAAGGTGCCCCCCCCTTCCTGTGGTATCCACTTTATACAATGCTGGGTGGGTGCCGGAGCCACTTAAACAGGTAGGAAAAAATTCAGTCCCCCCCCCCCATCGAACGCACGTCCCTCGCATATGTATTAGGGTGGATCAAATGAAAACGGAACAGGGGCCACAGAATGAAATCAACAAAGTTTATTTCAAACGTAAACTCCAAAGTTAGACAAGCACTCGTCCCACTGTTTCACCAAGCGGTGAATACACTGCTTGTAGAACTCCTTTGGCTGAGATCTGAACCAGTTGCAAACATTGTCCATGACTTCATTGTCCAAGTGGAAGCGCTGACCCTTCAATGCCTTTTTCAATGGACCAAAGATATGGAAGTCACATGGCGATAGATCAGGGATATATGGTGGGTGTTTGAACACTGTCCACTCAAACGTCGCCAACGTGTTCTTTGTTAACATCTGACTTATGTGGCCGCACGTTGTAATGCAGCCAAATCATTCCAGAGGAAAACAGGCAGGGCTGTTTGGCCTTGATTGCTGCTCGGACGATACTGCTGCCCGACCACCTATGCATATCACGTGCTCACATGCGACTATCTAGGGCGAGTCCATTATGCAGTAGGGGTAGTTCCCTTACCTCCCGCCCTACCTCTACCTACACAAGGTTGTCGCCACACAGATACATAAATATAACCCAATGCATCCACTGTTCCATTCTCATTTGATCCACCCTCATATTTTGACTTATGTTTAATTAATCCACAACAACTGTCTTCTCATTTTATAACCTACCGTTAGAATAGTCCAATCTTCTTCAGCACACTGTATATGTCTTTCTATTGGAGGGGGAGATCTGTCAAAAGCAAAGGTGATCTCTCGTAGATGCTCTGTTGGATCAGACTGAAATAAAAGAAACATTCATTAATTTTATAAATTTAAGGAAAATCACAACTACGGCAAATATAATAAAAATATCAAAACACACATAGTATATGCAGAAGACTAGTACAGATTCCATTTGACTTGATGCAATGTGTACGTAAGTGTTGAATTATCAGCAATAAGCAAATTGCGCTTGTTATTTTCTAGTGATTCATTTCAGTTATTTAAAGAACAAGTGAGTTAAATAAAAAAGCAATGTGTTTGATTAAGATCAATTGTTGATACATGTTTAGCCAAGGCAACTTCATTTCAAACTGCTACATTTACGAGTGTAAAGAACATTTCTTTCTGCTATCAGACCAGGACTACAAAAAACACCACAAAAATATATCAGAATTCAGTATCTAAACATTCTCTTTAATATACACAGTGCACGAAAGGACTATCTGCTGAATGTCAATGATTAATAAAGAAAACAAAAAATAAAAAACAATATACACCAAGCATTCATTTGCATAACTAATTAAGTCATCATTTAATCTTACAAGCGCATGTACAACTTAAACACACTCGTTGGATCTTACAATAGAGCATCATTTTTAGGTCCTTACCCTTCTTTGAACAATTTTGAGCACAGAGTCCACCCACTTTCTCATGGACTTTCCATTGACTGTATCCAAGAAATCGTGAAGCTTCTCTAACAACGTTGGGTCCCTCTCAAAGTCGTAGAAATGATGATCCACCCAATGCCTCAAAACATTTAAAACTCTGAAATTAGATACCAAAAACATACTTTTAACAAGTTGCACAGAACAATGGAATACAACTTTTGGGGAGTGAGGGTGGGGTGGGAGGAATACCTAAACCACACAAAAGAAGAGAGCTGGATTGTGTAGCTCAAAATTACGGAGGGATCTAAGTTTGGGAACAATGTAGCCACTTTTAGCTGGTCACAATTCTTCCCAGTTCTTGAAGTTTCGCAAGACCAGAGGCATTCCAGAAACATACCCAGCCCTTACTGCTAAGTCCTTGGATTAGGTTCAGGATATTGTGTGTGTGTGACTTGTTTTTATTGATTGCTTCAAAGGTAAACACACTCTTTCTACTCACATACACAAGACTGTAGCTTCAACTTCTTATCAAGTAGCTCCCCAACTGTCTTCCCCAACATTTGATTTGAGTTTTGTTATTTAACATTGCTTTTCTGCCACTTTTGACTAATAGCAACGATGAGGATGATTGATGACATGATGAAATTGAGAAGGGACACTTACAAAGAACACCCATGCCAAAGCTGAGAGTACAGACTGTGTTAACCACTCTGCCATGGAGGGTGGTTTCCCCAACCAGTAAGGCAACCGATGCCCCCCTCCCCTCCCCATCCCACCCTAAGTGTGTCATTAATAAAGACTCATCAGCTAAAATATAATACTTTCATGGCATTTTGTAGACAGAACTGTACTAAGGTGAAGTTGCAAAGTGACCAAATTCCCAAACAGGTAGTGAAAGTGTAAGAAGACAGTAGTGAAAAGGGAGGAGAGGTTGAAGATAAGAAGATTGAGAGGTTTGATTTCTATGCCAACCTAACCAGACACAGGAAAGGTTGATTTCAATATTACATAAAATCAAATATTACATACGGATTTTCATCCAGATTTGTCTATGTAACTTGTAGGATAACCTAGACTCCAGAACGTGTTAAATTAGTAGTACATAAAACATAGAAATTTAATCTTTCATCTTCAAATATTCATGTCCCTGTGGACCACTACTATTCTAGGCTTCTTGCTAGTAAACTTTGGTTAATAGCAATAAATATAAGTTATTTTGAACCTTCCCTGCTAGGAAAATTCATCTTCTCAGCAATGATGATAATGATTAACAAAAAATAGTTGGAAAAATTTAATAAATATTACAAACAAAGACAAAACTGTGTACAAAAAAACAATGCTTGATAGTGATTCAAATGGCCATAAACATCACAGCCCAAAAGAGCATAATCTTAGCAAAGCAAATTCCTGAGTAAATGTGAAAAACTAACTCACAAATAACACATCAATATTTCCAGTCATGAAGAAATATGTTATTTCTAGTATATTTTGGATGAAAAGAAAAAGCATTCAAACTTAACTCACCTAAACTGTACTGGTTGACAATATTCCTTCCTATATCTTTTCCAGTCTTCTCGTTGGGAATTTTTCAGATTCTTATCAGAATCTGTGTCTTTATCATCATAAACTAAGGATGGATCAGGAATGTTGAACCTTTCTATTAACAAATTCAGAAGTTCCTAAAATAAAAAATAAAACGTAGTAAGAAAATTACACAATTTTTTAGGGATGAGCCAATATGAAATTTTGGCCGATTCCAATAAAGTACCAATATAAAATTTGCCGATACCGATAACAGATATTCTACCGATCCGATATAAAATTAGAAATGGTTCTTGAAGAACCTGAAATACATTTATCTCCTTAATAAATGTGTGTTTCGTGGTGACTACAGTGCAAAAGAAGTTGAATATTTAGACATTTACTTTTTTAGAAAGAAGGGCATAAAAATTACAACAGAATGGCAGAATTTTGCACTAAATTATCAGATATTTATCGATATTTCGGACTGGTAAAATAATATGTAATTTTACCGATAAACCGATACACCTATATCGGCAGATACTGATAGAGTACCGATTAATCGGTCCCATCCCTACAAATTTTATAAGGAATTGTCCCATACAGCAGTCAACTCAAAATGAATAAGTACAAATATCCAATCTCTTAAAAAAATTCAATCACACCCAAACTATATGATAATTATCTTTACTGTAATATGAGATCAGCAATGAGACAGCCTAGGATGCCAGCTTTAGCAAAAAAGAAATAAATCAATTCTAATTTAAGGTTTCACAGGAAGCATTCCTTCCATTAATTTTTTAAAACATTCTTAAAGTCCAATATTTATTATATCTCCACATTGTCAAAATTCTACACATCACTTATACTCTGACAAACTAGTATACTTCAATCTTATTATAACATGCCCACAATACAAAGAGGCCCTAACCATGATGGTCATTAATACCTAAACAGTTCATGTGTTTCGTATGAAAAATCGAATCTACTATGCATGATGTACACACACATATTTGTGGTAATAAACATTTCAGTACAAAAACTGACTTAATTCCAGGTTTAAATTCATTATATAAAATAACTTTTCAGCATTAAAATTAAAATTTGATTTAGAGACTTCATTACATAAAATGCATAGAATAAATAAATTATTTGACATATTTTGGTTACTTGAACTTTGAATTAACAAGGTTCCCCTGCATATAGGCACAGAAAGCCAGGGTCCCAGGTTAGAATTTTGGTCAAAGAATATTTTCACTAAAAAAAATGTATAATTGTTAGACTATCTTCAGATATTTACAAAATTGAACTACCTACCTGAGGTGAACAGAAACTCCTGTAAGTAGTGAGGAAAGTACGAACAAACATTGGATCAGCATAGATATGATACGTTAGCCTTTCCACTAATTTGTACAATGTTGCCCCCTGGAAGAGAGAGAGGAAAAAAATGTTCATAAAAACATGTATTAAAAAGGTTCTAATATATATATCACTGAGCATGTATAATACATTACACACCACAGTGTTTCAACAGTACAAGGCTAATAAAAAGAAACAACATTTCTTGCCTTCCTGCAAATTATGAAAATGCAACAAATCTGTTCTCTAAGTTCACAATGTAAATTCAAATCTACCTATAATCCTAAAACAAGTGTGAATAATTCTGGCACTATTTATTAGTTAACAAAATTGGGTCATAGCTGACAAATTAATTAAAACTAATTACTGGGTTATTACTGTTTCCCTGCACTTATTAAAATGTGGCAATCCTATTGACATGACAGGAATGTTAGTACAGTGATTACAATAACAAGAATTTTAACACTAAACTACTCCCAGATTTGGGAAACTAAAATAGGATTTTCTTCTTAATATGAAAAATATGAGGGCCATTCATGTCAAACCTGGACTTTTGATTTTTCAGAATAATGGAAAACATTTCTACATCTAGAACTGAACTAAACTCCATGACGCAACAGACCTCGAAGAGCCAGGCCCTGCCAGAGCAGCATTTTCATTGGGTGACGTGTTGCCTCTTGTCCCCTGGCTTTCTTCTTTGAAAGTAGCTCCCCAATTATCTCACGATGCTGGGTCAACACCAACATTTTGGGGGATCCCACCGGGAATTGAACCCGGGACTATTCACAAACCTACCGCCACAGCTTCACCCTCCCCTTTTTTATGTGCGAGTGAAGTATTTAAGTCACCAAAAAAATTCAGTTTATTTTTATGTATCAGTTACTTCCACCTGTACACAAAGAACTTGATAGAGGTCTCGTCATCGTTCGGAATTCTTGATTGCGCATGCATAATTTCAGTTACCGTCGACCAAGCTTCTTTTACTTGAAGCAGTTGCAGTACAAGATATTGGTCCTCGCCTCGCAGTGAGTAGTAGTTCAACTCCCTCCCCCACTTTCTTGCGGAATCGGCACAGCATGCATATCCCTAGCAAGATTTCATGGTGGTTGCGGTAAACGCGGTTTAAAATTACTTACGTGAAATTTAAAAGATTTCGTAATTCCACGTTGCACAATTTAATGGTTCAATCCTATTAATTTCGAAGATCCACTGTCTTCATTCACAAAAGGGTACGGCGTTTGAAGCGGAGATGGTACCGCGTCAGTACATTGTTTGTTCCCGGGCGGCGGTGGTTGCAATTTTTCCCGTTCGGCAGCACTGGCGCGCGCATCTTGGTTTGCGTCGTCTGCTTCCTGTTGTCCGGTGGCGTTGCCAGCTGGGGGTTGGGGGGCTGGGCCGTGTTGCTCGGTAATGTGCCGTTCCTGTTCCCCGCGTGGCTGGAGGGGGGTCGAGTATGTGTATAGCATCTTTTCTTTTTCAGGTCGGGGATCTTTCTGAGGACAGGGTGCCAAGTTGGGTGTGCTTGTCCATTGTCCAGGTTTAGTGCTGGTTTCTGCTGGATGATAGCATGGGTTTCTTTGATGGTGTTTTCTATGACAGAGCCGGTTGGGTGAAGTATGGATATGGAGGAGATGGTGTGGTTGGTGGAGTGGAGGTGTTGGGAGAGGCCTGATTTAGGTGTGTCGTTTTTGGAATCTTTTACATGTTCGTTAATCCGTTCTTGGACGGTGCGGATGGTTCTGCCAATGTAGGTGTTGTGGCATTGGCATGTGGTCTTGTAGACACCGGGGGATGCAAGTTTGGGTAGGTAGTATCTCTTGAAGTTGGGTAGTGCCCTTCCGATTTGGGATATGGGTTTGTGTGCTACTCGGATGTTGAAGGGTTTGAGGGCCTTGGCAAATTTTCCAGATGTGGTGGAGTGGTATGGAAAGGCGATCCATTTGGGTTTAGGATTTTGGTTCGGGTTATCTCTGTTTCTTGGATGTCTGAACTGGGTTTCTGTTTTTGCGCACCACATGGATAGTTGGCGCTCGGTGTAACCGTTGTTTAGGCCTATTTCCGTTACGCACGCTATTTCATCTTGCAGGTCATCTACTGTGCAGCTGTGTGTGAAGGCTCTTCTGTAAAAGTTCATCCATACTCCAGCTTTCTGTTTTGGTGGGTGGTTGGATTTTGCATGGATATACTGGGTGCCCGAACCTGGTTTCCTGTATACGGATGTGACGAACTTGTCTTGGAGTCGTCGGATGCTGAGGTCGAGAAAGTTGAGGCGGCCATTTTGTTCCCTTTCAACGGTGAAGTTTATGTTGGGATGTATGTTATTGAGGGCAGTTAGGAGAAGGGTTAGGTCCTCTTCCTGTTTGTAAATGACTATGGTGTCATCGGCATATCTTTTGTATCTTATATGAGCAAACTCTGGTTGGGTGAGAATTGACTTCTCGGCCACATGCAGCACTATGTTGGATAGGGGTGCAGAAAGGGGGTTGCCCATCGCTAACATGCCCAACCTACTAGCAAACATAAACCCACAGTGCACAATAAACTAAGGAACACAACACAGGAATTCCGAAAGTGGCTACAGGACAACAAATGTTGGTGCATAAAATCGGACAAGGGTAATCAATATGTCATAATGGGAAAAGGCCAATACAGTGACAAAATGCAAGCAAAACTAAACTCTGACGGGTACAAAAAGCTGAAACGTGACCCCACTAGCAGATACAATACAGCCATCCGCCGAGCCATAGATAACTGTGCCCTCCTTCAAGATAGTGAAAAGAAGAAACTAAGGAACACCCACCCCAGCCTTCCCTGTGCATATGGCATACCAAAAACTCACAAACCAGGAACCCCCTTGAGAATCATAGTGGCCGGCTTCAATCAACCAAGTGTCCACCTAACCAAATGGCTCCTCCAGAAACTGACCGCCCACAATGACAAACTCACCTACTGCCTAAAAAACAGCCTCGAGGCAAAAGAATTTGTCACCTCTTTTGTCAAAGCCGACAACTGCAAACTAGCCAGCATAGACGTAGTGGACATGTACTCCTCCATCCCGATCAGCCTTGCACTTGACTCCACCAGAACTTGGCTACTCAGCAATAACACGCCTCCATTTGTAACTGATGAAATCTGCAACCTTCTACAAGCCTGCCTCACCCACAACTATTTCCAGTTTGAGGACAGTTTCTTCCACCAGACAGGGGGCCTAGCGATGGGCAACCCCCTTTCTGCACCCCTATCCAACATAGTGCTGCATGTGGCCGAGAAGTCAATTCTCACCCAACCAGAGTTTGCTCATATAAGATACAAAAGATATGCCGATGACACCATAGTCATTTACAAACAGGAAGAGGACCTAACCCTTCTCCTAACTGCCCTCAATAACATACATCCCAACATAAACTTCACCGTTGAAAGGGAACAAAATGGCCGCCTCAACTTTCTCGACCTCAGCATCCGACGACTCCAAGACAAGTTCGTCACATCCGTATACAGGAAACCAGGTTCGGGCACCCAGTATATCCATGCAAAATCCAACCACCCACCAAAACAGAAAGCTGGAGTATGGATGAACTTTTACAGAAGAGCCTTCACACACAGCTGCACAGTAGATGACCTGCAAGATGAAATAGCGTGCGTAACGGAAATAGGCCTAAACAACGGTTACACCGAGCGCCAACTATCCATGTGGTGCGCAAAAACAGAAACCCAGTTCAGACATCCAAGAAACAGAGATAACCCGAACCAAAATCCTAAACCCAAATGGATCGCCTTTCCATACCACCCCACCACATCTGGAAAATTTGCCAAGGCCCTCAAACCCTTCAACATCCGAGTAGCACACAAACCCATATCCCAAATCAGAAGGGCACTACCCAACTTCAAGAGATACTACCTACCCAAACTTGCATCCCCCGGTGTCTACAAGACCACATGCCAATGCCACAACACCTACATTGGCAGAACCATCCGCACCGTCCAAGAACGGATTAACGAACATGTAAAAGATTCCAAAAACGACACACCTAAATCAGGCCTCTCCCAACACCTCCACTCCACCAACCACACCATCTCCTCCATATCCATACTTCACCCAACCGGCTCTGTCATAGAAAACACCATCAAAGAAACCCATGCTATCATCCAGCAGAAACCAGCACTAAACCTGGACAATGGACAAGCACACCCAACTTGGCACCCTGTCCTCAGAAAGATCCCCGACCTGAAAAAGAAAAGATGCTATACACATACTCGACCCCCCTCCAGCCACGCGGGGAACAGGAACGGCACATTACCGAGCAACACGGCCCAGCCCCCCAACCCCCAGCTGGCAACGCCACCGGACAACAGGAAGCAGACGACGCAAACCAAGATGCGCGCGCCAGTGCTGCCGAACGGGAAAAATTGCAACCACCGCCGCCCGGGAACAAACAATGTACTGACGCGGTACCATCTCCGCTTCAAACGCCGTACCCTTTTGTGAATGAAGACAGTGGATCTTCGAAATTAATAGGATTGAACCATTAAATTGTGCAACGCGGAATTACGAAACCCTAGCAAGATGTTATTGTTCCGCTTGAGCAAGCATTCCAACTTCGCCTGGAAGTGCCAGTGTTACGCAACAGGGATGGAAATTGTTGAATACAGTATTCGTCAAATTCTTTTTGCCTAAAATAGTAAATTTTTGGAGTAATTTTAATCAGATATTTAATTTTGAGCATCGTGGACTTGTATTTAGTTTCACTAGTCACTTACAACTTGTGGGCACGATTATATACTCTGAGGTTGACCACGACAAAAGTATTCATTTCATAATAGCTGGTGACTACAACTTTTGAAATCAGAGTAAGTATGAGTGCTTATTTTTTGCACCCATAAGCTTTTATATTTGTATTAAGGAGTGTGAATGAGAGAGAATGACTGCTGTTTAGTGGACGAAGCATTGAACTTTAATTACATGATTTCAAGTTAAATATTGAATGTATAGATATATTTACGTAGGAGTTCTTTGCATATTTTTGGCAGCACAAAATGTCCTTTAAAATGTAATGAAGAGGCAAGAATTAATATTATTGTGAAGGAATACTTATTGATTAAATTTTGTACTGGATTAATATTACAACAGACATTTATATTAGAAGTTATAGTATAAAGTTATTGTTGTTTGTTGAAACTTTTGATATACATTGTGGTTATCAAAAACCATATGGATGAATGAGATGTTAAATTATTAACGTTGTTGAGAAGTTTGTTACATTTGATTGACCAGATTATAATAAAAACCAGTTATACAGTATTTTTTGATTCACTTAAGAAATTCCTATTAATTGCTGATATAGCAAGGTTTAGGCAAGTGAGTGTGGTATGAATGTGCTTATCAGTAGTTTCTACGGACGTACGCAACTTGTCGAAAAGTGGAACTAGACGATTCCCCAATATCGTCGACAAGATTTGTGTTAACCCAGATTTAGGATTCTTCTTTTCTTTTGCTTCAGTCGGACCTCTAGATGGAAAAATGGGAATACCTAGCTTATTGACATATCGTAGAGTAGTCGATGCTGAGTTTAATCAGAAAAGTAATTAAAGTTGAAATGTGGAAATATGGAACTTTACCTATGCAACTGAAAAAGTTGTCTCTTCTTGGACAGACCTCGTGCGTGGATGTAATTTTTTCATTCAAATTTTCAACCTTGTCCATCAGGTAAGAAAAGGAAAACATCAATTCATTGAAATATTAAAAATATGTTTGAAGAAAGGAAGAATAAAATATGACAAAACTCTTCAATCATCCAGCTGCATGGTCGTGCATAATGAAGAGTTTCATCGTATTTTATCCTTCCTTACCTCGTATGTAGCAAGCAAGCTTACCTTGATAAGCGGCACCCCTGCATTCTCCCTCTCCTCCAACACAATATTGGACCCTGAGTCAGCCTTTGCAAACCTGTAAATTTCTGACGATGGTAATCTCAGCGGGTGCTTCTTCTCCTCATCTAACAGAATACTATCCAAAGTACGCTCCAACATGCTGCAAAGGGAAAAAGAAACAACTTCAGAGACATTTTTCTGGCACAAAGTAGGTTCTCCTTCATAGCATGTGTTAACAGTATTTTTACATTCCCAGATTTTACATATTTCTCATTCATATTTAATCTCCTCTCAGTGTCAACACAACAAAATAGGATCTTTCTGAAATTTTACATCATCTTGTATTTGAGCTTTCAGCCTCAGGCCCCCAAAAACATATAATAATTACAAAGTAAGAATACATGCTAGAAATATTTTGATGTTAAAAAGAGACATTGTAAAAAAGATGTGTTCAGGATGATAAAGAAAGCAACCCTTTTGGCCAAAAAAAAAAGCAGCATCAAAATACGGTGCCTTCCTTCATCTTGATATTGCGCTGCTAGTGTGTGATGCACCTAGTTGCTGAAAGCATGCTCCTTGCCAGTGGAATTGAATGTATGTAAATAAACTCAAGGTCATATATTTATTTTAATTAAAATATTTCAAAATTATAAGTAAAGCAATCACAAAAGATGTTGGGAATGTTGTCTTTGTACTGCCACACATTTTCCTCAAAAATCACCTGCTCACACATCTACATGCATTTGTATTCATTAATTGTAGGTAATTTAACAGGCTATTCTTGCTCATCTCACAATACAGGGTAAGCTCCGTAACTACAACAAAATCTAGCTGGTAAAATAGGTCTGTCAAAAACTGCCTAACTCAATTTTTAAAACTATTTATTCATTACAAAAACTAAAACTTTACTGTCTCTGAAGACTAAAATATCTTTACCTATGAAAAGCTGAGGCTGTAAAGGGACACTCAGCACAAACAAGTACAAAGACAGGACAGCACGAACCCACAGAGGATTATCATGGCCATGGATCCAGGCACCAGAGCCTTACTGGCCTACAACAAGCAGTGTATGAGGTCTATTATGGGGAAGTCAGGTTGATCTTTGGGTGCCTTACATCCCACATGCATTTGTTTTTGCAAAAGTACATAAAATTTCTGTTTTAGTGGTGGTATTATAACAACACTAATCCACTTATCAGTTTATCACTTATCATCTTAGCAAAACTACAAATAGAATAGAAGCAAATATAAATCCTTCTTTAACACAGTGCGTCCACATGTATAAAAGCATATACTGGCATACAAGGCACGCAGACAGAGGAGTGCCACGTTATGACAGCATGGAACTGTTGATGATACAATGATGTTCAGCTGAGTTAGCTTTATTGCAGTGTTCTGCAGTGTGCTTGAGTTGAGGGGTAACGTATATCTGATTTTGCTGACATACAGCATGATTCCAGCCACTGTGGTCAAACTAATGGAGCAAAAGCTGTGAGGATAAACTTACCTCTTAGTATTGAGCATAATAAGATCAGCCATCCAATTGTTTTTCTCTTCTGCAGACTTAGCAACTAGTATCACATTTGGCTGCACTCGTGGTGCAATTTCGAAGGCATTCTTTAATTCTAGAAAAAGAAACAATGATATAATAATAACAACACAATCGACATTCCAACAGAATACAATAAAAAAATCACTTCAACTTACACCAATCACAATAGTAATTAGGAGTAAGATAAATTAATTAGTACTCGTAGTCTATCTACCGTACCAAACTACTGTAGGTATATCAGTTATGTATATTAATTATAGCCCATAATTTAATTCAAAATTCTGCCATTTCCGTTATATTTTCTGGAGTAAATGCTCTAATATGAAGTTCCCTTCACTAAATAAAATTCACTTGCAGTTGCTTCCTTTCATACATTAACAAAGGCGTGTGACCCACTCAGCTGCTTTGTGGATTTCTGATTGGTAGGAAGGCAAAGATAAAAGTTCCCCATGCATATACAGGGTGGCTACTCTAGGACCATGATAAAATTCAAGTATAATTTCCGGTTTTCAAGGCGAACTTTCCAAAAATTCAAGTAGATGTTTCCTCTATTTCAACCTTACGTATTGCCGCCTCTCAATATCCACACACAAATATCTTAATAATATAAAGGGTCTATGTGATTCCAACATCCAAAAATTATAATTCAATTAAACGTTATACATAATATAATGAAATATTTAATTTAAGATGAGTTTCTATTTACAATCAGAGGTGCAACCACAAATTTTTGTCTGGGCAGGTGGGGAGCAAGTGCCAGGATACATGTACAAACACTACTAATAATAATAATATTTTAATTATAATTAATATTGATTTGTTTTATTTTACTTCGCTTCTTGTGTCACGTTTGGCTAATTTGCGAAGATGGGGATGAGTGATATGATGAAATTCATGAATAGACAGCCAGAAACATTCATGCCCAAGCCAGGACCAACATTGTTATTATTATTATTAATAGTAGTAGTAGTATCAAAGACATTATTATCCTCGTGAATTATGCAAAAAGGGGGTAGAAGTTGGTGCTAAAGCATTTGTGTTCGAACAAACAATTTCAATTATTTTTTCAACACGTTCAATTTCATAATGGAAAACAAGCACACAAACTATTTTTGAGACAGAGAATGATTGACAAATGCATTCCAAATATAATTCTATTTTACATTAATATGTAATAACTTTCATGCACGATATATGTTTCACATATATGCAACATGGAGCGACGTGGACACTAAATTGTGTATGTATTCGAAGTTTCTTTAATACATATTATATACAAGATATATTATTTAAATACATTACACACCCAATTCATCCACCTCACAATAAATCAACAGCAAAAATGACATAAACTGTCTCAAATGTGCATGCTCCCTTTCCTCAAAACAATTGTTCGTGCATTTAAAACAATCAATTAAAACAAGTGCTATTTCTCTGTCTGAAAATTTACAGTACAATGCTTTACGGGGAACAATGAAAGAATGCAAGTGAGCAAGCGATTTAATAGGGTGCAAATAATTTCACGGGACGCCAATGCATTCTCTTTTACAACTTTCGTGCCTCCCCGATGGTGTTGTGGTAACATCGTCACCTTGTGATCAAGGGGTTCCAGGTTCGATACACATGGCACTGTAGTTCTGATCCCACTTTAAACTGTAGATCCAGTCCCGATTAGCCTTTCTGTGCATAAAGTGGCTTAAAACCACAGATAGAAATATATAAATGACTTACGTGAGTGAGTAGAAATGGTTCAAAACGACATTTCGGAAGTCTGTACTACTTCCTTTATCAGGTAAATAAAATAAAAAACTTTAGGTGCCAAACAAGGTACTGCGTTGTCAAATTGTAAGTTGAGGGTTCACTGATGGGAGTCACTAGGGGGCTATAATAGGTCGTCGATTTTTATTTGTTTTAGTTGTGTGGTTTTTGTTTTTAACTCTTTAACCAGTGAAGGTTTTCATCTGAGTTTGTATGCCGTTACAGTAAGTTTTTTACCTTTTTTATCCTCAACCTGAATCTTCAACTTACGATTTGACAACGCAGTACCATGTTTGGCACCTAAAGTTTTTTTTATTTTATTTACCTGATGAAGGAAGTAGTACAGAATTTCGAAACATCGTTTTGAACCATTTCTACTCACTCACGTGTCATTTATATATTTTTATCTGTATGGATAGTGAGTAAAATGCACCATTGTAAAATGTTCTTAAAACCACAAATCAATCAATCAATTTTACAACTTTTTTTTTCATTTAGATAGTTCGGCACCCAGGACCAACTCCCGTCGCCTCCTAGCTATAGTTATAACATTGATAAGATTAAGAAAAGCAGGATTTGCGAGCGAAGCAAGGTGAAAATTTTACGAAAATAATTT
The DNA here is from genome assembly GCF_977018435.1 of Lepisma saccharinum. Classification (NCBI taxonomy): domain Eukaryota; kingdom Metazoa; phylum Arthropoda; class Insecta; order Zygentoma; family Lepismatidae; genus Lepisma; species Lepisma saccharinum. Next base: position 108,286,354 of record NC_139232.1, read on the forward strand.
TTATTTGCATAAAATGTGAATAGGATTTGGATTAATACAAGTTGTAATTTTTCACGCCTACGGAGAAAAATTCAAGTAGAATTCACGCATAACTCCCGGAGCCAATAATTCACACATAATTCTGTGAGTAGCCAGCCTGATATAGCACCGTGCTATGAAGGCACATTTAGGTGATGTGGTGGTAGGGCCCAAACATTCTCGATCTTGGCCATTTTGGAGGTGATGTGATCAGCACCACACACTGGCTGCCTCTATGCCCCAGGGTTGTTCTCAGATGCCTATTGATTTGAGGCTGGGCAAGCCCCACAGCTGATTTATGTGGGGAAAAGGCTGGAAAAATTCCAACCTTAGAACACCCACCCCGGGTCTCCTGCATGGCACTCAGATGAGTAGACCACCGTGGCTCTCTCAGTTATTGGTATCAGGGATTATGTATGTATAGTTAGTTTCCCAATATCGAAAAAAGTTGCACCCTTGCAACAGTCCAGCCCCAGTTTTTCCTAGTGCTTGGATATTTCAAATCGAATTAAACGCATATTCACTAACTCTCACACTCCCTGCACCTGTGAAACCTGAAAGTTTGTTGTGATAGAAATACAGCCTTCCATTTGCCCCTATCCTGGGCAAAAACATTCCATCTTAACTAATTTCTTCAATGTATTGGCTTTAGCCATTCTCCTTTCATTTAAACCACGGGCATGCAAACTACGGACCCAGAATGGTTTAAGGCATTTACTTGAATGGAATGCTGTGGTACTTTTCCAACAAGCTTCTAGTCCCAAAATTCATAAGAGATTATACTCTATCACATTTAAAAAATATATTTCATGCATATGAAAATATAGTGGCCACGGTGGCTCACTCGGTAACGCGTCTGACTACCATGCTAAAGGTCCCGGGTTAGATCCCTGACCGGTTCAAATCCGGGAAGTTTTCTAATGTTGGAAGCATCCCCGGTGCCCACCCAGCGTCGAATAACATGGGTACCTGGGGGAAACCCTGGGGGGTAAAGACGGTCAGGGGCATGATGCTGATCACATCACCCCCACTCACCACCGGATCAAGAAAGTGTGGGGCGTTACCCCCGCACCCCCTATACGCCTTCATGGAGTGGTGCTAAGCGCAGGAGAACACTTTACTTTTTTTTTCATATTTAGTTCTACTATCTATCAAGTAATAAAGACTGATTGGTGTCTTGCAAAACTGGTTAACGCAATTACAAGGTTATTCAAAAAGAATGGTGCAAAAAGAAAGGGTTGTAGCGAGTCTGGTAAAAACAGTAAATAGCCATTCGTGGTAGGAAATGAAGAACCGCCTTGCAAGTTCTTGTCTGTGTATGTATGCATAGGTAATTGCTGCTAGTGCAACTGTATGTGCAAGATGAGGGCATCAAAACAGAGAAAGGCATTTTGCATGAAGAAATTTGAACAGAGGCCGTCATGACGGTGCATCATCACTTTCAGATCAAATTTGGCAACAGTGCATTACATAGAAACTGTTGGGTGAAGGAGTTTGAATCTCCTGGTGTCTATGCCTTGCGAATTATTATCCAAGAATGAGCTGCAGATGCATCTGGGCAGTACCAAACATCTTGACATATGCCACTGAACAGGATCCACATCGAACTCTTGTAATGTACAGTCACGGACAGTTCTGGGATGTAATGAATGCATTGACTTTCAATGTAATCATTACAACCCAGCAGTGTCCACGACTGTACATGAATTCATGTCATGACAGTTGAGGTATGTCAGTTGTTGAGGAATGAATAATTCAACTTTACTTTTACACCATCCTTTTTTTCATAATCGTGCATGTTGTGAACGAACCATATAGATATACACACCTTCTGTATCTTCCCTATCAATGATTTCCACTTTGCGGATAAAGAAGCGCTCCTTAAGTCTATATTCACTTATAGGACCAGTAACTGATGTCCTTTTATTATTCGGTTTACAAAGGATCATCAGGCCATCAAACAGAAACACCCTGCGTTCCGTCAAGCGTTTGCCTGAACTTAATTTCCCTAGGGAATCCTCTGAAATGAGAAGAGCAGGTTGTGAAAAAAAAATATTCCTTCATGAAACAAAATTAATTATGGAAGTTAACATTCAAAAGTTATGTAACTAGAATTCTAGTGTAAACCAGCGGTTTCCAATTGATAGTCCATGAATCTGTGGTGGTGATGCAATATGGGAGGCCCAGAATTGTGCTGCATAATTATTTCTTTAATAATTGAGTCTTTTATTGAAATTTCAATTAAAATCTCCAAGGATACACCAACAATGTTTAACATTAATCTGGTAGTTGTACATAATACAGTTAGAATAAATTTGGGCTTCCCATACAGATATTTTTTTCCAGATACAAATAAAACAGTTTCTCTCTCAGCAAACTGCATCTCTATCTTACAAAATGGATGTCAAATGTTAAAATTAAGTGCTTATTCCTTACCCCGAATAAATTCATTGCAACACTGGCCTATGTCTTTTCCCTCCCATCCGTCAATGGATTTTTGTAGTTCATTTGTCTTTTCTAACGCTGCTTGCCTTCTCGCCCGACCATGAACTTTCACTCCAGTCTCCCTGCAATGAAAATAAGCATATAATGAATATAGTCTTTAAAGAATGAATAAAGCATCATAACATTCTGTAATTCTTGCTAAATATTAATTGTGAACATAATGTAGAATTAAATGTTCAAAAACAACACACAGTGGAACCTTGATTTTACATTTTCACGCATTATGTTTTACTTTTCTGATCCCTAACCAAAATGTTCCAAAAATTCTTCCTCGGTGCACTTAAAATGTATAATCAAGGGTACATGGTACAATAACAAAGTAATAATATAGTAATACTATGAAAAGTGACTAAACTAAACTGTATGCAACAGTCCTTGAGGGAAAAAAACTTTTCTCCCAAGCAGCTTTTCAATGGGTGATGAAAGTCAGCAAATGAAGTCCTACTACTGTTGTTCTCAGACTTTCTAGCAAGGCGGCCTACTTTTCTTCTCTAACTAAATTCAATTCTTCTTGTATGTACATATTTCTTGCATTGTAGAATTATTTTTCTTGCAGTTTACGGTTCTACATTGCTTTATTGTTTTTAAATCACCAAGAAATTTGGAATATGCATGTAATGAATATAGATTTTTAAAAAAAACTGCCAGATGAGGAATCCACTGGAATATATAATGGAATTTGTTTCTGTTCAAAATATTATGTAGGTCAAACCTCAAGAAAAATGGCAATAAGATGGCATGAACATGATTTAGATATTGCATATTTAGACCCAAGAACATGTTTTTCACTTCACATCATTGAGGAGAAAAAGAAAGCTTTCAAAAAGAATTTCGGGATATATAGATTTAAATGTACAACAGACTTCATTCATTGCGGAAGAACATTGGAAGAAATTAAATAACGAGAATGACAATATATACACACTATGGAGTTCCCTCCTTCACAGGTGGGATAAGCCACCACCTTTGAAATTTAATCCTACAGACGAGACGAAGAATCTTTGTAGAAAGGAGGAGTACTTTGAATTATCTGATGATATATAGGATCCAAAATTAAAATTTGAGAACAACTTCATTTTAAAATACTAATAAATTGCTTATTTCATAGTTTTAATTGTTATGTCCAAACAATGTAATATTATTTACAAGATTCATTGTATTACTTCTTCTTTATGCTTTTGTTAAATTTTTTATGTTATTATAATTGTAACATTATTCAAACCAGAAATAAAGGTCTGAGGAAGAGAGTACTTGTTCTCCCGAAACGTAACAGCAAAAATTGTGTTTATGTGCTTAGGAAAACCATAAACTGCAAGAAAAATTAATTCATCAATTAACTCTTAAACTGTCCTTGGAATGTTGAGTTATAACTGAAAGTTTGGGACTCTAATTGGAAACGAACCCAAGACCTCTTATAGAAAAAGGAAGAGCAGTAACCATTCATATTTCGATTTTGACAAAAAAATAAAATGTCAAAAAACACATTGTAGAGTTAATTTTTCAAGTTTTTGAAAATTGTGAGATGCATTTTGCTGCCATGTTTTGTCACGAAATAATGTGAAATGAACTGCAAAATGCAAAAAACTCTTAAACACGAAATTTAGGGTTTATTTACCGACGTGACACCTTGTGAGGTCTGAATTATCCTGTGAGTTATGCAATTCACAGAAAATTGATTAATTCTACTGTTAACCTTTTGAGTCCCAAGGCCATTTTCACAAGTAAGCCTCTCGGTCCCGAGCAGATTTTGAGCAAAATGCAGAGTTTCAATTAAATGAGTGTAGATCGGAGACTAATTGCCCTAGAGAGATGAGTGATATACCGTTGTACGCGGAATGAACCAGAGATTCAGACTATATGAAACTTATGCAAATTCGGCGTATATATGGAGGGGGAAAGGGGGGAAATCCCCTGAAAATACTTTTTTTTTAAAAAAATGGGGTTTCGCCCCCCCCGAAAAAAAGGATTTGAAAAGTTCAAAATGCACATAGAAATTATCGCTGGCATGTAAGGAACACAAAAATATTTGCATTATTATCATATGACCAATGTAACTTGAGTTGTACATCCCAAAAAGGAATGGTCGGCACGCTACTGATTCAAGCTTCAAAATGCAGCGGTACCTTGAAATGACTTTAGCTCAGAGACTATTTTCCCTGGAGATATGAACTATATACCGTTGTACGCAGAATGAATCACAGATTCAGACGATATATAATTTATGCACCTGCGGCGTATATATGGAGGGGGAAAGGGGGGAAATCCTCTCAAAATACTTTTTTTTAAAAAATGAGGTTTCGCCCCCCCTGCCCCCCCCCCCGAAAAAAAGGATATGAAAAGTTCAAAATGCACATAGAAATTATCGCTGGCATGTAAGGAACACAAAAATATTTGCATCATTGTCGTATGACCAATGTAACTTGAGTTGTACCCCCAAAAGGAATGGTGGGCACGCCACTGATTCAAGCTTCAAAATGCAGCGGTACCTTGAAACGACTATAGCTCAGAAACTAAATGCCCTAGAAATATGAAAGATATACCGTTGTACGCAGAATGAATCACAGATTCAGACGATATATAATTTATGCACATTCAGCGTACATATGGAGGGGGAAAGGGGGGAAATCCCCACAAAAATACTTTTCTTAAAAAAATGGTGTTTCTCCCCGCCCCCCCCCCCCAATTTTTTTTTTCAAAATGCACAAAATGCAAAATTTATGCAAATTTGACGTATATATGGAGGGGGAAGGGAGAAAAACCCCAAAAATTATTTTTAAAAATTGTTGAAATGTTTGAAATTTATATTTTCCCTTGAAAAGAGAAGTCCCTTTTCCCGCCTTTTCACCTCCATTTTCATGAAGAAAAAAAAAGGTGCAAGAAACATTTCTGTTAAATACATGTGTTAGGAACAATATAAAAGAAAAAAATCGAAATTCTAGCCAAAAATAGAAAAGTTATAACGTAAAAACTACGACCTTGACACAGCGTCTCAATCGAGACGCTTGGGACCGTGAAGGTTACAGTTGGGTATCTCGTTCGAGACGCTTGGGATCCAAAAGGTTAATATTGGAGAAGCAAAAATTGACTCCTTTACACAGAAAAAAACTTAATACTCACATAACTACATAAATGTGCTATTAGAATTGAAATGTTAATTTTGTGTAATAGATACAGTTTTTAAATCAAATTTAGGATTATATTCACAATTTTAAAACCAAAATGTCTTTTTATATACCACTTTTCATCAGATTTTTCACCGCTATAACACCGAAATTTTATTTTATTTACCGCCTTTGAACCCGAAATTGACTTTGTTTTTGTACCGAAATTTTGCTTTTTTCATTTACGAAAATTATGTGCCTCTAACCATTCGCTATGCAGGAGTTCCCATTGTAGGACTAAAGACTGAAATTGGTATACAAGAACATCCTTTGGAAATTGGTAAAAATCTATGAAGACATTGGTCGAACAAGTGTTCTCTCGGGTTACCAGCCAGGTTAAGTCGATGTTGGTTTCCAACTTTTGAATGCATACATTGCTTTCATCATCAGGGAATATGATTCCCGAGAACACTTGTTCATCAACGGTATGTAATGTTTCAAAACAAAATTAAGTATGACTTCTAGTCACACACCACTTTCCTTGAACAATTTTGGGTAAAAATGGTGCAGCTACACGAGCATACAGTACCTTCAAAAGTCTGATTGCACTTGTTGGTATTAATATACATACAGTTTGAATGTAGTTTCAAAGATCTTGTTTGGGTTCGATACCCGGTGGAGGCACATGACACAGTGGTTCGGATCCCACTTTAAACTGTAGGTCCAGTCCCGATTAGCCTTTCTGTGCATAAAGTGGACTTTAAACACCAACTCAACAACAACAAAGCTCTTGTTTTCTCATTGTAAACCATTTTTCATAGCATCTTTATTTTGGGCATGGTGAAAAATATATTGAGCTTAAATTAAATAATCAAATATTGGAATATGACAAAATATCAGCTTTGGATCTGTAATCTCTGCTTTCTTATATTAGTATATACTATGGAAAAAACAAGTTATTGTTGTTGCTATTTTATTGAAACATTTATGACTAGGTAGCAACGTTTTACAAGTGAAATATACAATTTCATTCAACAAAAAATACTGCTTGAATGATTACTTTCACTTGCACTACTGTAAAAATACTGAATCTCAATCTGAAGAACAATGTACAGTACTTTGTTTAGTTCCCCATGAATCATATGTAAAACTCACTTTTTTGGCAAATTCCCAACCGTGTGCACCATTTCCACTTGCAAAGGCCTAAGAAGACCCTCCACTTGCTCCAAGCTTTCCTTGTCTTCTTCAATAGGAGTCAGTCGATGAAGCATCTGAAAAATACAATAATAATTGCATTTACACTTACATACTTAAATCTTATGTATACATCATATTCTAACATATACATATTCTTCGCATATACAATGGCCAATGGACCAGTACGCACAGTACACAGTGCAGTTACACGAGTGTGATAGCGAATCCATATAACTTGTATCAAAGCTCCTTTTAGCAAAGGTATGACCACCAGGAATTCTAGCAAAGTCATTGTTTCTCTGCTTGCATGGTCATTGGCCATCATATGTGGCAAGCTGTATGATGGACAGAAAACATATATTTCTTTACAAAATCTTACAAATTATCAATTTCTTCTCGTTCTAGCTCAGATATAAAGTCCGAATGGAACTAGCAATATGAAACAGCTTATAAACATATCTTCTGTAATGAGTGTTCCACAAAGAAAAAGACAGGACATTACATTAATTAACTCAAACAGCTTTTAGGGAAAATAGTTCTCCTTATCAATAAATTCGGTGATTAATTGAATTTGGTTACTTTACGTAGCTTTCCTGCCACTTTTGGCTAATTGCGATGATGAGGATAAGTAATGATGCGATGAAAATAATGCAAGGACACGCACAAGAAAACCCATGGTATTTGAACCTAGGATCCCTGGCACCACAGCATGTTGCGCTAACCACTCCACTAACGAAGATTGGCTTCTCATTAATAAACCTTGACATAAGACACTCTTAACAGCTACCACAATCTCTCATGGCTATTGACAAATTTACTCAGATGATCATGCCAACAGTGACTGATGTCACAACCTGGTAAATCCTAGACTTCAATTCCACCAAATTGATGACTTTCTTCCTGTAATGTCCTTCACCTAACCCAACTTGAAGAAGTCTAGGGTCATCATATCAGGACGAGGGAGAGCATTACAATGACTGTTACAGCAAATCTATGTGGGAATTATACACTGACATCTGATACCAACACACTTTACATAATTATTCGTTAGAGGTACCCTGCTACTTCCACTGCAATTCATTTGCCACCCATATGCAATGCACACGCTAGTGCTTTCTTCCTGTGATTAACCTGTTGTGTAACTGTCCATGAGGGGCGGTGCTTACCTACAGACTGTTGGCCTCACTCCCACATGGCTCAGCAGAGGTGGGAGATCATCAAACCAGTTACGGTGTGATGTGTGGTCAGCACGAAGAACCCCCAGTCATTGTAGGTTTTCTTGGATCACGTTACGCTACTCCTTTCTAGCTCCCCAATTTCCTCAGGATGGCTGCATGATGTAGTAGGTTTACAGTTCTTGAAAAGTGCACAATTTCAAATTTGTGCTGAAAAACAGCTTCAGCATCTTAAAGGTTCAGAAAAGTAATATGGAAAGTACAGAAACATTGCCAAGACTGCAGGAATAGCATGCACTATATTCTTATTTTACCAATAGCAAGACCAAAACTACACACACTTACCTTGATATAGTCAAAATACAAAAAACAATGCCATACTGGTCCCAAAAGGAGTTTAGGTAAATAATATTTAACAGCTTCTCGGAAGCCATGTCCAGCTGTGTGAAGAGCATCGGACACTTCAGGTTTGGCCAACAGTTTTGTCAATGTCTCCCGACAGTGATGGTTTATGACGTCCTTCGCATACTTCCCGTACACGTCAAATTCTGCAGCCTGGAACAGAAACAATTAGCATGTTTAGAATAAAGCTGTTGCGAGTTATATCATGAGAAAAAGGCACCTTATTGAGGAAGCACAAAACAGCCACACAAATAACACAACTTTCTGCATGACAATAAATGAATCATTTCAAATGACCTAAATGTTATCTAGTGATACTTTTCTTAATATGGTGGTAGATTTCAGAGTTCACATTGTATTACAATATTAAATGTAAGGGGAAAGCACTTAGAATGTTCAAAATGTTGTTGCAGTTGTTGACCCTTGATATTTTAGTTTTCACAGGATTCAAACTTGGAATCTGTAATGATCCTGCGAGGTCATCACAATTATTTAGTTTCTGAGTGTTATTATTCCATGTTAACCCTTACCCAGGAAAGTTATTTTTGTAACGTGTCCAGGCAAGCAGTGTCTGTCGGAAACTGCTTTGTTTTAAATGGATTTTACCCTTCTAATGCGAGATTTTTATGTTTCATCGCTTTGGAAACAAGCGAGTGACATGATATTTAACCTCATCATCATTGCTATGTCCATATCTTGTATTCATCATCATCGTAATTCCATGTTGTTGTATTTTATGCAGCATAATATATGAAACGTTTTAGGCTGGAAGGTAGTGTGAGGAAATAGTTTTATTGGCTCACATATTTTTCATTTTTTCTATTTTAGCGTTAATAATACCATATTTACGCGTGTACAAAGGGCGTTCAATAAGTTTTGCACAGATGGTTATATTTTTCTTAGTTGCAATATGATGATGAAATTTTAGGTGAACATGCTTTGATCCTTTGGCTAGAAGATCATGTCAGTCAATGTAGCCTCCATCTGCTGTGACGCATCTCGTCCAACGTTCTTTTCATGCCTTGAATGCACTTTGGTAAAATTCAGGTGGCTGACTTTTACACCATTGTCTCACACAAGAAATGAGGTCCTTGCCACTGTGGAATGTTTTTCCCCGCAGGTAGGCCTTCAGATGACCAAACAGGAAGCAATCCGAAGGAGCCAAGTCCAGACTATAGGGAGGCCGAGGATAAGGTAAGGTCATCAAACTCCATCATGACAATGTCAAGACTCACACAGCCATGACGACACAGCAAAAAATCATGAAAATGGGATGGTAAACATTTTCTTGTGTGAGAGAATGGTGTAAATCAGCCACCTGAATTTTAACAAAGTGCATTCGAGGCATGGAAAGAACGTTGGACAAGATGCATCACAGCAGACGGAGGCTACATTGAGTGACATGGTCTTCTAGCCAAAGGATCAAAGTATGTTCATCTAAAATTTCATCATCATATTGCAACTAATAAAAATATTATAACCATCTGTGCAAAACTTATTGAACGCCCTTTGTGTAATGCGCACTCTGGTTTTTGATGGGGAAAAGTGAAAAAAAAATTTATCTCGTGTATAATGCGCAGTATAATCCAGGTTCAAGAAATGGCTTTCTTGGTTGTAGGTCGTAAAGCTGTTGCTATGCTAGTCAAGAGCTAGTGACATCATACCTACTCAATGAGTCACCTTTTGCTATGTGGACCAAGAGTAGAATATCCTCTTGTGTAAACAGTAAGTAACCAACCCATGTCACCTTCCCACTCTATCTCCACTGTGTTTAACATCCCAAAACTTTCACTCTTTAACCACCTTATTTATTCTGTAATAGTCGAAAGGGAGATCAATATTAAGTTATGGATTTGCAGTGCTCAGGAAGTTATTTTCTGTTATTTCTTGCCCAACAAATACTGCTGATACACATCCCATCACATGGGAGGTGGATACTCGAAATTTGCCATTATGGCACTATTTTTCTTGTGTCACAGAACATTAAATTACAAAGTGAAAAATCGTGGAAAATGGCCTTTAAACTTTAATGCGTGGTCTTGCTCCTTTTCTCTTTACTTTTACTTTAAAAAAATCTTCAAAATATATACTTTTTGCATGACTGACATAACATTTATAAGAGGCCCATTCAGGACCCTCAAACTAGCAGTTAGAAGAACAAGATTTATTTCATTAAGGCAATTACACACTCAATATATGTCATATTATTTGGCCAGTTATACATTTTAATTATTATTTTCTTTCTCATCTTTTCTTTCATCCAAAGTACCACAAAAATCAGAACGTTCCTTCATTTTGTAATGAGCTTATTTCAACTGAATTGCACATTAGTGTCGCCATCTTGAATGGAATACTGTTGCCATATTCAGAAACTACAGAATTCAAGCATTACAACGATATACAACATGATAGGGTTGTGTAAACACACAAAAAAAATATTCCGTGGATAATACGCACCACACTTTTCGTGTGCAAAAATTTTGGAAAAAGTGCGTATTATACATGAGTAAATACGGTATTTTTATGTGATGTCTTATTAAATACTTTATTTTTTATTAAACATTTGTTAATACATATTCAAGTAGGCTTCTTTACATATCAATTATACACTGTGTTTGACAGACACTGCTTGCCTGTTTACGTAAGTGAAATGGAAAATATTTTTTTAACGCCTGACCTTCTTTATCAAACGAAGTCAAATACTGTTGTTGAGAAAAAAAGAGTGTCAAAAATCAAAAGAGTCAAAGTCAAAAATATCATGTTCGCAGGAAGTATCGTTTGGAGTATGTGACAAAAAATATAAGCAACAGTGTCTGATAACCACTGGTTGCCCGGTTCAAGGTCAATTGCTAATTCTGTCAACATTATTTGTGTTAACCATTCATTGTAAATAGTGTTATGATCTATTGATAATGAGGTCTGATGCTCTGTGTTAGTATATGCTGGGTTGTAATGTTAATAAGGCCCTGCGTGGTCGCAAAGAATATGTAATATTTATCTTATAATTGTATATTAATGTTTAGCACACATTTAATATTATAATTGTTTGTGCCTTGAGCACGTAGTTCAATCTACTGCCGTAGAGATGGCCTCAATTGCTCTAGCACGGTTCCACGTAGTTCGCTCTGAACCAAGGCTATATAACTGGCCATGCAGCATATTTTCTTCAGTTGGCTTTCAGGTCTGCTCACGATAAGATCTCTCTTAAAAACTGACCTGGAAGGAAGGTACTCTCCGCTTTTGCGAGAGGCCAAGCACCCTAAAGAAGTTGCACTCCGCTTACGAGCGACAGAGATCCCACTCTGCTTGTTGGCGAGAGAAACAAACTCCACTTTAGGGTGACAGGACACACTCTGCTTGCTGCAAGATGTTTCCTCCACTATCAACCAGCTGTACCCCACCTGGGGATTGAGGCGTTGGGTTGCTAGGCAACCACTCATAAGGTTTACCATTGTGTATCCTGTTATCCTTAATGCTGGGTGGAAACGGAACGGTGATTGTTAAGTACAGACATTGCCGTTTACTGCTTAAACCCCACCAAAAGGTGCTGGGCCTTATTAGGACGTATACGACAAGGATCGGGATGTAGCTTTGACTGTAAAATTACAGTCAGATAAAGTACATGTGTTATCGTGAGGGTGACATTAATAGATTCCCTTATTCCCCAAAAGCCAACAGTTTCCTGTAAAGAGCCTGCAACTACAGAAGTTGGCGCAAGTGAAGGACTGCACATTCCTAAAGTGTGTTGGAGCTACGGTTACGACTGCAGAGGGCAGCAGCAACAGTGTTCCTGTTTCCAGTTTACGGAAGCCATTCTCCCCCCATTGTGTGGCAGTATATTGGCCAAGTGAGTATATTATCCTACGCGGGCGTGTGCTAACTTACACCATTTACAGTTGCATATGTGTATTCAGCTACAGTCATTAAACTTTCTCTAACTTTAGACAATGTACAAACCATGAGTGAAATAAAGTCTCTTGCCACCACTGGAGAAAAAGTTAGCATAACTTTGCAGTGTGTTAGGTACTACTGAACGATTGTTGCCAAGCTTGTTGGTTTGCACCTCCGCTGACGTACTCGTGTAGGTGTAATAGGCATGTGGCGAGAACGATGCAAATCTTTGGTAGCAAGGTCAAGAGTCAATCACTTGACCCAACTGACCAAGAATGCAGCCGAGTTTAACTTATCAATGACCAAACAGTTAGGTGGATGATGAAGGATACTGTTCAATAAGCAATGGTATTTTTTAGATATATATTTTATACAACAGCAGCAATTCTATGAGAATTGAATTAATAGCTTTACAACTCACCTCCGCCAACTCTTCAAAGCAGCTGCCAATAGCAGGAACTTGCTTCTCCTCGGTTATCTCTACCATATCTTCCAACGAACCCAGCAATGTCACAGTAAGCTCGTATGTGTCCATTATATTGCTGAATATCACATCCAATTCCTGAAAAAGTTACCACATCATGTGTATCTAACACAATTACTTTTTCTGTGTATAAGACACGTAGGTAATATTCGTAAGCACAGCAACCTATACCAAGATTTAACCAGGAGTCCAGGGGACATTATCGACAAAAAGTTATCAGTCCATTTCTAATATATTGTTATTCTTATAATTATACACATACAGTGGAACCTCGACTTTCCTTTTCTCAGAGGACTTGGATAAAAAATAAAACACCTTATAATGTAGTAAAATGTATCCTGTGAAAAGTTTAAATGTAAAGTTTCTTTATCAAAGCCCAATGCAATCCCTTAGTTAAAAATATTAAGGAAGTTAATGAACAATTCATATTTGTTGCAATTTTATATTGTTACTTTATCATTATTGGGAAAAAAGTTATCAGTCCATCCCTAATATACACTAACCAACCAACAAAGTATTACTGAAAATTACATATTCCATGTGTATATTAATAACAATGTAAATGATACTGAACCAATGTTACAACAGATCAACTGTTCCAGACATGTGAAGAGAGCAAAGAAACTATTTTGTACATAGTACTTTCATGTGCATTTTTCTCGAAAGTGTCTTGAATGGAGTTATGACACTTGTGCTCCGAACACCTCACATAATGAATGCATTTGACATATTACATGTTAGCCCTTATGGATGACAATACATTCAAGCAAATGCATGTTCTGTACAGTTACATGTTCTCCATGATACTTCCTTGCACTTATGCATACATACCTTACTACTTGGAGATAACAATTTGGCAATTTCTTCCCTGAACACTTTAATAATCATATGAAGATCCCTTAAGTACTGTTTCTCATCGTGAATTAAATCCTTCACCACCTCTTCGTAAGTAAGGGATGTTCTTGAAACCGGTTCATCCTCTAAACTGGCAGACACATCTTCATCTTGATAGAAAAGATCCATCAAGACCTAAAAAAAAAATTGGAATTATGTACATATTATTAAGAACTAGAGATGGGTCGATATTAAATTTTGGCCGATACAGATATAAAATTTACCAATACTGATAACCGATATTCTATCGGTCAGATATAAAATTAGAAATGGTCCTTGAAGAACCTGAATAATAACCTTCTTAATAAATGTGTGTTTCGAGGTGACTGCAGTGTAAAAGAAATTGCATATTTAGACATTTACTTTTTTAGAAAGTAGGGCATGGAGATTATCCATAAAAATTACAACAAAATTGCAGAATTTTGCACTAAATTATCAGATATTTATCGATATATCGGATCGGTAAAATAATCGGTAATTTTACCGATAAACCGATATGCCTATATCGGCAGATACCGATAGAATACCGATTAATCGGTCCCATCCCTATTAAGAACTAATTGGCTATGCATTGGAATGCCTACAACATGAATTTTTATAACAAATGGCATAGCAAATCACATCAGTGTATGCCACAAACAGTACAATGCTTGAAGCTATCCTGGCAGTGAACGACACAAAGATTCTCATGTTATAAACCAGATCAGTTCAAGATCGCTGAAACTGAGAATGGTGCTGTTTCTCAAAAGCTCAGGTTTCAGTGTGTACATCATATATTAGGGATATTGAAGTTTACTTAAGTCCACATTTGACTAATCGAGGCTGGACTCACAGATTAAAGTGGAATTTAAACTATGCATTATACCTCCATGGGAGCAAACCTATTGATATTAGTTGAGTTTGGTGTTTTAAGTCCACTTTATGCACAACAAAGCTAATCAGGACTGGGCCTACAGTTTAAAGGGGGATCCAAACTACTATGTACCTCCACCAGGTATCAAACCCAAGATCCCTTGATTACAAGGTGGTGATGCTACCACTATGCCATCAGGGAGGCCCCATACTAGAAATGTGACAAAATAGATTTCTGATGTACAGACATAAGCAGAACGTCATATGAGAACCAACATTTAAACCAATTTTGATATTCAATTCCTCCCATTCAAAATCTTAAGCACAGAAGACATGTTGGTATAGTTTGAGCAAGTTTAGTGCAACGCCGTGGTGGCTCAGTCGGTAATGCGTCTGACTACCATGCTCAAGGTCTCGGGTTCGATCCCCGGCCGGTTCAAATTTGAGAACTTTTCTAACGTTGGAAGCAGCCCCTGCGCCCACCCAGCATTGAATGACATGGGTACCTGGGGAAACCCTGGGGGGTAAAGACAGTCAGGGGCGTGATGTTGATCACATCACCCCCACTCATGACCGGATCAAGAAAGTGTGGGGCGTTACCCCAACACCCCCTATATGCCTTCATGGTGTGGTGCTAAACACAGGGGAGCACTTTACTTTTTTCTTTTTTTTTTACTGCAAGGAAAAATTTAAATGCATGTGATTTCTATGCTCAATTCTTGTGTAAAAATTCCAATTGTCATAACTTTATTCCTTCTCATAAATATGTAGAAACTGTTTCTGTACCAGTATTAAAAATATATGGATTTTTATAATACATAAACAAAAATTATGACATTATTGTTGTTATTTCTACCATGCTGAAAATGGCACTGCATTTCTGTTAAATAATGATCTACGTTTTTAGAAAGCAGTTAAATGTCGAAACCGGAGTCAGATCAGAAAATTATCAGTAAATTTGCTACATTCCCTAATTGATTACAAGAATTCACATTGGTTTAACAGTAGGCTCAATATTCAAATAATTCTTTGCACACCAGGTCATTTTGGTATATACTTAGGTACATTACTAACATGTTGATAGATATTAGGGCTGAGATGGATTAATTGAAATAATCAACATACTGGTATACTGGTAAAATTGACAATATTACTAATTAAAAATATCTATAAATAGTCCAATATTCAGGGCACAAATCTGCAAATTTAAATATTTTTTATGAATATAGAAGTATAAAAAGTAAACCTAGATTTAATTTAACTGTTTTACTAATGTGGTTTGGCAATGCTGAGGATATATATATTTCCAAGATTGCCATTTATTCATTATTAGAGCCTTTATTTCTAGTAGCAACCTTTAAAATATTTAAATACATATGTAGCAAAATATGGTGAAATACAAAACATAGTTATTTATTGAACATCCTACTCACATTCTACATTTTTATATATATATTAATTTAAGTTACATTGTATTCACCAATCTAATGCAGGTTTATCATGCCACTACAATGTGAAACATTGTTGTTTATTGGTTTGTTCTCAAGTCAGATATGTCGTTATACACTAAAACATATTCCATGACATTCAATTTCGAATTAAGAAGCATAGTATTTACGTATTAACATCTACATCATACTTAAACTTAACACACCTTCATACTCATACGATAAGTTTGTTTTCTTATCTATCCCTCCACAATCATGCCATCAAAGGGGAGGAAAAATAAAATTAAAACAATAAAAATTAAACACTAAAAACATTCACCAGTTTAACCCCTTCCTGGATCAGTTTACTGTAACCTAACTGTTAGGGAAGCACAACAGCAA
Source organism: Lepisma saccharinum (assembly GCF_977018435.1). Classification (NCBI taxonomy): domain Eukaryota; kingdom Metazoa; phylum Arthropoda; class Insecta; order Zygentoma; family Lepismatidae; genus Lepisma; species Lepisma saccharinum. Next base: position 108,302,702 of record NC_139232.1, read on the forward strand.
AAATTACCTCATGGTTGCATTTCAATAAAATAACGTAAACGTAACTAAAAGATAACCTGAATGAAAATTCCACACATAGGTGTATTTGCCATTGAAGCATGGGAATGTGTTCCAAGGTGGTGGGGGGATAAGACATCAAGGTTAATCCCATGGTCTACACATGCACGTTCAGTCACAACACAAAGAGGAAGGGGAACTGCAGCCTACTCTACGATTCAATTATAAGACACAGCAAAAGTTATCTTACCACCTGTAGTAGTACAATCATGTATGCATGTAAACAGTAGAGCATTACACTGTATTAGGCTGCTGTTATCAAACTTTCCCAATGACAATTCATTGGGAAAAAATTCTATGCACATAACTTAAAATTAACAATATCTCTAACACTTAACATCAAAACCTGGATGTTTCTAGATCACTTTAAACAATTATTAGACCACTACTAACATCTTGCAACAGTTTGTCAATCCGTTGCTGAGAATCTCAACCTAAAATAACTCTGAAAATTTTGCAGATTCCCAAAGGGTGAAAGCAGAAAATGGAACCTTGGTTTTAACTGCACATTCAAGATAACAGAACATCAGAAGCTCTGTCGTAAATATAATTTGGTCCTTTGTTTAATTGTTGGTTTAAGTCCACTTTATGCACAGTTCCGATTAGGGACTGGAGCTACAGTTTAAAGTTGGATCTGAACCACTTGTGCCTCCACCAGGTATCGAACCCGGGACCGTTTGATAATAAGGCAACATTACCACTGCACCATCAGGGAGGCAGTTTAAAATGGGATCCGAACCACTGTGCCTCCACCGGGTATTGAACCCAGGACCCCTTCATTACAACGCGACGACATTACGACTGTGTTATCAGGGACACATATAATTTGGTGATGGACATAAAGTGGGTGAACAAAAACCTTTAGGAAACTGTGTGTGCACATTTTACAATTCCATAGGATATTGCAGAAAGATTTGCAAACAATAAGTTCATGGTACTCAAAGAAACAATCAGAAAACACAAGCAATATCGACTTTCAATTTTCTTTCAAACTACAGAAATGTAGTACAAATTGACCTTGTTCGACGGATATGTAGGAAAGTAAGATGCCTATGGTATGTTGTTGCTATGAAAGGGAAGCATCGCAGATAATATACCCATTAGAGGTTTTTGATTTTCAAAAACTGTAAAAAATGCTATGAAATTCTAGTGTAACATTAGCCAGTTTGTAACTTATTATCTTCATCGATGGATTAAGCTGGCATGGGGCTTCATGCCACGAGTACAAGTTTAGGAACATGCCAAGAAGTTAAAGATTCAAAGACTTTCTGAAGATTCTAGAACTTGATTCAATAGAAACATTTTGAAGAACACCATGCTACCAATTCAAAGATTTGACTGATGTAATTATTGGATGTATTGTTAATGTAATTATTATTTTTGTAACTCTAGATTTTTAGGATATCACCAAAATCTGATTACCCTGCCTTAATCTTCAAATATATTTTTTTTATTGTTATTGAAAGTTATTACGCTTCGTCACATCTTCAGCAAAGATTGTTAAAAAATTACTATATAAAGAATTCACTCACAAAAATACAAAATTAAAACCTTCATAAACCCTGTAATAAATCTAATTAATAGACTAACATTACTTCAGCAAGAAACACAATTATTAAAGAAAACACGATCACAAGCATAAAAAATTTAAGCTTCAAGAAACACAAACAAATGAAACACTATGATAGAGTTACTAGTAAGGGACAAACACAATAGAATGTGTTAAGTGTAAACTAAGTATCCACATTACTTTGAAGATTGTTACAATACCATAACCAGCTTACATATTAAATTATTTGATGACCTAGAAACATTCAAACAATAATTTTTATCTGTAAAATCTACAGAGCACATTTATTCAAACATATCAGTTGAAGTCTACAGAGTGGAACCTTCATTTTATGTTTTTGAGGACCAAGGTGAAAACCCTTAAAATGCAGCAAAATGTAATATCCAGGAAAATTTTATGACATTTTTCTCCATTAGGATCATGAAAAATGAATGTATAATGTGGGAAAATGTAAAATCCAGGATAATATAAAATCAAAGTTTCACTGTAATAGATAATGTGTCCATAAATTGAAATCTCAACCTCAACAATACCTTTATCATAAACACAATGTGCACAATAAGTCTTATTTATAGATACTAAGCAACCACGGTTAACTATTTAAATATACCACTTCATACAGCTTGGCTTACCCTTATTTTGTTAAAGAAGATCAAGACAAGGTTTATTTAATAATTCACTCATTCTTTCACAGGCTGACAACTATTCCCCTTACTCTTCAAATTTTTAACATTTTAATTAATAGTTTATTTTTTAAAATTGCCTTTTAAGTTATCCATGCTTCATGGCAATATTACTGACATGTATGTCTTTAAATATCAATAAAACATATTAACAAAAAAATAAAGAGGCTTTCTTGAAGAATTTAAAGCAAATGATTGTATTCATTAAGTACTACACAACTAAGAACTGAAATAACCCTTTAACTATAATTTAATCTCCTGGCTCTGACATGTGCCATGGTACCAGGATAATTAAAGATACATAAAGTAATTACTCATTTATGAACTTTTTAAATGAACATTTTTATAAATAATTTTTATAAACCGTTAAAACTATACATGAAAAACATTTCAAGGAAAATAAATTTACAGGTACTTTTAATTCACAAAAATGTAACATATACTGCCCACATGACAAAAATAAGCAAATATGGTAAGTGTTTCACTTGGTCAAGTTAATGCATGAGCCTTACCTGTTAACTCTGCAATATACTTCTATTCAATCTGGTCAAACTTCTACTCCCAGCCCTGTACCGATTCTCTTTCTTTCTACATCTCTTCCGAACACAGTTGCCTGGTTGCAGTGTTGAGAGCAGTTAAGTTCAATCTATCAGTATTCTGCCTAAATTTTATGTTGAACATTCATTGATTTGTTGTTTAAAGTCCACTTTATGCACAGAAAGGCTAAACGAGACTTGACCTAGTTTAAAGTGGGATCCGACCCACTGTGCCATGTGCCTTCACCAAGTATCAAACCTGGGACCCCTAGTTTATAAGGCGACGACGTTACCACTATGCCATCAGGGAGGCCCTAAATTTTAGATTCAGTCAAATTACCAACTTTAGATAACACCATAATATGCAATACTTTGTTCTAAAATTTCTCAATATAACATTTCATATGACCACCACGTTCGTTTTTAATTAATGGCTAAAGTTCGCATGCCCCATTTCTCCTATGCACATAGAATTGTACACACACTTGGTTATTCTAAAAGTCAGAAATTTTTAGAACAATATGGAGTCAATTCCTATTTTGTTTCATTTGCAAGAACATTACAATTTGCGGTGGTTGCGGTAAACGCGGTTTAAAATTACTTACGTGAAATTTAAAAGATTTCGTAATTCCGCGTTGCACAATTTAATGGTTCAATCCTATTAATTTCGAAGATCCACTGTCTTCATTCACAAAAGGGTACGGCGTTTGAAGCGGAGATGGTACCATGACGCGGTACCATCTCCGCTTCAAACACCGTACCCTTTTGTGAATGAAGACAGTGGATCTTCGAAATTAATAGGATTGAACCATTAAATTGTGCAACGCGGAATTACGAAATCTTTTAAATTTCACGTAAGTAATTACAATTTGCAGTTAAATAAACATTGTAACTGACAGTTTGTAGAGAGAGAATAGACTGGCAATATTTTCATGGTAGTGTGCTGAACCGAGAGAGAACTGTAATAACGGTTACAAACTGAAGTTGCTGATTCTTAAGACGAGATGGGAATAAAATATGGTGGCCTTCAGCTACTCATTACAAAAAAATAAACTTTAGCTTTGGCAATGTAATCATGTTTCTAGGGATGTGACGAAGCTGAAAATTTACCGATACCGATGTACTCACCGATAATTTTTGGAACCGATGCCGATATTTAACCGATTCCGATACATAAGATTATTAAACAGAAATGGGATGTTATTTTCTGCATGACAAAAATAAATTTGCTATGTACATTTCTATTGCATATTATATGCATATACATATATATTCTCAAGAGATGCGAATGTACATTTGCATCTACAAAAGTTGGTTATGTGAACCTAGAGATTTAACATTAGTACACAAGCAGTTCTTTGAAATGCAAAATGAATTCCTGTTCTGTCAGATTCAACTTCAGAAATATGAGATTTGGAAGCACTTCAGGAAGTAACCTACTTCTCTTATCGCAAATCTGTTCAGCAACACTGAACACTCAATCACTGAATACTGATGCAGCAGGTATGCTCAAGTATTTTATCAGCACTTGCTTCAGGTTTGAATACTCATTTTTGAATTTCCAATACAACAGCAGGTCCTGGTTCAGCAATGTACAGTTTTATTTCCGATTTATAGTTAGGTTGATCCTCTGAATGAGAGTTTGCAATAATTTTATTACAAAAACTCTACAATAATGACGAATCATAACCAAATTTTCAATAAATCTTACAAAACTAGAATATAAAACTTATTAGAAGGTAAAACTCTAGTATAATCTGTACCGGTTTAAATGTCGGATTTTTGCCGATATGTCAATTTCGGCCGATTTTCATACATCGGTAATCGGCTTCGGCACATCCCTACATGTTTCTCAACTTGTGAAATAACTTTCTGGAGTCATGGAGAAAATGTGCAGTATCATTCTGCATCAAATGTAAATTCTCAACTCCCAAGAATTTCCCATAATCCCAAATAATTTTACCATCTTGCCCCATGCACAGTATATCTCTCCAGGCTGAACATTTGCTCTGAAGCATATCATTTTCAACTGCCAACTAGTAAATTTTTGAATGCACCTTAATTACTTCTGTCCAAGTCAAAGTACACATATGACTTGAAATCAGACTATGCACTTAGTAGATGTTCTATAGCAATTGGTGCATTCATAAAAACATAAAAATTCAAAGCATGCAAAAAATGCATTTTGTGATGCTAGAATCATGATTGCAAATATTCAAATAAAAAAACACAAGGCACATTGTAAACAACAAATTGACTGCAATTTTCCGCAAAACAAAAATGTCAATCATATAAAATTCAAATGTGTCTCGTAAAACAAAATCTGTGTAGCAAATCCTTCTGATGAAACAGTGGCACATACATCATAACTGGTCATCTCTACATTATAATTTTGATAAAATGCGCAACAATAACCCACCTTGTCAGCGCACATCGCCACTCGGATGTCTTGGCAAGTGATTTCCACATGTCGAATGTTCTTGACAAAGTTTCCAGACAACTAAAAAGAAGAAGAAAGAGTTATATAAAGGCACCTGCTGTAGGCAGTAAATTACCATGGAAAAAGTATGAATTATCATGAGGGATACCCATTAAATAAAACAGAAAATGCTAGGATACTCTATACAATTTCACAAAATTAAAAAGGTTGATTTTGTTTACATTAGAAGATTTTCTTGTGTGCAAGATTAAAGAGAATGGATGTTTTTACACAAAAATGCATATTTTGGCATAAAGAGCACTTATCTTTTTAGTTTTTCTTGTTTGATAAAGGGCCAAAGAGGGCAACTTGTCATACCCAGAGGGAATGGGGGTAGGGGGATGTCGCCCCATCGTTTTCTGGTACTGTCATGGCTGGAAGGTTGCTGAATGTTCTTTAAGATTTACATGATCACTCTTGTATATTAAGAATGATACAACAAAATCTATTTTTGAATTGTGTTTTATACTTCTAGCAATATTTTTCTCCAGTTTTTCAGAATTTGAACTAACAAGAAACGCACGTTACATGGCTACCATTCATGGTGTGGTGTAGAAAACATGGTGAACCTAATGTACGGAGAAAGTTCCACATTAATCAGTTGCAAGAACAGGAAAAGCACCGTGGAAACACAAAACTTTTCCCATACAAAACTCACTTGACTAATCAAGTTTGGGGAATAAAAGACGCAGTTGATAATATTAGACATAAGCAAGTTACTCATTTCTATCTGCGAAACTTACTTGTAGAGGTGATATTAATTTCGGTGGCCTCCCCCACCATCTGCTTAGGAAATAGTTTCTTCACAGCTAGCATGTTGGTCAAAATTGTATCATTTTAAAAAATGCCACAAACAATGCCCAGTACTATTCCTGACAGTAGTTTTAAATGACATGCTAAAGAGAAAAGCTCTGTAATAGTTCATAAAAAAAGGAAACTTGCTGTATCATACAGTTCAATTACCTTCAGGATATCAGCTGAAATGTATTCCAATACAGCCACGATGTACATTGAAACTTGATAGTCTATCTTATACTGTAACACCTCCTGTAAATAAAAAAGAAAACAAATTAGACTATTGCATGAATCTTGATAAATATATGATCTTCAGAGGCAACTCTCACTTATCAGTCAGCTTAAATCTGGGTACCCATGGTACCACAGTAAACTAGTAAGTGAAAATCAACTCCTGGCCTTGTGTTTGTTTGTAGCATGGTAGGTGTAATGGTATGGTCGCTTAGGGTTTAAATTGTTACACGGTGGGCCAAAGTCCCAACCTCTTGCTCTGGTGACAATACTGGTTTCATAGTGTAATATTTCTTATTACTGCAAATAAACTGAAAAATTCTGTACAGCTGTGGCAGGGCCAAATTCTTGTGTGTCCTGCTGTTCAAAATGCTGTCTCATGCTAATCCTCTGGCCAATAACTTGTCACTTTTCAACCACATTTTAACGATAACCCCATGGGAAAAGTCTGGTAACATAGAGAACTGGCAGCATAACCATCGTCCATCTGCTGTTATCTTGAGAATTGGTGGACAGTTTTACTCCAATTTGGAGGGAGCACAGAATACAACCCCTGCTTGATGATTTTAATTGATCACCACCCCTCTGGTGAAAGCATTTTCTGTTATGGCAGTTGAATGTTGAATAAGCGGTAAACGTGCACGATTTTCCCCCTTAATAATGTAACAAGATTTTTCATCAGAGATTGGGTAAGGTTGAGGTGGTTTGGACACGTGAAGAGGACTGGGTCAGAAAGACTTCTTGCAAAAAGTGACAAAAGTAAAAATATCAGTGTAAGAGCAATAGGAAAAGAGCAGGGATAAGATACTGCTGAAAAATTAGAGGTGAATGTGAAGAGACACTTCTCCCTATGCTGATCCAAAGAAAGACAGAGATTGGAAAGGTGGAGGATGATGACATCAGGGTTGGCATGTTTACACAAAACACAAGCTTACGTTTTTTTACATTGTTACATTAACCCAAATAAATATGCAAATGAATGGTATTTTTACCACTTTACGCTTAAAACACTTCTCTCATTGAATAGTATTAGGATTGAACACTCACTAGCAACTACAGGCATAGATTGAATTGTTGTATTAATCCACTTTATGCACAGAAAAGCTAATTGGGACTGGACCTACAGTTTAAAGTCTAATCCGAACCACTATTTGACTCCACCGGGTATCGAACCTGGGACCCCTTGATTACAAGGCAATAACGCTACCATTGCGCCATTAGGGAGGCACAGGGATAGAGTTGAGATTAGCACCAAATACATATAACCTTACCCTGACACATCTCTACACTTCAATTCCTGAAGATGGGAGTGGCGTTAGATCTCAAAAGCTCAGAAGAAGGCTATCCAGAAATCACCTGGTTGATATACCGACGAAACCTCATTTTCATCAAATTCGACAATGTAAAAATTAATCATGCCTCCACTTGTTCCCCTCATAATGATACGAACATTTGTCACTGAAGAAAGGTGACAACAATTTGTTAAAAGAATGCTGCTCATTTTGGCAAGGCAAGGGGAGGTAAACAGCCGATTTCATTACCTAGCCTCCTAGGGCTGACAACTCAACAGCACTGAAGCTGGCCACCGTGGCTGAGTGGGTAGCACAGCGCTCTACGACACCAGGAGTCCCAGGTTCGAATCCTGGCCTAGGGATAGATGTTTGTGAGTGTCCATTCATCAATTTCATCAGATCACCACTCATCCCCATTTTCACAAATTAGCCAAAAGTGGCTCAATAAGCGAAGTAAAATAAAGCAAATCAATCAATCAGCAGCACTGAGGGTTCTTCTCATCTTGGTCAATTTGTACCTCCCAGAACTGCGATGATCATCCAAAAAAATTGAAGCGCAATTTCTGATCAAGGGTCCCTTTCCACAAGACCACTAACGATATTAATTCACCAAAAACAACAAAAAAGATATGTTCATGGTATTTCAAACGTACCTTGTGTAACATATGATGGATCTTGTCCACGGGAAGAACAAGCAATGACTTGATCTTCTTCCCTTTGTCCAATACTTCCTTGGCTTCGCTGAGAGCCCACCTGTCAATAGGAGTTGGAAAAATTCGACGTACTCGTTCCTCGACATCCTGAATGCTGTGAGGGGATGGTTTTGCACACAGCATCCCAAGCAAGCGCAAGATGAGGTTTTCCACATAGTCAAGGGCATCGTCCCTTGCCTGTAAGGAAGGATGTACTTGTTCCAGAACCTGAAAAGGAAAAATAACATGTAAATATAGCTATTTACTAACAAAGTTTCTCGATAAAGCTGCTCTGGGGCTCACCCGGCCTCTAATCAATGGGTACTTGGTGAGTAGAGTAAAGATGGACAGAGCACGGTGTTGATCATGCCACTTCCACTATGGTCAAAATTTAGAATGTGTGTGTCTTCATGGCACAGGGTAATGTATAGGCTCTGCCTTTTCTTTACTCTACACCCAGTCTATTAATGGCACAGTCGTACTTGAAACTACTGCAAATGTTCATCAAAAATAATACATGTCCATATGAAATAGCACACACATATCATACATATCCCCAATAATGGTCTAGAAAGTCAAGTACAAGTAATGATGGGACCCGACGTGCTGACTACATGTCACTCAGTGAAAAACTGCATGGTAAGCTGGGGTCCTCCAACAGCTGTTGCACCATGAAGCATCTACACCTGCTCATCAATCCACACCAGTGACTCTTAACCTTCTTCTACCACACACCTCCTTTTAAATGCCTTTTGTTTTGTGGCAGAGCCCCAGGATTTAACTCAGTAATAAAGATCCTAATGTGAATCAAATATTACAAATTGTTCAAGAGAATTTTACACCAACTATAAAATTCACGACAATCATCATATTTTTATTCTAATAATGATAAATTCATGTTGGCTGACTGGTGATCTAGAAATGTATGTATCTTGATATTGCATTAACAAGTTTTGTTATCCTAACCAATTTTTCCGATAATAAAAACAATAAATATTGTCACTCTTGGAAGGAGTGGAAAAGATTTAAATTTCTAATCGGTTTATTCAGTACCTCGCAGTCTATAAAAGACTATAACATTTCTTCATGTCTTTGCAGACAGAAAGTAGAAGTGCCCCATCATACAATTAGTCACATTTGACTAATTGTTTCCAGTAATAGTTTTCTTGAATGTACGTATTGCTTGCATTCAAGAATTATTTCTCTTGTAGTCTACAGTTATTACAAACATAAAAACAGTTTTTCGTTGTTATGTTTCAGAAGAACACATGCTCCCTTCATCAGACATTTATTTTTAGTTTGACTAAATATACAGTTACAACAATGGTTAAGAATTTTTTAAATAAAAAAGACAATCTGTTATACAGAGGTTGTTCCGTCTACGTTTGGCCAATTTCATTCCCCCCCCCCCTCCCGGGCAGATTGGACTCCCCCGAACTGGCACGTGGCATCCTCCAGTGTTGTGCAGTGACTGTCTGGGAACGGAGTTGTTTATCCGCACGGACGAAAATAACTCACAAAACAGGACCATTGTTGTGAGTGTTGTGTAAAATCTTTTTCCAAGTGTGTGGGTTTCCGCTCTGTGACCAACATGCCGCTCAAACTAAGCCAGTTTTGGGAAGACTATGTTGCGGCTCTTTATGACGCCCAGTTTAGTGTTTCTGTCATTAGAAAACAGTGTAAGAAGAATGGTTGCAACATCAGTTTAAGTGGAATAAAAAATGTTATTAAAAAGTACAAGAGCAACGAAGCTCCACCATTTGGATCACCAACGAAATTGCCTAGGAAGCGGGCCAAGGCCACCCCTACCATGCAGAGGAAACTGCGCAAAATGGCAATGCAAGAAAATCCGCCAATGTGTATGGCTAATCGTCTTGACGTGTCTTTGGGGACTGTGAGCCAGACCTTACACCATCAACTCAAGCTGGAAAAAGTCATGAAAGCTCGCTGCCATCTTCTCACGGATGCCCACCAAAAGGAACGAAAGTGTAACGCCCGGAAGCTGTACAAACGGCATCTGGCAAAACAAAGGTGGAAGCATGTCGTAACGCTCGATGAAGCATGGATTTACCTTTCCGACTGCGGTAAACCGAGAGCCATCATGTACCGAGAGAAAGGCACAAAGAACTTCAGAAAGTGGGTCCGTGTATGTAAAGAATCCTTCCCAAAAGGGTTCATGGTCGTTAGTGGCAACTGTTACCGAGGTAAACTGAAGATTCGTAGGGTGGCGAAGAACTGCAAAATAAACTCGCAGTATTATCAGGAGCAGATCATGCGGCCGATCTACGAGCATGAGAATCCAACAATGTACGGAAATGATGCCAATCTGGTGCGCATTCACATGGACAAGGCCTCATCACATACTTCACGATCGTCCCTCGCATTCTACAGGGAGATGGAGGAGGCAAGTGGTATACAGGTGATTCCTTTCAATGAGGTACCTGTTAAATCTCCAGACGCAAGTCCTATGGACTATTGTGGATTTGGCTTGCTGAAGCGGGCTTTGGGAAAACGGTATGTGACAACTGTGGAAGGACTTTGGAAAGCTGTGCAAAGTGAATGGGACACGATTCCCCTCCCAGTTCTTCAGAGAAGCCTATTACAGTGGAAATTACACTGTCAGGCTATTGTTAGGAACCAAGGGACACACATCGAGCACTTACGGACCTGGCGCCATGGATTCATCTAAATTTTTGGGTAAGTCAAAATTGGCCAAATGTAGACGGAACAACCTCTGTACAATGGATGTAGTCAATGTTACATTGTTGTAATATAGCAACATAACTGTGAAAAAAACAAGCAGTCTCTTTTTTTATTTCAGATAAAAATTTTGATCACATTATTTATATTAAAAAATATTATGAATCCCAAATATCATCAGGTAATTCAAAATCATCATTGCTTTCACAGAATTTCTTGATGTTTTCTAGTACATTAAATTTTAAAGATGTTAGCTTACTCCACTTATGAAAAAGAAAACTCCATAGTGGGTCTATGTTACCATTTTCATTATTTAATTTATTCCAGTGTTCTGCAATGAACGAAGCTTCCCAGACATTCATATCTATGTTTCCCGTTACTCTTTTTAATCAAATGCTTCTCTTCGATGATGTGAGCTGACAAACCTATTCTTGGGTTTAGATTTATAATGTCCAAATCGTGTTGGTGCCATCTTATTGCCATTTTCCTTGTTGTTTGTCCTACATAATCCTTTGAATATTAACAACTTATATATTCCTGTGGTTTCCACACCTGTTAGAGATTTTCTCATTTTGTATTCATTAAATGTACATTCCAAACTTCTAGGAATAATGTTTTCAGTAAACATACCCATCTGTCTAGATTCAATTGCTTTATCTAGTAATAGTATGAACATTAATTGATGTTTTTAATTTCATTCACTTTTCTGCCACTTTTGGCTGTTTGCGAAAAAGAGGATGAGTGTTGATATGATGAAATTGACGAAGGGGCACGCACAAAGAACACCCATGCCAAGGTCAGAATTTGAACTTGGGACCCCTGGCAAGTAGTATGAATTATTTTCCTGTAGTTTACGGTTATTACAAGCATAATAAAACTACAATGCAAGCAATGCGTACACACAAGAAAAACTATTAAGTAGTATGAATAATAGTGTGATTAAAACTGCAAAATATTAATATAACGATCAGTTTAATGTTTACGTTTTGTAATTTTCCAGTTATTTCCCAGGAAACACTTGGGATGAAAACTTATTCTGCAGGTACTATTGGCACCGTCTAAAAGTTTGCTGAATCTTTTCACTCTCTTCACATTCACACATCTAGTTTGTTTCAAAAGTGCAACACCAAGTCATCTACTTTGTTGATTTGGTGTCATGTAGTGTGGAATTTGCACTACGTTCTGGAGCGGTGCACAGTGTGGTGTATGGCTACATGGTACATGTTACCCTATCAAACAAATGTTTAAAGCAGCAGACAAATATTTGTTGAATCATTCTGAACTCGAACACTGTTTTTCCTTGCATACAGCATCTACTTGGTTCAACAGTTTTCTTGCACCAGCCTGACATGGGATGTACCTGCTCTACACCTGGTGTCAAGAAGTGCAGCGAACTAAACTGGGCTATTACAACACAATTGGAAGCAAGAATATTCATTATGTGGTGTCTGAAATGTTGGTGTGTAGTTTGCATGAGAAATAAAGACAATGAGAGACCTATAACATTATAATACTTAGAAAACGTCGGAGAAAGTGACAACTCAGGGTCACACCATATTATAACCTTAGTGAATAACATGAAGTTGAACAAGAATTGTTGACAATATTATCTTGTAAAGAAAACAAACCTTCCACAACAGTTTTGCTTTGGTATGTACAATGTGGTTAGGGTTGCTACATACAATTGAATATCCAATAATAGGCAAAACATCCACATGTTAAAACACCTATATGAAATGACGCAAGCCAACCCAATGATTAGAAAACTCCCCATGACTCTCACCCTCCTGGGGATATGCATCACATTATTCTATTTAGGGTAATTAAGACAGTTTTCACTGTATGCATACATTCTCACAGTGTTACATTGCATGCTCAGATAATATAGATTGCACATTCCCATTAAATCTGTTTCTTACCTGCACACTAATTTGCCTATTATATCAAGCTCTGCATCTGTTATAGTGCAACAGTGGTTACAGCACTAGTACATCATCCCTTGATCAACAAATGCATTAATTTCGCATCCTGCTATTCGTGCAACTATAAGACAAATTTTTGTCAGAAGTGTCTGAAACTTTCTACAGCAACAAAACACCCTCAAACATGGCAAACATGTATGCAGTAATCTAACAACTTTTCACTTTGTTTTCAAAATTCATGTTTTTAGTGTGGGCTGTTTTGCAGATTAATTTTTAACTTTGAAAAATCAATTTTCTTAATATGTATAAATATCCCATGTTAATTATTTATCAAGTGTGTATTGGGTCAGGTACACCATTAGATTTCAGTTAACCAGAATCGCTACTGAACTCACTCAATACAAACTTTGACATAAAATGTTAGCAGTGCTGATGCTTCATAATGTGTGAAGGGTACTAAATGTTTACACTTCAATTAACGTAAAAACTGTAAAAATATCAGCATAAAGCTGCTATGTTAACTAATGAGGTATCACGATCGTATAAATACTTTACCTTTCGCAAGGAACTAACAAGCACTCCTCTCCATTTTAGTGCATTTTCTTCACTCTCGAAATCATATGCATGTTGCTCTGTTTGGTTCGGTGGTGTAGAAAACATTTCAAATTATCAATTCACTTGCTTACTTTAGGCCTAACTCGCTGTACACGGATCCGCCATGTTTACTATTGACGAAACAAGACATCCATAGGTACAGCTTCACATTCACAAAAACCGTTTCTCTTGTAGTTAACATCTGGCACAGGAGGTTATGAGTTTAAGAAATTATCCTCTATATTTCTGGTCAACGTCTTGAATTTTCTGAACACCCAAAATACAAACAAATATCTTGGATGCAGCCATCATCACACACTCACTTACAGCAAATTTTACTGACTCTAACATGTATACTTTGACCAATGCGCATGCGAAAGATCATCGTGCGTCATAGAAAACAATTGAGAGTAGCAGGGAGCAGGGAGACGTCTGCATTTTCTTCTTTGGGGTTTGTTAAGTAGCATCGAGCTTCGAGCTGAATACTTCGATAGTAACCATGTAGAAACATGTGAAGTGCATGATTTAAAAAAATAATAAAACAGATTAGTCTTCATGGAATTATATACACTGACTCTCTTTCTTCACATTTATTCAGAAGGTCAAAGTTTATACTTTTTCTGCGTTATATACCGTAGAAACATCTGTAGATGGTCGGACGGATCCTTATTTTTCTTATTTTACAAATCTTTTCTGCCACTTTTCTTTTATCGTGAAAATTAGAATGAAAGGTGATTAAATTAAATTCACGAAGAAGGCGCCATAAAGAAACCCCATGCCAGGCCAAGCAGGATTCGAACCAGGAACCTTCGATGGCGAGATAATGAGTCAATAAAAACGTGCTGGACCACCAAAGCGCCTAGGTAGACAAATTATTTGATATGGGATAATGGAAATGTGGACACACTGTCAGGTAATATGTTAAAGTCAAATTTGTTTTTTAAGTCCGCTTTATTCTGAGATAGGCTGTTCCGGGGTGGGTTAAAGTCTAAAGCGGGATTCGAACCACTGCGCAATGTGCATCCACCGGGGAACGAACCAAGTAGGCAAGTACAGTATTTGATTAATTTAAAATGTAGAACCAAATCTCCATCAGATATCACAGAGAGATTTGTTGAAGTTAATTTCTTCCTTACAATTTTTCGAGAGTGAGGTAGCTATAAATATGTACTGCTTGTCGTGCTGCTACGGTGTGAAATGACGCTGTTGATTGTCTCGTTCCCAAGCGACATGTATCGCGTGACGCTTGCCGCTAAGGAGTGAAATCTCCCTAAGGGAGCTTTTAGACCGAAGCGACAAGCGACACGGGAATTTCACACCGAAGCTTCATGCGACACGAGAATTTTACACCGAAGCGTTAACCGACACGGTCTTCTTCAGTCTAAGCTTGTCGTGTCGCTTAACTGAGAGTTCGCTTTAAGGCGATCACAGGGAACTTTCAGACCGAAGCGACAAAGGACAGCCGGGTTTCTCACCGAACTGACAAGCCAGTATAAGTGACACGTGCTACTTCAGGGATCTATCGGACTGAACCGACGAGCGACAAGCGTCGCTTATCGCCTGTTGCTTCGGTCTGAAGTCGACAAGGGAGAACTCACCGCACATCCGCGAACAACTGACCGAGGCGATAAGATGCACACCATTGAGGAGCTATCAGACCAAAGCGACACACGTGTAGCTTAGAGCGAAACCCTCCGTAATCAAGGCAACATTTCGAACCGAAGCAACACGAACTACACGTGTCGCTTGCTTCATATCCATCGTATTGGGACGTTAAATAACAGACTTAGTCTGCGGTTTACTCAAGGGCGTGCATCGTGTCGCTGCGGTCTGTTGGCCGCACATGCGCGGTGGATGTTCGCTTTCTAAATTTTTATACCTCCTTCCCTTCTTCTGTCTTGTCTTTTTCCCTCAGCTTTCAATTTCTTTCCGGGGTGTAAGGGGTGCTCCTTCCACGTAGTGCACCCAATAGTCAACCTCACTTCCACGTAGTGCACCCTGGACTAAAGACTAACGAGGCTCTGGCGACTGGCACTATGGCCAGTATAATTTTGTGTGTGTTGTCCTGTTTTTTTGTCCTTGTGTGTGCTGAGTGCCCATTTACAGCCTCAGCTTTTAACAGAAGTCAGAAGATTTTAAGATTTTTAGTTATGCAACGTTAGAGTTGTTATTTGTAATGGTAAGGGGCTGGCCCCCGTATAATGTGACGGGAGCAAAATAGCCTAAGTGCTGACGCTCCCAAAATTTTAAATTCAAATCAAATCAAATCAATTTCTTTCCTTCTTAATCTCTCTCTCTCTCTCTCTCTATCTCTCTCGCTCGCTCGTTCTTTCCTATTAAGCGGCGGCGCCAGGATTAATCATCTAGGAGGCTGAAGGGGTGCGGAAAGAAATTTAGGGGGTGCGATGCTGAAAATAAAGAAAACGTGAAACACACATGCAACCTTTCAAAACTGGGGAAGTAAGGTGCCAAAACTGGGGAAGGGAGGCAAGGACAGTTTACTTTCCCTTGATAGATAAGGTTTAGCATAGTTCGGGGACAAAAAGCGGGGGATGATATGTATTAAGTCTTATACTCCAAGATAGTGGTTTTTGATTTTGATTTGATTTACTTTACTTCGCCTTTTGTGCCGCTTTTGGCTAATTTGCGAAGATGGGGATGAGTGATGATATGATGAAATTGATGAATGGACACTCACAAACATCCATGCCCAGGCCAGGATTCGAACCCGGGATCCCTGGCGTCGTAGCGCGATATGCTAACCACTCCGCCACGGGGACCTCCAAGATAGTGGTCATACAGTGCAAACATTCAGATACAGGTTACAGTTTTATTGAACTGTGTAGTGAAATACAAAATGAAATTACCCTTGTCTTTAAAAAAAAAAAATATTTGAACCTTTTCAATGTAACCAATGGAGGCACTACAAACTTCCGTCTGCTACTTCAGGACAAAACGCGAAGTGCACAGCAACTTCATCTTCGTTGAAATCCCTTCTGCCGCACTATCCCCAACAACGAACTGTAAAATCTGTTCGTGAACATTGGGCATCTTCCTACCATTTTTTTTTTTTTTTTTAAAAAAAAGCCTGAAATGGTACGTTTACTAGACATGTTACGTGGAACAAATACATAGAACGTGTTAACAAGAAAACTACCCTTCACGTTACAACTCGCATTAACTGCAATTTCCCAATAGCCTACCTTACCTTTGAAAGCAGCTGAAATGTTTGCTTCAGTGCGAGGAAGAACAAGCAGGAGTAAAATAAACAACTCACATTAAGCTATAGGCAATTATCGAAAAACAAACAGACCACTTGAAGAAACAAACGAAGAAATATTCATAACAACAATGCTGACGAAATTAAAAACTGCCGCTGCTCTTTATATAGGCTGCCGCCAGTACAGGAAAGTATGTGTATCGGCTTCTCTTTCAGTGCTTGCCTGTTGCAATAATAACGGTTTTACTTCAGTACTTAACATTCGGCGCTCAATATGACGACATGACATAATATGACACTAAGGGTTAGTGTTTTTAGTTGAACGTAGGGGGTGCGGAAGAAAATTAAGGGTTGCGAAAGCACCCCTCGCGGCCCCCTGGCGCCGCCCCTGTTCTTCTTTGTCTGTGTCTTTCATCTCTCTCTCGTCCTTTTATTATGTCATCCACCCATCTATTCTTATCTTTATTTGTCTGGTTCTTTCTTTCTTTGTTTGTTTCATCACCAGGGACGGCGACAGGGGTGGGCACGGGTGGGCAAGCGCCCACCCAAAAATTTCTGTGCCCACCCGATTGCCCACCCAATCAAATTCAGTAAGTACATATACTTGGGGATATAGAAATGATTCAATAAATAAGTGTATTCTGGTGTCCATAACATGTACATTTTACTTGTGAATATTATCTATGCTAGAAATGTTCACATATTATCATCCCATATAAAGCCAATTTTCTCATTAGAAAATGAAAGTAATTACTAGAGCTATTAAAACAAAAACTGTAATCAAATTAGCACTTCCATGATTAAAAGCATCTAGTAGGCTTAGGAGGCTCAAAATTATGCAGGGTATGATCAAGATTAGATCAGAATTTAGGGTAAACTTGAAGACTGCAGCTCCGCGCCATCACTAGGAAAGACTGCTTTGAAAAGTACCACATAATGAAAAAATTAGGTACTTCGGATGTGGTAAAAAATATAATAACAAAACATACCATGTAACTTGGCAAGAAGTTATAACTGAAACTGGGTAGAGGGGATTGGAGTGAGATCTTGGTGCTGTAAGCTTCGGGTCTCCACATACGTACATAAATCCCAGCCTGGGTATGGTTAAAATAATCTCCAAATAAACAAATAAAAACACCATCTTAGCGTTACTTCTGCAGCAACACAATAAATTATTTCGACTTTTTAATTATTATTATTAGAATAATTTAATCAAGAAGACTTAGATGGACAGGCCATGTGACACGAATGGCAGAGGAAAGAATAGTTTACAGGATTCTTGTTGGGAAACCTGATGGTAAGGGACCAGTAGGAAGGCCAAGACGAAGATGGAGGGATAACGTTGAGATGGACCTAAAATAAATCGGTAAGGATTGGAAAGATTGGATTGATCTTGCCCAGGATAGAAACAGATCGAAGCCTTGTGTTTCTGCAGCCATAAACCTTCTGGTTTAAGTATGCTAGAGAGTATAGTATAGTTTTGATTAGCTCTGCATGGAAATTCCAGAAGTGTCCTTTCTTATTTCATTACAATTTTTATATACCTGTCATCTTCAATTATAAATATGGCATGCGAAATATCAAATTTATATTCGTTCTACTAATAAGAACGAATCGCAATAATCACTACAATACCGAAGTGAATACATTTTAATAAACCAGTTATGTATGTAAAAAGCTACAGAATTATTCAATTGCTAATGAGTGGCTTATCATATTTAGAAATCCTCTTTCGATACACAAATTTTGCCACACGAATCAGCCGAAAATGTCGACAGAATCTGTAGATGTAGCTGAAGTAAAGAAAAAAGTTACGTCACGAAGTATCCAGAAGATGATTTTGTTAGTTTGTTTTTAAGCCCACTTTTATGCTAAGATCGGCTAATCGGGACGAAGTCTACAGTTTAACAGTTTAACGTCTAGTCCGAACCAGTGTGCATTGTGCTTCCACCAGGAGAGGCGGGAGTCTAACACATGACCTCTTCATTATAATGCGACAGCGTTATGCCATTGGGGGAAAAATATACAGAAAGAACTCTCACCAAACGTGTCATTTTATCACCACAGAGGATGCGTCCATTTTAAGAGGGTGATTGCCTGAGACACATTGAAAACAGTCATTGTTCACGGAATTAGCTGCCTTGATCCACCAATGAAACGATGTGCAATTGAAACTACCACCTCAACTTTCTAAGAGGTACGATGTAATGAAACTCCATTTTTGGAAGAGTAAGTCGTGGTTGATTTCTTTTATTTTAAGTCATTTCAATTGTGATTAGATGAAAGTAACGAAGGGGCGAAAACAAATACATTCTGACACTCAAAATACAAACCCTCATAAATTATTACTTTGACAGTGGTTCCAGACTCCAGAGACTAGTTGCCCTGAAAGCATAAAGTTTCCAGGGAATGCTGCACAGGTTGACATTCTAGTGTATTCGAAATGGTCAAGCCATACAACCCAAGTCATCTATATAAAATAGATGAATTATTAATCTTACGGTGATGAACTTCGATGAATCCCTTGTGTCCTAAATCATTTTGTTGCCTCAAAAAATATGTTCATGTAACCATACGTGTGTTGCTTCTCCCGCATTAGTAACAAGACAGTTCAGAAAACGAATAGCAACTTAGCTATTAATCTCTTCAATTCTGAACAGATTTTTCAATCTTACTTGTTTATTACTTATGAGTGATATTTTGTCAAAATAGTCTTTTATTAGCCTAGGAATACTTCATGGACAATGAACAAAGAATTTGTTTTCCGTGTGTGTTTTAAATCATTCCTAATAAGATGTTCATTTTAATCCAAACATTCAGTGGCGGCGGTTAGTAGGAGCGGGAAGTGGGGGATGCAGTTCCCCCACCACATTTTGCCACTTTTTGTCCCCACACTATGGCCTCTTTATGCTAAGCCTTTTCTACCAAGAAAAAGTATATTGTCCTTACCCCTCAAATGTTGGCACCCGATCGCCGCTACTACAAACATTCAGATAGATTTTTCAGTTGTACAAACCTTATAAGCTAAGAAAAGTGACCCCTAAGGAGTAAGAAAACTCTTTCAGTGAATAACTCATACGATGAAAATACTATGCTCAAGAACATGCATTTAAATTACGAGAAACTTCACGATTGTCTACCATCGCACTTTCTATCACTGTTGCTCCGGCTCCCGTGGAGGAGTGGTTAGCACATCGCGCTACGATGCCAGGGGTCCTGGGTTCGAATCCCGGCCTGGGCATGGATGTTTGTGAGTGAGTGTCCATTCATCAATTTCAGCATGTCATCCCTCATCCCCATCTTCGCAAATGAGCCAAAAGTGGCACAAAAAGCGAAGTAAAATAAAGCAAATCAATCAACCAGTCAAATCAATCTATCACTGTCGCCGAATACATAAAATCAAGTATGTCTTGTATTTGCAACACACGCTTAAGGCGAAGAGGGACAATTACGCATCAGGCATGCATTTATTCCAATATCGTCGGAATGAGCAATGCTACTAAAAAGATTTCCGCCAGAAATGAAGAGTATGAATTTCTCCCCATGTGGCAAGTGGAAGCGGTTTCCTAAGTTGATTATTAAGCCTTATACGATTTTTGAAAAATATGAGGAATTAGTATTTACCGAATCCCATGTATTCCTTATGGGACATCAACTTCAACTTCAAGTTACGGCTCATCAAATGGGAGTTTCGACTTTTCCTACTACTATGACATAGTTCAACGTGTCCTTTTTCCGTCTATGTACTTTTCTACGTCATCGGATTTTTTATATTCCCGAGAGAACGAATAAAATAATGGTCCCATAAGCCTAGTGCATTTCTCCTTGCCTCCTACGGCCATCCTGGCAGTGTTGCCAAACCTGATGTGCATAATAGAGCTAAATTTCACCATTAATATAGCTAAAGAGGACTTTCAAGGAGCTAGATTAACGAAGGCTGCATAAAGTGCCTACTAGGGTAATTTTAGTTGTCAGAGGGGTGGGGGTGATGGCAATTTATTATCAGTTTTCACCGCCTAGATTTGGCGGCATCACCCATCTCAATAATCCAATGATGTTAATATAAAATCGAAAATAAAGGGTTCCCGGATAACTAAATTGTCATCTTCATCTTAGCCACAGCGCTATATATAAAAATACATGGGGAGGAAAGAAGAGGTGGGTGACGCAGCCTATAGCTATACGAATATCACGTCACGTGCAAAATGTACACTCATGGGAAAAGTTGGTATTTATGGGCCGGAGCCAGTGGTGGCATCATAGTGGGGCAGAGGGCGGGTGCCACAGTTCACAGTCAAACGAGTGCACGAAAGATCCAGATCTGGCTCCAAAAGAGCGAAGTTGGCAACAGTGATCAGCAGCTGCCCCAGCGAGAATGACCTAGGGGAAATTGTCCCTCCTCGCCTTAAACCTAATTCACATTTATTTCACTGTATTAACATGCATGAAATAATGTAGTTAGAATGTATGGCTGCACAGGCTAAACACTTCCTTGAAATAATTGTGTCCATCAGAGACAAAGCGAAAGGAAATGGAACAAGATGGGAGGATATATTAGAAAATAATAAAGAGGAAACCCGGATAAGGAAAGGGAAAATAAGTAAGAAGAGAATTGGGAGTGTAAGAGAGAGGGGATACATACGTCTTACATACACGTATACCTATAAATGGTCTTACATTTATACTGCCCACCCTAATTTATCAATATGGCGCTTCTGCCCACCCAGTCGAAAATTTCTGGCGCCGTCCCTGTTCATCACCTTTCCTCAATTTCCTTTTCATTCCTTAAAGTGTTCGTGAGACTTACGTGTATGCATTAGACTAAAAAATAGACAAAAACAAAAAATCCCTTAATTCTTCTGTCGAGAGATAAGGTATATAATAGAGTTCTCCAGTACCACTTCTCTCTTTCTTCCTTGGTATCTTACTTTTCCTTTCGTCTTCCCTCCTTTCCTTCTTTTTCCTTATCTACCAAACTCTGTCCTTTCTTTATCCTCCACTTCTCAATCTCGTTCTTTCTTTCTTTCTGTACTATTAGGCCCTCTTTCCATCTCTCTCTCTCTCTTTATTTCTCTTTCGTTTAATTTCATCCTTATTGTGTTTCTTGTTTATCTATCTCTGTCTTTCCCTTTTGCATTATCTTTTTGCATGCGTAACAACTCACCAAGGCGACACCATGCACGGTATATCAGCTCATTTCAACATTTTAAAAATAGAACTTAGAACTCGTGAACAGAGGCCCAACCACGAATTTTTGTTAAAATAATAATAATAATAACAATATTATTATTATTATTATTGGTACGTTTATCCTGGTATAATAATAATAGTAACAACATTATTATAATAATTATTATATTATTATATTACGTGGCCGCGGTGGCTCAGTCGGTAACGCGTCTGACTACCATGCTAAAGGTCCCAGGTTCGATCCCCGGCCGGTTCAAATCCGGGAACTTTTCTAACGATGGAAGCGGCCCCGGCGCCCACCCAGCATCGAATAACATGGGTACCTGGGGGGTAAAGGCGTTCAGGGGCGTGATGCTGATCACATCACGCCCACTCATGACCGGATCAAGAAAGTGTGGGGCGTTACCCCCACACCCCCTATATGCCTTCATGGCATGGTGCTATGCACAGGGGAGCACTTCACCTTTTTTACCTTATATTATTATATTACAACATATGTTTTACACATGCAACATGGAGCGACGTAAAATAAGAAAATACATACGCAACATGCTAACGCTAAATTGTGTACGTATTCAAAGTTTATATACAGCATACATACTGTTATATAGCTATATTTTAATAATATATTATTCAAATACATTACATTACAGAAAATAATCATATTGAGAGCGAAGCGAGCAAGAAAATTTTTTAGATCCAACTTTTTACAAACTGAAGACAATATTGAATTAACAGGGGGCAAATAATTGTATGGGGCGTCATGGCATTCTCTTATTTACTACTTTTTTATTTAGATCGTTCGGCGTCCAGGGCCGAGTCCCGCCGTTTCGTATCTACAGCTGTGAACTTGAACTGAGAATAACATATATTGCGAGCGAAGTGAGCAAGAAATTTTTGCGAGATGTATCCCTATTTGCATCAAATTTGAAATCGAGGGAGACAATTGCCACTCTCTGCCCCCATCCCCCCTGCAGATGCCCTTGGCCGTCAATGTTTGCCCCCCCCCCCTTGCCCTTAAAGAATTGACTTCCGTCCAAAGTTGGGGAGGGGGGAGGCAATGCCCTCTCTGTGATTGCGCCACTGCTCGTGAAAACAAGGAAAATAAATCAATGATAAAGTAAAATTTTAAGCTAGATTTAAGCCCGTCAAAATACGTGAGTAAAAAATAAAGAGTTATCCTAATGGTTCCACTGAAACAGCGCATTGTAGTGTGTTTGGAGTTATTCACTATTTCTGCAATTAGGTTGGTGCCCGATATTTAGCAGAATCTCGATCTCCTCCGAGATTTTGGCATGATAATGAAAAATTTGAATATAAACAAATTTATTGACTTCTACATGGTTGTTTATGGATAGAAAGTTGTACGAAGTATGTCCAGTAGTAGTCTGTGCTAAGTGCTTGCATATACATTAAGAATAAATTTTCTTTTTTAGACGTGTGTTAAGGAGCTTCAGACCTTGGATTCATATGTTTGTGGCAGAAATTTTTATGCCACGATTTTTCGTATATAAATAGCTACATCAGTCGGTCTTAATTCAAACAGGTTGCTTATGACATAGCAATGTCAGCATTGAATTGAAAACAGTTGGGGATGAAGAAATAATAAGCTTAAAACACCATACAGCAAAACATAACAACTGCAACGGACAACGAAACCAGAATTCCTTTTAATTATTTTTTCATTTCATTCGCTTTTTTAATACTAGGATCCACAAACATATCGAAAGTCGATGCGAAATGATTGTCTTTCTACTTGCTTTCAGTACTATGTTAGCAAATTCAAAATCTGTATCGTGCTTCACAAAATAAACACTCTGTCTAATGTTTTCCTAGAGATTAGATAAATTTATTTTATCAAAAGAAATGACAGTCTCGACAGGACGTTCATCTTCCAACGATACATTGCTGACACTCCTTCAGCGAAGAAAAACAGCGTACCCTGCTCGTATACATAATAAACTCGGAAGTTTTGAGGTGCGACACCTTGAAACGTGTTGATTGATTTCGCTCAAATGCAACATTACGCCAGTCAGATCAAAAGTAAAAAGTAAAGTGCTCCCCTGTGCATAGCACCACGCCATGAAGGCGTATAGGGGGTGTGGGGGTAACGACCCACACTTTCTTGATCCGGTCGTGATTGGGGGTGATGTGATCAGCACCACGCCCCTGACCGCCTTTACCCCCCAGGGTTTCCCCCAGGTACCCACGTTATACGACGCTGGGTGGGCGCCGAAGCCGCTTCCACCGTTAGAAAAGTTCCCGAATTTGAACCGGCCGGGGATCGAACCCGGGACCTTTAGCATGGTAGTCAGACGCGTTACCGACTGAGCCACCTGCTTAATATTTTCTGGTTAAAAGCTAATTTGATGACAGTTACCGTTTACAAAATTGGCGATTAGGTTTGCCCCTCACCCGTTTTTAAAGGGGTTTCAGTTAATAGCCGGAACGCCAATCACAAATGAATAGAAACGAGTAGTAGTAGTACTACTACTACTAGGGATTAATATAATAATAAATGCATATTAAAATAACAGTGTTTATTATTATCATAATTATTACTATTATTATTACTATTATTATTACCAGTGTTCCTTTTTCTAACGGGGAAGGTTTCGGTACTCTTCAAGTAGGGTTGTATTACTTATCATTGTGTTCATCGTGAACTACTCTAATTGCTGTGTTATGATCATAATTGATGGTGCTTCCATGTAAACACATGGAAAATAAAATTTTAGTTTAATACTTAACTATGAGAAGACACAGGTAAAGCATATGATTGTGTCGACCTGCGTGACAGAGTGGTTAGCACAGCGCGCTGCGACACCATGGGTTCTGGGGTTCGTATCCCGGTCTGAGCATGAATGTTCTTGTGTCCCTTTATCACTTTCATCATATCATCACTCATCCTCATCTTTGCGATTAGCCAAAAGTGGCAAAAGAGCGAAGTAAAATAAACACAATCAATCAAACCGCATTGCGTACCGCCAGAGAAAACATTGATTATAATTATTGTTTCAAAAATAGATATTTAAACACAATATCTATCATTCTGTCATTTAGGGAAATTAGGTTTTCATTTGAACCTTAAAGGAATTTCATTTTTCTAAATTTCAGGACCGGATAGGAGACAAATTTATTTCAAGAACTTTCCTTTGTGGTCGCTTTATACTTTCGTTTATTCTTTATTTTTGTAATTTGGTCATTACTCCAGTGAGCTTATCATCAAAAACTTCTGGTTTCACATGATCAGGAACTTAATTTTGAGAAGGGAAGAGAGTAGTGCTCGAAGTGGGGAGGGGCACGAGGGATGCTTTCCCCCAGTTCGGAAGATTTTCATAGAGCATCCCTCCCATTTGTATAATTTGCATTTGGCATCCCCCTCCCCCTCCGTCTACTGCAATGTGTCATCAGCATCACCCCACTTTAAGCACTGCTGCCTCCCTTGAGAAGAATCCTGCGGGAAGGCCTTGCACAAAGCTCTACCTGCAATATTACCATAACATTGGTGGTCACATCTAATACTCCAACAGCATTTCGCCGACCACGGGCCGGTTCAAATCCGGGAACTTTTCTAACGTTGGAAGCGGCCCCGGCGCCCACCCAGCGTTGAATAACATGGGTACCTGGGGAAACGTGGGGGGTAAAGGCGGTCAGGGGCGTGATGCTGATCACATCACCCCCACTCACGACCGGATCAAGAAAGTGTGGGGCGTTACCCCCACACCCCCTATACGCCTTCATGGCGTGGTGCTAAGCACAGGGGAGCCCTTTACCTTTGTTTTTTACGGTTAGCACAGCGCGCTACGACGCCATGGGTTCCAGGTTCGAATCCCGGGTTGAGCATGGGTATTATTTGTGAGTGTTCCTTAATCAATTTCATGATATCATGAAAAAGTGTCAGGAAATCGACGTAAAATAACCAAACTATCCAACAGTATTTCGGATCTTCCCTTTGATTCACATTTTCGGATATGCCCCCCGCCCTTTCAAAAAATCCTTGGGTACGCTGCTGCTGTATAGGATGGAATGAGTTTGTTTGTTTGTTTGAGTTGGTGTTTTAAGTCCACCTTATGCACAGTAAGGCTAATCTTGATCTGGACTGGTGGGATCCGAACCACTATGTACCTCCACCGGGTATCGAACACGGGACCCCTTGATTACAAGGCGACGACGCAACCATTGCGCAGTTGGAGGTGCTTTATTGTTAACCTATTAAAATCGCGAGCGTAAGGTCAAGAGAAAGGAGAAAATACAAGGCAAAGTGCTTTTTATTCAATAAAGGATTAAATTGGTAAAAATGTCCAACCAGGTTATCGTGAATTTTTGCGTAAATGCTTCACATGAGAAATACTACGATTATTTTTACATTTTTCGGGCCCCCTTAGGCTTATATATTACGGCCCTGATTTGTCGCATTTATTCAAATTGTATCGTTTAACTAGAATTTCAAACCAGATAAACAGAGAATGTTTTAATTTTATGGCCCTTTTCACTTCTATTTATTACATTCTTCGTATCGACCTCATGGGATACGAGGCCCTTTTAGGCGCGAGGCCCCGAGCAGTCGGCCATTTCGCCCAACGCTTGCTACGCCACTGTTAGCAATGATCATTCAAATAAAGAACATGCAGTAGCGGCAATTAGGGGGGGCGGGCAGTTGCCCTTCCCCACCTTTCGCCACTCTTGCCCCTGCACTATGTTAAACCTTTCTTTTTTCTACAAAGGGAAAAATATACTGTCTTTCCCCCCCAGTTTTGAAACCCAATCGCCGCCACTGAGAAAATGCATACATGGGAGTTAACAAAAAAATAGACATTTTCGCATCACGACTGTAGTTCGGAAAACGTCGGGAGAGAGATTAAAAATATCGGATTGTCCGGAATAAATCAAGACATCTCACAGCGTCGCATCAATTGTTATAAAACTAAAATGACTGAGGTGTAACCACGAATTTTTGTCTGGGGAGGGGGCAAGTACCAGGATAAACGTACCACTAATAATAATAACAGTAGTAATAATGATAATAAAAAATCATAATAATAATGTTATTATTATAATATTATTGTTATTGATTTGCTATATTTTACTTCGCTTCTTGTGCCACTTTTGGCTAATTTGCTAAGATGGGGATGAGTGATGATATGATGAAATTGATGAATGGACACTCACAAACATCCATGCCCAAGCCGGGATTCGAACCCAGGACCAACATTCTTATTATTATTAGTAAGTAGTAGTAGCCATAGGCGCCGACTCCATGGGGCTTGGGGGGCTCGAGCCCCCCCCCCAATGTTAATGATGTTGGGGCAGAGCCTCTCAAATAATTTTGGTTAAGAGGATCTAATGTATTATTTTGCTTCTCTTGTAAAGTTTACTCTGAATTGTGCCACATGTACTTAACTTTAAATACACATTTGAAATGTTCTAGACCATCAATTTGGGGTGGCTGAGACCGCTAAACCATCAACTTTGGGGGTCTATGACCGGAGACAGCAAAACACATGACTTATTACTATATACTAAGTATATAATTATGAGTATTGTTAACATTTTTGCTAAAAAGAGTTTCTAAATAACGAGGTGATATGACAATTATACCAATATGTTTTTTTAGTGAATTCTGAAGAATTTGAGGTCGTAAACACAACTTTCAGGAAATATTGATATGTACGATATTTAGTTATCCTCGAAATCTCTTCCTCTAGTCTGGCCTCCCCGATGGCGCAGTGGTAGCGTCGTCGCCTTGTTATCAAGGGGTTCCGGGTTCGATTCCCGGTGGAGGCACATAGTGGTTCGGATCCCACTTTAAACTGTAGGTTCAGTCCCGATTAGCCTTACTGTGCATAAAGTGGACTTAAAACAACAAATCAATCAATCCAATCTTCCTCTAGTCTAAAGAATAAGGGGAAAATATTTCTAAAATCTTTGACTTTATTTAACACTGGCTTGCAGTAAAGTACGCAAGGAAAGCTTATGAAAAGTCTGTATTGCAAAAGTGGGAACGGCTATGATCAAATGCATTATTGCTAAAGCACGGCGTGCTATGTGTTTTTTTATAATTGCAAAATTAAATTTAAGAAGTAAAAAATATTGTAGCAAGAACAAAAAAGTAAAACTATTTTCCAGCGATTTGTGTTAGCATTTATGCAAATAATTAAATAAAACTGTTAAATATTGTAAATATTCGTTATTTTTATGGGTACGTCAACACTAAGGTTATTTGCACCTGTCCCATGCCCTTTCTTTACAAGTCATTCATTTATTTACTTCAGTGATCAGAGGCCCCCCCCCCCAATAATTTTGACAAGTCGGCGCCCCTGATAGTAGCAGGAGCGGTAGTATCAAAGACGTTATTACCCTCGTAAATTATGCAAGAAGGGGGTAGAAGTTGGTGCTAAAGCATTTGTGTTCGAACAAACAATTTGAATTATTTTTTTAACACGTTCAAATTCACATTAATAATGGAAAACAAGCACACAAACTATTTTTGAAAGACAGAAAATGCTTGATAAATGCATTCCAAATATAATTCTTTTTTACATTAACATGTAGAAGTTTCATGCACGATATGTATTTCACATATATGCAACATAGAAATTTAGAATCCATTACAGAGAAGAACATTTTTGGATCCAATTTTTTTGCAGGCTGTAATCAATATTGATTTAACACGGCGCAAATGATTTCACGAGACCCCAATGTATTCACTCTTTTACACCTTTTGTGAATCGGCGATGGTGTAGCGGTAAGATCCTCGCTTTGTAATGAAGGGGTCCCGGGTTCGATACCTGGTGGAGGCACATGACACAGTGGTTCGGATCCCACTTTAAACTGTAGGTCCAGTCCCGATTAGCCTTTTAGTGCGTAAAGTGGACTTAAAACAAAAATCAATCTTACAACTTATTTTCATTTAGATCGTTCGGCGCCCAGGGCCGACTCCCGCAGCCCCCTAGCTACGTTTCTGAACTTGATAAGACTAAGAAAGAGATACATTGCGAGTGAAGCGACCAAGAAAATTTTACGAAAAGTATTTTTATTTGCGGGCGGTGATTGCTCCCTGCAGGTGCCGTCAATGTTTGCCCCCTTGAACTCATTTCAGACCAAGGTTGGGGGGTAGCAATGCCTCCCCTGTGGTTGCACCACTGAAATGACTCAATATTGCAGACTGCAGATTTCTGAAGCCTGCCTTTCGCTACAACAAATCCATTCATTTATGTAAGGAAGAAATCTAAATTTTTGCAAAATCTCAAAGAAATGTTATTTTTGTAGGTTTTTATGGGTTAACATTAAAATATTCCATAATTCCAAGGGTACGGGCCTGGGATGAGAGATACCCAATATAATGTTTCATAATTACCAGTTTTAACTATTTTTTTAAGTTGTTTGAATTGGTTGATTGTATATTTTACTTCGCATTTCTTCACATTTGGCTAATTGCGAAGATAAGAATGAGTGTTGACATGTTCATCATATGTAGGGACATTCACAAACACCCATGTCCAGGCCGGGATTCGAACCCAGGAGAAGGCTGTTCGAAGACAGAAATGTTACACAGAAGTAATTTTAAGGAGGTTTACATTCACCACTGGTTTGTCCCGTGTTCATTATTGCTTTTATTATTTCGGTGGGCTGTAGCCCAAATGCCCCCCCCCAAGCGGCACCTGAGATTTGTGATTGTATAATTTTA
This sequence comes from Lepisma saccharinum, assembly GCF_977018435.1. NCBI lineage: Eukaryota > Metazoa > Arthropoda > Insecta > Zygentoma > Lepismatidae > Lepisma > Lepisma saccharinum. The sequence continues at coordinate 108,332,353 of NC_139232.1, forward strand.
CGCGGATCATCTTCCGGTTCTGGCTAAATGCGGCAGTGCAGATGAATGGTGAGATCATTTGATATTATTATTACTATTAGGTGAAATTGGTAGACTAGACACTCATATAAATAAATCATGTCCTGATGTCCAGGCCAGAACTCGAACCTGGAACCTTCGCGGGGGATACCCTCTGTCGTCCGACTGAGTGCTTCCGATTCAGAATGAGTGATTTTTTTATGTTTAAACCTTAAGTTATTCATGAATTTAGTGAACACTCCTATTGAGATTCAAATCGTACATCAGATTTTTTAAATATGATTCTGAAAGAACTCGACGAAAATTGCAAAACAAGGTTTGCTATCACACTTTTGACATTCGTATCGCTGTACGAAACTCCCGTCTACATTGACCGCCACCTCTTATTGCTCTCTGATTGGGTACTGGCTCGTGGTCACGTGATGTTTGCTGGCTGCAGTCGCAAAATAGTGAACAGCCATTTTGCTTTAAACATGGCGTCGTCAGATGTTATTACCGAAGTGGAGATTCAACCCGAAATTCAAGAAGTTGAAATTGAAGCTATTCCAGTGGAAATACCTGTTGAAACTGTAGAGACCACTATCGAAGGTGTTGAAGGACAGCCTATGATCGCATTACAACCATTACCAGAACCAGGACGTGAGGAAATAATTCTTCAAACTCAAGAGGAAGTAGTTGGTGCGGACACTTTATCTGCGTATGACCAAATTCCTGTTCCCACAGAAAGTGAAGTATATATTGAGTCAAGTCCAGGGCCATCTAGACGAGGGTCTAAAAAATCTAGAAGAGGGGGTAGAATACGAATAAATGATCATATCGCAGGTGAAGTGGTGCCAGAAACGAAAACTCGGAAATGGGAACAGAAGCAAGTGCAAATCAAGACGTTGGAAGGGGAATTCTCGGTTACTATGTGGGCCTCAGGAACGGATGACGGTACGTATGTTTATATACATTTTTTCAGTACACATTTTTCTGTATTTGTAAGTTGTTTTCTTGCCAATCATAAACACTAGACGCGAGTTGTTGTCAGCGCAGTTACAGCCTTGTTATTTTTGGTCGTTCTGTGAAAGAAAACGCCATCGCATGTACATCCGGGTATGCGGATCGATAGAAGGACGCTACAGGCGTTAAGCTATAATGTCTGTAGTGTGATGTATAATTATTTTTAGAGAAAATAGCTAACATATTCTCTTTGTTTTGATATGCTGCCGGCCATGAACGACTCGATGGGCGCAGCCATATTTTGCAATATGGCCTCCTAAATATGATGGCGGAGGGTAGCCATTTTTGGATAGAGACATGATTTTCGTTGTTTAAAGTTGGTCCCATTTTGTGTGGAAAATATCAATAGAATATGCCCAGGAAAATTTTGGCAATCATTACTTATCAGCAATAGCAGTTTTATTGCATATTTAAAGTTTCTTAATCCTTCTTCATGCCTCGGAGGTGTCCGACAACACCTTTGTCCTTGAACGGTTCGTGGTTAGCAAATCGATCGATGACGGGTCTGTTCCTGAAACGGCAACTGTCAGTTTGTTCCTAAATAAAACCTCTAGAATTTTGTTTTATTTTAAAAATAGCCCTCTTGCATAATTTGAGTTGGTTTTTGATTGTCACACGCTTATGACATTTTACGTGGAAATTATATACAAACTTAATGGATATTTAATTTGACACTGTTCGTTCGCACATGCATATAACCAGTATTTATTGTGATGAAGCAGAACCAATTTGGGGAGCAGAACGCATTTTTCATTTAAATTTTTTAATGTATTTTACTCCCTTTAGATAATTAGTCAATATGGAATAAACATTTTTTTATTGTAGGATACCCCCTTTACCATTAAAATTCGAACATTATGTGATATACACAACCTATCCTATTCTGGAATGTGTTAGGTTTTTGAAGTTGTGGTCAGAGAAGTATTTGACACATTTCAGTATCTTTCATTCAAACATCAGAATATTACATTTATGTAAAATCACTCCAAGGGCTGAAAATTGGCAAGTATTCATTTGAAGGGGAGATGTTTTTTGCTCTAAATTTTTTCATGGTTTAGACTATAGGCTCTAGTTCCGAATGTGTAATGTTCTTGAATGGCTCCATCCGGAAATCTTCCACCCTCAATTTCTACCACATTTCAAATCTTTTCGTCCAAAATGAAGTTTCTTCTAAGAAAGGGTGTTTTTAACTAGCGCGGAAGGAAATTTTTAGAGATCTACGTGCTACGAAACTTACATTTTTTAATATTAAAATTACTTACCTATCTAACGTCATTACTGTTTTTCAGGGCTTCCATCATGGATTCATGTCATAGATGCACGTGTACACATTTTCTTTTCTTATGAATGAATTGTGGAATGGCATAATTTACGATATGTTATTTGTATTTGGTACCTTCCTAACGTTTGAGTGTATTGTCGAAAAATATTGTTGGGCAGGTTCTAACATGCCTTTAAAGGGACTCTATAGAAAAGGGCTGGAGCGGAGGCGGGGTAGCGGTAGGTCAATTACCCCAGGGGCAGAGCTCAAAATCGGTGGGCAATTTTTATGGTTTAGGCCTCAAAAAGCGACTTATATGTCCATCGGTATGGGTGCAGGTGGCTGCTATGAAACTGGCATGGCTGCAAGTAGACTTCCACCTCGCACCTTTAAACGACTGTATCTCCACTTTAAACACCTTTACACTAGTAAATATTTGTTTTTGGATGCAACACACAATCTTGCTAAAAAAAAGTTTCACTACCGAAATCGAGGGTGGAGGATTTCCGGATGGACCCCTAACATTAAGCTTGTACTTGCTCGCACTGTCACTATACATTGCAAGTAGGTTAGGTTTGCTATCCTTAATATGCCCCCACTTTTCTTCTTCTGCCCATGTATATGTTTTCCAGACGATAATAAAACCTAATCCCTAGCCACAAAGTATGGTCATTATCTCAACCTGATCTTCCAGGGCATCATCTTTCTTAAATTAATACTTTTGGCTTTAAAGGGTAAAGAAGTTTCTCCAAACTTGTTTCCATACTCATTCCGAGTATTCCAAACACCCTCCTCATCCACCTGTACAAAGAAGGTCATTACACAATTGCAACTTGGGCAAAAGTAAGTGTATTTGTGTTAGAATTGATAGCTTAGTTAAGTTGTGTACTATTTTATCATCAGTTTAAGGGTATAATTGTGGTGTGTATCTTGTGAAAATGTATGTGCTTGGGAAACTGGGTACTAAAGATGTTGACTTACAAAGTAGCATTTCAGTTTCTCCATGCATCTCTGAAACTATATTTGCAGTCATTTTTGCTTTCCTTGTCAATAAAATTACTCTTCTTGCACAGATTGATATGATTAGTTCCTTCTTAAAGAGGGCTTGGACCCGAAGAGTTGGAACTTAAAATAGCTGATTGAAGAGCCATTTTTTTAGGAGAGCTTGAATTAATAATCTAATGCAATGTTCCTGCAAATGAAAAACTTGTGATGTATTATATTGCTTGTGTTCTGTATTCTAGACAACTTTTTCCCCTCCCCCTTTTCCTTGGCCTCTTTAAGTGTGTAGTTGAAATAAATCATTCTAACACATGAGAATTCTTAAATCTTTAGATGCTTTAATGAATGATGTGATTTTTGGGTACTTTAGTATTATATGGACTTACCTCATTTCAGACTGTTTGTTTTCTGGTAAAGCAAAAGAAACACTTATGGATATAATAGGAATACCGTATTTGAAAGTTGACAAGATATAAATCATACAATTTTAGGTTAGGTTAGAGGTCCGTATAATACTAAAGTACAGATTTTTGTTTTATTTAAAGTGTTGACCTATTACATTAATGTTTATTAATATACAAATGTCTCACATCAGCTAAACTTATACTGCATGATGAAACTTAAGTTGTGATTATTACTGTACTCTTTTCTCTTACTGTTGGTTTAGATCATTGTTAGAAATTATATAAAGTAGTTAAGATCACAGGTTTAAATGCTATTTGACTACATTGAAATTTGTCAATGTTTGCATTTATCTGCTTGGCTTGAGTAGGTTTGTTCTCATTTCACACTTCAGAATGACGATAGCAGTTTGGCGGAGTTTGTAATAAGCTCAGTTGTGCATAGAGGCTAATCAAGATTTCAGCTGTAATATTTATGGAATTGAAGAGAGATTGATTGAAACAGTCCGGTGTTTAAAATAAGCTTTCACCATATATAATGTGTATAGTACTTAGATTATTTTAAACTTAATTTTATACACACGTAAGTGTATGTATATAATATATATGTATATGTGTGTTAAAGAATGGCCATGCATCAACTGACACTCAACTTTACTGAGGAGGTATGCATGACTATTTGCTAAAGATGTAATAGGCTACTAGCTACATTTGATATTCATGTATATTTTGTTGTATCACTTGAATTATTATTGTCACAAGAATATAAATTATGCACTTTTAGTTACAAGATACTGCTTTCTAGAGGACGGCAATTTGAATGAATCACTGGTCCTAGATGATGGAAGTAATCCAGAACCAGACCCTGATTACACAGAATATATGACCGGAAAGAAGATTCCACCAGGTGGAATACCAGGACTAGATCTCAGTGATCCTAAACAGTTGGCAGAGTTTGCCAGGTAGGTTGGGCTCATGCTTACCATATGTGTAGCCAATTCTTTTGTTTTTATTGTTATTTCTAATTGCCTGTGTTACCATAGTGTTAATTTTATTCACAAAACACTTAATATTTTCTTTAAATATATCTGTTCTGTGTTTTAGGTCCACTTTAAATTAATGGTACCTACAGTTTGAAGTAGATCCACATTGTGCAATAAAATTGCCCCCAGAGCTACTTAATTTCTAGCATTTATTGCATCAACAGTTCTTGTTTCTGCCAGTCTGTTTATTCTTCGAATGATACCACCACTTTGTCACAGCCACATTATTTTAAGTTCAATTGCAATTCTTACCAGTCGGAAGATTCTTCCTTTAGTCCACCACAGCTCATTTAAAGAACTATGTTACCTGCCTGTGAGTTTGTTTTGAACATACCTTTCCAAAACCTTTTATTATGTTTAGGCAATCATAATCCAAAGTAGACTTATTCTGGCCTTCATATGAATTACAGTAAACCCCCCCCCCCACTTGTGTAATATGCGACTTACGTAAATTCGCAGTTACGTTATAACTGTATGTAGCTGTCACAAGACATTTTTTTTTAAAAAAGTGTGATTTCAGTTTGTTTTTGTATTCTTTTATATATTTTTCATACTTTTATAGTTTGTATCCGAGTAAATACTGCTGCATGATGTTTCATTTATAAAATAATGCTGTGTAAATAATATATAATAATAATAAATATTGCAGTTTCTTACGAAGTTACACTTAAGCAATTTACACATTCGACTTACGTAAGATTGAAGTTACGTAAAGGTTTATGGAACGCATTACTTGTGTAATTTGGAGGAAAGGGGGGGGGGGTGTTACTGTACTGATATTAAGATATGAATAATTTGTCAATATACACCCTGTACTCTCTCTTTCCTTTAGAAATAATCAACACTAGAGAAAATAGTTTCACATTTTGATGAGAAAAGAGTTTGCCCCAGTTTTTGATAATTCATGCTTGACATGACTTTTTCCATAGGAAAGGGTGTATTGAATATGAATACTTTATTTACTCATGTATAATGTGCACTTTTTCCCAAAATTTTTGCACCCAAAAAATTGTGGTGCATATTATGCACGGACTAATTTTACCATGTTTACGGAACCCTATCGTGTTATATATCAGTGTAAAGCTTGAATTCTGTAGTTTCTGAGTATGGCAACAGTATTCCATGCAAGATGACGACACTAATGTGCAATGCAGTTGAAATAAGCTCATCACAAAATGAAGGAACATTCTGATTTTTGTGGTACTTTGGATGAAAGAAGAGATAAGGAGAAAGAAAATAATAATTGAAATGTATTACTGGCCAAATAATATGACACACATGGAGAGTGTAAATGCCTTAACGAAAGAAATCTTGTTCTGCTAACTGCTAGTTCGAGGGTCCTGAATGGACCTGTTATAAATGTTACATCTGTCATGGAAAAAGTATATATTTTGAAGGGTTTTTTTAGTTGTTTTTTTTTTAGAAAAAGTAAAGAGTTTTTTTTTTAGAAAAAGTAAAGAGAAAATGAGCAAAACCACGCATAAAATTTTAAAGTCCAATTTCCACGATTTTTCACCTTGCTATGTAATGTTCTGCAACACAAGAAAAGCAGTGCTGTTCTGGCAGAACTCGAGCATGCACCTCCCTTCACATGGGATGTATATCAGAGGTATTTGTTGGGCGAGAAATGACTGACAAAATAACTCCCTAAGCACTGCAAATTGTAACGTAATATTGATCTCCCTTTCTACTATTACAGAATAAATAAGGTGGTTAAAGAGTAAAACCTTTGGGATGCTAAACACAGTGGAGGGAGAGGGGAAGGTGGCTTGGGTTGGTGACTTACTGTTAACACAAGAGGATATTCTCCTCTTGGTCCACATAGCAACAGGTGACTCATTGAATATGTATGATGTCACTAGCATAGCAACAGCTTTACGACCTACAACTAAGAAAGCCATTTCGTGAACCTGGATTATACTGCGCATTATACACGAGATAAATTTTTTTGTCACTTTTCCCCATCAAAAACCAGGGTGCGCATTATGCACGCATAAATACGGTAAATTTATAGTTCAACATTATATAGTAATGATCAAAAGTGCATTTTCACATGAATTTTTTTTTCTATCAGTCATGTTTTGAGCTTTGCTCACACCAGCACACATTTTGTTACCAATTGTGTTCATATTTAATAAGACTAGTAATACTATTATTGTGTATTTTCTAACTTGCTATTGCTTCTGTGGTGATAAGATAGAAATAAGGGAACTGTTTTTAGTGTCACATGTTGGCTTTATGGTCTTATACTTAGGGCAAGGCATTTAATGACATTTAAAAAAATGAAAAAAAATTACCCATATTTTTTTAAAACCTTTTCCTATTATTAATTCCTTAATAGGCAATGAGTTAATTAGATACCAGTTTAATGGATGACTGTGCAAAATGCTTAAATATAACTGTGTTGAGGTTTATATATAACTCATTATGTATGACTCATTCAGGAAGAGAGGGGATAATGCTCCCTAGACACCTCCAGTAAAAAACACACTGATTATTGCAGATATATGCATTTTAAAATCAATTTACAAACACTAATTTTATCCTCTGTTCTGCTACAAATTGCAGTGCATGGGTCCTATTGTTTTTGTAGGTCATCATGAAATATTATGGTTTAGGCAAGTTCATTATTCTTTCTCTGTTGCTATTGTCTTTTAAAATTAGATTATATAGTTATAAATTTAGCTGGTAAGATCAATTAGTTACCAAAATACTTGCTATTTCTCTATTTCACTGGCCTGGCCACAGGATGAAGCCAAAGAAACAACAGACAGACGATGTTGCAAGGACAATTGCATGCCCTCACAAGGTAATTTTCTTTATTATTATTATTAAATAAGACAATTTCTGTAAAGTTGATCACAACATGCTAGTTTCTTGTAGTGCCACAAATTTGAAATGAGGGTTATTAGGTAAATTAGTTTCCTGATATTTGTATGAATAGCCTGAAATTTAGTGCATAATTCTGCCTTTTTGTTCTTATTATGAACACAAACGTATTATTGATATGTTGTAGTTTTGTAAACTACATGCCTAAATATGCAGTTTCTTTTTCAAAGGCAAACCCTGGTTACTTTCATTAATTAGGTAGGTTAATGAACCATTCTTGTTCAAGGAATTTTTTTTTTTATTTCATACTGTATCAGAACAAGCAACATTTTCATACTGGCCCACATGCAAGTTGTTATATAAGAGCACCAGACATCTTGCAAAGTGGTTGAGGTTGAGTCTTCTGCTTTGTAATTGGAGAATAAGTATACTGGTACAGGATTTTGTCTTCTGCTACATGTTGCTCTCCCTCGATTTGGGAGCACAAATTGAATAATGTAGCTGTGATCTCTTTTTCACCTTTGCCCCCCCCACCCCCCCAAAATGAGGGTATGAGGGTGAAGACTTTGCTAGTTGATGGGGCACTATGTCAAATTATCAAATTTATTTGATTCAATTATGTTCACAGAAACAAAATGTGTGGTTTGTCATGTTGTGCATTGCTTTTTGCACCCAAAAAATAAAATCATATATGTTGCATAAGCAGGCATGATATTTCCTGAATTGCCAACATTTCAGTGCACACATGGTACTTTTGTCAAGTGTACATATTTTAACCAATACATATTTTTCTCTTTGTAAAAATATGTGGTGGCTAAAGTACATTGCAATGCTTCAGGAAGAATGCTTATGTTATAATGAATAACATGCTATAAGCATTGTTACTTGTAACAAACATCAGTTTTATGGATTGACAAATACCGTGTGAGTATTAGAAAAACTGCCAATTCAAGAAATGTAGTGCTTGTTTATGGAACACATCATTTTATATATATTTTTTAAGTGCTTACATCAAGGTGTTTTATTTATTTTTGTTGTATTAAAAAGATCACCAATCATTTATTGATCACTGGAATTTCTGTGTTTTCGTGACCAAGAATTGTTAGTCTTACGCTATCCCCCCAAAATATTAGTCTGTTCTTTATTAATTTTTCAGCTATAATGAAATTTGTTAGAAACGTAAATATGAACAGGTATTATACAAAATAATTAGTCCTACTTTATGCAAGCACTTGGCATTCAAATTTCTAATCATTAAGGCATTGATCTTTTCTTTTCAGGGGTGCACCAAAATGTTCCGTGACAACTCTGCAATGAGGAAACATCTTCATACTCATGGACCAAGAGTACACGTGTGTGCTGAATGTGGGAAAGCATTCGTGGAGAGCTCAAAGTTGAAAAGGCATCAGTTAGTACACACAGGCGAGAAACCTTTCCAGGTATTTTACGCATTTCTGATTTCACCCATTTTGCAAAACTACAGCTGTAGATGTTTAATAATGATGGAATTTTGTTCAAAATAGTATTGTGTTAAATTTCAATATCAACAAAAATTATTGTTCCCGAAGCTTTGCATTGTACTTTATCCTTCGTATATGTTCTTTCAGATGGAAAAATATTGAGGAGTATTTATCATGTTATCAATGGGTTCTAATGCTAAGTTTTTTTTTACAGTAACAGTATATAATTGTGTTATTGGAATGTTTCCAGATTTATTTATTTTAGTTAATATTTTTTTGTAAACACTGTTAGTGACTTGTGTACACTTAATATAACTTGTTCACAGTTTTTTTTTTTTTTTTTTACAGTTTGGATAGTTTTTCAGGTCTTTTGTACTTTATGCCCAAAATTTTTGCTTTTGACAGGAAATCTGGTTGTCGTTCTGTATCTTCATTTCAGAAAGTTTTGCATACGTATTCTTTGAGGGTTAATTCATTTAGTGATTGTGTTGTAATTCTGAAACTTTGTTCTTTTGTACAGTTTCAAAATTGTATCTAAAGCTATCTGTTTGGAGGTTAAGCGGAGATAGGTAATTTACTCTGATAAGCTTACTTTTAATTTTTTCTGCTCAAATTTTTAGGTGGGAAAATCAATCGCCAAGAAAAATGTGCACTGATAAAATGAAAAGTAAGCTTATCAGAGTAAGTTTAAAAATTATCAAACCCTTATTTATTGTACGTATAACTTGTTGTATGGAAAGTATATCTACATGTTTATATGCTGTTTCTTTTCATAAGTTTCAGGTTTCGTGTGAAATATTTGCCCATGAATTATCAACAATGTAACAAAAACATATACTTCTCTTGTGACTATACTGATTTTCTCCATTGAATATGCACCATAAACATGTTTTTATTTTTTATTATTATATATAAATGGATCCTTTGATATCTATGGTATTCTTTGTGAATACAGTGTAGAGTCCAGTCAGTTTATTTCCTTAATCTTTCAGTGTACGTTTGAGGGCTGCGGGAAGCGATTTTCCTTGGACTTTAACTTACGGACACATGTTAGAATTCACACTGGCGATCGGCCTTATGTTTGCCCGTTTGATGGCTGCAACAAAAAGTTCGCACAGTCAACAAACTTGAAATCTCATATCCTGACACATGCCAAAGCAAAGTAAGTATTATTTTTGGTGTTAGATTTGTATCTTAACGTCCATTTTTTATGCATGATTGGTGGGGATGGTAGTATCTGTTATTAATATGTTGCATGCAAAGAGTTAATGCAAACTTAATCCATTATTGTTGTTACAGTGAATTTAGAAACTTTAACTTTCACTGGAGCACTCCAATAATATTTTAAAATGAAATAATTATTTGATACTTCACTTTGAGTTTTCAAAAATGAGGCAATTGTGAAGTGAATTACTAGTGTTAGAGTAAATTGGCAAACTATGTAGATTCCTTCCTTTGTGCAACATTGATTTTAAGGAGATGAGGTACTCTTCTGCATGTAGCTTTGTACATGTCAATGAGATTTATACAGTTTCCTTTGCTGTCACCTATCACCTTCCCCCTGTATGTCATGAATACTTTGATATGTAGTCTTCTTGTTACTATTTACACTCTGTATCATGTCATTTCTACATTTATCTGTTTTAAAATTCCATCATTTTCCTACTTCCTTTCTATTTGCTTTAGTGTGTAGCAAACAAATCCGGTTTGTAACTATATCACTAAAAATACATTTTCAAATAAAGGATAGAGATCATAATGACTTAATTTTAACACAGAAAATCTGGTTGTCATTCTGTATCTTCATATCAGAAAGTTTTTGCATATGTATTCTTTGAGGGTTAATTCATTTGGGGATTGTGTTGTAGTTCTGGATGTATTCATCATGGATGATGTTGGAATGCCATGATCCTCCTCATCAGTAAAATTGTCTTTGGTGACAATTTTAAGATGTATTTACTGTCAAAGTGACAAAATCTGAATGCATAAAACCATCCATACTCCACAACACTTAGGGATTTCAGTCTTCCTTATCCCAGCACAAGCCACAAGCACGGATCTGACGTTTCATAACCACTGGCGACGAAGGGTTGCTTCTGGGTTGCCAAGTTACTTTCACTTCACCCAGGGTACAGGAGGGTGGTGTGGGTGGTCAACTGGTCTTTCTTTTCTTAAGAGAGGGGCTGGCTGAAAGGTTCACATTGGTAATTTCTCCTATGACAGGAGTACAAGATGCGGCAGTATGGTTTGTGCAGGAAAAGGGATGGGGCAGGGTCTTCTAAGAATGGCAGAGCCTGTGTGTGTGTGTGAGAGAGAGAGAGAGAGAGAGATAAAGAGTGAGTGAGTGATAGAGAGAGAAAGTATGTAAGTTTGATTGAGTGATTGATTTTGTGTTAAGTCCACTTTATGCACAGTAAGGCTAATCGAGACTGGACCTATAGTTTAAAGTTGGATCCAAAGCACTATGAGCCTCCACCGGGTATCGAATCCGGAACCCCTTGATTACAATGCGACGACATTACCACTACGCAATCGGGGAGGCCCCAGTATGTAAGTTTAGTCTTGCCTTGAGGAAAATAGTTTTTTCGTATCCGTTCCTATTGATTTCTACAGCAAAATGTCATGTGTTGCTTAGTCTTGAAGGTATCTTGGGAAATATACAAGTGTGACATCATTCACTTCTGTAGCTTTTGGTCCATACATAGTGTTCCATCCATTTCCTCTATGGTGTCTTACTGAATTACTAGAGGCACATATTTTTGGTAAATAGAAAAGCAAAATTTCGGTACAAAAACAGAGTCGATTTCGGGTTCAAAAGCGGTAAATAAAATAAAATTTTGGTGTTATAGCGGTGAAAGATCACATCAAAAGTGCTATATAAAATTACATTTTGGTTTTAAAATTGTGAACATAATCCTAAATTTGATTTAAAAACTGCACTTATTACACAAAATAAACTTATCCCTTCTAATAGCACATTTATGTAGTTACCAGAGTATTAAGTTTATTCCTGTGTAAAGGGGTCCATTTTTTGCTTCTCAAATATTTACAGCAGAATTAATCAGTGTTCCGTGACTTGCATAACTCACAGGATACTTCAGACTTCAGAAAGTGTCGCGTCGGTATATAAACGGTAAATTTCGTGTTTGAGTCAATTTCACATTTTGCAATTCATTTCGCATTATTTCGTGACAAAACAGGGTAGAAAAATGCACCTCAGACCTTTCAGAAACATGAAAAATGAACATTACAGCATGTTATTTTGTGTTTTTGTCAAAAACGAAATTTGCATGCCTCTATGAATTACTAATGGTATATGGTTAAAATTAATTCTAGATATTTGAGTAGTAGTTCCTCCCTTTGCCTGATAGTTCAGGAAGGCTTGCTTTGGATGGCAAGTTGAAGTTTGTAAAACAGTGGTTTTTGGAATGAAGTTTCAAACGCCAGTCTTTGAAAAAGGAAACTTGGAAAAAAATTGGATTGATTGCTGTTATATCTTCAATTAATTTGATTATATATCATTAGTGAAGTATAGGAACAATGCACACATTGTGTAATGTGTTTATACAATGAATTAAGCTTATTCTCAAAATTCATTGTTATATGTTGAACAATGTTCACACTGTTGTTGGCAAGAATCAGAAGGAAATTAGAACTGAACATGATGGAACAGTGAAAAATTATAGAACAAATAGAGTGCTTGCAAATGGAAGATTGAACTTTTAAATGATTTTTTTAAATTAAAAAATAAGGTATAGGATTGTCATGGAAACATTTAAAGATTTGTTCTACGCTCATGTAATATCTTCCTCTCTTCCCCCTTCAAGAATTATTGTTGGTAATTGTTCCCTCTGAATATGTGTAAATGTTTTCTCTGTGTGTGAACTGGGCAAATGGTTTTAGCCGGTCTCTGCACCAGCTCGAGGGCCAACCTCAAGAAGTGGTTTACTTTCTCAAGTTTAAGTCCCGGCCTCAGGATGGGTGTTATTTGTAATTGTCTCTTCATCAGTTTCATCTAATCATCACATCCTCATAGCCATGATTAGCCGCAATTGGAAGAAATGTGATGTCAAACAACAAAAATATGAAATCTATTGTCCACATTCTATTACAGTAGATTTCATGTTGTATGGTTGATTTATTTTTGCCTGAGTTTCAGTATAAATAACATTTATCTTCAGGAGGGAATAATTAGTAGACTAGGGATGGACCGATTTGAAATTTTGGCCGATAATATTGACGAATACCGATATTCTACAAAATTCCAAATGGTCCTTGAAGAACAGTGGTTCATTGACCACCTTAATAATGTATTTTACCAGATGACTGCAATGCAAACGAAGCTGCATGTTTAGACATTTACTTTGTTTTAAAGGAAAGTAGGGAATGGAGATTATGTGTTTGTATCCATAAAACTTATAACAAAAACACGGATGTGCCTGTATCGGCCGATACTGATAGAGTACCGATTAATCTGTCCCATCCCTTATGTATTTCTTGTTTATTTCATCTTCCCCCTGACCAAGTATTAAATCTCATCTGCTTCTTTGTACTTGCAAGTTAAGTTCGATATTTTTTGTTCTCATTTGGTTAAATTGCTTTAGTTTGTCCATGTATGTTTTATTTTTTATATTCCTCATTTAGGAAAGTATGTGCTGAAAACTATCAGGAGGTCGGATTTATTATCAATAATAATTCAAGCGAATGGAAATAACTGGTAATCATAATGATGTACTATACTAACTGTATTTGTGGTGCATCATACAGAAAGGAATCTAGTGTCCAGAAGTATGGTAATTTTTCAAATTTACTGTATTTTACGTAGTAATTTACTATGTATAATAAAAATTGCAGTTTTATTAGTTCTAGAAACGCATAGTAAATACATCTATATATCCAGGGAGGGACATAAATAACACCCACGCAACCCCCGCGGTGCAGGGGGACATGCAGCAAAAATGATAAATTAAGAAAGACCGATAGTTCGCAAGAGTTTTCCTTTTGGCGTTAAAATATATTTTAAACCAAACATGTTGTATTTTAATGCCCCTACAACTGCAAACAAAATTTTAAATCTCTAGAAAAGTAGATTAGAAGAATACCTGCATCAGTTGAATAGTTCAAGTCATTGATTACCTCGCTGACGGGTAGACAACAGGCAAGAAAATGTGCTGTAAATGCTTTCATTCCCTCCCCCTACCCCTACTTACTGCCCGCATTTCAGCAAGGTTTGCCAAAATTGTACTGCTCCCGTGTATTGTTAAGTTTCTTTCATAGTTGTTATTGTTAATGAAGTGAGAAAGGTTTAGAAACAAACGTCCAATGGTGTTGAATTTCGAAAGAGGAAAAGAGAAGAGGAAGAAAAAGCAAAGAAATATCCAAAGTTCCGTTGCTGCCAGCAGTAGTGCTACAACTGAAATAATTTTGGATGTAATAATATTCTATCTATAATTTGGATATAATGAACGTTCAAAGCAGTTCTGGGAATTTTCTTAACATCATCGACTTGTTAGCGAGATATGTCCCACTTCTTAAAACTCATATTGAAAATTAGAAAACCGAGACAAAATGCTTAGGTCCTACTATTCAAGATGAACTTATTACACTGGCTTCAAAACAGGTGTTGAGTGGCATAATAGATGACGTTCTAAAGTGCCATTCCCCGCTCCCCTTATATTGTGTACAGCCCAAGATATTACTAAAATTGAGATGTAACAAGATACGTCAATATCAAACCTGAAGAAAATATTCTAGTAGGGGGAGTCATTTTTTGGGTTAGTTGAAGTTTCCAACCAAATAACTGCAAGTTTAGTACATATAAGTGTAGTATAATATAAATGTAGGCGTAAATCAATATTTAGAAAAAAAGCTTTTTTTTAAAAAAAAAAAATAAGGGGAGCACAACTGAAAGTTGCAGGGGGTGGGGGTGCAGAGCATATTAGTTCCGCTACTGTATGTATCGCTAGGAAAATTAGTGGAAAGAGATGACTAATCAAACACAATACAACTTGTGTCTGTCTGACCCAGAACTTGATTTTTAGAACAGAGACAAATACAAGGATTATTTGTCATGCTTTTTAGTGTACGCTGTTGTGTACATCATGTTTGAAGGTAAGAACAATGATCTGTGTCAGGTAACTCAGATGATTTGAATCAACATAGATTACCACTATTAGGTTCAGTTTATGTTCTAATGTTTCAACTTATCTGAATTACAATCTATTTTGGATATTTTTTATTGTGTAGCAAAATGTAACTACGTCTGCATGATAAGTAGATTTCCAATTAAAATACAATTGATTTAGTTTGTGTAGTTATGTTGTTAGTTATTTTTGTTTGGTAGCTTCTTGTACACTTCACTAGGTTTTCAAGTACTTGAATTGGCTAAGTAGTTACGTATCTTCTTTGTAGCACTGGTTGTAATTGTCTTTTTGCTTATATTTAAGTCCCATGATAAAGTTACATCAGTTATATATACACATTATACTGTACAAATTTTTATCTTACTTGTCCATCCACATGAGTTAATACGACAAAATTATTTTCTTAAAATTGTCATTACGCATTCACGTATATTTTCTTTTCCTTGATAGAATTTTTAGGAAAAATAATATTATATAGGTAGGAATGTGGATCATTACTACCAGCAGTTTTTGATGTCTTGTATGTTCCTTGGATAAAATTCCAAAGACTTTTCCAATTGTGTGCACTGTTAATTAATTTTTGTCATGGATAGTTATATTTTTCTTACAATTGTATAGACCTTCTTATGTCTCCTTTTCCTTTTGTTTTTAAAAGTAATACTTTCTTCCTCAATCTACAAATATAGAGAAATCGTTAAAATGATCAATTACTTACGTGTGTGAGTACCAAATGTCGATCAAAACAACGTTTCAAAGGTCAAGACTGCCTCCTTCAGGTTGATGTGTATTCTTAGACACCTGACATGGTGTCACGTTAAGAAAGTGTTATTTGAGGATGCAGATAAATGGTTATGGTAAAAAAAACACCGAAAAGACCCTGCTTTGTAGCTGTAAAAACCTTCACACTATTAAAACGCGTATCTAAAACCACGCATTTCCTAATCTAAAAACACTTAAAAGAAACGTCCTTAGCGGCTGTTAGAAGCCACCTGGCCAGTGCTTGGGAGAAGCAAATGTGCAGCGTATGCTCAACACCGAGAAGGAAGCTACCTTCCCCTCTGTAGTTTTCCCCTCTTGAAACTGCTGCATCACCAGTCCAAGGTGAACTCAATTTCCGCCTCGGCGGCCCTCTTGACCTCGAATGTAACATGGAAACCCATCTTGGCATTATCCCATTTTTTGAAAAATGCAATCTGTCCGTCTTCCAAATTGCAGTCGTCTCTGTTAAGTTTATTCGAATTATCTGTGCATATACAGGCTGTTTCATAAACATTCCTATCCAATTTGTTGTTCACTTTCAGAATGTGAAGCGTTGTTTTCATCGACATTTCGTACTCGTACACGTAAGTAATTGATCTTTGATCTTTTTAAAGATTTCTCTTTATTCAGCAGTGAGTAATAATACGCACATCACAATATGTTATCTACAAATATATTAGGTTTGTCTTCTCTGTGAAAATTCTACCATGCAAACTGATGTGGCTACAACTGCATTATTTCATAGCTGCACTTTGGGACTTTCTTGAAAATTACTTTTGCAAAAATGTCTCTCACTTTTTTTTTGAAGAACCAATATTTTAAACTAAAAACGAGCATGTGCCTAAGCACAATGCATAGCATTTTTTTATGAAACAAAACTATTGTAGAAAGTTAGCAATAAATGCAGCTTCAACTAGGATGTGCTTAATCCTCTGGCATACCGTAATCGTGGTATACCAACTTAGCTAGTGAGTCAGCTCTGGTTACTACTGATTTTTTCACTTACACTGCTTTATCTGTGGATATTGTCTTATCCAGTGACGGTGCAATGCTGATGATGTTGACCATGGCAAGTAATCTCTCCGTAATAGATGAATAATAGTTTTTCTTGTATGTACGCATTGCTTGCATTGTAGAATTTTTTTTAATTTTATTTGTGTTCTCCTGAAACGTCACAACGAAAGAACTGTTTTCTTATGCTTGTAATAACCGTAAACTACAGGAAAATAAGTAATCTCTCATTGTGGAATTGAATATTGCATTATGTTTGCCATTCTACAGAAAAGCCTGATAATTTTTAAGATGATATAAAACAGTAAGTAAAAAGAGTTTGTCTTTATTCATATGCTAGCCGTACAGCCATATGCATACCATTATTATTAAAAAAAAAAAAATATGATTTACAACAACATTAAGTGTGGAAAATAACATCTTGCAAATGGTGCCCATTTTGGTCCACACACAGCTGGAGTCTGTCGATGAAACTTCTTTTCTGGGGAGGAAAGAAGCTGTTGATTGTTGTTTTCTTATTGCGTTGCATCGGGTGGTAGGGTTCACTCCTCACTAGCTGCCATTTCAGTCACCATGGAGCTGTGGAATGCAACACACCACGCTTTCAGTCTTGAAACCGTACAACACCAAACTGTGTCGGGATCGATATATAGGGGAAGTGTTAGCTCGTAGCCACTCGCTTATGCTGTATCTTCATTTGCTGAGGTACCTAGACAAATGTAAATCTATACAACTCTTAAATGAATGATCACACATTTTAGGTTAAATAACCTTAAGACTGCATTGGCAAGGTTAGCTTTTAGAAAGGAAAGGATATTACCTGTCTCGTGTTCGATGAGATGATCAATAACAGTCCCAAAGTTAACTTTCACACACACACACTCCCATATGTCTCTTCACTTGTCTGTACTTCTCACCTGGGACACCTCCCTCCCTTCCTTCCTCCCTCCCTCCCTCCCTCTCTCTCCCTCCCTCCCTCCCTCCCTCCTCCCTCCCCCTCCCTCCGTACAATTCCCCCAAACAAACGTTCCCTTTTCAAGCTAAAGACCGACTGTTCAGTCCAAGACCTAACTTGCATCCTTCAAAACCAGACTCCTCCTACTTCCTTCTCCCTCTATTTTACCTTTCCTGTAGCTGGAAGTGCATTTTTACTGAAGTAGACTCATTCTTTCGTATTTCCTGCCTTCTACAAAGGTAAGTGTAACTCATGAATGAGAGGTACACTATGAAACATATAAAGCCACAAAAAATGGGATGTTATTTTCTGCACTTGATGTTGGTGGAAATCATATTTTTGTTTTCAATAATAATGGCGTACATATGGCTGGCTGTAAGGCTAGCACATGACTAAAGATGAACTTTCTATTTACTGTGTTATTTAATTTTAAAAATATCAGCTTTTTCTGCCCCACCCTGTATAAATCATGCACGTTCTCGAATAAGGCATACATCTGTGACAAATTGTTCACCTAATTTTCAAAAAACTGCCAGATTTCTTCTTCAGTATTTAGGTAAAGAAATTACATATTCATTATAAGATAGCTTAAGCCAAGATTAAGAAGGGACCAGTTGAGAACTACCTAGTCTTGCCATAAATACTGTTACAAAATTTAGGCTTGGACTGTACATCCGGTAGTTTGGATCATGAACCATGCTTGTGTAGAAGCTCACTCCTGACCATTGTGTGTTCAACAGTGAAAGAGTAAGCGTGTATCTTCTTGTGCTTAGCATGGAGCAGGGCCAATATGAAAACAGAGTAGCCGTAATTGCTCTGGATATAGCCTGAAAGTCACCCACAGATTTTTCATGCCCTAAAAGCCTTGAAGATCAGTAAAAGGTTTGTGTATTGCACAATCCAGAGATTAGCTGAGACGGGTAGAATGAAAGATCACCCAAGAGTTGGTCAACTTCACACCATATGAATAGCTGCGGCTGTTAAAGCAGTGGTGGCTCGCGTCCACCGAAATTCGATCCAGAAGCATGTGATAACGCCACAGGAGCTGAATATTTCACAACAAACAATGTCTAGGATACTTAAGAAAGACCTTGGATTTGGAGCTTACCGGCGGAGTACTGGACATTTCCTGACGCTACACCTAAAGAAGCAGAGGGAACTCAATCGAGACGGCGCCAATTTGCATCTCAGGATTCTCTTCACTGGTGAGAAAATGTTCACCACTGAAGAAGGTTTTAACTGCCAGAATGAAAGGGTGTATGCTTTAAGCTCTCGAGAAGTTTGTGAGAGAGTTCCCAAAGTTCAGAGATACCACCAGCCCTTCTCAGTCATGGTTTGGTAAGGGATGAGCTATGAGGTTTCCACCAGGCTTCAGTATTGTGAAAAAGGGTTAAAAACCCATGTGAAAGTGTATCTGGAGGTTCGAGAAAGATTCTGCCTCAGCTCATAAGGGGAGGATGATGCGACGGTGACTGAAGACCATGGTACTCGAATTCATCTCCACTGTTGATTGGCCATCTGATAGCCCTGATCTCAATACCCTGAACTAAAAACTATGGTCAGTGCTAGAGGGGATTGTCTGCAAGAAGAGTCACCCTATAATTGAAAGTTTAGAGCGCTCCTTGATGACAGCAGTAGTGGACTTTCCCATCGAGAACATTGGTGCTGCAGTAGATGCCAGGCAAAAGATACTGAGTCTGTGTGAGGGCAAAAACCGGACATTTTGAAAACTGGTGCTATTTGTGTGTAATATATGTAATTGTAACATACTAAAAGAAAATTTAAAAATCTGAAACCATATTCAGTTTATTCACAAAATAGTGTGTAACAGTATTTATGGCCAGACTAGGTATATCTTGTCTATTTTGCTGAATAATCTTGCCCAGGATACCATATACATGGTAGCCATTTGACAGACCACCAGAACTCCTCAGTCTAATTTCTGTTTATATTTTTAACCCACTTTCTAAATGATTGTTTAATATCTTCTTTCCCTTGCCTGAACAAAAAGTGTGGGTAGTTTTGTTATTTTCCTTAGATGAACAGTTTGTGAGGTATATGTCTGTTTTATATGAATATTCTAATATTTCAAAATTTACAATATTAAAACTATTCTTTGAAATGAGAGACATTTTTGAAAGCGTTCAAGGGGGCAACATTTAAACCAGAAAAGAGATGAAGGAACCCCATGCACAGAGAGTGCCGATACCACTGAAAGCAAAATAGTGGACATGTAATTCTCTGCGATATCTCAGGAAGACAGTTTTAAATTTTTAAAAAGCAAGGAAAACTTGACTTGAGTAGGGTGAGCGAAATATGACTATCTATTATGGTAAAAGAACATCCTTATTTGATTTTTATAGATCAAGAAATAACATGTACCAAGTTCATGCGCTCCAAGGCGATGAGTTTGAAGCACCTCAGTTTGTTGAAGTGGAGATGGATAATGCGGAAGATGATCACTTCATTGTTTATACTGACTAGTTAAGTGAAAATGGAATGAGTAACGATTATGCCAAACACCGGACAGACATACGTGTGTTGATGTATATATTCATGAAAATTATATATGTGCATTGATGGAGAGAGAACATTGACCTCTTTTTGAATATTAAGGAGCTGAAGTCGTATTATATAACGTGCAGCTATACGTGTGGTCAGTATATGTGCAACAGTTACTGTGGCAGTGAACAAAGAAAAATTATGTTTTTCCATGAAAACATTAGGTCGATATCACTTACATTAAGTTCACATGGTTATGTGTCATCGTTATTCCTGGGAAGACCTTTTTTTCTTTCCACATTTCCAAGTTAGTTTTGCTGGTTAGACATAATGTTGTAATTTTAACATGCAGTTGCATAATTTAATTATTGAGTTCAGAAACTGTATGATCAATTTTACAGATTCAGTACATGTATATTTTAAGTTACGAGTATCAGACATGAGTGTCAATCTGGACTTTTTTATTGTGCAAGAATTTGAATTTGGATGAAATTATTTTACAACTAATATCTTCTCCATGAAGTAGGCCACATACATTGTCTTCTTTTGAATAAGACCCATGTAGTATGTTTTTAAACCTGATGGCCAAAAAATATTCCTCTAAAAATAGTCCATTTAGAAAGTATTTTGAAAAATAAAAGTCCCTACAACTGTTGAAGATGAGCATAGTTTTCGAAAATATTTAACTAGTTTTTGTTTGTGAGTATTCTAAGTGTACATATAGAGTTATTTTACTCCCTTAAAAAAAACTGAAAGTGCAAATATTTGAAAAGAGTTGATGCACAAATCAATCAGGGTTCTGATAGTACTTTTTTTTCGATTCTAATTCCAGAAATTGTGTGGTTTCCTTTTTTTTATGCAGCATTCTATTGTATTATGTTTATAGTTTTTTCTAAATATAGAATTGTTGTAGATAATTGATAATGTTCACAAGCATAATTGTAATAATTTTTTAATTGAATAGTATTATTATTTGCACTATAATTTGAATCTAATCTTCAATTATGCCATTGTAATGAAGAACTTATGTGCAAGAAATAAAAGAATCAGGATTGCAATACTTAGTTAAAAGTTTATGTATATGTGTGTGGTGTAATTCATGTTAATATTACTATGAATATTAAAAGTACATTGTTAGCATTTATCTTGCTACGAAAAGAAGTTTATATAAAATCAGTTAATTTCTTCCTTCATTTTTAATATTGTTATCGACTGTGTGAAAATTGAGATATACACATAAAACCTAATAAAGCTGATGGTTTATCAAAATATATTGAAGATTAATTAATAGCTATACCTTACATTGTGTGCATATCACTATTTGGTCAAGCAATTCTTGAAAGTCATTATTGTAATGAACTAGATTTTGAATAACAATTGGTAAAATATACAACTTACAGCAGAAATAAAAAGTCATGTGTAGTTATTTCATTCACTATGAATGTTCAAGTACATCTTTAAATAGAGCTTTTGGTACTTAAGCCTTAAGGCTATTCTTAAATGCTTCTATTATTCTAGTTTCGCTAGCCTAATTGCATATCAGTACACTTTAAAACTGATGATTATTACATGTGCAAGCAGATCAGTCTTGTATCCTGGATTGTTTATTTCACAAGCTGACAGAGTAGAAAATTAAATTTTGTTATATTTGCAGTAAATTTTGCTTTTACTATGTCAAGTTAATTGAAATGAAATTTAAATAGTAGTGAAGCAGAAACATTAGTGAAATGTTTATGATCACTTTTTGCACTACAGTTTCACAATCATTCGAGTTACATATCATAAAATATGTACAATTGACATAGATAAAAATTGTGTTATTGACAATTATTCTATTTGTTTATAGTGTATACTCTTTAATTATACAAATCAACTGCAGTTATTTTTGTATACAGCCAACAACGGAATAAAAAAAATGGACAGAAATAGGTTTGTCCTATGTCAGACATCAAATCAAAAAGTAAATCAGGTTTTATCTGTATTTGACATAATATGACTAAATGTTTATTTAATTTATTTCATGCAATTTTGAATATACATAAAAGGTACTTGCTGTGTTTCAGTTTTAAAATAATTTACATATGAGACTGTAGGTAACTTATTGCTATCTACTTGTAAATATTTTACTACATTGTGAGGATTTTGAAAACATTAGATAAATACATGAAGGGTATAGTAGGTAGGTGAATGTATTCTTGTAAAATGCACAAGTCTACAACAATTGGTAAGTGCATGTTTGTCAGCTGAAATTTCCTACTCTAAAACTCATATATTGTAATTAATATACTCTTATACTTGTACAGATTAAAGCTACATTTCTTTCCTGTTATAAAATTCAATATTGGGTGATTATAAATTGTGACTTGCCTTACTGGTTATTTATTATAAAATGGTATGAAGGTGAATTGCCTATCAAATTTGGTGGAAATAATGACTTTTCTAAGACTTTCTGCTGCAACTGTGAAAGAAGTTATGTATTTGTGGATGAACATCTTGAATTTTACAGAAATGAAGAAGTAATGCGTAAGTAGTGATGATTAATCCAAACATTTCCTTAATATATTTTGTTTACGTACGGATGAGACTTTTTTCTGGCAGTACACAGTCGAACTTGGACAAGTGAACACAGGGCCACCATTGTCCTGGTAGAACATTTAAGCATATCTGTGTTTGGTCCTTACTTTCATCTTGCCGTTCTGAAACCAGAGTAAACATGCTAAGCACGATTCAGTCACTTCACCAACAGTTGTATTAACTGACAAGAAATCAAGATTTCACAATTGCAAGTTCATTTACTGGGCCATGGGAATACAGAACAAGCACATGTATCATGGTATGAAAATACGTTGATGCCTGGGAAAGGAATATTGCAAGAAATATTTATGGTAACAAATGGCTGAGAATGGATCCTGTGGAACAAACAAAACCTGCTGAGCAGTTTTCTGTTGGATGATGTATGATCGACATTCTGTGTCACCATTGTTTTCTGGCTTTTGGGACAAGTCTGCCACTGTTGCTTGCGTGTAGCTCCATAATCGTTTCTACAATGCTAGGTCAACACTGAAATGTTAGCGCTCTCATCAGGGATCAAACCTAGGACTCATTGCACCAAAGCCAAGCCTATCATCTGGTTGCGAAGTTGACTTATATTGAACTCTTTCAATCAAGTGTTCCGTGTTCACATTCTTTTGAAATTAAATCTTAACATTATTAGTTAGCATTCCTTCTGAGTCAGTGTATGCAAGTATCAATTAACCTAATAGTTCATTAAAAAAGTTTTTTTTAAAACTGATTTATTCATTCTTAACACTACATACCTTGTAAAATTACCAAGATAACCAATTGCTTCAAGAGTACAATTAACACTTACTGTTCATCATGTTTGACTGACCAACTCCGTAATGATGGTGAAAGGGATTTTAAGCACTGCTTCAACTCCATTATTGTTGCAGGTGCAACTGTTTTTGCCTCCTCTTGTCAGCTTCCATGCCAGAGTGGTTGGCATGGACACCAAGGGTCCCAGGCTTAAATCCTGGTCTGGGCAGAGACATTCTTTGAGTGTCACTTCATCACATCATCACTCATACTCATCTTCACAATTAGCCAAAATTGACAGAAAAGCAGAGTAAAATAATCCAAATTATTCAATCTGATCTTCAGTGAAATACCTAGAAAACTATTTTTCTCCTGAATTTCTCTCCAAAACAGTGTAACATACATGCCAAAATGTACTGTGTATCTCTCTCTGTGGGGAGGAAAGCCCAGTGGCTATAGAGTGGATCATATGGGTGTCCTGCATACTTCTAGATTTAGAATTGTGTGCATAAGTAGCACATAATTTTAAAATTCATTATTTGGAAACAAGACTTAACCTAGGTCAGAGATTAAATTCTGCATTATAGATTACTATTTGTGTTAATTCAAAAACCATAGAATCATGTTGTACCAACCACTGGTTCTGATTGTAGCAAGGTCAAGAGAAAAGATGCAAGGGGTTCATTTAACTTGGATATTTTCTGAGAGAATATATATAAAAACACACTCATGAAAAAAGATACGGGTCATAAGGGGGGATAAATATAACTAAAAAAAAAATCAGTAAACATTAACTCACAAAATAATCACTATATTTTCATTTTGTGTGGTATTGTTCATATTGTTTTCTTCCCATTTATATGTTTTATCCGTTTTTGCAATTTTACATTGCTTTCTGCAACTTTTGGCTAATTGCGACAATGAGGATGAGTGATGCTTAGATGAAATTCATGATACGAAGAACGCTCAGACTGGGACATGAACCTGGTTCAGTATCGAGATCAAGAGTCTGAAATCAGTTTGCACAGAAAAATAAAATTGAATATTGAAATGTCAAGTTGTTGTCATGTCCCAACCACCCACCACCAACATATTGCATTCTGACCCTTTCAAATAAAAGGTTGCGCATGTTAAATTTGTTTGAACAACGTTGTCTAGTGACACCATGTTGAGTGATCAGCTCACAATCTCTCAACCGAAGATTTTGGGTTTAAGCCCTGTCCTGGAAACTTTGTGGACACCCTGTTTTCAATTTCATCTAATCAGCATTTATCCTCATCTCCAGGAGTAACTTCAAGGCTGAGAAAAGCAACATAAAATAAGGAAAGTACAAGTATGGTTATCTTGAATATAGATGTAGAATATTCCACATGTCATAAACGAATGAATTCTCACTTTACCATGTCCATTCAAAGTATTATGTAAGCTGCCTTAAAGATGCTGTTCAGTTGTTTCAAATTGAACAAGGTGTTCACTACTTTGATTTCTTGTAGCATGACATTTGTGCATGTTGTACTCTGAGCATGTGATTTTCTTTACAGGACATTTTTTTCCTCCCATATTTATTTTCTCAAACTTTGAATTTTCTTATTAAGAGAATTTGAAGAAATGAAAAATATATATTTCATCTCATTGTATTTTTTTTAAAATTATGCATTATCTTAGTTGTCCTTAATTAAAATGCATTTCACTTATAATAAAATTCAATAAGCCAAGTAAGAGGTATGGAGAGAGGGAACTACACATTCTCGTCCTCTTATTTAGTGTAGGTGTAATCAACACCATGGTCAGGCTACACACTCCTCAGTTACCCATTGATAAGAGGTTGGATGAGACCAACAACTATTTATGTAGATGCATTGATGGAAAGTTTCCCAAAATTCCTCGCCCAGGAATTTAACTTGGAGGTCTTATGTGGTATTTGAATCCCCTACTAAATGAACCAAGCTTCTGTTGTGCATTTTTAGACACATATGCTTGAAGTTTACTGTTATAAAACATGGTTGCTGTTATGCAAAATAAACATTGAGATCCACTCTGTTTGTGTAGTGACAATATTTAATAAAGAGATATCTAGTCGGCAAAAAAAGAAAAAAAGTTAATTTTGATGTTCTATACACTCACTTGAATTTAGATCTGGCAGACAGGTTGGCAAAGTATGAATTATGTGCTCTGTAGCATGGGATTTCATGGTAAACCACTCTTTAAGGAACATTCATGCCACAGCTGCAGAGCTTATATTAAATGAATTTCTCATGCTAGGTTTCTGAACATAACGCAGCATTGTTTCCTTTTTTTCAGATCAAGAAACAGTTTGAGCCGGGCAACGTCCGATCTGGACGATCAAGAGTTACAACCACCTCATTTTGTGCAAGTTGAAATGGCAGGTCCGGATGAACACTTTATAGTGTACGCAGACTAATTGTGGAATATTGCAAGGTGTGAATATAAGTTTAAATGTCTTTTACACATTTCTTCCCCCAAAAGTGCAGAAATGCCCCAAAACGTGCAGTGACACTTACGTAAGTGAACTGAATTAATTTTCATCTGAGGTTTCTTAAAGAAATTATTGTTGTTGTCTTTGCTTTCGTTCTCAGTGACAAAAAAATGTACAAAAAATTAAGTACAACAACACAAGATATTTGCTACCAAAACTGTTTGGTGCTCCGCAATAATCGTATCACAAAACAAATTATATTTGTAATGAAGTTATGGACGAAAGTTGAAGTTCATCATGTAATTATGGGAAGTCAATCAGCACTTTGTGTAGTAATTAAGTTGCATGGTCCGTGTTAATTTGTATACATTTGAGACTGTGCATAATCAGGGAGTTCGGAATTTGTTATTTTTATTTTGTGCACTATAATGCAAAGACCAGAGGTTTGTAATGACGTTTTTAGCAATTGTGACTTGTGAATAGGACAATACTCTGCAAGAAGTAGACATTGTTTTTCTTTGCAATTGATATCTGTGTATGCGTGTTTGTGACCAGTGAAGTGATTATTATGTTTAACTTGGGGATATCATTGTACACGAAAGACTACACAGTGTAGCTCACCGTGCATGTGATTCCTGAACACTGGTGTTAATTTGCTTGTCCCCCCCTCTCCCTCAATTTAGTACTACTGTTCACCTTATAAGAAGGTGTCTTAATATTGTCAATATATTTCCCTCCTTTTTTCTTACATCTTCGTCGTTTATGGTTGTGTTAAAGTATTGAATCAGATTTATTTTGTAGTAAAATGCATATCTCAGCTTAAAACATTAT
Source organism: Lepisma saccharinum (assembly GCF_977018435.1). NCBI lineage: Eukaryota > Metazoa > Arthropoda > Insecta > Zygentoma > Lepismatidae > Lepisma > Lepisma saccharinum. The sequence continues at coordinate 108,359,322 of NC_139232.1, forward strand.
TACTAGCATGTAATAAATATGAAAGAACTATTATCAAAAAAATATTTTGTGAAAATTATTTAACCCTTAGAAACCTTCCAAAACTTGGATAGAGTTTAATACCATTACTGCATTTTGTACACTCCTGATCACATAAAGTGTCACATTTACAAGGTTGGACAGTTAAAGCAAACGTTCTTTCAACAATCCTACGTTTGGGTTGATTAATTTCATCTAATAAATATATGGTGATTTATATTAAGAATCACTAATATAGCGGCTTCACCCTCTATTAATTTGTTGCGAGAGATTGAGATACCAGTATTTTTTGACTGTTCACAAAGCCACTGAAATAACTAGTGATCAGAATGCTACATTTTAAAAGTAGCTTTGCTACAACTACAGCTACTCTTCCAAAATGTAGCTTCGCTACAGCTACAGCTACATTTACCAAAAAGTAGCTCGCTACGCTACTCCTGTTCGCTACTTCGCTACTTTTTGCACTACTACTGCATAAAAAATTAAAACAACGATATGGGTATTAAAAAATCCCCTATTACTGGTAAATAGATTCTGTTATTCATTATAATGATTCCAGTCATTCAATAATTTTGATAGCAATGTTACTTCAGTTACTTATTTTTACTTTAGTTTTTGAGAATACCATACCTATGCAAGTTTCATATCAATTCAAATTTGATATATGAATATTGTAATTAGGGTGTTACCCAAAATACATAATTATTACAACTATACACAAATAAAATTTGGTAGGATTACTTATTTATGTTCACATCAACATATTTTTTTTTGAGAATAAATATTTCATTTTTTATAGACTGATATGAAGTCAGCATCTTGAATGAAAGCACCTGGAGCCCTTTGACTACAAAAGGGCCCCAGGTTCGATACCCAGAAGAGTCACATAGTGGTTAGGATCCAGTCTCGATCAGATTATCTATGCATAAAATGGACTCAAAACAAAAACTAGGAAAGACGCCAAGTTGGAAGGATGAGATCCTCCTGCTCCTCCATTCTCCACACTAACACTGCTCATAATTCATCATTCTTCCTCGTTCTCACAATTAGCCGAAAGTGGCAGAAAGCGACTGTAGATAAGAGAATAACACTGATCGGCATGAAAATCCTCCCACGAGCATGAAAGGGTGTACCTTATAGATTTCGAGTCGCTGATTACGAATATTGCATTGAAAAAGTTCCAGCACGTAAGGTTTTTTTTAGGGGGCATTTTCCACAAAAAATTACCGAAAAATTGTATTTTTTTAAATGAAATATGTGTTTTTTATGCTTGGAATGCATAATTGTGTAATTTTATGTAAATCAAAGAATTGTTACTATATCCTAGGAACATTCTTTCCCCTGCCTCCACAACCCCCCCCCCCCCGAAATAGGAAAAAGTACCAAATACACCCCATCCACCACAAAAAACAGTGAATTCGGCCACAACGCACATTTTTTGGAGAATTCCAGATAAATGTCAAAACAAAAATGTGAATAATATTGCATCTTAACATTACTGCTGGAAGAAATGTTTTCACGATGTCCCATCAGCCATAAGTGACTGGCTGTAAAATGAATGGTATCTTACAGTTTTTAACTCCCCATGTGTGACAGGTTTATTTGTGTACATTGGAGTTCAACGTTTTATTTTCGTTACACTCTTCCTACACTGTCACCTCGGCTTCCTTCAAGGTAAAAGGATTCGTAATCAACTTGTGGTCATTCGTTGGCACCCCCTTGTCTAGACGACAAACCAGATGTGGTTGGAAAAAGGTGCCAAGACACCCACCTCGTTGCCTCGTGAAGCAGATATTTTACTTCCGAGGTGATCGTGGTGTAAGAAAGTCACGTTACTCTGTGTCTGTGTATACCGTTAAGGAAAAATATTTCTGCGTGAAATATTGACATTTGTGTTAAACCAAAATGCCACGAACTTGCAAAAACTCGGTAGATTCATTCTGCTACATATGTGGGGAAGTGGTCTTCAAGGGACAAGGTAGGCCATTGTCACCGTTCCTAAAGACAGCGTACCACCTGTACTTTGGGTGTAAAGTCGGCGACCAGGATCGCGATTGGGCTCCCAAACAAAGTTGTAACTCGTGTGCACGTACTCTAAAAGGATGGTTGAAAGGTACACACAAATCGATGCCGTTCGCCGCACCTATGGTTTGGTGCGAGCCCCGGGATCATGTTGCAGATTGTTACTTCTGTCTGACCAATATTACAGGTTTCTCAAAAGGCACAAAGCATAAAATACAGTATCCTGACTTTGATTCCGCGAGGAAACCTGTCCCACATGATGGTGTTCTGCCTGTACCAGTACCACCAGACTCATACACACTGAGCAGTGTTTCATCCGACGAAGAACCTGCGACTTGTCAGGATGTTGCACAATCTTCGAGTACGCATTCAGATCCCAATTACCCCCCAGTGTCTGACACTAAGGAACCACATGTGATAAGTCAGGAAGAACTGAATGATCTGATCAGAGACTTAAACCTTCCGAAGACCAAGGCCCTGTTGCTTGCATCACGACTTCAACAATGGAATCTACTTGATCGAGATGTGAATATATCGATGTACAGAAAAAGAGAGGTGAGCCTAGTTCCTAATTTTACAAAGGATGGTGATTTGGTGTATTGCAGTGACATTCCGTCGCTTATGGAACAACTGAAATTTGACTACAACACTGAAGAATATAGACTGTTCGTAGATTCGTCGCGGACTAGCCTGAAGGCAGTGTTACTACACAATGGCAATCAATATCCTGCCATCCCTGTTGCTCATGCTGTGCATATGAAAGAAACATACGAGAACATGCGGAACCTACTACAGAAATTAAATTACGAACAGTTTAAGTGGTGTGTATGTGCTGACCTTAAGGTTATTGCCATCCTCACCGGTTTACAAGGAGGTTACACCAAACACTGCTGTTTCTTGTGTCATTGGGACAGTCGAGCCAAAGAGCAGTACACCATCACAAAATGGCCACCAAGGAACCAACTGGTCCCAGGAGAGATGAATGTGGCTAATGAACCTCTTGTGGATCCGGAGAAAGTATTCTTACCACCTCTCCATATAAAATTAGGTCTAATGAAGGTATTTGTCAAAGCCCTGAAGCGAGATGGTGAAGCATTTACTCATTTCAGAAAACTGTTCCCAAGACTTAGCGAGGCCAAGGTGAAAGAAGGTGTTTTTACAGGGCCTCAAATCAGAGACGTTTTGAAGGATCCTACATTTCCTTCTAAGCTGAGTGATGTGGAACGCGAGGCTTGGGAGGCCTTTCGAGACGTGTGCAGTAATTTTCTCGGGAATCATAAGTCACCTAATTACAAAGACATTGTGGGCAGGTTAATTACTTCATTTCGTACCATGGGATGTAATATGTCCCTCAAGTTACATTTCCTGCATTGTCACTTGGACTTCTTCCCTCAACAGTACAGCTTGGGGGAGGTCTCCGATGAACACTGTGAAAGGTTTCATCAACAAATAGCTACCATGGAGAGGCACTACAGTGGGAAATGGAGTGTGAATATGTTGGCAGACTTCTGTTGGAATGCGACATGCGAGACACCCTGTACAAATTACAAGAGGAGCAGGAACACCAATTGACATGTAAGTGTTGAAATTTTACTCTTTATGTAGTTGTATCTGCTTGTTTTATATTGAAATTCCAATGATAGGCGTGGAAATTTATATGCGGGGAGAATAGCACCCTTGCGTGGTCATTGAAACCCGCCCCCACCCCCTCACTCAAAACTGGTACGTCCTGGAGAAAAACGGGTTGCGGATTCGAACTCAGGAGCTCGAAATCTATAAGAATCACCTATTTTGGTTCATGGGAGCGACAAAAAGTTTAATTTTGCCGAACAGTGTAATTAAATAAACCACTTATCCTCATTGTCATGGTTGGGAGAAGTGGAAGAATAGATAAGGAGGTAAACAGAAGAGGACAAATGAATGGTGGTGGACTATATCAAAGCGTTCGAAGATTAATATGGAATAGGGATGTACCTATAAAATGCAAGAAGGTAATACATAACACATACTATGTGCCAATAATTACGTATGGAGCAGAGACTTGGACAATGACATAGAGAGACAAAGAAAAGATGCAGGCAGTGGAGATTAAATTTTTAAGGAGTCTTTTGAGGAAGACTAGAAGGGATAGAATAAGTAATGAGGAGATCCGACAGACAGTGGGGGTGGTGAAGCTTCAGGACAGGATAGATAAGGCACAGATGAGATAGTTCGGACACATGAAGAGGATGGATGCAGAAAGACTACCAGTAATATCTTACAATTCACAAGGAGGGGGAATAAGGCCAAGGGAGAGACCAAGATGTCGGTGGAAAGAACAGATAGTGGGGTGTTAGGAGACAAGATTGGAACACCTTGAAAAGAGAGGAGTTGTGAAAGACCAGGAAAAAATGGAGAGGCTTGACTTCTATGCCGACCCAGCCAGAGGTAGGAAACAGTGAAGGATGATGATGATGATGTCATGATTAGCAAAAGTTACAGAAAAGTGACGCAAAAGTAGGAGAAATACATAAATTTGAAAACTATGTATATTAACTTTCTGCAGGAAAGTCAATAACTCGTACATACTTTTTGCAATATGATAAAATTATTGAGGAAACTGTCGTGTAAACCTGAGTGTTCTAAACGTATTGCAATTTTAAAATTTGTGAACAAATACTATCGCGAAAATAATTGTAATTCCAGAAACTCTATCATTCTTGTAACAATAATTTCTTGCTGGTGAGATCTTATATACTGACGATGATCAATGCTGTTAACGTACTGAGCCATTTATTGCTGGCACCCTTGTCAGTGCAGTGGAAATTCTATCGCTCGTTTTTGCACTGCAAGTTGTGTCTTACACTGCAATTAATGACATTTTGGTCTCTCTTACACCATGAATATCCACAGGATTTGTTCCAGGGGTGACGCAAACGAGGCACTTTTTTCCAGTGGTGCAGCAAACGAGGCATGTTTCTCCCCAAAATAGCGATGCAGCTAAAAAAACGTAGCTGTTAGCAGGAATATATTCATGTATGTCAGTTAGTTATCTGGATATCTGAATTCTTCACACACTAATTAAAAAAAAATATGCATATATATATATAATCTACAATCTAGATAATCTGTACCTCCATGTAATAGACTGTCTTTATGAACCTCCTGCAAAATTAAGGATTATTGTCGATTTTTCTGACGCTGTTGCCACATTCAAAATTCACCTCAAAATGCCGAGAAAAAATGTACAATTTTCAAAATGTAGCGTCGCTACAGCTACAGCTACAAATTTTGTAGCTAGCTACAGTAGCGACGCTACAAGTAGCTCGCTACTTCTGACCACTGGAAATAACATTGTGCCACTTTATCTGAACAGAAGTGTACAAAAAGGGGAACCAACTGTGACAGACTTGCAATCAAGAATGCAGAAATTAAAGAAAACCATGGATTTATTCAGTCATTTTATTGCATCTATTAAGGATTTAGATGAACCACTTATGTCGTTGATAGCAGTTTTGGTTGATAGGTACAAGTGTCAATTTTATCAATCAAATATATTGTATAAATAACTTGCAAAATGCCACTTCTTACATATTTATAATTTATACAATGTATTTGTACATAAATATGCTTGGTTTTTCATTTAAAATATACACTGTATTTTCCATGGCCATATGGACAAAAAACTTTTGGGGCAGGTTCACCCACAATTGATCCTATTATTTATATTCACTATACTATACAAGCATGTTTTATGAGACTGAATACAGGCTAAATTATATACTACGCTGGCCAGAAAGATAATTTTGGGCAATCATAATGGAATTTTTGGTGTGAACTAAGTACAACACTGGAAAGAGGATGGGAGAGAATCGCGGGTGACGATGGGACTTTGGATAAGTTAGTTTCTGAACTTGCATTATTAATCCAACATACCAAGATTTTCATGGGGGGCGGTTGAACCCTTGCCAGAGGGGCAAGTAAATAAAAGGAAGAAAATAAACTGGTCTCACGTGTAGTACTCGAATGAGCTTCGACTTGTGACATCACAAAAATTTAACAAACTATCACATGATGCATCTGAGAGGTGTGATGAAACAAACATTAAGGTAAATGCTCCAGTGTTCGACCGCTTAGTGATGAAAATCACCATTTTTTTTGTACGTTGGACATTTAAATTACCTTACTGAATAATACAATTCCATCATAGAAATTGAACCTTCATTTAACATTTCAAAGAATTTATTTCTTGTTTCATTGCAAATTGTGGCCGTAACTTTTGTGTTTCTAACAGGCAGAAAATGCTCCAGTGTTAGACCCCCACAAATGGACTGCGCTAGTAATTGACATACCATGTCCCAGTAATCAAAAAAACCCCATAGGGGTGTGCAGTCCTTACAGTATATATTTCACACATAATTTGATTTCAGTCATAGTAATTTACATTAATGCGATAATTTCAAATTCAAGTGGTGTTTTTGAGGGGTCAATATACCCCATGATAAAATACCTTGCTTGTCCCAGCATTGAAAAAATCTGCGGATGTCCATGATTAGGGGGGGGACAATTGCCCCCCCCCATGTGCACGCCTATGGAAACCCTTTCTACTTTCTTGAAAAAATAGTACAAGCCTTTTAAAAAGTGAAGAAAAGCATTGCTACATGCATGAAGATATAAAATATTGCTTCAAACAGAAAAAGCATACATTGTAGGAGCTTTTGAGACTCTTGTATGCCAGAAACATTTTCTAAACAAAACTCCTAAAATGACAAAAAAAAAAGGTGTTTTAAAATATGCATAAAACCCCAAGTAAAATTAAAAATCCTTGACTGGGATAATGTTACAAATTTCTTCACTTGTTTCACAATTTTGTGGGTGTATTCCCGTTGAAGTCAGCACCTTATCAAGCTCGCACTTTTCGAACTTGCAGCGAAGTACAAAAAAATCATTGCTCGAGAACTAATTGTCGTAGAGATGAAATTGGTTTTGTTTCCTTGAAGACAGGACTTTTAGCGGAGGTAAAATGTATACATTGTGCCTCCCAATAATGTGTCATAAAGGAAGAAGAATGAAATTATTATTTTTTAAAAAAATGGCCTCTGTGTCCCCCTTAATAGATTGAAGTGAGTTAAAAAAATGATATGTAGTGGTGGTGCATACACATTATATTTCAGTTCGTTTTCTTTCTTTAATATACATAGGAAAGTATGGCATACTGTAATTACAACTATGCAAAGTTTCGTTGTTATCAGACTGATATTTCTTGAATAAATATTAAGAATATTATATAAAGTGGCAGTGTTGCATAATTTTAGACCTGACTCATTTTCACTCCATACCCCGGCCGGTTCAAATCCGGGAACTTTTCTAACGTTGGAAGCGGGCCTGGCACCCACCTGGCATCGAATAACATGGGTACCTGGGGGAAACCCTGGGGGGTAAAGGCAGTCAGGGGCGTGATGCTGATCACATCACCCCCACTCATGACCGGATCAAGAAAGTGTGGGGCGTTACCCCCACACCCCCTATACGCCTTCACGGCATGGTGCTAAGCACAGGGGAGCACTTTACCTTTATACTGGTCATTGTTAATGTGAACTAGTTTTATTTAGTGTGTCCAGTATTCGACACGGGTGTTGAACTTTGGAGCACTCATAATATGTGTGTCCCAATGTTCGACAGGGTTAATAAAGTCGTTAGTCAAAGTCCTTGATTTTAAACTCAAAAATATTAACGTACATATAAGCACATTATGTTGAAGTAATGGTGAAAACAAATAAACGAAGAAAAAGAATTAAATATAAAACATGTTACACTTGCCTCTAATAAAATTGACAAGGAAACCAAGAAAGCAAGTCAAAATTTGCACTACCAACAATGTTATCTAGATAACAGATGACACTATTTTTGTTGAACTGGCTATTGTTCACAGGACAGAAGTCAGGAGTTATACAGTGTTGCCAAATATTTTGTCATGTTGCTAGGCTTGCACATTCCCTTGTTTCTTGACTTTTAAAAATGACTGGTTGATTACTGGTACATGATCGAGCACTGGGGCATTTACCGTACTGTGTGGCAGGATATAAGGACCAATTGAAAGCTCTCATGTGTTCAGGTTCTTATTCTTGGCCTAATTTTCTTACATCAGAATATTCAGTTTTAAACAATATTTAGACTATTTCAATCTTTAAGAGGCGAGTTGACGAATCTGATATTGGACAGGACAGATTGTCCACTTAGAATCCATATCTCCAAATTGTAAAGACGTATGTAGACATTTTAGCAAAAATGGTATAGCAATGGCATGGCATTCCAGAGACCCAGGTTCGGATCCTAGTTGATCCTGCATTTTTTCACTAAAATTTCTACACAGTACATCGCCTGTGTATGCCAAATCGTAAATGTATAGATGTTTTTTTGTTTTTTCCATAGTCCATTGAGAATCCAGTTTTTTCATCAACCAGTGATTCTTAACCTTTCATATAGCAGGGAGCCTTGAAATATACATATATATATACCTGTATATACACTGCTCCACAAAACTTAAGCAACCCTGTACAACGTGGGATAGGCGAGATGTGGTGCCCATTCAACATTTGTATGGGACATGTACAAACATAAACAAGCACAGGCAGTGCGAGTGCCCTCTATAGTGAGTGAGCAGCACCTTATAAACCAAGATTAACAGCTTGTGCCTGCCAGCGCAAACCACAGCCTAGTATTGTCCCAGTCCTCAAGCAGTGAAGCGGTGGTTTGTGCGTGGGATATCAAGTGTAGACACCTTGAAATGAATCGTATACATTATTTGAGTGACGTTAACCGAGGTCGAATAATTGGACGACTGGAAATAGGTCGGTCCCAGGTGGAAGTGGCACGTGAATTGAATGTGAATAAAAGTGTCGTGTTAAGATTGTGGCTTCACTTTCAAAATGGTCCTACTGTCAGTAGACATCATGGAGGAGGCCATCCGAGGACGATATCAGCAGCTGATGACCGGTTTCTCACAATCACTGCCAGACGTAACCGCCAAGAGTCCTGCTCTCAACAGGCAAATGATTTGTTTCAAGCTACTGGATGATGTGTTAGTCGTGAAACTGTTCGTAGGCGGCTGAATAAAGCAGGACTGTATGCCAGGAGGCCTGTGCTGTGTGTGCCACTGAAACGGGAGCAATACACATGGTGTCAGGAACATGTCGAATGGGGAAAAGACCAGTGGGCACGACTAATGTTCTCTGATGAGTCTCGATACAGCCTGTTGTTTGATTCTGGTCCGATATTCGTGTGGAGAGAGCCAGGAACACGATATCACCCTAACTTCATTGTTGAAAGGCCGTCCTTTGGAGGTGGTATCATGCTGGATGGGAATACGGACCTCCATATTGTGGAACATGGAACTTTGACGGCACAACGTTATCGGGATGAAATTCTCCATTCACATATTCGCACATATTCGACACCGTGCACATCTTGTGTCTGATTATCTGGAGACATAAGACATTACCCGTATCGAATGGTCTGCATACTCGCTGGACCTTAATCCAATCGAGCATGTTTGGGATGCTCTTTGGCGAGGAATAGTGCAGTGCAATCCACCACCACGAACAATTCCTAAACTGCGGACAGCCCTCTTAGATGAATGGCCCCGTCTTACTCAAAACTTGATAACCACTCTGATCCACAGCATGGAGGCCAGATGTCATGCCTGTGTGTCTAGTCGAAGTGGTCACACACCGTATTGACAGCCTGTGCCCTCTCAGATTCCAGCTTCTCATGTAGGGTTATAGTGTTACTAAACTTTCTGGCCACCCTGTACACCATATCTGTATTGTTGGTGTTCATTTGTGTTGCATTGTGTATTTGTACCTTCCTTATGTTCATTAAACTTGGTGAATTTACATTTTCTTTACATTTAGTCCTACTTTGTTTGAGTTGCTTAAGTTTTGTGGAGCAGTGTATATATATATTTGTTGTTGTGGGTCCCCAAGTTGTAACTCAATATTTGAAGTCCTGTTGTTCATCATGGGAGTCTTTATTACAGCAGTGCAATAAAAATTTTTAAAATACGTGTATTAATTTTTGTTTCAATAATGATATTAAACACAATTAGCAAAATTCTGATTGTACACATAGTGAATGAGACATACAAAGGTTGCTTTGTCTGAAACTAAAATAATTTAAATGGGGCAAAAAGTGGCATGGGGTAGTTGGTTAGCCTACCAGATATGTAGTAAAATCAGGTTTGTCATACATTTGTTCCCAATCACTGGCAAAAAAAAAATGTTCACTTAAGACAAGAGAAGAGGTACTCGCTCATTACATTGTGTTGGAATATGTTTAGGTGTAGAAGCACTAGACAATGGTCACCAATTAAGGCTCATAAAGAACCATTGTTACTAACATCAAAGAAGTGTATGCACACATGTTAAATGATTGCATAACTAGTGTAAATAACTCAAAATATGCTCAATCCTCTGAATCTCCTGCTTTATAAAATGTGTTGCTAATGTGACAGGGAATTCTTATGCCTCAGTAAAATTTTGAAACTGATAAATACTTGACGCTATACTAATACTTTATGCTGTACTAATCTAGCATATTAATAAGTTAAACATCACCTGAGCACATTCATGATCAAGCATTACACTTAGCTGAATTCATTTCATGCTTTATTGCATCCAAACTAATGCACTTGATGTAAGGGAAAGAATTCATAACAATAGCAGCACATCACTCACTAACTAATGTCATAACAGCTTCCACTCGATGTCTATATGTTTTTTAGTAGTGAGTCTGTGCTTAATACAATTATAAATTATTTCCTTCAAAATATCAATATCCAGTTTTTTTCCTTCCAACCTTATAGCAAGCCCCAATGTTACCAGATCCTTTCAGATCATCATTTACAAGCACGTAATAAAAGTATTGATGTTCAAATGTTTTAAAAGTTAAATATGAACATTTAAACATTTTTTTAAAAAAGTAGTACTATTGAAACTGTTAGCATTAAAGTCAAAAGCCCCAAAAAATTGTAACATGATGAACAAACATTTCAATAAATATAAGAATTTTGCAGTATCATGTAATAAGTTCCAATAACTGACTTTTATTTTTATTCTGTGGAATGGTTTCTGTTTTTACTGTACTATAGATGATACGACCCAAGGTGTAATTAAAACTCGGAGATTAATCAGCACCATATGAGAATGGTTTCATAATGCAGGATTAACTCTTAGTGAAAACAAATCCAAAATTATTTGTTTTAAAAATACAAATTTCTGACATCCCAGTGACAGATTCTCACAAATATTTATGTTTGCATTTTGATAGACTTTTACATGGAATACACACATTTTATATTTATTAAACAAAGAACAAAAGTTTTTAAACATAATTCGTAGCATGACAACAACTCAATGGGGTGGCCACCCAAAAATTTTACTTCTTTTTTATAAAAATTGCTTTCGCTCATTTTTCGACTATGCAGCTTTCAGCTACGGGGGAGCAAAATCCAGTCTACTCGACAAAATAGACATATTACAAAGAAAAGCATTGAAAATTTGTCTAGGTCTTATGCAATCAAGCCCCAATGTAAGTGTTTATATGGAAAGTAAAGAAACATCTTTGAGTCACAGGCGGATTCATTTAACAATAAAATTCCTCCTTAAATCATGGGAAAATCATCCTCATCCATTTAATAAATTGTTTGAAATACAAAAACAATGGGCTGAAACCGATGTAATAAATCCTCATACCACCTCATATTTCTTTGTGTACTGTCATTACTTATTTCCAGAACTTCGATCTAATACTTTCACTCTCTCACATCCTTTGATTTATCAACTGGATATTCCATTATATACTCAATGTTCACTTCAGAGATTTAGGTCTACATGCATTGTACAGAGAAAAATGGCCAATGCATGTAATGATTTACACCGATGGTTCAAAGAATAACAAAGGGGTAGGATGTGCCTACTACATCCCAGAGAGAAAAAAAAATATCAACCATTTAGATTACCTATAGATTCATCTATTTTTACTGCAGAAAGTTACACTCTATACAAAGCCTTACAATGTGGAATAGCCGAAGATTTTTAAAAAAATCTTCTCCTTACAGATTCTCTGACTGTACTTCAAGCATTATCTACATCTTATCCCAAATTATGTCATCAATCATATTTTAATTATTCAACAAGTTCAATTTGCTTGCAAAAGGAACATTGACATACAATTCAGTTATGTTAAAGCACATAATATTAATGTAGGAAATGATCGAGTGGACTTATATGCTAAACAGGCCAGAGATTTACAACTCATAAGTTTCAATAGATTAATGTATACGGATTTATTACCACGAGTGAAAATCAAAATTATGGAACGAATGGTGCAAGGATCAATTTAAGTCTGTGGGCAATATATATAGATTGATTGCAGAATTTAAATCCAAGGACCCTTGGTTCAATTCATACACTCCCACGGCAAGTCATAGTTTTTATTAATAGATTAAGAACAGGACATGTGCGTACACCAGCACATTTAGCAAAAATAAATATTAAAATTCAAGAAAATTGTAAATGTGGCAATAATAATCCTGATGCTCAACATTTATTTCTAGAATATCCAATTTTTTCAAATCAACAAATCACACTCTACAAAGGTATACAACGTTTAAAATGAAAATTCCATTTCCAATATAACTCTCATCCATTCGAACAGATTTATCCCCTTCATTAATATGGATGCAGTATGCATATGCTTGAAAATGTAGGATCAAAATATAAGTGATTTATATATATATATATATATATATATATATATAATGGATAAAAGCAAGGAGGGCCAAAAGGGCTAAGTAAAAATCAAATAAGGTAAAAGGAAACACTCACCGGACAGTAGGAAAATTCAAAATTTTCGCTAATTTATAGCATCATCGGTGTGAGAAGAAACAGAAGACGGAACCGGAAGTTGGGGTCCTGCAGAGTTGCCAGGTCCCCATTGAAGAAGAAGCGGTGCGTAGAACGAAAAAAAAAAAAAAAAAAAAAAAAAAAAAAAAAAAAAATTAAGTCTGTGGGCAATATATATAGATTGATTGCAGAATTTAAATCCAAGGACCCTTGGTTCAATTCATACACACTCCCACGGCAAGTCATAGTTTTTATTAATAGATTAAGAACAGGACATGTGCGTACTACGCACCGCTTCTTCTTCAATGGGGACCTGGCAACTCTGCAGGACCCCAACTTCCGGTTCCGTCTTCTGTTTCTTCTCACACCGATGATGCTATAAATTAGCGAAAATTTTGAATTTTCCTACTGTCCGGTGAGTGTTTCCTTTTACCTTATATATATATATATATATATATATATATATATATATATATATATATATATATATATATATATATATATATATATATATATATATATATATAATATCCCAAGAAATGTCATGAAAATTGCTGTCCAAATTTCCCGCAGATTCCGGGCTCTGCCCCACTACTGCTACCCCACCTTTCTCTATAGAGTCCCTTTGGAAGGCATTAGAAACTGCCCGGAGTCACCTGCCCAAAACATTTTCCGCACTGAAACATTACGAAGGTACCAAAAAATTAAACCTCAGAAGGTAACTTACCTCTTTATCCCAAGGCCAGGCACTAAACGAATAGCGGGTCGTGCGCCTGTGACATGAATCCATGATGGAAGCCCTGAAACACCGTATTGACGTTACGTAGGTAAGGAACTTTAATGTTATAAAAATGTAAGTTTCGTAGCATGTAGAACTCTAAAAATTACCTTCCTCTCTTGTTTGGAACTCCCTTTCTTAGAAGAAACTTAATTTTGGACGAAAATATTTTCAAATGTGCTCAAAATCGAGGGTGGGTGATGTGACCACGGAGCCGAATTTGACTCATTACACAAATCAACTTAAAAATGAGACAACTCATATACTGTGACACTGGGAAGATTGCAGTTTGGGAACTTTTGACCTAAAACACAATTACAATACTTCTGAAATACCGAACGTCTGTACCAATAGTTGTCAGTCTGAATGCTGGTACTTGGTACTGGTGGCAACTACTGGTTAGCATAAAGCTATCAAAGTCGGAATGCTCACATCATCATTCTTATGTTTTAAATAGCACCATGGTAGTATTAAAAACACGAAAGGTCTATTTGTTCCAAAATGCGAGTTATTGGCCCTTGTGCCAAGTAAATGGGCATCATGCACATTAGCAATACCAATTATTAGCACCCTTCAAAGCGTGCAGCGATTAAATGGCAATGGGATGTCAATGCACTTCCTTTAGGGTCTAGCTAACCGTTAAACAAGAGCCATGTGCAATAATTTCATTACAACAATAAATAACAAGAGAAACATATTTCTTAACCTACCTGCTTAGAATTGAGCAGGAATCTTGAAAATCACAAAAGCCTTCCAGATATACACGATATTTCCACAAGAAATAACAAACGAAATAGACACTGCTTGCAAATGTCGTCAATGGAAGACAAGGCAACAAGGCAGGAACAAGACCAATGTTGTCAGTTTCACACAGATCTTAATTTCTACAAATATTCTTCAACGTGCCAAAAAACTGGGTAGTGCCAATTACAGGAAAGCTTACCCTATTATTATCATATACAGATATGTTACAAAGAGTTAAAACAAAATTCAACAAGATTGGGTTAAACAAAAAATTACATATATGGGCCATTCATATAAAAATGTACTCCCTCTGACCCATAATTATAGTCCGGTATGCCAAAATGGTAGTACAGAAATGACAGACGAAGAGGCAGATGGAAAGCACAATTTGTACCGATCCTTGAGTAGTAAAGTTGCATGACTCATTCCCTTGTTTCATGTTCTTCTTCTGTATACACCAATGTCACAGTCTGAATATCAGGCAATTATTATGAGACAACAAACAAAGGTGTACCGGACAATAATTATGGGACAGAGGGAGTACTAAATTTAAACAATAAGACTCCATGGTTTTATACAGTTAATATACCCAGAAAGTTTTTAGTTTTAATACTAAGAATGAGATCAGGTCACACACGTTTAAATCACCACTTATATAAAATTTATTTAGTTAATTCACCTATGTGCAAGTGCAATCTAGATCAGGAAGATGCTCATGTTATATTTCAATGTCCACTTTATACCACTCAAAGGGAGATCTTATTCAAGAATTTAATAAAAAAAAGGAATACATCTCCCAACATCTTTATCCTCTTTAATATCGTCACCAGATGTAACAATTGTATTTATCATCACTTTTAGATTTTTCCATGATATTAATATAGACATATGAAAATTGTAAATATTCAAAGTGTGTAACTTGATATAGCAACCAGATATAACAATTGTATTTATTATCAATTTTATATTTTGCATGATATTGATGTAGATATATGATGTATATGAAAACTGTATGTACTCAAAATTTGTAATTTGATGTAACAATATCATATGACTTACGTTTAGGACACTTGGTGTAGAGCTGGTATATGGCTAAAACCAATAAAGTATGAATGAATGAATGAATGTCATTACGACAGCAACAAGAGGTTTTTGTTTTCTATTTTTCTTTTTCAAATTTGCTTTCCTTTATTTTGGATGTAATGGAAAACTATGGATATCTATCAACAAAACACTTCATCTACCATTTACCAGTATGGAGTTAGGTGTTCTCCACATTAAATGGAGACTTTGTTGTAGTTGCACATACCATATGCTGTAATGCAAAAAATAAAAACATTTTATTTATAAATATAACTTTATTTCAAACTTTTTCCTTTTTAAAAAACATAATGCTGCAACAAAATTTAAGTTCACTTTGTACATGTTTAAATTAATCACATTCATCCACACCACCATTTATCAGGAATGTATTAAACTATTGTATGGAACCACTTTAAAATATTTACACCACAATATTTAGTCACCCAAATATATAACAGGAAGAATACTTCCCATTACAAATATCCCGTCTTATTTTGGTTTATTCTGTCTTGATATGAGCACTATGACAGAAAAAGTCCTGGACCTCTGAGTTCTATAACAAAATATACAAACAATTACCACTGACACTGCTCTTTCAATTAATCCTTGCATATCTTCCCAAGATATTTATTAATTCTTTTAACGAAAATGTTTATTTTGGTTTATATACATGTCTATTTAAAGCTTTTCTAAATTTTACACTTGAGAAATGCATGAATAATTGAAGATGGAACATTCAATACAAATTAAAATTGTTACACTTACATTCTTTTATGGAAGCTTAGTACATGTGGCATTCACTTTTTTCACTATTTTTCTGTGACTGGCACACTGAGTTAGTATCTGTATACCACTGTGCAACAAAATATAATTCAAACAGAATGAGCTAGTAGACTAACTTACTGGAACACAAATAATTTATATTTACTTATTGAAAAATTATTGAGAATTTGAGCTAGTGTTCCGTTTGACTATTTAGTTTGAAATAGTTTCCACAACTGCAGAAAGATGGCATTAGTTGCCTCATTCCTAAAGGTAGACACATGAAACTTGATTTTGTACAATGCTTGGAATTAACACATGATACCAGATCTAAGTAGAAGCATCTTGGGGGTGAATACAGAGGTGGGATATTTTAATTTTGTAGTAGAGCACTGGCACGTCTGAACCTCAAATTTCACTACCTTTTCAGTAAGTTAAATATAATGCACAAAGTGAATTTTCTAACACTGTAAGGTCTACATAGATCTAAAAAAATACAGAATGTGGTTTCATTTAATTACAAAAAATAGGGTTGAACGCTCATGAAAAATCTGCATGAATAACATTTTTTAATTGAATGTTTATGAACGCTCATGAAAAATCTGCACAAATAACATTTTTTAATTGAATGTTTAAACATTATCAGTAACAAAATATATTGCCTGACCGAGGTGCTTTGTGCAAAATATGGCATATTCGGATCTTTGCTGTCATTTAATACAATAATTCAAAAGATATAAATAGTGGCAATGACAGTGGGCACTGTCTTTAGAATATTAGTTCATTTTCTCATACATAACTATGAATAATAATAATAATAACAAAGAAGCACCAAAATACATTAAACATGAAATATTGTTATCTGAACGTGACTTCCCAACCTTTATTTGGTAAGTAAATAGTTTCTAAGTAGAGAAGTGACTAAAATAGTTTTTAATCTCTTGTTGCACATCACATGCAGCATCTACACAGGTATTCACTTTACCACACTGGTCATAAACACAAAATATAAATAATAGATACATTCTGTGCTTTTATACCAAAATGCGTTCAAGCCACAAGTCACTGGTATTTTTAGGTTTAAAAATGTAATATCAATAAAATATAGCAAGATGAAGTACAAAACATGGTATTCCCATCACTGCTAATATTGTTATAGTACTTATTACATAAAGGTTACACTGAAACTTTAAAATATGACACTACAATGGATGTTTAATACATAAGCACATGACATGTCATAATACCTTATTTATTGGACAGCCCTTATATGTCTAACTTTAATGCGCACGTACTGACTATTAAAATGATAGCAAATGTACAATTATTTGTCTTAAGCAATGATAAATATATTTGTAAGAAATTATTCACAAAGCAGTTACGTCTATATACAAAGGTACAGGACTTTTTCAAAGTGCTGAAAGAATATAAGTCCCAGTATCTCATTTTTTATTTCTTCCTAATAATGAAAGACCTTATGTTGCATTCACTCACAGACACAACACTTTCACCAATGCATACAAATGTATACACAATTAAAAAAAAACAGTCGAGAATGCTTGAAAAATATTTTTCCAAAGTTAATCATCTCCAATTAATCCAAAAACCCTAATATCTTTATCACTCAGTGATGATGTCCCATCGTCAGCAAAGCTGGAAGCAACGCACCAACCACCAAGAACAACAATTCTGCTGGCCGGAAGCCTTTCCGCTCACTCACGTCCGAGGTCGGAACCCCATGAGAATGACCCGACTGAACGAGTAATTCTGGTAACACATGGACAGTGGCAACATAAAGGAATGTTCCAGCACTAAAAAGCATGGCGAGACCAGTTGCATTGACATTTGACAGTGTTTCTTTTCCTTCCTGAAAACAGTATTTCAAAATTATACAAATACAGTGAAATCTCAACTATACATGTGTACATATGTGCATGTGTGTGTGTGTGAAGCAAGTGCGTGCCTGGCCTAAATTTCTCATAGCAAATATAACATTATATGAGGGATGTTCATTATTAATTGGCACTCACCTGGATTACTGGTCTTCACACATTCAATAGTGACAAATTGTACCATGGTGATTTCAACGTATTCTCCCTCAATGTCAAGACACTGTATGGATATTCCTGCCACAAGGCACACATAGTGCCATCTCTTGAGCAACTATGGAACTAAGTTCCAATATAGTACAGGGAAATTATAATGTAATGTACTTGTAGTGTATCAATCTATCCAAATGGTATATTCATACACTAACACTGATGGTTGTAATAGATACCTGCACTTGATGTGTGCATATGTATGCTACATGTTCCTCAACTCACTTAGCTTGGATTTAAAAGGTGTGAAGGAGAAAAACTTTTCCTTGTCCTAGTTCCATATTTGAATACTAGGAGCGGAGAAAGAAAATATATATGTGTATAAGTTCTTTACATACAAATAAATGCACCTTCTGTGTTATTCGCAATTTTTTTTTTGCACCTATTGATTTTGGTGATCACTGTTGCCAATCACAAAAATGATGTTTGTTTTAACCCTAGTCTATTGAGTAACAATCTATAAATTGACCAGTATTTCTTCACGAATCAGATGTATTTAAAGGGAAAATTACAGTTGTGTGATAATACTTTTGACAGGGTGACCCCCTTGAGCATGCCAATGTTGTTGTGCAATACTAAATTCACATCTAAGTGTACATGTAAATATAAACAATGGACATTACAAACCAGTTATCAGTTGCATAATATTCTTTTCTTACTATGTTTCTTAATTTCCATGTAGTATGAAAATAATAAAAGTTTGAAAAAAAATATTAAAGAAAACATAGCTCCTAATATTACTGTAAATACCAGAATATAAATGAACAGAGTAAATTAAAGAATATACTTCATAAATAGGTAAGTCCTTTTTTAAAAATTGTGCAATAAAATAGTGAAATATGGCCAGTCTTCTAGGATAAAGGTATGATCTTGCATTTTGTCTTTATATTCATAACACCACCAAAGTGAAAGCACTTCACACAGCCTTTGCACAAAATATCAGATCCATATATCTGTAAGCAATATTATCACTAGGATACTATTGGTTGGCTGATTAAGAAAATATAAAAATACTTAATGATAAATTTTCCAAATTAGAAAACTAAGTCAACCTCTGAAGTACAGCTATGAACACTGAGTTAATAAAACTTAACTAAGTTAACATACCTGACCAATGCCAAAATAAGTGAGCAATGCTAATGTAGGTGCTGCTAGAGCAAAGACTAGTAGATGCCTTCGTATTCTATTGCGTTCCAATCCTTCATGTAAAAGGAACGTCACAAGTCCAAATGCTGCAGGAGCCTGAGGATATTAAAAATGCCAAAATATCAACAAATATAAAGTGCGACATCACAAGCAAATTCAGATATTCTTTGAAAATCTGGAAGGATTTGATCTTGTATTCCTAGGTTGTTGGGATATAACATTTTTTTTTTTTGGTCACTTACCCCCATGCCCCTCCCCCTAAATCCACCAATGACAGTGACCACCTCTATTTCCGAGAATATGATACACCTGTTGTCTAGGATGAACTACTCTACTCGGACGATGTTGGTTTGTGTTGTCACTGTCACTTTCCTTCTGGAACTGGTCCCCTTTTTTGTCGATGTGTGGCCATTTTTGCAACCTTCCACCCACTTCTACACTGTATTCTGTGACAGAGCATGCTTTTCACTGCCACCAACAGCCTTCGAAACTGCAGCGATCACACTGTCTTTCCACAGAAACCATGTCATCCAGCACTGCCTTATGTTGTACACAGATTGCACTCCTTAGTCCAGTGTTCACGCTAGGTAGCATCCACTGTCCTAGCTACTGTTAACTGTCATGACCAGACAAACAACAGACCATGGCTTGGATAATTTTGAAATCATAAATCAATATGATGCATGCCTCGTACATGTATTTATTTTTCCTTGACTTTTCACTCATAAGTTGATTTACTTGACTTTTCTGGATTTCCAGGACAGTGAGAACCCCACTGTTACATCAATAATGGAGAACTTTCAAAGTGACAGAACTTGTTCTCATAGGATGAAATCTTAGAGAAGGTGCACGTGGAATCATATTTTATTAGTGTACAGTGACTACACATGTCTACGCTGTTAGTCACTGACGTCCCAGGAATTTTTTCGGAAGGGGTTGGAATTGTAAAGGTGTATATTACATATCTGCATTCTGGGGAGGGGGGTATACACTATAAAATAATAAACATATGTAACTTTCAATTTAAAAGATGCTGAAAGATAAAAATGTTAACCGGGGGTTTCAGTTATTACTCTGTTTTCTTCCAGAGTTCTTAATTGCTTTCACTTGAATTTTTTTTATTTTCTCAAAGTTTCAGGATGGGCTAAAGCCCCATCAGCTTCCCCCTTTGTATGCCTGTGATGGTAGTGTAAGTTTGAAAAAGTTCTTGGGAACTCGAAGAGGAAAAAAGACACTTTACAAATAAGAGCTATTGTATTATTTTGTAAAACACTGGTTATGAAAACTTTTTATGTCTTATAGTGTTTGCCACGGTGACTCAGTCGGTAACGTGTGTGACCGCCTTGCTAATGGTACCAGGTTCGATCCTCAGCTCAAATCCGGGAACTTTTCTAACGTTGGAAGCGGCCCCGGTGCCCACCCAGCGTAAGGGTAAAGGCAGTCAGGGGCATGATGCTGATCACATCACCCTGACTCACGACCAGATCAAAAAAAGTGTAGTGCGTTACCCCCACACCCCCTATACACCTTCATGGCGTGGTGCTAAGCACAAGGGAGCACTTTACCCTTTTTTTTATGTCTTATAGTAACTGCAAGGGTGGTACAATGTATGTATAAACATCAAAAGCAAACTAAATTACTGACCTTGTGCAACATTATTGCTAAAAATACTATCATTTCAACATCTGTGTGGGCTGTGGTTGCTGCTGCTCCCAGTGCCACACCATCAGCTGGGGAGAAAGGACTACAATGAGAAAGGCTTAGGTTCATGTATAATTTAATCTAATACAATATTCATAATAACTAGGACTAGGATATTTATGGCCTAAAAATCACCAAAATATGCAAAATAAAATGACCTAAAATTTTACAAAATATGCACTATGATTTGAAAAATATGCCCTTATAACTAGACTGTTTCAAATATCAATATCTAACTTATGCTGAAATATTTTCATATACATACTATTTTTAGTTCACTTTATGGGCCCTGATGAGTTGAAATACACAATGAATACTTCCTGCAAATTTTCAATGAAAAATGAAAAAGATTTTGCTGCAGTCCAAAAAAAAAAACAAGTCTAGAGTCAACATGGGAGAAAGAATGAATCCACTTGGAAAATGACTGTATATTTCTTGAAAAAGTGAAAATATGCTGAATATGACTGAAAATCCATCAAAATATGCTTTATCACGTAGAAATGGCCAAATATGCCCTTAAAAAGCACCTTATTTCAATTAGTTTCTTCACAATATGAATTTCTATATATTTAGGAAACACATCACCCTTACCAAAAAAAATATGCTAAGTCATAAAAATCCTAGCCCTAATAATAACAATATTTTTGTCGTCTACCATTCAGCAGCAGCTATTAACACCAGTGAATGGCAGATGACACAGATGCAGACAGACAGGCGACAGCAGCGCACCTAGTGACAATTGTGGAAAAAACAACAGAAACATGCCAAGCAACAACAAACAAGTTTCCCTCATTCCCATAATATGAAGAATATTCATCTTAACAATGAAAAAAGGAATACTAGCTTCTATGACTTCAAACCATGAAAGATTTAAAAAAAATAATTAATTTACCAAAACAAGTACCTACTTCATCCAATCTAAT
Organism: Lepisma saccharinum; assembly: GCF_977018435.1. NCBI lineage: Eukaryota > Metazoa > Arthropoda > Insecta > Zygentoma > Lepismatidae > Lepisma > Lepisma saccharinum. The sequence goes on from NC_139232.1 coordinate 108,381,481, forward strand.
TAACTGTGATACCAGCATTGAAATTGTGCTTCTCTGATTATTGGCCTCAAGTTCAAACAGATTTTCCAATAACTGCTAGGTGCACTGCAGCAGCTAGTTCATCTGTTGAGCTACCTGCGACAGTTCGGTCTTAACAGTCACGGTAATGGTACCAAATATGTTCATGCCTCACTGAGTGGCATCACTTGGTAGCATACTTCAGCCACCAAACAATTTATTTCGTAGAGAATTGACTCTCAGTAGGTTTTCACACTAGCCACTCGTTGTTGAGCTAATCCGTTGTCCATTATATATAAAAGAGTGGCTGTTAAATTTATGGTTGGGCACACACAGGAGATTTACTACGTAGAAATTTAAGGGGGAAAAATCCAGATGACCAGGACTAGAAATCTGGTCTCTGGCATACCATGCCATTTCTGTGCTAACAGAACTACTGAGCCAGCCCTAATTTAATCTGATATTGTCAGAGTTGTAGCTCAGTTGGTAGACAAATGGCATGGTATGCTGTGTCAGAGACCTGAGTTTGAATCCTAGTTGAGCCTACCATTTTATGTCTGAATAGCGAGTTACCTCTGGGAGGGAGTATACAACTGTACAGTGTTTAAAAACTAAAATAATTAAATTTACAATTAACCAACCATGTAGTACACCAAGCAGAAGCTCTAAACTCTGTGGAGGACCAGCCCTTCAAGGACCAAGGACTGACAAGTGAATATAAATAGTCCCATGCTGTTATTATCAGGCTTTCTTGAATGGAGACTACAGAGTGGTTTGTCAGCTTCTTCATTTTGAGTACCCCTTCAGCAAATCTTCACTCACCCTCTTCTTCGCGTTTAGCCAAAAATGTCAGAAAAGTGAAGTAAAATAAACCCAAACAATCAGTCAATCAATTGAACGGAGTGGAGTGGAGAGAGAGAGGAAGGTAGGTGTAGGTGTGTGTGTGAGAGAGAAAGGGTGAGTGTGTATGTAAAATAATTAACACAATAATTAACTTACCAGCTGCATGAACCACCAACCCTAACGTAGCAGTTATATTTTTCTCTGGCTTGCGGCCACTTTCAGGATCTCCTGTAAAAATAATAATTAATCAGTACAAGACAATATGAACCTATGGAAAGAAGCAAGTTTCTTAATTTTTCAACAGTTTTTACATCCCTGGGCTGATGTCATTGTATCAGTATCGAAATGTCTTTGTTCACAGTTAATCATCAATAATGGCCAATGTTTTTCCAGGTCAAATATTTCTACAAATAAACTGTAAATAGAGTACACACTTTTTCATTTAGATACTGTTTTTTTTCTTCTTATGAATATAAAAGTAGTCAGGAGGAAGTTCTTCAGTGTGTTTTTATGAGTGAATAGCAATAGCAACTAAAGTTGTTTTGTAACGCAAATATCAAAATATTCAGTTGCTTTTTCTGAGAAAAAGCCCATTACTGTCACTTTTAGTAAGGATGTGAATGAATTATTCAGATTATTGATGGAATATTTTTCCTATTATATCACTATCCCTAATTTTTGCCATCATTGAACAGTGGCTACTGATATAACCGTAACCACAACAGAACAAAACAAAACAAATAATCCGTTGCGCAACAGCCCATGAAGGGCCTAGGCATACCTACCGACTGCCGGTCTCCCTCCCACACTTTCCTTCCTCACCTCTAAGTATGGAGATCTTCAACCAGTATTGGAATAGTCGGGGGGTCAACCCGACGTATCCCCAGCCGTTATAGTAGGTCTTCTCGACCGGATTACGCTCACTCACTCGGAGCTCCCCAATTTCCTCACGATGGTGGGTTGCCACCGGCCCTATACGTAGGCCGAATAAATTCCGACCAGAGCCGGATTCGAACCTACGCCGTCCCGCAGCGAACGATCTCAAGACGAGTGAACGCCTTAACCCGCTCGACTACGGAGGAGGACAAAACAAAACAAAACTGAATACTGTATTTTTATATAGAAACTAACATGGATTTGGAAACTAACATACAGAAATTTAATAATTGGCTCACCTCTACTTCTAGCTGCTGAACACTGATCTACTAGAAGCATGAACACAAATCCTAGGACTAAGGATATACCAATTAATGAATGAAGATCTGTGGAATGAACATGCTCTGCTACTACAGATGGGTTACCCTTGGTTGTTAGATCTGTAGGCAAATCTGAAAATATATGTTGCAACATTAGCCATCAATACATAGCATAGACATCCATGTGTGGGGAGGCATGCCACTCCATTTCCTCTCCCCCTTTAAGAATGTGGAAAAAAATCAATTTCAGCCCAAAATTATATATTTGACAATATTATTTAATTTGTTAAAGTAATTTGCATTAATTACTATGCATATATAAATTTAATTACACTTCCCTTCTTTAACCCTTTCAAATCTCTCCTTCCACCTCTCTCTCTGGGTGTCTCGTGAGCAGATTATAATAATGCCAGAATTACGAAGAGGGGGTTCACATAACATTTATATTTTTTAGTCCCTGGTTCGTTACACATGTACAGTAAGTGAATACATATTTGGTTTCAAATAGACAGTACTGTAGTTCTTTGAGTTAATTTGATAAATCAGAACATTTGTAGTAGGATTGATTACATAGGTTTATTATATGTTGCTATTATATACATATTTATATACTTTTTCCATATGTGCATTTACATAACAATTTCCTTAATTCAAGCAAAAGCGTACCTATGGCCTAACCATTGGTACTTTCATCAACACAAGAGTTAGCCTAACTATCTCTGTGGCCTACCCTCGACTTAATTGATATTCCGACCAGTCTTGCGTTTCCTTACGCAGCATCCTTCTTCAGCCCGCTAGGCATTATGATGCGACTCGACAATATCTTACAAATGCAAATGAAGGGCCAGGGGGAAAAACGATGAATGTTCATTCGAGACAATTTGCCAGGAAATGAAAAACAAAGTATTTCTTTCCATAAGAACGTTAATATATGCCAAAATAATAATGCGTTTTTCAGGCACTTCTCATCGTTTCCCAACCAAGGCCGTTCTCATTCTTATAGTACAGCTTCTGAACTATCAGATGGCGTTGCGATCTCAAAATGGGCGAAAAATCGACATTCATCGTTTTTTCCCCTGGCCCTTCAAATATTTTGATAATTGGGAAACTTGGGAATCTCAAATAGGGGTTGGCTTTACCAAATGCTACATATTTTCCATCATTAGTTTAGCCACCATAAGTGAACTAAACTTGCGAAGAAGGTTCCTTAGCCAAAATGATACATTAACGGGATGGACTACGGCCGCCATCTTGAAAATTCGTCCCATTCATTTACATGGTAAATTGTTACCATAATTGCGTTGCTCTGAAATGGAACTTCGACCATCTGCTTGTAGGGCCTTGTTCTTCGTAACCGTCCCCTGTGTTCTAATACTTCGAAGCATAAATTTTATAATTATATTGAGAGCAAAATAATAAAAACTGACAAAATGCAGCTGACATGCCTTTCCACTTAATTTTCTTATTTCACAGGAAGAATATTATAAATCCAACATAATAGTTCACTAGAGGAAACATTTATGCTGCGATTGATGTATACTTGTCACTGGGAACTTTGCGTATTATTATGCAATTACTATAATATTCGAAGTCTGCAGCGTATTTTTTTCGCAGCATCTTGTGCTGCCACCTACCATTACTCCTGGAACTTCCAGGAGGTGGAGGGATATTTGAGCTGGGCAGCTTCACGTTCGTCGAGTGCTGTCAACCAACACAATCGCCAAAAAATTGAGAAGATTGTCTCTATCAGGTCAGGGAAAAGAAAGATGAGGCGAGCAATTAACTTGAAAATTTGGCGAGAATAACAAAAACAATATAGATAAATGTAAATATGTATTTATATTACTTCCTGTAATGTAGATAATTTAAAACTGCACAATCGTTACGCGAACAATTTTGTCCGCAAATTCATGTGTCGTCGAAAACCTTGCTGGTCTGAAGCCTAGAAATTGCCTGAGGGAGGGATACCACTATGGTTCTTCCGTCCCTCGGTAGGAGCGAGCTCCAAATGTTTGTCACTTCACTTGAGAGTGGTCAAGGTCAACTTTTCGGAATGACACAACGGTGTGTTTATTTACAATACAACAGATCCCAGTGATTAGGCGATACAACCAGAAACATTTCCTCTTTTTGGAAACCGTTACGTCTTTCCATTGGGAAAGGATTTCTACAAAATGTGCGAATAATTATTGTTTTGATTGCACGATAAGCTGCATATTCTATTATTGCGTAAAAGTATTTTCTTTCACCTAGATGCTTCCTTTGAATAACTTCACAAATGATAGTTTACGTATTCTCACGAAATCCGTACTGCTTATGTACGGTATCCTACAAAAATAATTGTAGACAAAGGAGAAATGAAATAGACTGACTGCAAGCATAGGTGGATGCATAAAATTTTCCTGGGAGGTTCACAAAATATGCCGTAAAGATACGACAGGATGTAATATTGAGAAGATTATGGGCAGACAAAAGATTCCAAGACAAATGCAAGGATGAAACAAGTGTTTTTCTTTTACATCCACTTTTACATCTCACCAAATCTGAACCCGGGACCCTTGATTATACGGGAAAGGAAAGGCGCCAGCGTTAGAAGAATTTGATGAAGTAGAAGTTGTTCCACAATTACTTGTATTGACAGTGATTAAAAAAGAAATACTTTTGAGAATTTTCTTATTCAGACGAAACTCTATTTTTTCTTATTTAACGTCACTTCTACGCCACTTTTGACTAATCGCGACAACGAGGATGAATGATAACACTGGTCGACAGTGAATTTTTTTTTTTTTCGAGCAGTTGAAGACGAATCTGAACTTGGTTTTTGTCCTGCACCCTCAGATTTAGAATTAATGCCACTTATAGTATCAACCTTTAGACCCCGGCCAAAATTTGAAGGAAATTGCAGAGCTTCATGTTGGCGGCCTTTGTACCCCTCTACTAATTAGCCCCGTCTACTTGGCTGCACTTTTTAACACTCGGTGCAGTGCAGGTGTATCCAGTGTCAGGGTGGTGCAAAGAAATGACGTTCAACCCAAGACTACTAGAATTCTTGCGTTCAACCAACTAGACGGAAAGCGGTGTTCAAGTTCAAAAGATTCAACAAATGCCTGTCTGCTTCTTTAAACGGTCATTTGATTAGTTAGCACCCACCACGTCACCATACATCACACTTGCACCAGTCCGGAAGGTACTGCAGACGGTGCACATACCAAATATACTACTTGACTCGAAATCAACGAACTAGAGGACTCGGTGTTGCACCGTTCAACCAACTAGATGCTTCGGTGCAGAGTCAAAGCGAGTCAAAAAGTGCAGCCAACTAGATGGGGCTATCATCCCAGAATCACAAATGATACCTCGTTGGAAAGCTTATGGAACTCAGATTCCAACGAAGTACATTTAGGTTCCATCACACCCAATTTGTAGAAGAAGAAGAAAAAATAAGAAAATTTGGGGAAAAGTTAATTTTTGGAGAACTTGAGGTAAGTTTTGCAACACTTACAGTTGCGCTATGCAAACATAAACTCAGTAAGACACACACCCTATACGTTAAGTTGGCTAACTGAAGTTGTCCTGTAGGACGAATTTCAATGAAGAAACATATATAAAGTATACATATTGCAATATACAGGGTGAGTCAAAAGTCCGTGACCACCCCTTATAAAAAGGAAGGGAGTGTAGATTGCAACAATTCAACACTTTTTCCAATACTTAAAACTGAGATTATTTGCGAAAATTACAGGACATAAATGAATATCACCTATGCCCAGGTTGCCGCTGGAATCTTGAACGAAAGTCACACACACATAAAAAAAAAGTAAAAGTGCTCCCCTGTGCATAGCACCACGCCATGAAGGCGTATAGGGGGTGTGGGGGTAACACACACACATATATATACTAAAACAAAATTACTCTTTGTTATAGTGGTGTTGGTATTATAAGCAGGAAAAGTGATAGCATACAGAATACACCACTTCGAAAACTGTGAAAATTGTCATACTCTTAGAAATGAACTATCTTATTATTCGATATTTCATTAACTTTAGTTGGGGGTTAGGGGGCGAGGTGCCCGGGGACATCTGCCCCTCCCCCCTCCCCCCGTGGCATCGTCACTGAACTCCTGTCACCGTAGCGCGCTGTTCTAACCACTCCGCCACGGAGGTTGACTCTAAGGCGAAACAATCAGAAACATTGGAAAGATCAGAGTTCCTATTCGCGAACCGTCTTGTAAACAAAAAGTAGGAAAGTACAATAGCTACTCGTTACATAAACGACAGAATGAGTGAATCAGTGAAGTCAGATATATTCCACTTTCTGAGGTTGTATTATTTAATATTATTAGTATTATTTTACTGTTCTTGGTTCTTGAAATACCGTAATTTATTCTGTTGTTCACAAAAAGAACAGTATTTCCTGGTGAGATATTTTGCTTTTGCCTTGACGTTGTATTTATGTGGGCCTTAAATATATTTTTATGTCAATTTTTTTCAGATTGAAACATAATTTTAATTACGATCTTTTATGTGTGAGCGAATTTATAATATTCATACCAATATTACGAAATGAATTATTAATTCATATGCAGTCCCAGGTAGCCAAATGTTGCTTTCGGTGTGAACTGTCTGGTGTTGGCCAAGCATTGTGAGGATAATGGCGAGTTCATTGAAAAGGAAAGCCAATTAAGCTTCGCCTGGAAAGCCAAATAACAGCAACAATTGGTTTGATCGATTTATTTATTTGGTTTATATTTCTTCGTTTTTCTGCCACTTTCGGCTAATCTCGAAGATGAGAACAAGTGGTATGATATTATGAAATTGATGAAACGACGCTCACATGGAAGCCCATAACCAAGCCTGCATTCGAACCCGGGAACCCTGTTGTCGTAGCATGCTGTGCCAACCATTCGGCGACGAAGGTCGGCACCATAAAAACAATTGGACTCATTGCGCTGAGCAGGTGTACTCCAAAGATAAGCCATTCGGTAGGTATTGAACCTCAGACGAAATTTTCACCATGGAGTTTATTATTCCAAAGCTGCTGCCTCGGTGGCGCAGAACTAACTGACTTCTGTTCTAAAGGCTCTAGGTTCGAATTATGGCCATGGTTTACATATTTTAGGGCATTTGTTCTATTCCCTGTATCATCGGATCCCCATTTATCCTTGCCGTGGAAAGTGACGAAGTTTTTGGTTCACTAGTTGCTCAGATAGGCAAATCAGAACTGGAGTAGTGGAGTTTCCGAGCCCTTGATCACAATCCCACAACGTTATCCCCTACGCTATCGAGGCGGCCTGAAAAGTGGCGTAGACGAGTGGAGGAAATAAGAACTATAAAGAGTGTATTCAATCGTGAATATTAACTATAATACAAAAATTCAATTTTCAATACTTACATTCTACGAAAGCTTATTCATATAAAGGTGGATCCCATACAATTTGTAACGAGACTGGTTCGTTACAATAAATAAGTGAGTAAGTGGTCAGTAATTTGTCAGTATTTGGTCAGTTTTTTGTTACTTTGTTCAATTAAATCAATAATTTTGACCACTTGAATAGTTTCCACCCCTGCTATCACCAAAACCAAAACAATTGCACATAGGAAATTCCAACCCAACCTGAGGCCTGCACAAGACCTGGAGCAGACCCGTTCGCGAGACATTGCTCCTGAAATGCCATGCAACCTGCGCAACATCCTTGCTTGAGCAGCTTGTATGCCCACCTGCCCAGATCGTTCCTGGCAGGCATTGTAGACCCGCCGGGTACCCGCAGTCTTACGATACCTAGTAGGTCTCAGTTCGTTCTTTCCATCAACTGCAGACCCCTCCCTCTGCATGACGTAGTTGCTTCGAGTAGAAACTGCACCGGCCCCACACCGTTCTGCAGTGTTGACAACTGCAATAGATTTTCACTACTTAAAAAAGGGAACTCAAAGCTTCGTAAGCCACATCACCAATGAAATGAGATTTACGAATGTTGCAAACCCCCCCCCCCCCACACATTGAAATAGGTTTTCCGTGGCACAGGATCCATAAGTATATGTCGTAAATAACCAATATACGTATATATAGTGATATAGGGCAGGACTGAAACATGTCACGTTCGACGCTGAGGTCGCGAGTCACACAACACACTGTTCTACTGCGAACACCAGGGCCGTAGCCAGCCAGGGGCATTGCCGTTACCCTCGTTTGGGGGGGAGGGGGGGCAAGTACTTGGATAAACGTAACAACAACAACAATCACAATAATAGTAATAAAGTAGCATGAAAGGCATTATTATCCTCATAAATCATGCAAAAAGGGGGTAGAAGTTGGTTCTCACGCATTTGTGTTAAAACAGAGGATTAGAAATATTTTTTTTCAACACGTCAATTTCACATTAGCTAATAATGGGAAACAAGCACACAAACTATTTTTGAAAGAAAGAAAGTGCATGATAAATGCATTCCGAATGTACATACATATGGCATGTAAAATTTCCATCTACAATATTTTCTTTTCACATGGAGCGACGTTTTACATAATTAATTCATCCAACTCGTAACAAACCAACATTAATAGTACATAATATCACGGGCCGCCATAGCATTCTGTTTTACAACTTTTCTCACTTAGATCGTTCGGCGCTCAGGGCCGACTCCCGCTACCCCTTTGCTACGGCATTGAACTTGATGTGACTTGTACTTTAATGTTTGACCCCCACCCTGACCCCTCCGCTAGACAATTTCCGTCCAAGGTTGTGAGCATTGCACACTGACCCCTCTGGTTGCGCCACTGCGTGCCTGGTTAAGTCACCATGCAAAGAAAAACCATTAGTTTTCAGTGAGGAGATTTTTGTTTGCTCGATCATTCATTTAGATAAATGAAACTGTAATATTGCGTGCATTTCCTGGCAATAAGATAAAAACTGCTTACGCTGAACTGAAATCGCTAAGTATATAAATTCTCCTTGGAGAAGAAGCTCCTCCTAGGACTTCGTAGGATTTAGTAGCTGCGTAAGTAGGCAACACTGGCTGCAGCCGTCCACGTGGTGATGAAACACCTGGAGCGACACGCTGCCGGAGGGCTGTTTCCTTCCAGCAGGTTTTGCAGGCGCCCGGGTCTTGTTGAATGCCCAGGTACCTTGTAAGCGCAGAGCGCCTTGAAGACCAAGAACCCGGGTAAAGACGCAAGTCGACTCGTTGCCGTGGGCAGGCGAGCAGGTAAACCTGTTATCGCGTGCAAGCGGGCAGTGGGTAGGTAAAAGGCAGACTATGCTGGCCTCTAAACCCAACCTGAGTCGCTGGCTAAGGGCTAGCACTACAGACAGTCAGTTCAGTGGTCAACCTTGCCTCTGGGACAGACAAAATCAAAACAAAAGCAGTCGGAGGGTGTTGGTTGAATGCAGGTTGAATGTTCTGTGAGGAAGGAATTTACAGTGCCGGAAGTTTGGGGAGGGGAGCTTGAACGAGGGTCGGCACGTGTTTCGTATTTTGTGGGTGAAAGTTTTATTTTAGTGTATACTATTTTTCGCTGTTTGTAAGTAAAATACAGAGTAATTAACTTATATTTTAAAAAAGGAATCAAATGGTAACATTGTACACAGAGAACACCAAAACACTTCCTTGCAGTAGTTTGCAAACATTCAACTACATCTTTTTTTTTTTTTAATTTTTTTAGCTAAATTAAATCGAAATATAAAACAACCTTTCTCATCTTGTCTATTCTAATGCATAACATACAGGCAAAGTACATCTACGTTTCGTGTGTTGCACTAAGTACAGGTAAATTGTAGAGGAAGAACTGCAGCGATGGAGGAAAATGCAAATCAAACAGGGAACTATATTCAGTCGCGGAATAAGCCACAGTCTTGCGTTGGACCCGCTCGTGAAACTATCGTCGGTGGTTGCTAGTAATTCGGAAGTTTCACCACCAGATGTCTAAGACGTAAGGGTGGCATGATCCATGGCGTTAATTTCAGTCATCAGTCTAGCCACCCTAAGTGGACTAAACTCTCGAAGAGGGTTCTTTGACCAATTATTACATTCAGTTCTCAATCATTCAGTGTAGCCACCCTGAGTGGACAAGACTCGAGGAAAGGTTCCTTGTTGTTGGGAAGGCGATAAAAAACTGTTTTTCTCTAAAGCCCAATTGGCCTTTTTTATAATCGACGAGGGACGTCCATGGACGTGTCCCTTGTAGCACTGGAATTTTCCACTGCAACGGTTTTTTGAAAGACAGATCCCCAACTGGGAAGCTAAAAAACAGGGGAATATAATATCCAGTAAAAAGTATAATCCATTAAGCACATACACTTACATGCATTAATAACATAAAAGTACACACATGAAAAGATATTAATTAACCCTACACCTTGTAGCTGTCAGCAATTAATTAACATATTATCAAAACCAGTAATGGTCAATCCGACCATTTAAACATATAAACAGATAATAACAAATAAGGCTGATACAAGTTGTTGCAGGAACATATTAACTTTATATCAAAGCAATGGTCTAATTCTAAAGCCAAACACGACAATGGGAAAACAAGTACAGTGTTTTCCTTTCCAAATGATGCAGAATGCAGAGAAAAAGGGATTAGAGCTATCCACAGGAAAGATTTTACACCAACAAAAGCTTCCAAGGTAATTTCAAGTAGCTATAAGATGCATGTTCTTGTTTAAAATGGCACTTTTAAGTTGCCTTTATTTAAAATTATTACATGAGTATTTAACTACACAACAATCTATGTTCTATTCATTCTTTAGACAATACAACTCTAGATATAGTTATCTTTACGACAAAGGCATTCATTTCAAACTATGACAAATTCGAGAATGAGACAAACATTTTCATCTCGATACGAAACCGAGAATGACATTCATGTCAAACTATGACAAACCTGAGAACGAGACAAACATTTTCAGCTCGATACGAAACCGAGAATGACATTCATGTCAAACTATGATAAAACCGAGAACGAGACAAACACTTTCAGCTCGATACGAAACCAAGAATGACATTCATTTCAAATATGACAAACCCGAGAACGAGAGAAGCATTTTCAGCTTGATATGAAACCGAGAATGACATTCATGTCAAACTATGATAAAACTGAGAACGAGACAAACATTTCCAGCTCGATACGAAACCGAGAATGACATTCATTTCAAATATGACAAACCCGAGAACGAGACAAACATTTTCAGCTCGATACGAAACCGAGAATGACATTCATTTCAAATATGACAAACCTGAGAATGAGACAAACACTTTCAGCTCGATAAGAAAACCGAGAATGACATTCATTTCAAATATGACAAACCCGACATCGAGAGAAGCATTTTCAGCTCGATATGAAACCGAGAATGACATTCAAGTCAAACTATGATAAAACCGAGAACGAGACAAACATTTCCAGCTCGATACGAAACCGAGAATGACATTCATTTCAAATATGACAAACCTGAGAATGAGACAAACACTTTCAGCTCGATAAGAAAACCGAGAATGACATTCATTTCAAATATGACAAACCCGACATCGAGAGAAGCATTTTCAGCTCGATATGAAACCGAGAATGACATTCAAGTCAAACTATGATAAAACCGAGAACGAGACAAACATTTCCAGCTCGATACGAAACCGAGAATGACATTCATTTCAAATATGACAAACCCGAGAATGAGACAAACATTTTCAGCTCGATACGAAACTGAGAATGACATTCATTTCAAACATGACAAACCCGAGAATGAGACAAACATTTTCAGCTCGATACGAAACTGAGAATGACATTCATTTCAAACATGACAAACCCGACATCGAGAGAAGCATTTTCAGCTCTATATGAAACCGAGAATGACATTCATGTCAAACTATGATAAAACCGAGAATGAGACAAACATTTCCAGCTCGATACGAAACTGAGAATGACATTCATTTCAAATATGACAAACCCGAGAACGAGACAAACATTTTCAGCTCGATATGAAACTGAGAATGACATTCATTTCAAATATGACAAACCCGAGAACGAGACAAACATTTTCAGCTCGATACGAAACCGAGAATGACATTTATTTGAAACATGACAAACCCGAGAACGAGAGAAGCATTTTCAGCTCGATATGAAACCGAGAATGACATTCATGTCAAAGTATGATAAAACCAAGAACGAGACATACACTTTCAGCTCGATACGAAACCGAGAATGACATTCATTTCAAATATGACAAACCCGAGAACGAGAGAAGCATTTTCAGCTCGATACGAAACCGAGAATGACATTCATTTCAAATATGACAAACCGAGAATGACATTCATGTCAAACTATGATAAAACCGAGAACGAGAGAAGCATTTTCAGCTCGATACGAAACCGAGAATGACATTCATTTCAAATATGACAAACCCGAGAACGAGACAAACATTTTCAGCTCGATACGAAACCGAGAATGACAGTCATTTCAAATATGACAAACCCGAGAACGAGACAAACATTTTCAGCTCGATACGAAACCGAGAATGTGTTTCAATGCTAAGATCAAGATGCAAAGAATTGTGCGTACATAAATGTAAATCACTACATTTCGAAGAAAAAATTAGGTGTTCGAACAGAACTAATCTATTACAATGCACGTATTACTTTATATTTTGGTATATTAAAATAATTGACTTTCAGCAGATTTGTATCTCCTTATTTACTATTCTTGTTCAACAACGTACGTACGTAAAAGCAATATCGTGAACTGGGCTACGAACAAACAGCACTGGCTGCTGTTGGAAGAGTCAGATCGGTGTGACGTCATGCGGCAAGGGAGTGGCCTCTAGCTTCAGGGGGTGATGGGTTAGCGCCCTACACTTTCTTGATCTCGGCCAAGCTGGGGGTGATGTGATCAGCACCATGCTCCTGGCTGCTATTACCCCCCATAGTTTCCTCAAGGTACCCACTTTATATGACGCTAGGTGGGTGCAAGAGCAGCTTGAACAGGTTGAAAAAGTCCTGGTTCTTCCCCACCGGGGATCGAACCTGGGTCTCTTGCATGGTAGTCAGATGCCCTAACAACTGAGCTACGGCGGCTTCTTATCACAAGAGAAAGATTCCAATTTTGGAAATCACTGATAAACGAAGATTGAGGATACTGTGAAATGAAGGTATAATAAAACGGAAGAACCAAAGAAAAAGCCTTGAAATCCAAGAAAGGTTGGAAATTCACTCTTTCAATGTCAAGATATGGTATAGAGACTGGTAAAAATTTAACCCTCTGTAACCCGTGTGGCGGCACTCAGTGCAGCCTTTTTTATTTTTTTTTATTTACCAGCCCAATAATAGTCGGGAAAGCACTAGGTAACCTATCTACACTATTCTCACGACAACATAGAGGGGTTCTCACCTTTTCTCGGGCGTTCTTTCAGTTACTTACACACCTCTGAAGTGACCAGACTCCTTCGACGGCACTCAGTATTGTGTGTGGGAATGTTTCGTACCTTAAACCATAGCATGCCACCCATGCATTTGGCGGAAATAGAAATAATAAAACGACTGTACATTGTTCAGAATGCAAATTATTTGCATGCAGATACCATTACAGTGCACATACGAAATGTCACAGTTGTGAAACTAACGATATTGAAAAGTGACAAATAAATTTGAACATAACATAAAAATATTTTGTAAGTTTCTTCAAGTTGTGTTTTATACATTTGAGTGCTTTTTCTGCGACTGAGAATTTTGGAACAAATAGTTCCTCTCTAAGCCCATAAAAGTTGTACACTTTTAACTTGTTTTGAAAATTATGTTGAAAATTTTTGAAAAATAGTTTGAAAATTTTGTGAATGGTGAGTTCATTTTTTAGTTCCTTCATTAAGTGTCAAAGTTTTAATATTTTAATATTCGCCTGATTTCCAGTACATGCTAGTGTAATTCAACGTCAATTTGCATCAATAATTCATGTAAATAACATTTTGACAGGGTGGCACTGAGTGATGTGTGAGGGACATTTGTGCTACTATGAGGATGCGGATGAACATATGTATGAAAAAAAATGGTATTTCTGAAACAAAGAAATGAGTTAGAAAAGACAACTGAAAAGTTTGAACTAAAATGTTAAAAATATCGAAAGTGATTTGAAAGATTACAAAGAACAGAAACAAACCATTTGATGAAGTTCGTTCTTCAGTCCACTTTATGCTCCGGTAGGCTAATCAGTACTGGACCTACACTTTAAAATGGGATCCAAACCACTATGCATATGTCCCCTCTGCAAGAATTAACCTAACTTCTCCTGTTGAATAACAAAAAAAAATGTTCTCACTGGCAAGCAATTTTTTCCCCTGAATTTATTTACCCAATTAGCTTCTACACCTAGTACCTAGTACTGTGATTATAAGTAAACCAGACTGTCTTGGTGGTGAAGTGAGTTGAGCATCCCACACACAAACTGATCACACTCCCAGTTTGAGCTAAGAATCAAGCATTCATATGGGAGTGCCTCATCATCAATTTCATCGGTAACGTTTCCGATTGTTTTATGATTGTTTTCAATTTCTCCTAGCAGGAAGACTAATTATCATATAGTTTTGGCAACCATTGTCACACGACCATCCTTAAAGTAATGAGCACTGTTATTTATGTTGAAAATAAACAACTTTAAAATTACCTTACGCAAGCATGTGTACTTCCCGAACGTATTTTCCATTGACAAGCAACTGTAAGTATCGTAGACTAGTGGGAATTAATGTAGAAGTAAATCGGAACTTTAGTAGAATGCATTTAGGGACTTTATTTTAATGCTAACAGAACCAAACCTGGCCTGCCTAACCTAACTATGAAAGCACATATTGAACAAAATCTTAGTAATCGCCAAAACTCCGCAGTATGTGTTAACAGAAGTAAATTGAAAATGAACCATGTTAAGTTTGCATTTGAAGCATGATGAAATCGCAATTAAACCAAAGGAACTTGGGCCATTTCATCTATATCACAACACATTCTCACTGTCCCAATCAGAAAAAGAAAGTGATAGAAAAACTAGGGCAAAATAAAAGTACAAGCAGCACAAAAACACATAAATCCACTCCATGGATATTATCACTGGACAAGCCAATTTTGGAAATGTTGACTTTCTGATCAATTGGAGGCTAATGATCTTGATCAAGGTTATAATTTGATTAAGTACTTTATATTTTTTTCAAAATCTGCTGATTTATTATCCCCCCCTCCATCATTTGTTTGTAGTATATAATACAGCACTCCTCTTAGATGTATAATTATGGGTGTTGTTTCACATTAATATTTAAGAACAAGTATGAGATAGATAACTTACCAGGAACTTTAACGGAGAACAATGCACGTACACCTTCGGGAATAATAACAGCAAGGGCAGTACCAACAAGCAGACCTGCTCCAAGTACTGATACTTTCTGTAATTTATCCTAAGGACAGAAAAGCAATTAAGGTTCATTTCACAAATAAACATATAATATATATATTTGACAGATTAAATATTTGTTTTCTAGGTTAAATTTCTGGTATAGTTCACATACGATTCACTACAAAGGATACGGACACTTTTCAAAATAAATGAGAAAAAAAAACAACAACATTAGAATATGTTTGGTATAGAATAGATTCCTTCAAGAAGTTGATTCAAGAAAACAGTGAAATTTACTGTTATTTCTAAACGATGCCAAGTACTAATGCACTGAATATTTCCTGACTTTTCCACTTTTGTGCACCTATTATCAAAATTTTGAGAGTTGAAACCATTCATTAAAATGAGAGAAAATCTGTACCCAGTAATAAAAAAGATGAATTGCACATAATTAACATAAATGAACAAAAAGGCTCCCCCACATGATTGAGTGGCTATTGCTAATGGCTTCAGCACAAACAGGCTCTGGTTCGATCCTCTGTGGAGAAAGACAATTCATGTTGACACAGCATAGCGAGGACAACTGGGGAGTTACCATACTTGAAGAGAATAGTAGTAGTAGTAGGACTTCAGTCCAAGATGTCAGATATCAGCATTGGAACCCAATGCACTGACCACTCACTTGTAATGCAACAAAACTGTAGCTTGGCAAGCTGTGGTAAAATCTATATGGATAGTTTTTCTTTTCACATATTCATATTCTGCAGTGAAAAAATACCAAGCACACCAACCCTGACCTGCATATATAATCTACTTTACAAGTTAGGAGGGTTAGATTTGGTGTTCTCTTTCAACTGCATGTACGCTACAATTGGTTGCAAATTTTGTACTTCACTTGCAGATGCAGCATTTCTTTTTCATGCATGTGGTTTAGTTCATCCTTAAGGGGAATTTCGCACCAGTTGTGCATTTATTTCAATATCATCGGAATGGGCAATGTTACTAAAAAAAAAACCTTGACTGTAGAAGAGAATATGAAATTCTCTCCATGGAAATCCTGCCACAAATTTTCGGTGGCCCCCTTCCCTGAGAAATGGATTAATTGAACTGAAAATGCAACTGATTTCATGTTTAGACCTCTAACCTTCTTTGTTGACCATGCCAATGCAATTTCGTGACTTAGTGCATTCTCAAGAAGTCAATTCTTTTGTGCTTGCGAGAATAGGAAGGAAAATGGCTTGCAGCTCCTCAAATAAAAGGTAAGTACAAATATATTTTACTATATTTTTGTAAACTAATAGATGATTTCTGATCTTGAAATGTCTCTTTTTCATTGTAATAAGTAGAGCCCGGAAGTTTGGCAAAATGCCTCTTTTTATCTACTGCATATATTGATAAAATTTTTTGGGATATACATTTTTTATGTTGTTTCGAATGTTTTAGAAGCCTTTTCATTTTGCCTATTTGGGACCCCACTGCCTATTTTTAATTATAATGCCTTTTTTTGCGTTTTTCAATGAAATTTGACCATTTTTTAAAAAAATATCTTGGCATTTATTTTTCTTCCGTTTATTATGTGAATAATTTTCGCTTTATTTAAGTAATATTGAACTCACGCATGTTTCAACATTGCTGAAGGAGAAAAGTGTGAGAAAAAAGTATTTCCTGCTGAGTTAGGAGTCGGTAACGCGTCTGACTATCATGCTAAAGGTCCCGGGTTCGATCCCCGGCCGGTTCAAATCCGGGAACTTTTCTAACGTTGGCAGCAGCCCCGGCGTCCACCCAGCGTCGAATAACATGGGTACCCGGGGGAAACCCTGGGGGGTAAAGGCGGTCAGGGGCGTGGTGCTGATCACATCACCCCCACTCACGACCGGATCAAGAAAGTGTGGGGCGTTACCCCCACACCCCCTATACGCCTTCATGGCGTGGTTCTAAGCACAGGGGAACACTTTACCTTTTTTTAACATTTCCTTGTGCATGATTGACTGCTGAAGTGGAGAGGTTGATTTTGAACACAAAGAAGATATTTCTGAAATCTCCCTCTCGAACCCGAAAATTTCAGGAAGGTGCGCCTGAGCTAAGTTTACCTCCGCAACCAGTCTTGACAAGATGGGGAACCTGGATATCAGCAGCTATATATTATGCTAACAACCTTGAAAAAATCAGTGAGGTGATCGATGCTCTTCCAGAAAATGAAGCGGCTTCAATTCATGAAGTGAAAAACCCCTGTGCTATTCAGAACTGAAGAATGAACTGTCGTTTATTTTTGCACATTATTGTGCATTGCCAGAGACAATTACAAAGCTAGAAAAAAGAGGTGAGACTCTTGTAGCATCCATGAAAATCTTCGAGGAATCTATGCAGCAGATGATGGAAGTGCCAGGAGAAAAGGGGTCAGCTGTTGCGGAAAAGTGCAAACGTGTAGTGAGTGCAAATAAGGACTTGAAACAATTGAAAACAATTTGTGATATTCTAAAAGGTGAAAATGCTGTTACCAAAATGAGTCCAGCTACATTAGCTTGTTTTATGTATGCTCCAATAACTTCTGTTGAAGTAGAAAGATCATTTTCTATTATGAAGAGCATTCTCTCTGACAGACGACTATCAATGAATGTTGAGAACTTTAAAAAACAACTTGTAGTTATGTGTAATCAAGATGGAGAAAATTGAAATGCTCTTCCCAATTTAGATTTTAACATTTTGCCAGAAATTATAGATAAAAGTAAGCGACTTCTAAATGTGCCTTTTTTCGGTTTATTTTGCCTTTTTTTTCATTTTTAGTGCCTATTTACCACATTATAAATGCCTTTTTGCCTGCCTATTTTAACGAAAATAAATGCCTGAACTTCCGGGCTCTAGTAATAAGCGATTTGTAATTGTAGCACATAATATGCCCAAAAATATTATTTCAAGTTACTTTGGCAGGAAATCCTGCCACCAGGCATTTAGATGCTAAATCTGAAATGACAAACAATTCAGTGAACGTCATACTTGTTTTCCTCTTATAAACTTGTTCTGCCCTTGCCTCTCTCAGTTTTGGCACCTTGCCCCTTCCGGTTTTGGAACCCAACCGCCGGCACTGCTTCGGTCATTCCCTATCTTCACATCTTCTTTCTGCCACATTTTCCTTTCCTTTGTATTGTAGTAGATATTCGTTTAGCACAAAGGCAAACAAACAGTACAAATACATAATTTCCCGCAGTCTCCCAAATTCTGAATTTTAATTGCTGATTTACAGTTTGCATCTTAGTCCTCAAAACCACAATGATTCAATAGTAATGTTAAACTTTTATTATTATAATATTACTTTATTCCATTAATTACATGAAAAAAGTAATATGTACAAAGACAAGTTACACTTACTACTTGTTCTTACAGGTTCTCTCTCAATGACATTTATGACCTGTGACTGAAGACTCAGATGAGGAGACAAATGACTCAGTGGCGTGCCTAAGGGAGGGGGGTTAGTATTCATAAAAAAAATTTCAAAACCAGGAAATGATGGCAAAATGAGAGCTGACTGCTAAAAAAATGTATACTTATTCCCCCCTTTTCGAAAATCCTGGGCACGCCACTGGACTGGCTGTAGTATTGCTCTTCTCCAGCCAGTTGAAGACCCTGAAGCAGATACAGATGTTGACTCGGATAAAACAGACTAAACAGAAGAATTACCGGAACACCTGGCAAGGAGAATTCTCCAAACAAAAGGAGATGTACTACCCCAGAGATATGCAGGGAGTTTGAAGAATCCTGGTAATTAAGATTCACAACCTGAAAAGCACAAATGCAAGGAAGAAAGAAAATGGACATTGTCCAGTTTGAAAGGCATGTTGAAAGCAAATTACGAAATCTTCATCCCTCGTTCTCCCCAACTGCTGTGGATTATGCAAACCATCTCTGAATTTCTTTCAATTGATGTTATCAGTTGATATGATTGTGGAACAAACTCAAAGTTATGCAATACAGAAAAATATACTTACCGAGCCAATAACAAAATAAAATAATCTAATCTTCATTACAATACCTTTTGCTTCTGAGTATTGTAGGTTACCAAACCACCATATGCATTAGAGTGGATGTATTAGATATACACAATGAAATAATATCTTGTGCTATGAGATGGGATATATTTGATCACATAATGTGCCACCTACACTTTGCTGATATCAAAATGAACCAATGATTGTTACTTCAAAGTAAGACTTACTCATCAAGCTGTTTGGAGTAGCAAGAAGAGTTGCCAGGTCACCATTTTTGAAAAAACAGCATGCACTCAAATATGATAACACTGGACATTGGATTGTGAAGAGCAATAAACCAAATTCAAGATGTAAGAAATGTTCAGGACGTACTACATGCAATTGTGGTAAATGTGTATCTGCTCTCCATCCTGAGAACTTAAAGGCTTTGCACGCATTATGGAGCAGATCTTAACTGATGTTTATAGAGGCTGCCGCCAGTACAGGAAAGTATCGGCATGTCTTTCAGTGCTTGCCGGATGCATACAATAATAACGGTCTTACTTCAGTACCAAACATTCGATGCTCGATATGACATAATATGCCACTCTAAGAGTTAGTGTTTTCAGTTGAATGTTGGGGGTGCTGAAAGGAAGAAAATTAAGGGATGTGCAAGCACCCCCTCATGCCCCCCTGGCGACGACCCTGTTGAAAGATCATGTTACATACACAAGATAATCCTCACAGAAAAAAGCGAAGTTTGACTGTGAATAACATGAAAGAAATTATGTATTCAGGGTGGTCACTCTAGGACCATGATAAAATTCAACTATAATTCCTGGTTTTAAAGGAATTTTCAAAAAATTCAATGGCACAGGCAGATATTTTCTCTATTTCAACCTTACGTATTATCGCCTCTCACCACACACACACACACACACGTATATTAACAATATAAATGGTCTGTGCGATTCCAATGTATCCAAAAATTGAAATTTTGGTTTTTAACGGTTGTACCTAATCAGTATTTTTCATGAATTTTGAACCATTTTACATTTTTTGGAACCTAGTTCAGCCTACTTTTTATAACCTATTTTAGGATTTTTAGAACCTAAAAATCCAAGGTCTACTCATGATGAGCCACCCTACCGACTAGACCACCATGGCTCTGCTAGGTTAGGAGTTGAAAGCAAGTCTGACGTGTCCTTTTGCTATTTTGGTGTGTATACAAAAGGGGTTTTACTAATAAAAAGTGGTCTAAGTACTCCAACATGGCAGGTTTTTACTTATGTGTGCCATTCTTTGGAATTAAATATCTCCATTATTTGTGTTTTCCTCGCTTTGGCACCAATTTTACATTGTGTAAAACATCGAAATATGTTGATTAAAAAATTCAACAGAATTCTCATGGGGCTACGATGTGTCAACGGTCCGGTAGTTTTAATGCTCTTATAGTGTGCCCAGAATGACATGAATTGCGGGAAATATGTGAACTAAACGACACACACCTCCGTGCCTAGTCATTAGAATCGACACAATGCCAGCGCACATCGATGCCAAACTTCTGCTATCGTTCGCCCACCAGAAATCAAGTAGGAGCAACAACAAATTTTTCTTCCTTTTTTGAGCATGCTTTTTTCCGTGTGTTCGTTGAAGTTTGATTGTGTTGTATTTCACTGTGTGCATGGTGTGGTGTATATTTGTTTCATAATGTCTCATAAAGAGAGACCTGTAGTACACAGCGAGGCCAGAAATATAATCAGGAACTCGTCAAGTTTTGTGATGAAGAGAAAAGATTGAAATCGTGGCTGTTTCCAATGGAATCAGTGTCCGAGCGAGCTGACGATAGCCACAGAGAAATCAGTTTCAACTATCTTCCGGATAAGAAGAGAAGCTACAGCACAAAAGTTGTCTACCCCTGGTAAGGCAACGCGTAGTAGACCGAAAAAGATCGTGATGTATGATGCATTTTACGTCTAAAGGTCCTGGAATTTTACACAAAAAAAAAGACACTGCCTACTTTAAAGAAAGTGCTGTTGGTTGCCAAACGTGAAATGCGTTTTATCGGGGGAAGCGAAATGCTTAGGAAGTTTTTGAAAGAGATTGGCTTTTGTTTTGCAAAATGCAAAAACAGAAGACACTTGTTGATAGAGAGGAATGATATTGTTGCTAAACGTGTCCAGTTTCTGCGAAAATTGAGGAAAAATTACATGAATGAGAAAAGACCAGTTGTTTATTTTGATGAAATCTACATTCACCCTACATATATTGTGGGTAAATGTTGGCAGGTGGAAGGTAAAGGTGGGGTTTACTCAAGTGGAAATGTTAGGCAAAGGTTTATTATAGTACATGCAGGGGGGTAAAGTGGTTTTACCCCAAGTGCTCTTCTAATTTTTAAAGCTAAGTCCACAACGGGAGACTATCACAATGAAATGAATGGAGATAATTTTTTAAAGTGGCTAAACGAACATCGTTGCCTGGTTTACCTCCCAACAGCATTATTTGCTTCGATAATGCATCGTACCAAACGATGCGAGTGAATAAACCACCAACAAGCCCATCTCGAAAGGCTGAAGTACAGGAATGGCTAAGAGCAAATAATATTAGTTTTGAGGAGGACATGACAAAAAGTGAATTACTGTGTACTGTAAAAAGACACCAACAAGAACTGCAGTATGTGGCAGATGATATATTAAAATAACATGGTATTTGCTTCGATAATGCATCGTACCAAACGATGCGAGTGAATAAACCACCAACAAGCCCATCTCGAAAGGCTGAAGTACAGGAATGGCTAAGAGCAAATAATATTAGTTTTGAGGAGGACATGACAAAAAGTGAATTACTGTGTACTGTAAAAAGACACCAACAAGAACTGCAGTATGTGGCAGATGATATATTAAAATAACATGGTCACACCCCACTGAGATTGCTTCCTTATCACTGTGATTTGTCGCTGATAGAACTAATCTGGGGTATTGTTAAGAAGAGAGTGCAGAAGCAAATATTGAAGAACTAACAAGGCAAGCCTTCTCGTTTGTTACACCGCCAGAGTGGAAAAATTTTAGTGATCATGTGAAAAGGCTGGAGCGTGAGTACTGGGAGAGGGACGGGATTATGGAGCAGGAGGTGGAACGGCTAGTCGTGGAGCTTCGTGTGAAGAGTGATGATGATGAAGATGACGACACATCACAGAGTGTGGACGACACCGGTGAAGAACAAGATGATAATCTTCATATTACTGGCATCTCTCCGTTACTCCCTTCACCAACTGCACACATGTAACAGTATGGTAAGTTCTTTCATTTACTTACTTCATTCTATTCTATTCTTTGCATATATCGTGTTTTCATTTGACATTACGAATTTCCGCTACATTTTATTGCTGCAGTAACGGTTCGGATTGTTTTATAATTTCTCATAGCACAAAGACTAATTATCGTAGAATTTTGGAAATCGTTGTCACACGAAATTTGAACCTTTCTTAAAGTAATGAGCACTGTTTGGACTCGAAAAAAAGTTATTTATGTTGAAAAAAACAACTTGAAAATTACCTTACGCACTTCTCATGGACAAGATATTCTCCGTCGACAAGCGACAGTAAATATCGTAGAAGCGTGGGAATGAATGTAGAAGTAAATCGGAACCTTAGTAGAATGCGTTTAGGGACTTTATTTTAATGCTAAGGGAACCAAACCTAACCTGTCTAACTTAACCACGATAGCATATATTGAACAAAATATTAAGTGATCGCTGAAACTCCGCAGTATGTGTTTACATAAATAGAAATCGAACCATGTAAAAATTGCATTCGTAGCGTGATGAAATCGCAATAAAACAAAAGGAACTTGGGCCAAGCAAAATCCCACCTTAAAGAATGTTTCGCAATGCATAATAAGTAAGTACGAATGTAAAAAATGACGAAATGGACGAGTGAAATGTGTTTTGGCTATAACAGACTGGTACCCAAATACAATATTGAAGTATGCCGTACCTCTGACATTGACATAACCAACGGGATAGATCCAGAAATATAGCTTCCAACTAACATAACAATAGTCAAAAGAACTAATTTTAAAGTCTCCTCCATTTTGTACGATTTAAAAATAACTATTTCACTGAACAGACTTTTTTTCACTCCTAACAACAACTGTATACATCTACGTAGCCATGTTATCTTCCTTCCTCCCGAGCAGAAAATCAGTGTAGTGTTTCATATACTTCTAGAGTAATATTCGAGTAACTACATTAACAGAAGAACCAATAGGAATGTAAATTTCATATTTCACAAAACTCAATCTAACCCTAGAGTTAAAAAAGGATTGTTTGTAAACTTCAAAAGAGGCAAAAATTATCGAGACATTATTAATCGATTTGAGGGTGAAATATCTCAAATACAATGAGGAGGAATATGTTTATTTTTATAAACGCAGAAATATAAAAATAAATACGAATGTTTGTTAGAAGTTTACAAAGTTTTTAGTTTACATATGTATTTTATTTTGTATATATTTTCCCCTTGAAATTTTTGTGTCGATTGTTGATACTCAAAGCAAAAATCTCGACCAACTATCGATACATCTCAATCATACAAGGAGCACTTCCGGAAAAGCGACGAGTTGAATGCTGAATTTACTGTAGATACTAATTCAATTTTTGGCGTTTGGGAGGAGAGAGACACAATGGTAATTTTATAATTTATGTGAAAGAATGTATGTAATCTTGCAAGGATGACGTTTACTTGTTTTCACTTATTTATAAATAGCTTTTCTCATTCGAGATTTGCGGTTTCTATGAACCATACTTTGATATTTAACGCCACTTGTTAGCATTGCAGATCGCACCGTGAAGTATTAAACTGAAGAATGTGCCACCTCCCGCGTACATAGTTCTCTGCATAATTTATTCTTGTATTTTCACTGCCTTTAATAAAATCCTTGTCGCATATTGCGGGTACATAGGCAGACAAAACAAGCACCTTGTGAATGATTCATGGGAGCTACAACTTTATGGGTTGATAACAAAACTTCGAAATTACTGACATAACCAGCAGTAAATATAGGAAATATTAAACTATCCAGGCTAACGGTTCCGATTGTTTTATGATTTATTTCAAATTCTCTTAGCAGGAAGACTAATTATCGTAGAATTTTGGCAATCATTGACTCACCAAATTTTAACCTACCCTAAAGTAATGTGCACTGTTTGGATTTCGAAAGAAGTTTTATGTACGTTGAAAAAAAACAACTTAAAAATTACCTTGCACAAGCAAGCGTGCTTCCCATGGACAATGTATTTTTCATTGACAAGCAACTGTAAGTATCGTAGGCTAGTCGGAATTAATGTAGAAGTAAATCGGAACCTTAGTAGAATGAATTTAAGGATTTTATTTTAATGCTAAGTGAACTAAACCTGACTTGCCTAACCTAACCACGAGAGCGTATATTGAACAAAATCTTAAGTAATCGCTAAAACTCCACAGTATCTGTTAACAGACATACATCGAAATCGAACCATGTAAAAATTGCATTCTTAGCATGATGAAATAAAACAACATGAACTTGGGCCAGTGTTTCCAAACACACAGTTTTTTCACTATTGCCCAACCTAAAGCAGCCTAACCTAACCTTACCGTTATGGTGCGTGGGGCTATCGTGAATGGTTTTTGTGGCTATTCGTGGATGGTTATACGATTCAGAATGGTTTTTGGAGCTATGCGGGAATGGTTTTTGAGGCTATGCGTGAATGGTTTTCGGGCCTATGTAGGAATTTTTCTGTTAAGAAGGTTGAAACACAACGCTAGTCAAGATTTGCCCGCCATTTTGCATGTTCAGGAAGCGAGAAAAGAACTAACAATAACTACTTGATATGTCAACAGTAGATACTAATTTCGTTAAAGAAAAGCGAAATCCCTTGTTAGACAATCTTTTGCAATACAGAATAGGTAAGTACGAATGTCAACAATTACGGAATAAACGAGTTACAGACATTTTCCGGCTTTGATCGTTTTGGTACTTGTTTACTATCCTTCGGACACATTTATTTATTTTTACGGAAGAAACTACTTACCATAATAAGTTCTTGTAGCATTGTCGAACATCGGGAAGGTGTTTTGTGTGATGTGGGAATGTTTCATAGCTGAAATTCATGTTGTTCATTGAAAATTAATTCTCTGACGAAGAATAGCGTTTGGCACGTACAGCTTTGTACACCATCACCTTCGTACACCGTCGTGACTATCATGATGCATCGTGATTGTGTTTTGTTCATGTTCATTGGGTATCCAGTGTTTCGAACTGCCTGCGTTTGGAACGAGAGTTAGAAGCATGACGTGTCCTGGATGCGTTTTGAAGTTTTTACCGGGTGTGGAGGATCCAGTGGGTTTTCTAATTGAACACGGGATCGTGAAGAAAGGAAAGGAATGTCCAAAATGTGGCAGTGAATGTAAGCTACTCGTTAGAAGGAATGGGATGTGGGTATATGCGTGTTCAAAGAGAGTGCAGAAATTGGAAATAATTGCGAACCATTGACGCTAGCCCCACGAACCATTCGCAAGTGGTTAGGTTAGTTCAGTTATGTTAGGATACATAGTTAAAATTTGGTGTCGTGGTAGTATCAGGAATATATATTTGATTGTGAAACAAAAAAAATCACGAAAATCGACAGTTTCAATTCCGAAAAGTAACGCCTTATTTTCGCTTATTTTGCAATTTGTAGATGTTTCACACTTATTACAGGATGGATAGCCTCAAAAACGATTCACGGAAAGAGCCACGAAATATTACAATTTTCTTCGTAAAAGAACACAAAAAAAAATTAAAAAGAAATAGATCTGATGAAGTTTGTTCACGGGCATTTCTTGGGTTCCGAAGGTTGAAACACTGCATAACAATTGAGAATCGAGAAAAGACAAGCCCAACTTGTCATTATTTAGGAAGGTGTCCGCGCCATATTGTGTGTGAGGCAAGCGGAAAGGCTAGGAGAAAGAAGTACTCGTAATGTGAAAAATTGCTCTTACTTTGATCAAAACAACGTCAATACACCTTCAGGAATGTTCCGCGAAGCAGATACGTAAGTACGAATGTCAAAAATTTGACAAACGACAAGCACCACGCGCGATTATGTAGGAAGGTGTACTCGCCATATTGTGTCTCAGGCAAGCGAAAAGGCCTACCAGAAAGACGTACTGGTAATGTGAAAAATTGCTCTTACTGTCATCAAAACAACATTGATACACCTTCAGGAATGTTCCGCGAAGGAGATACGTAAGTACGAATGTCAAAAATTGAGGAAACAAAAAAAATTACAGGTGCCCGAAGGATAGTAAATTTTTACCACTGTAACAATTGTTTCTACAATTTGAAATACTCAGTCTTTCTCCTATGAAACTTTGAAAAAATCATGAAACATTTGGAACTGTCACTGGTGAACGGGTCCGTGACAGTCGGTAGAGTCTGCTATTAAAATTAGTTTTCATATTGTGTACTAACCTTGACTACAGAAGGTGTTGAAAATAATGTCCCTCTGCTGCAACACATTCCGGTATGACTTGAGATGACCAGACCCCTCTCCGATTTTCTTCATATTTGACATACTCACTAATTGAGGCCTCTTATCACGAATCTGAAGTTAAAGTTTGTTGGTCACGTCTAGAAATTGCGAACCATTGACACTAGCATCACGAACCATTGGCGCAAGCCCCACGAACCATTGCCATGTGGTTAGGTTAGTTTTGGTTAGGTTAGGCAAACATAGTTAAAATTTGGTGTCGTGGTAGTATCAGGATCTAGAAATTGGAAATAATTGCGAACCATTGACACTAGCCCCACGAACCATTGGCACGTGGTTAGGTTAGGCAAACATAGTTAAAATTTGGTGTCATGGTAGTATCAGGAATATATATATTTGGTTGTGAAACAAAAAATTTCGTGAAAATCGACAGTTTCCATTCTGAAAACTAACGCCTTATTTTCGCTTATTTTTCAATTTATAGAAGTTTCCGACAAATTTTAACTTCAGATTCGTGATTAGGAGGCCTCAATTAGTGAGTATGCCAAATATGAAGAAAATGGGAGAGGGGTCCGGTCATCTCAAGTTGTTCCCACATTCCTGGCATCTCCGAAGGAAATTTGCATTTACACGTGCAAGTTCGTGTACTGTAATTCTCCCGATTTCTCATACAATACTCTCTTTTAAGTCACGGATGGTGTGCGGCTTGTCTTTGTATACTTTATTTTTTAGATTTCCCCATAAATAAAAATCGCAGGCTGACAAATCGGGGGACCGAGAGGGTTTTTGAAACACCCGTTTCTTGTGAGAGGCAGCAGATAGATTTCCGAGGAGACTGTTCTCACCTTTGTCCTATCTCATAGAGTTTTTCCTCAATACGTACGCGTGGGTTTTTCTTTCCACTTTTATTCAGAACTGACCCTGTTACTCTGAACTTTTTTACGAGGTTTAATATAGTGGTTCTATGTGGAACGGGAACACCAGGAAACTTCGTTGCAAAACGTCGTCGCACTTCTCCACAATTCCTCTCCAAAGTAACACTCGACAAGATAAATCTTTTGTTGTAATGTAAACTATTGTGGTGCCATATTAAGCCACAATCTTCAACACATGGACGCGACACAACACAACTTCTGATTGAGTATTATACTGGTGTCAGTCTGCAACGTCAACAGAAAGGGAAAGAGAGGGAGAGCAAAAGAAACAGACTATAGTGTGTGACTGTCGCAGACCCCGTTCACCGGAAAGACAAGCGCTGACGCTGGGCCACTTGCCACCAAGTCCCGTAGCGAATGACAGGGAATGCTCTGTATAAGAAAAAATGTAATTGATGAAATTCATATTTGGCCTCAATTCTTTATAGTTCTCATGTCTACCATGGTGATCATAATGTATTTCAAGAAATGGTTCAGTAGGAATAGTTAAATGATAGATGAGAGGCTCAAAGTGCATAAAGGTGAGATGGTAAGCGTCGGGATCAATTAAATAACAGTGTAAGAAAAGAAAAACGTGTCTGTGCATAAGTTAATGCACTTTTCTATGTGCCATTGTCTTTGAATAACAAAGATCTTGTTGAAAGGATGGAAATATGTTGTCCATGTTTTGAATAGATATTGTACCGTTAGAGTTTTCTGACGCTGATATAATGTCCATTCGCTACTTTCTAGATAGATGCTCACATTGGGACTTGATGCCATCAAGCCAAGACAGGCCCTCAGAGCCCGTCTTTGTAGAATGTCTAGAGCATTAAGAATTTTGAAGTTTGCTCCATCATAAGTTTTTGTAAAGCAATAACATTACGGACGATTGACTGCCCCACCTTGTATTCAATATACACCATAAAAGATTTATAATTTTGTGTTCTTTTACTTTTAGATGATTTGTTTGTATCTGCCAGTTTAATTTCCTGTCAAGACATTTATGAGATTCCACCACCTGAATATTGTGTATTTGTCTCACATTATTTGGATAACGGGAACCGTTACTTGAGTGAAAAATATTGATTTTAGTTTTAGGTAGGGATATATTTAGACCCAGCTGATGGAGGTAATTCTCCAAGGTTGTAAGAGTTTTATTTAAGGTTATAATACCTTGGGATGCATCAGGAGTTTGTTTATAATAGCATAGGTCATCAGTATATTTGAATTATTTGATATACATATGTTTCTAGATAATGAATGTGATGCGTGTAAATGTTAAATAAAAAGAGGCTGAGAGGCGAACCTTGTGGTATACCATTTCGTACCAGCTGAGGACCGTCAATAATAATAAAGAACTCTCATGATAAAAATTCCAAATTTGTATTGCGATTGAAGGATGGACATTTAAATTTTCAATTCACTTCTATAGAATTGAAATTTGAACTGAATCACAAGGGTGTCTGACTACCATGCGAGAGACCCAGGTTTGATCCCTGGCGAGGGAAAACCGGAACCTGTTCAAGCTGCTCCGGCGGCCACCCAGCATCGTATAAAGTGGGTACCTGGAGGAAACTGGGGGATAAAGGCAGCCAGGGGCGTGGTTCTGATCACATCACCCCCAGCTTGACCGAGATCAAGAAAATGTGGGGTTCTAACCCCACACCCCCTATATGCCTCCACGGAAAGTGCAAAACACAGGGGAGGACTTTACTTTTTTACTGAGTCATAAGCATCTCCTATGCAGTGTTGCCACATGAAGAGAAATTCGGACTGAAATTTTAGCCAAAAGGGAAAAGGGAATTTCGATGAAAAATGCCACAATTTCTGGGAAATTTTAAGTCATCTGACTACATTATTACAGTTAATGTTAAGTTCCACTTTCATATTCACATTTTCATTTTTCTGTTCTTTTTTCTGCTCCCTTGAATATAGTCTGTATTATATTTCTGTTAAGTACATCGCTTTTCTGCACCTTCGGATAATAGTAAGGATGAGAATTAACGATTAAATGGATTCCTTACCAGGATCCAAACCTGGGAAGCGATAAAAGTGACATGTATGTGAAAAATTGAACATTTTTTTTATTCACACAGACATGGACTAACAGAAATACTACTACTACTGCTTCCACCACCACCACTAATAATAATAATAATAATTACAGCTACTGCTATCCTACCACTAACAATACTTATTATTTTTATTATTGTATGATTTGCTTAGGTGAAGGGAAAAATTGGTCCAAAAAGGGAAATTTTGCCCCTTGGAAAGGGAAATTGTGGCAACACTGCTCCTATGTCTGCAAACATTCCAAAGCAATAATCCTTGGATATCTAGCTATTCTGTACCAAGGCGATAAGTGTAAATATTGCGTCTTGACTTCCAAAGTTGAGACAGAATCTCATTTGGGTTGGGGGGGGGTCAATTCTTTTTCCAATATCCAGTTAAGTCAATGCTGGAAAGTTCTTTCAAGTAATTTGGGTACAACTGGAATTAGAACTATTGGTCGATATGACATGCCTTCCCCAGGGGTTTTAATATAGATGCTACTATGTGATCTTCTAGTTAAATGAAATAATTATTTTAGAAACTTCAATACACTTTTTTAAGTTTCATGGTTACACATTAATGCAATGTTATACATATATACTTTCATTTGTTAAATCAAGAAGAGTTAGGAAGAAATAAAAGGAGGAAATCTACATACTGATCAATTGGCAGTTTCAGCCCATAATTGTGTTTCTTATTATAACACAGTCTTTCAATTAAAAAAATAAGTTACATATAAAATATAAACTCAAATATTAAATTATTTGATAGGATTAGGCTCGCCCCAGGTTCGAATCCCGGCCGGATATCAGTTTCATCATATCACTCATCCTTATATTTGCGATCAGCAAAAAGTGGCAGATATGCGAAGTAAAATCAATCAATCAAGACTAGTGTGTGTAGATATACATAGGTTTTCTATTGTAACTTTTGAGAAGAAACTTATTTTAATATTGGGTCATTCCATGTCATTTCAATGAGATCATGTCACCCACCATCTCAGTTTTTATCTTCTTCCTCTTTCCCCTCAGGTTTTTATGAAACCACAAATTTCATTCTTTGTAGAGCAAGAGTATGCTTGTGCAATGATCTTAAACATCGAGAACTTTTGATTCCATTATGCCCACACGCTGAAAATTCAGGTTTTTATGACCTAGTTCTTCCACCATAAAAATTAGGCTACAAGTACATTATTAATCTTTTTTGAGGATTTTATAAAATATTTTGACTACCGATATATTTTTTCTGATTTTCTCATTACCTCATTGAGCTTCGTGTTAAATTTTGTAGAGATTCAATCATCGGTTAAAATAACATGTAAGCAAGGGTATCTTGTGTCGAGGGCCAGACAATGCAGATTTAATTACATTTAGAAGTGCTGTAAAATTGGAACATTGAGATTGAGTGAAAAAAAAATCGGGGAGTTTCTTTCAACCATAAGAGAAGGGTGTACACCAAGTTTCATAAAAATCTTAGATGGTGGGTGACAACATTTTTTTTTTTTTGCGTTGAATAGATGTGGAATGACCCAATGCAGCAAGATATATTGTAAATTGTTTTGATTAATGTTTTCAGTAAAAAATTGAAAACTTTAAGAATTGTGTTGTCTTTGTGTAGTAGTTTTATTTTTTCTTCGTGTTCTGCAGGATGGTGTTCATGATCATTGATACGTTGCATATTTTAGTGTATATTTTTAAGGTATTTATGGCATATTTTACTATTACTTGGTGCATCTGAATCCTGAGTCTATATAATAATTTGTTGTATATGAGTGTAAGCGTGTTAGGAATGATGCATACAGTACAATTTCATCATATACTTTAATTTGAAACAAATACTGTGTATATTATAGCAGAGGTTTCAAGTAACATTTTTCCGTTCCCTTTCTTTACAGTCTCATACAATTTTGCTTGTTCAACCAGGCATTAAACCTGAAACTAGGACCTACTCAGATTACGAGTCAGTGAATGAGTGTATGGAAGGTAAGACTGAAACAATTATGTTGTTTGGTCTAGGAGGTTCGTAAGAAAGATTTAATTCATCAGAATCTAATTCAACAAATTCTTCGATACAAGTTATTTTTTGGTGTTCTTAATGTTAAAATTTCATTGCTACATACTTATGGTGTTAATTCAGCAGAACCTAGATTTTACATTTTTCAGTAGATCTATGTGAAAAAACTTAAAATGCCGGAAATGCAAATTAAGGAAAATTTTATAACATGTTGGGACCATCAAGATTGAATGTGTAATGAGGAAAATGTAAAATGAGAGTTCCTCTGTATGTATATATTTTGAGTAGGTTGGTATTTTTACATTCGGTATCTTTCGTCTGTTTCTCCAAATTTCAAACATGCCTAACATTCATTGTATGCATTCTCAAGTTCAACATGTAGAATTTTTACTGCTTGAGAAGGTTAGTCTAGTTGGTTTGTTTTTTTTGAATATTTTCACTTTCCTACATCTGTTGTTTATAGAATGTTTCCTTAACATGGAAAAAAATTTCAATTGACTGCCACTTGCAGGAGCAAAAATATTTGAGACTTCCGAAAACCAAACTGCAGAACCTTCTCGAAGTTTCGGTGATGGTCTTGCCTCTGTTCCTCGTTCCCCTGTACACCTTACAAATGTCATCCAAAATTCCAAGGAGCTGTAATGACTGTGGAGTAGCTCACAGGATGGTAAAAACACCAAACCTAACCATTTACTTACGTACACATTCTTACCAAGTGTAATATAATAACTGGAGCTAGCCTAGGCACTCAGGGTTGGTGCTCTTGGCATTTTTTGTTTGCAGAATCAGGATTCTCAATCATTTTGGTGAGGCAAATTCCCTGTCCAAATCACAAATCAGTGGGAACCTTAAGAATATGACACTAACCTGACACATATCGTGCACAAAACTCTTCTCTGCAAACTTAAAACAACATGAAATGTTCCTATATGGTGCAAAATGTTCCACTTTTGTAAGGAGGAATATGCGGGGGGGGGGGGGGTATCATGGCTACTACAATTTATTTGCATAAGATATTTACAGTGCTAATTATACCAATATCGCCTTATTATTACTTTTCATAATACATGCAATACAGAAAAATTCAGCTATGTTGCAAAAATAAACTATAAAGATGATAAAGAATTGGTATAATTGTTTTTGACTAGTGCTGAACTGATGTCGATGTAGCATATCGGTCGATACCAGTTGCATCAGTATCTGAAAATATTGCTTACTTTTCCACCATCTTAATCTTTAGCAAGGTCCGTAAAAATGTTGCCCAATGCTTTTATGAAATCTAATTATCTTGCAAGTTGTGCAAAATTCAGGGTTTCCATTTAATTTACACCAATGTTGTGTGTGAAGACTGTATTTTGTGATTGAATAATATAATATTCTGATGTAATTCTATAATATTTTGAAACAAAACATTGATGCTTGTAGCTGGAGTGGAATACTCACCCACATATATTAATATTTTGAACAACTTTTAACTGTAACACTTTTCAAGGATTGTTACTGGAATCTGTGTGTGTTTTGGCATCAGTTTGGGTATTGGTTCAAAGTGGTATCAAATCAGCCTTTGTTTTCATACATTAGTAGTTACCGAATGCAAATAATAATAATAATAATATCTGCATATTTATATGGAGCGAATTTACAATACCGAACCCCTCCCCGATTTTTGTAATATTTAACATATTCACTAATTGAGGCCTCCTAATCAGGAATTTGAAGTTAAAATTTGAGGGTCATGTGTAGAAATTGCAAAATAAGCTAAATTGAGGGGTCCGCGATCGGAACAGAAACCCTGGATTTCTCCACGAAAACAATAGTTATTTCAATATTTTAAGTTTTAGAACGAAATTTTAACTGTTTGCCTAACCTAACCTTACCATGAATGGTTTGTGGGGCTATGTGTGAATGGTTTTTGGGCTATGCGTGAATGGTTTGTGGGGCACCGTAAAAAAAAAGTTTCGTAGCACTTGAGCAACAAATTTTAACTACACAATCGTGATCAAGTGTCCTAAATTATTGACTATGCGAAATTGAACGAATGCCCTGTATTATTAATATGTACCAAACTAAAAGTTACTAAAAAAACTTACGAAAGAAAGAACTTTATTTCCTACCTTCAAAGTAGCCATCTTCCTCACACCATGCACATTGCTGAACAAGTGAACGCTACGTTGAACAAACATGGTTTCCATGCTTGTATACGAAGAACGATCGCGGTAATTGAAATCAATTAACAATTTCAACACGTCACCGCCACATGTGAACCTCAGATACTTCCATCGGGACTACGTATTTCGTGAGTATAAGAACTAGGGTAGAAATTACGGAAGGGTCCGGTATTGTAAATTCTTACCATTTATTTTTTAAACTTAAACTGAATATGTACAGCATGTTACTAATATACCCAGATGGTTTTGCATGAAAAATATAGAACTTCAACATGATTTGTATTGTGTATATCCCTCTTCGCTCAATATATTTTTATTTGTAGAGCATTTATTGTATTGGTAACTTATGCTTTAGCGTACTGATATTTTTTTTTTTTGTATATTTTAGGTGTTTGTAAAATATATGAGGAACACCTAAAGAGGCAAAATCCAAACACACCCAGTATTACTTATGATATTAGTCAGCTCTTTGACTTCATTGACCAACTGGCTGACCTTTCATGCTTGGTGTAAGTTGAAATAAGTTTTGTATATTTCAGTGTTGTTGATAGATTCAGTAATATGTGGAATATTTTTGTCATTTCTGAAATGAATATTCAAATATGTTGTAGATGCTCCTTCCACATAGTGCACCCAATTGTCAACCTCACTTCCACATAGTACACCCTGGACTGCAGACTAACGAGGCTCTGGCGACTGGCCCCATGGCCAGTATCATTTTGTTTGTGTTGTCCTGTGTTTTGTCCTTGTTTGTGCTGAGTGCTCCTTTACAACCTCAGCTTTTACCAAAAGTCAGAATATTTTATGATTTTAGTTATGCAACGTTAGAGTTGTTATGTGTAACGATAGGGGGCTGGACCCCGTATAGTGTGACGGGTGCAAAATAGCCTTAGTGCTGATTCAAATATGTTGTAATTCTACTTCATTGTACACTTCAACTTGTTAGCGAACTTGTGCAAGATATTTCTTAGCCCATATGTTGTTAATATGACGATATAGCATTGTGTAATTCGGATATCAAAATCATATCAGTGAACTTTCTACATGATTCAAATTCTACAGATGTCTATAATCACATCCTGTAAAGGTTCCTTGGTTATTTACTCCATTTTTAGTTTTTTTTATCTTCTGCGTTGTGCTTACATTAGTAGGTTAGGGAGTTCTAGCAGTGTATTTTCACTTGTATGTGCTTAATGTGTCACTTGAAGGGCTCGGATGTAAAACATGGTAAGTGACATTTTGTCCATTTTTTAGTTTCAAAGTAAAATGTGCCATCCTTCAATTTTCGAGTGAAGTTGCCATATTATACAATTTGGATTGGACTCGGTGAAACCTTCCGAAATTAGTAAACACAACATGAAAACAATTTATCTACAGTATAGCTTCTAATAACCTTTTTTCGTAATGAACTCAGAAATGACCAGAATGTCACTTACCATGTTTTACACCCGAGCCCTTGACTTCATACTTGTTAACTAGGTTAGTATTATTATATTTGATTGTCTAGTATTTCCTTACTTTCCTTTATCTCTTGTGTATACAATGTTTTCCATGCAGAAAGAATGCTTCAGACAGCAGTGACCTAACAAGCGCAGTCACTTCCACAATCTACTCTTCATGACATAACTACTTTGCAAATTAAAACGCTATGCACAAAGTAGCTTATCTGAACAATGTGCATCTATACCATTTCCATTATTCCAAATGAATGCCTGAAACCTCTGTTCAACTTATAAAAATAATTCCACATTCTGTACTGTGAGTCCAGTACGCTGCGGATTTGCCACATTCACTTATTACGCCCGTCTGGCTGGCGAGTGAGCGAGTGAGAACTGTATGTCTTGCTTTTGAATCATCAAGCATCAAAAGCCCAGGGGTAACTAGCAGGACTTGCAAGACCCACTCGTTTTATCTGCAGCGAACGATCATTCCGGTTTTGGTTTGGCACTGTCTCCAGATACATGAGTCATGCAGTCATTGTTGCCAACTTTTAGATTCTAAACTGTTCAAGGAGCACTTGAAATGTTCATCATGTTTATCAATTTGAAATTGCAGAGATTTATTCTGTGGTAGAAAACATTTGTATCACTCACATCCAGTGGTGGTAATTGGGTTCCAGAACTAGGGGGAGCAAGGTGCAAAGGGGGACAGTGACAGTTTAGTTTCCCTTAGTACATAAGATTAGCATGGTGTGATGGAAAAAATGGCCAAAAGTGAGGGGCAACTACCCCCTCCCAGTAATCGCCGCCACTGCTTTCACCTGTAAAGGAATACAAACAAAGTTTCGCAAAAAGTGCCATCATAAATATTTCTGAAAATTGTGTGACTAGTTGTTGTTCTACATTAAACTATTTTTTTGTGGGGAGGGCTCCTCGATGGTGCACTGGTGGCATCGTCACCTTGCAATCAAGGGGTCCCCGGTTCGATACCCGGTGGAGGCACATGGTTGTTCGGATCCCACTTTAAACTGTAGGTCCAGTCCCAATTAGCCTAACTACACAAAGTGGATTTAAAACACCAAATCAATCAATCAATTAAACTATTTTTCAAAGAACTTTGAAAACTGTTGCTACAGATTTTCTCTGGTGTAATTTTGGCAATTCAATATCCAAAGTAGTTACTCAAGATATCCCCTCCTTTTTGAAAAGTTATGCTGTTGGGTTATTCCACGTGAAATCACCCAATTGAAAGAAAACAGTTTCTTTATTGTCACTCTATTATATTTCTTCCCTAATAAAAAAGAAACTAAAGTTTGATTTTGGTTGAAAATTGAATGTCTTCCATTTTCATTACAGATGGTGAAAAAAGTCACACAACATAAAATGAAGCTTTAAATATACTGAGAACAATGTTTACCACGGTTTTCTATAATTTTTCTTAGCAGAGTTATCATAATTATTGCAATTGTCTGCAAAGGCCAAAAATACCTGAAATCATGAAACAAAAAATGGCCACCATTTTTAAACAATGTCAAGTTTTTTAAAAACTGCTTTGAACTACCCCTGCATAGGGGTTAGAACAACAAAAATATTGAAAATTTTAAAAATGGTCAAACAACTAGTGCTGGACCATTCGCTGTGGACTGATCCATATGCATTCTGGAAAAAAACCTCTGGTCTTTGTACAATTTCTCTCACAAGTATTTAAAGCAATAATTTATATTTTCTGAAAAAATCAACTTTGAGAGGGGTGGGTTTTTCTGAAGAAAAAAAATGGGAAAACTGGGCCTGCCAGGGCCAAGCCTGCTATGGAGTGGGGGCACACGTCATTGCCACGAAACACCCAAGCCAGACTGGTTCTGACCACCCGGAAAGTGTTGTGCACGGTGTTTAGGGATAGACAAGGTGCATTGATTGCTCTTTGACTTTTTGGAGTGCAGCGAAATCATCAATGCCAACACCTATTGAGAAACTCAATGAAAATTGTGTCGTGCAATCCAAAATAAGCAACGTGACAGGTTGAGCCGTGGTGTTTTTTCATTCACAACAATACAGTGGCTGCAATGAATCTACTCCTTACAGACTTTGGCTGGGAAACATATCCTCATCCCCCGTATAGCCCAGACCTCGCCCCATCTGATTTTCATCTCAGTTTGCACCTTAAAGCTTTCCTTGCTGGCCAGAGCTTCGAGGTTGATGATGCAGTCAAACAAGGTATTATCACTTGGTTATCAACAAAGGTGTCATCATTCTTCGATATGGTGATACAAAATATGGTGTCTCATTATGGTAAGTGTCTCAACAGGGATGGCAATTATGTTGAAACATAGTCCAACACTTGGCTTGTCATGTGTGTTGCATATTATTGTAGGTGCAACTCCTTGTGGATGGGTTTCTTCCGGATCTCGTGCGGCCCTCTGACTGCGACTCAAGCTGGACATAAGAGAACATTTGTCAAATTTTACATCAGATTAAAATTATATAATACAGTTTTGTTTCACTTAACTACCATGCTTTGTGTCCAATATTTATCAATCCCATGTATTTATCGAAATAAAAACGTGTGGCCCCCTTAAAAAAATGAAACGCCAGGGTGAGATTTTAACCTGCGAATTCTCATTGTTGAAAAGTGGAAATTCAGGATCCTGCCAACACTACATAAAAAAAAACACACACACAGACACAACAGTTTGTTCATGAAGGTTTCAGTCCACTCATAAGTATGCCTTTCGTTCATCATGTTACCATATTCATTCTTTTCTCTGCACATGCTTTTATTTTCCTTTCCAGTTACCAGAAAAGTACCAACACATATGCACCATACAACAAGGATTGGATCAAGGAAAAAATATATGTATTACTAAGGAGGCAGGCATCTCGTTCACAGTGATGGATAGAAGTGTGTGAGTGAGTGTGCTCATAGACAGCCAAACTGATTGTGTATTATTTGTTTAAGATTCCCCTGCTTGTGAGAATCAGAACTAAAGTTTCACATACAAAGAAGAAAAGGCAATTTGTATACAGTTTTTTTAAAAAATTTCTTTGCTTTTTCTTTTGTCTTTATTTTTTTTTTTTTTTGGATGAACTATTGCAAAGATTAATAACTTCATATCCATTTCTCAAGACACTTTTATTGGAATTGGAGAAGTTCCAACACTTACCTTGTAGAAATTTGAGATTCAGATATATGTACACACACATATATATATATATATATTTTTAATATGTATCAATATAATTTAAAAGCAAGTTTATTTGTGAGATAAATGAAAGATAGTCAAGGCAGCCATTTCAAAGTGATGCTACCACTAAATATGTACAGATAACCAAACTAGCTGTAGTGTCAATTTGAAACTACTTTTATTTTGTATGTCATTGAAGTATTCATACTTATGTTCCTTCCATATGTGTATTCATAGTTTCTGTTATGGAATTCGTTATCTTGTATTTACATGTTTAAAAAATGCAACTAGCAATACCTTGGGTATTTCAACTGTATTTTGCAACTTGCAAACAATACATGTTCTTTCATGTTCAGTGTATTCTAACTTTCTAATTAATGTCCATTTAACCATCATAATACATAAGAGTGCAAGTTATTTAGGCATTGTTATATGGTTAAAATAGGTGAAGGGCTGAAACAGAAGTTACTGTCTTCCACATTCCACTTGGTTTATTAATATGCATCAAATATTAGTTTTTTTTTTATGAATCTAGTAATCCCAAAGTTTAAATTAATAGAAAATGTCCTATTTTTTCCTATTACACAACTAAATATTGAACACTTCGCTGTATTTTGTCTTAATTGGTAAGTGTCTTAACCAATTTTACAATATAACAATTGCCATGTATAACTGTATGTACATTGTCTCTGCTGAACAACATGCAAAGGTACTACGAAACAAAAATATGTCTTATGTACAGCAATTGTGTGAGACATATTAGCAAAAGCCGTGTAGTTTGTTACACGAACATCCTTGACGATTTTGGAAAACTGGTAATTGTAAAATAAGTAATGGACATGCAGTAGAATTCTTTTTTCTATTTTTGATGATGTAATATAGATGACATGCTGATGAAGTTTGGAATGTACTTGTACAATAAAATCTTCATAAAAATTTGTGAACTAGTGCCTTATTTTCTTTGATAAAATAACATAACATTTTGTTATATTTCCTGCATTATATTTTCAATTGAAAGTGAGAGAAGACAGGAATAAACACATGATTAGCTGTTCCGAAATGTTAACCATCTGCAATATCTTTATTTCAGCAGAGTTAATGTCCACTTTCATCAGTAACAGTTTGCTAAAACTGCATGTTAAAAAGGAAAAAGATATTTGCATCACCACTGGCCACCAAACTGTGTGCATGTACTCTTGGTTATGTCTTAGAAGTAAAAAAAAAAAAAGATTGATTTGTTTAAAACTCTTATTCCTCCATTTAAGAGTGTATTATCTACCTCACTATAACTTGAATATTGGCCAAAATTTTATATGTTACGTTAAGGACTCGAATGCAAGTTAAATTATCACCTGTTACAATTGTGTATAAATAGCTACAAATGTAGAAACTCATACATTAAATGTATTTACATGACTGAGCAGATACGAAACTCCCATTTCAGCTTATAGGTACGCCAATGTCCATGGCACATTGCCAACTGTTTTGTACTCATGGACATGGTCCATGCCAAAGCATGACCTGTGATTTATCCACACACCCCCAACACCCTCCCAAATTTTGACGAACACTCCCCAAGCAGAAAAGTGGAACACCCTTCCCCTGGAGTGGGTGTAAGTATGGATTTTTATATCAACAATAGAATAACAATTCTTCAACATAAAGGAACCATTTGTAGCTCTACAAGAAGCGTAGTCCAATGGACCTTTCGATCAACTACAACCAAAGTGTCAAAGAAGGAGGGTGGAATGTTCAGCATGGTCATTTCCTGGAAACACCAGCTTCCTTGAAAAATGTGAAACTGACCTCTCGCCCTCCTTCCAGGGAGCACATACCGCACACAGTGTTGACAGTTCAGCGTTTGAATACCTAAATAAATATTTCTTAAATACGTTACAGATTTGTAAATTGAACCCCTGAGTCAATGAAATTACATTTCGTTGCATTTTCCTTTCGATTCTTTCATGTGAAAAATGTACGATAAAAGTAAGGGAAGATATTCAAAGATACAGGTTTGACTTAGAGTGAATTGTGTTACTATTGTTAGCAACACTATTTTCTGTAACTTGGACGAGATGGATGATTTTGGAGTGGTAGAGAAGAGAACGGTCAAATGCCTTAGGTCAGAATCTTAGTGTAGCATCTCAGTTCGTGTGTTGTCGTTTTGCTTAGTGTAACAATGTCTGAAACTTTACTGCAAAAGTGGTTGAAGAAGATACGGGATTTTGAAAAAGAGAATGAAATCTGACAAAGAAACCGAAAGGGGTGAGTAGAGAAGCAGTGACACTATATGTAGGTATAATTTCTCCCAACGGATATTCATAAAGTACCAATATAAAATTTACTGACAGAGTATTCGATATAAAACCGCAAGTATTTCATGAAGAACCAAAGTGATTTATTCACGTCTATAGTTGATGTATGTGACCATTTTTGTGGCTCTGAGAGTTTTTACCTTTGTAAATGAAATTGTATATTAGAAAGAGAGTTGTAAAAAAAAAAAGGGAGGGTTCGCACGAGGTGGTTGCCTGGGAGCTAAGGACAAATGGGGTGTCGAACAAGCAAGACATAAAAATAGAAAAGCATTAACGTCGTGGTGTCCTGCGAAATTACTGGCATCATATTAAGTTAAAGTTATTGTCAGTTTGCAAAGATATAGATTTAGTAAAAATTGTCTTCCTATTTTTACGTAGTCTGTACCCTGACATAATGACATTTAATTTTTTTTGAACTTTTAAGAGGAAGTATA
Organism: Lepisma saccharinum; assembly: GCF_977018435.1. NCBI lineage: Eukaryota > Metazoa > Arthropoda > Insecta > Zygentoma > Lepismatidae > Lepisma > Lepisma saccharinum. The sequence goes on from NC_139232.1 coordinate 108,422,861, forward strand.
AGGAATTAAACATAAAAATAAATTTAATTTACATTAAGTCCCAAATTTATATCTGACCATAGGCGCACCAGTGGGGACACAACGGCACTTGCCACACTCACTGCCTGCTGGAAAACGTGGAGATAAAAATTTTGCTCGGTTCATTGTGTTCCTTGTGCTGGAAAGTGAAATAAATGCTATTCAATTTTTAAATATTTGAAAATCAAACATTACCTCAATTTAGAGGTGAAAATTCCTTGCCTTCCCTTTGCATATGTTTATTTGCACATGTTTTTTCGTTTTATTTTAAAGCAAAGATACACACGACCAGTGGCGCAGGAACGTTTTTCATTTGGGGGGGTACAAAATTCTCTCTCTCTCTCTCTCTCTCTCTCTCTCTCTCTCTCTCTCTCTCTCTCTCTCTCTCTCTCTCTCTCTCTCTCTCTCTCTCTCTCTCTCTCTCTCTCTCTCTCTCTCACACACACACACACACACACACACACACACACACACACACACACACACACACACACACACACACACACACACACACACACACACACACACACACACACACACACACACACACACACACACACACACACACACACACACACACACACACACACACACACACACACACACACACACACACACACACACACACACACACACACACACACACACACACACACACACACACACACACACACACACACACACACACACACACACACACACACACACACACACACACACAGATATATGTCCAATCAAGTGTAGCAATAATAATAATTAGGATAATTATATTTAATTAAATTAATATATTAATTAATTAAATATGTACATTAATTAATATTGTATTGTTATTATTACATGAATAGGTAAAAGATAGAAAAAGAATAGAAATATAACAGCAAGTATTCATTATCTAGCGTACGTGTAGTTAAGATCGCCAAGATTTGCACAAAAACAACTGCCCTGGCAAGGAAATTAATGTCAGATAGAAAAAGAATTGAATATTTATTGAATAACAAAAAAAGGAGTTAGATTCAATTAACGAAAAGTAAAGTTCCTGATTAATATTTTATGGATATTATCATTAGTAGTGTGCATAAATCTTTGGAATCCTTCAAAGCCGTATGCGGCAAATTCCTTGCCTTCCAATAAGTTCAGCGGAGAAAACCATCGAGTATACAGGGTGCAGCAGATTTCATTCGTCAATAACAAAGCAACGATCGATGTTATGCAAAATTTTATTTCACAGTTGGGAAGAACAAGGATTACCATTTTGTTTCCCATATGTGACGAGACAACTACATGAACGCCCCTACTTTTTTGAGGAAGACGGCACGCAGTTAATGTAACGTCTGACCGTTATGTATGGATGTTACGCAACTTCCTGCAGCCGCAATCGAACGAACGTGGCAAATTGGCTGTGTGGTTCCAACAGGATGGTGCCACAGCACGCGTATCGATGAACTTGCTACGTGAAATGTTTCCAGGGCGTCTGATCTCACTTCGAAGTCACCTTTCATTGCCAACTCGTTCCCCCGAGCTCGCACCCTGCGACTTCTTTCTGTGGGAGTACCTGCAGGCTAAAGTTTACCAAGGAAGGCCGAGGACAGCCAATGATCTGAAAGATGGTATCAGACAGGAAAGAGCGGCAATACCGACCAGACATGACTAGGAGGGTAATGCAGAACTTCAGGGCGAGACTTCAGAAATGCGTACACTGTGCAGATCGGCATTTGGACGATATCATTTTAAACAGTCAACTATGTCACACAAAATGGTGACTTGTGGCAATTTTGACAAAAAATAATTGGAACATTTTGTTCTTTGCAAATGTGCAATAAAATGGTAAACCCTGTTCTTTCCAACTGTGCAATAAAGTTTTGCATAACATCTATCGTTGCTTTGTTATTCACAAATGAAATCCGGGAGATATTTCTGCCGCACCCTAATTTTTAATTGTTACGCTGTTCAAGCATGGTATTGGCATTGATGGAAATTGAGTATAACAAATGCTAAACAATTATATTTTGATAAATTACTTTCACTACTTGGTAAGTCTTTCGGGGGGAAGGGGTCCGGACCCCCTGGACCGCACATAAACGTCCTTGATACCTAGTTATAATGTGAAGCCATGAGAAATATTCTCTTTTAGAACAACACACACGAATGTCCTGTTATTTAATGCAAAATATGCATAAATATTTTTCATTGTTTTTGGTAGAATTTAAGTTTAAAAAAAAAACAGATTTTAAAATCAGATAACAATTCTGAAACATATAAGGCAAAGCTCTGGACCTCATTCTGGCCTTATTTGGATTTCACGGAACGGAAAATCAGGAGTGAGGGGGATCTTGAGCCACCCCAACCAGCAATAATCATCTCCCACCCACTGGATATAGAAACTACATTATATAGAGTTCCACTTCAGTTCCGTTCATTCTAATTAGCTGCGCATAAAATGTCTTTAAACAATTTATGGCAGATGTGTATCACATCCAATGCCTTTTAGAAGCCGCCATGCATTTGGTATTTTCTCAGACATCTATAAGCTGTTGTATTAAAAATGAAAAAAAAATGAGTTCAGATGGTTCCCAATCAATTCGTAAGAAGTCTAACTTTGAAATATTTGTGAACAATTTGACAAATCATTTATTTGTAATATAATCAGCTGTACCTAATGACGCTCTTCAAGTACTGAAAGTAATATCATTCGGTACATTTACAAAACCGAAATCCTTCAGCTTTCATAAGTAGCAAGGAAAGCCGTTTATTCTTTCTTTTCAATTTTTGGTGGACAATGTGAAGAGCCGGCCAATGCTTATTTTCGTATGTAGTGGTATTAAATGCAGATACATGCGTGTGTTTTAGGAAGACATGTCAATTTATCTTTTATGTGAAAAGGTAAACTTTAATGTAAGCAGAAGCATGTGCACGTCACAGTTAAATATTTTCGCATCTACAAAGAAAATCCAAAACACATTCCCACCTCGCCGGACTCCGTGGCGGAGGGGTTAGCATAGCGCGCTATGACGCCTGAGGTCCCAGGTTCGAATCCTGGCCTGCACATGGGTGTTATTTTTGAGTGTCCATCAATTTCATCATATCATCATCACTCATCCTCATCTTCGCGATTAGCCAAAAGTGGCAGAAAGGCGAAGTAAAGTAAACCAAATCAATCAATCAAATTTTCCCATCTTACTCCCAGAGACCTTGTAAATCCAATCCAAAATCTACCAATAGAACCTGCAGTGAGTCTCATTTATCTCGTGCATTCATCTGACTAATGTAATTTTCTTACAATTTGACTTTAGAGTTTAACATAAAATGGCGTTGTGTTTGTGTTGCATTCGATATCACAATTGGATTTTAAGCAATTTATGTCCAATTATAAGTAGGCTATACTTAATACATAGGTAAAAAATAGTCCCCCCTCTGATAAAATCGAAAATTGCACCCTGTTTAAATGTCTAGGAAATATTTCATTTCACCTAGGAATGATATCGCGATGCGATGAGTCTAGAATTGTCACAGCCTCATCTCGTCTCCTGTGTGGTGAGGTCCTTCTCGTTCTTGTTTGTGTTTATTTTTCTTTCGGTTTCCACTCTGAAGTTATGAAAACTTATTCCAAATTCACCTCATTCTCAGATAGGCTAATCGGCACTCTATTTTTTAAAAAATATATATCTTAATATATAGGTTTAAGTATTGTTTTCCCAACACCCTCTTACAAATTCATGAAAAATATAGGTCAGGTACAGGAATATATTGTACCCCCCCCCCCCCAAGTTGGTCTGTCGTGTCTCGTCTCGTTCGTGTAAGTGTTTCGTTTCGGAAAATTCCATTATAAATATTCAAAAGAAAATGGGGTCAGTCATATACTCTTCTGATGAAGATTTGTATCATATCTTCGAATCGACGCGACCACTGCTTTAGAAATGTGTACCCCCCCCTTACGCAAAGCAGCAATCGTCTGCAGCGTAATTGTCTGAGAGTCAATCTGATTCCATCGTTCCACACACATTTTAAACAATTTTCATCTCCTTAAAGAGGTTTCCAAGAACTTAGGTCAATGAACTAACTATAGTAGCAAGCACAATGTAGTATAATAAGTTTACAATTAAATGTTTTGAATTTCTGTGGTAAGGACTATAATGCTTAACATTTATAAACAATAATACATTTTTTTATTGGGCGAATTGATAATAGGTAATTTTAACAGTAGCACCTTCCGTCTGCTGTCAAATTACCAAAGGGGGGTACAGGGGGTACAACTCAATTTACGGATTTAGGGGGGTACAGTACCCCCCTTCAAAAATTTGCGGGGGTACAATGTACCCCTGTACCCCCCCGTTCCTGCGCCACTGCACACGACTCCTAATTCCATAGTCTCTCTCGTCCAGTATTTGAAAGATAAACTCTGAACAGCGTGAAGAGTATTTTTCAAAGTTTTGTAAGGGTATAGGACTTCAATATGAAATTGCTTGACTGATGTCTTTCAAAAGCAATACCAGGCATCTATCAACTTGCATCCCAACTTCCCACTAGATTTTAAAGTCTTCATAACCATGCTCTAAATATATAGTTTTATTACTTTATTTCAGTTTGTGAATCATTGTTTAAATAGAGATTTGAGTGAAAGTATTGTCGCTATGTTTAATTAATAATATGCATGATCAGTTTGCAAAGAAATGGTTCTAAAAATTTTCTTGCTCACTGTATCTTCATTTATTTAAGAGTTATATTATATCTGTATTCAAACATGAAAGCGTGCGCACACCCATGCAATGCATTCTCACCGATATTTCATCGATGAATTGGGCACCCCCTAAGATGAACTCCAACTTACACCTACGACAAGAACCATACAAGTACAGTTCGAGAATATTGCGCAAGTGTTCCTAATTTCTTTATAACTAGCTTAAGAATTGCATGAAATGATTTCTGGTAATAATATGTTTAAATTTTGTGTTTTTCAATGTCATCTCTTGTCTTTTGTCTAACGATTAATTAAATCAAGTAGTGAACATTATCGGAAAGCAATACTTGAAACGTTAGACTGAAATGTTAACATTATCACAAAAATCTATTTTCCATCTTTTCCTGCATTTGACATATCTTTTCTACTGAAATGTTACGTGGAGGGAAAGGGGGGGGGGGTTAATCTCTGGAGACATTATGAACAAATTGAATTAGAAACTGTTCAAAATATTCATTTAACATCCCCAAACTTACACCCCCCCAAAAGTTTCCAAGCCCCCCGAGGAGAAAAATCTTTGATAAACCCCTGCATGACCTTACATTGACAATGAATTCGCAAAGGCTTGAAAGTTGCAGTGGAGAGGTAGAAGGCTAATTGACTCCACCCGTGCTAACTTTCCTTTGGCACAGCATTCCACTTTTTCATATTGTTCGTCACAAGTATGATGTTTTAGATGGGAATTCTGTTGGACAAAATATGTTAACGGATGTGAATGTACAGGAAAAGTGGAAAGGTTATGAAAAATAAAGAACACATGAATAGTTAATACAATTTTCACAAACTATGTTAACGGATGTGAATGTACAGGAAAAGTGGAAAGGTTATGAAAAATAAAGAACATATGAATAGTTAATACAATTTTCAGAAACCAGAGAATGTACAGGCTCAAAGTTGGGAGAAGAGATGCTACCCTCAGTTAAGAAAAATATTCATTCATAAAGCATATCCCCCCCCCCCCCCAGCTAGGAATTTCCACTTTGATCACTAGTTATAAATCGTATTGTTTTCTGTCGTGAACTGAAATTGACACGAGAGATGTATGATGTGTGTTGAACAGAGAGGATTCTGAAAGTGAAGCACTTTTTCTAGGCAACTATAGACATGGAACTGAAGAAGACAAAGATCAAGGGATAACATTGAGATATTCCAAAAGCAAATTGGTAATAAGGATGGAGAAGATTGGATTGATCTTGCCCAGGATAGGGACAGATGGAAGGCTTGTGTTGCTGCAGCCATAAACCTTTGGGTTTAAGAAGGCTAGCATGTTGAGATGGCATTGAAAATAATTAATGTAGCCAAAATGTGGTTATTAGTGGATAAAATTGTATGGCACACTCAGGTCTTTATTCACAGTAAGGAATAATGTATTAACATATTAAATGCGGCCAGTACAGCAGCAACATGTCTGGGAAAGGAGCAATAGAGGTCCTACACAGTGGTCAGAGGGATTTGCAGTCATTCCTCCTGAAGCACACCGATGAGTTCACAATATGATGGTGGAGGAGAACGTCGCTGCACACACATTCCTCCAAAAGACCCCATAAGGGCTCCATAATGTTCAGGTACAATGACGGATATCATCCTGGAACACTACACCACCATCCAGGAACAATACTTGTGCAAGAGGTCCTCTAGAAAGGCCCTATAGTCCTTGGCAGTGACATGTCCCTCTAGAACAATAAGTGGTCCCAAAGGCTGCCAGGATATTGCACCCCACACCATCATGCATTCACCCCAATGTTTCACTCTGGGCAGTAAGCAGTGTGGTTGGTATTCTTTGGATGGATTTCTCTACAAGTAAACTCTTCTAGATGTCTGAAAAACAGAGAAGGTGGACTCGTCCCGAGAACACTACAAGTTTCAGGTTGCCTAACGTAAGCAATTTGCGCTGCTGGCACCAGCCAAACAGCTTTCTTGCATTGGTGCTAGTGACCAAGGGTTTCGGTAAAGCAACCCTGCCATCGATGTTGGCCCTATGAAGTTCTCGAGCAATAGTTTTGGTAGAAACAGGTTTAGTTAAGTGTGTATTTAATTCTGCGGTGGTTTTATGCCTTTTGGACACAAACCTCTTCAATACCCTGACATCCCTGTCAGACAGTTTTCATTTCCCCTTCGACAGTTGCTCCTCCTGAATGTGATTCGTCCTTCATTGGTATGCTGCTATGATCTTTGAAATTGTGGCTATTGATACCCTACAAATATTTGCAGTCTCCATTACTGATGCACCAGTGAGACGGGCACCCAACAATTTGCCATCTTTGAAACTCTGATATGTTCCCAATTCTACTGTGTGAAACTGAATATTTGACATGTAGTCCACCTACTACTGTGTCAATGTGACTGGCAGGCTCACGCCTACACACTCAATTGCCCGCTACACTGTGCATAACTAATAGGTATGTCTATGGGTGCCACAGGCGAGCCTTTCAGCAATATTACAGGTGTTTCAGATTTAATATACACCATCTGTAAGTTGTTTGTGAAAATATATGGACTAGAAACAATAGTATCTTGTATCAAATCATGGCTAGCAAGGAAACAAAAGGATCTTGATTTTGTGTTGGCTAATTCATCATTGATGATGTATTCAATTCCGTCAAATTTATATGTAAAGAAAAAGTGACAGGGGAATAGTGCATGTATGAAAATGCAAATCTTGCATGTGGATATATATTGCCAGATATTGTAGCTGCGGATGGCACAGAATAATTTCATATCACTCATCCTCATTGTCGTGAGTAACAAAAAATTGAAAGAAAGCAATATAGGGTAAAAACAAGATATATAATAATTCCTGGCGGATTGACCAAATATTGATCTACCATTTCCCTCACGTCCTCCCCCCCCCCCCCTCTGGTACCATCACAGCATAGAACCATGACAAAACCCGTTTGGATTTGAGTCGTAGCCTATTAATTTGACTTAGATATCATAATCAATATCACTAGGTTGAACAATATTCATTATTTTTTGTAAAAACAGCAGTTCTCTTATGCAATGCACAGGCAAATTGTCCATTGCCATGCTAAGTCATTTGGCTTTGCGTAATTTAAGGTCGAGAATTGTAACAAAAAGCTAATAATGCAGCAGAATAAGCATTTTAAGTAACATACAATTTCAATCCTTGAAATCGACAATTTGACTCGTATTGATATGCACCCGTCCCAAAGTACAAAATACATTTCTAGTCTGTGGTACTGAACAATCGGGATTCGAGCGAGGTAGCAATGTGTGGAGTTAGTCTGTGGTTGGTTTGTGTGTTGCTGGTTGTTTTTTTGTGGAAAGTGTTTTGTGTGGCACTTCGTATTTGTATTACCTTTATTGTGGTGGATTGTTTTCCGTCAAAGTATATAACTATTCAGAAATGGTAATAAGTTTTCCATTGATATTTGGTCTAGTTACCATGATTTGTTAGTGATAATGTATTATTTGTGCGATGATTGAAAGTATCCGAGTTCTTCAGCCATTGTCATGCGTTATGAGTACAATTTGCCATAGCATGTTGGAGATTTAATATGGAATTAACAATAGTATTCTTAAATGAAATTGGCAGCATTTTATAATTTATTCACCAAACAATTCAATGGATTAAAAAAATTATATCTCTAATATCCTAATGCAATTTTCATTAATTGTATTCTAACGATACTCGCATATTCTTTCTTTTAATCAAATATGTATGAACAGTAAAACAATTTTTGGTAAATGTCTGTTATATCGGAGACACTTTCCTTCAAATTTACAAGAGAAACTACTTACGGAAATGAGTTTCTGTTGCATTTATCAAACTTCGTGGAGGTATTTTGTCACTATGGAATGCTGCACAACAGAAAATAAGCACTTTTGATGTATAAAAGTAGCCTTTTGTGCGAAGCGACAACATTATGCCATTGTTTCCATTATGAACCAGCAGATGGCGCGAGTGTTGAAAGTTACGCGGTCTCGCGAGAGGAAGAAGTGTTTCCAAACGTTCCTTTTTTTACCAGAATTTTTTTTATTTTTATTTTTTGAACTATGCTTACCTAACCTAACCTAACCTTGCCGGAAATGGTTTGTGGGGCTAACGTGAATGGTTTTTGGGGCTAACGTGAATGGTTTTTGGGGCTATCATGGATGGTTTTTGGGGCTATCCGTCAATGGTTTTTGGGGCTATCGTGAATGGTTTTTGGCGCTATCCGTCAATGGTTTGTGATGACATAATGAACACGAAGGTAGGTATTTTTCGGTTAAGAAGGTTGCAACACTGCATGCCCACTCCAAATCGACAAAACGCAAGCACGACGCGTGATGATCTACAGCTGTGCGGGAAATATTCTATGCTCCGCAACGGCAGAAAGGTCCCAAAAGAATTACTCGTAATGTGGAAAATCGAAGTTATTTTCATGTAAAAAGCATAATGGCACCTTCAACTATGTTCCGCAATACACAATTGGTAAGTACGAACCATTTAAAACTGAAAATATCCGATAGAAATGTGTCTCCGATATAACAGACATTTACCCAATTTTTTTTAGAAATATTAGTCAAATTGCCTTCTCGGAGCGAATTTACAATACCGGAAGTTTTTCCAATTTGTTTGAAATTTGGCATACTCACTAATTTTGGCCTCCTAATCACGAATCTGCAGTTACAATTTGCCGCTCTCGTGTAGAAATTGCAAAATAAACGAAAATGAATGGTCCGCGATCGGCGCAATTGCTCATTATATACCGGAAAATTTTCTGTTTCAAATACTTAAAAAACGATATAGCCACGACCTCGAATTTTAACTATGCTTGCCTAACCTGACCATGAATAATTCTTGGGGCTATCCGTCAATGGTGTGTGCACCCGTGCATCGTTTTCAGATCTCAAATTTTAACTATGTTTGCCTAACCTAACCTTACCGGAATGGTGAGTGTGGCTATCCGTCAATGGTTTTCCCGTAATTGCGTCAATTTTACATGACAAATATCGTTCCCATACTTTCAATACAGAGAACGATTGCGAAAATTCAATCTGTTTTCTTGCAATTTCTACATGTCAGGCCCAAATTTTGGTAACATTATAGTATAAGGGAAACTGATTTCTTCAAATTTACAGGAGAAAGTACTTACGGAAATCATTTTCTGTAGTGTTGTGAAAGTTTGTGAATCGAGTTTTGATTCATTTTAATGCAAAAACATGTTTTCAGTGAAAATCTCTGACACGCTGTTTCTGCTGCCACCATTTGCTTTCTGCACGAGAGTACAATGTTCGGTGTGTTAAGATGACGCAACCCCATAGTCAGTGTTTCAGCCTCGCCGTGTTTTCACTAGAACATGACGTGTCGAGTATTTTTTTTTTAAACTATGCTTGCCTAACCTTACGGAAAATGGTTTTTGGGGCTAACGTCAATGGTTTGTGAGGCTTACGTCAATGGTTTGCAACGTATTGGCATAATTTCAAATCCGTGCACGAAAGTAGGTATTTTCTGGTGAACGAGGTTGCAACACTGCATAAATCGGCAAAACACTCGCACAACGTGCCCTGAACCATTACGCTATCGCCCGCCATAATGTGTACAGAATCGAAATAACAAGTAACAGTAAGTACTCGTAAATGTAAGAAATCGACATTATCTTAGTTAGAAATGCATTATTTCACCTCAGGAAATGTTCCGCATTCCAAAATAGTAGCAAAGTGAAAAATATGATTTATAGGTGTTTCCCTTATACTATAATAGTACCCAAATTTTAACTGCAGATTCGTGATTAGGAGGCCAAAATTACTAAGTATACCGAATTTCAAACAAATTGGATATGACCCTTAATTTTTACTAACCTTACCATGAATGATTCGTCGTGCAAACATTTTTATCACATTATCCAAGATGCCATTTTCTCACATGCAAATGAACGCTCCATGTATTTGGTAACTTTTTACACAACAGTAGCAGCCACACCGTTGCCAAACTTACCTTTATTCGAAGCCGCATTCCACAACCTCTTCTCCCTCCATATTCTCATCGTCACTGTCGCTATTCTCCTCGCAGGTTATGAGATTGTACAATATTCCAGCAAGTTTCAAAAAGTCCGTTCCGTTCGTAATTGAAAGCACCTTTTCATGAACATATATTTGCCAAGGTAACCAGAGTAAAAAATTTTCTTGGTTCCAAAATCATTTAGAGTTACTTTAGCCTTCCTCCGTGTGGACTCTATACTGTTCGTATGCGCTGCAGTCTCTTAATCGACGAAATTGATGCTGTGATTCACCTGTAGGTGCTGGTAGCCTCATTCTTAAGCTGATCGTATGCTTTCCAACAGTCCGAAATGATGGTTGTTCTGGGCAAAATCCATTCCTTAATTACTGATATTAAAGTTTCTGCATCTCTTTTCTCTACATGCACCAAAACACATCGCCCACTTCCTCTTTCGATGCCTCCGAATACCCATTGTCCTTCCACTCGATGTCCACGATGGTATTTTCTTCTTCCAAACTTTGATTCGTCTATTTGTACAATCTTTCCCACACCTCCAATCTTCTGACGTTCCTTGTAAAAGTAATGTTCTACTACCTCCCTACAGAACAAACCCCAGTCAACACCTGTTTTGTAAGATATGTCACCCTCCTCACATTTGATATTGAAATCACAATTTGCAACCCACAGTCGTACAAAAATACATACTTGCAACAAGGTCAACTTGGACCTTCCGAAGAAAGTTCCTTTCCGTAGTGAAACAGATTAATTGCATGGCTTTGATTTCTTCTTATTGTACTTCACCTTCTTCCAACACTTCCATCCATACTTATCAATTGCTGTATTGTCTTTGCATAATTGTAAAACGTGGACACTTGTAACTCCCTTCCTTCGGTAGATCACCGAAATCCATCAACTTCTTGATCAAACCAAATCCATCATTTTCCATACTCCATTTCAATAACTGCACCACATTAACGATATTTTAATTCCTTTTCTCCTCCATTCTTCCACGATCAATGATCTCTAAGTGACAAGTTACAATGTGGCAACGCTGTAGACAGCGTAACGAATAACAAACTTCATTTGTCCACATCATTAAATATGGCTACCATAATAGTCTCTCGACAATCATACCGTTAATAAGTGCACATAATTTTGCAATTTCTAGACGTGAGCGCCAAATTTTAACTGCACATTCGTGATTAGGAGGCCAAAATTAGTAAGTATACCGAATTTCAAACAAATCTCGGAGTGATTTTACAATACCGGACCCTTCTCTAATTTCAATCCTATTTCGCATACTCACTAATTTAGGGCTCCTAATCACGAATCTGAAGTTAAAATTTGGCGCTCATGTGTGGAGCTTGCAAAATAAGGGGGTCAGTGATCGCAACCGACAATGCACAATTGCTCATTATTTATTGCAAGATTTTGTGTTTCGAATACTTAAAGAACAAAATATATATTCTTGATATTACTACGACCCCAAAATTTAACTATGTTTGCCTAACATAACCTAACCACACGTCAATGGTTTGTGGGCTAGCGTCTATGGTTCGCAATTATTTTGCAATTTCTAGATCCTGATACTACCACGACACGAAATTTTAACTATGTTTGTCTAACCTAACCACACGTCAAAGGTTCGTGGGGCTAGCGTCAATGGTTCGCAATTATTTTGCAATTTCTAGACGTTTCCGACAAATTTTAACTTCAGATTCGTCATTAGCAGGCCTCAATTAGTAAGTATGCCAAATATGAAGAAAATTGGAGAGGAAATGGCTTTTTCCAAAGCAAAACTTACAGAAAAATGGATATTACTTCCTTCTTTCAAAATACACCATCTTCCTCACATGAACAACTGACGAACTGAAGGTATCACTTATCGCACAATACTTTATCAACCTTCTTATGTACTGAACACAACGTAACAATAACGGGTCTCACTTATCGCACAACACTTTAGCAACCTTCTGAACGCAACGTAGCGGGTTGCGAACGTCACTTGTTCACGTGAGTAAACATGGCTTCTTTGTTGTTTATGTTTCACAAAGCTATTTTACAACTTCTACACGTTAATTTAAAATTTCTATACGTGACCACGAAATCTTAACTGCAGATACATCATCAGGACTCCATAATTAGTGAGTATTAGAATTATTAACGAAATTATGCCTTTTTTGGTATTGTAAAATCACAACCTTCTACACGTTATTTTCAAAGTTCCACACGAGAGTGCCAAATTTTAACTGCAGATTCGTGATTAGGAGCCCTAAATTAGTCAGTATGCGAAATATGGACAAGGGTCCGGTATTGTAAAATCATACCCAAATCGCAGATACTTCCGGTATTGTAAATATATACCGTCTTCTCAGGCACCTTAATTTGTTTTCGTAGCTGAGTACAGTGTATTGCTTTGTAAGGCAAATGAAACTGTAAATGCCGGAATAACTTTCTATAATAAACTGCCAAATGACATTAAATCCACAACTCCCCAAAATAGGAAAACGAAGGCAATCAAAAACTACCTCACAAGTAGAGCCCTGTACAGTATATCAGAATATAGGGAACACCCTACTTGAAGTTTACTTTACTGTACATGTAAGGCACTGTGCATAGCCAAATTATCTTGTTCTTAATGTCTTAATATCTTAATGTGTTCTTTTGAAACTTTCACATGTTAATGAACTCCAATTCTATATGTTAGAAAACCATTTAAAGTACGAGGGTCACTATTTATATTTTGAGCCTTGGCAACACTGATTGAAGTTAGGCGCGATTTGACGTTTGCACGGAATCGTCTGGCATTATTGACCATAACGTACTTCAAATGTTTTGTCAATAGCTTGATTTGTGTTGTTTATGTTGCCTTGGAGATTGCACGACAACAATAAAATGAAATTAACTCGTGAACATTTTCGTGCGATGATTTTTTACGATTTTCGACGTGGATTATCAAGACAAGAGTGCATCGATCAACTTACTTCCACATTTGGCGATGAAGCCCCATCCTTTGCCACTGTGAAACGCTGGTATAACGAATTTAATCGTGGCCGCCATTCGCTCACCGACGAGATTCGTGAAGGTCGTCCATAATCAGTTGTTGTTCGAGAAAACATTGGTGCTGTGCAAAACCTAATACTGCAAGATCGTCATGTGACATACTGTGAGATTGAGGCAACCATAGGCATTAGTTCTACCAGCATATATAAAATATTACATGATCATTTAGCTGTGAGAAAGGTATGTTCTCGTTGGATCCCACACAATTTGACAAAAACTCAAAAAGACACTCGCGTCAATTGGTGCAAACAAATGCTCAATAAATACAATCGTGGTGCTTCAAAAGACGTATATAAGATTGTAACAGGTGACGAATCATGGATATATGCATATGAGCCGGATCGTAAACAGCAGTCGACTGTATGGGTGTTTCAAGATGAACCTAATCCAACAAAAGTTGTTCGCGCTCGAAGCACATCGAAACAAATGGTCGCCTGTTTTTTCGAGAAAACTGGTCATGTGTCAACTGTGCCTTTAGAGGAACGTAGAACGGTCAACTCTGAATGGTACACAACAATTTGTTTGCCAGAGGTCTTCGGTCAAATACGGAAAACAAACAAACACCGTCGGATCATTCTTCATCAAGACAATGCCAGCTGTCACACATCTCGTCTAACAACCGACTTTATGAACAGTCAAAAAATCGAATTGATGGATCATCCGCCGTACAGTCCTGATTTGGCACCCAATGACTTCTTCTTGTTCCCGAATGTCAAGAATAAATTGCGTGGACAACGATTTTCGTCGGCGGAAGATGCCGTTGATGCGTTCAAAACCATTTTATTATGGAGGTGTCTCAAAGAAGATTGGAAAAACTGCTTTGAGAAATGGTTCGAACGAATGCAAAATTGTATTGACCATAAAGGAGAATACTTCGAAAAACAATAAAGCAGTTTTCAATGCCAAATTCCTGTTTTTTCATTGTTAGGCTCAAAATATAAATAGTGACCCCCGTATTCAAATTGTGCATTTATTTTAAGGGAAGAAAACTATTTTACAAAATTACATTCAGTTTATAAACATGTATATTATTTTCCTTGTGACTACTGAATTGTTATGGAAATAAATTAACTCCAAAAAATTGGTAAAACAATTATTTTGTAATGTGTGGGTGGATCGGATGGCTATAAGAGGTGAAGGGAGGCCATCAATAATTTCACGTAATGTGATAATGAAATTCCCATAAATATACAGGTACAAGAGGATAAAGTATGCTTTGTAGTGAACAGATTAATCTGATGTACTACAGTTTACAGTTTTAAACTTAAGTGTGAATTTTCATGTAAGTGCTCTCATTTTCTTACATGTATCACCTTTGACTGATTGCCAAAACTTTGGGGTTGGGGCAAGGACAGTTAATTTGTTCTTGGTAGATGAGGGATAGCATTAAGAGACCATACTGGTGGGGCAAAAAGTAGGGGGACAATCCCCCCCACACACACTCCCCTAATCGCTGCTACTGTACATACATGTTCATGTACATTAATTGCCGTAATGACTTGGTCTGGAAAACCTGGAAAAGTCGGGGAATTTTGTTTTCACAAAATAATAGACACCCTGTTGAAGATTGAGAGTATGGAAATACTAAAGCAAACAAACCTAACAATTCTAACATGGGCAAAAAGTATAAAGAGTAATGCCACAAATATAGACGATCTGACATATTTGTGTAAACATGTATGAGCAGAATTATAATGCTATAAGGACCAAACCAGATCTGTCGTAACAAAAGTCAAGTATTGAATGCAAATTGTATACACAAGACAGTGTTTACAAAAATATCCGGCATGACATAACTTAAACAATATTTTGATCTAAAAATGTCAAATTAGCTATGTGAACATACTTTAAATTTTTCTTGCAGTCCCACACCATCCTTCTGTTTCAACCAGGGCTGAAGGCAGAAACACGAACTTACTCTGATTATGAAACTGTGAATGAATGTATGGAAGGTAAGCTCTATTCTCATTAACTTATGCATAGGATTTTCACTAAACATTCTAAACAGTAAATGCAATAGCAATGTAATCAATTTGTTAATGTGGCAACCCTTTGTGGTCAAATCCTTTTTTGTTGAATACTATTCATACAAGTTTTGCAGGAGGCTGAAAATCAGTGAGAATATGCAAATGAGTGCAGTGGCAATGCTTAGGAGAGGCACAATTCACTTTTCAATGTTAGAACAAATATTTTGTCTGTCAGTATATATTTGCATGAGAAAACTTGTAAAATGAAATAGCTCATTAAAGCTTATAATACTCAAATAATTAATATTGTAAAAGTGGTCTCAATATATAGTGCTTGAATTTTCCACTTTACGTGGACCTTCACAGTAAGGCTAATCGGGACTGGACCTAGTTTAAAGTGGGATCTGAGTCACTACATGTCTTCACCGGGTATCAAACCCAGGACTAATTGATTAGAGTGCGACGACGCTACCACTATGCCATCATGGAGGTCCTGAGGCTGTACAGGCCTTAATGGTTCCCAAATGCTTTGCTTGGAATGTCATATATATCATTACAATACACTACTGTACCGGATAAATTGAGAATTGATGACAATCATTACAGTTAACTAAAAACCATGAATGTGTGACATGAATTCTGAAAGCCTATGAATCTGATTGCAAGGACACAATAGGCATTTAGGTCAATATGTGGGCATGAGCCATGTCATTCTGAAAATAAAAAAATAAATATGCTGACCAAGGCAGTAATTTATTTTATTAAAAACATAAACTAAACGTAACGTTTCAACCTTCTAGCAAGGTCTTCTTCAGACTCTGTATCAAGTACAAAAGTAACAAGATACAAAAACAGGGCTAGAAGGTTGAAACGTTACGTTTAGTTTATGTTTTTAATAAAATAAATTATTGCCTTGGTCAGCATATTTATTTTTTCATAATCATGGAAACAAGGCTTAATGGTGTTATAATTCTGAAAGTGTAACAATTCTTTCAACTTACCCTATATTTAAATGAAAAATATAGACAGTTGGAAATAATATGAGCATTAAAATTGTCTGTTTATTTCAGGTGTTTGCCGAACCTATGAGGAGCACTTGAAACGGCAGAACCCTAACACTCCTAATATTACATATGATATTAGCCAGTTGTTTGACTTCATAGATGAGCTTGCTGATCTTTCATGTTTAGTGTAAGTCTTGCATTCTTTGTTTTCTTATGTGGCACACACTGCCAGTGCTCTCAGTACTATGCCACCATGCCAACCTAAGTTGTTGAAGTTGCTTGGGAGAGAGTGGCAGAAGTTGGCTTGATAGCTCAGTGGTAGAACATTGGACAGAATGCCAATGCTATGTTCTCTGTGTACTATAAGCTGTCATACGTCTAGTTCAGTTCTGTGTTGCATCTTCACAAATTTGAAAGATTAATAACATCACACTTCTGTATGCTGCACAATTTCCACAACAATCATGGGAGTGTGTGTCTGTTGGGAATTGGAATTTTAGGTTTAACTTCTTTTGTTTCTGCCATATCATTTTACTTGTAATGGGAATGGGCTAGACCTTGAGAATGAAGTCATTTTTTTTTAATTGACAGATTTTGATGCTTTGTGCATAAAGCCCAGAGATCTAGGCACTAATAAACTGCCCAAATAGGCAAGTAAAAAGGCATATAATGGAGTTTGGCTTTTATTTTGGGATGAAACGTGTTCAGGAGTTCGAGACACTGAAAGTTTTGAATTTGGCATACTTCTTCTTCTTGGGGTGATTGTTTATTGCATTTCTGGAATGAGTACTACCATTCCGAAGAAATTTCTGACTGCAGGAAACTGTGATTTAGCAATTTTACTGTTGAACCATTCTAAATTTCTCAACTGTACAGAATCATGAAAAATTTGGAAGTCAATTTCTGACTGACATTTCAGGATCCTGCACACCCCTATTGAAAGTCACCATGAATATACATTATTATGCAAAAATATTCAGAAATTATGCTCAATAGGCTTATGAAAAAATAACACACATATTTGTCACAAATGTATTAAGGCAGTGGTTCCCAAAGTGTGTGCCATGACTAGCTTACAAGGGCACTGCAAAATGTTCCATTGTATTCAATCAATGATATGATTGTTCCAAATATGTGTCCCAGTCTGACAAGTGATTTAGCAGTGGTTGAGAAGTGTTGAGAAGTAGTTTATGGTTTAAATGGTTCTGGCCATAGTAAAATTGCGAGAATATGAATAAAGGAAGGAATTAACATTTTTGGGTGCATCTGCAGATATGGCCATTTTCCACCCTTCAAAATGTATGAAGAAGAATCCTGTTATCTAAATCCCGCACCTTAAAGTTGAAAAAAGGGTGTGTAAAGTGACCTACACAGGACGTCCACAACACATTAGAAAGGTAAGGATAGATTAAAAACTTCCTTGGAGTCAGTGTACGAGGCTGAAAACATTTGTTAAGGCACTATCATTGTCTCCCAACATGGATGATGAACATGGGAAGATTAAAACTTTTTCTGAAGAAAGTAAAATTGGCACATTCGATAAGAATATGCCGAACATTTACAATCCAACACATGGAGGGAGGGTCCAGCCATTGCAGCAAATTACCATCGGTAAGATGGCTGTATCAAATTCAAAATCTAATTGAACTAACATCATCTTGGGGCAGTACAAAGAAACAATGGTGGGTGTGATGACGTTCCCCGTTACCTCATCCCACTCTTCCTGCCACGTGTCCAGAAGGGAGCAAGGAAACACATTCTGCATTTTTTTTTAATCGTAATAGAACTTACTTTCTGAATACACCTCTTATTAATTTTTTAAATAATTATTTCTTTATTTTGTTACTTTCAGATATCAAAAAAGCACTCATACATACGTCCCATACAACAAAGATTGGATCAAAGAGAAGATCTATATCTTATTGAGGAGACAAGCTGCACGTGTGCCGTGATACATGTGAATACAGTTCAAAAAGTGCATTTTGAAGCATCTTGAGACAATACATGTGAGAGTGAATCAATATCAGCAGACTGCATAAGTGTATGTTGTATGTAAGGGTTTGTTTATGATCTCTTGGATTGCACGGGGAAAGCGTGCAATGAACAAACATACCTGTTCTTCCATGTGGAGGGAGGTTGGTTGTTTATTGCATGCTTTTTTTAGTTAATGTCAGCCTTTTATCGTATAATAGGTTGAAAAGAAATACCAGACATACAATCTTACAATACCTTTCTTTTTTTGTACATCATTGTTATGTGTAAATGTCTAGTTTATAGAGTTAAAGATCATTGACTTGTGTTTCTGTTGTATAATTTTGATATATCCCAACTGCTGTATGTTGACAGCTGCAAAAAAAAATACAGCTTAAAGAAGTAATCAGTGTATCTAGACTGAAAAAAAATGTGAGATTGTAATTCATTCAAGTGACCATGGAAGAACTTGTTTTTTCAATAGGTGTAAGGCTGTGGCACTTTAGTTTATATTTTATTTCTTAATTTGCATTAAATTTAACACTTTATAATATCCTTGGAGTATTATTTTGTAATGTTTTCCTTTCTTTATGGAGAATACAAGACATGATGTACTTATTGAAGTGTGCTGAGAGAGTGAGTGTTGAATGAGCGATTCTTGATCTTCAAAGTTGTGGGGTTCTAATCCCAGGCAGGGCATGAGTTCATTCCCATTACCATTATTAACCCTTCACTGACCATGTCAATTATATTGTAACCCAGGCGTCTTTTTTGTTTTGTATCTGCCAAGATAAAGTTCACAAGCTTTTGATGCAGATCATTCTATACTTTCCTACAAATCCTTCCCTGTTGGGTAATTGTGAAACCTCATCAAGCCAAGTCAACCTCATTTCCACATAGTACGCCCTGGACTGCTTTTTGGGTCATTCCACGTCATATCATCCAGGCCATGTCACCCATCATCTCCGATTTTGATGAAATTCGGTATACTTATAGAACTTTTCATGCTGATTACAAAAATGACAACTTTTTTGAGATTGGTCAAGGGGTTCAGAAATTACGCGATTTTAAAAATCTCCCTGTACGCCACATGCGGCTCCACTTTGAATGACACGCATTAGGCTATAAATGAAAGTATCTTCTCTCAGGTTTGCCGTAGAAACTTCAAGTTTGATTTCTTTTGCTCAGGATAGTGTAAGCTTTCATTTAAATAAGGTTTCTGAGCAGTGTATCAATAATCATGTATTTTATGTATAGTTTCATGTATTTTTTTAGAAAAATAAATGACTAACTTCAAGAGCAAATTTCACCCAAATTTTATATACAGGTAGCTGAGAGTGGGTACTAATGCTTGATGGAAAAATTGGGATGGGCGGTTCAGAGACAGGGTGATAAAAAAATTATTTGCATTAAAAGATAATCTTATTAAAAATACTTACGTATTTAGCACAAAGTCTGAAGTACAATATGTTTTGAGGTATAATATTCAAAATTTCTGTTCACTATGTGTGAAGGTAAGCATAGGCGTAACCTGGTGGGGGCAAAGGGAATCATTTTTCCTATCCAAAATTTATAGATTAATAAAACCTACAAATAATAATTGCAGTGGAACCCCGATTGCAAGTTCCTCGATTTTACATTTCCCTGCATTTTACATCCATTATTGGTGGTCCCAACATAGCAAATTTTCCGCGGTTTTACATTTTCTCGCATTCTAAGTTTTTCAGCTTGGTCCCCTGAACAATGTAAAATCGAAGTTCCACTCTCTCTAAGTTAGTTTCAACTGTCTTCAATTTTTTAAAACAATTATAATCATAGTCATTAGCATTCCCAAACTTAGCAAATTTTCTTCGAGAACATTCTTCTTTTTGTGCATTTTATCTTAATGTGGAAATTTTTTTTATACTCTTCCCGGAGATACATAATATGAAGTAAGAATTAACACATTTGTGCTGATTGAAGTTTTTCCAAATGGAGCTTTTCTTGCCACATACCACAGAAAATCTCCTTGTGATGGGCTAGTTGGAACACTTAGAAGACGTGTATAGACATCAACAGTATCAAGTAACAAGTTCAGCAATGAAGTACCAATTCCATAGAAATAGTATTAGAGGCATAAATTTCTTATTAATCACGTAAGGTGAAATGATAACAACCCGCAGTACAATGTGTCAGCGATCGCAAAGTACTATACAACAGCACCAGGAAGATTAAGTATGCACTGTTTTGAACTTAGGCTACAGGTTATTTACAGTGTTCGGTAAGTTACTTTTTACAAGTAACAGAGTTTCAGTTACTCATTTAAAAAGTAACTCTGTTACAGTTACTGGTACTTTGAAAGTAACTGAGTTACTTTACAGTTAACGTGAAAGAAACTTACAGTTAATGATCATTGATTTGTGTAAAAATTACAAATTGTGTTTCTAGTGCATAATCCGTATGTCTTCATATACATACATTACTACTGCAAATAAATGATGAAACACAGAATCAACTTTGCTTAAACTATTTTAATTAAGAAATCATGTGAATGCTGAACACGGTATTTTGAATATGGTGTCATTGATTCCACTTGCACCTATTTCTTTCTCCTCCATTCCAAGTTCAACAAAATCCAAAGATCCACTCCTTCAAGGATGACTGTTTCCTAGCTCGACAGTCCACCTAAAACACTGAAGTTTTCACATACAAGTAGATATGAATTGAAGTAAAGCCTGGATGAAGTTAGCATGCAACAAAGCATAGCTTCCTTGAAAGGCCGGCAATTCCAAGAAAATCCTTTTACGTAGCATCCAGAGAAGGTAGATATATATTTTTTTACAATTGGGATCAGAAAATGTGAACGGCACAATTTATAGTGCATGAAATTTTGGCAATGCATAGAGTACAATCCAGTAAGTATTTTTTGTTACTATCTTCATGGGAACTTGGGAATTATCTTTGGTTGAGAGAATCAAATTTTTCAGTCCCATAAAAATAGTCTCAAAGATTATTTGCTAAATACATTTGAAAAATCACAATAATATGACTATTTTTGTATGTTCCTCAAGTGCCAGAAGGTTCACAAAAATATTTAACTTGTAGGTTTTAATTAATCTATAAATTTTGGATAGGGAAAATGATTCCCTTTGCTCCCACCAGGTTACGCCTATGCTTACCTTCACACATAGTGAACAGAAATTTTGAATATTATACCTCAAAACATATTGTACTTCAGACTTTGTGCTAAATACGTAAGTATTTTTAATAAGATTATCTTTTAATGCAAATAATTTTTTTATCACCCTGTCTGAACCGTGCTTCCCAATTTTTCCATCAAGCATTAGTACCCACTCTCAGCTACCTGTATATAAAATTTGGGTGAAATTGAAGGGGGGGCATTGCACGAAATTTGCTCTTGAAGTTAGTCATTTATTTTTCTAAAAAAATACATGAAACTATACATAAAATACATGATTATTGATACACTGCTCAGAAACCTTATTTAAATGAAAGCTTACACTATCCTGAGCAAAAGAAATCAAACTTGAAGTTTCTACGGCAAACCTGAGAGAAGATACTTTCATTTATAGCCTAATGCGTGTCATTCAAAGTGGAGCCGCATGTGGCGTACAGGGAGATTTTTAAAATCGCGTAATTTCTGAACCCCTTGACCAATCTCAAAAAAGTTGTCATTTTTGTAATCAGCATGAAAAGTTCTATAAGTATACTGAATTTCATCAAAATCGGAGATGGTGGGTGACATTTTCACAAAATTCTGGATGATTTGACATGGAATGACCCTTTTGCAAACCAACGAGGCTCTGGCAACTGGCCCTATGGCCAGTATAATTGTGTGTGTTGTCCTGTTTTTTGTCCTTATGTGTGCTGAGTGCCTCTTTGCAGCCTCATCTTTTAACGAAAGTCAGAATTTTTTTAATATTTGAGTAACATGTCATTGCAATTATGTTTTTTTATTTATGGTAAGGGGCTGGACCCCATATAATGTGATGGGTGCAAAATAGCCTAAGTGCTGATGCACCCAAAATTATAAATTCAAATTCATCAAGCCAACTCCTGATCTGTCATAGATGTACTCAAGAAGAAGTCTCCTTGACTATTTTCTGTTCTGTAGCGTGGGATGCACAAGTATTAACATGAAAATTGTGTATCACCATGTTCTTTCTTTGTTTTACCCAGTAAGAACTTTTAGAATTTGCACCATCATATGCAATAATCCAGTCCTTAAAAACACATACGATGCAAGAGAAAATTGAATGAAAATTGTCATGGGCAATTTGTCGAGCAATATTTGTGCATCCCACTGTAGAGGGTCAACGAATTTAGTAGTAAAATTTTTCAGTGTGTATAAATATTTTTATTTTTCACCCTTTGCACACATAATTAGAAGCTTTCATCTTTTAGATTGAATTTAAACCAGGTTGTTATGAATCTGCATCATTTGAAATTCTCCTTCACTAAGGAAAATTAAACAAGTTGTAGGTTGTGAATTGTGGGTTCTGGGGTGATGGTCTGTTAACTTTGACTCATAATCTTCCAGATATTCATGTAGGTGATGGTATGTGTGAAAAATTCCATGTAAACTAGTTTTTAGGCTTTAGTTCTGAAGCTCTAAAACCCCATGAGGTAGGCAGCGTTGTATACAAAGAAGCCTTTTTTGGGGGGGGGGGCAGCGGCAGTACCAGGATTATTCATCTGGGGGTGTGGGAGCAAAAATAGCAAATAGCTGGGGGCAACTGCATCCATAATCGTCACCACTGATTAACATTCATTTTCCAGGGAAGCTGTCTACCCCCCTTGCCCTCCCCCTGGATGTCCATGATGATATGTATTAAGCATTATACTCCAAGAAAGTGGTCATACAGTGTAAACATTCAGATGCACTTTGCAGTCATATTAAACTATGTAGTGAAATACAAAATAAAATCATCTTGCCCTTAAAACACAGTTTTTGAACCTTTTCAATGTAACCAATGGTTGGTACAAAATACATAGTACATTATAACTTCTGTCTACCACAGGACAAAACGCGAAGAGCACAGCAAGTGTGTCATCTTTAAAATCCCTTCTGCTGCACTATCCCCAACAACGAACTGTACATTGGGCCTCTTCCTAACAGTTTTTGAAAAAGCTTGAAATGGTACGTTTACTAGACATGTTACGTGCAACAAATACAGTACATAGAACGTATTAACAAGAAAACTACCATTCATGTTACAACTCTCATTAAATAAGTTCCCGAACATGACCTGGTGAAATTCTTTATCCAGTGCAAGGAAGAACAAGAAGGCAGAAAATAAACCGTTTATCAACAATGCAAAAAGAAAAAGGAAACGTAACACATTAAGCTATAGGCAATTATCAAAAGCCATGAACAGACCACTTAAACAAAAGAAATAAAAATCATAACAACAATGCTGACGAAAGAAGAAAACGGCCCCTGATCTTTATAGAGGTTGCTGCCAATGCAGAAATGTATGTATATCGACACCTCTTTCAGTGCTTGCCTGTTGCATACAATACTAACGGTCTTACTTCAGTACCTAACATTCGGCGCTCGGTATGATGACATGACATAATATTACATACTAATGTTAGTGTTTTCAGTTGAACGTAGGGGGTGCGGAAAAAAAATTAAGGGGCACTCAAGCACCCCATCGTGCCACCCCTGTTTCCCCACATTTTTGCATCAGAGATGGTTTGCTTTGTGGATTCAGATTGGTAAGTTCAGGTCTTGAAGACCTGCAATGTATTACTAGGCAAGAGCTATGTTTTCTTCTGTCACTGCAATTGATGGCCTGGCATTCCTCTTGTCATCTGAACAATTTTCTGTTTTACATTATCCATCAAACTAAAAGAATATTATTGGTGTAGGATAGCACGAAAATGTCAAAAGCATTTGTTTTTCAATCAACTTCTTTTGAAAGAAACAAAACATTGCAACAAGAGAATCATGCTGAAGAAATCCACATTTAGTGATTATTATTTTATGAGATTCCGAACACTGAAGCCAAAACTTAAAAAAGGGACAGTGAGTCATTCATTAATTTATTTCAGTGATCAGAGCCCCCTCCCCCAATAATTGTGGCAAGTCGGAGCCCCTGATTGGTAAGATAAACTAAAATACATTTTAACTTTGATATGATGACTATGTTATCTTAAGTTTCAATTTCACTGCGTCTTTCACTTCATGATCAATATTTAAGGGCCAACTATCACAGAGAAATATGTGAACTACTGGGCTTTGAGCAGATACGTTTTGCCTGTAAAGAAGCTATAAATACCGTATTCTATCTAGCTTCGTCCGTGTGAACTGTTAGATGCTTGAGCAAGAAGCCATAGCTTGTAGCACTCTAGTGCTGTTGTAAAGCTCTGTTCAAAGTGGTACACCTAAGATAAACTTCTGATATAGAAATCAAACAACTGTGTATATAGTATTTTGCAAGCCACGTTGCATGAAGATGATTTTCACCTAAGGGTGAAGGATAGTGGTAATAAATA
Source organism: Lepisma saccharinum (assembly GCF_977018435.1). Taxonomy (NCBI): domain Eukaryota; kingdom Metazoa; phylum Arthropoda; class Insecta; order Zygentoma; family Lepismatidae; genus Lepisma; species Lepisma saccharinum. The sequence goes on from NC_139232.1 coordinate 108,448,064, forward strand.
TAAAGCAGGTTGAAAATAATGCAACAAAGAATTTTCAATAGCACACTATGGTTGTAGCTATTTTATGCAGCATAATCTAGGAATGGAACACAAGACATCCATCAGTAGTTTTTTCATAAGGAAGAACTGTTCTGAAGATGGAAAGGTGAGTAGGGCCAGAGGGCTGCACAACTGCCAGAATCGCTTACTAGGCCCGCCTGGTTGGTCGGGCGGGCGAGTAAAACTATATACCTGGGTTTTGACCCGTCAAGCATCGAAAGCCCACGGGTAACTGGAAGGCCTTGCAAGACGAAGCTCGCTTATCTTCAGCGAACGCTCATTCCGGTTTTGCACCGTCTCCAGATACATGAGTCACGCAGTCACCGTTGCCAACTTTTAGATTCTAAACTGTTCTAGGAGCACTTAAAATGTTCATCACTTTTATCAATTTGAAATTGCAGACATTTATTCCTTGCTAGAAAACATTTGTATCGCTCACACCCAGTGGCGGCGATTGGGTTCCAAAACTAGAGGGCCAAAGTGCAAATGTACGGGGGGGGGGGGGGGCAAGGATAATTTAATTTCCCTTTTTACATGAGGTTAGCGTGGTGCAAAAGTAGCAAAAAGTGGGGAGGGGGCAACTTCACTCTCTCGGCCCCGCCCCTAATTGCTGCCACTGATAACACCTGTACAGGAGTACGAACCAAGTTTCGCAAAAAGTGCCATCGTAAATACTTTGGAACTTTGTGTGACTGGTGGTTGTTCTACATTATACTTTTTTGGGGGTGCTCCCCTATGGCGCAGTGGTAGCGTCGTCGCCTTGTAATCAAAGGGTACCAGGTTCGATACCCGGTGGAAGCACATGATGGTTCGGATCCCACTTTAAACTATAGGTCCAGTCCCGATTAGCCTTATTGTGCATAAAGTGACCAAATAAATGAATCAATCAATCAAACAGATTTTCTCTCTGGTGTAATTTTGCCAATTCAATATCCGAATTAGTTGCTGAAGATCCCCCCCCCCTGAACACTAAGGCACGATGGTCCATAAAATGGAACATGAAATCAGAATTTGCATTATAAAAGGTTTTTGAATATTGTCATCTCTTTCAACAAATCGTCGTTCGCTAGTGTTGTTGCTAGTTATCTTGTTCTCAGACCGCATTGATAGTAATACGATACAAAATATAATTGTTAGCTTGTATTTTCACACGGGTGCAAATAACAGGCAATGCTATTTACACATTTCAACAAACAAACAACGTAAAAATGAAACCGACAGAAGATTTACGATTTCAAGACCAGAAAGGTGACATAAAATGAACAAGACACACAAACCTATTTCAAGACCATCGAAACAAATTTAGAAATTATGTGGTAGTTGGTTTGACATAATAATGACACTAATTTGAGAAGTTACAAAATCTTAGGTGCAGTGGCTTAGCAACATATCGCGAGGTCCTGGGCGAGATTTGAATGCAAGGCCCCATCGTTCTTTAAGTTTGAAATATCAATGTAAATCGATACACAGTCATCAAGGAAACGTCAGCAAATTATCATATTTATATAATAACCTACAATAATAATTAATTTCTGACGAAAATTATATTTAATAGTACGCGACAGAGAAATTTACACTTGGCAGAGCTACAGTAACACGCTGCTGGAATTTTCATTAACCAAAGTAGTAGTAGTAATAGTACGTTTTTTAAGATGTTCTTTAGGCAGTAAGATAACTGAAATATCCTTAAGTGTGCTAAACTTTTTTTAAAAAAATCAGAAATACAAAGTAAGAATCTTGAAATATAACCTATATATTATTTAATGAGTCGTTCTTTGTTTCCTCATTTCGAAGTTTGTAGGATGTAAATGTCACAAACCATGGCTTAAGTAGAAAATATCGAAAGACGCACATAAAATGTCAGTGCTTGATAGAGCGGGGGGGAAGGGAGTGCGCTAAATCACAATCCTGTCTAGGGGCCCAATGTATCTACCTACAAGCTCTTCTACACAATCGGTTTCAACATCAGCAAATCTTAAAACGATAGTCATTTGCACAATAAATGTGAAATGTTTGGTGTAATCAACTGATACAGCTAATTTGACTTTTTGTAAATTAGCAATTTTGACTTTTTTTTTAATTAGCAATTTTGACTTTGTTGCACATAAATTGTACCAGTTAACTTTGAATTTTAGGACTTAGATGATAATAATAACTGTGAATCTCATTTTGTTGTTACGTCTTAATGTTCTTGTAATATTAAATATTTGACGCAGTGGCGTAACAAAATCGTAAAGTACGCGTCCGCAAGAAATAAACTTGGGTCCCTCAAGTACAGTCAGCTTCTTCCAGGAAATTTACGTAATTACTTAGAATGGCTGGTTGTGGCTGCACTTACATTAATAACTATACAAATCGATGCTCTAACTCTGAATTTTCACATATTACAACATATCTTTCTTTGACATTTATGTATTCAAAAGAAGAAAATACAAATACTTACTTATCCCTTCCCCCAAACAGAAGGCGGTACAGGATACAGAGAACACTGGAAGTTAGTGTAGAGCTATCAAGGAGAAGAAACTTTCCTAAAGCACTTGATTTCAGATTTAAGCACATTCCTGAAACATAGAACTTGATCAGGAAATTCGGAAGATAAATCATCTTCGTGCCCGTTACAGAGGGCAATAGCTGCGTCTGAAGTTGTAGGAACGAAGGAAGAACTGCTAATATTATCCATACCTTTCTTGAGTTTAAAATACCAGAAGCATTTAAATGCCCCATACTTTGCTCCGTGGCAGTTTGAGGTGCTTTACCATTAACATATTAAAATCGGGTAGGCTATGCAAGGTCACGACACAGAAGAAAAATGGATAAAATTGTCCAAGCAATTTTTGCGTTGATGTTTCACATGAGGAATGAGAATTATTTTGACTTTTTCGGGGCCCCTTAGCCTTAGAGCTCCCGCCCGCCTCTGATTTGACGTATTCATTCAAATTATAACGTTAAACTAGAATATAAAGCCAGTTTAAAAGGTCTTAATTTTATTGCCCACAAAAATTAGCCTTTTCTATCTTTCTCACTTCCATTTATTACGTTTTTCGTATCAACCTCATAGGACGCGAGGCCCCTATATGCGCGAGGCCCAGGGTGGTCGCCCACTTCGCTCACCCCTTGCTACGCCAATGATTCTACAACCTCAAGGCACCTGCGCCTAGCAGAAATTCAAATATTTCCATGCGTAGTGAAATATAATGGCCGTTGGCAACACTGACAGTAGTGCTCGCCGTCTACCTGCAAGAACTACATCGAGTCTCACGGGTCTTCTTAAGACCCGGGTAATAGAAAAACCTGGCAGGCATCGAAGCCTGTGCAACACTGTGACGTGAAGCTCGCTTGCGCGATGTCGAACACCTGGGCTTGATGTGCGTGTTGCATATTATTGTAGGCGCGCCTCCTCGCAGACGGGTTTTCTCCGGGTCTTGTGCAGGTCTCTGAGTAGGGCTATTTACGCTTTTTGCAATGTTGTCCCTTATTTTCAAATTATTATTTGGATTTTGTCCTGTATTTTTATTTTGACAATTTGGCAATCCTCGGAGGTACCCCAAAATATTTAGATAAGTAAAATGAAAATAATTTTTGTTGCATATTGTGCTAATGACTGCATATTTGATGCATGTTACTTAACAGTTTTACCATCTTTAATTAAACTGCAAATGTTAATGGGTTCCCATGCCCACTCTTTGTACAAATTATCTGAAAAATAGTGAAATTATTATCATGCATCTAAGTTCATTTGCAAGTTATTTGTTAAGAAAAATTGGACAAACAGTCAATAAATCACACTCCACAGTTCAATACATAGTAAGGAAATTTAGAGAGGAAGGTTCAACACAGAATGGGCCGAGAAAACCAAAAGAGAGACGTTTGAATAAACGTGATGAACGCTTTATTTTAAAAAGGGTGCGAGATAACCCCCGACTAAGTGTCCCTCAGTTACGACCGTTAGTAGAAAATGTTGCTGGCAAGATGATGTCCGATCAAACTATCCGATGTGCCTTGTGGAAGCATGGATATCATGGCAGAATACCACGAAAGAGGCCGTACGTAAATAAGGTGAATCACAGGAATAGACTTTCATTCGCAAAAGAGCATATCCACAAGGACCAGGAATTTTGGGATTGTGTCGTATGGTCAGATGAGTCCAAGATTAATATATATGGGTCAGATGGGATAAATAGGGTCTGGAGAAAATCAAATAAAGACAATGATCACATTAACACAGTTCCAACAGTTAAACACGGTGATGGGTCATTAATGATTTGGGGTTGTGTGTCGTCCGAGGGTGTTGGTATCATCCAGTTTATTGATTGTATCATGGATGCATATGTTGGACATATTGAAGAACAATGTAAAGCAGAGTGCCCAAAAAATGGACATGCTGCCTATCTACAGATTCCAACAAGACAATGACAGTAAGCATTAGGGGAAGGTTAACATGAATTGGCTAATGTGGAATGTGCCCAAACTACTACAAACACCAGCTCAAAGTCCAGACTTAAATCCCATTGAGCATTTATGGGCAATTTTGAAGAGGCGAGTCCATAAAGCAGGCATCAAGTCCAAACGAGTTGAAAACCGTTGTGCAAGCCAAGTGGAATAAGATAAGCTCTGAAACATGTCAGAAACTGTTTAATTCTATGAAGAACAGGTGTCAAACACAGGCCCGTAGCTAGAGGGAGGGCAACTGCCCCCCCTGAGAGCATGCTTTGCCCCCCTGTGAAAATATAGAACCTAGAATTCTCACTAATCTTTATAATTATATCATATGTTACACTAGCAACATAACAAAGACACTAAATTGATTTTGTTATTTATTAGGGTGTATGGGATTCCGTATAATGTCGTATCAGGATTGGGGGGAAAAATTCCCTTCCAGATCCAGACTTCGGGAAATGATTTAGCAATTTTCAGTATATAGAACAGTTGTGACATTTTGAGTAGTTTTGTATTACAGGTGCCTAATGTGTTCGGATGTTTTTCTTGGATGTGTTGCTATCAGTGATGTGCGTCTACACGTAAACAACGACTGTCTACATTCTATGTGTAGACAATGTAAACTATGTAATCTACGTAATCAACGTAGACAACATGGCACTCTGAGTTCTCTGTGCAAGGCACGTGCATCGTTCTAGAAGCAGCATCAAGCATCAGCAGGTGGACATAGAGAGAGTGAAGTATTCCACTGCCCAGAAATAAGTGTCTTAAGTATTTATTTGCGTTCAACTAATTCACTATGTATTAATTGAAGTGCAAAATAAACTTGTCACGACACACCCCAAAAAATACCAGGTGGTTATAATTAAAGTGACGGTGTTCAGAGTGGTACAGCACGGGCTGTAATGAGAGTAGCAGTCTGAAACTTCAAAGATATGCTAATGAAACAATGCGCTCGCGAATTATGCAAAAAAAAAAAAAAAAAAAAAAAAAAAAATTAGTTCCAATTCTCGCCACCAGGGTAAAAAATGGCGCTGTAAGCAGTCAAAACTTGATATAGTTACAGGAAAAACACTATAAATCGCAGAAAACAATACTCTTTGTAATAAAATATCGCTACAATTTCACTATTCGAATTACATGAACATTACTAAAGGAAAAAGCAACAAGCGTCACCAACCACAACCAGGGAGCTCACACAATGGTTAGGCAATGTCACAGACTTTGACGTCAGAGTTACGGAAAATTCCACGTTTTGACTGCTTACAGCGCCAGGAACTCCTGTCATCGTAGTGTGTTGTGTAACCACCCCACTACCAGGTCGGGTACTGGGTCAATTCACTGTGTAACAAAAGTTTTCTTTCCTGGATGGTATGTAGTGACCGTAATGCCCCTTGGTACCCTGATGTAGGAGCATTACTGCATTTGTTTGTATCAGCCTCCATTTTCCCGCAAATGGGAAAAAAGGGATTTTTAAAATACGAAATTTCCCTCTTTCAAGGTGGCAACACTTCCCCTTGTGGAGTTGCCACACTGTGTGAAAATCCGTATCAGAAGCCGGTGGTACATTATTGAGAGTGTGTTTGTGTGTTGTTATTCATTGTTGTTCTGGATGTTTGTCTGTTCCGAGAACTCTTGTATGAGTTTACATAGTGTTAATGTACTGCTCAGAAGACTGAAAGCTGGCCTTGCAGCACAAAGATTTCAGTTTGTTGCTACGTGTAAGTATCTCCAGTTCTGACATCATATGTGTTTGATGTATCTTTACTGTAAATCATGCCAAGAAGTTGTGTAAATAACTCAAACAAGTTCTGTTACATATGTGGAAGAGTGACTGTTAAGTCCAATGTTATTCACCTGACACCTGCTGTGAAAAAGACTTCTGAATTGTACTTTTCCTGCAAAGTCGGGGACCAGGATAAAAAAGGGGCTCTGCAAGTGTGTTGTAAATGGTGTGCTGTGAACCTTCGGGGATGGTTGAACGGGACACACAAGGCAATGCCATTTGCCGTACCAATGGTGTGGCGTAAGCCACAAGACCACACCACAGACTGTTATTCTTGTTTAACAAAATTTCGTGGAATAACCGCAAAAACAAACAAGTCAACAAACTATCCATGTGTACCTTCTGCTATTAGGCCTGTTCCACACTGTAATGAGTTACCTGTTCCTTTGCCACCAAATGCTTGGACGTTGAGTGACTGTGATACTGAACGTGAATCCGAAAGTGAAGGAAGTGAAGATCCTGTGTATGTGGGGAATGCAAAGGAACCGCATATAATATGCCAAGCAGAACTAAATGATGAACATGGTGAACGATTTCATCAGACCATTCGTGTCTTGGAAGAAAGGTACAAGGGAAAGTGTGGGATTACTATGTTAGCTGAATATTGTTGGAGCTTGAAACTAGAAAACGAGGGTGCTCAGTACCAGTGGCGCAGGAACGTTTTTCATTTAGGGGGGTACAAAATTCAGCCCTCCCATATATATATATATATAAATGTGTGTGGGTGTGTGTGTGTCCAATCAAGTGTAGCAATAATAATAGGATAATTATATTTAATTAAATTAATATATTATTTAATTAAATATGTACATTAATTAATATTGTATTGTTATTATTACATGAATAGGTAAAATATAGTAAAATAATAGAAATATAACAGCAGGTATTCATTATCTAGCGTACGTGTAGTTAAGATCGCCACGATTTGCACAAAATCAACTGCCCTGGCAAGGAATTTAATGTCAGATAGAAAAAGAATTGAATATGTATTGAATAACAAAAAAAGGAGTTAGATCGAATTAACGAAAAGTAAAGTTCCTGATTAATATTTTATGGATATTGTCATTAGTAGTGTGCATAAATCTTTGGAATCCTTCTTAGCCATATGAGGCAAATTCTTTGCCTTCCAATAAGTTCAGCGGAGAAAACCATCGAGTATAAAGGTTGCAGCAAATTTCATTCGTGAATAACAAAGCAACGATCGATGTTATGCAAAATTTTATTTCACAGTTGGAAAGAACAAGGATTACCATTTTGTTTCCCATATGTACCGAGACAACTCCATGAGGAAGTTGGCACGCAGTTAATGTAACGTCTGGCCGTTATGTATGGTATGGATGTTACGCAACTTCCTGCAGCCGCAATCGAACGAACGTGGCAAATTGGCTGTGTGGTTCCAACAGGATGGTGCAACAGCACGCGTATCGATGAAGGTGCTACGTGAAATGTTTCCAGGGCGTCTGATCTCACTTCGAAGTCACCTTCCATGGCCAACTCGTTCCCCCGAGCTTGCGCCCTGCGACTTCTTTCTTTGGGAGTACCTGAAGGCTAAAGTTTACCAAGGAAGGCCGAGGACAAAATGATCTGAAAGATTGTATCAGACAGGAAAGAGCGGCAATACCGACCAGACATGACTAGGAGGGTAATGCAGAACTTCAGGGCGAGACTTCAGAGATGCGTACACTGTGCAGATCGGCATTTGGACGATATCATTTTAAAAAGTCAACTATGTCACACAAAATGGTGACTTGTGGCAATTTTGACAAAAAATAATTGGAACATTTTGTTCTTTGCAAATGTGCAATAAAATGGTAAACCTTGTTCTTTCCAACTGTGCAATAAAGTTTTGCATAACATCTATCGTTGCTTTGTTATTCACAAATGAAATCCGGGAGATATTTCTGCCGCACCCTAACTTTTAATTGTTACGCTGTTCAAGCATGGTATTGGCATTGATGGAAATTGAGTATAACAAGTGCTAAACAATTATATTTTGATAAATTACTTTTACTACTTGGTAAGTCTTTCGGGGGGAAGGGGTCCGGACCCCCTGGACCCCCACAAAAACGTCCTTGATACCTAGGTATAATGTGAAGCCATGAGAAATATTCTCTTTTAGAACAGCACACACGAATGTCCTGTTATTTAATGCAAAATATGCATATATATTTTTCATTGTTTTTGTTAGAATTTGTTTTTTTTTTTTAAAAAAAAAACAGATTTTAAAATCAGATAACAATTCTGAAACATATAAGGCTAAGCTCTGGAACTCATTCTGGGCTTATTTGGATTTCACGTAACGGAAAATCAGGAGTGAGGGGGATCTTGAGCCACCCCAACCAGGAATAATCATCTCCTACCCACTGGATATAGAAACTACATTACATAACGTTAGAGTTCCACTTCAGTTCCGTTCATTCTAATTTTCAAAGTCCCATAGCTACGCATAAAAATGTCTTTAAACAATTTATGGCAGACGTGTACCACATCCAATGCCTTTTAGAAGCCATGTATTTGGTATTTTCTCAGACATCTATAGGCTGTTGTATTAAAAAAGAAAGGGCCTCCCCCATGGCGCAGTGGTAGCGTCATTGCCTTGTAATCAAGGGGTCCCGGGTTCGATACCCGGTGGAGGCACAAGTGGTTTGGATTCCACTTTAAACTGTAGGTCCAGTCCCGATTAGCCTTACTGTGCATAAAGTGGACTTGAAACAGCAACTCAAACCAAAATATTAAAAAAAAAAAATGAGTTCAGATGGTTCCCAATCAATTTGTAAGAAGTCTTAACTTTGAAATATTTGTGAAAAATTTGACAAATCATTTATTTGAATATAATTAGCTGTACCTAATGACGCTCTTCAAGTACTGAAAGTAATATCTTTAGGTACATTTAAAAAACCGAAATCCTTCAGCTCCCAGAAGTAGCAAGGAAAGCCGTACGCTCAAAAGTTTATTCTTTCTTTTCAATTTTTGGTGGACAATGTGAAGAGCCGGCCAAGGTTTATTTTCAAATGCAGATACATGCGTGTGTTTTAGGAAGACATGTGAATTTATCTTTTATGTGAAAAGGTAAACTTTAATGTAAGCAGAAGCATGTGCGCGTCACAGTTAAAAATATTCGCATCTACAAAGAAAATCCAAAACACATTCCCACCTTGCCGTACTCAGTGGCGGAGGGGTTAGCATAGCGCGCTATGACGCCTGAGGTCCCAGGTTCGAATCCTGGCCTGCCCATGGGTGTTATTTTTGAGTGTCCATCAATTTCATCATATCATCACTCATCCTCATCTTCGCGATTAGCCAAAAGTGGCAGAAAGTCAAAGTAAAAAAAACCAAATCAATCAATCAAATATTCCCATCTTACTCCCAGAGACCTTGTAAATCCAATCCAAAATCTACCAATAGAACCTGCAGTGAGTCTCATTTATCTCGTGCATTCATCTGACTAATGTAATTTTCTTACAATTTGACTTTAGAGTTTAACATATAATCACGTTGTGTTTGTGTTGCATTCGATATCACAATTAGATTTTAAGCAATTAATGTCCAATTATAAGTATACCTAATACATAGGTAAAAAATAGTCCTCCTTCTGATAAAATCGCAAATTGCACCCTGTTTAAATGTCTAGGAAAGATTTCATTTCACCTAGGAATCATATATCGCGATGCGCTGAGTCGAGAATTGTCACAGCCTCATCTCGTCTCCTGTGTGGTGAGGTCCTTCTCGTTCTTGTTTGTGCTTATTTTTCTTTCGGTTTCCACTCTGAAGTTATGAAAACTTATTCCAAATTCACCTCATTCTCAGATAGGCTAATCGGTACTCTATTTTTTTTAAATATATATATCTTAATATATAGGTTTAAGTATAGTTTTCCCAACACCCTCTTACAAATTCATGAAAAATATGGGTGAGGTACAGGAATGTATTGTACCCCCCCCCCCCCCCCAAGTTGGTCTGTCGTGTGTCGTCTCGTTCGTGTAAGTGTTCCGTTTCGGAAAATTCCATTATAAATATTCAAAAGAAAATGGGGTCAGTCATATACCTACTCTTCTGATGAAGATTTGTATCATATCTTCGAATCGACGCGACCACTGCTTTAGAAATGTGTACCCCCCCCCCCTTACCGCAAAGCAGCAATCGTCTGCAGCGTAATTGTCTGAGATTCAATCTGATTCCATCGTTCCACAAACATATTAAACAATTTTCATCTCCTTAAAGAGGTTTCCAGGAACATAGGTCAATGAACTAACTAGTAGCAAGCACAATGTAGTAGAATCAGTTTACAATTAAATGTTTTGAATTTCTGTGGTAAGGAATAATGCTTAAAATTTATAAACAATAATAATTTTTTTATTGGGCGAATTGATAATAGGTAATTTTAACAGTAGCACCTTCCGTCTGCTGTCAAATTACCAAAGGGGAGTACAGGGGGTACAACTCGATTTACGAATTTAGGGGGTACAGTACCCCCCTTCAAAAATTTGCGGGGGTACAATGTACCCCTGTACCCCCCCGTTCCTGCGCCACTGCTCAGTACAAACGGAAGGGACGATAAGACTACATTGAACATCTTTATACATGTTACTTTATGTATCATCCTTTCCATCCTTGGATGTATGTACATTACTTAATTTGATCTGTATTGTTACTTCTGATACCTATTGGTGTAATACATAACATATTTTGTTCATAATATATATTTGTAGTTCTTGAATTGATGTTAATTTTATTTAGATGGCGTGGTGCTATGCACAGGGGAACACTTTACCTTTTTTTTTTTTTTTTTTTTTTTACGTAGGTTTGGCTCAGGGTAGGATAAGGGAGCAGCTAGGGATGTGGGACAGGGGTCGGGCAGGTTATATATTTCGGTACCGGTACTGGTATTTATGCAGATCGATAGCATTGTCGTCATGTAATCTTTGCTTCTTGTACTGTGTAATTTCAAAAACGAATTACTTTTTAGTTTCCGCGGTGGCTCAGTGTCGACCTCCGTGGTGAAGTGGTTAGCAGAGCGCGCTACAACGCCAGGGGTTCCGGGTTCGAGTCCTGGGTAAGGCTTGTGATTGTCTGTCCTGAAAAAGTCCTGAAATAGAAATGTGAATGAAATGATATGAGTGAATGTGATGGGGGAAGCTTCCGCTTAGGGGGCTTTCCTTTAAAAAAAAAAAAAAGTCGGTAACGTGTCTGACTACGATGCTCAAGGTCCCGGGTTCGATCCCCGGCCGGTTCAAATCCGGGAACTTTTCTAACGTTGGAAGCGGCCCCGGCACCCACCCAGGATCGAATGACATGGGTACCTGGGGGAAACCCTGGGAGGTAAAGGCGGTCAGGGGCATGATGCTGATCACATCACCCCCACTCACGACCGGATCAAGAAAGTGTGGGGCATTACCCCCACCCCCCTATACAACTTCATGGCATGGTGCTAAGCACAGGGTACCACTTTACCTTTTTTTCATTCTTCCTTACATCCCATGTCCTGCAGTGCTCCAAATAGCATAGCATTTACATTACATAATTAAATTATCAACTATTATTTCTCGAAATCGGAGGCTGATATAGGGATTTCAGTTACACCACGGTAATCAGGGTGACAAGTTCTATCGGAAACAGTTGCATTCATTTCGGAAAGAGAAAAAAGTTGTAAATTTTTTACACAGTGATACATAATTATCAAGCATGACGAAAATGTGATAGTGTTTCACATTTAATATTTCTGTTAGAAAGCAATACAAATTGTGATGTGTTATGAGTTAGACTTAGCATCTTTTGGAGTGTAAATAGAAAAGGCACTAAGAAGTTTTGTAATACACCTTCAATTTTCACAATCTTTCGAAATACTTTCCACAACACACGGTACACTTCTTCATCCTTCGAAAATCAATTGGTTTCCTCAGTGAGCTGGGCACACTCGTCATCCCCTGCCCTTAGAAGGTCCTCTCTGTTGGAAACCTACTCCTTTAACCTGTTATTGATGCGAGGGAACAGTGCAAAATCACATGGAGCAAGGTCTGCACCGTAGGGAGGATGCTCCAGCACCTTCCCTACAGTACGTGGCAAATACTCGGTGCAAACTTTGGACAGGAGCGTCGTTGTCATGGTGGAGAAACTAAGTGTCTGACCACGAGAGAGCTTGAAGTACTCTGGGCAGGCACTCCACGGTTTAGGTTCGCGGTGACTGTCTTCTGTGTTTGCAGCACCATCCGCATCACAACTCCCCTTATGGTAAAGAAGGCAGTCACCATTCTCTTCTTTACGGATCATGATTTTCGCACAGACACGGGCATGTTTCTATCTTCTAATAGCCAGTCCTTTTTTTGGGGGGGGGGGGTTTAGGGGGCATGCCATAATAGTAAAGCCAGGTCTCATCAACTGGTAAGATGCTGTTGATGTAACGAGATATTCCATGTTCCTCAACATGCTTCAACGTGTCACAACGTGGTGCTGATCACATCACCTTCAATTTGGTCGAGATCGAGAATGTGTGGGGATCTATCTATCCCCACATCCCCTAATATATCTTCATTGCACGGTGAACTATTATACCTTTTATTTATAACCTAATTATTCCACAAAACATTCTATCAACTCTTCTTCTGTGGAGTGGATTCTCCTAACTTAAGCCATTCTCTGACTAGCAGGAATCAGTATAAGCATAAAAAACCCTGATATTTGGGGTTTGAACGTTTCTCCTCAGTGGTGGCGATAAGCACCCCAGACACCTCACTCTGCGAGGATGGAGTAATGTGATGGAGGCCACTTTTACAGTTTGGTTTCGTACTACAAGGAACATATTTCTCAAAATGTAAAGAGAATACAAAACTATGATGACACCTTAATCCAAGAAGTCATTGATCAATCAAGGGGTTCCTATTTGTTTGTTGGGTGCCAAAAATAAAACAATACAATTCACACAATATTTTGCAAAATGGTTAGCGTAACCAGTAAGCCAACATTGTCTGTAGTGATGTAAGAGACTCCCTTTTGAAGCAAATAGAATCCGTGGTAGACTGAGAGACCCATGTTTTAATGTACAAAAAAGGTATTACAAATTTTTACAGCATTCATCAAAGTGTAGATAATATGTAATCATTATTATTTAATTTATTTGATTTATCTTGCAAAACACAACACATTAGTGTTATTGAATTCTCATTAGATTCCTTTATGCGGAAATATCTGGCATACTGGAAACTGCTGGGAATAAATATGAAGCACGATTTATAAAGGGCTCCCTTAATCAGTTCTGAGGGAGGCCCAAAACTGTTGGTGTGTATTAATCGCCTATTAACATTATCGACCTGCAATGTAGATGCCTCAGATTCGATTTTCAGTAGCGGCACATTTAAATTTCAAGTAGATACATTCCCTATTAGCTTATTTATGTTAAATTTTTTTGTTGTTCTTTGGAATTTCACAATATCATCCCTTTCCAGTTACATATTGCACGTGCTCCTGTCTACCCCGCTATACCTGCGAACGCGACACAATAGAATAATATATTAAACAATATATTAAAAATATGCCCCCTCTAGGATTGACTTTGCCCCCTCTACCAAAAATTCCTGCCTACGGGCCTGGTCAAGCAGTAATTAAAGCCAAAGGATACGCGTCAAAGTACTTGTATTAGAACTGTCACTCAATTTGCTCTGAATATACTTTTTTCTTTTATATTATTAAGTGTACGAATAGAAAAGATGTACAAAAAATGGCATGTTTATCTCTGTTTCATTTAATTTATTAATGTCATTGGTTATACAGAATTTGGGTAAGATTTTATGTTCCTAATGATATTAGTTACTGAATTGTAAAGAAACAATTTCAAAAGAGTGTATTTCCTTTCAGATATTAAAGCATTTTCTTTGAAAATCCGTGTGTACGAATAAGAATGTTACATAGTGTATATGATCTTGATTGTAGTGCTACAATGCCTATGACTGTCCTCAAGGGCAATGAGCATGTTATTTATACTCCCATCTGAAAGGAAACCTCCCCAGATGGGGATGGAGTCAGGACATCTGGTCAACCAACCCTCTCCATAGGGAAGACGAAGCAGTAGATAGGTGAATGTTTCTTAGCCCAAAAATACATTTTTGGGTCTGTATTTAGGGATATATTAAACCCCCCGCCTGGCCTTTCATTTTTTCTGGCGATGTCACTGCCATCAGGAGGCAAAAGTCTGTACCAAGTCAACGCTGACATTAACCTGTCATCTAGTGGCTAAAGGATGTATTAATTCAGACAGTGACTGCTGCCATCTACAAGTGGGAATCTCTACTAAGTCGATTTTGACATTGGCCTGTCGTCCGTTGGCTGTTAATCAACTCTGTTCTGACCTTGCCTTTTGTACAATGATGACATTTAATACTGAAACATAAACAGTTTCATAAATTTTATCACATCCGTTTGTTAATTTTGCTCAACAGGTGGCAGCAGTCTCTGTCATAATTTAGGTAGTGAATGTTTTAGCTACCAGATGGTAACTGCTCTGCAAAGAAACGTACACCCGACGGCAAAAGAAATAGTAGGCGAATTGTCAATCACCATTTTCATTCAGTTTTCCGCAATGTGATGATAATGAATTGAAATAAAAACGTCAAAAAATCCTGCTTCGAATCTACAGAATTCCTTTCCTTAAAACAATACGAATATAGGATGTAGAATAAAAAGATAATGAAAAGAGCAATGGAGAATGTGCCTAGATTACTATCCTTGCCGCTGACTTGTAATACTTGTGATGGGGTTATATTTCTAAGTGAACAGCAAGAAAGTAGACCCAGTTTCGAAGATGGTGAGTTCTGTGCGTGTGGGAAGGCCTCCGTTTTTTTCTGAAACGGCAAGGCATATATATAGTGGTGGGAAGCAGATTGTACTGAAGGGTTGGCGTCGATGGACTGGTGGCTCCAAGCGCCGACGCTGGACATGCTCTCTATCCAAATTTTGGGACGGGACCTTTCGGCACGGCAAGAGTGAGAGCTTGCCTAGAGAACATGACTGAGTCCAGTACAGTGGGATCCATGAGTATTAGCGTGCAAATTGTCCATGACTATTTTCATTAATTTTTCTCTTGCATGCAATGTGTTTTTAAGCGAAGGATTTTTATGTATGCTGGTGTAGAAGTTGTCAACAGCATGCTTTGAGTTTTATTTTAATTCTTGAAGCTCTTATTGGGTCAAATAAAGTGCATGAACATGGTAATGGACAATTTGCAGGGTAATACTCGTGGATCCCACTGTACCAGACAGCAGGCAGCGAGAACGACGGCGATTTTCCAGGATAGGAACCGGCGGGTGTGAGGCGCCGGCGAGCATCGTGGGACTTCGGCGGCCACTTCGATCCCCACGGCGAACAAGGGAGGGGGGGAGCGCGTGCGTGGATACCTAACGGTGACATACCAAGCGCACAGCTCAACACATGACCCACGTACCCGGACGTACGTTCCCGCTTGCCTGCCGGACAAGGCAACTCTGAAGTCCCTTTCTCCAACGGGGAAAGCTTAGAGTAGGTTGTTCCCTGGTTGCTACTGCAAGGACCCTAAAACACCTCCCGAGTGGCAACACTCGTGGCGGAAATCAGGATGCCCTCTCGAAGGGAAAACGAACGCCGCTTGTGTCTGACGGCCCTTCTTAGGGCCTTAAGCACAAGCAAAACTCTCCCCCACTAAGCGCTCAGTCCTTCTCAGGACAAAGCACTTTTTGGCGGGATTCTTAGAAAGAGACGAATTGTCATTGTCGATTAGGGACCAGGCAGTGCAACCCAGGGTAAGGTTTCAATCCCCAAAGCGGCTAACTGCACCTCCGGGCGCCTGGCACAAACCCTACTGGTGATACATAAGACCGAGGATGCCGTGGGGAAGGGAAGTCACCTAGCAACGACCGCTCAAAAGCTCATCCTGAGGAAAAAGGGGCGCGTGGACCTGGGCAAAAGCCGGGAGGAGGAGGAGAAAGGCGAAGGGCAGCGGAGGCCAATCGGATCCGACCGGGGTGGTGGCCCTCAAAAGGGCCGTTTCAATGTGTCTGGGATGGCAGCAGGGGGTGCTATTCCGGCTTCCCGCGCTGCGGCGGCACGTGAAGGTCTTCTGCTAGAGTGACGTCAAAAAGGGGAACCCTCAGCTGCGGGCCGTTTAATAACATGTAAAATCATACAAGTTTATCGCCTCATGGAGGCGATTATAACTCTTGGGAAGCAATGTTTATAACATGTAGTTCTTCTTCACTGCTTTCCCGTAGCTTCTCAAGTTAACTGAGGATGGCAAACTAACAAATTCATGCTGAATTCAGCAAAAAGGGAATCCATGTCTTTGGTTCTTTAACACTATTTGTCTACACTTCTACACGCAGCAATAAAGTTGGTTGGTTGGTTGATTGGTTGATTTGGTGTTTTAAGTCCACTTTATGCACAGTAAGGCTAATCGGGACTGGACATACAGGTTAAAGTGGAATCCGAACCACCATGTACCTTCACCGGGTATCGACCCCGATACCCCTTGATTACGAGACACAGCAATGAAGTTAAATGATTATTAGATGAGTCTCATCTTGAGACGAGCACAATAGATAGAACACCCGAAAAAACGTAAAGTGAAACAATTTTAAATGCCTGTGTGTGCTGGAGGGGGGTAGGAGTAGAGTCTCGTGCGCATATTTTCATGCAAATAGTTTACTAACTTAATTAATTATAACATGGACATAACTGCAACAGGATCGAGAGAGTAAGATTGAACCGAAAGGATTAAGCAAGTCCCTCTATATGTATATAACCGGTCTCCATGACAGCATAACGCTTTAGGAAGCCAGAGGGCCCAGTTTGAACAATAGTAAGGCATATAGCAATGTTTGTCTCATTCTCCACTCATTAGTTCATCATTCATCCTCAAAGTAGCGATCAACCCAGTAGAAATTCGTCTTTAAATGAACGACACATACACACATATTGATTTGTTATTATTTCGTTTTTCTGCTACTTCTGGCTAATCGCGAAGATGAGGATGAATCGTGATAACATGAGGCGGATGATGGGACAATCATAAACATGTAAGGACAACACAATACGAGCCCCACCAAGGATTATAATGGCCACGAGTCCAGACGCCAGAGCCTCGCTAGTCACTAGTATGTAAAATGCAGTCCAGGGTGTACTACGTGGAAATTAATACAATTGGGCATTCAGGATATATATTGTGTGTGTGTGTGTAATGACCCTATATTTAGGCTTTTTTGTAGTCTTTGGGTCCTGTCGAGTTGCATCCACGGGAAGCTCCAAAATGTCGGTGTTGTGTGTGTGTGAGTAAAACTATTATTATTATGAAGTTACAGTTACGCAATAATAAACTTCTAAGCCGTATGAATGCAAATATTGCCATCAGTTTCAATAATACGAATGTCTATAACAGTAAAAAAAAAAGGTAAAGTGTTCCTCTGTGCTTAGCACCACGCCATGAAGGCGTATAGGGGGTGTGGGGGTAACAGTATCCTTCTTATTTAATTTTTATTTAACACGTAGTGTTTTTTTTTTTTGATACGGAAGAAACATGCATCAAATTATGTCAATATATTGTACATATATTCAGGTAGTGTTGTATTTTAAAAATTTCCAGCAGTAGAATTTCAGCAACTTCTTTGCAGGAGCGACTTATTGTTGACAAGAATTAATTGAAGTTACTGCTGCATAACATAATAAGTACGAGTATATTGCAAAATCATGGAGAAAATGTAGTGGGCGGAGGATGTCTATGCAATTTATCCTAGTGGGGGAATTTTCTTTAAGAGGATTTTCTTAACTAGAGAGATAACATTCCAAAACCTTTCCCTCTTTGAGTACTGCTGCCTCTCCTGTGAAAAAATCTTGCGGGCGTCCTTGTCAAATTGCGTCATTACGAGGCAAATATTTTTTTCTTATTTTTGGGTTGCTTTCCTGTAACTTTTACCTTATTGGAAGGCGAGGATGAGTAATGAATAGATGAAATAGATGGACACCCGCAAAGGGACACAATGTCCAGGCGGGACTCGAGCCTTAAACCTTCGCTGGGTAGCGAGATCGTTACTGAACCAATTAACGTTCTCATCTATTTCTATTTTGAGGGCTTCCCGGATGGCGTAGTGGTGGCGTCATCGACTTATAATCGAGGGATCCCAGGTTCGGTACCCGGTGGAGGCACGTAGTGGTTCGGATCCTACTTTAAACTGTAGGTACAGTCCCAATTAGCCTCAATGTGCATAAACTGGACTTAAAACCCCAATTCAATCAATCTGTTTTAATATTTCACGTCGCTTTTTGACATATACAGCAAACTAGGGCAATGAAATTAAAATGAAAGATGAAATAGATAAGACACACAATGATACACACCCATGCCTCAACCAAGGTTCGCTTCTGAGTTCATAGAGCGTTACGCTAGCGATTTCTCCAGGTAAGGGATATACGATAGACGATTTGACGTACACCGAGGGGGTTCATACCTGCAGTTGGGAACATTCAAATGGAAAGTAATTGCTTCCAGTTTCCGAAAGCGACATGACTTTCATTGTTCGGTATAAGCCAATTTCGAGGCACAGATTTCTCCCAGATGTCAGAAAAATCTGCAGGTGTAGTAGTAGCGATCAGGTATTCGTTTACAGAAGTGCTTGTGCTGTTGGTCTTGAATACGAGTATTAAAGCGAGTAATTTTAGGTCGTATTACGTGTATTCGGTGTCTGTACCATGAATAAGCGTGCCAAAGGTAAACATTCTTGTGCTCCCCGATGGCGTAGTGGTGGCGTCATCGCCTTATAATCGAGGGATTCCGGGTTCGGTACCCGGTGGAGGCACGTAGTGGTTCGAATATGGAAAAAGTTATTCAATTTGAGATTGTGTTTGCATTCTTCCATGGGTCAACTGTTTCCAAGCAACATAAAGTTATGGACACTCTAAAGACAGTACTTCAGTCAAAATTTCCTGAAGTTAACGAAAAGATTATTTCCCTGTATGTCAGAACAAGAACTTTTATTAGAATTCGACATTTGAATAAACTAATGAAACTCAAGTCCATGGAAGCAAGTGCAGCGAGAAAAAGACGACAGTGGGTAGCATCGTCTTCAAAATCATAAGTCTCAGGAAGGGTAAGTTGTAGTGAATTTTTATTCTTACTGATATTTATTTCCGCCTCGGCCTCCACCGTATAGTGATTAACAAATCACATTGCTAAACCAAGACAGAGGCCAGGCCTATTGTTCATGTATTTGTTATTTCACGTCGCTTTTTTACCACTTTTGGTTAATCGCGGCGATGAGTGTTGATCACATAAAATTGATGAAAGGCAGGCACAAAGAACATCAATGCCCACGACGTGACTCCAAGTCGGGAACTTCAAAGTCGAACACGCGGTTGACCAGATTCGCCATCGAGCTGGCACGAGTTTCTTTGAATTTATTAAGGGATTACGCTTTCCAACGACATTGCATTTTATCCATTTATTATTTATTTATTAATTTCTAAAAAACATATTTTGATGTTACGGTATTTTAAACACAAATCATTTTAGGTAGAATATTTCTGCAATTTTACCATAGTGTAAACCTTAATGTAAGCGAAAGCATGTGTGCATCACTAGTTAAAGATTTTCACATCTACAAAAAAAAAAAAAAAAGATATCCAAAACCCATTTTCACCTCACTCAAGGATTATGTTAATTCAATTCAAATTGTACGCGGGTTCAGTGCCATGAATCTAACCTTTACTCAACAGAATGAGATTGGTTCATAGAATGTATCGCCGAAAATCAATTTCGCTGATATCCCGTTGTCGCTGTTCTATTTTCATTAGA
Organism: Lepisma saccharinum; assembly: GCF_977018435.1. Lineage (NCBI taxonomy): Eukaryota > Metazoa > Arthropoda > Insecta > Zygentoma > Lepismatidae > Lepisma > Lepisma saccharinum. Next base: position 108,468,130 of record NC_139232.1, read on the forward strand.
TACGAGTTCCAATTACCATTTTAATCCTTCGTTTTAAAAGTTATTCAAACACAAAAAAAATTATCGGCGGTCATTTTAAAGTTTTTTTTTACTTCATTACTGTCTTCACTTGATTTTTTTATTTTCTAAGAATTTTGGCGGGCTGCAGCCCCTTAAGCCCCCCCCCCCTGCGTACACCAGTGCTTGCCACACTCGCCTAGCCTACGCTCCCATCAAATTTATCATTTCATCATTCATTTTTATTGTTGCGGTTACCCTAAACACGTAGAAAAGCTACAGCGACATATGTATACTAGATATATAAATTATAATAAATAAATTATTAATAACAAACATCTGTGAAAATTTGAAGGTATGAAGGATAATAAGTATTGGTGTGGTAGCGAAATATTTAATACGTAAAATTGTATTTATTTACCCATACGCAACTTCAGATTTCAATGTAGGGGCGATATAAGAGGATAGTCGTGATTACTTTTTGTTTGATTTGTATAACGCCATTTATTGTAATTGCGTGCTGTAAACTTCTTCATATTATTGCCTACGTCTTATTCCTTGCGTTTTGCTTATTATTCTTCTGCAAATGGTCAACAGAACCAAGATATGGACAATTAAAAATGAAAATATTTCCCGTAAGCTTCCATTGCTACGCGAGCCTCGCCACTTGACAGATCCCCTGGGTCACGTCACAGCTCGTTGCGGCTTCTGGCCAATGGTATAGCTCCGTGTCTCGGAATGCTCTTCCTAAAATACTTCTATATTCCTTGGGATGGCAGCACCTCACTCCTACACAGTGTTGCCAGGTCTACTGATTTCGCAGGAGATTTCCTGATTTTCAGCACGTTCTACTGATCTCCTGACAAGTTTCATGAAAATATGGAAATCTCCTGATTTTTTGCTTCCTTAAATATTTATAATGAACAATTATTTTTAAAAAATGGAAAGTTTATTTAAAATTTACATATTCAGCTGATGGAATGCAAAGACCCATGAATATTCTGCAGAGAGAGAGAGAGAGAGAGGTAGGTGGTGGAGGAGGGTTATACCATAGAAAATGGTTATACCAGGCTTGATGACATTGGGAAAGACGCGCGGCTTCTTGAGCCCATTGTGCATTGGGAACTCCAACACGGGTGTCCCATCTGGTGCGGTTTTTGTCAAAGGGGAGGTAACTGAAAACTGGTTACAACTAAATACCAATGTTGCCACCCACACATAGGAACAAGTTTTCCGTTTTATGGTAGTGTTTATTGCAACTCGGATAAAAAGGGAGTCCACATAACGAATGCAGCTAAAGGTTATGGTTACAAAAGCTCTTAGTAAAATGTCGATTGATTGATTTGGTTTATTTTACTTCGCATTTCTGCCACTTTTGGCTAATCGCGAAGACGAGGATGAATGATGATATGATGAGATTGATAAAGGTATAACCGTGCCCAGGCCGAGATTCGATCCCGAAACGGCCGGACCCTGGGGTCGAGTGGTTAGCACATCGCGCTGCGACGCCAAGGGTCCCGGGTTCGAATCCCGCTCGGGCTTTGTTGTTTGTGAATGTCCATTCATCAATTTCATCACTCATCCCCATCGAATTTGCCAAGAAGCACAAAACGCGAAGTAAAATAAACTAAATCAATCAATCAATCAATCTGTGCTAACTACTCAGCCACGGAGGTCGGCTTAGTAAATTGCTTTTGCAGACTTATACCTATGCTTGTACGTCGCAGTCTCTTAACTTAGAAATAATAGTTCATGTTTTTATTTAAGCCATTTCTGAGCGTAACTGCTACTACAATTGTTCTTATGTACCTTTATACTCAATCAATACTGTGGCGGTAGAAATTCTCTTTCCCGATTTTATACCAGATAATCCTCGAATGCAAAAGGCGATTTAATTAACATTTACATTGTCTGGAGTGACTGGGAAAAAAGTTGAAGAAAAAACCTGCAACTTGTCTGATACTGGTTTCCGGGTTCGAATCCCGGACTGGCATGGGTGCTCTTTGTGAGTGTCCCTTCATCAATTTCACATCTTTATGATTAGACAAATGTGGCAGATGCGAAGTATAATAAACCAAATCAATCAATCAATCTGTGTAATACTGGTTGGTTACCTTCCTTGATTGAAAGTAAAATTTTAATTCAAGGATATTTCGGGGGTTCAGGCATGATAGCCCTTCTCCGTTACCATCAATGCGAGTATACTTTGAATGTGTTGTTAAAAAAAAAACTGTGGGCGTTCTTACATCCTCTAACTTTGTCTAATTTTAAATAAAAGCAAGCTAAGGTGTTATCAGGTAGAGTAATTAAAAAATATATCCCCGAATGCGTAGTGGCTGAAGCTCTAGTCCTAGTTAATACAAAAATCAAGAAATGTTTCCATAAACTTCTAAACGCCAAGTACATAAATCCACGCACAGTCACAACCATTTATTTTAGAATATTTCTGAGAGATGAACAGAAAATCGAGGTCGGATTTTTTCCAGTACTGTCACTTGCACCCCCTCTGTTTTGGCACTCGATCATCGCCACTGGTTGGGGGAAACTGTATCTTTACCTTAGGTGAATTCAGGGGGTGGGGTTATCGTACCACTTGAAGTACAAATTCATAATAAAATTTGTATTAAGATAACAGTATTATCTTTTGACATCTAAAATTAATAATTAACGTTCAATAATGATAGTGGGAAGCTTTTCCCACTCAACCCCCACCCCCACCAGAACGTTGATAATACGCTATTATTAGTTCTTCTGATTTTTTAAGCAGATCTCCTGATTTTTCAGGGGACGATCTCCCGATTTTTGCAAATATGACCTGGCAACGCTGCTCCTACATAAATGTCTGGATCGAACAGGCACTGGGGACCATGTGTGTGTCGCGTCGTCCTCGGACGATAATCATCCCGACTCGGAAAAGGACCTAAGGGGTGTAGGCAGGCACATGGGCACCATCGGTGGTTCCCCCGGGTGGGAGTGTGTCGCCGTATCCCTGTAGCGCGAGGGTCAGGGGGGCCCATCCGCTCCGTGGTGCGGCGAGAAGCGGTCCCCGGAGAGAAGTCGCCTCCCCCTAGGCTAAGAGAAGCCAATGCTGCCCGACGCCCGGACCCGAAACCGAAGCGCCGATGCCCGGAGAAGCAGACGAGATGCCTCCCAACGGACTTGACCCGACAACGACTTCTCCTTTTACGCAGACGTCTTGCTAATATTCGATCCGGCTAACCTTTCGGCCTTTTTATCAAAATTAATCTTCGATTCGGCATTTGTGTCCAAAATTCGGTTGTCAGTCGGAATGCGTAGGTCCTACTAACATATAGAAATTCCAGATAGCCTTCGGGCTGAACCTACACCAAATCCTAAAATCCCGACCTCATCCTCTCCCCTAGGAATGAACCTATAGGGTGTGCGAAGTTCCTCCCCCTTCAACGTGGGGGTTCCTAGCACACTAGTATCTAGCTGAAACTCATGCTAATTCAATACGCGGCCGAGGTTTTTCCCAGCTTGCTGGGTTTTTAACTCGGGAGTTTCCCTTCACTCTCTTGTAGTCTTTTCAACTCTTTCAAATTTCGACACCTGGTAAAAGTCTTTATTCCAAGACTATACACCTGGAAGCATGACATCAGATATTCCTGTAGGTAGTTCGTAACTAGAGCATGCCTGCATGAAATGGAGGTTTCCCCAAGGGAGAAATCCGGCTTGACTGGATCTATTCTGAGGGGAAGATCACGCCTAGGCAAAAGACCAGACATGGGGCTATAATGTGCTTGGGGAGTGCATTAGTGTTCCAGGCGAGGTCTGCGCCTTTCGGCGTGGTTGCCGGTTGACTCAGGTCAAGCACCACTCACCCCCGCGAGCTCCTTTGGGGGCGGGGCTTTTCCTTTCTTTCTTTCTTTTTTTTTTTATTGTACTGAAGGGTTATGCGATGTTCTGTTGGTGGTCTCCTGAGAAACCTGAAGGAGGTGGTGAAATTGGTGCCCGAGTGAGGTAACGAACACTCGCTTTGAAAGACGGATAACGGGGCTACAAAATACCACCCACCATTTATATTTCAAGTATAGACACTTTATCTTCTTTCATACTCACTACGTTGACAAAAATGCTCAATGCCAACTATGGACGTTGCCATAAATTTTCTGTAGGAGGGTCAGTTTGAAGTTTGTGTTTACGTTTCAGTTGAGTTGAGTTTTTAATTCCACTTAGTGCACGGGAAAATGCACTAAGTGGAATTAGTGCTAATCGGGACTGGACATATAGTTTGTGGAATCCTGCCCACTGTGTAGGCTACCACATGCTACCACTACTGGGTATCGAATCTGGGACACATTGGTTACAATGTATAAAGATATGAGATTAGGCTTTTCCTATTGATGACCATTGGACATGTGCGAGCAAGTAAGTTAATTAGGTATTCCGGATTGTAGAATGGGGTCCATGAGTATTACCGTGCAAATTGTCCATCACCATGTTCGTCCACTTTATTTTATCCAATAAGACCGTCAAGAATTAAAATAAAACTCAAAACATGCTGCAGACAACTTCTGCACCAGCATACATAAAAATCCATAGCTTGAAAACACACATAACTCCTTCCGCGCTTTCCAGATTTCACCAGCGTGCATCAGACTGGTGCACCAAAAATGACGTCAAATTCGGTGAAATTAGGAAAGGTACATACTGAAACAAATGAAAGTTAGATTCGGAATGCGCACGCATATCTGCGTTTATCAGGAAAAAATCATCATCAGTTACTAAATCACAGAAGATATTTCATAAATATTATATATTTACACTTAACAACATCTTATTTTGCATGTGCAGTACCAGGCACGTATCCAGAAATTCTTTTCGGGGGGGGGGGCTAAACATTATTTATTTACAGGGGTATAGATAGAACCTCTCAAAGTTTAAGGTCGATGGTGGCTATTCAGTTCCAAAAAGGTGGGGGGGGGGGGGGGGAGAGGGCAAGAAAAGTTTACTTTCTCTCGGTAGACAAAGATTAGCATTAAAAAGCCATAGTGCAGGGCCAAAAATGGAGAGCAACTGTCTCCTAAATCTGCCACTGTTTAAGCTGCTGCTCTTTTTTCTCTCCAGAACGTAATATCGGGACATTTTTTATCACTCGACTCCTCTGTTGCAATGTACGAACGTTGTGTTTGTGCCAAAACGATCTCAGTATGTGTATGTGTGTCCATTTCACGAAGCCGTTATGTAATGGACAATCCATTCGAATGTGTTCTCCCAGGTTTGGATATGATCCTTTATGGTGTTGTCGCCTGCCTTCGAAACGCAACATTAACAAAAATCCTAATTTTCCATCCTTGTGACTTGGATCTTCAAGATTTAGGAAGAATTCAGACCCAAGGCACACAAACGTCGTTTGCAATGAGTGACCCAATCAACAGAAACTTTTCACACCGTAGCGGCACGACAAGCTGCACACACCTGTGTTCGATTTGTGAAATTCTCAAGCGACACGTATAGCTTGTAGCTTCGGTGTGAAACCTGATGGGTCAATCTCATTGTCACCTTGAAACGGCAGCTCGTGTCGACCACAGAAGAAAAATATCTTGTCAACCGGTGGGAATGTCCCTTTGTTTTATTCTATCTCCTTTTTCTGTGCTTGTTAATTAAACATGCAGCATCTTACGGTTGGGCAGACACAAGAGATGTGCTATGCAGAAATTTTAGCGGAAAATTCAGGCTCCACCAGGTATAGCATGCCATTGCTCTACAGCGACAGCAAAAGATCAAGCGAAACCAAGGGTGACTCGGTAGCTTACTTGGTAGAACAAAGAATGGCACGGTATATGACAGAGACACTGGTTTTGGAGTCATGGTCAAGCTTGCTTTTTCCGCTAAAATTTCCACATATGCAACATCTTGCTTTCTCTTCTCGACATTCATAAAATTTTCGGCCATCATGGCTGCCCACTTTTTTGTTGGAAGTTAGTGTTTGAGTGTTTTTCCAAAACAGTTTACTTAAAAGTCCTTTTTTAACCCACGAAACTCTCGGACTGAATACACCAAACTTGGCCCAGTCACTAATAAATCGTCACTCAAAACTTAGATTTTCAGTCGATCTGTGCAGCTTATTTCCTTTTTTAAAAAAAATGATGCTCCAATGTCCATTACTGCTGAAATATTTACTTTAGAGACCCGAAACTAGCACTACACTGTCGGCAATGTCTTAAGCTTTGGACCCGAACTTGTACTTCAGCACTTTCCAGGAAAATGTGTCACTAGTCCTCTTCCCCCCTCCTTCCTCCCGAATCTACATCTTATAATACTGTCAATGGACACTGACTGATCACTAATCGACTGTCACACTTACTCCTGAAGTCTTATTGAATTATTCTGTTGTACAGACCAACTGTGAAATTGAATCCTCGTATTTATATCCATATTATATTCTGGAATGTTCCGCACATAAAATGTTTTGTTAATACTGCCAGTAGTTCGACTCCACATCCTTTTCAAGAACGTTCCCTCTCGAGCTTTTCAGAGAATTAGTAATGCAACTAATCGCCCGACTCATGGCGCTACCTTCAACAGTGCTTTGTTGTGCAACTTCCAAATGCTGACAAATCTTTAAATAATGCTCAAGTTCGTTGCGACAACACCAAAAGAGCAAGAGAAGTTTACATACAATATTATCAATAACGGGGATATCCCTCAGGGTTCTAGAACATTCTCCGCCTTTCCTCTTTAATTATATCTCTCCTTAAATTATAATCACAATATTTTATTTCACACACACAAGCCAAAAACCTCATTTTATCTAGTGTAAATCGAAAAATTTCGGAGGGGGCTCGAGCCCCCTGAGCCCCCTCTGGATACGTGCCTGTGCAGTACGAATTTATGTGGTATTCTTTTGTAAAGATACCGAATTTTGCAAATTCATGCTTTCCTGCATGTTGCAGCAGAAGATGGACGCGTATTTTGATGCATCGGCATACTTTATTTCACTTTGCGTGCAAGTGAAGTAGTATTTAAAATGTCGACAGTTTATGCCTGCACCCAGTTTATTCGCCCTCCGTGCAACAAAATCGGCGTATCACGAATCAAAACGAGATTCAGTGCAGACGACGCCATTTTGTGTCACCAGCCGCACCAGCTTTTGAGGCTGGTGTAAATTGATGACGTCATGGTTTAACCTGGTGAAAACTTTGGTGCGCCCCGTTGAAATACGGAAAGCCGACGCGTGCATCAGCGGTGCACCAGCTCTTCCACCAGTGAAATCTGGTAAACGCGGCTTGCTTTCGTTTTGAAGCCAGTGGGCGGAGTTTATTGACTGCCCAAGATGGCCGCATCTACTTCATCTGACAGAAGAACATCGCATCGCGTACTGCAAACGCACATAGGCTCTCCTTCTGCCAAGCGAGACTGGAGGTGGGTTGCAACTGCAAACGTTCGTGCGCGCGTAGTATGAATTCGAAATATTACGAAGATAAACTAGATAAACTAGCTTTACTTACTTGTGAAATGTTATTCCTTCAGTTTTCCTGTTGGTTCTGTTGGTACAGCTATATGCTGAACAAGACACCATTTCTCCGTAATTCGCATTAAAATGTACACAAAATTACATACTTTCTTATGGCGACCACGAATGTTTTGGTCTGACTTCGCTTCGTCCTGTCACGTGACCTGGCTTCAGAAAAAATGCGCGGGGCTTGCTCCTCCCCCTTCTTACCTCCATGCGGCAAATAGCCAGTCCGAGCCAGTACATCTCTGCTTATTAACGAAGACATTGTCACACATATTACTGGGAGGGAACCCACTCGACCACCTCCGACATATTAAAAAATTAATTAAACTGAGACTTAAAGTTATTTTTGGGTGTCGGTAGAGCTAACACTAACTACTGATGAACCTACTCTGGCCTCTCCGCACTATGCCACTGCATAGAAGTTACTGTAATCCCTTTTAAATATAGTGGCGGTTTCTAGAATAATATCCTTTTTGTGTCGGATAGATGTTCCGGTCTTTCGGTTACAGAATCTGGTGCATATAATTAAGAAAAACAGGAAATATTAGCTTCAAAATGAACAACGTAATTTGTATTTGTACGTACGTATATATTCTCAATGTCGAAAGTAAAAATCCTACTTCGTACATTACCATGAAATTGATCCACGCATTCTTTGAAAACAAGTCTTATTCTTTCCTAAGGAGAATGAATGTGTTGTGACGACACCCGATCAACGTTTTTAATTGTGTCCTTTCATTGGTCAACTGACTTTCGCTGGTGTAAAAATTTCTAACGTCGCTTGCCATTTATGGTAAATACGAGATCGACACAAGAGTGCTTGGCAATTCTGACCGGTTTCGGCGATTTCACTTCAAATGGTTGCTTCATTATTCTTTGTGCAGGTGCAACGAAAAGAAAATACCTTTGACTAAATTTATGGTTGTGTTTATAAAAGGCACAAGAGATTTTTACGTACAAATTCTCAGACTGAATAGTACTGTAAAGTTAAGCAGGCAAGGAATGAACGAATGTATTTTATTGGGATATGTATACATTTCACTACAATCTAAATGTGACATATTGAAAATAATATCACGCAACTCTTTGGACACGATTATGTTTACACTTTTCACTGTTATACTATACATATTTCAATTTTCATTTTTGCTACGCTAGAGTTAATCAAATGTCACCATTTGTCGGACGAGGAGCCAGGACCAGTAACGTACCACTACCATGGAATCAACTTCGCCCGCACAACCAAATTGCGACTATGACAAAGTTTCAGAAGTATTAAGCTTAGATTTACCGATGCAGAGGTAGGAAGAAAGAGAGACAGACATGTACACAAAAGAAAGATAGGAGAAAGGAAAGAAAAAGAGAAATGGAAATAATTAAAGAAAGAAAGAAGAGAAGGGGAGAGAGTTCTTCTAGCTATGGCCTGGCCACTATCGGACGCAGGACTTTTTTCGTGAGGGATTGGAATTGTAAAGGTGGATACAACATAGCTGCTTTCTAAGAGGACGGTACACAATGAGATATTTCGTATATTTAGAACTTTCTACTCTCAAAAATGGCAATCGAGGGGCATTTCAAGGGGAGTCTCCATTTACCACTCTGTTTTCCCCGAGATTTTCACTGCTTTTATTTGAAAATGTTGAGTTTCTAAAAAAAAAAAAATGTCGGAGGGGTGTAGCCCATCAGCCCCCCCCCCTCTGCGTACGCCAGTGGTCATGGCCATCCTTCTTTTTCTCCGTCTTCTTTTATTTTTCCTGCTACCCCGTTCTCTCTTTCTGTTATATTATTTCTCTCTCCCTCTTTAGTTGTTTCTCTTTCTTCATCTCCTTTGTTCTTTTTTCCATACTTTGTCTTGCCTCTCATTTCTTTGGAAAAACATCTTGTCCGGAGTTTGTCAAACATTTGTGTTGCATTTCACCTCGCAATTTCAGCGTTAATATACAGAATTCATTGTTCTGAACTTTATTGTGCAAAGTGGGTGGTGGTGGCAGAACGGGGGCTGCCCCTTGTAGCACCTAGCATTTTACAAGAAATATATGTTTCGACCAACAATTCGTGTGGGTATTAATATGTCTGACAAATTTACAATTCATGATGGGTTAAAACAAGGAGATGCATTATCTCCATTGCTCTTTAATTTTGCCTTAGAATATGCTGTTAGGAAGGTAAAAGAAACTAAATAAGGACTAAAATAAATGGTGTGACTCAGTTGTTAGCATATGCAGATGATGTAGACTTACTGGGGGATGATGTGAATACAATTAAGAATAATGCTAAAATATTTTTCAAAACTGCTAAAGAGATAGGTTTGGAAGTTAACAAAGAGAAAACTAAATATATGCTTACAGGCCGAAACCAATTGTTAGGTAATAATCAAAATCTAATTATTGATAACAACTCGTTTGAACCAGTTTCCAAATTCAAATACTTAGGAGTAATATTAACAAATGAAAATTATATTAAAGAGGAAATAAAAAGTAGGCTTAATTCAGGAAATGCATGTTACTTCTCTCTTCATAAACTTTTGTCTTCTCGTTTAATATCTAAGAAACTAAAAGTTAAAATATACAAATCAGTAATTTTGCCTGTAGTATTATATGGATGTGAAACTTGGTCCCTTACATTGAAAGAAGAACATAAATTGAGAGTATTTGAAAATAAGATCCTTAGGAAAATCTTTGGACCTAAAAGGGATGAGGAGACAGGTGAGTGGAGAAGGTTACATAATTTAGAACTACATAATTTGTATTCATGTCCAGATATTATTAGAATAATTAAATCAAGAAGACTTAGATGGGCAGGCCATGTGGTACGAATGGGAGAGGAAAGAGGAGTTCACAGGATTCTTGTTGGGAAACCTGATGGTAAGAGACCTGTAGGAAGTCCAAGACGAAGATGAAGGGACAACGTTGAGATGGACCTAAGGGAAATCGGTAGGGATGGAAAAGAGTATATAGAACTTGCTCAAGATAGGGAAAGATGGAAGGCCTGTGTTGCTGCAGCCATGAACCTTCGGGTTTAAGAAGGCTAGGGAGTAGTAAAGTAACAATATTGCGTATTGAATTTCGAACTTCAGAGAATTGCCGTGAAGTTCCATTTTCGAATCACGGCCTGGGTAGGTGTTATTTATGAGTGTTCCTTCATCAAATGTATTTAATCTTCACGCATCTTTATCGTCGCGATTAGCCAATAAGTTGATTGTTGAAACACCACAGATACATCCATTATCTGTTAGCCTATTTGTATATAAACCAGCTTTAAAACAAACATTACATCCATCCATACCTTATTGGCACACACAGGAGATGTACTACGTAGGGGAAGTAGGCAAAAGCAACAGATCCCGTTGCAGTATCAGTATCACTAACAGAGACAATTAATTCAACGTAAGATACAACATCAAGAGCAAAATATCAAGCGAAAGCGGGACTGGCTCTATAGCTCAATTGCTAGATCAATGGCTCGGTATGCCAAAGTCCAGGTCAAGCCTACGCTTTTCACTGAAATGTCTACGTATTGCATCCATAATGTATTTGTGTTATTTTACGTCGCTTTTCTGCTATTTTGGGCTAATGGCTACGATGAGGATACGTGATGATTAGATGGAATTGATGAAGAGACAGAATACCGCCGACCTCTGTGCCGAAGTTGTTACCACAACGGCCTACGGCGCCAGGGGTCCCGGGTTCGAATCCCGGCCTGGTCATGGGTGTTATTTGTACGTGTCCATTCATCAATTTCACCATATCATCATTCATCCTCTCATCACAATTAGTCAAAAGTTGCAGAAAAGCGAAGTAAAATAAACCAAATCAATCAATCCATGAAGGAATTCCCATACCCACCAACCAGCACAAACTGTTAACAAGAAGAGTTTTGTTATGATAGTATCGTAAAATTAAAATTCTTTTCCAAAGTTAGTTACATTTCTTCCCCTTTATCTGTTAAGTCGACCTTGGATCTAAGTCTAGTCTATGCAGATAATAACAAAACAATATCCATGTAACTATGTTGTATTTGTCTCGTTAACACGTTTTTCCGGCAGACTGTAGATATAATCAACAAATTAGAATATTCTAATTGTTGTGGAAAAATACATTCTTCAGATTTGTTCTACGATCTCACTGTCTCTGTTTTGACGACGACTGTGAAATTTAGCGAAGCCCAAGGGATGTTACAGATAACACAAATCCCATTGTCAGCGTAAAGAAAAGCAGGCTTAACATGTACTGGTTTCGGCCATCAGGTACTTGTTTTGTCTATGCCGCTCTTTGACAAAGAGGGACAACTTCGTCTTTTTTGTGACCTTGACAGTCCCTCATGTGCCCTCTGGTGCGACTTGAAAGAACCAACCACTCCTCGGGCAAACTAGAGTTTTATTTGAGGTTCCATTGGACATCCCTCCTCCTCGAACCGCAACCCAGTGGGATGGACAAGCGCTGGGTTCATTTGCTGTACTCCCGTGCAACGCCTCTTCTCCAAAAAGCAATAACCGCTACGCCGAGAGAGGAGTTATTTGCATTAGCTGTTTTGAAGCACTGGACAGAATCACGTGTAGCAGGTGAGTCCGCTTTTCACTTTCGTTTTTACTTGTTCTCATGTTTTCATGAATTGAACTTTTAATTATAGTAGGATTAGATTTGATTACATTTTATTTTTGTTATGTAGCGTCTCTTTTCTGCCACTTTTGACTAATCGTGTCGATGAGGATGAGTTGATTGATTTTGTGTTTTAAGTCCACTTTATGAACAATAAGGCTAATTGGGACTGGACCTACAGTTTAAAGTGGGGTCCGAACCACTTGTGCCTCCACCGGGTATCGAACCCGGGGATGAGGATGAGTGATGATATTATGAAGTTGATGAAAGTACACTCACAACGAACATCCATGCCCAGGCTAGGATTCGAACTCAGGACCCCTCGCGTCGTAGTACGCGCTACACACGGCCGTAGCCAGGCAGAACCAGGGTGGGGGGTGAGTCTCCCTGGCATTGCTGTCAGCCCACTTTGAAGTTTGCAGTGGCGTGCCCAAGGGGGGATAGGTGGGGGTTATAATCCCCCTTTGGCCAAATATTACTAAGAAAAGAACGTCAATGGTAGGAAAATATGACAAAATGAGGGCGGACTACCAAGAAAAAGTATAAGTAACCCCCCCCCTTTTCGAAAATCCTGGGCACGCCACTGGAAGTTCGGTAAAACTACTGTCTAAAATTTGTTCGCAGTGACCAGTGAAAATGTAGAGAGCAGATATTATTTTGCTCAGAAGTTCTGATGGGCAAGAATGGACAAACTTTGTTTTACTTCTACAGTGTAGTTCCACCATTTCGCACATGCGTAGAAAGATCTGCATTAAAGACACGTGCACTTTCCTATGCAGTAACTAGGCGAAAAATTACGTTTTCTTTTTTACCTTCCTTTCAGACAGTGTAAAACATAAAGCCAGTTTTCACATATGACTGTCATTTGTTTTTCTTCCGGTCCCTTCTTCCTCGTTGTTGAAAATGTGATAACTTGGATCCCGTCGGATGGTCTTAAGTTGGTTATAGGCACAATTATGACGTGTTTGAAGAAAAGTAATACTTTCTCTTTGGAACAGCACTGGGAATTCTTTCTTCCCTGTTGTTTGCATTGTCTACAGTAGACTATGTAAACTATAAGCCAATGTAATCTTCGTGTAGATTACGCGTAGACAACGCGTGTAGACGTAAACTTACTACGGCACATTACTGCTCACAGAACTTTAGAATACAAAGAACAGACAGTGGCGTGCCCAAGGGGGGGGTGTTGGTGGGGGTTATAAGCCTCCCCATTTGGTTCAGTATTCCTAAAAAAAGAACGTCAAAGGTAGAAAAATGACAAAATGAGGGCTGACTACATGGGCGTCCGGAAGGGGGGAGGTCACGGCCCCCCCTGGAAAATGAGTGTGTACCTAAAAATTATATATTTCACACATAGTTTCATTTCAATCACAGTAATTTATGTTAATTATTATAAATTCGTTGAAGAAATAGTGTCTTTTGAGAGGGCATCACTATTTTGGAGGAAAATATGTCCTTTGCCCCCCCTGAAAAAAAAACCTTGCTTGCCCCTCCCTGGAAAAAATCCTGCGGACGTCCATGGCTGACTACCAAGAAAAAGTATACATAACCCCTCCCTTTCGAAAATCCTGGACACGCCACTGAGAACAGATATCACATTCGTTCATCTGAAGTCTAAGTAGCGGGAAGTAATTAGAATGTTCTCTCGGCATCAGCTACGACTGGGAAGTAGAGGTTTGGAAAAAATATTGAAAATAAACTGCATGTATTTGAACGATGTTTCTACATTTTCTGTGTCCTATATTAACTTAATGAACAACCCCCACATACACATAATTTACCTTCTTATAATTATAATATTATTAAAATTTGATAACCCGTGAGTCCCCCCCGGAGATCGATTGTGGTTACGGGCCTGGCGCTATAGTAATATTAGACCGTATATTTCTAATTTTAAGTAGTTTTTTCTGCTTAACTTTGGCTAATCGCGAGGACGAGGATGACTTATGATTGGATGATATTGATGGGACGACTCACTCACACATGTCCAAGCTCGAGTTCGACATTTTCAAAAGGTACCAACCTACCAGAATGTCAACTTCGTTTCCACGCACCCTGGACTTCATTTTACAGACTAACGAGACTCTGGCGCCTGAACCTGCAACCAGGATAATCCTCTGTAGGAATTGTGTTGCGTCGTCCATGTGTGTTTGCGATTGTCGCTTCATCCATCTCATCGTATCACAATTCATCCCCATCGTCGCGATTAGCAGTGGCGGCGATTGGGTTCCAAAACGGGAGGGCAAGGTGCCAAAACTGGGAGGTGGGGGGCAAAGACAGCTTATTTCCCTTGGTAAGGTTTAGCATAGTGCGAGGGCAAAAGTGGCGAAAAGTAAAGAGGGGCAACTGCCCTCCTTGCCCCCTAATCGCCGCCACTGCAGCAACGTCTTGCATATATAGACCCAAACGTGCACGTAGAATATAGTTCTGCTGCAATACTGACGATTTTCTCACTGTCTGCGATATGAACAGCTCGATGGTTGAGGGAAGACTGGCACGGGATTTGCAGAGCGTTGTTCTCACGCGGATTAATACATAAAACCTGCTGCAAACTTAACCTGTCGCGGGGCTTAGGTTATTTCTTACCTCCTTTCTTTCTCCCTCTGACTATTTTCTCTCTCTCTCTTCTGTTTCCTTGTAGATCTTTACTTCTCACTTACTCTTTGTTTCTTTCCTTTCTTCTTTAAAACTTTATATTTCTCTCTCTCTCTCTCTCTCTCTCTCTCTCTCTCTCTCTCTCTCTCTCTCCGTCTCTTGTTTCCGTCCTATATCTTTATATTTCTCTTTCTTCCACTCTCTTTCTCTTTCTTATATCTTCCTCTTTGTATTTCTCTCGTTTCTTCCTCTGTTTTCCCTTTAATCAAGGGGTCTTGAGAGGAACAAACAAAAATTGGGCAAACTTATTCTTGCGTGTTTGCCATACATATCGTAGCGGTGTTCATTAATGTAGGGGACAGCGAAGGTACGGGTTGCTAGATAGAATCTTGGGCGATACATTTAATGTTTTGTTCTGTCTCCGGTGTCGTCAGTTTGTCTTCCATCCTCCTGGTCTCGTATCTGGTGGGTGGTAGCATTGCAAATACCTTCCCAAAACTTCGTTATTAATTTCCAAGGCAATGAAATCTTTACAAAGGGTGTGGCTAGGCATAGAACTCCATGTACAGTGCAAGGTCAAGATTATGTGTAGCGACCGCTAGTGATTTTATTTCAATTAGGTCAACCAATATTCATTTGTTCTTATTTGCTGTTCTACACTCGGTGGTGGAGTGGTTAACGAAACACAGTTACGAAAACAATTGCTAAAAACTTCCAATAAGCATTCAAACTAAATGACATATGTATAAGTAAAAGAGAATGTTGAATGTTGATTGATTGATTTCGTTTAGTTTACGTTGCTTTTCTTCCATTTTGGCTAATCGCGACGATGAGGAGGACTAGTGATAAGATGAGAACGATAAAAGGATAGTGACAAACACATTTGGATAGGACACAGAACGCAAGTCTCACAAAGGAGTATGCTAGCAGTGGATCCAGGAGCCAGAACTTCGTTATCGTGAAAGAATTGCATGTGTGGAGAGTGTTTGTATGCATACGCACACACACATGAACTGAATTAACTCCAATTCATTCTGTAAAACGTCCATAAAACACGCATGTTTGAAGAACCTCTGCCTCATGGGCGTCGCCAGAAATTTTTGTAAGAGGGTCAGACCATTGATAGAAGTTAAATAGTAGAAATAAGAATAATGATTAATATTATCATCATGTTTATGACTATTATACAACAATAACTATTGTAAACTAACGAAAACAAACCAATTTCATTATAATTTTTCTATTATTATTATTATATCATTTTAGAGACTTCTATTTACTCCACCAAATGAGTGAATATCTAGCACTGTTTCCTTTCTTTATTTTTAATCACTTCATACATTTAGAGTACTGAACTGTATAGTTATTCTCTTTTGTTATTAATCTTTAGTCTCCTCGTTCAAGGAAAAGTAAAAATTAGGAGGAAATTTTAGCCATAGTGCTTATGTTGTGTGACTTCTCACATGAAACTCTAATTGTTGGAAGCTGTGAAACCATTTTTTTTCTTTCTTTGATTTGAATGTTAGAATATGAAAACATATACTGGATCTTGTATTTTACACTAATTTTTTTCGATTTAATACATTTTTTATTTCGTTATTCTGTTCAAATAACTAACTGAACTTTATTTCCCAGTGACGTGCGGTGACGTCGACACTTGGGGTAGCAATCAGTGGCGTGCTCAAGGGGGGGGGGGTTGGTGTGGCTCATACCCCTCCTCCCTTTAGGGCCCAGTATTACTAAAAATAGAACGTCAATAACAGAAAAAGATTGCAAAATGATGAACGAGTACTAAAAAAAAGGACACGTAACCTCCACCCCATTCGAAAAAAAAGATTTGATTTGACTACTAAGACAGAGATCCTGGGTTCGAATCTCGGCTTGCCCATGGGCGGGGACGTCGTTAGAGGGGGCACGCGGGGGCACTGGCCCCGGCAAACGTCCACGTGGCCCCGGGAAACTGTTCTGTATTTGCTGGAAATTTTACTTTGATGACAAATGTTGCAAAATAATTCTTCAGTAAATTTTGCTTGCAGTTTGAAACACTTCTTCAATTTTCAGTAGCACGAACCCAAGCAAAGTAATGTATTTCTTTCTTATTTCCCTGTTTCTTGTTTGTTGAACACAAACAGATGTATTGGGAGGGGATGCAGTTAATGGTTTTGTGGTCCACCCCGGTCAGGGAAGTCTGAGACCTATTGAAAATGCACTCTTCCTCCCTGCTGCACAGCAGATCCAGGATCCCCCAAATACCCGCACTTTCTCTTCATCTGGCCCTGCACTGGCTCCATGGGAGCCGAAAGGACGACACAAACAGGAAGATTTAGCTACAGGTGGCTAGAACTTTCTGCGTTAATTATTTTATGGTTCAGAAAAGATATGTCCATGCGTTTCAAATTCCAAGAACAGAATTCTATTGCTTGCCCCTTTTTCGGCGCGGGAATGAATGACATGGCGGTTCTTCTCACATGCACTCAATCCTCCTGCTAATGACCTGTCCTGCAAGGAGAGAACGGCCACTTTCTGATAATTCGGAGAAACATCGAAGCGTTGGTTCATCTGTTGATTTGGTGGACAGTTGATATCTGTCAGTTTGAAGTAGGATTTATTGTCCGAGCGGTGGTAAACTTCTGTAAACGCGAGAAGATAGCATCACGAAGGGTTTGTGATCTCGTTTTCCTACATCGCGAGTAAAATGTCGAATGAGAAGCTGCCAGATTGTCTTCCTCTAGAAACAATGGATAAGGATCGACCGATCGACCAAATATCCAACATATTGGCATTCTAAAAGAGAGTCTGACTACCACACAAGATCCTGGGTTCGATTCCCAGGGTGATTGATCTCATGTATAATGAAGAATAAACCACGTTTCAATTAAGGAAGGAAACTAGGTATGTATCAATTGTTATTACAGCCGTCTGCATGCTCTATAAGTATTATGTTACAAGTATATCTTTCTGACTTTCTGTGATTTTTCTTCACTGAGCCTCCACCTGCAAATGCGGAAGCTGCTGCTGCTTAGGTGGCTAGGTTGGCTAGACATACAAATATAATTAATCCCTAGTCATACAGCGAATAATACTTATAATATAATCATGAGTTATGGATAAGCAAATAACTTATCAAGCATTTTCTGTTTCTATTTCTTGTGCAGTGGTTAACAAGGTGCATTACGATGCCAGGGGTCCTGGGTTCGAATCCCGGACTGGGCGTGTGTGTTCTTTATGATGGTCTTCTCATCAATTTCACATCATTCATTGTCATCTTCATCTTCACGATTAGCCAGAAAGTGTCAGAAAAACCAAGTAAAATAAACCAAATCAATCATTTATATATACGTATTTCTATATTACGCCGCTTTTCTACCTCTTGGGTTAAATGCGACGATGAGGATGAATGATGAGCCGAAGAAATGGCGATGGGACAGACATGATACAACCATACCTGTCCAATGTCGAAACTTTGACCTCAGGTTTCGTAGCGTGTTATACTCTGTGGAATTGTTAGGAAGAAAAACTGTTAAAGTAGGGTGAAAAGAAGCAAAGTTGTAAGATGCATAAAAAGCGTGTGGGAATTTTGTATTATCCAGTGCCATCATATATTCAGTTTTCCACACGCAAATAAGATTAATTTTAAGAAATTAGACGTGTCCATATAATTTCTTATCGTCATAATTTCCCAAGTGAACAATCAGATGCCACAGAAGACTCGGGCCAGCCCTTGAACTAAGAGATACCGGATTCGATTCCGGTATGAACTGTGTACATGACATGCCTAACTTGAACTCATTACGCACACATTTCATATTTGCACTGTTGCCAATACTTGTAAACCTGGTTCCAGCACTTTATTTCTAAAACCACGGAAAAGAGTTTTATCTACTTCTCAATTTTCTTCGAACAAATTTACAAATCTAAAGACTAATAACATTGTTGTTGGTGTATCAGCCATTAAGCTAACGAGTTCATTCTGCATTTAGTTTCCCGAATAATGGCTGTGAATTTCGCGAGAGTGTAGGCTATCCGTAGACTGTTGGGGGCTACAGAAGAAAATGATGTTCCTTTCCAATTTATTGATTGATTGAGTTGGTGTTTTAAGTCCACTTTATACACAGTGAGGCTAATCGGGACTGGTTCTACAGTGTAAAGTGGGATCCGAACCACTATGAGCATCCACCGGGTATCGAACCCAGAACCCCTTGATTACAAGGCGACGATGCTACCATGCGCCATCGAGGAGGCCCTTGACCCTTTTCTTTCCAAGACTATATACAGGGTGATTCTAAAGGTATAGTACAAACGAAAACCACAGATACCTCCCATGAAATAGAGACGAAAGTTCCCCTTCCACTTTGCCGAGAGATGCCTCCGTGAGGAGCTAGAGAACGCCGAAAACGTGTGAAAATGAACTTCACACCTCTGTACAGCCAGTACCAGTGAAGATAGAAAGGCGGAACAAACGAAGTCAAAAGGAACACCAAAGTCGCCCATCCGAAAAACACTAGGCGGCAGCTGCGCAACGCATGCGCATGGGGTTCCACAAAGGAAATAGGAGTGTCCCGCAAGACAAGTGAAGGGAAAGGGTAGCGATCGACAACGGTAGGGAGAAAAGAAGCTATGAAGCATGAAGTAACAATTGCACAGCGGGAAACAAACAGCATGACTGAAGCAGTGCAGTCGAGAAAAGTAGTGCGGGATTGCAGAACCACGGGAGGACGACGTAGGATGTAAAAACACACCGAGAATGCAAGCAAAGTGGTCCGTGACACTCGACAGGCAACAGACGCGTACATGGTTCGGGGCAGAAATGGCGGCGCTGGCGGTGCAGCGCAAGGGGAGTCCCCAAAACACAGTGGGGAGACACCGGAGCAAGAACAAAGCACGGTGCAACAAAAGAGAAAGAGGACCGGACGGGGAATGGTACCTGCCAAGGGTAACAACAAATGCGGGACGAGGGATTCCCCGTAGCAGCACCGAGGGGATGTCACACAGAGGTCGTGCGCCAGCAGGACAAACACAGCAACTACGGGCACAGGAGGTTATTGCTAATGAAAAGTGCACGTACAGATAGGACCACGTACCCCGTACTGACGTTGTAACAAACGTCGTGATGGGGGCCCAATCAGCCTCTTAGAAATGAAGCCGGAGGCACATCGTTGGGTGGGAGCGGGCGAAAGGCTGCTGGAGTGTCGTACGGACCCCACCACTCCGTACGGTGGACGACACTAATGGACGAGGTCGGAATGTTTCCATCCCGATCACCAGGTCCACCGTTCCCAGACCTGACGCGGCTGCTTGCTTCCGAGCGCAACCCCAGCCGAACAACTCGAGTCCCTCCTCGGCCGCAGCCTTCCGCTCCTAAACCAAGCGTGGCCTCACACCACCGCAGAAGCACACTGCCGCGTGGCTGTGAGACCGGGCCGAGCAAGGCTGGACAGATAAACTGCGTGGGACAATCGTGTAATGAAGCTACGTGGGGGTATGCACGTCTGTTCAACTGCTGGGTTACCCCACATTGGTGTACACAAACACCACACGATCGTACGTAGTGCTCCCCGTCGGCTCGAGCAAGACGGACGAAGTACGTGTTGTGGGTGAATGGGGCAAGAATGAAGGACGCTACATGTGTTCCACGATGACAAGGCCCCAGAGTACATGGCCCCACCTGACGGCAGTGGTCAGGTAGTGAAGAGCACAGGCACGGGTGGCTCAGGAACGTCAGCTGATTGTACCACAGCGCCGTGCGGACGTGTGGGCTGATTGGAAGTGCAGCGTCAGGGAGTGTGTCAGTGAAAGAGCCGGTGCGGTGGTGGTGTGCTTGACGTACGACAATTGAGTACGTTGTTTCGAAGCCGTTGTGACCAGTGTGTGTGTGTGTGTGCCACCTGTGCACTGCAGTACAGTATTCCATAATTGGCACTATCCTCACCGTACCATGGAACGCTACTCATTTGTAGAACTGAGGGACATGCATTTTGTCTACGGCCTTGCAGATGGCAATGGCCGAGCAGCTGCACGCCTTTATCGCGGACGGTATCCGGAGAGGCGACAACCCGACAGCAGGTTGTTTTCGAACGTGCACCGTACCCTTGGTGAATCGGGTGTGTTACGTGCAGGCCATCATGTCGGTCACCCAAGACATGTGCGCACCGCGGCGGTCGAGGAGGACGTACTTGCTCGCGTGGACGACACACCGTCCACTAGCACCCGTAGCATTGCACGTGCAGTGGGAGTATCACAGTCGACAGTGTGGCGTGTCCTTCATGATGATCTGCTGTATCCCTATCATCCACAGCGAGTCCACGCGTTGCAGGCTGGAGATTACCCACGACTTGTGGAATTCTGTCAACGACTGTTGCAGTTTTGTACCGACGATCCCCGTTTTTTGCGCCATGTGCTTTTCACGGACGAGGCAACATTCACCCGTGAGGGCATCTTCAATTGCCGAAACAGCCATGTGTGGGATTATGAAAATCCACATGCAGCAGTCGAGGTGTACCATCAGACCCAGTTTGCAGTGAATATCTGGGCAGGTATCATCGATGAACAGATTATCGGTCCATACCTGCTGCCACCACGTTTAAATGGCCGCCTCTATCGCACCTTTCTTGCATCAGTCCTTCCAGAGCTGCTAGAAGATGTACCCCTCAACGTGCGACATCGTATGTGGTTTCAATTGGATGGAGCGCCTGCACATTTTGATGGCACAGTGCGAACCCTTTTGCACCATACCTACCCACAGCGCTGGATCAGCAGAGAGGGCCCCGTCCCCTGGCCCGCCCGTTCGCCTGACCTCACACCAATGGATTTCTTCTTGTGGAGTCATGTGAAAGCACTCGTCTACGAGACCTCGGTGCCTGACCAGGAAACATTGGTAGCGCGGATACTTGCAGCATCGGCCGAGGTGTGTACCATGCCAGGGATTTTTGATAGGGTTCGCCAGAATTTCCTGCGACGCTGCAATGCCTGCATTGAATGTGGTGGTCGTCAATTTGAGCAACTTTTGTAACAACGTCAGTCCGGGGTACGACTACGTACTACGTACTATTCCTATCTGTAAGTGCACCTTTGCGTGGCAATAAACCTCCTGTGCCCGTAGTTGCTGTGTTTGTCCTGCTGGCGCACGACCTCTGTGTGACATCCCCTCGGTGCTGCTACGGAGAATCCCTCGTCCCGCATTTGTTGTCTCCCTGACAGGTACCATTCCCCGTCCGGTCCTCTTTCTCTTTTGTTGAACCGTGCTTTGTTCTTGCTGCGGTGTCTCCCCACTGTGTTTGGGGACTCCCCACGCGGTGCATGTGTTTGTTTCCCGCTGTGCAATTGTTACTTCATGCTTCATTGCTTCTTTTGTCCCTACCGTTGTCGATCGCTACCCTTTCCCTTCACTTGTCTTGCGGGACACTCCTATTTCCTTTGTGGAACCCCATGCGCATGCGTTGCGCAGCTGCCGCCTAGTGTTTTTCGGATGGGCGACTTTGGTGTTCCTTTTGACTTCGTTTGTTCCGCCTTTCTATCTTCACTGGTACTGGCTGTACAGAGGTGTGAAGTTCATTTTCACACGTTTTCGGCGTTCTCTAGCTCCTCACGGAGGCATCTCTCGGCAAAGTGGAAGGGGAACTTTCGTCTCTATTTCATGGGAGGTATCTGTGATTTTCGATTGTACTATACCTTTAGAATCACCCTGTATATATATATATATATATATATATATATATATATATATATATATATATATATACACGCACACACATACATGTATAATGTATGTATACAGCATAGGCCTATATGGTGTATAAATAGTTTGATAATTTATAATAGTTTGATAGAAAAAATCTTACGTTTGGGCCCCCCAAAGTGATCAACCTAGCTACGTCCCTGCCCATGGGTATTCTTTCAGTGTGTCACTTCATCAATTATATTGTATCATCTTCGCGATTAACCAAAAGTGGAGGAAAAGCGAAGTAAAATGAACCAAATCAATCAATCAATCAATGATTTGACTTGATTATTGTTATTTAGCCTCGCTTTTTTCTCACATTTGGTTAATTGCGAAGATGATACGATAAATTAATGAAGGGACAAACACAAATAACATCTATGCCCAGGTCGGGGTTCGAACCCGGAACTCCTGGTGTCCTAGCGCGCTGTGATAACCACTCCCCCCCTGGTTGGTTGATTTGGTGTTTTAAGTCCACTTTATGCACAGAAACAAAACAAGTTACAAAACACACTTTTTTGTAGTTTCTTCAATAATATTAATTTGGCTTCTTTTAGTTCTGAGATACATTTTTCATTTCAAATTATTTCATTATTCACTGCAGAGTATAGCACAGGAACAAGAATGCACGCTCATCACCGGTTCAAATCCCGGCCTGGATTGTTCGAGGTCCCTTCATCAGTGGCGTAGCATGGACATTTCGGGTGGGAACGCCAAGTCCGAAGGAAGAGTCGGCCCTTTCTTGCTTAATAATTTACTTATGGTATTAGTCGCCACAGGTATTATTTGCCTGAAGTAAGCTGGGTTTTCAATAAAACATCATCATTGCATGTTTTAGCAATAAAATTAGATGCCTCACTATGCCACAGATGTTTTGAACTCTGGTGTTCTATACTTTTTTTTATATCTTTCTGCATGACGCAAGTCATTAAAAACCTACCTGAATCACAAGCGCCTCTGCACAACAGTAGACGTCATTGTTGTGGGCGATCCAACTACTGATTGATTTGGTTTATTTTACTTCGCTTTTCTACCACTTTTGGTTAATTGCGAATATGAATATGAGCGATGATATTGATGAAGGGACACTGACAAAGAACACCCGTGCTCACGCCGGGATTCGAACCAGGGACCTCTGTCGTCTTGGCGCACTGTGAAAAGCAGAGTGGATGATGATCCAAATATCGTACACTCTACTGACGTAACAGTGCCGATTAGTAATTCAGACCACTGTTTATTACATCTTGAGAATGCTGATAAACATTTTAAAATAATTTTGTCCAGAGACCATTCGATGTTAAGAGTTTTCAAATGAATGCTAAACATTTCCATTCACACAATATTAAGTAGTTAGATAATAACGAAAAAATACAATAAAAAAATAATAGTTTTGCGGGTTAAGTGGTAGAGCAGCCACAGGCTGAATTTCTATCACGAGGACTTCACCAACTTGTTTGACAAAAACCGTGTTGATCTTTTAGTTTCTAATACACATCGCTGTTCGTGCGATAAATTATACAATGCAGTGGCCATTAAGAAGCAGTATATTTGAGATTGGTAAAGTTACGTCAGTCAATATTGCGTATTGTAGCATCACACAGCACGAGTTGCATGAGCGCGAAGAGCGAAGAACCGGGTAGGAATTCTGCCGCTGTCGTCTGCTTCAGAAGGCAGGAAGGGTCACATGAACCAATCACGGTAGACCTCTCGTACGCCGGCGTAAGAGAGCCCATTTACGCGCGTGCTGTAGAAATGGAAGCTTTCCCTCCATAAAGGCAGCAAGGAATATAGGAGTCCTGTACGCCGAACCTGCTCGGAAAGAGATGCTAGAACGAGTGTTGAGAGTGGAGCGTTGCAAGCGGATCGCGAAAAATAGCCATTATAATGCCATGAAGGTCAAACATATATGAAATTAGTCACGTTTTATTTTATAATCACAGCATTTAAGCATTTTTGAAATTTTAAATCTTGGAACGCCGGGCGTACGGGCGTACTATAACGCTACGCCACTGCCCTTCATTCATTTCATCACAATATCCTCATTTTCGCGATAACCAAATGTGGCAGAAAGCGAAGTAAAATAAACCAAACCAACAACAATATGAATGTGCGTTCTCTTGCCCAAATAAATACATCCGTTGGAGACCAAGAGATTAGTATATTTTTTTAAAAAAAACACTACTAAAACGAGAGCGAGAGAGAGCCTGAGCCTGTAATTTAATCATTTTATATTCCATATTTGAAAAAATAAAAATAAAAAATAAAGAAAGCATAAGATTATTGTCTGCACATAACACGTTCCCATTTCATAAATAACAAAACTACATCCCATATTATACATACATATTGAACAACGTGTAAAATGTGTAAATACAGTGAACATAAGTACTGCATAAAATTTTCCCTTGAGTTCTTTATAGGATTTACAAAGGAATCGAATGGAAACCAATCCCCTATCTGTCGTATAGGAGATAGACTGGGGGACCTGAAAGCACGGGCTTTCAACCATTGCAGCGGGGGCGAGAGGGCAAGGGAGGTAGAGGCAGAAATCTTCCCTTTTCCTTAGGAAACCGTTTCTACCTGGAACTGCTAAGGCGGAAGAAGAGCGAGCTAGGCCAGTTTTGTCCGCGGATCACACCGATGGACGAGAAGCGCATGAATAATAAAGTGTTGCATATGAATTGTGGCTTTAAGAAGACAATAAATATTGTGATTTGAAAATAATTAGAGATGTGAGATTGATTAATCTATCTCTGCTAGACTAGCTACTCCTCAGTGCACGTCACTGTTATTTCCGTTATTAACTACAAAAACAATTGCTTTGTGATTTCTTTGACTTGAAATAAACAATGTCAATTTCCAGGGGGGAGGTTGACGGACCCGTTCGACCCCTCCCCCCCGCATCTGGTTCCGACCCCTGGTGAGGTCTAGTTACGAGTCTGCTATGGCATTTAGCACTAAAAGTACAGAAGTATGTGACCATAACCTTGGAGTCATCATCAGAAAAGGAACTTACTGCCTCGTCATGCACTCCAACCGTGAATAATGGGAAGAGACCACTTCTCTCTTCACCAAAGATGAAAACTGGATCTGACGCATCACCTTTACGGAGTAATATTATTGGGTAACATGTTTGACCTTCCTCAGTGTCATCACTTGAGACCCATGCTGCCCTCTGGGCAAACACGTAGGGGTCGCATTCACGACAAGAAAAGGTCTTTAAGTGCGACGGCAGGTGGGACTTAGTGCCCGTGTAGCGATGCAGATTGATATTACAGAGCAAGAAAACTCGTGTCGCCAACCAAGAACCTGAAATGGTAGCTATTATCGGTAATTGATGTACAGATCTTCAGCAGACATGGCTACAGGCTAGGTAACATTCATCGTGCTGTATTTTTTTTTGTCTCCTCAGTGCTCGAGTGTTGTAAAGAAGAATCTAGATTAAATGTAGATAAGAGAAATAATGTTGGGGATTGGTCTTACGCAGTGTGATATTTGAAAAAATTCCAGTTGGAGGGATCATTTCAGAAACTTTTTTGAACTATGTGGATATTATGTATACAGGGTGATTCAGTGAAATCGCGCAAAAATGAAACAGAATAAGTGATGCAGCAATGAACAATTTGAGATAGGGGACCTAGAGTCGGAGAAGCCATCGTACTGACGGAGTACAGCCTCACTTCAGTGTGGATGTCCACAACCATCTGGATGATACCTTTTCTGTTCACTGGATTGGATGGAGGCTCTATTCCCTGGCCTCCGAGGACACCTGACCTGAACTGTTTATAAGACCCCGGTGGGCACGGACAATACACATGGAATTAATTGCCAGGATTGCCGCCGCTTATGATGTGATTCATAACACACCAGGAATAGTTTACAGAGTGCGGCAGAATCTTGTACACTGCTGTCATTCTTGCATTCTGGTTGGTCGTCCTCATTTCGAACAACTGTTTTGCGGTACAAAATTGCACTTTGTTAGCACCTGTTTGTCAAAGCTATGAAACTAGTTTCCAGACGTCAAGAATGCAACTCATGTGCGTAAATCAATGTCAATAAATGTCGCAACGTCAGCAATGTCCATACATGCCACTTATTTGCATGGGCGTATTTAAGGGGGTGTTCAACGGGTTCAAACGGTCCCTTTGGTTCAGTAAATTTATTCATATTACCTGTTTTATCCTTTGTGAGCAGCGACTTGTTAAAAATTTCTTCACACTTATTTATTCTTCTAAACTAGAGGCGTACAGGACGGAATACGGACGGGAAAGAAATTTATTCCACACAGGATTTCACGAGAATTTCGAGAATTTGTCTGGATGGAAATTGCTCAGAATTCCCGATATTTCGCTAATTCTAGAACATTACATGTAATTTCTGCCCGAAGCAGTTGTTTTTGAACTTGTACCATGAATATTACCATTTCATTATAAGTTCCTGATTCTTGCAGTGGGCTGAATTTTATAGATTCACCAAGTCATTTGAAACCCAGGCGTGGGGCAGTGTCGCTAGTGTCGTTAGGCTTTGTTACGGAAAAGCCTGTAATTCGCATATTTTCCGAGGTTTCAGAAAGCTTGGTGGAATTATGAATAAGCGTGGTTTAAGTTCAAATTTTCTGACAATTTGATAATCCAGGAAGTCGACAGTTCATTTCCCAAAGTCTGGATCAGTACGAGAAATTTTCTCTGCGATTTCTTCCTATTGAAAATATAGCTGCATCTGGACTAGCTTAAGCTATTAATACTGCTACTCTCTCTGCGGTGGGTGTGGATTTAGGAAAAAAGTGGCTGGTCAAGGATACTATGGTGCTACTGTAATAAGTGGTAGAATTGAGGGTTGAGATCAATAATTTCGGAGGATTCAAAATCATTTCTTGTGCATTGTGCAGCATAAACTTTGAATCAATCTATTGGCCATTCATGTGATTCTTTTTTTTATTATTATTATTATTTTTGTTACAAGAAGAAATTGCATTGGGACTGTTAAATGAGTTATATTTTTTCCGCGAGTCTTTTCAAAGGAATTTGCTTTTAGAAATGCAATGCAAGAAAGCCAGGATATAAGACACCCTAAAGTTGTGTGATACAGGATGCACAGAAAAAGTATCGGGTCAGTACCTCGATTTGTGGAATTGTATTCACCAATTAAAGAAACTTTACAAATTACCAGTGCAAAAGAAACATCTCAGCGAGCTTTTCAGTTTCTTCATGTATAACCTCTGGGTTTTTCATTTCTATGGGCCATAGTACATTCTAGAGCCCGGCATGTTTCATCCCATATCTCGTTACGGTGGCTTCTCCAACCCTGGGTTCACTATATCAAATATTTCAGTGGTGCATCCCCTATTTTCATTCTGAGGCATAATATTTAGTATAAATACAATGGAATATAATATAATTTAATATGGCCCGTGACCGATTGCTAGAGTAGCTAACTGGCCCAACATAGAAAAAAAGTTGGACATCGTGAGCGAGTCTAGGGTTTGCTTATTCAGCTGAGAGGATAACTGGTGACATCTGAGTAGAGGACGAAGAACGAACGTTTTTCTAAAGGATTTCTAAGTTTGTAAAGTGTTTGCTTACCGATGTCCCGGAAAATGGAAGAACAAACACCAGCCATAGGGAAACATTCCAATGAAAGCGAGGCATACCTGTCATCAACCGCAAAGGAATTCCACCCGCCTTCTTCCTAAACTCATGCTCTTTATGTTTGGACACATGACAGCATTGTGTGCAAGGAGGGAGTCACGATTCATGAAAGAATGCTCACATGATCATAGAATAATAAAACAAGACGTGTGGTCCTTTTGTTCCTTTATCCTTCCTCCTGTTCGACTGTCATTTGGAAAATAAGCTCTTGAATGTTGAACTTGTGTTTGTGCAGATGGGTCCTTGTTTTTTTGCTTCGGTTGAAGAGCATTGTGATAGAGGGCCTTGCACTCACATTATTACACATAATCAGTAGCACATTTCTTATTTTCGGCCGCTTTGCCAGGTTGTTTAATGGAATTGACGGATAGACATGTACCAAGGGACAAGTCGGGAACTCTAGCTCTAAGGTATGTCGTGGTACAGTTCCCGCCGCTAGGTGGTCTGTAATCTATGCGTAGTTGCCAAACGTATGTTTGATGCAAACATGGCAACTATGGCACTGTTGCAGGAGCACTTGGGACATTTATTTCCAAGACATTCTGCCCACACTCAAAGACAGCTTGAATGTGGAATTATAATGTTCTTGCAACGAATTGAAATAATATTATTACATATGTGAAATGCATGATTTTTGACTGATATTTACTTTTCGGTGGGGGGATTGGCCCCTTAGTCCCCTTTCTGCAAACACTCGTCCACCGAAATAGTAACATGGGGAAAGTACTGACCGTCCTCATCATTTCTAAACTACAGTTCAGCTCAGCTAAAAATAAATCGAGATCAATGACCTGATCTTTCTAAAGAGAGTCACTCTTTGATGTATGTCCTTGAAGACATAAAGCTTAGAAAGATCAAACAACTCTTATGCTAATTCAAGTGGCATAAAAAAATCGGAATATTAGGTCGTTATCTTCAAAGTTCCAGCTACCTTTTATTTAAGTGGGTGGGGTAATGAATAATTTGACTTGGGTTTTTCCCAACCGAATACCTGATACTTAACTCACCCCCCTCACTCATTCCTCACCGCTTCTAGGAAAAGAAGTGGCAGGCGCTTATTTTGTGAGCGTTTTCCTCAGTCCTACGCAATGTTACTTAAGGCGTCTGTAGAGTTGAATGCGTAAGTATTACTAAGCAAATATATTTATTTATTTATTGTACATCATAATGTTAATTCTCTTTATTTTACACAATGAGAGATCCAAGAACTGAAAATATCCAAACAAGCTTCTGACAACCTCTGCACCAAGAGATGTAAAAATCCATTCCTTAACTTACAGAAAGCAAGAAGAAAAATTAATGAAAATAGTCATGGACAATTTGCTGAACAATATTTGTGCATCCCACTGCACTGTATAGTTGAATTAAATTTTGAATCTTGAAAAAGAAGTGGTGGATTTCGCACCTCATTTCGTAGGTTGCGGAAAACTTTATATTTATTTGTTCATGTTATTTTTTAGATTAACCTACGTATTTTATGTTCAAAATGTCTTGAAGCTGTGGAGATTAGAAATACTCCATAATCCATCAATGATCTGCAGAGTTTTCAGGTAGATATGGTACATACCACCTTGTCCTTTTCGTAATCGAGATGATTGATTTGGTTTATTTTACTTCGCTTTTCTGCCACTTTTAGCTAATCGCGAAGATGAATGATGATTTTGATGAAGGGATACTCACAAAGAACTCCCATGCCCAGGCCGGGATTCTAACGCTGGCCACCAGTGTCGTTGTGCTAACAACTCTGCGCAAATTGAGGCAAGTCATACCATCCGAAACTCAAGGTCTCGTTCGATACTTTGGAGAAATAGAATGTACGATATTTGAAAATGAATAACCGTTTATTTACTACGCATCTTATTCAGACATGCTTATGTGGGATCTACCTGTATTTACAGATAGGTAATATATTTTGTTTAAAGTAATTGCAAAGTTGATCCAGGTAACTGTGAACTTGTGTAGCATGGTTGCATATATTCGGGGTAAAATTGTATTTTTCGAGAGTTCGTAGCGTCAAACGAAAATATAAGTACAGAAAAATTGTTTCCTCATTCAGCAAACGCACATCTAAATACACTGTGTACCTTATACACATTTTCTTTATAGAATAACAGGGTAAATTCCGGGAATTCTGCGTGAATTATTGACTCCGGGAATTATGCGTGAATTCGGATTGAATTTTTCTCCGTAGACGTGAAAAATTGCAACTTTTATTAATCCAAATTCTATTGAATTTATACATATAGATAAATGCCCTGAGGCGAGATTTTCACAGTTGAGTTCTTATTTTTATCGAGGAAGGAAAGTAATGTTGTGTGAAAAATAAAACAGAATTCTCTCCATCTGTTTACTTTGTTACTGTCCTTTGTAGAGCATTCTGACAGACGGAAGTTTATTGCAAGATAAGATTTCTTGAAGATGATTAGGTAGATTTCAGTTTGGAATTCTTACACAATTTACAATTTTGCCCAGGTTAGAATATATACCATAACATTTGTGTGACTTGTGTTTGTAGATGTATTTCGAGTCTAAGTATGTGAAATGGCAAATGTAAACTAAGGACCTCAAATTAAATGTTTTTAATATACCGTTTAATTAAATTAAATTAGAATTTTTGGATACATTGGAATCACATACACACTTCATATTGTTACTATATTTGTGTGTGCATATCAGTGGCGCAACCACAGTGGGGCAGGGGGCCTTGTCCCCCTCCCCGCGAGGCCTTGAATGGAAATCAATTCTAAGGAGGGCAAGGGGCAAACATTGGTGCCCAAGAGCACCTGCAGAGGGCACAGAGGGGCAATTATCCCCCTCGATTTCAAATTTTATGCAAATAAAAATACATTTCATAAATTTTTTTTCACTCGCTTCGCTCGCAATACCTGCTTTTCTTAGTCTCGTCAAGTTCAAAGCCGTAGCTAGGGAGTGGCGGGAGTCGACCCTGACCGCCGAACAATCTAAATTATAAGAGTTGTAAAGTAGAGAATGCCATGGAGCCTCGTGAAATTATTTGCGCCCTATTAAATCAATATTGTTTTCAGTTTGCAAAATAATGGATTAAAAATTTTGTTGTGCGCTTCACTCGCAGTATGAGTGTTTTCTGTAATGCATTGTAAATTACCAGAGAGAGAAATAAGACTTCTCTTAATGGATTTTGTCTTAAATGCATGAACAATTGTTGGGAGGAAAAGGAGCGTGCACATTTGAGACAATTTATATAATTTTTGCTGTTGGTTTGTTATGAGGTGGATCAATTGATTATGTAATGAATATAAATAAAAGACCTATATGCTGTATATATACGTATATGTATTAAAGAAACTTCGAATACGTACACAATTAGTGTTGGTATGTATTTTCTTATTTTACATCACTCCATTTTGAATATGTGTAAAACATATGTTGTACATGAAAGTTATACATATGTTATATGTAAAAAAAGAAGAATATTCGGAGTGTATTTATCATGCATTTTCTGCCATTCAAAAATACACTTTGTGTACTTGTTTTCCATTATTAATGAATGTGAAATTGAACGGTTTTTTATGTTAAAATCGATTGTTCCAACACAAATGCTTTAACACAGACTTCTACCCCCTTTTTGTGTAATTTATGAGGATGACAACGTCTTTGACATTACCACTAATAATAATAATAATAATAATAATAATGTCATTATTTTTATTATATTTATTATTATTATTTTTATTATTGTTATTGGTACGTTTATCCTGGTACTTGCCCCGCCACCAGACAAAAGTTCGTGGTTGCGCCCCTCTGGTCCATGTGTGTGGGTGTTGAGAAGCGGTAATACGCAAGGTTGAAATAGGGAAAACATCTGCTTGTAGCCTTGGATTTTTTGAAAATTTGCCTTGAAAACCTGGAATTATACTTGAATTTTATCATGGTTCTAGAGTAGCCACCCTGAAAAAGATAGATTTCTAGATGGATGGTAGTACCTATAGCTAGTAATAAAAACACATTTCTGTCTTTATAGAATGAAGCTGTTTTTGTACTGGGTCACATTAGTTCACGCATTCATAATTGTGCTTGGCCAAGAAACCGATGCTCCAGTAGAGGACCTTGAACAAGCAGCGCCGCCAGCGGAAGAAGTGTTCACTAATAATATTGCGGACCTGACAAATGGTCCACCCACAACTCAAGTCACGACGCCATCGCTTCCTTCGTCATCAATCTCGTCGACTACATCCACGACTACTAAACCCACGACGACCAAACCAATAACGAGACCCAGTACAACGACCAAGGTTGTTAACACTCCTAGAAGGACGTACACCAGAAGACCAGTAGGAAGTTTCCATAATGTGCGTAGCTTGCCTGCATTTATTTCTTCAGATCAGTTGGCTGCGGCACTTATTGGAAAACGTCGACTCATCAATGTTGAAAATGGGAAGAAATCGTACCCTTCGAGTTGTAGATGTTCGAGACTCTCGCATTGTCCGAAGCTTCAGATTTCAGTTCCTAGATGTCCTCCTGAGCAGTTTCTTTGCTGTTTTCCTAAAGTGTAGTTGATGTATGGATTTTTTCCTGACGAACTGTGGAAATTTTCCATAGGAGAACCTCGCCAAGTTAAAGTTCTATTTTATGATTATTCTTATGTCTAAATTATGCACCTGTAGGCGCATTCAGGCATTGATATGTACACGTTCATGAATATCTCAAATGAGAGGAAGACATTATTTTACGTAATATGTGTTATGATTAATGACTTTATGTTCACCTGCAAAATCAGGTATCATAGAACGAAAATTCAATTAAAACAGTGCCAGATTTCTGTTCATTATATTCAGTTATATACTCAGGTGTTTATGGTGGAGATATACTATATTCTCCCATATCTTTCATATGTCTACAGAAAGGATGGAATGCACTGTACCCACGAACAAAATATGTCAACCCCTTCCCAATTCTGGCCATAGTCTTGATTCCATTTAAAAAGGAATATTCTATATTTTCTCTAGATTCCAAGAGCGATGGCATATCGTTATTCAAAACAGCAAAAATATTCATCTGTATGTTAAAATAAATGTGTATTCTAATACCTAATATTATTGTAATTAAGTTATAAACATATCTTTGATATCTTTTAAATATATTAATTGGACACCAATTGTTATTTGAAATCCTCATCCAATTGTTCGAACAGCCACAAAAAGTTCCTGTGAACTATGATGTATGCCACATTACAATTAAATGGTTAAGCAACGGACTTCATTTCAGAATTAAAAATTGGAAAGGTTGAAATATGGTGATTGCAGCAGAAGAATCAGCAAAGAAGTAACGAAGTGGTAACATGTAAATGTGAGTATATTCTTGTCCACCGTGGATAAATTCTCAAACTTTACTGTTTATAAATGTAATAGGTCATTTTTTTTTAGTTTTGTTTTTTTAGTGCGCTTTATGCACAGATAGGCTGATCGGGACTGGACCTACAGTTCGAAGTGGGACCCTAACCACTAAGTGCCCCACCGAATGTCGAGCCCGGGACCCCTTGATTGCAAGCGTTACCACTACGCCATCAAATAGGAACGGAACGAGGCTTGGTTTCTTGTTATCACAACGTAACCAGACGTAACTGTGACATAATATGTAGTTCATACAAAAGGTTATACTGATAAGATGACGTCAACGAGAAACTTATCTAGTGAACCTAAATTAGCGAATGCAGGGTCAGGGAAGTGTGTTGTGTAAAGATTAGCAATGAAACAGGTTTTCTGCGATTTACTGTTAGCTAAATGGCATTTTGGAAATGAAATAAATGAGCTCTTACTCTGCTCTTCCTGTGTTGCCTGCTTGTTCACTCCAGGATAACCCACACAAAGCATGAGTGTGGGTAGTGAAGAGGATCTAAAGCTTCAGATATTCATGTATCGTTCATTTCCATCTACCAAAGGTGTCACGGGGGCGAAAATGATGAGATGTGGGATTAAAAAGAAGACACATTGTTATTTTGTCTTCCGACTTGACACCTAGGACGCTGATCCTCAACGTTCAACAACCTCCTTTGAACCCCTTGCTTTCGGTAACATCGTACGGTACATACTGGATACAATTCTGTCACACTATGCGAACAAATCTGCTGGGTACTAAACATAGGTACTTGGAATTAACAGAACAGTTATTTTTCGAGTAATAGGAACTGTAACCAGTTACTGTTTGAAATTAATAACTGTAGATATAACTCAGTTACTCTTTAAACAAGTAGTAACGGAACAAAAATAAAAGTTGCTTTTACAGTTACATTTCTCAAATGGAAGAACATTTTCTTGAGGTAGATTTTTGCAGTATATCTTGAATCAAATGTTCACCTGAAAGAATGGAAGAGTTCATGATTATAACAAAAATGTTCTATCGCTATCGTCAAAATTGCCACTGTATTTGCCCCGAGTATATTTACTTTGGAAAACCTAGGGCATTAGAGCACATAAACTCCGACAATCATCCTGGGCATTCCAGTTTCTGTAAATAGAAGTATAATTTTTTAAAGGAAAGAAGAAATCAAAGTGGTAATCTTCGTTTTAATGTAAAGGGGTTTGCTTCGAATTTTATTATGGCCATATTTTTACATAAAATATGTTAGGTTAATTATAATTTAATGTAATATATTAACGTAATTAACGTAATATATTGTCACAGGCCACTTGCAATACGTGCATGGAATATGTTATACGATATGTATATAGAACAAAGTAACCGTCTGGATAACTTTTGAAAAGTAACCGAATACTGTTACATGACCACTATCTGGGCTGAACATTAACTTTGAGAGTGAGTCTAGCAACATCTGATTCTTTAAACTACATACTTGTGCCGAGTTCCTCTCTTAAAACATCTTGTTCTTTGCACAGATTAACCATGTCTGACAAACAGGTGGAACAACTTGCAAATCACGCCCCACAAATTCTATAACCATGCCCTTGAACGATGAACTTGCATTTAATAACCGTTGAACAATAGTGCCAGGCCATCAACCTCCCCCTTCCCCCCTAACACACACACACACACTTTGCTAAGATGAAATGCAAATAGGCCCCGAGTTTGTTTCTCCCCGTGATAATAGTAATGGAAGTTCTGGCGCCACGGTACAAAGCGATTACACAGTTAACGATGGACTTGAAACGTGAAAAATATGCCTGCAATCTTTGTTTAGTGGGTAGGGACATTAGTTTCTATTTTAGAAAAGATGGCAATGAACTCGTGTTTTGCCCGCAAAAAGCAGGATAAAAAAGGAGAAATAGAAAGAGAAGCACTTTAGAATTGTCAGGGACTCACAAAAATCACCTATGCCAGGCCTGGATTCGAACCCAGCACCCTGGCGTCGTAGCGCGTTGTGCTAAACAAGTACCAGTGGCTTGCCAAGGATTTTCGAAAGGGAGAGTTACGTATACTTTTTTTTAGGAATGCTACTCGAAAGGGGGTTATGACCCCCCCTCTTGGGCACGTCACTGACAAGTACCGCCACCTTTCATAAAGGCCTGATTTATAATTGTTTTGCTCCTAATTATATCACTTTAGCGCCATCCTTCAAAAATTCTGCGGACGCCCTTCGGGAAATACTTTGGGTGCAGTGAACAAGTCAATGATATAATTCGGCCACCCCATAGCAATCAGCTCGATTTGTAATGTAATCAAAGGAAACACATACACAAGCTTCAAAAAGGGACCGCAAGCCTGCTGTCAAAAGAAAATTTCCACCGTGGCACAGTCGACTTCTTATTTGTGACCCCGGCCCCAAACTTTTTCTAATTTAGCAAAAAAAAAAAAAAAAAAAAAAAAAAAAAACTTTCCTTCGAGAGTACTGCGTCATTCTTTTCATTAAAGCAACGGGACACCAAATTTGAGTGTGTTCCGCCAGCTTTCTTGGTATTTACGATGTAGCTAATTTGTGAAAAGATGACGGAATGTGGCAGGAAAACTTGTCGAGGATGCCGAAAGAAGCGTAAATAATCAAGACACAGCGGTGTGCCCAGGATTGTCGAGGGAGGTGTTAGGTGTAATTTTTTTGTAGTCAGTTCTCATTTTGCCATCTTCTGCTACCTTTGACGTTTTTTTTATGAATACTGGACCAAAAGGGGGGGGGGTTATGACACCCACCAAACCCCTGCCCTTGGGCATGCCACTGCCAAGACATATTTATAATCGAACACACACACAATAAAAGGCTCGTCCAGGGTTGTATTTGAAGGGATGGAAGAGAATCCGCCGCGCTGGTTTCTGCATATCCTCCCTCTAGTCGTTAACTTTTGGCTCTTAGGGAAATATGTAACTTATATATCCCGATGCTTTAGGAACAGTTGACTGAAATGTCCCTACACAAAACTATTCAAATGCCGCACTGGGTTCAGACTGCCTGTAGAGAGTGATGTAGAGTCAAAATTCGACTTTGATGATGTGAGTGGCGTGCCCAAGGGGAGGTTGATGGTGGTCATAACCCCCCCCCCTTTGGCTCAGTATTCCTAAAAAAAAGAACATCAAAGGTAGGCTAAGCTGGCAAAATGAGGGCTGACTACCAGAAAAAAGTGGGCTGACTACCAGAAAAAAAGTATACGCAACCCGACTCTTTCGAAAATCCTAGGCACGCCACTGGATGTGATTGACGACTTGGCTACAGGAAAGGTGAGAGAGAAATTTTAAGAGAGGTGTGATTACCTCTTCTATGTGACAGGTAAGATAGATTATTTTCTCTTCATTGTATTTTTGTGTTCTCAAAAGTAATTTTCCTCTACCGTAACATACCATATGATCTGCGTTGGAAGTGGAAATTGTTAGGCGGAGTATGTTCAGGGGCGGCTTAAAGGCCTGGCGACTGCCCTCGGAGCGTTCCCCTTGAGTAGAGCTTAAACCTTATTTCTGATTACATAAAGGTTGATTTTTTAAAAAAAGAGTTCGATTTGTGTAGACAAGAATTACTGGACTTGAAGTTACCGCAGAACATGAGTGTATTGCAAAATCATGTAGCAATTTAATCTAAGATGCTACTGTTTTTTTTTATTTTGATGTTATTCTGTAGATATTAAATAAACACATACCTACAATAAACTAGTTATTTAGCAGTAACACTCAAAGTATTATTGAAATACGATTATTTTTTTAAAAAAATTAAAGCCATAAGTAAATAGCATGGACATTTATTTATTAGATGAAGTTGGAAAGTAGGGGATGGGCGCCAAAAAATCACCTCCTCCGGGCGAAAAATTTATCTTGAGCCGCCCGTGGGCATCTTGTTCGAGTCTTGGGAGTTGCTAGAGATTATTTTGCATCTCCCCTCCTCCCCGTAGACTGGGACAATTTTCGAAAATTCTGACTGTAGGAAGCATTTTTGAGGAAAAGCGGGCAAACAACATTTTCTGAATGTATTTGATGTGCTGATTACGAATATTTTGTTTGCCACTCTCGATTTTGGTGTTATATGCTTCAAATCGCTAAAAAACAAAATGGCGGCCATACGAAATGAGTTCCTATTAACTTTTGAAGGAGCAGAAACAAAATAGTGATCTTGGTGTCAAACATTATGTTTTTGGGTATGCTGAATCCAAATATTATGTTTTCTAATCTGAAATTTTAAGCTATGTGCTCCAAATCGCTAAGAAACAAAATGGCGGCAATACGAAATGAGGTCCTAAAAACTTTTGAGGGAGCAGAAAGAAAATAGTGATCTTGGTGTCAAACATTATGTTTTTGGGTATGCTGAATCCAAATATTATGTTTTCTAATCTGAAATTTTAAGCTATGTGCTCCAAATCGCTAAAAAAACAAAATGGCGGCAATACGAAATGAGTTCCTATTAAGTTTTGAAGGAGCAGAAACAAAATAGTGATCTTGGTATCAAACATTATGTTTTTGGGTATGCTGAATCAAAATATTATGTTTTCTAATCTGAAATTTTAAGCTGTTTGTTCCAAATCGCTAAAAAAGCAAAATGGCGGCTACGTGCATAAATGCAATGTTTCGTATCCATACTTTTGAACTAGGAATAAAATAGTGTAACAGTAGGTTTTTAATACAGAAAAAAGTATAGAGCATTGCTAAAGTAAAGATGCAAAATAATAATACTATTCAAAGCATAAGACCATATTGAAATATTAACAGTACCAGTGTATGATAAATCCGCACGTTATCCTTATTCAACCTTATTTTGCCTACAAAAATAGTATAACATTTTTCTAGTCGCCGATATTCATGCCCTCCTTAGTGCCAGTATCTGCACATTTGCAAGCTGCAGTACATACAAGCTGGCCTTTCCTGCAGGAACATGTAGCGGATATACAAACATCCACAGGTAACAATATCGTAGCAGGGTTGTGGAATTGGTGGCAGCGATTGAAGTTTTGGAACGAGCTGTCCATCAACCATTTTCCATCCCAAGATAGTAGGTGGTGGTAACACAGGTTTTGGTATGACCGACTGCCTCCACACCATGGCTTGATAGTGGGCCCATTGTAAATGTAACCGTAGAGCATTGGTAGTGGGGGGCAGTGCTTGTGGTGTTTTTCCTTTGCTGAACAGCTTTACTCTGGCTTCATCACAGCTGCTTGCATCCGGTACACCATACAACTTGCATATGAACTTCTCTGCCTTGTGTGCTGTTTCTTGTTTCAATTCGTCAACACCAAGATTTAGTAGATCATTATTATTAGTGTTGAATATTTTCCTTGCTGTCGTATTACTGATCCCAGCAATGTAGGATACTGTGTCGCATCCTGTTATGGCGTGGAATAGGATGAGAGTTTCGAAGACAGGATCCGTAAATGAAAGCTTCCGCCTGACTTCATGTACTGGAATGTATTTTCTTTTCTTTTTTTATGTTCCTGCTCGCAACCACAATTTCGTACATCAAATCTTGTGAAATAACGCTACCAATTGCACTAATACATCTGCATCACGTGCTGAGACAACAATGTTATCAGAATGAAGACAGTGAAGTAGAATGCGCGTGTCCGCCTGTTCGTGGTTTGCCTGCAATCCTTCAATAGACAAATCACGATTGTTTGTTCGTACGTCATCCTCCTTGTGAAATCCACCGGAAACCACAAATATTTTGTCTTCAGGAGTATTGTTGATCAAATGAATAGAGAGAAAACAGGCCAAATCTTTTTTATTCTCTGAGTTAGCAAGAAATTCACTGAATTTGTTGGGGATTGGCACGCATCCATTTTCTATTACTCTCCTTACTAAATGAGCATGTTTCAAGCGCCTATCCCTTGTTCCAGCCTTGATTGAAGTTGCGTTATACCGATCAAAGGTGACATCAATTCTCTTAACAAGATTAAGAAATGCATCTGCCAGTTGACCAAAGTTTAAAAACTCCTGCAGGCTTTCCAAATGCAACAACTAATGCTTGACCATTTATTATAAGGCACGACGCAGACGGAATTGATATATCAGGTGGACAATTTACATCCTTGGTCATCACATCAGCTAGAATGGCTTTGTTTCCTGTTCTCAGACTTCCGTTTGTGTTGGCAAGGGAGATTGGAATTGGCATTAGTTCATGACACAAAATGCGATTTAGATCCACATTACGACCTGCCTCATAGGCAGTTACGAGGCGCTGGAGAATATTCCTGTCAGTTTTCAAAATGGTTTCCTTGCCACTTACTACTAATTTAACTTCATAGAGGGACTTAAAGGTCTTTGCATTTGACTTATGTAGAGGATCACTTAACTTGTGTGTGACTTTTACCAGGGGCCATCATCCTTTCCTTCACGAAGGTGTCTAGCTTTACCTGGCCCAGTGTTTCAGCTTTGAGGAGAGTATCTTGAATATCTGAAGTAGCTAAATCCTTTGTTTGTGGCAATGTTCTGGAGGAACTGATAAGAAACATCTTAAGATGATGGCTCACCGGTGCAGGTCTTTTCAAATTTATAATTGGATACGTGGTTCTATGTTTCTATCATTCTGAAATAAAGTAAAAAAAGAAAGAAAGATATTATAGGTTTAGTCATTTTTGTGGTTCTTTTGTTTAAAAAGAGGAAAAAAACTAGAACAATTTTCAAAAATGTCAGATTAGAGAACATAATATTTGGATTCAGCATACCCAAAAACAATGTTTGATACCAAGATCACTATTTTGTTTCTGCTCCTTCAAACGTTATTTGGACCTCATTTCGTATGTCCGCCATTTTGTTTTTTTAGCGATTTGGAGCACATAGCTTAAAATTTCAGATTAGAAAACATAATATTCAGATTCAGTATACCCAAAAACAAAATGTTTGACACCAAGATCACTATTTTGTTTATGCTCCTTCAAAAGTTATTAGGACCTCATTTCGTATTGCCGCCAATTTGTTTTTTAGCGATTTGGAGCAAATAGCTTAAAATTTCAGATTAGAAAACATAATATTTGGATTCAGCATACCCAAAAACATAATTTTGACACCAAGATCACTATTTTGTTTCTGCTCCTTCAAAAGTTAATAGGAACTCATTTCGTATTGCCGCCATTTTGTTTTTTAGCGATTTGGAGCAAATAGATTAAAATTTCAGATTATAAAACATAATATTTGGATTCAGCATACCCAAAAATATAATGTTTGACACCAAGATCACTATTATGTTTCTGCTCCTTCAAAAGTTAATAGGAACTCATTTCGTATGGCCGCCATTTTGTTTTTTAGCGATTTGAAGCACATAACATAAAAATCGAGAGTGGCAAACATATTATTCGTAATCAACACATCAATTACATTCAGAAAATGTTGTTTGCCCGCTTTTCCTCAAAAATGCTTCCTACACTTTTTACAGCCACATTTCTGAGAATTTGCACCAGGCTACCGCGCACACACACACATTCTTCTTAGACCATTGGTAAATATCTTCTTGATTTATTTAACATTTCTGCCACTGTTGGCTAATCACGAAAATTAATGATGGGTGATGGAATTGAAGGGACACTCACAAGAACATCCATACCCAGGCCGGAGGCGTTTATCCAGGATTTTTCCCTTCGGGGTCTTTGGAAACTTTTGAGGGGGTGTAAGTGCATATCTTTTTTAAACTAAGCCTAACCCTCCCCATCCCACCAAGTGGCTCTCGCTCCTCTACAATAAAAATCTTATGTTTCTTAACTGTAGGAAAGATCTATTTATACAAAATCGTCCTTTGACAAAAGGTTCCCGATGTGCAATTGGCATTATTTTTGTTTTGAGCCGCATACAATGTTATTATTCAGCAGGGGCAGCTCCAGGGGGGCGCGAAGGGGTGCTCGCGCACCCTTTAATTTTCTTCCGCACCCCCTATCCAAAACCTACATTCTACCGAAAACATTACCTCTTACAGTGTCATATTATGTCATGTCGTTATCATATTCAGGGCCGAATGCTAGGTACTGAAGTGAGACTTCTGTTAATATTTATAGCAGGCAAGCATTGATCCTACTCTCAAAGAGACTACTCCGCATTTATTTTCCTGCACTGTCGGCAGTCTATAAAGATCAATGGCTTGTCTTTATTTCTTCAGAATTGTTGTTAACATTTTCTTCTTCTTGTGTTTCAAGCAGTCTGTTTGTGTTCTTCGATAAATGTATATATATGTATAGCTCAGTGTCAGTTGTATGTTTTCCTTTCCACTGTTGCTACTTGTTCTTCCTCTTTTCTTCAAGTCGCATTGGAACAAAAGTTTCAGTTGTTTTCAAGTATCATCAAGTCTTTCTCGGGAGTTGTATCGTGACGGTAGTTTCCTTGTTAATTCGTTCTATTTGTTCTAGTAAACGTGCCACTTCAGACTTTTTTAAAGACTGTTACGAAGAGGGCAAAAATTCGCGAAGAAATGTTATAGTTCTTTGTTGGGGACAATACGGCTCAAGGGATTTTAACTAAGAAATTGCTGCGCACTTAATGTTTTGTCCTGACACCACAACATCTGGGCAGACGGACGGTAGACTATGTACTATGTAAAACGAACGCACATGAAAAGAGGGAGTAACAAAGCAACGGAACATTTGTCACCTATATAACGTATTTAACATTTTATTAATAACTGCATTTTGTACCTCAATTGGTTGTGCCTTGTA
This sequence comes from Lepisma saccharinum, assembly GCF_977018435.1. Lineage (NCBI taxonomy): Eukaryota > Metazoa > Arthropoda > Insecta > Zygentoma > Lepismatidae > Lepisma > Lepisma saccharinum. The sequence goes on from NC_139232.1 coordinate 108,510,204, forward strand.
ATCAAGGGATCCCGGGTTCGATACCCGGTGGAGGCACATAGTGGTTCGGATCTCACTTTAAACTATAGGTTCAGTCCCGATTAGCCTATATGTGCATAAAGTGGACTTAAAACAATGGATGTCAATCTAAAATTGTACATTTCAGTCACGGTCATTTATGTTAATTGTTATAAGAGCATTAGTAGAGAGGCAGCACTTCGTTCCTACGCGTCAGCAAAAAATCGATGCGACTGGTGTTATGTTACATCCGGTGTAGCGGGGTACGAGCGATTTTATTGTTGAGTCAGCAGAACGTGTCTGATCACGTTGAAGACATCGGAAGCGGTGGGGGAGGGGGTCAATGGATTTGTCACGTTGTTTCTTGATGTATGCTAACCTAACACGTGCGTATGTTTGTGTGTGTGTGTGGAGGAAATGCGCGCGCAACCATTGCGTATGATGCAAACACATGAAGAAATGATTTAAAGATGGCGCCGAAGCCCGAAAGCTTAGCGGCTAAGGTTATTGCTCTGTAAAACAAGAGGCGTCGAGGGTTCGATTCCTGGTAGAGTCAATATTGATTGATTGATAGATTGAGTTAGTTTTTTTCAAGTCCATTTTATGCACGGTAAAACTAATCAGGATTGGACCTACAGTTGAAAAGTGGTGATTCGGACCACTATGTGCCTCCACCGAGTATCGAACCTGGGACCCTTTGATTACAAGGCGACGATGTCAATATTGAATGGTCTCGATTAGCCTGTGTGTACATAAAGCCAACAAAATGGTTGAGTTCGAAAATCGAGTTGGGTTAGTGGTTAATGTTGTCACCTGGCAATGAAGAGGTCGCGGGTTCGATTCTCTAGGTAGTTAAATTAGGCCAATTGTTTAGTCCCGCCATTAAAGGTCCCCGATTAGTCCATCTGTGCATAAATAGTTGTTGATTTAAGTCCACTTTATGCACAGTAAGGCTAATCGGGACTAGACCTACAGTTTAAAGTGGAATCCGAACCACTTGTGCCTCCACCGGGTATCGACCCAGGGGCCCCTTGATTACAAGGCGACGACGCTACCACTGCGCCATCAGGGAAGCCGTGCATAAATAGTGTTTGAATAAAATCAATATGGCGGCCTTGGGTTAGTGGTTAATGTTATCGCCTGGTAATGAAGAGGTCGCGGGTTCGATTTTCTAGGTAGTTAAATGAGGCCAATTATTTTGTCCCGCCATTATAGGTCCCGATTAGTCCATCTGTGCATAAATAGTATTTGAATAAAATCAATATGGCGGCCGCGTTTTGTGTTTAGCGGCGGCGCGGCGCGGCGCGGGGCGGGGGCGGGGCAGCGCGGGGCGGGGCGGAGTGGGGCGGCGCGGCGCGGGGGGTGTTTTTTATTCCGCGAGATGTTTTAACCAAGTGGTTGAGGGTTCGATTCCCAATGTTGGTGAAAATTGGATATTCAATTGTATTTGTTTAAAAGTTCCGATTAGCTTTTTTGTGCACAAAGAGAAAATGAACTAATTGGAAATAGGATGTTTATGCTGTAATGAAAACGTCCCGGGTTCGATTCACAATGTCAAATTGTCTGATAATGATGTTGTTTTTAAAATAAAAAAAAGAAGTGTGGTGAGTCCCTATTAGTATTTATGCAGGAACAGATATTAATATTATTACACAAATAGAAAATGGGGTGATTTTGGAGTTTTGCAACCAAGGGGCTAATGTTGGCATTTTTTTTAACGCAGTCCCGATTAACCGTAATGCATAAAGCTGTTTCAACGAATATCGAACCTGGAACCTTTTGATTACAATGCAAAGACTTTACCACTAATGTATGCTATGTTTTAAAACAAAAAATAAATAATAGTATCGAATTTTTAAAAAAATGTGTTACCAGTCTCGATTAGCCATTATGCACAAACAGATGTGATTTGAAACCAAAGGGGGGTCGAGGGTTCGATTACAACTGGGTATGTGTGTTGAGGAAACTAAAGGTCAACAGGCATGGAAAGTTTTTACTCGCCATCTCAAAATAAGTTTTTGGGCTTGGTACAGGTAGCTTTTTGTAGAAAGCCCCACAACGACATCAACGTGGCTACCATCTGTGGGGGCCTCTTTTTTTTAAGTTGGAGAGGGGCACAAAGCCGTTTGTACCATACAACGTTGCACCGAAGAACCAACTTGTCAACTAGTCACTCACTCCATCATTAAAGTGCACAACATAATATCAGATTTGCACTGATAATAAGCAAAAAATTATAGCGGCTGCATAATTATATTTCAATGACAGCAAATGGTATCAAATGAATGGTTTTCACTTTTATTTTTTACTAAGTAACAGATTTGGTAATGAAAAGCTTTAACATTTGCATATAATATGAGATTTGTTTTGGTATCCAGTTTGTTTGTTGACCAAATCACAGACATACTATTACTAAGGATAGCATTAACTTAATCTAATAAAAATATATTCCACTGCATTACAAAATTAACTCATTCTGTTTTCTGTTGTTTGAATCCATATGGTAAAGTCTCGAAATTTGATGCACATCTTTTTCTTTTGGTATATACCACCTGAAAAACCCTTATTTCCGGCTTACTAACAACGGAATGTGTTTTTGTGCGTACGATTTTGTTCGAGTTGAGTAAAGTTAAAGAGGAGGTGTTGTTGAGAATAGCATTGGTGAGTGATTCGAAATTGATTGTGCTGCTGTTTTTATGGTTTAGACATATGCCTTTCACCTTGCAAACAGTAGTAACATTAGTATTGTCTGGATTTACTACCTCAAATGCATAACTTTTCGGCCCACTGGATGAAAATGCTCTGATATAAGCATTTTTCCCATAGCGTTCTAGTTCATTTGTTAACTCCCCTAGGTAGTCTCCAACAGGCAGATCAACATCACCTGGCCTTTGAATATAAATAACACTATCGGTATCATAGTACAATAAATTTTCGCCTAATGTATCCAAATATTCATAAAGCTCTAATCGTGCATGTGTTGTAGTGTATGCTGCAATAACTACATTTACAGTCGATAATGGAAGTGCAGATTCTTCGAGATATTGCCAGTGAACTATCAACATATCTTCATTTATAGGTATAACTTGATGTACTTCAACATTGGGATTTTGTAGTTTATCGAAAAAATCCTTAGGATTGTTGATAATACTAACTTGACCAGGGTTTTCTCTCTGTCCAAATTTACGCCAAAATGAATTCAGCATAAGTTTTGCTAAGCTTCGTAATCCAGGATTAGCACATATTCTGTTTTCATCCAACAACACACCCTCCTTTTCAAAATAGTCAGCTATGTATTCTTTTTTTGGATTCTTCATCAATACACCACAATGGCCAGCCGCTTGCTTCAACTTTTGCTTTGAGAAATGTATTGATGTACTCTGCAAAAACACCACCTGATTTTTTTGCAGGATCATATTGTTCAACATTATATTCCCATACCTCATGTAATTCTAAAATTTTGTATTTCTTTTGAACTGCCTTTTGAACTTCATCCACAACCCAGGTTCCAGTTATAGCTCTTTTCCTAGCAGTATGGTTACATTCCGCCTGGTTTCTTTCATCGGCACAAGTTCTACATAGAGGGAAAGTTAATTTTGAATTGGTTCGATATGGTAACACAGGATGGTACAGACCTCTCGGTGGAAGTATTGTTGCTTTGACAAACCCTTCAAAAGGATAAATATCGGGGCATTCTTCCCCCACATAAATTTTCACCGGATGGCCAACTGGAAACTTTTTAACTTTGCAACAATAAGGGTACAGGCTACATACATCCTTATATTGAATTGTTTCATTTTCTTTCACAGTGTAATGTAGTTTGGTAGCATTAGTTCTACCACCATAAAACGCCTCCCGGGGAATTATGGGGGCTTTAATTGATAACGGATGTTTTTCAACATAATGTTTCATGGTTTTGTTATTTCTCAACTGCTGGTGAAATTCGCACCCCCACATCTCATGGACAATGTAGTTAAGTGCTTTTAATCTGGTAATTTTATTTTCTGTTCTTTCATACCGAAAAGACAAAGTATCATATGGGTCATCATGAAGAGGTTCTGTACGTGAAGTAGGGAAACATTTGACACAACCATGTGTTCTGCATCCTTGATATTCAAATACATGCTCTTGCCCCTTTTGATCTTTAAAATATCCATCCGTCTACTTTCAAATTTCCTCCAACTTTTACTTCTGGTCCTCTGGCTGCATGTTGTATTTCGATTTTATGTTTTTTTTCCTCCCATACCAACCATTGAATAGCCTCTATAGACTGAATATCACACCATCTGTATCCGTTTTTAGGAATAATTCCTATATGTTCTGCTTTCAAAAATCTTTTACGGAATACTTTATTACAAGCTGAAGCGATGGTGATGGCTTCCAATAATGGGTTCACTGTTGTTTCTTTTTCAAAAGTGGTCATGAATTTCAAACAGGCAGCACGTAGTACATTAACATCTTCTACACAGTATTTTCTCAACTCCTTCTGCATATCGAAAACTACCCCTGTTTTCTGTTGTTCACTATGCCATTCCAAAAAAACTGGTTCTCTGATTCTCCATCATAGAATCAACAGCGTAAAATTCAGTACCAGGGATACATCCGACATATTCTTTATTTTTCAAAGTATTAAAAAAATGAGGAAAATACCCTTTGGACATTGGGAGATCAAATGTTTTCGGTAATTTGTTGAGCGCCATTGGAATAAAGTTGAGAGAATCTATGAAATGGATATTGTGCATCTTCAAAGATAATATTTTGGCTCCATTTATGATCACAGACGGTGTCCATTTCATTTTTTCGATCATAGTTTGCAGTACAAAGTGCGAATCATACCCTCTACTATTGTGTGCAATACACACAATATTGTTAATTTTGGTGCGGTGAGCTGAAACAAATTGCAGAAAATTGTAAACAGGTTCTGTACTATCAAAAATGTGCTGTCTTTTTCCGCATACACTGCACCATTGAGACATATCTTTGTTCTCAATGCAATTATGGCATACATTTTGGCACACCAAAAGATTTGGAATATGCAGAAAATTGTTTTCAGTGCCTTCTAGTTTTGTGTCCTGCCTCGATTCAATATCGTAGAAAACAAGCATTGCTTTTTTTGATATAAGAGAAGATATTTGTTTGCTATAAATTTTTTGGATGTGACATAGATGTTCAGATGGTACCATATTTTTACAGCTGACACAGAATTTCTCTCCACATATATGAGGATTTCTGTTTGTACGGATAGCATACGCTTTCAGGCATTTTTCACAACATTTTACTGTCTGACAAAGAGAGTTTTTCTATTGTAACATGTTTTATGATTATTGTAACATTTTTGACCATAGAAAAATCTGTTACAATCAGTGCACTTTATTTTGGTTTCTGAAACAGTACATTTGGGCTTTTCTTGGCATTGTGAACAAACAGCTGTACAGGATCCTAGATGTCTAGAAACATGATCATATTTTTTATGGCAAGTTTCACAATAGAAATTAGCGGAGAATGCAGCTGTAAGAGATGTTATAACATTAAAATGGTTGTTTATGTACACCAAATTTAAAGTTTCGCGCCTAGGTAATAAAGGACCTTCATATATCACATCACTCCCGGAAAATCCATTATATACGGTAATCTTGAAATCAGATAAATAGTCCTGAAATTTTTGAATTTCGGTAGTTCCTCCACCATCATTCAAATTTTCCCCAGCTTCTCTGCACAGTTTATCCACTTCTTCTTCCATAACACATTTATGTTGTCTAACATACTGATAACGTTTTTTAGGTTCATTTTTGTAAACATTAATACCTCTTGCCACAACCAAAACCATAAGCCAAACACCTACTATCGGAATTTTTAATAGTTATAATTCCTTTTTTTAGTTTACAGAATTGTTCCCCATTCATTGCATTTTGGCGAACACGTCCTCCCCCTCGTGGCATTTGGACATGATGGAGATATACATAGAAATTGTTGTCAGAAAGAAATGTTGTATTGCTCTGCAATACTTTTTCCAATGCTGCCCACAATATCTCCATATTTATCGCCTGTGCTTCCCGAAAAGATAACCAAAAAGGGCGATCAGGATGATCTTCATTTCTGATAGTAATACCAACTTGGTCATGCTCGGCCACATCACGTAGAACATATTGGACCAGTTCTTGCAATCCCTCCTGAACCCATATCACCGGATTCTCATTGTGTGGTGCCCCCCGCAACCGAGCACGCACCATTCGTCCTTCCATATTGAATCTTTGGTAACGCCTTTTTGTCTCTTCTATAACTTCAACATGATGTAACACTGCATCATCGCCACCGCCTACCTGTTTGCACACTTCCGCTTCCTGAATACAATCCCGAAGAACCATTTGGTATAACGCTGGCGAAATATGATTTGTACATTGCTCCAATTCTCTAGTGTCTAAAACAGATTCTAAATGGAAAATATCTCCACATTTTTCATCGATTGTTCCAATACACCCAAATATCCCTGTATCCTGGTTGTTATAGTTGTTAGGAAACATTTCAACATGTTGGTTGGTCTCACTGGAAATAGAGACAGAGGGTCTGGATTGATTGCTGTTAATAGCAGTAGAGGTAGAGGGGGTAGATTGGTTGAGGTCATGAACAGTACTATGAACAGTAGGAGAGACATTTTGTTTGTGCTTATTATGCTCTTGTGAATAATCACCCCCCGTTGATTTATTAGCATTATTTTCCCCCAATTCATTGGCAATAGCAACAAAAATATCCTGAGTATCAATGTTTACAGATTTGTCTATGTTGTCAATCGGTTTATTTGCTCCATCTGTACCCAAGGCCAAATCCAGATCACTGAGCATACCCTGAGTGGATATACAGCTACTCTGACTATATTCACCAATTTCATTTCTGATTGTATTCAAAACCTCTTGGGTGCTTATTTCAATACCCCTCTCAAAATTAGCAGTGCCTGCATTTTCCATTGAGGTGGAGGGCGTAGATTGGATGTAGTCACTATAACTACCATAACTATGAACAGTAGAAGAGACATTTTGTTTGTGCTTATTATGCTGTTGTGAATAATCAACCCCAGTTGATTTATTAGCAATGTCTTCCCCCAATTCATTGGCAACAGCAACAAAAATATCCTGAGTATCAATGTTTACGGTTTTGTCTATGTTGTCAATCGAATTAGTTCCCCCAGTTGTACCCAAGGCCAAATCCAAATCATTGAGCACACCCTGGGTGGATATACAGCTACTTTGACTAAATTCTCCGATTTCATTTCTGATTTTATTCAACACCTCTTGGGTGCTTATTTCAATAACCTTCTCAAAATTAGTAGTACTTCCAGTTTCCATTTTTCGAAGATATCTGAAAATTATAAAGTTCAAAATTACCTAACAACTTGTCAACTAGTCACTCACTCCATCATTAATCTATATAAAACTGTGTTTGTAAAATTGTCTCCAGCCCCGATTACCCCATCTATGCATAAAACGGGCTTCTAAACAATTTCTCTGTTTGCGCACTGCGGCTGATTGGAACTAGTGACAGTTTTTAAAAACTAATTTAAATACATACATATGACACCGCTTCAAACTGTAGATCCAGTCCCGATTACCCCCATCTGTGCATAAAGCGGCCTTCTAAACAATTTTTTCTTTGCGCACTGCGACTGATTGGGACTGGTGACACAGTTTTAAAAACTAATTTAAATAGATAGATATCACCCCGCTTCAAACTGTAGATCCAGCCCCGATTACCCCCATCTGTGCATAAAGCGGCCTTCTAAACAATTTCTCATTTTGCGCACAGCGGTTGATTGGGATTAGTGACAGTTTTTTAAAACTAATTTAAATAGATTCCGCTTCAAACTGTAGATCCACCCCCGATTACCCCATCTGTGCATAAAGCGGCCATCTAAACAATTTCTCTTTTTGCGCACTGCGGCTGATTGGGACTGGTAACAGTTTTAAAAGAGTGATTTTATATAGTTACATATAGTACCGCTTCAAACTGTAGGTCCAGGCCCGATTACCCCATCTATGCATAAAGCGGCATTCTAAACAATTTCTCTGTTTGCGCACTGCGACTGATTGGGACTGGTGGCACAGTTTTAAAAACTAATTTAAATAGATAGATATCACTCCACTTCAAACTGTAGATCCAGCCCCGATTACCCCCATCTGTGCATAAAGCGGCCTTCTAAACAATTTCTCTTTTTGCGCACAGAGGTTGATTGGTATTAGTGACAGTTTTTTAAAAACTAATTTAAATAGATAGATATGATTCCGCTTCAAACAGTAGATCCACCCCCGATTACCCCCATCAGTGCATAAAGCGGCCTTCTAAACAATTTCTCATTTTGCGCACAGCGGTTGATTGGGATTAGTGACAGTTTTTTTAAAACTAATTTAAATAGATAGATATGATTCCGCTTCAAACTGTAGATCCACCCCCGATTACCCCATCTATGCATAAAGCGGCCATCTAAACAATTTCTCTTTTTGCGCACTGCGGCTGATTGGGACTGGTAACACAGTTTTAAAAACTAATTTCAATTGATAGATATAACTCCGCTTCAAACTGTAGTTCCAGTCCCGATTATGCAATCTATGCATAAAGCGGCCATCTAAACAATTTCGCTGTTTGCGCACAGCGGTTGATTGGTGCTGGTGACACAGTTTTTAAAAACAAATTTATATAGATACATATAACCCCGCTTTGATTCGAACCCTAGAATTTTTTATTGCAGTGTTAATTTTATTCCATTTCAATTTGGTTCATATCTTATCGTTGGTGAATTCTACTGTTGGTTGAGCTACATTGGTCAAACTACACACCAGACACACATGCACTAGAGATTAAAATTAGTAACCATTAGAGAAGTAGGGTAAGCAGTTTGAAATAACAGTTAACTAGAAAAACAAACTTATATCACGCACTTACCTCCAGTTGCATTGTGGGGTTGCAGCAGAAATAAAAAAGTATAGCAGCGAAACAATCGGCTTAACTTTTTCTCACTACAGAGCACAGCAAACTGAGTTTTTGAAACTATTTTTGAACTTAAAAATACTGAATAATCACTTTCTGCTGGATGGGGGCAAAAGTTGGACTTTACTACCTGTGACTCGGGGAATTCTTAAATGCGCCTTTTCTAACAAATGAACTAGAACTCTATGGGAAAAATGCTTATATCAGAGCATTTTCATCCAGTGGGCCGAAAAGTTATGCATTTGAGGTAGTAAATCCAGACAATACTAATGTTACTACTGTTTGCAAGGTGAAAGGCATATGTCTAAACCATAAAAACAGCAGCACAATCAATTTCGAATCACTCACCAATGCTATTCTCAACAACACCTCCTCTTTAACTTTACTCAACTCGAACAAAATCGTACGCACAAAAACACATTCCGTTGTTAGTAAGCCGGAAATAAGGGTTTTTCAGGTGGTATATACCAAAAGAAAAAGATGTGCATCAAATTTCGAGACTTTACCATATGGATTCAAACAACAGAAAACAGAATGAGTTAATTTTGTAATGCAGTGGAATATATTTTTATTAGATTAAGTTAATGCTATCCTTAGTAATAGTATATCTGTGATTTGGTCAACAAACAAACTGGATACCAAAACAAATCTCATATTATATGCAAATGTTAAAGCTTTTCATTACCAAATCTGTTACTTAGTAAAAAATAAAAGTGAAAACCATTCATTTGAAACCATTTGCTGTCATTGAAATATAATTATGCAGCCGCTATAATTTTTTGCTTATTATCAGTGCAAATCTGATATTATGTTGTGCACTTTAATGATGGAGTGAGTGACTAGTTGACAAGTTGGTTCTTCGGTGCAACGTTGTATGGTACAAACGGCTTTGTGCCCCTCTCCAACTTAAAAAAAAAGAGGCCCCCACAGATGGTAGCCACGTTGATGTCGTTGTGGGGCTTTCTACAAAAAGTTACCTGTACCAAGCCCAAAAACTTATTTTGAGATGGCGAGTAAAAACTTTCCATGCCTGTTGACCTTTAGTTTCCTCAACACACATACCCAGTTGTAATCGAACCCTCGACCCCCCTTTGGTTTCAAAACACATCTGTTTGTGCATAATGGCTAATCGAGACTGGTAACGCATTTTTTTAAAAATTCGATACTATTATTTATTTTTTGTTTTAAAACATAGCATACATTAGTGGTAAAGTCTTTGCATTGTAATCAAAAGGTTCCAGGTTCGATATTCGTTGAAACAGCTTTATGCATTACGGTTAATCGGGACTGCGTTAAAAAAAAGCCAACATTAGCCCCTTGGTTGCAAAACTCCAAAATCACCCCATTTTCTATTTGTGTAATAATATTAATATCTGTTCCTGCATAAATACTAATGGGGACTCACCACACTTCTTTTTTTTATTTTAAAAACAACATCATTATCAGACAATTTGACATTGTGAATCGAACCCGGGACCTTTTCATTACAGCATAAACAACCTATTTCCAATTAGTTCATTTTCTCTTTGTGCACAAAAAAGCTAATCGGAACTTTTAAACAAATACAATTGAATATCCAATTTTCACCAATATTGGGAATCGAACCCTCAACCACTTGGTTAAAACATCTCGCGGAATACAAAACACCCCCCGCGCCGCACCGCCCCCGCGTTGTCCCGCCCCCGCCCCGCGCCGCGCCGCGCCGCCGCTAAACACAAAACGCGGCCGCCATATTGATTTTATTCAAATACTATTTATGCACAGATGGACTAATCGGGACCTATAATGGCGGGACAAAATAATTGGCCTCATTTAACTACCTAGAAAATCGAACCCGCGACCTCTTCATTACCAGGCGATAACATTAACCACTAACCCAAGGCCGCCATATCGATTTTATTCAAACACTATTTATGCACGGCTTCCCTGATGGCGCAGTGGTAGCGTCGTCGCCTTGTAATCAAGGGGCCCCTGGGTCGATACCCGGTGGAGGCACAAGTGGTTCGGATTCCACTTTAAACTGTAGGTCTAGTCCCGATTAGCCTTACTGTGCATAAAGTGGACTTAAATCAACAACTATTTATGCACAGATGGACTAATCGGGGACCTTTAATGGCGGGACTAAACAATTGGCCTAATTTAACTACCTAGAGAATCGAACCCGCGACCTCTTCATTGCCAGGTGACAACATTAACCACTAACCCAACTCGATTTTCGAACTCAACCATTTTGTTGGCTTTATGTACACACAGGCTAATCGAGACCATTCAATATTGACATCGTCGCCTTGTAATCAAAGGGTCCCAGGTTCGATACTCGGTGGAGGCACATAGTGGTCCGAATCACCACTTTTCAACTGTAGGTCCAATCCTGATTAGTTTTACCGTGCATAAAATGGACTTGAAAAAAACTAACTCAATCTATCAATCAATCAATATTGACTCTACCAGGAATCGAACCCTCGACGCCTCTTGTTTTACAGAGCAATAACCTTAGCTGCTAAGCTTTCGGGCTTCAGCGCCATCTTTAAATCATTTCTTTATGTGTTTGCATCATACGCAATGGTTGCGCGCGCATTTCCTCCACACACACACACAAACATACGCACGTGTTAGGTTAGCATACATCAAGAAACAACGTGACAAATCCATTGACCCCCTCCCCCACCGCTTCCGATGTCTTCAACGTGATCAGACACGTTCTGCTGACTCAACAATAAAATCGCTAGTACCCCGCTACACCGGATGTAACATAACACCAGTCGCATCGATTTTTTGCTGACGCGTAGGAACGAAGTGCTGCCTCTCTACTGCGTTGCAGGAACATGGCAACTTCAAACTGAAGGATTTTTTTTAGAGAGAGTGAGCAACACTATTGGGGGGGGGGGGGATATACCTCGACACATCTCTGTGGAAAAATTCCTTGCTTTGCTTGCCTTTCCGTTAAAAAATAAACTCCAGTCGTCCAGCTTCCCTTGAACAAGCTGTTCTTTTCAAATTTCCAAACGTCGTCGTTGTGCTAAATTCAGGCAAAAATGAAGCAAGTCGCTAGTATTCTTCAGTTTTATTATCATATTATCATAGATGCCTACTAAAAATTGATTGATATTTGATTTAGGGACTAAAACATGCATGCATATTTCATGTTTTCTTTATTTTCAACATAGCACTTCCTAAATTTTATTCCGCACCCCTAGATAATTAATTCTGGTGCCGCAGCTGGTATTTAGTATATCTAGTACAAATTTGTATAGAATACAGGAAGTTGACAATACGGCACTTAATAAGAACTCTTCTGAAGTAGTAGTAACAAGTACAGATACAGACTGAAATAAATGATATTATTGCGGGCGAAGCGAGCAAGAAAATTTAGAAGTACTATTTCTTGGCAAACTTATAACACATATTATTAATTAAACAGTGTGCCAATACTTTAATTTCACAGTATCCCGCGATGTTCTCTGTTTACAATATTTTTTTGCTCGTTTGGTGTCCTCCAGGGGCGGCGCCAAAATTTCTCGACCGGGTGGCCAGTATAAATTTAAGACCGTATATATGTGCATGTAAGACGTATGTGTATCCCCTTTCTGTTACACTCCCGATTTTCTTCTTGCTTCTTTTCCATTTCCATTTCAGGGTTTCCTCTTTATTCTTTTCTAATCTATTCTTGCAACTTGTTCCATTTCCTTTCGTGTTGTCTCTGATGCAGGGGCGGAGCCAGGGGGGCGAGAGGGGGTGTTTGCGCGCTCCTTAATTTTCTTCCGCACCCGTTATTTCAACTGAAAACAGTAACCCTTAGTGTGTCATATTATGTCATGTCGTCATATTGACGCCGAATGTTAAGTTCTGAAGTAAGACCGTTATTATTGTATGCAACAGCCTACAGCTTAATGATAGTTTGTCCTTTTTCTTTTTTGCATTCTTGATAAACGGTTTTTCCGCCTACTTGTTTTTTATCACACTGGAGCACAAATCTTTGCTGCTTTCAAAGTATCACCAAGTCGTGCTCGGGAAATCATTTATTGAGAGTTGTAACGTGAAGGGTAGTTTTCTTGTTAATACATTCTCGGTTTTGTTCCAAGTAGCATATCTAGTAAACGTACCATTTCGGGCATTTTCAAAACCCGTTAGGAAGAGGCCCAATGTTCACGAAGAAATTTTACAGTTAGTTGTTGGGGATAGTGCGATGGAAGGGATATTAGACAACGAAGACGAAATTGTTGTGCACTTTGCGTTTTGTCCTGAAGTGTCTATACAGGGTGTTGCAAAATACCTGTTACAACGCTTGGGAGGTGATTCTACAAGTAAAAACAAGGAAAAAATGTCATGTGAAAAAATGTCGAAATCGGCACCGTTTTCGAGTGACAGGCGTGCGAAAATCGCCTCACACCATGTGTAAAGTACAATAACTCAAGAAGGAAGAAATATAGCAATGTCGGAATAAAATAATACAAACAAAATCGTACCTGGTGAATACAATGGTGCATCAATTGAGGCCCAGTGTAAATTGCGCAAGGGGACTCTCAAAGAAAGTGGGGAATCCCCTGATGGAAAATACAAGAAATTTACTACTATCTTCTACATAATGTTGAGATCGGAATGTAGCCAGTAAAAAATGGCGACGTATGTCCACATGTCCCACTACTGCTGGGACACCGTCCCACACCCGGGAAATAGGAAAATAACTGCAAATCTCCTGTTGTACACGGTTCACATTGCGGTTCGAAGAAAAGAAACCAATTTGTCGCATGTCTCACTACTGCTGGGACACCATCCCAAATGGAAAAAAATACTGGAAAATCATAAAAAAAAGTTTTCAATCCCTTAATGTTGACACACTACTTTGCAGTACGAAAAACAAAAGTTAAACAATGGCCACATGTCGTTAGGCTGTACATATACTACAAGAGAGCTCCCCAAAGAAAGTGGGTAATCCTCGAAGGAATGAAGACGGAGAATGGCGAGAAAACGCACACAATGGCATGTAACATTTCCAGGCACAGCACATCTGGAAGGGATTCCACTGAGAAGCGCACAACCTCCGCACATGCAGATCGACGGTATGAAGTACAGCGATATCCAGCATCTTCACTCGTACCTTTCACTAAAGGACACTATGTGGTGCTGATAGGGGCTCACACAAACACCGGTATACTCAGAGACGTTGTTGAAAATGTCCGCCATTGACTTCAAGACAAAGATGGCATCGGCGAAGCACTGATTGTCTGTTACGTGCAAATACCTCTGGCATGTCACCAATTGTCCCAGCAGCGGCACTAACACGAGCAACGAGATCCTCAGCACTTTCCACAGGGGTTTCATACACGAGCCTTTTCATTTCTCCCCACACAAAGAAATCCAGTGGTGTGAGGTCGGGGGAACGAGGTGGCCACGGTAAAGGTCCACCCCTGCCAATCCAACGATCGCCGAAAATATCGTTGAGTAAGGCTCTGGCTCCCCGGTCGAAATGTGCGGGGGCGCCGTCGTGTTGAAACCAGATACGTTGTCTACCTGCCAGTGGCACGTTTTTCAAAAGTTCAGGTAATACGTCATGTAGAAACACCCGATAATTCCCACCACACAAAGTAGATGGCAAAATGTACGGGCCTATCAAGTGGTCACCTACTACGCCACACCACACATTCACTGCGAACCTATGTTGATGATGGCGCACAATGATTGCATGCGGATTGTCCATATCCCAGACGTGGCTGTTGTGGCTATTGAACATGCCGTCCCTGGTGAACATTGCCTCATCGGTCCACAAAACTATTGTTGGGAACTCTGGAATGGAAAGAGTTTGTTGCACGTACCATTGGCAGAAATCCATGCGTAGGGGAAAGTCCGTGGGCAGTATGTGGTGCACCTTATGCAATTTGTATGGGTGCAATCCCTCCTCTCGAAGAACGCGGAACACATTGCTATGGTGGGTTTGTTGAGTACGAGCAATGACACGTGTGCTGGTGTCAGGACGGTCTCGTATCGCGTCCAACACGTCCTCTTCAAATTGCACAGTGCGCACAGTGCGGGGTCTTCCACAATCCCACCTACGGGGTAGTAGAGATCCAGTTTCACGCAGTCGAGCATCAAGTCTTTGAAAGAGTGCATGTGCTGGTAATCGCCTATTGGGAAAACGTTCGTGATACAAACGACGTGCTTCACGGCTGTTTCGGTTTGCCTCTCCATAAACGAGATGCATATCAGCAAGCTCGTGGGTAGAGTACTCCACCATTGTCTTGTTCGAGAACTGCCCAGAAACAGGGGCACTTTCCCTCCGAGTGACGGATCACAACTACCGTGATTAGCACCCACGTAATGTCACACAGGTGTCCACGCAGTTGTTGCAAACCGAGAAAGAACACGGGAATACGTACTCTACGTACAGTATTCCTTAGCGCAATTCAACCATACACACACGCCAGACTAAACTCCACGCTGCGAGACGCAGAACAAGACAGGAAAAACAACGGTCGACTACAGTCTCTACGTAGTATCCACCAACACTAATACGTAACAGGTGACCTACACTCACAGCGCCTCTAGTGGAGCTTTCTGTACCAATTAGCTGAAATCAATCTGAGCGTAATTTGACGGCATAGCGTCATTTTCGAGTGAATTTCCTATTTCCCGAGTGTGGGACGGTGTCCCAGCAGTAGTGGGACATGTGGACATACGTCGTCATTTTTTACTGCCTACATTCCGATCTCAACATTATGTAGAAAATAGTAGTAAATTTCCTATATTTTCCATCGGGATTCCCCACTTTCTTTGAGAGTCACCTTGCGCAATTTACACTGGGCCTCAATTGCTGCACCATTGTATTCGTCAGGCACGATTTTGTTTGTATTCTTTTATTCCGACATTGATATCTTTCTTCCTTCTTGAGTTATTGTACTTTACGCATGGTGTGAGGCGATTTTCGCACGCCTGTCACTCGCAAACGGTGCCGATTTCGACATTTTTTCACATGACATTTTTTCCTCGTTTTTACTTGTCGAACCACCTCCCAAGCGTTGTAACAGGTATTTTGCAACACCCTGTATATTTTGTACCTCCATGGGTTACATTGAAAAGGTTCAAAAATTGTGTTGTTAAAGACAAGGATAATTTCACTACATAGTTCAATAAGACTGCAACGTGGATCTGAATGTATAAGAGTATAAGACTTAATACATATCATCATGGAATGGACGTCCAGGGGGAGGGCAAAGCCTGACTGGAAAATGATTGTCAATCTAAAGTTATTATATTTCACACATATAATTTCATTTGTCAGTAATTTATGTTAATGAGTGGCGGCGATTAGGGTGCAGTTCATGGACGTCCGCAGGATTTTTTTCCAGGGAGGGGCAAGGAAGGTATTTTTTCCATGGGGGGGGCAAACAAGTCACATTTTCCCCCAAAAGAGTGTAGTTCCCTAAAAAAAACATTGCTTAAATTTGAATTTATGGTGTTAATGCAATAATTAACACACATTATTGTGGCTAAAATGAAATTATATGTGTGAAATACATAATTCTTGGTTGACTTTCATTTTCCGGGGGGGGGGGGCACGGTCCTCCCCTTCCGGACGCCCATGGTGCAGTTGACCCCCGTTTTTGCTATTTTTGGCCCCGTACGATTCAACCTTATCTATAGATCCACCAAGCTTTCTGAAACCTCGGAAAATATGCGAACTAACCAGCCTCCCCCACCCCCTTCTTTCACCCCCGGTGTTTGCTCTGGCGCTGGTCAGGCAAGGACCTTCCCACTTCCGCTGACACAGTGTTGCTAATTTTACTCTCTTCAAGAATTCGAGGAGTGTTGTTGATGTGCGTAGACGTGTTTTTGAGTAAGTGTAAAGTGTCGAAAGTTGTGCACAGCAGTGAGCGAAATTTGCTACTAAGAATCATCGAGAAGTGTGAAGAAGAGAAAAGAGAAGGGTGGAATTATCCTCGCGATCAACCCCTAAAGAGAGCAGTATATCTAATGGGCGCTGCGACGCCAAGGGTCCCGGGTTCGAATCCCGGTCGGGCTTGGTTGTTTGTGAATGTTCTTTCATCAATTTCATCACTCATCCCAATCTTCGCAAATTAGCCAAGAGGCACAAAACGTGAAGTAAAATAAACTAAATCAAATCAAATCAAAATATCTAACGGGACGGTCGGAGTCATTGCTTAAAAAACTGAAAAGAGAGAAAAAAGATTTGCAAACCCCTGACCAGAAATTGTCCATGAAATGTACGTAGTGAAAAGAGAAGTTCCTACAATATTGAAACTTTTAGCTATTGCTAAGGAAGAAATTAATTATCATGGGGGGCGAGAAACATTACGGAAAATTATGAAACAAATAGGCTTTAAATTTAAAAAATGTAGAAACTCTCGCTTAGCTCTGGTTGAACGAAGCAACATTGTGGTTTGGAGAGCAAGATATCTTCGTGCGATCAACAGATTCCGCAACGAAGGGAGGCCTGTTGTTTACATTGATGAAACTTGGATTCATGCTTTTTTCTTTTTTTTTTACATATATTTTTTGATAGTTTACATAATTTAGAATATTAATCTTATGTGTTTAAATTGTTGATATCCTTCTGCGAGACAGCAGGCGTTTTTAACTTTAGTGTCCCCCCTCCCTCCTCTCTCTTATGCTATGTTATTTGAATTACCACGTCTAGAAACGTATTTGTATACTTGCAAACCTTTCACGGCACACGCCCATTTCTAGATTTGGCAACACAGGGGGGAAAACACGTGTTTCTGCCATCCCTTCCCTTGCCCCAGAGTTCCCGAGCTCCCCTCCTAAACATTCGACACTAGCGCCACTTGTTTCTGGCCAGGGTTTCAAATAAGTTGGTGGATCTATACCAAGGAAAAGTAAACTGTCCTTGCCCCCCCCCCCCTTTCCGTTTTGGCACCTTGCTCCTCATGCGTGTTTCATGTTTTCCTTATTTTCAGCATCGCACCCCCTAAATTTCTTTCCGTACCCTTAGATTTTTAATCCTGGGGCCGCCGCTGCTCTGATGGACACAATTATTTCAACGCAGCCTTACATTCACAGTCACATTCTTTCATACATATTAATACACTCCTCACAAAAAGTTTGGAATCTTGTTACGTTAGACAATAGGTGACAGACACGGCCTTGTAAAGCAACAATACATGATATCTGTCTGGTGGACATTCTCGTCTTTAAGCCGACATATGCCACTGTGTCTATCACCTATTGCCTAATACGTATATTAATATTCCAAACTTGTATTCTAAAATTTTTGTGAGGAGTGTATAATGAAACAAATGTAAATAGGTTTAAGCTTGTGTTGCATCACATTTTGCCCTTCGTGAAAAAAAAAACAACAGCTTGATTTTATGTATTCGGCAACAGTGATATAAAGTGCAATGCTATTCAATCGTGATGTTTCTCGTAATTTAATTGCATGTTCCTGAACATAGTAGTTTCATCGTATGAATTTTTGACTGAGAGAGTTCTCTTACTCCTTGGGGGTCACTTTTCTTAGCTTACAAGGTTTGTACCGTGCGTCCATTTCGATCTGCAGCCGAGAGATCGGGAGAAGCGTGGCGGGCGGCACTGACGGAGATGCCGACATTTGCGGCCTGAAATGCCCGCTTATTTTTATGGACATATGCAGACATTTATATAAATATTGCAAAACGAGCACTAACCTGTGTTATAAGAGTATGGTTTATTTTTAGTAGCTTAGTGACTGTATGTGCCGATGATTTTGACACGCCCACCTCTTGTGAAACACGGCGTAGAGGTTTGTTTGGAGAACGTTCTAACGCTGCACCAATATCATCGAGTTTTGCTTCGGTTAGAATCCGTCGTTTTTGCTTAGGTGTTTTAAAATTTAACGATACAGTTTCTCGTAATTTAAGGACAAGATGTCTAACCGTATCTCTGTGTGGAGTTGAAACGCATGGGAATTTCTGTACAAATTACCTACACACGTCTCGACACGAGTTTGTTTTCACGTAGGTACGTGTCATACATAAAAAAATCTTTGTTCTAACGTGAATCTTGCGGCTGGCATTCCAATCGTCTCACTGACACGTCACACATACACACTACAATAACACAAACAAGTAACTGCAAGTAACCAAGAATAACACTCTTGCGCACAGTACGAAATTAACACGCTCTTGGTTTACATTGCTCGCCACTATATTTACAACTCTGTCTTCATCTAGTCGCGAAGGAACAAAAAACTCGAGCTCGGAGATTTCGGATTGCAAGGAAGCTCACGAACACTATTGACTTTTAACGGTTTCTTCTACAGCGTAATCTTGATACAGTGTTGCACATTCAAAACCTCCAAACGATCCCCATCGGCACAAAACTCTTTCAAGGATATAAACTTAAGCAGGACGTTACTGGTCAAAACTATGATTAAAATGTTTTACAGAGTATTATCTGTGGCTCTTAATATAATTTCTAAAGCGTATTTTTTTGTGTATATAAGAGCAGAACTTGGATGAATTACAGAAGAACTTTTGCGTGTTATAACACAGGTTAGTGATCGTTTTGCAATATTTATATAAATGTCTGCATATGTCTATAAAAATAAGCGGGCATTACAGGCCGCAAATGTCGGCATCTCCGTCAGCGCCGCCCGCCACGCTTCTCCCGATCTCTCGGCTGCAGATCGAAATGAACGCACGGTAGTAGTGAGTTGATTAATAGGCCATTCAATAAGGAGCTCCAATAAGGAAAAAAATCAGGGAAAGCCGGAACAAATTTTATTATTTTTTTAAAAAGGTTCTTAACAACATATTAATTTTGCACTCCTGTATCACCCCGGATTTGGCCGCCATCTTTAAAAAGTGGCGCCAAAAATAAGTTTCTTGCAATTATCTCGCTTGAAAAGCACTTTACAGCAAAAGAGAATATGATAAAAAATAATCTACATACAATTCTCTTCAAAAAATATTCTGTGCATTTTTCTTCTAGGATGCTCCATTTGGTTGCTAGATGAGCGAGAAATTTTATGTTATTTTCCCGCTCCGTTTTGCAACCGCGGAACTAAAGGAAACCCTTTTTACATGATGTTTTGCAGTATATCTCTTCTATAAAACTGGACTTATACATTTGCCTTTCTTTAAGAATGTCATTTGTGGTTCAATTGCTTTTTTCATTGCATGGAGTACTTTATAGAAAATAGTTTAATGTCGCCTGTGTGCGGGAGATAATATGTTTGGTCTGAAAGTCAAGGTATCTCCAAAGGAACATGTTCACTTTGTCCAAAAAGGTTATTTAACAACAAAACGCCAATCTAATCAAGGAGTCCCGGGTTCGATACCCGATGGAGGTACATTACACAGTGGTTTGGAGTCCATTTTGAACTGTAGTTCATATCTTGATTAGGCTATTCGTGCATAAAGTAGACATAAAACAACAATTCAAACCACAATAACACGATCAGAAAAGTTTTGGTCTCTGACCTGGTAAATATGACGATTGAGTCGTGGTGCGCTCCATGAAGAGTTGTGGGGGATGGCAGAGAAGTGACCGACTCAATGCTAACTGAGTGGATTGTTGACATGCCTACTAGTGCGTCCATTTCGATCTGCAGCCGAGAGATCGGGAGAAACGTGGCGGGCGGCGCTGACGGAGATGCCGACATTTGAGGCCTGTAATGCCCGCTTATTTTTGTGGACATCTTGCAAAACGAGCACTAACCTGTGTTATAACACGCAAAAGTTCTTCTGTAATTCTTCCAAGTTCCACCCTTATATACACAAATAAATACGCTTTAGAAATTATATTAAGAGCCACAGATAATACTCTGTAAAACATTTTAATCATAGTTTTGACCAGTAACGTCCTGCTTAAGTTTATATCCTTGAAAGAGTTTTGTGTCGATGTGGATCGTTTGGAGGTTTCGAATGTGCAACACTGTATCAAGATTACGCTGCAGACGAACCGTTAAAAGCTAATGGTGTTCGTGAGCTTCCTTGCAATCCGAAATCTCCTAGCTCAAGTTTTTTGTTCCTTCGCGTCTACAGAGCTGTGAATATAGTGGCAGGCAGATGTAAACCAAGAGCGTGTTAATTTCGTACTGTGCGTAAGAGTGTTATTCTTGGTTACTTGCCGTTACTTGTTTGTGTTATTGCAGTGTGTATGTGTGTTGTGTCAGTCAGACGATTGGAATGCCAGCCGCAAGGTTCACGTTAGAACAAAGAATTTTTATGTATGACACTTACGTGAAAACAGACTCGTGTCGAGACGTGTGTAGGCAATTTGTACAGAAATTCCCAGACGTTTCACCTCCACATAGAAATACGGTTAGACGTCTTGTCCTTAAATTACGAGAAACTGGATCGTTAAATTTTAAAACACCTAAGCAAAAACGACGGATTCTAACCGAAGCAAAACTCGATGAAATTGGTGCAGCGTTAGAACGTTCTCCAAACAAACCTCTACGCCGTGTTTCACAGGAGATGGGCGTGTCAAAATCATCAGCACATACAGCCACTAAGCTACTAAAATTAAAACCGTACAGAGTTTTTATAGTGCAAGAATTACGGCCCCCTGACAACGTAAGTAGAGTAAATTTCTGTAATTGGGTTTTGCAGAATATTGTAGATGCTATTGTTGATCCACAGTTAATAATTTTTTTCTGATGAGGCGTGGTTTCACTTGCGTAGTCATGTTTGTTCACAGAACAATAGATACTGGAGCACTGAAAATCCCCGAATAATACACGAAGTTCCGTTACACGATGCAAAAACTGGTGTGTGGTGTGCTGTAAATGCCAAAAGAATAATAGGGCCTATATTTTTTGAAGACACAATAAATTCAGAGAGGTACCGCACACAAATACTCGCGCCGTTTTTTCAGTTGTTATCAGATAATGAGAGACAATATGGGTATTTTCAACAAGATTCGGCCACAGCCCATACCGCCGCTGATTCTTTGGACGCTATAAGGGAGGTGTTTGATGACAGAATAATTTCAAAAGGTTTATGGCCTTCACGTTCGCCAGATCTTACCGTATGTGACTATTATTTGTGGGGAACCTTGAAAAATAGAGTCTACCGAAATAACCCTCATAGCATCGACGAACTAAAAGACAATATGAGGGCAGAACTAGGAAGAATTACGGAAGAAGAACTTTTGCGTGTAAATCAAAATTTCATCAAACGATGCCAGGAATGTGTGAATGTAGGTGGACATCACTTTGAACAACTCTTATAACACAGGTTAGTGCTAGTTTTGCAATATTTATATAAATGTCTGCATATGTCCATAAAAATATGCGGGCATTACAGGCCGCAAATGTCGGCACCTCCGTCAGCGCCGCCCGCCACGTTTCTCCCGATCTCTCGGCTGCAGATCGAAATGGACGCACGGTACAACTGACAAATCTATCTGAATGTTTGCAGTAGGGGCGATTGGGTGCCAACATTTGAGGGGCAAGGGCAATATACTTTATTTTGGTAGAAAAGGCTTAGCATAAAGAGGTCATAAAGCGGGGGCAAAAAGTGGCAAAATGTGCCGGGAGAACTCCCGCTCGCCCTAATCGTCGCCACTGAATGTTTGGATTAAAATGAACGTCGTGTTAGGAATAATTTAAAACACACACGGAAAACCAATTCTTTGTTCATTGTCCATGAAGTATTCCTGGGCTAATGAAATGCTATTTTGACAAAATATCACTCATAAGTAATAAACAAATAAGATTGAAAAATCTGTTCAGAATTGAAGAGATTATTAGCTAAGTTGATATTCGTTTTCTGAACTAATTCATGTTACTCATGCGGGAGAAGCAACACACGTATGGTTACATGAACATATTTTTTGAGGTAACAAAATTATTTAGGACACAAGGAATTTGTCGAAGTTGATCACCGTGCCAGGAATAATTCATCTATTTTTCATAGATGACTTGGGTTGTATGGCATGACCATTGCGAACACACTAGAATGTCAACCTCTGTCCCTGCAAACTTTACACTTGCAGGGCAACGAGTTCCTGGCGCCTGAAACCAAAGTCGAAGTAATAATTTATGGGGGTTTGTATTTGGAGTGTCCGCGTGTGTTTGTTTTCGCCCCTTCATCACTTTCATCTAATCACCATTGAACCTTATCGTCGTCATTATGAAAATTAGCAGAAAAATGACTTAAAATAAAACAAAGCATCCACAACTTACTCTTCCAAAAATGGAGTTTCATTAGTACATACCACTTCGAAAGTTGAGGTCGTAGTTTCTACTAATGAGACAGACACATTGCACAGTGTTCATTAGTAGATCAAGGCAGCTAATTCCGTGAACAATGACGTTGTCTCCCAAAAGTCTCAAATATTTGTCTCAGGCAATACACGCTCTTAAAATAGACGCATCTTCTGTGGAGGTAAAATGACACGTTTGTTGCGAGTTCTTTCTGTATATTATTTCTCCAATGGCATAACGTTGTCGCATTATAATGAAGAGGTCCTGTGTTCGACTCCCCCCCTCCTCTGGTGGAAGCACAATGCACACTGGTTCGGACTACACGTTAAACTGTAGGTTTAGTCCCGATTAGCCTATCTGAGCATAAAAGTGGGCTTAAAAACAAACTAACAAAATCGTCTTCTGGATACTTCGTGACATGACTTTTTTCTTTACTTCAGCTGCATCTACAGATTCTGTCGACATTTTCGGCTGATTCATGTGGCAAAATTTATGTGTCGAACGAGGATTTCTAAATATGATAAGCCACTCAATAGCAATTTAATAATTCTGCACCTTTTTCCATACATAACTGGTTTATCAAAATTTATTCAGTTCGGTATTGTAGTGATTATTGTGATTACTTCTTATCAATAGAACGAATATAAAGTTGATATTTCACATACCATATTGGTATTTGAAGATGACAGGTATATAAAATTGTAATGAAATAAAGAAAGGGACACTTCGGGAATTTCAATGCAGAGCTAATTAAAACTATACTACACTCTCTAGCATACTTAAACCCGAAGGTTTATGGCTGCAGCATCACAAGCCTTCCATCTGTCCCTATGCGGGGCAAGATCAATCAAATCTTTCCCATCTTTACCAATTTCCTTTAGGTTTATCTCAACGTTATTCCTTCATCTTCGTCTTGGCCTTCCTACTGGTCTCTTACCATCAGGTTTCCCAACAAGAATTGATAACCGTCGCTGCGCTTAAACTTACAGAACGATTATCAATGCAAATAAAATTGCGTAATTAACGATAACCGTTATAATTAAAATAAATACAATACAGGCGCAGAAAATCTCACTACTTCCATCACCATTTTAGTACTTATTATTTCTCGTTGCTATGGTTACATCAATTTCATTTCTTGTATTTTATACAGCGTGATAAGATGATTATAGCAATATCTATAAAACAAACATGCATAAAACAACATCAATAACATAAATAATATTAACTTTGAACATGACAGGTTGAGAATAGGACAGTCTCAGAATCCTGTAAACTATTCTTTCCTCTGCCATTCGTGTCACTTGGCCTTCCCATCTAAGTCTTCTTGATTAAATTATTCTAATAATTAAAAAGTAGAAATAATTTATTGTGTTGTTGGAGGAAATAACGCTAAGATGATGTTTTTGTTTATTTGGAGATTATTTTAACCATACTCAGGCCGCGATTTATATACGTATGTGGAGGCCCAGAGCTTACAGCACCAAGACCTCACTCCAATCCCCTCTACACAGTTTCAGTTATAACTTCTCGCCAAGTTACATGGTGTGGTTTGTTATTATATTTTTACCACATCCGAATTACCTATTTTTTAAAATTATGTGGTACTTTTCAGAGCAGTCTTTCCCAGTGAAGGCCTGGAGCTGCAGTCCTCAAGTTCACCCTAAATTCTGATCTAATCTTGATCATACCCTGCATAATGTTGAGCCTCCTAAGCCTACTAGCTGCTTTTAATCATAGAAGTATTAATTTGATCACAGTTTTTTGTTTCAATAGCTCTAGGAATTACTTTCATTTTCTAATGACAAAATTGGCTTTTTATGGGTTGATAATAATGTGATTGAGTAAGAAACGCCATGATCCTTAATCTCCGCCACAAAAAAATAAATAAATAATGTGTGATCATTTCTAGCATAGATAATATTCACAAGTAAAATATACGTTATGAACACCAGAATACACTTACTTATTGAGTCATTCACATATTTCCAAGTATATGCACTTATTGAATTTGATTGGGTGGGCACAGGAATTTTTGGGTGGGTGCATGCCCACCCGTGCCCACCCCTGTCGCCGTCCCTGGTGTCCTCTCTACCTCAGCACATGCCTCTTGTTCTAGCCACAACTATAATTCAGTGACGGCGATTAGGATGGCAGTTGAACCCCCACTTTTTCCCCCGCACTATGCTAAACCTAATCTACAAAGGGAAATACACTGTCTTTGCTCCCCTCCCCAAGTTTTGGCATCTTGCCCCCCCACCAGTTTTGGAACCCAATCGTCGCGACTGTGTGCATATATATGTGTAATTCTAAAAGTTCATGTAGCGAGTAAGGCCCAAATTCTGTTGGTTTTCAAACCTCTGTCTAAACCACGATTCACAAATTGAAATGAAGAATGAAACTCTCGGCATATTTAGAGCATGGTCATGAAGACTTGGAAATATAGTGGGAAGGACCTGGGGCAAGTGACTGATGTTTTGGTTACAGCAACTGCCTTAAAATTAACGTATTTGATAAGTAATCTTCATAACAGATTACCTGTTAGTGCATTTGAACTAAATCTGTCAAGGAATTTCTCATTGCAGGTTTATACCCAAAACTCTGGATAAAAACGCTTGGCGTGTTGAGATATTTATCTTTCAAGTACTGAATGAGAGAGACTACAGAATTTGGGGCCATGTGCCTCTTAGCCTAACGAAATAACATGTACAAATAAACGCATGGTATGTTAGCTGCAACGCTTGAAATGGAATATGTTAGCTGAGTGGACGTTAGATCGTGCCTTGGAGTTAGCTGGGGTTTAACATGGCAACAATGAGACAGCTGGGAGGATGCTTTGCGAAAATATTGGTACCTGAGGGGGATACCATCCCCTGGATGCCCTAGCTTCGAGCATTGATTAGCTGCATAACACTGCCCCTTGAGCAAGAAAAAATAAAGTGTCAAAAATCAGTTTCAAAAACAACTTTATACACAGAGACTTAACGAAACTTGATCTATAGTCTAGATTGTTGCATAAAAGTAACTTATAACGGAAAATAACTGGAAGGAGAGCGAGAGGTCAGTTTGACATTTGCAGATGGCAGTGTCCCTCCCTAGAGCAGACGGAAACCTTGTCAAGGGGGCTGAAAATTTCCAGGAAATGACCATGCTGCACATTGCAACCTCCTTTGCTTAAGTTGACCCAAATGCCCATTGCACTACGATCCTTGTAGAGCTACAAATGTTATTCCATTCTGCTAATGTTGAAGTATTGCCATTCTATTGTTGCTATTAAAACCCATAATTACTCCCCCCTACACAAGGGCATATCCAGGGAGCCTAGACCCCCCCCCAAAAAACAATCCCTTCTTCTTATTGAAAATCCATACTTTCTGATGACACACTTGATGTTGTAGATATAGAAAATTCTGTGTGTGTGCATGGTTTGTGTATTCTGAAAATAACATCCACTAAAAGTTTTTTTTAGTTTTACACTGGGTTGTGATATATCAGCTGAAAATCTGACTTCTGTGAGAAACTGTTTTAGTACAGTAAGTGAAGTTTGTGTCTTTTTTTTTTTTAGAAATAATACATGCAGAGGTGAATAACTAAAAACAAATATATGCGTTATGTACCAGACAGTAGAAACAAACTATTGTCAGTGTGTGAAACTCGATTTCTGGAAAAACATGATTCACTTCAATGTTTTTTGTTAAATGCTTTCAAACTTGTCAGTTAAGTTGAGCTGTCCGAGTGAACCATCCCAAGCAAGTGATCTTCTAGCCGCAGTTAAAAAAGGGACTTTCTTAATTGTACTCTTTATGTGAGAAAAGTTTTGCAGTTTTATTGTACAGCTGTCAATGTATTTAGAGCCTTCATCACAATCTAGCCTCTGCTGTTTCATCCCCAAGAGACGTCACAGAACTGTTTCAGAGTAGGGATGGCCAAACGGATCCGGATCCAAAAGTTACGGATCTGGATCTGGATCCGGGCCTGAAAGTTTTGGATCTGGATCCGGATCCGAGAGTTCCTGATCTGGATCCGAATCCGAGAGTTTCGTATCTCAATCCCATTATAATATTACCACACCTTAAAAGGTATTATGATCTTCCATTACAAATAAATTTTTCGTTAGTCCTACAAGAATTTTTTTCAAGTGTTGTTCCTAACATACTTTGCTACACATCGGCTAACACACTCGTGCACAAAAATAATCTTACTTGTTTAACATAAAATGTGAGAGGTGATTTTGTAAATGCCATTGAAACGAATATGATTCGAATTCGAATGTATTGGAAATGAAAACACACATAAATGTGAGACATTCCATTCCAGGATGAAACCTTTAACACATATAACAAGATAGAAATGTTATACAAAAATTATACAATTGTTCTACAGATTTTACAAATTAAAATAAAACATTATAATATTAAATATATGCAGTGTTATATAATTACAAAGTGGAAGACTAACAAGGGAGGTTATCTAAGTGTCCCCCTCCGATTTCCATGAAACTTGGCAGTATAGTGGGGCCCAAAGGAAGAATTACGTGTTTTTTTTGTTTCAGCTAAAAAACGGTTTTAGGGGGCAAAACCCCCTCAAATGTCAAGATGAGGACAAATTGAAGTGAGGATCTGACCCCTGTGTCCCTCCGATTTCCATGAAACTTGGCAGGTGTATAGTGGAGCCCAATGGAAGAAATACATGTTTTTTGTTTCAGCTAAAAAACTGTTTTAGGGGGCAAAACCCCCTCAAATGTCAAGATGAGGACAAATTGAAGAAAGGATCTGACCCCTGTGTCCCTTCGATTTCCATAAAACTTGACAAGTGTATAGTGGGGCCCAATGGAAGAAATACGTGTTTTTTTTTGTTTCAGCTAAAAAACTGTTTTAGGGGGCAAAGCCCCCTCAAATGTCAAGGTGAGGACAAATTGAAGTGAGGATCTGACCCCTGTGTCCCCCTCCGATTTCCATGATACTTGGCAGGTGTGTGTATAAACGGGCCCAAATGAAGAAATACATGTTTTTTTTTGTTTCAGCTAAAAAACGGTTTTACACGGCGAAACCCACTCAATTGTCAAGATGAGGACAAACTGAAGTGGGGATCTGACACCTGTGTCCCCCTCCGATTTCCATGAAACTTGGCAGGTGTGTGTATAAACGGGCCCAAATGAAGAAATACATGTTTTTTTTGTTTCGGCTAAAAATCTGTTCTAGGGGGGCAACCTCCTCTCAAATGTCAAGATGAGGACAAATTGAAGTGGGGATCTGACCCCTGTGTTCTCCTCCGATTTTCATGAAACTTGGCAGGTGTATAGAGGGGCCCAAAGGAAGAAATACGTGTTTTTTTTTTTGTTTCGGCTAAAAAACTGTTTTAGGGGGGCAAAACCCGCATCAAATGTCAAGATGAGGACAAATTGACGTGGGGATCATCTGACTCCTGTGTCCCCTCCGATTCCCATTAAATTTGACACGTGTATAGAGAGGCCCTATGCTCCCTGTTTCTTCCTATGCCATATTTAAGATGTTTTGGGGTCAGATCCCCACTTCAATTTCACCTCATTTTGACATATACACCTGCCAATTTTCATGGAAATCGGAGGGGGAGACTTAGACTACCCTTGTAAGTGTATTAATTAATTACAAATCGCACACGCGTGCACACACACTATATATATATATATATATATATATATATATATATATATATATATATATATGTGTGTGTATGTATATATATTAGCAGGTAACAATATGTTATAAGCACATTCTTACTTTCCAAAGAAGCGCATGTGGGATGGCAAAACGGATCCGGATCCGAAAGTTTTGGATCCGGATCCGGATATGAAAATTCCGGATCCGGAACCAACCCTGGTTGGACGCCCCCTGCAGATTTTTTTAAATTTTTCTGCTTCGAAGGGGGGGGGGGGTGTTCGTCAAAATTTTGGGTGTATGTGGATAAATCAGACCCTGGCCCCTGGCATCGTCGCATGCTGTGATAACCACTCTGCCGCGGAGGTTGGGTTTAACTAACACACAGGCACATTTACATACATATCTGGACATACACAGGATGTCACTGTGAACTTTCATGTTTCTTGAGGACATGTTCATTGAGGTTTCATTTTGAATACACAAGCCCTCGAAAAACAGCACTTTCATCCTATTAATTTGCAGCCATGCATCATGGTGAACAAAACATGAACATGCATTGAGCGAAAGGGTGAAATCCAGAATTTCATCCCAATAGGCTTCTCTGCTAGCGTGAAAATGCTTCCATCAAGTACTAACGCCCTTAGCATGTTTTCAGCCAGAAAACAATGTCAGTATCAAATGAACTATATATTACTTACCTCCCTTTGAAAAAGATTGGACAATCCATGTTAAAACATTGATTTTAATATAGTTGATTCTAATGCCATCATGAAACTGCTGAAATACACATTACTAACCTCCCTTGGGAAAAGATTTGATAGCTCCATGTTAAAAGCGTGATTTTAATATATCGTATTTGATTCCAGCGTTATCATCGGGAAATGGATGACTATATATTATTTACATCCCATGGGAAAAGAATGGATACCTCCATGTTAAAAGCATAATTTTAATACACAGCGTGGCCCAAAAGTCAGTTTCCCCTAGGAGAGAACAAAATTATGATACTTGTAGTAAAGAAATGTGTATTTATTGCTGGAGAAAGGTAAGAGAACAGAATCTACCATACATGCTCAACATGTTTCCCATCATTTGCAATACATTCTAAGCAACGATGATACACAGATTCGTATATCTTTGATAACAAACCCTTATTTGTGTTAAGTTCATCAAAAGCATTTTCAATTTCTTGTCTCAAATCATTCACAATTTCCACCACAATTGTAACATGCAGATTCTTTCTTCTGTAGTAAACTTACGTGCTATGTTACACACAAGACAAAGGCTGACTACATAGTATGTACGTACAAAACAAGAGCCTTCTGCATACTTGCTTCTGTTAGTTCCTACTCCCACCACCAGATGCTCACAATTCAGCAGTCTCTACACAGATAACGCTAATGCTTAACACTGTTTGCCAGGTGGAAATCTTAACAACACTTTACATTTAATTCTTAGAATTACATATACAGTTTCTCTCAGGGGAAACAGACTTTTGGCCCACCCTGTATTTGATTCCAGCGCCATCATCGAGAAATTGTTTAACTACAGATAATTTACTTCCCTTTGGAAAAGATTGGATACTCCATATTAAAACCATGATTATAATATAGTTGATTCCAGCACCAACATCGTGAATTTGCTGAACTACACATGATTTACCTCCCTTGCGAAAAGATTGGATACCTCCATGTTAAAACCATGATTTTAATACATGTGAGTTCAGCACCATCATCGGGAAATGGTTCAACTACAGATTTACATCCCATGGGAAAAGATTGGATACCTCCACGTTAAAAGCATGATATTAATACTCAACATCATCATTGGGAAATGGCTGAACTATATGTTTACGTTTGATGGATGGTTGCTCCTGAAAGAGGGCTGAACCTCCAAGAGGTTATTAAGAAAAGCTGTTTGTCTTTATGTCCTCTAAGCAGTGCCAAAGTTTGTTTGTGGTTCACAGAAAATCCTTGTGTTTGAAGGTGAGGGATAATAATAATTAAAATTCAGCAATACTAATAGCCGTGTTGGTGTAGGAACTTACAAGAAAAAGAAATTGAAGGTGTATACAGAGCCGCATTTACATACAGGTTATCTAGGCTGCAGCCTATGGGCCTGCCCAAAAAAAAAAAAACTTTAAAATTTTTAATTTTGAGTAGACTAAAATAAAAAAATGTATTTTTTCTAATACTGTGGTGCCCTCTTATAATCATAAAAGACGTTTTTGACTTTTTGGAAGCACTTTATGTATATTTTACAGCTTCAACTAGCACATACAAAGTTCTAACCGACTGCTTGAAAAAAGCAGAAATTGACACACCCATTCTCGTGCCAAAAAGGACAACAACACGTTGGTCATGCCGAGCAGATGCTACAAAAGCCCTCTTGCGAGGCTATAAGGAAATAAAAAATGCACTGTTTGAAATTTCAGAGGACAAAGAAGATTCAGGACAATCACATATTACTGCTCTAAGTTTGCATAATAAAATGTCAAAGATGGAAACGGGGCTCTACACAGCATTTTGGGATGATATCTTTGGACATACACAAAACTAGTGAAACTCTGCAGTACCCTAGATTGGACGTGAACACAGCCACCTCAGCACTGACAAGCTTCATAGCAACAAAACGGGATAGCTTTTTGAAGAATATGAGGTGAAAGCTGCTGAGTTAGCTGATTGCACTGAGTATGAGAGTGAAACAAAGCCCAAGCTCAAGACAAACGTGCGTTTGGCATCTCTTGACTGTGTCCAAGCACCAGAAGTTGAGCTAATCCCATCAGAAAAAATTCGAACCCAGAGTTTCCTTCCTGTCATAGATCAATTTGAATCTTCATTGCGGCAGAGGCTTGAGGCATACAAACTAGATGATACCCGTTTTGGTATGAATAAATAATTGCAGCAACTCAAAACTTAGTAGAAACATATAACAACGACTTAGACGATGAATTGGGAAATGAACGGATTCAGTTCAAGGCTTTTTACCACGAGTTTCAAAAAGATGATGAGGAAAATGAAAAAGTAATTAGTCAGGAAAGGTGGATGTATAAAAATTCCTCCTAGGAAAAAATGTCAAAGATTGTTTTCCTAATATCGAGGTCGCTCTAAGAATGTACCTGTCACTTATGATCACAAACAGCATTGGAGAAAGGTCACTTTCAAAATTAAAGTTGATCAAAAACAGGCTTCGAACCTCCATGTTAGAAGACAGGCTCAACGTTTTGGCTTTGCTCAGCTTCATTAGTATGAAGTGTAGGTGCAAACCAATTAGCCACTAAGATTATTTGACACTTTCATTTTCAGTCTGATTTTTTGGGAAAGTACTGTATTTGAAATAAATATAAGTAAACATGATTATTTAAAATTAAAATATTGTTTTCAATTGAAATATTATTTTCAAAAAATTTCCCCCCGGTAGGGCCTGCACCACAGGTTCAGCCTAGGGGTCTACAGATCCTAAATACGGCCCTCGGTGTATATATTTACATGTTTCCAAATATAAAGGCTTCATGGGTTTAGTTCACTCAGATCCTCTCGTTTCTTAACAGCGGCCATGCTTAAAGGGCTCCTCACTCTGAAATTTCTACAACTTAAAATTTGCCCAATTTGTCCTCCAATTGTCTATTTGTTATAAGTAAAGGTAAAAAAAGTTAATTTACATTCGGCAATACATTGTTCAAATTGGAGGAAATTCTGAATTTACAGGTTTTTATAAATTGCAAATTCAATGTGAACTAAGGAAGGAGTAGGAAGTTGCAAAGTTGTTACTTATGGATGTGAAAGAAATACACAAAATGAAGTCAGAATAAATGCATGTGTATCATAAAATAGTGGTTTGTGAATTGATTTGGCTTATCTCACTTCACTTTTATGCCACTTTTGTTACAACCTGTCCCACTTCCTGCGCTAGATGATCGCTGGCTTTTCTAGCATAAACCACGTGGCGTTGCTGCTGCAGACTGCGGGAACTCCGTGCTGGGGAAAGCCGAAGCCAGGCATCAAATTAAAATATGCAACATGGCAACAGTGTCTACGTAAGCTACTCTCTTCTGGCTTCCATTCGCTCCTCGCTGCCCAGCAGACGACTTTTTCCTAGTTTCTCATTTGCACTGAAACTGTCGAGCAATCGCTAGCACAGGAAACGAGAAAGGTTCTAACAAACGTGGTATAATCGCGAGAATGAGTGATGACGTGATGAAGAAACACTCGCAAAGAACACCTTTGCTCAGGCTGGGATTTGAACTCGGGGCACCTGGCGTTGTAGTGCACTGTGCTAACCACTCTGCCACGGAGGTTTGCTGGTGATGTTTGTACCTCATATATTATACGTGCTGAACATATTTACTTTAACATACACAATTTAGTAGGTGAAACTTGAACCATATCATCACCAATTATTTTGGTGCAATTGGTAATGAATATCATACCCGGTTGCAGTGTTAGAAACATTGTATTTAACTCTTTCTCTGCAGCAACTTAAGTCGATTGACTTCTATAAGTGTAACTTACAGAAAGTAACTGCAGTCGATTTCCAATATTCTTGTAGCTGCTGGTGTCGAGCGAAAATGAAATAGCATTACCAGAACATGCTGCAATCTAGTCTTTTGTCATTTGAACTATTTTCAAAGGAAATAACTCTCTTTGGTTCTGAACAAATGAAAAATGTGTACGGCCTTACACGGCAATAGCAATAAGAATCATTTATCTGCTCAGTGGCGTGAGTGCCCCAGATTTTTGAAAGGAGGTGAGGGTAAATATGCTTTTTTAGTAGTCAGTCCTAATTTCACTATCTTTCCTGGTTTTAACATTCTTCTTTTTAGGAATGATGGTCCAAAAGGAAGGGTTATGAGACCTACCAAGACCTCCTCCCCTCCACCTTGGGCACGCCACTGTATCCACTTAAGTAACAATGAAAATTTAACATCAAGGGTAACTCCTGGCTATGGCACTTTTTCAAAGAATAGTGGAAGAATTCATATCAGTACCTTAGAATACTTTTGTTATTTTTTTTCATTGTATGGAATTCTGAATATCTGCCCCAAAAACTATGCAGCGAAAGCTGTATCAGCATGCCAAAATCCCGCAGCAAATGAGTTAAAAGAGTCTTTGCTCCATTTCGATCCACATGTTCAACTGAGCAATGTCACCCAATGTAGTTCTGAAAATCTCCCACCAGATGTCAGATCAGAAAACTGGTTGACAGTTCTGAATGTTCAATTATTTTTGCAAGTTTTAGGATGTGTTCTAGAATGGAAACAATTATGGAAGCAAGCTTCACCAAGTATTACTTTTCCGATAAATTATAATTTGAAAAGTAGCTCATACAACCATCTGTGCTTAGCTGAGCAGCAAGGAACCATTCTTGGTTTATGGTCATCGAAGATATGCAGTACAGGTGGAATTTCATGGAAGTTCGAAGGAGTTAAGTGCTCGAGACCAGACATTCTGCGATCAGGTGTTGGGGGCATTTAGGGACATTATTTTACTTGATCTGTGTAACCTAACAATGAAAGCCATTAGGGATGCAATACATCTTCGCATCTCATGTCATGTGACAAATTAGCAGCACACAGTAAACATGCAGCAAGCTGTGTGTTAACAGACATGAATAGAAATCGAACCATGCACGTGCATCATGATTAATTTGGAACTAAACAATAAAAGAATTGGGTAATAAATAGAATTGTGACTAGCTAGTTGATTTGAGGAAACAAGAGGGGAGGGGGGAAGGAGGTTGTAGTAATGAGTTTTTGAATACGTTACCAATATGGCCTACATGCATCACCCATATCATTAACTTAATTTGTTCAATGTATGATACAGAAAAACCTTCAGTGAAGGGCACAGGTAGTGGTTCACATTCCTCCAAACTACACTATCTACCAAAAAGTAATTGGGTACCTATGCTGGTGGTTAATTTAGTCTCTAATTTGATTCGTGTGGCCTTCATGTTGTTCCATGAGCAAGAGAACCACTTGTGAAAGAGATGGCACATAGTGCAGAGCTATTCGACTTCGATAAGGGCATAATTGTGGGCTGCCACCTCAGTGGGCTGTCTAGCAGGGCCATAGCCGCAAAGTTAAACATGCCCAAATCAACAATAGCATTTGTGCTTCATAAGTGGAAGGTGCATGGACTAGGGATGGCCAAACGGATCCGGATCCGGATCCAAAAGTTACGGATCTGGATCCGGGTCTGAAAGTTTCGGATCTGGATCCGGATCCGAGAGTTTCGTATCTCAATCCCATTATAATATTACCACACCTTCAAAGGTATTATGATCTTCGATTACAAAGAAATTTTTCGTTAGTCCTACAAGAATTTTTTTCAAGTGTAGTTCCTAAAATACTTTGCTACGCATCGGCTAACACACTCGTGCACAAATGTCCGAGGTGATTTTGTAAATGCCATTGAAACGAATATGTATTCATTCG
Organism: Lepisma saccharinum; assembly: GCF_977018435.1. Classification (NCBI taxonomy): domain Eukaryota; kingdom Metazoa; phylum Arthropoda; class Insecta; order Zygentoma; family Lepismatidae; genus Lepisma; species Lepisma saccharinum. Next base: position 108,545,419 of record NC_139232.1, read on the forward strand.
AATGTATTGGAAATGAAAACTCATAAATGTGAGACATTCCATTCCAGGATGAAACCTTTAACACATATAACAAGATAGAAATGTTATACAAAAATTATACAATTGTTCTACAGTTACAGTTTTACAAATTAAAATAAAACATTATAATATATGCAGTGTTAAATAATTACAAAGTGTAAGACTAACAAGGGAGGTTATCTAAGTGTCCCCCTCCGATTTCCAAGAAAATTGGCAGTATAGTGGGGCCCAAAGGAAGAATTAGGTGTTTTTTTGTTTCAGCTAAAAAACGGTTTTAGGGGGCAAAACCCCCTCAAATGTCAAGATGAGGACAAATTGAAGTCAGGATTTGACCCCTGTGTCCCTCCGATTTCCATGAAACTTGGCAGGTGTATAGTGGGGCCCAATGGAAGAAATACGTGTTTTTTTGTTTCAGATAAAAAACGGTTTTAGGGGGCAAAACCCCCTCAAATGTCAAGATGAGGACAAATTGAAGTGAGGATCTGACCCTGTGTCCCCCTCCGATTTCCATGATACTTGGCAGGTGTGTGTATAAATGGGCCCAAATGAAGAAATGCGTGTTTTTTTTTGTTTCAGCTAAAAAACGGTTTTAGGGGGCAAAACCCCCTCAAATGTCAAGATGAGGACAAATTGAAGTGAGGATCGGACCCCTGTGTCCCCCTCCGATTTCCATGATACTTAGTAGGTGTGTGTATAAACGGGCCCAAATGAAGAAATACGTGTTTTTTTGGTTTCGGCTAAAAAACTGTTTTAGGGGGCAAAACCCCCTGAAATGTCAATATGATGACAAATTTAAGTGGGCATTTTATTTATGTGTCCCCCTCCGATTTCCATGAAACTTGGCAGGTGTATAGTGGGACCCAAAGGAAGAAATGCATGTTTTTTTTTTTTTTGTTTCAGCTAAAAAACGGTTTTACAGGGCGAAACCCACTGAATTGTCAAGATGAGGACAAATTGAAGTGGGGATCTGACCCCTGTGTCCCCCTCAGATTTCCATGAAACTTGGCAGGTGTGTGTATAAACGGGCCCAAATGAAGAAATACGTGTTTTTTTGTTTCGGCAAAAAAATTGTTCTAGGGGGGCAACCTCCTCTCAAATGTCAAGATGAGGACAAATTGAAGTGGGGATCTGACCCCTGTGTTCCCCTCCGATTTCCATGAAACGTGGCAGGTGTATAGAGGGGCCAGAAGGAAGAATTACGTGTTTTTTTTGTTTCAGCTAAAAACTGTTTCAGGGGGCAAAATCCCCTCAAATGTCAAGATGAGGACAAATTGAAGTAAGGATCTGACCCCTGTGTCCCCCTCCGATTCCCATGAAATTTGACAGGTGTATAGAGAGGCCCTATGCCCCCTGTTTCTTCCTTTGCCATATTTACGTGGTTTCGGGGTCAGATCCCCACTTCAATTTCTCCTCATCTTGACTTTTGAGGGGGGGCCTCTATACACCTACCAAGTTTCATGGAAATCGGAGGGGGAGACTTAGACCTCCCTAGTAAGTGTATTAATTAATTACAAATCGCTCACGCGCACACACACACTATATATATATATATATATATATATATATATATATGTGTGTATGTATATTATATATATATATGTATATTAGCAAGTAACAATATGTTATAAGCACATTCTTACTTTCCAAAGAAGCGCATGTGGGATTGCAAAACGGATCCGGATCCGAAAGTACCTGATCCGGATCTGAAAGTACCGGATCCGAAAGTTTTGGATCCGGATCCGGATTTCGGATCCGCCAGGATCCGGATCTGGCCATCCCTAGCATGGACTTGTGACAATGGTGAAATTTCGACCAAAAAAACTGACTAACAGAGATCAGAGAACCCTAAAACGTGAAATTGTCAAAAACAGGACACAGCCAATGGCTACTATCAGACAGTTTACGGCAGCAACAGGCACGTCAGTTTCCAATGGAACATTGCGAACAGAGGCCCACCAACTCGGATATTCCGGAAGAGCAGAGGCACATAAGCTGCCTATCACCAAGTTGAATAAAGCTCAGTGTCTCAAGTGGTGTTTGGAGCGTCGCAATTGGACACTGGAGCAGTGGAAAGCGGTTCTGTGGAGTGATGAGTCGAGATTCACATTGTTTCGGTCTGATGGACGTGTATGGGTGTGGCGGCTACCTGGGGAACAGCTTCTACCAGAGTGTATAGTGCCTACCAGGAAATTTTGTGGTGGTGGAGTAATGGTGTGGGGTTGTTTCTCGTACTACGGTGTGGGACCACTGGTGGTTGTTCGTGGCACAATGAACTCACTGGCATACTGTACAATACTAGACAATGAAATGCTCCCAACCTTGTGGCGTTTTTACGGAATGGACCCCTGTTACTTCCAGGATGACAATGCTAGGTGCCATGTTTGGGAGGTACTATACAGTGGTATACTGACAACAATGTTCACCGATTGGTCTGGCCTGCACAGAGTCCTGATCTCCATCCCATAGAACACCTTTGGGATGCATTGGACCGGTGGGTGAGGTCTCGGGAGATGCGGCCAAATTCCATTGTCCAACTGAGTGAGATCTTCCAAGAGCAAGGGCGACGCATTCCAATGGAAGTCCTCCACAAACTAGTCGAGAGCATGCCTGACAGGGTGGCTGCTGTTATAGCAGAAAGAGGTGGCTACACGAGGTTCTAACAGGGTTCGCACCACCAGACAACTATTTTGTACAGGTGCCCAATTACTTTTTGGTAGATAGTGTATAACCATACCATAAACAGTACTATTTAGATGCATTCTAAGATGTGTATTGCAAGACAAATTCTATTTTGTTTTGTGCACCACCATAATGTTTTAGGTTCCATAGTCAGATGCACTCACATGATAAAATATACATCTTTTGAGTGATAACGTTAATGAAAAGTATGCATTCTCAAGAAAAACAGTATTATTGTGAGAAAATACACAACAAATTATAGAAAAATAACACTGTTGTACAAACATTGCAGTAACAAAATAAACTGTATGAGATATGCCATAACAAACTGGATCTCCCTTATTGTACTTGCAGTGCACTAAAAATAGTGTAGCTCATAGACCAACAATCAGTGGTCACACAGGTAACCTTGACCATCTGTACCCCAGCTAGAAAGTAATGTATTAGAGTGGAGTAAGGAGAGTTTTCTTGTGGTACTATTTATAACATACTTTTCATCATTGCAAACTCCATGTGATACGAGCTAAATATGTGAAATTATGTATTATGCATTGTTTTTGTACTGCTTTTATGAAATATTATTGGTTTTGAGTCTTGACTTATAGAAGAATCGGATATTGAAAGTTGGAAATCACAATGTGATGCCAGTGGGCATGAGATTTACTGCAGATGTTTGGTGCATGTCACATGGTTTGTGCTTGCAAGGTGTGGTCCACTGACCTGTTCAGGGATATCCTTCAGCATATTACTGAAAGATGCCTTGTGTGTGCTAGTGTTTGTAGGATGAGATTTGTGTGCCACCTGACATATTTTGCCCCTGCAATGACATAGTAAAAAGTGCACATTTTTAAGGAATTAATATTTTATATATTTGTAAAGTTAGGAACATTAGGTTTGATGCTAAAGTTATTTTTCTGGGTTTTTCCACTTCATGGTGTGTAACAAAAGGAACTTGATGGAAGAAATCAGTGAAAGTGTCCGGAATGGGGAGTTTTTCACTAACGAGTGCCATATTTTCACATCAAACATCCCCTGTTATTTGTAGTTTCCACACACTACAAGCAAATGAAGATACAAATTTGATGTTGGTGTAGGGGTGTTAATAGTTTGATGTTTACATTATTATGGTATTTTTCTCGTATTAGAAGTGTTTGGTATTCTGCTAATGGAATTTCACTGTTTTCTTTCCTTGTGATGGAACAGATTTTTGACAAAAATATCAGTAAAAGTAGTATGGAATAGGAAATTTCTCATTTACATGCACCATACTTCTGGATCAAATACCTCTACATTATTTGTGGTTTCTGCATGCTAAAACCAATTTTATGTTACGCACGACATCAAAATCTGTCAATTAAAAAAACTTTTTTTTAATTGACAGATTTTGACATGTTACGCAAAATAAGATTGTTTCGGCATGCATAAATTACAAATAACTGAGATAGATATTTGATCGCAAATTATGGGCAGTGTAAGTAAAAACATGCCATTTTGGACCTTACTTACACCACTTTTATTAGTAAAACTGTTTGTATGGACACTCAAACAGCGAAAAAACACACTGAAAATAACTATTAGTTCCAAACCTAACAACCCTTACCAAACAATGCAAAATTATAGCTGCTGTTGTGGATGTCATGTTGGGTGCTATATTCTCTTGTGTGATGCCTGCTGATTATTCTGCTTCATGGTAAGATAACAGATGTACTTTACTTCACAATAACACATTTTTGCATGCTAAAATTAGCTGAAAACGTTCATAAACCATGCAAAATATTTCACATCTTCAAGGGGTTACAGAGGGTCAAGGGACCTGATCATACATATTAATGTGAACATCAAGGATGAAAGATCCAAACTATTCAACCAATATGAGTACAAATCATGCAAAATACTACTAATACCCTGGTACTCTCTACTCATCACTCACTTTAACAAAATAAGACTAGTATTTGGTAAATTTCTCGTATCGGACAAACAGCTGAAATTTGCTACTTCTTTTCATTTCAATATTCGTACTTACGTATTCTGCATTGACAAACATTGCTGAAGGTGACATTTCGCTAATTTCACCGAAAATAGCTATATTTGCGACATATCGAGTAAGTTTTCTTGGTTGCTTCTTCCCTTCCGTAACACGGGAAATGGCCGTCACAGTTTCACCACCGTAGTCCATATGCAATGTTTCAACCCCACCACGCGTAGAAAGTGCAAGATAAGCGAAATTGAGTGATCCGCGATCGGCACAATTGCTCATTATTTACCGGTGAGGAGGAATGTCGGAAATGTGTTCGGGAATGTAGTTTTGATCCATTTTAATGCGAATGCATGTGGTTTTCTACGAAAATCTATTTCGGACGAGCTATTGCTGCTGCCGCTATTTGCTTTCTGCACGAGAGCACAATACACGCTATTGCTGCTGCTGCTAGAAGCCGATGTTGTCCGAATGTCGGAAACGTGTTCGGGAATGAAGTTTTGATCCACTTTAATGCGAATGCATGTGGTTTTCTAAGAAAATCTATTTCCGACGAGCTATTGCTGCTGCCGCTATTTGCTTTCTGCACAAGAGCACAATACACGCTATTGCTGCTGCTAGAAGCCGATGTTGTCCGAATGTGGGAAACGTGTTCGGGAATGAAGTTTTGATCCATTTTAATGCGAATGCATGTGGTTTTCTACGAAAATCTATTTCCGACGAGCTATTGCTGCTGCCGCCATTTGCTTTCTGCACAAGAGCACAATACACGCTATTGCTGCTGATAGAAGCCGACGTTGTCCGTATATGCTAAATTGGACGAAAGGAGTGCTAATGGAACCTAACCTAACAGGCCTAACCTAACCTAGTAGGCATACCTCGTCCCCGTGATGGTCCGTGGGGCTATCGTGAATTTTTAGGCTAACGTCAATGGTTTTTGGGGCTACCCGTGGATGGTTTGAGGGAAATAAAGAACAACAGTAAGTACTCGTTAATGTAAGAAGAAATATACATTATTTTCGTTACAAATTCATTATTTCACCTAAAGAAATGTTCCGAAATGCAGAATGTTACTTTAACTACATTAACGAGTAGCCCCAAAAACCATTGACGTTAGCCCAAAAACTCACGATAGCCCCACGGACCATCACGGGGACGAGGTATGCCTACTAGGTTAGGTTAGGCCTGTTAGGTTCGGTTCCATTAGCACTCCTTTCGTTCAATTTAGCATCTGCGCATCCTGCACACGTCATTTTCAAAACGTTGATCACGTTCAACTGATCATACGTATTTAAACGTGTGACCAGTTACATAAACGTATATTTGGAAACACTGGCCCGGATTACGTCATCACGCACAGGCTACATCCACCTGGAAGTAAATGGATGCAAGGGCTCTCGTGCAACGGTCACACATTTATATCGAAAAAAAGATGATTAACCGGCAAAATTGAATGAACGATGCGAGAAAACACTTCCCCGAACTTCCACAACTATAAAGAAACTGCATTCGGTAAGTAATTTCTCCTGTAAATTTGACGAAATCCGTTTGTCCGATACGAGAAATTTACCCTAGTATTTAAATTGATGCAGGTTCCGGCCCACCATTCAAATCTTTACACTTAACAAACAAGCAAAAAAAGTGTTACATTCACAAACTTTCCCGTATATATTCAAGTAGCTCAATCCTTTCACATGGTGGTGTTTGGAAATATGTCCTTTGCAAGCTTGAATACTTTTTCTTCACAGGTATAATATCCCGGAATTCATCATTTTTCCAATGGAAATTGAAGAGATCTAGTAATTCCTTACATTTACCTTCATCTTGTAACACATCTACAGGTCCTTCTTGTTGTAAATCTGGAGCTAATGCAGTCCTGAAAACGAGAACACCTCGAAGAGCAAACCAGCCACCATACAGAGGATGAATGCAAACACCATACATCTTCCTACTTTTCTTTTCAACTTCACGAAAATAGCTTTCCTGGTAAAAATACACCGCACCAGATAAGTGTCCAGCAGTTTGGACCAGTATCTTGGGCTTTCGGTTTGGATGCATGTCGTAATCATGAATAATATCAACACAATGATCAGGAAATAATTGCAATGTTTTCCCAAGGTAATAAGATACACATTCATCGATTGGATCTCTAACACCAGAGACGTAACTTTTCTTACGGATAAATGGTACAAAAGCTTTTTCAAACATATCAGGAATACTTAATATAACAAATGCCAATGTATCTGGGGGATACGGAAGATGAAATTGCCTGCTTACAATTTCATTATACCATCCAATCTTGAAAGGATGCACTTCGTAACCATACATTTCCAAATACGTATTCATTATATTACGAATGTTTTGTACCTCGTCCTGAGTAATTTCGGATCCTGCAAACCGTGCTTCATGACTAGAATCTACCAAATCCATTGTTTATAATGATATAAAGCGAAAGTGGCAAGAAAAAACATTAATCAATTCTAAACACACTGTTCAAATTCACTGCCTCATCATCATCACAGACACATTTGCAGACAGATTAGAAATAGGTCACTTCTAATCAGCGTTGCCAGGTCATATTTTCAAAAATCAGGAGATCGTCCCCTGAAAAATCAGGAGATCTGCTTAAAAATCAGAAGAACTAATAATAGCGTATTATCAACGTTCTGGGGGGGGGTTGAGTGGAAAAAGCTTTCCACTATCATTATTGAACGTTAATTATTAATTTTAGATGTCAAAAGATAATACTGTTATGTTAATACAAATTTTATGATGAATTTGTACTTCAAGTTGTACGATAACCCCACCCCCTTAATTCACCTAAGGTAATGGTACAGTTTCCCCCAACCAGTGGCGATAATCGAGTGCAAAAACAGAGGTGGTGCAAGTAACAGTATTGGAAAAAATCCGACCTCCATTTTCTGTTCATCTGTTAGAAATATTCTAAAATAAATGGTGTGAGTGTGCGTGGATTTATGTACTTGGCGTTTAGAAGTTTATGGAAACATTTTGTGATTTTTGTGTTAACTAAGACTAGAGCTTTAGCCACTACGCATTCGGGGATATATTTTTGAATTACTCTACCTGATAACACCTTAGCTTGCTTTTATTTAAAATTAGACAAAGTTAGAGGATGCAAGAACGCCCACAGTTTTTTTAACAACACATACAAAGCATACTCGCATTAATGGTAATGGAGAAGGGCTATCATGCCTGAACCCCCGAAATATCCTTGAATTAAAATTTTACTTTCAATCAAGGAAGGTAACCAACCAGTATTAGACAGATTGATTGATTGATTTGGTTTATTTTACTTCGCATCTGCCACATTTGTCTAATCATAAAGATGTGAAATTGATGAAGGGACACTCACAAAGAGCACCCATGCCCAGTCCGGGATTCGAACCCGGGAACCAGTATCAGACAAGTCGCAGGTTTTTCCTTCAACTTTTTTCCCAGGCACTCCAGACAATGTAAATGTTAATTAAATCGCCTTTTGTATTCTAGGATTATCTGATCTAAAATCGGGAAAGAGAATTTCTACCGCCACAGTATTGATTGAGTATAAAGGGACATAAGACCAATTGTAGTAGCAGTTACGCTCATAAATGGCTTAAATAAAAACATGAATTATTATTTCTAAGTTAAGAGACTGCGACGTACAAGCATAGGTATAAGTCTGCAACAGCAGTTTACTAAGTCGACCTCCGTGGCTGAGTAGTTAGCACAGCGCTATGACATCAGGGATCCCGTATTGGGATCGATTGATTGATTTAGTTTATTTTACCTCGCGTTTTGTGCTTCTTAGCAAATTTGATGGGGATGAGTGATGAAATGATGAAATTGATGAATGGACATTCACAAACAAAAAAGCAAGAGCGGGATTCGAACCCGGGACCCTTGGCGTCGCAGCGCGATGTGCTAACCACTCGACCCCAGGGTCCGGCCGTCTCGGGATCGAATCTCGGCCTGGGCACGGTTGTCTCTTTATCAATTTCATCATATCATCATTCATCCTCGTCTTCGCGATTAGCCAAAAGTTGCAGAAATGCGAAGTAAAATAAACCAAATCAATCAATCGACAGTTTACTAAGAGCTTTTGTAACCATAACATTTAGCTGCATTCGTTATGTGGACTCCCTTTATATCCGAGTTGCAATAAACACTACCATAAAACTGAAAACTTGTTCCTATGTGTGGGTGGCAACATTGGTATTTAGTTGTAACCAGTTTTCAGTTACCTCCCCTTTGACAAAAACCGCACCAAATGGGACACCCGTGTTGGATTTCCCAATGCACAGTGGGCTCAAGGAGCCGCGCGTCTTTCCCAATGTCATCAAGCCTGGTATAACCATATTCTATGGTATAACCCTCCTCCACCAGCTACCTCTACCTCTCTCTACCTCTCTCTCTACCTCTCTCTCTCTCTCTCTCTCTCTCTCTCTCTCTCTCTCTCTCTCTCTATCTCTCTCTCTCTCTGCAGAATATTCATGGATCTTTGCATTCCATCAGCTGAGTATGTAAATTTTAAATCAACTTTCCATTTTTTTTAAAATAAATGTTCATTATAAATAATTAAGGAAGCAAAAAATCAGGAGATTTCCACATTTTCATGAAACTTGTCAGGAGATCAGTAGACCGTGCTGAAAATCAGGAAATCTCCTGCGAAATCAGTAGACCTGGCAACACTGCTTCTAATCCCTTAAGCAAAGAGTCTTCCTTAGCGCACAAGTTCTGCTACCTTGTGTTCTGACGTCAGACGACAAATGCGTACGAGGTTAGGTTAGGTATGGTTCCATTGGCATTAATACAATGAAAAATTATTATTTGGGCTAAGAGAAGTAAGCATAGCTACCCTAACCTAACAACGTAGGCATTTAGCCTAAAAATAAGAAGCGTTCTCCCGTGACGTCAGAACACAAGGTTGCTCAAATGTTTTGCGATAAGCGAAACCCATGGCGAAACTGACAGAAAATTTATTTCCCTAGAAGTTATTGTTTTTGCATTTTTCTTTAAAAAAAAGAATAAGGACTGCCAATTCTAAGAAGTTACAGGTCTAAAATGAAATCGAGAATTAACCAATTTTAGTGCAATAATTTGGGGATCGGGACGAGATTTCTTTCTGCACAGACATTTTCTCTGTCTCGGAACGGACTTTTCGGGTGTCTCAACAAGATAAAAAATATTCTTTAAGAAGAATTTTTTTCTTATGAGAATGCATGGAAATGAAAAATTATAGTTTAATGCGGATAGCAAACAATTTGAAATTTTGTTTGCGAATTAATTTAAGGCCGAGTCTGCTGCCGCGCACGTGTCAGCAGTAAGAATAAGCGTCAAATTTGCTGCTGCCACCTGCCACGTAATTCGTCTGCTAAGATGATGTTACAAATCTTAAGAACAGACGAGAGAAATGCAAGTTTATGATTAGTGGGAAAGAATGTACAGGTAATTTAGAACCTTTATCTTTAGAAAACATTTAACGATATTATTTTAATGCTAACAGAACTTAACCTAACTACGAGAACATTTAGGTTTATTATTAGAAGAATGCTGAGGGACCTAATCTTAAAACATTTTTGTGAAAGTAATCGCTACAACTTCGCAGTATGTGTTACAGACGTAATTGCATACATAGCATGATGGAATCACGATAAAACAAAGACCAAGTCTACTGCCACGCGGATATTTTTTGAGGTTCCAGCAGAAAAAGAACGTGGCAGCAGACACTGCCTTAATTGAATGTGGCCACTTCTCTGTAAGTGGGCAAATTGCAATCCCTTACGTGATTGTGATTCTGTGGGTTAGAGAGAAACATGTTGCCCAACAGCATGGAAGAACGTGCAAGAGCTTTAATTTCAGCTCAAATAGTTAATATAATTAAGCTTCTAGCAGGAAATGACAAAAGATTACGGGATAAGGGCGTTAAGAAGCTTAGGAAATGGTTGATGGCATGTTCGTCTAGAAATTATGGTTAGTATTCTGATGAAAAATATCAATTGAACCGTATGGCATTCACTGCATGTGACGTGAAAATAACTGTTGTACTTGTGTTTTTGATAATTTGGTAAGACTTCGAAAGCGTCCCAACACCTCTCACTCGTTTATTTCATCATTTTTAACATTCGTACTTACCTTATTCTGCATTGCGAAAGATTCTTCAAGGTGCTAGTTTGCTTTTTTCACGAAAAAAAAGGTCAATTTTTGACATAGAGTAATTAACGTTAGCCCCAAAACCATCCACGGGTAGCCCCAAAAACCATTGACGTTAGCCCTAAAAATTCACGATAGCCCCACGAACCATCTCGGGGACGAGGTATGCCTACGAGGTTAGGTTAGGTTCCATTAGCAATTTCGTTCAATTTACCATATACGGACAACATCGGTTTTTCTCGATGAAAGAAAATACCAACAAGAACTTCTAAATGCTACAGAAGCTCATTTCGGTAAGTAGTTTCTTGTGTAAAAATGAAGAAATCCGTTGGGACGCTATCGAAATTTTACCGATAATTTTATATTTTTGATGTTGCATTATCGCTAAATGTCTGTTATATCGGAGACACATTAAAATCGGATATTTTGTGTTTCGCATGGTTCGTACTTACCAATTATGTATTGCGAAACATAGTTGAAGGTGCGATTATGCTTTTTTCACGAAAATAACATCGATTTTTCACATTACGAGTAATCCTTTTGGTAACAGTAGTATAAGCCGGAGACACATAAAACTCGGTTGTTTTCAAATAAAAATCATTGCTACTTACCTCATATGCATAGCGGAAGATTTTTCAAGCTGGCCATAACTTTTTTCCATGAAAAACACGTTACTTTTAACATTATAATCATTTATTGGTCGTTGCTAATTCGGCGGGCAAATCTTGACTCACGTTGTCTATCGTCAGCTGATATGCAGTATCGTCAGCTGATGTGCAGTGTTTCCAAACTTATGAACCGATAAATGCCGCACAAACTATTCACAAAAGGTTTTTAAGCGAAAATTGAGGCTAGACTCTACTTTACGTCCTTATCTGCATGGTGATTGCTTCTTTGCGTTCGTGGTGCGGCACCCGGCATCTCTTCGGGTAAGTACCTTTTTCTTTTTACACTTTGTGTTCACGATAGCCCCACTATCCATTCACGGAGTCGAGGTATGCCTACGAGGTTAGGTTAGGCCTGTTAGGTTAGGTTCCATTAGCACTCATTTCACCCCTAAATATGTGCTTCATCATCTAAAAAATACCTCAGTATGTATACCTCAATTGCGCATATCCGGACAACATCGGTTTTTCTCGATTTACTCCTTCAGGAAATTTTTGCTCGCTTTGGGATTTATGTTGTTGAATTCCTTATAAAATAAGCTTTCCAACAATATATGACACGTATTCCTTAGGAAAAGGACGTAAACTAGAATCTTACCTTTTATTGAAAAAAAACAACCGCTCTCACGTCATCTAGTCAAACTTCAAGTGGTTGCTACACTGTGAGGGGGTTACATAACCAAACGCACGGAACATTTGATTCACATAGTCGACGGTAATGGCGGCAGGAGCTATTGCACAACGGAGATGCATGATTGACGAAAAATACCTTATTTACAGGCAAAATACGTAGCACGATTATAAAAAAAAATATCTCCGGTTTCAGAAAGCCCTCAAGAACACAATTCCGTAAGTACTTTCTCGTCTTTTCTCCTGTAAATTTTAAGGAATCCGTCTCCGACTTATACTACTGTTACCATTCTTTTGGTTCCTTTCTTCCGTTGCGGAACATACAATATGGCGTGCACAGCTGTTGATCATTGCACGTCGTGCCTGTGTTTTGTTGATTTGGAGTGGGTATGCAGTGTTTCAACCTTCTTATCGAAAAATACCTACTTTCGTGTTCATTATGTCATCACAAACCACTGACGGATAGTCCCAAAAACCTTTCACGATAGCCCCACAAACAATTGACAGATAGCCCCCAAAACCATTCACGATAGCCCCACGGACCATTTCCGGCATGGTTAGGTTACGTTGGTAAGCATAGTTGAAAAAAATTCTCGTAAAAAAAAGGCACGTTTGGAAACACTGGTGAGACCATGTGACTTTCGACGCTCGCGCCATCTGCAACTATATAATGGAAACAACGGCATAATGTTGTCGCTTTGCACAAAATTTAAGTTTATTATACCAAAGTGCTTACTTCTTGTTGTGCAGCATTCTACGGTGAGAAAATACCTCCACGAACTTTCAAAATGCTACAGAAACTCATTTCCGTAAGTAGTTTCTTCTGTAAAATGAAGAAATGTGTCTCCAATATAACAGACATTTACCGCATTATCTTTCAAAATCCGACAATCTTTGCCTAAACTGCTTAAAAAAAATAACACTTAATTTACCGTGAAAGGTGATCACAGAAATGACTATAATATTGGAAAGCGTGATTGTAAGATAGATAGAGAGCAGAGTCCCCCGACCATGCTATGTGGAGAGCATTAGGCAACACCCAGGGATAGTGCAACCAATTCATCTATCATCACATTGGTTGAATGGTTAAGGTTGTGACACAAAGTACACCTTCATCAGGTGGTTACAGCTATTTTGTCTTCTGAAAACATTAATGAAATTTTTTCGTGTTTAGCATTTACCTAAAGGTACAACATGGAACATTAATTTGTTCACATTTAATGTTGTACTTATTACAAAAAAGATAGTTTGTTGTTGTTGTTACAGTTGTGACGTGATTGGTGACACATTTTTTTTCTCTTGATGATCACTTCACATTTTGTGCCCCTTAAAGAAAAATACCAAAATGATAAAATGTAAAATGCCACAACAGATATGCAATTTACTATTTAGAGTTGAATTCATAAATTTTTCTCTGTAGGTCCCTTAGAAGAAAAAATATTATAAATTTGTTACGGTTGTGACATGGTGTTATGGTTGTGACGTTGTACTGAAATAAATAAAAATTCAGCATTTATCCTAGAGTATATGTAAACTCACAAGTGAGACACTGTCAAGCAAGAAAAAGGCAATGAATTGGCATTATTTTAACTATATCCAAAATTAATTACGGTAAACTTTCCGTATCCAGAAAACGGATTTCTTAAAATTTACAGTGGAAATTACTTACCGAATGCAGTTTCTTGAGACTTGTGGAAGTTCAGGGAAGTGTTTTTTTTCGTATCGTTCATTGAATTTTGCCGGTAAATCATGTATTTTTCGATATATATGTGTGACCGATGCACGAAAGCTGTTGCATCCATTTCCTTCCAGCCGGATGTTGCCTGTGTGTGATGACGTAATCCCGGTCAGTGTTTCCAAACACGTGTTTTTGTAATTGAAGAAGGTATGTTTCCACAAATGGTTTGTGGAGCTATGAGTCAATGGTTCGTGGGGCTATGTGTCAATGGTTTGTGAGTGTATGCGAGAATGGAGTGTGGGGCTACGCATTTTTTTTTATAAGCCAATTTTTAACTATTCTAACCTAAACATGACCCAACCTAACCTAACCTTACCAGAAATGGTTTGTGGGGTTATGTGTCATTGGTTTGTGGGGCTACGTAGGTATTTTTGGGTGGAGTGGGGTGGAAACACTGCATGCCGACTAAGGTAGTGAAACTGTGACTGCCATTTAGCATGTTACCGAAGGGAAAAAGAAACTAACAAAACTTAACTTCATACATCGAAAATATAATTATTTCTGTGAAAAAAGCGAAATGCCACCTTCAGCAATGTTTCTCAATGCAGAATACTTAAGTAGGAATATGGATATTCACAAACTCGCCAAAGAGTTTCCAGAAGTGTCTGCGAAAACAGTGCATTGAATTGTGACTGATGACCTGGGGTATCACAAACTGTGTCGCAAGGTGGGTACCAAAAATGCTGACAGACGCTCACAAAGAGCAAAGGAGGACAGCTGCACGTGATTTTTTGGCCTGCTGGGAGGAGGATGGGGATGACCTCTTTTCACACATAGTGACGGGGGATGAAACGTGAATATCGTATGCCACTGGGACGTCGAAGCAGCAGTCAATGCAATAGTGGCACTCTGGTTCTCCTAAAGTGAAGAAATTCAAACAAACACCATCAGTTCACAAAATCGTGTTATGGGACCAAAAGGGTGTGATTTTTGTGGAGTTCTTGGAACCAGGATGAACAATTACAGCAGAGATGTATTGTGAAACACTGAATAATCTGCGACGTGCCATCCAAAATCAGCAGAGAGGAATGCTACGCTCCGGAATTTTTCTGATCCATGACAACGCCCACCCACACACAGCTGCTCGTACTGTTGAGACAATTAAAGAATTTCAATGGGAACTATTCAATCATCCTTACAGCCCTGACCTTGCCCCCAGCAATTTCTTTCTTTTTCTTCACCTGAAAAAGTGGCTTGTATCGAAGCATTTCAACGACAGTGACGTGCTCAAGACATCAATTCTGGACTGGCTGCACTCTCAGGTGGCAGATTTTTACGCAGAGTGTATACGGAAGCTTGTGCCACGCTATCAGTAATCTCTGGAGGTTAATGGTGACTACGTCAAAAAATAGCGAAGGTATGTACTTGTTTATCAATCACAATAAATTTCTTCTATCATTTTCTTGTTTTTTAAAAATATTGGCCCTTTTTTTGACATGCACCTCCAAATGGAGGTTATCATTTTAATCAGAAACTTATTCTCTTTCAAATACAAAAAACAGCAACAAAATATCTTGAACCATTCCAGAGATAGAGCATTTTAATATTTTGCCGAAAATGATTCCCGAGGTGCCATCTTTGGCAACCTGTATCTCGGGCCAGGAATTCTTTTGGACAAAACAAGAAATACATGTTTCGTACTTTGTTCTGAATTTTAACATATGTTTAATTCAATAACATCTGAGACTATGAAGGTAAATATTTTTTCTTTATCTGCCTGAATTGATATGGACTCAGTGGCGGCTGCTTAATACGTGCTACCATGCTATAGCACGTTATTCAATTTACTAAAATGAAAAGAAAGAAAGGGACACATTTCATAGATTGAAGAAGTTTAATAAAACACTGCAGTGAAATGAAACTTCTCACGTTAAGAGGCTCAAAAATTTGCAGCGCGCTATAATATTTTCTGTATGCTGTTAAGTTACAACGAATACCGTGCTATTGGCTTTATAGCATGTTTTCACCACCTCGCCGTGCGCCGAATCTGGCCGAATGCCCCTCGGTTCTACGGGGGAGGTATGGTCGGAGCCAATCAGCTCGCGAAATCCGTCTGCTAGCATGCTACACAGATCCACAGCACTGTAAGTGTTGTCATCTCAGTATAAGAAGACATGCGCGTGTCATATGGAGCAGTCATTGTAAAGGACAGTGGCGTTCGAGAGGTTGGGGCTAGGAAATTGATGGGTGCTACATCCCATCTCCAAGTTTTGAGTTTTGGATGAAAGCAGCAAAGAACTCGGAAACAAAAAAAATAGTGTTAAATGCAAACACCCCTTAAAATTATCTCCGATTACAATTTTTGTCTTTGAATAACTTAAGATGATGGTTTAAATCGGCGATTGCAAAATATTTTATACTTTATTCCGGCCGTACGTAGAAAGCAGCTATGTAATACAGACATTTACAATTCCAGACCCCTCGGAAAAAACCCTGCGTACGCTAGCAGCTCCAAGTGAGTGTGTAAATTTGTATGTGTTGGCGGGGGGGGGGGGGGGATAGTTGTAAATGCAAGAAACAACATCTACCTATAGCACGCATCTGTGAAAAGTCACGAGCCGCCGCTGTATGGGCTATGCCATACGAAATCTGCATCAGTGTAGAGACATAGTCTTCAACAATGCTATATTTATGCCATGTGGCAGCAGGAGTCAGACTCAAGCGAGCGTTTGGGGACAAATGAATTATCAATGAAAAAACAATGGCAGGAAATTGGGCTTAATTGTTCTCGCATACAGAGTGTCGAAGAAAGATGTGGCGAAATGGGATAAAAGAAACGGGTTAAAGTCTCGATTCACCACAGTGTGTGTGGAAGGCATGTGATTCATTTCCACATGGTGAGGACCAGTTGATGTGTGGGAGGGGGGTGTAAGGGGTGATCTTCCACGTAGTACACCCAAATGTCAACCTCACTTCCACGTTAGTGCACCCTGGACTTAAGACTAACGAGGCTCTGGCGACTGGCCCCATGGCCAGTATAATTTTGTTTGTATTGTCCTGTTCTTTTGTCCTTATGTGTGCTGAGTGCCCCTTTACAGCCTCAGCTTTTAACAGAAGTCAGAACATTTTAAACTTTTTAGTTATGCAACGTTAGAGTTGTTATTTGTAGAGGTAAGGGGCTGGCCCCCGTATACTGTGACGGGAGCAAAATAGCCTAAGTGCTGACGCTCCCAAAATTTTAAATTCAAATTCAAATTCAGATGTGTGGGAGGCATGGTGCAGGTGTGTGTGTGTGTGTGTGTGTGTGTGTGTGTGTGTGTGTGTGTGTGTGTGTGTGTGTGTGTGTGTGTGTGTGTGTGTGTGTGTGTGTGTGTTTGTGTGTGTGCGCGCGCGCATGTGTTGATTGAATGATAGGACCTCCCTCCAGTTAATTTGATAGCAAACAATAATGAACACTATGTAGAAGGTGGAAATTGTCCTCATCGATGCTGCAGCATGAGTCAACAGGCACTCCACAGAACTATAGTTAGTTTACTGAAATGGTTAAAAGGCACAGGCAGCATTTACAACAAACCAGAAGTTGGGAAGTCAGATTTGGCTGACAATAGTTTAGCTAACATGATGGTCAGTCCAACACAGTCAGCAACCAATGTGGCATCAGTCAAGTGTTTGTGTTCTGGATACTATCCTCCAAACATTTCCTTCCCTCTAACATGCATTTTGTCCAAGAACTTCACATGTAGAAGGGTAGACTTCTCTGTGAGTGGTTTGAGGAAAGATGAGGACACCAATGAAACTTTGAAGCTGATATTCTGTTCAGTGACAATGCCCGTTTCCATATCAATGGGCCAGTGAATAGACACAACGTAGAACAAAATAATATGCTTTTTCTGTCGCTTACGTTACAGAGATAGAAGACACATTCCTGACCCTAACTGCTAGCTGCACAAGATTTCTTCCATTAACACCTAACACATATTATTTGACCAGTAATATGTTTTCATTATTTATGAGGGGCAGTCAAATGAAAACCGAACACCCACCATAAAACACATGCCTCGCAAAAGTTGGCAAGACTGTTGTTACGTATTGATACTGCCATCTGTAGGGTAGGAGAAATGCATAGTGAAAACGCACAGGTCCACACAGTTGCTTCGTCATTGCTCAGGAGGTGAGTGTAGTGAAAAGTGTGTTCGTCCAGCATTGGAAATGGAGGCAAGCAAAGAAGAGCAGAGAGGTGTGTTCATTTCTTGGTGGCTGAGGGTGCTGGAACACACGAAATTCATCATCGCATGTCTGCAGTGCATGGCAAACACTGCATATTCCTGACAAGTGTGAACGAGTGGCAGAAGAGATTTCGCGAAGGACGCACATCACTCCAAGACGATCCGCGCCTGGGACAGGCCCATCGAGCCATTATGCCTGATGTGATTGCGAGGATCGATGGTCTGATCCGGGAAGACCGACGAATCACAGAGGATGAAATTCGTGTTCAGGTTGGCATTAGTCATGGCTCTCAAAAATCACCTCAGTTCCGAAAAATTTGCACGCAGTGGGTTCCGCATAAACTGACGGAGGGACAAAAGATTGACAGAAGAACTGCATCTGAGTCATTTGCAGCAGTACCACGAGGAAGAGTATGCGTTTCTGTTACGTATCGTCACAGGGGACGAAACGTGGTGCCACGATTTTGAGCTCGAGAGCAAACGGCAAAGCCAACAATGGAAACACGTCGATTCTCCCCCGCCAAAGAAATCCAAGGCTGTCTATACGAGTTTCTGTAAAGTCATGCTTAGCTTCTTCTTCGACTGCAAGGACCCTCTGCTTGTCGACTTCATAGAGCGTGGAGCCACAATCAAAGTGCAGCGCTATGCAGACACGTTGCAGAAACTACGACGCACCTACACGTTGCAGAAACTACGACGCACCATAAGGTCAAAATGCCCTGGAATGCTGTCGGACGGTATCATCCTTTTGCATGATAACGCCCGTCCCCATACTGCCAATCTGGTGAGGGATAAGCTTCAGACATTAGGCTGGGAAACGCTTGAACATCCTCTGTACAGCCCCGATATTTCTCCTTATGACTTCCACATTTTTGGTGACCTGAAGAAAGACATTCGTGGACATCTGTTTCATTCGGACGAGGAAGTGCAACAGTGGGTGAGGTTGTGGATCCGTCAGCCACCTACCTCTTTCTACAAGACTGGAATTGATCGTCTCGTCTCCCAGTGGGACAAATGTCTTAACACTTGTGGCAATTACTTTTGAATAAAACAAACTCCATTTTCACTTTGTTGCGGGTGTTCGGTTTTCATTTGACTGCCCCTCATAAAATAAAATTCCTTGTCCTTTTTTTTTCATCCAAAGTATAGTAAAGATCATGAGCAAAGCTCGGAAAATCCCAGTCGCCAGGTCGCCATGGCGACTAAAATTTCAGCCTGGCGACTGTGATCTTTTGCTGTAATATTGTCGTTCTTTTACGTAAGTTTGCATGTACGAAATTTTGAATATGAATATTCGAAGTTCAAATTGCAGTACAGCGTAAGTTAGCAAATGATTTTCTTGAAAAACTCAATATGCTTACCAAGGCAGAAATTTATTTCATTTTAAAACATAAACTAAATGTAACGTTTCAACCTTTTAGCAAGGTCTTCTTCAGACTCTGTACCAAGTATAAAAGACCTTGCTAGAAGGTTGAAACGTTACGTTTAGTTTATGTTTTAAAATGAAATAAATTTCTGCCTTGATCAGCATATTGAGTTTTTCATATTATGGAAACAACGCTTAATGGTGTTATGATTTTTTTATCAACGTTGTGAACATTTTATAGAATCAGTAACTATTCCTTACTCTTTGTCCCCCAACCCCTAAATTTCTGCTTTCTCACATGATTTAGCAATGTTTTGAGTACGATGATTCTCAACTTCTTATAGTATGCACAATTGCCAGTACGTGGTTTCCTGGCACCTGAATTTCAGAGCTGGCACCTAGCTCTGATAAAGATTTTTCAAGCACTGATCATGAGCTTCCTTGTGTTCGTAATTAGCTTATTTGAATCGTGATGTAATATAATAGGGTTCCATAAACATGAAAAATTAATGCAAGATGTCACAAAATCATGAAATGACCCTTTACAGGATTATTAAAATATATTTTATTGTGTGTCTGAAAGTCTTGAAATGTCATTGTAATTCATTGTAATTATTTCCAGATTTTACAGAGGAAGAAATGATGAGAATATGGAAAGGTCTCTTCTACAATATGTGGATGTCAGATAAGCCTCTTGTACAGGTGAGCCCAACACAATGGAAACAATGAAAATTTAACAAAACAACAAGGTTCATCTTTTATATCATTATGATACTCATTGTTTTTGTGTACAAATCTAATTCTAAATAAATGTTTGTCTGCAGATACTAAATAAACAGTTTAACTGATTTTTTTTTGTGCATAGCAATTTGTCTATAGTGTTCTTATGTGCTCATGCATGTAGGTTAAGTGGATCAAATTTGGTAGTATTAGCAGTATAGTTATGTTCCTATATGCTTATAGCATCACTACTTACATAATTTCACTAGTTTAGGTATTGAGTAGTTTTGTATT
The DNA here is from genome assembly GCF_977018435.1 of Lepisma saccharinum. Taxonomy (NCBI): domain Eukaryota; kingdom Metazoa; phylum Arthropoda; class Insecta; order Zygentoma; family Lepismatidae; genus Lepisma; species Lepisma saccharinum. The sequence continues at coordinate 108,565,820 of NC_139232.1, forward strand.
CTGTATGAACCCAATTGCACACGTTACTTCCTTTTTTATATTTTTGCAGCTGTGTAAGTTATAAATGCTGGTCATTTACATGAGCCTTTTTATGTTGTAGGAGGAACTGTCTGAGACAGTAAGCAGCTTAATCCATTGCATTAATGGAGTGGACAATGTCCTTTTGTTCATTAAAGGTTTCTTTAAGACAATCGCTATTGAGTGGTTTGGCATAGACCAACTCAGGCTGGATAAGTTCCAACAGGTAAGATTTAACATTTTACTTAACCTGAAGTAAGACACAAAACATTAACTTAATTAGGTCATATATATATATATATATATACAGGGTGTCATTTTAATGGCGCCCACGGACCACGGAAACGTATAGAGGACATCAAAACAAACAACTTTTCTCAGTAACATTTTTCTCGTTGGTGCATCATTTCGGCGCTACAGTCGTTCAAAAAAGACCGTTTTGCCGCCTGAATGCTGGCAACCACACACAACATTTGATTGCATTTGTGACGTCATATCCCGTCCTCAAGCGATACGTTCCAGGGTTGCCAGGAACACTCATATTCTGTGAAAAATGACATAGCTACAATCAGCCACATTATGTACCGGAAAAGAAAACGACAAAACACGTTCTTTAACCTAACAGGAAGTAAACAAATGACACGAAAACTAGTAGAAAGAAAACAGAATTCAAGTGGAAGTGGTCATATCGAATACTGTATCAGCTTACATTTAAAATATTTGCAAATCTAGTTACCAAGTTGGCATCTACAATTTAGTCTATCCACTTCGTCCTTCTGGTACTAGTTTTCTGGGACACACTGAACAGATGACAAAATACTAGAAATGAAAGAACTCAAAATCCCAAAGGTAAGCAACACATAATATAATGTATATTCAGTGCATTATGAGACAAGTGACAAAAATGGTTGAAAAAGCAGGGATATAAGTAGTAGTAATACAAGCACTAAGCTCTCCGACGACTGTGTTTATCTATGCACCGGATATACATGTATTGTAATAGTTTGCAACTATGAACAGGACAGTATATTCGCTACTGATTCATAATTAGATTGTTACTGTGGTTGTACGTGTTTTAGCCGTAATGAACCTCTGATACTTCCGTTATCAGCACAAAAGTACCACAAGGCATCTGGACACAAACCTGTAGATACCAATCTTGCAATGAGATTTGCAAATATTTGACATGTAACTGGGCGTAAACAGCCACATGTAAGCTGTAAGTCCAATAAAATGTATTGTTGTTGATATTTGACATGTAGGCTGAGACAAAATCCGAAATTGACACTTCATTTTGAATACGTTTTTACCATTTCTCATATCATCGGTTCACTTTCCCCTTCCCCTGAGATGACTGCTGACCTTCTGGCTGGTAGACTATGATGTTCGGTCTACTGGACGCGTTTCTCGCTTCGTTTTACACCTAATCATGTGGTTGGTAGTTTGTAAATTTTCACAAAATTTGTGTGTCCCTTGCAACTCTGCCGTGCGCTATTTCGCCGCAGGAAATGCCGTCACAGATACGATCAAATGTTGTGTTGGGTTGCCAGCATCCAGGCGGCAAAACGGTCTTTTTTGAACAGCTGTAGCGCCGAAATGATGCACCAACGAGAAAAATGTTACCGAGAAAAGTTGTTTGTTTTGATGTCCTCTATACGAATCTGTGCTCCGTGGGCGCCATTAAAATGACACCCTGTGTATATATATATATATATATATATATAATAATGGATGGGTTCTCCTTCATGTATTATTCTTGGGAATTATCAAGTTGGGTGCTCTCTCTGCTTTCTTGATTTGTCCGACATCCACAAACTTGATGGGGGGGGGGGTTAAGGGTAATGTCAAGTAAGGAATCTTGAGTCCTTGATGAGGAGGTAGGGTATGTCGGGCCAGGCATGCTGCTCCCTCTCTTTGGTTTGGCATTAGGCTGCTCTTCAACTGCTTCCTTCTCCTGGAACCATAACATTTTTTTGTTAGTCCCGTCAAAAATGTTAGTTAATTCAGACATTCACTGTGATTGGATCCATTCAGAGGAAGAAATGAGGCTTCTGGAGTGGTTGCAACTTTCCACTGATGATACTCTGCTTGCATGTCTTAACCTGTTCAGACAAACTCTTATGTATCTCTTCCTTACATGCCTTTTCATTCACAATGGTTAGTTCGTAAACGCCACGAAAACTGTCCAGTCAATCTTGGAGCTTCCCTTTGCCTCCTCCACATCCCTGGCCCTCCAGGGTTGCCACACTTCTAAGCTGCTCAGCTAACACTTTGTGCTTTGTACGTATGCGGCCGATTGCATCTTCGCTGATGTATTGTGTACGGATTATTTGGTTTTGCATTCATTACACTGTCCGACAAAATTGAAGTTTTTGTCTGTTAAAAGAGAAGTTGGGGGTGATTCTAATTGAATTTGATGTGCTGATTTCAAATCTAATTACAGAATTTATCCATCACCCATGAAATTTGAGTAACAGGGTACATACAAAATATCAGGTACATACAAATCATATATAGCCTTATAGTGATACGATGCAATATTATTTACAATGGCATCTCTAGAATGTCTTCGGACTTGATTTTCGGCTGTACTTTGCCTGAGAAACATCTCTTTTTAGTGTCCAGCAATAATCTGCCAACATATTTGGAGTCCATTTTCCCTGGTATCGCATTTCCATTTCACCAATATCCTGGCGGAAATGTTCTCCATGTTCGTTGCTCATTGTCCCAAGGTTTTGCGGGAAGAAACGAGGTGGGAGTCTAAAAAGTGTATCTTCAGAGACATATTACACCCCAGAGCATGATAGTTCTGAATCAAATTATTGACAAGTTCTCTGTAATTTTTTGACTTGTAGTTTCTGAGGAAATTTATGCAAACTTCCTTGAAAGATTGCCAAGCAGCCAATTCCAGCTCACTTAGGTTCTTTTCAAAATCATTATCTTTCATTAGTTTCCTGATTTGAGGGCCAACAGTAATTCGCCTCAGTAATTCGCGAAAACCTCTCTTTGAAGAACATAAATCCACTACCCTCGCGGTCCATTCCTTTTACAAAATTCTTCATCAGACCAAGCTTTATGTGGAGAGGAGGCAGTAAGATTTTGTCTGAACTTACAAGTGGTGGATGAATAGAATTCTCCAGTCCTGCGATGAGTGACTCTCTTTTCGGCCAGTTCTTTTTAACATAATGATTTTTTCTATCTCTTCTGTCCCATTTACACAGGAACCAGCAAAATTTGGTGTAACCTAGTTGCAATCCTAAGAAGATAGCAATAACTTTTAAATCTCCACATATCTGACAAGAGTATTTACAGTACTGGATATTTGTTATTAACAGTTTCATGTTTTCATAACTTTCCTTCATGCCCCAGGAATATTCTACGGGAATGCTTGGATATTTATTTCAATTGTGCAGAAGCACTCCTTTCAAACTTGTTTTCGAAGAGTCTTAAAACAAACGCCATTCTTCACTTTTATGGACAACACCTAGTGACTCTAATAGACCATCGATGTTACAACAGAAAACAAGGTCCTTATCTTAAGCATACATATCTACAAAGTCTTTTTGGCGTTGCCGGAAAAAAGTTACTAGTGTCACTCTCCAACAAATGCCATCCTTTTAATCGCGATGCAAGCAGTTCTGCTTTACCATTACTTAACTCTAGATTTCGAACTAAATCGTTAAGATCCTCTTGAGTTATTAAGTGAGGTTCAGCTGTTGAAACACTCCCACAAAATCAGATCACTATGCAATTCGCTACATTTGTTAGGAACACTTTCACTTTCTTCCGTTATACTAATGTGATCTGGTGGACCAGGTATAGGAACTCCAGGTCCATGAGGCACCGGTCAAGTTGATGATTCTAGTGTTGGATATTTCACTGTTTGCCTTGATTTCGAATTTATCCCAGATATATTTGTCAAGCAAAAATAGCAGTCTGTTATATGATCCTTAGGTTCCCGCCATATCATAGGAACTCCAAAAGGCATGTTACGAGATCATTTCAGCCAACCACTCAAAAGCGTTACACAGTTCGCACAACAGATATCAGGAGCCCATTTCTTGTTTTCGTCTATCTTATTGTCAAAGTAACACTCATAAGCTTTTCTTACACGAGGAGTAAATGTTCTCCTATTTGATTTTAACAAAAATTGTTCCTGTTGTTTACGCAACTTCTTGGCATGATTCTGTCTTTGCTTCGAAACACTCACTGGAACTGAAGAAAAGCTTCTTTCCTCCAGACATTTGCTATTGAAATGAGAATAGACATAACAGTTAAATCACAGCATTGTGTTGAAAAGTTAATCATTGTCAAATTTTTCAGTTGGATTGTTTAACAAGTTTAATTGTTGTCATTCATGCAGACATCAATGGCCTAAAGTTATTAGTGTATTGTTGGAGCAAAGACATAAAAATATGTCCTCTGTAGCCGAGCGGGTTAAGGCGTTCACTCGTCTTGAGATCGTTCGCTGCGGGACGGCGTAGGTTCGAATCCGGCTCTGGTCGGAATTTATTCGGCCTACGTATAGGGCCGGTGGCAACCCACCATCGTGAGGAAATTGGGGAGCTCCGAGTGAGTGAGCGTAATCCGGTCACGGAGACCTACTATAACGGCTGGGGATACGTCGGGCCGACCCCCCGACTATTCCAATACCGGTTGAAGATCTCCACGCTTAGAGGTGACGAATGAAAGCGTGGGAGGGAGACCGGCAGTCGGTAGGTACACCTAGGCCCTTCATGGGCTGTTGCGCGACGGATTATTATTATTATATTCATGCAGACATCAATGGCCTAAAGTTATTAGTGTATTGTTGGAGCAAAGACATAAAAATATTTTAAATATTGCCTACCAATCAGCTAATTATGGACTGTATGCTGCAATAATAATACAGAATTATATTTTTTATTGTTACAAAAAAATGGTGGGTGATTGACAATTTCTGACTTCATTTTCGGAATCAGCAGGTTACAAAACATAAAGAACCGTTAAAATTTTACTTTTAACAAAACCATTGTTGGACAGTGTTATGAATGACATTGAGGAGCAGTATCCTACATGTGGTACAACAACAGGTGGAAGTGATGGTGGTGTACGTGTCTGACGAACGAAGTAAGTAACAATGTAAGGTAATCATTGCAAACGTTTAAAAGTTTTTCAGAAACCTTGCATATAACGAAGAAGCAAGAAAGAACATCAACTTTGCGCAAGTACAAAAACTGACTGCGAAAGCTTGTGGGATTTCTGAAAAGTCTGTACAACGTATTAGCAGTACTTTAACTTTGGCAGAGGCTCGAGGTGTGACTGTTGTCTTCGAGTCACCAACAAAGAGTTACAAGCGGGAATGCAAAAACACTGGAGTGGACGATTTTAACATTTACTTTGATCTAGTAGCCGGTCTTGACAAAGATAAACGGCTGCTCTATCTCTCTTTCAGCCGGCCCATTCGTTGTTTTCGGTTTACATTTTATAACCACTTTCTTGAAGTGTAAATGTAATAGTATGTCATTGGCCTTCCTTGAAAAAACCTTGTTCGTTTCAAATTACAAAACATGTGTTTCTTGGTTATTTTAAAATCTTGCAGGAATGAAACACCGCCACGGCGGCACAGTTCAATAAGCGGCCAAATTTTGCTCTCGCCACTGAAGTTCACTGGTTAGAGTCCCGGCCATATGTTCATTGTAAGTGTCCATTCATCAGTGTTATACAATCATTCATCCTCATCGTCGCAATTGGTCAAAGATGGCAGAAAATGGTGCTAAATAACACAAATACACAAAAATTAAGCCAATTACTATGGAAAGCTACTAAAAGTTGATTGGTATTAACATCCGTACATGTTTGTTTCATGTTGTCTTTATTTTAAACATCACACCCCCGTAATTTTATTCCGCATTTTCCCCAGCACCCCTAGATGATTAATCCTGGTGCTGCCTCTGTTATAGAGAGATAGATAGTGATGATTCTTACTGTGAACAAAGTACAAATATGTGGACTTGCAGGAAATATTTTGTTCTTCTAGTAAGTAAATGTAGCCACAGGCAGTGCTCAGTTGAGCACAAGGTCAATATGCAGCAAAATTCGTTCAAATAAAACAAAATATAGCTGACATGTCACTCGTAGAATTTTGTGGAAACATGTTTTCATTTTTTTCTAAATGGCCAAGAAAGTATTTCAGTGTAAACAATACCTCGTAATGTTCTTTATGTTAAGTACTATTTTCTAACTTTTTTTCGGAATTATTGTTGAAAGTTGAAATTGTTGCTTATTGGCAACAATGTAAGTGGGTGGCATGACCTTGACTGGATAGTTTTCATGGCGTTTTCTTTAGTGGGCTTTCTATGCTGTTTGCATGATGTAATTAATGAATATAATAATTCTATTTACATGATGGTTTATTATAAATATTTATTTGTAATTAATAACATAAATTTGGCTGCTTTTGATTAACTTCCTAACTAACTAACTAACTAACTCCCTAGCGTTCTTAAACCCGAAGGTTCATGGCTGCAGCAACATAGGCCTTCCATCTTTCCCTATCTTGAGCAAGATCTATATACTCTTTTCCATCCCTACCGATTTCTCTTAGGTCCATCTCAACGTTGTCCCTCCATCTTCGTCTTGGCCTTCCTATAGGTCTCTTACCATCAGGTTTCCCAACAAGAATCCTGTAAACTCCTCTTTCCTCTCCCATTTGTGCCACATGGCCTGCCCACCTAAGTCTTCTTGATTTAATTATTCTAATAATATCTGGACATGAATACAAATTATGTAGTTCTAAATTATGTAACCTTCTCCACTCACCTGTCTCCTCATCCCTTTTAGGTCCAAAGATTTTCCTAAGGATCTTATTTTCAAATACCCTCAATTTCTGTTCCTCTTTCAATGTAAGGGACCAAGTTTCACATCCATATAATACTACAGGCAAAATTACTGTTTTGTATATTTTAACTTTTAGTTTCTTAGATATTAAACGAGAAGACAAAAGTTTATGAAGAGAGTAGTAACATGCATTTCCTGAATTAAGCCTACTTTTTATTTCCTCTTTAATATAATTTTCATTTGTTAATATTACTCCTAAGTATTTGAATTTGGAGACTGGTTCAAACGAGTTGTTATCAATAATTAGATTTTGATTATTACATAACACTTGGTTTCAGCCTGTAAGCATATATTTAGTTTTGTCTTTGTTAACTTCCAAACCTATCTCTTTAGCAGTTTTGAAAAATATTTTAGCATTATTCTTAATTGTATTCACATCATCCCCTAGTAAGTCTACATCATCTGCATATGCTAACAACTGAGTCACACCATTTAATTTTAGTCCTTCTTTAGTCTCTTTTACCTTCCTAACAGCATATTCCAGGGCAAAATTAAAGAGCAATGGAGATAATGCATCTCCTTGTTTTAACCCATCATGAATTGTAAATTTGTCAGACATATTAATACCCACACGAATTTTACTTTCTGTTTCACTGGTGCATATTTTTATCATACTAACAAGCTTCTTAGGTATTCCAAACTCTACTAATATATTATATAATTTATCTCTTTTGACCGAATCATATGCTTTTTTGAAATTAATGAATAGCTGATGGACATTTTGATTATATTCCCATTTTTTTTCAAGTGTCTGTCTGATGTGAAAAATTTGATCTGTAGTTGATCTGTTACGTTTAAATCCACATTGATAATCACCTATAATTTCATTAGCATATGGGGTTAGTCTTGTTAAAATAATGTTAGACAATATTTTATATGTTGTTGAGAGTAGAGAAATTCCACGGTAATTATTGCAGTTCATTTTATCACCTTTTTTAAACACAGGAACAATTATGGATTCTTTCCACTGTTGAGGGATTTCTTCTTTATTCCATATTAAACAAATTAATTTATGAATTTGACATATTAATGAATTTCCACCATATTTAATTAACTCAGCTGGTATTAAATCAATGCCAGGTGCTTTGTTATTCTTTAGCCTTTTAATTGCATCTTTAACTTCAGTCAAGTTAGGTTCTGGAACTAAAGGTTCTGCTGTGTGGACTTCATTTACTTCTGATTTATCTCCTATATGAACATTTAAAAGGTCATTAAAGTAGTTCTTCCATCTATTTAGAATATCGTTTGGGTCAGCTAGAAGATCACCATCTTTATCTTTTATCAAGTTTACTTTAGGTTGCCACCCCTTTCTAAACTCATTTACACCTTTATATAAATCTCTGATATTTTTATTTTTGCTGTTTGTTTCAATTTCGTTAATTTTGCTTTTCAAGTAATCTCTTTTTTTACTTCTAAACGTGCGGTTAACTTCTCGCTTTATTCTATTATAATTGTTTAGATTTGTATCATCAGAGTTATTTAACCACCTAAGTCTAGCCTGATTTCTTATTTCTATTAGATTATGACATTCATTATCAAACCATGGCTTACTTTTTCTCGGTTTATGGTATCCTATACTTTCTTTAGCTGCTGATTCTATTGCATTACGTATGTGCTCCCAATTCTTATTTACGTCTGTTTCATTTATATTTTCATCATCATTTAAATCCTGCAAAACATCAAATCTATTTGACAGTTTAATTTGGTAATCTTTCTTAATTCTTTCATCAGTAAACTTTCCTGTATCAAATTTTAGAACTTTTAGATTTTGTTGCTTATGATTTATCACTGAGAGTCTTTCTCTTAATTTAGCAATTACTAAATAATGGTCACTGGCACAGTCAGCACCTCTATGTGTACGAACGTCAATTATACTAGTATGCCTTCTCTTATCAATGAGAATATGATCTATCTGATTATGAGTTTTACCATCTGGAGAAGACCAGGTATATTTATGGATATCGTTATGTTTAAAAGTGGTACTTTTCACAATTAAATTCTTTGAGGTTGCAAAAGTAATCAATCTTATACCATTATCATTACTTAATTCATGAAGACTTTCTTTACCAATCGTGGGTTTAAATGTCTCTTCTTTGCCAATCTGTGCATTACAGTCACCTAACAGAATTTTCATATCATACTGAGAAAATTTATCAAAGACCTGTTCTAACTCTGTATAAAAATCATCTTTAGTATTATCATCTTTATCTTCCGTTGGTGCATGTATGTTTATTAAAATAATTTTACACCACCTACCCTGTAAAACTGCATATGATATCCTATCATTAATAAATTCTACTGTTTTAAGAGCCGAGATAATTCTATTATTTATGAAAAAGCCTGTTCCAAAATTATGATTTTCAGTACCACCATAGAAAAAAGTATAATTTTTAGTTTTACAATTCCCTTCTCCTGGCCACCTAACTTCCTGGACAGCTACTACATCTAATTTGATTAACTTCCTCCTGTTGTAAATTTATTATTCATAGTATATCAAAGTATTTTTTTTTTTTTTTTTTTTGTATAGATGGCACTCTGAGAGTACTCTTTATGCTGTAAATTAAAAAGAAATATTACGTCCCCCACCAGAGATATTGTGGCTCAATTTTGAAAAATAAAAAGCAAGCATTTTCAAAGAGCTATAAGTGAAAGAGATAATCAGTAACGGAGCTAATTTTTTTTTCTGCTAGAACTTTGATGTACCATTCCTATCCTGCTTAAAAGAATCTGAAACTTTCATTTTTATTCAAAAGTGAATATCTGTTTTGGCCCTACATTTCAGCCATGTGCATTTAAAAGGGTACAGGTCACAAAATGTATGGAAAACAATGTTTTTACCCCAGCTTTGTGTCATTTTTCTTAGCTGAGTAATGAAATTTATTGGACAAAAATGCCGGAAGTCATGAAACAAGAATAGCCATGAGTTTTAAACTACAGTAAGTCAAATTAAAGAAACTATTTGTTATGCCATTTGTAGAGTTACCCTTGGATAGAGGTTGTGACAACATCAAAAATAAAATTTTTAAAAAGTGTTCAACCAACCAGTATCAGACGTTTGTTATGGATTGACTCACAATTAAAAGTTGTTCATAATATTGATTAAAGTCTAGCATTAGTCTGTAACTGTTCCACTCTAATATGCATAATTTTACCAAGGGTTTTGCTTTAAAATATTCAAGAATTACACCAGAATATTAAAATTGATGTTATATAATCACAAATACAAGTTTTGTTTATTATCCCACATATCTATCTTATTTATTTCTACATATGTATCTTCTTATTTATTCTGTAGCTCATGAGAAGGTTTCTACGCCAGTCTTTGGAGTTTGCATACAAGCAGAATTGGGATAATGATGTCGTGGAGAAGCTTACGAAAATATTCAAGGACACCCTGCTGTCTCCAGTTAGAGCACCCCATGAATTTGTTACTCTTGGAGTCCAGATGCATTTTGTTGACATATACATGGAAGAGTTGTCGAAAGTGGGTCGAGCGAAGCTTTCGGAGGACACGGTCTATGCATTCCTCCAGCCATTTGTTGATCAACTTGCAGTTGAGAAAGACTCCAGACTTCGAGACAACATTGTGAATCACATTTTCAAGTATCTTATGAGGCAGTCTGACCAGGGGATTGATCATGAAGCGAAAATTAGACAATGGAAGAGGGTAGGTTTTGTTTTTCTTTCTTCCATGTAAATTGTTTTTCAACGGACTTTGACTAATAAATTTTAATACAGGATAATGATAAAGTGTTTCTTCACCGGGATCAGAAAAGGAAAGTGTAAAGTGGGAAAACGTAAAATCCAGGTTTCACTGTATATTTGTAACAGAGACTGCATGGCCACGGTGCAGGGCTAATTACACTAAGTAGTATTAGTAGTAATAATAATATTAGAAAGCTAAAGGTGTAAATTAATTTACATGACTTGTAGACAATGAAGTGTAAGATTTCATTTTAAAGTTATTGATGTCATTCTTTATGACCGAATACACACTTTTTCTTTACAAATTATCAAGATGGCAAATGAATTTGGAATTTATTACAAAGATCTTTGGTCGATATGTGGCAGAGAATAACAAGCAGTTGACTTACAATCTTGGCACTAGTTCAAATTTCCATTCCTGGTCTGGCCATGGGCATTCCTTTGTGAGTGCCTCTTTCCGCTTCATCTTCATCTAATCATCACTCATTCCAGGGATTCCACCAGTGTGTGTATCCTGAAAATCTGTTTCAATTTAATTAAATATTTCTTATTTTCTCTCTCTGTACACAATCAGGAGTGAAGCATGCCAGAGGACCATTCAAAAACCGAAAAATGCAAACTATGGAATTCATCACATTTTTCAAACATGCAAAAATTTTTATTATACTGTATTTTCTAAACTTATATATAATGGAATATATATCTATTATTCTATTAAATCAATGATTTAATTTGTAATAGAAAATTTGTAACATTTTTCCTATGAATGAAAAAAAAACACTTTTCATGACCCTTCTATAAAATAATACATTTAAAATTGCAGGTTCTGACTTAGAGAGAACACCGGTGATTATCTGATTACAATCTTTATGGGAAAGAATTTTATTTAATAAGCCTAAACACTAAGTTGTTCCAGTTGACCTCCATGCCAGGGTGGTTAGCAATTAGAACGGGATTTCAAAATTCAGGTGCCATGCCATCTAGGACCCTGTATTTTTCTACTCCTGATTATAAGTAATTTTACCGACTCACTGAATATGCCTAGATCAGCTGATCGGATTAATCTATCCAGCTTCTTGTATTTAAAGTTCTATTCTTCAAAACCAAGGCATTCAAATTAGAGATTTATATTTATAAAAGATAAACAATAAAACAATACGGCAGAAATTTGCTCAGAGTTGCAATCGTGATATACATATTTTTGACATTATTTGTTTGTATGTTTTTTTAACAGATGGGTAAACCAAAGAGTTTCTGGGAGAATGAACAAGAAGATGAGGATGCAGATGGAAATCATGAAGAGGTTAATGATACTGCTGCTGATAATTCACCTGACGAAATGCAAGATGACGAAGACAAGGAGTTGGAGTTCATGATTGAGAACGGCCCAAAAGATCCTCGGGCAGGCAAAGTAAACGTGATCCTCCCTCAGATAGAGTTTGATGCAAACCGCCTTGCAGATGTTTTCTGGGAAGTGGGGAAGGCTCCCAACACAGGTCCCAAGAATCGCAAAATCATGTACCAGCTTTCCAAAGAGTAAGTGTGTCAATTGCGCTCATTTTTTTTTTTTTTTTATATATCATCATCATAATAATGAAGTATGGGATAATTTTATCTTTGTAGAAATTTAAATTGAAACTCTAGGTTCAAGTAAGTTACGAACCTAGGTCACTGGCATATTTATTTATTTTCTTTCCTTCAACAGAGAAATTATCTCCTTTTACAAAGGTTGCCAATAAAAAAAAAAAAAGAAACCCATAATATAATACAGTGAGACATAACACAAGTAGAACACATACACAAAATATAAATTACTAAACTATACTATAGAATAATATAACACCCAATTAGCAATTTAGAAGCACTTCACCCAAAACAATACAAAACAAGACCAAAATAAGAAAAAACAGGTGTCATTTTTATTCATATTCAGTGATACTGCTCAAAATAAGTAGGGGATCAAACCAGATATCAAAACTCTTGTAGGCATACTAACACCAGATCCTTTATTTTATTCTGAGATAAGTTACAGCAAGATATGCTGTCATGATACCTGATGTTAATGACATGTGACGCGATATAATAATTAGAGCATCAGTAGGACAGCACAAAAAAAAAGCACAGACACAAACACTATAGCAACTCTCCTCTAGTATGGTGTATGGTCTCCCCTACCGACCAATACTGCTGCACACCTGCATGGCATGGAATCAATAAGCTGGTCAATGAGCTGTTGGGGGATACATCGCCACTCTGCCAGAAAGGAAATTTCCAGCTCTGCACGAGTTGTGGGAGGTGCTGATCGAGCTGCAACTTGTCGGCCTAGTGCATCCCTGATGTGCTCGATTGGATTTAAGTTTGGAGAGCAAGCTGGCCAGGGCAGATGCTCGATACCCTCCTGGTCCAGCATGTCATCCACCAACCCAACTCGGTGTGGACGAGCATTATCATCCATGAAACGGAAAGAATCACAAATGGCACCAGCATAAGGCACGACATAAGGTCGGAGGATCTTGTCTCTATACCTTCGAGCTGTAAAGGTGCCATTGCGGATGATGTGCAGGTCCGAATGTCCACCAAAACTGATTCCTGCCCACACCATCAGTCCACCGTCACCATATCGGGAGCGTCCGTGCACAAAAGCTGGGTTGTTTCATGTTCCGCGTTCCCTCCAGATGAGAACACGTCAATTGTCAGGTTCCACACTGAATCGCCGACTCATCAGAGAACAGAACAGACCTCCGTTCGGCATGTCCCCAACCACGATGTTCCTCCGCCCAGTTTCTACGGGCTATACGGTGTTGTAACGTTAATGGAACACACACCATGGACCTATGTGCATAGAGGCTACCTTCATGAAGATTATTACGGAAAGTTTGAGATGACACTCTGCGTCCCGTTGCTGTTTGCCAGGCACGTTGCAGTAGCATTGCATTCTGCCCCCTGTTCCGACGGGCTGTGATTAAGAGATAACGGTCCTTCCTCGATGTAGTTGCTCGTGAATGACCTTGGCCTTGTCTTCTGTGAACACTTCCTGTTGTTTCAAAAACGATTCCATAGTCTGGAAATCACACTTGGCGACACTCCAATGGCATGTGCTACCTGGCATTGTGACTGCCGAGCGTCAGTCATCCTTCCTATGGCTCTCCAAGCCATAGCTTCCGGTAAATCACGTTGGTGCTGCATTGCCTTTCTCACCTGAACCTTTGCCTTCCCCAACTGAACTGTATCGCTAACCAGAGACGACTAGCATACAACACCAGCACGCACACACTCCTCCCCTCTACCCTTTGATATCACCAGTTCAAAGGTTACGTCATGTTTAAGGCACTGGAACTTTCGTTTACGATGCTTGAGCAGCTGATTGTAGCTCATACAGGTGCTGACAACATATCTAGTCTGATCCCCTAATTATTTTGAGCAGTGTTTATTGCTAAGTATAACACTAAATCTGATAATTTATGTTGTAAACACTTGTCTTAATATTATTTTGTACTCATTGATTGAGATACTAAAATCAAGATTGGATTGCAATATAGATATTTTGTTGTATGCAAGGACATTCTAAATAATGGTGAATTCTTGAATCTTTCTGTTTTAGGAATATCATAAGACACCAATTGCTGCAGCCTTAAGCCACATTTCTTTGCTTTGAAACATATCTTTTGGAGAAAAGTAGGGTTATCTATGATGCCAGTGATTGTTTTGTACAGAAATATTTGTTGTGTGTATTTCCCTTCTATTAATAAGACTTTCATAATTAAACTCGTTAAGTAGGTCATTGTATGATAAGTTATTATAATATGATGGTACATTATACTTTTTGTAATACAAATATTTTAACTTTCATTTAGAACCATATTCAAGCTTACTTCTAACTAATGCATTATACAAGATAGAAATACTGTGTACATTAGTTAGATTCCTCGTATTTCTTATAAGAAAACCTAATGATCTAAATGCATTGTTTACCATGTATGATACATGTTTGTTAAACATCATATTACAATCCATAATAATGTTGTGGTTCTTAATAAAGTTTATTCTTTCAATCTCTTCTCCACAAATAAAATAGGAGATTTTAGAGGTATTTATTTTACTTGATAATTCCATAAAAGAACCTTTCTTAATATTAAATTTAATTACTTACGTGAAATTTAGAAAATTTCGCACTTCCGCATTGCACAATTTAATGGTTAAATCCTATTAATTTCGAAGATCCACTGTCTTCATTCACAAAAGGGTATGGCGTTTGAAGTGGAGATGGTACCGCGTCATTGCATTGTTTATTCTTTTTAACACTATAACTGTTGGCGGAGGTTTTCCACTTCAGGAATTTCGGGGTCACCTAACTGTTCCTGCATGCCTTGAGGAATGCAATGTCTGCTTGCCGGGTTTGTATTTTCCTGATATTACGCTTGTATTCCAGCATTTCCTTCCGTATGAAAGGTGTAGAATTCATGATGGATGCGGTAAACACTGTTTAAAATTACTTACGTGAAATTTAGAAAATTTTGCACTTCCGCATTGCACAAGTTAAATCCTATTAATTCAAACACCGTACCCTTTTGTGAATGAAGACAGTGGATCTTCGAAATTAATAGGATTTAACCATTAAAATGTGCAATGCGGAAGTGCGAAATTTTCTAAATTTCACATAATTTATTTTAAACCGTGTTTACTGCATCCATCATGAATGAAATTTAAGGTCATTGTTTATACTCCACTCATACACCATATCTAAATCTCTCTGAAGTTTCCTAATGTCTCCATCATTATGAATTTGTTTATAAATCTTTGTAATCAGCATACACGCGACATTTAGAATATTCAATTTGTAATGGTAGATCATTTATAAACAATACAAAAAGTAGTGGTCCAAGATTCGATCCTTGTGGTACACCTGACTTCACAATATATTCAAACGACTTCGATTGTCTATAGGTTACATATTGTTTTTGACCATTAAGATATGAGGCCATGAGAGCAAGAAAATCACTAGTCAACCCGAAACTTGAAACTTTGCATAATAACATATTGTGATTAATTGAATCAAAAGCCTTAGAAAAATGAAGATTGATCGTATGTATAGGTAATAGATTTTGAAATGCTGCATGAACATCTTGAACAAAATTAATTAAATTTGTTGTTGTTGACCTTCCAGGAATGAAACCATGTTGATTTTCATTTATGTAACATTTACTGTGATTCCAGATTCTTGTGTACAATACTTGCTCTAATATTTTGGCGAGTGCTCAGAGAATTACTACAGGTCTATACTTTTCTATTTTACGGTTGTCTCCTGACTTAAAAATTGGGCAAACTCGAGTTGTTTTCCAGATATTTGGAAAAGTTTGATATTTTAGAACTTAATTGTATATAAAACAGAGTGGCTTCTTTAATATTTCTGCACATGCCTTTAGTAAATAGGGTGGAATTTTATCAGGACCACTAGCTCTCTTAGGTTTCAATTTCTTTACATCATCAAAATATTCTTTATCAGTAATTATATGATTTGAGATAGAATATGATACATTCATTTTAACATCATCATGAATATCATATGAGCTTATACCTTTCGCATATACATATATTGTGCCATTGCTGTACCAACTGAGCTACTGAGTCAATTCTAGTTTCCCCTTGCCTGCCTGTGCTCTTTATCTGTGGCAGTGATACCAGGATGGGATCCATTGCCTTCGAAACAATGATGCTCTTGAGTTTCCCAGCTCAGTGTTGAATGTTAGCTTATATACACAGTGCGGTCATAAGTTCCCAGACCAAGGCAATAAGAAATTCAAAGTCAAAAGCATATGAGTTTTGACTCTTTATTTACTCAAAATAGGATCCATTTGATGTGATACATTGCTCAGGATGAGTTTTCAATCTCTTCATGGCTTCAGAAAAGTCTTCTTTCGGGATTGTCTTTGAGTTTGTCGGTTACAGCCCTCTGGATCTCCTCAATCTCAAACCCTTCAGGTGCATTTTCAGCTTTGGGAAGAGAAAATAGTCCAGAGGTGACAAATCTTTTGGATGGTGCAACATGGAGATTTGCTTTTCAGCAAGGAACTGACGATTTATTGTTGCCGAATGAGCCGGGGCGTTGTCGTGCAGCAGGAAAAAATCACGAGAGGTGAAGAGGTCCAGGTGAACTTGTTGGATTCGAGCTAGCAAGCTTTTTAACACTTCCTGGTACAATTCCTTATTTACTGTTCTACCTGGAGGCACAAATTATTTGTGAACGGCACCACTGATATTGAAAAACACGATGAACATAGTCTTCACCCTTGATTTTTGGAAGCGGTCTTGGGGATGATTTACCGACCCATTCGGAACTCTGACGTTTTGCTTCAGGATCGTAAGCAAAACACCAAGTCTTGTCACCAGTAATAATCTTGTCTAAAAAGTTCTCGTCACGGTCAGCAGCAAAATTTAATTGCTACCGCTGTTCCTCCTCCTCGTCCATCTCCCGAGTCTGGCACACACACACACAACACCAGCTTATATCAGACGTCCACCCTCTTCAACAACAACGGTTAGACTGATGCCTCTCAGCATGGCTGTTCGAAAGGGATCAAACTATGTAGTTCAATAGTCATTCACTAGATGGGGTTAATGGGAAGGCTTCAAAAAAAATCAATACAGAAACTTATGGACCGCACTGTGTGTTTTGGCACATGTAGGAGATTTGTGTAAATTTGTAACGTACCAGGGTTTGCTATATATAAAATAGTTGGAAAGCAAAAAATTCAGCCAAACCAAGACTGGTACAGGATCTGAGCTGTCAAAGCTATGACATTGTATGCTGAAATGTCACCGAAGTGTATGAAATATCTGGAAGGATTGATAGTCTGAGTTTTCCTTCTAAGACCACTTTATGCACACATAGGCTAATCGGGACTGGACCTTCAGTTTAAAGTGGGATCCAAACCTCTGTTCAATGTGCCTTCACTGGGTATTGAACCTGCGACATCTGAAAGACTGATAGGAATGACTGGTTTTGTGGTTCTACAAGGTAGCCCATAGGTTTGCAAATGCTTATTTAAAACATACTGATGACCTAGTGATAATGCTGTCGCTTTGTAATCAAAAGATCCAGGGGTTTGATTCAGTTAGCACATAGAGGTTCAGATCTCACTTTAAACTGTAGGTACAATCCTGATAGCCTATCTATGCATGAAAATAGACGTAAAACTAAATTTCAAACCATCACAAATACAGCTGGGGAAATATAATCAAACAACATACAGGAAAGGGGGGAGGGGAACTTGTTTGGTTATGGGGGCTGTCAGATGGTGTAGTAGCAATGTTGTTTCCTCTAGGTAAAAGTCCCCACAGATGTTGCAGATGAGGATATAGATGAGGTATGGTAGGTCTCTTTGGGGTGGAGGGTAAATTTGCCAGTGGCAGTGGAGGTGGTGAGAAGTGATGAGAATGATGCACCTCTGATGGTTGCATTTGTGAGCAGGAGACATTGGTGGTAAAGGGGTGTTGTGAACCAGGATATTTTGAAGGTTGAGAGGATATTTGAAAACCTGGACTTGTCAGGAAAGATGTTTCTGGTGTTGGTATCAGTGGAGAATGGGGTGGGGAGTAAACGTAGGGTGTTGAGGTAACATTAGATATACTAGAAGACAGAAGAATCAAAAACAGGTTGTGATCAGACATAGCATCCTTATCTCACCTGATGAAGTCTGTTTGAAACAGTTGAAATATTGTTTAAAGAAACAAACATGCACCAGAAATTCCAATAACAACAAAAATAAAATCACTTTAAGTAAATAAAAAAAACATACTTTAAATTTCTTTTCATTACATTACCACATAATAATAGTTTCATTTCATACTCTGAAGTACTTACTACTTGATTATGTTGTGTTATGAAACCAATAAGTTTGTATTTTGATTTTCATTTCAGTTTCCGTAGCTTGGCTACTGGGGTTTATACCTTGGGTATACAACCATCAGATTTTCATCAGAGAACCAAATTTGATGATGAAGATATTGATGATCCTGTAGTTACGGTAACAGAATACAATAACAATCCTGATATAGAAGTGAATAAAAAGAAGAAGAAGTTGAAGAAGGAAACCAAACACATTGAACACAAGGAAGTATCAAAATTGGAGACTGATTCAAAACAGACCACAGAGAAAGTAAATGGCAAGGTTAAATCTTCCAAAAAGAACTGCAAGAGAAAAGTGACAGAGACTGGCAAAGAAGTAAAACTTAGTACAAATGAACACCAGGAGAATGGTGTCTGTGATGATGGTGGAGTTAAAGATCCGATTGAGATCAGGGAACCATCTGAAGTGGAGACTGGTTCAAAACAGATCTCAGAGGAAGCAAACGGTAAGGTTAAACCTGGCAAAAAGAAACAGAAGAGAAGATTGAAAAGGAAAGGCAAGGAGGCTAAAGTTTGCCCGAGTGAGCATCAGTTGAACGGTGACTGTGATGACGGCACAGTTGAAGAACCTCCACCTAAAAGGTGTTTGCTGTTGTCCACTCAGAGCCCCTTCACGATTGAGGACAAGCAACCATCAGAATTGGAGACCACTAAGGTAAAGGAGAAGGTTAAGGCTTCCGAAGACAACTTCAAGATAAAAGTGACAGGAACTGGCAAAAGGGCTAAACTTTGTACAGATAAACTCCAGGAGAATGGTAACTGTGATGACAGTGTAGTTAAAGAAACTCCATCTAAAAAGTGTTTGCCATTGTCCGTTCTGAGCCCCTTCACAGTTGAGCCTAAGAACAATAGAGAACCTGCAGGTAAAAACGTTTCGTCATTGTCTGTTCTGAGCCCTTTCACGGTGACCTCGTTGGATGCAAAGTGTAGCAAGAATAGTTCTCGAAGAGACAGCAGAATTGGTACATGGGAGGTTAGTAATGTTGAAAGTGGTAGTGAAAGTGTCGCAGATAAAGCAAGCAGCTCGTCACCCCCTTCAGAAACGAGTGAAGATGATGATGCTAGTGAAAGACTGCACGTTAAAATGAACATTGAAGTACAAACTGCAAAACCAAGAGCCTTTGTGTTATTGGGCAAGAGCCTCAGGAGTAAGAAGCGCAGCATTGGCAACAGTGTCCCAAGCCAGGACGAAAGCCCAGACAGTACGAGTGGTATGCCAACTTTAGACCAGTCCATTTGGAAGGAGAAGGATTTGTGTTTCGGCAGAAAGAAGGACATTTCACAGATGAAGACACCCCAAGTTAACCAGAGAAAGAAGGTTTGTACTTTTCTATTTATAATGAGGCATGGTGGTTTCAAATGCTTAATTTGTGTATTTTGAAATTTTACATTTTTTTTATTTTTTGCAGTTTTTGAGGCTAGAAATCAAGATGGTGTTTTATGAAGTAATTGTGGTACAGGGGCTGCATGCTACCCTTGCCAACCGTTGCTGCAGCCTGAATTACTGCTAAATATTTTATGTAAAGTACAGAAGAGGGTTCTAACTGACTTAGAAATACTGGGAAAGTTAGGGAATGTAAAATATGGTTTGTCAACTTACGAGGTCTGACAATTAAGATAGCGAACTTTTTCTAGAAAATATGCTACATACCTTATTGCTGAATAGCGCTGTGGTCACCTTCTAAGTACTCCCCTTGGGAAGCTACACACAGATTCCGGCATCTACTCCACCCTTCGAAGCAAGTTCCTGGAATGATCTTCAGAGCTGCTGTCGTATTAGCCTTAATGTCCTCAATGTCATCAAAACTTGTTTGATCTTCAGGTAAAGAAAGACCTCATTAGGGGCAAGGTCAGGTGAGTATGGTGAGTAGTCCCCTGGTGGTACAAATTCGTAGTGAACAATCCCTCGGATATCAAAAGAGGTTATCAACAACGTTCTGATTTTTTATTTTTATTTTCGGAAGTATTTCGGTCATGGAGAATCAGGTGACTTCCATTGGGCAATTTGTCACTTTGTTTCAGGGTCATACGTGAAGACCTAGGTTTCATCACCTGTGTTTATTCATTCCAAAGCATCGTCTTGCCTCTCCAACAGTCTGTTCACAATTCAACTCTCCTTTGCTTTTGTTCATCAGTCAACTCCTTTGGGACCATTTTGGCACACACCTTGTGTATGCCAAGGTCTTCAGTTAAAATTTTCCACACAGTTTCCCTATCAATGTTGACTTGGTTTTGCTATAGGTGTCGTGGTCAGTCGCTGATTTGCATGCACAATTTGATGGAATTTTGCCAATGTTTTCGTCCGTTCAGCTCGTTACTGGCTGCCCTACCCTTTCTTCATTACACTTGTTCCCTCCCCTCAGAGAACCGTTTAATCCATTTGTACACCACTGTTTTCTTCATGTTATTCTTGCTGTACACCTGCACTAACATTTCCGCATTTCACTGTAATTCCAGCTCAGTCATTTTCTTGGCAGCACGCGCACACAAGCACAAACAACAATGCATGCCACTCAGCACAAATCTACCACGCATCAACACGAACACTGCTGTGAGACACTGAAATACGAAGGTTACGAAATCTTACAGAGTTGCTTGTATAGTGCTGCCTTCCGCACTAAATGGTGACGAGTTCGCGAACTTAATTGTTAGACCTCGTACAGTGAATACAGTAGAACCTCAATTTCTCAATTTTCAGGGGACCAAGATGGAGAAACTTAAAATGCAGGAAAACTTAAAATCTGTGTTTCATTGTAGTGATTTTTCATATATTCAGGGCTAGAAAAAACTGTAACTAATTCAGGTACCAGCCCCATTATCTCAGGAGCAAGATTTTTTTTTCTTTCAGTTCTTTTATTGTCAAATATGGTTTAAGATAGCCATGAATCCGAATAAGATAAAGCTACACATTTTGAAATATGATCTTTAAAACATTTAATTTATTAATTAATACAAGATTGGATTAAAAATAATTTTAGTGCCGTAGTGGCGGTCCTAAAGAAGGCTCAACTGGTAACAGCATGAATAATTATGCAATACATTCTAATATATTGCCAACTGTACCATATTGTCTCAGATTTTAAAGTTCGGCCAACAACAGTGAAAAACTTTACAGTAGCATGTTTATTACAGTATTCTGTATAATGATACACATGATACCTGCAAACATTAAGAAAAACATACTGTACTTGTTATTTAAAAAGAAAAGGTAAGGAAAATGTCCTTAAGCGAACTTGAAATATTTAAAAAAATATATATTTTTAGCAGTGAATAATAAGTCAAAATAAATTAATGTTTTTTTTCAAGTGCAACAATTGCTTTCACATTTCCGCTTAAAGATATGCAGTGCAGAGAGTTAAAGAAAGTAAGTTTGGAAATTTACTTTATAAGGGGTGGAAAAGTTCAGGAATTGTTTTGGCAATGTCTATAAAAATGGGATTCTTATTTAAAATGCGAATTGGGGTCATTAGAGAGAGTGCGTTTGATAAAAAAATATAGATTTAGGTGCAGTCAGCATCAAAGAGAATAGTAGGCAATTGCATATCGCTATTTGCATACTTTTTAAATTCTACATTGTGCATTGTTTTAAGAAATAGAATTCTGTTGATGCAGATGCTGCCCTCTGCATTTTGACGTTTTAATTTCAATTCATGATGATTACATTATGAAGAACCCACTGAATGAAAATGGTTATGAACAATTTGCCTACTATTACTGTCTTGGGTGTACAAGCACATCTTGCATTAGTTTATTGCCAGTAAATGGTTCTTTAACTTCATTCTCCCTGTTTAGGTACATCATGATGAAAAGGAATGATAATGGGATAAAATTTTGTGAAGAGTAAAGTAAATGAAACAACCATGCTCTTGTCAAGATTTTAATGCTTTCACAGGCAGCATTTATAAACCCTCTGACTGAGGCACAAACAGGAATCATAAATATGATTATGGCTATAATTTTTAGTTTATTTTATGAATATTGGCATTTTAAAATTGTCTGGGTTATGCGTGTGGTAAATTGGGACCAGTAGAGTTAATCTGTGTGTTGATGCCCCTTGATAATTACCAAGGGTTGCTAATGTTTTACATGACAGAAATCTCACCATTGATAGTAAATTAGTATATCATAATGCATTGCATCAGTATTTTTTTTTTGTTCGTATCCATATGTATGTTAACAAACATTCAAGTTTTTTTTTTTTTTTGTTTATTTTGCCTGATGAATAGAAAATATTATGTTGCTTGTGTTTGTTGCATCATGTTGCTCTCAATTGTTCGTTTTCTTGCAATTGCAGGAACTATTAAGGAATAAGTTAGGATCCCTCTCTGCTCCATCAACTACCAAGAGAGTAAATTTTGCTTTGTCCAGAAATACTGCTCAAGGTAGCTCTAATTTTTAGTTGGATCTTGGTGTTTGGATAGCTATGTTCGGCAAGGCATGGTTTTTCATAATTTTTACATGTTATAATTCACTGCCATTGCATGTAAAGGTAATATTTTGTAGTGCATCTATAGAAAGTAGAATGTGATGCATGTGTATGTATAGGGTGATCCATAAGTTTGGAAACACCATTTCACCGATGGTGATTCTTCCATAAACCTCCATGATTTGATGACGATAATTGTACTGTTTTGATATATATGTAAAAACCTGATTATTCAGTAATTTTAACACTTTTTATGGATATATACATACAATCGTCATGCCCTACTATTTAAAAAAGTAAATATTTAAATGTGCAGCTTTCTTTGCATTGCAGTCATCTGGTAACGTACTCTTATTAAGGAGGTCAATAAACTATTCAGGTTCTTCAAGAGCCATTTGGAATTTTATATCAGATTGATAGAATATCGGTTATAGGTAAATGTTATATCTGTTTCATATTGATCCATTCCTAATTTATATATATTATCAATTATTATCCTACTGGGAGTTTAAGAATGTATTGCACTATCCCTATTGTGTTTGCATGCGTTCATTTCAGCTGATTTGAGCTCAGAATCATGGAGAGATGAAAATATTAATGGGACTTCCGTCCCAAATTCTAATGTGTAAAGTAGAAGTGTGATTCAGGTAAAACGTGTTGACAGATGACAGACTAATTTTGGCCATTCTGAAAATTGAAAATTACATGACATATTTTTATTTATCGTACTTTTGTTATGTTTCTCTTGGTCAGTAATTCTCCATCAGGATAGTGGTAATTTTAATTGTTGTTAATTGGAAGTGGCTATTCAACAGATTTAGAAAAAAGGTTGTAAACCAATGGAAAATCTAAATTTCATAAATTGATTTGATTTTTATTATTTAGCATTACTTTTCTGACACTTTTGACTGATTGCTATGATGAAAATGAGTGGTGATGGTATGAAATTGATAATGGACACTCACAAAGAACACCAATACCCAGGCCAGAATTTGAACCCATAACCCCTGGCATCATAGCATGCTGTGCTATCCACTCCACCATGAAGGTCACAAGTTTCATAATTGGGGCAGGCGAAGAATTTAGAAGTAGAAGGGTTATCGTTATTTTGGATATCCAATTTAGCAATTATTTTCCTGTAGTTTACGGTTATTACAAGCATAAGAAAACAGTTTTTCTTTGTGACGTTTCAGGAGAACACATGCTCCTTTCATCAGACATTTATTTTCATTTTGACTAAAGATACAGTTATAACAATGGTCAGTAATTTTTTAAACAAAAATAATCCGTTATACAATGGATGTTGTCAATGTTACACTGTTGCAACATAGCAACCTAACTGTGAAAAGAAGCAGTCTGTTTTATTTTTATTTCAGATTTTTTAAATTATGAATCCCAAATATCATCAGGTAATTCAAATTCATCATTGTTTTCACAAAGTCTCCTGATGTCTTCTGTTACATTAAACCTTAAAGATAGTAGCTTACTCCACTTGTGAAAAGAAAACTCCATACTGGATCTATGTTACCATTTTCATTATTTAATTTATTCCAGTGTTTTTCTGCAATGAACGAAGCTTCTCAGACATTCAACTCTGTGTTTCCCGTTAATCTTATTAAAACCCTTCTCTTTTTAATCAAATGCTTCTCTTCGATGATATGAGTTGACAAACCTGTTCTTGGGTTTAGATTTATAATGTCCAAATCGTGTTCCTGCCATCTTATTGCCATTTTCCTTGCTGTTTGTCCCACATAATCCTTTGAACATGAACAACTTATATTATATATTCCTGTGGTTTTGCACATTTGGTAGAGAGTTTCTCATTTTGAATTCATTAAATGTACATTCCAAACTTCTTGGTGATTTAAAAACAGTTTTGAAATTAAAACTTCTAAAAATTTTTGCAATTTTATGTGAGAATCCCTTGTGGAATGGAATGCACACAAATTTCTTTTCAACAGATTTTTCATCTTTGTCTGTATTTCTCTTTTCCTTTAG
Organism: Lepisma saccharinum; assembly: GCF_977018435.1. NCBI lineage: Eukaryota > Metazoa > Arthropoda > Insecta > Zygentoma > Lepismatidae > Lepisma > Lepisma saccharinum. The sequence goes on from NC_139232.1 coordinate 108,590,752, forward strand.
TTTTCTTGCGACTTGTTTTTTGATTTGGTTTATTCTGTTAGTGTGAAAGCCATTTTCTTTTGCTATATTAAAAAGCCTTTCTTCTTCATTTTTGATATCCTTATTATTAGAACATAGTCTTTGTGCTCTCAGGAAAAAAATTAAAAATATGTTATCCATTGTTGTACGCGAATGTTCGGAATTGGCATGGATGTATTTTTCCAATACAAGCAAGCAATGCGTACATACAAGAAAAACAATTTAGCAAGCTGTGAAATAAAAAAAAATGAAATTAGAAGTATAGAAACAAAACAATTTAAATGACAATGAATTTGGAAACTTCGTAATGTAGAAAATTACAATCAAGACTTTATGATGCAGTGATAAATATTAAAATATTATATAAAAACGAAGACCTGCTAACTGAGATTATTTAACGCCCCAATAAACAAAATTCTGATTCAGCAAATTATGTAATCCTTATACAGGTTTCTAAATCCACTGGGTCTTACGTTCCAAACGGGAATTTTGTGAAACATTGCATATTATAAAACCAATGTGCTGTTTATTGAGAAATAGTGAATGGAAATGTACTTTTTAGCACAAGGCTTAAGAGAGTTTCTTGTGTAAGAATATGAAGGTGTTGAAGTGTAAATAAGAGTGTTATCCACACATTGTTTTTATAATAAAAATGTCGTAAGTACACAGTGTGTATTTCCAAGGGAACAACAAAGTGGAGTCACTTGCTTGCAAGGTAAATGAGCCATTCACAATTTTATCTCTGTAGATTTTTGTATCTATAAATGTTTGCAAAACGTTCATGTTGGTTCATTATCAATAATGTATTGTCATTTGCAGATACGAAGGCATATCACGAATCTATAACTAAAAGTCCGGCAATTCCATTTGATGCGTCAAAGAAACCTTCACAAGGGGTCCTCAAACCGTCCCCTGTTCCTTGTGTTATAAACCCATTCTACAAGCTTTCAAAGAAGAGGAGACTGGCTATGAATTTTTAGTTGCTACCATTCGTGGATGAAATTTTGTTACCGCCATTTGACAGAACTACATGTTTAAACATCCAAAAGAGTCGTAGGCATTTCTTTAATCTTTGAAATAGTTAAACTGTCTGTTGTATGTTTTGAACCAAGACCAATGCTCTAATAAGTAAACTTTTTGATGTTGTTTTTACATTGTAACCCTGTCATTTTTTGTGACAGACGTACGTGAAACGTTGACCTTGGTTGGGGCATGGATTCATTTTGAATGACAAGAAAAGTGGCATTTTATGTATGTAACCTGTACCAAAGGAACATCTCTACTTTTGGATTGTATTTAGTTAGGTTTCAACATGTGACAGACATTCTTTGCAATCAATAAAGTGTAAAGTTAGTATTCAGATGAACAGTGATTCAAATTAAATTCTTTTTTCTTCCATGTTTGAAATATGACTTATTTTTACATACTTACTTATGTATTAGGTATGAAGAGTGTCCAGAAGCTGTTCTTAATATTAATGTTTCAGCTTTTTTGTTCGTTGAATCAGGAAGCAATATCACCAAGAAAATGTAATTATTTTGATATATATTGAGTACTGGGAGAATAAACCCATGAAAAATATTACCATTTTAGTTGGAAATCATTCTTCTTTGCAGATACTATTGTTACTATAACTTTTTTGACAAGATTTAATATGGTTATGAAAAAGTTAAAATTAACCATGTGATTCAAAATGCATAACTGAGTTTATTATCCAGAAATTGCTAAATGTGGTAGCAATAAAGTACTTAAAACCTAGAGAATTAAGTGAAATTTAAGAATTTTTACCTTTGAAATATATCTTGCATGTAGATATAATCTATATTCTCATATGAAGAATATTCATAATTTTTTTCAGAGGTTTCTTATATCGGAATAGTTATTTTGCTGATGTTTTAATTTTGTGATTCTAATGAGATTACCTAATTCTTACAGTGATTTGACTTGCTAACTTATATTTTACGCCTTAAGCGAAGCTCTGGCTGGGGCAAGGTTGAATGATTCCAACCATGGTGTCGATGCTGTTATTAAGTTTTGTGTAGAGTTGTAAATTCCCCCCATCTGAATTTTTCCACCCCTCAGTGAACTTTGCCATTGACCAAAATCAGGCTCCAGTCCCCTAAAATCCCTACCCTTAAGGTTGAAATTTTTATGACCGAACAACTTTACAATCTATAATTCAGTATTCCCTTTGTTCATATTAATTGGTTAATAATTATATTTATTTGCCGTAAAATGTTCTTTACAAAATAGTGTTAACCCTGTAGATTAAATATAAATTAAATTGAAATTTTTGGGATGAAGAAAAGATTCTGTTAACAACAATTGGATATAGATAAAAATATCACCTATTCATGTTGTTGTAACATAGTTGTAAGGAAAGGGAAACAGAATTTCTTTACATTAGCATGTTACAAATACCCAAAATGTGCTTTTATATTTTATTTTGGTCGATATAGAGCAAAAATATGAATTTATACAGCTAATAAAACTAACACTGTCAGAAAAATCCAAGCCCTAATCATCATCATCATCATCATTTATCCATTCATCTTCTTTGTCCATATCTTTACCTTTTCTCTAATATTTATTTGGCCATATTTTAAATTATTCATTTCCAAATATCACCAACTTGCCGAGGTATATCATAAAATAGGGCAAGTAAAAGAAAGTTTCCAATTGATTTCCGTGGAATAAACCTGAAATAAGTGAACATCTTGCTTATACATTCACAATATTTCGACCCTAAACCAAGTAGGTTTTTTTATGTATCATTGTAATATGATGTATTTGTTGAAGATGTAACAATAAAGATATGTATATATTATGAAAATGTGTTCCACTTTTTAATTTTCATACAAGAGAATATTTTCTTATTGGATAATAATATTTTAATGAAATTTGTTTGTATAAATTGCACAAGAGGTAGGTAGATCTCTCAGTGTGTGAGAAACGTGTAATAATAAAAACAAAACAGAAAGTTAACATTTTTATGGAGTCCACACTGAAATATAATGGAATTTAACATAAAATGAACATAAAAAATGTAAAGCAAAGATTTTCAGATACATAAACAAGTCTGATACTTTTAATTTTGTTTCATAAATAGTATTTTGCCAACAAAATATTAAAATAGCTATTTACGGTATTCAAAGAACTAATGCACAAGGAGTGGGAATAAGGGCAAGGGGGGAGATGAAGATGTCGGTGCAAAGAGCAGATAGCGGAGAGTTAGGAAAAGAGAACAAGATTGGAACACCATGGAAAGAGTAAAAAATGGAGAGGTTTGGCTTCTATGTCGACCCAGCCAGATGCAGGCAACTGCAATGGATGATGATGATAGAACTATTATAATATATATATACACAGGAATAGGATGAGAGAAGGTGTCAGAAGGGCGGATAAACACAAATGAAGAAGGAGACAGTAAACACTTGCCACATTAAAGGAAAAAGTTTGATATTTCGTAGCCTCGGCCACAGTGCTCGAAAAATTTTCCTCAAAGCTAGGCACCAGGAAACTACCTACTAGGAATTGTGCATACAACAGTGTGTTTCAAAAGTTGCACAACCCAAACTTTGAAAATGTATATCATGAAAACCATAAGAGAGATGTAGGCTATCACTGGGTTAATAAATTTATGTTGGCATGTATCCAAATAAAAGCAATGCCATTATTTTAAAAAATATTGTTCATTTGCTGAAAACATTTGTGAATTGATTTTCAACAATAAATACAAACGTAGAAATTTTCAGCCAAAAATGCAAGTTCAACCAGGGCTCGAACACGGGTCTCTGGCATACCGTGCCATTGCTCTAATCACTGAGCTAGCGAGCCGGCAGGCCTCACCTGATTTTTCGTTGTCGCTTTTTACCTGCCTGGAATCTTCTCTGCCAGTGCTACCGCTATTGCTGAAAATTTATACGTATTACATCTCCTGTGTGTGTCTAAACTTCAATAATAAATACTAACTCTTAACAATTTGTGGGATCATTTGTTGGTGTTTGACTAGTCGTAAAACAGTTGCTTTCTGAGGTACAGCAGAAGCAGGGGATTTTTCTTGGAAAACCTCTTGCACATTAGTGTAAGAATGAGTAGTAAAATACTCTTCAGCAATGCACACGCGCTGCTCCAATGAATATGCCATGCTGAATCAATTAATAGAACAGGCACAGTAGCAGCGAAAGTGAGCGAAGAGAATTCAGTGTAACCAGGACTCTCAAAGAGTCCAATTTCGGCACAAAATCTTGGTTTATGATTTTTCACGTAAATGTATTGCCAATACTTAGGCACATGTGGCGTGTGTGTGTTGACAATATTTCAACCTGCTAGCATTGCTTATACAGATATATGTCCCAAAAATGGCACTTTTTCACTCAACCATAAAATCGCCAATAAAAATTCCATCAAATGTTGCACATGACCAATATTGGTTGCAAGTGACAGATTGACATGTCATCAGACATCTAATTATTACCCTTCGATAATTTCTTACATATTTTTCTCATTCAAAAGTGCAATTCTGGAAAAATTTTAACGCTGCCGTCCCAAGTTATTAATTTATCTAAGTTTTCTGTATGGAGAAAACTGATAATTCTAAGCCTTGAAAAATATCTCAATGGATGAGGCTTTATAATGCAGAAAACCTGGTGTAAATATATCTTACAGTTATGATACGAGGGTCACTATTTATATTTTGAGCCTAACAATGAAAAAACAGGAATTTGGCATTGAAAACTGCTTTATTGTTTTTCAAAGTATTCTCCTTTATGGTAAATACACTTTTGCATTCGTTCGAACCATTTGTCAAAGCAGTTTTTCCAATCTTCTTGAGATACCTCCATAATATGGTTTTTGAACGCATCAACGGCGTCTTCCGCCGACGAAAATAGTTGTCCACGCAATTTATTCTTGACATTCGGGGAACAAGAAGAAGTCATTGGGTGCCAAATCAGGACTGTACGGCGGATAACCCATCAATTCGATTTTTTGACTGTTCATAAAGTCTGTTGTTAAGACGAGATGTGTGACAGCTGGCATTGTTTTGATGAAGAATGATCCGACGGCGTTTGTTTGTTTTCCGTATTTGACCGAAGACCTCTGGCAAACAAATTGTGTACCATTCAGAGTTGACCGTTCTACGTTCCTCTAAAGGCACAGTTGCCACATGACCAGTTTTCCCGGAAAAACAGGCGACCATTTGTTTCGATGTGCTTCAAGCGCGAACAACTTTTGTTGGATTGGGTTCATCTTGAAACACCCATACAGTCGACTGCTGTTTACATTCCGGCTCATATGCATATATCCATGATTCGTCACCTGTTACAATCTTATATACGTCTTTTGAAGCACCACAATTGTATTTATTGAGCATTTGTTTGCACCAATTGACGCGAGCGTCTTTTTGAGTTTTTGTCAAATTGTGTGGGATCCAACGAGAACATACCTTTCTCACAGCTAAATTATCATGTAATATTTTATATATGCTGGTGGAACTAATGCCTATGGTTGCCTCAATCTCACAGTATGTCACATGACGATCTTGCAGTATTAGGTTTTGCACAGCATCAATGTTTTCTTGAACAACAACTGATTTTGGACGACCTTCGCGAATCTCGTCGGTGAGCGAATGGCGGCCACGATTAAATTCGTTATACCAGCGTTTCACAGTGGCAAAGGATGGGGCTTCATCGCCAAATGTGGAAGTAAGTTGATCGATGCACTCTTGTCTTGATAATCCACGTCGAAAATCGTAAAAAATCATCGCACGAAAATGTTCACGAGTTTATTCCATTTTATTGTTGTCGCGCAATCTCCAAGGCAACATAAACAACACAAATGAAGCTATTGACAAAACATTTGAAGTACGTTATGTTCAATAATGCCAGACAATTCCGTGCAAACGTCAAATCGCGCCTAACTTCAATCACTGTTTGCCAAGGCTCAAAATATAAATAGTGGCCCTCGTATACATTTTAAAAATTTGGGTTGTGCAACTTTTGAAATACATTGTATAAGTAGTTGAGCATCATAGTATTCGAAACATCGCTAAATTATTTGAGAAAGCAAGGGAATGGGGTGTCGGGGGACAAAGAGTAAGAAATTGTTACTGACATTATTGAATGTTCAGAACGTTGATAAAAAAAACAACAACAACAAAGAAAAACATTTGCTAACTTACACTGTACTGCAATTTGAACTTTCATCAAAATTTTGTAACAATTACAGCAAAAGATCATAGTCGCCAGACTGAAATTTTTAGTCGCCCTGGCGACCGGGATTTTTCGAGCCCTGTATATATAGTACCAGGTGGTTATAATTAAAGTGACGGTGTTCAGAGTGGTACAGCACGGGCTGTAATGAGAGTAGCAGTCTGAAACTTCGTAGATATGCTAATGAAGCAATGCGCTCGCAAATTATGCAAAAAAAAAAAAAAGTTCCAATTCTCGCCACCAGGGTAAAAAACGGCGCTGTAAGCAGTCAAAACGTGGAATTTTCCATAACTCTGACGTCAAAGTCGGTGAAATTGCCTAACCATTGTGTGAGCTCCCTGGTTGTTGTTGGTGACGCTTGTTGCTTTTTCCTTTAGTAATGTTCATGTAATTCCAATAGTGAAATTGTAGCGATATTTTATTACAAAGAGTATTGTTTTCTGCGATTTATAGTGTTTTTCCTGTAACTATACCAAGTTTTGACTGCTTACAGCGCCATTTTTTACCCTGGTGGCGAGAATTGGAACTATTTTTTTTTTTTTTTTTCATAATTCGCGAGCGCATTGCTTCATTAGCATATCTACGAAGTTTCAGACTGCTACTCTCATTACAGCCCGTGCTGTACCACTCTGAACACCGTCACTTTAATTATAACCACCTGATATATGTAACTGGAAGGACTACTTTATGGTGCAAAAGTGAAGCCATTCCCTTGCTCAGTTGTGCCATGTCATGAGGGATGGTGAGCCGAGGCAGAATTTTGTTTTCTGTTGGGAGCAAACATATTTTTATGACTGATTATTTATTAAAAACAAATTATTGTTTATTACAAAACATTAACAAGGAGTATGTTGCATAAATTCAAGCACCAATGAGCTTTAAAGTTAAGATATGAATTTTTTGTAAGAGCTCTTCGTAAAAGGTGATTTATGTTGAGAATGTTGCAACAACCATTGAACTGTACAGAATGACAGCTTAATGGTGCAAAAGTGAAGGCATTATCTCAACTAGTTCGGCCAAGTCATCAAGTAAGAAGAGATTAAATGATATATTTTCCTATACAGCACTATGCGTAACTTTTCAACAAAAGCATAAACATATTTGAAAACCTTGCCAAGCATTGCCTCACCTTTATAGGTATATAACATCATCTTGAAAACAAGCCATATATAATAAACGGGTAGAAAAAATACAGAGGACCCAGTCACCACTGATTTCTGTATCACATATACAGAGTGAAAAACTAAATATGCTGACCAAGGCAGTAATTTATTTTATTAAAAACATAAACTAACGTAACGTTTCAACCTTCTAGCAAGGTCTTCTTCAGACTCTGTATCAAGTACAAAAGTAACCAGATACAACAAGAAGGGTAATATATATACACAAACATTACTCCCTCCAGACTATTTAGAAAGTTGTTTGGAACTTTCTAGCAGATGACTTTCACTTTCCAACTTTACTTTCACCTAAAAGGCTAAACACAATTACTTCCATATAGAATGTGGTTGGACTTTTTAATCTCACGCTCTTTTCCCTTCATTTTTCTTTCTTCTCCTCTCCTCTTTTTCTCTTGTCCTTTCCACTCTTTCCAACATCTTCTTCCATTCTTTGTTTAACTTCAGTCCCCCATTCCAGTTCATTGTGTCTTCTTCGCCTTTCTTCTCTATTTCCTTGGCTTCCTTCCATTTTCTCACTAGCATTCTCTTCTCCCTTCCTATTTGCTTAGCCTCATCCCACTCTATGTCATGTCCTGTTTCTCTCGTGTGTTTAAATATTGCATTTCTCTCTCTCTTAAGTCGTACATCATCCCTATGTTGTTTCAACCTGTCTTTCAGCCTTTTTTTCGTTTCTCCTATGTACACACTCTGACATTCTTTACATTTTACTTCGTAGATAATCCCTTCTTCTTCCTCTTCTCTGTTTTCCTTTTTCTTGTTAGCATTCCTCGCTATTCCTAAGATGCTTCTCCCTCCCTTCCTGTAAGTTTTAATTCCTGCTTTCCTAAGTACTTTGCATATCTTTTCTGTGGTCTTCCCCATACTCCTTATTCCAAACCTTCTCTCCTCTTTTTCTTTCTCTGCCAATTCTCCCCTGCCCGTTTTCTTACTTCTTCTGTTTATGTCCAGTCTATCCTGCTTCTCATAGCCATTCTTTTCCAGCTGTTTCCATAGGCTATTTACTTTGCCTTCTTTTTCACATTCTTTCATGCATATTTTCTTGATTCTGTCCTCCATATTCTTTATAAAATTTATTTTTGTCACCTCACTTACATCACTTCTTTTGTGGCAGAATACCCCTGCTGCACACTTCTTCTGATGCCAAGCGGTTTCAATTTCTTGTCCTCTTTTCCTTTTCATCAATATATCTAGATAGCTTAACTTGTCTTCTTCTTCTATTTCAAGTTCCAATAATATCCCTCTTTCTTCATCTTGAATTTCTTTGGCAAAAATGTCAAGCTGCCTCTTCGTTCCCTTCCATATGCCAAAACAGTCGTCCACATATCTGCAAAACAGAATCATTTTGTCACCTCCCTTTTCTATCACTTTCTTTTCCCATTCATTCATAACCAATTCAGCCAATGCTGGGCTTTGACTGGAACCTATATTTAGTCCTTCACTCATTAACATTATTTTATCTCCCATTATACTGTAACCGTTATTCCAAATGGTTTCCAGCGCCTTCACTACCCTTTCACTATCCCATTCTCCTATAATTTCTTGTCCCATTCTCTTTTTAATAATGTCCAAAACGTGTCCCCTCTTGATGCTCGGGAACATACTTTTCACGTCTAAGCTAAACATTGTCGTCTTCATCTCATTTAACTTAAGTCCTTTTATGAGGTCTACTACTTGTTCACTGTTCTTAACTGCTCTGCTTTCTTGCTGTGTTACTAACACGTCAATAACTTTCTTTAATTTCTTTTCTAAGGGTTCCAAAATATTGTTTCTGCAGTTCATTACTGGTCTTAACTTTATCTCCTCTTTGTGTATCTTTGGAAAGCCTTTCAAACTTGGTAGTCTTCCTGTCTCCTTTATGCATTTCTTGAATCCACTCCTCCTACAGTCTTTAATGATTCTTTCTTTTATAGTTTGTTCTTCACCTGTTCCACAAATCTCCTCATATAAAAAAAAAAAAAAAAGGAGGGAGTAATGTTTGTGTATATATATTACCCTTCTTGTTGTATCTGGTTACTTTTGTACTTGATACAGAGTCTGAAGAAGACCTTGCTAGAAGGTTGAAACGTTACGTTAGTTTATGTTTTTAATAAAATAAATTACTGCCTTGGTCAGCATATTTAGTTTTTCATAATCATGGAAACAAGGCTTAATGGAGTTATAATATACAGAGTGTCCGAAAAGTCACGCAACCCGGTGTTTACGACCGTATAACGGAATAGCGAAACGGAATGAGAAGAAACGCTTTCTGCCAAGAGAATGCCCTGTATATTGGGAAAATTTAGAGAGAGAAACATATGTAAGAACATGCATGTTTTAATAACAAATAAGCAAAGTGTTGCCAAAGGCGGAAAAAAAAATATTTGCAAATCGTGTATATTGATGCACAGAACTCATTGAGGTAAATTATTGCAACATTTCACAATACCAACGAACAATTTGGATGGCCATCTAATGAATTTGACAGAAAAAAATCTTTGACGAAGTTTCAAAAACATTGCAGAAAGGAATAAATGGGCTGTTCCAAAAATCGATGTTTTCACAATATTACGGGGGACACTGGCAACACTGTTGGTGTCACGTGTCACTAACAGACGTGTTTCACCTCAGGCTATCACACTAGGGCACTTTTAACGACAAAGGAGAAAGTTGGATATTCTCGAAGATATGCAATAAATTACATACACCTTGCAACCCTGAAATGTGGGTATCACTACAAATTAAAGCTAATGTTCGAAGTGTCCACCATTTTCTTGGATACATAAGTTGGTTCGCTTGATCATGTTCTCAGATAACCTTCCTGAGGGTTGCAACACCGATATTATTAATTTCCTGTGTAATGTTTCGTTTCAGCTCCTCCAATGTTCTGGGTCCCGTTTCGTATACTTTCCCCTTTAAGTAACCCAACAGAAAAAAAATCTCCAGATGTTAAATCGGGCGAGCGACTGGGCCATAAATCCTTGGATATTAGACGATCACCAAAAAATTATCTCAGCGTACGAAGAGAGTCATTAGATGTATGGCAAGTTGCTCCATCTTGTTGTAGCCAAGCATCACGTTCGTCTTCTTCCAGGAGAGCAACGAATTGCATTATGAGATCCCCGTACACAGCAGTATCCACTGTTGTCTCAAAGAATAACGGTCCCACAATACGACGTCGCGATATTCCACACCATACACCGATTTTCGGAGAGTGCAAGGGTATTTCATGCAACTGATGTGGGTTTTCTGTCGACCAATGCCTGGAATTTTGGCTGTTGATATACCTATCCAATTGAAACCACATTTCAGGGTTGCAAGGTGTATGTAATTTATTGCATATGTTCGAGAATAACCAACTTTCTCCTTTGTCGTTAAAAGTGCTGTAGTGTGATAGCCTGAGGTGAAACACGTCTGTTAGTGATACGTGACACCAACAGTGTTGCCAGTGTCCCTCGTAATATTGTGAAAACATCGATTTTTGGAACAGCCCATTTATTCCCTTCTGCAATGTTTTTGAAACTTCGTCAAAGTTCTTTTTCTGTCAAATAAATTAGATGGCCATCCAAATTGTTCGTTGGTATTGTGAAATGTTGCAATAATTTACCTCAATGAGTTCTGTGCATCAATATACACGATTTGCAAATATTTTTTTTCCGCCTTTGGCAACACTTTGCTTATTTGTTATTAAAACATGCATGTTCTTACATATGTTTGTCTCTCTAAATTTTTCCAATATACAGGGCATTCTCTTGGCAGAAAGCGTTTCTTCTCATTCCGTTTCGCTATTCCGTTATACGGTCGTAAACACCGGGTTGCGTGACTTTTCGGACACTCTGTATAATTAAATCAAAATAATAAATATAAATTTTTCACTGTTGCCAGCTGAATTTTACAATTTTCCAGCGATATAGTAGAGTTGGCCATGTATAAGAATGTATTGTTATTCAATATCTTCATGGTTATTCATGCTGTTTCCACTTGAGCCTTCTTCAGGAAAGTCACTATGTCACAAGAATTAATTACTTTATTCTAGTCTTGTATTAATTAATGTTTTGATATATTTCAAAATGTGCAGCTTTATTTTAGTTGTATTCATAGCTTGCTTAGACCATGTTTGCAAAATAATAATAATAATAATAAAAAATTCCCTGTCCCGACTTTTCGGGATCCTGCACACCCCTATTATTAATTATCCATTGCTGTTACATAAATAGCAAATTCTAGACTGCCACGGAAATTGTAACCGGTAATATTATTATTATTGAGGAAGGAGAGATATCCAACTCTTAGACACTGGGCCTTAAATCGACACGTGGATTCTGGTGGGGTGGGGGAGAGCGACAATATCTGACCAGAGGAAGTGTGCGCACTTCGGTTTCTTCCCGTAAGCCAAGTGAATAGAGCGGTGCCCCACCGAAACACTGGCAGCACCTTCGCTTGCGACGAGCGTCTTCTGCTTGCAGTGCGGCCGCGCATTATGTAGAGCGTTGTGTTTTGTTGTGCTAGAATAACATTGTGCACTTTTATTAATGACAACGTTGTTACGTTATTCAGTTTAGTGTCGTTAGATTTGTGATTGATCCGTTGTGACTAGTTTGTGTTGTGTTCAACGCATTATTATTGTGTTTGAGACAGCAGCGAGCGAAAACTACAAGATGCCTACGTGTTTCGTACCCGGCTGTAGATCTGGATATGACTCCTGCACAGGCAATATATAAAGGATCAGAAGCACATACAACTTTAATAAAATGGAATGCTGTCCTTAGAGATAATCGAAATTCCTTCGCTTCAGAAAAAAAACGCTAGAGTCCTTAAGAGTGACTTTAGAAAGTACTTTAGAAGTGTCCGAATATTTGTGGAAGAACAATTACAAGTACGTTTTGACAGGAAAATTTAATCAAGATCCTCTAGAACGCCATTTTGGTATATTGCGGTCGTTCACTTGTGATGATCATCCCTCCACTGTGGATTTTCTGCACTTACATATGTGCAATCAATTTACGTACCAGCAAAACTTGCTTTATTTTCGGGCGGAAACTGTGAATACAGTGTCCTCTGACGTCTTTTGTTAATGAAATGCGAACTCTGGCAAGAGCAACCGAAAATAAAAATCTTTCGGTGAAGAAGCAACCTGAAAATAAAATAAGGGAAAAAATTTCCATTGTTGAAGATGAAATTCAAATACCGGACTGGGAAAGCAACATACCGTACTTAAATGAACAAAGTGTTGGTAAAGAATACTTGGTGTATCATTTGGCAGGATACACAGTGCGGTATATTTCAAAAGTGACGCATTGTAAACTGTGTACAACTTTTCTGCACGGGGAACCAACTAACGTACCTGCCTCACTTACGCTAATCCAAGACCATAGGCGCCGACTCCATGGGGCTTAATTGTGCCCCATGAACTTAACTTTAAATTCACATTTGAAATGTTCTAGACCATCAACTTTGGGGGAGGGGGCTATGACCAGAGACAGCAAAACACATGACTTATATACTAAGTATGTAATTATGAGTATTGTTAAAATTGATATTTTTGAGAAATTCATGGACTTTTATGAGATTCCGAACACTGAGGCCAAAACTTAAAAAAGGGAGAGTGATTCATTCATTAATTAATTTCAGTGATCAGAGGCCCCCCCCCCCCAATAATTTTGACAAGTCGGCGACCCTGTCCAAGACTATGGTTCGGGTGACGGCTGTAAATACCTTACCTATGCATCGAAAAGTGTTTATGATGTGCTGTTACGAGTGGAAGATGTTGTTGCAGAGAAATTATCATGTGCTAATAGTTTATGGGGGGATATATTTTTTGAGTGTTTGGACAATTTAAATATAATTGCTGTAAAAACTTCGCAATTAGGATGCTGTGAAGATCATGTGCTGCGTACGCTACCTAAACTCGTATTTCACTATCTGAAATGTCGATTTTTCTTCCGCACCAAGGAGATAAGAAAGGAATTAAGTGCCTCGAAGACAGCAAAATCATCTCCGAAATTCTTCAAACTATCCAGCTGCTGAGCTCTTCTCCAAACGTAAGTAACATGCATTTTTGTTTCTTATGTAGTTAGCTATGTAAGCAACGCGAGCATCTTCCGCGCAGTCTCAAACGTCACCACTGCCATCTAGGCGGTGGACCACTACAACTCAGGGAGTGCACACACTATTCCTTCTATACGCTCTGATCTGACTATTGAATGTCACTGTTGAATCTTAGATTATCCTGGGATTTTAGTTAGGGGTCTGAGCATTAAATTTTGGGGGGGGGGATATTGAACTCTTGTGAGATTACGTCTGAGATTGTAGCAGAAAATGTGATTTGAGGACTGAGAGGTTTTTCTTTTAAAAACGGTAAAGTGCTCCCCTGTGCATAGCACCACGCCATGAAGGCGTATAGGGGGTGTGGGGGTAACGCCCCACACTTTCTTGACCCGGTCGTGAGTGGGGTGATGTGATCAGCATCACGCCCTGACCGCCTTTACCCCCCAGGGTTTCCGCCAGGTACCCATGTCATTCGACGCTGGGTGGGCGCCGGGGCCGCTTCCATCGTTAGAAAAGTTCCCTGATTTGAACCTGCTGGGGATCGAACCCGGGACCTTTAGCATGGTAGTCAGATGCGTTACCAACTGATCAACCGCGGCTCACCATCTTTGGGAGGGGGTAATATATAGGTACTCTTCAATATCAGCAGTAAGTCCAAAATTTTGGTTGAAGGCTTGAATATTAAATTTCAGGGGAGGAGATATGGAGCTCTTACTAAAGTGTAAAATCTTAGATTGTCAAGGGATTTCTTTAGGGTTCGAACATTATATTTGGGAACTATATTTAGCGATATGGTATGCACACGTTTGGGCGCCGAAAATGGGAAAGAGAACCTGGAAAAGAATAAATATCGAGGGATCCTATGAAAATATTTGCGTCCCATTAAATTAATATTCTTGCAAGCCTGCAAAGAAATGGATATAAAAAAATTCTTGCTCGGTTCAGTTGCAATGTTGCATTGCAAAAATGCATCTGGCATTTTCATGCGACGATTCTGAAGAATTATACTTACTGTAGCTGCATTACAAGATATAAACAATATTCTCGATATTTATTAATAATATAATTTCTTAAAATATAATGTTTAGTGTCGGTATACTGCTTACTTTAAAGCAGGTGTCATTTTGACGATATTGTTCTATTAGCAATATTATTGTATTATTGATTCCCTGTAGGCTATGCTGCAATAGTTGTACTAACTGTGTACTTCATAGTAATGCCTGGCACATTACTCGATAAAACAGGAAAATAAATAGTGTCAAAGTCGCATTTCTAATTTAATGTTACAGGGTAATTTTGCTTTAGCAAGTGGAATTTGCACTTAAGATGAAATCCATGTAATTATTGCTATGGATTACTAACAAAATGTAATTACCCCAAGCAGGCACGTATCCAGGAATTCCTTTCGGGGGGGCTCAGCACCATTTTTTTAAGAGGTATAGTAAGAACCTCACAATTGTACGTTTAAGACTAGTGGTGGCAATTGGGTTCCAAAACGGGAGGGGGGGGGTTGCGGAGGATGTTGCAAGGAAAGTTTACTTTCTCTTGGTAGCCAAGGCTTAACATCAAGAGGCGATAATGTTGAGGCAAAAAAATAAAAAATGGGGAGCAACTATTCCTTAAATCGTTGCCACTGTAAGGCTATCATTTTAATCAGAACGTGAAATCGGAACATTTTTTACCACTCGACTCCTCTGTTTCCATGCATTAATATTGTGTGCCGGAACCATCTCAGTATGTGTGTTTGTCCATTTCTTCTCATCAGGCATAAAAACATCTATGGTACCTTAGAGTGTTTTTACGAAGCTGTTACACATGCACGGGATGGACAATCCACTCGACAACGTGAGATTCAAATTGTGGGCTGCGAACTGGGTGCAGACAGCTCTCGAATATTTCTCTCTGATTCGAACCTGAACACCACTAACGTGTCTTGTCCTCCCATTTTTTCAGCTCTTATAACAGCCGAAATCCACCAAATTGTTCAGATTCAGGCCTTAGCACTCACAAGTGTTCAAAAATGCCTGTCACAGCTTCCGCTGTCTTGTCATATATCAGCACAAGACAAAGGAAGTCTTCTCGAATACAAGTGGATTACGAAACAATTAATGTACAGTGAAAACCCTTCCGTTCCCAACACATCTAATGTTTCATCTCCCAGTATGATCAAATGCTTACTCATTTATCTCCAGTGACGTGCCCAGTGGCGTCGCTAGGCCCTTTTGGGGGGGCTTCAGCCCCCCCAATCCCTCGATAAGCCCCCCAATTTTTAGCTATTATTAGATACAGTATTTCGAGAAAACATATTTGAACAATTGTTAATGCAGGAACATACCTCTAGATACATATTCTGGGAAAGAATCTTTTCGTTGTGACATAGTTTTTTTATAAACCACGATCTTAAATCTGACACGCCATGTCTTTAGCTGGCAACAGTGCAAACGATCGCCGTCATTTGTTCTATTTTCACAACGGTTGCTACGCGAGGAAACGGTAGTGGTGCGTTTTGTGTTACGGAGTTTGTGATATTGTGTGTTTGTTATGAGCCGCGGTGGCTCAGTCGGTAACGCGTCTGACTACCATGCTCAAGGTCCCGGGTTCGATCCCCGGCCGGTTCAAATCCGGGAACTTTTCTAACGGTGGAAGTGGCCCCGGCGCCCACCCAGCGTCGAATAACATGGGTACCTGGGGGAAACCCTGGGGGGTAAAGGCGGTCAGGGGCGTGATGCTGATCACATCACCCCCACTCACGACCGGATCAAGAAAGTGTGGGGCGTTACCCCCACACCCCCTATACGCCTTCATGGCGTGGTGCTATGCACAGGGGAACACTTTACCTTTTTTTTTTTTTTTTTTTACCTTTTGTGACATTTACTGTTGTTCGTACAACAATGGACAAATTGATTATTCGAAGTAAGCGCCTGAAATCGGAAGCTTTAAGCGAATGCAGCACAGCCACAGATTGTCTCGATGAAGATAAGGTACCTGCTTCAACTGCACCAGCTGAATCGGAAACATGTCCTCCCACTCCAAGTTCATCTACAAAAGAAGTCGAGAGTTTCATCACTTCAGATTTAGGCAGTAAAAGCGAAGGGCCTAAACAACCGTTTCTTTCCAGATTTCCAGGTAGTGTTTTCGGTAACCAGAATAGGTGTTTTAATGAAGTATGGTACAAAAGTTTCCGGTGGATTGAGTACAGTGTTAATCACTATGGAGCCTTTTGTTTTCCCTGTAGACATTTCGTAGGCCAGACAGGTAAGGCAGATCCTGCATTTACAAGTATCGGTGTTCGTAACTGGAAAAAGGCTATAGAAAAATGTGTTTCTCATGCAGGTGCGACTCGTGCATTATTTTCCTGGGGGTTCACCAAAGTCATATGACACATACTCAGTTTCCGCAAATAGATTTTTTCGGGAAACAAAGGGATGGGGAGGGGGCTTAAAAGATTGGTACATAATTTTTTCATAGAATGAGTTTTCATAGTAGAGGTGTGCGTATAAATTTAGGGCTAAAACTAAGTGCAATAAATTGTACATCTATGAAAGAAATTTCGGGTTTTATGGACGTCATAGACGTCCTCAGGATTTGTTCCAGGGATTGTGTTATTAATAATTTTGCAAGAAATTCGAACCGCAGAGTACAGCTGATACATAAAGACATAGTTCACCAACATTAGAAAAACAGGACAAGAATATCCATCTGTTTTCATAAAAATTAATGCAGTAAGTCTATGTTAGTTTTAATTCCTTATGTTTGTTATATGTTAGTGTCTTATTAATCACTTTGCTATTTTCAAACATTAAAAATATTTACAATAGTAGTAAGTCATGTATCTGGTTGCAGCCCCCCCAAAGCAGATGGCCTAGCGACGCCACTGGACGTGCCCAAGGGAGGGTTGGTGAGGTAATAACCCCATTTGACCCAGTATTCCTTTCTTTTTTTTTTAAAAAAAAAGAACATCAAAGACAGGAACAAAATGGCAAAATCAGGACTGACCACCAAAAATAGTATGCGTAACCTCTTTCCCTTCCGAAAATCCTGGGCACGCCTCTATTTATCTCGGACACATTTTTTAAAATCAACTCACCAGAAGTTTTTATCATCGTATTGGAGATTGAAGTAAGATGCGTTCTTCCAGCAGGTTTGGATATGATCCTTTAGGGTGCTGTCGTCTGCCTGCCTTCACACCTAACCTTAACAAGGCCCTAATTTTCCATCCTTGTGACTTGGATTTTCAAGACTTAGGAAGGTCTCAGACCGAAGGGACACGCGATACATGTCGATTGGAATGGGCCAATCAACAGCAACGTTTCACACCGTAGCGACACAAAAGGACGCAGAAACCTAATCTACAGGCGACCCGGTGTGAAATCCCCCTTATTAGGCCACTGTCATTGTCGCCTCGAAGTAGTAGCTTTTGTTGACCACAGAAAAAAATTATCCTCAACCGGTGATAATGCTCCTCAGTTTTCTTCTCTCTCTCCTATATTTTTCTGTGCTTCTTCACTATACAGGCAACACCTTACGATTTGATATACACAGGACATGTACTATGTAGACATTTTAACGAAACATCGGTTGAAGTCAAGGATGGCTAGGTGGCTCAGTTGGTAGAGCCCTGATTTGGGTCCTGGTAGAGCCTGCAATTTCCGCCTAAAATGTCTACATATGCAACATCTTCTTGCTTTCTCTTCTCAACATTCAGAAAATTTTCGGCTGTCTCTTTATGGTAGTTAAGTGTTTGAATGTGTTTCGAACCCAGTAGGCTTAAACAAAAGTATTTTTTTATACCATGAAATTCTCGGAATGCATATACGAAATTTAGTTCTGGCAAAACTAAATCATCACTCAAAACTTTGATTTTCAGTTGATCTATGCAGTTTATTTCTGTTTTAATAAACCACTCCAATATCCGGTACTGCTGAAATATTCACTTTAGAGAGAGAGAGAGAGAGAGAGAGAGAAAGAGAGAGAGAGAGAGAGGCCTTGATATCTTCGGCCCTCGAACCGAACTAGCACTATACCGCGTTTGTTACAACCTGTCCCGGTTCCCGCGCTAGTTGCTCCCTGGCTTTTCTCGGTGCTGGGGAAAGTCAAAGCCAGGCAGCCAATTGAAATACGCAACGTCGCAACAGCGTCTACGTAAGCGCCTCTCTTCTGGCTTCCATTCGCTCCTTGCTGCCCAGCAGACGATTTTTTCCTCGTTTCTCATTGGCACCGAAACTGTCGAGCGCTCCCTAGCGCGGGAAAGGGGACAGGTTGTATACACTGAGGCCCCGGAAGTTCTGCTGTCGTCAATGTCTTCATTTTCGAATCACTATATCTTATAAAGCAATGAGAGGACGCTGACTGATCTGATCACCAATCGACTGTATGAATTGTCACACTTACCTCTGAAATCTCAATAACCGATTCTTTGTACATATCAACCGAAAAATTGAATCCGCGTATTTATATCCTCATTATATTCTAGAACGTTCCGCAGATAAAACGATTCGTTAATATCGCCAGTAGTTGACTACTTCTCTCATTCAAGAACGTATCCTTCCAGAGATTTGAAATTACAACAAATCGCCCTACTTGTGGCCAGGGGCGGCGCCAGAAAATTTCGACCAGGTGGGCAGAAGTTTTATATTGATAAATTAGGGTGGGCAGTACAAACGTAAGGCATTATGTGAGTTTGACTAACATATATTCCCCCTTTCTTTCTCTCTCTCTTTCATTCAAGATCTCCCTCTTACCTTGCGTAGAAAGCGATTTGAAAGCAAGGAATTCATCAAACGTAATCATCGTATCCAGTAATTCGTATCTTTATCACAGTGCTGTAAGTGTGACCTTTTAGAACACACTCAAGTGTCAACTTCCCTCCTGAATAGTACACCCTGGAAACTGTATTCTTGTAGGCAAATGAGTCTCTGGTACCTGTAACGGCAGTCAAGATATTCCATTTGGTGTTTTGTGTCTCCGTGCTTGTTTATGTTTCGTCCCTTCATGAGGTTCGTATAATTACCATTCAACCTGACCGTCACCAATGGTCAAAACTAGCAGAAAATTGACGTGAAATATAACAATAAGTCAAATCAGTATTGATTACTTTCCACAAATAAGTATCAACAGTTCATAGCACTTCGAAAGTTGAGGTAGTAATTTCAACTCCACGATGCTTCATTTTTTATCAAAACGGATAACTCCGCGAACATCGACATTGCTTTATACAAGTGTCAAATAACAGGTGCGGCAGTGAAACGGGCGATTTGGCAACCCTGGAAATAGCAAGTTACGTAAGGAATCAGAAAACGGGAGTGGTGCCATCTGGACAACAAAACTTTGCCATTGACACTGATATCGGTGTTCAGTCGAAATGGCGTCGTGAACCCGTGAACAACGCGGTTTTGCTGTAAAGGCGTTTTATAAAAACAACGACAGCTACGTCACCGCGCAGCGTTTTTGTAAAACGCCTTTACGGCAAAACCGCGTTGTTCACGGGTTCACGACGCCATTTCGACTGAACACCGATATCAGTGTCAATGGCAAAGTTTTGTTGTCCAGATGGCACCACTCCCGTTTTCTGATTCCTTACGTAACTTGCTATTTCCAGGGTTGCCAAATCGCCCGTTTCACTGCCGCACCTGTTATTTTTGTCCATACGTGAAAGAAATAGTTTCAATCTCAGGCCAATCAATGGGTATCCGGAAGGGGGAGAAAGTGACACGGGGGACGCCCCCCCCATGGAAAATGGATCTTCCCATAAACTTATACATTACACACATATATTGCATTTCATTCACAGTAATTTATGTTAATTATTGGAAGGGTGGGTGTTGTAGGAACATGAGAGCTTCAATTTTAATTAGTGTTTCTTTGAGAGGGCAGCACTATTAAGGGGCGAAATATGTCTCGTTGCCTCCCCCCCTCTTGCTTGCTCCTCCTTTGGAAAACATTCTGCGGACGTCCATAGGCCAATCATAATAATTGTGTAATCCACCTCTTAAATGGACGCATCGTATGTTATGATAAAATGACATGGTTGACGGAGTTATTTCTGTATATCGTCTCTCCGATCGCATAACGCTCTCGCCTTATAATTAAGTTGTCCTGGGTTCGATTCCCAGTGGAAGGCCAATGCACACTAGTCATGACTACAGTTTAAAATGGAGATCTAGTGACAAGTAGTTTATTTGAGCATGTGGTCTTAAATAAAATCACTACTGGACTATTTACAATTTTTTTCTTTAATTTGGCTGTATAGGTGTCTGTGACCCTCGAATAAAGCTTTCTTATCAACGCTTTCTTTCTCTTCTTTGAAATTCATGCAAGTTAATCATAAGAACTGCATACCTGATAGTGAAAATGTATATGTTGTAAGAGAACTTGTAAATAGTGCTAGCCACTAATAATATCGATTCAGTAATTCGATAGATTTTTCCAAACATACAAAACTGTTACATTAAAATTTGGTCACCTCGGTATGGTAGTGATTGTGAACACTCGTTATTATATAATTAGAACAAATTAAAAATTGTTATTTTAGATACATTGCATTATTTGAAGATGACAGCTATGTAAAAAATGTGATAGAATGAAGAAAGTGGCACATCAAATTACCTGCGGAGTGGTTATTGCAGTGCGTTATGATGCAGGGGTCCCAGGTTCAAATCACGGTCTGAGCATGGGTGTTTTTGTGAGTGTCCATTCATCACTTTCATCATATCATAATTACGATTAGCCAAAAGTGAAGAAAAGCGAAGTATTATTATTTTTTAAAATTAATCAGTGAAACATAAAATTTCGCATGTCTTCTTTCCTGGTATTGCAGTGCGGACCCAATTAAACAGGTCGAAATAATTTCGTACGTATCTGGAGGAAGCAAGGCGAAGAAGATGTTTTATTGTTTATTACTTTGATTATACCCAGGCTGAGATTTATGTGGAGAGCCGGTGCTGACAACATGAATAACTCACTTCCATTTATGCACAGTTTCAGTTAGTCTATTATAACATTTAGCCCAAGTCATGTCAGATAGTTAGCTATAAATATTTTTTAATATTTTTCCACATTACAAACATATCTTTTTCTTCAATTTATGGCTGCCTTCAAATCAATTTTTCCCCATTGAAGGCTGGGAGTTGCAACCCTCCAAATCCCCCTAAATTCTGATTAACTCTTGATCATAAACCTTATAATTTTGAGTATCCCATAAAACTTATTAAGCCTATTGATTGCTTCTAATCATAGCAGTGTTAATCCAGACCCTGTGACCGAGTGGTTAGCCCCGCTCGGGCTTGGTTGTTTGTGAATGTCCATTCATCAATTTCATCACTCATCCCCATCTTGGCTAATTAGGCATAAAACGCGAAGTAAAAAAACTAAATCAATCAATCAATCATAGCAGTGTTAATTAGATCACATGTTAAAAAAATAGTTCTGATAGTACTGATAATAACTACCTTTAGCTTCCAATGACAAAAAGAAGAAAGAAGAGCTTAAATTGATTTCATTCAACAGGCTATTTGCTCAAATTTTCGTAAACTTACTTACTAGACAAAAGTTTCGCCAAATGACATCAAAGCTTGTTATGGGATGAAACTTTTGAACTTTCTAGTATCGACAATACGAGTATTCACAAGTAAAATATGAATGGAGTGAGGACCAGCCTATACTTACAGAACCATTTATGTATTTCCTAATTGTATATGAGGAGTTGCGGATAAGAAGGGCGAACTCAACAAACGTACATTGTGAGGGAAATGCGTTTCAAGTTGTCAGGCACAGTGCGTACTCCACCAAAAACTTTGGAAATCATGCATGAAACAGTCCGATCTACTGTTACCAAGTTTTTGTGGAGTTCACACTGCCTGACAACTTGAAACTCATTTCCCTCACAATGTACGTTTGTTGAGTTTGCCCTTCGTATCCGCAACGCCTCACATATTTATTGAATTTGATTGGGTGGGCAATCGGGTGGGCACAGGAATTTTTGGGTGGGCGCTTGCCCACCCGTGCCCACCCTTGTCGCCGTCCCTGCTTGTGGCGCTACTTTTGTTGTGCAGCTTCCAAATGCTGACAAGTCTCTACCAGTGGCGTCTCCTGACCCTGAACTTAAGGCGTTGTCAAAGAAGGAATGTTAACCCCTCCCCCTCTCATTTCTGTGACCCAATATTACTCATTTTCTCCGAACATTTTTGGTGTAAATTTAGAAATATTTAGAAAAACATTAAATTACAAATTATTTTAAATGAAGTAAATACTTCATTTAAAATATTAATATTTTTGAAGGGTAAGGACAAGCAAGGACTGTTTAAAGGAGAAAATTAATGTTCAATACTTCGCCATACAATTAATTTTTAAAGCAGCAGTTTGCAACCAGAGGGGTTGGTGGAACTCCCATCACCCCTACAAAAATCACCGTGGACATAAGAATGACCCGTTCATTGAAAAATCGCTAAAATGCACATTTCCGGTTTTTCCCCTTACCCTTCATTTATCCTTCCAAAAAATAAATTTTGAAAAATCAACTGCTCATTACTTACAGTTACTTGAATTCCAGCTCTACTCTTCTTTCTTTAAAGAGAAATGCGCTGATCACCGCCTCATAAAATTTGGATTTATCCCCTTCTCTCAGCTTATAATGTAATTCTTTCTCGATGGAGATAATTCAACTGACGACTCATTATAGAAGATCCATTGTATGTCTGGGCAATTAATTTATCCCCACACTTATATTTATCCATTATTTCAGTCACGTGACTAAAAAGAGCTCCTGCAGTTTTATCGGCGCTCATGTCATGAAACCCAAGAAATCTTTCAATGACTTTTTTCTGTGAGTCCGAAAAAAAAACGTAACATCGTTGACACCGGAGATTTATTGCTAATGTCTGATGTTTCATCGACCATGATAGCCACAAAGTCTGTGTTTTGAATTTCATTGTAGATTTCATCTCTCAGAACATCGAAACTGAATTTATTAAATAATTTTGAATGCCTGCCGAAGTACCGCGAAAAACTGTAGAATTTAATAAATGTTCTTTTAATGAGGGATCAAACTCGGCACTGGCAATAAGGAATTCCATGTAATTGCCATTATTTAAAGATGCTGCATTTTCCTCATGGCCTCGGCAGTTCTTGCTTTGTTAAATAGTAGACGGCGTTAATCAACCTCTTTAATATTTTCCTTTTCTTTTTTACTTTTTCATTGTGTATCCAAAAGACCGTCAATTCTAGTAGGGGTGGCAACAAAACTACTAAATTTAAAGAAACTAGAAAGATGCAATTCAGACTCACTGTGTTTTTTCACTGCAGTATTAAGATGATTCAAATCCGCATACCCTTGATAATTCCAAACACCTTTTTTAGTCGAAAGTCGGGACGGGATATTTTTTAAATCCCGACATTCGGGACGGGAAATGTTCGAAATTTTCGGAAGCTCTTGAAAAATCGAATTCTACACGTCATTTTCACCTTAAGTGATTGTTTTTGCATTTCTGATACAAAAACTAAGAATTTCCGATAAGTTCCAGACATTTGCAATGCCGAAAACATCGAGAATTAACAACTTTTTAAAAATGACCATTCGGTATATCCCGACTGCTCGGGATCCCGAAAAAGTCGGGAAATCATTTCCCGAAGTCGGGATCGGGACAGGAAATTTTTTTCCCGATCCCGGTGCTACTTTTCGGGATCCCGCACTCCCGTAAGAATAATAAACATGTTCAACAGTAAAATTTATTCACCACATCACACCCGCAAAGCCAGTCTGAAATTTCATAGAGTTCTTTTCGAAAATGTCTCTCAAAACCTTCTCCAGCACCACTTTTTTCTTTAACATATGTTGACATCGTGAGATTCGGACATGGTCGACCATTGTCAATCACTTGTTTCTTCTCTGAATACGAAAGCGAAGAAAAGGAATCATTTAAATAGTTTTGCACAACACTTTCACTATTCTCCATCTTAAAATAATCACATCACTTCACACGACACGTTTAAAAAATAATGCACAACAATCACGAGCAAAACAACGCGGAACGCGGGATGAATGAAAGCCAAACCGTTGGGAAGAAATACAACGCCTTGAGAAGTTAACCATGGTGGTGGGAGGCAGGGTGCGCATGCGCGGTCATCCTATGTTTTGGCAGTGGTAAGACGTTGTATTTCCTCTCCAACGCCCTGGCAGTGCGGGACCGATCTGCCTGCCTGAGGGGGTGCTATTCCGGCTTCCCGCGCTACGGCGGCACGTGAAGGTCTTCTGCTAGAGTGACGTCAAAAAGGGGATCCCTCAGTTGCGGGCCGCTTAATAACATGTAAACTCATACAAGTTTATCGCCTCATAGAGGCGATTATAACTCTTGGGAAGCAATGTTTATAACATGTAGTTCTTCTTCACTGCTTTCCCGTACCTTCTCAAGTTAATTGAGGATGGCAAACGAACAAATTCATGCTGAATTCAGCAAAAAGGGAAACAATGTCTTTGGTTCTTTAACACTATTTGTCTACACTTGTACACGCAGCAATAAAGTTGGTTGGTTGGTTGATTGGTTGATTTGGTGTTTTAAGTCCACTTTATGCACAGTAAGGTTAATCGGGACTGGACCTACATGTTAAAGTAGAATCCGAACCACCATGTGCCTTCACCGGGTATCGACCCCGGGACCCCTTGATTACGAGACACAGCAATGAAATTAAATGATTATTAGATGAGAGTCTCATATTGAGACGAGCACAATAGAGAACACCCGAAAAATCGTCAAGTGAAACTATTTGAAATGCCTCTGTGTGCTGGAGGGGGGTGGGAGTAGTGTCTCGTGCGCATACTTTCATGCAAATAGTTTACTAACTTAATTAATTATAGCGTGGACATAACTGCAACAGGATCGAGAGAGTAAGATTGAACGGAAAGGATTAAGTAAGTCCCTCTACGTGTATATAACGGGTCTCCATGACAGCATAACGCTTTAGGAAGCCAGAGGCCCCAGTTTGAACCATAGTAAGGCATATAGCAATGTTTGTCTCATTCTCCACTCATTAGTTCATCATTCATCCTCATAGTAGCGATCAACCCAGTAGAAATTCGTCTTTAAATGAACGACACATACATACATATTGATTTATTATTATTTCGTTTTTCTGCTACTTCTGGCTAATCGCGAAGATGAGGATGAATCGTGATAAGATGAGGCGGATGAAGGGACAATGATAAACATGCAAGGACAATACAATACGAGCCCCACCAAGGATTATAATGGCCACGAGTCCAGACGCCAGAGCCTCGCTAGTCACTAGTATGTAAAATGCAGTGGTATGAGTCCTGTCGAGTTGCATCCACGGGAAGCTCCAAAATTTCGGTGTTGTGTGCGTGTAAATAAAACTATTATTATTATGAAGTTACAGTTACGCAATAATAAACGTCTAAGCCGTATGAATGCAAATATTGCCATCAGGTAGTGTTGTATTTTAAAAATTTCCAGCAGTAGAATTTCAGCAACTTCTTTGCAGGGGCGACTTATTGTTGACAAGAATTAATTGAAGTTACTGCTGCATAACATAATAAGTACGAGTATATTGCAAAATCATAGACAAAATGCAGTGGGTGGAGGATGTCTATGCAATTTATCCTAGTGGAGGAATTTTCTTTAAGAGGATTTTCTTAACTAGAGAGATAGCATTCCAAAACCTTTCCCTCTTTGAGCACTGCTGTCTCTCCTGTGAAAAATCTTGCGGTCGTCCTTGTCAAATTGCGTCATTACAAGGCAAATATTTTTTTCTTATTTTTGGGTTGCTTTCCTGTAACTTTTACCTAATTGGAAGGCGAGGATGAGTAACGAATAGATGAAATTGATGGACACCCGCAAAGGGACACAATGTCCAGGCGCGACTCGAGCCTTAAACCTTCGCTGGGTAGCGAGATCGTTACTGAACCATCTATTTCTATTTTGAGGGCCTCCCGGATGGCGTAGTGGTGGCGTCATCGCCTTATAATCGAGGGATCCCGGGTTCGGTACCCGGTGGAGGCACGTAGTGGTTCGGATCCCACTTTAAACTGTAGGTACAATTAGCCTCAATGTACATAAACTGGACTTAAAACGCCAATTCAATCAATCTGTTTTATTATTTCACGTCGCTTTTTGACATATAGAGCAAACTAGGGCAATGAAATGAAAATGAAAGATGAAATAGATAAGACACACAATGATACACACCCATGCCTCAACCAAGGTTCGCTTCTGAGTTCATAGAGCGTTACGCTAGCGATTCCTCCAGGTAAGGGATATACGATAGACGATTTGACGTACACCGAGGGGGTTCATACCTGCAGTTGGGAACATTCAAATGGAAAGTAATTTCTTCCAGTTTCCGAAAGCGACATGGCTTTCATTGTTCGGTATAAGCCAACTTCGAGGCACAGATTTCTCCCAGATGTCAGAAAAATCTGCAGGTCCAGTAGTAGCGATCAGGTATTCGTTTACAGAAGTGCTTGTGCTGCTTGTCTTGAATATTTAGGGCCGGTTGCACCATCGCCACTTAATCTGCCACTTTACAAAGTGTTGGATAACGACAGGCGGGAGATTTAGGCGGCGGTGGGTTGCACCAAGCATTTTTATCCTCGGCCTTGTAAGGTGGAACTTTCTCCTGCTTGCCGTACGACCTGGCAACAGAAACTAGAGAAAGTTGTGTTTTCGATTGTGTTTTGTTTGTTTATTACGTGCTAATATCTGCTTGTCAATTCCAAATGCATGCTTTTTCAACTGAAATATGTTTAAAAAACTAAATATTTATTGCAATAAAATGAAACAGCTGATAGAAGTAGGTAATGCATGTGTCGTACTCTCATATAATATCAAATGTATGTTATATGATACAATATAACCCGTAATCTTTCGAAGTAGTGGGAAGCTTACAAAATTTTCAATTTATTTTTCACGTACTCCAATTAACATAATGCAAGAAAGAATATTCCTCGTCTTATCTTTCAGTAAGACATACGGTCACTTTTTAAAAAATATTAAACACTACTAAGCAGTGACTAAAATTTTACGAAGTCGTAACAAATGCAAGTTACATTTATTCAATTTTTAGTGCAAGGCTGACATATCTGAGTTTGTGTAAATATACGGAATGAGAAGAGCAATCTTCTATTCTGCTCTTACTAATTTATCATTCGTTTCTGTAATAAGTTATCAATCCGTAACACCTTCTTTAGCGAATAGCGAGTATTAGTATTATGAACGTTGGCCATCTTATAGGTTTCTTCTTTATTTATAATGCAGCTTTTGTGAAAGTTGGTTAACGATGCAGATTAAAATTAAATTTTTGTATTCAAAACAAATTCGAATAGCACAAAAAAAATCGTTAATCAACGGTTCCATGTACAAGGTACATTTTGGGAATTACTATCATCTTAGCACAAAAGGAAGAATCAAATAGTAATGTAAAGTACCGTAGTACTGTATGTACGCATGTTTTGTTCTTATTAAGAAAAAAGAAGAAACTCCAGGCTGTATATAGTTTCAGATAGGTAGTTTCGTGCAACGTTATATGCTAGTGCAATGCAAGAACGTATATATTTCTTTACAAAAAAACAGTAATATTCACCAGGAAAATATACATTGTATATACGTACAAGCTGTGTTCCTTTTTAGACGAGCAGATAGGGACAGTATTAGCACCTTGGGTAATACATGCTAAGAACACCAAACATGGCCTGCCTAACCTATCCACGTATGTATATAATAGCTTAAATAAACAAATTATAATTTGCCAAACCTATTTACATGCTTATTTATGCTATTATATGCCTACGTGAATAGGTTAGGCAGGCCAGGTTTGGTGGTGTTAGCATGTATTTCCCAAGGTGCTAATGCTGCCCCTAGCCGCTCGTTTTTTTAGGCCAGTTATTTTGAAAAATCAAATACAAGATCATGTGTATTGCATATGAATGTTAAAAAAAAAAAACAGAAAAAACTTGAGTGCACGTTTTATGCATCTTCAGGCATGTAGATTCGTGCAAGGTTTATTACAATGGTGCATTTTCTTTGTATCTACGAAACGTAACACCATTCGGAAATTGTTCCTTGTATATACGTATCAACGCCGTAAAGATACTGCTGTACCTGTCTCTATTATTATTATTCTTTGCCAGTTTTAAAGTTAAAGTACAAAATCTCGCACAATGTAATGAAAAATATGTTACTTCGCATAAAACGTTTCCTCTAAGTAGTAAATACCGAAAAAAAAAAACTTTGGCATTTACGTCTTATGCTCTCCCATGAATATTAGGGTAGGGTTGGTTAGGTTAGGTACAAAACCAGTAGGAAATTGTTCCTTGTACATGCATGTCAACATCGTAAGGATGCTTGTTAACAGTAAACTTTTTTTTGCCAATTTTGGAAGTTAACATACAAAATCACACATATACAATGTATACGTTTCTTAAAAGATTGGTATTACGTCTTATGTACTACTAGGTATGTAGTTTCTTGCAAGGTTATTATTGTAAATGTGTGTGTTTGTAAAAAACACACCACCATTCGGAAATTGTTCCTTGTACGTACATATGTATGAACTGGACGGTAAGAGTAGTTACTGCTAAATATTATACGTGCATTCTTTGCCAGTTGTTATTCGGAAACAACACATTACTTGTTTATTTGCAATGTTACATTCACACCAATGGCGACGGAAGTGACTCTAATAATATTACACGTGTTTTAATCTTAAAGATTACAAATTACCAGGATTGCGAAAAAGCAACTGATGCATGGTGTACATTTCGTGTATTGCGTTTGGTTGAAAAAAATTGTTACAGCAAACACACATTCATTTATTTGGAACGGCTTTTTAATACAATTTTGCAAGCATCAAACGCATTACTTTAACCTGGTTTTATTTTCTGTACCCGCATGCACTCAAATCCTACATACGAAATTACAGTGAAACTGCTAATGCTAATATCAATATACAACATTTTCGGAACACCCACGAAAATAACCATCTAATATTCATTTCTACACATATATTTACAAACGTTGCTTTATTTATTGCCGTTCCTGGGATAATTAACAAATCCGCCTTTTTTTGCTGTTATTTGGTAATGCAAAACATGCAGCAAACTTTCGCAATTTGCAACAGCTGATCGAGACTTTGCCATTTTATCAACTATAAAAGTGTAAACACAGATATACTAGGTGTTGCACGTATCTGTTGGCTGCACAGTGTACTGCTTTTCCATGTTTACCTGGCACTTAACGCGTTAGGCGGAGCCCCGACAGCCACTTACGTTACACGGGACTTTAAGTGCTAGGTAACGTTAGGCGGACATTGAACAACCGCAAAATGGTGTTAAGTGGGGGATAAGACGTTAAGCGGAGATGGTGCAACCGGCCCTAAAGCGAGTAATTTTAGGTCGTATTACGTTTATTCGGTGTCTGTACCATGAATAAGCGTGCGAAAGGTAAACATTCTTGTGCTGTTTCAGAGTTTACCAATTGGGGCTTTAAGGAATCTGGCACCACATCTATTTCTATTTTGAGGGCCTCCCCAATGGCGTAGTGGTGGCGTCATCGCCTTATAATCGAGGGATTCCGGTTCGGTACCCGGTGGAGGCACGTAGTGGTTTGGATATGGAAAAAGTTATTCAATTTGAGATTGTGTTTGCATCCTTCCATGGGTCAACTGTTTCCAAGCAACATAAAGTTATGGACACTCTAAATACAGTACTTCAGTCAAAATTTCCTGAAGTTAACGAAAAGATTATTTCCCTGTATGTCAGAACAAGAACTTTTATTAGAATTCGACATTTGAATAAACTAATGAAACTCAAGTCCATGGAAGCAAGTGCAGCGAGAAAAAGACGACAGTGGGTAGCATCGTCTTCAAAATCATAAGTCTCCAGGAAGGGTAAGTTGTAATGAATTTTTATTCTTACTGATATTTATTTCCGCCTCGACCTCCACCGTATAGTGATTAACAAATCACATTGCTAAACCAAGACAGAGGCCAGGCCTATTGTTCATGTATTTGTTATTTGACGTCGCTTTTTTACCACTTTTGGTTAATCGCGGCGATGAGTGTTGATCACATAAAATTGATGAAAGGGCAGGCACAAATAACACCAATGCCCACGACGTGACTCCAAGTCGGGAACTTCAGTGATGGGATTCAAAGTCGAACACGCGGTTGACCAGATTCGCCATCGAGCTGGCACGAGTTTCCTTGAATTTATTAAGGGATTACGCTTTCCCACGACATTACATTTTATCCATTTATTATTTATTTATTAAGTTCTAAAAAACATATTTTGGTGTTACGGTTTTTTAAACACAAATCAGTTTAGGTAGAATATTTCTGCAATTTTACCATAGTGTAAACTTTAATGTAAGCGAAAACATGTGTGCTTCACTATGGTGTAAATCAAAAACCCTGAGACCTTCTGTAAACAAACGGTCTCACCGATTCGATGTATCACTCCGCGTCAGCTGATTCATGACCGCAATCATCTGCTGTTACACTCATAGTTCGCCGCACTTATTCATTTTATATAAGAGCCTCTGAATGTGAGAACCCGCTCTCAAAACATCAGACGAATATGCAGCCGCATACAATGTTACTCTCCCGGTCATTCTCTCTTTCATAACCCTTAAAACTGCAGACACTGACACACCACTGCACTGGGATACGAACTTAACCACTTCATTTACTGGTTTCTCAGGATACCACTGACAGAACGTTACATAAATATTGAGTAGAATCTGTTTCTCACCCCTTTTCAAAGGCTGTCCTTGCTGGTGTTTTGAAAACAAGCTCGGAGAACACTGAGACTTTCCCGCACGCACAGAACTCGGCATGTTATTTTTCTAACGATAAGTCAGGCAATATTACTAAGTTGCACTACTTTCTTGCTGTTCACATGATTATTTTTAGAAAATAACCAATGTTATAAAATATCATTATGTACACAAATCTCTAAGCTCATTGAAAGTTACAATGCATATTACTACAAAATGTTCACACTTATCTTTCCTTGTCATGTCACCAAGTTATTTTACGAAGTGCACTATATTTGGCGGAACAAAAATCGTTATTAGGATGCTTGTCAAAGTTTCCAACCGCAATAAATTTACGAACATTTTGTCTTGTTTTGATCATCATCATGAATATATTTATTGGACTTACAGCAATGCATATGGCTGTTTATGCCCATTATATATTTTATTTACATAAGATACAATTTACATAAAATCAACAAATAAATTTCAAATACACTCCTATCTTTATCAAACCTTAGAAATATACATTACCATGTTATATCATTTTGTCTAAAAAAATGCAAGTAAAATATATTCAATTCGCATGCAAGAAAGAAGCCAAATTTATGGGAAATGATTACTGGTGCAAAGAGTTAACCATAAAGGTGAAGCAATAAGTAAAAAAAGAAAGAGCATTGGGTTTAAAGTGAGACGTCATTTGTGGCAGCGTATCCCATACTACAAATTGGCTGTTGTTTTACCTTACGTAATGAATCCTGTAACAACGCTGGATTTTCGTGTGGATTATTTTACTTCTATGAGTTTGCAATGCTTTCTGCATACAGGTGGTTTTGTTTACAGAAGGTGTCAGGGTTTTTGATTTGAACCATAGTTAAAGATTTTCACATCTACAAAAAAAATAATATCCAAAACCCATTTCCACCTCACTCAAGGATTATGTTAATTCAATTCAAATTGTACGCGGGTTCAGTGCCATGAATCTAACCTTTACTGAACAGAATGAAATTGGTTCATAGAATGTATCGCCGAAAATCAATTTCGGTGATATCCCGTTGTCGCTGTTCTATTTTCATTAGATACGAGCTCCAATTACCATTTTAATCCTTCGTTTTAAAAGTTATTCAAACACAAAAATAGTTATTGAGGGTCATTTTAAAGTTGTTTTTTTACTTCATTACTGGTGTTATAATTCATTACTGTCTTCATTTGATTTTTTTATTTTCTAAGAATTTCGGCGGGCTGCAGCCCCTTAAACCCCCCTGCGTACGCCAGTGCTTGCCACACTCATCTTGCCTACGCTCCCATCAAATTTATCATTTCATCATTCATTTTTATTGTTGCGGTTACCCTAAATACGTAGAAAAGCGACGTCATATAACAACAGCGACAGCGACATCCTATGTATACTAGATATATAAATTATAATGAACAAATTATTAATAACAAACATCTGTGAAAATTTGAAGGTATGAAGGATAATAAGTATTGGTGTAGTAGCGAAATATTTAATACGTAAAATTGTATTTATTTACCCATACGCAACTTCAGATTTCAATGTAGGAGCGATATAAGAGGATAGTCGTGATTACTTTTTGTTTGATTTGTATAACGCCATTTATTGTAATTGCGTGCTGTAAACTTCGAGCCATTTCAACCCCAGCTTGGATACATGCTATTAACAATAACAGGGTTATAGAACATTCTCCGTCTTTTCTCGATAATTATTTCTCCTAAATTATCATCACATTATTCAGGAAGCCAAAATCCTAATTTTATCTAGTGTAAATAGAAAAAATTGCTGAAGGGGGGCTCGAGCCTCTGATTCCCATCTTGGATACGTGCTATTGACAATAATACGATTATAGAACATTCTCCGTCTTTTCTCGATAATTATTTCTCCTAAATTATCATCACATTATTCAGGAAGCCAAAATCCTAATTTTATCTAGTGTAAATAGAAAAAATTGCTGAAGGGGGGCTCGAGCCTCTGATTCCAATCTTGGATACGTGCTATTGACAATAATACGATTATAGAACACTCTCCGTCTTGTCTCGATAATTATTTCTCTCAGATTTATACATTTATTATCTTCACATTATTCAAGATGCCAAAAATCTAATTTTATCTAGTGTAAATTGAAAAAATTCCTGAGGGGGGGCTCGAGCCACCTCACCCCCACCTTGGATACGTGCTATTAACAATAACAGGGGTATAAAACGTGCTCCGTCTTGCCAAAAACCTAATTTTATCTAACGTAAACTGAAAAATTTCCTGGGGAGAGGGTCGAGTCCCATGTGCCCCATCTGGGATACGTGGTATTATCAATAACAGGGTTACGGAACATTCTCCGTCTTGCCTCAATAATTATTTCTCTCCTTAAATTATTGTCACATTATTTTATTTCACACCACAAGAAACCAAAAACCTCATTTCATCTAGTGTAAACCTAAAACTTTCGGGGGGGCTCGAGCCCCCTAAGCCCCCCTCTGGATACGTGCCTGACCCCAAGCAGAGGGGGCGAGTTCTTTGAAGGAGGCACCTTATTATATTCTCGTCCCGGTCACAAACAAACGCTGTTTAAATACATATTTAATTATATAATTATGACACTTGAGATTGCTAGCTTTCCGTTATTTCGAAAATTTGAACCATTAAAAATATGGACAGTTTCACAGGCTATTGTAGAATAGAATAGAATAGTCTTTTTATTTTCTACAAATAAAATGAATTATGTATTCACCCCAAATATTTGAGCGGTAATGAATCCACAGTCTAGGTAGGGGATGAAAACCTCTGTTTAAGGAGGATGGGCAGATCAAATATCGTGTTCAATAAAGCTTAAAAAAACGTTACTTTCAGTAGACACGCTATCGTAATTAAGAGCCCGTATCAGCGTCGCTCGAAAAAAGCAGCGGACAGATGTCATTTATTCTTCCTAGTCTTACCAATATTGATTCCATTTCTCCCTTCGAAGGCAAATCCATTGCATGGGAGATCTATTGAGACTTTGCTTGGGGGAGGGTTGCTCTGTCGAAAGAAGCAGACCTCAAGGTTCCCTGTCCGCTACTCTCCCCCCACTCATGCAGGCCAGAGTCTGACCATAGCGGACCTTTTTTTTTTTTTTAGCCCCTCACGTTTATAACCCCGACAGTTTTCCTGTGACAAGACAAGACTTTTTCCGAGTGTCTGAAAGAAGGAAAACACACATTGACGAACATCGCAATACAACTTACATGTAATAGAGCCAAGGACTATTTAGGGGAGGCGGGGTGTCCAGGGAGTCCGAATCTTCCACGAGAGACTTACGAAGTACTAAAATTAAATAATGTAAATATGCTTGTTTTGTTTAGTATCTGTCGTATAATCGAGAGAGGTGTATTTCCGTCAAACATATTCTAAGGGAAGGATTACATCAGGGACGTCATTAGGGGGGGCTGGGGGGCTCTGGCCCCGGCAGTTGTAACTCTGGCCCCCGGAAACAAAATTTTGATCTTTTAAAAATTATCCTAAATTAATACTACGTATTATTTTCTGGTAAATGTGTAGCAGAGTTGGAAACACTGAGCGGGAACAAACCTGCTATTCCGAAAAAAATCTTCGGAAGCAAATGTAGGACAGCAAAATTCCACCCTTTCGTTGCTTACCAGTTTATAACCAAAGGCGTAAAATCTGCCTGCTTTGAGGTTATTACCCTTGCCCTACCCTAAGTTTGTGAAAACCTTTTGCCTTTTGTTGCAAATGACCCTTCCGTTACAGATGGAATCAAAGACTCCGCCGAGGCCGAGCGGTCAACAGTAGGGGGTCGAGCGACATATGGACAGAGTTCTCCAGTACTGACATTGTTCTGAGATTTAAAATTGCTCCTTGCTTCAGCTTCAGAGCCACAGATTAGCTTTGTGTTCTTGCTTGCGAGCAAGGCCTGCTATCGGGTTGCTACGGTCACTGTGTTTTTATTCGTGTGTGGGAAGAGTTCTAGCGTTGTTGTGCATTTCCATTTTGAATGGATAAATTTATCAAAACTGGATATTTTAAATCTATCTCAAAACATGTGGAACATGACGACAATGAAGATTATGTTGATCCAAGTTCTGACGTTCCAAAGTTAGGCAAAACAAGTGAATGTACTAATGTGAAAATAATTACTGATCTTGGGGTAGATAATCCTAGGCAACCACTTTTGCAAAACTATCCAAATACTACGTTCGGAAAGCGAAAGCGATTATTTCAAAAATACTGGTTTGCATCTGCGCCGTGGCTAGAATATAGTGTGGAACTTGACGCATGCTTTTGTTTTCCATGCCGAAAAATTTGGCACAGATTCAGGATATGCAGAATCAAGTTTCAGGAAAATAGGGATTCGCAACTGGAAGAAACCATGTGAAAAAATTAAGGAAAAGGGAGGAACGTCCTATCATCTAAAATGCATGGAACTGTGGGCGAATTACAAAGTGAGTACCAATCAGTTTTGTAAAACAATTATATGTGTGTGTGTGTGTGTGTGTTCGTAGTTTAACTTAAATAATGAAATATGTATATGTCTGTATATCGAGTGTTCAAATTGAAAAAAATGCTGAGGAGAAAAGTCATATCAGCTTCCCTTTTCAAATTTTGAGATTTGTACCTAAAACATACGGACTGATGGTTAAAAGTAAATAACACAAATTTTCCAATTAATGTACAAGAGTTCAGTAATCACTGATCTCGTCTCAGTGGACTTTTAATTCATATCAGAATTATTTTTCTTAGAGGAAGGCAAATTAATCAGGAAATATTTTCTCATCAAATACATATTGTAATTTGCAAACCAACAACAGTATTAATTTTAATGTAAAATTCAGTACAGAAACTGACAATTTATGTGCTGATATTAATGTAATATTTACTTGAAGTTGAAAGAAATGATTACGTTAAATTCTTAGCAATAGCAAAATATGATCGAGAATATTTAAGAGGAAAATTCTTTACCTGGTCAGGAGTTAAATTAAAAATTTCAATTTGAACACTGGATGTACTTTGATTTTCGTTTCCTGATTTTACATTACTTTACTGACACTTCTGGCTAATGTCAAAGATATGCAACGGTGATACAAGAAATTAATGCATGGACAGTAACAAAAAAAGCGCCTGCCTCTCCAGTCGAGGACATCGCGTAGCGGTAATGTCGTCACCATATAATTAAGAGGTCCTGGCCTGGGTTCGATATCTAGTGGACGCACATAGTACATAATTTTTGGTATTGTTGTAAAAAAGGGTTATTTCATGTTCAGATGTTC
Organism: Lepisma saccharinum; assembly: GCF_977018435.1. Lineage (NCBI taxonomy): Eukaryota > Metazoa > Arthropoda > Insecta > Zygentoma > Lepismatidae > Lepisma > Lepisma saccharinum. Next base: position 108,627,223 of record NC_139232.1, read on the forward strand.
TAATTTAATTGTCTGCATTCAGCGTTAGAAGCTCCATTTCATTTCTTTAATATTTAGTGTAAATTGTCAAAGTGTGCTCCATTTTAGGTGTAACCGACCGCCCCGTCGCGCCATTTAATTTGTCAATACTTGACTGATGAGTCCTTTTTAATTGTGGAAAGCGTAATTTTTATTGCAAGGTCGTGCGCATGAAGTAGTATTATTTGTTGCATAGTGGTTTTTGATGTAATTTTTGCTCGCGCCGACGATTGATTTGTGTATTTCCGGCAGCTGGAGCCAATTAAGTTTTTGCATCCCTATGTAATTGTGTAGTTCTCATTGGACGAGAGAGGCTTAAGTGTATTACCCCCGTCTGAGAAACTTGTTAAATGTCGTGCTTACGATTGGATGCAGACGTTCATTCGAACGAAAGATTTAACCACGCCGACCCAATTGTCTTAGTTAACCGCTTTCCGAGGGCTGGCATTTAAGTTAATTTAAAAGAACACAGGAGCTGGCAGACAAATGCCCTAAATTCACATTAAGGTTTAAAACAAAAAGGGAATGATATGTTAATGAGATCCGTGGTTTGTATCTATACTTCATATGTAAAAATACCTCATGTGTGTGAAAGAGAGAGAGAGTGAATGTTGTGAGAGTTTGAGGAGGCTTTGTAAACAGTTGTTGATTGCAATTTTTTTGTTGTTACAATATATATTCACTTTTTACCGTTCGTCAGTGTTGTTATTTGACGTTTTTCAGGTATCAGATATTATGCTATTAGTGTTTTATGATTGTTCGAATCTACATATCAAAGGTAAACAAAATGTGTAACATTTCAAGGTATTAATCTCCGCCTCGCAATAGTATGACAATAAACGACCGTCTCAGTACCGAACTCGAAAACTGGACCGTGAGTCACGACCGGTTTCCCGTACACATAACGACGTTTGGCCCCGTGCCGGGGTATGATTGACACGTCATTTCGGGGACCGTGAGTGCACTCCTTACAATATTATTCCACTAAATAATGTCTTTGGAAAAGAAAAAAACAACATATAATTAATTTATTTTATTTTACATAAGACCTATACCTAAAAGTATTTTTGTATATGATGACACAGAAATATCTTATGTTGTGATTTCTTTGGGTCTGACTGTAATATATATATATATATATATATATATATATATGTGTGTGTGTGTGTGTGTGTGTGTGTGTGTGTGTGTGTGTAATTGGTGATAAAATAACGCAATAAAGTATTAAGTAAATATATTTTATCCCCCTACTTACAAATCATGAAAGGAGTCAAATTCGAAATTAAATTGAACGGACGTTCAAAATGTTTAAAAATATCACTATTTCCGTAACAGATCATAAAGTATTTTTTACCATTGACCTTCAGAAATATCTCAAACTGACAATGAACGTTCATTGAACTTATTTATGATCGACAGCTAAAAAGTCATTCATTTGCGTGACTGGTTGATAATCCACCACCAGATAGAATTTACACAATATTTACCTAAAAACTTTGGTCAGTCACCTTCCCCCTAAAAAAAATCCGTTGGTAATGGACTTTCGTGTTCTCAGAAAAAAGTTATAATTTGGCACAATTTTTCTCTTGCAGGCAAACCTTTTGTAAAGGTGTACTTCAGTCTGTGCAACCAGCCCTTCCCATTTGTGAACAATATACTGGGGAAATCCCCCGTCCTTCACTGTTGTCATTGCACTACAACCCCATCGTGATTTAGTATTAGGATATAGCGTAGTGAAGAACTGTTTACAAGCATCGCCCAAAACATTGATTCTCCCTCAAAACCTTTCCCTGCCTTCTTTTTTTGTTTTCCTAGCTCTCAGCATGTGGTTTTCTTGGAAGACTGGCCGATTGTGAAAGAAAAAAGGGACGGCGGAGGAGTGAGGAGGGGAGGGGGGGGTTGAGCGCGAGCGGTACAGAGGGGGAAGCAGCTAGCGCGACCAGCTTAGAAAAGTCGAAGTTAAAATTTACATACATTGCTCTGTACGTCGAAAAACTACAGACATTCTAAAGAAAATTATGTAAGATCAGTTTCATTTCTTTGCTGTAGAAGAGCAGTTGAAGCTTTCTTGTGCTTTAAAATGTTGATTTAAGTTATTACATACAATTGGCGAGCAAGTGAATTTTACGAAATTGAGATAAGGAAAACTACGTAATAAATAATGTATTTTAAAAAAGGCTTCGCGACATAACTAATTTCATATTTGATCTTTAACTCAGTAAAATTTAAATGCTACACACTTGACTGTTCGAGCACAGAAGGTCGACGCAAGAACCTATTTTTTAGGTATCGTCACCAGCGGTGATAAAAAAGGTAAAGTGCTCCCCTGTGCAAAACTCTACGCCATGAAGGCGTATAGGGGGTGTGGGGGTAACGCCCCACACTTTCTTGATCCGGTCATGAGTGGAGGTGATGTGATCAGCATCACGCCCCTGACCGCCTTTACCCCCAGGGTTTCCCCCAGGTACCCATGTTATTCGACGCTGGTAGGCGCCGGGGCCGCTTCCACCGATAGAAAAGTTCCCGGATTTGAACCGGCCGGGGATCGAACCCGGGACCTTTAGCATGGTAGTCAGGGCTCTTAAATACTTCATGTGGATTACCACATGATTTGGGGGGGGGGGATGGGCACCCCTGTCGCGGACCCCGTTCACCGGGAAAGACAAGCACTGACGACGGGCCTCTTGCCGCCGAGTCTCGTAGCGAATGTCAGGGAATGCTTTGTAGGATAATGATGTAAACAGAAAAACCTTTCTTTGGCAATTCCAAATAGTTGTCCGTTTAACTGTCAGATTTGCTGCGCTACATGCTGGTTAACAGGGGGTGCTCGTTCGGCGGCACAGATCGTATGCGCAGTTGTCCGTGGATGCATAACGTCATCGTCGAAACACTCGGCACGGAAAAGGCTGATTCCTTATACAAATATTGAGATATTTGACAACGAATATCTTCTAAAATAAAGTAGCAGGGGGAAAGTTACAACTTTTACTGTTAAGATTCATCTTTTCTAATCAATTTATCACAAAGTTGATTCAAATGTGTAAAATGGTTTTTAAGAAATCGTGTTACGAAGGAACCCCTGTTTTGTTCTCTCCAGGCTTCCAATGTAAGGGAGTTTAACTTAAACGCGTTGGATTTCTTTTTGCTGTATGTTTTGAAATAAGATTATTTTGTTCTTGTCAACTGAAATCATGCCTAAATGCTTTGGAAAGCTGTGAAAACGATTATCAGAAAACTAACGGAAGAAATCTAAAATATCACAGCTTGATTGATATAAAAAATGCGGGATTGCCCATTTTTGTGAAAAAGGCATTGTGCGAGATCTAAAAGCAGAACTTTTTAATATTGTATGTACATGTAAGGGTGTAATAAACGTGACTGCTTCCCGTAAAATATCACTGCACTCTCCACATTTCTCTTCTATCTTTTCTTTGGCGCCGTCAATAGCTTCAACACGTTGTTTTTTATATATATATTTGTCACATATTTGATTTACTTAGTATTATGCTCGTTCCGCCACCTGAACGCAGCAGCTAGGGCTCAAAGGGCAGTGCAGTTACACCGGAAGAAGGCTCGGATATGGCAGGCTTCAGAAGTTAACTCATCCAAATTAAATTAAACAAGTATGTGCTCTCTATATTTAAATCATAGTTCACAAACAATTTGATTAAAAGTTTTAAAATTTTCTGTTTTATTTAATAGCGTATTAATTGGTGCATTCTTATCCAGCATAGCTACAGGCAGTGACCACACTATAGGGGGGGGGGGCAGGAACACCCCCTATTTCGTTCGACAAGTTATCTCTCTCTATCTTATCTGCCCCCAGTAAAACGACAAAAATAAATAAATGAATGAATGATCTTTTAGCCAAAATATGTATTTTTGTGTCGTATGTAACGGAATAATAAACATGATTGCCCCGGGAAAATATGACTTACCCCTCCATCTTTACTATTGCGCCGTCACTAGCTACAACATATTTTGATTTCTATTGTTCCCACATATTTAATTTAATTTTAGTATCATATTCCACTGTGTTACCTCACGTAGCCACCTCCCACCCCCACACACGTACGATTTCAGTTGTAAGTTTTAGACTAAGCTTGTCAAACGTCCACTTATATCTTTGTATTCTTGAGCCTATTAAAAAAAATCATCTCGCCCCTTCTTCTGGACTATTTCATAGCAATGTTTTCCCACTGGAAGCCCCTTTGCAGATCGAGATCCGAGGCTATAGCCTTCCCAAGCCACCGTCCCCTCCAAATACTCTCTTGGCCTCATGAAATAAAAATATATGTATTTCTACGAAATATTAATTTGACTTGGCAGTTTCTTGTTTCGAACAGGAATAAGTTTTAAATTTTAATAGCTTATAAATTTACACTAGCAATTTTGAGTAAAGGTTTTGCGTAACCCTAAAAGTACATTTAGAGACTGCAAGGTCAACTCTCGATATTTCAGATATATTAATAATTTTCATCACAACGGCTTGTAATAATTATTTGTTACTTCAATAATCTCCTCGCAAATGTTTCTCGCATATTAAAACATAGATGCCATTTTCTGTTTATTTCCTTGTAATGCTGACCTCCGTGGCGAAGTGGTTAGCACAACGCTTTACGATGCCAAGGGCCCCCGATGTGACAATTACTTTTGTCACCAGTCTTTTTTGTAGTATGTGAGTGTATTTTAGAATTTCGTAAATACTCTTAACAACTTTCTGTAGCCAGTTGTGCTTTTTGGCTTTTCTTGGATTTTCGGTTCTAGACGGCGAGGGTAGGAAAACAATACCGACTTGTGGAATTTTTTACACTAAGGGTGACTTTTACTTGTCCAGCAATAGGAACAACGTCCAAGCTGCCGACCGAGGGGGAGTTCTGTCGCAACACGTGTGAGGACTGCTCTGTTTTTTTTTCTTCACCCCCAAACCTCCCAAGTGGACAACGAGCCTGGAAGAAAGACCACCGTCCAGCATTTTTTCTAAGCTAACGAACTGCGAGGCGGTTGATTTTTGAAGTTTCAAGTTTTCCTTAAATACCCCTGGACTCCAGAGGACCGACACAGTTTAGCGCCATATTCAGACCGAACACCATCTCCGCGTCACTTTGCGCGAGATACGGAACTTTGCTTTGTTTTAACTTTTCGACCGCGTCGTGTTAATTGTCGTGAGTGTGTGATCACAGTGACAGTGCCAGGAATTGAGGCCGTGTTAATTACGTGTTTCACGTGCTCCAGTCGTGTTTTTCCCTTTTTTGTAAGGAGGGACATTGAATAAATATGGGCGGTTGAAAACTACGAGAGGGACGGGACCTTCGGGTTTCCGATTACTGCTGCCATGAAGCCAAGAGAAGAAGCCACGACGCCTGCTTAAGTATACGACGCCTTAAGTCAAGAGAACCGCACCACGACGCTTGCATAACGGCGTCTGAGATGAAAGCCACGCCGCAGCGACAACTCGCATTGCCAACCCAGGTGGGAGACGACAGTACAACAGTGAGACGGATGTTACGTCGAGAAAAGGAGAAGAGATAGAGAAAAGAGAGAGAGATGAAACGACGTCCGCCCTTAGACGACCCGACGCCCTGCGTATCCCCGAACGGCCATTGAAGCCATGATCGGATGCAACGCCCCGAGCAGACAGATGGAAGCGAGGTGCTTTTTCCGCCCATCTTCGTCGCCGCGATGGAAAATAGGAAGAAAAGTGAATGTTACGTCTAAGTCGAAGAGACAGTTTTTGCCCGCCAGGAGGACAGACTGGCATAGCCACGAGTATCGTCGGGACGCCGCAACGAGGACCACGCCGCCATTGAGTCGGTATAGTATCCTCCAGTTATTTCTTTATGTGTGAGAGTGAACATTTGTCCACCTACGTCGCCACTGGTTTGTCATAACACAAAGCGAGATGAAATCGAACAATGTTGCCTGCAACTACTAATTATTTAGGCCAATCAAATCGAAAGTACTGTAAATCTTCATAAATTAAGAACCTATTTCGCTCACCCTTCGAAATTCTATAAATGTAAAAGACCTACTATTTGTTATTGTTTTCCTATTCTCGCGCCTAGTATTCATATAATTGATTATTTGACTTTTACCGTGCTCTTTGATATATATAGGTATTAGAAAACTAGGTACTCAATAGTATAGCTGAGTTAATCATTTTGAATATATCCTAGTTTATATTACGGTCGTTTGTATTATCAGCACTCGTGTACTTGTAATCAAGTTAATTTCCTCTTGTCATTCATTTAGTGTATGCTTATTCTTTTGCATAGTAGTGCCTCAACAAGTGTAATGTCAATTATTATTTACTTTTGGAAACTATGACGCCTAGCTAATCGCGTCTCGTATGTGACAGAGTGCTGGCCGCGCGTATTTACATTGAAAGCAAGCCTAAGGGGCTAATAGAAATCTCAAATTCGAAGGTACACGGGAAATAAACCAAAGAGGCGGTTAGATATTTTATCATGTAATGGTATATTGTGTTCACCCCTGCAGCGTGTGTGTGTGTGTGAGTGCATGATGGAATGAGAGCGAGGGGATATGTACAAGTAATGTGTTATATTATCATTGTTGTGTTTATTTTTGCCGAATACACGTATATATTCGTTATCCTACAGGTGTTCTTGATTCATTTATATATATATGTATAGATGTATATCCTCGTATGGTCAATATTTTTGGTTTTAGTCCTGAGTTTGAAGCTGTATAGCTTGTCTCCATTGACCAGAAGGGTTATAGTTTTCTATTATTACAACAATTATTATTATTATTATTGCTGTAAATGAATAAGAGCACCACTTTATGCACGACGTGGCTTACCGCCGGAGGTGTAAATAACCGACCCGGTGACATGAACCTGGAATTAAACCGTTAGCTGGTGGTAGGAATCGTGTTTCCTTAACCGGAGACGCGAACCAAGGACCGACGACCGTCCAATCGGGCGGCCGCGGAACCCTGAACCTATGGACCAGCGGTAGAGTAGTTTGGCACCTCGAACTGGGGACTTCGGTCTCCCGGACGAATGGTCAAACCCTTTACAAAGGGCCCCCAGATTCGAATCCCCGCCCGGGCATGGGTCTACTCTCGTTTCTTCAATTTCATCATATCATCACGCATCCTCATCTTTGCGATTAGCCATATGTGACAGATAAGCGAAGTAAAATAAACTATCTCTATTAATCAATTATTTTTTAAAACTCTTTAATTCTTCTTTAGCATGCCACGTTTTTGTTAAAATTATATTACGATTTGTAAAATAACGAAATTCTAAAGGAGAACTCGTAATTTTCTTTGTAGCGCATCGGTCAAAAAGTTTCAGGAATATGGATTTTCCAAATACATTTTTTCACATGTACTTTGCCTCCTTTTAAAAGTAGCGCGTTTTCAATTATATTAAAAGGACGTCTACTTCAGCCGAGCTCACTGCTTCTCCGTTGACGTCACGCATTCGTGCAAGATCGGCAATCTTCGGATGGCTGTACCTGGCTGGTTAATGTTGATAGGCGCTGTAGAGTCCAGCGCAGATAATTCTGCCGTGCGATGCGCGAAACAACTAAAGAAGCAGTGTTGCTAATGGAGCAGATAGAAAAATCGCTGCAGTGCGCCGATGCACAGCTGTTACGTACAACAATAAAATTAGAGAATTCAGGTCTATCTAACGTTGAGTTTTAAACGTCATACATTATACCAGGACTAGGATTAATATGTACTAACAAGTGGCTTTGTATGTAGCTACATACATATGGACTAAAAATTTGCAAAATATGAACTAACACATAAGTAAAATTACCAAAAATGCTGCAAAGAAGACTTCTTCATACGATTCCTTATTTGAGTGATTTCAAACAAAATAAAAAAATATATATATTATTTTTCATTGCATTAATGAACTGGTGGCGTTCTAACTTTTCACTCCCAAAACCCGTATACACTGGTATGGAACTGCAACGGCAGATAATAACATGCCAACGTGTTAAACCGCTACAATTGCACCATAACACTCCTCCTCAAGCAGTATTATTATTTCCTCTGAGATCGGCGACAGTCGGTTGCCTTTGTTGTACATTTACAAAGGATGCCGGCTTCCACAACAATAACAAGTACATATACTGCCACTAGACGATAAGCTGCGCGGCTTTTTCTTTTGTTATGAACCAGGGCAGGCGCTAGTCATTTTGCCTCCCTGGGAGGTGGCGGCAGATGCCGCTCTATTTCGACCCCCCCCCCCGGTCATTACGCAGCAACGGAAAATTGAAAATCAATATATTCCTAACTAAAACATCAAAATATAAAATAAATAATGAGACTTGTTATGCTATTTCAATACTATTCAGCGCAAAAGAATATCTCGCTCGATCACAGTTTTCAATAGGCTTATTTTTTTCTTCTCTTCAAATTTTGCCGCTCTGGGCAATGGCACGGTTCGCCCTCCCCTTCCGCCGGCCCTGCTATGAACTTGGTCACCCATCAAAGCATGGCAATTTTAACACAGAAAACAATATGTATCGCATTAAGCAGCAAAAATGACAGCCTCCTCTATGCAATTTCTACAAGAACACGTGCCGGAGCCAGAGTTGAAATGATGTTGGAGCCACATAATTTATTTATTTTGAATAATTCCAAAATTATGAAATATGAACAATTTGTTGCTGCTGTTCGCTGCTCTCTTGCCAAAATGCTTTATTGGGATGCTAACACCATGACTGGCTTCCTCCTTCATGAACTCGTGCACGTTGCTTAGAATTTCCCGAGCTTGGCTATGCAAGGTTTTTGATTTCAACTTCGACAGAACTGGAGGCATTATGGAATTTAACGTTCATTAGCAAACACACACTTTTACATACACACACGCAATACACGCACACAACGTCAAACCGGTCAAATACTTAGTATAAAATAAAAATATGGTGCTTCCAATCCAACAAAACTCACCGCCACTTTACCTGCCTTTTCCCCTTCCGTGACAGAAATAGTGCTTCATTATTACAGTTGGCAACACTAGTTACTAGCTAGCCAATGAACATGCACTGCATAAAAGAAGCAAGCACTACGTCGTGCTATATTGCCACATTAGCGTCCCTACCGAACGGGGGGAACCGCGAGCTGGAGCGCTATTCAATTGTTTTCAATGATGTTTGCGCGAGTGTGTCCAGGAATGGAATGACAATGTGGCAACAATAGCGAAGGTTTTCGAGCAGGGTAGAACACATGATGCTAAGAGAGAGGGAGACGAAACGAAAATTCGTTTCTACGCAACGGCAAATTTACGTGTGTGGCACTCTAATGTTGTTCAATCGCCGTTCACTTCTGCCATCTGCTGGATGCAAAGTAAACTAAATGAATATGCCGCTACAGCGTCTGCTCCTGCCATCTGGCGGTTAAAACTCAATGTAAACCACCAAAGATGTAAACAGCTGATGATTCGTGGGTGACGTAAAGTACTAGGAAACTGTTATAATTTACGATCCTCGCTTATGTATGATATTTAAAAGAAGTGCACTGGAAGTAGTTTAATACGCACGAAAATTTAGATATACTAGTATCAATGTTATCACTTAAGCGTAACGAAATGTATACTGTTCTTAGGAAATGAAAGGTGTTCCCTTGTGATAGTGCTATCAGTTTTCTGATATGGAAGTGGTCTGCTGATACAATCTCTTCTTGTTCGTTAAGTGTAAATTGGCAATTAAGACGTTATACGTTCTTAATGTAAACTTCCTGTGTGGATTTTTTCCAAGAGCACTATGTTACAAAGTATGTGATAATGGGACCCATACTCGCGTGCAAAAAACTGTACCAAACTTTACTGTGCCTTACCGCATTCCTAAGTGTGTGTGTGCCCAAGCACAATGACAATTCCTGGTACACACACAAATTGAACAATGGAAATTATATCCTAAATCCTATTGTAAAATCAGCTAGTATTGGAATTAAGTATGAGAATGAAATTAATGCTACGATGGAGTATATATACCAGTTTAACAATTCGTTAAAGGTAAGGAACAATTATCAGAAACTTCATAGTATAACCAGCTAAGTTGAGTGTGATGTTATTACAAAAGTAAAATAACACTTGAATTATCATGGTTGAAAGTACTTCCAATAGCGGTAACAGTTTACTATATCGGAAACACATTTCTTCAATTTTACAGAACAAACTACTTACGGAAATGAGTTTGACCGGGAAATCATGTATTTTTCAAGAGAAATATCTCACCGACGAACAATTGCCATTGCTTTCATTTGCTTCCCCTACGACAACCGGATGCTGCATACGTTTGATGACGTAAGCCCCTGTCAGTGTTTCCAACCCCCCTTTTTTTACTATGCTTGTCTAACCTAACCTAACCTTATCGGAAATGGTTCGTGGGGCTATCCATCAGCTACCCGTGCATAATGTACAATTTGCACAAGTCACTAACACGATAGTAGGTATTTTTTGGTGAAGGAGGTTGAAAACACTGCATACCCACTACATTAGTCAAGATTTGCCCGCCAAATTCTGTGTAATGGAAGCAAGGAAAGGAGTCAAAGAAATTACTCTCTATGTGAAATATTGTGGGTTTTTTCGTGTAAAAAGTATAATGGCACCTTGAACTATGTTCCGCAATACACAATTGGTAAGTATGAACCATTCGATTTTAATGTGTTTCCGATATAGTAAACTGTTACTATCACGACTCAAATTCTGGTTGCTAAATGCAAATGCCTTCATTATTCTTGTGCCATCCATTCTATTGGGGTGACCAGATGGCCTGATTTTCGCAGGACAAACCTTTTTTTGAGGGTCATGTCCTGCAGTCTGCGATGCTACCCCAAAAATCCAAATATGTCCTGTTTTTCAACAACATTCGGGTCGGGTACCCTATTCTACACCCTCGAATTTTGAAATTATTTTTCTTTCATTACGTAGGTTATGTGATCCCATTTGTGAATAAAAAAAAATTGGAGCGCGGAAAGAAGTAATTACGACTGTACAGCCGTTTAAAGTTGCGGTAAAAATTTACTATCCTTCGGACACCTCTAATTTTTTCGTTTCGTCAATTTTTGACATTCGTACTTACGTATCTGCTTCGCCCGACACCAAATTTTAACTATGTATCTCAACCTAACTGAACTAACCTATCCACGCGCCAATGGTTCGTGGGGCTAGCGCCAATGGTTCGCAATTATTTCCAATTTCTAGATCGTGATACTAACACGACACCAAATTTTAACTATCGATCTCAACCTAACTGAACTAACCTATCCACGCGTCAATGGTTCGTGGGGCTAGCGCCAATGGTTCTTGGGGCTAGCGCCAATGGTTCGTGGGGCTAGCGCCAATGGTTCGTGGGGCTAGCGCCAATGGTACGTGGGGCTAGCGCCAATGGTACGTGGGGCTAGCGCCAATGGTTCATGGGGCTAGCGCCAATGGTTCGTGGGGCTAGCACCAATGGTTCGTTGTAAGTCCAAAAATGAAGTGACTCCTACGTTGAAAGTCGTTGTTGTCCTTTTCCACAGAATACCAACCTCCACTCCCTTCCATCATAAAAATTAGAAGTCGCAAATTATCCCATCCCACAAGTCATTTAGAAAAAGCAACCCTCCCCTATACGGCATGCAGTTGCTAAAAAAATTATTATTTCCAATTTCTGAAGTCGCATAAATGAAATCGAATGTCTGAAATGTCCAATCCGCCAATATATCACACAAAGAACATGTCGCAATCGCAAATGTTCCTATTGCACAAGTCAATCATAAGAAGAAAAAGAAAAAAATCAGACGTGCGCCTGTGACATAAATCGATGATCCGAAATCTTCAGACTTGCGCCTGTGACATGAATGCATCATTCGCCATCATAAAGTTGTGAAAAACATTTTTGACGTTACACAGGGAATTTTAATTTCATAAAAAACGTAAGTTTCGTAGCACGTAGATGTAAAAAATTACTTTCCGCGCTATTTAGAAACATCGTTTATTATGAAGAACTAATTTTTGTAACGAGAATATTTGAAATGTGCGAAAAATCGAGGGTGTAGAAAAGGGTACCCGAGCCCAACATTCTGCGAAATATCCTGCAAATTGTTTTTCTCAATAAAGTTCGCCCCCCCCCCTTTCCTAAATACAAAATAAACTTTTTTTATATAAATTGCTGGCATACATGTACACGCACACACGTCCAAGTATGTGTTTATATAGTGGTAGTTCTAAAACTTTTTGTTTTTATCTTCAACTAGGCTTCAGAAGGTAATCCTGTCCGTGTGCGTGTGGTTAGTGAAGACGCAAACAGAACATTCCCAGTATTAGTAGTGGTTCGTCAGCAGAAAGGTGTATTGTCATGGCAGCTTCCGCTACTTGTGGACACGACTGGAGGAGTGTAAGTTTTCTTGTACTTTGATTTACATTTTTAATTTTCACTTTAAACTAATACAGACATTTGTTAATCCTCAGTTAGGCATAAAAGGTATCAGTGTCACCCATCGATATTCATTACGAGGTTGCAACACTGTATGAGTGCTTTTGTATAGCTGAATGTTCTTTCTTTGTCTTTGTTCTAAGCTCAGCTGTGTTGTTCTGTTTTACTTCTAAGCCATGATATGATAAAAAAATTATCATTAAAATTCCAATCTCCGAGAAACGTCTCTAACTCATTTATTCCCTAATTTATTAATATTCGTACTTACCTATTCTGCATACTTACCATTCAATAACCACACGAACCATGCAAGGATAGCCCCAAAAACCATTCAATAACCTCAGGAACCATGCCCGGCAAGGTTAGGTTAGCTTAGGTAAGGCAAACATAGTTAAAATTATTATTCAACATCAGGAAAATTCTAGTATTTAGTTACAAAACTGCATTGTTGGAAACACTAACCGGGGGTTACGTCATGAAATGCACGGAACAATTGATTCACGTAATCGAAGGTAATGGAGGCAAGAGCTTTTGTGCATCGGAGAGACATTAACGTCGAAAAATACATGATTTACCGATCGGATAAATTGAACAAAGAGAGAAAACACTTCCACGACCTCTCTAAAGTCTACAGAAACTCAGTTCAGTAAGTACTTTCTCCTGTAAAATTGAAGAAATATACGTTTTATAAGAATTTTACCAGACCAAGGACATAGCAGATTCAGATGTTATACAGAAGTGGCTTATTGAGGAAGGGAACACTTAGGTATGTGTTAGTAACGATAGTGAACATGAATAATGCCATGACCGAAGTGAACATGACACTGCTGCAGTTGTTACATATTAGGCATGTAACTGACTTTAACTTGGTAACAGTTCAATGTCCGCCGAACTGATTTCTTCATTTTTACAGAAGAAACTACTTACGGAAATGAGTTTCTGTAGCATTATGATAGTTCGTGGAGGTCTTTTCTTCCATCGTGGAATCTATTCGGCCGGGAATTCATGTATTTTTGAAGAAAAATATATATCCGATGCACAATGACTGTTGCTTCCTCTACGTGAGCTGTTCCCTACGTTTCATGACGTAACCTCCTGTCAGTGTTTCCAACCATGCCATTGTTTTGCAAGAAGTGAAGCTTTTAAAGCTGTATCGCATTGTTTCATGAACAACATTTTAACTATGCTTGCATAAATGAACCTAACCTAACCTTGCCAGAAATGGTTCATGGGGCTATCCGTAAATGGTTTTTGGGGCTATCCATGAATGGTTTGTGGGGTCATTCAGGTATTTTTTGGTTACGAAGGTTGGAAACACTGCATACCCACATGATCCACGACACAACTCAAGCTGTATCCGCCATATCGTGTGTTACGGAAGCGAAGAAACGAAGATCAATAATTACTGGTAATGTGAAAAATTGATATTATTTTTGTGAAGAAAGCAAAATGCCACCTTAAAGAATCTTTCGCAATGCAGAATAGGTAAGTACGAATGTTAAAAATGACTAAATAAATGAGTGAGAGGTGTTCAGTGGAGATCGAACTGTTACCTTTACCTTTATAACATTACATCACTTAGAAAGTGCAGCAGAAAATTTCAAATGATCTTGGAAGAAAGAATGTTCAGCATGCATGTGCAGTATAATTCACAGTGTATTTAATACCTTAAAGATAGTTAAAGGCTTGGGTGACAGGTATACCCCACATGTACAGAAAATGTCAAGCCTAACACAGGGTTAAAGAGGCTCTGTTTTCCATTCCAATATCATTTTCTACATCAATCAAATTGAATGCATGTCTATAAGCACACCCAACAGGTTTTCTGATTCCTGGATCTTTGTGCAAGATGATTTTCCAACCAGTTCGTACATGCTTGGATTAGGTTAGGTTACTTCGGGTAGGTGCCTCTACTATTGTAAATACTCTCCTGCATGTTCAAAATGTTTCAGAAAGCAATGACTTGCAAGCACAGTCACTAGAGTCGGGCTGCGATAAGAAGCGGTGTGCAATCAGAATGCAAACGGCAGAACGTAACCAAATTCTGTCTCCTCGTTGACTGCCATGTGGCTGGGGAGTTTTCTGCGTTGCCACGTTCGTGCAAACAGGCAGGGAGGCTAATCAGCTGTTCTGTTGGCAAGCTCGGGAAAAAATAAAACGTCACGTGGAATTAAGCACGTACGTATCAGTATGCTAATATATGTTATTTCCGTCGTAAAGTGAGAAATTAACGAATCTGAAGTTTTTTGTAGGTTAACGTTAACTTCCCGTGTGAATTTTACTTTCTGGCAAGCATGAAACATTTTCTCTTCCTGCTCTACACAGCAACCGAAAACCTTCAATGAAAGAACCTTTGTTGTGTTTTTATTATGGTACATTGCAAGCATCAGCTACCGGCATCTTTTTACTTGTGTTGTGTCGTATCACAATTACCAACAAAAGAAAATGCGTCTTGTGTTATGAACAACTGTGGCAAATCATTCTCCTTTGATTTCATGCTGCCTCTCTTTGCCTTCTTTGTCACGCCGCAGCGTTCGTCTTTTTCGCAACTCGATACCGACCGCACCTATACGTGCCTATTGTTTTTGTATACGAAACTTGCCCTTTATTTTGTAAAGACATGGAATTTATACTTCTGTAACATTGTTGAAGCTTCAGAACGTACAAATGAAATGTAGTTCTTGAAAATTACGTATATACAAATTACGTACAACTTGGTTTCGTTAACACGTTTTTAAATTATATTTTGCGGAACCTACAAAAATTCACCTCTAAAACAGAATTCACAGAAATGAGTTCCTGTATTACGGAGAAGAATTTATCAAGAACAAGTCAATTGTGTGTGATTTGATTGATTGAGTTGGTGTTTTAAAGTCCACTTTATGCACACTACAGCTAATCTGGAATGGACCTACAGTTGGAAGTGGGATCCGAACCACTATGTGCCTCGACAGGGTATCGAACCCAGGATTACTTGATTACAAGGCGACGACGCTTAACCTACCACTGAACCATCGGGAAAGCTACATGAGAATACATTTCTGGCAATACAGAGTTCAATAGATTACAACGAAATGCTTGGGAATTGCTCGATTTTCATAACATTAATGATGCATTTGGTACATGTGTTTTCGAGCTACCTGTAGGCTATGTAAAAACATAAAAAATGAATGAAAGAACAGAAGTAGTTAATGTTGTTCCTTCAAATATGAACAAAGTCGGAATGAGAACAATGGAAGGGTGTTGTTGACTGTTTAACCAGATGTTTAATCCTACACGTGTTTCTGTGGGCTCGCGAAAATCCTGAAGTGGGTCAATCTGGCAACGGCACGTCACTACCAGAGCGGGTGATTCCACGCCGGTTGCTAGCGCATCCCGACTGTAGTACAAACTACTTTTCATAATGTAATTTCTAATAAAATAGGAATGTAATTCTTTCTTCCATACTTATTTCCAAAATTCTAAATTCATTCTGTGCATGTACTGTACTATAAAGAAATTTATAAAGAAACTATTTCAAGTATTATGTCTCCCCACCTAGTATTGTTATATATAACTAAACCTCAGATTTTAGGTTTTTAACCTATTTTTTCCTTTAGATGTAAGAAATAATAAGTTATGTCAGCGTTTCGTTAAAAAAACGCAACACCTGAAAAAAATATTTTGCTTGTTAGAACCTATTTTTACGTTTATGCACGTAAATCAAGCCTTTTTCTAGGTTTTTGTGTATTTTTAAAGGTTTTAGAGGATTTTTATGTCGCACAGAGGCATTTGCTTTGGTCACGAGAAAAATCAATGATGAACGTGTGTGAAACGTACTGTCCGTCGATTTCCCTTCCTCCAAGTCCATGGTGATTTTTCAAAGCTCTAAACAAAGCAAAATGTCTGGTGCCACTGTTACCTGTACAGTGCAATGTACAAACTTCTCATCTGCGTGGTCTTGCTCACTTCGCGTCACTTCGGTGCTTTGTGACAGTCACGCCTTGCAAACTAACATTTTAGCATTGAAATGTGCACCACTGACTGTTTTTGTTGAAAGATTATTTTCAGCATATAAGATGATCCTCACAGACAAAATTGCGAAGTTTGACTGTCTATAACATGAAAAAAGATTGTTGCCTAACTATACGGCGAAGAGTGAATTTTAATAGCAAATTTCCAATGGTAAGTTCTGTCATCGCCGTAGGGTTAGGCAACCCACATAAGGTTACGCAAGATGGTGCGTATTTCAGGATATAGATGCCCCATTTTCATTGCCGGTGACTATACCTAATCAGTATTTTTCAGGAATTTTGAACTATTTTAAGTTTTTTGAACCTACTTCAGGATTTTTTAGCTTAACTTAAGATTTTTAGAACCTATTTTAGGGTTTTTAGAACATAAAAATTTATTGCAAAAAATGACCAAAGTGTAGGCTTTTGTGAAAAATTGTAATGGAGTGTATGGATAAACACTGTCTGAACTAGTAATGTGTAACACTGTCACTGATTATACAGTATGACAGATGTGTAAAAGAATATTCCATTTTATCCCTTTGACCTGATGGTTTGTGGCCCAGGATCAATTTCATCGGCTGAACTCCATGGTGGAGTGGCTAACCAGGTTTTTTGCAAGTGTCCCTTCATTAACACTTCAGCTGCCATGGGCATTTTAGCGAATTGTGTGCAGCATGCACAATTTTGAATTTAACATATCATCACATCCTCATATCTTGTCAAGTGCTAAAGAAATAAACCAAATTAATCAATTCCATAGGGGGTTCAATGCAGTAGTTTAGACCAGCAGTATAGGCGAATCCCTTAATTGGATTCAGAATTTGAGCTTCGGATGTCATGTTTGTGATTTGGGTTTGAACTCAAATGCTCATTTGTTTTTCAATTTCCACTCAAAACAAAGTGCATTAAACTTTTTCTCTTTCTCTTTCAGATACGAGTATCATTATGTAGAGAGAACTCTGTGCCCAGTTAGCAACTATTATTCACCCTCCTCGCGCATTAGCTCAAGTGACAAAGAGCAAGTGATAGTCAGCATTTCAACCTCCAGTCCCGAAAATGTGATGTTTTCTTTGATTGTGACTGTAGTGAGAGACTTCAAAATAAGGTAATTCAACAGCAAATCTATGTTCTGTGATACATACCACCGTTTTGTGTTTGATAAGGTACAGGAATTATAATTGAGGGAAATTATACTATAACATGTTAAGTGTTTATGCTTTTTTTTTATCTCAAGCTGACCTGTTTGCAATAATTTCCTTCAAGTAGTCAAATCCAGGGATTCTGGTTTTGAATCCTATTCTGGGATTTTGCATAACTCTCAGAATATTTCAAACTAAAGAATGTTTTGCATCTGAAAATAAACTATAAATTTCGTGCTTAAAAGTTTATTTCACGTTTTGTATATCATTTTGTCTTTTTTCTGTTGTCCCTTCAAAATGTGGTAGAAACTTTGAAATCATTTACAATGGTTAACGACAATTCATAGTTCATGTTTCCATGTAATACATTTGTATGTATTTATATCTCAGTATAGATAGGTAGAAGAAGAGAGAGACACTTTAATATAATATATCAGTAGTTTGTAAATCAATGTTCTTATGCATAAGATTTGAAGTTGAATATGACACAAATAGAACCATAATGGTGTTTATAAAACTGCATTTTCATCTCTCTTCCTTTTCAGTTTTGATGACAGTAATAGGACATTTTCTTTAACCCCTTCCCAGCCTCGCTTTTATGGATTTCAGTTCCCTAAGGACACTCACACAGCCTTGGTTAGGGTTACTTCGGATGATGACTTGTGCATGACCGTGTCCATACAAAACATTACTGTAAGTTGATGTCTGCATGAACAGTTCTCTTTTCTGTTCGCTAGAAATATAGTAAAATTGCATCTTCCTGCATCATATTTTTCTTTCGAACAAGTATGACTTGTAGGTAATAAATTAAGTGAAGGTGTCAATATCATTCCACTTACTTTGTATATACAGTATAATTGTTCTTATTTGTGAAATAGTTTTTTTTTTACTATACATTTTTACGCCTGACACAATACAGATACAAATGCTGGTACTCCTGCCCATTCATGTGCCCATACTTTGTAATTGAAAGAATTTAATCCTTAAACCGAACCATGATTTTTTGTGCGTAATCCAAACCACCAGGTCTGTCAGACCGACACACATATTTTCTTTTATTACATCCAATTTATTTATTTTTTGTCAATGATAATGCAAAATTATTATTATTTATCATTTCTTATGTAATATTCAATGAATAGGAAGTCATTTTTATTGTTTATTTAGAACACAGTAAAAATCTTGTTGTACATAAAATGAAAACAGCTTTTTGAATGAATGAAACTGTTAAATAAAGAAAATAATGTTGTACATTTAAAAAATACAGAAGTCATTGTAAAAAATAGTTATAAGTTTTTACTAAACTATTTATTTACAACATTGTAAAGTTTAGTTTTGTACAGGATTAGCAAAAAAGTCCATGTGGAAGGTTTTTTTTTTTACCATTTTGTAGCACACTCAAATCTCATATGTTATGCTGCATTCCAAACAAATCTGACATTTGGTGCAGTCTCCGATTTCTTTTCCTATGGAGAGATGCTACAAGTTTTATGTCTCTCCATCTAATCGTCAGGTATGTCAGGCGTTCGTCAAAATCGATGTCTGTGCCTTCGCAAAATGGCTCGTTTTCTTTCTGTGGCCATGGAAACACTGTTCACAATCATAAAATGAAGGGAACAAAAACAAAAACTCTCCACAAATGTACACAATTAGAATAGGTGGTATTAGGAACCAGATCAATTCCGACGTAACCTGAACTACCCGGTCTCTCAGACCACGTATCCTCACAAAAAAGCTATGTTGTTGATGGGTACTCAACAAGCCACTGATACGGTTTGGGTCGTTCAGGGGTAAACAAGGTGGCAAAAAGGTACTGGGAGTTTCAGGGTGCAGAGTACAAAGATTTTGCACACTAGCACGATGAAATTTTCAGGGGGTCTGTCAGACCGATGGTTTGGGCTAAGGGTTAAAGTAGTTTAGAATATATATAAATTTTAGCATATAATTGTAGAATTACTTTTATTGTAGTTTACAGTTGTTATAAGCATAAAAACATAGTTTTTTTTTGTGATGTTTCAGGAGAAAACGCGTTCCCATCATCAGACATTTATTTTAAGTTTGATTAAAGAACTTAAACTACAAGAAAAATACTTCTACAATGCAAGAAAATTATTAGCATAAGTTTTCTGTTGAAACAGTACTGTATCAAACTACTAGAGTTTTGCTTTAAAATATTTATAATGAGATAGCCTGGTGGTCTACTCAGTAGGGCATCTGACTGCCACGCAGGAGACCCAGGTTCGACTGCCAGGGTGGTTGATCTAAGGTCAGATTTTTTTTACCCTTCTCCTCGCATGAAGTGGCTTTGGGTCTCACCCAGCCTCAAATTAATAGGTACCTGGGGCAACTGGAGCATGGTGCTGATCACATCCCCTCCAAAATGTCCAAGATCGAGGATATTTGGGGTCGTACCCCAGATCCCCTAAATGTGCCTTCATGGCACGGTGCTATATGCAGGGGGAACTTTACCTTGTGTATAATGAGATAATCATTTAAACACAAAATCTATTTCTTCCCAAAAACTTTGAAAATTATTTGCCTAATTTTCCAGGATATTCAAACTGCATGGAAATACTTCACGTCACTTTTATAAACTCTGCGAGATACATGGACTCTGGAAAAGTATTTGGCTGGTATCAGTGACTGAACCACAACTGCTGATACATCGGTAGAGCACTAGTAACTGTTCAGTTGTTTATTGATAATTTGATGTAAAAAATGTGTAATTCATGCCTTCATTTTTACATTATTTATGTTTGCCCCCATCCACCCAACCAACAACAGTCAATATTTTTAAATTATTGGAATGCTGTTTCTGTATGATATGAAGGAAAATGTAAATGCATTGTAGAGTACATCTAAGACAGAGCTAAAAAAAAGATGCATGTTGAGGCATTTTTACTATTGAGTATTGCTAAAAATAACCTGTGTGGCTACATGCCAAATATATTGTCAGTACCTGTACCGTTGAGAAATACGGGAAATCCATCATGATGATA